>NC_012875.2:43377909-45921899 GCF_000003195.3 Sorghum bicolor
AGATAACAGCATCTCAGACTCAGCACCAAGCACCGCGCCCGCCTAGAACAACAAGCAGATGTAGCGCAAATAGGATGTCTGACTCGCGAGGAAGGTGTCGTTGAAGAGGCGAGGATGTGCGCGACGCCGAAGACGTTACTCGCCCTCGCGGACGGCCGGGCCGAGGATCATGGTCACCTCCATGAGCTCCTGCGTCCTCTTCCTCCCGGACTGCATAATCAAGACCAGAACGAGATCGGCACAGGTGACGAACCAACGGTGAGACAACGAAGGAGCGCGAGGAGGTGTTACCATGGGTACGACCACATGCTCACTGCGGCGGCGGCGGCGGAGAGAAGGGTAGGGTTCGGAGGAGGGACGAGGCGAGGAGCGGATGGAGAAATGTGCGTGTACTTGTAGTAGACTTGTATACATAGATACATGGGAATGGGCCTTCAGCTTAGCGGGCCTTTTGCAGGCTTGGTTTGTTGTAAGGTTTCTATATGAACCGCATAGTGGGCCTACCTTGTAATTTCGAGGAAAAAGACTATTTTTTCTCACAAAACTTTCGCGAAAGTCCGCTTTTCAAATCACCTATCTCAACTTTTTAAACCGTGCATTTTACCTTTCTAGAGCAGTTTTAAAGGTGATTTTACTATAGTGAATAGTGGTTTTGCTATATTGACGGTGGTTTTGTCTTTTTTTTCATTTTTAATTATTTCGGCTAAATCTTTGAAAAATCATAGTAAATAACAGAAAAATTATAAAATAGAAAATTCAATTTTTTGGACTTCACATAAATAGATCTACATAATAAACATATAATATAGTATGTTTTAGTATAAATTTTTTGCTATGAAGGTTTTGTCCTTTTCTTTTTTTATTTATTTGGTTGAATCTTTAAAAAATCATATTAAATTATAGAAAAGTCATAAAATAGAAAATCTAATTTTATTAGACTCTAAATGAGTATATATACATAATGAACATATAATATATGTATATTTTAGTCCAACAAAATAATTATAGAAGTTGCAGCTATGAGTTATTTCAACTAACTAGGTAAATACCCGTGCGTTGCAACGGGAACACAAAATACCACGATAGATAGTTAACTCTAACTTTAAATGTGAAACTAAACCATCAACTTCAGTTATTTATAATGTAAGAACCAATATAGCAATCATGATAATTAAACATTAAATATTAATATAATATTACATAAGTCTTTAAGAACATGTTACAGTTATATATAATTTGTACATCCAATCAGTAACATGTTAGCAAGTCATAACTACTTGTCTCTTATTTCTTTGCAACCTCCTTTATTATTACCTAACATTCAGATGTATACACCAAATGTCAATACCAAAGGATAGAAATGTAAAAATATAAAAGTTGTGCAAAACATAAGACAATATCTTGTCATCAAGCGAGGACCTTCTTGTAGACAATATTCTTTGTGCATGTACCATTTACTTTTGTCTTCTTTTTCTTATCCTTCTTATCACTGGGTGGGACGCAAGGATCTTAATATTTGATTTGACAGTGGCTTTAGATAGCGCAACATACAACTGACCATGGGAGAACACCGGCTTAGGCAAATACACACCAGCATTGGGGATAGTCTGCCCTTGTGCCTTGTTAATTGTCATGGCAAAACTGAGTCTAATCAGAAACAGCTTCCTCTTAAACTTGAGCCTCCCCCGATGCGTAACAACGCTTGAGCTTATCAGCCGAATCTGCCAGCCATTTAGTAGTATTTTTCTATCACAATAAATCAACCAACAGTACTTTCTGTCATGTCTTATCATCCAAATAAGCAAGTTTTGCAATTTTTTTAAAACTAAACAATGCCTAGTTGTCGCACGTGTTGCTGTTGTGCTAATGCTAGCTAGCTTGCTAGGATGCTTAGTTCCTAAAATTTTTTATAAAATTTTTCAGATTCTCCATCACATCGAATCTTGTGGCACATATATGGAGCATTAAATATTGATAAAAAATAATTAAGGCCTTGTTTAGTTTCCCCAAAAACCAAAAACTTTTCAATATTACTCGTCATATCAAATCTTGCTTTACACGCATGAAGTATTAAATATAGACGAAAACAAAAACTAATTGCATAGTTTACATGTAAATCGCAAGATGAATCTTTTGAGCCTAGTTAGTCCATGATTAGACAATAATTACCAAATAAAAACGAAAGTGCTACAATATTCAAATCAGAAAAATTTTGAAGCTAAACAAGGCCTAATTACACAGTTTACCTAATCTATGACATAAATATTTTAGCCTAGTTAATTTATAATTAGATAATATTTATCAAAATCCGAACGAAAGTGTAAAAAATTTTAGAACTGAACAAGGCCTAGGTAGCCTGCTGGCCCTGCGCGTTGCTGCCTTGCTGCGTGTTGTTGTGTCGTTGTTCGACCTGAGCACTTCTGCCATTATTAAAGATGGCAACGAGTACCCGAGATCCGAAACCCGATGGGTTTTTATATCCTATTAGGCATGGGTTTGGATCAATTTCTCTACCACAGATTTGTTAATGGGTAAAAAGCTAGACCCAATGGGTTTATGGGCATGGGTCTAGGAATATAGTATCCAAACCCGTAAACCCATGAGTTTTGTAAACCCGATCTATAATAGCAAAGTAGTTTATATCTACCCACCTAATCTATATATCATACGCACTTTGTATAAATAAATTTTAGATAATAAGGTATGGAAACAATTTTGAGTTAGTATTAGAAAAGGTAGAGAAAAGAACAAAACACAAGTATCCATACAAGTATCCATACATGACACATTTGTTTGAGGTGGTGTTGTCTACCTAGGTCTTAACAAGGAAAACGAGCCCACATATGTTTGTTTTTAGTTATTACTCACAACATGATGTTTTTAGTCTCATATCGCCAACCAAAGGAGAGAGTGGTGGAATCTATACTAGGTATCACCACTCTCTCCTTTGGTTGGCGATATGAGACTAAAATTTGAACTTATTTCATAGATATTTATTAGATATAAAAGAGTGATGATACCTAGGTAAGCAGTTAAAATCTATAATATTTTTCTCTTCTTAGATTAGAAAGACAAAAAAGTTGAACTACATGAGATATTTATATCTAATAAATATCTATGAAATAAGTTCAAATTTTATTGATATTATGGGCGACCCGTGGGTACCCGTGACCCGAATGGGCATGTGTTTTGGCACAAAACTAAACCCGTGATGGGTCATAGGTTCATGTCTGGACAACATGTGTGTGGGGCCCATCAGCTGCATGAGGGGTGCGAAGAACCTGCGTACATGTTTGATCCGTTTGCATTCTGTTTTATGAAATTTGGCCTAATTTAGTTCTACTCGAAATTCAAAAACTTTTGAAGATCTTGTGAATGCATGTAACATTAAATATAGATAAAAATAATAACTAATTGAACAGTTTACCTGTAATTTGCGAGATGAATCTTTTAAATCTAGTTTTTGATTGAATAATATTTGTTAAATACAAATAAAAGTGCTACAATATCATTTTGTAAAAAAATTTTGAACTAAAAAAAAATCCTTTTTTCTATTTCGTGGTGGCCTCCACCAACACTCCAGCGCTCAAAGCATCCGAATACAGCACATATTAGGCCTTGTTTAGTTTCTAAAATATTTTGTAAAATTTTTCACATTTTCCATTACATCGAATCTTGTGGCACATACATGGAGCACTAAATATAATTTTTTGTACCTAGTTAGTCTATGATTGAACAATATTTTTCAAAAACAAACGAAAGTGCTACTATTCCTATTTTGCAAAAATTTTTGGAAGTAAACAAGGCCTACCAGACGCATGACACTTGACAAGGCCTAATGTCACATGCGTCATGTTTCTAGTCTACACAGCAGGCCTAAGCACCAAAGTGCGCTAGAAGTGCTACTATTTCTATTTTACAAATTTTTTTGGAGTAAATAAGGCCTACCAGACGCATGACACTTGACAAGGCCTAATGTCACATGCGTCATGTTTCTAGCCTACACAGCAGGTCTAAGCACCAAAGTGCGCTAGGTGCTAGGCAGCTGCAGCAGACCTTTAGCACCGGCGAGCGAGCGAGTCGTGTGAATGATTTACTTTGACTCTTTTTAATAAAAGGAAAAAGATTACAGAAAAGCATAAATCTAAAGCTACAACAAAAAATTATACTAAAGCATACAATAATATATATTTACTGTATAGATATGCTCATGTGAAGTCTAACAAAATTATATTTTATATTTTATGATTTTTCCATAATTTACTATGATTTTTAAATATTTAGCCGAAATAAATAAATAAAAGAAAAAACAAAACCTTTATAGCAAAAACTTTATACTAAAGCATACCATATTATATGTAATATGTTCATTGTGTAGATTTACTTATGTGGAGTTCAACAAAATTAGATTTTCCATTTTATGATTTTTTATGATTTAATATGATTTTTCAAAGATTCAACCGAAATAATGTAAAAAGAAAAAGACAAAACCACGGTCACTGTAGCAACCCACTATTCACTGTAGCAAAACCACCTTCGAAACCGCACCAGGAAAGTAAAATACACGGTTTGAAAAGTTGGGAAGGTGGATTGTCCAGTTTTGAAGTTGAGAGAGGAAAGCAGACTTTCGTGAAAGTTAGAGGAAGAAAAATAGATTTTCCTAATTTCGACCAGTTCCGCTGCGTTTTTTGTTTTTCCCTCAGCTGCAAACACAATCGAGTCGATCGAAGAAAAAAACTGCCAACACGATCCATTCACCTTTGCGGGTTTATTTAATTATAAGTTCATAGTATATATTATTATATTAGAAAAAGTTCATAATTATATTACATTCAAACATTGACATCAAAGTAAGAGATGAATGAAATTTCCCATTACATTACATAGAATTAGCCACCTTGCTACTGGGCATAAAAGCTTAAGTGCTCCTAAACAATCAACTCACCGGCATTTAGCAGCCTGTTTAGTGGTTATATAAACATTGGAGCTTGTACAACTAGCGAAGATGACTAGACATTTAACAGCATGGTGAGTGCAACACTTTTTTCCCTGGGTAATAATAAAAAATACCTTTTCCATAGAAAAATTATAGACAAATAAAGTAATCGCCGAACGGTTGCACAATCCGGTCTGAACTTTGTTCCCGTTTGAAATGAGCAACGGACAGACGGAACAAACTGCATTACAAGTCAATGAAGATGCGTAGGCCGTCATGAGCTAGCTGTACGGGTATTCCTTCTCTGCAATCATACATACAGGCTTACACATCAGACAAGGCCGTATACACTCCCTTCCCATCACACTATTGATAATTTGATTACCAGTATAACAATTATTTCCAGTTAAACTTTTGTAAATTTCATACCTGATAGACCATTCCGCCAACATCTGGTTTTCTCTCTGATGCTCAAAAAAGTGTCTCATTCCAATCAACAGAGCTCGTTTAGGACGGATTCTCTTGATAGCATCAAGACTCTGCAAAAATAGAACATTCGTTTCATGGTGGAGAAAAAATTGCTTCCCCCCACAAGGAACACTTGACAGTTTGTTAAGACAATCTAATTAATAAGAAATATTAGAAGTTCATGAAAATAACCTCACTCAGAGTTAAATGGGTGCTGAAAGAATCTCCCTGTTCAGAATATGAAGCCCATGTCAGACCATCAACATATTTGACAGCATTTGGGCTTTAATTGTATCAGATAATCAGCAATTTTGTATTCATCAATGAAACGAAATATGGAACACTTACCACTCCATGCAAAGCGTTTGCTTCTAGTATAAGAAGGTCAAGTTGTCCAGCACCAGACTTTGAAATAACTAGAGGCAGACAGCATCAGCAATTCAGCATTACATTCCACTCAGTGACATGGAGCAGTAAAATATGCAGGAAACAAGAGAAGCCAACTACAAAAAAAAGCTAGATTTTTTTGCCACGTGAAATTATGTTTTGCAACCTTGTCAAAACTATTTGATAGCTGACATATACATATACTAAGACTCTGGTCTCAGAGAAACATACTGAAAAGTGGTACCATTGAATTTGATCAGATGAAATCAGTGGAGCTGGTGTGTAGATTTTTTATTTATTTATTTTTGGTTCAATACCCCACCTATAGCATTGGGCATACAAGTTTCAGCAACAACATATAAAAATAACCTGCTGCATTATCAACCACATTCATAAATAGTGTAAAAAATTTTGGATGCAACTGAATAAACTAGTATCGTCTTCTCTTTCATTATAAACCATGCCTTTAACATGTCAGTGAAAAACGCCATGTCGTATTGATTAAAAGTTCTCCTATCTATAATCCATAAGAACAAATATTCTAACTATCTGGAGAAAGGATTATGGACCAAGAATTATTTTTTTTACCATGCTCAGTTTTAGGTAGAAATCTTGAAACATCAGATAAATATGCAACTCTGGATCTCCTCCCAAATAAAAAGCCTAAGCAAAGATACCCCTCTCCGTGCATTACCTGAACATAGAATAGCAAGCTAAGTAACACCACTCCAGAAGGCAAACATGTAACAAGATAACAATGCTGGTTGTTGTTACCGGCAATGGCATAAACTCTAGCCCTGATGCTACAAACGGTTTGTCGACATCATCCTCAATTATCTTCCAGTCAATTTTCGCTGCTTGGGCATCTTCATCGCCATCCTCTGGCTTTTGCTCAATCAAGTAGGGGAATCTTCTCGAGATACTGTAAATTCGGTGGTTGGTATTACATGACACATTGTGTTGGTGACTATTGCAGTGCAGTTATTCAAAGGTCATTCAGTGCAGTGCACTAAGAAAAAGCACGAGGTGAAGGTGAACCTGTCCATGGTGAATTGTGTGAGAAAAATAGGAATTTGTTCAATGTCATTTCTTCCATTCCTTGGTTGTACCACCCAGACTTCATCAAGGCCTAAGACAGCATCTGCGTGCTCATGAGTCAGAATGATCTGCAGTGCAGAGAACCCTCTTAGTGCTGCTGCCATGAGAATTGAGAGGGTAAGCATCATTTTAGAAAAAGAATGCACTGTCAAAAATCTCACTGAATCAACGGAAGGAACTTTGTGGTGGACAAACCACCGGAGAACTTGTTCTCTGAAGGTCTTGCCAATGTCGATTAGGATGTACTTGTGGGTTTCGTCATGGCAATAGTCTATCAAGAGGGAGGTGTTCAGCCTGAAAGCAAACAGGCATATGCATTTTGTCAGTACTAAGCACTAATGTCCTATGACCAATGCACGTGTATCAAGGTTCTATATTTCCTCCTATAAAATCAATAAAGTGCCCTCACAAAGTTATCTAAACACTCCTATATCTATAGAACATTAATGTAAGCAAAAAAAGGACATTTTTCACCCTTTAACTTCCACGTTAGCTCTATTTTGAATGTTGGACTACAAAAATCGGGTACCAAAAACCCTCCAATTGTTAAAACCGACAAATTTAGTCCTCTAACTAGTTTCAATGCTACCTTTATATTCTCTGAAAAAACTGGTTTAATCTCTAAAATTCATAAGTTATCTTAATCTTAAATAATAAAAAAGTGAAACCAATATCTAAAAATGTTATCTATCATTGGTGTTCTATTTGGAGTTATTTGAAACTTATTTGTTCAGTAACCAACGAATAGATAACATCTTTAAAAGGAAAAATGGAACTAGTTTCATATTTATCTGATTTAAAACAAATTAGTTATGATTTTTATATTATTTTCAGAAAATAGAGAACTACTTGGGAAACTAGCTAAAGGACCAAATTGCCAGGTTTTCGTAATTAGAGGCCGAAAATTAGACTGTTGTGTAATTTGAAGGTTGGAAAATAGACTTTAACTAAATTTAAAATTGTGCTTCCAGGAAAGTGAAGCATCAATTATTCAAAAACAAATAAAGCGCTCCAAAGTGTTAAAGCATTTAGAAACGGTGGTTAAGTATAAAATTAGAAAAAGGAATATTGATGCCAAATGGAATAACTCATGTTAACTGAAGCTGAAACTCGTTGCCCGTAGAAGTACAGTGTGCACCTGTAGTTGGGGTTCCGCTCCGGAGGGAGGGAGACGCCCATGGAACAGACGTCGCAGGGCGGCGTCGACGGCTTGAGGAGGCACCGTGTGTCGGGCAGCGCACCGGAGCAGCCCGTGCCGAGGAAGATCAGCGACGAGGATGAGGACTGCGGCGCCGCCGCGCCCCTGGTAGGCGACTCGAGCGGAACGGGCTCCATCGATTCCTGGACGGATTGGTCCTTGTTTGTTTCGTTGGGAGCTTGGGACACTGGATTCATGCCTCACGGGGGAAAATATGGTCTGATTTTTTGCTCTCGATCTCTTCCGGCACGGTCCTCCTCACCTTTCTGCGGTTGTTTAATGGTGGCGCCGGCCGGCGGCGGGAAAGTTTTGTTTTCCTGCCATTTGTTATTGACCTCGACAAGACTTGGCCATCCGCAGTGGGACACACGAAATACATTAGGGAAAGTGTTGTTTAATATTGAGCTAGACAAGAAAGAAAGTAAAACCGTTAGAAATCGTTCACTGGATGCTCATAAATTTCACTCACTCGCGAACACAAACAGAGAGATGAGAAGAATGAGAGGCTTTGTAGTTCACTTTCACTTTTCACTTGTATATCTCATCAGCTGAAAGGGACTCCCTATTTATATTTATAGAGGGACAAAGACAATGAATACAAGTTTGTACAGTGTTTGAATCCCTTGAAATTCCTCTCCTCCTTCATTAATTTGGCCATCATTCAAAGTCCATATTCATATACTGTTTCTTGACTTTGATTTTCAACACTCTCCCTTGGCCAAATTTATGCTATGTGTATGCCTCGTTAAAAACTCTCCCCAAAAACCCTGTGGGAAAAAAGGTAGGAGAAAAGAGTACATCACACACATCGCTTATGCTGCACCTGTTGCCTTGTTAAAAACCTTGCATGAGAAAACCCAGTGGGAAAAAACTCATCAAGGAAAAAAGAGTACAACATTTGATGTTTAGGTCGGTCTTCAGGACCGACTCGTGATCTTCAGGACCACGGTCATGGGTTGTGTCTTTGGGGCTGGTCTCCCCCTAGACCCTGCAACTCTCTAAGTCGCCTCATACCAATTCCATGGACGCACTTATAGAAACTAGAGGCGGGTAGAGATTTTGTGAAAAGATCGGCGAGGTTATCGCACGATCTTGCTTGCAGGATATTTATCTCCCCGCTCTTTTGGAGCTCATGGGGATAAAAGAACTTTGGAGCAATATACTTTGTGAGATTGCTATTGACATAACCCATGTGCATCTATGCAACATAAGCCGTATTATCATCATAGATAATGGTGGGGGTGTCAGCGATGTTCATACCACATGACTTCTGGATGTGATTAATCATTCGTCGCAACCAAACACACGCTCGTGCAGCCTCATACAGAGCGATTATCTCTGAGTGGTTGGTCGATGTGGCAACTAGGGTCTGCTTTATAGACCGCCAGGAAATGGCTGCACCACCACAGAGAAAGACAAAACCAGTTTGTGATCTGGCATTATGCGGGTCAGACATATAGCCAGCATCCACATATCCCACCATGGTTGGAGCTTGGTTCTTTGGGAACCATAGACCAAGGTCTTGTGTACCTTGTAGGTACCTCAAGATGGTTTTGACACCAACCCAATATCTCCTGGTTGGGGCAGCACTGTACCTTGCCAACAGATTTACTACAAACGCAATGTCAGGTCTAGTGCAGTTTGCAAGGTACATCAATGCTCCGATGGCGCTTAAGTATGGAACTTCGGGTCCCAATACTTCCTCATCATCGCCCTTTGGTCTAAATGGGTCCTTATCCGCTTCTAGAGATCGGACCACCATGGGGGTCTTAAGAGGGTGGCACTTGCTCATATTGAATTTTTCAAGTACCCTCTTAGTATAAGTGGACTGGTGTACAAACACTCCTTCAGGGAGGTTTTCGAGCTGTAGGCCCAAACAAAACTCCGCCTTGAGGTAAGTCATTGCTTCCTCAATGTTCCTTGTAGTCCCGAAGATGTTCAAATCATCGACATAAATGGAGATTATGCAAAATCCATCATTGGATTTCTTTATGAAAACACAGGGACAATCATCATTATTGATGTAACCTCTCTGCAGGAGAAAGTTACTCAATTGGTTGAACCACATCCTTCTAGATTGTTTCAACCCATACAATGACCGTTGCAGGCGGACGCTGAACATGTTACGGTTTTGATTCGGTCTAGGGATCTTGAGTCCTTCAGGGACTCTCATGTATATTTCCAAATCAAGTGACCCGTACAAGTATGCGGTCACAACATCCATCAACTGCATTTTCAAATTCAAGTTAGCTGCCATAGATATAAGGTATCGAAACGTTATGCCACTCATGACAGGAGAGTATGTTTCATCGTAATCAATGTCGGGTCTCTGCGTGAACCCTTGTGCCACTAGCCTCGCTTTGTATCTTACTACCTCGCCATGTTCATTCCTCTTCCGGAGGAAGACCCATTTGCATCCTACAGGGATGACCTTTGGAGGTGTTGGGACTGCAGGCCCAAAAACCTCTCTTTGGCAAAGCGAGCGCAACTCAGCCTCAATTGTTGCTTTCCATTTATCCCAGTCCGAGTGCTTCCGGCACTCTATCATGGACTTTGGTTCTGGATCCAGATCCATTGAGTCAGCAGTTTTTGAGGCAAAATATATGTCGACAATAGTGGTCTTTCTATGAAATGACTCTCCTGATTCCACATAGTTAGTGGCGATCTCTTCATTTTCGTCCTCCCACTCATCGTGATTTCCCGTAACGATTGAGTTGGGGCGTTCCGATCTTCCAATGCGATGATGTGCGCGCGACGCATTGGGATTTCCATCTTCAGAATGGTGTCCTTCAGGGACCTCCTCAACTTCAGGTTGAGTTGCCACTTCTGGGACATTCTCGACTTCGGGTCGAGCTTCTTCAACTGATTCTTCGAGTGGTGCAAGTGTCTCAGACCGTCGCATCTGTGGACGTCTCTGCGGGACCTTGTCCTGAGCACCCGGAGGTCTCCCCCTCTTCCTAGGATTAGGGGAGACTATAGAGTTGGTAGCCTTCAGGGGTACCTGAACTCTCTCCGGCGCATTTACTGCAGGTATATGCGACCTTGTCAACCTTTTGTGATCAGCGAAGGCATCTGGCAGCTCATTTGCAAGACCTTGCAAATGAATAATTCTCTGAACTTCTAGTTCAAATTCGTTAGTGCGTGGGTCTAAGGATTGCATCCCCGATGCATTCCATTAAATTTCCCGGCATTCTTCTAGATGCCTATCTCCCCCTAACGCTGGGAAATGGTCTTCATCGAAGACACAATCAGCGTACCGAGCCGTATGAAGATCCCCAGTCGTAGGCTCTAAATATTTGATTACGGACGGAGTCACATAACCAACATATATCCCCAACTTCCGGTGGGGTCCCATCGTGGTACGCTGGGGTGGTGGTATTGGCACGTACACTGCGCAGCCAAATATTCGTAGGTGGGAAATACTTGGTTCTTTCCCATGCACTAACTGCAAGGGGGATGTATCATGGTATGCAGTTGACCTGAGTTGGATCAGTGCTGCAGCATGCAACACCGCATGGCCCCAACAACTGGTTGGCAGCTTACAATTCTACAGCAACGGCCTGGCAATCCACTTGATCCTCTTGATCAAGGACTCAGCTAGACCATTTTATGTGTGGACATGTGGTACTGAGTGTTCTACCTTAATGCCGAGGGCTAAGCAATAATCATCAAAAGCTTTCGACCTGAACTCACCAGCATTATCCATCCGAATGGACTAGATGCGGTTATCAGGGAAACTTGCTTTCAGCCTGATTATCTGGGCAATGAGCTTGGAGAAAGCATGGTTTCTAGTGGACAACAGGTCCACATGGCTCCATCTGATAGATGCATCAATCAGTACCATAAAGTACCTAAATGGGCCCGACAAGGGCTGGATAGGTCCACATATGTCACCTTGTATCCTTTGTAGGAACACAAGTGACTCATCCCTAATCTTCAGGAGGGATGGTCTAGTGATCAGCTTTCCTTTTGCACATGCGGTGCAAATAAAATATTCAGGATTGGAGGAGCCTTTGACATTATGGCCAGCAGAATTGTTGATGATTCTTCTCATCATACCCAACCCAGGATGACCCAAGCGGTCATACCATATTCGAAATGATTCTGTGTTTCTGAATATGGTCTTCATCGCAACATACTCATCTGTGGGCTTTATGTACGTGTAGTACAAACCCATTGGCGATGAAGGGAACCTTTCCACCACTCGCTTTTGGTACCCGTCGAATTTAGTGATCAGCAGGTATTCAGCACCTTGCTCAATCTCGGTTTCTACATGGAAACCATTCGCACGGACATCTTTGAAGCTCAAAAGCGTGCGCTTTGAGTCGGGATACAATAGTGCATCCTTTACAAAGATTTGAGTACCCATTGGGAGAACTAGTGTGGCACTTTCGGTGCCCACAATATGAGCATTGCTTCCGGCAATGGTCATAATATTTCCACTTTTCTTTGTTAATGTTTGGAAATATCTAGTATCCCTTAGTATCGTGTTGGTGGTACCAGTGTCTACAAGACAGAGTTCCGCTTCCGCCATCGGGTCCCCACAGACTCTGTTAAATACCATAAAAAATAGAATTTAACATAAAGCATGCATTATCATAAAGATAATATTATATAATTCCTGGGAAATATTACAACAGTTTGGACCATCTACTACATTGCAAATGCTCTTCAGGAGCATACATGACCAAACTAGTACATGTGGGCATCGCTAACATGACTCTTTGGACATTACTGTAGGTCTCCAAATATATCAAAGTCATCAAGAAGGTTGTCCTCACTCTCATCCATTCGGACGCCTCCACTTGCACCGACGACCCCGTCGTCGTGCTTCTCAGACCGAGCTTCAGGCTCAGTGAGGAAGTAGGACTCATGTTGACCTTTACTTTTGTTTTTGCTCTGCTGGTAAAGGTCAACGAGGTGTTTGGGGGTGCGGCAATTATGGGACCAATGCCCCTTTGCTCCGCATCTATAGCAATCGTCTTGCTCTTCCCCACTGTGGTCACCTCTTTCCTTCTTGGGGTTGAATCTACCTTTGGGCTTTCCCTTTCCTTTGACTTTGAACATGACACCCCTCTTCCCCTTCCACTTTCCCTTTCCACGGCCCCTCTTGTGGTTGCGAGAACTCTCAGCAACATTAGCATGTGCTTCAGGCACAACTATGGAACCAGTAGGTTGGGCAGAATGATTGTTCATGAGAACCTCATTTTGTTGCTCGACAACAGATAGTACTTCACTCAACTCAGAGTACTTGGTGTACCTTGAGTTTCTATACTGCTGTTGAAGTACAATGTTGCCGGGGTGGAAGGTGGACAAAGTCTTCTTGATCATATCAGCGTCAGTGATCTTCTGGCCACATAGACACAGTTTGGTCACAATCCTATGCAAGGCGGAGTTGTATGCTGCCACAGACTTGAAGTCTTGGAAGCGTAGGTTGATTCAGTCTTGTTGTGCTCTAGGGAGCACAATAGTCAGTTGCTGGCTGAAGCGGTTCTTCAGGGACTGCCATAAGACTAGCGGATCCTTCTCCGTCATGTACTCGCAATTCAAGTCAGGATAAAGGTGGTGTCGCAGGTAATGCAACGCCTTTGCCTTGTCCTGCTTTGTGCGCTCATCCTTGCCAGCTTCAGGCTGGACAATGGTATGATCGAGGCCCATGCCATCGAGTTTGATCTCGATGTCGGTTGCCCAAGTGAGGTAGTTGCTGCCATCCACGGCGAGCATCTCGAAATCCCTCTTTGCGAAGTCCGACATGCCTGCACAATTAATACGTAGGATTAGTAGATGTTGGTGCGTAATCTTCAGGATTACGACTTAATATAGTCTTCAGGACTATATATAAATTTCCCAGGTGTAATCTTCAGGATTACTTTGTAATTAAATATTAAGAATTGCAATAAAATAAATGTATAGAATTTAAATATAATATATAATTGCAGAAAATAAATAATAGCAATAATAAATAAGAATATGGCGGACTTCTGGCTACACATGATTCACGGACTTCGAGCCGTGTAGTTGTATAGCGGCTTCGGGCGCTAGTATCTGCAGGACATCTGCATGCCATAATAGCTCAACTGTGCAAGCCTTAATGGCTCAACCTTCCTTATCCTCTTTAGAAAAAGGGGCTATTGCGTTCTTACCCTTGTTTCAAAGTCGAATTGTGATTTTACTCTCGCTTTTGTCACCGTTGCGATTTTACCCTTACTTTGTCAAAACGAAGCTTTATTTTACCCCTACTCCGTGAACAGCCAGTAACAGTGTTAAATTGGCTTGGCAAGGACAACTTTGCCCTTGTAAAAATACCCCTACTTTTCTGAATACATTGCGGTTTTACCCCAGTTTTCAGAAAAAAATTGACAGCAACATTAGACAACTTGTTACATATATTTCCACACAGCATGCAAATATAGATAGATAATATCAGATCAAAAGAAAATATAGCAAAAGTATGCATACAACTCCAACCATTATCCAACATACAAGTCTAACAAAAGTAGTAGGTAATAGTGAGATATTACATATTCATTGTCATACATCACACTATTCCTAACATTGCAGCCAATCTCCCTCCTCTTCCTCTTCTTCCTGTTCCAGCTCTTCCTTCAATTCCAGGTCCTGCACTTCCTCTTCCACTTCCTCTCCCTCTTCCTCTCCCCCTTCCTCTTCCCCTCCCCCTCCCTCTCCCACTTCCACTTCCACTTGCACTTGCACTTCACATGAATGGAGAAAATGGTTTAGTAAACAAATTGACTAAATAATCAGAGTAAAGGAACAAAAATCAGCATGACTCACATTGATGCTTGTGAAGATGACTCATTTTGAGAAGATGGTCGATTCCTCTTTTGACTAGCAGTTAGACCTCCTTGACAATACTTGGCTATATGTCCTAGTTCTCCACATTCTGAACATGGTTTCCTTTTCTTGCTAGTGGTGGCCTCATCAAAGGACTTGATCCTAGAATTTCTTGGTCTTCCTGGTTTTCTTCTTAGTTTTGGCTTCTTGATTTTATAGCCCAAATCAACACGTGGCCAATTATCTTTGGATGCCATTGGATTGAAAGAACATGCATATGCCTTTTTGAACCGATCAATAGAGAAGTATTCATGCACAAAGTCATCCATTCGTACCTCTATACTAATCTTTGAAATGAAAGCTAAAGCATGTGTGCATGGCTTTCCAGTTACTTGCCATGCCCTACAAGTACATGTTTTTTGGCCTAAGTTGACTGCGTACCTGAATCTGTTCACAGTTACTTCAACATTTCCAGCCCCACATATCAATACCTCATGGTCCTTGATACTCTTGGCTTTAGCATTTAGAGCATGGATCACACTTGGAATGATTGTGCCTGACATTTTTCTAGCAATCTTGGCTCTCAAAACAAATTTCTCAATGATCATTTGTCTTATCTTGTCATGCATATCCACAATTTGAAAATCCTTAGTTTGGGACACCCAATTGTTGAAGCTTTCAGAGAGGTTGTTGTTGATGTAATCTACCTTGCATTCTTCCCCAAATAGGCTTCTACTCCACACATATGGATGATTTTCATCTAACCAGGATAGTGCACTAGGATCCTTCTCCTCTATGTTTCGCATGAAGTACTTGAACTTGTCTTGTGTGAAGCTCTTGGCAGCTGCCCACATATTCTTACCATAAAGCTCATCACCGTACCCATTCTTCTTCATGTTCTTCCACAAGTGCCTCATGCATTCTCTATGTTCCACTCCTGGGTACACATCATCTACAACCTTCTCAATTCCTTTGCCCGCATCTGTACTAATGACCAAGCCTGTAGGAGTACCAATAGCCTTCTTTAAGTTATTCACAAACCAAGTCTAGCTTTCCTTAGACTCGGTCTCAATGACACCATAAGCCACTGGAAATAGGTTGTTCTGACCATCCACTGCAACAGCTGCTGCTAACTGACCCCTCCCCCTTCCAGTCAAGTGTGTGGCATCCATGGCGATGTAGGGCCTACATCCTTCCAAGAACCCATCAATGCATGGTTTAAGAGTGACAAAGAACCTACTGAAACACAAATCACCATTGTCATCTTCTTCAGTGTCTATGTCAACTATGCTGCCGGGTACTACTCTTAGAAGCTCAGCTTGATAAGTTGGCAACAAGTTATAACTATCATCCCACTTGCCATATATCATGTCCATTGCCCTTTCCTTGCCTCTTAAAACTCTATAATATGGAATTTCTATCGAGTACTTCTTATTGAGCCTACCTTGCAACTCCTTTGGTCTCATTTCAGGGTCTTCTCGCAACAAATCAACAACTCTTTCAGCTACCCATTTATTGTTGGCCATGGTTTCACCACAATTGTTGAATGAACCACAAGAATGCTTTGGACCACTAGTCTTAACCTACAAGGAAAGAACCATTTTATTAGTAAATTGCTGCACACTAATACATGCAAATTTTAGTTGCTGGTTGCAAAAAACAGCAAGGAAAAAACCATCTTACTATGAAAAATAACAAGGAAATTACCTTACAGCCAATGTACTTTTTGCTTGTAGATGCAAAAAACCGCCACTTGCAACCCTCATTTGCTCTCTTGCATATGGCTCTAAATCTAGTCTGGTCCTTTTGCTTAATCTTGAAAGCATGATTATTCAAAATGGCATGATGTGTAACTGCAGCCTTGCACTGATCCACATCTGGGAACACCACATTTACATCAATGTTCGGGTTATCAACATCATATGAGAAGGGTGGAGGGTCATATTCATCTTCATCATCAACAACTTCACCATCAGGATTAAAATCTAGGTCAGAGCAATCATCACAAGAATCAGAGGATGCAGCCAAGTCACTATCATAGCTGCTATCACTTGCTGCCATAAGTGAATCATTGTCAGAATGTATGCACTCAACTCCTACACCCTCCTCATTATCATCACCCTTTTCTTTTGATTTGGTGGATCTCTTTTTTTATGGCTCTCTTTTTTCTGGTGGCTCTCTCTTTTTTGTTTGTGGATGTGGGTCTCTCAGCGGTGTTTGTCTCGTTGGTGGGCACTCTATTCCTCAAACAAGGGTGGCATCTACGTTTTGTTGGTGAAAACTGCAAAGGACCCTCAAAATCATTAATTTGGGCATTAATGTAGACATTTTTCTTGTCTTTGTTCAGTTCAAACCACTCAAGTAACTGCTCATCAGTTTTAATCTCAATAGAATCTCCACTAAATGTATCCTCCAATGCACGCCATAAAGTTATATACTGTTTTGAACCCCACATGAAGTGCTCGGCTATGAAATTAACTAGTTGCAGCACGTTGAAGCTATGCATGTCAACAACTTGAGTAGGCAAGATTCTACCCTGCTGCCATGATTTTGGTCCCCCATCAGGCAAACTGAAAAATGACAGAACCCTAACAACCAGATTCAAATTCATATGATTTTGCCTACAAATCAGAGAAATTAAAACCAAATTAGCGCAATTGCCTAGAGCCTAAGATTAACTCGACCCGTAACTGACCAATACACTTAGAGGTCAAAATTTATACCTACACACCAAGTCGTCGTCTCCGGAACCGCCATCCTCCGGCTCCATGGCTGCCGGCGTGCGTGCTGTGCCCCTGCTGTACGTCGCGGCCGCGCAACGCTCCTGCCGCGCCCCTGCCCTGCACCAGTGCCGCGCGCCTCCAAGCCCTAGCCGCGCGGCCCAGTCGCGCTAGGCTGCGCCGCCCGGTCAGCTGTGCCGCTTGCGATGCCGCGCCGCGCGCGCCCGCGATGCCGCACCGCACCGCCCGACCGCGCTGCCCCTGGCTAGGAGGGATGGCCGGCTTCCTGCGTCGTCGAGTTCCGTCGGGAGGAGAGAGACGGACGCAAATACGAGAGAGAGACGCAAATACGAGAGAGAGAGAGATTCGTGCGGGTGAGGGGGAAGGGTGAGTGGATAAGGGGCAATTTTGTCCTACCTTTTTGTTAGCTTGGCTGTTCTTGTTTTTTTTTATTTTTTTATTTACAGAAATGACTAACGGAGTTATAAATAGGGGTAAACTGAGGTTTCATTTTTACTAAGCGAGGGTAAAATTGCAATGGTGCGAAAAGCGAGAGTAAAATCACAATTGAGCTTCAAAATAAGGGTAGAAACGCAATAGCCCCTTAGAAAAAATGCCATCTTATCAGTGCATGGGCACTAGCTGCTGCCCTCTAGGTCCTGTGGTTTGACCAGACTCATTTCTATCATTTCCCCTCTCTCATCCTTATCCCTTCTTTCTCAGAAAGCAGGTAGAGAGGAGGACGCGAGGAGCACTTGCCCAGCCATGGTGCAGTGGGCTCAGACGTGGCCACCCCATGGCCTATGGCGTGCACGCGCGCGGCTCGCGGCGCCCGGGTCCGAGGCGCGGCCTCAACCGGCCAGCGCTGGGTACCAGGCGCGGCCGGCCTCGCAGCTCCTACGCGGCTCGCAGCTGCTGGCCAGGCATCGTTCCCTGCAATGGCTGTCGCGGCCATGGCGCGTGGGGCGCAGCCTCAGCTCGGTGGCCAGGGGCGCGCGAACGTCTCGGCCGGGGTGCGCGGCTGCGACTCCAGCGGTTACGCTCCTGCAGGGGGCGGGGTCTCGCGCGAAGGTGGGGCTAGAGGTGCCCACACGTCTGCGTTCTCATCCGTACGTCTTCGAGACGTCGGTGGCTCGGTCCGTACGCTCATCTTCAGAATGGCGGCGAGGTACTAGTGTTCGTGCTTTAGTGTGCGTGCTTGTTCATGAACAAGAAATTCGAGCATCAAATGAATCGATTTCTTACCTATTTACCTTTTAGCTCGGTAGGGCTCGTGCTGATAACGTGTTAGAAATCGTTCACTGGATGCTCACAAATTTCACTCACTCGCGAACACAGACAGAGAGATGAGGAGAATGAGAGGCTTTGTAGTTCACTTTCACTTTTCACTTGTACATCTCATCAGCTGAAAGAGACTCTCTATTTATAGAGGGACAAAGAGAATGAATACAAGTTTGTACAGTGTTTGAATCTCTTGAAATTTCTCTCCTCCTTCATTAATTTGGCCACCATTCAAAGTCCATATTCTCATACGGTTTCTTGACTTTGATTTTCAACAAAAACATTATATTTTAATTTTTTTTCAGCTGGTCTTACCTGTCTTCCTCACAGTTCCTTGGAACATGTGAAATCGTCAAGCGATATACTCGTCGCTGGCTGCTTACCTCCCACCTCGCCCCGTCTTCCACGTGCACTCGCTGGCTGCTTACCTCCCACCTCGCCCTGTCTTCCATGTGCACTTGGGCTGGCAACTTCACCGGCACTCCCCATACGAAAACTATCATGGTTTCTATAGACATTAATTATAGTATCATCTAAACATTTTGCTGATGTGACAAGATAGTTATTAAAGAGAGAGATTAAAAAATAATAAAAACTAGGTCTAAGTTAGAAACCATGTCTACCCGAAATCCAAGACATAAGTGATATGATTAGCTAAGAATAAAGAGAGAATGAATGTGATTAGATAAAAAAATATTCTAAAAAAACTATCTATTGGGACCATAGTTTCTATATATAGTGTCTATAAAATTTAATAGGTATAGAAACTAGCATTAGGAGTGCCCTAACGGACGTCCTTAGACTGTCTCCAACAAAGAGACCCAAATGCAAAAATAGGTCCTGCACAATACTTTGCATACCAAAATCAGCCTCCAATAAGACTCAAACGCATGACCCATTTTGGGTAGAGGCCGAATGGAAACGCAAAAAAACATCGCGCGCTTGCAAAGACGCAAATCCCTGGTGCATGGTGGCCCACGGCGAGGCGCAAAGGGAGGACAAGCCAGCACGCAGCAGTCATCTGCGAGGGGCAAGGAGTGGGGGCCGCGTCCACGGCGGCAGCGCCGACGGTGGAGCTGCTCACCATCTTCTCCGGCAGCAGAAAATGAAGCAGCCGACGACCTCCTAGCTCAGGCATCTCCCGCAGGAAGGGGCGAGGAGATGGTAGGCCTGCGTGGATGGAAGGAGCACCGACGGCGGCGTCTTCTACGACGGGGTTGGCGGCGGGGCCCTACACTCGCTTGTCCCTGCAAAGGAGATGGAGAAGACGAGGAGTGGGGCATGGCGAGGAGATGGCAAGCCCGCATGGACGGAGGGAGCACCGGCGGCGGCGTCTTCTACGGCGGGGGTTGGCGGCGGGGCCCTACACCCGCCTGTCCCTGCGAAGGAGATGAGAAGACGAGGAGCGGGGCATGACGAGGAGCGGCCGCGGTAGGGCGTGGTCGGCGCGGCGAGGGACAGCCGACCCGCGGAGGAGGCGGTGCAGCAGAGGTGAGCCATCATGGGGGTAGGCAGCAGGATTTGGGGCGCACTCTGTTGGAGGAGCGATTTGGATGGGGAACCTATACACTGTACCCGACCTATATCAGAGATTGCGTGTTGTGTTTGGGTAGTGGTTGTTGGAGACAGCCTTAGTGTTAGGCCTTGTCTAGTTCACCCTAAAACCTAAATTTTTTTCAATATTTTCCGTTACATCAAATCTTGATGCACATACATTAAGCATTAGATATAAATAATAAGTAATTTCACAATTTATCTGTAATTTATGAGATAAATTTTTTAAGTCTAATTAGTCCATAATTGAACAATAATTAATCAAATACAAATAAAAGTATTACAATAACCAAACCTATTTTTTTCACCAACTAAACAAGGCCTTACAACCACTTGAAAAGCCTTCTCTTTCTCTAGTTTTTAGTGTGCGCATAATAAAATCATTATATTTCTCTAGTTTTTAGTGTGTGCATAATAAAATCATTATACCGTATCGTAGATAATCTACAACCATATCTAATATTAAAGCGGGTAAAAAACTAAATAGCACATGTAGCTGTAGATGACTTTACGGTATCGGATCGGGTAAAAAACGGTAAGCTAAGAAAAACTAATATAATATTTAATCATAATATAGAAAAAAATAGGTGATAAAACAAATAGCATATGTAGATGACTTTATAGTAATAAAATAAAGATTAAAAATATTTCACATAATAGAGTTGATATAGATAACTTTTTGGTAATTAATAAGATAATGACGTGAATAGCTTGTATAAGAGGATTTGTAGCTAGTAGAACATTTAGTGAGAAATAATATGAACATCTTATATGAGCAGATAAAACATTTAGTAGGATTTAGCTTTACAAGATCATCTCTAAAAAATTAGTCAATTTATTAATTTAGCTAATTTTTATGAATAGATAAAACAAGGTAGTCACTGTGAAGCAGAAGATGACGAAAACTGCCAATGACTAGGTAGCCGTTGCGGGTACAGCACTAGCGACCAGGTAGCTGCTGCACAAAAGAGAATCAGGTAGCCATTGCAGAGTAGAAACAACTGTGTCCGTCGGCAACCATGTAGAGGTATTAACCCTTATACCCTTATGACTCGACATGGTTGCACCATTAGAGATGGTCCAGCCCACAAGATGAAGACGTATGGCGCAAGACACTGGTTGGTGTGTACGACAAGGCTACAAAGATATTGCATAAAATAGGATATTTTACTTGTAATTTTGTTCCTTGACAGTATATAAGAAGACGCAGAGGTCCCCTAGAGGACAGGTCACATAGATATCTTATCGGATCTCATATCATATAACAAAACAGATCAAACGCAGAGCGTAGGTATTACGCCCTCACGGAAGCCGAACCTAGATAAAAACTTGTGTTCATCTTGCATCGCCATTTAGTTCGTTATCTCGCTCACCTCCATCTAATCTACTACTTTGGACATATCCTTAAGTAGATTGTCAACCTTATTTCGTCGATAGTGGCACGCTAGATAGGAGATGTGCGTGTGGGCTCCAGACGAGCAAGATGGGAATTTCTTCACCAACAATCTTCACATCGGCATCCTCATGCACGACGGGTGATTCAGCCGCAACGCACAACGTTGCTGAATCACACTGGTGGTGTACGTAGCGTCCATCAACAAGCTCACGAGCCTCAACGTCGACACGTTTCGTGGCGAGAACCATGATGTAATCTCATGGCGAAGTCATCACCATGCGACCAGATCCAACACATCCCGAGGCAAATTCGAAGCAACGCAGGATGATCTATGCAAGGAAGGGCCACAACAACTCGGCCCCCGACGGCAGCATGACAAACTGATGGATTTTGGAGTCGGAGGCAAAGCTGGTCACGCCCTATTCCGACTCCCTAATTGGACTCCAAGAGGCATATAGGAACGTCAAGGCTAAGTACATGTAGTGCTCGTGCTGTGCACGGAAGCAAGTCATCTACTCACCACAGAACTGTCAAGCGAGCCATCTAAATCACATCTATATACTCGGATATCATGACTCGCCGGCTCCTCTACTCTACTCAGCATCGATAAAGCTAAGTCAAGATTTTTTATTTAGTTGTCAAAAAAAGATTTTTTTATTTAGCAAAATACATACTTTTATTTACCATATTTCCGACTACATCTACTTTCCCCGTCTACTATGGGCAGGAACCGATATGGCACCCTTGCCATATGGACGATTTCCCTTATGACAGCACATCAAGCTGGTCCGCGACAGGACTCCGTCACGACGAGCGGCGGACCGTGGTCATGATCATGTATGGCCTTGTTTACTTCCACTTCAAGACCTAAAATTTTTCAAGATTCTTCATCATATCGAATTTTTAGACGTATGATAGAGTATTAAATATAGACAAAAATAAAAACTAATTATACAGTTTGGTTAGAATTTACGAGACGAATCTTTTGAGCCTAGTTAGTCGACAATAATTACCACAAATAAACAAAAATATTACAGTGTGGTAAAAAAAATTTTGTTCAGAACTAAACACGGCCTATGTGTTACAAAGCAGCAAAGGAGGACGCATGATCTCCAGTGCTATGCATTAATTGGCTTGCATGTACGGCCGGGCGGCAATCGTCCTCATCCATCATAACTCATCAATCCTTGCCCTCGACTATGACCTTGTTTAGTTGTGATATTGTAGCACTTTCGTTTGTTTGTGGTAATTATTGTCCAACCATGGACTAACTAGACTCAAAAGATTCGTCTCGTCAATTTCGACCAAACTGTGTAATTAGTTTTTATTTATATATATATTTAATACTCTATACATGCGTCTAAAGATTCGATGTGACGGAGAATCTTGAAAATTTTTGGGTTTTTGGGTGGAAGTAAATAAGGCCATGAGTACGACTTCGTGCGTCTGAGCAATACATCCGAGCTCCGTCCGAGGTCCCAAGCGGATCCTCTGACCTGCTCGGCCTACTTACTCTGATCACCTACCACATCGCAATGATAATCACCACGAAGAACGATACTATAACAACCACGACCATCATCATAGTGATAGGTGAAAAAGCTTGAGGGTTAGATAATTTTATCGCCACCGACTAGATTTCTGTCCAAAGATAAGTACACTTCTAATATTTTATATAATTTTTCGTCATGATATTCTCCATAATGTCCTCGATATGATTATTCTCTAAACAACTTTTATCCACGTATACCATCTCCAAACATTTTTTTGCTTAATGGTTAGCCGACCATTTCTATCTTCTACTTAAGTTTCGTAGAGCCAGCACTATCTCCGACTTCTCCCTACACGTGCACGAGATCCACCCTCTGTGTTTTGAGTGGTCAGCAGTAGCTCTCTAGCGAGGCTGGCAATCATACATGTCCCTAGGCTCCACGCCACAGTAGAAACAATTGTGTCCGTCGACGACCATGTAGGGGTATAAACCCCTATACCCTCATGGCTCGACAAGGGCCGCACCATCGGAGGTGGCTCCGCCCATAAGATGAAGATGTGCGACGCACGGCACTGGTCGGCGTACACCGTAGGCTATAAGAAGATATCATACCAAATAGGATATTTTACTTGTAACTTTGTCCCTTCATAGTATATAAGCAGGGGTAGAGTTCTCTTAGAGGACAGGTCATATAGACCTCTTATCAGATCTCATATCATACAACAATACAAACCAGATGCAGAATGTAGGTATTACACCTTCACAGCGGCCAAACCTAGATAAAAACTCTTGTGTTCATCTTGTGTCAACATCTAGTTCGTTGCCTCGCGCACCTCCACCTAATCTACTACTTTGGACATACCCCTAGGTAGACTGCCGATCATATTTCACCGACAGACCAGATAGTTGCTGCGAAGAGGAACAACGATGGCAACACCAAGCACCGAACAAACCATTTGTAGACTTGTAGTAGTGCTCTAGCAAAGCCTTTATGAAGGACCTTGACATCTGTAGACACCAACAACGCTAGTAGAAGCACAGTAGCTTTGACAACACCTCCAAGAAGGAACATGGTGCATGCTGCACCGCCGACGGTTGCCCGAGCAAGTCGGACTAGGTTTTCACCCAGTTGTTGTACGACCTCCGGAGCAGGCACCCATAACATCCGCAACAGTGACATCAATGGTAGAAGGTTGAAACTGCCAGCAAGGGCACCATGACCACAACAACCTCGACACCACCACCGCAAGAAGGTCACCGGATACCATCATCCTCGGCCACTAGCGTTCGGTGAGCCACCCTGAGGCAAGATGAAAGCCCTAGTTTGGTTTTGGATAATTGATAAAATCCAAGTACTAACCTTTATGCTAAGTGTTTGAATTAGATAAGGTTGGTACATGTCAAGTGATAGAGCAAGAGATGATCATGGTGATGACCTCAAGATGATCAAGTGCTCAACTTGGAAAAAAAGAAAGAGAAAAACAAAACCCTATGGAGATCATAGCAAAGGTATTGCTTAGGGTTTTAGTTTTGGTGGTCAAGGCACTACAGAGGGTGTGATCACATTTAGGATAGATAGTCGTACTATAAAGAGAGGAAATCTTTGGCTAAGTGGTTATCGAGTGTCACTAGGTGACATTGTTCATGTACATGCATTTAGAACCTAGTGTGCTAACTTAACCCTTAAAAATATTTGCAAAAATATGCTAACACACGTGCACAAGGTGGATCACTTGATGGTTAGCACATTTGAGCAAGGGTTGAATAGGTGGAGAGGGTTTGGGTTCTTCTCTCCCTCCTCCGAGCTTGCGAGGCAGGATTTGGCGCTTTTGAGAATCAAATGTATACTTTCTATAGTGTCGGAGGCCAAGTTGAAGAGAAGGCGAAGTTATGGGACTGAGACACACTCAGGCATCAGATGTTGGCCCAACGTCCGGTACGTTGTGGACGAGGGATGCTCTTCTGAGCAGTGCATCAAAGCGTCCGACGAGTTCACGTTAGACGCTGGCCAAACACTGTTCGAGCATCTGGTGCATAGTGACATTAGCAGGGCCACGAGCTAGGGTTTCAGCATTGTACGCTTGCTGTGTCCAGTGACCTACCATTGGACGCGTTTGATGCACCCTGAGCGTTTTCAGACCTCTCTAAGTAGCATCCGGTGTCTAGGTGCAGCGTCCGGTGCGTAACACCTGATGCGTTCGACGCATATTAACTTTGCGCTTTAATGTTTAAGTAATCATTGGAAATCACCGTGTCATGTTTGACTGAGGACACATGGCAGCGATTCAGAGCGGCTGTCAAGGGATCATCAAACACTAGGCAGCGTCCGACGCCCCTGATAGAGGCAGCCCCCAAGGCCTAACGGATCTATTTGGAGGGGGCTTATAAATATGTGTTGGCTGGCTTGGGGCTCACTCTCTTGATATTTTTGACAAACTTGACATCCTTGTGAGCCTAAGCAAACACCTCTCACTTGTCTCCATCATTGATTCATCATCATAGTGAGATTAGGAGTGATTCCAAGTGCATTTGCATGAGTGATTGCATCTAGTGGCACTTATGGATCGTTGTGGCTGTGGATTTCTTGTTACTCTTGGTGGTTGCTGCTACCTAGACGGCTTGGAGCAACGGAGGAGCATTGATATGAGTTGGTGATTGTTCGTGGTCATCTCCCGGTGATTGTGAAGGGTCTTGTACCTTTCCCAGTGGAGAGCCAAAACGTAACTCTAGTAAATTGCTCGTGTCATTGAGTTACCTCACTTGTGGGTAGGTTCTTGCGGTGTCCTATTGAGGATGAGGTTCGTGCAACATCTCTTAGCCACCGAACCACTAAGTGATGGTCGACACAACAGGAGCTAGCATGTCAGCAAGCACATGAACCTCGGGAGAAAAATCATTGTGTCCATCTCTTGTGATTGATTGGATTTCTCCCGATGATTGGTCTTTATTATATTGGTTGGTTCATTTGCCTCTACACGTCGGTACAAAAGTTCACTCATACTCCTTTACATTCCTGCAAATTAGAGTAGCTTAATTTCTTGTATAGAAACTTTAGTTAGCTCTCTAGTGTAAGTAGTGACTTAGCTATTGATTGAACTTAAAGTTTATAGCAACTAGAATTGTTGGATAGGTGGCTTGCATCTCTTGTAAAGCTAAAGCAAATTGGCTTACACTTTTTGTTATACTAATCATTTGCTTTAGTGCCTTATAGAATTTTTAAATAGGATATTTTAAACCCCCCTCTAGCCATATTAGGACCTTTCACAAGATGACCACTACGGGTGCAGCAAGGCTGCCGCCTCCGTGGCCCGGCTAGAAGGCCATGCCCACAACCCCGACCAGTAGGTGGGGCCACCATAGGCAAGCAGGGAGCCATGGCTGCTCGAGGGCCACACTGCCAGAGAAGGGCAAGCAGGAGCACAACTACACATCCGCTCGGCGTCCTGATCTACGCGCCTGCCCGCTAGTAGGAGGTGGATCTGGGAAGGTGGGCACCGATGCGGCCCTCTGAAAGGTCCTAATATGGCTAGAGGGGGGTGAATAGCCTATTTAAAAATCTACAAACTTACTAGAGCAAGAGGTTAGTAAATAACAAAGTGAAAATTTTTGCTCTAGCTCTAATGGGGTGTTTGCAAGCCACCTATTCAACAATTCTAGTTGATATGATCACTAGGCACACAAGAGCTATGTCACTACAAGCTACACTAGTGAGCTATACCACACAAGGCAAAGTGAGCAACTAAACTAATTACACTACTTTGCGGAAAATAAAGGATAGGATGAGATATTTATACCGCCGTGTAGGGGATGAACCAATCATCAATATAGACAATCAAGCACGGGGAGAATGCCAATCAAATACAATTGAGACACCGATTTTTCTCCTAAGGTTCACGTGCTTGCCGGCACGCTACGTCCCCGTTGTGTCGACCAATACTTGGTGGTTCAGCGGCTAAGAGGTGTAGCACGAACCTCATCCTCACTAGGACACCGCAAGAACCTACCCACAAGTGAGGTAACTCAATGACACAAGCAATCCACTAGAGTTATCTTTCGGCTCTCCGCCGGGGAAGGTACAAGACCTCTCACAATCACCGGGAGATGGCCACGAACAATCACCAACTCGTGCCAATCCTCCTCCGCTGCTCCAAGCCGTCTAGGTGGTGGCAACCACCAAGAGTAACAAGAAAACCGCAGCCAAATCGATCCCCAAGTGCCACTAGATGCAATCACTCAAGCAAATGCACTTGGAATCACTCCCAATCTCACATAGATGAATAATCTATGAAGGAGATGAGTGGGAGGTGTTTGCTTAGGCTCACAAGGATGTCAAGTATGCTAGAATGCCAAGAGGGTGAGCCCCAAGCCGGCCAACACGTATTTATAAGCCCCTCAAACAAATAGAGCCGTTGGCTCTTTCACTAGGCTAAAACCGGGGCCACCGGACGCTCAAACAGGAGGCACCGGACGCTCAACTCCTGCGTCCGGTGCTCTAGAAACAGCCACGTGTTGCCCTATCCTCTTTCGCGCGTCGATCTCTAACGGTCACCTGCAGAGCACTGGACGCGGTCAAGTTAGCACCGGACGCGTTCGGTGCACACCGGTCTCGTGCGCAGAGAGGTCTGCAGAGATGCTCGATCACCGGACGCTGAGCACTGGACCGTCCGGTGCTCACCAGTCTCATACGCAAGGAGGTTCGCAAAAAGCGCAGGGCACCGAACTCTCTTCACCGGACACACACTGAGCGTCCGATGCAGTCAGTCAAACACACCAGCTGTAGTCAAGTCACACCAGACGCGCCAACAAAGTCTATCCTGTGTCTGGTGCTTGGCGTCCGGTGCCTAACCCTAACAGGGCCAGGCACTGACAGTACACCGGACGCACAGGCTCAACGTCCGGTGCCACCAGCGACTTCCTCAAATTTCCCACCGGCGCAATAGAAAATATGCACTTTATTTTCTCAAAAAGCGCTGAATCCCGCCTCGCAAGCTCGGCGGGAGGAAGAGAGGAACCCATCCTCTCTCTACCCTTCAAACTCCACCTCCTTCTCAAAGTGTGCCAACACCACAATGTGTGAACCAACATGTGCACGTGTGTTAGCATTTTCACAACTATTTTCTTTAAAGGAGTTATGTTAGCTCACTAGGTTCTAAATGCATGCACAAGAACAATGACACCTAGTGGCACTTGATAACCGCTTAGCCAAAGAATTCCCCTCTTTATAGTATGGCTATCTATTCTAAATGTGATCACACCCTCTATGGTGTCTTGATCACCAAAACCAAAACCCTAAGCAATACCTTTGCCTTGAACTCCATAGGGTTTTGTTTTTCTCTTTCTTCTTTAACAAGTTGAGCACTTGATCACCTTATGGTCGTCACCATCATCACTTGCTCCATCACTTGGCATGTACCAACCTCATTAAGTCTACACACTTAGTATAGAGGTTAGTACTAGGGTTTCATCAATTATTCAAAACCAAACTAGGGCTTTCACCCTCTGAATCCGTGATAGACCCCAAGTCAGCCACGATAACACTGGTAGGTGCGCGGCCGATCGCCGCACGCTGGTCGCCACACCATACCCGGGGCAAGGTGTGCTAGATCTAGTCCAAGGGGGTCTAGATCTGACTTCGGCCGCGCCACCGGCCATGAACGCTAGCCGCCCTTGGTCAAAGGAAGAGGAGAGGGAGAGAGAAAGAGAGAGAAGAGGGAAGAGAAAGGTGTTGTGGAATGCTATTTTGGATGTCACAGCTGGCTGTCGTCGCCACTAGCAGAACAGCGGCGGCGGGGAGGGGGGAGCAGTGGTGTGTGACAGAGGTGGAAGAGTCGCCTCCCGTGTCGCCCTGTATGGAGAGCGACACGGGGGCTTGTAGAAAATGTCCCCAAAAGCGGGGTTTTTATATTAAAAAACTTCATAATCATATTGTATTCAAACATAAACAACAAAGTAAGAGATGAATGAAACTCCCGTTTACATTACATGGAATTAGTCACCTTGCTACTGGTCATAAAAGCTTAAGTGCTCCTAAACAATCAACTCACTGGCATTTAACAGCCTGTTTAGTGTTTAAATAAACATTGGAGTTTGTACAACTAGCGAAGATGACTAGACATTTAACAGCATGGTGAATTTAACACTTTTATTTTCCTGAGTAATAATAAAAAATGCCTTTTCCATAGAAAAATTACAGACAAATAAAATAATCACCGAAATATTGCACAATCCAGTCTGAACTTTGTTCCTGTTTGAAATGAGCAACGGACATACGGAACAGATTGTATTACAAGTCAATGAAGATGCGCAAGCCGTCATGAGCTAGCTGTACGGGTATTCCTTCTCTGGAATCATACATACAGGCTTACACATCAAACAAGGCCGTTACAGAAAATAAATAAGTATACACTCCCTTCCAATCACACTATTGATAATTTGACCACCAGTATAATAATTATTTCCAGTTAAACTTTTGTAAATTTCATACCTGATAGACCATTCCGCCAACATCTGGTTTTCTCTCTGATGCTCAAAAAAGTGTCCCATTCCAATCAACAGAGCTCCTTTAGGACGGATTCTCTTGATAGCATCAAGACTCTGCAAAATAGAACATCGGTTTTATGGTGGAGAACAAATTACTTCCCTCCACAAGGAATACTTGACAGTTTGTTAAGAGAATCTGATTAAACGAACTTCAAGGGAAATATTAGAAGTCCATGAAAATTAACCTCACTCAGAGTTAAATGGGCGCTGAAAGAATCTCCCTGTTCAGAATATGAAGCCCATGTCAGACCATCAACATATTTGACAGCATTTGGGCTTTAACTGTATCAGATAATCAGAAATTTTGTATTCATCAATGAAACGAAATATGGAACACTTACCACTCCATGCAAAGTGTTTGCTTCTAGTATAAGAAGGTCAAGTTGTCCAGCACCAGACTTTGAAATAACTAGAGGCAGACAGCATCAGCAATTCAACATTACATTCCACTCAGTGACATGGAGCAGTAAAATATGCAGGAAACAAGAGAAGCCAACTAAAAAAAGCTAGATGTTTGGCATGTGAAATTATGTTTTGCAACCTTGTCAAAACTATTAGATAGCTGACATATACATATACATATACATATACATATACATATACATATACATATACATATACATATACATATACATATACATATACATATACATATACATATACATATACATATACATATACATATACATATACATATACATATACATATACATATACATATACATATACATATACTAAGACTATGGTCTCCAGGAAGCATACTGAAAGTGGTACCATTGAATTTGATCAGATGAAATCACTGGAACTGGTGTGTAGATTTTTTTTGGGGGTTCGATACCCCACCTAGCAACAACATATAAAATTAACCTGCTGCATTATCAACCACATTCATAAATAGTGTAAAAAATTTTGGATGCAACTGAATAAATTAGTACCGTCTTCTCTTTCATTATAAACCATGCCTTTAACATGTCAGTGAAAAACGCCATGTTGTATTGATTAAAAGTTCTCCTATCTATAATCCATAAGAACAAATATTCTAATTATCTGGAGAAACGGACCAAGAATTATTTTTTTTACCATGCTCAGTTTTAGGTAGAAATCTCGAAACATCAGATAAATATGCAACTTTGGATCTCCTCCCAAATAAAAAGCCTAAGCAAATATACCCCTCTCCGTGCATTACCTGAACATAGAATAACAAGCTAAGTAACAACACTCTAGAAGGCAAACATGTAACAAGATAACAATGCTGGTTGTTGTTACCGGCAATGGCATAAACTCTAGCCCTGATGCTACAAACGGTTTGTCGACATCATCCTCAATTATCTTCCAGTCAATTTTCGCTGCTTGGGCATCTTCATCGCCATCCTCTGGCTTTTGCTCGATCAAGTAGGGGAATCTTCTTGAGATACTGTAAATTCGGTGGTTGGTATTACATGACACATTGTGTTCGTGACTAATGCAGTGCAGTTATTCAAATGTCATTCAGTGCAGTGCACTAAGAAAAAGCTCGAGGTGAAGGTGAACCTGTCCATGGTGAATTGTGTGAGAAAAATAGGAATTTGTTCAATGTCATTTCTGCCATTCCTTGGTTGTACCACCCAGACTTCATCAAGGCCTAAGACAGCATCTGCGTGCTCATGAGTCAGAATGATCTGCAGTGCAGAGAACCCTCTTAGTGCTGCTGTCATGAGAATTGAGAGGGTGAACATCAGTTGTTTTTAGAAAAGAATGCACTGTCAAAAATCTCACTGTGAATCAACGGAAGGAACTTTGTGGTGGACAAACCAACGGAGAACCCTCTTGGAGGGAGGTGTTCAGCCTGAAAGCAAACGGGCATATGCATTTGTCACTACTAAGCACTAGGAGTGTAGGATGTTCTATGACCAATGCACGTGTACCAAGGTTCTCTACTTTCCTACTATAGAATCAACAAAGTGCTCTCACAAAGTTATATAAACACTCCTATATATATAGAACATTAATGTGAGAAAAAAAGATATATCTTCTGGGAGCAAAATTTTAAGGGAAAAGTATATTTTTCACCCTTTTTTTCTCGGATACGCAGGAGAGCTGTGTATCATTGTATTATAAAGGAAAAAAAGGTCCGAGTACAATACCATCTCATGCCGGAACCATACATGAGAAGGTTGGGACACTTACAACATAATCACCTATGATACATCTGACGACCAACCACCTGGCACCTAAACAGAGGTCCCTACCCCATCTAACCGAAGTGCTTGGAGCTTCATAGCTCCAGCCAAGCACCATAATTGGGTACTCATCTCTAAACTGCCTCAAGACCTCATTAACAGATGGAGTAGCTCCATCAAATACACAAGAATTGCGATGCTTCCATATCAGCCAAGTTGTCCGAATGATCAGCGAATTAACCCATTTTTTGTACTCCTTCTTGACTCTACGAATGAGCTTGGCCCACCAATCAGCAAAGCTATGATCATTCTGTTGTGGTACTGCTTCCTCCATTTCCATAGGCGAAAGGATGTCGCACCATATTTGTCGTGAGAACACACAATTAGTGAGTAGATGTTGAATAGTCTCCTCCTCCTAGTCACATAGTGGGCATCTTTCAGGATGTGACAATCCTCGGTGAGCAAGCCGATCTGGTATCCAACATCGGTTTATAATGACGAGCCAAATAAAAAATTTACATTTTCCAAGGGCCCATGACTTCCATAAACGTCAACAGGCTCAAGTGTCACTTAACCATAGAAGAAAGCTCGGTAGGTTGACTTGGTTTTTCACCCTTTAACTTCCACGTTAGCTCTATTTTGAATGTTGAACTACAAAAATTGGGTACCGAAAACCCTCCAATTGTTAAAACCGGACAAATTTAGTCCTCTAACTAGTTTCAATACTAGCTTTATATTTTCTCTAAAAAAAACTGGTTTAATCTCTTAAAATTCATAAGTTATCTTAATCCGAAATAAGAAAAAAGTGAAACCAATACAAAGTTTTTTTTTTCAAAAAATGTTATCTATCATTGGTGTTCTATTTGGAGTTATTTGAAACTTATTTGTTCAGTAACTAACGAATAGATAACATCTTTAAAAGGAAAAATGGAACTAGTTTCATATTTATCTGATTTAAAATAAACTACTTATGATTTTTTATATTATTTTCAGAAAATAGCAAAGTACCTGGGAAACATACCAAATTGCGGTTTTCATAATTAGAGGTTGGAAAATAGACTTTAACTAGATTTAAAATCGGGTTTCTAGGAAAGTGAAGCATGAAGCATCAAATAAAGCGCTCCAGAGTGTTAAATCATTTAGAAACGGTGGTTAAGTATAAAATTAGAAAGAGGAATATCATTGCCAAATGGATTAACTCATGTTAGTTCAAGCAGAAACTCGTTGCCCGTAGAAGTACAGTGTGCACCTGTAGTTGGGGTTCCGCTCCGGAGGGAGGGAGACGCCCATGGAGCAGACGTCGCAGGGCGGCGTCGACGGCTTGAGGAGGCACCATGTGTCGGGCAGCGCGCCGGAGCAGCCCGTGCCGAGGAAGATCAGCGACGAGGATGAGGACTGCGGCGCCGCCGCGCCCCTGGTAGGCGACTCGAGCGGATCGGGCTCCATCGATCCCTGGACGGATTGGACCTTGTTTGTTTCGTTGGGAGCTTGGGACACTGGATTCATGCCTCACGATCACGAGGGGATAATCTGGTTTTGCTCTCGTTCTCTTCCGGCACGGTCCTCACCTTTTCAGGGGTTGTTTAATGGCGCCGCCGGGCGGCGGCGGGAAAGTTTTGTTTTCCTGCCACTTGTTATTGACCTCGACAAGACTTGGCCACCCTCCGTGTTACATCCACTTGAGAAGCCTTCTCTTTCTCTAATTTTTATTATTGTGCGCATAATAAATTATATCGTAGATAATCTACATCTATATCTAATATTAAAGCGGATAAAAAACAAAATAACATATGTAGATGACTTTATGGTATAATAGAATAAAGATTAAAAGTATTTTATATCATAGAGATGATATAGATACTTTTGTAATTAATAAGAGAATGACGTGAATAGCTTGCATAAAAGGATTTGTAACTAGTGAAACACTTAGTGGAGAACGATGTGAACACCTTGTAGGAACATATAAAACATCTAGTGGGATTTAGCTCTGTAAGAGCATCTCTAATAGATTAGCGAAAAAATTGGCTAAATTTACTGATTTAACTACTTTCTAAAATAAATTTGATAAAAAAATTATTAGAGTACTCCAACAGACTCTGTATGCGTGACGGAGGTAGGCTATCCAAAACAAAAGTGGAAAATGAACAAAATAGGATAGAGAGCTACTAAATTTAGAGAGACATTACAGTCTGTTGGAGACGTTTTTTCTTTGATAATAGCCAAATTTACCTTTGCAAAAATAATTTGGCTAATTAATCTTTTAGAGATGCTCTAAGAGTATATAAATTTAAAATTATGCGAGTTCAGTTAATATTAAATATATAATAAAAAATAACTAATTGCATATATTGTAACTATTTTGCTAGACAAATCTTTTAAGTCTAATTAGTCTATAATTTGATAATGTGGTGGTACTACAGTGACACCTTAAAAATTTACGTCCCAAATTTAACACAAGACCTAAATCCAACAAAAGTAGCTAACTCATTAGTCATTACCATTAATACGATCGTACAACAAATTATGCATCTCATTGTAATGCAGGTTGCATGGACATGTTTTCTAGTTGAATATAATAATTGGATCAATGACGCATGGCTGCACGTTGAAAAAAGGAAAAAAAAACTACACGTTCAATTTCAGCTCGCTCACGCCTCTCTGGGCTCTCGTTAGTGGTTATGCTCGGCCTATTCAGCTATTTGAATCTTATTCTTTTCTTTTCAGAAGATTATAGACTACTTGGTCTACTTTCAATATGCATGGATAGCCCCCAACAAAAAAGAAAAATCCATGCATAGCCACCGGCAAAATATTAAGTGCAAACTACATTTTCAGTACAACCGTGAAAACTGTTTGCAAAATCATGTTTAGGAGTTTTCAAAAAAAAAATGCAATGCATATCAATAGTTCATCTGTAGATATGCATTGAACAATTTTTGAGATTCAAACTCATTTTGTAAAAAGTCATATTAAAATAAAAAAACATTTGCATATGCACTAGAGGACAAAATTTGTTATTTTCATATGAATTTTCTTCTCTAGTGCATATGCAAATGAAATTTGTTATTTTCATATGAATTTTTACAAAATGAGTTTGAATCTTAAAATTTGTGATAGTGCATTGTAGATGCACTGTTGATGTGCATAGTTTTGAATTTTTCTCCTACAGCTAAAAAGAACAAAAGTAAGACCACCACATGGTGCGACTTTTTTTTGGGGTGGCTCCCCCTCCAGTACAATACCTCTAAGAGGTGGAAGGGTGAAAATTGAAATAAAAAAGGAAAGGACTCCTGTTGCAAATTTACGATAGAGAATAGTATATAATCAGGGATGTGGAAGGGTGTGAAATGAAATAAGGAAAAATAAAGGATTCCTGATATAAAATTTCATCTACGACAAAAAATCTCGGTCCCTCATTGAGGAAAGAAAATTAATCGCTCCTCATCTAAAGGAAAGAAAATTAATCTCACCACTATCTTGGGACGTCTTCCAATAATGCCCAGCTTCAACGCACCCGCGGTCCGACATCCTCTACCAGCCTTAATGGTCTCCACAATCTCCCTCGCCGGCAAGAACAGCTTGACGAATAGGCATCCCTGCCCATCACCTGACCTTGAGGCAGCCCTAGCACCGGAGAGGGAGCTGACATGGACCTACGAACACCCACCAATCGAGCATCACAGCCCATTATGAACGCCCGCCACCTATTCCAGGTGCTGCTAATTGGCCTACTATTCATTAATCGACAATTCAATTTTATTTCTATCTGTCTATGGTATAGTAATTGGTTTCGGAAGGGAGAGTGGATTCAGTTAGATGCGAGGAGGTAATCGTCATTGTGAATTTCCTCTAGATGGCGCCAACGCACACGGTCCAGGGTAGCCGATCGATGCCGCTGCGGACGTAGCGGCGATGTAGGTACTCAGGCACTCACAGTGCAAGACTCTATCACAGAGTCCAAGACAATTAACTACATATTATTTATGGTATTTTGCTGATGTGGCAGCATATTTATTGAAGAAAGAGGTAGAAAAAATAAGACCCCAAGTCTATTTAGACTCTAAGTCTACATTGTTCAAGGTAATAAATAACTTCAGACTCTATGATAGAGTCTGCATTGTGAGTGACCTTAAGAGCAAGTTTAATAATACAGCCTACTTGCTGGCTGTAAAGTTTTTTGTAGCCTTCTTACAGCCCACTCATACAATAATGAGCTATTCACTATTAATATATGGCCCACTTGTCTCTCTCACAAAATTTCTTGGTTCTTGTGCCTAAGCTGGCTGTAAAGCTACAGCCCGCTTCTCCTCTCTCTTTTCTCTTCTCTCCTCCACCTCAACATTTAGTCAGCTTACAGCCCACTATAATACTTGCTCTAATCGATCGATGGCTTGGCCTCCGCCGATAGAACTGTCTTGGCCATCGCTGGCCGCTAGGTTTGCCGTGGCCTGCTGGACTACCATCCCCATTGCTATTTTTGCCTCTGATCCCTTCCCTATAGCAATTTTGGCCTCCGTGGCTTGTCGCTATGTGCTACTGTTACTACTGATGGCCGGCTGCAAGCTGCTGATGCATGCCTACCTGCTACCGCTACCACTAGATGGCCGGCTGCTGATTGCATGCTATTGTTGCTCAATGTTTACTAGATGGCCGGCCGGCTGCTAGTGTGCTGCATTATTGAATTATTAGTTTCTGTAATGTTAGCCATTACTTAATCATAGGATTATTGGAGGAGTAGAGGATGCCATCCTAAAAATATGGAATATTGACATAGCCATATGCCAACGGGAAACCTGGTGTCACAACTGAATCTCGAAGAAGTGATAAAGCAAACAAAGAGATTTATTTTATCTATTAAACAACTGGTATCATCTCAGGATTGTCCAACACACTGTAGATTTGCTCGGAACTGGCCGAAGGAATGGTGAGAATATAACTGTTATTTTTGAGAATTGGTAGGGATCCGGTATTGTGCATGCAAAGGTCTGGATATCCGATAAAAAGGATGTGTGTATAGGGTCAGCAAACAATGATTGGAAATCCCTTACCCATATATATCCGGCAAAAAACAAATTATGTTACATTTGAAGTATAGTGCTGACAAAGCAATTTGGTTAACCTTTGTGTCACTACTTTTAAGTGCATTGCAGGTCAAGGAGCTTGGAATCTATTTGCTGATTGCCCAACTCAACTTCTTACACCATCAATATCAAGCCTGGGGTAAGCTATGGCAAGTTTAATTTCTAGAAAGGTTCCATGCTGGTATCATTTCCTACAGCCAAAAGAAAGATGCAGGTTTGCATCTCCCTCTGTAGTTTGCACCATTACTACATAAATGGGAATAGATTACGTACAGTGCATCTGTTAGGCTAACTTATCTGCATTTGTCTTAATTTTGATCCAACTTTAATTATAAAAATGCTCGGTATATACTATCCTACTTGAGCTACCTTTCCTTTGCACCACCGAAATAAATTCGTGAAGGCGAAAAAATCTCCATGGAAATATATGTTCGGGACATTATTCCATAATTAAACCTTAAAAGATTATTTTTTAAAAAACTTTCATGAATAGGTGTTCATGGTCAAAAAAATGATATTGTAGACAATCACGCTTAACAATAAAAAAGTTTGGAGTGGGGCGAAATAAGTTGTGCATGAATGTGCATGTTTTCCCAATGTCATGTTAAGGCTGATTATTTTTTTAGTTTTGTGTCAAGATTCTTGATTTTGTTTTGTAATGATATTGTTGAATCCATGATAATAAAGCTCTCTTTGGCAAAGAGGTGGGTTTTCTTGTAATAATATTAGATCTAGATCTTTTCAAACTAAGTATTTTTTAGGTAAATCATTTTTTGTTGTTTAATTTGCATTATCAAATGTCATAGTCGCGTTATCAAATGTTCCGCTAACAATTACCTATCAAATCACTCAATTCTTGAACACATGTAGTAGCTTGTCAGTTTGAATATCTATTTGTAGGTGACATTACTACATCATATGTATTTGGTTTTAATGTCGCCACCATGCAGGCGACTAGGAAACCTAGGGGTCTTCTTTGAGCAAGGCGAGCCTTCAGGGTGGTTCATTGGCATCAGTGTTCTAGAGCGTTGTGGGATTGGCAAGGCCGTGCTTTTTGAGTGCGAGTGCACATGTGTGCGTGCTATGTACCGTGACAGAGAAAGGGTACTGCCTTGGGCCTTTTAGGTGGAGAGACCACGATGGTGGCCATGGCGAGTGCAATACCGGCGAACAAGGTAGGTGTGGGGGCTCACCGTGGGCTTGAGGTAGCTAAAACGGTGGTATAGTGGCGAGGTGTGGTCGTGGTGAGTTGGTGCATTGTAGGTGTCGGCAAAGCAGCAGTGCTGGTGTACCTGGTCATCCCATTCCCGGCAATATCGAGCGGCTTTGTATAATTTTATCGTGCGATCTATGTGTTGTAGTAAAAAAATTTTACTATCCCGTAGCAACGCACGGGCCCGCTACCTAGTAAGAACTCTTAAGAGCATCTCCAACAACTTGGCAAAATTCACTTGTCAAATCTTGAGTTATAGCAAGTTGCTAATTTGTTTAGCAAAAGAAAAAAGGATGTGTCTCCAATAAGTTGCTATTCTCACTTGGTAAAAATAGAGGATGACAGATGGGACCCGCTCACTTGGTAAAAGAATATGTGTCTCCAACAAGTTGCGCTCGGGATAGCAACTTGGGATAGCAACTTGACAAATCTCGGCAGTAGAAACCTTTGGATAGCAACTTGGGAAATTTAGCAAGTTGAGATAAGGAGTTGTTGGAGGAGGATTTTTATGCTTTTAGCAAATTTGGTAGGATAGCATGTTGAAATACCAAGTTGTTGGAGATGCTCTAAGTATAGTTTTAATGGGGTTTTCATAGATGGTTTGCATTGAATATTCTGCCCAAAATGTGTTCCCTCTAAAGAATACTATTTTAGGGCCTGTTCAGTTAGTGTGGAATGAGATCAGGAATTATTTTCGCTGACCAATGGTACACAAAACTAGACAATCGTTTCAGCTAGGAATCCTTGCAGGTTTCTATTCCGATTCGTCTCGCAAATTACAGGTAAACTATATAATTACTTATTTTTTATTTATATTTAATGCTCCATGCATATGTCGCAAGATTCGATATGACGGGGAATTTAAAAAATTTTGCAATTTCTTCTTGGAACTAAACAAGGCCCAGGTTTAGATGATTATTTGCACAACCAAAGGATATCGAAGATAATATGGCCTTACAATATCTAGAAAACATAGGATAAGATGGCATCATAATTATCTAGAAAATATAGAAAAAAAGAAAAGGCAAAAAAGAAGATAACATCATAATTGTATCTAAATATAGAAAAAGAAAGGGGAAAAGAGCAAATATAGAAAAAGAAAAATACTGACAGCTGTGGGATTTGAACCCTATTTAATGCTCCATGTATATGTCGCAAGATTCGATATGACGAGGAATTTAAAAATTTTTGCAATTTCTTCTTGGAACTAAACAAGGCCTAGAGGTTAAGATGATTATTTGCACAACCAAAGGATATCGAAGATAATATGGCCTTACAATATCTAGAAAACATAGGATAAGATGGCATCATAATTATCTAGAAAATATAGAAAAAAATAAAATGAAAAAAAAAACAAGATAACATCATAATTGTATCTAAATATAGAAAAAGAAATGGTTAAAAAGCAAATATAGAAAAAGAAATACTGACAGCTATGGGATTTGAACCCACGCCCTTTCGGACCAGAGCCTAAATCTGGCGCCTTAGACCACTCGGCCAAACTGTCGTATTTGTTTAATTTGGCAAATTAAGGGCCTGTTTAGATTGGGAACGAAAATTTTTTTGTGTCCCATCGGATGTGTCGGAAGGATGTCGGGAGGGGTTTTTAGAAACTAATAAAAAAACAAATTACATAGCTCGTCAGGAAACTGCAAGACAAATTTATTAAGCATAATTAATCTGTCATTAGCATATGTGGGTTACTGTAGCACTTAAGGCTAATCATGGAGTAACTAGGCTTAAAAGATTCGTCTCGCGATTCTTAACTAAACTGTGTAATTAGTTTATTTTTTTATCTACATTTAATGTTCTATGCATGTGTCCAAAGATTCGATGGGATGGATGAAAAAATTTTGGGTGGGAAACTAAACAGGGTCTAATCCTAAAATAACTGTACTTCAGGTGAGCCAAGGAGAACCCCACTGCTCGACAAACCGCAGACATGATCTGATCCAATAATTCAGTTCTAACCGCTCCTTCCAATGATTGTCTAAACCAGATCTTCTAAACTGGCACAATTAGCCGTCAATCGAATCACAAGAATCTGTTAGTGTTCGTTGGTAGGTGGAAGGAGCTTAGGAGCATGATTTCCAGACAATGACCCACCTGCAAATGCATCGCATGCAATGCATTTGTCTCATTAACCACCGGCCATGTTTGCGCAGCGCACGATTTTTTTTTCTTTTTTTTTTTTGGTAATGGGCAGCTGCAGGAGGTTGAGGTTGAGGGGCACAGAACCCTGATGTTGCTGGGGACATGCATGCGGCACTAGCACGACGAAGCCAGAAAAAGATTAAGAAGGGAGTGAACAAAAGTACTATATTAACTTAGCTCTATTATAACTTATCGTAATAAAAAAGATAGCTTAAAGTATTCTTATATTAAAAATCAATCTACTATGAAATTTTATAAAATACATCATAAAAAATAAAAACCTCAGTTCATCCTACTTTATACATTTATGTGTAAAATTGGAAGGTGAATATTAAGAGCTCCATTAGCCCTCCACTAGCCTAGCAGCGGTAGGGGAAGGGTTGGAGCCCCCTAGCCCCACCGGCTGCCTCCGTGCATGCCGCATTAGCTGGGACGACGCTGGTTCATTAACTCAGTGCTTGCCACCTCCACGACCGCGACAAGATAATGATGAAGATTTAATTAGTAAGTGATGTCATGATGGACCCCAAAATCGCATTAGGTAGGGTTTTTGGCATGAACTACCTGCAAACAATGATTGGAGTGTTGTCTTCTCTGTTATATTAGAGGCATAATCTCAATCCAAAGCGTGTGCTTGGACAAAAACACCTAGCTGATTAAGCAATTTTCTTGTTGACCAAGTGCACACCTATAACGACTCCTCTCCGACTTCACAAGTCTAAGAAAATTTAAGTTTTTCATAAGTCTAAATCGTCTAAGCTGTTGTCTCTTGTTGTTTATCGATTTCCAACACTTGTGACTCTTGTGTTTGAGGCTTAGGCCTTGTTTAGTTCTCAAAAGATTTCGGATTTCGGTACTGTAATATTTTGTTTTTATTTGACAAATATTATCCAATCATGGACTAACTAGGTTCAAAAGATTCATCTTGTGATTTTCAAGCAAACTGTACAGTTAGTTTTTGTTTTCGTATATATCTAATGCTTCATGCATGTGCCCCAAGATTCGACGTGACGGAAAATCTTGAAAAGTTTTTAGTTTTTGGGGTGAACTAAACAATGCCTTAGGTCACGTTTGGTTACAGATGTTTAGGCCTTGTTTAGTTCCCAAAAATTTTCAAGATTCCCGGTTATATCGAATCTTGCGACACATGCATAAAGTATTAAATATAGATAAAAAAGATAGCTAATTGCACAGTTTACCTGTAATTTACGAGACAGATCTTTTGAGTCTAGTTAGTCTATAATTGAATAATAATTGTCAAATAAAACCAAAAGTGCTATAGTAGCGAAGCCTAAAAATTTTCGCGAACTAAACAAGGCCTTAGAATCTAGATAAAAAAATATCGGAATTCTAAAATCTCATCCAAACGGACTAAGATTCTAAGGGATTTTAAGATACACATAATCCAATAAAAAGACATCAGATTTGTTTTTATTCAGACTCTTAAAATCCTTAAGGAACCAAACGGTAGCTTAGACGTTTTAGACTTTTAGACAGCGGGAGTCCTCTTTGGTCATCCGAGCCTTACGTTTTCAGACTTTTGGATAAAGAGAGTATGTATTAGACTATTAGGTTTTGTTTAGTTCCGAAAAGATTTCGAATTTCGGCACTGTAGCATTTTCGTTTTTATTTGATAAATATTATCTAATCATGGACTAACTAGGCTCAAAAGATTCATCTCATGATTTACAGGCAAACTGTGCAATTAGTTTTTGTTTTCGTCTATATCTAATGTTTCATGCATGTGCCCCAAAAATCGATGTGACAGAAAATCTTGAAAATTTTTTTGTTTTTGGAGTGAACTAAACAAGGCCTTAGTAGGCTACTTCGCCAATTTTGATTTGTTATCTTCAGAGTATATGAAAATTTCAACTTATTCTCCAGAAATTGGGTTCGATCTTTGCTAATTATGTCCACTCGGCGCAAGTTTGGATTCGACTCCCATAGGGGTTTCTACTAGAGCTGTGTATTTCAGGCCTTGTTTAGTTCGTGATTTTTTTTAAACTTTAGCTACTATAGCACTTTTCGTTTATATTTAATAATTATTATTTAATTATGGACTAACTAGACTTAAAAGATCTGTTTCGCAAATTATAAATAAATTATGTAATTAGTTTTTATTTTTATCTATATTTAATGTTTCATGTATATATGTTTAAAGATTTGATGTGAGTAAGAATTTTGAAAACTAAACAAGGCCTCAATGCAGCTCCTCTTGCATTTTCGGCTCTCTCGTAGTCGTATAGTATAACAATAATGCAGGGATTGTCCTTTGCTTGCGTCCTTGCGTAGTGGCGTGATTCACCGCGTGATGCAACTCGGCGCGACGTGACCTGGATCATACCCGACAAAGCCTGCGGGCGAAAGAATAATGCTACGCAACACGTCGTTGTGATCCAATCCAATCGCGTAGTAATAATATTATAGGAGTAGTACACCTTACAAAACACTAACCGTGTGTTTGGTTGCGGGACTAGTGGGTTGGAATGGCTCCAACCCACGTTTTAGGGATGACTCCAACTCTTCACTTGTTTGGTTGTGAGAATATATAGCAAGGTACAAGCTTACTTAGACCACAAATATAAAGTTCTATGTGGTACTAACAAAAGAACCATCCCATGATTACAACCTTACTGATCAGGATCAGGAAAGTTGTTAGGAGCATCAGGGTAGTTGTCAGCAATGTGCTTTGCAACCCAATTGAGTTTATGTTCAAAAGGCAAGGAGTTGAAAGCTCTTGCTATGTGAGGATTTTGGACCAAGTAGGAATGGTAGAAGGATAAGTGAGTGGAATTGAAACCAGGCATACCCATCACGTTGTCATACAAATCAGACGGCACATCATTGTCAGATTTTCCCGCTTCCTTTATCGCCTTGGCTAACTTGACACTTCCCCATTTAATTGCAGCCACCAATGGATCTTGGTCAGTCCTAGCCCTCTTCTTTCCCTTGTCCTTCTTCTTAGGATTCGTGGCCTTGCTAGCTGATGAAGTCGCCACATTGTCATCTTGAGTTGCACCCCTATCACTCTGTACCTCCATCCTCTGCACCTCGGTATCCCAGTCATCTGTACTTTCTTCTTGTGTACCTAGAGGCACACTTGAGTCCTTTGCAAACCTGCCTGTAGCCATGGTGCTCCCAAATATTGTGTTCATCTCCACAAAGTGTTGAATAGGCTTGTTTAGAAAATCAGCATCACCCTTGTGATCCTACAATATATCTACAATTTTAGCCACTACAATTGAACAATTATTATTCAGCAATTATATATATGTGAGAACTAATAATTCAGCAACAACATACCTTAATATAATTGTTGTAGTGCTCATCATCAAGAGTTATAGTGTAGGTATCTTCATCCCAACCAGCAGCACTCAACCCACGAAGGTCACATACTTTACGAAACTTCTTTTGCCATGTCTTAAGGTGGTTCTTAATCTGGTCACCACTGCGCACAATGCCAAATTTCTGTTGGAGAGCCTTTGCACACCCATTGTAGTGAACCATCTTGAAGGTGGATGAAGTCTTGGTGCCACTAACCACTAAATTTGTAAGGTATTCAAGCATGTAGGCTGACCAAGTGGGAGCCCAAGTAGCATGACCAGCAGTCCCTGAAACACCCTCTGCATCCATTCCCCTACAAAATTGACAATACAATATATGTCCTCAAATAATAATGCCAATAAAGTAGGAATCAATGTGTAGGGATATGTCCTCAAATAAAATTTCAGCCAATAATACAATGATTACATTGTCCAATCAAATAAAATACAACACAAATTACACACACCAATACTAGTTTCCATGGCTTAGACGGTCTGCCCACATTTGGTCAGCCAAGCCTTGCCTAAATTCTAACATGATGGCACTCTCACTTGCTGTCCCAGCAAATGTGATGTGTTGGGTGTCCTCATCGCTGTCACTTGGTACATTAAATTCATCACTCCCATCTTCTATCACCCAATTATGAATGATGCAGCAAGCAACAACAATATCAACTTGAGTTGCATAAGGAAAAAAAGGAGAGGCATCATCAAGTACTTTGAATCTCCTTTTTAGTGCTCCAAATGCTTGCTCTACTATGATTCTCAATGAGCAGTGCCTACGGTTGAACAATTCCTTCTCATTTTGCACCGGATTGCTCCTCCATTCATTCAAGTGGTACCGTACAGCCCGAAAAGGGGGTAAAAATCCAGGTTTGGCTCCATATCCAGCATCAACTAGGTAATATTTACCTAACATATGATGCACAGTTAAGGTTACATCTCAATGAAGCATTAGTTTTGATGAATAAATTTATGGACAAGGCATAGGTTAATCTATTACCTTGTGGGACACGAAGGCCACCCTCACGTGCTAAAGCATCACGTAAAACAAGTGTATCATGTGCTGTCCCCTCCCATCCGGCCAACACATAGGTGAACTTTTGGTCAAAATCTACGGCTGCCAATACATTTTGAGTACAATGCTTGTATCTACCACGAAAAGCATGTTGCATTTCCTTCGGAATGGTGGCTCTTATATGTGTACCATCAAGTGCTCCTATACAATCCTACGTGATGTTCAAAGAAGTCAAGATTAGGTCAATTAGGTTTGGCACAAAATAACTTTAGAATAGGACATAAGGTTGAGAATCACACCTTAAAGTATGGGTACCACCTTGTGTCTCCTTCAATTTTAGATGGAGTGTCCAATGAAGGGGGCCTAATATAATCATCTCGTAGCTCACCAATAGCATGAAGTACTTTATTAAAATAACGACTGACCGTTTCTCCGGATCTACCAAAATTGGTTGCAATTACTCTATTCCTAACATTGTGCCCCACAGTATGGAGAAACATTGTCACTTGCTCCTCAACACACATATGAACGGTATCTTCAAGTAAACCACGATATGTAAACAACTTACAAAACCTGAAGAAATGTACTTTGTTCATTCTCAGCATGTTTACACAAGTTGTGTCATTCCTCCAGATTTTGTCATCGAGGTATTCCATTCTTTTCCTATCCCTTTCATATATTGGTGCATAAGTAATCCCTTCCCTTCTTGTGACTCATTTTCTTTTCCTAGACCGAGCAACAATTGCCATAGCACACAACAACCAATGTGCAGCAGCAACAAAAACAAATGCCTTGAGCTTGTTATTCATCTACATATAGCAGCACAGAAAAGCACAGCAGCACAATCAATATAGATCAGGTAGGTAAATAGCAAGTATTTAGAAGCAGACCCCATCCAATTCCATATAAAAGGGTGCTCCTAACCATCTAGGGGTTGTACGCAAACGGTTTCAGGGCAGCGCCCTGAAACCTCTCAGCATTTCATCAATCGCATCAATGAAGTCGTTATGAAATCACTGGGGATTCAGAGAAGGGAGATGCAAAGTGGAGGAGAGCCGGACCTTGGAGCGGCGGACCTGAGGGCCGGAGATGCACCTTGGGGTGGCGGACCTGGGAGCACCTCGTCCGTGCGTTGGAGCTGGCGGCGTCCAGCGGTGGAGGAGCCGGTAGCGTCAGGCGGTGGAGGAGCTGGCGCCGTCGGGCCAGACCGGCGGCGGCCTTCGCGGGGCGGACCTGCCTCGCTCGACCTGCACGCGGCCGGCGCGGCCTCCCGCAGAGACCGGCGCACCGCGGGCGGTGGAGAGGACGGCGCGGCGTCGGGCGTTCGGCGGGCGTCGGAGATGAAAGGCGGCGTCGGGCTCCTCTCGCCTGAAGAGATAAGGTTGGGGGTGAAGGGATAAGGTGGTTCTCGGGGGTGAACAGACACACGTGAACAAGGCCAACCCGATGGGAGCGGCTCCGTCCGTCGAAATCCGGCGGACGAGTCCAACCCGCATAATCAGCGAATATTCCTTTGGGGTTCAACCCATCCCTTCCCCAACCTCCATCCAAACACCCCAAAAGCGGGTCGAACCCATCCGGTTGGTCCCAACCTTCCAACCAAACACACGGTAAGGCCTTGTTCGAATGTAGTCAGATTCGCATCAATCCACATGTGTGGAGTGGATTGAAGTGGAACTTGAACTAAATTCTACCCCAATCCACTCCAACACATGTGGATTGAGGTGAATCCGACAACATCTAAACAAGACCTAATGCGCATCTCATTCCTATCTATATATCCTATAAAGACAAACCCCACTAAGCTAATTCTCTTGCACCTCCTTGCGCCATATCATCATCCACTTTCTCCTGCTACTGCATACAATTAAGTGCCCACTCACCACTCACAAATGGTTTCAGTAGTAGATGCAACTATACCTACACATGACCATGCATGCATACTACTAGCAATTATTCTCTCACATGATCTCCTCTCTTTCTCTTCTGAAACTAACTACTAAAACTATATATAGATGACTCAATAGACTAGAGTGAGACCATATTTATATTCCCCTTTATACTCGCAGCAACGCGCGGGGAATCCTCCTAGTAATAATAACAAATCACTCCAACATGGAGGAGTACTAATCTTGTTCCCTCACAAGTGTTGAGGCCCACGAGGATGGCGTGATGGTGAATTTGTGATCCTAAACAAGAGCAGTGGCTGCTGCAGAGAGTTTAGGGATGTTTAAATTTAAAGGATAAAGTTTACGGTGTCATATGTGGGTGTCACATAAAAATGTTTAGATAATAATAATAAAATAAACTATAAAAATCCTTAGCGCGAGACAAATTTACTAAGCATAAGAAATATATTGTCAAACTATAGACTAATTAAATTTAAAAAATTTATCTCGCAAACTAGTCATATAATATATAATTATTTATTTTTTAGTTTATATTTAATAATTCATGTGTGTGTTGTGATACGGTTTAAACGTGATATGGCCTAAACTTCTGTAAAAAGAATTAGGTCTTGTTTAGATTCAAAAAAAATTTGGATTTTAACATTTTAGTACTTTCGTACTTATTTGACAACTATTATCTAACTATAAACTAACTAGGCTTAAAAGATTCGTCTCACAAATTACAAATAAACTGTGTAATTAGTTTTTGTTTTTATTAATATTTAATGTTCCATGCATGTGTTATGAAATTTAATACGACAAAAAATTTTAAAATTTTTTTGGTTTTTGATTGAAAGCCTTAAAAAATCGAATCGTAAACCGCGCTGCGCGACAAATGGAACGGGGCCCTGTCAGGCGAACGTCACTGCCCAGGGAGACTTCGCTCACATGCCTCGCGAGCGCGGCCTACACTACACGTGCACATGCTCAGAAGGGTCAGAGGCTGGACTGAACGCCCATCACCCGGGTGGGCAGCAGAGAGGGAGGCAGGGGACCGTCTCCCACGTCCTCACGGGCTCACCGCTGCGGCCTGCGGCTGATTGCGACGCCAGCGGCCGTGGCATGATCGATCGGCGGCCGGTGTCTTTGTTGGGCCGCGGCCTACGAGAAGCTAGGCCTTGTTTAGTTCACCCCGAAATCCAAAAAGTTTTCAAGATTCCCTGTCACATCGAATCTTGCGGTACATGCATGAAGCATTAAATATAGACGAAAACAAAAACTAATCACACAGTTTGACTGTAAATCACGAGACGAATCTTTTGACTCTAGTTAGTCTATGATTGGATAATATTTACCACAAACAAACAAAAATGCTACAGTTCCGAAAACTTTTCAGTTTTCGGAACTAAACAAGGCCGAGGTCAGGTCGGTCCCGGGCTCCCGGACTCCAGGGAAGGCAGGAACCGCTCCGACAGCGAAACAGCGGTGCGTGACGCCACTAGGTGCGGGGACAGGTGAACAGGGGTTCGGTCCAAAAGATGACTCATCCTGCGTACTCCAGTATTTTATCCGCGGAACTATTAGAGCAAGTTTAATAATACAGTCCACTTATTAGCTGTAAGGTTCCTTACAGCCTTCTTGCAGTCCACTCATACAATAGTTAGCTATTCACTATTAATACATGGTCCACTTATCTCTCACAAAGTTTCTTGGTTTTTGTGTCTAAACTGGCTGTAAGCTTACAGCCTGCTTCTCCTCTCTCTCCTCCCTTCTCTCCTCCACATCAGCATTTAGCCAGCTTACAGCCCACCATAATACTTGCTCTTAAGTTACGTCCACCCGATCACTTAGCTATCTCCAACAATACATATCCAAACCCAGAGACCTATTTCGTAGTTTGGTTCATGCACAGGAGAAAAGTTAGACATGTAAAAATTCACTTCTCCAACAACACAACGCAAAAAAAGAAGAGCCATTCTCTTCCACCTCTCATCCGCACGCCCCGTGCCTCCTCCACTCCTCTGCACCGGTCTGCCTCCTCCGGCGAGCTCTTTTCTCCTCGGCCCCTCCTCCTCCTCCTCCTCCGCGCGCCCCTTGGACCCCGATGGCGGCGGCGGCTCCCCAACCTCGCACACGGGAGCGGGCCCCTGGATCCCGGCGGCGGCTCACCTAGATCCCGGCGGCGGCGGATGGCAGCCGCGTCTCCCCCCGAGCTCGCACCCGGTGGCCCCTCCCCCTCCTCCTCCGCGCGCCCCTTGGACCCCGACGGCGGCGGCGGCTCCCCAAGCTCGCACGCGGGAGCGGCCCTGAATCCCAGCGACGGCAGCCCCCAAATCCCGATGGCGGCGGCTCCCCAAGGTAGCTAAGAGTTGTTGGAATATTGTGTCTGATGTTTTAGGTTTCCAGGTTGGAGGGAATATGTTAGACATTGGTAAATTTTGGCTAAGTGATAAGAAACATTGTGTGACTAATATGATTACTTCAGCTGTCATTTGGTCGATCTGGAAACTTAGAAATGATTTATGTTTTCAGAGAATTGGCTGGAGAAGCATGGAAATGCTTCTTTTCAGGATTTCTAGGTTACTCCAGAACTGTATGGTTATCTGCCCAATCGACAAGAAAGCTTTGCTGAAAGATTTCATCGACAAAATCAAGCTGGCGGCAAGCAGGATACTTTGGCTGCCATATGTCAACTAAACCACCAGAAGTTCCAGAAAGGAGATGATGAAGAAAGGTCTTGGTGTCACAAGTTGTCTGAGGAAGAGGAGGTTGGCATGAAGACGGGGACACCCTGGTGGAACTTGCTGAACTTCTCTATTGAGTAGTCTGGTTGGTGGTTTTAGGTCATGTCTCTAGCTGTCTTTTGTTTTTTTTCTGGACTTTCAGTCTTGGTCCTTTGATTCAGTTCTGGTGGACGTATGGATGAAACTCTGTGTTGTAATAACTCTTGGTCTTTTGAGATAATCGAAAGGCCGGAGCGATTTTGCCGTTGAACTCTAAAAAAATTAACCAAATTTCAGCGAGCCGAAGAAATGTGTGCAACGATTCTATGCTCATGTCCGACATTCTTATTGTATGCTAGAATCCGTAGCATTAATTTACTTCCTCTATCTTGCTTTGACTGACGCTTTAGGCCAGTCTCAATGGCCCGTTTCAATGCCCTGTTTTCAAAACAAATCTGCTGACAGAGCATCAATGAAACGAACAATGAAACAACCTCCACAATGCATGAGTTTCACCTTGATGTTTCCTAGGCTGGGTAAAGCATTTAATTACTGCAAAATGATTGGATCACATGCAAGATGGTGAAACGATTTAGTCCTCAGTGGGGATTTCATCCTGTTTCACCACGTGGAAAACAACGCCAGCGGAGTTTCACCATGGTGAAACTACTTCCTTCTCTCTCCTCTTCGTTTCATGCAAAAAGTGCAGTTTTGCTGACATGACGCTCTAATAAATGTGCATGACATCCTGGTGAAACCCCACTGAGACTGGCCTTAGCTTTCACTCTGGTGTAGCAAAGATTGCTTGAATAGGGATGTTGCGTGTGTCTGACTGCATTGAAGAAACTATAAATGTAGACAACTGCTCTGCCAGAACAATAGTCAAAAGTGGAACACAGAAGTATATTTTTTGTCGTTTCATAATATATATAAAAAATTATATTCCTTTCTTCAAAAGCTGGTTTACTCGTGTTCCCTCCATACCCATAAAGAAAGTCGTTTTGAATAAGATTTGAGTCAAACATTAAGAATATAAATCATGAATAATTTTTAAGTTGTTGAGTTTGGAAATATGAAAACTATATGAATATATTTGTCTTGAAAAATACTTTCATAAAAATATACATATACTATTTTTTTGATAAATATTTTTTATAAAAACAAGGAGTCAAAGTTAGACTTTAAAGACCGTGTCTTGTCCTAAACGACTTCTTTTACAGGTATGGAGGGAGTATAAAAACCATAACCACTAGCAAGATGACCACACATTTTGTTGTCAGTCCTATAAGGGAGTTAATAACATCAACCATTTTGCCCTGTTTTTCAGCACTACTTTAGCAAAACTTTTCAAGGAACAATATTTTATTTTCATAATAAATCAGTATTAGTAGCAACATCGACTAAATTTCAGCGAGCTGAAGAAATATGTGCAACGGTTCTATGTTTGTGTCTGACACTCTTATTGTATGCTAGACAGTTCCGGTCCTGAGAGATTTCCAGGGTCTGGAGCGAAATTAAATCTTAGGAGCCCTTAGTATAAATATGAAAACAATATGTTAATATTACTAAACACCAGCATAGATAGAGTGTTACCTATAAACAGCTAAAGAGTATCAAATGCAATATTAATATCAAATAAATTATAAGATTAAATTACTTGATGTGTTTCTTCTACGAGTTGATTATCTAAATTAATACTCCCTCCATCCCAAATTGTAAGTCATTCCAAGAATCTTGGAGAGTCAAAACATTTTCACGTTTGACCAAAATTATAGAGAAAAATACTAAGATTTGTAACGTAAAGTGAGTATACTATGAAAATATAATTAATAAAGAATCTAATGATACTTAGTTAATATCATAATAATTATTATTTTATAATATGAATTTGGTCAAACTTAAAAAAGTTTGACTCTTCGAGATTTTTGGAATAACTTACAATTTGGGATGGATGGAGTAGCAATTATATCTAATTCATATGGATTTCTTGATGTGTTTGTATGACTTCTAAAGAATTTATCAGTGGATACTCTCTATGAGTGCATCACTTCATCGACTTATTTTATTTTTATCCTTTTCTCGCTACCGAAATTTGATATGAATATTTTAGTTGCAATGGAAAGAAAAGAAACGAGACAATTTGAAAGGCACAAGAAACAAGCATCCTTCCCGGGCCAAGTGGCCAATTGACAATGAATTACCACAACTGCTACTTTCTAGCACTAGTAGCTAGCTTTCTAGGTATTACAACTAATATACTAGTTATTAATATAAACATATGCATACTATATAGTCAAAATTTTTACTTCCTCTATCTTGCTTTGAAACTTAAATTTTTTTTTAGAAGTAAACAAGGCCTAACATTAGACGAAGGCGGAAGACAGTCTATGGACAAAATTTTGATAGATTGTAATTTGTAAAACATTTATGGCCAAATTTTGACTGACTGTAAAAAAGTTATGAAACTCGTTAGTGGGCCCACCGAAAACAAACCTTTCTCAGACCGCTCTAGATCCACTTCCCGATTTTGAATCTGGCGTTGCGCAGAAGCAGAAACCTGATCCAAATCCAAACAATCTTCCCAGATGAGAACACCTGCTGACAGATTCCAATTCAACCGCATGCTGCCAATCTCCCCGTACGTGCGCACAGGCAGCGCCGAGTAAAAACCCGATCAAAGCGAAGCCTCCCGTCCCGTCCCGTGCGGCGTCTTTCCCCTCCCCCTCCCCTCCCGTCACCCCGGTGGGTCGCGCCGCGCCGCGCCGGCGCCCATAAAAACCAAACCCCACGTCCCCACGACGCCTTGCCATCCCCCACCAAGTCGCCTGCCTTCCCCTCTCCCGCCCACCGCTCGGAGGTCGGAGCCGATACGCGACGAGGCCAGCCGATCTGGTCCGCATCCGCATGCGCCCGCGCCCGCCCGTCGCCACCTGAGCTTCGGACCCCCGGGCCGGAGCGTGCGGCCCGCGCCCGCCATGGACGAGTACCGGACGCCGCGCCGGTCGCCGGCGGGCGAGCGGTTCATCGGCATGTTCTCGTCGCCGTCGACGCCATCGTCGTCCCCGACCGAGCCCTCGTTCGTCGCCGGGGACGAGCTCCACGAGGACGACTTCCTCTTCGACGCCGCGGCGCCGCAGCCCGACGCGGCCCGGAGCCCGGGCCGTGGAGCGCCGCCGGGGCACCTCGGCCTCCTGGCCGCGCTGGCGCTGCACGAGGGGGACAAGAGGCTCCTGGTCCGTGGCGGCCACGGCGGGGGAGTGGCCGCCGCCGCGGCCGCCGCCAGCGCGGGGACGCTGCTCCGGCGCAAGGCGACCATCGCGGCGGCCGCCGCATCCGCCTCGGCCTCGGTGGCGTCGGGGAGCGCGGGCGCGCTGTCGCCCACCCAGTCCCCGTCCCCGACCTCCTCCGCGTGGGCCATCCCGGCGACCGCGAGGCCCAAGAACGCCGGGCCCGCCCCGGCGTTCCACCAGTCGGCGCCCGTGAAGGTGCCCGTGCGTCCGCCCCGGAAGCCAGATATGGGCCGGTGGGACGAATTCGATGACGACGACGACGACTTCCGGAGCGGCGACGCCGCCATGCTGCCCCCGCATGAGATGGTCGCCCGCGCGTCCGCCGGTGGGGCTGGGCCCGCCGCTCCGTTCTCCATGCTCGAGGGCGCCGGGCGCACGCTCAAAGGCCGAGACCTGCGGCGGGTGCGCGACGCCGTGCTCAGGCAAACCGGGTTCCTCGACTGAATCCGGCAAGGTGACGTGGCTCTTGCCTTTTGTTCAGCAACCGTGTGCTCAGAGTCGTAGATGCGTTGCATTAGGTATTAGTGTAGTGGGTTCTACTGTGTGAGCAAAGCGGGAAGGTGAGATAACAAGGTTGAGTTTTCCATAGAACTGCTTGCAATTTTGGTGTCCTTGGATGTCTGCTTGTCATATTACTGTAAGCTTCAGCAGTAATAAGAACTGGTGTCCTGTGTCTGGGTCTGCTGTGCGAGCTCTCTGTAATCCAGGAGGAAAGAGAGAGAGAACAAATTTCTGTCAAGGTTGTCTGTTAGGGGTACATATCAACTATCGTGATGTTAGTCGAGACTAATGCTTTCTGCTCCTAGTGAAAATTTTGTTAATTTTGTTTCATACTCTTTTAATGTTACTGATTTGCCTATGGTGATGAAATATGCATTCTTTCTGTGCTTCTTGCTCGAGGTCTGGTCCTCATTCTCGATTGAATCTTCCTATTTCGGTGAGCTGCAGAAATATGATCACCAGTAGGCCTGATAATACTTTCAGATTTATGTTGGAGATGTATGTGGTTTTGTGTGATGGCATATGAAATGGAAGATATATATGTACTGATTCATTCATGCTCATGATATATTTCCTGGGAAGGACTGGTAGTTGCTATTGCTACTAAAGCTCTTGTCTTTAGGCATGAAAGCTGTAGGATCAGACCTTATTTTTTGAAACTCACGATAGTATTTATCTATGCTCCCGTTTGTAACAGTTTGTAAGAAATTCGGTGTTGATAACAAACTGTTTTCCATGTTCAGTTGAAAAAATGGAATAAGTACCAGCAGCATATTTGACATGCAATGTTACTACTACCTTGCTGTAGCACACATCACTGAAAGATGCTAGTTGTACTACTGGTACTACTAGAAGAACGCATAATCTTTCTTCAGTGTTTCATGACCTTTTGCCTGCACCTTTTGCAGTTTGTATGTTCTATAGTGTTATATTTCAGTGCCTTTGGGTCTGTGGCTGCGGTAGATCCTCTGCAATAATAAAAAGTTATGAAAGTTGGGAACTTTAGGTATCTGGAAGGCCAGGACAATGTAGTTTATTAGAGCTGTTAGAAAAGAATGTAGAATGCTAGCTAGATGATCATTGTTCAGAACTTATATGGTCTTTTGAAACAAGGTGCTTGCAATTGCTGCTAGGCGTTCTGTGCAAACATGAAAATTACAGAAGATCGCTGATACTTCACATAATGTTTATCATGAGTCTTGGCTGGCCTTTTGTGTTCTGTTGGGCAGTCTTTGTTTTTGCCGTTGGTGTTTATAAAAGAACCACAATGGATTTGGCCATAGAGGAGGCCTAATACTTTGTTATATCTTTATCAATCGTGATTTCCTGGGACAATTTGGTTAGGTTTGGACTGTGAATCACTTAGCCCCACTTTTAGTGCCTCTCTGTTGGGGAAAGTGGGGTTTTGGTGCCCTTTTAGGCCTTGTTTAGTTCACCCTGAAAACCAAAAAGTTTTCAAGATTCCCCATCATATCGAATCTTGTGGCACATGCATGAAATATTAAATATAAACGAAAATAAAAACTAATTACACAGTTTAGCTGTAAATCACGAGACGAATCTTTTGATCCTAATTAGTCTATGATTGGATAATATTTTGCTTTATTCCTCTGTTTGTGCCTCCTCGGCCCCTCTTTCCCCTTGTCAATTTCAGATCGTGGGTACAGTGCTTTAGTTGATTGCTGGACCACTAGTCAGCATGCAAAGGATCATTACAATGAAGAACGAACCATGCTAAAACTGATCGATGGAATCGCATATGCCATGATTTACCGCATACCGGCGGGTATTTTATCGCTTGTAGGGAGGAAACTCTGAATTTGTTCCCACGATAGAACAATAAAAGACAAAGCTATTAGAACTATACAGCCTTCAGTAGTCTCCTTTATACCCCCCCCTTTTTTTTTGCCTCAGTAGTTTCTTTCATATCCTTTTTTTAGGCCTTGTTTAGTTCACTCCAAAAATCAAAAAATTTTCAAGATTTCTCGTCACATCAAATCTTATGGCACATGTATGAATATATATGAAACAAAAATTAATTACACAGTTTATCTGTAAATCGCAAGACAAATCTTTTGATCCTATTTAGTCCATGATTGGACAATATTTGCCACAAACAAACGAAAGTGCTACGGTAGCAAAATCCAAAAAAAATCACATCTAAACAAGGCCTTACTTTGTTATGAAGTTGGTCTAAATTAAGACTTAGTTATTCTCACTCATTGTTTTTTTGGTTCGATATTAAAACCGGGTTATTCTTGGTGAAGCTACAATGGTATATAGTGTGTTTGGTTTCCTGGTTTATTCTTAGCCTGGCTAGAATCTAAGCCTAGACAGCTTTAGCCTATCCTCAGTAAGTCAATTGGTAGTTGTTTGGTTGCCTGTATTGTCGAAGCCTGGCTAACAAAATAAGTTGTTTGGTTGCCTGGTTTGTGAAAGGATCAAGATGCCCAAGAGGGGGGGGGGGTGAATTGGGCTTCTCTAAAAATTTAAGCAACCTATAAGCTCCAATTCAACCCCTTGTGCCTAGTGTGACTTAGAGAGCTACCGGATAAAAGTTTTGCAACCTAGTTCCAATCCTATTCTAGCATGGCAATTCTAAGAATGTAAAAGCACAAAGTAAATGCTAGAAAGTAAATGAGTAGTGAAAGAAAGTGCTCGGCGATGTTTTGCCGAGGTATCGGAGAGTCGCCACTCTCCACTAGTCCTCGTTCGAGCACCCGCGCAAGGGTCTTGCTCCCCCTTGGTCCGCGCAAGGAGCAAGTGCTCTCTACGGGCTGATTCTTCGACACTCCGTCGCGGTGAATCGCCCAAAACCGCTCACAAGCTTGACACGAGCCACCCACAAGAACTCCGGGTGATCTTCGTGCCTCCAATTACCACCGAACCGTCTAGGTGATGGCGATCACCAAGAGTAACAAGCAAAGAACTCTCACTTGACCCAAACAAGGCACTAGAGAGTGGTGGATGCACACTTGACTCTTGGAACTCACTAGAGGAGGATTCTCTCAAGAATTCACTCAAAACTCAATCCTCTCTAGGCTCTTGCAACTCTCTTTCTCCACAACAAGTTTCTCTGATGTTCAAATGGGCAAGAGAGGTTTTATGGATGAGGTGGAGGAGTATAAATACTATCCACGAAGTCCAAAGGTCGGCCAACCGTTTTCCACTGAAAACGGGGTCACCGGACGCACATTATGTTGCACCGGACGCACTGCACCGAGCGTCCGGTGCTTCATAACGACTACCTGCTCTTTTCTCTGACAGGTCACCGGACGCTAACTCTCAGCGTCCGGTGCACCGTCCGGTGCTCGGGAAAACTTTACATGCTCCCTGCGCATGGGACCGGACGCTACTCGGCGCGTCCGGTGCTAGCGTCCGGTGCTCAGGGGAACTTTGCAAGCTCCCTGGGTATGAGACCAGACGCTACCCGGCGCGTCCGGTGCTCAGGGGAACTTTGCAAGCTCCCTGGGTATGAGACCGGACGCTGCCCGGTGCGTCCGGTGCCAGCGTCCGGTGCCTAACCCTAAGCACCACACTGTTCCAACGGCTAAGGACCTCACCGGACGCACTCACAGAGCGTCCGGTGCTGCGTCCGGTGCCCCTTTGGGCACCCAAACTTCGTCGAAACGCGATCGCTCCAAAACGAAGTTGGTTCCTCTCGATCTAAGGACTATCTCTGAGCTGCCTAGTGCTAGGTTTACCAAGTGTGCACCACACCTAAACCTAAAGCCTTGCCTAAGTCAAGCTACTAGATCAAAGCCCCTCTTAATAGTACGGTCAAAGGAAAACAAAGTCCTGAACTACTCTAAGTGCCCTTCTTCACCATATGGCACTTAGACCTAGTCTAGTCTTGACGATGTCCATCCGTCCTTTGAAAACCAAAAACGATTTTCACTATTAAGTAGGCATGAACGTCCCTGTTCATCGAGTACCTATTTACCATGACCTTACCTATGACTTTGCCTCTGCAAAACACACGTTAGTCATAGTAATCAACAATGTCATTAATCACCGAAACCACTAGGGGCCTAGATGCTCTTTCAATCTCCCCCTTTTTGGTGATTGATGACAACCTCGAGTATGAAAAGAGTTGAGGTTTTTAAAGAGACTTGATTTCAATAAGCATGATACAATAAGAACAAAGGAATTAGTCATGCTTATATCAACCAAATACAATACCCTGCATCCAAATATGTGAGTGATATACGACAGGATAGAAACATAAGGCTCATAGTTACATCGGAGTAGAAACGCGGAAGCAAAGATAATATGAGCCAAACACATGACATTAAGATATCACATAAAGCACAAATCATGTCTCATAACCATAGTATCTCACACAAGTGTAATGCATAAAAGTAAACATGATGCATGATGAAGTAGCACACATAGCACACACCGAAAGTATCTCAAAAGAATAAACTCCCTCTCTAGCTCCCCCTAACTCCCTAACTCTCTCATACGCACTCTCTCCCCCTTTGGCATCAAGCGCCAAAAACCTAAGAAGACGGTGGAGGAGGCGGAGCAGTAGAGTCCCTCGGCGCGGCCACGAAACGAGCTGCATCATCTGAACTGTCGGCCGTCGAGGCGGAGGAGGTGGAGTGACCCTCTGAAGCTGCAGGTGCTGGAGAAGCGGTCCGGGTCTGCTCTGGCGCTGTCACAGGCTGTGCTGGCTGCTCAAGTCCGGCTGACGAAGCTGGCACGGACTCGGTCGCTGTAGCTGTCGTCTCTGGTACGGTAGTAGACGGTGCAAGCTGCTCGGACGACGCTACGGACGACGACAGAAGCTCTGTAGTGGTAACTGGCGCCGTAAAGACTGTAGGAGCCTGCAGAGGAGGAGGCGTAGGGTCACCAGTCAGAGCACTGTAGGTGAAGCTGAGGTGCGGATCTGTCTGCGAGTCCCACACAAGCTGTGACGCTGAAGCTGACTGAGGGGTGAAGCCTGAGCGGAGAGGGGTAAACTGCGGTACCTGCTTAAAGCCTGAAGAGATAGCACCCTGAGAGACCTGGTGCTGTGGCGTCGAAAACGGCTGACTCTGAGCTGGTAGCTGGAGCGGCTGCTGTGACGGGCTCTGAGTCTGGGGCGCAGGAGTAGGGGGCCTGACGGACGACGTACCTGGGAGCTGTATCTGCGGTAGCCGAATCCCGGAGGCGGCCATGAGAGCGGCCATCATCGCTGTCTGCTGGGCTTGGAAAGCAAGCTGCTGCTCCTGAAAGGTGAGAAGCTGACGCTGGAGCTCATCCTGCCTGGCCTGCATGGCTGCATTGATGGCAGCCTGGTCCCTGTCGCGCCTCGCCTGCTCCTCAGCTGCACGGCGCTGATCTGCCCTCATCCCCTTTAGAATAGCAAGCAGGGCGGGGTTCTTAAGCACTCGAAGAACCGCCTGCCTCGTGGTCGTGAGCTCTGGGAGGAAGGTCAGTCACTGGCGGCTGATAGTCGTCGTCTGAACTGTCTGAGGCGAAGTCAAACTCGCCCTCTGCCTCTGCATCGGCGAACGCCCCAATAGCTAAGTCCTGCTGCTCCTCTGTCTCTGCAACAGCTGCTGTACTGCGGGTGCCCCTAGGAGAAGGTGGGGGCACCGGTCCACGTGGAGCACGAGGAGGAGGGGCACCGCGAAGGTCGTGGTGCGCTCTCAACATCTGCCGGGGGTCGTAGTGGGGGAAGACGGTGTCGGACTCTGTCAACTCCCTCTGCAAGTGAGCTGGCAGGGGCAGTGGCCTAGCACGAAGTATAAGCAGAGTGATCCAATGTGCATACGGCAACTGACGCCGTCCCCTGAAGCTCTCTGAGATGGTGTCCTCTATCTCTGAGACGATCAGATCCCACAAATCAAACTGCGTCTGGGAGATAAGGTGAGCGATGAGCCACTGCTGCATACGAGTGAATCCGTCTCTGTAGCCTGTCCTGGGGAGAAGAGTCTTCCTCAACACAAAGTCGAGGATCCTGGCTGGGCGTGTCAAATCTGCCACTGTCCTGCTGGAGCCCTCCCCAAAAGGTGCACGGAAACAGGGAGCCACGAAGTCAACCGGTGGGATCTCACCACCGTGAGGACGACGAGGTGGATCCACGTTCCCGTAGCACAGCTGGTGAATCCTGGTGGGAGAGGCTCGCAGTCCAAGCACCTGTCTGGCCAACTGTGCTGTCACTCTGTAGTCGGTCCCTGCCAGTGCGTAGTGGATATAGCTGTGATCTGGAGAAATCCACACCGACGCATAGAACTCTCTGACCCACTGCTCACAATAAGTACCAGGGAGCGCTAGCAGCTCTGGGAGTCCGTGGAGGTAAGTGAAATACTGACGAATATCTGCCCCGACCACGTTCTCGAGAATCTCTAGGTCAATCACCCTGTGCTCCCTGAACTGAGACTGAGAGCGAACCAATGCCTCGTGAATGTCCTCCTGGACGACCGTGTAGAAGCGGGCACCGGCTCTGGGATCCCTGGTAGCTGGAAACCAGGTAGGGAACGGAACAAACCGCAGCTGCTGGATCTCTCGGGCTGACACAAGAGTGAGATCCCTGTGGATCCTGACTGGCCTCTGGCGGGAAGCTGGAGTGCCTCTAGCCGGAGTGGCACGAGCTGTGGAGGTGGACTGTCCCTGCGAACTAGTCCGGGGAGTGGCCTGAGTACGAGCACGAGTCGACCTCCGCAGTGGCTGCTCCTGCTCCTGTCCCTCTGCTGGACCCTCTGCCTGGGTCTCTGTCTCATTGTCCGGATCCTCCTGAGCTGGATCCCTAACCACGAGCCTAACCCTCTGTCCTCCAACTGTCACAGTGCCTGGAGGGGATCCATGGAATGCCTCTGCCTCAAGAACTGCACGCCTCTGACGCGGCGTAAGATCATCACCGATCCTCAGAGAACCAGAACGACCACCCCTCTCGGCTGCTTCAGCCGCTGCTGCAACTGCCTCTGCGATCTCTGCATCTCTGTCACTGGCCTTCCGCTTCTTGGTGGCCAGCTTCTTGCCTTTCCCTTTCTCTGCCGCTGACAGGCGACGGGGAGGATCACCTCCACCATCACCTCCTGGGGAACCTCCTGAGCCAGCTGTCGGACCACTGACGTTCTTGGTATGAGCCATTGCGAAGCAAGCGTCTGACAAGCAATCGACTGACAATGGAGATTAACGCGCTGCAGGAAATCGACAAGATAGGATATATATAAGAAAACATAGCGACTAGAGATGAGACAACCTATGGATCGCAAGAAGTGATAAGATATGGGCGCGAACGGCTTACGATCCACTGACGAGACGCGTTCCGGATGTAATCTCTCGATCGACAGCCACCGGAGAACGCGAAAACTTTCCTTGAGGTGCTGCAGCGGGAAAACGGAGAAGATCGAGGTCAAACAACCCTTTTCTAATCCAATGAGACGAAACCTCAAACACCTCAAGGGCATGGATCAAAAGACTCACCCAAAACCTAGAAATCTCGCGAAACTTGGATCACGCGAGAGAAGGAGGGAGAGGAGATCCCCTGCTGCGGATCTGGCGCGGCGAAGAGGCCGAGGTCGCCGGGAAATCGGCGAACGGACGACGGCGGCTGCGGTTAGGGCACGGGCGACTTGGGCGAAGGCGGCGGAAGAGAAAGAAACAGCCGCGCGAAGCCCCTGGGCGCGGGCTTTATGCGCCCTCCGCGGGGTCACCGGACGCTCTTTATGTGGCACCGGACGCGTCCGGTGACCACCGGACTCATGCGCAGAGAGGTCTGCAATTCGGCATTGCACCGGACGATGGGCACCGGACGCTGGCTTTAGCGTCCGGTGCTTCAGGTCACGCCAGGCGAGCACTTTTTCAACTAAGCACCACGCCCGACTTTGATCCAACCAAGTTCCATTTCCAAAAGCACACAAATAAACACCAAATGGAACTGGTATGAGTGACTTCTCTCAAACCCTCAAATTTTCACAAATATTTAGCCATAGGCTTAGTAGTTTTTATGAAAGTAGTTCGAGAAAATCACAAGGAGCATCGTATGGCCATAAAGCTAGGGGTTTGACTCACAATGAGCTTTGAATGCTCCCCCTATCTATGGACGAACACAGCGGATGCTCAACGAATAACCGAAAAGAAATGGTCAACTAACAAGCATGCATATGAAATGAGTTGTAATGCAATACTTGAAAGTAAACTAATGCTTGTCAAGTTTGATCCAAGGTTAAGCTTTTTCACACACTCAAGGGGGTTATCTTAACCATGTTAGACAAGCTCTACATGCCAGTTGTATTTTTAGTTTTAGTATGCATGATATGCAAAGCAAAAGTTTAATTACAAGATTCAACACACAACTTTTATTTTTTAGTGAAGTTGGATAGGTCAAGCACATTAAGTTCATTTCTCAAACTACAAAACCTAGCTTCATCTAGGGGTTTTGTGAAGATATCCGCCAATTGATTTTCCGTTTCCACATTCTCTAAGGAAATATCACCTTTAGCAACATGATCCCTAAGAAAGTGGTGACGGATGTCAATATGTTTTGTGCGGGTGTGTTGAACCGGGTTGTTTGCAAGTTTTACGGCACTTTCGTTGTCACACAACAAAGGTACTTTGTCTAGTACTACTTCATAGTCTAGCAAAGTTTGTTTCATGTAGAGTATTTGTGCACAACAAGCACCGGCGGCTATGTATTCCGCCTCGGCCGTTGACAAAGCAACACTATTTTGTTTCTTTGACATCCAAGAGACAAGTGATCTACCTAGGAAATGGCACCCTCCGGATGTGCTTTTTCTATCAATCCGGCACCCGGCATAATCCGAATCGGAATAGCCTACAAGTTGGAATCTTGCACCTTTGGGATACCACAAGCCTAGGCAAGGTGTGTATTTTAGATTCCTAAGAATTCTCTTGACCGCAATCAAGTGAGATTCCATAGGCATTGCTTGATATCTTGCACACATACACACACTAAACATTATATCGGGCCTAGATGCGGTGAGGTAGAGTAGACTTCCTATCATGGAGCGATAGAGAGTCTTGTCAATAGGGTTACCTCCCTCATCCAAGTCGAGATGCCCATTTGATGCCATGGGAGTCTTGATTGGTTTGCAATCAATCATCTTGAACCTCTTAAGAAGATCTTGAGTATACTTCTCTTGAGAGATGCAAACTCCTTCCTTCATTTGCTTGACTTGAAATCCTAGGAAGAAGGATAGCTCGCCAATCATGGACATCTCAAACTCCTTGGACATCAAATCACCAAATTCCTTGCAAAAATCTTCATTAGTAGAGCCAAAAATAATATCATCAACATAAACTTGGCAAATGAAGATTTCCCCATTCATTTTCTTGGTGAAGAGTGTTGTGTCAACTTTCCCAATCTTGAAGCCCTTCTCAATGAGGAAGTCCCTAAGCCTCTCATACCAAGCTCTAGGAGCTTGCTTGAGACCATAGAGAGCCTTGGACAACCGGTAGACATGCTTGGGGTACCTAGGGTCTTCAAAACCGGGGGGTTGCTCAACATAGACAAGCTCATTAATATAACCATTTAAAAAAGCACTTTTCACATCCATTTGAAATAACTTGATATCATGACTAGATGCATATGCAAGTAGGATACGGATTGCTTCAAGTCTTGCCACCGGTGCAAAGGTTTCACCGAAGTCAAGACCTTCCACTTGTGAAAAGCCTTTTGCCACAAGTCTTGCCTTGTTGCGCACCACTTTGCCTTGATCATCCTTCTTGTTCCGGAAGACCCACTTTGTTCCAATCACTCTTGCATCTTTGGGTCGCTCTTCAAGTGTCCATACTTGGTTGCGAGTGAAGTTATTCAACTCCTCTTGCATGGCCATGATCCAATCCACATCACGAAGAGCTTCCTCTATAGTCTTTGGTTCATCTTCAAGAGACACAAAAGCGTGATGTTCAATAAATAAAGCATGTCTAGAACGAGTAGTTACACCACGTGATGGACTCCCGATGATGAGATCTTGAGAGTGATCTTGGAGGAGATGTGATGTTCTTCTTGGTGCTACTTGAGGGGTTGGTTGGGGAGCATCAACATCTTGTGCTTGTGCCACCGCTTGCTCATGAGTGACTTGGGTGTCTTCATGAGCATCTCTCACATCCTTGTCTTCATCTTGTGGTACATGTGAGGTGGTTGGTAGCTTAATGACTTGCACATCATCATCTTCTTCTTTGGGCTTGATGTCTCCCACTGGCATGTTCTTCATGGCATCCCTCAATGGTTCACCACCTACATCATCAAGATTATCACTTGCTCCTTGAGAGCCATTAGTTTCATCAAATTCAACATCAAATGTTTCTTCAACCATGTTTGTGGCATGGTTAAAGACCCTATATGCTTTGGACTTTGATGAATAGACAACCAAGTAGCCAATGTCACATCTTCTTTGGAACTTTCCCAAGTGTTGGCGCTTCTTGTAGATGTAGCACTTGCTCCCAAACACTCTAAAGAATGAGACATCGGGCTTCTTCCCATTGAGCAACTCATATGGTGTCTTCTCTAGGAACTTGTGAGGAAAGAGCCGGTTTGAAGCATAGCATGCCGTGTTGATTGCCTCGGCCCACATTTTCTCTGAAGTGTTATACTCATCTAGCATTGTTCTTGCCAAGGTGATCAATGTCTGGTTCTTTCTTTCTACAACCCCATTTTGTTGTGGTGTGTATGTTGAGGAGAACTCATGCTTGATTCCCACTTCATCACAATATTCTTCAATGTTGGTGTTGTCAAACTCTTTGCCATTGTCACTTCTAATTTTCTTGATCTTCACATCAAATTGATTTTGGGCATTCTTTGCAAACTTCTTGAATATTGATGCAACTTCGGCCTTGTCTTGCAGGAAGAATGTCCAAGTGTACTGGGAAAAATCATCAACTATAACCAAGCAATATTTGTTGCCTCCAAGACTAGCATATGTGGTTGGTCCAAACAAATCCATGTGAAGTAGCTCAAGCACTCTTGAAGTAGAGAGATAGGCTTTGGTTGGATGAGTGTTTGCAACTTGTTTGCCCGCTTGACATGCACTACAAAGCTTGTCCTTTTCAAATGTCACATCCTTCAAGCCTCTAATCAATTCTTTCTTCATCAACTTCTTGAGTGTGCCCATTCCAACATGTGCTAACCTTCTATGCCACAACCACCCAAGTGAAGTCTTGGTGAATAAGCAAGTCTTGACATCAACTTCATTTGATGAGAAATCAACTACATATAAGTTGTTGTTCCGGAAGCCTTTGAAAATCACTTCATTGTCATCTTCCTTGGTCACAATTACTTCCTTCTTCTTGAATAGGCATTCAAATCCAAGATCACAAAGTTGTCCAACCGAGAGCAAGTTGAAACTCAAAGATTGCACATAGAGCACATTGGTGATGGAGTTGTCATTTGAAATAGCAACCTTTCCTAGTCCCTTGACTTTCCCTTTTGAATTGTCACCAAATGTGATCTTCTCTTGGTTGTCAACATCTTCATCAAGAGAGGTGAACATCCAGGGATCTCCGGTCATATGTTGAGTGCAACCACTATCAATTACCCAATGTGATCCACCGGTCTTGTAGTTCACCTACACACAAGAGATCAAGCTTGAGATTTAGGGACCCACATTTGCTTAGGGCCCTTGACCTTCTCTACTAGTTGCTTTGGCACCCAAATCTTCTTTGGCCTTTGCTTGTTTGGTGGCCCCATGAAGCTAACCTTGACCTTGCCACACTTGTCTTTCCTTACAATGTAATGAGCATTGAAGGCAAATGGTCTTGCATGCTTGGGCAAGGGTGGTGGTAGTGGTGCCTTACACTCATGAGCAAAGTGTCCTTCTTGACCACACTCAAAACATCTTTTTGGCTTTGGGTTGCTTGCTTGATCATGAGTGGCTAGAGACTTGATGAGCTTTGTTTGATGAGCCTTATAGCCAATCCCACTCTTGTCCATCTTCATGACGGTGTTCATGAAAAGCTCACTTTGAAGGTCCTTCCCTTTTGTGAATTTTGCTAACCCCATGGTTAGGTGTTCCTTCTCTTTCTTGAGCTTGTTGTTCTCTTGAGTTAGCTTCTTGATGATTGGGTCATTGTTGCTAGCTAACTCATCCAATATGAATGTCTCATCTTCTTCTTGCTTGTCATACATCAAACCAAGCTTGAGATATTGATTTTCTTCCTTAAGTAACTTGTTCTCATATGCAAGCTTCTTGTCTTGATCAAGTGACTCAATCACAATTTTCTTGTGCTTGGCTTGTTCTTGCAACTCTTTCTTGAGCATGACAATCTCATCCTTGAGCTTGATAGTGTTCTCATAACTCTCGGCCACTACCACTTTCTTGCCCTTGCAATCAACACATTTGCTTGTGCTCTCCACAAGTAAGTCATCACAAGATGTGGCTACATCAAGCTTAGCAACATTGTTAGTAGCAACATGTGTTTCATCAATTGCAAGTTCATAAGCAATCTCAAGGTTGTCATAGTTTGCTTTTAGAGTTGTTAGCTCTTCTTTCATTGCTCTATATCTAGTGATAAGCTCATCATGAACACTCTCAATTTTATCATGTTTTTCTTTGAGCTCTTTGAGAGAGAGTTTGAGCTCCTTGAGCTTAGTGGTCATGATTTCATTTTGATCTCTAAGCTCATCACTAGACTTAAGCTTTGCTAGAAGTGTTTCATTTTCAAGTTCAAGCTTTTCATTTTCACTTCTAGATTTTCTTATGACTTTAGTGTACTTATTTAGCAATTTTACAAGTTCATCATAAGAAGGTGATTCATATTCACTATCACTTTCACTGCTTTCATCCTCACTTTGTACCTTCCGGTCACCCTTAGCCATAAGGCATAGGTGTGTAGAGGATGTAGATGGTGGTGAAGATAATGGTGATGGAGCATCGATGGCAATGGCGGCAACCTTCTCATCATCACTTTCATTGCCGGAGGAGTCACCACTTGAGCTCTCAATGTCGGTGAGCCAATCACCAACAATGTAAGTCTTGCCATTTTTCTTCTTGTAGTGCTCCTTCTTCTTGCCACCTTTCTTCTTGTATTGCTTCTTGTCATTCTTCTCATCATCACTTGAATCATCTTGCTCTTTGTTCTTCTTCTTGTACTTGTCCTTCTTGGGCTTTGGACATTGATGAGCAAGATGCCCAAGTTCACCACAATTGTAGCAATCCATCTCGGAGATGGGCTTCCTCTTGCTACTTGTGAAGAATTTCTTCTTCTTGGAGTCAAAGTTGACTCCATTCTTGTTGAGCTTCTTCAACATTTTTGTGGTTCTTCTCACCAAGAGGGCAATGGATGCATCATCATCACTTGAAGTTGATGATTCAACTTCAATCTTCTTGGCCTTGCCCTTGTGAGAAGCCTTGAGAGCCAAGTCCTTCTTTTCTTTCTTGGCCGACGAGGAGCCATCTTGAGGGTTCATGTGCATGTACATCTCATGAGCATTGATCTTCCCCAATATGGTGGTTGGTGTAGCGGTGGAAAGATCGCCTTGATGAAGCACGATTACTATGTGCCCATATTTCTCAATGGGAAGCACACATAGTATCTTCCTTGCTACATCCGCCGTACTCATTTGTGTAAGCCCAAGTCCATTTAGCTCCTCTACAATGACATTCAAGCGAGAATACATTTCATTAGCATTTTCTTTAGGAAGCATCTCAAATGTATTAAGCTTGTTCATCACTAGGTGATAGCGTTCCTCGCGTTCACTCTTTGTTCCCTCGTGGAGCGCACAAAGTTCCTTCCAATGTTCATTGGCGGTTTTGTGGCTCCGAACGCGGTTGAACACCTCTTTGCAAAGGCCTCTAAAGATGTGGTTTTTGGCCTTCGCATTCCACTTCTCGTTTTCTTGCTCTTGTGGAGTAAGAGCGGTGGCTCTTTCCGGAGGGGCAAACCCTTCGGTAGCGGCTTTTAGGCACTTTACATCGCATGCCTCAAGGTATGACTCCATCCGTATTTTCCAATACGGGAAGTCTTCCCCATCGAACATCGGTGGCGGTCCATCCCCGTTAGACATCTTTCTCTAGGCGGTGAAGCCTAAAAATGAGCACTAGGCTCCAATACCAATTGAAAGGATCAAGATGCCCAAGAGGGGGGGTGAATTGGGCTTCTCTAAAAATTTAAGCAACCTATAAGCTCCAATTCAACCCCTTGTGCCTAGTGTGACTTAGAGAGCTACCGGATAAAAGTTTTGCAACCTAGTTCCAATCCTATTCTAGCATGGCAATTCTAAGAATGTAAAAGCACAAAGTAAATGCTAGAAAGTAAAGGAGTAGTGAAAGAAAGTGCTCGGCGATGTTTTGCCGAGGTATCGGAGAGTCGCCACTCTCCACTAGTCCTCGTTGGAGCACCCGCGCAAGGGTCTTGCTCCCCCTTGGTCCGCGCAAGGAGCAAGTGCTCTCTACGGGCTGATTCTTCGACACTCCGTCGCGCTGAATCGCCCAAAACCGCTCACAAGCTTGACACGAGCCGCCCACAAGAACTCCGGGTGATCTTCGTGCCTCCAATTACCACCGAACCGTCTAGGTGATGGCGATCACCAAGAGTAACAAGCAAAGAACTCTCACTTGACCCAAACAAGGCACTAGAGAGTGGTGGATGCACACTTGACTCTTGGAACTCACTAGAGGAGGATTCTCTCAAGAATTCATTCAAAACTCAATCCTCTCTAGGCTCTTGCAACTCTCTTGCTCCACAACAAGTTTCTCTGATGTTCAAATGGGCAAGAGAGGTTTCATGGATGAGGTGGAGGAGTATAAACACTATCCACGAAGTCCAAAGGTCGGCCAACCATTTTCCACTGAAAACGGGGTCACCGGACGCACATTATGTTGCACCGGACGCACTGCACCGAGCGTCCGGTGCTTCATAACGGCTACCTGCTCTTTTCTCTGACAGGTCACCGGACGCTAACTCTCAGCGTCCGGTGCACCGTCCGGTGCTCGGGAAAACTTTACATGCTCCCTGCGCATGGGACCGGACGCTACCCGGCGCGTCCGGTGCTCAGGGGAACTTTGCAAGCTCCCTGGGTATGAGACCGGACGCTACCCGGCGCGTCCGGTGCTAGCGTCCGGTGCTCAGGGGAACTTTGCAAGCTCCCTGGGTATGAGACCGGACGCTGCCCGGTGCGTCCGGTGCCTAACCCTAAGCACCACACTGTTCCAACGGCTAAGGACCTCACCGGACGCACTCACAGAGCGTCCGGTGCAGCGTCCGGTGCCCCTTTGGGCACCCAAACTTCGTCGAAACGCGATCGCTCCAAAACGAAGTTGGTTCCTCTCGATCTAAGGACTATCTCTGAGCTGCCTAGTGCTAGGTTTACCAAGTGTGCACCACACCTAAACCTAAAGCCTTGCCTAAGTCAAGCTACTAGATCAAAGCCCCTCTTAATAGTACGGTCAAAGGAAAACAAAGTTCTGAACTACTCTAAGTGCCCTTCTTCACCATATGGCACTTAGACCTAGTCTAGTCTTGACGATGTCCATCCGTCCTTTGAAAACCAAAAATGATTTCCACTATTAAGTAGGCATGTACGTCCCTGTTCATCGAGTACCTATTTACCATGACCTTACCTATGACTTTGCCTCTGCAAAACACACGTTAGTCATAGTAATCAACAATGTCATTAATCACCGAAACCACTAGGGGCCTAGATGCTCTTTCAATCTCCCCCTTTTTGGTGATTGATGACAACCTCGAGTATGAAAAGAGTTGAGGTTTTTAAAGAGACTTGGTTTCAATAAGCATGATACAATAAGAACAAAGGAATTAGTCATGCTTATATCAACCAAATCCAATACCCTGCATCCAAATATGTGAGTGATATACGACAGGATATAAACATAAGGCTCATAGTTACATCGGAGTAGAAACGCGGAAGCAAAGATAATATGAGCCAAACACATTACATTAAGATATCACATAAAGCACAAATCATGTCTCATAACCATAGTATCTCACACAAGTGTAATGCATAAAAGTAAACATGATGCATGATGAAGTAGCACACATAGCACACATCGAAAGTATCTCAAAAGAATAAACTCCCTCTCTAGCTCCCCCTAACTCCCTAACTCTCTAATACGCACTCTCTCCCCCTTTGGCATCAAGCGCCAAAAACCTAAGAAGACGGTGGAGGAGGCGGAGCAGTAGAGTCCCTCGGCACGGCTACGAAGCGAGCTGTATCATGTGAACTGTCGGCCGTCGAGGCGGAGGAGGTGGAGTGACCCTCTGAAGCTGCAGGTGCTGGAGAAGCGGTCCGGGTCTACTCTGGCGCTGTCACAGGCTGTGCTGGCTGCTCAAGTCCGGCTGACGAAGCTGGCACGGACTCGGTCGCTGTAGCTGTCGTCTCTGGTACGGTAGTAGACGGTGCAAGCTGCTCGGACGACGCTACAGACGACGACAGAAGCTCTGTAGTGGTAACTGGCGCCGTAAAGACTGCAGGAGCCTGCAGAGGAGGAGGCGTAGGGTCACCAGTCAGAGCACTGTAGGTGAAGCTGAGGTGCGGATCTGTCTGCGAGTCCCACACAAACTGTGACGCTGAAGCTGACTGAGGGGTGAAGCCTGAGCGGAGAGGGGTAAACTGCGGTACCTGCTCAAAGCCTGAAGAGATAGCACCCTGAGAGACCTGGTGCTGTGGCGTCGAAAACGGCTGACTCTGAGCTGGTAGCTGGAGCGGCTGCTGTGACGGGCTCTGAGTCTGGGGCGCAGGAGTAGGGGGCCTGACGGACGACGTGCCTGGGAGCTGTATCTGCGGTAGCTGAATCCCGGAGGCGGCCATGAGAGCGGCCATCATCGCTGTCTGCTGGGCCTGGAAAGCAAGCTGCTGCTCCTAAAAGGTGAGAAGCTGACGCTGGAGCTCATCCTGCCTGGCCTGCATGGCTGCATTGATGGCAGCCTGATCCCTGTCGCGCCTCGCCTGCTCCTCAGCTGCACGGCGCTGATCTGCCCTCATCCCCTCTAGAATAGCAAGCAGGGCGGGGTCTGAAGCACTCAAAGAACCACCTGCCTCGTGGTCGTGAGCTCTGGGAGGAAGGTCAGTCACTGGCGGCTCATAGTCGTCGTCTGAACTGTCTGAGGCGAAGTCAAACTCGCCCTCTGCCTCTGCATCGGCGAACGCCCCAATAGCTAAGTCCTGCTGCTCCTCTGTCTCTGCAACAGCTGCTGTACTGCGGGTGCCCCTAGGAGAAGGTGGGGGCACCGGTCCACGTGGAGCACGAGGAGGAGGGGCACCGCGAAGGTCATGGTGCGCTCTCAACATCTGCCGGGGGTCGTAGTGGGGGAAGACGGTGTCGGACTCTGTCAACTCCCTCTGCAAGTGAGCTGGCAGGGGCAGTGGCCTAGCACGAAGTATAAGGAGAGTGATCCAATGTGCATACGGCAACTGACGCCGTCCCCTGAAGCTCTCTGAGATGGTGTCCTCTATCTCTGAGACGATCAGATCCCACAAATCAAACTGCGTCTGGGAGATAAGGTGAGCGACGAGCCACTGCTGCATACGAGTGAATCCGTCTCTGTAGCCTGTCCTGGGGAGAAGAGTCTTCCTCAACACAAAGTCGAGGATCCTGGCTGGGCGTGTCAAATCTGCCACTGTCCTGCTGGAGCCCTCCCCAAAAGGTGCACGGAAACAGGGAGCCACGAAGTCAACTGGTGGGATCTCACCACCGTGAGGACGACGAGGGGGATCCACGTTCCCGTAGCACAGCTGGTGAATCCTGGTGGGAGAGGCTCGCGTCCAAGCACCTCTCTAGCCCTCTGAGCGGTCACTCTGTAGTCCGTGCCTGCCAGTGCGTAGTGGATATAGCTGTGATCTGGAGAAACCCACACTGATGCGTAGAACTCTCTGACCCACTGCTCAAAGTAAGTGCCGGGGAGTGATAGTAACTCTGGAAGTCCGTGGAGGTAGGTGAAATACTGACGAATGTCTGCTCCTACCACGTTCCCCAGTATCTCTAGGTCTATCACTCTGTGCTCCCTGAACTGAGCCTGAGAGCGAACCAGTGCCTCGTAGATGTCCTCCTGGACGACTGTGTAGAACCTGGCACCGGCTCTGGGATCCCTGGCAGCTGGAAACCAGGTGGGAAACGGAACGAACCTCAGCTGCTGGATCTCTCTGGCTGACACAAGAGAGAGATCCCTGTGGATCCTGATTGGCCTCGGTCGAGAAGCTGGAGTGCCTCTAGCTGGTGTAGCACGAGCGGTGGAGGTGGACTGACCCTGCGTACCAGTCCGCGGAGGGGCCTGAGTACGAGCGCGAGTCGACCTCCGGAGGGGCTGCTCCTGCTCCTGCTCCTGTGCTGGACCCTCTGCCTGGGTCTCTGTCTCAGTGTCTGGATCCTCCTGAGCTGGATCCCTGACCACAAGCCTAACCCTCTGTCCTCCAATCGTCACAGTGCCTGGAGGGGATCCATGGAATGCCTCTGTCTCAAGAACTGCACGGCGCTGACGTGGCGTAAGATCATCACCTATCCTCAGAGCACCTGAGCGACCACCTCTCTCTGCGGCCTCTGCTGCTGCTGCCACTGCCTCTGCGATCTCTGCATCTCTGTCACTGGCCTTGCGCTTCTTGGTGGCCAGCTTCTTTCCCTTGCCTTTCTCTGCCGCTGATAGGCGACGAGGAGGATCACCTCCACCATCGCCTCCTGGGGAACCTCCTGAGCCAGCTGTCGGACCACTGACATTCTTGGTATGAGCCATTGCAAAACAAGCGTCCGACAAACAACTGACTGACAATGGAGATTAACGCGCTGCAGGGAAATGACAAGATAGGATATATATAAGAAAACATATCGACTAGAGATGAGACAACCCTATAGAACGCAAGAATTGATAAGATATGGGCGCGAACGGCTTACTATCCACGGACGAGACGCGTTCCGGATTCACGAAAACAAGCACCGGAGAACGCGAAAACTTTCCTTACGGTGCTGCAGCGGGAGAACAGAGAAGACCAAGGTCAAACAACCTTAACCTAATCCATTGAAACTTTAAAACAAGCACCTTACGGGCATGAACTCGAGAAACTCACCCAATCCTTCAAATCCACTCGAGATGGATCTGCGCGTGAGGAGAAGGATGGGGCAGAGATCCCTGGGCAGATCTGGCCGCGAGGGGAAGAATGGGATCGCCGGAGGAAGGAGGAAACAGCGGCGGCGGCGGTTCCTGGGGGCTAGGGCTCGGGTGGCTCGGCGAGAAACGGGAGAGAAGGAAGAAAACCGCCCACAAAACCGTCTGGCCGCGGGCTTTATGCGCCCGCCGCGGGGTCACCGGACGCTCTTTATGTGGCACCGGACGCGTCCGGTGACCACCGGACTCATGCGCAGAGAGGTTTGCATTTTGGCATTGCACCGGACGATGCGCACCGGACGCTGGCTTTAGCGTCCGGTGCTTCAAGTCACGCCGGGTGAGCACCGGACGCACCTCACCGGACGCTGCAGGGACACTGTTCCTGCGTCCGGTGAGTGCAGTCTGGCACACTCACCACACCGGACGCACAGAGGCAGCGTCCGGTGCATCGTCCGGTGCTCCTCTGAGCACTTTTTCAACTAAGCACCACGCCCGACTTTGACCCAACCAAGTTCCATTTCCAAAAGCACACAAATAAACACCAAATGGAACTGGTATGAGTGACTTCTCTCAAACCCTCAAATTTTCACAAATATTTAGCCATAGGCTTAGTAGTTTTTATGAAAGTAGTTCGAGAAAATCACAAGGAGCATCGTATGGCCATAAAGCTAGGGGTTTGACTCATAATGAGCTTTGAATGCTCCCCCTATCTATGGACGAACACAGCGGATGCTCAACGAATAACCGAAAAGAAATGATCAACTAACAAGCATGCATATGAAATGAGTTGTAATGCAATACTTGAAAGTAAACTAATGCTTGTCAAGTTTGATCCAAGGTTAAGCTTTTTCACACACTCAAGGGGGTTATCTTAACCATGTTAGACAAGCTCTACATGCAAGTTGTATTTTTAGTTTTAGTATGCATGATATGCAAAGCAAAAGTTTAATTACAAGATTCAACACACAACTTTTATTTTTTAGTGAAGTTGGATAGGTCAAGCACATTAAGTTCATTTCTCAAACTACAAAACCTAGCTTCATCTAGGGGTTTTGTGAAGATATCCGCCAATTGATTTTCCGTTTCCACATTCTCTAAGGAAATATCACCTTTAGCAACATGATCCCTAAGAAAGTGGTGACGGATGTCAATATGTTTTGTGCGGGTGTGTTGAACCGGGTTGTTTGCAAGTTTTACGGCACTTTCGTTGTCACACAACAAAGGTACTTTGTCTAGTACTACTTCATAGTCTAGCAAAGTTTGTTTCATGTAGAGTATTTGTGCACAACAAGCACCGGCGGCTATGTATTCCGCCTCGGCCGTTGATAAAGCAACACTATTTTGTTTCTTTGACATCCAAGAGACAAGTGATCTACCTAGGAAATGGCACCCTCCGGATGTGCTTTTTCTATCAATCCGGCACCCGGCATAATCCGAATCGGAATAGCCTACAAGTTGGAATCTTGCACCTTTGGGATACCACAAGCCTAGGCAAGGTGTGTATTTTAGATACCTAAGAATTCTCTTGACCGCAATCAAGTGAGATTCCATAGGCATTGCTTGATATCTTGCACACATACACACACTAAACATTATATCGGGCCTAGATGCGGTGAGGTAGAGTAGACTTCCTATCATGGAGCGATAGAGAGTCTTGTCAATAGGGTTACCTCCCTCATCCAAGTCAAGATGCCCATTTGATGCCATGGGAGTCTTGATTGGTTTGCAATCAATCATCTTGAACCTCTTAAGAAGATCTTGAGTATACTTCTCTTGAGAGATGCAAACCCCTTCCTTCATTTGCTTGACTTGAAATCCTAGGAAGAAGGATAGCTCGCCAATCATGGACATCTCAAACTCCTTGGACATCAAATCACCAAATTCCTTGCAAAAATCTTCATTAGTAGAGCCAAAAATAATATCATCAACATAAACTTGGCAAATGAAGATTTCCCCATTCATTTTCTTGGTGAAGAGTGTTGTGTCAACTTTCCCAATCTTGAAGCCCTTCTCAATGAGGAAGTCCCTAAGCCTCTCATACCAAGCTCTAGGAGCTTGCTTGAGACCATAGAGAGCCTTGGACAACCGGTAGACATGCTTGGGGTACCTAGGGTCTTCAAAACCGGGGGGTTGCTCAACATAGACAAGCTCATTAATATAACCATTTAAAAAAGCACTTTTCACATCCATTTGAAATAACTTGATATCATGACTAGATGCATATGCAAGTAGGATACGGATTGCTTCAAGTCTTGCCACCGGTGCAAAGGTTTCACCGAAGTCAAGACCTTCCACTTGTGAAAAGCCTTTTGCCACAAGTCTTGCCTTGTTGCGCACCACTTTGCCTTGATCATCCTTCTTGTTCCGGAAGACCCACTTTGTTCCAATCACTCTTGCATCTTTGGGTCGCTCTTCAAGTGTCCATACTTGGTTGCGAGTGAAGTTATTCAACTCCTCTTGCATGGCCATGATCCAATCCACATCACGAAGAGCTTCCTCTATAGTCTTTGGTTCATCTTCAAGAGACACAAAAGCGTGATGTTCAATAAATAAAGCATGTCTAGAACGAGTAGTTACACCACGTGATGGACTCCCGATGATGAGATCTTGAGAGTGATCTTGGAGGAGATGTGATGTTCTTCTTGGTGCTACTTGAGGGGTTGGTTGGGGAGCATCAACATCTTGTGCTTGTGCCACCGCTTGCTCATGAGTGACTTGGGTGTCTTCATGAGCATCTCTCACATCCTTGTCTTCATCTTGTGGTACATGTGAGGTGGTTGGTGGCTTAATGACTTGCACATCATCATCATCTTCTTTGGGCTTGATGTCTCCCACCGGCATATTCTTCATGGCATCCCTCAATGGTTCACCACCTACATCATCAAGATTATCACTTGCTCCTTGGGAGCCATTAGTTTCATCAAATTCAACATCAAATGTTTCTTCAACCATGTTTGTGGCATGGTTAAAGACCCTATATGCTTTGGACTTTGATGAATAGACAACCAAGTAGCCAATGTCACATCTTCTTTGGAACTTTCCCAAGTGTTGGCGCTTCTTGTAGATGTAGCACTTGCTCCCAAACACTCTAAAGAATGAGACATCGGGCTTCTTCCCATTGAGCAACTCATATGGTGTCTTCTCTAGGAACTTGTGAGGAAAGAGCCGGTTTGAAGCATAGCATGCCGTGTTGATTGCCTCGGCCCACATTTTCTCCGAAGTGTTATACTCATCTAGCATTGTTCTTGCCAAGGTGATCAATGTCCGGTTCTTTCTTTCTACAACCCCATTTTGTTGTGGTGTGTATGTTGAGGAGAACTCATGCTTGATTCCCACTTCATCACAATATTCTTCAATGTTGGTGTTGTCAAACTCTTTGCTATTGTCACTTCTAATTTTCTTGATCTTCACATCAAATTGATTTTGGGCATTCTTTGCAAACTTCTTGAATATTGATGCAACTTCGGCCTTGTCTTGCAGGAAGAATGTCCAAGTGTACCGGGAAAAATCATCAACTATAACCAAGCAATATTTGTTGCCTCCAAGACTAGCATCTGTGGTTGGTCCAAACAAATCCATGTGAAGTAGCTCAAGCACTCTTGAAGTAGAGAGATAGGCTTTGGTTGGATGAGTGTTTGCAACTTGTTTGCCCGCTTGACATGCACTACAAAGCTTGTCCTTTTCAAATGTCACATCCTTCAAGCCTCTAATCAATTCTTTCTTCATCAACTTCTTGAGTGTGCCCATTCCAACATGTGCCAACCTTCTATGCCACAACCACCCAAGTGAAGTCTTGGTGAATAAGCAAGTCTTGACATCAACTTCATTTGATGAGAAATCAACTACATATAAGTTGTTGTGCCGGAAGCCTTTGAAAATCACTTCATTGTCATCTTCCTTGGTCACAATTACTTCCTTCTTCTTGAATAGGCATTCAAATCCAAGATCACAAAGTTGTCCAACCGAGAGCAAGTTGAAACTCAAAGATTGCACATAGAGCACATTGGTGATGGAGTTGTCATTTGAAATAGCAACCATTCCTAGTCCCTTGACTTTCCCTTTTGAATTGTCACCAAATGTGATCTTCTCTTGGTTGTCAACATCTTCATCAAGAGAGGTGAACATCCAGGGATCTCCGGTCATATGTTGAGTGCAACCACTATCAATTACCCAATGTGATCCACCGGTCTTGTAGTTCACCTACACACAAGAGATCAAGCTTGAGATTTAGGGACCCACATTTGCTTAGGGCCCTTGACCTTCTCTACTAGTTGCTTTGGCACCCAAATCTTCTTTGGCCTTTGCTTGTTTGGTGGCCCCATGAAGCTAACCTTGACCTTGCCACACTTGTCTTTCCTTACAATGTAATGAGCATTGAAGGCAAATGGTCTTGCATGCTTGGGCAAGGGTGGTGGTAGTGGTGCCTTACACTCATGAGCAAAGTGTCCTTCTTGACCACACTCAAAACATCTTTTTGGCTTTGGCTTGCTTGCTTGATCATGAGTGGCTAGAGACTTGATGAGCTTTGTTTGATGAGCCTTATAGCCAATCCCACTCTTGTCCATCTTCATGACGGTGTTCATGAAAAGCTCACTTTGAAGATCCTTCCCTTTTGTGAATTTTGCTAACCCCATGGTTAGGTGTTCCTTCTCTTTCTTGAGCTTGTTGTTCTCTTGAGTTAGCTTCTTGATGATTGGGTCATTGTTGCTAGCTAACTCATCCAATATGAATGTCTCATCTTCTTCTTGCTTGTCATACATCAAACCAAGCTTGAGATATTGATTTTCTTCCTTGAGTAACTTGTTCTCATATGCAAGCTTCTTGTCTTGATCAAGTGACTCAATCACAATTTTCTTGTGCTTGGCTTGTTCTTGCAACTCTTTCTTGAGCATGACAATCTCATCCTTGAGCTTGATAGTGTCCTCATAACTCTCGGCCACTACCACTTTCTTGCCCTTGCAATCAACACATTTGCTTGTGCTCTCCACAAGTAAGTCATCACAAGATGTGGCTACATCAAGCTTAGCAACATTGTTAGTAGCAACATGTGTTTCATCAATTGCAAGTTCATAAGCAATCTCAAGGTTGTCATAGTTTGCTTTTAGAGTTGTTAGCTCTTCTTTCATTGCTCTATATCTAGTGATAAGCTCATCATGAACACTCTCAAGTTTATCATGTTTTTCTTTGAGCTCTTTTAGAGAGAGTTTGAGCTCCTTGAGCTTAGTGGTCATTGTCGACGAAAGCTAGTCGGCAGTCTACCTTGGGGTATACCCTCGGTAGTAGTTTATCGGTAGACGGTGCGCAAACTACGAACCCGATGGTGACGCAAGACACGGACAAGCTTTTTATCCAGGTTCGGCCGCCGAGTTGGCGTAATACCTACGTCCTGCGTCTGGTTGTATTGATTTGTGCTGAGAGAATATCTCCTGTCCTAGGGGGGTCCCTTGCCCCTCCTTATATAGTCTGGAGGGCAGGGTTACAGATCTAGAAACTAATCCTAGTCGGTTACAATTGCCATAGATAATTCGATATCAATTCCTATTCTAACCGACTAGAATCCTGCATGATCTCCACGTCTTGTTTCCTTGCGCGAAACTCGGGCTGTCGGATCAAGCCTTGAACTCGTCTCGTAGTGGGCCAAGCTTCCTGGCTGAAGTCTAGCCGTAAGGGTATAGGGGTTTATACCCCCACAGCTAGTCCCCGAGCGCCATGTATTGTGATGCAACACGCCGTCTTGAGCTTCTTCGATCAGCGAGGCTTGTCGTCTTCAATAAGCGGGGAAATCGCCCAAACAGTTACAACGGTTCCTTGACCAACTCGAAAGACAGTTGATCAACGTTGACATCGAAGAAGCAGGTTGTTCGAAGAATGCATGGTGCTCTAAAAAAAAATTCTTTCCTGGTGAAGTGTGCCCACTTTGCCTTTCTGAAGGGTAGAAGCATCAAAAAAGCAAGCAAATTCACCGCCAGGTGAAGTGTGCCCACTTAGTCCCCGTGCCTGGTAGTAGGTGGCGTAGGCACGTGGTGCCAGGGTCAAAAGAAAATTCCCCAAAGTAGTTTTGAGACTGAGATGCATCGCTAGATGCATCGTACCGATGTAGTCCCCGAGCTTGCTGGAAGGCGAAGTATGAGCCTTGTAGCAAGGTCTAAAAAATTGAATTTACCAGTCCCCGAGCATGTCATGCTCGTCTGCAATCGAAAAGACCAATCGACCAGTCCGCAGGCACTTAGGGTGCTGCTTGGAATTACATGTTACTGTACTGTACGACCAGTCCCCGAGCATCGAGTGCTCAGTGGTCGGTGCATGCTTTAAAGCTTTGAGCTGATAGACTGAGCGACCAGTCCCCGAGCGTCGAGTGCTCGGTGGTCGGTGCAGTCCTTGAAGTTACGAACTGATAGACTAGGCGACCAGTCCCCGAGCGTCGAGTGCTCGGTGGTCGGTGCAGTCCCTGAAGTTCCGAGCTGATAGACTGGGCGACCAGTCCCCGAGCGTCGAGTGCTCGGTGGTCGGTGCAGTCCCTGAAGTTCCGAACTGATAGACTAGGCAACCAGTCCCCGAGCGTCGAGTGCTCGGTGATCGGTGCAGTCCTTGAAGTTCCGAGCTGATAGACTGGGCGACCAGTCCCCGAGCGTCGAGTGCTCGGTGGTCGGTGCAGTCCCTGAAGTTCCGAACTGATAGACTAGGCAGCCAGTCCCCGAGCGTCGAGTGCTCGGTGATCGGTGCAGTCCTTGAAGTTCCGAGCTGATAGACTGGGCGACCAGTCCCCGAGCGTCGAGTGCTCGGTGGTCGGTGCAGTCCCCGGATTGCTGACTCACTGGCGTATGTGTCTTCTTACTTTTGAAAAGATCTTTGCAATTAAAGTTGACATGACGGGGTCTCCTGACGATATGTCAGACGGATGCATGAAAAGCTGCACCTGGCAACTGTACAACCGCTCTTTGCATGGTTTGAGAAAAGGAAACCATCAATTGGTACGAAAACTCCGCCGCATTAATTGTCTATAATCATTGTAAACCGAAACGCCACGTCCGCCGCATGGCCTGCCCACTTCCCGAGAATACAGGAAGTGGGAGAGGTGGGGTCGCGGGTTTATAAGGGCCTAATAGGACCGCCTGTACCGCTTCTCCTGCCATTGCCTTCAAACCGTCCGCTCTCATCTTCTCCGATCTCCTGCATCTTCCTAACTCCAGCCCACATTCGCACCTCTAATGGCGAAGAGCGACTCCAGGAAGAGGGCCGAACTGATGGCCAAGGAGTGGAAGAAGTCTCGCAGCACCACAAAATCTCTTGATGACCTCGTCGACATGGGGCTTCTGCACGGCGCAGAGCTCGGCGGCTGGAGGGCGCCGGAGGGGGAGAGCTACCCCGACCCTCGCGCCGGTGAGATCGTCGTTTTTGAGGATTTCATCAAGAGAGGCTTTGGTGTTCCTGTTCATCCTTTTCTTCAAGGTCTTCTTTTGTACTATGAGATCGGGATTTGCAATCTGCACCCGAACTCAATTCTCCTTATTTCCACCTTCATCCATCTGTGCGAGGCCTATGTTGGCATAGAGCCGCACTTTGATCTTTTCCGGTACCTTTTCTGTCTGAGGAAGAAGGGAGCAGTTGGAGGCTCCAAGGTTGCAGGTGGAGTATACCTCAACCTTCGCGATGGGATGAAGAATCGCTACCTGCACTGCCCATGGAACACCTCCTTGACCGAATGGTACAGGAAGTGGTTCTACATCAGGGAGGAACCGGGCAGCTCCACGTTCTGCGACGTGGGGTACGTTCCCGAGAAGAGGACGAGCTGGACCGACCGCCCAGAGTTCGACGGTCAAGTGGCGGATCTGATGAAGCTGATCGACTGGTCGCGCCTGGATGGGCTTGGCGTGGTCGGCAACTTCATTTGCCGCCGGGTGATGCCCTGCCAGAAGAGGGTGCACTCGGCGTACGAGTATGCCGGAAGCGCAGACCCGACCAGGATGCGGTCGGAGATCTTGGAGAAAGCGGAGGTACAACAGCTGCTGAACGAGCTGTTTAACTTCGCGGATGGGGGCTTCACCCGTAGCAGTGATCGGGTGCAAGCCTTCAAGTTAGGACGACCAGCACCAAAGGTATGTAGCAGTCTCCGTTTGATCATTCGTATATCGTCTGCAGTTGACTCATCTCTGTTGCTTTTGCAGGTCGGTGATGTCGACCGGTGCGTGGTGTATGTATCACTGGCACCGGGGATGGAAGATCCTGTGGGAGAGGTCCCGCCAGAAGAGGACGCTGCTCGGTGTACTCATTACACCAGCAGTGAGGAAGACCGAGCCCGCCCCGTCCCGACCTCCGAGGAGAGGGTAGCGGGGAAAAGGCCATTGCCGGCGGATCCCTTGCCGACGCCGGGGCTGCCGGCAGACCTACCGGCGGAGAGCAGCCAAGCGCCGAAACGTCGTCGGCTCGTGCGGATCGTCGACGACGACGACGACGAGGAGGCTGCGCCGTCGTTGGTCCGGCGGCCTCGGAGCCGCCCAGACACTGCGCCGATCGCCACTGATCGAGTGGCCAGCGGCGCCGCTGCCCCGCAAGTTGCCGAGGTGGGGGCACAGGTGCCGACCGGCCGGGCGAGGAGGAGGTTCACCGCGACCCATCGTCGGTCAGACCTGTAAGTGTTCGACTTACGTATATTTTTTTTTTAACTTTAGTTCCTGTAGTGCGGCATCGGATGTCGACCCTGGCCAAACTGCCGGCCAGAGAACGGGCGAGCCTGCCCGCGGTTCTGGGGATGCAGCTCCCCAGATCACAGAGCAGCCAACAGCTGCAGTCGCGCCTGGGAGCGCCGAGGGGCTCCCGAGCGCGGCGCCGACAACAAGCAGCCCGACCAGGGCCGAAGAGGCTCCCCCAACTGACTCCTCGGAGAAGGGGAGATCTCCGACCGCTCCTCCTGCCGGGGGGAGTGAAGTCCCCCCGCCGCCCCGAGCAGGAGCCTCTTCGGCTGCGGGCTCCCCAGGTCTGGTCCAAGGGCCAGTAATGCCTGGGACCACCACCGGGGGTGACGCAGCACAGGAGGAAGAGACCCGGGCGGCCTCCGACGACGAGGTGGAGGAGATCGAGGGTCGTCCCCGTGATGGCCGCCAACACGTGTATGTGTGGCGCCAACGCGGGGATCACTTTATCGGTCATGAGGAGGTCGCCGAGACCGAAGAGGCCGCCAGGGTGGAGCGCGCGGCCAAGCGCCTTGTCGACGAAGTCAAGGTAAGCGGCTTTTTGTACTGCTGCGCATTCTTTTGCCCTGTCTTGCTTGATCGTTGTATGCTTGCTTTGTAGGACGTAATGAAAACGGCGAAGTACCGGAAACGGTGCTTTGACCAGATAGAAAGCGTCATGGCCGAGAACAAGGCCCTTGCCGCGGAGGTAGACCGGTTGCGGGCGGAGGTCGGGGAGAAGGTGGTCGAGATGAGCGCCGAAAAGGAGCGTCGTCTCGACCTCGCTCGTCGTCTGGCCGACCAGTACCGGCTGCAGGAAGGTTAGTCACACGCTCCGAGCAGTTTCGCGTACTTGTACAGTTTGCTTTGCTGACCAGTTTAGGATTCACGCAGACTTGGAGGAGGAGGTGGCGAGCCTCCAACAAGAGAAGGAGCAGCTCGGCCAACAGCTCGCCAGTGCACAGGAGTCCGGGCGGCGAGCGGAAGAGGAATTGGGTCGAAAAGACCGGGAGTTAGCTGGTAATGGGTGCCGCCTTGTTGGTTGCTGCCTGCCCCTTTGCTTGTCTGATATGCCGAAAGTAACGCTTCGTTTCGTTTGCAGTGCTCAAGGTGAACACCAAAAAGTACCTGGATGACCTGATCAAGGACCGGGACTCCTGGAAGGTCAACTGTTGCAGGATCTGGAAGGGAGTGTCCCCGGTCCTGGACCTGATCAGTCCCGAGCTCCCGGAGAGCCAGCCCCGCGCGCCGCAGTTGACCCCGGTCGAGAAGGCGCAACGGGCGTGGGACTGGCTCCAGCAGTTTGTGAAGGACGCCGGGGAGTTTGCCGGCGCGCACGTCCTCAGCATGGTACGCGCCCACTACCCCCTGGTCGACTTGAGCAGGCTGGAGAAGGGGTACCCGAAGGGAGTCGGCCCACAGGAAGCGGACGAACTTCGGGGTAGTCTGCTGGACTTGTCGTCGACAGTGATCGGCGACATCAACCTGTGCGGAACGGCCACTCCTCCAGACCAGCCGAGCTCAGATAGGTCGGCCAGGGAGTTGTCGGGCGCGTCCGTTGCTGGAGATGGGCGGTCGACGCCTGCGGTCTCGACCAGCCAGGCGCCGGTGGCCCCGACCCCTTCGTTCGGGCAGCAGGGCCAGGCGGGTGATCAGCCCGAGCAGCTAGGCCAATAAAGTAGTCTGTAGGAATAGACTAGTATCTGCCCGTCAGGGTATTTATTGTAAACTTTGTATGTAAAGTTTGTAATAAAGTTTTCTTTTTTGTCATGACTGTTGTTTTGAGCGCTGTAAAAATGTCTGAGTGACGTGTCACCGTATTTGTCTTGGTTGTCGCCAAGAGCATCCATTGCAGGAGTTTTGCCGAGTGCTGTGTGTGACAAGGTATAGGCGAAAAATAGAGAATTTCATTATCAAAAATTATAAGATACTTACAAAAGAACGTCATTAAAACTTTATGGATAGAAACGTCGCAGTTTGTCGATGTGCCAAGAGTTAGGCACTCGTGTTCCGTCTGGGTATGCCAATCTGTAGGACGTAGGTCGTGTGACCTCGGTCACCACGAAGGGTCCTTCCCAGGGAGTGGATAGCTTGTGCATTCCCTCCTGGCTTGTTTTCCATCGAAGCACCAGATCGCCGACCACGAAGGAACGGTCCTTGACGTTCCTGTTGTAGTATCGCCTGACTGCTGCGAGATATTTTGCTGTTCGAAGACATGAAACTAAACGCTTTTCCTCCATGCAATTGATTTCGAGTTCTCTGGCGTTGTCGGCGGTCGCCTGGTCAAAGTGCTCGATTCTAGGAGATCCGAAGTGTATGTCAGACGGCAAGACCGCCTCTGCACCATATACCATGAAGTAGGGAGACACCCCTGTGTTTCGACTGGTCTGAGTTCGGAGGCCCCAGACCACTGCCGGCAATTCTTTCATCCATCGACCGGGTGCTCTGTCGTTTTCGGTGTACAACCTTTTCTTTAGGGCGTCAACGATCATTCCGTTAGCACGTTCAACTTGACCGTTGGCACGTGGATGTGCCACTGACACATATTTTATGACTATGCCTCTGTCATCGCAGAAATCCCAAAAAGTGGTGCCAGTAAACTGAGTGCCCAGGTCGGTGATTATGCTGTTCGGGATGCCGAATCTGTGTATGATTTGATTGAGGAACTCCACAGCCTTCTCGGAGGTTGCCTTGACCAAGGGCATGTATTCAATCCACTTGGAGAACTTGTCGATTAGCACGAAGACAAACTTGAAATTGCCCGGGGCTGGTTTAAATGGTCCGATCATGTCAAGCCCCCAGCAAGCAAAGGGCCAAGACGACGGGATAGTTTGAATTTCATGGGCAGGTACGTGGGTCCTCTTAGCGAAAAACTGACATCCCTCGCAATGCCGAACCAGTTTTTCTGCGTCGCCGACCGCGGTTGGCCAATAAAAACCTGCTCAGAAAGCCTTTCCGACCAGCGTTCTAGATGCGGCGTGATTGCCGCAGGATCCAGCGTGTATGTCTTCCAAGAGCTTGATACCATCATCTTGGGGTATGCACTTGAGCAGTACTTCGGAGCTTGCGTTTTTCCGCATGAGTTTTCCGTCGACCAGGATGTAGTTCTTTGATCGTCGGATGAGGCGCTCGTTCTCTGTTTTGTCCTGATAGCCTGTCCCGTCTGATATGTATTTGATGAACGGGGTACGCCAGTCACGCCCACCGGTTGTCGGAGTGGCGTCATCTATGAGCATTGCCTCGGTGGGTTGCTTGTCGACCAGGGGAGGGCTTACGCTTGGCTCATGGATGTCCTGGACAAAAATACCCCGCGGGACCTGGGCCCGAGATGAGCCTAACTTTGACAACGCATCTGCTGCTTGATTCTTATCCCGGACCACGTGGATGTACTCTATGCCATAGAAGTTAGTTTCCCATTTGCGGATTTCTTTGCAGTAGAGATCCATCTTCTCGTGGGTTGCGTCCCACTCCTTGTTGAGCTGGTTGATGACCAAAGCGGAGTCGCCGTAGACATAGAGGCGCTTGACCCCCAGTTCAACGGCTAGTCGTATGCCGTGTAAGCATGCTTCGTATTCGGCGACGTTGTTTGACGCCGGGAAAAGGATCCTAAGGACGTAGCGGAGTTTGTCCTTGTTGGGTGATACGAACAATATCCCAGCGCCTGCACCGTTGATGTTCAAGGACCCATCAAAGAACATTGACCAGTGGTCTGAGACATCGGGAACGGAAGGCTCGTTGAGATCCGTCCATTCGGCAATGAAATCGACCAGGGCTTGGGACTTGACAGTGGTGCGACTCTGGAACTCCAGGGAAAATGGACATAATTCCATTGCCCATTTCACGATTCTGCCATTGGCGTCTTTATTGCGCAGGATGTCCCCGAGAGGAAAGTTGGTTGTCACCAGGACTCGATGGCCGTCGAAGTAGTGCTTCAGTTTTCTTGACGTTATCAGGATGGCGTATATAAGCTTCTGTATTTGTGGGTACCTGGCCTTGGATTCGTTTAAAACTTCGCTTATGAAGTAAACGGGTCTCTGGACCTTGAAGACGTGACCTGGTTTATCTCGCTCGACCACTATTGCCGTGGAAACAACCCTGTCGGTTGCAGCAATGTAAAGGAGCAGGTCTTCATTGGGCTGAGGCGCTGTGAGGACAGGCGGTGAAGTGAGGAAGGTCTTAAGCTGAGTGAACGCAGCGTCGGCTTCTTCGGTCCAGGAGAATTTTTCTGACGCTTTTAATAGTTTGAAGAAAGGGAGGCCTTTTTCTCCCAGCCTTGAGATGAAACGACTGAGGGCGGCCATGCATCCGGTTAGCTTCTGAATATCCTTGACGTTCTTCGGTGGTCGCATGTCGAGTACGGCTTTGACTTTTGAAGGGTTTGGTCGTATGCCGTCGCAACTGACGACGTTGCCGAGCAGTAGACCGGAGGGAACGCCGAAAATGCATTTCTTGGGGTTAAGCTTCCACTTGTACCTATTGAGTGCCTTGAAGGTTCGGTCTAAGTTGTCGATTAAGGTGCTCGCGTCCCTTGTTTTTACGACCACGTCGTCCACATAGGCCTCGACAAGGTCATCGCGAATCTCGTCGTGGAGGCATTGCTGGATGGCCCTTTGATAAGTGGCCCCGGCGTTTTTAAGTCTGAAAGACATGGTAGTGTAGCAGTATGCGCCGAAGGGTGTGATGAAGGATGTTTTGATCTGATCTTCTTCCTTTAACGAGATCTGGTGATAACCAGAGTAGCAATCTAGAAAGGAGAGGAGTTCGCATCCTGCCGTTGAGTCGACCACCTCGTCGATGCGAGGAAGACCAAAAGGATCTTTAGGACAGTGTTTGTTGAGATCGGTGTAATCAACGCACATTCTCCATTCATTATTCTTTTTGCGTACAAGAACCGGATTGGCGAGCCAATCGGGATGATACACCTCTTTTATGAATCCGGCTGCTAGAAGCCGTGTTATTTCTGTCCTAATAGCCTCCTTTTTGTCACGAGCGAACCGTCGCAGTTTTTGCTTGATTGGTCTTGCGGTCTTCGAGACGTTTAAGGAGTGCTCGATCAGGTTTCGTGGGACACCGGGCATGTCTGCGGGTTTCCATGCGAAAACGCTCACGTTGTCCCTTAGAAACCTGACGAGCGCGTCTTCCTATTTTGGATCCAGGTTAGCCCCGATGAGGGCTGTCTTCTCGGGGTTGCCTTCGACCAGCTGCACTTCTTTGTACTCCTTGGATTTCGAATTCTTTCTGGCTGTCTCCTGCTCAGGTAATCGGAGCTGGTCGGGGGGCAGCTGTGCGGCTTGGTTTGCTGTTTCCGCCATGCGGATTGAGAGGTCAATTGCCTCGGTGATCTTGAAACTTTCTTCTTCGCAGGTGTACGCAGTGTAAACGTTGCCTCTGACGGTCAGGACACCCTTCTCCGTGGGCATCTTAAGCACCAGGTATGAGTAGTGCGGGACTGCCATGAACTTTGTCAGCGATGGGCGGCCTAGTATGGCGTGGTAGGTCCCGTCGAAGTCCGCGACTACGAAGTTGATGAACTCCGTCCGGAAGTGATCGGGTGTGCCGAATTGGACAGGCAATGTTATCTGTCCGAGGGGCACCGAACTTTGACCTGGCAAAACCCCCCAGAATTGGGCGTCGTAAGGTTTTAGTTGCGCCGGTGATATCTTGAGGGAGGGCAGGCTGTTGCGGAAGAGGATGTCGATGGAGCTTCCCCCGTCCACGAGCACGCGCTCGAATCTGATGCTATTGATGCAGGGATCGAGAATCAGTGGGAAACGACCCGGCTCTGGGATAGCGGCCCACTGGTCCTTCCTGCTGAACGCGATCTCCCTGTGGGACCAGGCGGGAAATTTCGGATCTGCGATCAGCCCGTCCGTGCTGTCTATCTTTAACAGCTTTCTTTCTCGCTTGGACTCAGTGGAGACCTTGCCCCCGAAAATGGAGTGAACCACGTCGGTGGGGCTGACGTATTGGTGTCGGGGGTCCCTGTCTTGGTCCTCATCCTCATCTTCGTGGTCGTGCCCGTCGCGTTTGCTACTTTTCTTGGCGGTGTCTTCTTGGGCAGCCCGCCGTGTATAGATACTTTTGAGGACGCGGCACTCTTCCATGGTGTGGTTAGACTTTGGGTGTAGCTGGCACGGTCCCTTCAACGTTTTGTTGTAGTCGTCTTGGTAGTCCCGTCGTCCATTGGGACGTTTGACCGTGTTTACTTCGTGGTCGTATTCGCGAGGGCGCTTTCCTCTGAAGTCGTCGCGGCTGTCGCGCCGCCGATCCCAACCCTCTCGGTGATCGCGGTTGTCGGAGCGGCGGTGATTTCTGTTGTCGTAGCGGCCACGACTGTCATCTCGCCGGGAGGGCTGGTCGGGGCCTCTCGCATCATCTCGGATTAGTTTTTCTGCGTCATCAGCATCGGCGTAATTTTTAGTCGTGGCGAGGAGTTCTGCTACCGTTGATGGGCGCTTACGCAATAGCTTGTTCCTCAGCGCTTCATGGAAACGCAAACCCTTGATAAAGGCTGATATGGCCTCGTCATGAGAAATCTTCGGGATTTTGAGGCGCATATCCGAGAATCGTCGGATGTAATCGCGCAGAGGTTCATTCTTCCTGTCTCTTATCCTTTCAAGGTCATACTTGTTTCCGGGCTGCTCGCATGTGGCAATGAAGTTGTCGATGAAAGCCTGTCGTAGCTCTTCCCAAGAGTCGAAGGAGTCCTCGGGCAAGCCGAGAAGCCACTGATGACCAGCCTGGTCGAGGACTACGGGGAAGTAATTAGCCATGACGTGCTCATCTCCTGCCGCTGATCGGACGGCGATTTCATAGAGAGTGATCCAGTTCTCTGGATTTTCCTTGCCGTCGTATTTTTGAGTTTTTCGAGCTTGAAATTGCGGGGCCACACGACCTGGCGGAGGTGTGAGGAGAACTGCCTTAGGCCCGGGGGACCGTGGGTCGCGTCGTACTCGATGCGGCGCAGGTTTTCGTGGACTGCTCTCTCTGCGGCGCGCCTGTTGATGCGGTCCCGGGCATCTTTGGGAGGGATGTTGTGGCGGAGATCCCTGTGTTGATCATCTTCTTCTTGGCCGCGTACGCGGTCCTGCCGGCGGCGGCCATCGGCGTCCCGACCACCATCATCGCGCCGTGAGTCCCCTCGACGGTTGTCGGGGGAGCGGCTGCGGCGACGCCTGCTGGGTGAGGCCCGGCTACGATGAGTCTGGTCGGAGGCGGCTTCCGTATAAGAGACGTCCTGGACTCTCTTGAGCAGAGTGGCTGTCTGTCCCATTGCGGCGATCAGGTGTGCTCGGATACTGGTCCGGACTCCCTGGCATTCGGGGGTGTCAGGAAGTCGATCCAGGTTGGCCATGGCGACAGCCACGTTGGCGCTCGGCGTTTTGTAGACCGGCTGGTCCCCGACCATGTCGAAGGCATCGTTGAGGTTACCTGGTGGCGTCTGTTGTTGCTCGTCCGCACGCCGTCGGGCGCGCTCGGCGTTACGCTGTTCGCGGAGTTGCCTCTGGTTGTCTGTTTCTCCGTCAACAGCCAGTTCGTCGGCGCTGACATTGAATACAATATCCCCTCGCCGGGGGGGGGGAATATCGGGAATCGGTCGAAACCCGGAGGGTGTGAAGGAAAATCCAGGTCGTAGTCCTCGTCTTCGGTGTTCACAACCTCGGTGGGGACGGAGCCGGTGCTTGAGTTGGTGCTGGAAACCTGGCCGTCCCGTAGCTCTCGGATGGTCACCATGTTGACATGGTGACGATTGTTCCTTGTCGGCGACCAGCCCGCTTTGCTGAAAACGGATTGGACATGCTGTGAGTAAACAGAGGCCGAGTTGTTCAGGCCGCAGGGATAGTCTTCCTTTTTGAGCTCGACGGATCGTCCTGAGGGGGTTGAGGTTATCGTCAGGGACGTTCCCAGCCGTTCGTGTGTGGCGACACGAGTTGGCCGGCGGAATTTCGAAAAATCCGCTCGAGCAGCTTGGTCAGGCCGGCGCAGAACTCCATCTATTAGTTGGGAGACTTCGAATAGCTTGGAGTCAGCGCGATCGAGCGCTTGGAGGAGGTCCGAGCAGTCGATCTCCTTTCCCTTGTAGAGCGGGAACGGTGGTCGGGAGCTTGGTGCCGTCATGCGTGTGGTCGGAGACGGCGTGATCTCAGATTGGATCTGGATCTCTTTCGAAACCGTGGTCGCGAAACCGCCGCTGCACGTCGTCCACGTGATCTGGCCGACGGTGAACGTGAGGCCTTCGGGCACGGTCGCGAAAGCTGGGATCGTGACCATCTTGTTCGCCGGAAAAGTTGCACGCACACCCCCTACCTGGCGCGCCACTGTCGACGAAAGCTAGTCGGCAGTCTACCTTGGGGTATACCCTCGGTAGTAGTTTATCGGTAGACGGTGCGCAAACTACGAACCCGATGGTGACGCAAGACACGGACAAGCTTTTTATCCAGGTTCGGCCGCCGAGTTGGCGTAATACCTACGTCCTGCGTCTGGTTGTATTGATTTGTGCTGAGAGAATATCTCCTGTCCTAGGGGGGTCCCTTGCCCCTCCTTATATAGTCTGGAGGGCAGGGTTACAGATCTAGAAACTAATCCTAGTCGGTTACAATTGCCATAGATAATTCGATATCAATTCCTATTCTAACCGACTAGAATCCTGCATGATCTCCACGTCTTGTTTCCTTGCGCGAAACTCGGGCTGTCGGATCAAGCCTTGAACTCGTCTCGTAGTGGGCCAAGCTTCCTGGCTGAAGTCTAGCCGTAAGGGTATAGGGGTTTATACCCCCACAGTCATGATTTCATTTTGATCTCTAAGCTCATCACTAGACTTAAGCTTTGCTAGAAGTGTTTCATTTTCAAGTTCAAGCTTTTCATTTTCACTTCTAGATTTTCTTATGACTTTAGTGTACTTATTTAGCAATTTTACAAGTTCATCATAAGAAGGTGATTCATATTCACTATCACTTTCACTGCTTTCATCCTCACTTTGTACCTTCCGGTCACCCTTAGCCATAAGGCATAGGTGTGTAGAGGATGTAGATGGTGGTGAAGATAATGGTGATGGAGCATCGATGGCAATGGCGGCAACCTTCTCATCATCACTTGCATTGCCGGAGGAGTCACCACTTGAGCTCTCAATGTCGGTGAGCCAATCACCAACAATGTAAGCCTTGCCATTTTTCTTCTTGTAGTGCTCCTTCTTCTTGCCACCTTTCTTCTTGTATTGCTTCTTGTCATTCTTCTCATCATCACTTGAATCATCTTGCTCTTTGTTCTTCTTCTTGTACTTGTCCTTCTTGGGCTTTGGACATTGATGAGCAAGATGCCCAAGTTCACCACAATTGTAGCAATCCATCTCGGAGATGGGCTTCCTCTTGCTACTTGTGAAGAATTTCTTCTTCTTGGAGTCAAAGTTGACTCCATTCTTGTTGAGCTTCTTCAACAGTTTTGTGGTTCTTCTCACCAAGAGGGCAATGGATGCATCATCATCACTTGAAGTTGATGACTCAACTTCAATCTTCTTGGCCTTGCCCTTGTGAGAAGCCTTGAGAGCCAAGTCCTTCTTTTCTTTCTTGGCCGACGAGGAGCCATCTTGAGGGTTCATGTGCATGTACATCTCATGAGCATTGATCTTCCCCAATATGGTGGTTGGTGTAGCGGTGGAAAGATCGCCTTGATGAAGCACGGTTACTATGTGCCCATATTTCTCAATGGGATGCACACATAGTATCTTCCTTGCTACATCCGCCGTACTCATTTGTGTAAGCCCAAGTCCATTTAGCTCCTCTACAATGACATTCAAGCGAGAATACATTTCATTAGCATTTTCTTTAGGAAGCATCTCAAATGTATTAAGCTTGTTCATCACTAGGTGATAGCGTTCCTCGCGTTCACTCTTTGTTCCCTCATGGAGCGCACAAAGTTCCTTCCAAAGTTCATTGGCGGTTTTGTGGCTCCGAACGCGGTTGAACACCTCTTTGCAAAGGCCTCTAAAGATGTGGTTTTTGGCCTTGGCATTCCACTTCTCGTTTTCTTGCTCTTGTGGAGTAAGAGCGGTGGCTCTTTCCGGAGGAGCAAACCCTTCGGTCGCGGCTTTTAGGCATTTTACATCGCATGCCTCAAGGTATGACTCCATCCGTATTTTCCAATACGGGAAGTCTTCCCCATCGAACATGGGTGGCGGTCCATCCCCGTTAGACATCTTTCTCTAGGCGGTGAAGCCTAAATAATGAGCACTAGGCTCCGATACCAATTGAAAGGATCAAGATGCCCAAGAGGGGGGGTGAATTGGGCTTCTCTAAAAATTTAAGCAACCTATAAGCTCCAATTCAACCCCTTGTGCCTAGTGTGACTTAGAGAGCTACCGGATAAAAGTTTTGCAACCTAGTTCCAATCCTATTCTAGCAAGGCAATTCTAAGAATGTAAAAGCACAAAGTAAATGCTAGAAAGTAAAGGAGTAGTGAAAGAAAGTGCTCGGCGATGTTTTGCCGAGGTATCGGAGAGTCGCCACTCTCCACTAGTCCTCGTTGGAGCACCCGCGCAAGGGTCTTGCTCCCCCTTGGTCCGCGCAAGGACCAAGTGCTCTCTACGGGCTGATTCTTCGACACTCCGTCGCGGTGAATCGCCCAAAACCGCTCACAAGCTTGACACGAGCCACCCACAAGAACTCCGGGCGGTCTTCGTGCCTCCAATCACCACCGAACCGTCTAGGTGATGACGATCACCAAGAGTAACAAGCAAAGAACTCTCACTTGACCCAAACAAGGCTCTAGAGAGTGGTGGATGTACACTTGACTCTCGGAACTCACTAGAGAAGGATTCTCTCAGGAAGTCACTCAAATCTCAATCCTCTCTAGGCTCTTGCAACTCTCTTGCTCCACAACAAGTTTCTCTGATGTTCAAATGGGCAAGAGAGCTCTCATGGACGAGGTGGAGGAGTATAAATACTATCCACGAAGTCCAAAAGTCGGCCAACCGTTTTCCACTGAAAACAGGGTCACCGGACGCACATTATGTTGCACCGGACGCACTGCACCGAGCGTCCGGTGTAACATAACGGCTAACTGTACTTCTCTCTGACAGGTCACCGGACGCTAACTTTCAGCGTCCGGTGCACCGTCCGGTGCTCGGGGAAACTTTACATGCTCCCTGCGCATGGGACCGGACGCTACCCGGTGCGTCCGGTGCTAGCGTCCGGTGCTCAAAGAAACCTTGCAAGCTCCCTGGGTGTGGGATCGGACGCTACCCGGTGCGTCCGGTGCTAGCATCCGGTGCCTAACCCTAAGCACCAAGCTTTTCTAACGGCTAAGGACCTCACCGGACGCACTCACAGAGCGTCTGGTGCAGCGTCCGGTGCCCCTTTGGGCACCCAAACTTCGTCGAAACGCGATCGCTCCAAAACGAAGTTGGTTCCTCTCGATCTAAGGACTATCTCTGAGCTGCCTAGTGCTAGGTTTACCAAGTGTGCACCACACCTAAACCTAAAGCCTTGCCTAAGTCAAGCTACTAGATCAAAGCCCCTCTTAATAGTACGGTCAAAGGAAAACAAAGTCCTGAACTACTCTAAGTGCCCTTCTTCACCATATGGCACTTAGACCTAGTCTAGTCTTGACGATGTCCATCCGTCCTTTGAAAACCAAAAACGATTTCTACTATTAAGTAGGCATGTACGTCCCTGTTCATCGAGTACCTATTTACCATGACCTTACCTATGACTTTGCCTCTGCAAAACACACGTTAGTCATAGTAATCAACAATGTCATTAATCACCGAAACCACTAGGGGCCTAGATGCTCTTTCACAAGGCATTAGCAACTTGGTGTCATTAATTACCAAAACCAAACTTGTGCTTTCAGAGAGGAGGAGGAGGACGAACAGAGGCATGCGGTGAGGGGTGCGAGCGGTGACGAGAAGGGCCGCTGTTGGCTGGCTCAGGTCTAGCTAGGGTAGAACGCCTGATTGGTTGATTCGGGTCTTCGAGTTGGGCCAAGCCCCGAGTGTACGGTTGGCTAGCCCTGGCCTGGCTCCGGAGGCCGCACAAGCAATTAAACAGGCTGAATTTGGCCCTAGGGAGACATGGGTAGGTCTAGCCAGGCAACCAAACACAATCATAATATTTGTGTGCTTGCGGATATCTATATTTCTTGTGTGTATTTAATTTATACCAATACCAGGCAAGAATGTTTTACTAGATGAGTGCAGTAAAGGTTTCATGATTTAGGTTTTTAGGGCGCCAACGTTGCTACCTATATCTTGTTGTTCATATCAATTTACGCTTTTGCAACAATAACCCATTGATGTTATTTGTTTGCATGGTGTTATATTGTCTAGAGACAATACAAGCATGAACCTCTGTTCCCATTGCAGGAAGTTGACAAAGCGCGAATATGCTTGAAGTTGCAAAAGGAGATTGAGAGAGTTGCATTACATCGTTACAATTTAGCTGCATCGGCAAAATCATTTGTCAAGACCCAGCTACATATTGAATTCATTCATGGGAAAGCCATGACCTCTCCCGCGCCGAGGAAAGGCTGGCGGGTGGCTGTGCTAGGTGGGGTGCGTCGGATAGGGACACCGGCAGTTCGAGGGAAGGTACATGAAGGAAAACTTTTGGGTAGCCAAGTAGGGGGCAACAGGAATGGGTGGTGGGAGAGTAAAAATAGGAGACCAAAAAATTTGGAAGGCCTAGTAGGGAGTTTGCTGGACCTGAGTTTTGATTTACACTACCCGAATTAAGGATAGGAGGCCATTTAGGTAATGTTGATGGAGATGCTTCTTTTTTATAAAAGACACTCAAAAGAGTGATTCTCCTTTGACATACCTCAAGGAGAACAAAGGCTAGTACAAAGACACAAAATAACCTTAAAAAATCAGAGTACATTAAAGACCATATTGGTTGTTTTCTTCCTTTGAACATCCACTGCGTACCTCGCCAAACATGGCTTTGAAGACTGCAAAAACCACTCGTCATGAACCACGAGAACTAGTATCCATTGAAAGAACAATGACTGGAGGAATCATCCAAGGAACACATGCTGCATCGAAAGCCAACCAACTGCTTCCTCTAATAAATACACAAAAACCAAGATGTGAAGACACTAAAATCTCACTGGCCCTTTTTTGATGTCAGATCAAATATTGGTGAGGTAGGGGAGAGATTGGAGAGACCTTATTCCAAAATACCATCGTCGCCATCACCTCGTCGATGACACCAAAACCAAAACCTAGATCAATAAGGATCCACATACCTAATCTAAAACTATGAAGGGAAAAGAGGGTTCGCTCCTCTATCCACTAGTGAGATAACCACTTAGGAGAGATGAGGGGGACTGAGCCGGTGTGCTACGAGAGGACATCGATGGTTCAGAGAGGAGCTGCTTAGGGTTCTCTTGCTAGCTATAATTTTATTTTCAGAGATGCTCTTAATATCTTGGCTTCTTCTTCATGTCCAAACTAGCTAATCCATCTCACAAATCTTGGTCTCTTTCTAGTCCCGTGTGGTCATCGACTAGCCAGCGGGGCGTGACATGATGGCTCAACTTGACTGTTGCTATTGTTGCTCATCATGCGGCTTGACTGACAACTCTTGCTGTCGTGAGTCCTGTTTTGGGTGTGTTTAGTTGTTCCAACAATACCTCCATGAACATCTTTATCACTCTGCCAACCAAACGCATATGGAGCCTCCAGCTCTACATGTGAAGCCCCATGAATCACACTAAGAGAAGATGTTGGTGAGATATGGTGTTGAAAAATGCAGCTTCCTCCTGCTCCATCCTCTATTCCTCGGGCCTAGGATGAAAAATACCCTCAGCATGGGCAAAAAGGAGAGTTAGGACACGAGCTATCCCTCGATGCGAAGGTGGACTCTAGGGCTATTGGAGTGGAGCGACACCATCTCTCAATGCAGAGGTGGGCCTGAGCGTTATCGGGGCAAAGTGCATTGGTGGAGAAGACAACTCCGAGTGATGTCGAGATCAAAGCACAGGTAGGCCCAAGATCGTGATGTTCCTTGACGTGGAAGCAGGCTTGAGCGCATGCATTGGGAGGTGAGGTGGAGGACAACATTGGAGAAGGAGGTGCGGCCGAGGAGGCGTGCATTAGAGAAGATAAGATGATCTGGAGCTCTACCAAACATACCCTTTGCATGCATCACTATCCATGGCCTTGAGCCCTCCCGGTCAAGTCAAATCGCGTCGGGCAAGCCTAGAAGAGCCAACCATGGCTGCTGCCAAGTTTTCATATTCATGTCCCCATAAAATCCCACAATTTATTTAGATATTTCTTGAGTCTAAAGAGTTTCTTGACTAACCCCTTGAGAAAAACAGAAGCTTCCACTCTAGTCAGCCCTGCATTTGATAATTACTCCATCTATTCTAAATTGTAAGTCATTCCAAGAATCTTGGAGAGTCAAACTATCCTAAGTTTGACCAAATTTATATGATAAAATAATAATTATGATGATACCAACTAAGTATTATTAGATTCTTCCTTAATTATATTTTCATAGTATACTCACTTTATGTTACAAATCTTAGTATTTCTCTCTATAATTTTGGTTAAACTTGAAAATATTTTGACTCTCTAAGATTCTTGAAATGACTTCTAATTTAGAATGGAGGGAGTAATTTTTAGTTAATCATTAACTTTTCATGTGTATAAACAAGTCAAATACTGAAGGCTAAATTCATTTTCAAAGAAGACGGTAACCTAACAAACAGTCTGCCGCATATAATTAATAGTTGATATTTATTTTTCTTCTTCTTTCATGGTAGAGTTTTTTTTGACATATTAAAGTCAGAAACGATGCCATTTTGACGATCATATGTTATTAGGATACTGTATATGAGGCAGACTGTAATGACAAGTAAAATAAGTTTTTTTACTCGATGACAAGTAATAAGTTATGATAACATCTTCATATTATTTCAGTATAATGTCTGATCTAGTCTACATGTTCTTCGCGATGTCTGCATTTTTTTTACCCAGATCATTACTTTCTCTTGAATGACAGGCATATTTATTTGATCGCCCATAAAGGTTTGCAACTAGAATTTCGTCATGGGTTTATAATTTACAGAAGCTCAGCCCTTTTCCTAAAACACAAGGAAAAATGTAAATGGTTGATTTCCATGTCACTCTCTAAACAATTTTTTTCTCTCTCTCTAAACAAATGGCTTGCCAAATCTTTGGATCGTTAAATTTTAGAAGTGAACTCCTAAAACCTAAAAGGCCTGAATATTTCTTTTCTCAAAAGGCCGAAACGTTAATCTCGCTTCGGCCCACTAGCCAAGCCCAGTCGGCCAAAAAATGGTACCACCCAAAACCCCCCGGCAAGTTCTCATCGGCGGCGGCGCCGCCTCGCCGTCTCCTCCGCCCTCCTCGTCCTCGAGTCCCGGTTCCATCCCGCCGGCAGCCAGATGCAAAGGAAAGCTAAAAGTGGAACTCAATCAAAAAAAGGAAAAATATGCAAAAGCAAACTTGCTCCGCAAGACTGGCTACCTCTCCACGACTGCTCGAACCGCTCCTCCTCCTTGCTGATTCACTCGACTCTTCCTGCCTCGGTGACTCCCCAGGCCACTGACGCGGCCTCCCATTTCTGAGCCTGCGTCGACCGCGAAGGGGCGAGCCGATGCGACCGATACGGCTGCCGGAGCCGGAGCCGGAGCCGCCTCGCGGGGGTACGCCGGAGATCTTCGCCGCGGGCGGAGGCGCGACGGTGGTGCGCCGCGCCGTCGTCATCGGCAACGGCTGCGCCGGCGCCGAGAACCAGTGCCTCGGCCTCCTCCGCGCGCTCGGCCTCAGCGACCGCCTCACGCTCTACGTAAGCCTCCTGCCTCCCTTGTTGCACTGCCAGCCTGTAGTGATGGTTTTGGTAGGATTCTTCGTCAAATTCATGGGAGGATTGGGCTTAGTTACTCGTACTACTGTCGTACTCTCCAAGTTCAGGTGTTCCTTGCGTATATTTAATGCCTGATTGGTATAGCAGTCGTATCTCTGACACAACATTTGGACTGATTGCCTGATTGGTGTAGCTAGAGAACAGGAGGATTATGCATGCTCCTTCCCTTTCTTTTTTATCAAAAAAAAAAGAACTCATGGAATTGTTTTGGTGCCTCATGTTTGTGGAGTGTATCCATCAATCCATAGGAGTATAGGACATGGGCACATGTCCCTTAGTTTTAAGGAAAAATCATACTTGTTTCTTCAGTATATGTTAGCTGCGGTTGGAACTATCTATATATACTCCCTCCGTTCTAGAAAGAATGCAATTTTAGGACTCATGTGTTGTCCCCAAAAGAATGCAACTCTAGCTTTACGTGTGCTAATTTCTTCTGGATATGTGAGAATTGCATTCTTTACTGGACGGAGGGAGCACCTGTAAGTTGGTGAGGGGGGTTCTATATCTAAATACCTGCAAAAGAGGGAATGGTCCTGTGTGATCACTCTTGGTGCTTTCTCTACCTTAGTGTAAATCCAGTTAATAATTACTGGCCAATGCATTGCCACATGACTGTGTTGAGATAGCAGCCAGACAATTTTTGGTGCTTTCTCTACCTCATTGCAGATTGTGGTTTTTTTTGGGCTGTTTATTTTGATGCATCTGGAGTTCTGAAAATATCTGTGCCCTGATATGCTGTAACCAATGCTCACAAAAAACAAGAAGAAATGTGGTAACTAAATTGTTTTTTCCCCCGAGCCACCATAACAATGTGTACATTATCCTTTCATTCTATGCTAATAGCTGTTAATTACCTTTTTTCCCCTGAATATATCTGGTCTCAGCGTGCTGTCAGGCCAACAGGAGGAATCAATAAGTTGCTGCATTTTCTCCCAATCTCCTTGCACAAATTAGTGGACCAATTTTTCGGACAGGTATTTTCTGATACAAGATTTGCAGCAGTGGTTCAAGTAAACAAGTTGGCACAGTATTCTGCCCGTAAAAGTCAATCTTTTGGATTGTCTTCCATACTAGAAGCAGATACTCAAAAGATAGTAACCATGGTCTGTGGTACCTTTGAGAAGTAAGGTCCACATCCCTTCTATCTTTCTTTGCTTTTAAGCACTATGCATATAAGCATTATTTCTTAATTTCTGATAATTGTCTTCTGGTCTCTGTTTCAATTTATGAGTCAGTAACCCCATGCTTCCATTTCTTCTGAGCAGTTTTTATGGCATGAACACCTTTTCCTGTATAATACCACATTCCAGTTATATTGCTGAGGTTTTGTTGTCATCTTAGGTACAACTGTACAAGGAAAATGTAGTATTATCATCCCGAATAAATGTTAGCCATTGAGGTTGCGAGCACGCGCTATGTTGATTTGATTATCATGATATATATCAGACATCCATTGTCTGACTTGTGTTGTGTTGCAGTAACATGCTTCTAGGAATAAAAGTTGAAAAAAAGAATGAAACTTCATGGATTTCAACAGGCAACTTTTCAGAAACTAAATGATAGTTATTGAATCTTGTTGATGACTTTTGCCATGAAAAATAATGACTAGCCTAAAAATTAAGACTTCCATTACAAAGTCAGCACCCTGCTTCATCAAGTTCTGCTTCACTTTCAGAGAAGGTCCTGCACTGGTTGTTGCTTGTGGCGAGATACCATACCATATGCAAGTTCTGTAAGGCGTTTAGCTCCAGATAATGTATTTGTCATTCAGGTAAGATACCTGGATCAGTATTCCCGTTGAATTCATGGTATTCAGCTAGATATTTTTAAATAATTGTTCTACATATTTAGTGAATCTTAGCTTAGCAAAGTGATACGTGTTTGTTCCAATTCAGATACAACATCCCAGGTCTCGCCTTGGTAGGTTTGATTTAGTTGTGACTCCTCGTCATGATTACTATGCTTTAACCACAAAGGGACAGCAGGAAGTTCCACGCCTTTTCAGGAGATGGATTACTCCACAAGAACCACCTGGTCCTAATGTGGTATGCCGCTCTTTTCTTTTTGATTAAAATGCCCTGTATGCTTTCATCAAATAACGGCTGTTTGTTCTGAACTGTGAAACTTGCAAAGTCAGGTCCTCACTGCTGGTGCACTGCACCAAGCAGATTCTGCTGCATTACGCTTTGCTGCTGCAGATTGGCATGCTGAACTTGCTCCTTTGCCTAAGCCATTAGTCATAGTAAACATTGGTGGACCAACAAGTAAATCTTTCCACACTCTTGCCTTTCCTGTCTATTTATGATTCTATTCCATTGTGCATACATAGTTCAGGTTCTTGTTTGACTTTGATTAAGAAATGGGATAATCATGGTACCAAGAATGGCACTGCAATTTATTATGAACACTGAACACATAATTTCCTATACAGGAAACATATTATCGTCCTACAGTTAAACTCTAGCCCTATGTTGTGAGAGAATATAAATGGTGAAATATTAGATATATTGCATTGAGCTTCATGGGCTGATTATATAGGGTATATAGGACTAACATCTCATGTGGATACACAATTGGTACTATTCATATTTACTCTAATGTCCCCCCGCAGTCATAGCGAGAGCGCTACAGACGATGAGACTGGAGAAGAAACCTATAAGCTAACATCCCCTGCAGTCATAATAGTCAATGCACAGTGTATGGTGGCTGGAGAAGAAGCCGATGAGTTCTCAATTTCTCATGCAAGGCGGTAGCCCTTTATGCCGATATTGAGGTAGCTGAGCGTGAGGGCACAGTAGCCGTGGTCGAAGAAGTCGTGCTGAAGATGGCCGAGGTCGACGTAGTTGTGGTCGGGTTGCATGTCGATGGAGTTGCAGGCGCACAAGGGGCGCCATGGTAATGATGGAGACACGTCGAGGAAGTCATTGTGGGAGGGGGCGATGCCAAAGTTGACGCAGTCAGGGCCGTTGTAGATGTAGAAGAAAGGCGACGACGCAATCGAGGCAGACAGGGTAGGAACGAGAAGGTCGATGCCGAAGTCGATGCAGTCAAGCCGCCTAAGCGCTGAGGCGCAGCTGGATTTCCCAGATCCAACAACGTATCGGGGACGAAAGCACGCGTCGGTGTTGCCAATATCGGGTGTACAAGAATATCGGGTGTACAAGGGAGAGGGCCCCAACCGTGTGGTTGTGCTGGACGAAGAAGAAGCAATGCAGGAGAAGATGCGTCGGCGAGCAGGTCTCAGCGATGATACGGGTAGTGACAGCTTGATGATGCAGACCCAATCAGCGGGACGAAGACCTTGTGCAGACGGATGACGCAACAGGGATTCCGCAGCACAGTCGTCGATGTACAGATGACGATGTAGATGGAACGACGAAGCTGGCACACGGTCGGCGGTGCTACGGCCCGATGAGGCGACACAACAACAACCCTATTGCTCGGGGAAGATGCGTGTAGTACTCGGAGACGGTGTCGATGAAGTCGATGCCGATACCGATGTCGGAGTAGAACGCGTGAGGTCGACGGGCGATGGGCCACTCAATCCCGATCGGTGATCGAGCAAACCAAAAGGATACAACAGCAGAGGATCAGGTATACCCCTCGAGATAGCACAATGACGGCGGTGCGACCCAATCAGACGCGTCGGGTCGAAGGCAGGTGCCAACGCGGACCGACGTGATGGAGATGGGCATATCCGTCCGACAGCAGTGACACGCTAGGCGAATGATACCATGAGAGAATATAAATGGTGGAATATTAGATATATTGCATTGGGCCTCATGGGCTGATTATGTAGGGTACATAGGACTAACACCTCATGTGGGTACACAATGTGGTACTATTCCTATTTACTCTTAATGTGTTGAATCCACATTTTATGTATAGTATTAACTTCGATGACATTTTCCAATGTGAAGGTAGTAACTACTTCACATATTGGTCATTTTCTAATTAATATGGAGTATAATGTTAATCTCTTTGGTGGGAGATAGCCTACCACCCCATGCCAGGTACTACGTTACCTCATTAATGGCGCCCATTCAACCTATGTATAGGAACTATGCCCCCTCAGCCCACTGAGTTTTCCTTCCTTGATTGGTGGTCTTCAGAAAGGGAACTATGGTTTAATCTCTTTAGACAGGTTGGTCTTCAGAACTTGTCCCCTCAGCCCACTGAGTTTTCCTTCCTTGATTGGTGGGAGAAGGCCAGCAGCAGCACCACTGTTGAGTTGACAAGGCAAGGAATTAATTCTCTCATTATTCTCGGAGCTTGGACTATTTGGAACCACCGCAATGGGTGTGTTTTCGACGGAGCAGCTCCAAATTTGGTTCGTGCCTTGATGGCGGTTGGGGAGGAACGTCATTTGTGGTCCACGGCTGGGGCTCGAGGGCTTTCGTTTCTGTCTGCCCTCCTCCCTGGTAGCTAGCTAGATTGGCTTTGTTTGTGGTAGTGGTCGCCTTAAGTAGCTTTGTCGCGGGCGCCAATGTAACCCTAGAAACAGGTGGGGTGTGAGTGCGTGTGTGTGTGAGTTTGTGTGTGTGTTGTAGCGTTGTTCGGGCTCTTGCCCTTTACCCTCTTCTTAATATAATGAAGCGCAGCTCTCCTGCGTTTTCGAGAAAAAAAAATGTATAGGAACTGCTCAAGTGCACATATGTTAGATCCCTATGTTTTTTTCCTTTTTTTTTTCTCGAACAATGCAGGAGATTTGCGTATCATTTCATTAATAGGATAGGAGAGGAACACACAAATGGAAGAGAAAACTCCTCTGTAACCAGACAGCTACGATGGTATGGTATCTGCTAGATATATTGAGTATTTGTGGAACAAGAGTTCGGAACCCCGGCGAGGTGCCGGGCTCCGTCGCCGCCGCAGCCTACTCGACTCGGTTCAGACGATAACCAAGTTCAAGTTTTCTCTCAGTTTCTGTTAAAGAAGGGGCTAGGAGCCTCCTCCACGCTGGGCCACGCAAGGCCAATTGGGCTAGTTAATCCATTCTGGCCAGAGACTCCTACGCTCTTCTTCTTGGCCCGCGTCGCTCTTTTGTCGACAGTCGGCCCATCCTTGGTGAAGTCCTCAGCTTCAGGTGCAGTCACCAGAGTGCCGTCGGTGACACTCCCCCTTCCTTGAGTACCAGCTTGCCCCCAAGCTGGTGCGCGGAGAAATTCTTGACACAGATGGTCTTCATCTTCCCATGTCGTCAGTGTTGGAGGGAGGTGAGACCATTGCACCAACACTTGAGGTTTAGCAACACCGTTATGTGGTTGGAGACGGCGCTCCAGAATGTCCACAGGCAGCTGTAACTGATTAGTCTGATCAGGAAGCTCAGTACTTACAATGGTATGTGGAGGCACAACACACTTGAGTTGGGAGACGTGAAAGACAGGATGAACTAGGCAGTCATCAGGCAGCTTGAGTTTGTAAGAAGACTGACCAATTCTGTCAATGATATCAAAAGGGCCAAAGAAGCGAAAAGCCAGTTTGTTTGATGACCTGTTTGCTAAAGATGTCTGTACGTACGGCTGGGCCTTCAAATAGACAGAATCACCTTGTTGAAACTCTCTGTCAGAACGATGTTTATCAGCTTGAAGTTTCATCTTGTTCTGAGCTCTGATCAGATGCTGACACACAGCATGTTGCATAAGTTCTCGTTCAGTCAGCCATTTGTTCAATTCAGCAACTTGACAGGACTGTGATATGTCAATACCAAAGTGCCTAGGTTCATGACCATATAATACCAGGAAAGGGCTCTTACCCAATGATGAGTGGTAAGATGTATTGTACCAGTATTCAGCCATTGGAAGCCAGTGGTGCCATTTAGTTGGGCAAGTATGAACAAAACACCTCAAATAAGTTTCTAGACATTGATTGACCCTTTCAGTTTGACCATCCATTTGAGGGTGGTAGGCACTGCTCATACGAAGATTTATATCTAAGAGTTTGAAAAGTTCCTTCCAGATAGTGCTGGTAAACACCTTGTCTCTGTCAGACACAATGGCTGATGGCTGACCATGTAGTTTGAAGATATTGTTCAGAAATAATTGAGCTACTTGGAATGCAGTGAATGGGTGAGAGAGAGGTAGAAAGTGAGAGTATTTGGAAAATTTATCCACTACTACCAGTATACAGTTAGCCGGCTGATCTAGGTAGCCCTTCAATGAAATCAATAGTGACTACCTGCCAAGCTCCCTCAGGAATTGGTAATGGTGCCAGGAGTCCTGGGTATGCTACTCTCTCAGTTTTTGCCTGTTGACACACAGAACATTGTGCTACAAATTGTTTAACAGATAATTTGAGCTTAGGCCATGCAAAGATAGTTTTAACCCTGTGGTAAGTAGCTTCAAAGCTTGGATGACCTCCAACAGCACTGCAAGGATGCTAAAATTTTAGCTTGCAAAGAGAAGTTGGATCCAACCCATATTCTACCTTTATACCTGATAATGCCTTCCTTGAGTGTATAGTGTCCTGATGCTGACTGTACTGAAAGTTCAGTGAGGAGTTGTAAAGCATGACTGTCCTGTTGGTAGCCTGCCTGAATGTCCTGTAACCAGACAGGTTTAACCACATATATTGCTGAAATTTCATAAGTATCAGATTGGGGCACTCGAGAAAGGGCATCTGCAACTTTATTGTCAACACCCTTTTTATAAATGATTTTGTATGTGAGCCCCATTAGCTTTGTCGGAGCTTTGTGTTGCCAAGGTGTAGACAGTTTCTGATCTTTTAGGTGTGTAAGGCTTTTTTGATCTGTCAGAATGACGAAAGGCGATGTCTGAAGGTAGTGTCGCCAGTGATCCACTGCCATGATGATAGCAAGATATTCTTTTTCATATGTACTTAATCCTTGAGCTTTGACGCCTAAAGCCTTGCTGACATATGCTATAGGATGTCCCTGCTGTGGTAAGATGACGCCAATACCTTTGGCTGAAGCATCTGTTTCGATTGTAAAAGGCTCATCAAAATTGGGCATAGCTAGAACAGGTGCTGTAAGTAGTGCTTTCTTCAGAGTTTGAAAGGAAGCTTTGGTAGAAGGTGTCCAAACAAATATGGTGTTCTTTTTGAGCAAGTCAGTTAGTGGTTTGCTCACTATACCAAAATGAGGGACAAATTTTCTGTAGTAACCCACCATTCCTAGGAAGCTTCTCAAGTCCTTGACATTCTGGGGCTGAGGCCATTCTTGGACAGTCTTAATTTTAGATGGGTCTGTGGAGACTCCCTCAATACTGACAATGTGACCTAGGTATGTGAGCTGCTGTTTCACATGAAATCGATGCTTCTGCAAGAGGGTTAGAACTTCTTTGATATGGTGGAGATGTTCTGTCCAAGTTTTACTGTAGATGAGTATGTCATCAATGAAGACCACTACACATTTTCTCAAGAATGTAGCTAGAATGAAGTTTGACTGGAATGTGGCTGGACCACCTGTAACCCCAATACCCCATAAGGCATAACTCTGTATTCGAAGTGACCATGATGGGTTTGAAATGCTGTTTTCAATTCTTCCCCTGTTGCCATGCGAATCTGGTGGAATCCAGAACAAAGGTCCAAGGATGTGAACCATTGAGCTCCATGAAGTTCATCTAGGAGATCTTCAATAAGTGGTAGTGGATATTTGTTTTTGGTGGTAAGAGCATTGAGGCGACGATAATCCACGCATAGTCTCCAATCCCCAGTTTTCTTGCGGACCAGGAGAGCTGGGGATGAAATGGTCTAGTACTGACTTGGATCCATCCTCTGGCTAACATCTCTTTGATTTGGTTTTCTATCTCAGTTTTCTGAGCTGGATTGTATCTATAAGACCTGAGACAGAATGGTTGAGCACCTTCCATTAAGGGAATTCTATGATCTCCAGATCTCTCAGGTGGTAACTCAGTTGGAGGAGAGAACACATCTTGGAATTTACTCAGAATGTCTTGTAACTCAGTTGGTATTGAAGGGAGAGCCTGACCAGATGGTGAGCTAGGTTCCACAGATTGCAACTGCACGACATATTGAAGGCAGAATGCCAACTAGATTTGATTAATTGATTGAGTGTTTACATAGAAGATTACAATATATAGAGGCCCAAGGGGCCAGAACACATGCAGCCACATAGGGTGGCGCACAGCTAAGTAAATAGCAGGAAAGGACTAACACAGTAACCAAAGAGATACTAGTACTGGATACTAGAGTAATCTAACACCTCCCCGCAGTCGGAACGTCGCAGCAGCGGACATTCAGATTGTAGCGAAAGTCTTGAAATACTGAAGTAGGCAGCCCCTTGGTGAAGACATCAGCGAACTGAGAAGTAGTCGGTACATGAAGAACGCGGACAGCACCGATGGCAACACGTTCCCGGACGAAATGGAGGTCGATCTCCACATGTTTGGTGCGCTGATGTTGAACAGGGTTGGTGGAGAGGTAGACGGCGCTGACATTGTCGCAGTAGACGAGGCAGGCATTGTCAAGGGGGTGATGAAGTTCCTGGAGGAGTTGCCGCAGCCAAGAAGCCTCAGCGACACTGTTGGCAACAGCCCGGTACTCGGCCTCAGCGCTAGAGCGAGAGACGGTGGGCTGCCGCTTGGAAGACCAGGAGACAAGACTGCCGCCGAGGAAGACGGCATAACCGGAGGTGGAGCGGCGAGTGTCCGGGCAGCCGGCCCAATCAGCATCCGTGTAGACGACGAGCTGTGTTGGAGAGGTCCGAGGGATGATGAGGCCAAGATTAAGAGTCCCCTGGAGATAGCGCAAGATTCTTTTGGCAGCAACGAGGTGAACTTCCCGAGGATCGTGCATGTGAAGGCAGACCTGTTGGACAGCATATGCAATGTCGGGCCTGGTGAAAGTTAAGTACTGAAGAGCACCCACGAGGCTGCGGTAGTCTGTGGGATCAGCAATAGAGGGGCCATCATCGGCAGATACTTTGGCGCAGGTATCAACGGGAGTGGAGCATGGTTTGCAATCACTCATGCCATGTCGAGCCAAAATGTCCAGCGCATACTGACGTTGGGAGAGGAACAGAGAATCACCTTGTCGTTGTACTGCCATGCCAAGAAAGTGGTGAAGGGGGCCAAGATCCTTCATGGCGAATTCCTTCATGAGAGCATCAATAATTCGGCGAAGAAGCTGCTGGGAAGAAGCAGTGAGAACAATGTCGTCCACGTAGAGCAGCAAAAAAACAGTCTCTGGACCACGGTGGTAGACAAAGAGAGAAGTGTCTGATCTGGCTTCAGTGAAACCCAGGGAGAGCAGAAATGTTGCAAAGCGGCTGTACCATGCACGCGGGGCTTGCTTCAAGCCATAAAGTGATTTGTTGAGTCTGCAAACATGCTGAGGGAGAGCAGAGTTGGCGAATCCTGTTGGCTGGGAGCAGTACACAGTTTCTGAGAGAGTCCCATGAAGAAAATCGTTCTTGACATCAAGTTGATGAATCGGCCAATTCCGGGAATGAGCTATGGTGAGGACTGTGCGAACAGTGGCCGGCTTGACAACGGGACTGAAAGTTTCATCGTAGTCGATACCCGGGCGTTGAGTGAAGCCACGAAGGACCTAACGAGCCTTGTAACGGTCCAGAGAGCCATCAGCATGAAATTTATGTTTGAAAATCCATTTTCCAGTGACCACGTTGGCCTTGGCGGGGCGAGAACGAGATCCCAAGTCTTATTGTCCATGAGAGCAGCATATTCATCTTCCATGGCGCGACGCCAGTGAGGATCAGCAAGGGCGTCGCGGCAGGACCGGGGAATTGGAGACAGAGCCTCAGTATGCAGAATTCTTGGCTGAATGTATCCAGACTTCCCACGAGTCATCATGCCATGGCTGTTGTCAACCGGTGTAATGGGTATAGCACTAACCGGAGGAGCATCTTTGACAAACCGTGGGGGTGAAGGGATGATGCTGGAGCGGCGAGGAGGAGCAGCGGGCGGTGATGATGGTGGTGGAGGGGCTGCAGCTGGTGGAGGACGCCGAGTGTACACTTGGGTGATCGGTGGCTTCTGGAAAGTTGTTGCCATAGGAGCTGCAGCAGGAGGAGGACGCCGAGTGTACACTTGAGTGACTGGCGGCTTCTGGGAAGCTGCTGTCATGGGTAGCGCAGGAGGAGCAGTGGGTGCTGGGTCAGCAGCCAGTGGCAGCATGGAGGAGGTTGTGGGTGCCGGGGCTGCAGCCTGGGGCAGCACCGGTGCTGAAGGTGTTGCTGTAGGTGCGTGGAAATCTGGTGGAGGGCGCCGGGGCGCTGACCCGGCTAGAATGGGGGGCCAGAGCGGAACCGGAGCGTCGTCAGGTAACTCAGGTGCAGCCTGCAGTGGGAACTGGGCAGGGACACCAGAGGTTGGCATGGGTGTACCTGCAGAAGAAGAAGGAGCTGGCAGGAGCTCGTCGTTAGTTAAAAAATCAAGTTCGTGGGGCGATGTGGCAGGAGGCGCCGGAGTCGAAAACCCAGTCGGTGCTGCCCGGTGGAGTGAGCGATACTGTGCTAAATGCCTGGGCGAGAAACTGAGGAGTCCAAGGAGACCACGCTGGAGGTGGCGCCGGAGACTGAGGGAGCAGCGCCGGCGATGAGTAGGGGGCTGGTCCAGGAGGAGCCAGAACGCCGGAAAGTGGCGTGCCAACCATCATGGCGTGCTGCTGCTGCTGAGTGGGAACACCAGGGCGTGCTGGTGGAGGACGAGGGGCGCCGGGCGTGGGGCCGGGCCACATATGAATGGACCCGGTCCACGGGTTGTAGACAGATGGCCATTGAGGGCCGCCTTGGGTGCCTTGGTTGCGTCCGCCACGGCGACGTCGGCCACGATTGCTGCCAGAAGGACCCAGGGTCACGCCTTGCGGATGAGGATGGCGAGGAGTGGCAGAGTTGGGTGCCGGCGTGGTGGGGGGCAGCCTGCTGGTCGGGGTGGCGAGGAGGGCAGAAGGTGCGGCTGAGGACTGTGCCATGTTGAGCTCAGCGAGGCGAAGGTCAGCGCGAACATCTCCGAATGAAGGAAACGGTTTCTGCCGAGTGATGAGCTGAGCCATGAACTGGAAGCGCTCATTTAGGCCACGCAGGACGTTCAGGACCAGTGTACGATCGTTGATTGGTTCGCCAAGGTCAGCGAGGGCGTCGGCCATGCCCTTCATCTTGCGGTAGTAGTCATCAATAGAGAGGTCGCCTTGTGACAAATTTCGGAACTCCGCATCCAGGATCAGAGCTCGAGACTCGCTATTCCCCAGGAATTGCTGCTCGACCCCGAGCCAAGCCACGCGAGCAGTGATGCCGTCATGAGCGTGGATGATGTCGAGGAGGTCGGGGGAGATGCTGTTGAAGATCCAGGAGACAACCACGCAATCCATCCGGTACCAGGCCGGATCGGCAGGGCAGCAGGCATCGCTAAGGACATGGTCCTTCAGAGAGAACTGGCCAAGAGCGAGCAGAAGGTAGCCGCGCCACTTGGAGTACTGGGTGGACTTGAGCTCGAGGACGATGGGGACCAGATACTTGATGTTCTGGACGGCGCAGGCCTGGCTGTGCAGGTGCGCGATGGCTGCTGCCTCGTTGGAGATGGAGTGCTCGTCATCGTCGTGGGCATCTTCGTCGTGGAGGGCCTCCAGGCGGATGCGCTCGCGAATGGCAGCCGCCTGCGCTTCCAGGGCATCGGCCTGCGCGCGCTTCTTGGACAGGGCGTCAGCAGCGGCCCGGACGCGCTCCTGGGCGGCGGCGGCGGACTTCAGGAGATCCGCCTCCTTCTGGAGTTGAGCCGCTCGCTCGGCGTTGGAGGTGCGAGCCGCGGAGACTTCTTCCTCGAGTCTCTGGGCGGCTGCAGTGGCGTCATCGCGAAGCTGGGCCGCGTGAACGGCGGTGGCGGCGGCTGCTGCAGCCGAGGCACTGAGGCTGGAGTCGCCAGCAGAGGCGGCCATCATCGGGAGTGGAGGAGGGGGTGCGGAAGCAGAGGAGGGTGGGCGGGAGGAGAAAGGGTCGGCTCAGGACCCGAACTAGGCGTGTGATACCATGAAGGCAGAATGCCAACTAGATTTGATTAATTGATTGAGTGTTTACATAGAAGATTACAATATATAGAGGCCCAAGGGGCCAGAACACATGCAGCCACATAGGGTGGCGCACAGCTAAGTAAATAGCAGGAAAGGACTAACACAGTAACCAAAGAGATACTAGTACTGGATACTAGAGTAATCTAACACATATAACTGATGTAACTGATGTTGGGAAACAGGTGTTCCCAAGGATGGTGTTGGTAGAATTCCTTGTAATGTGATTAGTTGATGATGATGTGGAAACTGTAACCATTTTTCAGCCCAGAGTATGTTCATGGGGCTGTGATCTTCAATCCAGTCCATGCCTAATATGACATCATAGCCTTTGAGAGGTATTATCTTAATGTGGAATGGAATGAGTGGCCTTGAATGCCCCAGAGTTGGTGAGGTAACGGATGAGTGCATCTCAACAATTAGCCATTGGCTACTTTGATATGAACTGGATGAGTTAAAGGTTGTGCGGAGGTCAGATTGGTCACTATTTGATCAGATATGAAGCTATGGGAGCTGCCTGAATCGAGCAGGATAAACACCTCTCTGTCTTGGAGGTAGCCTCTTAGTCTGATAGTTTTTGAGCCTTCAGTACCATTGAGAGCTTGAACTGATAAAGCCATTAAATCTTCCTCAGATTCTGAGTCCTGTTCCACTGAAAGGAATTGCAAATCTTCTCCTTCAGTAACACATTTCCATAATTGCTCCATAGCATGAAAAGATACAGAAGGAGGGCATTTATGCTGTGGGTTCCACTTTTCTCCACATTTGAAACAGAGACCCTTGGCCCTTCTGAAATTCTTCAATGCAGTTATGTTGTCATCTGTTGACTTGGGCAGAGTTGAGTTGTTGTGTTTCTGGTCTTCACCATATTTGTAGTTGGATTTGCTTGATTCACCAGAACATTTGACAAGCTCAGAAGAATGTTTCTTAGAAGATTCAAATCTCTTGATAGGAACATCTTGAGTGGCGTCTTCCTGCAAAAGAGCCAAAGAACTAGCAGTATTGAGGTCTTGTGGCCTATGCATAACATACAACTGCTCTAACATCTTTCTTTAGACCATCAATAAAGTGGTTGGTAATGATAGTAGTTGGGAAGGAGGGATCATGAGCAAGTAAATGATGAACAATGTCACTGAATTCTTCCGCATACTCAGTGACAGTGGCTGTTTGTTTGGTGTGGACTGTGGAAAAAGTGTCGAATTAAGTGATTGTGCTCATCTTTATCAAAACGACTGCAAACAGCGAGAACAAAAGTTTCCCATGTCATTGTAGTAGTTGGGTTGGACAAGGTTTGGAACCAAAGAGCAGCAGAACATGTCATTCGCATAGAAGCTAAACAAACCCATAAACTAGGATCAGTTTGGTACACATCAAAATAGGTTTCACAGCGTTTGATCCAGAGTTTAGGATTTGTGCCATCAAACTTATGGAACTCGACCTCAGGAAAGGGTGTGGCAGTGGAATAAATTGGGTAAGGGTAATAATACCGATCAGGATGCTCAGGATACACTGTAGTATGAATTGGGGAAACTTTGGTTTGGAGAGATTTCGCACCTGTACCCAAGGGTTGGGCTGGGGCAGTGGTATACACCACCCCGTAACCCTGCTTGCCGTGGTCTAACGACCCTGGTACCACCCTTGATTGGGAAAACTCCAGATGAGCGGAGTTCGGCACCTTCGTGAGTGGCGGGGTGAAGTGATCCTCCCGAACCAACGCCGTGAGCGGCGTCGGAGTCACAGTAGTGGTAAGCGGGTACTCTTGCCGTGGGGACGTGAGCGGTGACGACGAGGGATTGATGACGTCCAGCACTTGGTCGATGTGCTCACTGAGGTCCAGAACGGCGTGCTCGAGTTCGTGGACGCGGTGGTCGACCTCCGGCTTCCAAGTGGAGATCTCCGTCTTGAGATCCCGACCCTGGTACCGCCCTTGATTGGGAAAACTCCAGATGAGCGGAGTTCGGCACCTTCGTGAGTGGCGGGGTGAAGTGATCCTCCCGAACCAACGCCGTGAGCGGCGTCGGAGTCACAGTAGTGGTAAGCGGGTACTCTTGCCGTGGGGACGTGAGCGGTGACGACGAGGGATTGATGACGTCCAGCACTTGGTCGATGTGCTCACTGAGGTCCAGAACGGCGTGCTCGAGTTCGTGGACGCGGTGGTCGACCTCCGGCTTCCAAGTGGAGATCTCCGTCTTGAGATCCTGCATCTCCATCATGGAGATCCTCAGCTCGTTGATGCCTTTGGAGTTCTCGCCTAGGAGAGGGATGATTTTGCCGAGTTGTTCTTCCGGGGTCGTCATGGCCATCTGACGACGGGTGAAGTATTGGTGGGATGCCAAAATCGCGATCTACTCCACAAATAGATCCGCGTGCTTGGGAATTACAGAGAAATTGTTGGCGGTCAGAGGATCTCGATCCAACCCAAAGCGTTTGCGATTCGATGGATGGGATACAGAGATCAACGAACCGGGATCAAACTGAATCCAATACCAGATGTAACCAAACAGCTACGATGGTATGGTATCTACTAGATATATTGAAGAGTATTTGTGGAACAAGAGTTCGGAACCCCGGTGAGGTGCCGGGCTCCGCCGCCACCACCACAGCCTACTCGGCTCGGTTCAGACGATAACCAAGTTCAAGTTCTCCTCTCTCAGTTTCTGTTACAAGAGGGGGCTGGGAGCCTCCTCCACGCTGAGCCACGCAGGGCCAATTGGGCTAGTTAATCCATTCCGGCCCAGAGACTCGTACGCTCTTCTTCTTGGCCCGCGTCGCTCTTTTGTCGACAGCTGGCCCATCCTTGGAGAAGTCCTCAGCTTCAGGTGCAGACACCGGAGTGCCATCAGTGACATCCTCCCACCCAAAGACACATCCAGACACAAGAACACGCAAAAGAAAAAACTGAGGAAGATAGCCTCGTGAGAAAGAAAAAAACAGAACAGTTGACCAGAAACTGCAGAACTAAAAAATCACATAACCGCATTAAGTGCCCTGACCAAAAGCTCCTTGAGATCCTTATGTTGCACCACCCACTATATAGACGTTATCACATTCAATATTTCAAACCCTTTCATACAAATTCTTGCATTCTGCATGTTCTTCTTGTTCATTTAATTATTCAGGAAAAGGTAAGAACCTTTTAGAGTTTACCAACTTTTGTAAACTAACAAAACAGAGGCTATAGACCTTCACTTGTTTCAATAGTCATTTATTACCTTTAACCCATATGTTGTGGTCGATTTTTTAACACCTTTGTATGAATACATGGGCAGTTCTAATGTATAGTGTTTTCAATGCTCAGGAAACTGTAAATATGATGTAGACCTTGCTAAGCAGCTGGTGAACTCACTGCACAATGTTCTGAAGACCTGTGGAAGTGTCAGAATCTCATTTTCTAGAAGAACACCTCCACAGGTAGGACTACTGGGGCCTCTGATCATTCTTTTTCTTTATCGTTATATGAACTGTTTCTACTTAATTTCTAAACTATATATTGCCAGATGTCTGATGTAGTATTGAAAGAGTTCAGTACACATCCTAAGATTTATATTTGGGACGGTGAAGGTACATTCATCGATTCACATACGAGATTTGTGAGACATCTTGTGTGATATGAGAAATTTTATGCTAAGCAGAATTTTTTTTTTTCACTGCAGATCCTAACCCACACTTGGGCCATCTTGCATGGGCTGATGCCTTCATCATAACAGCAGACTCTATAAGCATGCTAAGCGAGGCATGCAGCACTGGGTGAGCTGTTATGCTATATCCTTCCTCTCTGGCAGACTCTCACGGGGAGGCATCACTGAGGTTTCCGGTTTCACTTCTTACAGGAAGCCTGTATATGTCATTGGATCCGAGCACTGCAGATGGAAATTTTCAGATTTTCATAACCGTCTACGTGAGCGCAGGGCTGTCCGGCCTTTGACTGGACTGGAAGATGTAAGCCATATTAACTGGTACCCCTTGTAATCTAGTTTCATGGTGCTTAGATATTGACCTGTATATTTATTTCTATTGAGCAACTGTACAAAATTGATTTCTCATCACATCAGTTTTGGAACTCTTCAACATTGAATTTCTTAACATTGCATTGTCCTATTGACCTATATTGCAGATGTCAGATAGCTGGAGCTATCCTCCCCTGAATGATGCTGCTGATGTGGCTGCACAGATTCGAGAAGTGCTTGTGCAACGTGGATGGAAATTGGGTTAACAGTAACCAAAGTAGACAATTAAAAAATTTTGGCCCAAACTCAGATATTCAAAGAACTGCACTCCAGCTACAATGGTTAAACAGAAATTAGGTATTTAGTTATGCCTTGTTTGTGAGACAAATATGAACGGATCATCAGCTTATTGTTCTGCTGTAAAGGTGACAATTGACCCGCAACCGGAGTTAACTAATTACTGTTAGAAGAGGTGGTCATGGGTCACATGGCCTCATGGAACATTTTACAATTGCAGTTGTGGGCTGTGACTGTGTTGTGTTCATCCTCAAATGCCATTTCTCTGTTGTGCTGCAGCGACGTGTAAATCGGCCTCCTTTCATGGCGTCACAAATTATGAAGGCCACGTTAGGTGGTCGGTATGCCTTTGCTGAAGGTTTAATAGATCTAGCTTGGCTATTCCTCTTGTTTATCTAGTGCGGTCTAATATTTTGGGGTTGCCTATTTGTCTGGGTTTTCTAGCGTTGAATGTAAATGACGATCTGTTGGATAGTCGCTGGCTGTTGAACATTTTTAATCTAACTTCAGTAATATTCATTTTTCTGTGTGCTGATTTGGATTTAAGAATTACTTCGGAAGTGCTATCATTTATCAGATTATCTAGGTGGACAGTACCTTTTTGTGTTCTACATGAATTTGTTAAGAAACCACGTGATACGTGAATGTACATGTAACATGTGAAGCTGTAAGGACCGAGTGGCTAGCGAAGAGAATTCTTAATGGAATGATTTTGAATATCGTTTTCTTGGTAAAAAACCTTCGTCTATTGAATTGTCAAAACAAGAGGTCCTAGCCTATGTTCGTTGGGGGTTGACTACCAGGAAAGGGCAGAATAGCAACATGGAGGAATCAACCACTGTTTCACAACCCACTGATGAAGGATTTCTCAAAAAGTTAAGAATGGGTAGTTCTTTTTTTTAAAAAAAACTTTTTATAAAAAAATAATGGATTTAGTCCCAATTTTGATTTAATAGTACATCATAATAAAGAATAGCCCATGAAGTGGTTTGAATTGGGTCAAAAAGTAAATCAACAACTAGTCTATGAAACCATCTTTGCACTTTAATAACTTTGCCCATCCGCCTGCCCTTTCCCCACTCTTCGCCACTCTGCTCCCACCGGATCCACGTGCGAACTTGTGTGCAGAGGCTATAAACTGTCGTGGCTGGTGGTGACTCGATTTGTGGAACCAAATCTTAGGTTCGGCGATTTGTCCTTTTGATTTTGCCATCATAGTGATGCAGATTGTTAGCTCATCTTCTATGTATGTTTTTGATGTGATTATCTTTTTGCATGCTGTCTGACCAAAAGTTTTACCTATGGCTGATTTGAGTTTGGGTTATCGATTTAGCGATTTCTAGGTTGCATCAATTTATGGTTTCTATATATATTTGTGATTTGTAGGTTTCTTCTAAGGATTTGAACTGGGCATGTATTTTTCGTTCTTCGAGTTTGTTTTGCATGTCTTGGATCCGCTAGTAGATTGATAGATCTATCCATGTAGAAGCAAAACAATAATGATCAATATTTATTTATTTTGTGGTAGTAATTCTTTTACCTGTACGACTTGGTGTCTTGGGCTTACAAATCTAGAAGCTAAGACATGAATAGTTAATATTCATGTTTTTTTTGTTTCATGAATTCTGATGGTGATACCATATGAATTAGCGGTGCAGATATTATACCAACCAACCAGTACTATTGACCTTTATCGCTTGTTTGAACTTTAAAAGCAGATTAAACTTTGGGAGTCAACTTTGGTAGCTAGACTTGCCATTGCCCGTCTTTATAACTGGCTCTGCTGCTTTCAAAGAGAGGCAAGGCACTAGCAATATTGCTATTCTGCTATTGTTCCATGGAGTTCATGTTGTATGACATAATAGCACTAATAAAACATTTGTCGCCTATTAGTTCCTCTCAACTTGAAGCAAGTCCTTCGTGGATTATTTTGATTGATTGCTCTAGCATTTGATGGTTGCTGGGATTTATTTCTGGTTCATCGATGGGGATTCATGGTGTAGTGAAAGGGTGAGAGGGGAACATCTGGTAGTCTGCTACTCTTGATTGCGATTTTTCCAATCCCCCTCCAGCCTGAAAGCTATAGCCTGAAGTAGGACATGGTTGCAATTTGTTTCTAGGTCGGAGAGAATCAGAGAGGAATACTTGACCACAAGGCTCACCTTGCATGTTATATAATTATTGAGTCTCTATTTCCAATCTAAGCACAACAATGCAACTATATAATTACAGAGTCTCAGTTTTTAATTGGAGAGTGAAATATTTTGATTAGAGTAGAATGCTATTCATAAGTTTTTAAATATACATACATGTCATTTTTTTTCAAGTATGAATCATGCCTTGAAAGATTTAGAATGTGCACCTTTTTAATACATATAGATGAATCTACAGCTTATATATTTGACAACAACGTAGTAGTACAAAGTTTTGCGATGTGATAGTTCAAAGTTTTAAACCCAACAATACAAAGTTTATAATGTCATAGTTTAATTTTTATTAAATATAAGCGTAAACCTAGCAGTATAAAATTTATAATTTAATAGTTCAAAGTTTTTAACCTAGCCTTACAATGTTTGTAATGTGATAGTTCAACCTTTTATTAATTTTTAGTGTATAGTTTTGAACTTAGCAGTACAAAGTTTATAGTATCATAGTTTAAAGATTATGATTTCTGAGTGTGAAGTTTTTGAAGATAGCAGTACAAACTACAAAGTTTATATTGTGATAGATCAAAGTATTTAATCTAGTTGTACAAAGTTTGTATTGTGATAGTTCAAAGTTTACAATTTCTGAGTGTAAAGCCTTGCTGTAAGTTTAAAATGTTATAGTTCAATGTTTTAAACCTAGCAGTATAATTTTTATACTTTCATCATTCAAAGTTTTATAAATTTTGAGTGTAAAGTTTTGAACCTTCTAAGTTTAAAGTTTTGAACCTAATAGTGCAAAGTTTATATAATATTTGTAACGTCGTAGTTCAAAGTTTATAATTTTCTAAGTGTAAAGTTTTGAGCATAACAATGCAAAGTTTTATAGTATGATAGTTTAGTAGTACAAAGTTTGTAATGTGACAGTTCAAAGTTTATATTTTCTAAGTGTAAAGTTGCAGTACAAAGTTTTGTAATTTGATAGTTCAAAGTCTATAAATTCTGAGTGTTTGTAATATCATAGTCGAAAATTTATAATTTCTGAGTATAAAGTTTTGAACATAGCTTTATACCTAGAAGTATAAAATTTCTAATATCATAGTTCAAACTTTATAATTTTCTAAGAGTAAAGTTTTTGAACATAATAGCACAAAGTTTTTATAAAATTTATAATATCATAGTTCAAAGTTTATAATTTTCTAAGAGTAATATTTTGAACTTAGTAGTATAAAGTTTATAATGTAATAGTTCAAAGTTTATAAATTCTACGTGTAAAGTTTTAAACCTAGCAGTACAAAGTATGAAGTACATAATTGAAAGATTATAAATTCTAAGTGTAAAGTTTTAAATCTGGCACCACAAAGTTTAAAATATCATAATTCAAAGTTTTGTACATAGAAGTATAAAGTTTTCTAATGTTAAAGTTCAAAGTTTTATAAATTATGAGTGTAAAGCTTTAGCCCTAGCAGTGCAAAGTTTATAGTATGATAATTTTGAAGTTTTTGAACCAGCAGTACCAAGTTTAAAGTTTTAAACCTTATTAATTTCATGCATTTTTAATCCGTTTACGTGTCTTTTTTTTCAAGGTATTAGTGACAACTACTTTGGTAGTGAAGAACAGAAGCCGCATATGCTTTATATTAGCTATTTACAATGACATACATATCTCAACAAATAAGATGTACTTTATTTTCCTAGTTTTTATAAAACTTCATAAGCATTTTTTATTTTTTATGTATCGGTTGAATTGTTAATCCCGTATAGAATATCATGAAAAATAAGATTTATGAATTTTGAAAATAGTACTTCTACATATATTTAGATTTCAAAATATCTCCTCACCCTTTTCATCTTCCACAAACCTGTTACCCCAAAAGAGAAAAAAATAGCTCGTACAATCTAAATCAGTCTATTGACCATTTAGAGAGGAGAAACGCTAATGAGCCGTCCCAAAATAAAGTAGACAGGAGAACGAAGAAAACTATGTTGGGAAACCGCGCTACGGGAGGAGGGGCGCGTGCTGCTATCGCTTCTTGTGCACACATGACGAGAACAATCCGAGTGCACGAGCGTTGAGGAGTCCCGACGGTGAGAGGTCTCCTTCGAGGGTCAGCGGCAAGATCATCCTCTGAGGTTATAAAACTGTATAAAGTCAAATACCAGAGGTATCTTTTTTTCAAATGAATGGTTAAATATAGTAATGCTTGACTTAGAACAAATCTAATATGGCATGTAAAAAACAAGAGAGAGAGAGAGAGAGAGAGTACATGCTTCTGCTAGCATAAATTAAATCATTTCATAAACACCTCTCATCTCGAGATAAATTGTGTTTACTTTATAATTTTGTATTAGTCAAGAATATTTTTTTGGTCTCATACTCTCACTATTGTTTAAGCACAAGACTAAAGTTTGGTTAGGAATCTCATTACTGTCTCTAATTATGAATTGTAAAGTAATCACATTGTAGCTATATAGAAAGTTTATTAAATTTGAGCTATATAAGCCAATTATGCGTTTCACTTTGTTACCTGATTTTTGGACCGTGTTGTATCGTTTCTAGGCACTTTTGTCTCAGTCAAAGCATGGACTCTTAGGTGTAGCTACAATGCATACATGTAGTATCTTTTAAGAATTGTTATTCGAAATCCTTGTATTGGACCTTTGTCTAGCCCAACACGGGGGAAGCATATTGGGACTCTGGGAGAAGCCCCATGTCCCGCTCCCTTCTCTTCGAACCTACCGCCACCAATCCCTTATTCCCTTGGGCCCATGCATTCAACCACATGCATCCAGGCCACCACATAAATTCTAGAGGGAGCATTTTTATATATGACCTGTATTAAACCGTAGGTACCTTAGCCACAACTGCCTCGTGAGAGCATCTCCAAGAGAGAAGCTAAAGCATTTTGTAAAGCTAATATAGCTATTATTACATAAAAAAAGTCTCCAACAGACTCTTCAAATGCCTCTCCAAGTTTAGTAGCTCTTCGTCTCTTCGTCCCTGAAAAATCGCTAGCTAGAGTTGGATAGGCAGCCTAGCTCGCTATCTGGCCCTCTTCATGCGCTCAATGACTCCTTCCTGCCCACTGCACCCGCTTGCCACGCGAGCGAACTCCTCCTTCATTCTCCAACAGCCACCGAAACACCGGCACGTCCATGTATGCACCGGCGATGCTCTGCACCTTCGTACACATCCATCGGCACATCAGGAGACACCTCCATGGCGACGCGGGCACCATCCACGGTGACGATGACTTGTGCAGGCACCGGAGCCTTACCTAGCTGACGGGGACGGCGAACCAAGCTAGGAGATTGATCAGGAAGGCACAAGGACCTGGCCACCCACGTGCACCTCGCCCAACGATCGACCAAGGTACGTAGGCTGACATGACATCGGTGCCACAAGTGTACGAGCAGACGAAGAGCTCGTGGGGCTTAATGGTGCCAGCAAGCGGAGAGAAAGCGTCGGAGCGCAAGGCGGCAAGGGAGATCGTGGAGAAGGACCATGGACCCTGCAGGCTGCAGCAAGACGAGGAGAAGGTGCCCAATATGCTCACCGTTGTGTTGATTCGATAGAGCTGGATACTCAGATGCGGCACGCTGCTATGATGAAGAGAAAGAACTCTGTTTGCTCAAGACTGATGTACTGCCATGACGAAGCAAGCAAGAACCCTGTTTGCCGGCATGTTAAAAATACATAAGTGGTTTTAGAGGGTCTGCTACAGCAAGTAAAGATTTTGAGTAGCTAAACTGATTTGGAGAGTCTTTTCATTAGGCAAATTTAACTAGTCTCTTGGAGATGCTCTGAGGATTATCATGCCTTGTAATCATAAAAATCCAGCACTCTAATTTCTCCGTGTTCGGGTTTAAAGAAGTATGAACCACATTCCTCAACCGCGAATTAAATAGAGGCTAGTGAGGGGGCCTCATGTCCTCAACTGAGTATACTTTCACTACTTACTACTGTACACAAAATTTTTCCTAGACGCTGCTCACATGTTTTTTTTTACTGTTTATTATGCTCTACTCTATTTAGATTTTGTTTAGTTGTTGAGGTGAAAAATTTTTGTTTATTATGCTCTACTCTGTTCAGGTCTTGTTTAGTTAATGAGGTGAAAAGTTTTTGGGTACTGTAGCACTTTCGTTTTTATTTGTCAATTATTGTCTAACCATAGACTAACTAGGCTCAAAAGATTTGTCAATTATTATCTAACACTTATATCTCTAAATAAATTTATTTTAAAAATATATTTAATAATCTATCAATGATACTAATTATGTACCATAAATATTAATATTTTTTATATATATTTGGTCAAAGTTGAGAATGTTTGACTTCTCGTGAAGCAATAATGATGATAAAAAAAAGACAGAGGAAGTATTTTTATAATAAATCTAAAATTAGAGATATAAATATAGACATATATCATCTATAAATTTAGTAAAAGTTAAGAGTCCTTTGACTCCTCGTAAAGTAGGATTTACATTCTTCTTGGACGGAGAGAGCAAGTTCGACTATTTCCATACGACTCCGCACTGCAGTACTCTGCTCTCTGAGATAAGTTCGACAACGTAAGACCCGAGCAAGTGCACGCCTCGTATTACCAATACCGTAGGACTAAGCAAGAAAATAAGTGTACGCTCTCGTCCTGTAATATGAGGTGAGGTATATCTACGGGTGTATGTTCTACGTGTGTTCTCAGTAGCTGTCGAAGAAAAAGTTGGCTTAACATGTCACCGAAATCATTAGCCGGTGCTTTAATAACCATATATATATATATATATATATATATATATGTAAATCCAGTACAAAAGCAAATATGTGATCACGCACATCCATCCAGTGCAAGAGAACATAAAACAGCTTAAACTAAATACTACAAGCAAGGAGTATATTCCGTTAACGTCGACCAAGTCACCTTCACTGAGAGAGAAGCGACCTCAAGCTTTATGTCATGGCTGGCACATCCATGGACCTTAGCTTCAAAGGAACAGCAGTGCTCAACATTTGAGCCGTGTTGGTGTACCTCGAACTTCAAATGCATCATAGTATCCCTCTCGACAGCAATCACAAACCTTCTTAAGCCACACGATTCACCAATAGGAGCACCAAAAATCTGAAATTCTTTATGTTCCTCCAGTACCGAAACAGCACAGCAGATAGATAAATCAAAACCATTTTCCACTTCGGATATGAAGATTTCTACTGTAGCCTCAACTCCAAAAACATTTGTTAAACACATGTCCACCGCACCAGCATCACCATTAATGCGAGTAGTGAATGGTTTCCCCGGCAGAGTAGTTTCATCAAATTCTGTTACTCCGTCAATTAGCTGAAGATCATTTTCCTGTTGCTCCCCGTTCTTGATTCTCATGTCAAACTCAAATACAACATCATAATCCAGTTGGATGCCTCTCTTAGGGCCAGTCATTTCGATGAGGGAACCCTGTAAAATTGATGACATATCTTCCTTTTTAGCATGTACGTACCAACCAAAGTCGCCACAATCCCTAATTCTACATCAGATTGGATGTATTTTGATTAAAATTGCAATCATAGGAATAAGAACCATTAAAGTCATGTACATTTAGATTCTATGGACTAAAATCATAGAGCCCAAGGCCATTAATCTATTTCATAAAGCTGTAAAATCATACATCAAAACTGATATTCCAACATCAATGATGCCACCATATCTAAAATAATGGCACTGAATTTTAACTTTAAAAAGCAAAATAGTTTGCGAAACAAAACATAGTAACAGTACAAAATACAATATGCAAGTTAATTAACAACATATTTGCAATACCACATACGAAATTTAAACAGATCAACAACCATATAGAATTATTGCACCTATCACATGCATAACATATCTTCCACATAACAAATATGAACATATCAACAACTATATATCCATATGACCTAGATCTGTATAAAACCCTCATATCTCAAGTATTTGCATAACTAAATCCATGAAATCAACTCAGATAAGATACTGGCTATTATAAAGTACAGAGGGCAACACAGGAGATAGATAGATTCAAATGTGTGCAACAAGATGCTCTGGTCATATTGATCAAGGGCTTCTCCTATAATAGGGTTGATCTAATAGATGTGGGGAAAGCCTTTTTCTTTAATGCACGGCCAGTTGCTGCCTGTCTAGGTGACAAGGGCTCAGCTGCCAGCCTAGCCAGGGGGTCTGGCCAGTGCCCGCCCAGCCCACACTGCTGCTGCCACTCCGTGCCCTGCTGAGGATGACATTGGGAAGGGAGAGGGTGCAGGGAATAGGAAGTGCAGGAGCAGCTGCAGCCAGGGGTGGGGAGCACCGGGCAGAAGGGGGCCAGCGCCGTCAAGCAGGAAGGTAAGGGAGAGCCTGGAGGAGCAGGCAAGGAGGGGAGAGAAGATTTGGGAGAGAGAGAGAGAGAGAGAGAGAGAGAGAGGATCGCGGTGGGCTAAGTGTGTATTTCCAAGGCTCCTGAAGGGGTATGGATCTAGGTTGCACCAGTAAATAACATAAGTGGCTCAAAATGCAATTTGAAAGTTAATGGACCTAAGTGGTACACACATGACATATACACGTTGAGAGCCCGCTGGTGCATTTAACTAAAAAAAAAAGGTAAAAGTTGCCTTCATATGTATTTCTTATATTTTTACCCTTGCCATCCCAGGCGACAGCAGCTAGAGCATATTTCAAACATTGCAAACAACTATGGACACTTAGTCTATCAGTGAAAAATACAATTCAGAATCCAGGATTTCAGGTGCTCATCAAAGCTAGTGGATAGTACTAGAGACTAGATTTCTGATTAGATTGCGTGATCAGTGTATGGAAAATGAACACAGGAATCCTTCCTATTTGGGTAATGAAGACAATGCATGCAGGAATATTTTAGCCAAATGATAAGCTTCTGTACAAGAGATAAGTTGCTTGGGGAGTTTGACACACATTCTCTATGCAGATTCTCTAGCCTTGCAAACAGGAGTAACATGTTGTAAAGAACAACACATATTCACATATCCCATGTTTATTGGCTATTTGATAATCTGGCCTTTCCTGATTTAGGAAGATTATGTAACTATTCTGCTCCATGTTTACTATATTTGGGAGTATTAGAAGCTTTTTATGTATAGGTATTTTTACTGGAGCAGGAACACAAACAACTCTGTGATTATCTCACAGACAGCAGAAAACATGTGGATTTCCATTTCAGTGATTGTCTCCCTACTCCCTAGTTAGCCACTTGGACTCCCAGCATGAGTTTGGTGTGTTGCACCACGTTGTGCGTGTTGACTTGGCAAAAGAATTTTGGACACATAGTCCCTGTAACACTCGTGCAAGATATGCAGTAAATTTTGATACCATTTTGCAGCATCGTAAAGGTATTGAGGTTCTTTTCCCACAGCTGCAAAGGTTTTTTACATAATTTCATATAAATAGGCAGATATTCATGTAACATAAACTATCTGACACAAAACAGTAAATTAAGCCTTTGTGTGTATATTTTAAGTAACAACTCCAGTAAACCAAAATAGAGGGGACCTATATCAATATCCATTCTCGAGATTAACTGGTTGTAGCATGCCATCAGAAGTATGCAGGTTTCAAACCCCTCTCTTATATAGTTATATATGCATGTACTTCACAACTATTGCAAACAAGTATAGATGTGTACCTGCTGCACGGTGATAGGATCATCTCTGCTTCGATTGAAAACATAGTTAAGCTTTGAATCGATATCATCTCGTGCTGCTATGTATCCATATAACTGTATCAACCCACTGTTTATAGAAGCTTTAGCCAACTTCAGTGAGAAAATCTGCATCATTAGACATGGCTCATGGTAGTAGCAATTGTCGGGATCAGGATGGCAATTTGTGGCCGCTGCAAACCTCATTGGCTCCACCCGAGCTTCACCAATGATAACAAAGAATGTTATAATAACTAGTTATTACAGTAGATAACGAAAATATTAAGTAAACTATATCTTTGGTCCACAAATTAGGTGTTATGGACAAGATTCAGGTGGGTTAGGTGAGACCACAGGGACTGGCAGCCCAACAGCCATGGCTGCTGCACAGGACCAAAGGTGAGAAATATGGCTGGCTATGTCTAAGGTCTCCATACGCCACCTCTCCACTTCAAATTGAAAGCTCCGACAGTTAAATATCATTAGGTTTCCCTTGCCAGTTAAGCTAGCATGTTTATTTGACCTAGAAGAAATCAGTTAGGGCCCCCCTGACTATGAATTTAAGGTCAGGGGAGTTGTCATTTCACTGAGAAAGGTATGAGCAGATTATCACTTACAGCTCCCAAACTCTTTCTACCTAGTGTATGCAAGGAGGATGCAAAGACAATGCCTTTGGCTTGATGCCCATCAGCATGCCACTACCAAGTAGACGTGGGATTGGATGGCCATCCTAATCCAATCAATAAAATCCAGAGAGTTCAACTAAAAACAAGTCCCATCCAATCCAGTCCTGAACTCTTAATATGTCTTTGCCATCCAATCCAGTCCAATCAAATCTCATTAAAATTCAAACAATCCAACACAATCCGATTAAAGTGCAACCACACAAACAAATGTCAGAGAGAGAAGTTGCATGCAGTGTGAAAATTTATTTGTACATTCCAATATACTCATTGTACATTCCAAACCAAGGTCCCAAGCCTCATACTTTTTTATTTTCCATATAAAAAAAATTCTCCTGGAATCCAGACAAGTAACAATGATGAGATCCAAACAAAGACCAAGATTGTTTGAGTAGGCTCTGGGTACCAAAACGAAACCTATACAAATTTTAGTATGATAAAATGATACAAAGTGTACATCCTTTTGCCCATGATAAGTCAAAAACAATAAAATAAACAAATCTCCTCTCCTTTATATTCTCTCATCTCTACCACATCAGAGCAGGCCATCAATGCAAGCCACCAAACCACATTACCACATACATGGATTTCAGCAGGGGTGTCTCCTTTGGCCCATGCTATCTGTGCGACCACTCAGGACCCTGAAATCCAAGGTACACCCAATTGCTAATATAAGCATTGTAAGTATATATTATGTATTAGCAACATCAAGCATTTGTAATGCCTAAAAGGTCCAAACTAAGCCTAATATGTAGTTCATTGTGGTGATTGATGGTTTCTTCGTTCGCGTATAGTGTTTCTTGCCTGTCACGACCTGCGAATCAAGGAGACAGGTACTTAATGACTAGTTCTAATTGATCATGTATCTTCCACTAGTTCATACTATACTTTTTTTTTGCAGAATACATTGCATTGTTGTTTTATTTTGACACTTAATTTAGACCCCATTTAGTTCGCCTGAGGCCCCCAAAATCCTAGGGACGCCACTAGATTTCAGTTGTTCTAACGTGTTCAGCCTCTCCCTTACCCCTGTCCATCTCTTACATGCGCACATGCACACAAACAAGTTTGTTATCCACAACCATCGGGTGATAGCAGGTTTAATTGGGCATGGATAATTTGAGTATAAATGGGTATAGATAATTAATGGGTGTGAATATCCATTGTCTAAAAAAATGCCTATTAAACAAATCTACTAAGGCCAAGTGCTAATATGCTCCGCAAAATCTAAGGTCAAACCAACTTGTTCTTGATAGTTTTTCCTTGTATCTGTGCCTTTCCATAACTTCAGCGGTAATAGCTAGGGCCAACCATAACGGCGGCACTCACCTAGGTACGGTGACTCTGAATCCTCGGTGAACCTCGGTGGAAACCGAACACCGAAGTACCGAACCAAAGAAATCTACACCTAAATACTCAGTTTCTCTGTTTTTGCTAAAATGATCGGTTCCCCAAACCGAAGTTTGCTAGCACCGACATGGCGGACTGGCAAGAGTCAAGTCTAGGTCTTAGCGTGGATGAATACACCATTCATGGATCCACTGTCTGCAACTACACCATTAAACCACCAACTTTGTCCAACTTGCTTTTCCCTCTCAATGTCTCTTGTTTCTTCAGTATGCCTTAGTTCAGGCCCCATTTGGTAGAGCTCTAGCCGACTCCGGCTCCAACTCCTCCATGCAATGTAGGAAGAAGCCTTCTAAAAACAAACCAGGATCTGGCAAAACCACTATTTTTGGCTCCAGCTTCTCCATGCACTGTAGCAAGAGATTGCCTCCAACCAAAGTTGACTCAACTCTCAACATGAATTTTGATTTGATTCATCCTCCACACATTTCCTTTTATTTGGCCATTCTCCTTTTTGCCAACTTCAGCATGTTGTAGCTTAACTATCACACAAAACCTCTGCCGGTAAAGGTCACATAATGGAAGGACTCATATGTCAAAAGCACAATGCATAGAGGGACAAAACAATATTCTTTTTTATAATATATATAGTAGAGATAATGAAAACAATGCAAAGTTAAACTCGAGATTTGTAGAAAATACACTAATTGATCACATAATCTTGGCAAATGCCCTAGTAACAAAATAACACAATATAGGAAAAAGGATATTTGAATCACTTACTCTCATCACGGTCAGTGACATCAATATTGTAGTAACCTGTCCAGTAAAGCTTCCCTTGCTTGTATATAGTGCCATCACGATGGCTACTGTTCGGATCGATTGTTGCAGGCCATATAACATCAATAGCAGTTTTATTGTCCTTTATAACATCCTTAATGGTTGCCCCGATCGGAGGGCTCTCTGTAGCATCCTTAGTACCTGTGCCCACCACATTTCTCTGTGTAGCATCCTTGATAGCTATCTGCGATTCTTCCATATCACAGCTAGGTTTGACCTTCAAGGTTGTGTAGCACCGCTTACTCAGGTTCTCACCTTTTACTCCAAAAATGCTCCATGGTCCATACAAGGGCAATCTAACACGCAAGAACATGAAAAGCCTTAGAATCCAGACTGAAGCACGACCACTATGACCCATCAGATCTAAAACAGATAACGTAAATTATAATAAAATAAAATTGAAACTACTTTCAAAATTCTGTTATGATTCGAACAAATATAAAATTCATATTAGTAAACCATCAAATCGAGATCTAAGTTCATCTTCCGTTTATAGGTTTTGATTTGACGTTGTTGGCAATAAAATAAAATTATTTCGTGTTCCTTTCTAATTAAAGATAAAAGATTAACAGATAAATAGCAATCTTACGGAAAGAATATATCAAAGGAAACCCTAAATCAAAAGCATGAGAGATCCAGGTCGAAAAAATCATCAGGATGCCAACAACAGACCTAAAAACGTGATCCAGATGCCGATTTAGAATAGTCGATGCTGCCGCAGAATCTCGTTGAGCCAGAGCTGGAAACCAGCTGAGAGTTTGAGCAGAACCAATGAACCCTAGGGTCGACCGCGAGAGGCGTTGCATCTGCTTCGCCTTCGTATCCTCTCTTCCGAATTGGCTAGAGCCTATAGAGGTTTGGCCCTGGATTGAAGATCTCGGTTAAAGGGGGCGAAGGGATAGGGAGTCCGGTGTTGGAAAGATTCCAACCATGGACCAGGAAAAACGAGACGTCGAACCGTGGATATCAGCAAAAAAAAACGCATCTTGGAGAGAGGGTGCGAACCGTGGATATCAGCAAAAAAACGTATCTCGGCGAGACGGAACCAGCCAACTATCACAGCCGATAAAAAACCAAAATATTTTCAAGATTATCCGTGACATCGAATCTTATTACACATACATAAAGTATTAAATATAGACAAAAACTAATTACACAATTTACCTGTAAATCACGAGATGAATCTTTTGATCCTAGTTAGTTCATGATTGGATAATATTTGCCACAAACAAACGAAAGTGCTACAGTAGCGAAATCCAAAAAAGTTTTCGCATCTAAACAAGACCAAAATTGTTATAATGGCACTCCAAATAAATGACTTCACTAAAATGACAATCTTAACATTGGTTTCGCTATAATAACACTCCAAACATTTATTTCTTATTATACATGACATTTTAATTGTTTTAATCTCTTATCCTCTAAATATATGTATTTGTTTCTAACGTGACTATTAGGTTAATACCCGTGCGTTGTTACGGGTTTTAAAATCCACGTACTTTTAAGTAATTTTCAGCTAACACATGAAAAAAAAATATTATGGCATTATGGTTTCGATTTGGGTTTCCAAACATCTTGTATAGTCAAACATCTTAAAACACCTTGTATGGACAAGTAAATTGTGAGCGAAGATTATAGTTCACTTTAGCTTAGTGCCGCTTGGAAATCAATAATTTAAAGTCTACCATCAACACCTAAGTTGTTTAGACTGTAGTGAAGATATCACCTTTATGAACTACAAACCTCCCGAATCCAATCTTTAAAATTAATACTCAAGTAATAAGTAAAATACATGAGACATGCAGTGATATACTCCCTCCATCTATTTATGGGAGTCATTTTAGGGTCATGCATAGTGACAAGGGGAATTTAATTCGGCCAATGAATGGAGCTGCATGCAGACAGTTGAATTAATTAGACCAATGTGAGGAGCCGTATGTGGAAAAAGATGAAAATAGTGGTCCCTAACTTAGATGGCTTTGATTCTTGGAGAAAATTTTTTTGGTAAGATGACTACGATAAATGGATGGAGGGTAGATATAAATGCTCAAGTAAGTTTAGTCTGTAAGCTATGATCTCTTAGGGCATTCACAATGCAAGAGTCTATCACAGAGTCCAAGACAATTAATTACATATTATTTATAGTATTTTACTGATGTGGCAGCATATTTATTGAAGAAAGAGGTAAAAAAATAAGACTCTAAGTCTTATTTAGACTCAAAGTTCACATTGTTCGAGATAATAAATAACTTTAGACTCTATGATAGTGTCTGCATTGTGAGTGCCTTTACGTGGGCCATAATCAATCAACTAAAAATAACTGATTTATTAGACATAAATGATTTGTTAAATTTAATAGGAAGACATGCAAGAGCAACACTTTCTTCTTGATTGGTAGCAATTTACATCTGAACACGCTCGTCCAACCTTTCTCTTCTTATTTCTATTAGTTTTTTATTCACCTATGCATGCATCTAATAAAGAACAAATTGTGTGACATGTAAATTTGAAAGGGCATCACTAAAACTATAAATGGGTTGTAGCAAGGCCAATGACACTTGAAATCAAACCATCCAACAAAGGAAGAAACACTTCACGAGACATTAAGTATAAAATCGGATTGAAAAAAAGATACAAGATTATTTTTTTAGTTCAAAGCTCAAGGTCCCCTTAGGCCAGTCTCAGTGGTCCGTTTCAATGTATTGTTTCCAAAACAAATCCGCTGACAAGGCATCAATGAAATGAATAATGAAACAACCTCCACAATGCATGAGTTTTACCTTGACGTTTCCTAAGCTGGGCAAAGCATTTAATTACTGCAAAATGATTGGATCACATGCAAGACGATGAAACGATTTAGCTCTCAGTGGGGATTTCATCCCGTTTCACCGTGTGGGAAACAGCATCCGCGAAGTTTCACCATGGTGAAACTACTTCCTTCTCTCTCCTCTTCGTTTTATGCAAAAAGTACAATTTTGCTGACATGGCACTGTAATAAATGTGCATGACATCCTGGTGAAACCCCACTGAGACTGGCCTTAATACTCTATGAATTTCCACTGAAAAACACAGAACCACAAGGTTAGACATACTCATTAACAACAGTAATTAATGCTTTATAAGATAAATGTTCATTAAAATATTTTTATCTAAATATATCCATGTGGGATCTTGTTTTGAAGGATTTATTGCAAGAAATCTGATGGTGTAATCGAAATTTAATTTGGATGTTTGGTTTTGCGGTTATGATTTTTTTAGTTTGTAAACATGGTCACTGCACACAAATCTAGGTGACTTCCGTGTTGGTTATGTGCATGTGTCAACGATGAGGCTCATGTGTCAACAAAGAGAATTGGAGTTATGACTTCACCACATGTGGTAGATGGGTCCTCTTTGTAACTTTTAGTTGTAGAGATTTACCCTTGCCTCTATACGTTAGTTGTTGTGTACGTTGGTTGCCGATGTCTCTGTACATTGGCGTCGCTGCCTCTGTATGGCCATGGTTGGCTGGCACCTTAGCCATGGCTCTGTATGTCGGAATGGACTAGAACCTTGACGCCGCTGCCTCTGTACGTGGCCTCTTAGCTTGCTGGCCGTGGCCGTGGCCATGGCTGGCTGCCTGACACAGCTGCCTGGCACAGCGGGCTGGCCGTAGCCATGGCCGCCATGTGTATATATATATATATATATATATACCAGCTTGAAAGGATCGAGTCCAGGTCTAGATAGGATTAGGATGGTATGTCCGTGAAGGTGGAGTTTTTATGGGTTTTTATATACAGGAAAGTAAAATCGGATGCAGTGCGGAAGATAAAACGAACATAAAAGTAATTAATATGAAAGTAATAACTATAAATATTTTTGGATTTTTAGTTAATAAAGAAACACACAACTAACACAATATAACATAGAACGAAATATAAAGAAAGTAGAACATGAACACAATTATACAAACATAGTCCTGGATTATATTAGGTACCTTGATAGTCGAAGGTGAATGCCTTCGAGTAGTACACCAGGCTCTTGATACACACGAACACACGAACAAAGTACAGGGACTTGTATACAAGACGACTCTCATTAGACTCTCACACTGAGCCTCTTATTTAGAGTACATGACACTACTACAATACTTAGGTGGTTGGTGCTCGAGCTTGAGGGCTTGAGCTTGGGTGTGTGTGGAGTAGTCTGCGTCTCAAGTTTTGCGTCTGAAGTTTTCTGCGTGCCTCCTCCTCTTGCCTCTTCCTCTTCTTATATAGGGGTGGCAAGGATATGGTTGTTGGTGGAGGTGCATCTTCATGATGACTCTTTTGACTCTTTTCTTGCATTATTGGTGCATCTTCATGATGGTCTTCTTGACCCTTGTCATACATTATTGGAGAATCTTCATGATGATCTTTTTGACTTCACAAAAGTAGTGGAGCATCTTCATGATATCTCTTTTTGACTATCTATGGGTATTATGATGATACTTTTGACTTCAAAAAGGCCTTCATGATGAGCCTTTAGACTCTTGATAATGTTTGGTCTTATCTTCAATAATGTAGATTCCTTTGTCCTTGAAGGATATCTAGTCTTCTTCATCATAATCTATCATGGGTGCTGCTTCTGTACCATCAATTTCATCAGGTTGCCACATGTCTTGCCAGGCCATAAACTCACGGTATTCTTTCCTTAGCTGTGTTTCTTTACCATAGTCTGGTTTTATCAGCCTTCCGACACATCTTGTAATTGGCCCAAAACTTCCATGGGGTTCTGGCAGAAAAACCCTCATAATTTTATTTTGGAAAACCATATGATATGTAGGATCAAATCTGATATTTTCTTCAAGTTCTTTGGCTTCATTGAAAATTCTCCAGTTGTCATGATTTGTATCTTTGGAGAGCAATTCTTCATATTCTTGTCCCAGATCATAATACGTATTACTAGGAAAATGATAACATCCCTTGTTGATATAGACATCATGGGTTGCAGGCCTTAGTGGTGGCGTGAACCTTGGTGGTGATGAATAAAACATAATCTTGAATCTTCCTTTGAGATGGTATAGCTTCTTGCAGGCTTCTTTAATGGCTATTCCCAGATCAGAATGAAGAATTTCTTCCATTGATCCATAAACTGCATGGACCAACCCTTGATCTATTATAGTTTGTAAGGAGATATCTTCGGCGGAATAAGTCTGTAGACTTCTGAAATATTTTAGGTTTATATCTGCTCTGAGAATGATATATTTGTGTCGTGGCTGGATGATCAATTTATCATCAAGATGAAGGAAGGGGAATGCATGAATCTTGATGGATATCCCCTTGTGCGTGTCTTTCCCAGTATAAAGGTCTAGGAAATAATCTTGGAGACCATGGAACACATTCATGTGTCTTTGCTGATATTTTTCCCAGATTAGGTTAATACAATCCTGGGAAAGGATTGAAAGGGCTTGCTCAGTTTTGAAGCTTAGCTTTGGGACAAGCAACTCATAAGGGGTGCTGGTAGGTAATGAACCTGGCTTGTGTCTTTTGAGTGGAGCAAGGTTGGTTTCATCAATGGTGGTATAATTTTGGTGGTGACTTGGGTTATCGAGGATTGAGTCGATTTGGGTGGAAGCATCTTTGGTGTTTTTGACCTCGGCATGAGACATCTTATCTTTTTGAGGGAAAGTATCATCTGGTGGAGATCGGAATATTTCCGAAGATTTTGTCTCAGAATCACATACCTTGTGATTTAATAATTTTGAGTTGGGATCATTTTGATCATATAATTTTGGAAATCTTTCTCCTGGCATGAGGAGAGAATCTGATAAGTTTGAGGACCCCTCTTCAAGGTGGTCATCATCTGATAATTTTGAAGACCTTTTCTGATGATCAGAAAGGTTATCTTGTATGCAAGGGATTTTTCCCATGCTTCTGAAATAATATGCTAGCCCATTTAGAGCATGAGCTTTATCCTTTTTAGTTTTAACTTGCCAGAGTAGGTTTAACAACCCTTGCTGCAAGTCATTGATCTCAAAATTATGATTGAAACGATCACGATCTCCATGTGAAAGTATCGGCAGCCTCCAAGTACTCATCCGCATGAGATGTTTGTACTTCAAGAGAGGAGCCATCTCTAGCTTTTGCTGCATCAAGAGAATCCTTTTTGTTAGGGATGAATCATGTAATATCTTACCCTTTTGAAATCTTACTCCCGTAGAGTCATCTGATGATATACTATTGATAGATTCTTCTGAAATCTGATTGAGTCTTATTTTTTCTGGTTTTGATAGAAAGGATATTTCTATCTTGGTTCCATCTAAATGAAATTGGATGCCCTCATTAGTAACCATAAAGGGGCGAATCGAAGATAGAAAAGGTGTCCCAAGGATAACATCTTGTTTTAGATTTTCAACTAGCACAAATGATGCTTTAATACGAATGTTTTCAATACAAATGTTGACCTCTGGAATTTTGTAATTTACCTTCAGAAGATGACCTTCAGCGGAGTGAATCTTATGTGTAGATTTTATAAAGTACCTGGATGGGATGATATCTTGTCGAATGCAATTTACATCAGCACCAGAATCTAGCAGGGTGTTATATGTGAATTTATGCCCATCATAGAATTCATATGATAATTCAGTGTACCATTTTTGCTTAAAATATCTTTCTATAGAGCCTATTAATTCATCATCAGGTGGCTCTCTTTCGATAAGTTTTTCCCCATGATCATTCTCCTTATGGAGCTCCAAGATCTGAATTCTTCTTTTGAGATCTATTAATTCTTCTTTGATGAAATTATATTCTTTTGAGAGATCATCAAGACTTAGTTGCTTATTTTTCCTTTTTAGATCTTCAACCCTTTGGAAGACCTCATCTGCAGAGCAATATTTCTTTTTCTGAATTTCATTAACCAAATTATCTTTGTTATTCTTTACCCTTGATAAGAATTTTTCAAGGATAATCTCCTTTTCTTCTGGGTCCTGCACAGTGTCAAAGGTGTCTAGAACAAACTGTTCTAGGTCAGTGAGAACTAGAACGTTTTCATCTGACTCATTTTCAGAGGTACCCTGTTCATAACATGAACATTCATTATTTTCACAACAATTTATCTCAGTGTTATCTTCTGAGCTATCATCACTTTGTATATGATTTAAGATTTCTCCCAATCTTCCTTTGATATCCTCAGAATCTGATTCAAGCAAGGCTTGAATTTCTTGTTTTACTTTTGATTTGAAACAGTTTGAAGATTTATGACCCTTTTGGCCACAGTTGAAGCAAACTAAATCATTTGCCTTGTGTTCCTTTTTAAAATTTTTGAAGACATTTCCTGTGTCATATTTCTTCTTATGCCTTCTTCTCATAGGGTGTTTTGCTTTCTTATCATAATTTCTTTTATGGTCTCTATGTGACCTTCTTCTTTGGGATTCAAAAGGATCTTGGAAACCGAATTGGTAGCAAAATTCTCCCAACTCCTTTTCCCAATAGCCCTTTGCTTCTTGAGTTGTTCTTTAATTTTTAAATCATTGCAAAGTTCAGCTCCTACCAACTGTATTTTTTGAGTTATCTTTCCTATATCTAGGTTTTGATAATTTATGCTACCTTCTCCTTCTTTTCTCAAAGAGTTTCTAACCTTTTCAGCAAATAGAGGAGGTAAGCCAGATATATATTTTTCTTTCCAAAAATCTTGATTAGGATCTGAAAGAGTATATAATTTTGATAAAAAGGAATCTTTGTACCACCTAAAATCTGTCATGGTTTTGCATCTCAAACTAATCAATTGTTCCCTATTCTTTTCATAAATATCTTGGTAGTTGCCAGCAAAGTGGTAAACTATGTTGTAGAGCAGGGTTGAGATGGCATCAGAAACAGATCCTAGAGATTGTCCTTGATCATTGGTTAGGACAATTGGCCTACCATTTTCATCTATCTTAACGGCCTCAATAATCGATTTTCTTTGGGTCTCACTAAGGTAGTGATCCCACCAACCCCTTAATTGTCCTGAAAATCCAATGACAATCATATGGGCTGCTTCCTTCTCTTTATTTCCATTTGCTATGCAAGCATTTGCATACATAACCATTTGATGGCACATGGTAAAAATTTGGTATTCAACAAACCCATCAAGGTTCCACTCAACTATTTCTTTGCCATTGAAGCAAGTCATGTTGGCTATGTGCGGCAATTCTTCAAACTGAAGATCCGCATAGGTTGGTCTTGGATAATAATTTCTTGTCATAGCCGTTTGGGTTGTTATTTTAAACGTTTTAATTTTGTTGATCACATCTTTACTTTCACCATCAGTGATCTGGTTAATATTTTTGTTGACCTTTAGATTTCCAAGTTTGTTGGATAATTCATTGATCAATTCCTCAGAAACAGAGGATCCCATAGCCTTTTGTTTTCCAAGCTTGAAGTTGGAAGAGGCCATTTGTGGAACAAAAGGTGGAATGACTATTTGTGCCTGGGAACCTCAGAATGAGAGCTGGAAGGAAGATTTACCTTAACTTCACTTTTGTTAGGCTTTGTTCCATCCGTAAGAATGGCTTCTATCCGCTCTGTCTGCTGGCCAAGAGCATGCAAAGATATATTTGAATAATTTTGTTGTTCTACCAAGTGACCTATGTGTTCAACTTTTATAGGTTCAGCATAGGTAGCTCTGGATATGTTTTTGAGTGGACAGGCCTTAATGCTTTCACCTTTTGCTTCTAATTGGATGGGTTCAAAAGGTGGATGCACAGCTTCTACCTGTTTACCACTGGTGGTCTTCCAATCTTTAGAAACCTTTTTTATCATGGTTATCTTCTCATTATCAGACTCAGGTTCTATCTTATCATTTTGCTTTGAACCTGGTTTAAAGAATTCTTCAAAATGTTTGATCTGACTATTTTCATACCAATCAAAGAAGAATATGTTCTTCTTTTGCTCAATCATTTCTTTGTGCCAAACTTCTCTAATTTTCAACCTAAAAGGTTGATCCACATTCTTGAAATATCTTTCCTTTTTGGCTTTATTTTTGGGAAGCGCTATTTCTCTGCGGAGAAGCTCTTTATCTATTTGGAACTCCTTTTCCCTTACTATATAACAATATGTTTGTAGTTCGGGATCATCAGTCTCAATGACATTGATTTCAAAATCAGAGATTGATGGTTCATAGGAGTTATCTTCATAGGTAGCATAGACAATATTCTGCGGTTTCATTTGGGGTCTATTGTCAATGCTAACAGAGGGCCTAGATTGGACAAAGGCTTTTCTTATGGAGGAGAAAGCGACTTCAACATCCCCATCAGGAGTTTCAGAGATAGATTGGATTTCTGTTTGCTCAAGGGTTTGTGGCTCAACAGCTTGTGTCAAGGTCCACTTTTCGGGCAGCCTTATTTCTTCCCATTTCAAGGCTTTTGGAGTGATAATGTTATTTCTGGGATTAGCCTGTAGCAAGGTACTAAGGCCTTTGGGTGTATATTGTTTTGCACATGGAGCTAAGGAGGTCATGGCTTTGTAATAAATTCTGTAGGTTACAGAAATGTTCTCACTCCCCGGTTCAAGGTCAAAGCCTGATGTTTGCAAATTTAGGGTGAGAGCTTTGTTGATATTTGGATTAGAAAGAGATACTGAGAAATCTGGAAAGGTGTTGAAGAAAACTGGACCATTACTGAGGCTAGCTTCAACCATCCCAAGTAAAGAATCCTGAAATCTTTTGTTTCTACAGTCTCTTAGACTGGCCAAGATGGATACGTTTAAACCTTTTCTGGTCAAGGATCTGATAGCTACTTGGACCAAACCAAAGTGCAGATAATGATATTGGGGTTTAGCTCTAATGTCATTTATTTCTCTTTCAGAAAGGAGGTGCAAGGTCTCATGCATGGTATTAATACGACATGTTTTTTCAATGGTTTTAATAAAGTAGTCTGAACGAAGAGAGAAGGTTCCTACATGATAGATTTCTCTAATATTTATTTTTGGGATTTTCCAATTTGCAATGCTTTTTTCTATATCTTCAAAACAAATAGATGATGCATTTTTCACAGACATAGTCTTAACTGACCTATCACTGCTACACGAGGCTTCAGACCTGTCAGAAGCACTAAGCGTCCTTACTAACCAAGACATGTTATACGAAGACAAAGGAGTTTAGATGGGGTAGTTTCCAGTCCAACGGCAGGGATAAACCTCACAATTAAGATCACCTTGTAGGGTATATGGTTTCCAGTCCAACGGCAGGGTTAAACCTCACAATTAAGATCGACTTGTTTCTCTGTTCGAGCTGCTAGTCCAACGTTTCACCGCCTAAGCTGCTAGTCCAACGTTTCACCGCCTAAGCTGCTAGTCCAACGTTTCAACGCCAACAAACGCCTATCTTCGGCTAAACAAGGCTAACGGGTCGAGGCAAGCTTAGACTAACGGGTCGAGGCAAGCTTAGACTAACGGGTCGAGGCGAACTCTTACAAGAGGAAACAGGATCTCCGCGACTTCGGCGTACCAACACACTACGGGATCTCCGCGACTTCGGCCTACTACCGCACCCTCTCCCCCCCGTTCGGAGAAGATGGCTTGGGGAGCTCGGGCGAACCTAGTGGCTCCGATATATATATATATATATATATATATATATATATATATATATATATATATCAGCAGAAATTGATTCATACACGAAAAAGAAATTAGCATAAACAAGTTCATCTCATAAAACCATATCAGTTGCATAAAAAGATCATCTTAGAAAACAGTAATGTAGTTCCAACCAAGATCAAAGTCATATGACACAAACTATGAGTTTATATCTCATGAAAACTAAATTAATTCATCATCCAATGTGTTGGTTTCTCTATGGAGTCATCTTTTTCGATGGCGCCACAGTAGGCACCTGCACCAGGTTTGTGCTGTCAATTTGTGAAGATGTACCCTCTCCAAATAACATCGCAAGTTTACTGCACAAAAATAAGATCGACAATTAGATGTTTCGAAGATTATTGTATAGTAAATGTGTTAATATTCCTTATCTTCTAGTGATTCTTCCTGGACTATCCCGTAGGATTTCGTTGCTCGTCGACCTTCATGGGATGCTAGGTTCTGCGGGCCTTTCTTTTGTCACATTCTTCCTAGGTTGCCTACGCTTGCTGCAAGTTGATAAAGAAAATTAGTATAGGCATATTCATATTTGTTTTTTATAAAGAAAATCACTTATTACCTCTTCTTTGCAGTCCCATTGTAAGGGCACTTGGCACTAGCTTGCTTGTGACCTTTTTCTCCATATCTTTTATAAGTCATAGGTCCTCTTATCATCTTCTGTCCCTTTACATTTGTTGGAATAGTATTGTTGTCACATTCCTTCTCACCTTCACCATCATTGGTATATTTACCTTTCTTCTTGTGTCCACCTTCATCCCATCCCTTTATTCTTAGTTTTCTTTGTCTTCCAACAGGTAATTTAGCCAGAGGAGCACCAACTAAGAATGGTAGGTCAACTTGTGGCCATTGTGTTTTATCTGTCAGCGGTTCAATTTATCTACCATATGCAGCCCTGAATATATTCATAGAGTAGTATTCATGCACGAATTGTTCTAGATCCACTCCCCTTTGGCGGGTTACATATGCCAGTACATGTTGGCATGGCTCACCGGTGTGCTGCCACTCAAGACAAGTACATGTCCTTTGGTGTAACTTGACGATGTGCCTCACAGAAATGGCGCCGCTATGGTCCCACACCTCTGTACTCCAGTTTGAAGAAGGTACAATTTTTAGGTGTCCCAAGCCTCTAGTATTTGCCCTTAGTTGAACCATAATAGCTGGGAGTATCCTCCCTTCGGGTAGCCTGTTTGCAATAATTCTTCTCTTGTTCTATAGTACCATAATCATTTCTCTAATCTTATCATCAAGGTCAACAACTGGTAAGTCCTTATGGTCTCTAATCTAGTTATTAAATGTTTTAACAATGTTACTAGTTATGTAGTCACACTTAATTTCTAGATTAAAACCACTTATATACCATAATAGTGGATGGTGTTCTCGTAACCATTGCACTGATGCAGCTGATTCGCTTATCATTTTGGCTATGTTGTCATAGAAAAATTCCTCTGTATAAGCCCTTACAACGGGATATATCTGACCAAACCCTCTAAATTTCTTCTTGAAGTTTCTGACCATATGATAAAAACATCCCCGCTGCTCTACAGTGGGGAAAAACATTCTTCACTGCCTCAAGCAAGCCCTTGCAAGCATCAGGAACGAATAGCAAGGAGTGGAGGATCACCTATAGCTTTCTTCAATTGTTCCATGAACCAAATCCAGTTGTCTTCTGTTTCTGAAGCCATGAAACCATAAGCAACTAGATACATCAAATTGTGACCATCAACTGCTACAGCTGCAGCCAAGTGACCATTCCACCTCCCATTAAGTGTTGTAGCATGTACACTCAAATGAGGCCTACAACTTCTAAGAAACCATCAATGCATGGTTTGAGGGCACAGAAAAAATGGTGGAAATATATCTCACCATCAAACTCAATAACATCAATCTCAACGACACTCCCAGGACTCCGCTTCATCACCTCGGCCTTCCACCTAAACAATAACTCAAAACTGTCTGACCGTTTGTCGTAAACCTACTCAAGAGCTCTCTTTTTACCACGCCATACAGTGTCATAACCAATGGTACACTTGTTGTTTAAATCTGTCTCCAACCTCACTTGCAGTTCCTTAGCACCAATGTTTGGTTCAACTTTTAGGATGTCCACAGCCTTGCTAGCTACCCACTTGCAACTTGGAGTTGTAACCTGCATCCTCATGCTAGACACGCATTCATGTTTATCAACTAACACAGTTACCTGCAAAACAAAAAAAATGATATTAATTTACATAACATGGAGAATGACCAAAAAATGGTATTAATTTACATAACAAATAAATAAATATTACCTCTACGGTTGAGCTTCCATCTAATTTCCTACCATTTATTCTCCAAGGACAAGGGCCCATTATGTCATCACCAGACTTGCAATAAGCCCTATACCTCGTCTTACATGACTTCTCTATTCCAAGATGAAACTCTTTCTTGAGGGCAAATTGCCGAATTACCAGCTTGAACTCTTCTATTGTTGGATACTGTGCCCCTACCTCCATTGATGGATTGTTTTTATCATATGATATAACCACCTCACCTGGTTAGATATCATTAGTAGGAATGGCTACACCATCAACTTATTGCACAACAACATTGCCATTGCCCCGCTCATCCATTCGACGATCAGAACCATGCACGACCTTCGTCGTCATGAGTCTCAGCTATTTGTATGGTTGACCAATCAACTCTTTCCATATTGTGCATGTTATTTATTTGGGAACTACAAAAGGAAATTTCTCAATTTACTACTGTTGCCTTTTTGTCTTCTAATAATGTACTGCTAAAAATATACCTTTCCACTTGAACAATAGGAAGATCGTACTTGATATCGAATTATCCATGGCAATTGTAACCGACCGCATCCTGGTCGGGTCTGCGCTTCCGGCATACTCGTACGCCGAGTGCACCCTTTTCTGGCAGGGCATCACCCGGCGGCAAATGAAGTTGCCGACCACGCCAAGCCCATCCAGGCGCGACCAGTCGATCAGCTTCATCAGATCCGCCACTTGACCGTCGAACTCTGGGCGGTCGGTCCAGCTCGTCCTCTTCTCGGGAACGTACCCCACGTCGCAGAACGTGGAGCTGCCCGGTTCCTCCCTGATGTAGAACCACTTCCTGTACCATTCGGTCAAGGAGGTGTTCCATGGGCAGTGCAGGTAGCGATTCTTCATCCCATCGCGAAGGTTGAGGTATACTCCACCTGCAACCTTGGAGCCTCCAACTGCTCCCTTCTTCCTCAGACAGAAAAGGTACCGGAAAAGATCAAAGTGCGGCTCTATGCCAACATAGGCCTCGCACAGATGGATGAAGGTGGAAATAAGGAGAATTGAGTTCGGGTGCAGATTGCAAATCCCGATCTCATAGTACAAAAGAAGACATTGAAGAAAAGGATGAACAGGAACACCAAAGCCTCTCTTGATGAAATCCTCAAAAACGACGATCTCACCGGCGCGAGGGTCGGGGTAGCTCTCCCCCTCCGGCGCCCTCCAGCCGCCGAGCTCTGCGCCGTGCAGAAGCCCCATGTCGACGAGGTCATCAAGAGATTTTGTGGTGCTGCGAGACTTCTTCCACTCCTTGGCCATCAGTTCGGCCCTCTTCCTGGAGTCGCTCTTCGCCATTAGAGGTGCGAATGTGGGCTGGAGTTAGGAAGATGCAGGAGATCGGAGAAGATGAGAGCGGACGGTTTGAAGGCAATGGCAGGAGAAGCGGTACAATAGGAAGATCGTACTTGATATACTACCAGGCTCGGGGACTAAGTGGGCACACTTCACCTGGCGGTGAATTTGCTTGCTTTTTTGATGCTTCTACCCTTCAGAAAGGCAAAGTGGGCACACTTCACCAGGAAAGAATTTTTTTTAGAGCACCATGCATTCTTCGAACAACCTGCTTCTTCGATGTCAACGTTGATCAACTGTCTTTCGAGTTGGTCAAGGAACCGTTGTAACTGTTTGGGCGATTTCCCCGCTTATTGAAGACGACAAGCCTCGCTGATCGAAGAAGCTCAAGACGGCGTGTTGCATCACAATACATGGCGCTCGGGGACTAGCTGTGGGGGTATAAACCCCTATACCCTTACGGCTAGACTTCAGCCAGGAAGCTTGGCCCACTACGAGACGAGTTCAAGGCTTGATCCGACAGCCCGAGTTTCGCGCAAGGAAACAAGACGTGGAGATCAAGCAGGATTCTAGTCGGTTAGAATAGGAATTGATATCGAATTATCCATGGCAATTGTAACCGACTAGGATTAGTTTCTAGATCTGTAACCCTGCCCTCCAGACTATATAAGGAGGGGCAAGGGACCCCCCTAGGACGGGAGATATTCTCTCAGCACAAATCAATACAACCAGACGCAGGACGTAGGTATTACGCCAACTCGGCGGCCGAACCTGGATAAAAAGCTTGTCCGTGTCTTGCGTCACCATCGGGTTCGTAGTTTGCGCACCGTCTACCGATAAACTACTACCGTGGGTATACCCCAAGGTAGACTGCCGACTAGCTTTCGTCGACAATCATCGGAAGCGGAGCAGCAGGCAAAAGTTCTCTTGCTAGGGCTACTGCATCCTGGGCGTTCTCCACTGCAGGCTGTGGAAGGCCATCGACCAGGCCACCAGGAGCTGTGGCCAAGTCTCCAGGAGCAGCAGCAACGCCACCAGAGGCCACGTCTAGGCCAGCAGCCGCCACGACAAGACCACTAGAGCCTGAGTTCTGGTCTCTAGGGCCGTCGGGAAGGATACCTGCATTGTCTTCAGGCGACATAGCATGACCACTAGCTGGAGCCGTGGCTAGACCATCGGGATGGCGACCAGCAGCGGCGGGCAGGTCGGCGCGAGCCGGTGCGAGCCGCGCGACCTCAGCAGCAGTCACCGCCCCGGCCACGGCACCGGAAGCAGCATCGTCTAGGGCAATTGCGGCTTCTGCGACCACGCAGTCAAACGCGACGTCGTCTATGCCACCGGGAGGCCGGTCTTCATCCGTGGAGACGGCAGCGGCCGGCGTTACATGGAGAAGAAAAGTGTGGTGGCGGCCGGTGTCGCGAGGTAGGGTTCACGGTGGCGGCGAGCAGAGCAGGTCGCGTCTTCAATCGAGAAGGAGGAGTGTCGGTCTATGAAAAGGAAACGACAATGTTACGGTAGATTAGACAGAAGGGCAGTATTGGCATTAGAGACAAATACATGTATTTAGTGTCTTAAAAATGACTAATAAAAGGCTAAATGTCATGGACAACAAGAAACAAATGTTTGAAGTGTCATTACAGCGAAACCAATATTAGGATTGTCATTTTAGCGAAGTCATTTGTTCTGAGTCCTGTTATAGCAATTTTCTCATCACAGCCTACCGCAAAGAGAAGGGAAGAGATTTGAGCGGCGCCCGAGCTGAGCCGCGGGCGCCACTGCCACTGGTGCAACGGGTTCCTCGAGCATAGGCACCTAGGGTTTCCTCGAGCACATGAACCAACGTAGGGCAATAGGAGGAGGCCACGCCAGGGGCACCATCACTAGTAGCCAACGGTGGGGCTCAGAAGCGCCACCCCATGGTTGGGGCCAGCTGCCGCCGGAGCCGACACGCAGCGATGCACCGCAGCCCGGGGAGACGCTGCCGCCCCCGCACACGGATTCGTCGGCACTGGGCCTAACCGGCACGCAACGGCGTCAGGAGGGGGAGAGGGAGAGGGATAGGGAGGGGCGGATGCGGCCAGTGGCGGACTTAGAAATGGACCAAGAGGGGAGGCTAAATAACATAGGCTAAATTTTTTTTGCTTTCTCAATCCAGTACACTAAGGTCTTGTTTAGTTCCAAAATATTTTGGAAAATAAGCACTGTAGCACTTTCGTTTGTATATGACAAATATTATCAAATCATATACTAATTAGCCTCAAAAGATTCATCCCGCAAATTTCAGTCAAACTGTGTAATTAGTTATTGTTTTTATCTATATTTAATATTCTATACATGTACCGTAAAATTCGATGTGACGGGAAATGTGAAAAATTCTACAAAATTTTCTGAGAGTCCTAAGGCCTCGTTTAGTTCCAAATTTTTTTTGCAAAATAGGAATAGTAGCATTTTTGTTTGTATTTGACAAATATTGTCCGATCATGGACTAACTAGGCTCAGAATATTCGTCCGCAAATTACAGATAAACTGTTTAATTAGTTATTTCTTTTATATATATTTAGTGTTTTATGCATGTGCCGCAAGATTCGATGTGATGGGAAATCTGAGAAATTTTGTAAAATATTTTAGGAACTAAACAAGGCCATAAATATTGATTCAAAGTGTTCAAAGACAAAGATTCATAAAATAAGCACAGAGAAATACTAAATACATGGATTCTTTTGCTAAAAAAGAAAACCTATTAAAAAAATTGAGCCCAAGAGGGGGGCTGCAGCCACCCCAGCCCCCCTCGTGCGTCCGTCAATGGATGTGGCGGAGGCAATGGCGAGGAGAGGCGTCGGGGGTGTCGGGTTGGGAAGGAGAAGCATCGGGAGGACGAACTGTCTAGAACGGAGGCTTTTACATGCCATTATAAAAGTTGGCAATTACCTAAAAGCCATTAAAAAAGTTGAACTCGTGTCACTGCTCCGAACTTTTTTATCCTCTGAAAGGTCCTAATATGGCTAGAGGGGGGTGAATAGCCTATTTAAAAATTCAACAAAACTCACTAGAGCAAATGGTTAGTGAATAACAAAACGTAGCTTTTTTACTCTAGCTCTAATGGGGTGTTTGCAAGCCACCTATCCAACAATTCTAGTTGATATGATCACTGGACACACAAGAGCTATGTCGCTACTTACACTAGAGAGCTATCTAAAGTTTCTATACAAGTAAGTAAGCTACTCTAGTTTGCGGGAATGTAAGAGAGATGGTTTGATCTTTATACTGCAGTGTAGAGGGGACGAACCAATCAATAATATGAAGTCCAATCACCGGGAGAAATCCAATGAACAAACACAATGGAGACAAACAATTTTTCTCCCGAGGTTCACGTGCTTGCCGGCACGCTACGTCTCTGTTGTGTCGACCAACACTTGATGGTTCGGTGGCTAAGAGGTGTAGCACAAACCCCGGGTAACTCAATGACACAAGCAATCTACTAATGTTGCCTTTGGCTCTCCGCCGAGGTAGGCACAAACCCCTCGCAATCATCGGGAGATGGCCACGAACAATCACCAACTCGTGCCAATTCTCTTCCACTGCTCCAAGCCGTCTAGGTGGCGGCAACCACCAATAGCAACAAGAAAACCGCAGCCAAATCGATCCCCAAGTGCCACTAGATGCAATCACTCAAGCAAATGCACTTGGAATCACTCCCAATCTCACAAAGATATTTAATATATGAAGGAGGTGAGTGGGAGAAGTTTGCTTAGACTCACAAGGATGTCAAGTATGCTGGAATGCCAAGAGAGTGAGCCCCAAGCCGGCCAAACACGTATTTATAGACCCCTCAAGCAAATAGAGCCGTTGGCTCTTTCACTGGGCAAAACTCGGGGTCACCGGACGCTGAAAGGTCCTAATATGGCTAGAGGGGGGGTGAATAGCCTATTTAAAAAATCTACAAACTCACTAGAGCAAGAGGTTAGTAAATAACAAAGCGTAGCTTTTTGCTCTAGCTCTAAAAGGGGTGTTTGCAAGCCACCTACCCAACAATTCTAGTTGCTATGATCACTATGCACACAAGAACTAAGTCTCTACTTACACTAGAGAGCTACCTAAAGTTTCTATACAAGAAGTAAGCTACTCTAGTTTTGCAAGAAAGTAAGAGAGAGAGTTTGATCTTTGTACCACCGTGTAGAGGGGATGAACCAATCACAATATTATGAAGTCCAATCACCGGGAGAAATCCAATGAACAATCACAATGGAGACACACAATTTTTCTCTCGAGGTTCACGTGCTTGCCGGCACGCTACGTCCCCGTTGTGTCGACCAACACTTAGTGGTTCGGTGGCTAAGAGGTGTAGCACGAACCTCGTCCTCACTACGACACCACAAGAACCCACCCACAAGTGAGGTAGCTCAATGACACAAGCAATCCACTAATGTTGCCTTTGGCTCTCCGCCGAGGTAGGCACAAACCTCTCACAATCACCGAGAGATGGCCACGAACAATCACCAACTCGTGCTAATCCTCCTCCGCTGCTCCAAGCCGTCTAGGTGGCGGCAACCACCAAGAGTAACAAGAAAACCGCAGCTAGAACGATCTCCAAGTGCCACTAGATGCAATCACTCAAGCAAATGCACTTGGAATCACTCCCAATCTCACAAAGATGTTTAATCTATGAAGGAGATGAGTGGGAGGTGTTTGCTTAGGCTCACAAGGATGTCAAGTATGCTAGAATGTCAAGAGTATGAGCCCTAAGCCGGCCAAACACGTATTTATAGCCCCTCAAACAAATAGAGCCGTTGGCTCTTTACTGGGCAAAAACACGGGGTCACCGGACGCTCTTATAGGGGCACCAGACGCTCAACACCAGCGTCCGGTGCTCCAACGTCAGCCGCGTGTCAGAGTCTAACGGTAACCTGTAGAGCACCGGACGCTGAGCAAGTTGCCACCGGACGCGACCGGTGCACACCGGACTCATGCGCAGAGAGCTCCGCAAACTTGCAGGGTCACCGGACGCAAGCCACCGGACGCGTCCGGTGCACACCAGACTCATGCGCAGAGAGGGTCGCCAAACCGCCTGCACACCGGACGCTGAGCACCGGACTCTCTCCGGTGCGTCCGGTGCACTCTGCTGCACCCGACACCACACCGGACGATAACAGCCAGCGTCCGGTGCCTCCGCGCAGAGCGTCTGGTGAGTGTTTCCTACTGAGAAACACTCCCGCGATTTCTCCAAAACTTCCACCGGCGCAATAGAAAATATGCACTTCATTTTCTCGAAAAGCGCCGAATCCCGAGGAACCCATCCTCTCTCTACCCTTCAAACTTCAACTCCCTTCTCAAAGTGTGCCAACACCACAACGTGTGTACCAACAAGTGCACGTGTGTTAGCATTTTCACAATCATTTTCTTTGAAGGAGTTAAGTTAGCTCACTAGGTTCTAAATGCATGCCCATGAACAATGACACCTAGTGGCACTTGATAACCGCTTAGCCAAAGAATTCCCCTCTTTATAGTACGACTATCTATCCTAAATGTGATCACACCCTCTATGGTGTCTTGATCACCAAAATCAAAACCCTAAGCAATATCTTTGCCTTGAACTCCATAGGGTTTTGTTTTTCTCTTTCTTCTTTTCCAAGTTGAGCACTTGATCATCTTGTGGTTATCACCATCATCACCATGATCATCACTTGCTCCTTCACTTGGCATGTACCAACCTCATTAAGTCTATACACACTTAGCATAGAGGTTAGTACTAGGGTTTTATCAATTATCCAAAACCAAACTAGGGCTTTCAGACGCTCTTAAAGGGGCACCGGACGCTCAACACCTACGTCCGATGCTTCAAAGTCAGCCACGTGTCAGAGTCTAACGGTAACATGCAGAGCACCGGACGCTGAGCAAGATGCCACCGGTCCTAAACATAGAGAGGTCTGCAAAATGCACAGGCCACCGGACGCAGGGAGCGTCCGGTGCTTCCAGACAGACACTTCGGCCGAAGTCAGATAGCACCGGACGCAAGAACAGGAGTCACCCTGCGTCCGGTGAGCACCATCCGGTGCTTAACCCTAGCACCACAGCACACCAGACGCACAGCCTCTGCGTCCGGTGAGTGTTTCTCAGCGAGGAACACTCCCGCGACTTCTCCAAATTTCCCACCGGCGCAATAGAAAATATGCACTTCATTTTCTTGAAAAGCGCCGAATCCCGCCGAGCAAGCTCGACGGGAGGGAGAGAGGAACCCATCCTCTCTCTACCCTTCAAACTCTACCTCCTTCTCAAAGTGTGCCAACACCACAATATGTAAACCAACAAGTGCACGTGTGTTAGCATTTTCACAATCATTTTCTTCGAATGGGTTAAGTTAGCTCACTAGGTTCTAAATGCATGCATATGAACAATGACACCTAGTGGCACTTGATAACCGCTTAGCCAAAGAATTTCCCTCTTTATAGTACGGTTATCTATCCTAAATGTGATCACACCCTCTATGGTGTCTTGATCACCAAAACCAAAACCCTAAGCAATACATTTGACTTGATCTCTATATGGTTTTGTTTTTCTCTTTTTTCTTTTCCAAGTTGAGCACTTGATCATCTTGTGGTTATTACCATCATCACCATGATCATCTCTTGCTCCATCACTTGGCATGTACCAACCTCATTAAGTCTACACATACTTAGTATAGAGGTTAGTACTAGGGTTCCATCAATTATCCAAAATCAAACTAGGGCTTTCACCCTCTACGCCACTTCCGTCACATTTGACTCTAAAAGTGTTAAACTGGAGGTATAAAAAGTCAAAAATACCCTATGTCTAAATATCCGATTAATTTTTTGAGCATCTTAACAATTTCAAATGAAAAAACTTAAAACTAGAAAGTCATAGATCTCGTCGAGATCTACAATATTTATATAAAAAATATTTTTATTTGATTTTGTATAAAAAATATTTTTTCTAAGACATATTGTCAAATAATATATTTTTTGTATGAAATTCAATGAAAATATTATATATATATATATATATATATAACTTATAGATATTGTCGAGATCTACAACTTTGTAGTTCTGAGTTTTTTCATTTGAGGTCATTAAGATGCTCAAAAAATTTAATTACATATTTAGCCTTGAGGGTATTTTTGACTTTTTACACTCACGGATTGACACCGTTAGAGCCAAAATTGACGGAAATGGTATGAAGAGCAAAAGAGTTTAGAGCAGTGGCACCTGTGAGAGCTCAACTTTTTTAATGGCTTGTAAGTAATTAACAACTTTTATAATGGCATACATATAAAAGCCTCCCTGGAATTAGAAGCAGAAGCCATTTGGTTCTGTGAATTCTGATGAGAAATTGGACAAGCCAAAGAAAAGCAGAGTAAAAACTGGAGAAGTTGATGAAAAGTGTGAGAAGTCAGTCCTGGTGAAATTTGATCAAGTAATCTAAGCCATAGAATGCAAGATCGAACGGATGACAGATTTTTAGGTGATGTGGATGCGGCTCCTCTTCGAGCACAGCAGGCCGTCCTTGTGGGACTCTTGGAACCGATGTCCACGCTATGGATATCCAACCATATAGTTTTGTTGATTTGTCCGAACCTTAGACCAGTCTCAATGGGTGTTTCATGAGAGTGTCATGCACATTAAATAGAGTGCCACATAAGCAAAATTGCTGACTTGACAGGGTCATTAAATGAAGGAGTTTCATCAGATGAGAGAGGAGTTTCATCCCATAAAACTCCTACGGCTCGGTTACCTAGTTTATAGTCTTGGTAACTGTGCCATGAAACTATGCATTGAGACTGGCCTTATGCTTCGCTCGAACACTGGAGCTGCCCTGTCCCTGTGCCTGGGCCGCTCGGCGTGAACAGGCAGGGCCAATGTCATGATTGACATGAAGGCTTTATTTAGTTTCGAATTTTTTTTGGTTTTGGGTAATGTAGCATTTCTATACCTAATAATAAAGAAGCAAAATTTCAGCTTTTTTTTTGGTTTGGAATTTTTTTGGTCTGTCCTTCCAAATTGTATGTAAATATGTCTATTCTTTATTTTTTTTTGCAAGACAGACATTTTTTTCTCTAGCCCATTCAATTTGGCCTGTCCTGCCTCTCACTCCCTTTCGGCCCATTCACTCGCAAAACTGGCCGACGACGCTCCTCCCGGTTCCGTTCGTGGTGCTCGCCATCCGCATCTCTGTCCCTGTTTCCTCTCCCACCGGCCATGGCCACATGACGGCAGACACGTGAGCTCATCTGCGTCGAACAGCCGGCGACTGGAGCTCGACGCCCACAGCCCCGCGCCCTCCCCCCGTCGCGCCCATCCGTCTCGGCCTCCCGGCGGCCGGAGGTCGCCGTCCATGGCCCCGTGCCTTCCTCCGCCGTGCAGCCACACCACTCGAGATCGAGGAATCCTGCCTTCTCCCAAGGCCTAGTCAGATGGGAATTGGAATAGAATCGAACGATGATTTATATGTGTACAATTATTAGAACACTTGAAACTGTTGATTATCGAATCATTCTAAAATCAATTCTTACCCTATGGCTGTGCTTTAGTTCATCCTCTGCCTTTTCCATTCATGTGAGACTCATTTGAAGGGCTCTGCACCCTGAACAAAATGGTTATATTTCTGCAATATCTAAAGGATTCAAAGGAGTATCTATATATTGCTTAGTAACCACCATGCAATTTAGCACAAGTGTTGGCAAGCAGAATGACTAGCTGCTACTGAAAAGTTTCCCTGGAGACTGCAACAATGCACTAATGAAAACTAGATCTATATAAGAGCATACAGTCATTACGAACTTTGACTCACCTAGCCCATCGAATTTGCACAAAGCACAGAAGAGATGCCCTATGAAGGTGAACCATAATTGCAGCACACATTAGTGAGAGAGGAGTCATGTGTCTTTAATTACATTTGCACAGCTGATTAGGCAGCGCCGATATGTGTACAAGATGTTTTTGCTACAATAGTACTTGGATTATTTACATCACGAAATTAACTAACAATTTGTGAAGTTCTTAAACTTCATGCTAACTAATTTTTTACACTATTTATTTTTTGAACAATAAATATAGATATGTGATGCTACCTTGAATGTGAAACTGTATTTTCCCCTGTTTTTTATGCATTTGAAATTTGTGAGAAAGTTCTAATATTTTTGGATGGATCAAGTTGGGTTTGGTTTCTCGTGATGGTGTGAGTCTGTGATCCAAATTCCAGTTTCTGGGATTTTATTTTGGTGCAAATTGGTTAGCTTCTGTTTCCTGTGTTGTCTGTGAAACAACAATGTTTCATAAACAGAAGCACCGGAACTGATCGATCAGGTTTAGTGAAGAAGCAACACACTGATTTTTGTGAGGCTTAGCAGTGGCTTTTCAGTTTATAATAGCTTGCTTCTGCTGGGCCACTTGACCAGTATGCAACCCATTTTTTCTTATAGAAATTATTTTCAGCGGCTTGTATTCATGTCTGCTCCTTTGTCTATGTTTGTCTTCTGCAGGAACGACACAGCAGTCCCAGCAGGAGTTTGCTTGTCGATCTATGATGGCATTACAGTGGCTGTTGTTTTCAATTTTGCCTTGAGTTCTAACAGATCTTCTGAGTCGCTCATTCAAATTTCAGATGTGCACCAGTAGCTTCTGGTGTTGCAGTTTTCCATCTCGGTCGGTTTGACAGCCTTTCTTCACGTGACTGAAATTTTCAGCATGAACAGTACCTGCAGCTGTTCTGTTTATCTGCTTGTTACTGCAGTTAAGCAAAGTTTAACTTTTCCAGCAGTGTATCATTCCATCGGATTGTGTCACTATCAAGTAATAGTGTATCAATTAGCTAACTATTGATTGATTAGAGGAGAGATACAAACAGTGGATAATTGTAATTTAGCGCACACAATTTTTTGCCTGCTCAAGTCGACAACAAAACTGTAATGCTCCCATTTACCACCCTCTGGTTGCCAGTTCGGTCGTTCAGCATATAACACCACCCGCCACCATAAATCAATTTCTCTAGGGATGTCCTGTCTTTAGAATCCTTGCTAGAGACAATTCTTGATCCATAATCAGCTTGAGAGATCAGAGTTAGAGGGCGGCCGACAGCCGTCATGGTGGTCTGCAGTGCGCGGCTGCACCTTCACATGCGCCTGCGTGGAGTCTGAAGTGGCAGTGAGAGCCAGCCACTGTTGTGTGTGGTGGCCAGTGGAGCGGGGCAGTGGGCGTAGGTCACGCTCTAGACCCACTCGACGGTAAGAGACGCCAAAACAGGATTTTTTTTGAATGAGCCTTAGAATGGGCCTAAAAAATCTCTTGGATATTAATTAATACTAGGTAGTATGTCCGTGCGTTGCTACGGGACAACTAAATTTTTGTACTAAAAACATATGGATCGCATGATAAGATAACAATATTGTGAAATTAAATACCAACGTTAAAGTGACAGTTAATCAAAAAACAAAGTTTGTACATGATTAAAATTATAATAATTCAATCATTCTAAACAGAATCAAGGAGTCAAATGGTGAAAAAAATAAATGAAGCAACTTGCACTCGACTTTCTAGATTAAATCATGCTTGTACTAACTGTAACTACTGAGTGCTACCTCAATACCGTACCTATGCACAGTACAGCTTTGTATAGTATGAGGAGATGATTTGTACCTTCATGTTGTTAACCTTCTCATGCTATTAATTACATTGTATTTTTATACTAATGCTTCCAACTTCCTGGCTTGATTCTTTCATGCACATCAACCAAGCAGAATCAAATATGTCCGACCACATAGAATAGCAACCATAAATCGAACCAACCAAGGCATCAAGCATTTGTCAACACAGAAGGCAAATTGACCTATAACCCCACCGAATCCCATGAGAACTGATAGAAAAAAATATCCTGAAAAGTCATCAATCAAGAGGACCATAATGTGAAAACTCACCGTGATAAGCAGCTGCTTGATGCACATAGTATTGCACCTAAGTCTGGCAGCCTGACGACCAGGTCCCCAACGACCCTGATGGCATCGATTACGTCATCCTTGGGCACAAGCAACCCCACAACGAGCAGGTTTAGGCACAGGCAGTCCCACGATGGGCAGGACAAGTTGTTCTGCGTCCACACGGACTTCCACAAAACAGATGCTTGCTAAAGCATGCTTTTTGATGGGCAGCGGTAGCATGCTCCAAACACTCCTATGTGCCAATGGCTCATCACCGTGTATGAGTGACACCCCTAAGCAATGAGACTGGTGCCTAGTGGCGTCAATCTTGGCCTGCAGCTAGTTGGCCTACGTGTGGACACACCAATGTGAGATATTCAACTTGCCAGCATTTGGTCTTGGTGCCTGGATGAGGTCTAGCTTTGGAGGATTTATTAGCTTTTTGACTTGTATATGTCCTAGCAGATCAGCAGTATTGGGGGGTCCTAAGTAAACTGCTAACTCCTTGAATGAACCCAAGACTGGTCATAGTCCATTCAATTGACTCAGTAGTATCATATCCCACACATAGGGAGCTTTTCTTTTTAGTTGCAAATAAAAGAAGGAAAATTATTAGTAACAACAGATATTAGTACAGCCATAAGTGTTAGACTGCAAAACATGATAAACTTGACAAAACTTTAACAAATAATTAAGTGTATGATGAGATCTGTTAGATGCCAATTAAAAGCACAAAAGTATTTTCTTTCTCGACAATGAAGACCTATGAGGACAAAATGGAGTGTCGAAGATCACAATAGAGTTCTCTTAAGAAAATCAATTATTGACTATTACGTGATTACAAATAAAATTCATAAAAGTTGTATCAGTGTCAAGAATAGATTATTAGATTAAGGACAATGATCATATTAATACACAAAATGGCTACCCAGTGATCCTAACGTACAACTATTAAAAATTTAGAATTTGCCTAACTTCTAACAAAATTATATTTTTGGAACTTCAACCAAAAAATATACAAAAAGATTACACAGACATAAGTGGCTGAATTGACACCATTCTTCCTGATCTGGTAGACTATGATTGCACCATGTATAGGTTTTTCAGCTAGAAACACTTGAAGAATATAATAAAAGCTATAGATTCAGGAACATGCGCCCGTTCATAGAGTAATGCATGCATTGAACAATCTGAAAATCTGTAAGGAACTTTTACATGGTGCAACATTCTACTATTTTTTTTCTTTCATAGTATACTGCCCGTGCTAACGCTACGACAACATTCAAGTATATAAACAAATTAAAACAACCCATCCCAGATTATTCGACATCGAAAGTAAAGCGTATTTCATCATAAAACCCATACTTTCCAAAGCCCGTGCGGCCTTGCCAAAGGATGAAAGGAATAACGGGAAAGAAACAAGACGCCTTTGACTATTTCTTTTGGCACTCAAATTGGACGCTAAAGCTGGCTACACAAAATCCACCAAACCAAATTATTCTTAATAATTGCAACCATTGCCTACCTTTCCCCCGATTGAAGCACTTGAAGCCGGTTCCTGAAAATAGCTGATGATGCTCTTGCACACCACTTTGGACTTCTCTAGACTGGCCACATGCCCAACGTTCTTTACGACTACTAATCTAGAATTCTCCCCAAGATGTCTGTGGAATATCAAATTGTGATTTAGCAATAGATAATATGTTTGATACATCATCCTGCTATTTATAATCAGAGGGAAGCACCAACCGACCTCTCCAACCTATGTTCCATCTGCATAGAAAAAACTTGGTCTACTCCGCCCAGTTGATCAATGTTGGTTGCATGCATAGTTGGGCCAAGACCTAAGAACACCATCAATAATCAAAGGTTTTTATAGTTGCTTGCAATTAGAGAGAGAAATTTAAGCTACCTGCTTTAACTTTGGAAGATGTGATAGCTTCTTATCGTTGATGATAGTGTATGAAGAAGCTCGATCTTCTCCTGAAGATGATTTGGGCTCGTCACCTGACCTACCTGGAATCAGCCTTGGCCAACCAATAGAGAATCTGTAAGCATCTAAACCCATCCCAAGCATAAACTCCACATCCCATCCCATGCATAAGCTCCACATCTTCCTGACAAGAAAATATTTTTTATACTTGCCTTTAAGATTATGTTGGTACTCCCTCAGACCTTGTAATGGTGATACTGCCTACAACAATCATCTGGAATGGTGATGCACGCTCATGAGTGCAGTGATATAAGTTTTACACAACTATTGGTGGAATGACCAGCATTCTGAATTTTTTGTTAATACCAGTAACCAATTTTCTATCAGACCACCATCTTTTATTGAATCTACTAATAATTTGACATTCACATTGGTAGAAGGGAAACAAGCTACAGTGACATGGACTACAAACATCTGATCTGATCAACCTTGACCCAACAATCGTGCTCCTGGTAACCATGGTGTGAAGCTGCATTCCAAAACAAATTTTCTGCATGGTGCATAAGTATAATATGGAAACCAGATTTTGAGGCATATTAATGGTATTTTTCAAAACTATATCTACGAAACAAATTCATTGGCAAATTCTGAGGTCATGGAGGACTCATCAGCTATCTTGTGCAGCCATTACAGACCAAATCAACCATTAAAGAAAGGGGGATCTGACCTGACATATGCGCATGGCAGCGGCTCTCCTGCTCCTTCCATGATGTGGGGCCTGGAGGGAGGTGAGTAACAAGGCCACGACGGCGCACCTCGCTGCCGCTACTCACTCTGTGACCGATTAGCTCTCACTTTGCATCTTGGCCACCAGGCCTGCCACACGGTAGCGCTCTTGCTGGCAGCTGGCGTGTGAAGGCGGCACCTTCTCTTGCTCTGAGCACCAAGAATGAATTGGTCCACGGATGGGACCAGATCGGAACCCTCGGCGCTGTTCATCTCCTCCATCTCCTCCTTCGGTGAGGCAAGGAATAGATCAGAAAACTGGGCAGACCGAGCCCGTACACTTATCGATCCAGGAAACATAGAAACATGAGGCAAGGGGTGGGAGGTTTACTGGCTCAGAAGTTGGCAACATCGACAGAGCCATGATGAAGGCTCCCCGTGCCTTAGTGGATCCGCACGACCACACGATGGGCCATCGTGGTTGCTATCAAGGCGGCTGAAGAGCCCTCCGCACGCCGCCTTTAGGAAGCCACTCGACGGGGCCTGTGGCCAGTGGCCCGACGTCCTGGGTGGGCGGCCTCGCCTGGTGGCCTGCCCTTGGGTTTGTCTGTGTTGAAGATGAGTCTGCCCCGTGAATTGCAGGGAGAGGAGAAGGGGAAGAGAGGGGGTGGACATACCTGTTGTGTACTCGCCACCATAGAGCTCGTCGCGTTAGCATGGCAGATCGTGCAGGCAATGGGGATGGTGTGGAGCCGGCTGGGCATCCGGTGTTGGCGATGGAGAATTGAGCGCCATGGGGAAGGTTACGGGTCGGAGCCGGCGAGGGCGGAGCAGCGGCGGCTTCTTTAATTTGCGGCGTTGTTGGATCGGGGTGGGGGAAGGTGGCCGGAAAACCCTAGCCGCGTAGGGTAGGGCAGCCATGGGTGCGAGGTCAGGGAGGGTAGGCACACCTTGGAAGAGACGGGAGATGGATTGAGGATTGGAGCTGAGATCTTTGGACGGAGGAGGGAACGCCGGAAATCCCAGATCTCTTGCACGGAGGATCGAGGGAGCGATGGGATCGGGGGCACCGCGCGACAGAGCACCAAGGATCGCACGGGAGAGGGGTGCGGAGCTGGGTCCACCACATCGTCTGGCGTGAGAGGGAAGCCGCGCCGCGGGATCGCATGGGTCGGGCGGACCGAAATAAGAAAAGGTCACCATCAAATAGTCTTACTTTTGTTCTTTTTAGTTGTTGAAGATAGATACTAAAAAGCCTTTGCTAAAAAAGTACTAAAAAGCATGTAATCTTGATTCAGTTTTACCAGTCATATTGAACAATACAAAAACACATTGGTCAGAATAGACATAAAAATAGTAAAAACAAAAAGGGATTCAGAAAACCAAGAAAAAAAATGGAAGGTTAAAAGAAATACATAATGGCAATGCCAATATGAACTTTTACATTCTTACAAAAGAAAAGACAAAATAAAAATAGAATCATAAATAATGACAATGCCAAAATGAAATTTTATGTTAATGTCCAACTTAGAAAATATATTTTAAATAATAAACCACCCCATAGCGAAGCACAGGTATTGTAAAATATAAATAAATATGAAGAGACCTTTTACAATGGTTGGAATCGTTTCCTATCGCTTCTCATCACCTCCATAAAATAGTTATTTTTATTGATTTTATTGGTCGAAGGGCAATACGGTCATTCGATCAACCCTCACTCAACCCACCCCAGCCTGCGCCGCGTCCCGTCCCCCCACGCGAGGTTGCTTCTCTCCCTCGCCCTAGCCGCCGCCCTACTCTCTCCCTCGCTCTAGCCGCCGCCACCGCCCTACTCTCGCCCTCGCTCTAGCCGCCGCCGCGGCTTTGCACGCCGTCACAGCGGCCACCCTGCCCTCCCCCACGCCGAACTTGGAGGGGATGCTCGCACGCGGTGGGGCTGTACAAGGCCATCTCCCATGTCCTCGAGAACTTCGACGTCATCACCCACACCAATTCCAGTGCCTCCCCAAGTGGTAACTTCGTCCCAGCTCTATCACCTCTTATTGGCTACAGGTTGATGGCCGCAGTGGGTTTCTAGGGTTTAATTAGGACGCCTATGCTCGTGTGGTGTTACCTCTTAGTGGCTACAGGTTGATTGCTGACTGGTGTCGTTTGGCAGCCTCGGTGTGAATTGCAGGCAGGACGTTCTCAGGCAGTTCTCGATTGTGAGTATGGAGCTGTTCAACATTGTGGAGGACATTAAGAATGTGTCCAAGGTGTTTGTTGTGTACCTCCGAAATGTCAATGCCAAGAATGCTACAAGTATGTTTCTGTATTTTCTTCTTATTTTTCCCTTTATGGTTGTGCATATCTTCTGTTTATCTTTGTGTCAATTTAGTTATCACGTAATGGGATTTGTTTTTTTCCGAAATCATAATTTTAATATGTAGTTTGATCTAACATAGGAGAGTTTAGCATCTGTTGGTTATGTTCCAGTTGCATTGTTTACTGATTCAGGTATGGAATAGAGCATCTCCAGTTCAGGGATACCAATTTCTAGAGACATCTTAAGAGTTCATTAGCCTTGTCTATAAAATTTTGGTTCATTCATATAATATCTTTCTTTGCTTTGTGCAAGTCATTTCTGTACTTTTCAGTAAGGCTAGATGTGGTCCGTCTCACATCCAAGTGGGATTTCCTGACCGGACTGTCCCTGAACGTATATTTATGCTTCTTTCACCGTATTCAAGGACGCCTAGTGTACTATTTAACTGAACAAAGGCACAAAGCATTGTTTCCACTCTACCATTAAATTTCAACCCAACACAATGTAATTTCAGTCCATTTTGCAACATGAAGTTTTTTAAGAGACACATTGACTTGACATTCTGGTTATAACTGTTCGGAATGTTATTTGCATCCTGTAAATCTGTTGCATTAGTAATTTTTATTATCAGCAAGTGGCCTTAGTATGACCCTTCCCTACCATTTCATTGTGTTGTGTGCTAGCTTTGGCATTTTTTGTTATTCTTCTGCTATTTTTCACCAAGCATGTTACATCAGCTTTCTTCGTTACTGAATATTGAGTCCATACCTGAGTTTTACTCTCTCTGCATTTATCCTTTTGGCCTTGTTCTTAATGATCCATTTCAGTACAACACATTTTTTGTGTGGCTGCAAAGTTATTAATTCTAGAGGAGCAAGATGGAGGTTATTGTCATCATCTCAGTTGTCATTCTTTTGGCACTAGGAGCTCTCTTTGTGATCCCAAAGTCCCAAAATAAAGGTACAAATTGCATAACTTATTGTAGTAGCTTGACCTAGTTATATCTGAGCAACTCTTGAATTGCATATAAACCAAAGGTAACTGATTCAGGAGCTGGATGGTAAACTCTTAAATTTTAGTTGGCTAGTCTTCTTAAACCTTCAAATGCGCTACAAGATAACTTTTCTCAGATTTGCACCATAATACTTATAATACTTTTTGTATTTCTACATTCAGACATCTAGGAGCTTTATGAAGGAAGAGATATCTAAACATAACACAAGGAAGATTGTTGGATAATCATCAAGTACAAGGTTGTATAAACGCAGTGGCCACCTCAGTTTGTCCCTATTCAGTGCCCAAGACTTGAAAATAGGGAAATTAAAATATTTTGGTCTTCTAAATTTATCTTTGGTGGTTGAACCAGGTTTGTGATGTCACTCCTTATGTGTGAGGAACATCCAGGGGGAGATGCCATTCTAAATGATGCTGGTGTTGATTCCACGCAGGGTTTTTTTTGGGTCTGTAACTTCTTATTGCTTCTTATGCTTCGTAGCATTCTGTCATTGGTTCAGCACTTCAGTGCCTTTCATGAAATTGTTTCTTTAGAAATTAGAAATTAGCAATTCAGGGTGACATTGATTTTAACTATCCATCATCTTAAAGTTAGGGTGATCTAAAGACTAAAGTAATTGAGAAGAATTGAAAAATAATTTAATAATAAAATGAGAAGCACTTTCTAGATATTGGTTTCAATTCATGGGATAAATTTGTTAGATGTTATTGCAAAGCTTGTCTTATTATTATTGGTTTTGTTTGCTCTAGAGTAGAATTCATGTTAAATTACATTAGACTGATAAATCAGCTCAAACCTGTTTTAATTTTCAGCTGAGATCCCAGTGTTATGTCCAAATTAAATTGTTTTGCATTGGCTTCTGCAAATGAGATCCTTATGTAACTCACTGTTATCTGCACACACTTACCTTTCCTTTTCTTGAACTGGCATACGTCATAATACGCCTTTGCTAGTGTCGCTTTCATGCTTCTGCATCATTGGACTCGGTCTCTGGTTAGTTTCTGTCTTCCTCAGCTCCATGACATTCTTCTATCTGGATGCACAGGCCACAACACGGCACTAGGGTCTACGATATCATTGAGTATTTCTGCATCAGTCAGTTGAAGGCTTCATGATCATGACATATAGGGTAGCTTGTATTGAGGCCTTGTTTACTTCCCAAAAAATTTTGCAAAATTTTTCAGATTCCCCGTCACATCGAATCTTTAGACGTATGCATGGAGTATTAAATATAGACGAAAATAAAAACTAATTGCATAGTTTGGTCGAAATTGACGAGACGAATCTTTTGAGCCTAGTTAGTGCATGATTGGATAATATTTGTCAAATACAAACGGAAGTGCTACAGTAACTGTTTTGCAAATTTTTTTGGAACTAAACAAGGCCTGAATTCATGGATTTTTTTTGGACATCAAATTATGAGAAGCTACATATTATCCATGTCTGAGCATTGCAACCGGCAAACGTTTGTGATGTCAGTGTAGTTCTGCAATTGTTATCAGGGCTGCCTTGAGCTGTGATGTCGCAGTCGTTTTTTTATTCTGTCGGGGGCAATGTTAGACCACTGCTTGTGTTTGTATATTTCTCTTGTTGGACAAGACTCTGAAACGCTTGTGATTGTTGTTTTAGTTAACTTGTTTTTTAACACCCTCCAAAAACTAAATTTCAATTTCAATAACAATTTAACTCTTATTTAGAGTCTGGTATTAATTTTTTGAGAACAATTACTTGAATTGAATTCATATTGTTTGGACCTCCTATTTTAAGGAGAACACCCAACGCGAAAAAAATACTCCGCTGTGTGCTTACCACGCAGCCGCGTGACTTTTATCGGTGCCACAGCCCTTCATCATCTTATAACAGACCATATAACCCCATTGTCTAGCAGCTCCATGATATGGCACTAATACATCATCAGCTGTTTAACCTATGCTTTCCGCTAGGATATCCAGAGATGGTCTGCAGGCGCTTGGGTCGGCCCGTTGAGGGCGGAAGTATGGAGGATGGCCGCAGCAGGGCTGGCCCAGGCGAGTCTTTGAAGTGGAAAATATTAAAAAATTAAAACACCGGACGGGAGTTTGAACTTGAGACCTCAGGGTTTGGAGCCATATAACACTACCAGTTACCTATAAAGCTTATAGTGTTACTAGATGCCAATATTTCTTCCTAATGCACTTTCAACCTTGGCAGTTTTTGTTTGTTTTAAAATTTGTTGCAATCTTTATTATACACAAATCTCTACAACTAAAAATTATGAAAATGACTCATCTGCCACACCCATGGTGAAGCCACAACTTTCATCCTTTTAGCCATGATAGGCTATTTCATCAACCTAGGCCCCACTCACCCATGCATGCAAAATTATTTTAGCGAATTTAAAAAAAGTCATAACTTTTAAACCAAAGATATAAATTAAATTCCGATTGCACCATTAAATTCCTCATAATAAATCCTTCAAAACAAGATCACACGTGGATATATTTAGATAAAATTTTATTAATGAATATTTATCCTACAACTAAAAATTATGAAGAGGACCCGTCCACAACTTCTATCCCTTTGGTGGTCTTTTTTACTGTGCCATGACATGCTATTCCATCCTATGCATGCAAAATTATTTTAGCGAATTAAAAAAAGTCATAACTCCTAAACTAGATATATAAATTAAATTCTGATTGCACCATTAATTTTCTTATAATAAATCCTTCAAAACAAGATCACACACGGATATATTTAGATAAAATTTTATTACTGAATATTTATCTTATAAAGATAAAATATTTTATTTTATTAAGTAGAAATAATATTCTAGGTTCAACAGACAATGTTCTGTCTTTGTAAAAAAAATATTATCGATTTAGAAGAATAGTATTTTAGTTTTAGGTTTATGAAACTGGTATTACAATATACATAAAAATACATAAATACATGACATAGATAAAAATAATAAAAAAATCTAGAGTAAAAAGCATTAGAAAAAGAATAAAAAAACAAAATAGAGAAAATTTTCAAATAATGTCAAAGGGTTACTTTTCAAATATCGTAAATATATTTATAGAATATTAACATCATTAAATACATCATAAAACATCATTAAATATATTACAGAATATCACATCTATTATAGATTACATGTGTGCTAACTGCTAAGTGAACACCGTAAGAAACATCATATAACATCACATATCTTATACTCTTATAAAGCTAAACCCCACTAGAGAATTCTCTCAACATGCAAGCTATCCACATCAACAATCCACTAGAACTTACAATTATAGCCAACTAGCACATATAATTATGATAGTTATCTCTTTATCCACTAACATGCATTTAGTTGGCCAGCCAAACCATTCATCAAAATTAATTTAAGATAGTTTCATCCATATAACTATAAGTATAAATAGTCTAATTTCTTTTAAATTATCTGGAATCCCCGCAGCAACGTGCGGGGTATTCTCCTAGTATACTAGGTAAACATGACATAACACAACATAAAACACTAAATATATACTACATAAATATAACATATATATAGAAAATAAAAATAAAAAATAAAATTACTAAGAAAAAATATAAAAACAAACATAATTAACAAATGATAAAAAGTGCATAGAGCAAATAAAATTAATGAATAATTTAAATAAGGAAATAAAATATAAAATAAGAATGAAGAAACATAGAAAATAGAAAAACAAATAGAAGCAAGGAAAAACAATAAAAATAAAATCAAAAGAAAAATAAAATAAAAGGTAAAATTAAAACAAAAAAAGAATAAGAAGAGGACAGAAAATAAAATAAAATCGAAAAACAAAAACTAAAAAGAAATAAAAAAGGAAGAATATAGACAGAAAAAATAAAATAGAAATGAAGAAACATAGAGTATGTGGATTTTAAAACCCGTAACAACGTACGAGCATTAACCTAGTGAAATATATATTTTACATTTTTTGGCATGTAATTTTTATATCATACATTTTCACTGCTATCTACAAAATTTGATAGTTTTTTCTCCCGTTGCAACGCACGGGCATATTTACTAGTTGTTTTTATTTGGCAAATATTATCCAATAATAGACTAACTAGACTCAAAAGATTCATCTCATGATTTACAAGCAAACTGTGTAATTAGTTTTTTTCATCTATATTTAATGCTTCATGCATGTACCGCAAAATTCAATGTGATAGAAAATCTTGAAAAGTTTTTGGTTTTGGGATGAACTAAACAAGGCCGAATTCGTATTTTGCCTTTTGGGCCATCGACTATACTCTGTATATAACTAAACATCATTGGTGACTTAATAGATAGTAATAATTTTTTAAAACTAGCAAATATGTACGTACGACACGCACGTGTTTCCATATGAGAATCGACGGAAACAGCTCACACATGTCTATGTTTTTAGATGAACATGTGTCTATGGTTATTATAGGCTTACGTACTTTAACGTGTGACTATTAAAAACAATGGTATAATTAAAGTAAAAAGCATATATTGTATATATATATATAGCAAGTAATAATTGATATAAATAGGAAAAAATAGATTTTTTAAATTGAGTTGAGTGATTTATTACGTAAATAATGTAGATAATTAGGATTTAATGTTCTTCTTAGTTCCTTTGCTGTTCATCTATATGGCATAGTAAGCAGAAATAAATTATAACATAATTTTACATGATTCTGATAAGTCACAAATGCAACCAAACAAGAAAAATAAATAAATTAATTTAACGTGCCTTTGTGACAACGGTAGTTCATCCATGTACACAATAGTTTTTGTCCTCTTTCTATTGAGATGAATAGCTTTGTTTTGGCTAAAACCTCATCTTTAGACAACACTGTTTCAGCAGAAGTACTCCGTACAACAATTATTGATGTATCTATTTTTATATCATATTTTACCAATCAAAGAAATAAAAATGATTTGTTAATATTATATTTTTTACAAACATAAACCCAATAATCTAATCAGGTCAAAGATAGACAGACGGATCTTTTGGTCGCCTCCCCGCTACTTGCATGCTCTCCTCAAGTGCACGTGCTTGGAAGCTGGTCATTACCCTCGCATGGCTGCCCATGAAGGAGCCGCATCCGGCAGCTCTCCAAGGGTCATCCAGCCACAGCCACGCTCCCAACGTCGTACATCATCTTCTCACTACTCCGCCGCCGTTGACAGCACTCCGTTCTCGATCGACCCTCGCAGCAGTCATGGGGTGTGCACGAGGTCGTAGACATGACGGCGGTGACGACCACGGCAGGGAGATGGAGAGGCCTAAGTTTTTTTTCCCTCTACGATGGCGGCAGCAAGGGTCACGTTCGTTGCATGGGGTGCAGACTGTGGGTACATACAGACGGGTACGTATATTGGTAGGTTATTATCCAATAATAGACTAACTAGACTCAAAAGATTCATCTCATGATTTACAACTAAACTGTGTAATTAATTTTTTTTTATCTATATTTAATGCTTCATGCATGTACCGCAAAATTCAATGTGATAGAAAATCTTGAAAAGTTTTGGGTTTTGGGATGAACTAAACAAGGCCGAATTCGTATTTTGCCTTTTGGGCCATCGACTATACTCTGTATATAACTAAACATCATTAGTGATTTAATAGATAGTAATAATTTTTTAAAATAAGATAAATTATCAAATTTAATATTAAAAAAGTCAAACATTTTACAATTTAGAATTAATTGAGTAATAAATAGTAATATATATGCTACTGCCTACACTACTGTAGGGCTTGGTCACGCCATCGATCAAGTTGCAAGGTGATAGCAACACTCCTAGATCTATGGGCTCCTCTTTCTTTATTGCATTTTTGAAGAACCTAGCGAACTGAGGTCTGAAGAACATATTAATCCAGCATACGGAACAATTTCTCAACGGAAAAACAAGCAAAAAGAAAAAAGAAAAAAAAGTCCTCAGCTCCTGTCAGATACCAGCACATGAGTATATAAGCAAGCTCTTGCATGTGATGAATTCAAACAAGATGTCGAACACTCCACACTTCCACGCCTTTTTCACAACATCCTTCAGCGCACTCCTATATCTTCATTGCCTCCAGAGTCATCACCTCTGATCTTCTACAGATAGCTTGTACTGCAATGCAAATATAGAATGGCACTTTCAGTAAATGGATATTGCATAACTAGCCTATGCAGGTAATTCTGATTATGAAATAACTTCAGGCACAGATTCAGAAAACATAATTGCAGACATATTGTTTAGCTCAATCCAAATGCCAGTTGATAGTTGAAAAAGAAACATGGGTCCTGAAATACATGACAATCCACTAAGGCGCCAATTAAAAGGGGTCATCAGCGCTGAATTCACTTTTGTGCCATCTAAGTGAACTTGACCATGTTATAGAGAAGTGTGCTGCACAGAAAGATCAGATGCCATATGGAAAGTGGAAACTAGAGCTAACCTTTCTATTTGAAGAATCTAGAGTATTTCTTCGCTATTTGAACAGCATTTAAGATATGATTGCCTTTCACTGGCAGTGGCAGAGATGCTTTCCATGACAACACACTACTTGTGGTTGCTGACTTCACAAATGATACAGCCTGAGCACAAGGTTTCCCACCCAACCTGTCTCCAAAATATTTCATCCTGTCTTGGATAAACTTATTGTCTTTCATAGTCTGCTCTCTTTGTTCCTGTATCCTTCTGTACAGGTTCTCAAGGGGTATCACTCTAGGATCGCCACTTCCTGGATCAACAGGTTCCCAGGTCGAATTAACCATTGAAGGTTCCTTGTCAACATAATCCGGCGGTATGAATGATCGAGGCATAATAAACATGTTTTCTAAAATATCTTCAAGGCCTTTTATGCCTGCAGCATTCAGCCTTTCATTGAGGTGCAAAGGCTGGGATTTATTGCAAAAATTCGCAAAAACATACTTTCCCAGACTTACACCAGCTTTTCCCCAAACCTTGACCAGCAATTTGATAATTGGATCTTTCTCGTCGAAAGTAGTACTTTCACCTGAGAATAATGCCCCACTCACTGCTTCATATGCCTTATGGATCTTCAATGGTTCCATAATGTGAGCAACTGCAACTCCAAGTTGCTCATCAATTTGATCAAGATCACTATTTTCATCGACTTCTGATAATACAGAACATAGTGTTCTTAGAGCATCTATCCCGATAGGGATGTTTCCGATCCCTTTTTTGGCGACTTGGGAATACTTGCCCTCTCCATTCAGTGAAATTGAATATTCATGCTGTATATAAAGGGTATGATTCTTACGCTCAAACTGGACAATTGCATTGGCTCCTGCTGCTCCATAGAGCCAAGCTGCCCTACCATCAATAATGAGATTTACTGATCTTGGTCCATATCTGAGGACAAGATGTATTTGTTAGAATTAATTGCTCCTTATTGTAATCTCCTAGCTATTTGTGCAGGCGCCAGCTATACTGGCCCTTTCTCACTGCTGGCCCCTTGGGCCATCCCTCTCCCTCTCTCCTATATAAATGTAATCCCTCCTGTAATCTATTCATTCAGATATTCAATCCCAGCCTGTTTGGCTTCTATCATGGTATCCGTCTAATCGTATCCTCTGCTTCCGCTCTTTTCCCGTCGCCCAGCCCAGACCCGCGCGCGCCTCCCAGGCCGCCGCGCTCAGGCCACGACGGCCACCGCGCGCCCTCTTCTGGCCGCCGCGCGTCCACCATGGTTGCTCCCTCCTCCTCCGACGTCTCCGGCCCCGGCACCTCGGCTGCCGCCGCCGCGGCCAAACTGCGCGACGAGGCGCTCGCCACCGCCAAAGCTCTCGAGATCGAGGCCGCCTCCCTGCGCGACTCCAACCAGGCGCGCAGCGCCCAACTCAAGGAGGCGGCGGACCTCCTCACGTCTGCCGCCGCCGCCCAGGAGCGGGTCCGCGCGGCTGCCGCCGCCCTGGACCTGGAGCGCGAGCAGGCCGACCTGCTGGAGCAGCAGACCGCGGCCCTCCGCGCGCGGCTCCACCCCGAGCATCCCCACGACGACGACTCGGAGGGTGACGGCCACTTCATCTCCACGGAGACTGCGGCTGTTGCTCATCTTCATAGCCAGGCAGCCGCTGTGCAGAACATCAAGAATCTCATCCCAATTGTTCTTGATCTGCAAGCCTCTAATTACTCCAAATGGCGTGGTTACATCCTGCTCATCCTTGGCCGGTTTGCTCTGAAGGACCACGTCCTCAGCGACACCATCCACCCCCACGATGCCGCATGGTCCCGCATGGACTGTGTCGTCGTCTCATGGATCTTCAACACCATTGCCCCTGACCTCCTTGACGTCGTCCACGAGCGTGACGGCATCACTGCTCGGGCGGCGTGGCTCGGCCTCGAACAACAGTTCTTCAACAACCGGGAATCACGGGCCATGCTCCTCGACGCGGAATTCCGCACTCTCTGCCAGGGTGCTCTCTCTGTTGATGAATATTGTCGCAAGATGAAGAACATGGCAGACGCGCTCGCCGACCTTGGTGAACCCGTCCTGGACCGGACTCTGGTGCTGAATGTGCTGCGCGGCCTAAACGAACGTTTTCAGTTCATGTCACAGCTCGTCACGCGGCAGAAGCCCTTCCCATCCTTCGGAGATGTCCGTGCTGATCTGAGGCTGGCTGAACTCAACATGGCGTCACCTTCAGCTCCGCCCTCGGCCCTCGTCACCGCGCCATCCAGTAAGCCGTCTACTCCGTCCCCCGCTCCTCAGCGCCCTCCACAGCCTGCTAGGGGACAGCAGCTCGGCCACACCACTGCTCCTCCACGCCTTCCTCAGGCTGCTGGGGGACAGCAGTCCGGCAACGGCAATAACCGCGGACGGCGTCGCCGCGGTGGACGCGGTCAAGGAGGCGCTCCAGCCAGCAATCAAGCTGGACCACCGAATGGCCACCAGTGGCCATCCTTCTTCAACCCATGGACCGGGTCCATCCAGATGTGGCCCGGGTCCAACCCAGGTGGCTCTCGTGGTCCTCCTCCACCGCCTCATCAAGCTCTCATGGCCGGGGTGCCCCCAGGCTACTTCGCTCCTCAGCCAGTTCCAGGGGCATACTACCAGGCGCCCCAGCAGGCGCCCACCTCCACCTGGTCGCCATCACCATGGACTACTGAGGGCCTCGCCAACGCCTTCAGCACTGTCAGCCTCAATCTGCCGCCCAGCAACTCGGATTGGGTCTTTGACTCAGGTGCTTCCTCCCACATAGCCGGTACTCCTGGTATGGTCACTATGTCTCCAACCTCCTCTTTTCCTTCTTCAATTGTTGTGGGAAATGGCGCCACTCTTCCGGTTGTTGGCACCGGCTACTCCACCCTCCCTGGCCCATTTCGCCTCAACAATGTTCTCATTGCACCTGACATTATTAGAAATCTCTTGTCAATTCCACAATTCACCACTGATAATCTTGTTTCTGTCGAGTTTGACCCTCTTGGTGTTTCTGTGAAGGATCTCCGTACCAGGAACCTCCTCCTTCGTTGTGACAGCTCGGGACCCCTCTACACCTTGCAGCTCCCGACATCGCCATCCGGTTCCTGTGCTCTCGTGGCCACTCCCTCCTTCACTACTTGGCACCATCGGCTCGGTCATCCGGGGAAGGCTACTCTTCAGACTCTTGCCAAGTCATCCGCCATCATCTGTAGCAAGCCCAACGATGACACTCTCTGCCATGCTTGCCAGCTTGGGCGTCATGTCCGCTTGCCCTTTTCCAATTCCCTGTCTCGTGCAACAAAAAATCTTGATTTAATACATTGTGATTTGTGGACTTCACCAATCATTAGTGTATCTGGTTTCAAATATTATCTAGTAATTATTGATGACTGCTCGCATTTTGTTTGGATCTTCCCGCTCAAACTAAAGTCTGACACCTTTATTACTCTCTCCAATTTTTTTGCCTATGTGCTCACCCAATTTGGTTGCACCATCAAGTCTGTACAGTGTGACAATGGGCGCGAATTTGACAACTCTGCGTCTCGGGCTTTCTTTTCTGCCAAAGGTGTCACCCTTCGCATGTCATGCCCCTACACCTCACAGCAAAATGGCAAAGCCGAGCGCATGCTTCGCACTGTCAACAACGTCACCCGCACCTTGCTTTTCCAAGCATCCATGCCTCCCACTTACTGGGCTGATGCTCTTGCCACAGCCACTCTCCTCATCAATCGCCTCCCAACCAAGACACTGAACATGAGCACTCCCTTCTTTGCTCTCTATGGCACTCTCCCTTCCTACCACGACCTTCGTGTTTTCGGGAGCACCTGCTACCCCAACCTCACCGCCACCACCCCACACAAGCTCGCTCCACGATCTTCCTTGTGCGTCTTTATTGGCTATTCTCCTGACCACAAGGGGTATCGATGTCTTGACCTCACTACAAACCGCGTCATCATCTCACGACACGTTGTCTTCGACGAAACCACGTTCCCTTTCTCCCTCCGTCGACCTTCGCCACCTCCACATGAGCTCGATTTTCTAACTAACGACGATTCTTCGTCAGTTTTACTTCCACCTGCAGGTACTTCGTGGGCTGCTGGCCTTCTGCCAGCCCGCATGCCCTCCCAGCCGGTGTCCACCTTGGGCGCACCGTCCCTCAGGCAGCCTTCGTCAGGCTTCGTGCCTCGGCCGCTAGGCTCCTCTCCAGCTCGACCTGTACAGGTGCCCATGCAGCCCTCAGCACAGGCGCCTCGTCCGTCGGCGCCCATGACACCCCCTGCAGAGGCGCCCCCGGCGCCCATGGTGCCCTCTACAGAGGCATCTCCGGCGCCTCCGGCGACCTCTACTCCGGTGCCCACGGGTCCTCCTGTACAGGCACCTGTTGCGGCACCCTCCTTCAACAAACCACCGGTCATCCATGTCTACACTAGGCGTCCACCTGCCTCCAGCACACCACCGGCGTCCGCTACTAAGCCACCTCCTCGACGCTCCAGCATGATTCCTTCACCACCGCGCTTCGTCAAGAATGACCCTCCACTTCCAACAGGAGCTATCCCCATCCCGCCAGTCGCCAACACTCATGGCATGGCGACTCGTGGGAAGTCCGGTTACCGGCAGCCGCGCCTGCAGCCGCGCCTCGCGCTACACACTGAGGCGCTGTCCCCTCTGCCACGCTCCTGTCGTGACGCCCTCGCCGACCCACAATGGCGTCGGGCCATGGAAGAGGAGTATGCTGCCCTACAAGACAACAACACTTGGGAGCTTGTTCCCCGTCCTGCCAAGGCGAATGTGGTCACTGGCAAATGGATCTTCAAGCATAAGTTTCATGCAGATGGTTCCCTGGACAGATACAAGGCTCGCTGGGTCCTTCGCGGGTTCACTCAACGTCCCGGTGTTGATTACGACGAGACATTCAGCCCCGTCGTCAAACCTGCTACCGTCCGGACTGTCCTCACCTTGGCTCATTCCTTGGACTGGCCCATCCATCAACTTGATGTGAAGAACGCCTTTCTTCATGGGACTTTGTCAGAGACTGTGTACTGCTGCCAGCCCACTGGTTTTGCTGATCCTGCACTTCCTGGACATGTCTGCAAACTCAACAAATCCCTTTATGGCCTCAAGCAAGCGCCGCGTGCATGGTACAGCCGGTTTGCCTCCTTCCTGCTGTCTCTAGGCTTCAGTGAAGCAAAGTCAGACACATCCCTTTTCATTTATCGCCGTGGCACTGAGACAGTTTACCTGCTGCTGTATGTTGACGACATAGTCCTCACTGCCTCCTCCATACAGCTCTTACACCGTGTGATTGCGGCACTCAAGAAAGAATTCGCCATGAAGGACCTTGGCCCTCTCCATCATTTTCTTGGTGTGGCTGTCCAGCGCCACAAGGACCAACTCACTTTGTCACAACGTCAGTACACCTTGGACATCCTTGCTCGCCATGGGATGAGCGACTGCAAACCTTGCACTACTCCTGTTGACACATGTGCCAAAGTTTCTGCAGATGCTGGTCCTGCTGTTGCTGATCCCACAGCCTATCGCAGTCTTGCAGGCGCGCTCCAGTACCTAACTTTCACCCGACCTGACATTGCGTACGCCGTGCAGCAGATCTGCCTCCACATGCATGATCCTCGAGAAGCTCATCTTGTGGCTGCCAAGCGGATCCTTCGGTACCTTCAGGGCACTCTCCACTTTGGTCTGATCATCCCTCGGTCTGCTCCAACACAACTTGTGGTATACACTGATGCAGATTGGGCTGGATGCCCTGATACACGACGCTCCACCTCTGGATACGCTGTTTTTCTTGGTGGCAGCCTCGTCTCCTGGTCATCCAAGAGGCAGCCCACCGTTTCTCGGTCAAGCGCCGAGGCCGAGTACCGGGCCGTGGCAAATGGCGTTGCTGAGGTTTCATGGCTACAGCAGCTTCTACAGGAACTGCACCACCCTCTGCAGTCTGCCTCCATCGTCTACTGCGACAACGTCAGCGCCGTTTACCTCTCCTCCAACCCCATTCAGCATCAGCGCACCAAGCATGTGGAAATCGACCTCCATTTCGTCCGGGAACGCGTCGCTATTGGTGCTGTTCGTGTGCTTCACGTCCCCACCACCTCACAATTCGCAGATGTCTTCCCAAAGGACTTTCGTCTTCTGTGTTCATGGATTTTCGCTCCAATCTGAACGTTCGTTCCACCGAAGTTCCGACTGCGGGGGGGTGTTAGAATTAATTGCTCCTTATTGTAATCTCCTAGCTATTTGTGCAGGCGCCAGCTATACTGGCCCTTTCTCACTGCTGGCCCCTTGGGCCATCCCTCTCCCTCTCTCCTATATAAATGTAATCCCTCCTGTAATCTATTCATTCAGATATTCAATCCCAGCCTGTTTGGCTTCTATCAGTATTGTTCCTCTGGATGGTACTATGTGCACAAATCTGTCATAACCCAGAATTGGACGCAAATTGATGCTGACTCCATTTGACACATACCAAAATCTTAAGTGAGCCATCACCATCATGTATTGTTCCCATACATCATAATTACTTCCATCAAGTACAAATGTGACAGTATTCTATAATTTCAGAGGAAAAAAATAAATCAGTATAAACAAAAATGCATATAGACTTTTACTTAAGTATAGTTTCTTACACGTATCTTGTCGGCAAACTTCGCAATTTGGGCTCCATGTTTCAGCATCCCATACGCAACCTGCTGATAATACAACTTGCAGCAGTAAGAATTATGCAGAAATTCAGTGTGGATTACTAAAATTTTCACATGTATTGTCACATCCTCCATGGGCTCAGTGACCGCTACGCCCAGCTCCGGACGTGGATCACCCAGCAGTGGCCCTTTCCCACCTTCCTGCAGGTCCGTGATGACCTTGTCATGGAGGAGCTCACTCAGGCCTCCAGCCTGGGTCCACCTCCTAGCCGGGGTCCTCGCCCTCCTCGACTGCCATTGCCGCCACTCCTCCGCCGCGTCCGTCCGCTCCGCCACCGTCGTCTCTTCTTGGTCCTCTTCCCCCCGGGCGGAGCGGGGGTGGGGGGCCGTGGTGGCCGTCGTCGCGGCGGAGGGGGACGTGGTGCGGGTCCTAGCCATGGGAGTAACGCGGCACCGATGCCTCCACACACCGCACGCTGGCCCTCTTTCCACAACCCTTGGTCAGGGCGCATCTCCATGTGGCCTTTCCACGCTCCCGGCGGTGAGCCTCGCCCGTCGGTGACCATGCTCGCTGGTGTTCCTCTGGGGTTTCCCTCAGCGACTGCATGGGCTACACCTCCTGGAACCTCGCCCAGGCCTGTCGGTTGGGACCCGACGGCTTTCGTCCACTCCTTCAGCACTATGGCCCTAACACCGCCTGTCGGTCCAGACTGGATCGCTGACTCGGGTGCCACTTACCACACTACTCCAGACCCTGGTATACTCTCCTCCGTTCACCCTCCTTCTTCCTCTCACCCTTCGTCCATCATGGTCGCCAATGGTTCATGCCTTCCTGTCACGTTCGTGGGTGCCGCCGGCACTCATGGTTCTTTTCGTGTCCCTAATGATTTTGTTAAACCTTCTATGGTTCACAACCTCCTTTCCATTCGTCGTTTTACAGCTAACAATTCCTGTTCTGTTGAATTTGACTCTTTTGGTCTTACTGTGAAGGATTTGGCTTCCCGGCGTCCTCTTCTCCGATGTGACATCACGGAGCCCCTTTACACCCTTCGTTTTTCAACGTCTGCTCCACCCTCTTCGCCGTCTATTTTGTCACTTGCTTTCGCCGCTATTCCTTCCTCCACCATTTGGCACCGTCGCCTTGGCCATCCTGGTCGTGATACTCTGATGCAGCTTAGTCGTAGTTTCGACATTCATTGTACTCGGGCTCATGATGAGCACCTGTGTCATGCATGCCAACTGGGCCGCTATGTTCGACTTCCTTTTCATACTTCTTCACATGCTGCCCATGTTTTTGATCTTGTACACTGTGACCTATGGACATCTCCTGTCATCAGCATTTCTAGCTATAAATACTATCTTGTGGTGGTTGATGATTTTTCCCTGTGGATACCCCTTGCGTGCAAAGTCTGATGCGTTCCCCGCACTTCTCCACTTTTTCGCCAAGGTATCTACTCAGTTCGGCCACACCATCAAGGCTGTCCAGTGTGACAATAGTCGTGAGTTCGATAACACCACCTCCCGTGCCTTCTTCCTCTCTCACAGTGTCCAGTTGCGCATGTCTTGTCCGTATACCTCCTCCTAGAACGGCAAGGCTGAGCGCATGATTCGCACCACGAACGACATCATGCGCACCCTTCTACTCCAGGCGTCGCTTCCTGCTCGCTTCTGGGCTGAGAGTCTGCACACCTCCACCTATCTTCTTAACCGCCTTCCTTCCGTTGCCTGCCCAGCTCCTACGCCACACCATGCTCTCTTCGGTACCCCTCGGTATGAGCACCTTCGTGTCTTTAGGTGTGCGTGTTACCCTAACACCATTGCCACCGCTCCCCACAAGCTGGCTCCCCGTTCCACTCTGTGCGTCTTCCTCGGGTATTCTCCGGATCACAAGGGTTACCGTTGCTTTGACCTCACCTCTCGTCGGGTCCTCATCTCTCGCCATGTGGTGTTTGATGAGTCCGTCTTCCCCTTCTCCACCACCACCACACCCACTTCCACCCCTGACTTTGACCCCTGCTCTATGTTTCCCACTGACATGGCGATCCAGCCACCTTTGCCGTTGTATCCTGCAGGTACTGCTCCCTCGTGCTCTTCGCCGGGCCTGTGTCACAGCTTGCCGCCCACCAGTGATGCTCTTGGCCCTGCACCCTGCACGGGTTCAGAGGCGTCGCCCTCCGCTACTCCATCTGCCCCTCCGCCCGACGCGAGTCTGGGGGCATCGGTTTCCGCGCCCCCTGCGCGCTTCGCCTAGCTGGTGCACGTCTACCAGCGCCGTGCGCGGCCAGCTCCGCTGCCTCAGTCGCCCATGGTGGTGCCTCAGTCACCCCCGGTGGTCTCTTCTCCGTCGGCGATGCCTCCACCACCTGTGGCCTCTTCTCCGCCGGCGACGCCAACTCCGCCGCCGCGGCCCCCGGCTGCCCGTGTCGTGCCGCCGGTGTACCACCCAACACTCCTTCACTGATACCCGCATCACGTTCACCCTATGGTGATGCGACACGCGGCTGGTACCCTGCGGCCCCGGGCTCTCGCGGGCTCGCGGCGACCCCGGTGAACCGCAGGTCTCTCCTGTACCCTCTTCCGTTCGTGAGCCTTGTGAGAACCACACTGGCGCCGCGCGATGGAAGACGAGTACGCGGCGCTCCTTGCCAACCGGACATGAGATCTGGTACCGCGTCCGCCTGGCTCCAATGCCGTCACCGGCAAGTGGATCTGGACGCACAAGCGGCGGGCTGATGGTACCCTTGATCGGTACAAGGCTCGTTGGGTTCTCCGGGGTTTCACTCAGCGCCCTGGGGTCGACTATGATGAGACATTCAGCCCAGTGGTGAAGCCGGCCACCATCCGCACAGTACTCTCACTGGCTCTCACTCGCTCATGGCTCGTGCATCAGCTGGACGTCAAGAATACCTTTTTGCATGGTACTCTCACTGAGACAATCTACTGTAGCTACCCAACGGGGTTTGTTGACTCTTCTAGTCCCGACATGGTTTGCTGACTCAACAAGTCTCTCTACGGCCTCAAGTAGACCCCTCGGGCGTGGTACTCTCGGTTTGCTGCATTCCTAGTGACACTGGGATTTGTAGAGGCCAAGTCAGATACGTCCCTGTTTATATATCACCATGGAGTTGAGACTGCCTACCTGCTGCTCTATGTTGATGATATTGTGCTCACAGCCTGTAGGCCGTCACTACTTTGTCACATCATCACCTTCCTTCGACTGGAATTTGCTATGAAGGATCTTGGTGTGCTCCACCACTTCCTCAGGGTCACTGTTGAGCCTCGTCCCACTGGGCTCCTTCTCCACTAGTGGTAGTATACTCTTGATACCCTGGAACGAGCTGGTGCACATAGGGCAAGCTGTCAGAGGCCGAGAGCACCCCCGTGATAGATCCTACTGCATATCGGAGTCTTGCCGGTGCACTTCAGTACCTTACCTTCACCAGGCCGGACATCACCTATGCAGTTCAGCAGATTTGTCTACCCATGCATGATCCCCGAGAGTCCGACCTTGCTGCTCTAAAGCACATCCTCCGCTACCTCCACGACACTGTCGACTACCGTCTGCTCTTCCACCGGTCTTCCTCCACTGAGCTCGCTGTCTACACTGACGCCGACTGGGCCGGGTGTCCGGACACTCGGCGCTCCACCTCCGGCTACGCTGTCTTTCTGGGTGGCAACTTGGTGTCCTGGTCGTCCCGCCAGCCGGTGGTCTCCCGCTCTAGTGCCGAGACGGAATACCGCGCTATCGCCAATAGCGTGGCTGAGGCCTCCTGGCTCCGGCAGCTCCTTGCCGAGCTCCACAACCCTCTCTTCCGGAGCACGCTGGTCTACTACGACAACGTCAGTGCGGTGTACCTCTCCACCAACCCTGTGTAGCACCAGCGGACCAAACATGTGGAGATCGATCTACACTTTTTTCATGATCGAGTCACCATCGACGATGTTCGGGTCCTTCACGTCCTGACCACCTCCCAGTTTCCGACATCTTCACCAAAGGCCTCCCGCCCTCGACCTTCACCGAGTTTCGCTCCAGCCTCAATATCACCGGTGGCTAGTTGCGTCTGTGGGGGGCTCGTGTATGTGCTTCTTTTCGTGTCCAGTCTGTAACTCCGTTGCGCTGGTAGTTCAGACTGCGGGGAGGTGTTGTGGATTAGGCCATGAGGCCCTGTATATTAGGCTCATGAGGCCCGTGTATGACTGTTATACAACCACCCTTCTAGGGTTGGCCCAGTAATCCAATCAGAATTTCTAACAGCTTCACCTATGACATCAAAAAGACTTGACCTCAACCGAGAAAGAGTCCTAGTTTCTTGGCACTAGAGCGAGGAGATGACAAATTTCTCTAGCCCCAGCCAGACTCCATAGAAGTATTTCCTCTCTAATGAGCAACAATAAAATTTCACAACCTTTAATAAAATTTCACAATGTTGATAATACAAAATCTTTAATGAAATTTTGATTACTACACAGATGGGATAATATTTCACATGTATTGTATATTTCTCAATGAATAAGCATATCGTGCATCCAAACCTTTTTAAAGAATCTAATATCTAATAGCCAAAAGAACCCATATAATACATAATTGTCAAACGAACAGATATGTTCGCCAGAAGAATACTCACTGTATTTGATTGTGTCCTTATAAAATCAACAGCTTGGTGCCTTGTTTGGCAATCCCTGCAAAAAAAGGACATGGAAGAGCCGTGTGAATTTTAGAGCAAACAACATAAAAATTATTTACAAAATAGCATTATGTATCATTAAGTGCTGATGTCATCCAGAGTTCCAGAAGTATGGTAAAATTCACGCTCTTCAAAGTTCTTCCAAATTAAAAAAAAACTCATGATGTTTTCAGCAAATTAACTTGCACAATTATCAGGACACAAGACACTATAAACATAAGCGAACAAAGGATTGGCAGATATTATTGCGCCATCCTGTAATTCTGACCCCTCTGGGCCCATCACATCAAACTAAGGAAAGAACTTATTATATCCAGAAGTTCAAAAACCATACAAAATGGTGCAGTGGCCCAGTCCAAAGCAAATAAAACTTAACTGAACCAAAACCTACAAACCCCACCCCTGGACAATTTGAACACTAATATAAAGAACTTGGAAAAGACAAATGTGTGGAAGATAACTATCATTTTAGCTTGATTATGTTTCATGGAATCAAGGACATCTCGTAGCAAACAAAATAAAACAGTCCATAAAACAGTGCACCAGTGTCTTTTAGCTGAAAACTTACCAGATTCCATTACATGCTATGATAAGAAACTGGTCATCTTGAGTTAACTCTTCCTAACAAATAAGGGACCAATTTTCCATCAGATGGTACCCAGATGGATGAAACACATTTTAGTGACAGTATATAGTAATACTTACAGGAAAGGCAGTAATTGCTTGTTGTTGGGGACATAAATCCTTGTTATCCTTGTACAGCAGGTCACCTGAAATGCAAGGAAGTAAAACACTGATAACACAATCAATTGTAGAATCCCACAACAGACTCAAAATTCAGGTAGAACTATACCAAGTGATATTGCAATTGCAATTCCATCATCAACACGATGGCATTTCCTCTCACTAAAAGTTACCGCATGTCCTGTAGCTGGAAGGCTTGGTTTAAAGTCTGTGGATAGATTAACCGCCTTTGCGTATAATGGAAATAAACAGAGTATTAGGCACCATTAGAATACATTTAGTGGTACAAAATATCAGGCTGATTTGGTATCAGACATATGCTTGACAAAAGAATGAGTCAACGGACCACATTATTCCTTGAGAGTACACAGCGAGAATCACCAGCATTTCCCACAATGATTTGGTTGCCTCTAATGAGAACCACACACACAGTACATCCATCATTTTCTGGCCCCGGATAGGCAGGCTTCTGGAAAAATTTTGAGGATGAAGTGAAATGTTATAAGCTACAAGCTTTCATATGCTAGATTTTATAGATAAAATAGTTGAGTAAGAACCTGACAGAAGAAGGGTAGAAGTAGACTCCAGCGCAGAGCCTTTCTATATGCTTTCCAATTGTCATTACCACCATACCCAGATAATTCCCACCCTGCACTCCTGTCTTTCATCATCTCATCCATCCTACAGCAGCAGAGTAGGAGCAATGCTTACATATTTCTTATTTGCACGTGCAGCAAAAGTTCATCTATCAACTATGAGCAAAGAATAGGCAATGTTGGCCCTTTGTCATCGAACTATAGTAATGGAGGGAAATAACTTATGCCATCTAAAAATATATAATTCATGAATTCAGTGAGCTACAGAAGGCTGAAAACCTTAAGAACGTTCTCTCAATTGCAGTTTGGAGATTATCACGGAAACTTTCATGTCTGAGAAGCTCTGTGTGTAAGTGTCTCGCACAATACTTTGAAACAGCAGGTCCTGAAACAGAATTTCCAATAAACCAAATATCATGGTAAATGGTACCTATTGCTAAAACAAAAAAACGAGTCAACAGTACTCATGAATGCATAGTAAGAACGCAATGGACACAAGTAGCTAAACATCTGGCCTGTCTTTTGGCATCATGCATTTGAAACTTGTTTAAGAGGATTAGAGTGAAGATCATACCTCCCTGGCCATCATAAACACCAAAGAATGATGTGCCAGTTGCAGCATCAAGATTTAAGACAATTGCATGCTGCAGAGAAAGAAGGTTATCATGAGGCTTCAATGGTTTAACAGCAACTTATAGCAACTAGCAAGTCAATCATGTGTATTTCATATAACTATGCACCCAATGATCCTACACAAAGGCTGGTAGGTTACTCACAGCATCCTCCATATTTGGACGGTATCCTTGCATAGCTGACACCGCGTAATCAAATCTTTCATTCCCACCCTCCTCAGTAGTCTTTAGTGTCACAGGTACAGCAAGTGCCATGCATAGCGAAGCTTGATATCCTGCTGCATACTAGTGTGAGTATAATATCCTAAATATTCATAACCAGGAAAATTTTTGGAAAAGAACAAATTAACATCAGCATTTTTTCTCCAGCACACAGGAGAGCTGCTTATCTATATATTAAGATGGACTAACATCACATTTATGATCACAGAAATGCCAGAAAGCATTGATGAAATACAAATAGAAAGATTCATTAGCACTGGCATTGTCCTATGCAAATTAGGATCTCATTGCAGAAAGAAAACATAGATAGGCATATAGCATTGATTGGGAAAGCTCAATGCAGAACTCGCCTTATCTTAACCATTTCTATGGTCAAGGAACCAACAGAGACAATTTTGAATGGCATGCAGGATTTTACCGTGGTATGGAAACAGGGCCCTTGGGTGCATTACAGGACAATTGTATAATATGAAATAAGTAGCAGTTTTCAAGGATGCATTAACATCGTTCTGAAAACCTAAGATCTATTTCAAAAACTAACCCTAAAGTGAACTGAGATTTTGCGATAACACACAGCTTCATGTCAAAATCAGAATAGCAATTTCAGCTTGTATGAATTTTGAGGACCATTACTTCAACATGCCAAATAACAAACTAATTGTATAGGCACTCTATCTAGATGAAGTGAAAACAAGCAACAGTAATGATTTAAGCATTACAAACTTTACTGACAGGAAGGAACTACATAGCGATATGCCACTACATAACATCCTTGACAAGAAATTATAGTAATAGACAAGAAAACACACTCAATTTTGCAAGCTTAACTTACACGGTTAAGCCAGAAATGGCAACCCCGTGACATAAAAAATAAAAAGCAAGGGGGGGGGGGAAATAAAAAGGCATGCAGTTAATTTGCAGCGCATGATGGCACAACAACAACGATTTGAAATTGTTCAGTAAAGGAAAATCCAACAAAGGGCAGAATGCAGCAAGGAAAGAGGAAAAGGGACAGGCAGAGACCAATCCCAGTCGGACGCCCAGTAGTGTCGAGAAGATCAACAGGAAACGGGGTAAGAAAAAAAAAAGGTGGTCCAAATCCACACGTTTCTAAAACCCTAAAACCACTTTCAGAAACAGCGATCTCTCAAACATGCCGAGCATAGCAGATACCAAAACAACGGCAAAAAAAAAAGATAGACAGATCACGAGCAGATTTATCCTCGAGTTTCTGACGCACATAAGCAGTAGCACGACGAACGACAAGAGGAGTTAAACGATAAACGGTTGATGAAAGAACGGCAAAATTTTCGAGAGGAAAGGTGAATCGAGTTCACCATGGAGACGCGGTGCTCATTAGCCGCCTTCCCTTCGAATAAACCAATACGCAAAGCAACAGCAAAACGAATACGGCCGGAACGCAGCAACAACCAGCGCGAAGTCCGAACTGAGGGCGCGCAAAAAGTTTCGGAGATCCAGGGTCTCGCGGAGAAGGATGGAACTCCAAACGAGAGTGTGCTCACCAGCACCGCACAGTTCCCGCATCGTAAGCACACAAAAGCAAAGGCCAAAGGGTTGCCGTCAAGAGATCGACGGGGAGACGAACCAGAAGAACCAGCATGCCCATGTTCGGAGGAGGGAAGCAATCGGAGATCACCATGGAGTCATCGGTGCCCCCGCGGCCCCCTCAACCTCCTTCACCGCCACAAAAACCACCACGACAGTAAAAGCCCAGCAACGCCAACAACGCTACCCAACAGCACCAAAAACACGGAAGAACAACTCACAACAACGAGATCAAATCCGCGGGTCAAAATCTCGCAGGGCTTCGCAAATCCAAAAACACCCAGCACGCCGAGCGTGGAATCTGGTCGATGACAAGGAAAAACAGCAGCAACATTCAAAACACCACCGCGAACTCGCACGGGAGCGAGACGAAATCGCAGCGCTGGTAAGAGATCTTACGAGCTTTAGAAGGAAGTAGCAGGAGAACGGGGTTTGGGGGATGAAGCAGAGTTGAACAGAATCAAAGCGTGGAGAACAGAGAAATGGGAGGAAGCAGAGAGATCGATCTATCACCTTCCCGGGCTGTCCTCGTAGGGGAGAGAGAGAGAGGGGGAGAAAGGGAGAGACTGGGCGAGAGAGAGAGAATGCGGTCGTCCCATGCAAGGGAGGGGGGCGCTTGTACTTTATACCCGGCGGCGCCACCCACTCCACGCCTCGGGTCGGTTGCTTCGCTCGGGTGCCCATGCGCCGATGGATCGGCTGCACCCGGCTCGGCTTCGTTCGGCTCGGCCTCGCGCACGCGTCACGCGCCCAGACAAGTTCACGCCGCGAGCGGTGAACCGCCTTTGTCTTGACCTGCCCAATCAGGAAGGCGGTTAAATGGTTAATCCAGATTCCACCGTCATTAATAGCAAGCCGTGTGTGCCGTAAAGAAAATGCGGTTCGGCAATTAATCCTGTTTGTTAATTAATTATACGAATAGGATAAAGTGGATTAAGCCGATGTGAATAGTACCAAATTTCGAACAAAACACGCACGATGCCGGATCACACTGATGTCACGTTTCTTTCTTGATGGGCACTTCTCTACTTGTTTGTTACAGAGGTCTGGTCCGCCTACTTTTTTACCGCGACAGCTGTATGCCTTAACATTCCCTTCTCCACCCCCTTCCACTTCTATCTGCTTTTAATTTAAATTTATTTTAAAATCAATAGAACCAAGGGGCAAATATCTCGAGACAGACCAGCAAGGTTTCAAGTTTAAAAATGCGCATTTCAGATCCTAATAAATTGAAAGCATCAAATTACATGGACAAACTTTAATTGCTTGGCACCGTGAGAATGGTGCTTATTACTGTACTCAGAGTGTGACTTAATGATCGGCAGAGATAATAGCAGCTGTAAGAGCATGAGGAAAGGTCCGAGACGCTCCAGGATGACTGGGGATCCAAATAGAACAGCTAGCATGATAAGCGTGAGAAATACGAATTCGAAAAATAATCTCGAGGTGATCGCTCGAGCATTGTTGTAAGAGTAGCACCTGGTGTGGTCCCACGATTCAGCACATGGTGCACCGATGCGAGTAGGAATGAGACGCAGCGGGGGCATCGGGCACACGAGCGCCAAAGCTGATGGCTTGGCATTGGCACTCGTCGCGTCGAGCGGCTAGTGCGCGCACGAGGGGCGCCAGACCACCGCTCGCGGCGACGCCAGCACGACAGCTGCATACGAGTCGACGTGGGCAATGTTGCACCTTCACGGGCTGTCGCAGCACCGGCGGCCAGGTAGCGGCAGCTTCTGCGGGGTCAAAGGCCCCCAGCAACGCTCGAGAGACGGAGGACCCGCGGCGGCGTGTGGCTGACCAACCCACGCGACATGGAGGCGGGCCACAGACAGCAATCACGGCATCGACACCAGGAAAAAAATTGGAAAAGAACAAACTAACATCAGTATTTTTTTTTCTCCAGCACACAAAGGAGAGCTGCAAATCTTTATATTAAGATGGATTAACATCAGATTTATGATCACAGAAATGCCAGAAAGCATTGATGAAATACAAATAGAAAGATCCATTAGCACTGGCATTGTCCTATGCAAATTAGGATCTCATTGCAGAAAGAAAAAACAAAGATAGGAATACACCATTGATTGGAAAGCTCAATGCAGAACTCTTATCTTCATCAATTTTATGGTCAAGGAACCAACAGAGACAATTTTGAATGGCATGCAGTATTTTACCGAGGTTTGGAAACAGGGCCCTTGGGTGCGCTACAGGACAATTAATAATTATATGGAAGATAGCAGTTTTCAAGGATGCATTAACAAAATTCTGAAAACCTAAGATCTATTTCAAAAACTAACCCTAAAGTAAACTAAGATTTTTGCGATAACACACGGCTTCATGTCAAAAACAAGATAGCAATTTCAGCTTGTATGAATTTGAGGACCATTACTTCAACATGCCGAATAACAAACTAATTGTATAGGAACTCTATATCTATATGAAATGAAAACAAGCAACAGTCATGATTTAATGATGCTTTAGCATTACAAACTTTTCTGACATGAAGGAACTACTACATAGCCATATGCCACTACATAACATCCTTGACAAGAAATTATAGTAACAGACAAGAAAACACACTCAATTTTGCAAGATTAACTTACACGGTTAGTAAGTAAGCCAGAAATGCCAACCCCGTGACGTATAAAAATAAAAAGCAAGGGGTGAGAAAATAAAAGGGCATGCAGTTTGCAGCGCATGATGGCACAACAACAACGATCTGAAATTGTTCACGAAAGGAAAATCAAGGTGGAGATCCAACGAAGGGCACAATGCAAGGAACAGGAAAAGGGACAAGCAGTCGGGCACGCCCAGTAGTGTCGAGGAGATTAAAAAAAAACGGGTTAAGAAAAAAGGTGGTCCAAATCCACACGTTTCTAAAACCCTAAAACCAAATTCAAAAACAGCGATCTCTCAAACATGCCGATCATAGCAGATACCAAATTAACAACAAAAAAAAATAGACAGATCACGAGCAGATTTATCCTCGAGTTCTGACGCACATAAACAGTATCACGAACGCAAGACGAGTTAAACAATAAACGGTTGATGAAAGAACGGCAGAATTTTCGAGACGAAAGCTGAATCGAGTCCACCATGGAGTCGTGGTGCTCATTAGCTGCCTTCCCTCCGAATAAACCTCTACAACAGCAGCAAAACGAATACGGAAACGCAACAGCGAAGCGCGAACTGAGGCACAACCGCTCAAATAGTTTCGGAGATGCAGGGACTCGTGAAGAAGGATGGAATCGAACTCGAAACGAGAGTGCTCACCAGCACCGCACGCAAGCACACAAAATCAAAAGCAAAGGCTAGCCGTCGACAAGAGATCGACGTTGAGACGACCAACCAGAAGAACCGGTATCCCCGATCGAGTTCGAAGGAGGGAGGGTATGGGAAGATCACCATGGAACCATCGGTGCCCCCGCAGCCTCCTTCACCTCCACAAAAACCACCACGACAGTAAAACCCCAGCAACGGCAACAAAGCTGCCACCAACAGAGAACGCCACCACGCACGGGAGCGAGCGAGAAATCGCAGCGCTGATGAGGGCGAAACGAACAGAAACAGAGCGTGGAGAAGAGAGAAAGGGGAGGGGACGATCGATCTCACCTTCCCGGCCGTTCCTCGCAGGAGAGAGAGACAGAGGGAGGGAGAAAGGGAGAGGGATTGGGAGAGAGAAGAGAGAGAATGCGGTCGTCCCATGCAAGGGAGAGGCACTTGCACAGCTGCATTTATACCAGCGCCACGCCCACTTGCTCCACGCACCCGGCCTCCCCGGTCGATTGCTTGGCTCGGGTGCCCACGAGCCGATGGATCGGCTCACCGGCTCGGCTTCGCGCACGCGTCGCGCCCAAGTTCACGCCGCGAGCCCAGTGATCCTCTTTGCCGCCTTTGTCTTATTACCTTCCCAATCAGGAAGGCGGTTAAATGGTTAATCCAGATTCCACCGTCATCAATAGCAAGCCGTGTGCAGTAAATAAAATGCGGTTCGGCAATTAATCCTATTTGTTAGTAATAATAAATACGAATAGCATGTGGATTATCACGATGTCACGTTTCTTTCCTCAAGGGCACTTTTTTGTCCGGTTTGTTGCAGTGGCCTGGCCCGCTTATACTTTTTAACCGCAAACAGCTGTACTATGCCTTAACATTCTCCTCCCCTTCCACATCTATCTCCTTTTAATTTATTTTCTGATAAAATCTTATAGAACCAGGGGGCAAATATCTCGAGAGTCGAGACAGACCAGCAAAGGTTTCAAGCTTAAAATGCACGTTTCAGATCTATATAAATTGAAAAGCATCAAATTATGTGGACAAACTTTAATTATTCTAACAATTGACACCGTAATAGAATAAACATATAGATTTAATTGTAGGGAAATCTACATAGGCGTATAGTTGTAGCAAAATTAGAGTGTGACTTAAGGATAACAGTTGTACGCGGAGGTGAGCATGAGGAAAGGTTCGAGACGCTATGACTGGGAATCCAAATAGAACAGCTAGCATGATAAGCGTGAGAAATACACGAATTCAAAAAAATCATGAGGTGATCAAGGATTCGTGTAAGAGTAGCACCTGGTGTGGTCCCACGATTCTATACGTGGTGCGCCGATGCGATGCGAGCAAGAACGAGACACGGCCGGGAGCAGTGGAGGCACACGGGCGCCCAAGCTGACGGTTTGGCATCGGCACTCTCGTCGCGTCGAGCAGCTAGTGCACAAATGGGGGCGCCCGCCCACCGCTCGCGGTGCCGCCGGCAACACGAGTCGATCGAGGAGCGATGTTGCACCTTCACGGGTCATCGCAGCGCCGGCGGTGAGGTGGGGGTGGCCGGGCGGGAATGGGTGTGGTGGGTGCACTCCCCTGCAGTGGCCTCGGGCTGCTTCAGACCTCTTGTGCTTTCAGGTTTCCAATAGAGCGTATCAGCCTCGGCGTCTGCAGCGCCCCACATGTCGGCCGCACTCCGCAAAATAGTACAGTAAGTAGCCTTGAAAGTTGAAACAGGACAGGCGTACACCGCAAGGAGCATTTCTGAGTCAAGAGACCGCAGCTGCCCCCACCACACAGATAGTAGACGTCTGGACTCCGGAGGACCTTCCTTTAGGTTATAATAGCTGCCCGTTCAATCTGGAAAAGTAATGAAAATTTACACATGTCATTGGTCATATTTTTGTAGCATGACCTTGAAGAAACATCAGGAACACAAATCTGCCATAGAGGAAACTTTCAGCCAACCTGAGTATTCACTAGCAGCTCCATCCTGACTCAAGCCATGATGACAGATTGTACTCCATAACTCCAGGGAGAAGAGAAGCACAAGCACACCAGACCAATCTGCCCTGCATGTTGGCTCACTTGGCTGCAATGATTTCCCTTCAAGTTTCTTCGCAGAATGTAACTTTGTAAACCCTTTCTGCATTGTCTCCCCCCTTTCTAAATACAACTAATTACTGGTAATTGTTACATATTCCCATAAAATGGTGGACCCTAAACTCACTCTACAAGATTTGAGACTAACACTAACTGGGTTTGCTCTAAAGATTCAGAAGTTTCACCAGGGAGAAACCAGCTACGCCCTGAAGCTTTCTTGTCCTATTACAATCCTAAGTAAAGCACTCCATTTACAACTCAAATATCATCTTCTGGACCATCTTCATGTGTTCAGCCTGCACATTGCCATTTGGACCTGCGATAAGAAACCTCAGGCCGCCGCATGTGATTGTGCCCATGACCAGAGGCCACACCCAACTCGTGAGCCCAAGGTTTGGGAATTGGTAGGTGTGAGCTCCATCTATCAATGCTGAAAACTCCGGTTCAACCCCAGGTAGTCCAATGTTAAGCGGCAATAGTCATTATCCATCAAACTTAGTGCCTCCTGGATGACTGCAACCCATCTGCTAGACCACTGGTCACCTTGCTTGCCTTAACAAATGATGTGGCGGTCAAGATGACATTGCTGAAGTAACCATCCAAAAGTGGAAGATGCAGCCTATCAGTGCCACAGATGAAGCCTTGCACAGAAACACATCGCCGGGCATGCTTGGCTTGCATGGCATATGTGCTGGCATGCTTAAATGTAGTGCACCTTCACATGTGAGAAGCTGTAAGCGCAGGCAACCAAGGTCTGAATGCATTAGCTTGAAAAATGTCTGTGACGATAGCAGATGGCATTGGCTTAGGAAGTGAGGGCCCAGGCCATGGTGAACATGTGGTGAGTGTGATCCATGAAGGGTATCCTGGAAATTTGGAGTCCCATGGCAGAGCTCTGACAATGAGTTGATGAAGTGCAAACTAGACATGCCTGCCATCCACAAAATGGTGTTACAAGCCAGGGAAACGCCTCAACCACCTGGAGCAAAAATTGAGGAGAATTAGCTTCATTAAATGTTTCATACTTCCCATCTGCAGCTTCTGAATAACTGATGATCAAGATAGCCATCATTCCAAACATACTATGAAAAAGGAAATGATTGAAACGGAATGTTGCCTTGACTAATAGAAAGCATGTTGAATATGGAAATCTGAAATTAGCAATGGAACAAGAAACTGATAATGATTTCTGAAAAAAAAAACATCCACAAGATATAAATGTATTTGAACTCTTAAGTACTAAGATGTAAGATTAAGCAATACTTTTGAATTGATCCTAGCAATAAGCACATGGCCATTTTTTTTGTGAAGTCCTAATATATTTTTACCAATCAAAGAATTTTCAATCTCAGCTTCGACATACTTCTTGAAGTAAACGAACCAAAAAGGTGAATATGGAACAGCTAGCAAGATCAGCGTGAGAAATAGTACGAATTCAATAATCTCGAGGTGATCGAGGTTTGGTGTAAGAGTAGTACCTGGTGTGGTCCCACAATTCCGTACGTGGTGTGCCGTGCCGATGCGACTATGCGAGCAGGAACGAGACGGGGGCGCCCAAAGCTGACGGCTTGTCGCGTCGAGCGGCTAGTACGCGCACGGCGCACGGGGGCATCCACCGCTCGCGGTCGCGGCGGCGCCAGCTCGGCGGCCGCACACGAGCGAGCAATGCTGCAACTCCACGGGTCGTCGCAGCGCCGGCATCTAGCGCACGGCCCCTGCGGCCAGGTAGCGGCAGCTTCAGCGGGGTCAAGGCCCCCCTGGCAACGTTCGCGACGCGGAGCACCAGCAGCGGCGCGTGGCTGACCAACCCTCGCGGCATCGCGGGCCACAGACAGCAGCCGCGGCGTGGACACCGGAGCCCAGCCAGCCAGCCCGCGTCGCGGCGCAGCAAAGCCCTCGTGGTGCGCCGGCGCTCCGCGAAATACTCGCCCTGGCGGCACCGCGGCGTCATCGGTCGCGGAACGATGGGAGCGTACTAGCCTAGCCTCACGGTGGCGCTGTGCCGTTGCTTCATCGCGAAGGGAGAGGACAGGGGAGGCGGCGCGGGGGCAGAGAAGGAGGGCGGAGGCGGCGAGGTCGAGGTGGGGGTGGGAATGGGGTGCTCCGCTGCACGTGACCTCGGCCTGAGTTCTTGTGCTTTCAGGTTGGGTGGGGCTCCCCAAGTGTATCGGCGGCCTCGGCGTCAGCTTTTCTGCGCCGAGAGAGCGAGCGAACCAAGGGCCTCGTTTACTTCTAAAAAATTTTGCAAAATAGAAATAGCGACACTTTCGTTTGTATTTGATAAATATTATCCAATTATGGACTGACTAGACTCAAAAGATTCGTCTCGTCAATTTCGACCAAACTGTGTAATTAGTTTTTATTTTCATCTATATTTAATACTCCATGCATACGTCTAAAGATTTAATGTGACGGAGAATCTGAAAAATTTTGCAAAATTTTTGGGAACTAAACAAGGCCCAAGCGAAAGACCACAGCTGCTGCCCGCAAGCCCAACATACGCAGACATACCACGGAGGCAGAGACGTCTGGACTACAACAACGGGTATAAACCGTATAGCGGGCGAGCGCATGGTGCTGTGTTCTTGCTTCCCTCAAAACAATGTGCTTCCTGTTTTTTTGGCGCTCAAAGGTACAATGTTCAGTTTTGCAATGGGGCATTATATATAGATATAGATCTCGACTAGAGCGAGGAGCAAGTGGTAGACATCGTGCATGCATATGCAACCTTCATTGCAGCAGGCAGAGGAAACTCGCTCTCCAGGTGTGGAACAGCCGACATCATTCACTAACCAAGTTGCTACTTTGAAAAAAAAAACAACTAATGTCTTTGTGGGCTGCTGACGTTTGATCGGTGTAAAGCCCGTCGCCCGTTCGAGATTATTGGGCATTAAAAGCTGCCTAGGTGCTTGTTCATTCAGGTTATGAACTGACAACGCCATTCATGAACAGAGGAACATATGTGTTGGGAAATACTTCTAAAATGTTTCACTAATCAGTCTAATCAGTTCATCTCACAATGAAATTAGCACAGGATTCAGAACCGAGATGGCTTTTGTCCATCTTTCAGAATGAACATGCTTGCACAGAATCCCGCATGGAATGTTTCTGACACCTTTAATCAGCTCAAAGAACAACACAATATAGTCTACTAATGCTGAATGAATGTTGCAGTAGCAGTTTAAACTACACCACTCTACATGCCATCTAGTTTAGTTCAGTAATCAGTGCTTAGTGTATGCCACAGCTTCACCTGAAAGGCCTACATGAAGTAGTCGTGCTTTCTGAAAAAACTCCGAGAATTCAGAAATGTGACTTCAGAGTTCAGAGTTCAGACTGTTCCCTTGCATTGCCACCGTTTTCTTTGTGTCTAGAGTATCCATATAACACACACACACACACACACACACACACACACACACACACACACACACAAAAGAAGAGTAAAGCTCGATTTACCCTAAATTAGTTGGTGAATTTGAAAACCCTCCTCAAACTTCAATAAGAGATAGTAAAGCTCGTTTTAGCTCCATGTACAAATTCACACAAGAATGGACAGTTTTTCTATGCTACAATGAAATTAATCTGCAGTTAGAGATAGAATCTGAAAATGTTGCATGTTCCGACCAAGTGTAGTTAGTCTGCTGCTTCTTGCTTGTTCCCAAGCCACCTGATAAGTCACAAACAGATATCCTTTAATGTTTGTCTATTTCAATGTGATATACAGTCTGTCAAGTGTGCCTCATAATCTTTTGCCTATTTGCATTTTTGGAGGTGCTGATGTGTCTAGTAGTGTGTCAAGCACGTCTTTCACAATCTTTTGCCTTTTACAGTTTTACAAGTACTAAATCTACTGATGTGTTTGGTGGTAGGAGTTTCTATTTAAAGGGTGTTCAGTTTTTATAAACTGGTCTAACATGTTTGATTGGTCTTTTTGATATGATGTTTGATGGGCCTTCTAAATTCTAATACTCCTTAAGAACTAAATTTACTTTATGCTTCTATGAGAAGACATTATAGGGGTAAGTTGATTGTCGAGCTGCTTGCAAAGGCTACCTTGCACCTGCATATGCACAGGGCGTACTGATTGATGACAAGTTTCTTCTAGACAAGTCAGTCTTTATTTTACTTCAGCTTCCTTTTCTGAATGTTATGTGCAATAAATTGTTTAGTTGTAGACATCGTTCATATGGCTTTTTTACTACAAGTAGCAGCAGCAAAGATCAAGCCCAAGCAGTAGCAGCTGTAGCAAAAATGCAACCATAATATTATTTAGCTCGGATGATAAAATGATTTGGACTATGTCCCTGAACTTCGAACAAAATATGACAGCGTATTATTCTTTATCTTATTTTCCTTGTTGTGGTTGCCCATTAGGGAATGGTTCTAAGAATTTTATTATTATTATAAATTATTTTCACCCATATGGACATGTCTCTCAGTCACAAAACTCTGATCTCTATGATTTGCAAGTGATTATGGTTTGCAATCCAGTTTCACGTGTTTTACTCTCTTCAGCCAGATCTATATGCATGTGGATTATGGTGTTTTCTCCCAATACTTGTGTAAGCCTAACAAATTTCCACCTATTGTTTCCTTTTGTTTTGTTTCATCAACTGGATAATGTCTCTCTTTATCTAAAAAAAACTGGATAATGTCTCTACCTATTTGGTCATCAAAACAAACTTACTACCACTATCAGATTCATGTTCTCTTATTATTACCATTGTCTACCCTGCTCTGTAAATTTAGCTAATGTTTAGATATTGACTACTACTGAGATATAACTATTTTTCACCCCATTAGGTTGAACATTCCAAGCTGAGATGAAGGGCATCTGGCAATGGAGGGGAAGGATCCTAATGGAGGCCTAGAATCATTGATGCCAGGCTTCCAAACTAGGGTGTTTCCACCAGACAATTGAGGAGGACACATAAATGAGGATGCAAAAGCCAGATTTGATGTGTTGCTTTGGGCCGTATTTAGTTCATGAAGAGAAAAATTTCGTCACCCTGTAGCACTTTCGTTTGTTTGTGGTAACTATTGTCCAACCATGGACTAACTAGGTTCAAAAGATTCATCTCATAAATTCCGACCAAACTGTGCAATTAGTTTTTATTTTCGTCTATATTTAATACTCCATGCATGCGTCTAAAGATTCGATGTGATGGAGAATCTTGAAAATTTTTGGGTTTTGGGTGGAAGTAAACAAGGCCTTGGTGAAATTCTGTGTTGCTTTGATGGAATTACAGGAGCAACATGTGGATGAGGTTGGATTTGGCACCACAATTGTGGGATGTCTTTTCTCCATGGTTGCATGGCCTTGTATTGCTTGCTGCCTTCTGGCACCTATAGTAGTGAACTGATGAACGAAGTACCTGTGGACCCTATAGCTTTGTTGGCTTAGAATGCTTTTTTTTGCTGCATTCGATGGACAGAGGCTTGTTTAGATGCGAAAAAATTTTGGATTTCGCTACTGTAGCACTTTCGTTTGTTTGTGGCAAATATTGTCTAATTATGGACTAACTAGGATCAAAAGATTCGTCTCGTGATTTACAGGCAAACTGTGCAATTAGTTTTTATTTTCGTCTATATTTAATGCTTCATGCATGTTCCGAAAGATTCGATGTAACAGGAAATCTTGAAAACTTTTTGGTTTTCGGGGTGAACTAAACAAGGCCAGAGTGTTGCTGATTTTTGTTTTATTGACGAAGACACATTTATTATATATATAAGAGCAGCCAAATTACACATTGGTCCTTAGGACAAGATTACAACAAGGTCCCTGACGGCCTGATGGTCACCACTACATGCACGTAGTGCAGCGAAGGACACGTGATCACAGACCGCACAGAAGGTGATGAAAGGTCCTAATATGCTAGAGGGGGGGTGAATAGCCTATTTAAAAATTCTACAAACTCACTAGAGCAAGAGGTTAGTAAATAACAAAGCGAAGCTTTTTGCTCTAGCTTTAAAGGGGTGTTTGCAAGCCACCTATCCAACAATTCTAGTTGTTAAGATCACTAGGCACACAAGAGCTATGTCACTACTTACACTAGAGAGCTACCTAAAGTTTCTATACAAGTAAGTAAGCTACTCTAGTTTGCGGGAATGTAAGAGAGAAGGTTTGATCTTTATACCACCGCGTAGAGGGGATGAACCAATCAATAAAATAAAGTCCAATCACCGGGAGAAATCCAATGAACAAACACAATGGAGACAAGCAATTTTTCTCCCGAGGTTCACGTGCTTGCCGGCACGCTACGTCCCCGTTGTGTCGACCAACACTTGGTGGTTCGGTAGCTAAGAGGTGTAGCACGAACCTCGTCCTCACTAGGACACCACAAGAACCTACCCACAAGTGAGGTAGCTCAATGACACGAGCAATCCACTAATGTTGCCTTTGGCACTCCGCCGAGGTAGGCACAAACCTCTCACAAACACCGGGAGATGGCCACGAACAATCACCAACTCGTGCCAAAGCTCCTCCGCAGCTCCAAGCCGTCTAGGTGGCGGCAACCACCAAGAGTAACAAGCAAACCCGCTGCTCAACGATCACTAGTGCCACTAGATGCTCAAACTCTAAGCAAATGCAACTAGGATCTCTCCCAATCTCACTTTGGATGAACAAATCTTGAACAAGGTGAGTGGGAAGTGTGGGAGTATGCTCTCAAGGTGTATCAACAAGTTAGAGAGTCAAGAGAGTGAGCAAGAACCGGCCAAGGCCTATTTATAGAAGTCCCAACCTTCAACTAGCCGTTGGCAGTTTATCCCACAGTCTGCGTTCACACCGGACGCGTCCTAGTTCACACCGGACGCGTCCGGTATTGACCAGACCAGCGTCCGGTGCTCCTGACCGTTAGAAAAGTAGCCGTTGCCTCTGACACTGACAAGGCACCGGACGCTCACTTTTGAAATACCGGACGCGTCCGACCTCATACCGGACGCGTCCGGTATGCACCGGACGCAAACTCAGAGAGCGTCGCAAAATTTGAGTCAACACCGGTCGCCACACCGGACGCACACACCGGACGGTCCGGTGTGCACCGGACTCACACCCAGAGAGCTCGGCAAGAGGAGTTTGCACCGGACGCCAACTCGGACGCGTCCTAGCGTCCGGTGTGCACCGGACGCAAACTCAGAGAGTTTCACCGAGAAACGAACTCACCGGACGAGGCACACCGGACTCTACGCGAAAACTGTTTTCGCGTCCGGTGCCTCAACTCGGACGCGTCCGATCTCATACCGGACGCGTCCGGCCTGAACGCGCTGCACACAAAGATTTCTAACTTCTTCCCTTGCTTCCATGTGCCAACACCAAAGTGTCTCCACACTTGTGCACGTGTGTTAGCATATTTCAAAAACATTTTTCAAGGGTTACTTAGTTAGCTCACTAGGTCCTAATGCACATGCAAGGAATCCAATCACCTAGTGGCACTTAGACAACCGTTTTCACAACGAGATTACCCCTCTTAATAGTACGGCTATCTATCCTAAATGTGATCACACCCTCTATGGTGTCTTGATCACCAAAACCAAAACCCTGAGCAATACCTTTGCCTTGATCTCCATAGGGTTTTGTTTTTCTCTTTCTTCTTTTCCAAGTTGAGCACTTGATCATCTTGTGGTCATCACCATCATCACCATGATCAATACTTGCTCCATCACTTGGCATGTACCAACCTCATTAAGTCTACACACACTTAGCATAGAGGTTAGTACTAGGGTTTCATCAATTATCCAAAACCAAACTAGGGCTTTCAGGTGAACATGAAAGTAGCATCATGGAGAAGATTGTCTACGGGGGATTCGAGAGGCAACACGAGCGCATGGAAGCCGAATGGAGGGGCCTCGCAAAGACAGTGGATGCGGAGGTCGTCAATGACCGCCATCACATCCGAACCGAGGATGAATTTGAAGCTGTCGGTGGAGAACAACCTCCACAGAACCAGGGGAAGTCAAACTTATAGACATGTTGTTATTTTATCATGCGATCTATGTGTTTAGTATAAAAATTTAGCTATCATATAGCAATGCATGGGCGCGAACCTAGTATAGATAAGAGACCACGTGATACGTGAATGCACACATGTAACATCATGTGAAGTTGTAAGGACCAAGTGGCTAGCAAAGAGAATTCTGAATTGAATGATTTTGAATATCATTTTCTTGGTAAGGAAATCTTCGTCTAATTTGAATTGTCAAAGCAAGAGGTGTCCTAGCCTACGTTTTTTGGTGGTTGACTACCAAGAAAGAGCAGAATAGCAACATGGAACCCATGATTCAACCCACAGATGGTGGATTTCTTGAAAAGTTAAGAATGCGTAGTTCTTTTTTTCAATCTATTTCAAAAAAGAAAGGACCCAGTCTCAACTTTGATTTAATATTACATCCTAATAAAGAATACCCCTTGAAATGGTTGAATTGGGTTAAAAAAAGTATATGTAAATTCTAAACCCTCTTTGCACTTTAACACTTAAGTTTTCTATAAAAGCATACTAGATAGTCTTTAGGGCCAACATTCTAAATATGTCCTTAGTTAGATAGCTAAAGGAAAAGTTTTATACACTTTCCAAATACAACCTACAAGATTATGATCACACTAAAATAGACTCTTAAGCGCAAGAAGTCACACTATGCTAAGCACACTCACTAAACAATCCTGTTGTGGAACTTTCACATGAATAAGCTTGAGCAAGAAGCAAAGAGACAGAGATAGGTAAACAACCAGATTTTTTATGGTATCAGATTGATGCTATAATCTCCTAGTCCATGTTGGAGCATCAAAGAGTCACCAAAACTCTATTAAGCTCTGCTTTTCTCATGAATACCTAATCTCAACTTTAAATGGCAATTTTCAAACCATAAACACCAATTTGGAGCCTCCTCACAAGAACTCCACTGAGAAAGGTCACCAAGTCCTCCACTAGACCATCTAGCTGATGGCAATCACAAGATGAACAAGTATTCATCTCTAACTCAAAGAAACATAAGCAAGAACATCAGTAGCACTTAAGGCTCGCACTCAATTCACACTTCTTGTTGTGGGTGGCTCTCCAAATGCTTCACTAAACGCTATATATGTTTCAGAACTAGTAAGGTGAAAGAGCAACTCCAAATGAGTAATGGGTAGCTTTAATAAAGGTTAAGAGGCTACTAGACATTGAAAAAAGCTGACACAAATAGACAATGAGAAGGCAAATTATGTAACGTAGGGGTGCAATGCACCATGTATGCAAAAACAGTGAGTTTGATTAGAATTCTACCATACATGTACTCTCTACGAGACATGTCTATACATTTACAAGACAAGTGCACTCCTCAACAATTTACTTGCTTCTGCATTGGATGCATAATGATCATCCGACCTCCACTACAGACACACGGATCATGCATAGGGTGATGCCGACATGGAAGTTCTTACAACAACTAGTTGGGAATATACTGAAATATTCCCCCCTCCTCCGGCAGTCAAAGTGCAACACATGAAAGGACCATGACTCGTAAAAAAATAAGAATTAGGTAACTTTAAAACTAGTTGGGCAACCAAAACCTGTTTACCAGAACCTATACAATATATTATATAGATATGCACTATGTTTTTACGAAGTGTTTGCATTTGCTATCTCTAACTCAAAATAGTTTTGCATTCTAGGTTCTATTCCTATCAACTAACCTAGCAAGCTAGACTAGGAAAGTTAAGCACACGATGAAAAATGCAAATAAGTGCGAAAACATAAATGAGTTTTGCGAATTTTGTCTTCTCTCACCATTGCAAATAGCCCTTGCCTTTGTCATTGTTGCTTCCCTCTTATCACCTACCTTGCTCTGATGATCTTTTCAACACATACATCCAGTTTCATAGTTGAATGAGCCAAGCAATTAGCGCAACTCTAATTGCCTTTCGAAACTTCAATCTTTATACCTCAACTTTGAGAGTCATCATATGTATATTCTCTTTATATAGTTTTATTATATTCAATGGACTCTCTAAGCTTTGTTCTCTATATTCCAAAGACTTTTTCTTATAAAAAAGTTCACGGAAGAACTACCATATATCGAACTTAAGCGATGTAGCCTCTTTGTTGTTGTGGAGTGAGAAGGGTTGTTTTGAGCGAAAAAGATAGTTACTGATTTATAGACCATCAATTAAAGTCTGGTATTCTGATTTGTTCTCTAAATTTTATGATGGACCACAAGGAGAGCACCCTAGGGATGAAAACAAACATAAGATCCTATGTATTTTGTCCCATCCATTTTCGTATTTTGTAAGATCCTATGTTCGTACTTACAAAAACAAAAGAGGAGTTCTCCATCCATTTTTGTGGCATCATGTTTTCATCAGGATGAATCCGTATGTATCCTTTTCAATTTACGCGGGATATGCCTAACAATTGCATGCCCCTATGTTATGTCCAATTATGCATGTTAACGTGTGTAACTCACATGGTGTGCAAGTGAATACTATATTAATCTTCGTACATGTATATATATATATATATCATTGTGTGATTCTATATATGCATACTTTGAGAACATTATATCATGTGATCCCAACTTAACTTTTAGCCCCTCGCTCATATCTAAACCTTTAATTATGTCTATATCTCGATTTCGTTTCTAAAAAAATATAAAAATAAAAACAAAAGACCGATTTTCTTGTTTATTTCCACCCGTTTTGGTCCTTACAACAACTTCAAAAGATATCACTAACTATTAAGGATAGAGATTTTGATGGAAAATTACTCTCCAACAGTTTTTTAAGTGGTTATTATCCAAATATAATCATTCATTATTTCGTATTTTTTGCTGGCCAAAGATAGATAACAAAACTGACTCTATAAAGTGTTCACAAGATATGAAAAAACTGCTGGAGATTGAAAATATAAAAAAATAATTTTTATACAAATGCCTCTGCAAATAATATTTTTTTGAGTGGATTTTTTTCGAGGGATTTTTTTTAGTGGAGATGCAAATTTGAGGCTAAAAACATTGGGTCGGGTTCAGCCAGACCCGGCCCATGCCGGCCCTAGCGCTTTACCCCTAGACCTCAAAGCATGACTCACACAACACACACCAATCCATCGTCCTCTTCTTCGCCAGCGCCGCCGAACCGGCCACCAGCCTCCTCCGGTCCTCCCACCTCGAAAGCACGGAAGTCTCCCGGAAGGAGCTGTCACCTAGCAGCCATCGCTGGCGCGGCCGTCCACCTCCTCCCTCTCCTCCTCCACTGTTATTGGATTGGCGTCGGAGTGGAGATCAACCCGGGCTTGGAATTTCCTTCGTTGGTAAGGAACCCTAATTTGGTCGGATGGGATTTTCATCTTCGACAACGCCCGCGAGGTCGATCGACCTCAGCTGACGCGAGGGATTGGAAAGCTAAGGTGCGGGTGTAGCTAATTTTCTAGGAAGATTGGGGTTTCAGCTCAAACCCCCATGCTCGACGCTGAGGACGACCCTGGCGGGAGATGACGAGGATCTTCGTGCAGCGCGGGACCGCCGGCTCCTCGTCCAGCTCCGGTCGCTCGGGCTCGCAGCCAGCGCAGCAGCCGGCAGCAGCTGCCCGGGAGGAGGAGTTGCCGCTGCAACCTCAGCCACAGCTGCCGGAGCTATTGGCCATAGATGATACAACTGAGCATTTAAATGAGGGCAGCGAGAACAGCAGTAGCAGCAATAAGCCGTTGAGGACGGATGACACCATTTCAGAGAGCTCGAGCTCTGCAGAGGAGAGGGCTGCCAGGGAGAAGCCTCCTAAGGATGACTCTAATGTAATCAACCCCACTTTCTTAGTAGAGGAACTGATAGGGCTCCAGATCCCTGATCAGATTGAACATGGAGATTCTGTGCCGTCAGGCACTAGTTCATCACAGATGGCGGGTGCAGCTTCACACCCGCCACCACCGCCAGCTCCACCTCCAAAACCATTGTTGGGGAATAATGGGTTGCGGAGAATGGGGCCTGGAAGTTCAAACAGTGTGCGGATTGGATCTTCAAGAAGGCCAGTAGCTTGGCCACCAGTGGTAGCCCGGACATCTGCTTCAGGTTCTCGGCCTTCTTCGCCTAGGTCACTCGTTGATGGTGAAGGTTACAATAGTGCTGATGAACAGGGCCCCTGTTACCCCTCGAGTTATGATGATTCGGTATGATTTTCATTTCTTGTTTTGCTTTTTATATGAGCTTTAATCCCTCCTATGACATTTACAGCAGTACTATATTCATCACCATTTATTATATATAATTCTAGATGTTTAGCATCTTTGTAGTTGTAGTTAGAAAATATGCTCCTAGGTAGCTTGGCTGTGTTTTCTATGTGTATGATGATAATTTGAATATGAATTTTATAGTTCCTCCTGATGACAGATAACAGAAGCATTATTCTTACTTTAGCTACTTTTTTTTTGTGAACATAGGAAGGCACAGCTCTTGGTCAAGAAAGCTCGTTTTTTTCTTGCCTATATAGTAACGGTTTATGTCGTGTACGCGAGTCAATTTAATATTATACGATCATATTTTTCGCAACTTCTCATTTAATTTATTTTGTGCCTCAGGAAAGGGAGCGTATGTTTGAGCATGACCTAAGGCGAGTGAAAGGGTTGGAAATCAGAAAGATGGCCGAAGACGGGAACTGTCTATTCAGAGCTGTTGCTGATCAAGTATATGGAGACGCAGAAGCTTATGACATGGCTAGGCAGATGTGTGTTGATTATATGGTAGGTTTCATCTATGCATCCAGCAGTAATCTTCTAGTTTATATCCTGTTATTAGGATAGACTTTTGCTTACCCAGTTCTTTTAATTAATAAATTAATTATCAAAGTTCTGACATGTCTTGCCATTTTTGCAAACCGTCTTAATATATTGCACTTATTTATGAACATTAAATCCTTAACTTCATTAGTTTTTACGCCGTCGTGACTCGCAAGTTTCTTAAGGTGTCGTCTAGTTGTTGCCTAGGCGTCTGGGTGATTTTCCAAGTGTGCTGTCGGGCTTGCCGTTGCTTCCGTGCTTATGGTGTCGCCTCACCCGCCAAAGCGTCGGACGGATGCTGCACGCGCGGGAGGAAAAGGTGCCACGCGGGGAGGAAAAGGCGTCACATGCGGAAGAACGGGTGCATGGGAGGAAAAGGCATCGCATGCGGGTGGAAAAGGAAGGGCACGTGGGGGGAAATGAGGGGATCACGTGCCTACTCCTTTACCAGGAGGTGCCTAATCTGGAATCTGCGCCATTTGAGACTGGGAGGGAAAGAGAGGAGAGAGGGAAAGAGAAGAAGAAGGCGGAGCACCCGGAACCCGGCAGCAGAGCATTTCGAACCTGGCGGAGGCACCTGTGCACCTCCATCCATGACCCTGGCTCCTTCTCCTTGATTCACAACGCCTCCACCGCCTTATGCTCATTTTCCTTCTTTTTTCTCCCCTGTTTGATCTTCCTTCCCGATCCTTCCTCTGCTCTGTTCTGCTCTGCTCATTCCTTTGCTCTGCTCTGCTTTGCTCATCCCTTTGCTCTGCTCTGCATTGCTCATTGCTCTGCTCTGCTCCTTCCTCTGTTCTCTGCCCCCTCCTTCCTCTACACTACTGGGCTGCTCTGTTCTGCAGTTCTGCTTATGCTGTGTGAGTGCATGTCTGGTGCTCTGTTGAGAGATGAGAGACTAATTTATTACTTTTGAGAGTTGAGGGATTTTAGATTTGTTATTTTGCTACTTTATGTTGTGCACTAGTACTTAATAGCACTATTTAATATGGTATATTGGTATTACATGCTAGGAAGTGACAAGATTAAGGTATTATATATTAAGATGTTTGTATGGAGTTGCCTCGCCGCGTGCTTAAATGCCTAGGTGTTTGGAAGGGGGTGGCTTGCCGCGCTTTGCTGTACTGCCTTAATAACCTTGGTGACTCGTGAGACAATTGATGTGAGGTAAACAGTGCGCTGAGAAGTTGGGACGACCAAGTTTGCGATCAGACTGATATGAAAATGGTTGCCACCTGGTTCCATGCTTCCAACTGATAGCAAGTGATTTCTGCCTGGCTGGTTAACCGGCTCCAGCTCTAATCTCTAGGTAGGGCATGGATGTTTGCAGAGGTGGTTTCCCGCAACTTGACCCAAAACTAGGTAGGGCATGGATGAGCCATTACAAAATTGAGGTTATGCCCGTTCCCAGAAAAAAGTTTCTGCTATTTTCGTTACATTTTGGCATATTAAGAATATTGTATATTACTATACTTTTGTGTAAAAACGATGCAAAACCTTGCTAAATCCTATGAATCTTCTGTCTTGAGTTAACAAAGAAAGTTCCAACTCAAGCCTCAACGTATGGGTGTGTATGGCATATCCATCTTTTCCTGTCTTGATTCGTCTCCACTTCAGTTTTTTGTGCTATTTGCCCACTTGTCTCCTTTGATAGTCAGCCATTTGGTATGTGATGGAATCATTAAGCAGTAAGGATTCTTATGTCTTTCTATGTGACCAAACATTATTGTCAATGTGGGTCTGCGTGTGTATTATTTGTGGTAGGAGATGAAAATGGTGCGGATAATCTTATTTGTTTCCAAATCATTTTTCAAATTTATGACATCAATCATTTCCGATTGTTTCGTATTTGTAGTATCATTTCTGATCATTTCATCCTTAATGTAACCAGATATCTCTCTCCATGCATTACCATGAATTCTCATTATCTGTTACTCTGTTATCCATGCAGTCGAAACACTCATTGCTGTTTTCTATTCCATTTTCAGGAAAGGGAACGGGATCATTTCTCTCAGTTCATAACTGAAAGTTTTACATTATACTGTAAGAGGAAAAGGAGAGATAAGGTTAGTTACTAAATATATGCTATGTAAATTATTTGCTTCCCACCTCTTTATTAGTTCATTTCTTTCCACAACCATCTAATTCAGTGCGGGTAACCTTATATGGTGGTATTATGATGTGATTGTGTGCAGTACTTTTATATAACCTTGTGAGTTGTAAAACCTATAGATTTTTGGTCAAACAACTGTTGTACATAATTTTTTTCTTCTCCTGGCGCTTTCTTGTCCCCTGTGAAGCATCGTGGACCTATTTGGATCTGCATTAATATTTACTAATACATGCCTACATGCAGCAGAGCATTGATTTATTCCTAACTTTGGAAACCTTTCAGCGATATTAAATAAGTGCTTAATTGGATACAGTGAGCAGCTGCCTTTACAATATGACCTAACAGAATAGGAAATTCTAAAAGGAGAAATTTAGCATTGTTGCCCATTTCATTTCAAAGCTCTTATCTTAATTGGTTGTTCGTTTCTTTAAGGTTTATGGCAACAATGTTGAGATCCAGGCATTTGCAGAGATGTACAATCGTCCCATTCACATATATTCCTACGGTGCAGGTAAGCTTTGCTCAATCATTTGAAGATTTTTTATCCTTGTTGCTCATTGTTTAATGGTAGCCAGTATCAGCTCTTTAACATGTTTGCTGTTATCGCAGAGCCCATTAATATTTTTCAAGGAAGCTATAACACAGACGTTCCTCCAATTAGGTTAAGTTACCATCATGGTAATCATTACAATTCAGTGGTTGATCCCCGCCGACAGACAGTTGGGGCAGGCCTTGGATTTAGCTCCCTTAGAGGGGTAATTCTTTACTCCACTGAACTTTTTTTTGTCTGCATGTAGTAGTCAGTAAACATTTAGTCATTTTCTGGATATAAATGGTTATGTTGTCAATCATAACAGTTTACTGTGTCAGGTTGGTGGCCTTGTTAAATAATCTTTTCATTTCCCTTTTTTGTAGACCAATAATGTTGACAGGGACCAGGTGAAGGCTGCAATAAAAGCTCAGCAAGACCAGCAAATTGAGAATGTAAGTACTGCGAGTTATTTCCATGTGTTCTTGCCATCCTGATATTCTCACAAGTCAAACAATCCTATCATCTAAAAATGTCATGATATATACTTAATTCTTGTTTTGGCATTGTCAGGCACTTTTGGCTGAAGGGCGATTCTACTCCGATCTGGAGTTAACAGAGAGGGAAATAGAACGGATGGTGATGGAGGCCTCGCGTTCAGAATATCTGGCCAAGGAGAAAAAGCTTAACATTAGGGAGTCATCGACATCAGGGGCAGAGCCATCGTCATCTGCCGCAAGTAAGGCCACCTTTTTATTTTTTGGAATTTTGAGAACTCTTCAGTGTACTGCCAATCAGTTTGCTTGAAACTGGCATGTTTTGCTGTTCTGCAGTTAGTGGTTCCTCCCGTTCAGTTGCTGGAGCAGATAGAGGCAGCGAGGACTACTTTGTGCTCCCAGACACTGTACTAACTCGCAGCATGCAGTTGCTCCTGGCAATGGGCTTCAGCTACATCCAGGTCATGGAGGCCTACAGCATATTCGGCGAGGACGTGGACTCCATGGTCTGCTACCTGGTGGAGACCGGAGGCACCGGAGCCTCAGCAGGTGGTAGCAATCGCCGGAAAGGAAAGGCTGCTGAGTGATGTGCGCACCTTCATTGCTGTGAATGTAATTGTTGTTGATCGAAATCGTTGGGCATAAGTCATACTGACAGTCTTGTGAGTTGAGATGTCGATATACCTGCTACCTTATGGGTGATGAATAAATGGAACTCATGACTTGAGACTTTTCGATGCCGTCTAGTGCTTATTGATGGCAGTTGTGGCTGGGATTCTGTGAAAACTGTTGGGTCACGCTGGTGCATTGTGTGATCCTTGCGAGTTGTCGTGGATGGGCGACCTGCGAGAAATTGTCTTTATGGGATGCCAACATAAAATTTTTCCACATAACAGCTAGTGCGCGACGGAGAAAGAATTACATACACTGTCTACATACGGATGACGGGATAGTGTTTGCTCATGAAGAAAAAGAAAAGGTGATAGGGGACTACTTTAAAAATCACATCTCCTCTGCAGTTCCGAGAGCCACAGCCATCAACTGGCAATCTATCGGTTACACTCAGCATGATCTATCGGACATGGAAGCTCCTTTTTCCCAAGAAGAGGTTAAGAATGCTATAAATTCCATGCCTTCCGACAAAGCGCCAGGCCCAGACGGCTTCACTGGTGCCTTCTTCAAAGCATGCTGGGAAATCATCAAAGATGATATTATGGCTGCCATAAACAGCCTATTCACAATGAACGCCCAGGGTTTTGAATGGCTAAACTCGGCATGCATCGTCCTTCTGCCCAAAAAGGAGGGTGCAACAAGGGTCACCGATTTTAGGCCCATCAGCCTCATCCATAGCATTGCAAAGATCTTCTCCAAATTGCTCGCCAACAGACTCGCCCCTCGTTTGAACTCCCTCGTCTCCAATTGCCAGAGCGCGTTCATAAAAAAGAGAAGCATCCATGACAATTTTCTTTATGTCCAGGGCGCAGTGCGAAAGCTACATAGACAGAAGATACCGTCCTTGTTCATGAAATTGGACATCCACAAAGCTTTCGATACGGTAAATTGGGGGTACCTGCTTGAAATTCTACAAGCTCTGGGCTTTGGACCACGCTGGCGTGAATGGGTCTCTATTCTTTTCCGTACCTCCACCTCAACAATCTTGCTCAATGGTCAGCAAGGACCCACTTTCAGCCATGCCAGAGGCGTCCGACAGGGTGATCCGCTGTCACCCATGCTCTTCATCTTGGCTATGGATCCTCTCCAACGCCTGCTCGATCAAGCAACCCAGCATGGGATACTGACCCCCCTACCCCTCATGGTGGCAAAATGGAGAACCTCTATGTATGCAGATGATGCGGCTATTTTCATCAACCCAATAAAAGAGGATGTGCAAGCTATCAAAATTATCCTACAAGCCTTCGGCACCTTCTCAGGACTCCACATTAATCTACAAAAAAGCTCTGTGCACCCAATCAGATGTGACAATATCAACCTTGACCAAGTCCTATCACCCTTCACCGGTAACAAAGGTACCTTCCCATGCAAATATTTGGGGCTGCAACTCCACACCAGATCGCTCCGAAAGGTTCATGTACAGCCTCTCATCGAGCGTATTGGACAAAGGCTACCCAAATGGAAAGGAAGATGGTTGAACAAAGCGGGGCGGCTCACTCTAGTAACTTCGGTCCTATCCTCCATGCCAACCTACCACCTTACAGTGTTCCCATTGGCGGCATGGGCCCGAAGGAAGATTGACAAAATCAGGAGATCCTTCTTGTGGAAGGGGGAGGAGAATACCAATGGTGGACACTGCCTGGTTAACTGGCCAACAGTTACAAGACCTAAAGACCTTGGTGGCTTAGGTGTGCCTGACCTTGAAAGGTTTGGAAGAGCCCTCCGGTTGCGCTGGCTATGGCAAGAATGGGTGGACGACTCCAAACCGTGGATCGGCTCGGAGCTCCCATGTAGTGATGTTGACCGCCTACTCTTCAACTCCTCAACCAAAATAACCTTGGGTGATGGCGCAAAGACCCGTTTCTGGCACCATAACTGGCTAGAAGGAGAATCTCCAAGGAACCTAGCCCCGAATTTGTTTCGGCTTGCTTCGAGGAAAAATCGAACGGTGCAGCAAGAACTCCAGAACAACAACTGGATGCGCTCGTTACGGAGGAAAATCTCCTCAGCTGTCCACATAGAGGAATTTGTGTCTCTCTGGATTCGAATCCAGGATATACACCTACAGCAGGGCGTCCAGGACTCCATCTCCTGGCGCTGGACCCTGGATGGGACTTACTCCGCCCGTTCCGCCTACAGGATACAATTCAAAGGCTCCCTCGCCTTGTTCCAATCAGAACTCATTTGGAAAGCTCAAGCGGAGGGCAAATGTAAGCTCTTCGCCTGGATTCTGGTGCAAGATAAAATTCTTACGGCACGCAACCTACAAAAGAGAGGGTGGCCACACCAAGACCACTGCGCGATGTGCAACGGTCCCTTGGAAACTGGCCTTCACCTTTGTTTACTGTGCCCTTTTGCTAAAGCAGTTTGGGATCAGATCCTCTATTGGGAAAACTTCACCCAACTACAACAACAGCTCCCGGCCGACCCCGCACATATCAGAGCATGGTGGGAAGAGGCGGCAAGGAAAGTGCCCAAATCAGAGCTTAGACGGCTGAACGGGGTAGTAATCTATACCTTTTGGAATATTTGGAAGGAGAGAAACAGGAGGATTTTCAACAACACGGTACAAACGGCGTCACAAGTGGCGGATAGAATTAAGCAAGACATAGAGCAAAGGAAGAGGGCTTTTGCTTTTTCTTAGGGGAGGGTCTTTGTAGGGTCTTTGTAGGACCCCGGGATCCATTCAAACCTCCTTTCGAGTGTCTCTGCTTGTATATAACTCTCTTTTCCTATCTTAATTGAAAGGCAGAGCTCCTGCCATTGTTTTCAAAAAAAATGCTTTGTGTGCAAAACCTATATGATGGATCTGCTGGGCCTATAAAAAGATAGGAAGTTTAAGACATCTCTTGTGTAGCTACTACTAAATCATCTTCTGATGCCAGAGTCGGGTCAAATTCAGGTCGCATAAAATTCAGGGTCATCTTCTGATGCCAGATTTTTTTTTACAAGTAATAAATACATTAAACCATCAACAGCAAATAACTGCTAGTAAGATTACATGATGCAAGTCTACAGATTGTAGAGCTTGTAGAATAAAGCAATGTCCAGAGGCATGCTGGTTAGAGCAGCTAGAAAGAAGCTAGAAAGAAGCTCTAAGAGCAACTCCAACAGATATGTTATCCATGTTATCTATGCTATTTTTATATTTTTAAAGCAAAATTTAAAGTCTAACAGGTGTGCTATCTGGTTTGCTAAAATAGCAAGTTTGCTATTCCTAAATTTTTGCTTGTCATATATAGCATGTCGTCCTCACTAGCTATCATATACAAAGACTATTGTGAAACTCTATGCTTTGAGTGAGTTTTTTATTTTACACAATGGTTAAATCTTGTAGTTTAGAATATAATTTGTCTAGTCTCTTGGAGATGCTCTTGGTGAGCTAATCCATCAGCCAAGAGATTCAAATTTCTACTAATTTTACACAATCTAGCAGAGCTCAGCTGACCCTGGACAAATTTGTAAAATTTTGCTAAGAGTTGATGCCAGACATGCGAAACCCTCGGCTGGTTTTAATATAAAGATATACGTTTTGCATATGTATTTTTGACGATTGCGTATGCCTTTTTCACCTACATATTATTTTGGTGCGCCCATAGGCGAATACTTATTGCGCTTTATCCAAACTCTGACGGGAAATCGAATGCATTTGCACAAAGAAAGTCTATTTTAGACCGGTCTAAGTCAAAATTTTATTAGTGTTTCATTTGCATTTAGTAAGCTGTCACATAAGAGTTTTTGACGATGTGGCGACGTTTTTAAGAAGAGAGAGAAAAGGTGAGTTATGAAGATGAAATCCTTTTGACACGACTAGATTTATGAAATTAAATATGTATGAAACTATAAAATGAGCTTTTTATTGAGATTGGGTGTTTTATTTTATTTTATTTTATTTTATTTTACATGGTAATCTTGAAAAAAGCATCATGAACTCCTCTTAAGACTGCCTTGCCTCACTGAATTATTGTTGATAGTCTAATTTTTCTTTCCAAACTTCAAAACTAGGTATCTTACCTATAAACTCTCAAAATTATTCAAATTACCTCACTGCCCTAGTTTGAGATGGTTTTGACCCTAGCTTGTCTTCTTTAGTTAAAAATCTGTTTAACACTTGATAAAAGTCTTTAAACTACAAAAAATGTCTCTAAGCATCTAAAATTTTTGAAAAAGTAATAAGATAGATTGGCATACCAATAATCCAAATATAGTATTTATAACTCATGAAAATATGTCTATAATATCCAAAAATCTAAAAAAAATCCTAGAACATATATTCGATGTTTCAACATGTTTTAAAAAACTTCACGTAGCAAAAATATGAACACCCAACATGAATGCAACATGCATTAATGCTGTACATTTGTATGACTGTGTCTTATGTTTTTATTGTGCAAAGTTTTCATAACATTTTTATAGGTCAAATAGAATGTTTTGGGAAACTTTCTAGATATTTCTCTCATTTTTCTAGAGTTAAATCTAAATCTTAGAAACTTGTAGAGATATTTTCGCTAGTTATAAATATTTTCTTTGATTATTTATATCCCAATCTATCTTTATGATTTGTTGGAAAGTCATAGAAGTTTGGAGATATTTATGTGGTTTAATAATCTTATCAAGTATTTACTATTTTTAAAGTAAATAAAAAAATAAATCACATTTTAAACCACTCTAAAACAAGACACAGAGATAATTTGAATGTATTTTAAGAGTTCATACGTCTGGAGTGTTCATATTTTGAGAGCCCAAGCCGTGCTTTGCCTGTGCGCCGTCTCGTCTCGTGCCCTACTACGCCTCGCCTCGCCTGGCCTCCGTGCTTCCGTCTCACACGCGGCTCCAGACTTCCGAATAAAAGGGGCAGCCATGGCCATGGCGGCGCTGCGGGAGGCCTCCCGCTGCCTGGCGTCCAGGGGGAGCCCTGCGGCCGCGCGATCCATGCTCCTCGCGCAGTCGCGCGGCATCACTTACAAGCTCTTCGTCGGAGGTTGGTTTTTGGCCTTAATTGCCCATTTCCTCCCCCCAGTTCTCAGTCCTTACGCGCGCGTCCCTCCTACTTCATGACCAGTCGAGTGCTCTGCTCCCTCTCTTGCATTTCGCTGTCGGAGGGAAACACATCTGTTGAGTGCCTGATTCGTCGCCAGGGCATGCGTGCCGAGTGTTCGACGAAATGCCCTGCCAGTACAGGCCGGGCGGCTTGGTGCCCCATTGATACCATTTTTAGTTACACTGTTTTTTAGTTTTTAACTGAACGCAGTCTGCAAAAAACTAATTTAGTCGCAACACCAAAATCAAAATCATAGGAAAGTAGCGCCACATTGTGAAATTTACTCCTACAATTTCGTACCACAAAATACGCAAAATCAGAAACATGCAGTTTGAATCTTGAAATGCGTTGCAGCACATTGATTGGGTCTCTGCTGCTTGTGAGAGATTAGTGTATCTCAAAGTCTCTGCCTTCTAAGAGCATGGCTAATAATTGAACTCATTGTTGGCTACATGTACATTTTCGACTCATCTATGAAATTTTCATCGTATAATAGTGTGCCAACTAAGCAAAATAGTGATGTGACATTGAATTTAAGAAAGAGAGAGGTAGAAATGGTTATAGTACGAAATTATGTCCGCATGAGAACCAATGAGATGTGATAGGTAGATGATAGGAGAGAGAAGACATGATTTGACAAAAATCTATCTTGAGAAAACCATCCATTATGAATATGATTTTTTTTTGTGTAGTGCCAACATGACTCAATATGGAAACTGTCCAATAGTTTCTAGGTTGGGTCTCACATAAAGTTTCTTAGAGATTGTGCATCAGCTCTGCATTCTACTTCTCTACTTTCTCCTCTCTCCCTTCCACCTAGCATAAATCCCACTTATAGCAAGTATAATAATGGTCTTGTAGCCAATTTAATGCTGATATAGAGGAGAAGAGAGGAGAATTTGGCTCTCATGCAAGAAACCAGCAAGACACGATGTCTAGGCAATAGCAGCCAAGTAGCAAGTATATGTGAGGAGAAATAGGAAGGAATATGAGACATGGTACCACATAGTAATAGTAATAAAAAAATGTAGATAAATAGGAGATACTGAGACAGCTATTGTATAAGTTGACTTATGAAAAATATATTCTACTATTAATTACACATTGTAATTTGTAAGTATTGTAATTCTTTTTGTGTATATTTAGTTAGACTTAAACTGCTAACATCTTTGATCAGAATGATCTTTTGTGTAACAACATAGGTTTTGGTGTGGGTTTGTGTGTCTAAGGGATTTTCCCCTGTTTTTGTTCTCTTTTTAATAATAATGATACACAGCTCTCCTGCGTGTTTGAGGAAAAAGAAAGTATATACTCCAAATGTGGGCACCCTTCTAGAAGGTCCGCCTGTTATCTAGGACTGGGACAGTTAATTTTAGTGGTTTATATGCCTTTATGCCTTATAGAAATAAATAAATTACAAAGAGCACAGTTTAAAGTTGTCAATGTAAAAGGAGTATATTACTGAGCATCGGAACTCTAGTAGATCCCAACTAACTGTTTAGGTTTATATTGCTTCTTCTTTTTATTAAGAAAATAAAACTGCCATCCTTAGATATTCCAGCAAGGGTTCGTATATTGTTAATCTATGCTGCCTTACTCTTAGCTATGCCAAATTACTAAGTTCACATAGCACACTGATACCAGTTGCTAGTAATGTTCTTGCAAGTACACATTGTTAATGTTATTCAAAATATGATACTGATATTGCATGAGCTCTACCTGAGCTAAGTGGGAGCTAAAGCACTAACACCGTACAGAACTGAGAATCACGGGGACCATTGGGCAACTATCCACAGCTATTTATAACCTCATCCGAGTCCTCTGCCCTTTTGCAGGTTTATCACAATTTGCAACGGAGGAAAGCCTAGCAGAAGCATTCTCACGTTACGGACAAGTAATAGAAGGTCTATCCTCGTCACTTGCCATTTGCCACTTTGCCAGAGCGCATTTCTGTTGGTACCTATAGTTATTCTGCCTGCTGTTGTTATGTGTCACCAAAGCTGGGCTTCTTCTTGCTTGAGTGCAGCTACCGTCGTCAGGGATAAGGTGACCGACATACCAAAAGGATTCGGCTTCGTGAAATTTGCCTCCCCGGAAGAAGCCAATAACGCGAGGGAAGAGATGAACGGCAAGGCAAAGATTTACTCCTTAAATACATATTACTGTTTGTTGCCTTTTTTTTCCCCTTCTTTGTGCCATCTGGAAATTTAAAGAGCTGAGCAATGTGAGCTCCTGACAGGCATTGAACGGCCGGGTCATATACGTGGACATCGCAAAGGCCAAACCGGACCGTGCTACAGATGCTCTCCCAATAGCGAGAGGTCCTCCTAAGCCAATTAGCAACGGCTGATAAAGGAAGGCCCTGGTTTGTAGTTTACATACTTCCTCAGATATGGATACTCTTAGATGAAACGTGAAGTGCAATATTCTGCAGAATTTCGAGGTTTTGCTTGAACATAAATAAAGTTCATTTACACATCCTGGGTACTCGTAACATGCTTGTCCGGATGAGATGCTGTGTGTTTCTTGTCATGACAGGTGCTGCTTTAAATCCGTAATGCCAGCGGCCACGAGACATCTACTAGTAGATGTGGTTGCGGATGGTAGTTGCATGTCGTCTTGAATCTGTTCTATTCTAGAACAGTACGTTGCCCCCGTTTGCACTGTGTTTGGAACCAATGCTTTGCAGTTCATCTGTACCTTCTCTATGGTCGGTCCCTGGAAATTCCTTTTTCGTTTTGCCGATCCGATCCATGGAAGTTGGGAATCTGGATAGTGAATAATAATGCTCTCGACTGGGGACGTTTTCTTCTTGTATTGTCGTCACGTTGTTTGTTATAGGATAATATAGGAAAACGATGCACATCAGTGCTGGACATGATGGTGTACAGTTCCTAACTGTTACACGAAAGATCGCTACTCGATGTTGTACGCTAACGCTAATACTCCTGATTAAATGACACGTCTTGTCTGCACTTGTGGCGCCTTGACGGTTAATCAAGTTCGCGCTCGCTCGCTCGTCCGTCCGGCCGGTCACCGGAGCGCTACAGCGGCGAGGCAGGTGAGCACGACGACAGCGCTGGCAGCGGAGCAGCAGAGGTCCACGAGCGCCTCGCGGCGCGCCTTGCTCTCCTTCCTCCCCTTCTTGCGCTTCACGAACTCGAGGTACCGCCTCTTGGCCTCCTCGGGCTCTCTGGCCCCTCCCTTCCGGGGCGCTTCCATCGCGGCGGCGAGGAGCCGCAGCGCACCCTCGCCGCTGACCGCCGCGCCGTCGGCGTCCTCCACGGCCAGGGTGACCTCGCTGACGACGTGCCCGCCAGCAGCCCCCTCGGAGTCGGAGCAGGCGACGGTGGCCTCGAACTTGCACCCTCCCAGCACCACGGCGAACCGCGCCAGCGTCTCGCCCGTGTACCAGTGCCGGTCCACCGCCACGGGCCGCCGGCTGGAGACGTTCACGGCCCGGCCGCGGGACGGGTCCACGACCACCCAGCTCAGCTCCAGCTCCGCCGGCGAGAAGGGCGCCGCGGCGGCGGCCTCCGGCGCCGGCTTCTTCCGCTCGACGGCCTCCACGCGGAACGGCGAGGCGAGGAACCACGACGACGACGCGGGCGTCTCCACCACGCGGGAGAGCAGGGGCGCGCCCCTGTAGTAGACGTCCACCGCGGAGACCAGCGACAGCTCCCCTGCGGGAACGGGGAGAGGGAGGAGGCCGCACCCGCCGGCGCCGGCGGCGGTCGGGAACGGGTGCGCGTCGGCGAAGAGCCGCTGCGGCGGGAGCGCGGCGAGCTGCTGTGCCGGCGGCAGCGGCAGCGCCAGCGACGGCCACTCGGCGAGGCAGAGCGCGCGCCAGGTGTCCGGGTCCGTGGCCAGCGCCCGGAGCGCGGCCGTGGCGCAGCTGGCCGCGGCCAGCGACCGCCCGTCCAGGCGCCGCAGCGCGCAGCCCAGCACGTCGGCGTGGAGGTCCTCGATCGTCGTGGTCACCATCTCCCCCACGACCACTAGTGTGTGAGCCTGTCTCAGTGTCTCTCTTCTATACTTGGGCGTGGAGGCTCGAGTTTAACTCTGGCTTATGTTGTGGTGAGACGACGCTTTAGCCCCACGGGATTTATATATAAGCTGCTGGGACAACTCCGGTCAAAGCGAGGCCGTGCTCTGCCCTCCTCACCCTCATTTACTGCTCCTGCCGCCTTTTGTTTCCGCAAGGAGTCTTTCCGCGAAAACGACGGGGGTCCAGCCCTAGCACTAGCAGCAATTTATCCCGTGTCAGGGTGGCGCTGCCGCGGCGTCGACGGGAACGCGGCACGCCCCGCCTCCGCCTTGCTGTCCCTTAGCGTGGCGGCACCAAGGCTGCGCGGCCGTGCGGTCTGCGGAGCGGGAGGGACGCGTGGTGGTGCCGGCGGGGGAATCACATTCACGCGCGCGGGGCTCGCACTCGCACGTTCTGCTTGCCGCGCTCCGGCATATGGACATGGGGGCCGCGCGTGCGCGTTCCTCCTGCTGCCGTTCCGTCCGGTCCTCTCCTCTCCTCTCCTCTCCTCTCACGCGGCCCGGGGCAGGAGCAGGGCGCGTCCGCGTCGGGGCGGGCGGGCGGGCGTGCGACGCGCGTTTTCGCCGTGCGGAGGGCGCATTTCCCCCCGGGTTTTTCCCACGCTCGCGCCTGTTGTCCTGTGCCAGGGTCCCCGGCGGAAAGGGGAGGAGGAGCACTGGAGTGGTGTGGTGCCGGTGTACGCCCCTGTTGCTGTTGGATTCCCCTGTCGTCTCCAATGGAAATACAAGGGTCCCGGTCCTTTTCACGTGTCGGGCAAATCCCATCCGTGGCGCGCCTGCCGCGTACCACGTACTGCGTTACGACACCACACCACACCACACACACAGCATCTCATGCTAGTTTGTAGTAGGAGCCAGCCGTGAGCCATCGGGGGGCGTAATTGCGCCAGTAGGCCATCGTTTTCGCGAACGGCGATTGCCCGCTGCACCGCTGAAAACAAGGTGCGGTCCGTGGAGACTGCAGGGTAGTAGTATAGCTGTCCTGCGGCCTGCGGGCGGTTTGAGGGGGGTTATATCATGCACGGTCGTTTAGGAGGCCCAATCTATTGTGTAGTATGGTTATTTTTTTATTTTTTTTGGCGAGATTATACTGTACAGCAGGCTAAAAACTAGCCTGCACGCTACCACGGCTGTGTGGTCGCTGGTTGGTCAGAGATCTCATATCGCCACAAGCCCACAGTCCATGCATGGATGCTTCGTGTCAACGTGCATGTCCTCCCCGGTCACGTGAAGAAGCTTGTGCTGCCTGGGAGTGGCCTGTGGGGACCTGCGGGTACCACCGTACGGCTCACGTACGATCCAATCTCAGATGGATTATGGGTATCCTACGTTCTGCAAGATCTGCCGTCTGAACTATGTCATGTGAACTTGTGTGCTGAGCTGAGTGCCGCCCAACAGTTCAACCGTCAGCTTAAAACTTGATTTCGAAGCTGACGTCTAGTAAGTATTTTGCGTTTTTTTTTTTGGCCTTGTTTAGTTGTAGAAAATTTTACAAAATTTTTCAGATTTCTCGTCACATCAAATCTTACGGCACATGCATGGAGTATTAATTATAGATTAAAGAAATAACTAATTATATAGTTTACATGTAATTTACGAGACGAATCTTTTGAGCCTAGTTAGTATATGATTGGACAATATTTGTCAAATACAAACACTACTACAGGATTGATTAACCGCAACGAGACCATTTCCACCTCCGTGGCGGGCACAGTTTTTGCCCGCCACGGTTATTCAACCGCACGCGTATAGACCCGACCACAGGAAAGCCCGCTGCAGTAAACGATTAACCGCAGCGGGCATCTTAAAAAGCCCGCTGCGGTTAATCTTATTAACAGAAGCGGGCAACATAAACTGCCCGCTACGGTTAATGCTTTTACCGTAGCGGGCATGTTACGTCGCCCGCTTCGGTTAACCGACATTAACCGTAGCGGGCGGCTTATGAAGCCTGCTTCGGTAGTTCATTGGCTGTATAAATAGCAGCCAGCCCGACCCCTTCTTCTTCCTCACAGCTGCTCTCTTCCAAATCGCGGGGAGAGTGGTTTTGCCCTAAAATTTGACCAAACAATTGAATTGTGGTTTAGAACTTTGATTTGGTGGAGTAGGACATCATAAGAGGTACATAGGAACTCCCTCCCCTCTTTCTCTCACTTTTGAGCATTCCTTTATGTCTATATATAGGTAGATCTAGATCTAGATCTAGTTTCATGGAGGAGAGAGAAAGCTATGTTTTTTTGTCTAGATTCTTAATGGATGCATATGAAACCTTCTTTGTTCGATGTGTAACGGTTCGCAGGCACGAGATGGATAGGTCGGAATGGATGTATGGGATGAATCGGGTGCTTGACCCGCGGTACCTTGTCGAAGTGAGGAAGTTTATTGCCACGAGCTCACCGTGAGAGATCGAAGCGGACGACAACCATATGTCCATGTTCTCACTGCAAGAACCTCACAGCCTTCACGAAAGACGGTACGGTGCAGTCTCACTTGATTCGGTTTGGTTTCATGGAGGGTTACATAGTCTGGACTCATCACGATGAAAGAGTGGACCCCAGTGGCGATGCATCTGGTTTGAGCTCGACGTCGACGACCATGAACCAAGAACCTATAGCGCCCATGTCATCTCCAGCGACTGCAGGGCCAACCTGTGGCAACAATGACAGTGCTCGTGATTACACGATGGAGGATATACTCGACGATGAAAAGTGGGATACAAGGAAGTTCCACCTGTGGTATATGGAAGCGGCAAAAGCCGGGATGAGAGGTTTCACCATCAAGATTCCCTCGGAGTTGTTCCACTTGCCCCGTGCCGATATTCAGCTGCCTGTGGACTTCCAGGACATGTACAATCTATTGCGGGAAGAAGACCTTGACATCGTCCAAATCACCTTATTCTCTCTGTAAGTGATGATTGCGACCTTCATAGACCAATCTCTACATTTGTATTGGAGAACTATATGATTTTTAGGACACGATGACTTGTCCGTGCAGGTTGACGGTCACTATTAGCAACAAAAGGCACCATCCTATCCTATACCTCTCTCCAATGCATATTGCTGAGAGAGTGATCAAGGGTTTCCAGATAACGGACCCAGAGTTGACCGTGCGGCAGAGGGAAAAGAAGTACGAAGAAAACATGAAAGAGGAGAAGAAGAAATTGTCAAGGTACATCTTTGAGGTAATGAAGAAGCTCAACCCGGATGGGCCGCATTGTATTATGGCTGCCTACCACTTTGGGTAAGTCGAAAACATCTATGTAAAGCAAAAGTGGCTAGGGTCATGCCTTCTCGTTGACATAACCTATACTTGTTTCAATGGTGTAGAAATGACCTAGCCGGCGGCCACTGGGTTGCCTTCCTCGTCTATCCTCAAGATGGCCGGGCTGTTATATTTGACTCGTTACAGGTACCGAACAGAAAGGGGTACAAGGCCTTCGAAGACTGCTTGAAAAAGTAAGCCACCGAGCTTCTTGATCCTTTACGGTTATCGTATTCAAATTGACGCTAACACTAATACACTTCGTGCAGCGCTTATAGTGCATATCTCAAGGATCCGCAATGCTGGGATCGGAGAACGGAGAAATTCAAAAAGAGGCATAAGAACCACCTCAAAATCCGACGCGATTTCCCCGTAAGTATATTTTAAAGGTACTTCAATTATGCTTTTGGTATATATGTGCTCTAATGCTTTTGTATCGATCCTGCAGTGCGCCAAACAACCCTTGGGATCAAAGGCATGTGGCTTGTACACCTGCGAGAACCTAAGGGAAAGCAAGGAGTACACCATCAGCTGGAAGAAGCTCAAAGAAGCAGTGAAGAATCGTGGAGAGACAATGAAGAATGAACGCCAAGCTTTTAAGCAAATCAAGGCAGACATCTGTAAGTTCATCCTAGAGAAATGCGTGCTCGAAGGCGAACCATTCTTTGACAATGAAGGTGAATTGGCAGTTCGACCAGAGTTCGAGAAGCTTAGGAGATGGGACACCATGCTACGGCCGACCGATTACACCCACGCAGTAGAATTGTGATGTGTAGCGGATTCGCGGGTTTCATATGTGTATATGTGGATGATGAGAACAACTAAGTGGATTTATATATTATGTCGTGTCTTATGTATTGAACTTTCAGTCATATGTGTGTCTATATATATATATATATATATATCTTCTGTTTCTGAAATGAAATCTAGATTCTGGAATTTGTAAATTGTTTAAATTCATTTGCAGCAATGGTTCTGCAATGTGTTTTTTTTATTTAAAAACACTTAACCGTGGCGGGCAACATAAAGTGACCGCTACGGTTAATAGCAGTATCCGTAGCGGGCAACATAAAGCGCCCGCTGCGGTTAATCTATTAACCGTAGCGGGCGACGTAAAGAGCCCGCTGCGGTAAATAGGAATTAACCGTAGCGGGCGCTTTATGTTGCCGCTACGGTTAATCGATTAACCGTAGCGGTCGGCGGCGCCCGCCACGGAAGTGGCCACGATTTACCGTGGCCTTATGGCCGTGGCAGACGCGTTTGCCCGCTACGGAAAAAGGAAAATGCCCGCCACGGTTATTCTTTCTGCAGTAGTGAAACGAAAATGTTACAGTATCTATTATGCAAAAAAAATTAGAAAAACTAATATTAGAATAAAAATATTATCTCTTTCATTTTTACTGTACACACGTTTCTATTTCAAATCAACATCCATCACAGCTCATACTCCTCCCATTTCACTCTTACTATACACATTTTTTTTCTATTTCAAATCAATATCTCCATCACACCCCCTCATTCTCCTCTTATTTTCACTCTTACTGTGCACACGTTTCTATTTCAAAAACAATATCCCATCGCAGCTAATTCTCCTCTCATTTCACTCTTAGGCCGTATTTATAGGGGCTTTTTCTTGGTTTCGGTTCCTCGGCTATAGAAGTGCTGTAGCGAAGCCAAGAAAAAACTCAAATACTCGTATTCTCCGGCTCCTCTCTTTCCTAGTGCATCTTTAGATAAGTTGGAGTTGTTTTTGTTTATGCTACAGTATGCTACAGCCCCGAACAATGCTACATGGTATTTTGGGGGTTAGAGCCGAAGCAATCTTAAAGCTCTTCCAACCAGGACCTAATTACTGTCCACACATTTCTGTTCCAAATCAACATGAAACCAAGTTTTCAACCTAAATCCAACACAAAAACCTCAAATAGTGAGTATCTAGAGTCCAACTCTAAAAGTTATTAGAAATCGATGACTATTGCTAGATCTAGAAAGATAAGGCCGTGTTTAATTGGTGAAGGAAAAAATTTCGTGACACTGTAGCACTTTCGTTTGTTTGTGGTAATTATTGTCAAACCATGGACTAATTAGGCTCAAAAGATTCAGCTCATACATTTCGACCAAACTGTGCAATTGATTTTTATTTTCGTCTATATTTAATATTCTATGCATGCGTTTAAAGATTTGATATGACGGAGAATCTTGAAAAATTTTGGATTTTTGGATGGAAGTAAACAAGGTCTAAGTTAGGAAGGATTTTCCCATTATATTCTATAGATATCCCTAGCCCCCTCTTTCCAATCTTATATGGGTATCATTTTGTAGGGGTTTAGAAGGGACTCTATGCTTGAAGTAGAGATAGCGAGGGCTCAAGCTCATTCCACTCGGGTGTTACATCTGCCCTCTAGATGACATGATTGCTATATAAATCTTCAAGTTACAAATTGTCTAGATGATCGCATAATAAACTATACAGTTTGTTACGACGAATACCTTCTATTTTCAGGTTTAATTAAAGCCAAGGTGGTTTACTAAAAATGTTCGTTTCTAGCCTTCTATTGAAGGGTAGCTTTTGCTGCAACAGTCGTCGCAATTGTTACACCTATGTAGCACTGTGTACAGCTGTAGTGCAGACCTGTGGCTGTTATTGTTGAACTCAACGTGTCCTCGTTAAGACTTAGAGCACCTCCAGTGTTGGTTAGAAACGCAGACGGAAGAAGAAACCGAACTAGGAACATTGGAGCATTGGGACATTCGGTATCAAAACCAAAATTAGAGTTTGCAGATGAGTCATACCGAGAGGAATAAAAAAAACTGTTTTAGATGTGTCGCCGCCCAGCATTCCTTTGCTCTCATTCAAATAAAGATGTTCTTTTAATCCATATGGACGCACAAGTCGCTGCACTGGACACACCGAACTCTCCTTTTGTTTAACTGTATGGTTCGACGAGACATTGTAGGTTCCTTTAGGAAGGAGTGTCCTTTGTTAGGTTCTTTTTGGCACATCTCAAAAAGTGCTTTGGCTTCTCTAACAAAACACTATAGCCTTACTACTTGATTACTGTAATGTTGATGAAGTCGTTTCCAACCAAATAAACTAGGTAGATGATGAAGTCAACATTTGGAGCTTCAATCGGCTCCTACTGTAACAGTTACACTAGTCAAACAGTGTTAAAGCTGAAGCCGGTGCAAACCCTACCGAAGAGGTATTCTCGTCGTCCCATAAAAAATGATTTTCTTACTTTTAAGTAAAACATTTACAACTTTAACTAAATATGTATAAGAAAAATATTAATATTTATAGTATATATAGTTAGTAGATACTCCCTCTGTCCCACTAAGATTGACGTTCTAGCATTGCAGCGTTGTCCCAGTATTAATGTCGTTTTAGGTGCAGTATGCTTATCCACCCCACTGTCCAGCTAGCTTGTAGCACGCTTATCCATGGCTGAGAAGAGAAGCGCAAGAGATGAGAGAGCACTGCAGAATAGGGGTACGTTGGTATTTTTTCTAATGTCTTGGTAGCTGTGTCCCAACCCAAAACGTCTCTTATTTTGGGACGGAGGGAGTAGATCATTAAATATATTTTTATAATAAATTTATCGAAAGAGATAAATGTTGTCAATATTTTCATAGACTTAATAAATTTTAGGCCTTGTTTAGATCCAGAAAGGTTTTAGATTTTGACACATATTTGACAATTATTGTCAATCATGAAGTAACTGGCTTTAAAAGATTCATCTCGCGATTTACAAACAAACTGTGCAATTAATTTTTGTTTTCATTTATATTTAATGCTCCACGCATGTGTCGTAAAATTTGATGTGACGAGAAATTTTGAAAAGTTTTTGATTTTTGAGGTGAACTAAACACGGCTTTATTTTACCACCACAAATTCTATATATAGCGACGTTTTTATGTAACGGGGGAGTACAAAGTTAGGAAAGAAAGACAAATTCTAGGCTTCATCTGTTCCTGTAGGGCATGGCAGGAACAGTGACTGTCAGAATTGCCTGAGAAATTGAAGATTATTCAAAATCCCTATTGGTTCCAGATCTGCCTCACAGTTTTAAAAAATACAAAACCTTCGACTAGTATCTCTGGGATGGGTGTTGCGATACTGTTGCCTGTGCGGTGTCCGGCGCCCTGGCCGACCATCATATGGGCTCGCTAATCTCGCGTCAGGATCTGGGGGCCCAAACGCTTCAGGCCTTGTTTAGTTTCAAAATTTTTAGGGAAATCGACATTATAGTACTTTCGTCTGTATTTGATAAATATTGTCCAATCATAAATTAACTAGGCTCAAAAGATTCGTCTCGTCAATTTCGATTAAACTGTGCAATTAGTTTTTATTTTCGTCTATATTTAATACTCTATGCATACGTCTAAAAATTCGATGTGATAGGAAATCTAAAAAATTTTATAAATTTTTTTTGGAACTAAACAAGGCCTCATTATATTGGAGGTCTGAACTCCGAAGGATACATATGTGGCGTTCTCTTGTTCATACACGTCTATAGATGGTCATGTAACCCGAGGCACGACGGCCCGGCCCACGGCACGACATTTTGGCCCGGGTGCTCAGCTCGGTAACTTGCGGGCCCGGACCGGCCCGGCCCAGTGGTGCAGTTCATGCTTGGGGCGACCTCTAGGCCCGCGGACTGGCCCGGCCTGAGTTTTAGAGGTCGGTCCGGCAACGGCCCGGTGCCACCCTCGCGGGCATTGCACAAACAACTCATTTTTACATCACATGTTTTTTTTACGTTATTTCTGATCTAAGATTGAAATTGTGAATCTGAGAAGTTGACAGTTGTAAAAAATTGATTGCAGCATTATGCTAGTGAAGTAATCATTGTTATTGTGTGGTTATTTTGATTTTTTTTTACAAAACTGGATTGTGGGCCGACCCGGCCCGTCGGGCTACGCCGGCCACGAAGTCAGCCCGTAGACCCGTGCTTAGGCCAAAGGCCAGACACGCGGGCGACTGAGGCACGATACGGCAGGTGCCCGGCCCGATGGCCATCTGTATACACGTTTTGGTGTATGTACGAACAGCATTTGTTACTGCACAAGCACAACGCACATTATTGCTTTGTCATATGGTACCTGGATGCTAGTGATTTTGACGCTGGTACAGAACCTTTGGAATTTCAGTTAGAATCATTTAAGCCCGAAGAATCGGCCCTTGTTTAGTTCACCTCAAAACCAAAAACTTTTCAAGATTCTCCGTCATATCGAATCTTATGGCACATATATCAAACATTAAATATAGATAAAAGCAAAAACTAATTGCATAGTTTGTCTGTAAATCGCGACACGAATCTTTTAAACCTAGTTACTCTAGACAATGTTTGTCAAATAAAAAACGAAAATATTACAGTATCAAAATCCGAAAACTCTTGGCATCTAAACAAGGCCCAGTGGATTATATGCCCGCAAACGCTGTTTTCCACAGTTCCTTTGTCGGGCACAGGTTTTCTCCTTGAGTGAGCACTCTTAAGAACAACTCGTCGATCTGTTTTTCAGCACTATTTTAAGGATACTTTTCAAGAAATAACAATATTTTTTTTGTTCGCAATACATTAGCATCTTCAGCGAGCCGAACGGGCTGAGCGCGTGGTGCATGTATCTACCTGCAGGAAAAGGCCGTCAAGCATAAGGGCCATGGACAACCTACGACAGCCTATACGTGGAAAGCCTCACGCAAGAGCCAGAGAGAAAGAGCCATCACAGTCCACAAGGTGCCTGCGTCCTGTGGTTTCGTTCAATGAATCGCCGTCGGAGTGAGCTGGTGACCGCAATTCCTGACCAAAGTCTCAACACTTGTTCTCGTTTACCTTCCCGTCACTGTCGTTCCGTTCCTTTTTTTTTTCAAGATTCAAGAACCGTTCCCCTATTGCTTTTGCCTTTTGGCACCAGCAACTGATCGAGGATCACTCGGGTTCCGCTTCCATGTACTAAGTGTAACTATGCATGCATTTTATCAATCCGTGGGCTGGTTTTGCCTGGATTTTTCAAGATCACCGGCCGGCGTGCGTTGTCCTCGTGCGGCGGCTGTGCCTGCACCTGGACGCATCTGGTTTGATTGGAATAATTGGATGGAAATCAGCTACAGGAACACGTCTGCGGCCCTGTTTAATTGGAGATAAAAAATTTTTGGGTGTCACATCGCATATGTCGTAAGGATATCGGGAGAGGTTTTTAGGAACTAATAAAAAAATAAATTACATAGTTCGTCACGAAACTGCAAGACAAATCTATTAAGCATAATTAATCTATCATTAACACATGTGAGTTACTGTAGCACTTGAGAAATTGGTTATTATAGGACTCCAAATATTGGGTTTCTCTATAATAGGACTCTTAACGTTAGTTTCTCCTAAATAAGACTGCAAATAATTATAATCAGCTCTAATGATATTTTGTTTCTTTTATAATATCTTTTGTCATCTAAAAATACATGTATTTTTCGTATTGACCCTATTATCCTTCAGCTATCATATGGTACTAAATTCCATCGATTCAGACGCTCCTCCTCGCATAGTGGTGTCAATTAGCTTGGATTTTCTTATTTGCGCCCTTTCGCAAGACCTCAATTTCAGATCAGATGGCTTAAAAGGCGAGCATGACTAATTTGCATGCCGCTAATCTTTGTTGGAAAGCTAAGAAATATCGATGCAGTCCTTTCTCCTTTTTCTAAAACCTGCACTTATGCAGTAAAATAAGTGCAGTAAACTGTGGTCGGCCGGGAATTTGATGAAATTGGAGGGCTTGCAGCCTTGCACCATGAGATCATTGGCGCTAGATTTATCGGAGAGGGTTCGAGCGAGCCGAGGGCACATCTGCACATCCCTGTCACCAAGCAGCCAAATTCAGCAGTGCCGTGCCGGTGCGGCGGGTGACGGGGGAGCAGAGCAGCCGAGCTGCCGATGCCGAGAGCAGGGGAAACTGAAAAGAAAGGGAAGCTGCAGGGGAAACTGGAAAGGAAGGGAAGCTGCTCGTCTCGGTGGTGTTCACGTGTGAGGAGGAGCGTCGTGCGGCATCTCGTGTCTGGTAGATGAATTGATGGAATTGAGTACCATATGATAGCTGAAGGGTAATAAGGTTAATATGAAAAATACATGTATTTTTAGATGAAAAAAGACATTAAAAAAGAAATAAAATGTCATTAAAGCTGATTGTAATTATTTGCAGTCCTATTTGAGAGAAACAAACGTTAAGAGTCCTATTATAGAGAAACCCAATATTTGGAGTCCTATAATAGCCAATTTCTCGTAGCACTTAAAGCTAATCATGGAGTAATTAGGCTTAAAAGATTCGTCTCGCGATTTTCAACCAAACTGTGTAATTAGTTTATTTTTTTATATATATTTAATGTTCTATGCATGTGTCCAAAGATTCGATGGGATGGATGAAAAATTTTTAGATAGAAAACTAAATAAGGCCAAAAAAACTAAACTTTTGCCAACTAAACAGGCCTCAGTTTCTCACACTGCAGTCTTTCTTTTGTGTTGCTGTACGTACGGTAGAAGAGACGACGCAGAGTCGGACATTGCTAGCTGGGCCCTTTTGGACTGGACGTGGACGGGGTTTGACGAATGACGACGCCCTGTTTGTCCTTGTAAGGCAGGCGACGGCGAATGTTTGGTGCCACAGAACAGAAGCTCCTCCAGCCGGACACGTCCATGTCCAGATAAACTCGATCCTTCATCCTTTTGTCCGCCAAACGGGCATTTCAGATGGAAAAAATGTAGCAGCATTGCCGCATTGGCCGCGAGCGTCAGTGCACGACAGCTATCGACGATCCATGCGTCCCGCCCGCTTCCCGCACAGCCGCCAAGAACCTGACAGTAGAATGCATCCGAGAGCATAAAGCTTAAGTTCTGGTTAGTTCCGGTAAAATTTAACTCTTATCGCATCGAATATTTGGACACATATATAAAGTACTAAATATAGACTATTTACGAAACTAAAAATATAATTAGAGAATAATTTACGAGACAAATCTTTTAAATTTAATTAGTCTATAATTATATATTAATTATAAAATAAAACAAAAGATACTATTATATCTATTAAACTTTAACACCTTCGACCAAATATCCACTTAATTCTATCACAACTTGTACTGCATCGTTATTCGTATCTAGCTTTGCCGGGGCCGGAGGTGTGATGGAGACATTGTGGTTGGGTGTCGGCAGGCATCCGAGTCCCAGTCGAACTCTTCCACCTCTGTAAAACCAGCAACGCCCCTATGCCCCTATCTCCCTGGTTTCTTCTGCTCGTCTGTACTGTACTACTGTAGTACTAGAGAAGAACATGCTAAACTGAGCATAGGAGCAGGCTAAAGAGCGGAACGACCATAGATGAAATTCAACATATCTATGATGGAGACCAAATCAACATCAAAGGTCGTTTGTGAAAAACTAAAATAATGAATTCAAAATTGAAGAACTTAAAACACATATTGGGGCCTCTAAACGATCTTAGATAAAGAAAAATTGTCAACTATGAAGTTACAAATCTTAATAGGAATATAACTTTGGTATAGACTATATCAATATCCGAGTCATTTGATTTTTTCTAAAAAATAATTTTAAAATCTAGTAACTTAAAACAAATATTTGGCCCTTTTCAAATATGTTAAATAATAATGATATCAACTACAGAGTTGTAGGTCGTGTAGGGAACTAGGGATACAACTTTGATATAAATTTGTATTCATATGATTTCATATGAAAGGTAGACAAATGATATGTGGGCTCCATGGTCATGTCACAAAATCACCTAAGAAACACTTTAAAATTGTCAAGGAGATATGTTTCCAAATTTTAAAATTAAAGATGCGTATGTTATCCAGTATTGAAGTTTGAGAGGATCTTCCAAATTCAACGACTAGTTTAGGGGGATTAATCAGACTTACATCACATTGAGCCCTCCACAATCTGATACTAATGAACTATCATTGTGATATGATTTTCCTCATCATACTTCAAAACTTGACATCTTACCCTCCAAACTCTCAAACCATCCAAATTATCTCTCTGCCTTGATTTGTAGTGGTTTTGAAGCCAGATTCATAATCTTTAATTAAAAAATAGGGTAAATACTTATTACAATTTTTAATCATAGAAAACATCCATAAGTTTTAAAAACTAATAAAAATCCTAGGTATGGATGGAGATACAAATAATCTAAATAAAATATTTAAAGCTTATGAAAAAATTTTCTGACATTTCTAAAAATATTTAGATACAGGAAAAAGAGAAAATATCAAGACAAATGTAAAACGTTCTAATTGATGTATAAACATGTTTTAAAAAAATCACAACAAAACATAATATGCAATATAGAGGATAAATTCATTCAACTTGCATTCATGTTGCTTGATCAATAATTTTTCCATAGAAAGTTTTTAAAATATATTCAAACATAGAATGTTTTTGGAGTTTACTAGTTTTTTATATTTATACCATTTTGTAGAGCTAAATTCAAATTTTTTAAAACTTTTAGAGATATTTTCACGAGCTCTAAAAAGTTTATTTGGGTTCATATCCCAATCCATCTCTAGCATTTTTCTCATAATATTTAAAATCTTAGAGATATTTTTGTGGTTAAAAAATCTTATCAAGTATTTATCAGATTTTTTATTAACTGAAAACAAGACGATGCCACCTTTAAAACCACTTCAATCTATAGCAAGAAGGTAACTAGATTTTTTTGAGAGTTTAGAGTTTAAGAGGTCTGATTTAATTTACAGCTCAATGAGAAAATTGAGACGATAATTTATAGAGATAAAATGGACTTTTTTTTTCAAATGAAAATTGCAGCCCAACCCAGTGGTGTCCGTCTGTTGCAAGCAAGCAAAGCATTGCTTAGCCAAGGCCGTCAGGTGAATCAGGCCTACACAAAGCAGAGTCCCGAACCCAGCAAACTGAAGTTCTTAACAGCCCAAGCACATGACCAAGGCCCACGACCAGTTGTCCCACTGTAGAGACTGTTCCCATGATGCAACCGCGAGTACATGCCACAGTGGCGAAGCTAGAGCAAATTAGAGGATGATGCACTTGCCTTGTGGGTGCATAGACTTGTGCTATACGTGGTGCATATATGGTGAAATTTTAGAAAAAAATATTGTTTTTCCAAAATTTGGGTGGTGCATTTGCACCCACTAGCTTGTAGCTAGCTTCGCCCCTGACATGCCACGAATTCATAGTAACCATCTAATGTATGAGAGAGCTGTAATTGTTCTTTCCAACTATCCCTACTTAATAATTTATATAGTTATATCTCATAAGTTGGATGATTATACATAGACAAGTGGCATAAAAGCCATGACACACACCCACAATTACATCCCCACCTTATTTTTCCACACACGTGGCGTGTACTCCCTTCATCTCAAAATAAGTGCATTCTAGTTATGAACCTAGATAAAATTGTCCAGATTTCATATAGCTAATAAAAGGTCACTTATTTGGAATAGTTTGGTAACCACTTCAGTATTTCCAGAGTATATCATTCTGTAGTCGTCCTCTGTACAGAATGGGAATTCCTTAAAGCCAATGAAGAGTCGGAACACCGGATAATCCATTTGGTACGGCACATGACATGACTATCAAGCAAGCCACAATAATATATACCGGGTGTACACATGTTGCCCCTAGCACAGAATCACAACAGGAAAAAAAGTTGCATCCTCCCTGATCCACACAATTTGGAGCTTGGGGGTCGTATCGTATTGCTTTGAGCGATCGAGCACACTTCCTGCAATGCAATGCAATGCAACGGCCCCAACTACAACTGCCACGGTGTAGCAGTAGTAGAATATATCTTATCCAGACATATCCAAGTGTAGCGCTCCCATAGGCGGGGTTGGCCGGCGACGAATCTATTCCATCCACTGCAGGTGATCCACATCACAACAAATCCACGGCGTCTCATCCCGTCCTCTCGCCGCGCGTCCCTGTCCGCGCCGCGCGCCTTCTCCGCACCACAAAACCAGGGGCAGCGCAGCCACAAATCCCCATTGCAGCAGCTGACAGACTCAACCGACCGACAGACAGACATGGCCGCCTCCACCGTCTCCGGCCTCGCCGGCGCCTCCTCCCTGGCCAGCCGCCCGGCTTTCTCCACCAGTAAGTAACGTCGTCCCTCCCATTAATTCCATCGTCGTCTGCAGAATAATGCACCTTCTATCTTGCAGTTGCATCACTGACGAAAAATGCTCCTTCTTGCGTCGTTGCAGGCTTCACGAGGGGCAGCCGGGTGTCGGCGAGGAACCCGCTGATGACGAGGAACCTGGAGAGGAACGGCAGGATCACCTGCATGACGTGAGTAATTAACTGGACACTTAAAACGAGCTCTCGCTCTCGCTCTCGCTCTCTGTGAAATACTCGTGGAGGAGCTGATGATCGCGGCGATCGATTTCTAGGTTTCCCCGGGACTGGCTGCGGAGGGACCTGAGCATCATCGGGTATGGGCTGATCGGCTGGATGGGCCCGTCCAGCATCCCGGCCATCAACGGCAACAGCCTCACGGGGCTCTTCTTCTCCAGCATCGGCGAGGAGCTGGCGCACTTCCCCACGCCGCCGCCCGTCACCTCCCAGTTCTGGCTGTGGCTAGTCACGTGGCACCTGGGTCTCTTCATCGTGCTCACCTTCGGCCAGATCGGCTTCAAGGGCAGGACAGAGGACTACTTCGAGAAGTGATCAGCGCGCGGCCACGATCGATCAAGCTCCGATCCATGCATCGTCTCTGATATGATGCTGCGTTGCGTTCCGCTGCGTGCGTGCCGCAGCAACCAGCAATCGATCGAACCTTTGCTGTATAATAGTATATGATGGTTCTGATTTGGTTCAAAAATGTGTGATATGCTACTTTTGAGCTCAAAAAATGTAAATCTATGCCGCGCGCCCCCTGCACGCTCTGGTTCAATTTGATGAATCTATAGCAAGCTAGTCTTCTCTCAAATACTCCCTCTCGCTCCGGTCACAGAAACATGCATGCATGTGTTTGTTTAGTATATACAAGATTTGATCAAACGTTAAAATTACAAGCATCACCACCTTGTCCGCCATCCCAGTGCACGTCTCCATCTGCTGCTCCCTCTCTCCCTGGGCCATTAGGGAGATCGACAAGCGGCGCAGGGTGTTTGTTTGGGCAGGCACAGACACGGTCTCGGGCGGACGTTGCCGGGTGGCTTGGACGGTGGCCTGTTCACCGCGGGACCTTGGCGGTCTGGGCCTCCCGGACCTGCGCACCCTTGGATTCGCACTCCGCCTTCGCTGGGAGTGGCAGAGGCGGTCTGACATTGACGCGCCATGGGCGCTGCTGCCTTCACGCGCCGAGAAGGCCGTCGCAGCCATGTTCAGCGCATCGGTCTCCGTCCAGGTTGGCGACGGCACGCGTACCCTCTTCTGGACCGACTCCTGGCTGCCCGACGGCCCGATCGAGCGGTCCGCGCCGACTCTCTTCGCCCGTGTTGGCCACCGACGTAGAAGAAGAACGGTGAAGGACGCCCTCACCGCCCACCGATGGGTACGAGATATCGCTGGGGCTCGTACCCAGCCGGTGATGCTTGCGATCCTCGACCTCGCGGACAAACTAGCTGGGGTGCACCTCACACCGGGGCTCGACGACAGGTTCATTTGGAAGTGGACCGCGTCGGGCGACTACTCCAGTGCCTCTGCGTATCGCGCCTTCTTTGCGGGAACGACCGAGCTACTTGGCGCACGCGAGCTGTGGAAGACACGCCCCCCCCCCCCCAAGGTCAAATTTTTCTTCTGGCTGGGCCTCCATGGTCGTCTCTGGACCTCGGAGCGGCGAGCGCGCCACGGACTACAGCAGTCCCCCACCTGTGTTCTTTGCGACCAGCTGGACGAGACGCACGATCACCTGCTGGCTGCATGCGTCTACACGCGCGAGGTGTGGCTGCGCATCCTGTCTACGTTTGCCCTCGGTCACCTGACGCCCACCGCGGATGACACGCTGCTGGACTGGTGGCTGCGGACGCGTGCGCGGTTCCACGACGTCCTACAGAAGGCGTTCGACGACGACCCATCCCCTGCGACCACCCTGCTGGATCGTGTCAAGGAGGAGGCCGATTCCTGGATCGCGGCGGGCTTCCGTAGCCTAGCGGCGTTCGCCTCCCTCGTGCCTTAGATCACGCTCTCTACCCCCCAGCAGACCATCCTGTTAGAAGTACAACTGTTCCCGCTCCACCGTTCTAGCCGGTGCTTTGTGTAGTGTGTGGGGCGTTCCGGATATGGCATCTCGCCCTTCCCGGACGTTCATGTATTTAAGAACTCCTTTTTCCCTTAAAGAAGCACGTGCTTAGCACGCTTTCGAAAAAAAAATGTAACGTTAAAATTATTTAGTTTAATTTGGAAACATGTAACATAACATACTATATATGTGCAATTTGTACTGAAAGATGATACTTGCAAAAATTCATGAATTTGACGGATTTTAGAAACGCACTCTAGGTTTTACTCAATCCATTCCAGATTGTAAGTCGTTTGACTTTTTTAATATCAAGTTTGACCACTCGTCTTATTCAAAGTTTTGTACAAAATATTACTTTTTTTTGTTGTATATTGGTTTATTAATAAAAATTCTTCAAGAATGATTTAAATTTAACTATATTTGCACAAATTTTTTGAATAAAACGAGTGGTCAAACTTGGGGTAAAAAAAGTCAAACGACTTACAATTTGGGATGGAGGGGATGGAGGGAGTTGCCAAAGATGTGCATAAAAGATCGTGCAAAATTAAACGTGACAAATATTTTCGACGGGTTGTGAGTAACAGGAGTAAGCAACGAAGAACCCTTCCATTTTTGCAACACAAACGGCACAAGGAAATGATCAAAACGAGCTCTAAAAAGCGTGTACAAACCCGAAGACCATAGCTTACGATGACATGTTAATAGAGAGGCCAAAAGCATCTATTTGTGGATTGTCCATAACTTCTAATCAAGCATTTGATTTTTTCTATGAACTTAAATAAACACAAAAAATGATATCAAATGTTGATATTAATTTCTATAAAGTTATAAACTTAATTATAAAGTTATAAACTTAATTAAACACCAAAAAACCGACTTACTCAAATCTAGAATTGCACTTTTTTGAGACTGACATAGTAATATTCCCTCCATTCTGTTTTATATATTGTTTTGGCTTTTCTACATACACAACTTTACATAAAAAATTCAAAATAACCTATAATTTAGGATATAAGTTGGTAATTAAACAACTTTGTTTTTGAATCAATATGGCGGACTTTATTCATTGAGGATAGTTAAATCGTTTATTACTAGAAAATCAAGAATAAAGCTAAGGGGCTTATCGACCCCAAGTACAATTTTGCTTAGAGTGCAACAACTGAATTTGCTAAAAATCATCCATTCTTTATTGTCTCTACCATCTCCGTGCATTTTGATCATACGATAAGCCGACTACACCCTATACATAATTTTTATTATGTATGTGGATATATCATATATCTAGATGTATAATAAAGGCTATATACTTGGAAAAGTTAAAACGATCTACAATTTGAGACAGATAGTGGTAACAAATAAACAACTTGCTTACACGTAAGAAAGCGAGGGAATGTTTTGTTCCATGGATAAAAAAACCCATAAATATCTTTGTATGTATTCTTGACCTTCATTTTTGTGGAATCAAATGATTTTTTAGGGGAGCTTTGACCTTATTCAATCACCAGAGTAAGAATTACAAACTTCACGAGGAAGCTCCAAAAACCACACATGTCTACCTATCGATGAATTTACAAAACTTCTACCAACTAAATGCGTCGACATTTGATCTTCGCCCTTCGAAAATGAACTCTGCTCTCATGAAACTTCATCTTCTGTCATTGATCTCTCAGACTATGGGTCCATATACCGAATTTAGAGCACGTTCATGAAGCATTAAATATAGATAAAAAACAATTATAATTATATAATTTATCTGTAATTTATAAGATGAATCTTTTATAATTAGGAAATTGATACTGTACCTATTTTATATTTTTTTAAACTAGGCAAGGGAATGAAATTGTTGTGTGATTGGGATTTGTCAAGCACGAGTCGGCCCAAGCGCCCCGAAGCCCGAAGTCCAAAACCAGGAGCATCGATTTCAAAAGGCGGAAAGAAGGCAAGGCAAACGCAAATGCCACAACCCGCCTGCCGACTCGCCGCCGCAGCCGCATGACAACCGCCGTCGGTCGGCCATCCCCTGCGGTCGCCACCCTCTTCGGCCGCTGCCGCACAGCCCGCCGCATCATCAGCCTCGGCGATCACAACCATCAAACCCTCCTACCCCGCTTCGCCGCCGCCTGCAATGCCCGCGCGTCCCCGTTCCTCTCCGCCGCGGCGGCCGCCGCCGCCAGCCGGCCATCCCCGGCGGTCGCCACCCTCCTCGGCCGCTGCCGCACCGCGCGCTGCCTCTCCCAGCTCCACGCCCGCATCATCCGCCTCGGCCTCCACAGCCACCACGCCCTCCTCGCCCGCTTCGCCGCTGCCTGCGATGCCCTCGAGTGCCCCTCCGTCGCCGCCTCGTTGGTCGCCGCGCTTCCTGACCCCTACGCCGCCCCGCTCCGCCTCCGCAACGCCGTGCTCGCGTCGCTCGCCCGCCACGCCCCGCTCCACGCCGCGCTCACGGAGTTCAACCTCCTCCGACAGGCCGCGCTCCCGGACTCCTTCTCGTTCCCTTCCCTCCTCCGAGCGTGCGCCCGCGTATCCTGCCTCCCCGCTGGACAAGCCCTGCACGCCGCCGCTATCCGCCTCGGCGTGCACGCCGACCTCTTCATTCGCACGGCGCTCATCCAGCTCTACGGCAGGTGTGGCGTGGCTGGCTCGGCCCGGGCGCTATTTGATCAAATCGACATCCCCAGTGAGGTTTCCTGGACCGCCATTATCGTTGCCTATGTCAACAATGGTGACATCGTGACAGCCAGAGAGCTGTTTGAAAGAATGCCTCACCGGAACGCTGTGCACTGGAATTTGATGGTTGATGGTTATGTGAAGTGTGGGGACTTGGAGGGCGCAAAGAGGCTGTTTGATGAAATGCCTGAGAGAACTGCCACAGCATGTACATCTTTGATTGGCGGATATGCAAAGACAGGGAACATGGAAATTGCGAGGTTGTTGTTTGATAAGTTAGAGGACCGTGATCTGTTCTCATGGTCAGTGATGATATCAGGTTATGCACAGAATGGTTACCCTGGGGAGGCTTTGAGGACTTTTGATGAGTTCCAAGGGCAAGGCATACACCCAGACGAACTTCTTGTTGTTGGCCTGATGTCTGCATGCTCCCAACTAGGTAACATCAGGTTGGCAAGGTGGATTGAAGATTACGTCACAAAGTACTCTATAGATATGAAAAATGCTCATGTGTTGGCTGGTCTTGTGAACATGAATGCAAAGTGTGGGAACTTGGAGAGGGCTACTGTTTTGTTTGAGTCTATGCCAGTTCGAGATGTGTTTTCATATTGTTCACTGATGCAAGGTCACTGCCTCCATGGTTCAGCTAATAAGGCTGTTGAACTTTTCTCTCAGATGCTTTTGGAGGGCCTCTCCCCCGATAATGCTGCGTTTACAGTTGTTTTAACAGCTTGCAGTCATGCTGGTCTAGTAGAAGAAGCGAAGAAGTTCTTTGATATGATGAAGAATGTGTACTTGATTGTGCCATCTGGTGAGCACTATGGTTGCCTTGTCAGTCTTCTTGGACGTTGTGGTATGCTAGAAGATGCATATCAGCTTATCATGTCAATGCCTGGGAAACCTCATCCTGGAGCATGGGGTGCACTATTGGGTGGATGCAAGCTTCACTGTAATATTGAGCTTGGAAAAATTGCAGCAAAGAAACTTTTCGAAATTGAACCGGATAATGCTGGAAATTATGTCTCCCTGTCAAATATGTATGCTAACATTGACAGGTGGGGAGATGTTTCTGAAGTTAGGGATGAGATGACTGGAAAGAGAATAACCAAAATAGCAGGCCGTACTGTAGTTCTGCCGTGAAGCAGTGTCGACCAGAATGGTGTATTTATCTTGTATCATGTTACTGGCCCCCACTGAAAACTTGACGAGGCTGTGAATGAAGAAAAAAGACCTCATGACGGTTATGAAATAAACAGAAAACGAGATATCATACTCAATGCATATGGTTGAAGTTCATCATATGATGATATAGACTTGCTGGTGAACAGGCTGAGTTTATACATTGGAGAAACTTTTTTCTCCAATACGCTGGGGAGCTACGTACCATTGGATTGAGAAGAACACCAGTGTACAAAAACCAAAAGACCACCACACCAACGCAGCCATACCAAACACACACACATACACTCAAACCCAACCTCATTGGTGGGGGACATCTGGACTGAGTTAAGAGACTTCTATTAGCTTAGTGTTCACATTGTCCGACTCGGAGCTGGAAGGATGCTTTGATTTTTTGGTGAGATCATTCACTGTTGCCATTGCTGATGAAATGGTTTCTTGTGAGTGCTTCTTCCCACTTAGTCTTTCCTTTAGCTTTTTGTTGTTCAGACTGCATCAAATTATTGCATTTTAATCCTAGCGTTTGTTTTTCATGATTATTACTGGTTAACTCTGACTTACAGCAAATAAACTGCTGTTGTTGATACAAGGAAATGGTTGCTGCCCTTGGTTTACTTATATAAGAAGTTTGGATTAGCATAGTCTGTTAGTTAGCTGAGGCTCTTTTGAAATACAAATACAATTTTTTTCTTGCAACTTGAACTATTTTATAATAGGTGCTTGCATCCTAATGTCCTATGGTCTTGCATTAGCTGAATATCTATTGTTTTGAGAGCACCCTTTCATCTTGTTATAATATCAAAATTTAACTTTGGACCACACTATGTTAAATTCTACCAAGTTAATTTAGCTCTACTTGACCTTTTGTAAAAACTTATATCAGCTGTCAAACACCACCTCTCAAGTTAAAGAAAAACTTGTGCTCTTTTCGTCTAGGGGTATAGGCAAGTGTCGATACCATGGTTTCATTTGGGCCTTGAACTTCCAGTGCCTGGAATATTCTTTTGATGATTGTATCGGTAATTCATTTCAGGTACTGTGAAAGATCAGGGTGCTGCTGTACAAATATTGAAATATGGCCCTGATTAAGGCGCAAAGTTTTGACATTTGCTATTAAGGTACTTCTAATCTTGATCCTTAAGAATCAGAAGAAAAGTTGCATGCCTATTGGTAATACTGTGCAGAACACACTTTCCTTATGATTAACTTGTCAAGAACAGGGAACACAATTTCTCTGCCCTTTTGTCCAATATTCTTAGTGCTTCCATGGTCTGCTGTTTGCTACTGTGAATATATGTTTAAGTTATACCTAGCAGGTGACACATCGTTTGAAAAAAAATAGTAGGTTGCATTCGTTTTCAAGAGGTCCAAAGTAACTGACCATATATAGAGTAAATAGGAAGACCAAATTTGAACCATAATGTCACACTGTTGAATTTGAACATAATATCTTCCTATGACTCAGAATGTTTGTGCCAAAAGTATAAAGTTATATACATTTCCATTGGGTGTGAATGTGCAAGCATACTCGCATCTAAAATGTGATGTGCACTCGAACATGTTTGTGCCAGTATGATAACTGCACGACTGAGATATTGATAGCCTAAGTTTTTTTCTTAAGCAGCTTTTGCCAGCTGCCTAGAGAAGGTTGGAGAAGTGGAGATGAAACCATTGTGTTTGGCAACCTGGCTTTTCTATGGCTTTTTCATGAAAAAACTCCTTTGGGACCCACATGCCATAGCCTGTACCAGAGGCGCCATCCTGTCCACCGACTTGCCAGAGCAGCAGGGGCAGCAAGCCTGGTTTCTCTTTTTCTTACCGTTCTGCTACCGATCCTCTCTGACTCAATCTCCCTGCGCACCGCTGCCAGGCCAAATCAATGCCTACCTCATGCCCTCTCCTGCACGCCCGACCGCGCATCCGTGACCGCGGCCTCCCCTTCTTTGCCCCCATGGAGGCAGAGCTTGGGCCGACGGGGCCTGCACCAGTCTAGAGGCTGCTCAGCTCCTGCCGCCACCATGGAGGGGATCTCATCTTAGGAGAGCTGAGGGACACAGAAGGAGCAGTAGGTGGAGGTTGAGTGGGAGTGGAGGGAGGTGCGGCGAAGAAGCTGAGCCATGGCCGGAAAAAGCTGCATGCCCTGTGCTTTAGAGGAACACGGTTTGGCAGTAGAAATTGGAGAAGTGCTGGGCCATTGTCAAGTTCATGGGTGAAAAATTGAAAACTGTTAGTTCCTGTAATCATAGTGAGAGCCAATATTCAGGTGAAATTTGTTTGAGTTTCTGTAGCAGTAATACGCCAATCCTTTCTGATTACTGTCACGTTTGAAAAATCTGAAGGCACACCTTATATTGTTATCTGTCAGGTCTGAGACCAATGGTGTGGTAGTTTCAGGCTTTCAGTTCTGGAGAAGGGCTTGAAAATATGACTTGTTGATTTATGGTTCATATACAGTTCTGTCAAAAGATCTCAATGAGCTCAGTTCAAACTCTTCATAAGCTGAGCTCATGCCTAGACCCAAGCTCGTGGGCCTCATTATATTGAACTCGATTAGTGTGGTTAAGGCTTGACTCAGTCCTTAGTTTCCCCCAAGACATGATGTATCCATCCCAAAATTTTGAGCTGAGAATGAGATCATTCTGCTAAATCTTTGTCCAAGCTTGCATACAACGCACTATGTTAAAATGTAGTTGCCCAGTTTTCATGAGCTGAGCCTGAGCTTTGGCGAGCTTTCATAGAAGAATTTATATTGAAACAAGCTTGAGCCTCCATGAGCTTTGGCCGAGCCTAGGGAGGTTCACTCCATTATACTCATGTGCAGCCCTTGTGCGTGGCTGTTTGGTTGGAGCCCTGGTACCCGGCAACTTGGCCAGGCATCAATCTCCACCCCCAGGTCTCCAAAATCCAACACTTGGGATTGTTGGCTAGCCCAGGCAAACTTTGCCAGCTCCAAAAAACCAAACAGGAGCCTGTTTGGTGGCGCTCCAGCTCTGCCTGCAGCTCCTGCACTAGAGCAGGAGGAGCTGCACCAAACGGTGACGCGAGGAGAAGCGCTTTTGGAGGAGCCGGAGCCCTTTTTGTGTACGGAGATGGAGCCATGATTTGCAGCTCCAGCTCCGGCAGCAGAGCCCGCGGATGCAGAGGCGTTCCAAGCACACCCATAGCTGTGTTCTCGTAACTTGAAAGTCCACCAGGCAGTGTTTTAGTCATTACACTAACATGTCAAGCTGCTGCCATTAATGCTCACATGTTATTTATGTTCTGGTTTGAGGAAAGATACTTTCAGATGCTTCCATTTGGGATACCTCTGGTTATGGCTGGTTGCAGAATCGGTGCTAGAGTAAGTGAGTAGGCAACATGCCACCTCTGTTAAATTATGCTCTCGTCCTAGTCTTAAAGAAAGTGATTAGACTGGTTTCTATATGGATTAAGTGGACCACCTTTCACAGTGCTTGCCTTTTTGGCTGCATACCAGCATACTCCCTCCGTCCCTGAAAGCTGCAACTTCTAGAGTTGTCTTAAGTCAAACTTTTGAAACTTTGACCAAATTTATAGAAAAAACGCTAAGATTTATAGTACCAAATTAATACCATTAGATTTATCATTGAATATATTTTTATAAGATACTCATTTTATGTTATACATATTGATGCTTTTTCCTATAAAGTTGGTCAAAGTTAAACAAGTTTGACTGGCACGGATTCTAGGAATTGAAGCTTTCAGAGACAGAGGGAGTACAAGATAACTAATATGTGATTTTGTAGTCTAGTATTATATGTTTGAGAAATGTCAGAGCTCATAATAGTTTTCAGACTTTATAAGGCCATGGTATTAAGAGTAATAGATATGGGGTGGTACATGTTTGTAATCAGTAACTAACTGATTTCCTTGTGAGACACGTTTACTTGTAAAATGGTATGGAGCTGATCTAACTAGAAAACGGGCAACTCAGCATATGTTTAGTAATTATTAGGCAGACCATGAATTGCTTTATTATATTTGCTTTGCTATGTGACATTTTCTTTTTCATTATTATGGCAAAAGCAAAAGTACGATTTTGAGCTGGAGTTGAGCTTGAACATATGCATGAATGAAATGTGGTGGGATCATATCCATGATGTTCCTCAGCCTTTTCGGATTATAAAAGAGAGATTAGTACATCCGTAGATACCAAATATCTGTGCAGCTGTTCTTGTAGGTTAGTGCTTACATGTGCTATCCTAGGTATATAAACCTCACCTAGTGGCTACCCACCTAGCCTGTTGGAGCCTCTTCCATAGGTGGCGCACGACCTTTTCTTTTTTTGGTGTGTGGATCTGTTACGGCCCGTTTATGGCAGACAAACTTATCTTCATGTCGAAGGTGCTGCACCAATACTGCTCTCCTAGGTCAATGATCTTGCTGCACTTGGCTTCAAACACTGACTTATGATATTCATATTAGTAGTTCCGCAGCAGTAATAAAAATAATTTGGCAGCACATAAAAAATATTTAAACTCTCTGCTTATCTGGTTGATCCGTGTTAGATTCTTAGTGGGATGTGTGCCTGTGAGCACTGTCTTCTTGTGGGCATGCACACGAGTGTATGTGCATGTCTTGGGCTCGTGGCACATGTCTACCATTATGATGCACGTACTGAATCCTGTAATATTCCTCTTTGAAGGAGCCTCACTGCTCAGTGCTTGGCGCGATGAGGATGGGGTGTTAAAATTTGTCCTGCTGGATCTTTGTTAGGTGATTGAGGTTGATTGTTTGACTAAAAAATTTATGTGCGTATGAGGCTTCTGATATATTTAGGGGAAATCTGATGAAGAAGGGGTATACGGATTATTATAATGATGAGCCTCATACAATTCATTTGTACGAATGACTAAACCGTATGATATACATTTTTTGGCAGGTGGCTTGAAACTATTCAACTTTTGATTGATAAAACTCTCTGCTTGGCTTAATAATTTCATCAACTGTCCTGTCGTTTCAATAATATCATGTCACGTTACAGCAGTGCTTGAGAATATCTGCTACAAAAATATGCAAACAAATATAGAATGACAATTGAACTATTTAGAGCATATAAGACAAATGTAAGATAGAACAGGACATGAACCAAAAAAAATATTGAACAAGATCTAGAGTGGTCATATGGGTTGACATTAGGACTATAGTTTGAACTAATGACACTTATGATGGTATTATGGAGGTTCAATTTTTTTTGTGTTGTTTATTCAAGTTGGGCTATGATGTTCATGGCAGTATCTTCAAGCAACCGGGGTTAATGCTTTGTTCCCTCTAACAACGTCAGTTTCTTGCAGTAGTCTACTCCTGGGTTCGTGCTAGCATTAAAAGGAATATTAATGTGATGCCTGCACTCTTAGTCCACTATCTTCAAACTAATAGGTTAAACAAGTTCTTAAGCTTAATGCTTCATTATTCTTTTAGTTTTTGAAGGATGCTTCGGATGCTTTAATGCATCGTTAGTTGGACGCGCTCGTGCGTGTGTGATAAGATTAGGTGTTTGACTCGCCCCTGCAACATTAATGCGCAGGATCTTTTTCCTTTGTGATTAGAATATGATATTTAGCCTTAACTCGCTTTTGAACCGCGAGTTACAGAGCACTGTGGCACTTAAACCCCACGGTGTCACGAGGCTAAGATATTGGTAAGATGTTCCCTTCGTGGGTGGGATGATGTATTTGTTTATTCTTCCAACGCAACAATAGGGGAAGTCATGGAAAACTAATGCCAACCGCCAATAAGAAGATTGCTCTTTGTTTTTTCTATATATCTTTTCTTTTATTGACAAAAATGTTAGCATCAGGTAAATTGGAGATTAAATTAGTATCAGGTAAATTGGGAATTGAATTGTGATTATATGAGTTTAGAAGTTCCTAGTACAATAATTTGTTATATGATTCATTTTTCTCCCTCTCTTTTCAGGATGAGGGGATTGCAGACAGTATATAATATGAGATCTCAGATTTACAAATCAGTGTCACATTTACATATCCTGGATTATGATACACCTAATTTCAAATTCTTGAGATCTTGGGGCAGCCACGACACACATTACTTCAAATTATTGAGATCTTTGGGCAAATGTTTTACTGATAAGTTTTTGGTTAATGTTATCAGTGTTATGTGATTAGCTGACCCATATCACCTCATTGTATCTAGAACAATTGAGGATGAGACATCAAAGATGTCCTTGCAAATGCAGTATTTATTCCATCTTGGTTATTGGGCACCAGGCTGCTGCTGGCAAGGTAAATTTTAGACCAAGAGGATTGCTAGATGACATAGATGCGGTGCTTATAAGGGATTAGAAATGATATTTTGTAGAAGCAAGTAGGGTTAACCATGGAAATATTTCAGAAGGCGAGAAAGCTTCAGGAATGCATGATTTGAGAAGTATCTAGAAAATTCTAGAAAGTTAAGAAAAAAAACTAGGATCTAAAAATTTGTTAGTGGCACATTTTTAAATTACTGTATGGTAATTTACCAGAGAACCTTTTGTTGCTGTGGAAAATAAAATAGCAAATAATTACAAACCACAATTGCATGACCTAAAACGTGTGTTGCTAACTGGTGTGTTTTATGCAGAACAGAAATGTTTTTTTTATTATTATTACCAGAGAACAGAAATGTTTACGGCACTACGAGAGCAGTCCTCAGCTCGATCGACTATCCTAGCCACCTACGAGTCTATGACTTGAGAATGGAGTTTAAATTGCACTCAAATCACGGAAGGGTAGGTCATCAACAGTTAACACCATATGGGCGTCATTATATACTCAAGATAAATTACTACACGCAAAAATGAATTCAAAAGAAAAACTTGTTGTCCATACACATTTCCATAAATTGCTCCGCGAACTTCTCCATGGACAAAGAATAGTATTGCCGGTTGCAACAGACGAACGGACGCACACGGCATGACTAAAGCATGGGGCTAATTTTCGTTAACACCTTAGATCGCGCCATGAATTTAAAGAAGGGCACATGGGATTGGTCCCAAAACACCGACTAATCACAAATTATACATGCAAAATCATTTTTAAACTATATCCTGTACTAATACTAACCTAGTGCCACAGTTATGAGCCCACACCACATTCAGGTCAACCCCCCATGTCTCTCCGTAGTTGGGCTGAAGTCGCATTCAACTCCGAGCCTTCTCCTGCAATGTTAAACACGTCAGCATCGAATCATGGCGAATGATGGCAAAATAATATGCGATCGGGTAAAGCGAAATTTCAATCTTTGAACCCAAGGCGATTACAATTTGGCTCTGGATCCCAAAACCATTAATTACTGCTTCTATTTGCCCCAAAAAAGTGGCATTAATGCTGGGATTAGCTCCAGCAAAGACACAAGAGAAAAGAAATGGACAGATGGCCTCTCTCTCTCTCTACCATGTAGATTAGCAGGCAGTACCATTGACCAGACCCAATGCAACACACAAACCAAAACAACTTTAAGTGAGTTGTGTGTCATCATCATTAACCAAGGTGGGATATGGAAGCAATCTTGGGGGATTACATTAGTGGGTTGCTACTATGATATGACTTGAGGAACAAATTTTCACCCTTTTCTTAATCGAAAGGCGATTAAGTCGCAAACCCGGGATGCAAATATCTCCAGAATACTAACAAGTCAACCATCGAATTTAATATATACGCTGTCAGCATTTAAACACTGCAAGCTGGAAACAATCAAAATCCCAGAGCTGCAATTCATAGGGTGGGAGGGAGATGACATTAGAGGAGGCTGCTCTTATGTGCATCAAACAAAGTGGCATTAATGAGTTTGCTTATCTCTTAGCCATTGTATCAAGATGCGCACCAGGCAATGTATGGGTGCACAGGACTTGCCTTGCGTCATTCAAAGACCTAAATACCTACTCCATCTATATTCAAGAGCCTCATTTATTTAAATATCTAAACAAGAAAAATGGCTCAACATTCAAGCCCATTTAGTGCTCATTTAGCAATACTGTGCATTTGAAATACTGTGCCCAATAAACTCCATTCATGGCCACATCAAGTTGTGAAATCAATTGGGAGCCAGTCAAATTTCAACTGCACAAGCTTTATAAATAATCAATTGGAAGCCAGTCAAATTTCAACTGTACAAGCTTTATAAATAATCAAAAGGAAACGAAATTGGTGGTTTCAACACTCAACTGCACAACAAATAATAATTGTCATAATTATCTGATTGGCCCAACTAACTTTCCAGTGGCACATAAGGTATTTATTCCTAAAATCTGTGGGATGTCAGTCATTTTCAAAAAATTGGAACATGTTTTTAAATATAGATAGTGAGTTTAACCTCTCACCCAAATGCAATAAAAAAAATAAGCCTAAATCTAGAAAATGTTGTTGAGCAAGTGCATTGCTAGCTGGCTAAAAATACTGATTAACAATAAAAATTTACTTGTTAAGCACCAGGTAAAAGTTTCCCAGGACTGGTTAAAGTTGTGTAAAAAGCAACAAAAACTCAACTGTAGTTATGTGTCCCAGGTCCTGTTTTCCTCATTCTGATTTGTTGATCTTTTGCATATGACCCAACAAGCCACCACAAAACCTCTCACCTAGCACTTCTCTTCCACCCAACGCATATTCAATCCTTCCTTTGCCACTCCCCAACCATGAATATGATAGGCAATAAAATGCGTACAGTTGTACTATTGCTACTACTATGAGATAGTAGAGAGTAATAATTAAATGGGAGCGTAGCTCTTACTGTCACATTAAAGAAAACCAATTGACCTCCCATCCTTCTTCCCCTATAAATACCAGCCATTTCTTCTCCAACAACACCAAAGAAACACCTCTGAGCATTCTAAAGCTCATAGTCCTCTCCTTCCGGAGCATTTCACATCGCTCTCATCTCCGGCTGCTTGCATCCAGCGCCTCGTCACTCTGCAAAACAGTAAGTCCCCTATCATCTGTATCTAGGCCTCTAATCCTCGTAACAGTAGAGCATCCATTCTGAAGTGTATCTCAATCAGCTGATTCAACGTTTGATGGATGCAGACAGCACATACCTCCAAAGGATGAGCCGCAGCAACAGGAAGAGCTCTAGGGGCCTTGACCTGAAACTGAACCTCTCGCTTCCTGCAACAGGGGGCTCCTCCAGGAGGGCGATGGCTGATGAGGAGTCATCCCCAAGCTCCTGCCTGTCGTCAGAGAACGAGCATGGCCTTCAGTGGTCCAACAGCCCTGAGGCCACATCCATGGTTCTTGCTGCCTGTCCTCGCTGCTTCATCTACGTCATGCTCCCACAAGATGACCCTCGGTGCCCCCAGTGCAAGAGCCCTGTTCTCCTTGACTTCCTGCAGGACAACAACAGCAACAGTAAGAACAACAGTAATAATAGCAGCAGGAGGAGCAGGAGGGGATGAGCAATATGGTTCCATTAGGCCGCACAACATCAAGAAAAAGAGCTATATGAAGTCCTAGGTCCAGTAGTTCTTTTTTGTCCAGTCATTTCTTCAGTGTAACTGTGATATATCCATACTAAAATTGCGAAGCTAGCACCCATACGCTAGTATCAAAGTTTTGATATATCACAGATACACTGACGAGGGCTATATCTTTCATCCTTGTTTCCTTCCTTTGCGGCTCTAAATGTAATAGTTTTGTTTAGACATAGGACCAGACTTCCTATCTTTTCGTTTCAAGATAAGAAAAGTTCACCCTGATAGAGTGAAATTGAGAAGTAACTTCATTCTATCATACATAGGAGCTTCAAATCCAAGATTTCCTCATTATTCTGAGTTGGACAAGGTATTGACACCCGACATAGGAAGAAGGGGAAAAAACAGAAAGAACAGTCAACCCCAAAAATGGGATGTTAGTATCACAGGTTAGCTGGATTGATCAATTGGCACTACTGCGTCCACGTTGCAACAAAAAGATGTGTGCTTCATGAACTCTATCACCCATGAAGACATCAAGTATTGAAATGGTGATGGAATTTCAAATTGGAAAGAGATATGTTTAAAAAAGGTTGAAAAAATGTTGGTGTGACGCCATGCAATAAATACTGATTAATTTCAGCATGCGTCACTCTGTTTCCATAGTGCATCCATCTGAATATGAGCATTATTACGCAACAACCTTACACAATGCTGCTTTGGTCAACTATGTCAAGCCAATATATTTAAGTTCACTTGATAAAGGCGCCTCAGGTTACTCCAAGTGGATTTGAATTAAATCAAAAGGAGAAAGATCAAAAGATCAAAGAACATGTGCCTATATAGGATGTGCCCATTAATTCATGTTGACTTGAAATAGCAAGCTTGTCCCTTTCATTTCATTCATTAACGAAAACAACAAAGTTTCAGGCTGTAATATGGTAGTTCAGTGACAAGACAACAGAAAAGGAATGAGCTATTAACAGGGAAAGGAAGAAAGAAACATGAACAACATAAGAATGAAACAAGAAACAAAGAAAAATCGAATGTCATGCTGAAGTGTATTACAATATATCTATATGACAGTAAAACACAAAAAAGTAGCTAATTTAACAATTACCATGAATTCAGCTGTTTTGTTTGGTGAACGTAAGGGCCTATGTGTACTTGCCTTGTCATATACAACTAGCGAACACATGGTCTCAACTCTCAAACAATCAACCAAGTCATCGATTTATAACACACTTAAAGCAGAAGAAAATAGGCAAGTGCAAAAACCCGCGCGGAACCGAACCAGGGTATGATAGAACTGATAATCCAAAGAACATAAGAACGTGAAACAACAAATAAAGGAATATCGAGACATTACTTAGTACTCCATCTGTCCCAAACTGTATTGTGTTTATTTTTGTCCGAAGTCAAACTTCTCTAAATTGAACAAGTTTATAGAAAAATGCACCAACATATACAACACCAAATTAGTTTCATTAAATCCATCATAAACTATGTCTTGATAGTGTGTATATTTGGTATTATAGACGTTAATATATTTTTCAACAAACTTGGTCAACCAAAGGTTAAAAAGTTTGACTTATGAGGTAGGACAAAAAAAAACACCTTACATTTTGGAAGCGAGGGACTATTCATTAATGTGTGCTTCCATTCTCACAAATCATATTATTTTTCATATAAAAAATAATTGCAAGATAATTTTAATGAAACAAAGGCAAAACCAGGAGATTCAGTGAAGAAAGAAATTAACGAACAAGAGGAATAATGGATCTTCCGAACCATAGAGAATAATGAGCAAAAGGAACTGCACCTAAGGTCAACACCAGTGAATATATCCATAAGGACACAATGGTGGAGTGTGTCACAAAATGAAGCTCCATGGGAGGCACGGATATTTTCAGGCTTTGGCTAAATGTGTCTTCTATCTCATAAGCATAAACAATACAGAATGCAGAATCTTTTAATTCCAGATATTAAAGATAAAATTTAAGAAGTTAATCAAATAAGCAATTCATTTGAATTTATTGTACATATAAAAAAGGAAATATAACATTGCAACCTTGCATGTTTCTTCAAACATCACGAAAAGTACAGTGCACTAAAAAAGTACAGTGCAAAGTCCTTAATTTCCAATTTCCCTGACTGCTTGCAGTCAATCAAAAGGGAAAAGGAAATCAGAGAAATCCTTGGCTGCAAAGTGCACTAAAAAAATGGCTGAAGCCCTGAACTCCAATTTCCCTGAATGGTTGCAGTCGTCAAAAGGGAAAAGGAAAACAGAGAAATCCTTGGCTGCAACTATCCTGATATGTCCAAGTCCAATGGGACATAAGGGGCCTAAGCGCAACATCTGAAGACGAAAGACAAAAACATTCACCTAATGCAGACCCCATTCATCCACCAATTGGTCCCAAATGCCGACAGGTTTCCGAAGCACGTCGCCGGCTATGATCCTGCAGAGATCACATCACGTCATCTCACATTAAAATATCTAAACGGGACTAGTACAAGATACGGGAGGAGAAAAGCAATCTCGGCCTGACATTACAGTCAAACAGCGATATTGGAGACATGCACGAGAGACATAAAATTGGAACCAAAGCACGAATTGTAGCTCAAAACTAGGGTTGTATGAACCGAAAGAAATATATATACATTAGCTAAAATGCCAAAATACCCACAGAAAAATCGACACCTCAACCGCCTCCGATGCTGAGCAAAAGCGCAAACCGTGGAAACTGGCTCACCTATATTTGCGCACCTCGATTTCAGAACCCCCTCCGCCCGTCCGCCGAGGACAAGGAGAAGCTTCGGCCTCCGGACGGCGTCACGGCGACGCGCCGACGAAAGCCGAGCACTGCCTGCCGCTTCGCGTCGCCTTCCGAAAGCGACGGTCACAACCGGCAACCGCTGGCTGAACATGGGCTCGTTTGGCGTTGGACCAAGCAATCTGACTCTGGCCCAACATGGCCCAGAGGTTCGTCGGCCCGAACACGGAACACCCGTGGCTTGACCAGAGGAGACTGATTTGGCTGGGCGCCTTTCTTTGTGGGCCAGCCCACAGGCCACAGAATCACAGGCCCACGCCGCCTGTATGGATTATCGATCATCAGATTTGTAATAGAATTCCCTCAAAAAAAAAATCAAATGTAATAGAAGTGCAAAACTATATTTCAAATCCGGAGGTGGCAGATAAGATGCACAGTCAAGCTAGTCTGTAAAGCAACAAAATTGAAAAAAAAACAAGTGAAAAGAAACTACAGATAAACAACAGAGAAGGAATCTGGGAGGAGGATAAGCTATGTTAGGCAAACGACCAGGTCACCTTGCCCGGTGAATCTTTGCTGGTCCGACGACATAGATAGAAAACACAGCCTACGTGCTCCCTATCATTGGCATGCCACAACAAAACAAAGAGGCTGCCTACCTACTACTACTACTACTACTCCTACTACCATCAACCTCTCTGATTTGTTTAGGCCACTCTTGTCGGACGGACCAAAGGCTCATGTGCATTTTTTTCACCATGCCATTTGCCATTGCCATATATATGTAGGTCCTGCTAATGCAGTTCCCAATGCTGTAGTGTACACGATCGGTTCATCAAGCACTAAGAGTGGAAAACTATGTGCACGCTTGGTGGTGCTGTTCGTTTCGATCATGCATGGATGCCATGCATGGAGGAGTCATGGAAATGGACAAGGAACAGCAGGCTCTCAATTCCAGCCAGTGTGTCCCTCGAGCAATTCAACATGCTCGAAGCTGGTGATCGGTGGGAATCCCAGGGGGGGACACTTCTATACCACAGCTTGATGTGCTAGAGACAAGGAGCTAGTCAACTTTGCATGTGCAGATGACGGAGCATCATTATCCTTGTGAACTCTTTTGCTATGCGTACGTGTACGTAGTTATTGACTCCGTTCCATCATTTACTCAATTGGATTGGAACTTGTTCTATGAAGATTTGCTGTGTAGAACGTTGATGTTGTTAATTAATTAATTCAGATTGTCAGAGATGTAGTACGTGTCTTCTTCTTCTCCCATTCTAATGGCATATAAATCTGTTTCCCATAATTCGGCACTATCAGAGGAACAGCCTAATGACCTTCATAATTAGTTAACTAACTAACTAACACGAACACGAAGGTGATTACGTGTGCAATGATAAGTTGAAGAGTCATTTCTTTCAAAAGACGCTGATCCAATTAACTGTTGCGAGTCAGAGTTTGTTTGTTCAGACTTCAGTTCAGAGATATGCATGCATGCACTCTCTGATCTTCCCGTGATTTCTCACATGCTGATGATAGTATACAGACAAAAGCTACTTATATATGATGAACAAACTGAATCCATCTGAAACAGATCAGCTGCAACACACTAAACAGCCAGCAGATTATACGGCTCTTATTAAATAAACTGCCAACACACTCAACATTGTTGCTGTACTGATCAGCTCGTACTAGTAGTTTTTTTTTTCATTTAGTTTAAAACGCCTGCAACAACAGACATATATGCGGCTTCTGCTCCACCCACACAACCTGAACAACAACAAAGCTTTCAGCAAGAAGAAACATCAGCACAAGAGAACAAGAAGGTGGCATCCAAAAACATGGAGAAAAGCTCCTCCAAAGCTAAATGGCCGTGCATGTTGGCGTTTGTCTGCTTATAATTGCCTGTTCTTTTGCCAAGGGAACAGGCCTAGCAGCCATGGAAAGAGCCAGCACTGCTGCCACGTTGGGTCAACCTTAGCCGTAGGATCCATCAGCTTTCTCTGTGGAGTATAGGAACCATACCAATGCAAGTGGCCCGGTTGTAATATTCCATTCCAACCTAGCTTTTCTTGTCCTGAGGAACAGGGATGGAAAGCCTCTCAGCAGAGACATCTAAGGGACCATCTGCATTACGAGGATATTCTTGGCCATTTGCCCCTCAAATCAAATTTTGTACACACTGCATTATATCCATCTTTTGAAAGCTGCATCTGCACTTCCAGGATACATACACTAGTGGCAGAAACACAAAGATATAGTCAAAGACATGCAGAAAAAACTACTTAATTAGCCATGGTGTGCGACAAACACAAACTTATAAGATCGAAAACCGGTGGACCGTCGGTTGGTTGATCCGACGGCGGCGCCGCGTACGTGCATGCATAACTCCCACTCGACGTAAAGAACAGCAGAACACTGGTGGCAAACAGTAGTATACCTTTTAACCATGCATGACAATGACACGAGCAGACAAAGCTCTTTTCCTCCTGAAAAGCAGCAATGGCGGACCGGACTACGCATATATAGTTATTAAGCAAACGATCGGACATGGCCTTTTTCTCGCCTTGAGAACGACGACACGGACACGCCCGCGCGTGGAGGTGAAGCTCGTCTCGAGGGAGCTGCGTGCAGGCATGGCCACTGCCCACTGTTGTGGCGTTGGGCCTAACGGCGAGAGCAGGAGTGGTGGCGAGTATGCCTTGTTTATAATCTCTCTTGGAACTGGGAAGAAGAGGCCAAGGGAGAGATTTTTTTCTATGGGTAGTTTCAAATTTTTGTCACATTGCCCAACCCAACCAACCCTGTGATTGTCTGTCAGGCATGGATCTATCCAATCTCCGTCTATATAAAACTTTCAGAGAGATGTCCGAGATGCTTTCATCCATGCATGATGCATCAACATCATCACCTGATGTACCTGAGCATGGCTTCTTCAGAAGATCATCAGATGGATGGATGGATGTCCTGTTGCAATGCAAGTTTTTAGGCCCTGTTTAGTTCCCCACCAAAAAATTTTTCATCCATCCCATCGAATCTTTGGACACATACATAGAACATTAAATATAGATAAAAAAATAAACTAATTACACAGTTTAGCTGAGAATCGCGAGACGAATCTTTTAAGCCTAGTTACTCCATGATTAGCCTTAAGTGCTACAGTAACCCACATATGCTAATGACAGATTAATTATGCTTAATAAATTTGTCTTGCAGTTTCCTGACGAGCTATGTAATCTGTTTTTTTATTAGTTTGTAAAAACCCCTCCCGACATCCTTCCGACACATTCGATGTGACACCCAAAAAATTTACATCTCCAATCTAAACAGGCCCTTACTACGGGACTTGCAGGACCATAAAAAGTGCGAGATGTACAGTAACATCTTACACCTGCCACCTTGCATTCATTCAATTGCTAGCAGATCGTGCCAGGCATCCTGTAGATTTTTGCATCTGTCTTTTTTTTTTACAAATACACTATTCAACAGTATACTACAGTACTAGCAGTTCAGGAAAATATGAATGTGGGATTCAGGGAGTGCCAGCATGCATGAGGCAGAGAGATGCACGGTGCACTGTAAATGCTCTCAGGAGATGGACAGCAATCCACAGGTCAAAATAGGACCAATGCCCACAAAGACCTGTAGACAGCATGACATTATTTGACCAGCACAGCTTTAGCTGTTTAGATTTTGTGCTCTCTTCCTCAAAAATAAATAAATACATAAATGACTGAATTTCTTCTTCTTCTAGCAGGAAGCCAGAAAACAGCTGCTAGGCACAAGAATACTAGTTTATAATAATGCAGCTTGGGACATATAGAAAATGCACTTAAAAAGTGCAAACAAAAGCTGTTGATCAGAGCCCAGCTACGAACTACAAACATGATGAGCACACCCAATCTTTGCAACAAACATGTCAATCTCAGAGAAAAAAAAGTCGAAAAAGTTCAGTAGAACAACACATAACTTTCTGCCAAGAATTAACTACTCTCTACTCTGGACCTCTGTCAATCTGTCACAAAAACAGAAAGCTTCGACTGTTTAAAAAGTTCGCTAACTCCCTCGGTGGATTAGGCATTTTAACCCCTCGATTACCTAGGATTAGTTTTATGTTTTTATCCCTCAACATCTCTTAAATTTGCTACTGGTGACGGGTCATGTGTTTGGGTTACCGACTGTATAATAAACCAATTAGAACTCTAATTTCTAATTCATCACGTATGACTAGTTTTTAGTAAAATCAGACATGGTTGCACTAGCTCAACAGAGGTACAAAAGAACTCAGGAGAAAGTGAAAGACCGAAGGTCCTTCCTCTATTCTTCTTTAGATATCTTCACTTAGGATAAACGTTTATAGGGTTTCATTATCTAAGCCATGTCGTCTCATGTTCAATCTATTGCTTATAAGGTATACCCTTTGTCTTAAAAAAAATACCATTCTAGTCATAAATCTGAACAACTATTTAGATTTATAGCTAATGGTATAGGGTTTCATGATCTAAGTCATGTCGTCTCACGCTCGATCTATTTGCTTATAAGGTATACCCTCTATCATAAAAAAATTACCATTCTAGCTATGAATCTAAACAATTGTTTAGATTTATAGCTAAAATGACATTCTTTTTAGGACAAATGGTGTATACTTATACAATATGTTTTATTGTATATTATTGCTGCAGTACTAGACGAGAAAGGCTCTTCCACTTCACTCGTTATATTCTTCTGGCAAATATTTATATCCCTCATCCCGGCACTGGATGGGCCCATGTGATCCATGTAGAAACACATGCTCCATACAAATTGGAAGTCATTTTAACTTTTTTTAGAGAGCCAAAGTACCTTATGTTTAATTAAATTTATACAATAATATAATAACATTTATGATACCAAATCAATATTATTAAATTATTCATTAGTTATATTTTTATAGAATACCTATTTGATGTTATAAATCTTTGTAATTTTTTCTATAACTTTGGTCAAACTTGAGATGCATTGACTCTCCCCAAAAAAATTAGAATGTCTTATAGTTTAGAATTGAGGGAGTATTAATGTAGCTATTTGACTTTTCTAACATATCAAAATCAACTAGGCATGTATTTTTTTCACTCAACCTAAAGGCAAGGATTTGTGAAGAAAAATACAGAGGCTCAGGTGTATTTGAGAGAAGACATGTTAATCAAAAAGTTAGGTGGTGAAAAATACTATTCCGTCTCTTTTTTGCTAAAAGATTACCATGTTACCATATAAGAAAATTAGTATTCGTTTAGTAAAAAAAAGAAAATAGTGTGAGTTTCACTAACACGTGGACGCGCATACAGAAAGCACTTTGCTATCCCACTCCTTTCTCTACCTTATCTTCTCCACTCAGCACTCCCCCCACTACCCCCACTCCGCCTAGCTCTAGCGGCACCCACATTGCCTCCACCTCTGCCCCCACTAAATCCAAGCTAGCACTGACGTGAGCTCTAGTGCCCCCGCCACCGTACCACCCCACCTAGGCAACACCTCCTTCTGTTGCCGTTATCACTAAATCGACTTCTTGTCTAGTCAACACCACTGCCACTCCAACTACTTGACTGACCTCTCTTATCTCATCGTCAAGCAGTGCCCTCCCCCCGATCTCGTCGCCACTGTTATCGCCGGTTCGACATCCTCTCCCGTGACCCCCTCCTAAATCATAGAACTCTCCCCCCCCCCCCCACTCTCTCCTTCTCCGAAACCACAAACCCTAGCATCAACAAACTTTTCTTCCCTGTTGGCTGATTTGTTATGAGAGAAAAACACTGTTGAATAGTGGCAGATTCGGCTGATAAGCTCAAGCGAACAAGCCGGTCCCATGAATATTGGCCGGTCCTGGTAAAGAATTTCAGAACAAAGGAAAAAAAGATTTGACGTGGTCTTTGTATGTTTTACCAGTAGCCATTCAATGGGTGTATTCATTTTCTCACTGAAACCTCTCCAACCCCAACAGTAAATGAGCATGACGATTGACCAAGACCTCCTCCCTCTCGTCTTCTTCTCCGCCCTTCTATAAAACATGGCAACAGAACAGAGCGGCAAGGCCAGCTCCCGCCCGGCCACTCGAGACTCGAGAGCGGCACAATGCCTCCCTCCCTGCACCCTCCCCACCTCCACTTCCACAAGCTCAAGCGCCGCCGCCACCACCCCGCCGCCATGGCCAAGAAGAGCCTGGCCGCCATCCTCTACAAGTTCCGCGACGTGCACGCGCGCCCGCCCTCTGCGGCCTCGCCGCCGGCGCCGTCGACCCCGTCCGCGCACTACGCCCAGCGCTGCTACCCGCCGCCGCCGTCCGCGTGGCCCTGGCCGTCGTGCCGGCACCCGCGCACCAGCTCGTTCCGCGGGCCCAAGGACGACGACGCCGCGGTGTTCCGGACCCTGAACAGCGTCTACGACACGACCTCGGAGCAGTTCCTCCGGCGCTCATCGTCCATCGATGTGGCGGCGTGCGTCGACCGGAGCCCCCTGTCGTTGCTCGGAGAGGCCGTTGCCGTCGCGGAGCAGGTGGACGAGGAGGACAAGGAGACGGAGCTGCGTGAGACGGCCGTCGTGCGCGGCATGCGTTCGGAGAGGCTGTTCTTCGAGCCGGCCGGCGCAGAGTTCTTGCCCAAGAAGCAGGTAACGCATTCTGCACGTCTTCTTGTCCCGTCCGTCGTCCGACGAGAAGGCACCATTCGAGCCGGTCGGTTCTGATTCTAACTCGACAGAGGTTTCAGGGAGTGACGCCGGCGAGAGGCAAGAACGAGGCGGCCACCGCGGCAGTGGCAGTGGCAGGCGTCAACAGCGAGGAACCAGCGACGACAGACGCGCCGCGCGACAGGGACGAGTCGGCGGCGGAGGCCGTCGCGGCGAAGGGCAGCAGCGCGGTGGTGGTGACAGTGGAGTCCAAGGACCCGTACGGCGACTTCAGGGCGTCCATGGCGGAGATGGTGGCGGCGCACGGGCTGCGCGACTGGGAGGCCCTGGAGGAGCTCCTGGCGTGGTACCTCAAGCTCAACGCCAAGGGCGTCCACGCTGCCATCGTCGGCGCATTCATCGACCTTCTCGTGACCATGCAGCCGCAGGCGTCGTCGCCGCCGTCGCTGCCGTCCCAGTCGCCCTCGTCGTCGTGCATCACCTTCGAGGAGTACTCCTCGGCAACCTTTGACGAGGAAGACGGCAAGAGCTGAGCTGAGGCCGAGGTGTTCCGTGTTCGCTGTTTTTAATCTTTTTTTTTCTTGTCTCATTCAGAGACTGTAGTTTTTTTTTTTTTTGTGAATTGTTTTGTGCACCTTATGGAAGAATGGAAGGTGAGGCCTGAATGCAGCCATGGTGGATGTACAGTTGCTAAAACTAGTTGATGCTGACCATCAGAATAGATTAATGCCTAGACAACTAATTGACCATATTTTATTTTCTCTACATGTTTTCAATTTGTCCTTTTGATGCTTGTCTATTGCGTGCGAACTAACATAATAACTTATCTACTAACTCTGAAGCATGTTCGTCTCTGTGCCTGTTGCTGTTAGCAGCTGATTAGCTGTTTTCTCAACGATATCCATGGCATTTGAGCAGCTCATTGTCGAGCCTGTTGTTTGAGCTTATCTGCCGAATCTGTCAGTATTGCCAGTCATTTAGTAGTATGTTTCATGGCTTACAAGCTGAATATCAAACATTAAGCAGTGTTAGTGTTTTCCTCAGTTCTGTATAAATGCTTCACTAACATGTCATGATTTTGAGATTATTGCATCCCCTTCATGTGTTAGGCCTTTTTAGATACTCATTTATTCATCTTAATCATATGTGTTGGAGAGTAGGGGCGAAGGTAGGTTATGTACAAGTGGTGCATTTAAATTCAAAAATAGTGAATTTGATTAAACTTTTACCATATATGCATTACCTATTAGATTTGTTTATGCACCTACAAAACAAAACAAGTACACCACTTTCTAATTTGCTTTAGTTTCGCCACCGTTGGAAAGTTTAAATTTCACTCCAAACAACTCTACGCACATTTGGCTTACGCGCCATTCTTCAATCAACTTTGTTTATCATTCCGTTTCCTGTCTGTGGTCGATGGTCGGTTCCGTTGGCATGTTGGTATTTTAAATGACGCACTGAAACGGGGAATGGTAAGAAACTCGTTGGAAAGCAAGACTGTTAAAATATACATACAAAGAATGGTAAAGAATAAACTATTTGGAACTCAAGATCCTACATGTACAAATGAAAAAAAAAGTAGAACTGGAGTGAAGCGTCGTCTACGCAATCAAAATCTTACATAAATCTATCGATGGAAATTTTTAGAAGGGTTTAATTGCTACTCCCTCCATCTCAAATTATAAATCATTCCAAGAATTTTGGAGATTCAAACCATCTTAAGTTTGACCAAATTTATATGATAATATAATAACATTTATGATACCAACTAAGTATCATTAGGTTCTTCATTAGTTATATTTTTATAGTAATATCTATTTGATGTCATAAATCTTTCTAATTTCTTTTATAATGTTGGTTAAACTTGAGATGCTTTGACTCTCCAAGATTCTTGCAATGACTTATAAATTGGGATGGAGGGAGTACTTGGAAAGAATGCAGGAAGTCTAATACACAAAGGAAAAAAAAATAAGATATTAGACCTCATGCTTATTTCCCAATAATATTTTTATATAAAAACTCATTCCATAAAAATCTAAAGAAATTCGTATGATTCAATCACTTGTTTCTAAAGCTCTCATAGGAATAATTCTAAAAAATAAAATATCCAAAATTCTTATTTTTTTACCAATTTTAAATGGAGTTTAATGCCTCGTTTAGTCGGGCTCAGGCTCTACAAAGACTCCATGTTCATTTAGGGTCTGTTTGGCAGAGTTACTCTAGCTTTAGTTTCTCCAGAGGAGCCTTATAAAATGTTTTTTTTGGAGGAGCCGTTTTTGAGTAAACAGAGGAGCCGAAGCTTTTTTGATGAAGCCACAATTTGTTCCAAAACGGCTTCGGCTCTTCTAAAGAAGCCTATCATGAGGAGTCGTGTCAAACATCTCCTTAATTTGATGAGAGAGAGAATGACTCTTGTGAATAGTGTTGTTACAGTCTGAGTTGTAGGTGGAGCCCAAGCCATAATAAGCCCAACTAAACACAAACTTAAATCTTGCTCAAGTGTTCCGATTCTTCTTTCTAGTAGCGAGCTCCCTTCAATCTCTCCGTCACATCTAAAATTTGTAAGACATAGTAGAGCTTCGTTTAGTTCCTGAAAAAATTTACAATTTTTTTTGAATTTTCCGTTCATCGAATCTTACGGCGGATGTATAGAACATTAAATACAGGCTAAAAAATAACTAATTATATATTTTGTCTGTAATTTGCGAGACGATTTTTTTAAGCCTAGTTAATCTATTATTGAACAATATTTATCAAATACAAATGAAAGTGTTACGGTGTCTATTTTGCAAAAAAAAATCATCTAAATAAGACCTAGATGTAGTCATTAAACATTTTCTAGATATATTAATAAGCCTTACTGAGGAAGTACTACTGCCTTGTCCCCACGTCCGTCACCGGCAGTCGGTCTCGTTTTGAATGCGCGCAAGCAGGCGTACAGGGTGTCCACGAATCTATAGCTGTTCATCACGATTTGACAATCTCACACAGGCATGGCAGTGACAATCCGATTCCAAGCACAGCCGGGCAATGCAAAAGTCTAATGTTGACCGGGCTTCAACCCGTGTGAAAATTTGCATGGGGCCGTAGTACAAGTCACCGTAGATGTAGAACATGTCTTGCTGGCTGCTGCACTACGGTCTTGTTTAGCTTCCAAAGGAAAAAATTTCGCGACACTGTAACACTTTTGTTTGTTTGTGGTAATTATTGTCTAACCATGGACTAACTAGGCTCAAAAGATTCGTCTCGTCAATTCCGACTAAATTGTGTAATTAGTTTTTATTTTTATCTATATTTAATACTCCATGTATGCATCTAAAGATTCGACGTAATGGAGAATATTGAAATTTTTTGGGTTTTTGAGTGAAAGTAAACAAGGCCTAACCTGGACTGCCAAGTTGAGCTGAAAAACGTTGCTTGATCTGTTTTTATCACACTACTACTACGGTATATTTTGCGGGGTTCAGAGCTCAGCTGGACTGCCAATTAGAACACGTCTTGCTGGCTGATGCACTATTTTGAGAAAAAAAAACAGTAAATTTTGCGGGGTCCAGAGTTCAAAGTTCTAGAAAAGAATTCGTTTTTTTTCTTGTATGAACTTCGGTTGCCAGAGCTAAAGAGACCACTCAAACAAACAAAGCGCGCCTGCGACCTAGGCAAGAGTTTTCTTTCAGTTGAGTTAGGCCTTGTTTAGTTCTCAAAATATTTTAGTTTTCAGTACTGTAGCACTTTCATTTTTATTTAATAATTATTATCTAATTATAAACTAACTAGGCTCAAAAAATTTATCTCACGATTGACAGGTAACTATGTAATTAGGTGCCGCAAGATTCAATGTAACGAGAAATTTTGAATTTTTTTTTGGTTTTTTAGGTGAATTAAACAAGGCAAGGGAGCCAAAGATGTACGTAGAGATGAAGCGAAACTCAATGCCAATTTCGAAGAAAAGCTTAACATCGTCAAAAGTTCCATAAGGCGCTCTCTCATTGGCACTATCTACAACTCCACACGAATCTTTCTGAGGACTTGTTTAGTTCCGAAAACTGAAAAGTTTTCGAAACTGTAGCACTTTCGTTTGTTTGTGGTAAATATTGTCCAATCATATACTAACTAGGTTCAAAAGATTCGGCTCGTGATTTACAGTCAAACTGTGTGATTAGTTTTTGTTTTTGTCTATATTTAATGCTTCATGCATGTGCCGCAAGATTCGATGTGACGGGAAATCTTGAAAACTTTTTGGATTTCGGGGTGAACTAAACAAGGCCCGAGTCCTGGCGGAGAGCTTTTTTTTTTTTATTACCGCATAATAAACCCTCCTCCTGTGTGGCCCTGAAGAAACACAAGCTTCTAGCTTTTCTAGACTGCTGCAGCTACAGCGATCGATGCTTGCACGGTTGGAGCCACGGACTCTTCACAGGCCAAACAGGTGCCTGCACGGCTTGTTCACGCAACCTCTGCAACAGATCAGATCGGAACATGGTCACCGCGGAGCACTGGTCACCTCTGCGCCTTCATTGCACTGCACTGCACTGGTAGGGCGACGCGGCGGCGGCGGCGGCGGCAACAGCGATCGCGCCGGCATGGTTGTAGGACGAGGACCAGCAGCGCGCGTTCCGCCGCGTCGAAGAAATCGCGCGGGCACCTAACGTAACCAACCAACCGTGTACCGCTCTGCCAGCCAGCCGTGTGCCGTTTGATGCGTCATGCGTGTGTGTGCGCGCCATCGTCACGTACGCATGGATTATGCTGCAGCTGATCGTTGGGATATGAACAGGTACAGCTTGGACCCTGTTGTGGTGGTCGACACGACAAGTATCAGGCCAGGCGCAAAGTGAAACAGCTGAGGTTTCAGGACAAACAGCAAAAAAAAACAGCTGAGCGTTACGATAGATTTAACCCACTGCCTTTTGTTACTTCCAAAAAAAAAAAAACTAAAATAATTCATTCAGACATTCAGTACCTTCAGATCCAGCGCGCTGAAAATGAAACAGTTTTAAACATCTAGCTTGCGTTACTGATTGTGATGCATTGGTGTTTCTGACCAGAGAATCTCTGGAAGGCGGGCATCTATCAATCATCACAGATGCACCAACCCTAGGACAAACTTGTCATTTGTCAAAGTAGCTTACTGTTAACAATTCGTCCGCCTCCCTTTACGGGGACTGTCAAACTTCAATGCAATTCGCAATACTGTACCATACTGCTGCAACGGACTGCTATCGCAAAGCAAGGGCAATATACAATTTGAATCTAAAGTAATATATGCTGTAAGCTCAAATGTAATAGTGCTCTTGAAATAAATTCGGCTATGAATCAGAATGCATCTGAACACTTCTCCCAAAGTAAAAGCGTCTCAAGACTTTATATGAACAGTTCATTTCCAATTGGATTGGGTAGAGTGGGTCAGGACTACAAAGAGAAGATACCATCACTAATCGACTCTCCTCGTTCCATCAATAGTTCTGACCTCACTTTCAGTTTTGGCGAGTTTTATGTCACATCACACCAAATGCCACCAAATTGTACGCCAATATATATATATATATATATATATATATATATATATATATATATATATATATATATATATATATATATATATTGCTAAACACCTTAGCCTGTTTTTTAAAACACCCCACACGAATCTTCGTGATCGATAGCTTTTTTACCGTCCTCTGTCTCATTGGAAGTGTCGTTTTTTTTTACTTTTATAGAGTTCTTTTTTGACAATTTGTCTCATTCAAAAAATTTTATGTAAATAATAAAATAAATAAAATTATTATTAAATTATCTCTAATAATAAAATAAGTCATAACAAAATAAATAATATTTATATAAAAATTTGAATAAGATGAACGGTCAAATAAAAAGTCTAATAAAAAATGACACTTTGAATTGAACAGAGAGAGTACACCATTTGCAACTGTCCTTCCAGTTACATGTAAACCCTCCTCCTGTTTGGCCCGGGGGAACTCAGTTTCTGGCTTCTAGACTGCTGCAGCGATGGTTGCTCGGTTGGAGCATATAGACTCACAGGCCAACATGGCCAACATAGCCATAACAGAAAGTAAATAGCTGATAGATTCGGCTGATAAAATTAAACCAACATGCTTGCAACAGCACAACAAAGAGCCCGTCGGGGACACGCCTCCCGATCATTGCCGGCCGCAGCCCCAAACAGAACGCAGGACGGGCTAGCAAACTAGCAAGCTGCAGAGCACTCGTCATGGTCACCTTACCTCCGTCCCACCGGGCTTCTGCGTCCATTGCATTTGCATTGGTAGGGCGACGCGGCGGCGGCAACAGAGATCGATCGCGGCGCGCGCCAGCAGTGGAGGACTTGGACGAGGACCAGCGACGGATATATATGTTGTGCTGCCCTACAGCGACATCTGATTGAGATGAACAAGTACAGGCAAGGCAGGCAGGACCAGAGGTGTGTTGGTCCAGTGCACGCAGCATCCGTCGCATGTATCAGGCCAGCCGACAAGTGAAAGATCGGGTGATGAAGAAGTTATCGAAACGTAGTTCTCACAAATCTCGTGAATGCACGTTTTCAATTTGTTTGGTTACGCTGTCTTTGCACTAAGAATGCTCATCTCTCTGCCTCTCTGGGAGCTTTGCTTTCTGACTTGCTTAAAAGAGCACTAATGATAAAGGGAGTTAAGGTACAGGGAAGCCGCTATGGTAGAGCTGGATCGGATTCGTCAGGACAAACTGCTAAAGACTCACCTACTGCTTTGTTTGTTTTTCTTCAGCTAGTGCTGCATTTGTTCCTGGGGAAAAAAAAATATTTCATTCAGTACCTTCAGATCCACACCGCACTGAAAAAATAATAATTTTAAACATCTGAAGGTGGGCATCAGTCATTCATCATCAGAGAATGCACCAACCTGACGACAATTTCAGCGCCCAAGGCAGGCATTACTGTACTTGTCAAAGTAGCTTATTACTGCTAATACTCTGTCTGCCTCCCGTTGCGGCGACTGTCAACCTTGCCCATGCAATTCGCAATATCTGCAACGAACTGCTACCGCAAGGTGTCCCAGCATCATCAATAGTCCAATATAGCAATCCAAACTACGGTACAAACTCATGGATAAGGATTTAGAGGTGCATATAAACTTGGACCACAACCCAAACTTCATGTCGCCTTGTTTAGTTCCAAAATATTTTGCAAAATGGACACTGTAGCTCTTTCGTTTGTATTTGACAAATATTGTCCAATCATGGACTAACTAGGCTCAAAAGATTTGTCTCGTCAATTCCGACCAAACTGTGCAATTAGTTTTTATTTTTGTCTATATTTAGTACTTCATGCATGTGTCTAAAGATTCGATGTGACGGGGAATCTGAAAAATTTTGCAAAATTTTTTGAGAACTAAACAAGGCCGAGTGTAAATTGTTACAATAAACAATTTAAATTTTTAATAATATATGCTATTAGGTCAAACGTAACGCTCTTGAAATTAATTCAGCTATAAATCAGAAAGCACCTGAACACTTCCTCGCAAAGCAAAACGTCTCATGACTCCAATATGAACAGTTCATTTCCAATTGGGTTGGATAGGGTGGGTCATGGCTACAAGGAGAAGATACTGTCACTATATATAATTGACTCTCCTTGCTCCATCAATCAATAATTCTGACCTCACTTTTCAGTTTTGGTGGGTTTTACGTCACATCACACCAAACAGCCCCAAATTATGCCTAGATTATTCAGCTCCTTTTTTCCAAGTTCCTACTTTCCACACACACCCAATTCAGCTTTCCCTTTAGTATATCCACAAAATTCTCCCCTGATCCACAACTCATCAAATCATCATCATGTGTCCTTAAATCCAAAGCCAGAAAAGCCCCCAGCTGATGCCCCTCAAACCATGGACCATCAGGTGCAGCTGCGAGGGGCAATTCCATAATTTCCCCACCACAAGAAGAGATTCTGCCGGTGCCGGAGCAGCTGAGCTAACCACCTGCCGGGCTCTTGTCTCGTCGTCTGTAACTTGGCTGGTAAGCAAGTCGTCACCCGTCAGCCACCAGCAGCTAGGCTGTTTGCCCACCCGTCCATCGTTTGCGTGACCAAGAAATCAAGAACTCAGGCAGGGCTCGCCCTCTTCCTCCTCCTCCTCCTCCTCCTCCCGCCGTGAATTCCACGCTGGTTCAGGGATGTCGACCGAGCTCCTGACGAAATTCCTCACGTAGGTGCCCGCCCCTTCCATCCCTGTCCAGACCTTTCTTAGCCTGAAATTTGGTGGGACTTTTACGGGCGATTGTGTTTGGTCTCTGTTCCTGGAAGAAGGCTGTACGTGCTGGGCTCATCTGTTGTTTGATTTGATTTGATTGCAGGTTGCTGTTCGGGTATGCCATGCCAGCGCTGGAGTGCTTCAAGGCGATCGAGCAGCGGCCAGGCCGGGCAGATCAGCTCCGCTTCTGGTGCCAGTATTGGTAATGATTCAGAAGCCTTTTTTTTTCTTTTTCTTTGGGTCATTGATGATACGCTTTAGCTTCATGCGATTTTCATTTCCTCAACTGGGTGTTGTTGGGTGGTGATCCGAGTTCGAACTCGTACTAATAGAGAGGGTTGGATCTGTCGAACATGGTGCTCGTCCACAAAAGGGGATCGATTTCTTCTATCTAGTAGGTACAGTGTTGTTGCGCTTGATGTGGAATTAAGTAGCTAATTATTATAATTATTATTGTTTACCCCCTTCTATGAATCATAGAATTGTGTAAAACAAATTCAGTAGCAAACCCCATTCTCCTTGTATGATATTATTAAGGATTATATGTAGCGAGTTCGTAGTTGTGATGAATAAGCACACCATCTTCTAGCTCGTTGCTGGGTGTTTCTTTGTTTTTTTTTTTTTTTGGTGGTGGTTGACTTCAGACGATAAACTGAAACTGAAAGTCTGCAGTGTCATAACGTTCACTTTTGGGTCTTGGTCTTGCTAAGTTTGACTAGTTTCAGCAATCCTGCAGGATCATCTTGGTCCTCCTTGTCATGTTCGACGAAATTGCTGGGGTTCTCATTTCCAAGTAATCACCAAAACACAAATCTGAAACTCATATTCCTTCAGAAAAGTGACCGCGGTCTGACGATTTCCCCTCTCCATTCCTGTCACAGGATTCCAATGTACTACGAGCTCAAGCTAGCCTTCCTCGTCTACTTGTGGTACCCAAAGACAAGGGTATGCAATGCACCAATAAAAAGATGTAGCTGTGCATATACACAGAGGCAAGCTGCTGATCAAAATCTCTAAAAAACTGGATGTTGTTGTGCTCTGAACCAGGGAACGGACATCGTGTACGAGACCTTCCTCCAGCCGCTGGTGATGCAGTACCAGCCCAACATCGAGGCCAGGCTACAGTACCTTCGCGCCAACGCCGGTGACATCCTCGTCTTCTACCTCAAGAACTTCACCGAGAGGGGCTACGACCTCTTCCTCCGGGTGCTCGACTACGTCCGGTCGCAGGCGTCCAAAGGGTCAAGAACACGGGTATACACACCAGCTTCACCAATTTGGCTATATATATGTTCCTTCTCATCAGAGGTTAGTGCAAGTGTTGTGATTGTTGTTTCCCGTGATGCAGAGATTCTTCTCGTTCCGAGGGGAACGGGCGGAGAGGCCAAGCTTCGCCGACGACGACTATGCCACCGGCGGCGACCGGAGGGACGGGGGAAGGCACCGCCGGCCACGTAGTGGCTACTAGCAGACCAAGACACCAAGTAGTCAATTGATGTATAGGATGTGCACAGAGACAGAAACGATTACTCGCGTAGGATTAGGTAGGATCAAATCAAGCAAACCATTGTGAACCAGATTGATTTGAACACAGATGGCTTATGGACAAAACTTGTAGGATTCTATCTTTTCAAAGGGTAGGAAACGTTTGATTATTTGAGCAAGTATGTTTATCATCTGACATTCTGATCTCAATGAGCTCACTGATGGCAATAATGGCATTAAACAAATCAGAATATCTGTTAATTGTAATTTGTAACATGCCAGATTGAACGGAAGAAACTTTGGAAGTTCTGCACAAAATTTCAAACACTGCATCCACAAAGGGACTTGAGGGTACAAGCAATCGTCATTAAGGCATAAGGTGATGGATGTACTGAACAGCAGAATTGGTAAAGGGTCCACTGACGGGGAATCGAGATAGAAACCAAATATTCCTAGAAAAGTTCACTTTTCGAACTTAGTGAGCCCCATCATTGACAAAAGCACAATTGTAAACATGCCAACTCACTGAGTTAGGAAACTGTGTTAATAATAGCTGAACATAGTGAAATGATATGTTTCCTATCTACAGTAAGTATCCAAAAAAGCAATATATTCCTAGGAACAGAATGGTGATCCTTCAAGACGGTCATGACTGTCAACCACTTAAAATTGAGCCCACATCAACACCCTTCTTTGCTAAGAATTCCTTTGCCTCCACAATATCCTGCATAATACGTCAATCTCAGACACAATTAAATGAGGTAAAGTCATACAACCAAAACAAAAATCATTTAGCAATTAGCATGGATTTCTTTGTTATGATCTGTATGAAGATCCATGAGATGTACTGCAAAGACAGCTCAAGAAGTTTCCAAGGTTCCTCAGTTTAGTCATGGATAGATCAAGAAAAGAAATTTAGTACCTAGGACTAAAATAAAATAGCTAACCTGTTGCAGTAGTACAGCTTCTTGAGGACAACTTGGGAAGAGCATAAGTCCAAATCCAACCATAAAAAGGCCGTAGCATCCAAGAGCCACTACCAAGTAGATGGGAAGCTGAAACAGCAACAATCAAATTCATACACAAACTACTAATCGTCTTGCACTATTTTTTTAAAAGATATTTACTAGCAAAAATCAGTGATACTGACCAGCCAAGTATAACTTCGAGGAACAGTTGAGGTTTCAAGTAGAGCAATCCAGATAGCTGAGATTGCTATCAGTATTGCAGCAATCTTGAATATGTGCTTCATTTTGGGGTGAGGTGCTTTCCTATGATAAAAGGAAAAAAAATAAAAGGATGACAAACAAAATATACTCCCTCTGTCCTGTAATACAGTGTGTTCTAAAAATTTTAAGACAGCTTACGGGAACACTCAAATGACGTATGTACCCTAAATTATTCCAATTATAGAGTTTCTCTTCAAATCATGGCTTCCTTTTTAATAAACCTTGCCAAATCAAATCATAGTCATTATGTAGAACGCATTGTATCTCAATATACATTTTAGAAGTCACAATGAACTTTATTTTAGGACGGAGAGAGTAGCTGATATGATTACTTATTCCTAACAGACAAGCCGTTAATAGCTGAATTATGGCCTTGTTTAGTTCTAAAATTTTTGTAGATACAATACACGAGTGGTGATCCTATGCACCTTTTCTTTGAGCAGCAGCTAAACATGTGGATCATTGTGGAAACCTTCATAATTTCATGAACAGATCTATCTAGGTCACTCAGCAGCATCAACATAATATGGGGGGTTTTGTGCCATCAATACTAAGCCAACTTCATGGGATCGGACAGAGGCCCATTTACCATAAACTCGATAGACTTTGAAAGGGGTTTGAATTTTAATTACCTCGGAGACTCGGACAGTCGGACCTCGCAGCAGACAGCAGACAGCAGACAGCTGGAGCAGGCCGGCTCCTGCGGGATCTCGCCCAGTGGGCGACGGCCGAACGCGCGGGCCGCGGGCGCGGGGCGGACCGGGGGCAGCGGGCGGCGGGCGGCACCGCGTGGCGCGGCTGAAGGTGTGGCGGCGCGGGCGGGCGGCCTGGCGGGTGGCGGCGGCGCGGAGCGATTCCGCGTCCCGGCGTCCGTCAGAGACTCAAAGCTCGGAAGCTGCTGGAGGGGGCGATGTGGGGGAGTGGGGAGTGGAAAGGCCAGATGGGCTATTGGGCCGTCCGGGCGGGTGTGGATTGGGGAGGGGGAAACATTGTGAACCAGATTGATTTGAGCACAGTTGGCTTATGGATGGAGTGATGGACAAAACTTGTAGGATCCACTGGAAACATAAATAGCTTCGTACAAATTTTCTATTTATATCTTATTCATATTGTCAGCAGCCATCTCATCCCATGCTTACTAATAACCATCCAAATAATAATCGCAGTTGTAAAATTGCTGTACTGTCGACTGTCTCTCAAGTAGTCCATCTGGTGCTCTCACACACGGGTACTCGTTAGTCTCTGACTAATAAAAATTAAATATATGAAAATGCATGTTTTTTTTATCTTTGTTTGCTTTCTAGCACAGGCACAGTAGATATTGTATAGTCTCTATTCTTTAGCCTCGATTTACTCCCTCCGTCCCCTTTTTTAACTACCGTTCTCGCTTTCATTAACATACTCAACTTTGACCTAATATGTACAAAAAATATTTATATTTATGATATATAATTAGTATTATTAGATAGATCGTTGAATTTATTTTTATAATAAACTTATTTAGAGATACAGATGTTGCTACCATATTCTACCAATCTAGTCAAACTTAAGGAAGTTTGACCGACAAGAATACCATGGCGACACAAAAAAGGGATAGAGGGAGTAGCTGTTATAAATTTATCAAATCCCGATTTATATGTTTTTCATTTGTATTGAGAGTTGTCGTTGCATGGTACCTAGTATTTTCAATATACATTTAGTTGAAATCCTAGCTTAAGTATGGTGACTCTTGTTGCAACCTATATCTTATGGCTTATGAATATAAATTTTGATGTTTAGATCTTAATTTTATTAATTGCTACAGTTTTTTAGCCTCAAGTTATTTTAAAACTCTTGTGCTTATTTTATCTTTTATAAACTCTTTTTTTGCACATTTCACAATAAGGATTTTAGTTGTAGGCAACACTCTTATTATGTACTACGATAGCATAAATCATCATTTAAAAGCTATACACATTGCCCAAAATCAGTGCTAAAGCTTGAAGCGAGATCTAGGGTAGAGCAGTGGTGCTAACCTCAAGAAAAATATTAATATTTAAGCCTATAAAATGCCCGTTTACTTAGATGGAATCTCAAAGGTTGAGAAGCTACCTTTGGTCTGCACTACCTTGTTCACAAAATTTTGAATTTTCTAATCAATGAATTATACGTGGATATTGATTTTGTATAAATATAAGTAACGTTACAAGATATAAACTGTATGCCATGATTAACTAATATAATTTTAAATACTTTGATAGTATAATTAGATGTGTCTAATGATTCATTATGGAAATATTTTCCATGGACGCTAAAACATAACATATGTATTTATTGTTCATGCATGTATACTTGATCTGTATAAAGACACAGCCTGACATGTATACCTACTTTAATAAAAAAATTATATAGTAGGATTAATAGAATTGGGCAATGTACAACATATATATATGCTTTATGTTTTGAAATAATTCTTTTGTAATATAAGATGTTGATAATTTAGATCTAGATTTGATATAACATTTTAGTTTTTTAATAATAACAGAAGCAAAAATTTAGATGTAAATTTTAATGATGATTTAGATTATCTACCATAGTTGTATGTGGGTAATTAGATGTAAATTTAGGCCAAAGTGTACTCCATTCCACGTTTCAATATGATAGATACAATGTGTCGTGCATCTGCTTCTGAAGACTTCATTTACCAATATTCTGTCCCAGTCAGTCACCATAAATCAACTCAATAAAATGAGACCTTGTTTAAAATTGTTTGCCTCTTAGGTTAACACCCATTGGAATTCCGGGGTTAGGGGTGCAAAGGGGTAATCTTTAGGTGCACCTCCAAACCTCTTTAGTTCAAATATTTGTACTACTTCTTAATTTTTTTAGAGAAGTAGTATAAATATTTGAACTAAAGAGGTTTAGAGGTGCACCTAATCATCACTCATTTGCACCCCTACCTGGGGTCCTCCATCCATATACCTTGTGGATTTTGCATTACATGAAAATCTACCCATAGCAGCCTTTAAGTCACTGGAAACTGTTAGAGCATCTCCAAAGGCTTTGGCAAATTGACTTGGCATTTGTTGTTATTTGCAAACTCCCATAACAAAATGCAAAGGATAAAAATAGGTCATCTCCAAGGGAATTGGCATTTGGACTTGGCAAATGATAAAAATGGAAGATCTCCAGGCGCGCGCGCTTTTCTCGCGCGTGACTTTGCTCGCGTGATTGGGTTTGCAAAGCCATCCACAACTTGGCATTTTTGCCAAGTTTGCTCCCTCATTTGCCAAGTTGCCCAAATTGCAAACTTCAAATGCAAAACCGTTGGATACCTCTTTTGGAGCTTTTTGGCAAATTACTCAAATGCAAACCTCAAATGCAAAACCTTGCTGATGCTCTTCGCAAACTCACGTAGCCTGTTCGTCATGGGCCCTATTTCCCGTCCGGCCCATCTGGCTTGAGCACTGCTCTCCTTGGCGCGGCACACGCCTCACCTTGTGTGTCCACTGTTGTAGTGTTGTGCCCATCATGCATGGCCCACAACCTAATTCCTTCTGATCCTGTTTTGCTACAAGTTTGGAGGTATTAGATACGGTTGTCACTTGTCAGTCTATATATAAACATGTAATCTTTACCAATCAATAGAAATGATTTTTGCATGATTATCTCCACTATTAGAAACTCAACCAAATCATGCACATTTCACTTTTTCACTGGGCCATCCAGTGCACTGTGCACCCCATCCAAGAAATCCCTACAAATAGGCAGTACCTCGGTTTATGAACCCAACATAGGTTCGACTATACAAACATGGAGGTTCCACTAACGTACTACTCAATGCTAACTGTCTATTATCCCAACTTCCCAAGTGTTTTGCCAAGGTAACAGTTGTGTGCAAATATTCACTAAATTCAAGGTGAGCGATGATGTGTCTAGGTACCCTTAATGTTGCAATTCAGTGGCTGGCTAATTTCGTTTCAAAAAAAAAACGTTTCAAAAAGTGGCTGGCTAATGACATTTCCAGTTCATTGTAACTTTATCCTCTCTCCCAAATCTAGCTTGTTCCTGTTTTGCATCAGATGTGAAGCATTGTGAATCCAAATTTTTTTTTCGAGAAATACAGGCCTTGTTTAGTTTAATTTTTTTTAACAAAATAGACACGGTAGTATTTTCGTTTATATTTAACATAAATATTGTCTAATCATGACCTAACTAGCATTAAAAGATTCGTCTCGTAATTTTTTAATTTATATTTAATGCTTTATGTATATGCGTAAGATTCAATATGATAGAGAATCTAGAAAAATTTTGTAAAATTTTTTTAACTAACCAAGACGTAGATAAGGACCGGCGTGATCCTTGTTGGTTGCAGCATCCAGCCAAAGCCGAACGGCTGAACCCGCACAACAAGGCGCAGTTATGGTAGCTGGGCTCCCAAAGATTCCCCCGCACCGCACGGGCCGCACGCCGAGACGCTGCAAAAGCTCCAGTCGAATCGATTGTAAATAGTAGTAGTACGGCACCGCCGTGCGTTCCGGAAGCGAGAAAGCCTCCATGGCCCCTCCCGCAGTGAGTGAGGCAGGGCCCAGCAGCACAAGAACTGAACTGGTGCCACTGGCGCCTGCACGGCACTAGGCCTTGTTTCGAAAAGTGAAAAGTTTTCGATACTGTAGTACTTTCGTTTGTTTGTGACAAATATTATCCAATCATGGACTAACTAGGATTAAAAGATTTGTCTCGTGATTTACAGCTAAACTGTGTAATTAGTTTTTGTTTTCGTCTATATTTAATGTTTCATGCATATGCCACAAGATTCGATGTGACGGGGAATCTTGAAAACTTTTTGGTTTTTCAGAGTGCACTAAACAAGGCCCTAGTGTAGCGGGGGGCCAGCAGCACTTTGCACGGTGGGTGCAGCCAGGAGTGCCACGCTGTTGACACGACACGGGCCGCAGGTGAATTCGAACCACCCTGACGGTATCGGCGTATCGCTCTCGCTCCCGGTCCCGGCCTCACGCGCGCGTACAAATGCCACCGGGGTCCCCGGCTTCCCTCCTCCTCCTACTCCTAGGCCACCGGCCACCCCAGTTGTTCAGTCACGAGACGCGCGCGGCTGCCCGCGGCCAAAACCCTGCTTCGCTGTTCGCCCAGCCCGCCGCCGCCCCGCCTCGCGTCGCGATTCCCCTGACCTCTCGCAAGTCGTCACGGACTCGCGCGCCTCCGTCTCCAGGCCGTTTTAATCCGCGGGCCTCTTGCGACCGGAGTTGGTTACATCCATCCACAGTCCGTTCCGCTCCAGAAGATCCAGCAGCAATGAAGGGCATGGGCCCGACGATGGAGATGGCGCCGACGCCGGGCAAGGCGGCGGCAGCAGGAGCAGCGTCTTCCTCGCACATGTCGATGATGCACATGTCCTTCTTCTGGGGCGACCGCGCGGTGGTGCTGTTCCCGGGGTGGCCCGGCGCGCGCGGCGCCGGGGCGTACCTGCTCTGCCTCCTCTTCGTGCTCGCGCTCGCCGCGCTCACCGAGGCGCTCGCCGCGGCCTCGCGCTGCGTCGCGCGCCGCGGCGCGGGCGCGGGCGCGGGCGGGCGCGGCGTCCCGGCGTCCTCGGCCGCGCTGCTCACGGCGGCGCACGCGGCCAGGATGGGCACGGCGTACCTCGTCATGCTGGCCGTCATGTCCTTCAACGGCGGCGTGCTCCTCGCCGCCGTGGCCGGCCACGCGCTCGGCTTCCTCCTCGCGCGCAGCAGGGTGCACCCTGGGGGCGGGGGCGCCGCCGCCGCCAGTGGCCACGGGCTCGGTGGCGTGGGCGCTGTCCACCCTCCGGATGGCTCCAAGGCCTAGACTGCAGGGGCAAATGCACTTGGGTGGGTTAAACAAATGACTGTCTCGTCTCGTGTTGTCTCTTGCTGTAGGCATCTGAAAATTCAGGATTATTACTGTGTCATCTCCCTGCCTATCGTGTTATGGATTACAATTACTGTGTGTTGTAAAGATGGTATGGATGTGCTAAAGTTTCCAAGTGAATTGATTATAAACGTTGTATTTGTACTGAAGATCAAGAATTTCTCTTTCTTTTACACTGCAAGCGCATGATAGCTCAATCTGTGGCGGAAATAAGAGTCTCCTCGAAACAGCCACCGTAGCGGCTTTTTTAACGATTCGGGAGGCTCCTATCATCCTCTTCCTTCCACGATTCTAGCTCTGGATAGTGGCCAAGTATTCCCTACTGTGGTTTTTCGGCACCAAAGATAAAAAGATGCTACGTGTTGGTTCTCCAAGATTTTTTCATAGTGAGAACACTGAAAAGCAATTAGAATCACAATAATATCAATAATATCATATTGCTAAAAAAAATACCTATGACATTATCTTTTAACGATGGGATAAAATATTATCCTACCCTCTATATCCAAAAACGACACTGCTGAAAAATGATAATGGTGCCCATTTATAGCCTGTTCGTTTGAGACACGGCACATGATCTTTGATCTTCCTCTGTTTGCAAGAGTATCCAAAACAGTGTCCAATGTGTAGCCCTAATCAAATAGCAACTGCATAATGGATCTGCATTTTGTTTATCACTAGCATGTCCATGTGTTGCAATGGAATATATAACTATTACGTGGTCATCTATACGATTTGTGTTGCGGTTTAGAGATTTATTAAATAATAATGTAATATATTCTAATACATCATAAATTAGACTCCATACTATTGCTAAATGTGTGAAGTGTTCAGTTCTATCTCACATGAGTTTGGATTCTTAGTCCGGGTCACATATGGGATATAAAGAAGTGCTAGGGTATTGTGGGAAGTAAAAAAATGATTAGAAGAATTCTCTCTCTCTCTCTCTCTCTCTCTAATATGTATAGGTACATATACATAGATACATAACAAAAATAGATATAGATATAGATATACGAACATGTTGAAATTCTCAAAGGATGATTTATCCACTAATTAAACTTACAAGCACAACAAAGTTTGATGGTAAAATCCTTATTTCTAATATAAAGCTATGGTCATGAGTTCCGTTCACTATTTTTATATTTGAATTTTCTATTTTACCTTTATTATTCTTATGTTACAATAGACCGTATAATCAATCCTTAAATGCTATGTCCATGTGCAAGAAAAGATTAACTCTACATGAAAAAATTATTGTCTATTGACTCAGCTTAAATAGATAGTTGTTGTGTGTAGCATAAATAGATAGTTGTTGTGTGTAGCTATTGTAAGATTGATAAATATAGAAGATGATCCAAGTGCTCGTGTGGTTTTGTAGCTTCAAAAGCGAGTAAAGTGGAAGAATGAGTGACGAAACATGAGAGGTTGAGAGTGAAGGTGTGACCAATTAAAGGAGAGAAATCTTCACTCTTTAAGATTGAAAATATAAATATACAATGTTGTTTCTACTAAGTCATACTCCCTCCATACAAAAAAGAAAGTCATTTAGGACAACGGCGGTCTCCAAAGTCTAACATTGACTCTTTATTTTTATAAAAATATTTTATCAAAATGTTGTATATGCATAATTTTATGAAAGTATTTTTCAAGACAAATCTATTCATATGATTTTCACATTTTCAAACTCAATAACCTAAAAGTTATTCATGATTTATATTCCTAATGTTTGACTCAAACCTTGTCCAAAACGACTTTCTTTATGGGTATGGAGAGAGTATTGAGAGCACCGACTTTCACCAAGATTTAATGCTTTGTATTCTAGTCCGCTCAATATAACAAAAACAAAAAATGTGTTGATTACTATTATGTGGGTCACAAACAAAAAAATACAAATAATTATCAAAGAAACTTAGCACATTAATTGATAGTAAAAAAATAAAGATGTTGAATTGTCATATCACGGTTATAAGGAAACATCTCTTGCTGCATGTCATCTTTTAATCAACTGCCAATGGTAAATAACCACCTACCAAAGAAAATTCTTTATTTTTAAAGAAACTACAGTGTCGAACAAAACGAATGTAGTGAGCCCGCGACATAATCAATTAAAGCACCCCCAATGCACCACCGTAGCTAATGGTCTTAAGTGCTATTGTCCAAAGAATGGTCAATATCGGAGTTTAATGAACTTTAAATAAACCAGTAAGGGCACTCACAACGCAGACTCTATCATAGAGTCTAAAGTTATTTATTACCTCGAACAATGTGGACTTAGAATCTAAATAAGACTTGGAGTCTTATTTTTTCTACCTCTTTCTTCAATAAATATACTGCCACATCAGCAAAATACCATAAATAATATGTAATCAATTGTCTTAGACTCTATGATAGAGTCTTGCATTGTGAGTGCCCTAAGGGCACTCATAATGCAAGATTTTGTTCAGAGTCCAAGACAATTAATTATATATTATTTATGGTATTTTATTGATGCGACAACATATTTATTGAAGAAAGAGGTAGAAAAAATAAGACTCCAAGTCTTATTTAGACTCCAAGTCCACATTATTCGAGGTAATAAATAATTTTAGACTCTATGATAGAGTCTACATTGTGAGTGCCCTAAGACATAGTATAAACTAAAAGAGATAATAAAAACTTTATAGAATAAAATAATGTTATGCATTGTTTTTAATACAGTATTGGAAACAGGGGACATGAAACCACTACTGAGACTAACATTAGGCTATACTAGGTTAATCGGTAATGCTTTGACTCTGACGTCCGGCCGTTTCCGGACGGAGTGCCTGTTCACTCGGCTTTCTGTTGCTTCGTGTCTATCCACATGTGACTCTTCTCATCCACTTATTTCTGTCTGCATGCAGCTCTTCTCATCCACTCATCTCAAAATATCTACCCCATGGCTCTTCTTGCCCACTCTCTCTCCTGCTACCTGCTCCCTCATTCACTTCTCTCTTCTCTCTCTCTCAGAAATCCACCGCAGCCTTCCATGGTCCCAACCTGGGAGACCTCAACTCAGTGCGGTGCCTTCCCCCATCTCCCTCCTCAACCGAAGCTCGAGCACACAATAGGGGGATCTGTGGAGGCGGCGTCCTCTACCCATCTCGAGCCTGATGTGCGTCCTCCACCCTAGCGTGTCGTCCCCCACCTCGACGTCGGCCATGGTGGCTTTCCCGTGGTGGATCCATGGAGTACTGGCCTTCCCATGGTGGATACATGGAGCACGATGCAGATCCAGTAGCGTGGTGGTCTCCTCCACCCAATAGGCGATGGTGGCCCATCCCCCATCCTATTTATGGAGGCGGCTCAATCTGCACCACGACGGCGCCCCCAACCCATGTGCCTCTCCTCTTTCCCTTTATCTCGCGGCTACAGTGGATTTTGTGGTGTTGCAATCGTCTATCTGAGATGTTTTAGTAGTCTATTCGATATGTTTCAGTAGTAGTTCTTTTGTTGTTGCAATAATATGTTTCTTACTGTTTCAACTTCTTCATCCCAATGTTGTTGTAGTATTGCTTTATTTGCGATGTTGCAGTATATGTTTCAGTTGCTTCAATCTCATGTTGCAGAAGGTGTTTCATGTTGTTGCAGCAGTTTGTTCGGTGTTGTTGCAATAACACGTTCATGGTGTTTCAACTGGTTCAACTTATTTGTTGAAGCACTTTGTTCAGTGTTATTGCATAACACATTTATGGTGTTTCAACTGGTTCAACTTATTTGTTGCAACAATTTGTTCGGTGTTGTTGCAATAACATGTTCATGTTGTTTCAGTCGTTGTTTCATCATATTGTTATAGCGCCAAGCAGGGGGGCTAGGGGTGGGCTGTGGGAGTGAGCTAGCGATGGGTGGAGGTGTTGGGGACCGACGTGGTTGGGGGGGGGGGGGATCTCGTGGGTGTGGAGAGCGGAGGCGGTTCCTTTCATCTCCGTGCGGAGGCGGGTGCAGTCGGGTTCCCATATCTACTTTTTTTTTTATTTTTTCCTTTCTCAATGTGGAGCGGGTGGGGCGTGATTTGTACAAAGGCTTGGCGTCCGGACGTTAACGCTCAGATCGGACGTCCGGGCGCTAGCAGTACCGTAGGTTAATGCCAGTACGTTGTTACGAGTTTTAAAATTCACATACTCTATGTTTCTTCATTGTTATTTTATTTTTTCTGTCTACATTCTTCCTTTTTTTATTTCTTTTCAGTTTTCGTTTTTTGATTTTATTTTATTTCCTGTCCTTTCCTTATTTTTTTCTTGTTTTAATTTTACCTTTTATTTTCTTTTTCTTTTGGTTTTAATTTTATTGTTCTTCCTTGCTTCTATTTGTTTTTCTTTTTTCTTTTCAGATTTTCTATGTTTCTTCATTCTTATTTTATATTTAATTCCTTTTAATCTTCTTTTTATCCTTATTTAAATTATCTATTTATTTTATTTGCTCTATGCACTTTTTATCATTTGTTAATTATGTTTGTTTTTATATTTTTTTCTTAGTAATTTTATTTTTTATTTTTATTTTCTATGTATATGTGATATTTATGTACTATATATTTAGTGTTCTATATTGTGTTATGTCATGTTTAGGGTTTAGGGTTTGCTATAAGAAATTTAATGGTGCAATCAAAATTTAATTTATATCTTCGGTTTAAGAGTTATGATTTTTTTAATTCGTTAAAACAATTTTGCATGCATGAGTGAGTGGAGCCTGATGAGTTGATGGGATAACCTATCATGACATAGTAAAAAGAGGAGTTGTGGCTTCACCATAGATGTGGTAGATGGGTCCTCTCCATAATTTTTAGTTGTAGATTGGACGTGCTCTTAAAGACATGTACAGTGATTGAACTCTTTCATATTTTTTGGCATCATGCATCTACAAATAGTCGTTATGTAGAGAAAATATGCTTAAATGTTTATTTCCACAGTATGATGTGACATTAAACATGGTTTCTAAATTTTCAAGTGTTATTTCTACATTGTATTCATTTTTTGGCATGGTTTTATTTTTTGGCATCATACATCTATAAATAGTCTGAACAAGTTTGAGGCCGGCCAATAACCTTTACTCTAGTCTCTCTTTTTTTATGTATTGTGGGAGTAGAGTTAGGGATGAGAACCTTTTGTTGGGCTGATCCGTGGCCATATTCAGTTGCTGCCGTGGGCTAGTACTTGGGCCATATGGATAATGGGCCAAGTTGGCAATACATTAGATTGGAAATAACACAGAGCTAAAAGGCCTGAACTGGAATAAGTGGGGGTGAGGCTTCGGTGCACATGCGCTGAAAACCAACAGCGGCGGCATCTCCCAATGCGGTTGTGCAATTTGGGTGTGGGAGAGAAAGGGAAAATGTATGAGTTTCTCTCCTCTTACTTTAAGGGAAGGGCTGGTTTTTCTTCATTGAAAAAAAAGTTAGGACTCGTTTGAATCCTTAAAATTAGATTTATTTTAATAATTATAATATAGACCCATATTTATTAAGCTAATATATATTATGTGCTTTATTTCTACCATAGGGGAGTGAGTTAAAGAGCATGTTATAACTTGCAAACTAGAAACATAGCATAGTGATCTATGAATTAATATTTGTCTCTCATCCTATGAATTTGAGATAAACTCATATATGAACTATAAATTAAGTAGACTAGGAGGATTCTCCGTGCGTTGCCATGGGTACAAAGAAGAAATATAAATATGCCCTCGCTATAGTCTATCGAGTCATCTATATATATAGCTTGATTATTATTAGTCAGTTTTCAAAGAGGAAGAGAGAAAGTCACGTGAGAGAATAATGCTAGCAATATGTGTGTATGGTCATATGTAGGTATCTACTACTAAAATTATTTATAAGTGAGCACTTGTATGTGGGAGCAGGAGAAATGGATGATGACTTGGCTTAAGAATGTGCTAGAGAATTAGGTTAGTGGGGTTTATCTTTATAGTTGTTATAGATTTTAATTCCATCACAGGATCCAAACGACACCTAAAGGAATTTAGAGCTCATTTTTTTCTCATCTAAACTTTAGCACTTTGCACAACGGTCTCCGACGATAAAAAACATGACCAAATATTTGGTCATCATGCATCGGGTCATCCACGTCTAACATCATATATTTGCTCATGTTTGAACACTTGTCCATGCTAAAGTTTAGCTTGGTTACATTTTCATGCACCATGCACATTCAATAATTCCTTAAACCAACCAATGATGGCATCCACTGAAATGGCCGTATTTAGACAGTGCTTTCTAAAATTTCCCAAGCCCGCAAAGCGCGGCGGCGCGTGCTGATCGTGTCTCCGACGTGCCATGCGCGCGCGGCGCCCAGTATAAACATGCCGTGGCGTTCAGACACTGTTCGTTTAGGGAAATGGCCCGCCGCGACAGCTACCCACCAGCGCACTGAAGCCGGGCGAGCTAGCGCGCCGCTAGTGGACGACGGTGAGCTCCGTGCTGCCACGCCGCTGGACGGTGCGCGCTAGTGCTCGCTCCACCGATCCTCTCCGGACTCCGGCCATCATGAGGTCGGACGCTGCTGCTCGCCACGCTTGCACGCGCTCCACGCCACTATATAAGCCGCAGCGCAGCGGCCATGAAGCCACACACCAGTCACGCCGGAGAAGCAAACAGCACCTGCATCACACGAGCAGCGAGCGTGTGTTGGAGATGAGAGGACTCCTGGTGCTCGCCCTGCTGGTCGCGGCCGCCGCGTGCCTCGTGGCGGTGCGCGGCGCGGACGGCGCGGGCGAGTGCGGGGCGACGCCGCCGGACAGGATGGCGCTGAAGCTGGCGCCGTGCGCGTCGGCGGCGCAGAACCCGAGCTCCGCGCCATCCAGCTCCTGCTGCAGCGCGGTGCACAGCATCGGGAAGCAGAGCCCCAAGTGCCTCTGCGCCGTCATGCTGTCCAAGACCGCCAAGAGCGCCGGGATCAAGGCCGAGGTCGCCATCACCATCCCCAAACGCTGCAACCTCGTCGACCGCCCCATCGGCTACAAGTGCGGAGGTAAGCCAACAACAATGTCTGCTCCAATTGCTTCATATATCAGAGATTGTTGTCAGTGGTATAAGCTAGCGGAATAGATTGATTTGTGAGTGTGTGTGATACTCCTATTCTTTACAGATTACACTCTGCCATGAGCTTTGAGAGCTTACTTGAGCACCAGTGCATGATCCGTCGGAGTTAGCACGACGTCTGTGGGAAGTGACGGTGACTGTGTCAGTGTGTGTGTGTGTGTTGCCAGTAAACGAGACTTGTGATTACCATACATGTGGAACTCCAGTATGATACGGGTGTCTCAGTCTCACTAGATACGTGTGTACTTGTACTCTCTTGTAGTCAGAGTCAGGATGTTCCAGAGATGCTGTCCTGCATCCTCCAAATAAAACTTGTTGTCTTGGACAAATTTGGTTAAGGGAGCTGCTTGTGTGCACTCATTGTTTGGTTGAAAAAAATTGCTGTTCGTCCATTTAATAAATAAATAAGAATGAGCACGAATTGAGTTATTTTGGTGAATCCTGCTTTTGAGTCTCCGACTCAATTTCCACTCACGTTTCTAGTGGTAGTTTCTAGGCGTTTCTAGTGATAAGGTAAAAATCCTTCCTTAACTTTACAGAGCTCTTGTGTTTACCGTATTTTAAGCATGCTGATTGCTGATAGACAATAATGACAGGTACGGCATGATTGGTGCTTTGGACAAGTTAATTCACCTATAATCCCTTATAATTTCGGATAAACTTTGAGTGCTTCGATACATTATATTTTAGGATGGAGGGAGTAGTAGGGAAATGGTTTCCGTTGAGCCAGTTTTTTTCCACGGCAGTTCATAACGAATAGAGACAGGTAAAACTCGAAGTGTGGCCCCTTGCTTTGAACAGCCAGTGAAGATACATGTCCCACGGTTTTTCTAAGGTTACCTCCAGTACAAATACCCATCCGAGCACTGGAAATATAATGAGATAATTTCTTGTGATGTATACTTTCTCCATACCTGTTTTAGTTGATGTTCTGGTAACTCAAATGTTTTCATAAAGTTTGACGTTCTGGTCACGCAGGGTTAGGTGCTGGACCTTTGTCCCTACCTTTTCGTTTCGCATTCAATGCATGCTGCGCTCGCATGCAAAAGCAAAAAATGAGTGGTTACCAGGGATCAAATCCGAGACCCAATGCTCTAGCCTCTACGCACTAGCCAATTGAGCTGATTTATTTTCTTATATAGAGAGTACTCGTAGCCATATTTATTAGGGGGAGATATGGAAAACTAACCCCTAATTAATCATTCATTGGTTACCACAATCATGACCTAAACATCAACAATGGGTATGGAGAGAGTATTTGTTACGTTGCTATAATTGGTTGTGACGACTATATAAATTTGAAATATGATCACATTTTAATACTATATGATAGGAACATTCAAATTTGTCAAATATCTTTACATCATGTTATTTAGCTGCCTCTGGAAGTTAATTAACAGTAAATCATTTACACATGCAGTTAGTTTAAGTCTGCCGTCGATGTAAATCATTTTACACTAACAATAAGATGAAGCCTCCTTTTCTAAAAAAGATGAAGCCAACCACCGGTATAAATTAATTTGTATTAACAAATTGTGGTGGTGTGAGTTGGTGTGTGAGTTTTAGATACTACAACTTGCATTTGAAGAGTTGAGGCATAAAAAATGTATTAACAAATCTCAAACTGATGCTAGTGAAAATAAAAAAAAGTGGCGACCAGTAGAAACCTGTACTAGTGAATTTCTTCACTCTTACTGAATAAAAAAATCACTCTTACATCGCCGTAGCTACTTACCAAGTAACCATTGATTGGTGGATCCTAAGGCACTCCACAACATCGTAGGGGTGCCCAAAAGTCACCAAATCTTTGCACCACAATTGAAGGCTCACAGCGGAAGCAAACTCCAGGCATCAGGACTCAACCAAAAAAGAAAAAAACCAAATGCATAAAAAACAGGCAGCACGGATCATAAACAACATTTAATGAACTGGCATCGGTTCCTCTACTTGCTCCGCTCCTTATTTTCTTAGCATTATTGAAATTGGCATCACTTGCTACAATGGAGAGAGTGGTGCCAGAATCATCTCTCTTATTTTGGGCATCACTTAAGCAAAATATTATGGAGGGCCTAAGAGGGTGTTTGGTTGAGTAATTTACAAGACGAATTTTTTAAGCCTAATTAGTCTATAATTGAACAATAATTTTCAAATACGACGAAAATGCTATGTTAAACTTTAACAATCCCAACAAAACACCTCTAATGTTCGATCGACCCTACCGTTACATTAGCAGGACCCCCGCCACCTAGCACGTGCCCAATGCCACGCCCTCTGTCCACCACAAGTCAGGCCTTGTTTACTTTCAACCAAAATCTCAAAAATTTTCAAGATTTCCCGTCACATCCAATCTTTAAACGTATGTATGGAGTATTAAATATAGACAAAAATAAAAACTAACTACACATTTTGGTTGAAATTTACAAATGAATCTTTTAAGCCTAGTTAGACCATGATTGGAAAATAATTACCATAAACAAACGAAAATGCTATAGTGTCGCGAAATCTTTTTGTCCACGAACTAAACACGGCCTCAGGCGTCATGCCATGTGTTGCTCCGTAGCGTTTTTTTCATATAAAGCATTTTAAAAATTTGTAGAAATGATTGGATCCTGATAAAATCTTTTGAAAATACATAATTATTTCATTTTGAACTCTAAACTTATGAAACATGTATTGAATGTTTTACTAAAAGTTGACCTTTGTATCCAAAAAATTATTTTTCTAGTTCTTTTGTATTTCTGGTGCTTCAATACATCAATATATTCTTCTTCCCTTGTGTTAGAAACCTATATGAGCTCTCAGAGGAGGACCCTACTGATCCAATGTATGTAGAAGACTTCGACAACTTGTATAAGGTGTCATATCCCACCCACATATGTAGAATCATACTCTCTCCGTTCCAATCTATAAGACATTTTAATTTCTTTTAGATTCATTGCTTTTGCTATGTATCTACACATGTATATCTAAGTAAATAACAAAAACTATATAAACTATGTACTTATAAAAAAACCCAAAACGTCTTGTAATGTGAAATGAAGGAAGTATGTAGGATGCAAACTTATGTGCTAGGGCTAGCTATTTCTGTCTGATGATCTGAAACGTATGCAAAATGGTCCAATAAGCGTATATACATACTAGTATTTTCTTCTTATTTCTGAATCATTGTGTGTACATCTGTACAGCTTGTCCCACCCTGCACTGCCCCTGGCACCACCGACACTTCAAGCACAGGCAGCTGAACAAACAACTGCAACTGCCCTTCTATTTTTTTCTTTGCTAGAATGAGCGCAGCCGCCGCACTTCGAGAGGCAACATCAAAAAGTGGCGTCCACTGAAAAGAATGCCCGCGCACGCCGATCAGGTTACGCCGGCGGGCACGCCATGGCGTTCAGCCGTTCACACCCTGTTCCTTCGGGCCCAAAGCTGCCTCACCACATCGAACCACCGGGCCGCACTGAGCCGGCTGAGATGTGTGTGGCCGAGCTTGCACGACGCCAATGGCGGAGGCACGGCGTGCTGCCACGCGCCCACGCCGCGTGACGGTGCGCGGCTAGTGCTCGCCGCACCAATCGTCGCCGGCCATCAGCCCATCACGAGGTCGGTTCATGGTGGTCGCCACACCTACACGCTCGACGCCACTATATAAGAAGGGGGCCTTGGCAGCCATGAAGGCGCCGGCTTACACAGCTACGCACAACTCACTAGGAGAAGCAAGAAAGGGGTGAGGTGACGATGAGGAGTCTCTTTGTGGTCGCTCTGATGATCGTGGCCGCGGCCTGCATCGCCGCGCCGCGGGGTGCCGACGGCGCGGGCGAGTGCGGGGCGACGCCGCCGGACATGATGGCGCTGAAGCTGGCGCCGTGCGCGTCGGCGGCGGAGGACCCCAGCTCCGCGCCGTCTAGCTCCTGCTGCGGCGCGGTGCACAGCATCGGGAAGCAGAGCCCCAAGTGCCTCTGCGCCGTCATGCTGTCCAACACTGCCAAGAGCGCCGGGATCAAGGCTGAGGTCGCCATCACCATCCCCAAACGCTGCAACCTCGTCGACCGCCCCGTCGGCTACAAGTGCGGAGGTAATTAAGGAAGCAACAAACTGATGTGTGATATTATTCTTCACTGTTTGCTCCGGTCGTTTATTCTGTGATTACCATGTATGCATCAGCAGTATCAGCAAGATGCAGTAACACTGAATGAGTGTCTGTCTGAGATTCTTCTTTTAATTCTTTATTACAGATTACACTCTGCCATGAGCGGTGAGGATTATTCCAGGGATTTGCTGCATGACGTGCATGTTCGAGTATCACCAAAGCGCGAGCTCTTGTGGCGTGTGTTCGTGTGTGTCAGTCTCTGTGTGTTGCCCATAATAAACAAGACATGCGAGTACCACACATGTGGAACTCTAGTAGTATGATGATGTGTGTATCACTAGATACGTGTACTTAGTTGTGTTCAGTGTCCACAGATGTAGTCTTGCATTGTCGAATCAATAAATCCTGTCTTTCTGATAAGATCGATTGAGAGATAGTAGATGTTGTGCAATATAATTTATGTCTCCACCGTTTGTCAACTGAAAAGCTTGATGCTCGACTACATAAGATTTATTATTTTAGATGATGATAAATAAGAACATGTGTAATACGGACCTTGCAAAAGAAAATCAAGGCAAGTACGTACTGTGTCTTGTTTTGAGCACGGTTGTTTTAGAGTGACGACTAAGATGAGTTGTTGATTTAGGCTTGATGTAATTTGCATTTATGATAGAAAGTGATTTGGGTAATTCTCAATACATTACTGTGATTAATTGTCATATATATATATATATATATATATATATATATAGAGGCTAGTGGATACATATTAGCCGGATTACATTCCAACACTCTCCCGCAGTCTAAACTGGGAGCACCGCGAACATTGAGACTGGATCTAAACTCCGTGAAGACGGATGTCGGCAGACCTTTGGTGAAGATATTGGCGTACTGAGACGTAGTGGGAACGTGCAGGACGCGGACTTCACCGAGGGCGACTCGCTCTCCGACGAAGTGCAAATCGATCTCAATATGCTTGGTTCGCTGATGCTGAACTGGGTTGGTGGAGAGATAAACGGCACTGACATTATCACAATAGACCACTGTAGCGCGACGAAGAGGGCAGCGAAGCTCTATGAGGAGCTGGCGCAACCAGCATGCTTCGGCGACTCCGTTCGCAACAGCTCGATATTCCGCCTCTGCACTGGACCGTGACACTGTAGGCTGACGCTTGGACGACCAAGAGATGAGATTATCACCGAGAAACACCGCATAACCCGAGGTGGATTTGCGTGTGTCAGGACAACCCGCCTAATCTGCATCGGTGTAGACAGTGAGATCAGCCGGAGAGGTTCGGTGAAGGTGCAAGCCAAGATCCAATGTACCCTGAAGGTACCGGAGAATCCTCTTCAAAGCACTAAGATGAGGCTCCCGGGGATCATGCATATATAAGCAGATCTGCTGAACAGCATATGCAATATCTGGTCTGGTAAAAGTGAGGTACTGAAGAGCTCCAGCAAGGCTACGGTACTGACTAGGATCTGCAACGGAGGCGCCATCTGCAGCAAGCTTAGAGTGAGTGTCCACAGGAGTACTGCATGGCTTGCAGTGACTCATACCAGCTCGCTCCAGAATATCCAACACTTACCGCCGCTGAGAGAGAAATAAGGTGTCACCTTGGCGTTGAACACTGACACCCAAAAAATGATGAAGAGGCCCCATGTCTGTCATCGAAAATTCCCGGCGAAGTGCAGCAATGATCCAATGAAGAAAGCTCATGGAGGATGCGGTCCAAACAATATCATCAACGTACAGTAAGAGAAAAGCCATATCAGCACCTCTGCAGTAGATGAACAGCGACGTGTCGGATCTAGCCTTAACAAACCCAAGGGAGGTGATGTGGGAGGCAAACCGACTGTGCCATGCACGGGGAGCTTGCTTCAGACCATAGAGAGACTTGTTCAGACGACAGACATGGTTGGACTTGGAGGGATCGACAAACCCAGTCGGCTGGACGCAGTAGACTGTCTCGCTCAAAGTGCCATGGAGAAACGCATTCTTCACATCGAGCTGATGAATCCGCCAGGAACAAGATAGTGCCAGAGTGAGAACCATCCTGATGGTAGCTGGCTTGACAACTGGACTGAAAGTCTCATCATAGTCAATGCCCGGTCGCTGGGTAAAACTGCGAAGTACCCAACGAGCCTTGTAGCGGTCAAGAGAGCCATCGGACTTGAACTTATGACGAAAAACCCACTTGCCGGTGACGAGGTTGATGCCAGGGGGGCGAGGCACCAATGTCCAGGTGTCGTTGCTCAGCAAAGCGTCGAACTCGGCCTGCATGGCGAGGCGCCAGGCCGGGTCCAAGAGAGCAGCCCGGACAGACGTCGGCACTGGAGAGGTGACTGCAGACATCATGTGGAGATTGAGGCGATCCACAGGTTGCCGAAAACCATCCTTGCCACGGGTGCGCATGCCGTGCGCATTGGTGACAGGGATGATCACCTCTGGAGCTGTAGCGGTGGTGCGGCCAATGGTCCGTCCGACGCCGCTAGCAACAGCCTGGGGCACGTGGTCTGCAGGGGCAGCAGCACCGTCAGGACGGGGTGATGGAGAGCCGCTATTGTGGCCATCGTGGCTAGCAGCAGGAGTGCCGCCCAGGCTGGTCTGGTCGTGGCCGGCTGCATGGCCGGGGCCAATGGCCGAAGCACAAGGGGGAGCAACTGGTGTCCCCGGGGCAGCGTCCATGCCACCTGGAAGACGGGTACCTACAGTCACAGCTCTTGGCCATATAGGCGAAGAGGAATCATCAGCAACATCCAAAAACGCGAGTGTGTTAGGGTCCGATGGAGTGGATGACATCTCAGAGAAGGGAAACAACGTCTCATCAAATACGACATGACGAGAGACGACGATCCAATTGGAGTGGAGGTCGAGACATCGATACCCCTTGTGATCAGCCAAGTACCCTAAGAAGACACACAGGGTGGAGCGAGGTGATAATTTGTTGGGAGCTGTGGAGGTAAGGTTAGGGTAACAGGCACAACCGAAGACTCGAAGATGGTCATAAGAGGGTTGGGTGCCGTGGAGGGAAAAGAAGGGGGTGCGGCCGTCTAGAGTTTTAGTTGGGTGACGATTAAGGAGATAGGTGGCAGTGTGAAGTGAGTCAGCCCAATAAACAGGAGGAAGACTGGCCTAGAACAGAAGAGACCGCACGATGTTGTTCACAGTGCGAAGGGTGCGTTCAACGCCTCCATTCTGTTGTGAGGTGTATGGACACGACATCCAAAAGACGACGCCATGAGTGAGGAAGAACGTGCGGGCCGAGGAGTGATCAAACTCGCGGCCGTTGTCGCACTGAACTGCCTTGATGGTGGAGTTGAACTACGTGCGCACATAGGAAAAAAAGTTAGATATGACGCCAAAGGTTTCAGATTTCAGGCGTAATGGAAACGTCCATATGTAGTGAGTGCAATCATCAAGAATGACTAAATAGTATTTATAGCCAGACACACTAACAACTGGGGACGTCCAAAGATCACAATGTATTAAATCAAATGGATGAGTAGCACGCGAGTATGACACACTAAAGGGTAGGCGCACATGGCGACCTAGCTGACAGGCATGACAAACATGATCGATATTGTGCTTATTATTACAGGAAATAGCATTTGAACTAATAAGCTTGGATAAAGCCGTGTGTCCGAGATGACCAAGGCGACGATGCCAAAGGGAGGTGGACGACGTGGCAGTGGTGAGGGTGGCAGTGGTGCTGGATGGTGCAGGGAAGAACGGGTAGAGGTCACCCGTGCTATTGCACCTAGCGATCACGCTCCGTGTCTGAAGGTCCTTCACAGAAAGTCCAAATGGGTCAAACTCAATAGAACAATTATTATCAGTAGTGAAGCGACGGACTGAAATCAAGTTCTTAATAATGTTAGGCGACACTAAAACATTAGAAAGAACAAAAGGCCGATGTGTGGTGTAAAAAGAGTGCGACCCAATAGATGTAACGGGAAGCGAAGCTTCGTTACCCACAATGATAGATGAAGGACTGGATGATGATGGAGGGTGAAGGCTAGAAAGTATACCAGCGTTGTTGACCATGTGAGCACCGGCACCAGAGTCAGCATACCATTCGCCCGAGGGCGGTCGGATCCGAGGACATACCCTGCATGGGCATGGACGGTTGCTGTTGCTGTTGTGGTGGCGGCGGTCCTCCGTGGCCGAAACCTGGAGGAGGCCCAAGGGTGTACGGCTGCTGCACGTACTGCTGCTGGACAGTGGTGTATGGCTGCGGCACGTACTGCTGCTGGGCGGTGAAGGCCGACCGTGGAGGACGGAACGGTGTCCCGGAGGCGTTCGGTGGGCACTACCAGAACTGAACGTAGCCTGCCCACGGATTGTAGTACTGCGCCTACGCCTGGGGTTGCGAGCCGACGTTGGTGTTGCCGGCCGACTGCTGCTGGTTGCGGCCGCGTCCGCCACGTCGGCGGCCGGTCCGCTGCTGGCCCTGGCCGCCCTGTCCGCCCTGGCCGGGCTGACCATAGCCAGTTGTTCGGCCTTGGCCGTGGCCGCCCTGGCTGCCTTGCCCATGGCCGCCGTAAGGCAGTCCGGCTGGGGGACGAGGTGCGGCAACGAGAGCGGTCGATGCGGAGGAGGCCAGTGGATCAGAGGCCCCAGCGGCCTCGCTGGCAGCGATGTCATCGATGTCGATCTCCTCAAGCAAGAGAAGCGTGCGAGCCTCCTCGAAGGTGGGGAAGGGTTGCCGCATCTTGAGGTTGGAGACCATGGGTCGGAACTTGCCGCTGAGGCCGCGGAGGAGGGTGAGGACCAGAGTGTGGTCCCCAGTCAGATCGCTGTAGTCACCGAGGGTCGCCGCCATGGTCTCGAGACGGCGGTAGAAGTCGGTGATCGAGGACGAGCCCTGTTTCGCCGTGCGAAACTCCGCAGAGAGCAACAGGGCGCGCGATTCGCGCTGGCCGAGAAACTCATTCTCGAGGTATGTCCAGGCGCAGCGAGCTTTGGGCTTGTTGTTCATCGTCGACTGTTGGAGATCAGCATGGATGGTGCAGTAGATCCAAGTGAGCACGGTGCAGTTCATCTGCACCCACGCCGGACGATCGGCGTTTACGACGTCGGAGAGGACGTGATCCGTGAGGGCATATTTGCCCAAGACTGTCAGGAACATAGTGCGCCACCAGTTGTAGTTGTCTGCGGCGTGATCCAAGACCAAGGGCACGAGGACGGCGATGGCGGTGGCATGGACAGCGGCGTACTTGGCTTCGTACGCGTCGAGGGCCGCGGCACGATCGGCCTCCACCTGGCGGCGGCGCCCCTCCTCGGCGTCGCGTGCTCGACGTCGGTTTCAGCCATCGGAGGACGCGACCCCGAGGGCAGCCGGACTGGAGCAGTAGACGATCAGGCGACGCAAGGCAGTAGAGGATGTGACCCGTGACGTAGTTGTACAGGAAGCAGCAACGTAGATGTACGAGTGGATGCTGATCACGTGGTGTAGACGTACGTGACCTGATCTGGCCTAGAGTCTGATCCGTCACGGCCATCGCGATGGAGAAGTCATGGTCTCGCCCGTCACGGAGTAGCGGACGTAAGTCGCGGACATTGCGACGAGGGGCGCGTCACGCAGGCGCCGTGGGCGCGCGCGTTCGCGAGATGAGGCCGGCGATCGAGATCGCAGCAGCGGCGGCGTGGCGCTCGTGAAGAGCAGCGGCGCGACGCTAATTGCGGAAGCGAGAGGAACGGAGATCGTTACCGTCTCGTGATACCATGATAGAATGATAGAAAGTGATTTGGGTAATTCTCAACACATTACTGTGATTAATTGTCATACACATATATATAGGCTAGTGGACATGCACACTTGCCATATTAGCCAGATTACATTCCAACAATTTAAGACAAAATGCAATTCTAAATCCTCCCTCGTGAATGGTCTTTTTTTAAGAGTTTGTGAATAATGTTCAACATTCTTTTGTGGGGTCTCTAGTTGCACATTTGGTTGTGCATTAATTACTTAGTAGCCATGGATACACTTGCAAGAATTATGGACCGGTGACGCCTCATTGAGAAGGTTGAACAAAGCTAGGACTTTCTTTTTTAAGAAGGGGTGGCAAAAGCTTTGCCACACACCACTTGGTCACACTGAGCCAACTTGGTCAAAAAAACGACATAACTAGCAACTCCATAGTGTAGGATCTCTGGTAGTCTAGGATGGCTTAGAGAGGGTGGGGGTGAATAGGCCTGTCAACTTAAAAACTTTAACTTTATCAGTTTCACCAGACAGGGTGGCACTGGGAGCAACAAAGATATATTCAAAAAGTACTTTGGGAAATTTGGATCAGGTTAAGTTCTCAACTCTTTGCAAGTTAGTATTCATCAGAACAACCACTACAACCTGCATAAGTAACACCACGAGGTAGATCAGGCTCAAACCCTAAAACAACTCAACAACACAAATAAGCAAAGAGTATATCAACACACAAGGATTTATCCCGTGGTTCAACGGTCGCCACACAAGGCTGCACTTACTTCACGTTGTTGAGGTGCCCACACTAGGACCGACTTGCCACGAAGTCTTGTCCTTCCCTCATTCCAACAAGAGTGTTATCTCTTGAGGGAGGGGTGATTTCTTAGCTGCAAGATGAACTTACAAACTTCCCTTGGCTACCACACAAGTTGGCAAGCTTTAGGGCGATGCCTAGCCGGCTAGGAGCAAGCTCCAAGAGTAACAAACCCTAGGGCTATCGGTTAAACATGAACCAAATGCTCTTAGACTTTGGGAATTAGCGGATCTACTCTCCAATTGAAGTTTGCTGCCTTTTCTCTCAAGAAATGATGGTGGAAGTCAAGGATTTGCTTGAGAGCTTGAGGAGCAACAATGGAGGAGAAAGAGAGGTGAGCTTTGATGTTGTATAACGGTTGGGACGAAGGAAGATGACGTGAGTGGCTCAGATGACCGTTGTGGTCAAGTGGAAAGGGTATTTATACCCTGGTCTTCCAACGGCCGTATCAAGGGCAGCACTGCCGCCCTAGCCAGAACTAGCCAAGGGTAACTAGAGAGAAACATGCTGGTTTGGCTGAGGGTTAAGGATATAGAAGTACATTTGAGAATCTGGTTCAACATTTGATCAATAGACCTAGAGTCCCTCTTAATAGTACGGCTTTTCCTATACTCGAAGTCAAACAAGAGCGAAAGTAAACCTTCAAGAACCTTTAGGAAAGCCTTCCTTTTACATTGGGAACCCTCTGACCTGTTCAACATCCTCCTTTCTTAATTCCCTGCTTGTTATCTCATTAAAAATCATTAGTCCTCTAATTCGGTGGTCATCAACATCAAAACCCACAATGGGCTTGATTGAACTTACAATCTCCCCCTTTTTGGTGATTGATGACAACCTAATTAGAGCTTACAAGAGATATAAATAAAGCTGAGATAACATTAGCCGTGCACATAGGAGCTCCCCCTAAATGTATGAAGAGAGTTTTGAATACTCATCTTGGTTTGAAAACCAAGTCTCATCCTTTAGCTTTGTGCTGGGACCTCTCCCTATGTTCATGGCTACTATGGATGCAGCAAACTGTGTCACAGAGATATATGTCAATGCATATGATAAATTATACAAAATAGGGTTTGACTGCTGGAGCAGAGGGCGGCACTGCCGACCTTGCTTCGCCAGCCAGACAGAAACTAAGAACAACACTCATCACAACTTACTTAACAACAGCTCACAAGCAATCTAGTATAGGGAATGACAAGCTAAAGTCACACAACGAGTACATATTCATATCCAAAGCAAATAAAGACGAATAGGTACCAACTATTACAAAAAATAGAGTTTTGAGCGACTCTCAAATTCTCAAGCTCACAAACTAATAGCTAACAGCTACTCTCAACTCTTAATGGATCTGAACATGAAGAACACCTTGATCTTGAGAATTGACTCCTCTAATTTCTCTAATTTTCTCCCCCTTTGGCATCAAGTACCAAAAAGAGAAAAGAAGAGAGAAAGAGAGAGAGAGAGAGAGAGATCAACTCACTCCTCATCGTCATCGGACTCTATAACAACACGTCCTCCACGGTGAGTAGTAGGAGTGAAGCGAGTAGCACGAGTGGAACGACATGGAGCAGCCTCAAAAGTACTAGCTCTCTGCTGCCTAGCCTCATCTCTGTACTACTTGTAGAAGCTGCCAAGTATCTCCTAAAGATCTAGATCATCATCATAGGCCTGCTACCTCTCATGGCTGCCTTCTTCCTCTTCATCACTCTCGACGTCTGAAAGGAGATGAAGATTTGGTAACTATGGAGGTGGATCAAAAGGTGCAAGAGGAGGTAAACCCTGAACCTCCCTTGCTACATTGATTGCATGCCTACTCTTCATCCTATCATCATACTGATTCTGTGCCATGTATGAACAAGTGCCAAAAATAGCTTTTATCCATTCTGCTAATTTTTGGAAGCACTTCTTCTTCGTTCCACCTCTCCTCAATGGCTCATCGGCACCCTCCTGACTGTGATATGAGCCCTCTACTGTAGGAGGTGGGGCTGTTTTATCACCTTTGGTTTTTTTGATGTTGCATACTATGTGGTAGCAGTTCTTTGGCTATCTAACACTTGTCACCCTCTCAATCACAAACATCAGGTAAGGAGCATAGGGAAGTGCTCTCCTCCCATCATCCATAGCATAGGCCAGCTCTACCCACATGAACCTTGGCACATTGAACCTATCACCATCTGGAAATCTGGATAGTACATTGGTGATATTCCCATTGAGATCAGTGGCATTGTCCTTTGGGTTGAGTGTCATCCTAATGAGATTGTTCATGATGTAATAAAAGCTCTTCGACCCAGTCCTTCTATTATTTACTTAGGTTGGATCCTCCCACATGAAAGTCACTTCATGGGGCTCAAACCTCCTCTCATTGTGGATGTGAGAGTAAGTCTTGTGAACATGCTCAAAGACAAGTATCCTGCAAAAGGTGACAAAATCAATCCTATAGTGTGTGTCTGAAAGCCCTAGTTTGGTTTTGGATAATTGATGAAACCCTAGTACTAACCTCTATACTAAGTGTGTGTAGACTTAATGAGGTTGGTACATGCCAAGTGATGGAGCAAATGATGATCATGGTGATGGTGATGACCACAAGGTGATCAAGTGCTCAACTTGGAAAAGAAGAAAGAGAAAAACAAAACCCTATGGAGTTCAAGGCAAAGGTATTGCTTAGGGTTTTGATTTTGGTGATCAAGACACCATAGAGGGTGTGATCACATTTAGGATAGATAGCCGTACTATAAAGAGGGGAATTCTTTGGCTAAGTGGTTATCAAGTGCCACTAGGTGTCATTGTTCATGTGCATGCATTTAGAACCTAGTGAGCTAACTTAACTCCTTCGAAGAAAATGATTGTGAAAATGCTAACACACGTGCACATGTTGGTTTACACATTGTGGTGTTGGCACACTTTGAGAAGGAGGTGGAGTTTGAAGAGTAGAGAGAGGATGGGTTCCTCTCTCCCTTCCGCCGAGCTTGCGAGGCGGGTTTCGACGCTTTTTGAGAAAATGAAGTGCATATTCTCTATTGCGCCGGTGGGAAATTTGGAGAAGTCGCGGGAGAAACACTCACCGGACGCTGGCTTCTGGAGCACCGGACGCTGAGTCTGAGCGTCCGGTGCAGACAGTGCCTGGCCCAGCTAGGGTAAGGCACCAGACGACAGGCACCGGACGCAGGCCTGTGCGTCCGGTGGTCCGTGTCCGGTGTGAGGTCCGTTTGCAGAGCTCTCTGAGTTTAAGTCCGGTGAGCACCAGACGCTTAGGGTGCGTCCGGTGGCTCGCGCCTGGTGACCCTGCGAGTTTGCGGAGCTCTCTGCGCACGGGTCCGTTGTGCACCGGACGCGTCCGGTGCCAACTTGCTCAGCGTCCGGTGCACTGCAGGTGACCGTTAGACTCTGACACAAGCGTTTCAAAAGGCGACATGTGGCTGTTGTTGGAGCACCGGACGCAGGCGTTGAGCGTCCAGTGCCCCTTTGAGAGCGTCCGGTGACCTCGCAGTTTGCCCAGTGAAAGAGCTAACGGCTCTATTTGTTTGAGGGGCTTATAAATAGTTGTTGGCCGGCTTAGGGCTCACTCTCTTGGCATTCTAACATACTTGACATCCTTGTGAGCCTAAGCAAACTCCTCCCACTCATCTCCTTCATAGATTATTCATCTTTGTGAGATTGGGAGTGATTCCAAGTGCATTTGCTTGAGTGATTGCATCTAGTGGCACTTGGGGATCGATTTGGCTGTGGTTTTCTTGTTACTCTTGGTGGTTGCCGCCACCTAGACGGCTTGGAGCAGCGGAGGAGCATTGGCACGAGTTGGTGATTGTTTGTGGCCATCTCCCGTGATTGTGAGGGGTCTTGTACCTTCCCCGGCGGAGAGCTGAAAGGTAACTCTAGTGTATTGCTCGTGTCATTGAGCTACCTCACTTGTGGGTAGGTTCTTGTGGTGTCCTAGTGAGGACGAGGTTCGTGCTACACCTCTTAGCCACCGAACCACCAAGTGTTGGTCAACACAATGGGGACGTAGCGTGCCGGCAAGCACGTGAACCTCGGGAGAAAAATTGGTGTCTCCATTGTGTTTGATTGGCATTCTCCCTATGCTTGATTGTTTATATTGGTGATTGGTTCATCCCCTACTTGGTGGTATAAATATCTCATCCTCTCTTTTACATTCTCGCAAACTAGAGTAGCTTACTTACTTGTATAGAAACTTTAGTTAGCTTTCTAGTGTAAGTAGTGACATAGCTCTTGTGTGTCTAGTGATTATATCAACTAGAATTGTGGGATAGGTGGCTTGCAAACACCCCTTTAGAGCTAGAGCAAAAAGCTTCGCTTTGTTTTTTACTAACCTTTTGCTCTAGTGTGTTTGTAGAATTCACCCCCCTCTAGCCATATTAGGACCTTTCAGTGTCATCTGTCATCCAATGCACCTCATCATTATCTCTATTCTAGAAATATGTAGCCTGAAACTGAGCAAGAATATCTCTATTCCAGTTATACTGAAAGGTCATAATACTAGAGAGCTCAAATTTGTCACACACTTTGATTGCCACATCAAAATCAGGTTCTTCTTTTGCTTGCATAGCATCAAAATCAATGAAGTGCATCTCACATATCTTTCCTTTCCTAGCTGGTAGAATAGCAGTGGCATAGAGATTTGAATGAAAAACATTCCAAAAGCGATAATCAACACCACTTATCTTGCTGTGAGCGTAGGGATCCATCTCTCTTGCTTCCTCTACAGCTTTCCAGCTAGTTGCATAATTAACCATTAGATGGTCCATAGTATCATGCGGGGCTTTTAGTTCGAACTCATCAGTGTTGTCCCTCATATAACTATCATCAAACTCAACAATATGCAGAGGGGTGGTAGGACAACCTCTAGGATGAATGGTATACCCAGCCTGCTGCAGCATCTCCTCTTGCTGTATGTACTGTTGTCTCGCTGCACGATCATTTCCAAAGAAAACTACTTCCATTATTTGGGTCTGACCCTCCCTAACTTACTACCACTTTCACTGAGAAACACTCACCAGACGCAGTGCGCAGAGGCACCGGACGCTGACATTTAGGGTCCGGTGTGCTGTCAGTGCTTGGCCCTGTTAGGGTTGAGCACCGGACGCAGAGTGTTCCTTGTTCATGCGTCCGGTGTGGACTGTCTTCAGTAGGGGGTTTCTGACTGAGAGCAACGGACGCTCAAGGTGCGTCCGGTGGTGTGAGTCCGGTGTGCAGGCGGTTTGCAACCCTCTCTGCGCATGGGTCCGGTGAGCACTCTGAGTCCGGTGAGGTCGTGTGTTTGCAGAACTCTCTGCGCACGTGACCGGTGAGCCGGACGCGTCCGGTGCTCACTTGGTCACGTCCGATGGTCTGCAGGTGACCGTTAGAGTTTGACGCGTGAGATTTGAAGGTGGACACGTGGCTAACTCCAGAGCACCAGACGCAGGGGGTCGAGCGTCCGGTGGCTCTCTGCTAAGCGTCTGGTGCCCCCAATTTCAGCCCAGTGACAGAGCCAACGACTCTATCTCTTTGAGGGGCTTATAAATCGGAGGTGGCCGGCTTTAGGAGGTTGGCTCTTGTACATTTGATTACTTGAGACATACATTGAGCTAGAGAACACTCCCTCCACTCATCTCCTTGCTTGATTGCTAATCCTAGTGAGATTGAGTGAGATTCAAGTGCATTGCTTTGAGAGTTGCATCTAGTGGAACTTGATCTTTGAGTTTGCTGTGGATTTCTTGTTACTCTTGGGTGTTTCTCGATGCCCTAGACGGCTTGGAGCAGCGGTGGTGTTGAGCTCGTGATTGGAGATTGTTTCGAGCCTCACCAAATAATTTGTGAGGGGTTCTTGAGCCTTCCCAGCGGGAGATCGCAAATTGGTTACTCTAGTGGATTGCTCGTGGCTTGGAGGATTCCCATCTTGTGAGTGGATGTGCGGCACCCGCTGAGGGTTTGGCTTTAGATTGCCAATTAGCTCGTGATCCATCAAGTGGGTGTATCACCACAACGTGGAGTAGCTTGCCGGGAAGCAAGTGAACCTCGGTAAAAAATCTTGTGTCATCTCTTGCCGAGGTCTCTCTTGTGATTGTGTATGTGATTGATTGGATATATCTCTTTTCTACAACGTCGGTATAACAATCACTCTCTTCTCTTTACATACTTGCCTACCTTGTTAGTTGTTTAGCTTGTGTAGCTTAGTCCTTGTTTAGAGTAGAGTTGTTGTGTAGCCTTCTCTAGTTGTTGTGGTTTAGTGTTTAGCCTTCTTGTTAGACTTGTGTAGGTGGCTTGCATAAATTAGTTGTGCTAGTGCTAATAGCTTCGTCACTTATTTTACTAACTCCCTTGTTTAGTAAAATTTGTAGAAAATTTAAATAGGCTATTCACCCCCTCCTCCTCCTCTTTAGCCATTTGGACCTTTCAAGTATGATGTTGTTTTTCTAGAAGCTGTTGTTTTCACGTAGCACAATTTTTACACAGTATCTTAAAAAACCTATTTTTTGGCTTTTAATACAATGAAACGCAAGTTTTTTACGTAGTTTTTCAAGAGAAAAAAAAAGAAGATATATTGCTAGAAAGTTGTGCGCTAGAAAGTTGTGTTTGATGTTCGAGAGCTTCCAGTTTTTCCAAGGACAAAGGAGCTCATCCTTGTATTGTACTAGAACATCAGGCGCCCTTCGGGCACCCTACAATGATATTAAAACAGAAGCTATTATCCATGTCCAATGACTATTGCTTTTATAATTAGATGGTAACACTAAAATTCAAATACAATCATTTTATATATACAATCATTGCCATCGGCATCTAATTAAGATTTGGCATATGGAACCAATCAAAGCAGAGTACAAATTATGAAGCAATCACATATCTTCAATGTACTGATAGTGCAAATAGCATGGTTTGTATGTCCATATCAGTCGCCCATATGTTTCTATTTAGCCACACCATTGATTAAGAATGCAACCGTCCTCTATTGATTTGGTATCTTTGCCTGCTCTATAAATGGAAAAGGGTGTTAGAGACACACTCAAACACGAAGTGGATCAGAGTACAACATAACAAGGAAACTATGACATTCCCATTTTATTCAACCATGTTAACCTTAGTTAATTTATCAGCTAAAGATGCATGGTAAAACATCAACAATGGACACAAAAGGACTTCAAGTCATCAACCACAGCTAACTCAATATTGGTGCAGAAACATCAAACTAAAATCAACCAATCAGAACTTTATATCAAAGTTGTGCAACTAAATGGAGGTCAATGCTAATGTTTGTAACCATACCTATATCCCAGCCATTTTGCAACTTTTAAAGAAAAGGTGCTGCCAAAAATATACTCAATATCTATTCCTTGAAAAACAATACTAATATCAGTATTCTTAAAACCTTGATAATAATTAAGACAAAATCAAATATATTAGTTACATTCACACACTGTTACTTTCATGGAGACACTTACTCAAGACCATCACTACTTGCTTTACTCTAAATTTGGGAGTCCCTTGCAACTGGCAAGAATTACCACTACCACCACCATGGTGATGGGTAAAAGTAAAACATCGTGAATTGGTATTAACCTACTCTGAATATTCGAATTTCTGATATAGCTGTAAAGAGTCTGTTTTAAAATTACATAACTCAACAGCTAAAGTATCAGTGGGAATTTACTGAAAGGACATCATGAGTGTGTTTGGTTTGTAGCCCCAGGTAGCCTGGATAGCCCAATGTAGCCAGGCCAGCCCTAACCTGCCCCCAGGTAGCCAGGACGGGGTTGTTTGGTTGCTAGGCTCTCACTGGCCTGGTTTGTATGTTGAAGTGTTTGGTTTGATGTAATTCTACTTGGCTAGCCTAGTGTAGCCGACTTATGGGTGTTTGGTTGCTGGCGATCTTGTTTGGTGGCTTCACCCAAAGAGTGAACCGGTAGCCTTACCCCTTCCCTTGCTTCGCTGTAATAAAAAGTCGACATCACAATATTTAAGCTTGGATCAGACTAATCTGCGGAATGCAGATTTCCGATAAACAAACACAATGCATTCAACTGGATGGATATAAATCTTCATCATGAAGACTCGTGAAAGCAAGCCTGTTCTCAAAGTTCTCTTTTCAGCGAACTGAATAATCTTCAGTCATATGCAGATGGAAACCTTCCGGTGTTGAAAGCTTGAAGAGCACAATGGGGGCATAAAATTAGATACTCATCGATTGTTAACAGAGCTTATTGAAGCTTAGTTCAGACTAGTCTGTGGACCGCAGAATTCTAGCAATCAAATGCAGTGAATTCAAATGGAATACATCTTCCATCATATACAGATATCAGATGGAAACCTTCCAGTGTAAATTCCAGTGTAAATGCAGTAAATTCAAATGGAATACGTCTTCCATCATATCCTATACTCCTGTCAAGTTTATCACTCATTATAACTAATTTGATTAAAGTAGAGGAAGAAGGAAAGTGACATGTAAATTCCTACACTTGTTTCATAGAGCTATATTATGTGGAGCAACATCACAAAGTGGCGATAGCTACTTCATGGAGCAAGTGCATTATGGACATTGGTCCCAAATCATGGAGCAAGTTCAAGGACTAAAGAATAAACTTACATCAGCCAATAAAAAATAAAGCAAGTTTAGAATGAGGGGGACAAATGCGGCGTAACAAATTTGTTTAACAAAACACACCAACATTTGCTAGCCTAGGCAGAGGCAGCTAGCCTAGTGTGCATGTCTCTGCATTATCATGCACTTTGCCCTTTTAATTCCACAAAGTAGCTTGGCAAAGGAAGGGTTGTCCTTAACTATACTCCAGTTAGCAGCAGCACTCATGGTTAGCGCCATGCTAAGCCTGACACCCAAAAAAGTGCAGGATAAAAATATGTTTCATGTTATATTTACCTATAGTAATTTTTATGTCACAAATATTAGTATTTTTCCTATAAAGTCCTCAAAAAAGTATAGCATAAATATATTTCATGTTATATCTAACTATGTTAATTGTGTCATACATATTACTCTTTTTCCCCCTGTATAGAACTTAAAAGAAAACTTAGTCTTTTTTCCCTGAATAGAACTTAAAAGAAAACTTAGGGCAGCCGATGGAGGGAGTCATAGGATAAATACATATTTAGGCTTCACAGTCCACACACTATCAACATAAATGAGAACTCCAGATCTAAATTAATACTTTTACCAGCTGGAACAGGAGGCTGGACGGAGAGGCGGAGAGTTGGCGAACTAACCCATGGCCTCCACCTGGATTCCCAAACAAAACAAAATTAGCGCTCGGAACACAGAAGTTAGATCCCAACAGAAGCAGATGACATTACCAGCACGATGGGCCCGTTCCACTGCACGAGTAGCTAGATCTACAACAGACATGGTTGGATCTCCTGGATCTGACTGCAGAGCGGTTGGGTCTGCTTTGATCCAGTGAGGCGTGCATCGTGGAAGATACAACATGTTGGAGCAGCCATGGCCACCATGCTCGCCTTGGAGGTGGAGGGGCCTGGAGTTCCTGGCCGCCGCCGCCGCTGCTCCCAACATGGAGGCCTCATGCGCTGCACCGCTGACTCCTAGTGACATAGTGGATGGAGGAGCCCACCGACCCCTCCCCTTGGAGCACTTTTCCATGAGATGATGGGCTCCTTTCCTAGAAATGGTGGCAGCTTGAGGGAGCGGTGACGAAAGGTGGAGACCTCGGAGGCAAGCTAGCGGACGACGAATCTCGCACTTGCGTCGCCACTCGCCACCAAAGCACCGCTCGCCGCGTCATGTGGGTGAACCATTATGGTGAGCACGGAAGTGCGGCGGAGGTGGGAGGAAGAGAGAGAGAGAGAGAGAGAGAGAGAGAGAGAGAGAGAGAGAGGATTGGGGAGGGGCTTGGCGGCTGTGAGAAGAGAGAGGAATGAGGGAGAGGGATAGGGTTCAGGCCTTCAGGGCGAGTAGAGGGGGCTCTCTGTAAAGTGCCTTGAGGGGGTCGTTCGACAAAAAAGCCCCAAATGTAGATACTGCTTTGGTCTGAGGAAGTTGAGTGCGGGTTGGTTCTAAAGAATTTGGAGGTTCTTTCTGCAATATGAGTTGAGACAGATGTCGAGCCAAGAAGAGGACACCAAGGCTTCGATTCATCTGGTGCGAGCAAAAGGCAGCAGTCTTTAATTAACCCCGATTATCCCTTCGGGGGGGGCCGTTTATGCTGGTCCTCCCTACTCCATGGCACAGCGGCAGGCAACTTGTCCCCTTGCTCCACCTCACGTTGCCACTCCTGGGCTTCTCACACAACAAGCCTCCAGGCCCGGAGACGCGGAGGCCCAGAAGCATTTCAGCCGCCCATCACAAGCACAACTCCACAGCAAGTCCGCTCTGCTGCTCCTCCTTTCTCCCCCTATCTTGTCCGCTACCCCAGCGGTTGGGTCGTGCCGTGCGTGTCCCCACCTCGCCACCATCGTTTCTGCTCCACCTTCAGCCAATCCCAGCCGCGCCCAACCATGGCGGCAACGGCTCTGCTCCTTCCCAGCCTCGCCGCGGCGGCGCCCACGCCCACGCAGCAGCTCCGGCTCCGGCTCCGGCGCGGCTCCCTCGCCTGTTGCTCTCGGTCCGTCCGGCCTCCGCGGCGGCGGCTCGCGGTGTCGGCCGTGCAAGAGACGAAGGACGGGGAGGCGAAGACGGCCGAGGAGATCACCGAGAAGTACGGGCTCGAGTTCGGCCTCTGGAAAGTAAGCGGGGGACAGTACCGACGCAGGCGGCACTCACCCACCCCTTTCATCAGGTTTCATCCTCACCAGCCACATGTGAGCTGAGCGAGCTGCGTCGTGTCGCGCTCTCTCCATGGCTGCACTGCAGGTGTTCAGCTCCAAGGACGACGAGGAAGGAGGCGGCGAGCGGAAGAAGTCGCGGACGGACCAGGCCAAGGAGCTCCTGGCAAAGTACGGCGGCGCGTACCTGGCCACCTCCATCTCCCTCTCCATCGTCTCCTTCACCCTCTGCTACCTCCTCATCAGCGCCGGCGTCGACGTGCAGGACCTGCTCGCCAAGGTGAGAGAGAGCTGCTTTGATACCTCAAGCCACCACCCGAACTGTGCAATCGCCTCGCCAGCGGTGTGTGCCCTCCGGCTGGCCATGGATGGTCATTTGTGCGTTGCATTGCAGGTCGGGATCGTGACAGGGGAGACGGGAGGGAAGGTCGGGACCTTCGCGTTGGCCTACGCCGCGCACAAGGCCGCGTCGCCGATCAGGTTCCCGCCGACGGTGGCGCTGACGCCGGTGGTGGCCAGCTGGATTGGCAAGATCAGGAAGGGCGGCGACTGAGCGATGCGCACGCACCACCACTCAAAAGTACAGCTCTCACTGATGAATCAATCATGTAGTCTATGCAAATAGCTATACATATAGGTGTTCTACTACTAGTAGGCGATGCCAGTGAATCTATCTGGTGCTGCTTTTGCAAAAGCTGTTCAATAACGATTTTGAACTAGCAGTAATAATGAATGACGAATGGAGAGTTTTTAAACTAGAAGCTGACAATGCACTTGCTTCAGAGTTTAGCGATGAGGTTTACAGTTTTCAGCATGGGATTTGCTGAAGATGCTTGACATTACTTACTTGCTACACATCTAGGCAGCCTAGGCATAGTATGTACACAAAAATTGTGGCGCCGTCCAAAGGCAGAATCAGGTGGGCATAACACATAAGCCTGACCCCCTACAAGTTGGAGGCATGCACCTCTGTAACCAGCGGTTCAGTTTATACGCCTGATTGCCGCATTGTTCTGCATCCATGCCACTGATACACATTTGCTGTATAAGCCACCAAATGTGTGACAGCAACCACAGCAAAAGGCCTATCTCACCAGGCATAGCTCAACGGCTGTATCCTGCCTTCCACACGGAGAAAGGACGTGTGACGTGGTAGAAACCACCCCTCCCAGGAGTCTCAAAAGGAGCATTGCCATCCAAAATGAGCTCAGTTCGTTCCAAAACATCCAGCGTAGTAATACCTTGGTTAGAGCCCACAGCTGTACGTACACCAATTGCAGCTGGCTACTGCTCGAGTGTCTCTGGTGAGCTCACCACTTCAGCTAAGAAATCATTGGGGTCTATCTCATCCAACTGCATTTCTGTTATTTACCATGTTAAGTAATACTTCAATTCAGGAACTGCAAGTACCTATGGATTTATTGTAGATGACATTTAAACAAGACCTCATTAATACTAGTATTAAAAAAAAAGGATACCCTCTGTTCTCCACATATCAGTGATGCTAACATCATAGTCTGTAAGCAGCAAGTAGTCTGCTCCACTCTGCAAAAGTGTAGTAGGATCATGAATAGCTAAGTATACTATTTGCTTTGATCTTTTCAAGCAGAAAAGATACAGCAAGTAGGGGCAAACCCAATGTATTTTCACAAGTAAAAAATGATGCAATTACAGGGATAAAAAGAAATCAAGATGCAACTTACGAGTAAGTATGCAATGTACTAATGTAGAACTGGAGTTCAGAATTGTGTAATTCTTCTATAAGTCATAAGGCTCGATGTTCTTAGTTAACTGATATGATTATGGAATGCATCACCTTCACCTTGTATAAATATTATATATAGTATAAAAAAGGGTAGACTTCATAAGTTCAGATCTAACTTACGTCAACATCTGAAGGATTAATCCTCCTCAGCACTCCTTCAGAATGACATGGGGGATTTAGATCTGGAGTTTTCTGAGTCTTCTGAGCCTTAAGCGCCACCTCCTCCTTTCTACTCCTTTCCCAAGCTCTTTTTGCACTGGGGCGTTCTATGGAGCCATGCTTCGCCACATCTGTGTGCCCTGCTGGTTCTGCAGCATCACCCAGCTTTCCCTCCATTTTTTCTTCAGTTTTACTAACAATATAGTAAGGATGTATGTCAGATAACTTACTTTTTCAGGCACCAGCTTCAAGAGAAGATTCAAGCATTACCTAACCAAGTAAAGATCAATTGGACCCATTGTACTCCGTATTACTAGTCTATATCTCCTTTGAAGGCTATCGCCAATCATCTTATGAAATAAATGAGATAAAGTTATGAAACAGTTAATGATAACTAGACATGCAGCACATTGTATATGGAGTTATGGACTGGTTATTGTTTTCCTGGTTACTTACCACATCAGGATTGGGCACTTCCAAAGAAGACCCTTGAGGTGCTTTTATTGCAATTAGTGTTTGGTTCTGCAGAATGAAAAAGGATATATGAGTTCACAGCAGAATTAACTATGCTTAGTTATGCTTGGTATTAAGGAATAAGGATAGCCTGAATAGTCAAACATAAGATGAAATTTACTCTGAATAGTCAGAAATAACAAATAATATGAAACATTTCTTTTGAAAGGGAATAAATTAATATCCCAGCTTCTGCATCGACTAATGCATATGGCCGTTCATTATTACAAGCAAGCGTAAAAAAGCCCAGGGAATCTCAAGAACAAAGTTTTGAGCCATAAAGACAATAAAGACGACAAAGTTTTCAGAAGGAAAAACTAAAGAGCGATTCTGTTGCTAAATCTCCAGACGTGTAAGGCAATAACTCGGAATTCTTTAAACATGTAAGCGAACCTGAAAGCAGCGCACCCCCATGATGTCATCTTCAGTATGAAATAGCCACCTAAACAGGAATAATAGACATGATTAAAAAGTAAATCAGTGACTGTGGTATGCAAGCATCTTGACACAAATTAATATGATTACCCCTTGTTGCTTTCATCTTCAGTTAAGTCCTTCAGCTTTTCCTGTATTTTACTGCAAGGAGAAATACTTTTAGACTGTATCACCATTCTCATATTGAGAACTGAGTCAATAGTTTTGCAACCTCCAGCGGTTACCAACCTTATATGTTCATCTAATGCTTGCTCCTGTAGATTAAGATTTCCAAAATCTGTCTGCAAGGAGATTACAGCAAGTGGAACTTAGACTTGGCGTATCATGTCTAGGTACAGGGACATTTACCATGAGTTTGATAATATGGACATGATTACATGAAACAGAAAGAGCAAAAATAAGTACCTTCAGAACTGAAAGATCATCATCCAAGTTAGGTCCCAATTTATCCAAACCCCTGTAAAATCATAAGGTTAGCATGTTGCACCATATAACCATAACTTGTAAGCATAGAATACAATGCTCACTTCCAACAGATTCTGTTCTTCAACTTCTTTTCTATCAGACCACTTCCTTCAAGGACATTTGTAATGTCATAAATGCGCCTCTTTTTAACCTGAGTTTTCATAGTCACGCAGAAGCTTGCATCAAGACTCAAGAGAAACAAAGAGAAATGCCAGCTTAAATGAGGAAAAGTTCCATACACCTAACGTCTTTGCTGTGCTGTTCAAATCTAAAATTCCATCTTCAGCCTCCTTGAGCAGATTGATGAACTTTTTTGTCAACAGTGCTGGATAAATATCACATGTTCACATAAATAGGTGTCAGCAAAAGAATTTATATGAAACAAGACAATAGTAAAAATAATTCATATGAAGCAATGTAACCAGAATGGAATATCTAATGAACACCGTATGGAGTATTGTAAAAGTCAATTTATCATATGAGAGTGCTAAAAATCACCTAATGAACTGTCATAGCGACAAGTACCAGCAGGAGTAGGTGGGTTGCCAGGTGAACCTGCTACAACACAAAGGTACTATGCATTTAACTATCAGACAGACAGAACAAATACATAAGAGGAAGTTGAAAGAACAAACTATGTTGATGTAACCAGAACCAGATCAACGAATTTATACTTGCCAGCATTTAATGTGGGTGTCTGAGGTCCAGCTTTGGTGTATTCAGACTTTGATGACTTGTATTTCCTAGCAGTATTTCCAGAAATTGGGGTCATTCGTGGACTGCCAACTCCTTGAATGAACCCAGAACTGGCCATACTCAATCCGGTTGACTCAGCAGTATCACATTCTCCATAGGGAGCTTTTCTTTTTATCTGGACATAAAAGGAGGAAATGTATTAGTGGCGACTTACAGTTGATATATCCACAAGTGGTAGACTGCAGCATGTGCTAAACCCTGAAAAAACTGCAATAAATGTAGAAGTGCCATGACACATATTTGAGATGCTAATTAGAGGCTACAGAGATCTTTTGTCTCAACCATAAAGATCTATTAGAAAATAAAAATGCGGTACACAATATCACAATAGAGTATTCTGTAATAAAATTACAGTGCAGTCCCTGATCCTAACGAAACTTTGCGTAAGTTATATCAGCATCAGGAATACATGCTTAGATTATACAGACAGTATCCTGACAGTGGCTACCCGCTGATCCTAAGGTACAGATCCTTCTCAGAAATTTCAGAATATGTATAAATGCTAACATGACTATATTTGTGGAGTTTCAACATAAAAGTTCTGCTAATCATCCAAGAGCTGCACGTTCTACATCAATTCGGTACTAAAACCTTTAATTAGAAACACGCAAATGCTCCAAGGTGGCCTGCTCTGTTGCATCAAATAAAACTGGTGACACTACAAACCAGCATCCAGGATGTTTTTAGATAAGAGAATAAATCATATATTCAACTCTCTAAGTCTAAGATGCACATGAACATAACCCAGTATTCGAGATGACAAGCTGAAGCTTTAGTTTGTCGAATCCAGCACAAGGCAATGCAGCTTGTAGAAACAAAATAAGTGGATAAACAGGATAACAAAATAGAAGCGGCTGAATTGAGACCTTTCTTCCTGCGTCATGCTTGCAACTAAGCTAAACAACAGTGAGCACATATCTGAAATTAGCACGAAACGCAGTAATCTAAACTGGTCCGACAGGCACCCAATCCTGCTCTCAAAGCAGCTCTGAAGCAACTTGCAATCAACCATGTAGGATTTGGTAACATAGCGTGTAGTATTAGCCATGAAAACCAAAAAAACCCGAAACCTCAAAACTCACAGCAGACCAGGAAACCACATTTTCTCACTGGCACCGGATACCAGACGGCCGATAGGCCAAGTGCTTCCCATGCGTGAAAGCTTCACAGCCGCTGTAATTCCATTTGTTTTTCAACTTCTCACAAATTGTTGGGCTACAAGCAGCGCACAATTGGATGCATTTCCGGTAAATAAAGGTCAATCCCCCCGCAAAACCCCAAAAAAATCCGGAACCAAGCCCCGAAAAAACAGCAAGCAAATACGTACACTGAAGACTAAGCACCAACTCACCGGCGTCCTGATGACGATACCCTCATCAAATTCTTCGCGACCGCCGGGGGTCGCTGCCGCTGCCGCTGCAGCAGCAGGTGACGGCGACGGCCGGGGGAACTGGTGATAGTCGCCGAGAGCAGCGCCGAAGGGCGGACGCTCCAGAGAGAGCCGTCCGCATCGCTGTAGCGACTTCACGATCTGCCGCGCGGCGGCCGCCGGCCGGGCGCCTTCCGACATGGTCTCCTCCGGGCTCCGGCGGAGGGAGCGGCGGCGCGTGCAAAGGTACCGTGAATACGTGACCACCTTGCGCGGAGATGCGCCGGGTCACGATCGTCCCGCCGGGGATCGCCGGGAAAGCGTACGCCTGGCTTGAGGTAGGGTTCCGGCGAGGCGGCGGTGGAGGTGGGCAGTTCGGGGTGGGGATGTGGGGTTGGCGGCGAATGGAGAAGGGCGAGGGGTTAATTAAAGGAGTGGGGGAAAAGCGCGAGGAGAGAAGACGGCGACGGAAATTAACAGGGCCGTTTGCGTTTTCGCGGCTTCGGATGGCGCGCAGGGGATGGTTAGCGACGCTTTAATTTGACTGAGGCGTCATTAGATGCGAAAGTCCCGGAATTTTTTTTCATTTTTAATCTTTTATTCAATGTTTTCATAATAATCGCTTCTGAAAATAATTTACAGATCTAACCTTTTTGTCGCGTCAGTGACATGACCAAATAATGTTGTCGAGCCACAGGTATTGGCGAGGTAATACAGTGTATTAGACGACGTTTTCGATGTATATTGTTCTTATCGTTGTATATTGTTCTTATCACGTCACCGAAAACACAAAACCTTTAAAAATCATAAATTTTGATATGACGTTGAATGAATATGAAATTTATATAAAATTATAGCTCTTGATGAGACATCAACATATAACTCTGGAATACCCTATATATATTGATAAACTGATTTTCATACTCATACTGTAGATAGCTCTAAATCTCAAAACCAAACTTGTATGATGTTTTGTATGGATGACCGCATAAGTAAACACTCAGCAAAAGACCTAGGAATGATGCCCAACGAACAACGGCCAACATTCATGCAGACGAGTTGAGAAAATTCTTCTTTTTGTGTCTTCCTTTTTCTTTCTGCCACAAAAAGTGATGTGAAACTTATTCTTCTCAGTCCTTCATCATAGTCATATTTAACCACAACAAAATAGATAAGAGATATGAGAAAATTATTCCATGACAACAACATCATCTTCGCCTTGATGTCACCGTCCGAAAGAAAAGTCTTCATGTTACCATATCGGTGAAGTTGGTTACCCTATAGTTACCGTCCTCGTCTTCAAAAGCAGCCACCACAGAGATTATGGATATGGAAACATTCATCGAGCATGGATGGTTGTAGTTAAAAAGGCTTAGCATTTAATCAATTATCCCTTTGTTTTGTTTCGCTTTTTTTAGAGCTATAAAACAGCAAGAGGCTAGAACTATAGTAGGAATTGGTTTATAATGCAAAACTCTCACAGAGACCCAAAGAAAATTATGTTTAAGTTTCTAAGGATTCAGATCCGCACCTATATCTAACAAAGTTATGGTAAATCATGACGTCCAGATCAAAATTCATCTGTGTCTCATCCATTTCAACCTATCTACCTGGTCAAATCATGGATTCTACGCTGAGCTTCACGAAGAGAAGGGGCATGTTTAGTTGCTAGCCTGGTATCCAAATGCTTACAAGGTAATGAATTCTGACTATTGACACTCAAACCTTAGATTGCTGCCTGACCAGATCAACCAGCCTAGGCAAGCGACCAAATAAGCCCTGGATACAGGCATGGGCTCTTGCAACCTTATCCACATTGGGCAGATGAAAGCTCTGGCTAGCTTAGGACCAGGCCTATCTCAAGCTAGTAACTGAATGAGAAGTTCCTCATGAGGAAATTTTTTCTGACCTCCCTCAACTATTTATGGTCCAATTTACCTCATTGAACTAAGAAAGCCGGATGTTTTGGCTCTCTCAACTATTGACAATTGTTGTTTTTTTCTCTTGGATAGTTTTTAAGGCAGTTTAGTTTGATATGACACCACGTCACACATCCTATGTGACACCACATCAACGACAAAGGAGGTACACCTGACTATATCGATAGTTTAAGGGTGTCAAATAGAATTTTAAAGAAGTTGCAAAAAATAATCTTCAATATAAGGCATTTAAAATCCTAAATTTTGATTTAATCTTATAAAGTTCACAGAAATTTATTTTAGCTTAGAAAAATATGAAACTATTTTTTTAGACATTTTCTAAAACTATGCTCTATATTATGGTGCATGGATTAAAATTATTTGGATCTTATATAGTCTTTTTTTATTTATATGGGTGCGTTTAGTTTGAGAGTGAAGTTAGATGGGATATGACGATCCATGGATATTGAAATAAGGATATCCATGATGCATATTTGGTTGGATGACCCGTTTTTCTGTTTGGTTGGATTGATGAAAGTGAATGAGATGAGAATATATTAATTGGCACCACTAATAACCTACACAAAATATACACTAGTCAACTATTAGCACTTATCAAAACTAATCATACCATGATAATTACTAAGTAATAATATAACATACTAATAATCATTAATCTATACCTAATGACAAAGATTAGAACTCATGGATATAAACTGGTTCACGAGATTTTTATTTACGAATTCGGAAATCCAACATCTTGTGGTATATTCCCGATCCAGGGATTTCCTTATCCCAATGATCCACCAAACTAAGCACTTCTATTGATATCCAACCAACCAAACGCACCTAGGTTTATATCAGTGTATTGTAGCGGAAAGAAATAAGATCATGATAATTTAAGTTTGCACCCATAAAAGGTTATGAGTAAGATTTTCGTAACAGTCTATCCACAGGGATCGAGTTTTATTTGTAGCCAATTAATATTTTCTACCTGGTTAATTGATTGGTTTGGGTAAAGCCCAATTAGGTTCCCCCGTGGGCTGGTAGAGCCTGATTAGGCACCCTTGCGTCCTTGGCCTTTCTACCCTTCTTTTTTTTCACGTTTTCTTTTTTTAAAAAATCTCTAGACTCATTAACTAGCATTGTTACAACATTTTCATTACTTAGCATTATTTCTTACTGCTATACAGGGTCGTTTGGTGTGGCAGAAGCATTTTTTATCACCTTCGAAAAAGCTCAGTGTAGTACTGACCTGTAACACCCTAGGTGTTAAGCAAGCACTTAGTCTCATCAAAGTCATGCATAAGCACTCTCATCAATCATAAGCATCATGAGCATGTCATTCTTCTAAGAATATGATTTCATGTGCGTCATTTCATAAGTTTTAAATATGTTAAAAATGTGGTGCTTGCTTCAAAAATTGTGAAATATTCAAACTAGGTTGGTTTATGTGTAAGAAGAATTAAGAACATTTTTGTGCAATTTTTGGAGCTATGGAAATTGAGAAATGGAATTTATACAAAATATCCAAAATAACTTCATTTAAAAACCTAGAACTAAGTTTTAATTTGTAATTCAAATTCTATTTAGAATTTGGTCTTACCTATTAAAGCAAAGTTGTAGAGTTTTTATTTTGGAACAACTTTGTTTTTGGGAGCAAGAGGTGAAAATGCTTTTTGGCTGGTCCAAATAATTTTAGAAAGGAATTTGGAAAAAAGAATTTCAAAAAAAAAAAGAAAGGGGGAGCTGTTCACTGGTGGGCCGGCGCCAACCAACCGGCCCAGCCAGCGAAGCCAGCCCAGGCCGACCGCGCCGCGTCCGCCCCCTCCCCGCGCGCGCTCGGACACGGCCGCGCCGCGCGCGCCCGACCGCGTCAGGCCGACGGCGCCGCGTGGACGGCATGCGCTGCTCGCCGGCGCCACGACCCCCCCCCCCTCCGCTGCGGACAGCGCCACCTCCCTCGCCATTCTCTCCTCGACCCGGTGCGCGCCCCCTCGCTCTCTCTCGCGCTCTCCTGCCTCCTCTCCGCGCGCACCGTGCCGCCGCTCGCCATTGGAGCTTCCCGAGCTCTGCTCGCCGTGTCCCCGGCACTCCGTCGCCTCTCAGCGCCTCCTTCCACCTCTCCGAGCTCCGCATTCGTCTCCGCGTGCTCGGACGTAGTTTCTTCGCGCAGGTAAGCGGTTCTAGCGAGCCGAATCGCTCGCCGGAGAGTCCGCGGCCTCGCCGGAGCTCTCCGCGGCGTCGGCATCGCTGGTTTTCCCCCTCCCGAACCTCTCTTGCCTCGCTAGCGCGCGCATTATGGTCGTCGTGGCTCCCTGAGTCGCGAGAAGCCGCACTCGAGCGCTCTACCGGAGCATGGTGGCCGGCACCGCTGCGGCAGCGCCGCCGGTCCGCCATTGCCGGTGGCCAACTCGCTGTGCGGGGTTTCAGGGCGAGTAAAGGGGTGGGATCGAGTCGCAAGAGGGAGGCGAACGTGTTGGTGCCGTTGGTTCCGGCCGAGAGGCATCACCGGCGGCGAGCCGTCGTCGGGGATCCTCTCCCCTCTCGGTGTCCTGGCCAGCGGGCCCGGCTGGCAGGCGGGTCCGCTCGTCAGCGGCCGCGGGTGCACTGGACCGGGTGCACCTAGCAGGTCTCGGGGTGGATTTGTTTTGTTTTCAGAAAAATAATTTCCAGGAAATGTTTTAAATGTTCAAAAATCCATATCTTGATGAATATAGCTCCAAAAATGGTGAAATAAATTTTGGTGTGTTCCTTACTTCCAGATCTATAGCCTAGTATGATTGCATGTCATGTTTGGATAACTTTCCTGTAAGAATATAATTAATCCATGTTTTTCCTAAACTTGGAAAATGCATAATAAATAAAATAGGGTTCAGAAAAATGTAAAACTTGTTTTGCTGGCTCTGCATGTGTGTTTAATCACTGAGAAAATATTGTTACATATTATTTGGTGTATAAATGAATTTATGGTAATTTAAATGCTTGCATGGCAGTGCTTTATGATTTTTAATAATTAAATGGGTCATGCAATAAATCTGGAAAATTTTGTGGGTATTTCTTATGATATTAGATAAATTTTAAAAATATGAAATCTGTTGTTTGACACCTATGTCACAGTAGGGTGATTATACTTGCCTTATCCATTAATATTGTGATTTTTATGGCCCAAAATGAGTAACCAAAAATTATGAAAAATTTACAGTAGACTTTATGATTAACTAGTAGTCTCCTGTAATTTTTTTCTGGAATTTATTGATGAACAGAATTGCATGTGATTTTTAATGGGCTTAGAAATGAATAAAGAAAACTATGAATGGTTGTATATATAGGTTGAATGGAATAAGTTGGGTTTGGTGTACCTTTGAAGCATCATGGAGGTTGCTGGTTGCATTTGAAAAATAATTATAGAAGAGAATGTAATAGATGTTTGATTCAATTGTTTATTCTTGGATGATGTTGACTACCTTGTAATAAGCATGACCAAGTGCATTACCTATGCATCATAACATGACTCCTTTGGTACTCTCTCATATAAGCATCCACTCGGGCATCTCGCACTCCACTCATGAGCATATATGCATCATACAGGCTCGCAGGAGAACGAGGTGGGAACAGAGGAACCCGAGGAGCTTCAGGAGCAGGAACCTCCGGAAGCACAGGAACCCGGAGAGGAACTGCAGGAGTGTCCGGATCACCGACCCAGCACGTTTGAGAAAGGCAAGCCCCGGAGCATTCTAAGTCTCCCTATTCTCGCTAACTTATGTGATGCACTATACTTGTTCTACTACTGCATTTAAGTGGTAGGAGTTGCCTGATACCGTTGCTGCATATGTACTCCTTGTTATCCCTACTCGTTTATCTACCTTGTCCTATGTAGATAGGCGCGGAGTCTATGCTTAGCTTGCTTAGTCCGGTAGAAGTCGGGTGATGTCCTGTCACCTGCGAGATATAGGTGGATACCTGCTTGATTAAGCAGTGGTTGCTTGGGGAAAGAAATAACCAAGTGTGGAATGTAATTGGAGACCGGGCAGGGTCTTATGGTGGGTTGCCCATAGTGCCCCTGCCTATGTCGATTAAGGACCGATCGTTGACGGCCCTCTTGTCATGTTGAACGCATGCCCCACACTTAGCTGGAAGGATAAGTCGTTCCGACCGCGAAGCCTGAACACTATCCGGGCCGGGAATCGAGCCGCCATGCGCTGTATTGGTGGTGGTTGAGGAGAACGACGAGGGCGCGGCGCGCAACCTTGGTATACCTTGGATACCTCGGTCGCCGGAACGGTCCTCGGGTACTGGCGGTGCCTGCCGAACCCGCGAATTGGTCCTGGATAGTGTAATACGGTGATCTGTAGCTCACTTGATCAGTGAGTGTGGTTTGTGTGGGGAATACCTCGCCAGCTGGTTAGAAATCGATTCGAATCGCCATCGCTCCTGGATAGTGAGCACTTGACATGAGCCCTGTCCTCGTAGTAAGGACTATGGAACACTTGGGTTATAATGAAACGGGTTTATGACTGCTATGATGAGGTACTATCATAGTCTCATACTTGCTTGTAATAGCACAGGAGCAAACCTAGATAATAGATAATGATACTTTCAACTTGAGCAGATTAAAAGAAGAAAAGATTTATGTAGGTTAGGGTAATAAAACCTTGCGGTCTTTGCAAAATGGTTGTCAGCTACCCCACTAAATAGCCTTCATGATCCTTGATGAGTCTTTATTTTAAGTTTATGACGGGTAAGTCTAGCTGAGTACCTTCTCGTACTCAGGGTTCTATTCCCATGTTGTTTTGCAGATGGTCAAATGTACTATGGTTATTGCATCCTCTGTCTGTACCCAGCTATGGGTGATGACTAGACCAAGGGCGATGGTCACTCCGTCTCTTCTTTTGCTTTTGTGGGAATGACCGAACTATGGCACTGTATCAGACTTATCGTGTGTGTTGTAATTTCAAACTATGAAGCTTCCGCTACTTGAAGAACTTGGTTTGTAATAACTTTAAGCACTCCGATGTATTTTATGAATGTTGAAATCTGGATGTACTTGTGGATGGCGACCGCTAAACTTATTACGATCTTGGCTGTTATGCGATGTGTGGTTTGAAATCCTTCGAGATTTCACGGACTACCGGGATTATATGGGCTTAAGCGTGATGGTTCGACTATGCAAATGGTCACTATTAGGCTTAATCTCTTATAATTTGGTCGGTTCTGTTACAGCTGGTATCGGAGCAAGGTTTAGCGAGTTACTGTTCATAAGTACGTTCTAAACAAAAGTCTAAACCAGTTTAATGAAAGATTTTAGTAATTAATAAAGATCAAGGTGTTAAACTAAGTTTTGGAAAACTATCTAGTGTGCCATGGTCATATCCTTTATGCCCAGTTAAGGACTCTAAGGTGGCTAGCTAAGTACTGACTTGGGGGTTAATGCATCATATTTTTATTTCGTCGCTCATACGGCGTGCAATAGTATGAGTGCCATTCATTTGAGTGGTAATGTATGGATCAATTCTTCCTCTACGCCATGGTAAGTGGGAGTTGTGAGAGCATGATCGGATACACTGCCGGTCTAGGGAAGTGTTGTCAGGTGCTGTGTCATGCACACATGTTGGTGTGTCTTGGGAACAGTACCGCATGCTGGGAATTCCGTCCTGAGAGGCGATGCCGTCAATAGGGCGATGATGTGAGTAGTGGCACGTCACATGCATGGACGGGTGTCTGTGTATGTGAAGTGCATGGTTTTAAATTCTTGCTCTGCATGATCATATTGTGGGTGGGCTGAAATGAGTTTTCTGCAGGTACACTAACCACGTTCTCGCTTAGAACGCTAGTTACGTTATGAGAGAACGTTGTGTGCCACCGCATATACCGCTTAGTGTTAACCTTTGTTTCTAAGTTTGTGAGATCGTAAGTTCGTGCATGCATCATGTTCATTTCATATCATTGCTTACTTTCCCCCTTAATTTAATCTGTCCCAATTCTAAATAAAATAATTAAAGGTAATCCTCGCTCTTACCCACGGTATTCCATTTGCAGCAGATGGCACGCACTAGGCTCACCGCTCGCAAGTCCACTGGTAGGCGGGCCCCTCGCCATCCGTTGGCAGCTAGGAGCTCGCGACATAAGAGCAAGTTCCTAGAGGAGTTTGGGATGCCCACTTTGCTTTGGAGGGTGCTCAGTTCGATGGGGTATCCCGAAGGAAGGGAGCCTCGCTACTATTGGGATAAGGAGCCGCTTGGTGACGAGACCCTGGTGGGGATCGAGGCAGTTGTCCCTACCAGTGGTGGAGACCCTGCTTGGGGCGGCTGGGTGTACGAGTCCCGAGGTGTCACACCTTTCCACGGTGCTAGCAGGGCAGCTTTCGCAGTTCTGAGGGACCTTATGGAGAGGTTTCCACAGGAGCTGGCCCACGCCTTCGCTGGGGTGTTTCCCCGGGGTGACCCTTACACTTCGGTGTGGGATCAGTCCGAGGTGAATGCTCTAGAGAGGAGTGCGGATGAGGACCAGCACAGTGACAGTGCAGCTATGAGTGCCATGTACGCGTTGATGAAGACCTATGGAGGCCTGGAGCGTTGTTTGGGTCGCTTGTCCGTGTCTCTTCTCACCGTCCAGGATGAGAAGCGTCAGTTGCAGCGTGAGTTTGACTCTGAGGTTGAGAGGCTACAGGCAGAGTTGGCTCGTGTGACCAGAGAGAGAGACCAGGCAATCCAGAAGAATAGTGAGCTGAGTCAGGACCTGCTTGCAGTGCGGGAGCAGAAGGACAGGGTGACTACTGCTCACAGGAACTGCGAGCGCATGCTAGTCCATATGCTTGGACAGAGGAATGAAGCCTGGCACGAGGAGGACACTTTGAGGGCCCGACAGCTAGAGCTAGAGCAGCAGCTAGCTAATGCTGAGGAGTACAATGAGAACTTGCATGAGGAGATCCACCAGCTGCATAACCAGCTCCACCCTCACCACCTGCCTGGAGCAGCTGAGCTAGACTCTGAGGACGAGATGGACGCGGATCCCGAGATAGGAGCAGCTGCTAGTGAGGATGAGGATGGCTCCGGCATGGACAGTGACCATAGCGAGTAGATGCTAGGGTTCTAGAGCTAGTCCTTCTTCTTATGTTGTTGTATGTTGCATGGCATGTCGTGTACTTTTGGATCTGGGCTGTGTAAGACTTTATGAGTTGGTGCTGAAAGTCCAGTGTATGTATGCTGGCAAGTTGGATGTACGCGAACCTTGTTGCGTGAATGTTAAGTAATCTGTTAGTGATGTTGTGCGTGGATGATGAGTTGTTGTGCCTTTGTTTATTGTGTGAATTTATTCCCTCAGTAAATTCAGTATGGCACGATTTTACACATTTTCTACCGGTTGATGGCAACTCCTAACGATTGCTTATCATTGGCGTATGCAGATGGTACAAACACGTGGCGGGGGTAACGGCAACCCGGGTCTTGGAACAGGTACATCCGGAAATGGGGCTCAACGGAATGAGGACCGAGCGCCAACACCACCACCACCTCCCCCGTACACTGCGGATGTGTTTTTCGCGCAGTTTCTGGGAAGCCAACGCAACATGGAGCAGATGCAGCGCAACATGGAAGAAGCTTTGCGCAACATAGCTGACAATACCCGTCGGGGGGATAATCAGGGTGGCCGGGAGGTCAACCAGTACAGTTCGTTCAAGGACTTCATGGATACCAAGCCACCAATCTTTAAGGAGGCCTTGGAACCGCTCGAAGCAGATGAGTGGATCAACACCATGGAGCAGAAGTTTCGTCTTCTCCGAATGACAGAAGAACTCAAGGCTGAATATGCGGCACATCAGTTACAAGGACCCGCTGGGATTTGGTGGTCCCATCACCGTACCAGCTACCCAGAAGGGACCCCAATCACTTGGAACCGCTTCACCACCGCTTTCCGGGGAAATTACATTCCTCCTGGTGTGGTTGAAATGAAGGTTGGGGAGTTCATGAGGCTGTCCCAAGGGACGAAGTCTGTGAAGGAGTATCTACACGCTTTCAACAATCTCGCTCGCTATGCCCCTGAGTTTGTAAACACGGAGGCTAAGAAGATTGCTAGTTTCCAGAGAGGTTTGAATCCAAAGATGCTGAAGACCATGGGTACAGGGGCCAGGGCTACTTTCAATGCCTATATCAGTGACTGTTTGACCCAAGAGAACAATAACAACAACTACAGTGCGTCCAAGTCACGTAAAAGGGCTTTTGAAGCAGGATCATCCCAGTCCAGGGCACCAGTGGCAGGGCGACAGCAGTATCGTCCTCCTGCCCTGGGTGCTAGGTTCCGACCACCGCAGAGAAGGAACACCGGGCATCCAACGCCGCAGAAGCCGTACAAGGTGGCGATAGCTCCTGCCAAGCCAAAGGCAATTCAAGCCGCAGCACCTGCCGCCAACAATGTGCCCAAGGGTCCGTGCTATAACTGCCACAAGATGGGGCACTTTGCTAAGGAATGTCCCTACCCCAAAAGGCAGCAGCCAACCTATCCAGCTCGTGTGCATCATACCTCGATTGAGGAAATTCCGGAAGGAGAACCGGTGACAGCGGGTATGTTTTCTGTCAACCAACATCTTGCAGTTGTTTTGTTTGATTCTGGATCGTCGCATTCATTCATGAGCCAAGCATTTGCACAAAAGCATAATCAACCAGTTACAGATCTAGGCTATGGCTACCGCATCAGCTCAGCAGGGGCAGATGTGTTGACCAATAGAGTGGTCCGAGGGGCAACCCTGGATGTAAGTGGCCGAGTTTTTCGGGTAAATCTAGTGGTCATGCCTGGGTTAGTTTTGGATGTTATCATGGGCATGAACTGGATGAGAGAATGGGATGCTGTCATAGATACTGGAAAGAGGATGTTATCTCTCAGAGAACCACAGGACAGTAACTCTTTTCAAGTACCTCTGCCCCGTCGTCTTGACTTTGCTAGCATCTCCTGTGCTACGCACGTGGTTCCTTTACCACAGATCCCAGTCGTCTGTGAGTTCCCTGATGTTTTTCCCGAGGAATTGCCAGGACTTCCCCCAGATAGGGAGGTAGAGTTTGCAATCGAGTTGATACCAGGTACAGCACCAATATCTAGAAGGCCGTACCGGATGCCACCAAACGAACTCGCAGAGCTGAAGAAGCAACTGAAGGAGTTACTAGAAAAAGGGTTCATCCGGCCAAGCTCGTCGGAATGGGGTTGTCCAGCGTTGTTTGTGAAAAAGAAGGATCAGTCGTTGCGCATGTGCGTGGACTATCGTCCACTCAATGCAGTGACAATCAAAAATAAGTATCCCTTGCCAAGGATTGATATCCTGTTTGATCAGTTATCCAAGGCAAGAGTGTTTTCTAAGATAGATTTGAGATCTGGGTATCACCAAATCAAGATTCGTCCGCAAGATATCCTGAAGACTGCTTTTTCCACCCGATATGGGTTGTACGAGTATCTTGTCATGTCCTTTGGGTTGACAAATGCTCCTGCATACTTTATGTATCTGATGAATTCAGTCTTTATGCCGGAATTGGATAAGTTTGTTGTGGTGTTTATCGATGATATCCTGGTGTATTCAGAAAATGAGCAAGATCACGCCGAACATCTGAGAATCGTGCTGACACGATTACGAGAGCATCAGTTATATGCCAAGCTCAGCAAGTGTGAGTTCTGGTTAAAGAAAGTTCCTTTCCTAGGGCACATTCTGTCTGAAGAAGGAATTGCTGTGGATCCATCAAAAGTGCAGGAAGTCATGGACTGGAAGGCACCAACTTCGGTCTCGGAAGTTAGAAGTTTTCTTGGTCTGGCCGGGTATTATCGTCGTTTTATACCTGACTTCTCCAAGATTGCTAAGCCAATGACAAGTTTGCTACAAAAGGACCATAAGTTTGTCTGGACGGAAGGGTGTGAGTTAGCCTTCCGCACCTTGCGAAAGTTGCTAACCACTGCTCCCGTTCTGGCACAACCTAATATAGAGAAGCCTTTTGATGTGTTTTGTGACGCATCGAAGAGTGGCCTGGGGTGTGTGTTGATGCAAGATGGCAGGGTGATAGCTTATGCTTCCCGACAGTTGAGAAAGCATGAAGTCAACTATCCAACGCACGACCTTGAGTTAGCAGCTGTGGTGCATGCTTTGAAGATTTGGAGACATTATCTGCTGGGGAATAAGTGTCACATTTACACCGATCACAAGAGTTTGAAGTACATCTTCACTCAGTCCGAGCTGAATATGAGGCAACGACGGTGGTTAGAACTAATCAAGGATTATGACCTGGAAGTTCACTATCATCCAGGCAAAGCTAATGTGGTCGCAGATGCTTTGAGTCGCAAACCGCACTATCAAATGGTTCAACCGTTGTTTGAAGATGAGTTCAATCTTATGCATCCTGAGGTCTTATGTCACATACAACTCAGTTGTTTACTCGAGAGTCAAGTCATTGAAGGTCAGAAAACAGACAAGGGTATTTTCCACATCAAAGAGAAGATCAAAGATGACCCGAAGACTCAGTTTCGGGTTGATGAGAAGGGGGTACTGTGGTTTCAACAGCGGTTAGTGGTCCCGAAAGATCGGGGGTTGAAGAATCGCATCATGGATTTAGCCCATCTCTCTAAGCTTTCTATTCATCCTGGCAGCAGCAAAATGTATCAAGATCTAAGGCCCCACTTTTGGTGGACCAAGATGAAGAAAGAAATGGCCGCTTATGTGGCCCGTTGTGACACGTGTTGCAGAGTTAAGGCCATCCATATGAAACCTGCAGGTCTGTTACAACCGTTATCAGTTCCGGAGTGGAAATGGGAAGAGGTCAGTATGGACTTTATCACGGGTTTACCGACAACCAGGAAGGGAAATGACTCAATTTGGGTAATCATAGATCGATTGACCAAATCGGCCCATTTCATCCCTGTGAAGACTCGTTACCGACCTCCTGAGTATGCCGATATATATATGGCTGAGATTGTCAAGTTGCATGGTATTCCCAAGACAATCATATCAGATAGAGGACCGCAGTTCACCGCTCACTTCTGGGAGCGCATGCATAAGAGCTTGGGGACCAGTCTGATAAGAAGCACGGCGTATCATCCCCAGACTTCAGGTCAAACCGAGAGGCTAAATCAAGTGTTAGAAGATATGTTGAGGGCCTGTGTGCTATCATCCAGGGGATCGTGGGAATCATGGTTACCTTTGGCTGAGTTCTCATACAATAATAGTTATCAAGAGAGCATTAAGATGGCCTCGTTTGAAGCTTTGTATGGTCGAAGATGTAGAACTCCGTTAAACTGGGTTGAGCCTGGTGAAAGAAGATACTATGGTATCGACTTTGTGAATGATGCCGAGAAAAAGGTGCATATCATACAGCAGCATATACGAGCGGCACAGTCACGACAAAAGAGTTATGCGGATAAGAGAAGAAGGCCACTTGAATTCAACATAGGTGACTATGTGTACCTCAAGGTTACGCCAATGAAGAAAGTTCAACGTTTCCGAGTTCGAAGCAAGCTTGCACCCAGATATGTGGGACCGTACCAAGTGCTAGAGAGGAAAGGCCCAGTGGCCTATAAGATTCAGTTACCTGAAGAGATGAGCTCGATCTTTCCGGTCTTCCATGTGTCGCAACTACGGAAATGTTTGAAAGTGCCTGAGCAAAGAATTGAACCTCGAGGGATCAAAATAAAAGCAGACTTAGAGTATAAAGAGCAGCCAATGGGAATTGTGGATACCAAGGAGCGAGTAACCCGAAACAGAGTTGTTCGAACATACAAAGTGGTGTGGAGTCATCATGACGATAGGGATGCCACTTGGGAAACAAAGGATTACTTAAAAACAGTTTATCCAAAATTTCACAAGAAATGGTTAGTAACCCAAAATCTCGGGACGAGATTTCCCTAAGGGGGGAAGGGCTGTAACACCCTAGGTGTTAAGCAAGCACTTAGTCTCATCAAAGTCATGCATAAGCACTCTCATCAATCATAAGCATCATGAGCATGTCATTCTTCTAAGAATATGATTTCATGTGCGTCATTTCATAAGTTTTAAATATGTTAAAAATGTGGTGCTTGCTTCAAAAATTGTGAAATATTCAAACTAGGTTGGTTTATGTGTAAGAAGAATTAAGAACATTTTTGTGCAATTTTTGGAGCTATGGAAATTGAGAAATGGAATTTATACAAAATATCCAAAATAACTTCATTTAAAAACCTAGAACTAAGTTTTAATTTGTAATTCAAATTCTATTTAGAATTTGGTCTTACCTATTAAAGCAAAGTTGTAGAGTTTTTATTTTGGAACAACTTTGTTTTTGGGAGCAAGAGGTGAAAATGCTTTTTGGCTGGTCCAAATAATTTTAGAAAGGAATTTGGAAAAAAGAATTTCAAAAAAAAAAGAAAGGGGGAGCTGTTCACTGGTGGGCCGGCGCCAACCAACCGGCCCAGCCAGCGAAGCCAGCCCAGGCCGACCGCGCCGCGTCCGCCCCCTCCCCGCGCGCGCTCGGACACGGCCGCGCCGCGCGCGCCCGACCGCGTCAGGCCGACGGCGCCGCGTGGACGGCATGCGCTGCTCGCCGGCGCCACGACCCCCCCCCCTCCGCTGCGGACAGCGCCACCTCCCTCGCCATTCTCTCCTCGACCCGGTGCGCGCCCCCTCGCTCTCTCTCGCGCTCTCCTGCCTCCTCTCCGCGCGCACCGTGCCGCCGCTCGCCATTGGAGCTTCCCGAGCTCCGCTCGCCGTGTCCCCGGCACTCCGTCGCCTCTCAGCGCCTCCTTCCACCTCTCCGAGCTCCGCATTCGTCTCCGCGTGCTCGGACGTAGTTTCTTCGCGCAGGTAAGCGGTTCTAGCGAGCCGAATCGCTCGCCGGAGAGTCCGCGGCCTCGCCGGAGCTCTCCGCGGCGTCGGCATCGCTGGTTTTCCCCCTCCCGAACCTCTCTTGCCTCGCTAGCGCGCGCATTATGGTCGTCGTGGCTCCCTGAGTCGCGAGAAGCCGCACTCGAGCGCTCTACCGGAGCATGGTGGCCGGCACCGCTGCGGCAGCGCCGCCGGTCCGCCATTGCCGGTGGCCAACTCGCTGTGCGGGGTTTCAGGGCGAGTAAAGGGGTGGGATCGAGTCGCAAGAGGGAGGCGAACGTGTTGGTGCCGTTGGTTCCGGCCGAGAGGCATCACCGGCGGCGAGCCGTCGTCGGGGATCCTCTCCCCTCTCGGTGTCCTGGCCAGCGGGCCCGGCTGGCAGGCGGGTCCGCTCGTCAGCGGCCGCGGGTGCACTGGACCGGGTGCACCTAGCAGGTCTCGGGGTGGATTTGTTTTGTTTTCAGAAAAATAATTTCCAGGAAATGTTTTAAATGTTCAAAAATCCATATCTTGATGAATATAGCTCCAAAAATGGTGAAATAAATTTTGGTGTGTTCCTTACTTCCAGATCTATAGCCTAGTATGATTGCATGTCATGTTTGGATAACTTTCCTGTAAGAATATAATTAATCCATGTTTTTCCTAAACTTGGAAAATGCATAATAAATAAAATAGGGTTCAGAAAAATGTAAAACTTGTTTTGCTGGCTCTGCATGTGTGTTTAATCACTGAGAAAATATTGTTACATATTATTTGGTGTATAAATGAATTTATGGTAATTTAAATGCTTGCATGGCAGTGCTTTATGATTTTTAATAATTAAATGGGTCATGCAATAAATCTGGAAAATTTTGTGGGTATTTCTTATGATATTAGATAAATTTTAAAAATATGAAATCTGTTGTTTGACACCTATGTCACAGTAGGGTGATTATACTTGCCTTATCCATTAATATTGTGATTTTTATGGCCCAAAATGAGTAACCAAAAATTATGAAAAATTTACAGTAGACTTTATGATTAACTAGTAGTCTCCTGTAATTTTTTTCTGGAATTTATTGATGAACAGAATTGCATGTGATTTTTAATGGGCTTAGAAATGAATAAAGAAAACTATGAATGGTTGTATATATAGGTTGAATGGAATAAGTTGGGTTTGGTGTACCTTTGAAGCATCATGGAGGTTGCTGGTTGCATTTGAAAAATAATTATAGAAGAGAATGTAATAGATGTTTGATTCAATTGTTTATTCTTGGATGATGTTGACTACCTTGTAATAAGCATGACCAAGTGCATTACCTATGCATCATAACATGACTCCTTTGGTACTCTCTCATATAAGCATCCACTCGGGCATCTCGCACTCCACTCATGAGCATATATGCATCATACAGGCTCGCAGGAGAACGAGGTGGGAACAGAGGAACCCGAGGAGCTTCAGGAGCAGGAACCTCCGGAAGCACAGGAACCCGGAGAGGAACTGCAGGAGTGTCCGGATCACCGACCCAGCACGTTTGAGAAAGGCAAGCCCCGGAGCATTCTAAGTCTCCCTATTCTCGCTAACTTATGTGATGCACTATACTTGTTCTACTACTGCATTTAAGTGGTAGGAGTTGCCTGATACCGTTGCTGCATATGTACTCCTTGTTATCCCTACTCGTTTATCTACCTTGTCCTATGTAGATAGGCGCGGAGTCTATGCTTAGCTTGCTTAGTCCGGTAGAAGTCGGGTGATGTCCTGTCACCTGCGAGATATAGGTGGATACCTGCTTGATTAAGCAGTGGTTGCTTGGGGAAAGAAATAACCAAGTGTGGAATGTAATTGGAGACCGGGCAGGGTCTTATGGTGGGTTGCCCATAGTGCCCCTGCCTATGTCGATTAAGGACCGATCGTTGACGGCCCTCTTGTCATGTTGAACGCATGCCCCACACTTAGCTGGAAGGATAAGTCGTTCCGACCGCGAAGCCTGAACACTATCCGGGCCGGGAATCGAGCCGCCATGCGCTGTATTGGTGGTGGTTGAGGAGAACGACGAGGGCGCGGCGCGCAACCTTGGTATACCTTGGATACCTCGGTCGCCGGAACGGTCCTCGGGTACTGGCGGTGCCTGCCGAACCCGCGAATTGGTCCTGGATAGTGTAATACGGTGATCTGTAGCTCACTTGATCAGTGAGTGTGGTTTGTGTGGGGAATACCTCGCCAGCTGGTTAGAAATCGATTCGAATCGCCATCGCTCCTGGATAGTGAGCACTTGACATGAGCCCTGTCCTCGTAGTAAGGACTATGGAACACTTGGGTTATAATGAAACGGGTTTATGACTGCTATGATGAGGTACTATCATAGTCTCATACTTGCTTGTAATAGCACAGGAGCAAACCTAGATAATAGATAATGATACTTTCAACTTGAGCAGATTAAAAGAAGAAAAGATTTATGTAGGTTAGGGTAATAAAACCTTGCGGTCTTTGCAAAATGGTTGTCAGCTACCCCACTAAATAGCCTTCATGATCCTTGATGAGTCTTTATTTTAAGTTTATGACGGGTAAGTCTAGCTGAGTACCTTCTCGTACTCAGGGTTCTATTCCCATGTTGTTTTGCAGATGGTCAAATGTACTATGGTTATTGCATCCTCTGTCTGTACCCAGCTATGGGTGATGACTAGACCAAGGGCGATGGTCACTCCGTCTCTTCTTTTGCTTTTGTGGGAATGACCGAACTATGGCACTGTATCAGACTTATCGTGTGTGTTGTAATTTCAAACTATGAAGCTTCCGCTACTTGAAGAACTTGGTTTGTAATAACTTTAAGCACTCCGATGTATTTTATGAATGTTGAAATCTGGATGTACTTGTGGATGGCGACCGCTAAACTTATTACGATCTTGGCTGTTATGCGATGTGTGGTTTGAAATCCTTCGAGATTTCACGGACTACCGGGATTATATGGGCTTAAGCGTGATGGTTCGACTATGCAAATGGTCACTATTAGGCTTAATCTCTTATAATTTGGTCGGTTCTGTTACATGACCTGCCTAGGTTTCCCATTTCAGCATATACTAGCTTTGTTTGTCCTGCAAATAGTGACGTTTTGGTTTTATTGTTCTAAAAATCAAACTATATCTTATGCTTCACTAAGTTTATAGAGAACATTAACAACATGACACCAACTAGATTTATTATAAAAACATATTTTATGATGAATTTATTGATATTTATTTTGTATCACAAATCTTAGTAAAACCTAATGTTGTTTGACTTACGACAATATTAGGATGATACTATTTGCTGGACTGATGGAGTATGTACTAAAGAGCGAAGTGATTCTTTCATCCGTGTTTTTTAGTTCTCAAAGTGACCTCACGTGTAGGGGTGTAAAATGGAAATGAAATGAATATGGATAAAAAATCAGAATTGTGTAGTGAACCCTTCCTGTTTGTTTACATCTCAGACTCGATCAATTTATGAGGTTATTTTATATGTATCTGATAGGACCTATTCCATGAGGTTACACTAGCATAGACAAGAAATCTTGTTCGGCTTTGTTGTACAAATCATTAGTGCCAATTGACTTGTAGGGATTGGGAGACAACCGCATTGGAGGTGTTTGCAAGAAACGGTTGGAGATTCGTTAATAGAATTTCAGTTTAGATGTTACTTCAGAAGACTTTTCCTTCTTCCTTTGTGTTTCGAAGTTTTGTGTTTAAAATTGCTTGGACCTCTTTGCTTTAGTTTGTATTAAGGAACAACTACATGCCTTATTCGATGCAGAGGCTGGGATATAATATATTCCCTTTTCTAAAAAAACATGCAGAACCAAAAAAAAATCTGATTAATCAAACATTCTCAATAGTCAATATTGGTAATGAGAGCTTTGTAGCTTCCACCACATTTTTAGTTTTATACATGGTTCTATTGGTTAATGGGTCACAACGCGCTGATAAAGTTTTTTAGGTTTGTATGATATATCTTAGGAACTACCATCTTCCTTTGTCACAACTATAGTGACAATTTCACAATACTAGCTCATTTAGTTGTCATTCGCAGCTCAAAGGGAATTATCCGCTGTGACTAGAGTTTCTTCACATGGCAGAAAATGGTGGGTTCAGCACTTTAGCTGTTGTTCGGGAGGCAGTGAGCAGAGTCTCCTCTTTCATGGCGGGATGAGAAGGTGTCTCAAGATGTCAGCGTCTAGACTCGCGGTCTAGGCACTAACAAGTATGAATCTGCGTGACTGACCAAGCTTGGATGGTGATGCAAGTGAGACACAGAGGGTTTATACTGGTTCGGGCTAAGAATGCCCTACGTCCAGTGTAGCGGTGGATTCTGTATAACCTTGCACCCAAAGGTGCTTGCAGTAGGGGGTACAAGCTGGTTGCGAGAGAGGGCTAAGTCCCAGGTCTCGGCTTGGTGTGGACAGAGTGCGGGCTGTTGCTCTGTGAAAGAGTGTTGTGTGCGTGGGTTCTCCGTCCCTAGTTGCGAACCCTGGCTCCCCTTTTATAGCCTCAAGGGAAGACCAGGTATTTACATGAGTAGATTTCTCTTATTGAATGGTAAAACCACAGTCCCGACCCTGTTGAGGCTGGTCCACCTCGTCCTTGAGGGATGGTTGACGGCATGGCTGCTCCTGTAGAGGGTTACCGAACCCTGTAGGGATCGCGGGGGTCGGATCGCCGGCACTGCTGCATATCCTGTCAACAGTGGGAAATGACCACAAACAGTGGTGCTGCTTTACTTCACCCATTCCCTTTCTACTGTGCGGTAGTGTGCTACAGTGAACAGGGGTAAGGATGTATAGTGACAGAGGTAAGGCCACAGTGACTGGGGTGGTTGAAACAGTCGTCGCCTTGCCCTGCCGCGTTATGGGGGCCGTCGCATCCGTCATGTCGGGGGAAGTCTTATTGACCAGGTGGAGTGGGATCCGGCGCCCGAGCCTGGACGGGATCGGGCGAGTCGGAACTGGCGTCCGAGGACCTGAGGGGTCGGGCGAGTCGGAGCTTGCGTCCGAGGCCCTGAGGGGTCGGGCGAGTCGGAACTTGCGTCCGAGGCCCTGAGGGGTCGGGCGAGTCGGAACTTGCGTCCGAGGCCCTGGGGGGTCGGGCGAGTCGGAACTTGCGTCCAAGGCCCTGGGGGGTCGGGCGAGTCGGAACTTATGCCCGAGGCCCTGATGATTATAATTAGTATGTTCCTTCGCGTTTTTTGTTGCTCTAATTTGGGTATCCCTTATTACGGTACCCAACAGTAGCCCCCGAGCCTCTGAAGAGGTGAGGTCACCTCTTTAGGGGTTTTTTCCCGTGGACCGTAGTTGACTCGGAACCTTTTACTGTTGCCGGGGGGTGCGCGCGAGCGCACCCGCCGGGTGTAGCCCCCGAGCCTTTTGGAGGAATGGTGTTATTCCTTCAAAGGCTTTCATCCCTTGACATCTTTAGTTTGGAGTGTTTTATGGGATAGGTTACGTGTTCTTTACACGTAGTGCCTGTTCCCATGGTGCGAGGAAGCCCCCGAGCCCTTTCCCCGCGAGGGTCGATCAGGTTCTTTCTCGTCTTGTAATTACGTCCCTCATTCTTCCTTTCGCTCGGAGGAGGGGTGGGTCATGCCGTACTACCCTCGATGGGCGAGTGACGACGCTTCCCGGGAGCTACAGGCGGGTAGATCCGAGTGGATGTCCGAGCCCCGTTCGATAGGGGTCGGCTAGTGGCCTTATGGGCACATCTCAAAAGGTACCCGAGGGCAGTCACGGTGGATGTCGGAACCGTTCGTTAGGTCCCGAGGGCTCGATGCCTCCCTCGATGGGATCCCACTCTCGTGACACCCGCATGGGTCTCGGATATGACTTGCAAAGATGCGCCGATTCCCCGTAGGGTTCGGACCTTGGCCTCTATTGTGCTCATCTCCAGTCATCCCTCACTCAGTTATCCTGAGGCGACTGTTCGAACCTGTGTCGCAGGTCAGTCTCGCAACCTCTGGAACGTAGGTGGCCATGGCCTGGGGATTTTGGGCCTCGGAAGGCTTTCTTCAGACTCGTTCTTTTGCGTCGGGGTCGGGCGAGACGGAATCTGACGCCTGACAGAGACCTCCATGCGACGCTTGGTCAGGGGGGTCGGGCGCCGCGTCCCTTGGAAGGAACCGCCCTGTCATAACTTTTCAGGGCGCTCCTTTTGAGGCGCGGCGTGTGGGGACTCGAAACGGCTGTGCCGTCTCGCCCCTGTTTGGACGGGACGTTTCGCCTGCGAATTTAATGCGTGCGTGCGGCGGGCGCGGGAATCGGAGGGAGTTGGCGCTTCGAGTTTTTCACCTGAGTGGGCGACGGTTGCTCTCTTTCTCTCTCTCTCTCTCTCTTGGCCTTCCTCGCAGGGGCGTGGTCGTGGCTCGCCCCCTTCTATAAAAGCGGCTACTGGGGGCTTGATTTCTTTCCTCTCGCTCCTGCGCCACCAAGCCTTTGCCTTCTACTCTTCCTTGCGCCGCCGTCCCTTCCACCTCCATCGCGCAGACTTTCCTCTTCTTCCCAGAGCCATGGCCGGCGTCGAGGCGTGGCCGCCTAGCAACGTGACCAAGTCCACGCTGGAGGCGCGCGTGAAGGCCGGGATCCTCCGTCCTCTTAAGGACGTCGGGTTCCCGGAGTGGATCGTTCCCTCGGCGAACGACAGGGAGCCAAACCCGCCGCCGGGCTATGTGGTGTGCTTCCTGTCGTTTCTAGACCGGGGGTTCGGAGTTCCGGCCGGCCGCCTGATCAGGGCCATCCTCCACCACTACGAGGTGGAGTTGCATAACCTGAACCCAAACTCGGTAATGCAGGCCGCCGTCTTCACCACGGTCGGCGAGGGGTTCCTGGGGGTTCCGGTCAACTGGAATCTCTGGCTCCACCTCTTCAAGGCGGAGATGTCGGCTCGTTACGTGGGGAAGGAGAAATTCCCCCTGCGGGCCGGCGGCTGCACGCTGCAGCTTCGTCAGCAGCAGGCCGGGCTGTACATATGGAGCTCGATGCCTTCGTCGAACCGGGGTGGCAGAGCGGGTGGTTCTACCTCCGGAACGACGGCGGCTTGCTCCCGAAGTACTCCGGGAAGATGGTGACGGAGGTTCCCATGAAGTGGGCGTGGGGTGCCCCGTCCGAGGAGCAGAAGAGGCTTGCCCCGCTTCTCGCGGGGCTTCAAAAGTTGAGAGATGCCGAAGTCACTGCGGCCACGGTGGCAATCGCCTTCCACAAGAGGAGCTTGCTTCCGCTGGCGCAGCGGCGAGTGCCCATGTTCGAGATGACCCTGGGGGTCCCCTGGGCAGGGACGAGGATGTTGGCCGAGCCGATTTCGGCCTCGGACATCACCGCCCAGGTCGAAAAGACGACGCACCCAGAGATGAAGAATTCCCGGGTGTTGCCGATGCGCCCTGAAAAGGGCTACATTTCCCTGGTAAGTGTGGATTTTTTGCGCCTTCTTTTCGTTTCCTTCTCGCCATGTCCTTGACTCCCGATCATTCGCAAAGGATGGGGGTCGTCAAGGACTCCCTACCCCCTGTCCCAGAGGACAAGGAGATCCGGGCCCAGAATCGGGCTCGGAACGAGGAGCAGAAGAAGGCCAAGGAGGACAAGAAGGCCAAGGCAGCGCGGAAAGCGCAGCGGCGGGAGATCTCCGCCAAGAATCATCGCAAAGCTGAGAAGGCGGGGATCGCCCCGCCTCCGTCTCCCGAGACTTCGGTCTCGGAGATAGAGGGCGGAGGAGACAGCACCGACTGGCTCGACGAGCTTGTGGAGGAGGATGACGTTATCCCTCCAGCCGGCGGGGGGATCGAGGCCCCGGAGGGGTCGCGGGCCCGAGGTGGGTCGGAGGCCCCCCGGGGGACCCAAGCGCCGGGGAGCGGACAGGCCGCCCCCCACATCATTGTGGATGATGAGGATGGCGCCGCTCGTGAGGGTTCGGCCCCGGTGGGCCCTCGGGAAGGTGAGATGGCGTCGGAGGTCGGATCCGAGACGCTACCTCAACCGGTAGGGCCGGAGGCTCCGGCCAAGCCCGCCCCAGCGACCGGGGCGGGGACTGATGCCTCGGTGGAGGCGTCGCCGGCTGAGACCGCCGCGGTATCTCCTGTGCCGTCGGCAGGCGAGGCCGGGGTCGGACCGACGGCCCCTGGCGCCGCGGGAGGCCCCTTGGGAGCTCCGAGCTCCCAGAAGAAGTCGGCCCCCCGAGCGAGGTACGCATGGGATTTCTGATTCCTCAGCTGATTTTTTGTTTTTCTCTTTCTTCTAACTTGATGTTGTTCCCCCAGCCGTAAGCAGAAGGCGCCCTCAGTGGCGCTGGCCCCCCTGAAGGTCGTAAAGAGGAGGGCTCAGTCGACTCCCGGGTCGGCTAGGCCCGTGTCTCCGCCGCCTCTAGGCTACGAGGAGGCAGGACGCCACCCGGGGCAAGACACGGGGGCGCCGAAGCCCCAAGGACCGGAGGACGCTGACCTCGGAGGCGCGGCCCGTCCTGCGTGCGCTGAGGAGGGGCGAGCCATCGTGGTGTCCAGCGCGGTGCCCGAGGCCCCTGCAGCGGGGAGGGAGGAGGAAACCGGATGGGGCAAGAGCCCCGTAATCTGGTCCAACCTCGGCGATGCTGAGGGGGGAGCCAGATTTGTCCTGGACGACCCGTCAGAGAGTTACCTCTGGCAGGGTCTGGATTGGTGTGGGCGCGTCGGGGTCGAGGCCCTTAACCGAGCTACTCAGCTCGTGGGTCGCGAGATGTATAATTTGGCTCAGGTATGATTTTTACCCGTGTCGTAAAGTAGTTTCGTGCTTACCTTTGCGGTACTAAACCCCTGTGTGGCCTCTGATCTTGCAGGCACTCAAGGCCACCTCCCAGGAGAAATCAGTATTTCTCCGTCGGGAGAAGGATGCTTGGGCGTCCTTTGAGAAGGAGAGGGCTGCCAGAGAGGCGGCCGAGGGGGAGCTCGCGAAGGAGTGCGAGATTTGTGCCGAGCTTCGGCAGAAGTGCTCGGTACTGGCCACCGAGGCTCGGGAGGCCCGGGACAAGGTCGCCCCCCTAGAGGAGAAGATTGGGGTCCTCGCCCAGGAAACCGAGGCGCAAAAGGCGGCGGCTGAGGGGTACAGGGGTGAGGTCGCTCGGCTTGAAGCTTTGCTCGCCGAAAAAGACCTTGCCTTGAACCAAGCTCAGACCGACCTGTCCGGGGCTCTGAGCGAGGTGGCCCGCTGGCATCAGAGCTCGGCGGAGCACGAGAAGCGTGCCGAGGGTAAGACTTGCGCCCTTTACCCTGGACCCCTTTATATTTTTTGAGTTATCTTTTCCTGACTTCCTGTTTCTTGTTCTGTTTTTCGATCAGATTTGGAGAGGAAGGTGGTCGAGGCGACCTCTAGTGCCGAGGCCCTGCAAAAGTCCCTCGACGCTGAGGCTTCGGACCGCTCAGCTCTTGAAGCCGTGGTCACCTCGGCGTGTGAGGGGCTCGGGGTTTCGGTGTCGGGGTCGTCGCTGCGGAGTCGGATCGAGGCCCTTTACTCCCGGGCTGGGGAAAAGATGAGGGAGGCGCTCCATACCGGGGTAAAGAAGGCCCTGGCAGTGGTGAGCTCTCACTACGCCGGCATCGATTTGCCGGCGGTTTGTGAGGGCTACGTCCTCCCTGACGACGAAGCAGAAGCCTAGGAGGAGGTGCAGAGGCTCGATGACGCCGCGACTGTCCCTGGAGACGCCTTGGCCGCCTTTTTTGACGATGAGGCGGAGCTTCCCCCCCTCGGGGCTCAAGGACCTGAGTAGATAGGGCAATAGAATTCTTAGTTTTTCTTTTTTCTTTTTGTAGGTGTTGGGGCCAGTAGGCCTTGTATCATACAATGTTAATGTTGAATGTAGATATTTGTGTAATTGCTCTTTAAGCTTTTTTCGTAAATGTCTTATTTTCTTTTTCCTTATGCCGATCCGACCTCGGCAGCGCGAGGTCGGGTAAGCTACTTGCGATAGCCAGAAACCCCAAGCCTAAGTCCTTTTCCTTTTTCCCTTAGTAGTTTTTAGAAGTCCGAATTCATCCCCCGAATCTAAGGTGAGTAGGAGCGGTCTTTTGCTCGTGAGCGCTGACCTTTCCTAGGGCCCATGCCTTAAGATTTGTGGGGCGAATTTCTGGTTTTCTTAAAACTTTCTAAGAGAAAAGGGGGGAAGACCTTGGGTCGGAGTTCTTTTGACTTGCACGAAAAAAGGAAAAAGATTTGGAGTTGACACGGGGGTTCCCCCCTATGTAGCCCCCGAGGGAGGCTTGGACTCTGCTGGGCAGGTCCGAGGCTCCCTGATAGAAAAGGGCCATATGACTTAAATTTTCATTTATTCTTCCAAGGTGATGAATAAACGAAAATTTTTTACAGAAGTTCTAAGGGAAAAAGCGACGTAGCTGTTCTATGTTCCATGCGTTTTTGAAGACCTCCCCTGCTTCATTGGCGAGCTTGTAGGTCCCGGGTCGGAGGACTTCGGCGATGACGTAGGGTCCTTCCCAGGGAGGTGTGAACTTGTGACGACCCTTGTTGCTCTGTCTGAGCCTTAGCACCAAGTCGCCGACCTGAAATGCTCGGCCTCGGATCCACCGCGCATGGTATCGGCGGAGGGCCTGCTGGTACTTGGCGGAGTGCAGGAGGGCTACGTCCCTGGCTTCGTCGAGCTGGTCCAGCGCGTCTTCTTGGAACGTCTTGCCGCTGTTTTCGTCGTAGGCTTGTACCCTTGGAGACCCGTACTCCAGGTCAGTGGGGAGGATGGCTTCCGACCCATAGACCATGAAGAACGGGGTGAAGCCCGTGGCTCGGCTTCGGGAGGTTCTCAGACTCCAGACGACGGCCGGTAGCTGTTTGAGCCACCTTTTCCCAAACTTGTTCAGGCGGTTGAAGATCCTGGGCTTCAAACCCTGGAGGATCATGCCATTGGCACGCTCGACCTGACCATTGGTCTTGGGGTGAGCGACTGCCGCCCAGTCCACACGTATGTGGTGTCTGTCACAGAACTGTAGGAACTTTCGTCCGGTGAATTGTGTGCCGTTGTCGGTGATTATGGAGTTCGGCACTTCGAATCGATGGACGATATCCGTGAAGAATAGTACCGCCTGTTCGGCCTTGATCCTTGTGATGGGTCGGAGCTCGATCCACTTGGAGAACTTGTCGATTGCGACAAGCATGTGGGTGAAGCCCCCGGGCGCTTTCTGCAGAGGCCCGACCAGGTCAAGGCCCCAGACGGCGAAAGGCCAGGTGATGGGGATCGTCTGTAAGGCCTGGGCGGGCTGATGTATCTGCCGAGCGTAAAACTGGCATCCCTCACAGGTCCTTACGATTTCTGTGGCGTCGGCTACAGCGGTTGGCCAATAGAAACCCTGTCGAAAGGCATTTCCTACCAACGTTCGAGCTGTGGCGTGATGGCCACAAGCCCCCGAGTGTATGTCCTGTAGGAGCTTGACTCCTTCCTGACGTGGGATGCAACGCATGAGGATGCCCGAGGGGCTGCGTTTGTACATTTCCCCGTCGAGGAGGACAAAGGTCTTGGCACGACGAGCCACGCGTCTCGCTTCAGCCTGGTCCAGGGGCAGAGTGCCATCGACCAGGCGTTGAAGCAAAGGGTAGCGCCAGTCGGGCGAGTCGTCAGTCGCAGGTGGCTCTGGCTCGATGTCCATGGCCTCCTGTTCTTGGGCGACAGTGTCTTTGGGGTCGGTACTCTGTTTGTTTTGGGGTTCGTCCGACCCCCCGTCGTCCTTGTAGTCGACGGAAGGTTTGTAGAGATCGCTGACGAAAACATCCGGGGGGACCGTAGCCCGCTCGGATGCCATTTTGGCGAGCGCGTCGGCGGCCTCATTATACTTCCTCAACACGTGGTTAAGTTCGAGGCCGTCGAACTTCTCTTCCAGGCGTCGAACCGCTTTGCAATATGCGTCCATCTTGGGGTCATGGCAGCTAGATTCTTTCATGACTTGATCGATGACGAGTCTGGAATCGCCTCGGACGTCAAGCCGCTTGATCCCAAGTTCGATTGCGATGTGAAGACCGTTCACAAAGGCCTCATACTCTGCTGTATTGTTTGAAGCAGGGAAGTGGAGTCGGATCGCGTATCGCATCCTTACCCCGAGGGGTGAGATGAAGACGAGGCCCGCACCGGCCCCGGTTTTCATCAAAGACCCGTCGAAGTACATAGTCCAGCACTCGTGCTGGATTTGAGGTGGTGGGAGCTGAGTCCCGATCCATTCTGCCACGAAATCCGCCAGTACTTGAGACTTTATAGCCCTCCGAGGCTCATAAGTGATTCCATCACCCATGAGCTCTATGGCCCATTTGGCAATCCTTCTGTTGGCCTCTCGGTTCTGAATCACTTCTCCCAGAGGGAAAGATGAGACCACTGAGACCGGGTGAGATTCAAAGTAATGGCGGAGCTTGCGTCGGGCCAACACCACTGCGTAGAGCAGTTTTTGAATCTGGGGGTATCGGGTCTTTGTGTCGGAGAGCACTTCGCTGATGAAGTACACCGGCCTCTGGACCGGCAGGGCATGCCCTTCTTCCTTCCTCTCGACCAGGATTGCCGCGCTGGCCACCTGATCAGTGGCTGCGACATAGAGAAGAAGTGGTTCCCCCTCGGCGGGGGGCACCAGGATGGGAGGGTTGGTGAACAGAGCCTTGAGCTTGTCAAGGGCTTCCTGGGCCTCAGGGGTCCAGGAAAAGTGCTCAGATTTCCTAAGTAACCTATACAGAGGCAGCCCTTTTTCTCCGAGGCGGGAAATGAAACGGCTTAGGGAGGCAAGACATCCCATTACCCTCTGTACTCCCTTTAGGTTACGGATGGGGCCCATATTCGCGATGGCCGAGACCTTTTCCGGATTGGCCTCGATCCCTCGCTCAGACACGATAAACCCAAGGAGCATGCCTCGGGGGACCCCGAAAACACACTTTTCGGGGTTGAGTCTGATCCCTTTTGCCCTGAGGCATCGGAATGTTTCTTCCAGGTCGGCATCCAGGCTGCTCGCTTTCCTGGACTTGACGACGATGTCGTCTACGTATGCCTCCACCGTTTTGCCTATGAGGTTCCCAAAAACCTGGAGCATACACCGTTGATATGTAGCCCCCGCGTTCTTGAGGCCGAAAGGCATGGTTACGTAGCAATACATTCCGAAAGGGGTGATGAACGAAGTCACGAGCTGGTCGGACTCTTTCATCTTGATTTGGTGGTAGCCGGAGTAAGCATCAAGAAAAGATAAAATTTCACATCCCGCGGTGGAGTCAACTATTTGATCGATACGAGGCAATGGAAAGGGATTCTTTGGACATGCTTTATTTAGACTAGTGTAGTCTACACACATCCTCCACTTCCCATTTTTCTTTTTAACTAGCACGGGGTTGGCTAACCACTCGGGATGGAATACCTCCTTGATGAATCCAGCCGCCAGCAGCTTGTGGATCTCCTCTCCGATGGCCCGGCGCTTTTCCTCGTCGAATCGGCGCAGGCGTTGCTTCACGGGTTTGGAGCCGGCTTGGATGTGCAAGGAGTGCTCGGCGACCTCCCTCGGTATGCCAGGCATGTCCGAGGGACCCCACGCAAATATGTCGGCGTTCGCGCGGAGAAAGTCGACGAGCACCACTTCCTATTTGGGGTCGAGGCTGGAGCTGATCCTCAACGCCTTGCCTTCAGAGGTCCCGGGGTCGAGGAAGACTAGCTTGGTCTCCTCCGCCGGCTCGAAGCTCCCGGCGTGACGTTTGGGGTCGGGGATGTCCTGGTCGCAGTCACCAAGGCCGGTAAGAATGGCCAAAGACTCTGCCAGAGCCTCGGCCTGCTCGACGCACTCGACGTCGCACTGGTAGGCGTGCTGGCTGGTCGTGCTGATGGTGATGATGCCCTTTGGCCCTGGCATCTTGAACTTGAGGTAAGTGTAGTTGGGGACGGCCATGAACTTGGCGTAGCACGGTCATCCCAGGATCGCGTGGTAGGTCCCTGGGAACCCGACCACATCGAAAGTGAGGAACTCTCGTCTGAAATTGTCAGGGTCCCGAAGCAGACGGACAGGTCGATCTGTCCGAGGGGGTGGGCACGATGCCCCGGCATTACTCCGTGGAATGGTGCGGTGTCGTTCCTCAGCCGGGACTTGCTGATCCCCATGAGGGCTAGCGTTTCGGCGTAGAGGATGTTGAGGCCACTGCCTCCGTCCATCAGCACCTTAGTGAGACGGGTCTCGGCGATGATGGGGTCGACGATCAGAGGATAGCTCCCGGGATTGGGGATCCGATCCGGGTGATCCTGTCTGTCGAACGTGATCGCGCTTTCGGACCATTTGAGGTACGATGGCGTTGCCGTGCTGACTGCGCAGACTTCTCGGAGTTCGCGCTTCCTCTGACTCGCAGTGAGGCGAGCCGCTCGTCCCCCAAAGATCAGAAGGCAGTTCTTGATCTTGGGGAAAACCTCCCCCTCGGGGTCGTCGTCCTTGGGAGGCTCTTCGGCACTCTCCTTGGCGATGATGTCGGTATAGTACCGACGGAGGACGGTGCACTCCTCGAGGGTGTGCTTGGTTGGTCCCCTGTGATAGGGGCATGGCTTTTTCAACATTTCGTCGAAGAGACCAGGGCCGGCAGGAGCCCGCTTGGGGTTCTTGTGATCTGCCGCGGCGACTAGGTTGTCGTCCGACTGACCCTGCCGCCCCTTGCGGCCCTTCTTCTTTTTCTTAGGGTCGCGCGATCCCGAGGCCTCGGTGACCTCGGCCTTCTGCTTCCCTTTAGCTGCACCGTCGGAGAAAATGGCGCCGACTGCCTCTTCGCCTGAGGCAAAGTTGGTGGCGATGTCGAGCAGCTGGCTAGTGCTCGTGGGGGTCTTGCGTCCGAGCTCGTGCACCAACTCCTTGCAGGTGGTACCAGAAATGAAGGCTCCGATCACGTCGGAGTCCGTGATGTTGGGGAGCTCGGTGCACTGTTTGGAGAATCGCCTGATGAAGTCTCGGAGGGACTCATCAGGCTTTTGCCGGCAGCTCCTAAGGTCCCAGGAATTCCCAGGGCGCACGTATGTGCCCTGGAAGTTCCCGACAAAGATCCTGACTAGGTCGGCCCAGTCGTGGATCATGCATTCAGGGAGGTGCTCGAGCCAAGCCCTGGCCGTATCTGCCAGGTGGAGTGGAAGGTTGCGGATGATGAGCAAGTCATCATCCGCGCCGCCTAGCTGGCATGCCAGGCGGTAGTCCGCCAGCCAGAGCTCAAGGTTAGTTTCCCCTGAGTACTTGGCGAGGTTGGCGGGCTGTCGGAATCGCGCCGGGAACTTGGCCCTGCGGATGACCTCGCTGAAGACGCGGGGACCCGGAGGCTCTGGTGACGTGCTTCGGTCGTGATCGGGGTCGTACCTCCTGCCTCGGCGCGGTCGGTAACGTCGGGATTCGGCCTCGTCCCTGTCACGTCGCCTGGCCTCAAGGGTGGCCCGTACGTCCGCGTCGGCTCCGACGCGCTCGTGAACTGACGGGGCCCTGTTGCCCCCTTGTGGGTTAGGGGGTGGCAGACCCTGTACTATTGGTGCCTTGTTAGGAGGGGGGCGTTCCCCTCGATGTCTCGTGCTGTGGGATTGTGAAGCGGAACTTTCCGCGTTTTGCACCACAGCCTGTTCCAGAAGGCCACGTAACCCCTGGCGCACTCTTCTTCCCTCAGGAGTCGAAGGCTCGGGCATCGCCCTGAGGAGGAGCGCGGCGGCCATCACATTCTGGCTGGCCGTGCTGAAGACTGGGGCGTCTTCCCCTTGGTCCGCAACAATGCGACGGTTGACGTCTCGGGCGCGACGTCTGGCTTCGCCCCCGTCTCCGCGGGCGGACGGCTCTCGGACCAGGGCCTCGCGGAGTTGGCGGAGGCGTGTGCGCTCTTCTTCGAGCCTGGCCTCCAGCTCATCGAGCTGTGCGAGGTCAGGATGATGTCCCCCAGCGGGGGCTGATGCTACCCCACGGGCTCCGGGATTGGTTCCGGGAGTTGGATTGGGAGGTGGAGTTGCGTCCTCTTGCCTAGAGGGTCCTGCGTCCCCCTGGGCGCTATGCGGCGTGCCTCCGACTTCTAAGTTGAAGCACTCTCGTGACGGGTCGTAGCTTTCGTTGTCGGAGTCGGAGTAGCCGAGACAGTAATTGCTGGCCTCCAGGAAACGCATGAAAGTCTCCGGGTCGTCACACCCGGAGAAATCAGTGCCAGCCCACTCGTCGTTGCCCGAGGTGAGGTCCTCTGGGTAGGATGAGACGGGAGGTGTGGAGACGAGATCTAGTGTAGACCTCAAGTGGTGCCCGGGAAGTTCCGCGTACGCACTTAATGAAGTGCTTACGGAAGAGGCGTAGGTAGCGGCGACATTCCTGAGCCCAAAAGGTAACTCGGGAGGTGCCGCTGCTGCTACTTCATCCGCAGGTGGAGGAGGACGGGACGTTGAGGCCCCTTTGTCCCCCTTGCAGGGGACGGGCGCGGGCCGTGCCTTCCCCTTCGAACGGGGTGGGACGGGTGGCCGCGATGACCCTCTGTTGGTCCTGGGAGCGGAGCTTGTAGCCCCGCGAGCCCTTCCTCTAGCGCCTGTCGGGCCGGAGGAGCGGGCGACCTGATGAGGAATATGCGGGGGGAGGACCGGACGGACCCTGGCCTCAGTGGTGGGGTCGGAGATCCTAGATCTCTGACGCCCCCTCCGTGAGCCCCCCGCATGGTGTCCCGACCGTCTCCCACACGCTGACTGCGGTGGGATCGGCTCGGGACTAGGTTCGTCGTTGTCACGTGGCGGGAGGAGGATCATGTCGTAGCCGGAACCGAGGGACATGAACTCCAAACTTCCAAATATCATGATGGTGCCGCGGCGGAGCGGGCGAAAACCGTCTGCCATCCAAATCTTCACAGCAGGGGCAGGTGGATGTCACGCAGAAGGCCCCTACCTGGCGCGCCAACTGTCGGCGTCTAGACTCGCGGTCTAGGCACTAACAAGTATGAATCTGCGTGACTGACCAAGCTTGGATGGTGATGCAAGTGAGACACAGAGGGTTTATACTGGTTCTGGCTAAGAATGCCCTACGTCCAGTGTAGCGGTGGATTCTGTATAACCTTGCACCCAAAGGTGCTTGCAGTAGGGGGTACAAGCTGGTTGCGAGAGAGGGCTAAGTCCCAGGTCTCGGCTTGGTGTGGACAGAGTGCGGGCTGTTGCTCTGTGAAAGAGTGTTGTGTGCGTGGGTTCTCCGTCCCTAATTGCGAACCCTGGCTCCCCTTTTATAGCCTCAAGGGAAGACCAGGTATTTACATGAGTAGATTTCTCTTATTGAATGGTAAAACCACAGTCCCGACCCTGTTGAGGCTGGTCCACCTCGTCCTTGAGGGATGGTTGACGGCATGGCTGCTCCTGTAGAGGGTTACCGAACCCTGTAGGGATCGCGGGGGTCGGATCGCCGGCACTGCTGCATATCCTGTCAACAGTGGGAAATGACCACAAACAGTGGTGCTGCTTTACTTCACCCATTCCCTTTCTACTGTGCGGTAGTGTGCTACAGTGAACAGGGGTAAGGATGTATAGTGACAGAGGTAAGGCCACAGTGACTGGGGTGGTTGAAACAGTCGTCGCCTTGCCCTGCCGCGTTATGGGGGCCGTCGCCTCCGTCATGTCGGGGGAAGTCTTATTGACCAGGTGGAGTGGGATCCGGCGCCCGAGCCTGGACAGGATCGGGCGAGTCGGAACTGGCGTCCGAGGACCTGAGGGGTCGGGCGAGTCGGAACTTGCGTCCGAGGCCCTGAGGGGTCGGGCGAGTCGGAACTTGCGTCCGAGGCCCTGGGGGGTCGGGCGAGTCGGAACTTATGCCCGAGGCCCTGATGATTATAATTAGTATGTTCCTTCACGTTTTTTGTTGCTCTAATTTGGGTATCCCTTATTACGGTACCCAACACAAGAGCTCATCGTCGACAGGCTTGAAATAGAGATGTGTGTTTGCACACTTCTCAAAGCAAATCTAATGGGTGGAAGAGTAAGGGCACATGCTCTCAAGAGCAAAATAAACTTTACCACTCTCCGAACTAGAGCTTGCTCTAGAGAGGTCAGCAAAGCTACCAATCACAGATATCGCATTGTTGTGCCGAAGGAGGCTGTTCAAGTGGGGAATGCATCTTCTCAACAGATGCCAGAGGGAAGCAACGGAAGGCCAAGATACAGGGCCATAAGGGGTAATGCATTTCTCTAACCCTGCAAGGGTTATTCCTCCTAAGCTTTTCTGCATATCATCTATTGTTGGCTTGAACAAAGATGGGTGCTTGAGTTCCTCTCATGTTCGAAGGTTTGAATACTTTGCAGATTGTGCTGGCAAATTTGTAAGGCTCTATTCAGTTAGGGTCGTTCCAGGTCGTCCCGAGTCGAAACCGTTTATAAATTACTGAAGAAAGCCTCTAGCCGGGAATTGTTCTGAACGAACCGAACATGGCCTAAGGGACGTGGAATCTGGCTGCTCGCTTCGGCACCACACCTTTTGCATTCTTCTTGTCATGCAACTTCTTAAGGCCTCCTTCGTTTCCTTAGTTTTTGTTCCTGTCCTGGAAATGTTCGAAGGACCGGATAAGGCCTTGTTCGTTTCTACCATATTAACTTGTTTCCGGGCCCATCTAGGTGGATTATTGTATCCCGTTTTCAATCCAGATAGAAACTAAAATGTGTATTTGTTTTGGGCTGGCCTGGAACGAAAACTGGCCAGAAACAAAAACTGGCTTCTCTTTTCTAGTCTCCACGGCCCAGAATAAAACCGGACCTTCTACCATCTGGATCGGTTCCTCGCCCGAGTGGAGGAATGAGTGGAGGAACTGGATCCATTTGATCCTGGCCCAAAACTGTTTAAGGGCAGTAATGGTTCCTGTGGAGCAGAACAAGGCCTAAGGTGGTTACAGGTGTTCGCTCGTTCAAGGCCTGGTTATGTTTTGGACCTACTAGGAGGATCTATCTCCATTCCGGACCTAGGAGGATCTATCTCCAGTCCAGACGAAAGAGGAGGGAAAAAGGCCTAAATTAATTAGTTTCCATTTCAAATCGTATCTAACCGAACGACTATTTCTTGTCCAGCTTGACTTCAAATAGGCCGTTCCAACCAAAACGAACGAGGCCTGAAAGAAAAACTCTCGGGTATGAAAATAAAATGGTGCAAGGAATTCAATTTCGTGAATGTTATATATGGCCCATATATGTTTCGAAGAGCGTGGTGTCGAAGCACTGCTGTCATATGTGATATGTCTACGAGGACCGACACTCTAGAGTCTAGAGAAATGTTTTAATCTGTTGCTGATGCTACGTCTATCAGAAAGCATAGACATGTTTGCAATCGCAACTAGATGCTTGCACTTATTGGCGTCTCTATTCAGTATCGTCATTGAATCTGCCATAAGGGAACTCACTCTCCTGCCTAATTTCCAAGACATCACCGGTATGCCCTCTTATTCGTCTCACGCCCCAGATGTCTATGCCCGGCTTACTCAGTCATGCCGCCGAGATCCAGTGTGCTGCAGAACTAACGTCCAGCAAATTTACACGGATGATAAAATGTTCTCTCAAAACAAATCAGCGAATAATACTTTTTAGCCTAGCTTTTCAGCAAAACGAACAGCCGAGGCATCGTACAAATTTCCGGAGGGACTCATTATAGTCGTTTTTGAGTGCTATGTTTCCGCACACGAGTACAGGTTGCATAGCTCAGCTAATGATGCATGCAAAGATGATGCTGCTACAGATTGGCCACCGCCCCTGAAATTGACAGCCTGCTACTTGCCTCATGTCTTCCCAGAAGACCAGCAGGATTTTTATGCAATGGAAGTAATGCGAGGCATAGATACAGCATGGCTGGGACGGTTAAATCAAAGAAGATCAGTAGCTTTGTCCGTCAGGCAGAGCTGACAGATTACAGATTGACCTTGCTCTCTGGACACGCTGCTGCATATTTTAGTTTGAGAAAATCGAGGACTGAAATGGCATGCGTGCCTAAACTCTCAATAGCACATCCAGGAGACCAGGACCTGGAGAGCTGCGAAGAGACGACGGTTGGTAGGTTTACATCAGGTCAGGTGTCGCAGAGATCTATCCTGTTAGTTCCGTCTTTGTTGTGGTCGATCACAACTTACAAAATGTTACAGAGCGGTGGCAGTTCTCTCCATAGCTGTTAGATGTAAGCAACTGACATGATGTCTGTCATTTCTATGTATCATGTAAGATGGTATATTTAGCTGTATATTGTTTTCTTGCTAGCTCATTGATACACTGAGATTGTGCTAAGTTTTCAGTCTTTCAGAAATGAAATTATTCTATTCGACAACGTTTCAGAAATACAACGAGGTTTGAGACCCATAGCACTATAGCAGTGTGAAGCAGTAAGCCAGTAACGTAACATTAACTGAAACACGCCTGACATACTAAACCGAACTATAGATACGGATCCTAACAAAAAGCTGTGAAAAAGTTTATAACAGGGACCTGCAACAAAAATGGTGACCATGGACCATGGTAAACAACAGGGTCTCTTGAGGAATCAGGACGGTAACAGCAGCAGTCATGGACACGGTGCCTGAGGTGTTTGCTCACCTGGTATGCAGCATGCTTCATCTATCGCCCTGCGTCCGCACAGATGCATGCCGCCCTTTGCGCCCCCGTGGTTTGGAGGCGGCGACGCCATGACCGCAAGCTCCCGGTTCCGCGATCATCACGGGCGCAAGTCCTGGTGTGTGGAGGGACCGTACCAAATCCGGCGTCCGGCGATAAGGTAGCGCACTCCCAGTCCCCTCGCGACCTCCTTCCTCAGCCGAGGCATGCATGGGCGAGGGCAAAGAGCACGGCTCTGCCCGCGTGTGGCCGGAGGTAGGCGAGAGGCTCAGCGTGCGTGTGGCTTGAGGCCTTTGAGGACTAGAGCGGCGTCTCGTGAGGAGAGGCCGGGCCGACGGCCACGCACGTGGGCTTTGGGGCTGCTAACCGAGCTACAGCTTCTTGAGGTGGAATATGTCCACTCGGCTTTAGTGATAGGCGATAAGTTTATCAACAACAAAACGTCTGTGGTGATTTTTTACTCATTCAACTTAGTTTTTTCCGATGTTTATAAAAATAGAATGTACGTGCATGCGTTCGTAGGGTGGCAGCGTGGGCGCTGCATCGGGTTTGGCAATGGGTGGCGCCCGGGTGCTAGCGCTGGAGCGCGCGGCATCGCATCGCCGTGGCGCGGTCAGGGCGATGGCGTCCCATGATCAGGCGGGCAGGGCGCGCGTCGTGAGGCGGAGAGAGGTGGCGCGCAGGTCGATCCGATGAGGATGCAGGGTCGGGGCTGATCTCGTCCAAAGTTTGTTTGGATCGCAGGAACGGGAGATCGAGAGCCGAAAGAGAAATCGCGCGTTGGCCGTGACAAGACACGCAGGGAGCGAGACGAGGGGGGCGTGAACGACCACATCATCTATGTATGTATGTATAGACTAGAGAACAAATCCTACGTGATAGTTCAAGGAGAGTGACAAGAAGGTAATTTTTTATTACAAATGAACCATACAGTAGTGTTTTCATACATCTAATTATGTTTCCAATTTATGTGCAGCAAACTTACATGTTATTGGGAGATGGCACATCTTCACAACCCGACGCTAGTACTCCCATGACTATGACTGCGGCACCAAAGAAGATGACTCCCAAGAGAAAGCTACGCATCGAATGAATTTTTTTTAGTGTTTGATGAGATGTAAACTCGTGTTTTATTCATGCACCTTGGATTATTGTCTTATAACATGTGGTTGTGATTGCTACAAATTGTGGATTTATTAGATGATCTCGTTTGTGTTATAATCATGGTTGAATCTATGACTTGGATCTATATTTTTGCTTGTTTGTATTACATTTGTGGTTGTGACAAGCAGCAGCAGCCGGCCAGGCGCTAGCAGCAGTCGGCTAGACGCTAGCAGCAGTCGGCTAGACGCTAGCAGCAGGTTGTTTATTAGCCCCTAGGGGCAATATAGCCATTAATTGAAAATATTTCAAGTTTGGAAGAGATTTGAGTACAAAACGTTCAGTTTAAGTCCCAAATGTTATAATAGCAAAGCGTTAATGATTCTGGAGTCGTTTTAGCGAAGCAAATGTTTAGAGTTCTATTATAGCGAAACCCACACGATTGGAGTCCTATAATCACAAATTTCTCGAAGTTGCTCTACTTCTGCTTAAAGAATGCACACAAAAACATGAATTCCCTACATCAATGAAACCCGAGCACTGTGTAGATTCAGGGCATTTAAGGGCAAAATAGACTTTACCGGCATATAACAAACTGTGAAGTTGCTCTAGTTACCTAAACTCTAAAGCAACAGCATCCTCAACCAAGAGCTTCTTGGAATTAGGGGAGCACTTGGACTCTATAACCACGATTCATCGGATCCAGGTTTTATAGGCTGAGACACATAAGGGCACGCGCATACGAGCTGAACTGGGGATGTAGCCTTTGCTGCCATTGTCAGTTGATTGGCTCCGGCATGAAACCCGTGTACCCCGCCACAGCGCCGTGGATCGCCGAATGTGCCAGCAGTGTTCAGTCTAGGTTGTCGGCCGCCACGGCGTGGACCATGTACGTCGGGTCGATGTACTTCAACGTAAGCAGCTCCCCGACGTGCTCCTCCGCCTGAAACATTCGGCCACCAAAGCCCCCAGCTCGGCCTTGAGCCACGCGCCGATGTTCAAAAACACCGGGTTGCCAGACTTGTCGTGCTGCTGCTGCTGTGGGTCGGGTCTCGGAATGAGGCGCTGCCCAGCGCCCTCGGCGAGGATGACCATGCGGTGTGGCCTTCCTCGAGAATGGACGCAGTACAGGAACTCGAACAACCCGCCAGCCATCCTCCTCGGGATGAGGCGGCAGTCGACCTCGTGGATGCTGAGCATGGCGTACATCGCAATGTGGCTTGTGCTCTGGCCCATGAGCTTCATGAGCCCCACGTCGTTCGCCGCAGTGCTGGCTCGCTGCGCTGCCTCCAACGCCGTGTGGAACCCAAAGGAGCGATCGATGATGCCCACGTTGTTGTCCACCATCTACGGCCTGCGCAATGCCGGCGACGCTCATGGTGAGGTCGCACCACCGTACCTCCTCGAAGATCTTAGCAGTCCTTGCATCATGACGTAGCCACCCATGGCGTACACCTGGTTGAACTTGAACCCCCCACCCGTCGATGTCGTGCACGATCCTAGTGAGGTTGAATCACACGCAAACCATCGTGGCTGGGAGAATCGATCCTCTGCTGTGCCGGGAGGATCGATCCACAGCTGGTGATGATGGAGCCACAGAGGTGGACTCAATCGTGGGCATGATCGTGGCTTGTGGGTGTAGGCTCGATTGAGGCAATGGCAGTGTGGATCGTAGTTGGGGGAGGGGGAACCCATGGACATAAGAGCGAAGATTTGGGATAGCCTTCCTAATCGATCTGGAGCAATGCATGCGATGGGGAGCAAGGGAAATTCTGAGCGGGGATCGCATGAGGAAGGGAGCAGGATCCGTGGCAATCTTTGCTACTTCGCGATCGCAGGATCAATGTGGCCCCACCTGACGGCGCAGATAGGTGCACGGGTTGGAGTCGCGGAATCGCAGGGTGAAGCGGACGGACGGAAAGAAAGAATATCACACCAAAAAATAGTCTTACTTTTATTCTTTTTATTTAGTTGTAGATAGAAATAGATTGTAGAGGTTTACTGTTATGGACTATATGATGAAACTGAGCAACTCCAGCCCACCTCCTAAACAAGTCTCTATTCCAAAACTAGGGACTTAATCCAAAAAAATCAACTCCAACCCACATCCTACTTGGGCTCGCATTTTTCATGTCCACCCAAATTATAGTTTCAGCCCCTCACATCCAGAACCCCTATCCAGTGGGTCTCACCCACTTTTCTCTCCCCACTCATAAATCAAGACAAGAATTACAAATGGTGGACTTGATGTAGGATTTGTCAATGACAGGTGGATCCCATGTGAGATAAGGACTTGACCTGTTTTTTTATTAGAGTTGGGTCTTAATTTGAGCCCCTACTTTTTTTTATCATAGCCTGTAAATAAAAATTTAAAGGACTTGGGCTGGAGTTGCTCTTTAGTAGAGAGTACGTTTTTTTCCAAATTGGTGCGAGGCAGACACGGGTTGGAGACGAGCTGGGTGTCCTTGGTTTCCACTTGGCTCGGTCATTTATATAGTGAAAGCCCTAGTTTGGTTTTGGATAATTGATGAAACCCTAATACTAACCTCTATGCTAAGTGTGTATAGACTTAATGAGGTTGGTACATGCCAAGTGAAGGAGCAAGTGATGATCATGGTGATAACCACAAGATGATCAAGTGCTCAACTTGGAAAAGAAGAAAGAGAAAAACAAAACCCTTTGGAGTTCAAGGCAAAGGTATTGCTTAGGGTTTTGATTTTGGTGATCAAGACACCATAGAGGGTGTGATCACATTTAGGATAGATAGCCGTATTATAAAAAGGGGAACTCTTTGGCTAAGCGGTTATCAAGTGCCACTAGGTGTCATTATTCATGTGCATGCATTTAGAACCTAGTGAGCTAACTTAACTCCTTCGAAGAAAAATGTTTGTGAAAATGCTAACACACGTGCACATGTTGGTACACACTTTGTGGTGTTGTCACTCTTTGAGAAGGGAGTTGAAGTTTGAAGGGTAGAAAGAGGATGGGTTCCTCTCTCCCTCCCGCCGAGTTTGCTCGGCGGGATTCGGCGCTTTTCGAGAAAATGAAGTGCATATTTTCTATTGCGCCGGTGGGAAATTTGGAGAAGTCGCGAGAGTGTTTCTCGCTGAGAAAACACTCACCGGACGCTGGCCACTGAGGCACCGGACGCTAAGTCTGAGCGTCCGGTGCAGACAGTGCCTGGCCCAGCTAGGGTAAGGCACCGGACGATAGGCACCGGACGCTGGCTTGAGCGTCCGGTGGTGTGCGTCCGGTGTGCGTGCGTTTTGCGATCCTCTCTGCGCATGGGTCCGGTGTGCACCGGACGCGTCCGGTGGCTTGCGTCCGGTGACCCTGCGAGTTTGCGGAGCTCTCTGCGCATGAGTCCGGTGTGCACCGGACGCGTCCGATGCTAACTTGCTAAGCGTCCGGTGCACTGCAGGTGACCGTTAGACTCTGACACGAGCGTTTTGAAAGGTGACACGCGGCTGACTTAGGAGCACCGGACGCTGGTGTTGAGCGTCCGGTGCCCCTTTAAGAGCGTCCGGTGACCCCGAGTTTTGCCCAGTGAAAGAGCCAACAACTCTATTTGTTTGAGGGGTCTATAAATAGTTGTTGGCCGGCTTAGGGCTCACCCTCTTGGCATTCTAACATACTTGACATACTTGTGAGCCTAAGCAAACACCTCCCACTCATCTCCTTCATAGATTTTACATCTTTGTGAGATTGGAAGTGATTCTAAGTGCATTTGCTTGAGTGATTGCATCTAGTGACACTTGGGGATCGTTCTAGCTGCGGTTTTCTTGTTACTCTTGGTGATTGCCGCCACCTAGATGGCTTGGAGCAGCGGAGGAGCATTGGCACGAGTTGGTGATTGTTCGTGGCCTCTCTCAGAGATTGTTAGGGGTCTTGTACCTTCCCCGACGGAGAGCCGAAAGGTAACTCTAGTGGATTGCTCGTGTCATTGAGTTACCTCACTTGTGGGTAGGTTCTTGTGGTGTCCTAGTGAGGACGAGGTTCGTGCTACACCTCTTAGCCACCGAACCACCAAGTGTTGGTCGACACAACGGGGACGTAGCGTGCCGGCAAGCACGTGAACCTCGGGAGAAAAATTGTGTGTCTCCATTGTGATTGTTCATTGGATTTCTCCCGGTGATTGGACTTCATATTATTGATTGGTTCATCCCCTCTACGCGGCGGTATAAAGTTCAAACCATCTCCTTTACATTCCCGCAAACTAGAGTAGCTTACTTACTTGTATAGAAACTTTAGGTAGCTTTCTAGTGTAAGTAGTGACATAGCTCTTGTGTGCCTAGTGATTATATCAACTAAAATTGTTGGATAGATGGCTTGCAAACACCCTATTAGAGCTAGAGGAAAAAGCTTCGCTTTGTTATTTACTAACCTCTTGCTCTAGTGAGTTTGTAGATTTTTTAAATAGGCTATTCACCCTCCCTCTAGCCATATTAGGACCTTTCAAGTGGTATCGGAGCCGTGGTCACCGTTTGTGAAGGCTTAACAACCTAGGTGCTCAAATTATGGCTCAAATAGTGTTCAACCATGTTGGGGGCAAACCACCGTTCTTTGATGGAACAAGCTCTTTTGACTATTGGAAGAGAAAAATGAAGATGTACCTTGGATCAATCAATGATAGAGTGTGGGAAGTCACGGAGAATGATTTTGTGATCCTTGACCCCACTAACCCCACCGACAATGAGAGAGCAAACAAGCAATGCAATACTATGGCTCTCAACACAATCTATAATGGCATTGATTCAAAGGTGTTTGAACAAGTCAAAGATCTTGAGAAGGCTAGTGAAGTGTGGACAAGACTAGAAGAAACATATGAGGGCACTACAACGGTAAAAAGTGCCAAATTATATATGCTCAAGGACAAGCTATCCAACTTCAAGATGAAGGATGATGAGTCTATACCGGAGATGTTCTATAGGCTCCAAGTCATCATCAATGATCTCAAGGGCCTTGGTGAGAAAGTAAAGGATGAGGACTTCATTCACAAGTTCTTGATGTGCTTGCCCAAGAGGTTCAAGACATTGAGAACAATCATCTTTAGAGGTGGATTGACCGGCGTATCTCCCAATGAGGTACTTGGAGATGTCATGACCGAAGATCAATACAATGACAATGATGATGATGAGGTCATGAAGAAGGATGATCATGACAAAAAGAAGAAGAGTGTAGCATTCAAAGCTAGCTCTTCATCCAAGAGCAAGAACAAGGGCAAGGCCAAGAAGGAAGAATCAAGTGATGAGGAGTGCTCCAATGATGATAGTGATGACGAAGCACTAGCACTCTTTGTTTGCAAATTTGGCAAGATGATGAAGAAGAAGGGCTACCATACAAGGAAGAGAAGGGACAACTCCAAGAACAAGGAATATGTGAGGCTATGCTACAAGTGCAAAAGCCCCGATCATATTGTGGCGGATTGTCCATACAATAGTGATCATGATGAGCATGACAAGAAGAACAAGAAAGAGAACAAAGAAAAGAAAGAGAAGAAGATGGTTTTCAAGAAGAAGAAGAAGGGTGGATCCTATGTTGTGACATGGGATAGTGATGCTTCTTCGGATGATGATTCTAGCGATGATGACAAGGCATCCAAGAAGAAGGCGCTTGCAAGCATTGCTATCAACAAGCCATCACTCTTCGACACTCCTTCATGCTTCATGGCCAAGGGCCACAAGGTACAATATGATGAGAGTGAAAGTGAAAGTGAACATGAACATGATAGTGATAGTGATGATGAAAATGAATTCACTAATGAACAACTCATGGACATGTTAGAACAAACCGATTCTCTTATTCAATCTAAAAACAAGAAGTGCAAAGAATTGGCCAAGAAGTTAAAAGCTCTTGAGCAATCCTTTGATGAGCTCAATGCTAATCATGAGAGGCTAGTGGAAGCCCATGAGAAGCTTGGCAAGGCTCACACCAAGCTTGAGAAAGCTCACTCCTTGTTGTTAGAAGAGAACAAGGAAAAGGTTGTTGTATCATGTGATGTGGGCACAATATGTGACTTAATTAAAGAATCACCCAACCTACCTATTGTTGTTGCCACTAACTCTTCTTGTAGGTCTTCATCCACCACCACCAACTCTACCTCTACTTCTAGTGTTAGTGTCACTTGTGATGTTTCACTAAAGGTTGAGAATGAGACTCTCAAGAGAGAGGTGGATGAGCTCACTCACGCCCTAGGCAAGGCCTATGGTGGTGAGGCCCGATTGCTAAAGTGCTTGGGTAGCCAAAGGTTTTCTCTCAACAAAGAGGGATTAGGCTATACCCCCAAGAAGGGCAAGAAAGCCTTTGCAACTCACAAGCCTAGCTTCGTGAAGAGCAATAGTCGGTATTGCAATAGATGCAAGCAAGTTGGGCACCTAGAGCTTAATTGCAATAAAATGAACAAGAACAAGAAAAATGCTAATGTACCTTACATTCCTTTTGATTCTTGTTATGTGCTTACCAAGGGTGAGAAGGGTGTGCATGCTAAGTTTGTTGGTACACCAATTGTGGGTCCAAAGAAGAAGGCCATTTGGGTACCAAAGAGCTTAGTCACTAACCTCCAAGGACCCAAACAAGTATGGGTACCTAAGAAACATTGATTTGTTTTGTAGGTAAACTATAAAGCCGGAGGAAGGCATTGGGTGCTTGATAGTGGGTGCACACAACACATGACCGGTGATTCAAGAATGTTCAATTCAATCAATCCAAATGATGACAATGGTGTTGATAGTATCACATTTGGTGACAATGGCAAAGGCAAGGTCAAAGGGCTTGGTAAAATTGCTATATCCAATGACTTGAGCATTTCCATTGTGCTACTAGTAGAGAGCTTGAACTTCAATTTGCTATCCGTAGCTCAACTTTGTGATCTTGGTTTCAAATGCATATTTGGAGTTGATGATGTAGAGATCATAAGTGTAGATGGCTCTAACTTGATATTCAAAGGCTTTAGATATGAGAATCTATACTTGGTTGATTTCAATGCTAGTGAAGCTCAATTATCAACATGCTTGCTCACTAAATCTAGCATGGGTTGGTTATGGCATAGAAGGCTTGGTCATGTTGGAATGAAACAATTGAACAAGTTAGTCAAGCATGATCTTGTTAGAGGCTTGAAAGATGTCACATTTGAGAAAGACAAGCTTTGTAGTGCATGTCAAGCCAGAAAACAAGTTGGCAACACTCATCCAAAGAAAAGTATCATGAGTACATGCAAGGCATTTGAGTTGTTGCACATGGATCTATTTGGACCAACCACATACACAAGCATTGGTGGAAATAAATATGGATTTGTGATAGTGGATGATTTCACAAGATACACATGGGTATTCTTTCTTAGTGACAAGAGTGATGCCTTTGCAACCTTAAAATCATTTGTCAAGACAATACATAATGAGTTTGAAACAACCATCAAGAAAGTGAGAAGTGACAATGGAAGTGAATTCAAGAACACAAGAGTTGATGAGCTTTGTGATGAGTTTGGTATTAGGCATCAATTCTCGGCCAAGTATACTCCACAATCAAATGGTCTTGTTGAGAGGAAGAATAGAACCTTGATTGACATGGCAAGATCAATGTTGAGTGAGTACAATGTGAGTCATTCTTTTTGGGCCGAAGCAATCAACACGGCTTGCTACTATAGCAACCGACTCTATTGTCACCCAATGATGGAGAAGACTCCATATGAGCTCTTGAATGGAAGAAAGCCCAACATTGCATACTTTCGGGTTTTTGGTTGCAAATGCTACATATTGAAGAAAGGCACTAGATTGAGTAAATTTGAAAAGAAATGTGATGAAGGTTTCTTGCTTGGTTACTCCACTACTAGCAAAGCTTATAGAGTGTGGAATTTGGCTAGTGGTACTCTTGAAGAGGTGCATGATGTTGAGTTTGATGAAACAAATGGCTCTCAAGAGGAAGATGAGAATCTAGATGATGTGAGAGGCACTCAATTGGCCGATGCAATGAAGAATATGGATATTGGTGATTTAAGGCCTAGAGAGGTGATTGATGTTGAAGATGACAAAGATCAAGTGCTTCCTACCTCTAATGTGCAAGCTAGTGGCTCTCATGATCAAAATCAAGCTAGTACAAGTGGTACAGAAGTGCAAGATCAACAAGCTAATACATCATCTCATGATCAACCAAGTGCAAGCAATCAAGTGCAAATACTCCAACCAACAAACATTGCAAGAGATCACCCATTGGATCATATCATAGGTGACATTCAAAGAGGAGTGCAAACTAGATCAAGATTAGCATCATTTTGTGAGCATTTCTCCTTTGTGTCTCACATTGAGCCAAAGAAGATTGATGAAGCATTGAGAGATGTTGATTGGGTCAATGCTATGCATGAAGAGCTTAACAATTTCAAGAGGAATCAAGTATGGGAGTTAGTTGAGAGGCCTAGTGATCACAATATCATTGGTACTAGATGGGTCTTTCGCAACAAGCAAGATCAAGATGGGATAGTTGTAAGGAACAAAGCAAGATTGGTAGCACAAGGCTATACTCAAGTTGAAGGTCTTGACTTTGGTGAAACATATGCCCCGGTTGCAAGATTGTAAGCATTTAGGATCTTGTTGGCTTATGCTTGTGCTCATAACATCAAGTTATATCAAATGGATGTAAAGAGTGCATTTCTCAATGGCTATATCAATGAAGAAGTTTATGTTGAGCAACCTCCCGGTTTTGAAGATGACAAGAAACCCAACCATGTTTACAAGCTAAGAAAGGCATTGTATGACATGTTTGTGGGCTTGCAATCCTAGTGTTTGATCTAGAATATGAGCTTTAAGTGTTTAACTCAACATGGTACAAGATAACCCTTATTTGGAGGTGTGAAGAAGTTTGTCCTTGGATCAAACCGAGTTAAATATCTTAAGCAAGTAATCTAGATTGGACCAATTTGGGAAAATGATCTCACTTCACATGGTTTCACACTAACCTATCTAAAATTTTGAGCTCACCTTTTGTGGTCTTTGATGACAAAGGAGGAGAGAATTTCCCAAAGATTTGCTTAAGGGGGAGAGAAATTACAAAAGATTTAAGATAGGGGAGTAACATGATAAAAGAAGGGGATCAATTAAAATTTTGAAGCACACAAGTAGGGGGAGCAAGCTCATAAACTTGTATGTTGCATTTGTGTGTGCATCACATATGGTTGCTTGCATTTGCACTAGCTTTAGAAGCTTTCTCTCCGATATCTTGCTTGTGTGGTGTATGCTAGTTGTAGGCTTGATTGATGAAATGAAGAACTAGCATGCATAGGTAGTGTAACTAGACTATAATTTGCTTCACAAGTGGTACTAGAACCTTATCTATAATGTTGATCTCACGGGGTGTTCTAGTCTTTGTGAATGTCTAGTTACTAATGGTGCTAAGGATGGTGTATATTGGCAACTCTGATTGGTATCACGCTTCAAAGGTCCATTCTTTACACCTTAGCATCATTTGGTAGAAATTGACTCCTATATTTCCTATTCAAGCATATGTGCAAGCTTTCAAATCCAAACTATTAGCACATATGTAGGGGGAGTAATTGCTACCAATTTGGGTTTATGAAACTTGTCCATAACCTTTGCACATGGTAAAATGTTTGGGCAAGCAACATGAATCCAAGAAAATTTTATTGAAAATCTTTGTAAAAAGGGTTGTCATCAATTACCAAAAAGGGGGAGATTGAAAGCCCTAGTTTGGTTTTGGATAATTGATGAAACCCTAATACTAACCTCTATGCTAAGTGTGTATAGACTTAATGAGGTTGGTACATGCCAAGTGAAGGAGCAAGTGATGATCATGGTGATGATGGTGATAACCACAAGATGATCAAGTGCTCAACTTGAAAAAGAAGAAAGAGAAAAACAAAACCCTATGGAGTTCAAGGCAAAGGTATTGCTTAGGGTTTTGATTTTGGTGATCAAGACACCATAGAGGGTGTGATCACATTTAGGATAGATAGCCGTATTATAAAAAGGGGAACTCTTTGGCTAAGCGGTTATCAAGTGCCACTAGGTGTCATTATTCATGTGCATGCATTTAGAACCTAGTGAGCTAACTTAACTCCTTCGAAGAAAAATGTTTGTGAAAATGCTAACACACGTGCACATGTTGGTACACACTTTGTGGTGTTGGCACTCTTTGAGAAGGGAGTTGAAGTTTGAAGGGTACTCTTTGAAAGAGGATGGGTTCCTCTCTCCCTCCCGCCGAGTTTGCTCGGTGGGATTCGGCGCTTTTCGAAAAAATGAAGTGCATATTTTCTATTGCGCCGGTGGGAAATTTGGAGAAGTCGCGGGAGTGTTTCTCGCTGAGAAAACACTCACCGGACGCTGGCCACTGAGGCACCAGACGCTAAGTCTGAGTGTCCGGTGCAGACAGTGCCTGGCCCAGCTAGGGTAAGGCACCGGACGATAGGCACCGAACGCTGGCTTGAGCGTCCGGTGGTGCGCGTCCGGTGTGCGGGCGTTTTGCGATCCTCTCTGCGCATGGGTCTGGTGTGCACCGGACGCGTCCGGTGGCTTGCGTCCGGTGACCCTGCGAGTTTGCGGAGCTCTCTGCGCATGAGTCCGGTGTGCACTAGACGCATCCGATGCTAACTTGCTCAGCGTCCGGTGCACTGCAGGTGACCGTTAGACTCTGACACGAGCGTTTCGAAAGGTGACACGTGGCTGACTTAGGAGCACCGGACGCTGGTGTTGAGCGTCCGGTGCCCCTTTAAGAGCGTCCGGTGACCTCGAGTTTTTCCCAGTGAAAGAGCCAACGGCTCTATTTGTTTGAGGGGTCTATAGATAGTTGTTGGCCGGCTTAGGGCTCACCCTCTTGGCATTCTAACATACTTGACATACTTGTGAGCCTAAGCAAACACCTCCCACTCATCTCCTTCATAGATTTTACATTTTTGTGAGATTGAGAGTGATTCCAAGTGTATTTGCTTGAGTGATTGCATCTAGTGACACTTGGGGATCGTTCTAGCTACGGTTTTCTTGTTACTCTTGGTGGTTGCCGCCACCAAGACGGCTTGTAGCAGCGGAGGAGCATTGGCACGAGTTGGTGATTGTTCGTGGCCTCTCCCGGAGATTGTTAGGGGTCTTGTACCTTCCCCGGCGGAGAGCCGAAAGGTAACTCTAGTGGATTGCTCGTGTCATTGAGTTACCTCACTTGTGGGTAGGTTCTTGTGGTGTCCTAGTAAGGACGAGGTTCGTGCTACACCTCTTAGCCATCGAACCACCAAGTGTTGGTCGACACAACGGGGACGTAGCGTGCCGGCAAGCACGTGAACCTCGGGAGAAAAATTGTGTGTCTCTTGTGATTGTTCATTGGATTTCTCTCGGTGATTGGACTTCATATTATTGATTGGTTCATCCCCTCTACGCGGCGGTATAAAGTTCAAACCATCTCCTTTACATTCCCGCAAACTAGAGTAGCTTACTTAGTTGTATAGAAACTTTAGGTAGCTTTCTAGTGTAAGTAGTGACATAGCTCTTGTGTGCCTAGTGATTATATCAACTAAAATTGTTGGATAGGTGGCTTGCAAACACCCTATTAGAGCTAGAGGAAAAAGCTTCGCTTTGTTATTTACTAACCTCTTGCTCTAGTGAGTTTGTAGATTTTTTAAATAGGCTATTCACCCCCCTCTAGCCATATTAGGACCTTTCATATAGGCGGCTTGGGTAGCCTCCCCCGCCATCAGGAAGGAAGAAGGAAGAAGGAAGAAGCCATATGGCGTCCCTTGTACCGGTCGAATTCCCGGGCGTGGCCGCCGCGGCGCCGCCGACGCCCGGAGCCGACACCACAGCAGCGCGCGCGCCAACAACTCGGCAAATCCGCCGGCGACCTATCACCACGTCGCCTCTCCTTGTACCGAGAGAGATCATTTTTTTATGCAAGCCCCCGGTGCCTTGCTCGGGCGGACGCCGTATTTTTTATCTGCTTAAAGCTTTTGGTAAGGGTACGTAAGCTAGCTAGCTTCTCCACGCCGCTGATCTCTTTCATTCATTTTATAATTTTGATTTTTGTTGGTAGTCAACTGATATGATATGACAATGCACTAGTAGAAAGAGGCTCATAGCTGGCGCCCCATTTTTATACCACAGGCGGTTCTAGTTACGACGCGCCTGTGATATAAATCGGGCGGCGTCAGAGATTTTCGGCCGCCTGTGGAAACGTTTATCACAGGCGGTTGACTTATGTAAATGCTCTATTTACACTGGCGGTTGACTTAAGCAACCGCTTGTATTATCTCTGTATAAATACCCCTTCTTCCTCTCCGACCAGAACACAGTATCTCGCACCCACCTTCCATTGGAGGCGATTTTAGAGTTCCAGATTTCTCAAAATACAAGGGGGAGGTTTTGATCTTCATTTCTAGGAAGGAGGTCGCTAAAAGAGGTTAGTTTATGTCCCTATTGCCTCAATTTGCTCATTGTAGCTCAATTTGAGCCACTTTTTGGATCTAGGGTTTCACCATGAGTGAGAGAGAAGAATTGCTAGATTGATTTGTTGATATGGTTAGATGGGGTTGTTTAATATGGTTGGATAATGTCTCTCAACATGTTTGCTTCTCAATTTAGCTAGTTTTTACAAGATTAAACCAATGGTGTGTTCTTGTATATTTATGTAGAGAGATAATTGTTGATTTTTTTAATTATATGATAGTTAGGTTTTTTATTGTCACCTTCCACATCATCTATCTATTTATAATGAATGTTGTATTTATATAGTTATGCTATACTTAGGTTTTCTAATTTATGTCTCTCTCTCTTTATAAATTTTTCAATTTATTTATCAATATGTATGTATGTTTTATGAGTGAGAGAGAAGAATAGCTAGCTTCTTGTCTTTATTTGTTGATATGGTTAGATGGGGTTGCTTAATATGGTTGGATAATGCCTCTCAACATGTTTGCTTCTCAATTTAGCTAGTTTTTACAAGATTAAACCAATGGTGTGTTCTTGTATATTTATGTAGAGAGATAATTGTTGATTTTTTTAATTATATGATAGTTAGGTTTTTTATTGTCACCTTCGACATCATCTATCTATTTATAATGAATGTTGTATTTATATAGTTATGCTATACTTAGGTTTTCTAATTTATGTCTCTCTCTCTCTCTTTATAAAATTTTCAATTTATTTATCAACATGTATGTATGTTTTATGAGTGAGAGAGAAGAATAGCTAGCTTCTTGTCTTTATTTGTTGATATGGTTAGATGGGGTTGCTTAATATGGTTGGATAATGCCTCTCAACATGTTTGCTTCTCAATTTAGCTAGTTTTTACAAGATTAAACCAATGGTGTGTTCTTTGTATATTTATGTAGAGAGATAATTGTGGATTTTTTTAATTATGTGGTAGTTAGGTTTTTTATTATCACCTTCCACATCATCTATCTATTTATAATGAATGATGTATTTATATAGTTATGCTATACTTAGATTATTTTTTAATTATGTAACTTAGGTTTTTTCCTTTAATCTCAAGCTTAACCATAAACCCTAGCTAATAAACCCTAGATAAATCCTTTGTAAACCCTTAGATCATATGAATGGTGTTTTACAGGTAGTGATGGAGAGGTCATTTTGGATGTATAATTTATCAAGACTAGATCCATCATACATAACTGAGGTCCAGAGGTTTATTGATGCTGCTCAAAACCATGCTTCAAGAACAAGAAAGACGCACATACATTGTACATGCATGGATTGTAGAAATCTTGTTGTATCTAGTGACATTCAACAAATTCTTACTCATCTGGTCCGTCGAGGATTTATGAAAGATTACTTGATTTGGACAAAGCATGGAGAGGGTAGCTCTACGCCTTATACAACTGGAATTGTTGACGGGTTTGAGTTCGTACACGAGACACAACAACCTAATACCAATGGTCTAGCCACTGAACATGTTGTGCCAAATGTTCCTGATCATGGTTTTATTGGAGGAAATGAAGATGGCACCGAAACTAACATGGCTGCGGAAGATGCAGAATTTCTAGAGGCAATGTTGCGTCGTCATGCGGAAGATCCATCAGTGTTCTTCATGAAAGGTATGGAGACCCTAATGAAGGCAGCAGAAGAGCCTTTGTATGATGAGTCCAAGGGTTGCACCAAAGAGTTCACGGCGCTGCGGTCTGTGCTAAAATTGTTAGTGTGCAAAGCTAGATATGGTCTTTCTGATGCTGGCTTTGATGCGTTCTTAAGCATTATCGCAGACATGCTTCCTAAGGATAACAAAGTGCCTGCTAACATATATTATGCAAAGAAGCTAATCAGCCCACTCACAATGAGTGTTCAGAAGATCCACGCTTGTAGAAATCATTGTATCCTATATCGAGGCGATGATTATAGAGACTTGGACAGCTGTCCCAAGTGTGGTGCAAGTAGGTACAAGACAAATAAAGACTACATAGAGGAAGAGTGTGTTGCCTCTGTGCCTAAGGGCAAAAAACGAAAGAAGGCCCAACAAAAGACCCAGAAGAGTAGTTCAAAACCCACCGGCAAAGAAAAGGAAGAAGTAGACTATTATGCGCAGAAAAAGATTCCTGCTTTGGTGATGTGGTACCTTCCTGTGATCGATCGATTGAGGTGCTTGTTTGCTAACCCAGAGGATGCCCAACTTATGAGCTGGCATGCTTCTGATGAGCACAAAGACGATGGGAAGCTTCTGCACCCAGCCGATGGCCAGCAGTGGAAAGATTTCAATGAAAACCACAAGGACTTTGCTAATGAACCAAGGAATGTTAGGTTCGCACTGAGTACTGACGGAATGAATCCATTTGCTGAGAGGAGCAGCAAGCACAACACATGGCCAGTGATCCTCACCATCTACAACCTCCCTCCATGGTTGATGCAGAAGCGAAAGTACCTTTTACTAACCATCCTTATCTCTAGACCTACACAATCTGGAGTTGATATGGATGTTTTCTTGGAGCCCTTAATGCAGGACATGAAGATACTATGGGCAACAGGTGTTCAAATACTCGATGAGTACCGCAAAGAATCATTCACACTGAGAGCAATTATCTTTGTTACGATCAATGACTACCCAGCTCTCTTTACATTATCAGGCAGTTCAAGGGAAAGTTAGGTTGTGTGGTATGCATAGATGACACCGCTTACGTGTCCCTAACTGCATCTAAGAAGATAGTGTACATGAGGCATAGACGCTTCTTATCAAAAGGACACAGGTACCGGCTGAAAAAGATGGATAAGTACTTTGACAATAATAGTGAACTACAGACTACTGCTCCATCAGGTAACAGTAAAGGCTAAAGAGGTTTCAGCATAGTCAGCAAACTCAAATTTGTTTTTGGGAAGAAGACAAAAGATGGAAAACCAAGAAAGAATGTCAAGCCAGCTCCAGGGGCTACATTCAAGAAGAAGTCAATTTTCTTCGAGTATTTGGAATACTGGCCAGAGTTAGACGTCTGCCACACGATCGATGGTATGCACGTTCAGAAGAACGTGTTTGAAAGCGTAATTGGCACCTTGTTGGACATGAAGGGCAAGACAAAGGAAGGATTAAATTCATGCTTGGACATGGTACAGTTAGGCATAAAAAAATAACTTCACCCTGTTAGGCTAGAAAATGGGAAGTACCACCTCCCGGTAGCAAGCTACAACCTCAACAATGAAGAGAAACATGAGATGTGTGTGTGGTTGAAGAAATTGAAAGTCCCATCTGGATTCTGCTCTAGCATACAGAGTATTGTGTCAATGAAAGACCTTACACTCACCAACTACAACTCACATGATTGTCATGTCATATTGACTACTTTTCTCCCTATTGCCATTAGGGCTATAAACCCAGTGTGGATAAAGGTTGCAGTTACACGGTTGTGCTACTTCTTCAACAGGATCTCACAAAGGGTCATTGAACGTGATGAGTTGGCGTCTCTTAAGGAATTCGTAGTGGAGACAGTTTCACAGTTTGAGATGTGTTTTACCCTAGCATTCTTCGATGTGATGGTTCACCTTGTGGTGCACTTGGTTTCACAAATAGAGGCATTGGGTCCCATGTATTTGCATGAGATGTGGACGTATGAACGCTTCATGTCAATACTAAATGGCTATGTATCAACTCGTGCTCGTCCAGAGGCGTCTATGGTAGAGGGGTACTTAACCGAAGAGGCCATTGAGTTCGGAGGTCCATTCTGCAATAGGGTCCTAAAAGACTAGGTTGCAATAGGTTTGCCTCCGTCACGAAACGAGGGTAGGCTGAATGGAAGAGGTAGGATGGGAAAGAAATCATACGTCCCAAAAGATTACAATTCAGTCCTCGAAGCACATCACAGCGTCCTGCATCAGCTCTCGATAATGGAGCCTTTGATCAATCTACACATTGAAGAGCTTCAAAAACATAATCATGGGCACACAGATGAATGGATAATGAAGGAACATAAGAATCAGTTCACCTCATGGCTAAGGGAGCAGGACATTCCAGATGGGGAAACACTCGAGGAACGCACCATCAAGGTCTTGGCATCTGGGCCATCACGCCAGGTCACGACTTGTCAAACTATGACATTAGTGGCTTCACGTTCTGTACCAAGTCCAAAGACCAAAAGAGCATGGCACAAAATAGTGGTGTTCGATGCGACGCCTTAGACTCTGAAACCGGTGAGGAAACAACTTACTTTGGCTTTGTTGAGGACATATGGGAACTAGACTATGGTACATTTCAGATCTCTGTATTTTGGTGTCAATGGGTTGAAGACAAACATGTCACAGTGGACAACTATGGGATTAGAGTTCTAGATCTAAGCAAGGTAGGCTACAAAGATGATCTATGGATAATGGCTAACCGTGCTGCACAGGTCTTCTATGTTGAGCAGGTCCTCTCTCCTAATGATAAGAAGAAAATTACGAACCATCTAAAGCACATAGATTTCCCTAGAAAGCAACAAGCCATCGGAGTTGATGGTGTATCTCACTTCGATGAATTTAACCAGTTTCAGTGACATGTCTCTCTTTGTAGACGACCATCCAGTAAAGATAAGGAATGTTGAGCGAAGCATTCTACAGAGCTCGTTGCCTTGGGTGTGTCACGATGGACAAGAAAGAACAGTAGCTGTCTAGATTTTATTTGTCATTTGCCATGTAATCTATTTATGATAAAATGTGTACCTTATGCTATGTGCCCTTTTCTATTTCTACATGTAAGGGTTACTAGTGCCATTGATGTCGTATTGGTCTCAAACTTTTACTAAGGGTTACTAGTGTCATTGATGAATCCACCAAGTTTGGGATTTTTCTGATGTGGTTTGTTACTTTATCCGATTTAATTGAATTTCCGTGCGACGTCACCCACTAATTAGCGCTTGAACTAAGTCTACCCCTGAAATGACTCCAAATGGTGCCAAATTTCTCTACAGGGTCTTATATACCATAGAAAATAAAACTTCCTTGTGGTTGGTGGAAAAACCTAGAGGGATCTATGTGTAGTCCACCATTTTTCATCTCATTTAGCACAAAGAAAAATGTAATAATAGCTTGCATGACCAGAAAATCCTAAGATCTTGTGTGGGGTTATCATTTGAGTGTAGAAGCTTGCCAAAAAAATTTCAAGACATTTGGAGATAGGCATAACATACATGCTTCACAAACGTATAAGAGTCATTCCACCGAACTATGCTCAAACATATGGGATCCTCACATTTATATTGTCAACGATAAATTGCACAAAGGAATATATCTTTCATAGCATTTACACACTATAATAAAGCTAACAAAATTGGATTTACATTTTTCTGGTATTCCTAGAATTATTTATGTATTAAACAAGATATGAGGCACATATTCAATTTAAATCATTTTAAATAAAGCTGCATACAAAAGTACCTCAAACATAAAATTTCATATTTTTAACATGTGTCTCTGGTCAAGAGGAACACAACAAAAAAATTTTCACTAATTTAGGATAAATATTTTTGAAGATATGATTTTTTGAATCATTTAAATAATTTCTAAAAATATATATAAGGAAAACTTTAAATAAATTGAAAATCCATTTGTACAGGCGGTTGGCTTAGCTAACCGCCAGTACTAATGCATTAGTACTGACGGTTGGCTAAGCAAACCGCCTGTACAAATGCATTAGTACAGGCCGTTGGCTTAGTCAACCGCCTGTAGAAACCATTTCTACAGGCGGTTGACTAAGCCAACCGCCTGTACTAATGTCCGCCTATATAACCCTAGGTCTTCTCCGTCCGAAAATTTTCTAAGTCTGGCGCCCTGTTCATTCAAACTAAGCCGACACGCTGCCGAAATTTTCCACCGCCATCGCCGCCGTTGTTGCCGACCTCGACGTCGTCGCGCGGTGACCGTCTCCTCCGCCCTCGACGCCGACACCGCCCCGCGGTGAGAGCCTCTCCTGCTCGCGCGTTCTCTCTCTCTCTCTCCCTGCGCATCCTCGACGTGGCGGCGGTGGTGGTGGGGGCGCGATGGTGGCGCTGCCCGGACGGAGAAGGGGGGCGGCCGCGGTGGTGGTGGTGGAAGGGGAAGGGATGGCCGCGGTGGCGATGGTGGAAGAGGATGGGGCTGGTGCGGGGTGTGCGGTGGTGGAAAGAGCGGTGCGGTGGCGGCGGCGACTGGAGGTAGGGGATGACCCCGATATGTGGGGTCCACCTGCCAGAGAGAGGGAGAGAAGGGAGAGGGAGTGACGGCCTGCTGGGCCTGTTGGGCTGGAATTTTTTTTTAACAATTTTTTTATGAAAAAATTGAATAAAACCGTAAAAAACAGCAGAAAATTTTAAAAATGAGATAAAATAAAAATAAAATCAGAGAATATTATTATGTCTTTTACATGTGATTTTATTCATAGTTATTATTTTATAAATACTTGTTATTATTTCTCTTTGCATACGTATTAGTGTGTATATGTAAATTTAATTTTATCTTTTTGTTATAATCTCTTTGTAAATCATTTAATATATGTGTGTATGATATATTAGTGTATATGTTAGTGTATGATATATTATGTATATATTAGTGTATGATATATTAGTGTATATATTAGTGTATGTAAATTTAATCTGTTTATATATGTAGTAGTGTATATGTAAATCATTTAATATATTAGTGTATGATATATTATGTATATATTAGTGTATGATATATTAGTGTATGTAAATTTAATCTGTTTATATATGTAGTAGTGTATACGTAAATCATTTAATATATTAGTGTATGATATATTATGTATATATTAGTGTATATATTAGTGTATGTAAATTTAATCTGTTTATATATGTAGTAGTGTATATGTAAATCATTTAATATATTAGTGTATGATATATTATGTATATATTAGTGTATGATATATTATGTATATATTAGTGTATGATATATTAGTGTATATATTAGTGTATGTAAATTTAATCTGTTTATATATGTAGTAGTGTATATGTAAATCATTTAATATATTAGTGTATGATATATTATGTATATATTAGTGTATGATATATTAGTGTATATATTAGTGTATGTAAATTATTTAATTTTATGTATAAATTACATAGATTTCTGCGATGAGTTCTCCGCACAAGGACGAAGCACTGCAGTCCCAACCCACGGAGCAAGTAGAAGGGTCAACTGACCCTATGGAACAAGCTCGTGAGGTCATGAAACAAGTAGAAACGGGCGAAGCATCAGGTTCGTCCTATGAACAAGAAGCTAGCGACGACATGGAGCCTCCAGAAGTGAGAAAGACTCGTCGTGAATTGGCACGTGACCCCGATTACAATCCAGAAGCCGATGAGGTAAATTAGAGACATTCACGATTTCATGTAATTAAATGATTTCTATTCATAGTTCCTACATATAAACACGCCCATGATTCACATGTCTATACTCAGGAGGTAATGTCTCAGTTTAGAGAGATGATGTCTCAGGAGGAAGTGGCACACGAAGACGCACCGGAGGAAGTGGCACACGAAGATGCACCGGAACCGACGACAGCAACGACGAGCCCTGAGAGGCCATGTCAGTCTAGGAAAAGGAAGCGACAAGGTTTGAAACGAGGCGAGAGAGGGTCAAACCAATTTCCAGATGACACATATGCCATCACAGATGTGAGCCCTACCGGACAGCCCCTAGCTCCAGAGGAGGCCCTACCCAAATACAGGAACACAATTGGTTTCTGTGTGAGAGACTTTCTTGATATCACAGTTAAGAACTGGGCCGGTGTGTCGAATAATCACAAGATCAAAATTTGGGATAAGATTAAGACCAGGTTCTAGTTTCCTAGGAATATGCCAGAAGATTTAGTGAAGGCATATACAATGAAGCAATGTGCGGTTAGTTTCCGAAATTAGAGGTCGGAGATGAATGTCAAGTATGCAAAGACAGGGATGGATCCGACATCCAAATACAATATTACTAAAGGGCAGTGGGCTGTTTTTCTAGAGCAGAGGAATGACCCTAACTTCTTAGCTCGGAGCGAAGCCAACTCCCAGCTCGCAAAGAGGAACAAGTACCACCACCATCTAGGCACAGGTGGTTACCGGCAACAAGTTCCTAAATGGAGGCAAGAAGAGGCTGCGAAGAAGGCAGTAGGGTTGCCAGTGTTGTCCGAGTAAGTCGGTGAAAGGTTCGCGAATTGGATCCGTGCTCGGAAAACAAAAGAAACCGAGACAGGTGTGTCCTTTGAAGACCCAATGCTTGATGAAGCAATGAAGAGCATCTTTGCTGTGGCAGGCATGCAGCAGGAAGGCAAGTTTACGCCACGAAGGGAGAGGGACATCCTTAGTGTTGGCCTCGGTAACCCCGAGCATCCTGGCCGTGTTCGAGGCATCTCATCCAAAGAAGGATGGAAGGATGGATTCAGCCCTCAATGGGCAAATGAGTATAAGAAACGTGATCGGTACAAGGATCAAATGGCAAATTATTTTCAGGAAGAGGCTAAGAAAGACTTCCAAAAGATGATGGAGAAGTTGCTAGAAAATCCTCCTCCTGAGTTGATGCAGAAACTAGCGAGTGCCATGTCAAATGCAGCTACCCAAATGAGCACTCAAGCTCCCCAAATGTAGCTAGTCCCAGTGGTGTCGCAACCGTTGGTGGCATCAAGTGAAACAATCATTCCAAGCAGTGTCGCATCTATGGCAAATAAGGATCACTATCTAGTTGATGACATTGTTAGTTCTACACCTTGCTCCCTTGTCATAAGATATGGGATTAACAATCATCATACAAGGGAAGTAGCCACGGGAAAAGCGATCCCAGGAGGACCTAAATACCATGGTGCTGACATCCCTAAAGACTACTGTAGAGTAGAGGTATCAACCGTGGTCCAAGGATATGAGAACGAGATTCTAGACATCCCTGGTCCCGAGGACATTGTGAAACTGGGACAGGCGATAAACAATTTCATCCTATGGCCTCGGAGGGACGTGCAACTAAGGGAGCCACCACCACCCTCTCAAGAGATGCCACTAACCCAAGAGTCGTCAGCTCATGTCGATCCTCTTCCTAACCCACCGCCTTCACCTCCCCAGTCTCTTCCTGACCCACCATAATCACCTCTCCATGTTTTCCCTATCCATCAACCATCTTCTCTCCATGATCTTTCTACCCCACAGTCAACACAATCTCCACCACCATTCAATTCCACCCCTTCCCCACAACTGAAAGATCCAGAACCAATAAGTGAGCCACCAAAGGTGCCAAAGAAGAAAGTATTTCCGATACCTAAGTTGATTTCACCATTCGAGCCAAAGAAAAAATCAGCTGGGCAAGTGAGATTTTTGTCAGGCATTGCTTCAAAACGCACAATACAAGAGCATGAGATTTTTGAGCTAGCAAAGTCAGAGGTGCCAACGCCTAAGGTCATAACTCCTGTCAATTTTAAGGTGCCAACTGCAGAAGACTACAAGACTATCCCCAAAAAGTACGTGTGGGGAAAGCCTCTACTCAGTCGGACCAAACTTATGAAGAAACCAAGTGGTATAAAAAGGTTTCATGACTGGTACATGAGAGCCTCTTCTGCTGGCATCGACACCATAAGCATGCGCATACCACAAATAGCATTTCTTAGCCAGAGTACTGACAAATGCATGCTTACATTTGATGACATGTGGGCACTAATGAACCATGAGATGCTAGATGTACAGATCGTAACGACATTTGCATTGTAAGTGTTACATAGTTACACACATTGTAGTTGCATCAATTTTCAATATCTGACATGCTTCTGTCTTGCAGAATGTTATATGATCAACAAGATATGTATTTTGGTTCGGACCTAAATTATTGTGCCGAAGAAAGGAATGCCTATCTCTGCCCAATAGATATAGCCGAAGATCGGCACATATTCCGGATCGGGAATGACAACACAGAGGTATAGGGTTTGGAAGGTGCAGAACGGGATGAGAAACTCCGAAAGTTGAAACTTGAATTTGATGCCAAATACGCCTTCTACATTGGACATTCACTAATAAAGTTTCAAGACAGCAAAGCGGTGGTGGCCCCGTACCACTTTGGGTAAGTGTGAGTTTACAAATATCTATCTAAATTATTCCAATGCATAAATGCATCATGGATTTAATTTGAGCAGGAGGCACTGGATATGCTTCATCATTTATCCCAAGGAGGGAAGGGTGTTGGTACTAGACTCCGCAGATTACGCGAAAGAAAGCTATGCTCCATTCATCAAACTGCTAGAGCTGTAAGTCAAGCTATGCATGCATACTTAAGCATAGTGAGAAATTGACAATAACATGGTGATTCTATTTGAGATCATAGGGCATACAGGTTCTATAAGATAAATCATGGAAAGTGCGAGTCCAAGAGACCAGGGCAACCATTGGAGGTTATACATAACTGGCCGGTACGTATAAAAATTTACTAGTATGAATACAAATCATACACATACGACCACAGTTGCAACTATAATTAAATAACCACTCTCCTGTTATACAGTGCATGAAGCAACCACCGTTATCTGTCCTCTGTGGCTACTACGTGTGCGAGAACATGAGAGAAAACGGACGATATATGCAAGGAACCCTAACAAGGTAATATAAGTAATAGTCTATTAAAGTTGGAATTCATAAAATATATAATGTTTATAAACTTTCTTTGTAGGTATATAAGCAAAGGACGGCGGAGCGCATGGACGAACGTGCTTTAGACAACATAGTTGAGGACATCTGCTCGTTCATCATGAAGCATGTCATTCCACGTGAAGGCAAATATCATGATGATGAAAGCCAATTATCCAGGCCAGAGTTCCGAGTGCTAACAGAGATTAGTAAGCTCAAACTTACTAAAGAGGGTTATTAGAGGACAGAAACAAACTTTGATGTATATATATATGATGTGTGATGATGGATATACTCTTGTAATTAACTTTATGTCTTTGAGCACCAAACTTTGATGTATACAAATGTATGTATGAGATGAAGTATTTAAATTACATGTTGCTATGTTAGAAGACCAACCAATATCAATATATTTAAATAATAATAATAAAATAATAAATAAATAAATAAATAGATAAATTAAAAAATAAATAAATAATACATATTTTAATAGGTTTACACAGGCGGCTCTCTTAGGAAAGCGCCTGTGTAAATGAACATTTACACAGGCGGTTTCCTAAGAGAGCCGCCTGTGTAAAAGGTTTATACTGGCGGCTCTCAAGTGACCGCCTGTGGAAATGGACGATTTGTACTGGCCTCCAGCGCAGGCGGATCCGGAAAACGCTTGTAGAAATATGTTACCAACCGCCTGTATAGTGTGCCAGTGTACTAGTGATATTGCTAATTCTTGTTTTTTTTCAATTTATTGCAGGCTTATTTCGTTCTTATGATTGTTGGTACTTTGGTTATTATCATACAATCGGTCCCCACAATGACATGGATGGAGATCCTGCCTTGGTTACCGACATGGGCTGCGATAGCATCCGTCTTCATTATCTGTTTCGGAGTATGCTTTATGACACCAATGGAACCAACAAGTAACTACGTAGTTGACTAGGGATAAAAACGGTACGGATATTTTCCGACCGTATTTGAGACCGAATTCGTTTAGAGGGGTTTAAATCTGTCTGTATCCGAGACCGAATATTCAACATCCGATACCGTATCCGTATCGAATACTTAAATCGTATATTTATGATGTCGATATCTAATATTATCTTATCCGACATGATTGATATTATCCGTATTCGAATTCGAATCCGACCAGAAATATGAAAACAAATATGATATCGGATATCCATCCGTATCCGATCCGTTTTCATCGCTACTAGTAGTGATACGTCATTCGTGTGTGACCACAAGTTCTTTTTCTAACGGCGAAGCTATGATATATATGTGGTGCCGCACCAACGAAAATTTTATTTAGCTCTAAACTTAAAACGGTGAGAGCAAAAGTGAGGGACGATAGACGGAACCAATTTCCTAACTAAAATGCCCCATCGATGCGCACATTGTCCTACACCCGTTGTCAGAACTAAGGAATGGCACTACGCTGCGACTTGTAGGAGGAAAACATGAGAGGATGAGCTACATGGGCTTTTGCTGTGAACGTGGCCCAAGTGCCTAACTAAAAATATATTGAACGTGGCCCAAGTGCCTATTTATATGATAGAAATTGTCATCATTGCTTGTTGGATTATTTGACAACTAGAAATGCTGTCGTATTTGACAATGAGAGCTGCAACCTCGTAAAATGGAAGATCATTTTTTTCTCAAATAACTGCGTATCATTGTATTAATTAATAGAAGGAAAAAAAAGGAGCCGTACAAACTCAAACAAACCACACACGCAGACTCACGCGCGCACGCGCACACACACAAAATAAACTCCTATTAACAGATTAACAAAGAAGAAAAAAACACCTGAGACTAAGAAAAAGACCTGACCACCAAACTCCCTTTGTCTATTCTCCTGAGCTGGGTTCCGGGACAGCCCCTTGGCCAGGACCAAAGCATAGCTTCCTCCCAAGCAAGAGTCAAAGCTGTGATCAGATTTGGGGTGGCTCCATTGAAGACGCAGTCATTACGATGCTTCCAGATGGTCCAGGCGCCTAAGATGATAAGAGAGTTTAAACCCCTTTTCACATCACCATTGACCATCAAAATTGTCTTGTCCCACCAGACATCAAAGGAGGAATCAGAAGGCTGTGGGGCAAGAGCTGCCAGACCAAAATTGTGCAAGATGACAAGCCAAAACTGTTTTGCAAACACACAACCAATAAGAAGGTGTTGGATGTTCTCATCCTCTTGATCACAAAGCGGACATTGGTCGGGATCGCGCCAATCTATCAGCTGTCCAGAGCTTGGGTTGGTGTGAATCAAAGCCAAGCAAAGCCTGAAAGGGCCTTTGAGCATGTGGTGAGAGATTTACACTCAGTCCTTTCGTGTCTCTTTTTTCTTTGGGCTTGCAAGCTTTGTACCCTGTACATACTGTAAATTTGTGATTCTATATATCTATAAAAATTATAATTAGATTGCCTCCCTTGTTGACCTTTTAAAAAAAGTTTTCCTCTATCAAAAAATTACATGCGTAGTATTTTTATAGAAAAATAGATTACCTGCGATCATGCTATGGCATAATATTTCAGCCATCTAAAGTAACAACCTGAATAAATTTGTTGCCATGGGTATCATTGTAGTTTTTAACGAAGTGTTAGTATTTTTGTTATATGAGTCATTGAAGACACATTTTTCATGACTCTCCATAAATATATTTTTATTGTTCATGCTTAATTTATGTACATTTACTTAAAGTTAATTTTTTATGCATCAATTGTAATATAAGTGGGTACCTAGAAATATATACAAATTTATGGTTATTTAGATTTGTTTAGGGGTTACTTTATGTTATATTTCATAGCTGCAAAGGTGGGTAGTTTAGATGTAAATTTAAGGGTTTACTTAGATTATCTATAATAACTATAGAGTTAATAATTTTGCTATAAATTTAGGGGTTTACTTTAGATTATGTTTCATAATGTTAGAGATGGATAATTTTTCATGCAAATTTATGGGGTTATTTTTTTCATAATGTTAGAGGTGGGTAATTTCTTAAAAAGCATATCTAATAGCTATTATTTTCCATGAGAATAATAGTCTACCAATGTAACCCCCTAAAATTTCCCTTCTTTCAAAATAGATGGATTTGAATTATTAAAGCAATTTTGTGAGCATTCAAATACAAGAAAATAATAATTTTTGGAAACTAAAATTTAATATAAGATTAGAAATATATTGATGCATGCATGCTGGTGCATTTTTATTGTGATAACTGATTCAAAATTCAAATTAGAAAATGAGTTTGGAAAATTGTTTTGGAAAAATAACAGGAAAATTCCCTCTCCTTTCCCGTCCTCCATTTTGGCCTACAAGGCCCAACTCCTCCCTGGCCCGCGCACCCTCCCTCCTTGCTTGGGCCGGCCTAGCTCGGCAGCAGTTGCAGCGCCTCCCCCTTCCCCTTTGCTCAATGACAGGCGGGGGCGTCTATCATCCATGTCCTCCCGCAACCGCCCGCATGCAGCGCCTGTGGTAAGGCTGAAACTGTCGGCTACCCCTGCTCTCACTCCCCCACGACCTCCCAGCGCCTTGACCTCTATTTAGGAGTGCCTGGACCCCGCTGTCGCCCCTTTCTCGCTCGCTCTCTCTCCCGTGTGTTCGCCCGAGCACCACAAAAACCGCCGCAGGAACCACCATGATCCATCGCACTTTACCCCATCGAACCAAGCCTCTGTTGTTGCCGTTTTTCACCGTGGTGAGTGCGCCTCCTTGCCCTCTTCCTTCCCGACCTTCTCCCATGCGAAATGGTGCCCTTAGCGCCCTCCCCTCGCTCGCCAATGGGCTTCATGGCCACCGGCCATGGCGCGGGCCGTGCGAGCCCTTCCCCGGCTGCGCAAAGGGCACATGCGAGTTTGCCTTGCTCTCCTCTTTCTCCATGCCACCGGCCATGGAGGCGCCGCCGCATCCCCTGTCCTCTCTAGTGGCCGCCCCCACTCTCTCTCCCGTTGATCAAATCCAGGCGTTCATTTTAAATTCGATGGCTGATATCTCCCTGTACCCCTTCGTGGGAGTTTTTTTGCTTAAGAGCCCCCTAGATCTTTGAAATCCCGCCCGTAATCCTCTGCCAAAATAGATTCCAGAATTTTCTTATTTTTTAATCATTTAATCTTCAGGGTATCTACCGAATTACCACTACAAAGTTTTGCTTATAAAATCGTCGTTTTAGCTCTGACCCGATCAGTTCAACTTGCATCAGATTCGTAATTTTGTAAGCTTCACGTTGGTATCACTGTTGTATAGGTTTGCCACTGTTAGATTTTCTAGATAAATTCAAATCCGTAAGTCACTTTAGAGAGTTAGTTTAATTCGTAACTTTCGCGTCTTAGCTTTGATTTTTGTGAAGTTCGCGTTGACGTTATCGCAGTAGCACGTAGATATTTTTGGTAAACCTTTTATTTATATTTATTTATTGCCGATGTCCTGTTCTAACTTTAGGAATATTTTCTTGCATGTTTGTCATCGGAATGTGTGTTGTTGTGACGCGTTGATCGAGTTCAGACGAGGAGGAGTACTACAGGAATCTGGAGTTTTTCAAAGATCAGCAGGACCAGCAGAACTTTGTGATTCAAGGGAAAAATAACATGGGCCTACCTTGATGTCCTACTTTAATCATCATCTCATATTGTTGGTGTCTAAATTTTATCAACTATAAGGACATCCTAATTGTTTGATGACATAACACCTTGACTCCTAAGAGTTTATTGCATATGGGTAGATTTGTTAGTACTCTAACTATATACATGATCTATACTTCAGTTATGGAACCTATGGAATAATTGATATAACATGATTATAAAAACTAGAAATTAGGGCTATGGAGCAAATGACTTCCGATCATATTGCCCTAGACCCTCCATAAGGACTTATCTGTCAGCAAAAGTTGAGATTGACAGTGCAACCAGGAGAGTCACATGGCTCTGACTTTGACCCAGTAATAACATCTTTTCTAACTCGTTAGAGGTTACCCAAAACGTCACAAAAGGGGCTTTGCCACTTTGAGTGTAGTGCTGCTCCTGTTTTTGTGAGTATAACCGTGAAGGATTTGTGTCATATAAAAGAGGGGTTTTTTATATCTGCCTGCCGAGGAAACCTCGCAGCCCTAATTGGTTAGAATAGACCTATGGAAGGCCTCGTAGTGTACCCTACCCGCTCACCTAAGGAGTGTTTGGGGGTCGATGGACCTCAAGCATATGGGCAACGCGACTCACGGTAAAACTCCACCACCTCTGCAGAGTATAAAACTGTTATAACAGTTGTGCTCACGGTCATGAGCGGCCTAGAAAACTTACATAATAACTGGTTAGCTACAATGATGTTATACTTGATGATTAATAGTGATGTTATAATGTTGATTTAATGATTCATTATGGTTCTGACAATTGATCATATGGGTTATTTGGGAGCTTAAGCATATCTTAACATTAAATAATGCTAAAATTTGACTTGCTAAAATGCTAATGCAGTAAACCGAGTCTAACTTTTTGAGCCTCATGAATCCTATGTTATTTTTGTGGAGTACGAATTGTACTCATGCTTGTTTATATTTCTTTTTAGATAAAAATCCCGGTTGGGTAACAGATAGAGGTGGCTATGAGGATTTTTCTAAGGACTTTTAGTCTTGTGTTTCACCAGTCGACCTTCCTTGTATGATGGACTCTGAGAGAGTTATCTTATTTTGTTTCAGTTGTTGTATTAGACTATGTGTTGTTTAACTATGTTTGTTTAAACACTGCGAAGATGATATGTAATTTTATGACTTATGTGTGTGATTATTTCTTGGACACACATGAGTTTATGCATTCAATTTTATCTTTGAAATTGGGTGTGACAACCAAATTAACAACCAGATATTTTTTGTGAGAATATATATATATCTACGAAAGAATATATATATATATATATATATATATATATATATATATAAGTGCTATTCTATACCCTAGGTGTAGAATACTATTCTACACAAAGTGTTATACTTGTTTGGACAAGCAAATCGATCAGCAATTAGGTCTGGCTTGCTTCCGGAAATGTCAAGTTCTCCATATCTGAGCGAGTATCCTAAATCGTTGAAGAGAGAGAAAAAGAGAAGGGTGTTCATTTTCAGCCTAGAGTCTAGTAGGCTAATTTTAATGGAGTTTTATTAGATTTTTATAGACATTAAATATGCTCATGTAGCACCATATTATAAAGAGAGACATGACAAGAGTTTTATAAGAGTAGAGAGAGTTTTATAGAGATAAAATTCTTCTATACTGTTTCTAAAATTTATATGCGTGTTGAAAACTGGGTCATAAAACTCTCATTGAGGATGGCCGTAGGATAGCTGGGAGGGCACTGACATTCAGCCCAAATGGTCTTAGTGAGTGTCAGCAACCCCTGCTGATCCTGGATTGTGAATCATTCCGTCTATCTTGGATGTGCGTAATTGTTACTTAGTTTCAACTGATAGCTCTGTTTGCAGGAGGTGTACAGGTAAAGAAAAATGAAGAAACAGGGACTCCAAAAAGAGTGGAATTCACATCTGGCAGTGGTTTCTTGGCCAAATTTCTGCAGGTCCAAACTTTAGTAACCCCTTGACCAAACTTTACATAAGTGCCTTTATGCAAGCACAATAATAGATATACTGTTCTTCTCACAAAAATGTTAGATTTTTGTTTTTTCCCTGGCGTTGCTTATCAGGCTGTTGTTCCTTTTGTAGTGAGCGGCAGCCTCTGTTCCAAGTTGTCATGAGATTTCACGGCAAATCTCTTGCCGTTTTCTGGGCATCAAACTTAAGGTATACAGTACCTGTGTTCCAACATTTGGTTCAGAACACAGGGGTCCATCACCTTGCATAGTGCTCTGCCTCTGCTGCATCTTCTGCTCCCATTAGCAGCGCGCCAGGGGAATTAAAATTCAGAAGCTTTTCTGCAGATAATGCCACTCATGGGCTTTTTAGCAGCCCCCCTCTACCTCTCCTGCTGCACTTTAAAAAGCTGCCTGCGGCTACACAGAGCTTAGCGCTAGTTTAATTCGGCAGCACGCCACAACACTGGGCTTTGTCATGCACACACACATAGAGCACAGATCTGAACAGGAACCTAACCGCTGCTGCTTGGATTAAGCAGCTAGAGAAAGAAAAGAGGGAGATCAAAAGAAGGGCCTGCAGTGATTACTAGGGTTCTTTTCTGCTTTCGTCTTTGTGTTTTCTTTTGCAGCATTGCTGCTGGCTGCTCTTGGCTCTTGGTTCTCTGCTGGTTGTTGCATTGTTCCTCAAACTGCGTATATACTTTCCCCCCCTTGAAGCGCTCCTTTTGGGGCAAATGGCTTTGTGATGATTAGGGCTTGGCCTTTTGCTGCCCTTTTGGGCCATATGTTACCAAATATTTCTTTGACTGTGACCACTACCTCTCAGATTAGTTTGAAAAGATCATGCGTACACTCAGAGCTTCACAATACAGCATCAGTGCCGGAATCCTAGAAAGAAGGTACGTAACAGGTTGCTCTCTCTCTCTCTCTCTCTCTCTCGCTCGCTCTCTCTCTCTCTCTCTAACAGTTGCATACATGCATATGTAAGTTCAGAACTTCAGATGCAATATTAGTCACTTTTAGTTATTAGGTTCTTGAGAAGAAGTCTGTAGAATTACACGAAGATGCACAAAACTGATTCGTGTATTCGAGAAATGATCGATATTGAGCTAGGAAGACTATATGATTGAGTAATGAGGGAGATCTCTTGGGATGGAAGGCGTGAGGGGGAAGTCATTTCTGATCGTTACCTCTGGGACTGGGAGTAGCTGTTAACCGACCCCTTTTCTCTCTTCGTATCCCCATAAAGAACAATGTTTCGAGCACATCTTTTGATGCAAATTCACGCAGTAATGACCGGTCAATGATCCTGCAAACCTTGCTTTGTTATCTGCTGCTTTGGCTTTCCCTGGCTGATAATTCTGCTCGATCCTAGTGGTACTGCTGCACACCATTTGAACAAAATGTTACCACCAGGATAAAGCAAGCTAGCTCTAGCTGGTAATTGATGATATCAACGTCACTGAACTTCCCTGACTGGTTTGTAATTTCAGTAAGCCCATGTGCATGTTGATGCAAATCGACCCTAGCTAGACAGTGGTAATTTTCTTGTAATGAGTAATGACAGTGTGGCACTGAAATTTGAGAGGTTGCCTGAACTTGCATTGGTTGTAACACACTGAATGTGTTAATTTCTGTGTCTGGCTAGTACATACTCCTACTAAGGTCATCCGCAATGGTTATCAAATAGCTAGCTAGGAGGAATTCTATTGGCTCTCAATAGCACTTTACAAATAGCTAGCGAGATGATGTATAAAAATAATAAAAAAGTAGCACTCTCATTGGCTATCGAGGAGAGAGATCAAATAGCTAGCGACTTTCTAATAACTAGCGACTCATAAATTGCTAATCTAGCACAATCTTCTAGAAATAACTCTCTCACAATACTCTCTACAATAGCTAGTGACTTTCTAATAGTTAGCGACTTCTTAAGCTAGCTATTTGCAAATTACCATTGAGAGCCAATAACATTCTTTCTAGGATCAAATAGCTAGCGATTTGAACACCATTGCGGACGCCCTCATACACAGTCTGCTTTTGAGGAGCAGGAATGCTGAAAAGCCCCTGCTTTGCTGAACATCATGCATGTGGCTGTTTTTCAGTGCTCCGACGTACGCTACAACTGCAAACTGCGAGTGACTCTAATCTTTGCCATGCATGATGGATACACACATACCTACTACTGCCTACACTACATACAGAGCATATGGGCAGTAAGGGGACGGACGCTTTATTCCTTATACTTCGAGTCCAGAGGGAAAGAGGCCGTACACAGTTCCCGATTCTTTTAGGGCACAAGCACAAAGATCTCTCTCGCAGGAAAAGAAAACCAATTTAAATGGGCCCTCTCAAAAGATGAGAGGTCACTGCAGGCCACATCAGATCCTATCGATCGATCGATCACAGAAAAGCATCATATGTTGTATCGTCATCATTGCAAGATCAGTCCCCGTTTCCTGTAGCTAAAATGGGATCGATTGTGTAAATATATACACGACCTGCGGGTGGTGTGATTGTGAAAGCTCTCACTAGTGTCTCTTACTCTCTTAGAATGTTTATATGTACTACTCGACGTGTTGATGCAGAGTACTTGTGGAATTTTAGTTTACTCTTTAATTTCTTGTAATTTCTGAGGGTCGTTACACTGTTCAGATTTTTTTTGTGGTCCATCATTGTTTACTTAATTGAAAGTGGTTTTTAGGTATACATGCATGTGAAAGCAAATTGAGTAGGAGTATTTTCTAACAGAGCCATCATATTATGGTTGTTATGTTGGAGAACCTAAAGGAATTCAGTTTGTTATATATGCAGCTATCGCGGACCAGTGTACTATTGTTATTCCAATGGGGTGAGAAAGCTTTCCTGATCATTTGTCTTTTAGTGGTTAATTGTGCTGGGTAAGGATGATCACGTCACTACCTACCTCGACGAAGTTGCACATCAGTCTATCAATCATATGAACTAGTATATGAAACCGTACAACAAACACCCTCTAACAATCTCATGCAGTTATTAGTGGTTAATTAGTACTAGTTTCATAATTTAAGGTTGGAAATTAGACTATCATACAATTTGATGATTAAAAAAAATGTACTTTGACCTTTATTTTATTTGGCCTACAAAACTGCCTTTGGTGCAGTGGGAAATGCTATTTCATCTACATAACGTACATTTATATATGACGACTACATGGATTCACAATCAAAATTTACATAGATTCGTATATGCCCTTTGTTGGAAAGATTTGTCCCTTATCATTACAACGTGGTCATTACTTTTGTGCATAATCTTGAATGAAGTGTCTGTTTTGTGCGATTCTGTTGCACTGCATATATACTCTCTCCATGATTTTGCCGAAACGAAACAGTATGATAGTTGCCGTGCCATGGGTTATTTTCCCTGCGTGTTCTAGATAATTGTTAACTGATGCGCTATGTAAGTTGATTACTTTTGCATGTGATGCAAAATGGGCATGCTATAACATCACACTGTGTGCTTTTTACATGGAGAGCGCGCGCTAGCGAGAGCCCTCATCAGAAATCACAAAGTCTGCAAGGGCTAGCTGCTCCAATGATCAATGCACATTTGTCACCCCTGTTCGAATCCTTCCACAGATCAGGTTCGAAATTTTATGTTCGCCTTTGCTCACTTTGATGCATTCCTACATAGATTTTAGCTCTCAGCCTCTCTCGCTCTCACTGGGTCATTCTTTAGAGGTAGCCGATCACATACAAAATCTGGTCGCAAAGATACTGCAATACACTACCCTGTGTACATCTATATGATCTGCTTTCTCATGGTCATTGAGCTAGACTGAGAGCTAGGTATGGAGAGAGAGATAGAGAGAGGAGGGAAAGCTGAGGCGCCTTTGTATCTGCTTTGTCAGCACATGCATTCTACCCTCTACCCACTTTCTCTTTCCCACCACCACAAAATCCACTTTGGACCCGGGAAAAAAAATCTGAGAGTAGTAAAGAAAAAATGCAGCTAGCCAGCCAGCAGCAGCCCTCTCTAACAAGAAAAGCACAAATCCATACACCCAATGCTAATGATCATCTATCCTTCACCTCCTCCACACATCACCGGCCGGCCGTCGTCTCTGCTCAAAAGATGAACAACACTCACCAACATATAAAGCAGCACCACCACCTGCATCAGCTCCAGTGATCGATCCTCCCCTCTATATCTACGCACACACACATCTCGTCTCGTCTTCAGCCTCGCAACTGCCACCAGATCTTTCAACACTCACACTGCCTTTGCTGCACCAAATCGATCAGCTAGCTATAGGTGGCTGGCCAGGAGAGAGAGATGAGGGCCGGGGGGTGCACGGTGCAGCAGTCGCTGACGGCGGAGGCCGCGGCGGTGGTGAAGCAGGCGGTGAGCCTCGCGCGGCGGCGCGGGAACGCGCAGGTGACGCCGCTGCACGTGGCGAGCGCGATGCTGGCGGCGCCGGCGGGCCTGCTGCGCGCGGCGTGCCTCCGCTCGCACTCCCACCCGCTGCAGTGCAAGGCGCTGGAGCTCTGCTTCAACGTCGCGCTCAACCGCCTCCCCGCGTCGGCCGCGGTCGCCTCGTCGCCGCTGCTCGGCGGACACGGGCACGGCCACCACCACTACTACCCGCCGTCGCTGTCCAACGCGCTCGTCGCGGCGTTCAAGCGCGCGCAGGCGCACCAGCGGCGCGGCTCCGTCGAGAGCCAGCAGCAGCCCGTGCTCGCCGTCAAGATCGAGCTGGAGCAGCTCGTCGTCTCCATCCTCGACGACCCCAGCGTCAGCCGCGTGATGCGCGAGGCTGGCTTCTCCAGCACCCAGGTCAAGGCCAACGTGGAGCAGGCCGTGTGCAGCACAACAACGACCACCGCGGCCACGGCCGCCGCTCCAGGCAAAAACCCTAACCCTAGCAGCTCTGCCACCACGAGCCCAACAGCTCAGGAAGCCAAAGCCATCAACAAGCTGCCGCTGCCGCTCCCGCTCCACCAAGCGCGCGACGAGGACGTGGCCGCCATCCTGGACTGCTTGGCGTCCCGGAGCAAGAGGAGGGTCGTCGTCATCGCGGAGAGCGTGTCCGCGGCCGAGGCCATGGCGCATGCGGCCGTGGACAAGATCAAGAGAGCCGAGGCGAAGCACGACGCGCTGCGTGGCGCGCAGGTCGTCAGCCTCCGCGTGTCGTCGTTCCGCGACATGCCGAGAGAGGAGACCGAGCGGCGGCTCGGCGAGCTGCGGTGCCTCGTCAGGGGCAGGAGGCAGCAGGAGGTCGTGCTCGTCGTGGAGGACCTCAAGTGGGCGGCCGAGTTCTGGGCGGGCCACGTCCAGAGCGGGAGGAGAGGGTACTACAGCTCCGTCGAGCACGTCGTCACGGAGCTGCGCGCCCTGCTGGCGAGCGGCGGCGGCGGCGACCACGGCGGCGGCAGCATGTGCTGGCTCCTCGGGTTCGGGACGTACCAGGCCTACATGAGGTGTCGGGTCGGGCAGCCGTCGCTGGAGAGCCTGTGGGGGCTCCAGACGCTCACCGTGCCCGCCGGCAGCCTGGTGCTGAGCCTCACCTGCGCCTTCGACGACAGGTAATCCAGAGAGGTCCCATTCCCAAATCCCAATCGATCGGTTTTGCGATGCAAAGTTGTTAGCTGTAGGTTTTTCGATTCAGAATGTCACGTCAGGTGAACGAACCAACCTGCTGAAACGAAATGTCCCTGACAATTCGTAACTGAAGTAACTGTGAGCAAGCTCTATAGGACAAGGAGTAGTAGCAACTGTAGCGTCCCTGCAACGTGCTCTGCCCTTTTCTCTCTTTGCCTACCATGAGTGTGAGTGAAAGCTTGCATCTTTTGCGTGCTTTCTGAACAAAAGCTTAGGTAGTAGTAGTACTAGGCTACCAGCTAGCTAGCTCTTCACCTCCACATATTCCCTCTTTTCCATCTCTGTTTCCCCCTGGGGGGTTCTGAAGTTTGAACATCCTAAGTTCAAAACTGTATAGGGCCGGGGTTGCTGTATATATATACCATATATCTCGATTGGCAGCTCTATATATAGTTTTAAGAAATAAAAACTGGTCTTTTTATCAACATAATTCCAATCAAAGACAATGTGTGTGGTACAACCGGCCGGCAAAGCTAGCAGCTAGCAGGTAGCTGATTTTATGGATATGTCGTCGAGGGGGTAGGGTACGTGAAATGACACTGGAATCTTATTCCCGTTTGTTCTCTCTGCAGTGCTCTAGGCACGGTCAATCAGTCCATGAAAGCCGGCTCTGACACGGATGGGAACGCACCGGCGTCTTGCTGGCCGCTTTTGGGCGGCACCCAGCTCATTTCCAGATGCTGCGCCGATTGCTCTGCCGCGAGGATCGACACGAAAGCGGCGTTGCCTCGGCCCTTCGTCTCGTCGTCGTCCACCCTCCCTTCCTGGCTCCAGCATTGCCGTGATCATCAGGTACACAAAATGTTCATCAGTCACATGCATGATTCCCTTCTCCAATCCAACAATTACTGTAGTATATGTTATTAGTCCAACTTGACACATTTGTAATAATCTTCCTAACTGACTTTTCTTTTTTACAGGAGCCTACTACGACCCATCTTACGGACCTTGGCAAGACATGGAGCTCCATCTGCAGCAGGCCGTCGTCACAGCGGATGACGCTGCATTTCTCCGCGCCGGTGTCTCCGGCGTCCTCCATCTCTTCCTATGAGCACGGCGGCGATCATCATCATCAGTCGCAGCAGCCGCGGCACTCGTCGTGGCTCCTCGCTGGTCTCGACGCCGCCGCGCCCGCGCACCACCACCCGTGGAGACCCAAGCGCGAGGCCAGCGGCGGGAATAAGGCCGCCGCCAGCAGGTCCCACGACTCCGGCGGCTCGAACGGCTCCGTGGAGGTGGAGTGCCGCCGCGCCAAGGCCAAGTTCAAGGAGCTCAGCGCCGAGAACCTCAAGGTGCTCTGCGGCGCGCTGGAGAAAGAAGTGCCGTGGCAGAAGGAGATCGTCCCGGAGATCGCCAGCGCCGTCCTGCAGTGCCGGTCGGGGATCGCCAAGCGGCGCGACAAGTCGAGGTCGGCGGACGCCAAGGAGGAGACGTGGATGTTCTTCCTCGGCGGCGACGCCGACGGCAAGGAGAAGGTGGCGAGGGAGCTTGCTAGTCTCGTCTTCGGGTCACGCAACAGCTTCGTATCCATCAGGCCTGGTGGGGGTGCCTCTGCCTCGTCGCCGCCGCCGCCTGCCGCCGCCTCGTCCGAGGAGCACCACCGGAGTAAGCGGCCACGGATGGCGGCGGCCTACCTAGAACGGTTGCACGAGGCTGTCTCCGAGAACCCACACCGGGTCATATTCATGGAGGACGTCGAGCGGGCTGACCGGGACTGCCAGCTCGGCATCAAGGAGGCGATCGAGAGCGGGGTCGTGCGGAACCATGCTGGCGAGGAGGTCGGCGTGGGCGATGCCATCGTCATTCTCAGCTGCGAGAGCTTTGACGGCGACAGCAGGTCTAGAGGTTGCTCGCCGCCGAGCAAGAAGGTGAAGGTAGAGATGGAGGAGACCAAGGAGGAGCGCACAGGTGAACATGAACACAACGAAGATGGCGCTTCCTCGTCGTCTCCGTCGTGCATCGATTTGAACGTGGACATGGAGAGTGATCCGGCGGACGAGCGAAGTCTCGGTGATCTCTGTCTGCTCACGGCCGTCGACAGGACCCTATTCTTCAGAAGACAACAAGAGAATTAGTAACTGACTGTGTGTACATTGAAGGATCCGATATGGGTACCTAACGTGTGCTTCTTCGATCGTTCTGATATAAGAACCTAGATTAGTTGCAAGGGCAAGTCTAATTAGCATTTCTGTAGTTCATGTTTTGTTTTGTTTTTTAGTTTATCTTTTTTTTTGGCTATCGCTTGGTTTTAGAGAATTGGATCACGGGTGTATTTGGGCTTCACTAAAGACAAAAATAGAGCTGTTGTAAATTTACCTGGAGATTCTAATTCGCTGTTATCTGTAACCGAGACCAAGTTTACTCTCTTTTTTCACCTACAGAGCATCTCTACTTCTCTAGTAGTCGGTATAATTTACTTGCTAAATTAATATATCTAGCAAGTTAATAAAACAAAATAACAGTTTTAAATTTTGTTCTTCTCTAACAGTACCTTGTAATAATTTTCTAAAATTTAAAAATTTATAGTAGGGTGCACATCTATTTGTTGTTTTTTAGTTTACTAGAGTCAATCATATCTTTTACTAGAGGGATATGAAGTTCTCTCTACTTTGCAAACTTATGAGTTAAAGAGAATATTTGACAAGTTTTTATTTTTAAGTACTTCTTTTATAAACTGTTGGAGGAAACTTTTTTCTCTTTTTGCTAAAAAAATTGAGATAGAAAGTTATTTTAAAGCCCAAAACAGAAACTCTGTTCATAGCATAGCAGAGCTGTTAGGAGAGCTTGGGAGCTCCGCGAGCCAGGTAAGGCGACTCCGCCGCCCCGTTGCGCCCCGGCGCTGATGGCCTCGCCGCCGCTCCTCTGAGCCCCCCCCCCCCCCCCGCCCTCGCGCTACACGGATCCGGTGCCTCCTCGTGCTCCACTCCCTCCTCCACTGTCAGTTCTCCCTCGCAAGCCTCTCCGCCGCCTCCTTCCGTGCCCAGATCTGGTGCTTCCCACGGAGCTGGGGTCAAGCTCGAGCCGGAGCTAGGCTGATGAGGTGGAGGAGGCTTTGGAGGTCGGCTCCCCGGGCGGGCTGTTGGAAGCTCTCGGCCGTGGAAGCGGGGAGAGGGTCCACTTTAGCGACTTCGAGCTCTCAGAGGATGAGGATGACGACGGTGCGGCTAACGAGCCTGGGCCCCCGCTCTCGCCGTCGCCTCCCGCGCCCCCCCCCCCCTCTCCGAGCGGGGCAAGGAGCCGCCCCCGGGGCCAAGCGCCGACGAGCCCCGCGCCGCGCTCGTCACCGCCACCGCCGGGCGGGCAGGCGGATTGAGGGCTTCATGGCCACTGCTCGCCGCACTCACCCTGAGTCGCCGCGGGGGTCGCCAATGAATAGCCGCTCCCCTGTCTCGCACCCGGCACGCACCGTTGGCTCCCCGGACGCTGATGGTTTCTACCAAGTGAAGAGCCGCCGCTTGGGTCGCTCCCGTTCGTCGTCGAGCCCCCCCAACCTGTTCCCCCCATGCTGAATGGGTTGTGCTTCAATTGCCTCGGCTCCGGGCACCTCCGGGCCGCTTGCAGGTGGCCGGCGAAGTGTTACAACTGCTGGGCCGAGGGCCACCACGCAGCCTCATGTCTGTTCCCTGTCACCCCCTTTGCCGTGGGGGCCAAGCGGCCGAGATCTCCGTCGAATGGGTGTGGTGGCGGTCGTGGGCCGTCTCGCCGAGCTCAAGCTCCGTGCGCTGTGGGGAGACGTTCAGGCTCGGCGGACACTGTCTTCGGGCGCTCCGTCTCGTCTGGATGTGCGCCATTTGTGCCTCACTATTGCAGACCGCCCAGCCCGGAGGAGTCCTCCCAGCGTTAGTCCGCGCCTCCCCCGCCGCCGCCACCGCCGCCACCGCTGCCGCCACGCCCCGCCCATGAGCCTCCCCCCAGTGTCCCACCTGTCCAGGAGGCCGTTGTGGCCCCGGACATGGTTGCGGCCCCAGGGCCTGTGGCGGTCTCCGGGGGTGAGCTGCTCTCTCGCAGGCCCCATGCGCCTCTGGTGGTGGTACCGCGGTCTCCTACGGTACAGGCGGCTGAGGACTCGCTTCGCTTCGCCTTGGTGGCCAATGTTGCTGGTAATCGTCCCCTAGTGTCCACGGCGATGCTCCGCGACCATCTTGTGCGACATTTCAGGTTGACGGTAGGAGAGTTCGACGTGCGGCGACACTTTCTGGAGGATTTCGTCGTCTGATTTCAGCATGGCGCAGACCGCGACCGGGTACTCGCTTCGAGGCGGCCGTCTGCTCTTCCCATGGTCTGGTATCCTTGGCGACGTACCACTCTAGCTCACTTGGGTACCTTCAAGTTCAAGGTTTTGCTCGCCCTTTCGCGTGTTCCTCTACACGCGAGGAGTGTCCAGGTGGCTCAGTCTGTGTTGGGGCCGGCATGTGCGAACATTGAGGAGTCCTTGTTGCGGGACCGTGAGGATGATGATGACAGGGATTTTTTTGTCACTGCGTGGTGCAAGCATCCAGCTTTCGTCGTCGACCACAACCTCATCTTCATCCTAGAGCCTGTCGTGGGGGGCGTCGCGCCGCCGGACGATCACCTTGCGGGGCTTCTCTACCTCATCAAGGTTCGGCTCGTCGCTATCCAGGACTTCAGCTCCCCTCCAGGTTCCCCTGGGGGCGCGCAGCAGGAGGCGGGTGGCTGGGGGCCTCCGGCGCCCGGGCCAGCTCCTTTCGTCGACCCGCCGGCCGATGGGCCGTTCGGTGGGGATGTCGCTGGGGATGGCGAGGTTGAGGACGCCCCCGCTCCGGCTGGGGGTGGCCTCCAGTTGCACCAGCACGCGTCCTCCTTCGCCCCCTCTTGTGGCTATGTGCGGGTGGGAGACCTCCACTGCCCGCTTGCTCCCGGTGGAGGCGGCTGCGATATACTGGAGGCTCGCGCTCGATCGCCGGAGCTCTGCCCCTCCACCCCAGCTCGGCCTGTTGCGCTCACGGGGTCAGGTTCGTCTGCGCCCTCGCCGTCCATCTTTCTTCGTCGGGAGCCATCTACCCCGATCCGTCCGGGCGTCGTCGGTGCATTCCTCAACATCGCCCCCATTCTACTTTACGGGGGTGCCAGCTCCTTGCTGCTCCCTGCCCCCTCTCATGATGATTGGTTCAAGGACTGTGTTGAGAGCGAGCTTGCATTCGGCGCGGGTTTTGTTGGGAGACGGTCTGGACCCTCGGGCGGCTGCGCGCAAGGCTGCTCGGCGGAGGCTGTATCTCCAGCGGGAGCGGCCTTAGTGCCTCCGGCCGGAGCCCCGGAGGTTCCCCATGTTGTGGTGGAGCTCCAGCCTAGGGATGTCGCCGCTGCGGAGGTGTTCCAGCCTTTTGCCCAGCCTGCTCGGGATGACGTGGATGACTCAGATGCTGCGGAGTGTGTCGACGCCGGGCTGCAGCGGCCATCCTTGTCAAGCTTCATCGACGATTTCAGGATGCCTCTCAGCCCTCCCTTGCTGCTGGAGTCCCCCATCCGTCGTGTCTCCCGTGCCGCCAGCCCGCGCTACACGTCCGCTGCGCCGGTGCCGCGCCGTAGTTCACGCCTTGCACAGTCCGCGCACCTCAGGGAGCCCAAGCTGGAAGCACAAGCTAGAAAGGTCTTGCTCAAGAAGTGGAGACCCGTTCGCTCCCCTCCTGCTCCTCCCCAAGCTCCTCACTCCAACATCAATGGTAAGTTTCAGAGGGTGTTTCGCGAGCCATTGTCGGCTTCCAAGAGTGGAGCAATGCGGGAGCTGTTCCCGGCAGCCGGCCGTCGGGTAGCGGGTGCTGTGCTGGACCCCTAGCCGCGCCCTCAGCTTCATCGCCCAGCTGTTTTCCATGTCGGACAACAAATTCTTGTTCTGGAATGTTCGCGGCTTGAATAGCCGTGACAGCTGTGGGGGTATAAACCCCTATACCCTCACGGCTAGACTTGGGCCAGGAGGCTTGGCCCATTACGAGACGAGTTCGATGCTTGATCCGACTGCGCGGAGTTTCGCGCAAAGAAACAAGACGTGGAGATCGAGCATGATTCTAGTCGGTTAGAATAGGAATTGATATCGAACTATCTATGACAATTGTAACCGACTAGGATTAGTTTCCAGATCTGTAACCCTGCCCTCCGGACTATATAAGGAGGAGCAAGGGACCCCCTAGGATAGATTATTCTCTCAATCCAATACAATCAGACGCAGGACGTAGGTATTACGCCCACACGGCGGCCGAACCTGGATAAAAACCTTGTCTATGTCTTGCGTCACCATCGAGTTCGTAGCTTGTGCACCGTCTACCGATAAACTACTACCGTGGGTATACCCCAAGGTAGACTGCCGACTAGCTTTCGTCGACAGTGGCGCGCCAGGTAGGGGGTGTGCGTACAGCTCTTCCAACGAACAAGATGGTCATCATTCCAGCTTCTGCGGCCGTGCCTGAAGGCCTCACGTTCACCGTCGGCCAGATTACGTGGACGACTCACGGTGGCGGCCTCACGGCCACGGTTTCGGAAGAAGAGATCCAATCTGGGGCGACGGCGGCATCGGCTCCGACCACGCTGACACTGGCACCGAACACCCGACCACCACTTCTGCGCTACAAGGGAAAGAAGATCGATGGCTCGGACCTTTTCCGAGCTCTCGATCGCGCCGATCTCAAGCTTCTCGAAGCTTCCCGGCTGGTAGATGGGATCTCGCGCCACCCTGATCAAGCCTCGCCAACGGATTTTTTCAACTCCTACCGACCAACTCGTGTCGTCACACACAAACGGCTAGGAACGTCTCTAACATAACCTCCACCCTCTCAGGACGGTCCGTCAAACTCGAGGCTGATCCAGATCGAGGCTCTCATTACGGGCTGAACAACTCGGCCGTTCACTACTCACGGCACATCCAATCTCTCTTCAACGGGGCTGGTTGGTTGCCAAAGCGGAGCAATCGACCAGCTCGCACTACGTCAACATGGTGACGATCCGAGAACTACGGGACGGCCAGGCTTCCAGCACAAACTCTAGCACTGGCTTCGTTCCTACCGAAGTCATAAACTCCGAGGACGAAGTCTATGACCTGGATTTACCACCGTATCCTCCGGGTTTCTCTCGCTTCCCGGTCTTTCCACCTCGGCGTGGAGACCTCGTCTTCAATGTCAGCGGCGATGAGCCGGTCGTCGATGGAGAGACAGACGAGCAGAGGCAGCTCCGCGAGCAGCGCAACGCCGACCGCACCCGACGACGCGCGGACGAGGAACGACAACTCCCACCGCATAACCTCACCGACGCTTTTGACATGGTCGGGGATCAGCAAGTCTACAAAACACCAAGCGCTAACGTGGCTGTTGCTATGGCCAATTTAGATCGACTCCCTGATACTCCCGAGTGCCAGGGTGTCCGATCCAGCGTACGCGCGCATCTGATCACCACGATGGAACAGACAGCCACTCTGCTCAAAAGAGTCCAAGCTATCTCCTATGCGGAAGTCTCCTCCGACCATACCCATCGCAGCCGAACCTCACCACAACCCAGCGAGCACCACCGCAGCCGTTCCCCCAACAACCGGCGAAAAGATTCACGGCGTGACGATGGTGGTCGGGACGCCGGCGGATACCGCGAGCAGAATCGCGGGCGTGGTCAGGAAGTAAACCAGCACAGGGATCTTCGATACAACATCCCTCCCAAAGACGCCCGGGACCGCATCAACAGGCGCGCCACGGAGAGAGCAGTTCACGAAAACTTGCGTCGCATTGAGTATGATGCAACGCACGGTCCCCCGGGCCTGAGACAGTTCTCTTCACACCTCCGCCAGGTCGTGTGGCCCCACAATTTCAAGCTCGAGAAACTCAAAAAATACGACGGCAAGGAAAACCTAGAGAACTGGATCACTCTTTACGAGATCGCCGTCCGATCAGCAGCAGGAGATGAGCACGTCATGGCCAACTACTTCCCAGTAGTCCTCGACCAGGCTGGTCACCAGTGGCTCCTAGGCCTGCCCGAGGACTCTTTCGACTCTTGGGAAGAACTATGCAAAGCTTTCATCGACAACTTCATCGCTACCTGCGAGCAGCCTGGGAACAAGTACGACCTCGAAAGGATAAGGGACAGGAAAAACGAGCCTCTGCGCGATTACATCCGACGATTCTCAGATATGCGCCTTAAGATCCCGAAAATTTCCCACGACGAGGCCATATCTGCTTTCATCAAGGGGCTGCGCTTCCATGAAGCACTGAGGAACAAGCTGCTGCGCAAAAGACCAACAATGATGGCCGAGCTTCTTGCCACGGCTAAAAATTACGCCGACGCCGACGACGCAGAAAAACTCATTCGGGATGATGCGAGAGAACCCGACCAGCCTCCTCGACGAGACGACAGTCGAGGTCATTTCGACAACAGGAACCATCGTCGCCCCGACAACTGGGACCACAGAGAAGGCTGGCGGCGTGACAATCGTGATGACTTCAGAGGCAAACGCCCTCGCGACCACGACCATGAGGTGAATACGGTCAAGCGTCCCAACGGGCGGCGTGACTACCAGGAAGACTACAACAAGACGTTGAAGGGGCCATGCCAGCTACACCCAAAATCTAACCACACGATGGAGGAATGCCGCGTCCTCAAAAACATCTACACGCGGCGGGCCGCTCAAGACGACCCCGCCAAGAAAGGCGGGAAACAAGACGGGCGCGATCACGAAGACGAGGACGAGGACCAGGATAGGGACCCATGACACTAGTATGTCAGTCCTACCGACGTGGTCCACTCCATCTTCGGGGGCAAGGTCTCCATCGAGTCTAAGCGAGAAAGAAAGCTCTTAAAGAGAGCCTGCCTCAACATAGACAGACGGATGGCCTGATCGCCGATCCGAAATTTCCTCCCTGGTCGCACAGGGAAATCTCCTTCAGCAGGAAGGATCAGTGGGCCGCTATCCCGAAGCCAGGTCGCTTCCCTCTAATCTTGGATCCTTGCATCAACAGCATCAGATTCGAGCGCGTGCTCGTGGACGGAGGAAGTTCCATTGACATCTTCTTTCGCAACAGCTTGCCCGCCCTCAAGATATCTCCAGCACAGCTAAAACCCTACGACGCTCAATTCTGGGGAGTCCTACCAGGTCAAAGTTCAGTACCCCTCGGACAGATAACGCTGCCTGTCCAGTTCGGAACATCCGACCACTTTCGAACAGAGTTCGTCAACTTTGTGGTCGCCGACTTTGACGGAACTTACCATGCTATACTGGGCCGACCATCGCTGACAAAGTTCATGGCAGTCCCACATTACTCATACCTGGTCCTCAAAATGCCTACAGAGAAGGGCGTCCTAAGTATCAGGGGCAATGTCTACACCGCATACACTTGCGAGGAGGAAAGCTTTAAGATCACCGAAGCAATCGATCTTTCAATCCGCATGGCAGAAACAGCGGCTCAAGCTGCACAGCTCCCTCCCGACCAGCTCCGACTACCCGAGCAGGAGACCTCTAGGAAGAATTCAAAGTCCAAGGAATACAAGGAGGTGCAGCTGGTCGACGGAAGCCCCGAGAAGACGGCCCTCTTCGGGGCCAACCTGGATCCTAAATAGGAAGACGCGCTCGTCAGGTTTCTAAGGGACAACGTGAGCGTTTTCGCATGGAAACCCGCAGACATGCCCGGCGTCCCACGAAACCTGATAGAGTACTCCTTAAACGTCTCGAAGACCGCAAGACCCATCAAGCAAAAGCTATGACGGTTCGCTCGTGACAAAAAGGAGGCTATTAGGACAGAAATAACACGACTTCTAGCAGCCGGATTTATAAAAGAAGTGTATCATCCCGATTGGCTGGCCAATCCGGTTCTTGTACGCAAAAAGAATAATGAATGGAGAATGTGCGTTGATTACACTGATCTCAATAAACACTGTCCTAAAGATCCTTTTGGTCTCCCTCGCATTGACGAGGTGGTCGACTCAACGGCCGGATGCGAACTTCTTTCTTTTCTAGACTGCTACTCTGGTTATTACCAGATCTCGCTAAAGGAAGATGATCAGATCAAAACGTCTTTCATTACTCCTTTCGGCGCAAACTGCTACACGACCATGTCCTTCAGACTCAAAAACGCCAGAGCCACCTATCAACGGGCCATCCAGCAATGCCTCCACGACGAGATTCGTGATGATCTCGTCGAGGCTTATGTAGACGACGTCGTCGTCAAAACAAGGGATGCAAGCACCCTAATCGACAACTTAGACCGAACCTTTAAGGCACTAAACAAGTATAAGTGGAAGCTTAACCCCAAAAAGTGCATCTTTGTGGTCCCTTCTGGTCTACTACTCGGCAACGTCGTCAGCCGCGACGGCATACGACCGAATCCTTCAAAAGTAAAAGCAGTGCTCGATATGCGACCACCTAAGAATGTCAAGGATATTCAGAAGCTTACCGGATGTATGGCCGTTCTCAGCCGCTTCATCTCAAGACTAGGAGAAAAAGGCCTCCCTTTCTTCAAACTCTTGAAGGCGTCGGAAAAATTTTCCTGGACAGAGGAAGCTGACGCTGCGTTCACCAAGCTCAGGACTTTCCTCACCTCACCGCCTGTTCTCACAGCGCCTCAGCCCAATGAAGACCTACTCCTTTACATTGCAGCAACCGACAGGGTTGTCTCCACGGCAATAGTGGTCGAGCGAGACAAGCCAGGTCACGTCTACAAGGTCCAGAGACCCGTTTATTTCATAAGCGAAGTCTTAAACGAGTCCAAGGCCAGATACCCACAAATACAGAAACTCATATACGCCATTCTAATAACGTCGAGGAAGCTAAAGCACTACATCGACGGCCATCGGGTCTTGGTAACCATCAGTTTCCCTCTTGGGGATATTCTGCGCAATAAAGATGCCAATGGTAGAATTGTAAAATGGGCAATGGAATTATGCCCATTCTCCCTGGATTTCCAGAGCCGCACCACAGTCAAGTCTCAGGCCCTGGTCGATTTCATCGCAGAATGGACGGATCTCAACGAGCCTCCTGTTTCCGACGTCTCTGACCACTGGTCAATGTTCTTCGACGGGTCCTTGAACATCAACGGCGCCGGCGCTGGGATACTTTTCGTGTCGCCTAACAAGGACAAACTGCGCTACGTCCTTAGGATCCTCTTTCCGTCGTCAAACAACGTCGCTGAGTACGAAGCATGCCTGCATGGCATTCGACTAGCCGTTGAGTTGGGAGTCAAACGCCTCTACGTCCATTTCGACTCCGCTTTAGTTATTAACCAGCTCAACAAGGAATGGGACGCAACCCACGAGAAGATGGACCTCTACTGCAAAGAAATCCGCAAATGGGAGTCCAACTTCTATGGCATAGAGTACATCCACGTGGTCCGGGATAAGAACCAGGCAGCGGATGCGCTGTCAAAGTTAGGGTCATCTCGGGCCCAAATCCCGCGAGGTGTTTTCATCCAGGACATCCATGAGCCAAGTATAGGCACAGACCTGGTCGAAAAGCAACCTAATGAGGCAATGCACATAGACGACGCTACTCCGACAACCAGCAGCCGTGATTGGCGCACCCCGTTCATCAGGTATATATTGGACGGGTCGGCCTTTCAGGATAAAACGGAGAACGAGCGCCTCATTCGACGATCAAAGAATTACATACTGGTGGACGGCAAACTTATGCGGAAAAATGCAACCTCTGAAGTGCTGCTCAAATGCATATCCCAAGACGATGGCATCAAGATCTTGGATGACATACACGCCGGATCCTGCGGCAACCACGCGGCCTCCAGAACACTGGTCGGGAAGGCTTTCCGAGCAGGTTTTTACTGGCCAACCGCGGCCGCCGACGCAGAAAAACTGGTCCGACATTGTGAAGGATGCCAGTTCTTCGCCAAGAGGACCCACGTACCTGCTCACGAGATTCAAACTATTCCGTCATCCTAGCCTTTCGCCTGCTGGGGCCTCGACATGATCGGGCCATTTAAACCGGCTCCCGGCAACTTCAAGTTCGTCTTCGTGTTAATCGACAAATTCTCGAAGTGGATCGAATACATGCCACTGGTCAAAGCAACCTCCGAGAAAGCTGTCGAGTTCCTCAATCAAATCATACACAGATTCGGGATCCCCAACAGTATAATCACCGACCTGGGCACTCAGTTCACTGGCACTACGTTCTGGGACTTCTGCGATGACAGAGGCATAGTCATAAAATACGTGTCAGTAGCTCACCCATGAGCAAATGGTCAAGTACAACGCGTGAACGGAATGATTATTGATGCCCTAAAGAAAATGTTGTACACCGAGAACGACAGAGCGCCTGGTCGATGGATGAAAGAGTTACCGGCCGTGGTCTGGGGTCTCCGAACACAGGCCAGTCGCAATACAGGCGTATCACCCTACTTCATGGTTTATGGCTCCGAGGAAGTGCTCCCGTCTGATGTAACCTTCAGATCTCCAAGAGTCGAAAACTTCGACCAATCAACGGCTGACAACGCCAGGGAGCTCGAAGTCAACTGCATGGAGGAAAAGCGTCTAATTTCATGTCTTCGAACAGCAAAGTATCTCGAAGCCATCAGGCGATACCACAACAGGAACGTCAAAGACCGTTCTTTCGTGGTCGGTGATCTGGTACTCAAGTGGAAAACAAGCCAGGAAGGAACGCACAAGTTATCCACGCCTTGGGAAGGACCCTTTGTGGTCGCCGAAGTCACACGCCCTACATCCTACAGACTGGCGTATCCAGACGGAACACGCATAACTAATTCTTAGCACATAGACAAACTGTGTCGTTTTTATCCATAAGTTCCAGTACCTTTTGCTTGTAAGTTTCTTATAATTAGCAATAATAAAAGTTTTCCTTTTTTCGCTATACATTTTTACACGCAGAGCTTTCAACGAGCACAACCATCTTCCTCTGCGACGAAGATTCTTAACGACTACCAATCAAAAACAGTGATACATAACTCAGATAACATTACAGCGCTCAAAATCATGGTCATGACAAAATCAAACTTTATTACAAACTTTACATACAGAGTTTACAATAAACACCCTGCCGGGCCGTTACTAGTCTACCCCTACAAACTATTCTACAGGCCTACTGCTCGGGCTGATCACCCGCTTGGCCTTGCTGCTCAGACAAAGGGGTCGGGGCCACCGGCGCCTGGCTGGTCGAGACCGCAGGCGTCGACCGCCCATCTCCGGCAATGGATGCCCCCGATAACTCCCTGGCCGATCTATCTGACCCCGGCTGGTCGGGGGGAGTGGCTGTCCCGCATAGGTTGATGTCGCCAATCACCGTCGACGACAAGTCAAGCAGGCCAGCTCGAAGGTCGTCTGCCTCCTACGGACCAACTTCCTTGGGGTACCCCCTCTCCAGCCTGGACAGGTCGACCAGGGGATAGTGGGCGCGCACCATGCTGAGGACATGCGCGCCGGCGAACTCCCCGGCGTCCTTGACGAACTGCTGGAGCCAGTCCCACGCCCGTTGCGCCTTCTCAACTGGCGTCAGTCTCGGCGCGCGGGGCTGGTCTTCAGGAAGCTCGGGGCTGATCAAGTCCAGAACCAGGGCTACTCCTTTCCAAAGTTTAATGCAGTTGGTCTTCTAGGAGTCCCGATCCTTGACCACATCGTCTAAATGCTTCTTGGTATTCACCTTGAGCACTGCAAATCAAGCAGGGGGTCAGTTCAAGAACAAGGAAAGGAACGTTGAACGACCAAATAAAAAAGGGGGTGGCACGGTTATTACCAGACAACTCCCGATTCCTGTGGCTTAGCTCCTCGCCTGCTCGGTGCCCGGCCTCCAGCGCCCCGGCAAGCTCTTGGCCGAGCTGCTCCTTCTCATGCCGGAGGCGCGCAACCTCCTCCTCCAAGTCTACAGGAACAATGCCCTGGTCAAAAAAACTAACCACGCGACTACATACAGCTGCTCGGAGTACGCGACTGACCTGTCCTTTGCCGATACTGGTCGGCTAAACGCCGAGTGAGGTCGAGACGACGCTCTTCCTGAGCACTCATCTCGGCCACCTTCTCCCCAACTTCCGACCGAAGCCGATCCACCTCCATGGACAGGGCCTTGTTCTCGGCCATAATGCCCTCAATTTGGTCGAAGCACCTCTTCCGGTACTTCGCCGTTTTCATCGCGCCCTGCAAGAAGAACACATGTCGAACACAGGAACATAGCGCATAAGCGTCGAGCAGCACAGGGAACCACTTACCTTAACTTCGTCCACGAGACGTTTTGCCGCACGCTCCACCCTTGCGGCCTCCTCTGTCTCCGCGAGCTCCTCATGACCGATGAAGTGGTCCCCGCGTTGGCGCCACACGTAGACGTGCTGGCGACCATCACGGGGACGACCCTGGATCTCCTCCACATCGTCGTCAGAGGCCGTCCGGGTCTCCTCGTCCGCCGCACTACCACCGGCTGCGGTTGCAGGCATCATTGGCCCCTGGTCCAGGCCAGGGGAGCCTACAGGCGACGAGGTTCCTCCTCGGGGCGGCGTTGGGACTCCCCTTTCTTCGACTGGAGGAGTCGGGGCTCTACTCTCCTCCTCCACATCGTTGCTCTGGGGAGACGTCCTTGCAGCCTCTTCGTCCCTTGTCGGGGCGCTCGCCGTGGCATTCGCCGGGGCCGGATGCTCCTCGGCGCTCGTAGCAGCGGCTGTCGCCGCGGGCTGCTCCGTGGCCTGCGGCGCGGCATCCCCAACGGCGGCTACAGGCTCGGCCGTCCTCTGTCCAGCAACATGGTCGGGGTTGACGTCTGACGCCGCGCTAAACAACGAGACGACATTTTAACAATGTCAGAAACCTCAGCAAAACGTAGAATGTCGCCGTACGAAAGTAAGATTAAAAACTTACAGGTCAGAGCACCTGTGTGTCGCGGTGAACCTCCTCCAGGTCCTATCGGTCGGCGCCTGCGCCCCCGTCTCTACGACGCACGTCGGCTCGACGTGCGGTGCAGGCGGGTCGCTGGTCACCCGACCAGTGGTGGCCGGCGCAACGTCCGGACGACTACGCGGCCTTCGGACCAGAGAAGGCGCGACCTCCTCCTCCTCGTCATCGTCGTCGGTGATCCGGACGAGCCGACGGCGCTTCGGCGCCTGACTGCTCTCCGCCGGTAGCGCTTCTGCAGGGGAGGGGTCCGCCGCCAGTGGCCTCTTCCCTGCCACTCTGTCCTCGGTGGTCGGGGCCGGATTGTCCTGCTCCTCCTCACTGCTGGTGTATCGAGCACACCGAGCAGCGTCGTCTCCCAACGGGTCTACCCCCGCGGGGTTCTCCATGCCAGGTGCCAGTGATACATACACCGCGCACCGGTCAACGTCTCCAATCTGCAGTAAAAATAAAAGACAAATAAACAACTAGGAGAACAAGTGTTCAGAAAGCAAAATCAGTTCGTAACATTACCTTGGGAGTTGGTCGCCCCAGCTTGAAGGCTTGTACCCGATAACTACCACAGACGAAGCTGCCGTCTGCAAAGTTGAACAGCTCGTTGAACAGCTGTTGCACTTCTGCTTTCTCCAAGACCTCAAGACTCATCCTGGTCGGGTCCTGGCTCCCAGCGTACTCGTACGTTGAGTGCACCCTCTTCTGGCAGGGCATCACCCGACGACAGATGAAGTTGCCGACCACTCCTAGCCCGTCCAAACGCGACCAGTCGATCAGCTTCATCAGGTCCGCTACTTGACCGGCGAACTCTGGGCGGTCGGTCCAACTGACCCTCTTCTCGGGAATGTACCCCACGTCGCAGAATGTGGAGCTGCCCGGCTCTTCCCTGACGTAGAACCACTTCTTGTACCATTCGGTGAGAGAAGTGTTCCACGGGCAGTTTAGATACCGGTTCTTCATCCCGTCACGAAGATTGAGGTATACTCCACCTGCAATCTTGGAGCCTCCAACCGCTCCCTTCTTCCTCAAACAGAAAAGATAACGGAAAAAGATCGAAGTGTGGCTCTATTCCAACATAGGCCTCGCACAGATGGATAAAAGTGGAAATAAGAAGAATTGAGTTCGGGTGCAGATTGCAGATCCCGATCTCATAGTACAGAAGAAGCCCCTGGAGAAAAGGATGGACAGGAACCCCAAAACCCCTCTTGAGAAAATCTTCGAAAACCACGATCTCACCGGCACGAGGGTCGGGGTAGCTCTCCCCCTCTGGCGCCCTCCAGCCGCCGAGCTCTTGGCTGTGCAGTAGCCCCATGCCGACGAGGTCGTTGAGGGACCTCACGCTGCTTCGGGACTTCTTCCACTCCTTGGCCATCAGCTCGGCCCTCTTTTTGGAATCGCTCTTCGCCATTGATGCTGCGGGAATGGTTGCGAGTTGGGTGAACTTATGGCGATTGCAGAAGGCAAGAGTGGAAAGCTTGAAGGCAATGGCAGGGTAAGCAACACGGGGGTAATGTCAAGCTTTTATAAGCAACAACTCCACCCCTCCCACTTCCCGCATTCTTGGGAAGTGGGCGGGCCCAACAGCGGACGCGGCGTTTCGGTTTTCAACAATTACCGGCAGTTAATACGGCGGCTTTTTCGTATAATTGATGGTTTCCTTTTCTCGAACCGCACAAAGAGCGGCTGCACAGTTACCAGGCGCACCTTTTCACGCAACCATCTGACAATGCGTCAGGAGGTCTCGTCACGTCACTCATTTATGTGGTAAGATGCTTTTTTCAAAATAGCAGACAAAAATCGGTGGAGGATCAACGTTCCTTGGTACTGCACCGACTACCGAGCACTGTATGCTCAGGGACTGGTCGCCTAGCCCGCCAGTTCGGAGATCTGGGGACTGCACCGACCACCGAGCACTGTATGCTCGGGGACTGGTCGCCTAGCCCGCCAGTTCGGAGATCTGGGGACTGCACCGACCACCGAGCACTGTATGCTCGGAGACTGGTCGCCCAGTCCATCAATTTGGAGATCTGGGGGCCACACCGACCACCGAGCATTGTACGCTCGGGGACTGGTCGACCAGCCCGCTAGTCTGGAAGAATTAGGGACTATACCAATCACCAAGGCATTATCTGCTCAAGACTGGTTGATTAGTCTATCCGATGGCAAACGAGCATGAGATGCTCGGGCTGGATAATTTTAATTTTTTAGACCTTGCTACAAGGCTTATACTTCGCCTTCCAGCAAGCTCGGGGACTACATCGGTACGATGCATCTGGCAATGCATCTTAGTTTTAGAATTTCTCTGAGGATTTTTCTGTTGACCCTGGCACCACGTGTCTACGCCACCTATTACCAGGCTCGGGGACTGAGTGGGCACACTTCACCTTGCGGTGAATATGCTTGCTTTTATGAGGTCTATACTTTTTAGAAAAGTAAAGTGGGCACACTTCACCAGGAAAGAAATCTTTTTTAATTTAGAACACCATGCATTTTTCGAACAACCTGCTTCTTCGACGCCAGTGTTGGTCAATTGTCTTTTGAGTTAGTCAAAGCACCGTTGCAACTGTTTGGGTGGTTTGCCTGCTTATTGAAGACGTCAAGCCTGACTAATCGAAGAAGCTCAAGACGGCGTGCTACATCACAATACATGGTGTTCGGGGACTAGCTGTGGGGGTATAAACCCCTATACCCTCACGGCTAGACATGGGCCAGGAGGCTTGGCCCATTACGAGACGAGTTCGATGCTTGATCCGACTGCTCGAAGTTTCGCGCAAAGAAACAAGACGTGGAGATCGAGCAGGATTCTAGTCGGTTAGAATAGGAATTGATATCGAACTATCTATGGCAATTGTAACCGACTAGGATTAGTTTCTAGATCGGTAACCCTGCCCTCCGGACTATATAAGGAGGAGCAAGGGACCCCCCTAGGACAGATTATTCTCTCAATCCAATACAATCAGACGCAGGACGTAGGTATTACGCCCACACGGCGGCCGAACCTGGATAAAAACCTTGTGTGTGTCTTGCGTCACCATCGAGTTCGTAGCTTGCGCACCGTCTACCGATAAACTACTACCGTGGGTATACCCCAAGGTAGACTGCCGACTAGCTTTCGTCGACACCAGCCGTGTATGTGTTCGAGATGTCGTCGTCCTGGAGTCTGTCTCTATTGTCTGCCTCCAGGAAACCAAAGTGCAACTCTTCTCTGATGTAATGCTAAGTGAGCTGCTGGGTGCCGATTTTGATTACTTGATATTGCCGTCGGTGGGGGCTTCGGGAGGGATCCTGGCAGCTTGGCGCAAAGACGTCTGGCAGGCCACACAACACAGCACTTCCTCCTTCTGCATTTCTGTTCGGCTGTTGCCTTTGGCCGGGGACCCAGCGCACGAGTTTTGGCTTACCACCGTCTACGGGCCGTCTGACCTCGCTCTGAAGGAATCCTTCCTCCAAGAGTTGGAGGGTCTGGCCACGTTGTGTTTAGGAGCATGGTTAATCTGCGGAGACTTCAATTTGATCTACCAGGCGCAGGATAAGAACAATAACAGGCTAAACCGCAGGCTGATGTCAAGATTCAGGCGCTCCATTGACGTGCTCAGCATTGAGGAGCTGCACCTCCGCGGACGCCGCTTCACGTGGAGCAATGAGCGTGCTAGGCCGACTTTGGAGCGCATGACAGAGTCTTCGCCATGGTGCCGTGGCTTGAAGCGCACCCCTTCCACTACTTGCATTGTCGCTCCACGGACGCTTCCGATCATGCCCCTTTGGTCCTGGTGCTGAGCACCGAGCCTTGGGCTCGGCCTGCCTTCCGCTTTGAGGCATTATGGCCCAAGGTCGAGGGGTTCCTGGAGGTGGTGGCGCTCGCTTGGCATGAGGCTGGCACATAGGGAGACATGTGCCGGCGGATTGACGCCAAGTTAAGGGTCGTGGCCAATGCGCTCAAGAGCTGGGCTGCCACCAAGGTGGGCAGTGTGCGGCTGCAGCTAGCAATGGCGCGAGTGGTGATTTTTGAGTTTGACGCCGCGCAAGAATCCAGGAACCTGTCCCCTATGGAGTTATCGCTGCGCGCTGACCTTAAGGCCATGACGTTGGGCCTTGCTTCCTTACAACGCACGATCGCCCGACAGAAGTCACGTTGCAGATTCTTGAGCGAAGGGGACGCAAACACACGTTTTTTTCACCTCCAAGCGTGTCACAGGAGGCGCAAAAACTACCTTCACCCCTTTGAGCATGAAGGCGTGCTGTTCACGACGGAGGAGGCAAAATCCATGGCTGTGTACGATTATTACAATGCCATCTTTGGTTCTCGTTTCCGCCGTTTGCACACAATCGACTTGGAGCGCCTGGATTTGCCTCGCCTCGACCTTTCTGAGTTGGTAGCTGAGTCCACTGTTGAGGAGATTTGTCGGGCTGTCTTAGACACGCCGCCGGACAGGGCACCTGGGCCGGATGGCTTCACGGGCCGCTTCTACCGTGCGACGTGGTCGATCATCAAGGACGATATTTGTAAGGCGTTCAGGGCGCTGTGGAGCCAGGATTGGCGCAGCTTCTACCTCATTAACGCTGCCTCCATCGTGCTGCTACGCAAGAAAGAAGCCGCGCTGGGACTGCGGGACTATCGGCCCATTAGTCTCATGCATAGCTTCTCCAAGCTGTTCTCCAAGGCCCTGGCCTCCAGGCTATCTCTGTTCATGGATGATCTGGTGCACGCCAACCAGACGGCTTTCATTCGCGGACGGTGTATCCACGATAATTTTCGTTCGGTACAGCTTTATTGTCGGTGGTTGCACAAGGGCAGTTGGCCGTGCGTTTTGCTCAAGATTGACATTTCCAAAGCCTTCGACTCGGTTTCATGGACTTTCCTGCTCCAGGTGCTTGAATGCCTTGGCTTCCCTCTTGCCTTCCGCGATTGGGTGTCCGCCATGCTCTCCTCAGCTAGCACGAAAGTAATGGTCAATGGACGCCCAGGCAGGACGATCTATCATGCTAGGGGATTGAGGCAGGGAGACCCGCTCTCGCCTCTCCTTTTTGTGCTGGTGATGGAGGTGCTCAGCTCACTCATTCGGGAGGCTGATCGGCGCGGTCTCCTCGCACCGCTGCCAGGTGGGCACTTTGGGCACTGCCTTGCCGTGTACGCGGACGACGTCGTCCTTTTCCTTGCGCCTGAGGCAAGTGATTTTCTTTGCATCAAGTCCGTCCTGGAGCTGTTTGCGGGAGCCTCGGGTCTGCTCACCAACGTCAGCAAATGCTTGCTCTCCTCGATACGTTGTTCAGACGAGCAGATAGCTGCAGTATAGGCGGTTTTTCCCTCCCAGCTCTCGCCTTTTCCTTGTCGCTACCTGGGAGCGCCTCTGTCCTTGGGGAGGCTGCCGCGCGCCGTTGAGCAGCAGCTCGTGGACACGGTGGCGCGGCGCATTCCCACGTGGAAGGCCGGGTTGATCACCACGGCGGGCAGGCTCACCCTCGCTCAGTCGACACTGTCCGCTATCCTGGTACATGTGTCGATTACCTGCGTGCTCTCCCCTTGGGCCATTCGGCAAATTGACAAGCGCCGCCACGCTTTCCTCTGGGCGGGCACTGAATCGGTCGCCGCCGGCAAGTGCAAGGTGGCCTGGACCTCTGTTTGTTCTCCTCGCATCTACGGTGGCTTGGGGCTGCTGGATCTTCGTACGCTCGGTTTTGCTCTCCGCCTACGCTGGGAGTGGCAGAGGCATCAGCCGAACGCGCCAGCTTGGTCCCAGCTCCCTTCTAATGACGGCTTGATCGTCCGCGAGATGATGGTGGCTTCGACCTCTGTCGAGCTGGGGGATGGCGCGCACGCGAGGTTCTGGACGGATCGGTGGCTTTCTGAGGGCCGCATACAGTCCTTCGCGCCCAACCTATTTAGGGCAGTCCGGCGCCGCTCCCTTTCAGCCTCCGTCAGAGATGCTGTGGCAAGGCGCGCGTGGGTGCGCCATATCTCCGGGGCGCTGACAATGCATGTTCTTGTTGAGTACGTGCTTCTCTGGGAACGGCTGGAGACGGTGGTGCTACAGACAGGCGTTCCGGACCGGTTTGTGTGGCGGTGGTCGCCTGATGCTGTCTACTCCTCATCCTCGGCGTACAAGGCCTTCTTCCATGGCCTCACGCTCCTGTCTGGTGCGCGTCAGCTGTGGAGGGCTTCGGTTCCGCCTAGGGTCAAGTCCTTCGCTTGGTTGGCCTTGCGTGGTCGCATATGGACCAGTGATCGGCGTCACAGGCACGGTCTGCAGGGCGATGCTTCCTGTGCTCTTTGTGACCAAGAGGACGAGACCGCCGACCACTTGCTGCTCGGCTGTGTGTTCGCGAGGGAGGTCTGGCACCGTTTGCTTAGCAGCTTCCGTCTACCTCTGCAGCCGCCTGCCGCGTCCTCGACCCTCGTTGATTGGTGGTTGTCCTCGCGTGGCCTGCTGCCACGTGCGCTACGCCAGGGTTTTGTCTCCGTTGTTCTACTAGTCGCTTGGTCCATCTGGAAAAAGCGCAACCGGAGGAACTTCGAAGGCGTCCGCTCCAGCGCCCTTGAGGTGGTCCGATCTATCGTCGAGGAGGGGCAGCTGTGGGTGTCGGCAGGGTTCAGGGCCTTGGAGGTCATCGTCGCGCAATCCCTTAGCAAGTAGTCCGCGTTGGTGGTGCGTCGTGGGTGTCTCCCACGCCTGTCCTTTTTTATCCTCTCCTTCTCGCTTCCAGGCATCTCGCCGGGGAGTGTTGTTTTGGTTTTAGTACTGTGAACCTTTTTCCCTTCTTAATGAAATACACGTGAAGTCGTGTTCTAGAAAAAATTTTACCAAACTCCTGGAGATGCTCTAAGCTTGTAATTTTAAGATTTGTCGTTCCAAAAGCCAAAATAGTTCAGCTGAAAATTGAGTATCCAATTGCATATATAGAGCTTTTGACTGAAATATAGGTACCGCGAGAGACCAGGCTACAATGTTGGCCTTTCACCTTTGCCATGTGCCTGTGTACAAAAATCCTCACGATGTGGCCAATAAGCAAAGTATTTTTTTTTCAAACCTATAAGGATCAGAGACTATTTTCACGATGTGCAAATTATTTTATTGAGAAATTTTACAGTGCTCCAAAATAGTACGAGCCATATATAGTATGTCAAGAGGGGTTCAACATTGGGAAAGACCTATCGTGGTAAATAGTATATTTTTTCTTATTTTAAATTCTGCTATTAATCAGTTCCATTTTTATTAACGTAGAAATTTTTATTTTAAGTCTAACTATAAATCATAATATTATTTTGTTTACAAATTAAGATATTTATTAATTATATTTGTTATGTACTCTTTGTTTAGGTATTTTGCTTCGTAATCCATGTGAAAACTGTAATATCTTTCCCTTAATTGCATCCCAAGTTTAGCTATTAGTTAAATTATTTCAATGTATAAATTATTTTTATTTAGATATTTCCATCTATTCTTTTCTGCAAAAAAAAATCAGCTATTATTAACTGATGATGGAATAGGCCGTACGTTTTCCTCAATTCCGGCTGATTTCTGACCAAGTCAACATCAGGTGGCCAGCCTACATGAACGTGATTACATACTTTGATATATGCCTAAACATTAGGTTTCGTTTGGATACTCATGTAAATCCATTGTCTATTTGAATGGTTTGGTGAACATCAAACAAGGTTTTGGAGACATCCTGCGCGTGGACATGGCAGCAACCTTCAAAAACAAAACAAAAACTGCCATGCTTCAGCACAAGCAAATCTAACTGCATGCAATATATGCAACACAGACATGAATTCAGATCGATTGCAACAGCCAACACCTTCCCTCGTCTCGGTTGAGCACACTACCATTCAAACCTGTTCATCAAAGAAGCAATGAGAGATCATAGCAGCAGATACGGCGCCAAGTACTCTGGTGGCTGATGTGGCCGCTGCCTTGGGGAAAAAAAAAGGCAACGGGAGAGTTCATCACTAGCAAGTAGCCTATCCTCGCGCAGATCCAGAACAGGAGCATGTGATCTAACCTAGCAAGATTCAAGAAGGGGGATGAGGAGAGCTGCGCAACTGGAAGAGCCCTCGCCGTCGTCGAGCAGCCGCCGTCTGACCTCGAACCGTAATAACAAGAAAAAAGATGCGGAGGCGAAGGGGAAGGAAGAGTGGGGAGCTGAGAAGGCGCACCTGCCACCGTCGTTGGAGGAAGCTACGCGAGAGCGGTGACGGCGATGGTGCACGCACGGGGTTTGGGCCGCGATACACGCGAACACGTGCAACGGCTTTGCCAGATGCGAGCGATTTTGGGCCGAGTGAGGAGATTGGTTCCACGGCTGACGGGGGTTATTGGGTATATATACGCCAACCAAACCTCGCCGTGGCAGTCCAAACCATCCGTCAATTCAATCTGCTCCTGCGACGCCGCATGTGTCCACACCGCGCGCGGGCGGCGCAAGGGGTGCCGATCGACGTGGTCTTCTTCGCCCTCCGGCGGCGCGGCCGCATCATCAGCATCTGCCTTCTTGCCGTCGCGTTCAACTTCGTGCCCCTCCTGATGGACACGGCCTGACGGCCGTCGAGCTCGAGGTGCTGCGGCGACGACGGCTGGAGTCGTACCGGCGGCTGAGGCGCGCGCGGCTTCCCGTTCCAGCCACTGAACTCGATGCCTCTCCTCTGGCGGCGGCGGTACAGCAGCAACCGATGGGAAGGACGCGTGACGACGACGTCCAACGGCAAGGGGTCCATACGGGCATACGGCGTACGTCGCGTCACCGCCGACGGTGATTATAGGTTCGCCGTGACACAGCCGCGATTCTCGGCGGTGCAGCCACAATTCTTGGCTCTGTGACGCAGCCGCTAGCTAGCTACTTAGTAGCTAGTACCAGGTCCAGGCAAATTGCACGCAAGGCAACTGTGGCGAGACGGCTCGATCGACTTCAGCATAATGTGCGGGCAAACGACGAGCGGGATGACCCTGGTCATATGTGATGACGTCCTCGTGACGACGAATCATACTGCTGACGGTGCCGATGCTAAGACACTGATGATTCTATTATGTAAGACATGTTTTGAGCCCGCTCGCTTGTCTTATCAGCCATATTTTTTCTGTCAATCAGCAGTGTTTTTCCCTCACAATAAATCAGCCAACAATAGTTTCAGTCATGACTTTTAAGACATGTTTATAATTTTCACGTCCCTATGCAATTAATTCACGTCCTTGTGATGATGAATCATACTGGTGATAGCAAATAATATTCCTATCCATCTTCTCATTCGCCATGCCTATCACTACGTGAAAAACTTGCTAAGAGAGCGCTCCCCCCCCCCACTGTAGGGGCGGCTAACATTTGAACCGCCCTTATAGTGGGTGAGCGACCAACCAGAGAGTGAGCCGCCCTTGCAGTGTTCTCTGTAGGGGCGGTTGGTGTTACCAGCCGCTCTTACAGTGGGGGAGGCACTGTAGGGGCGGCTGGTAACACCAGCCGCCCCTACAGTGGTCTGTAGCATAGGTGGCCAGCCCACTCTTCTTCCTCTCCGAGCCACTCACTTCCACTCGCAAAAAAAGGTTTGGGAGGCCTTGGGCACCTCTCTAAAATCACTCTAGGAAGGGGGGAGGTTTTGAACTTAAATCCTTTGGTGGGGAGCTTGTTTAAGGTAATAAAATGCTATTCCCTTACAGAAAACTCAGTTCACATGTTTTGAAAACCCAAGGCGTGGCTTGGTCAAACCTGGTCCAACGAGTGAGTAAATGACCTCAAATGAAAAACATTTGAATACAAGGTAGATAGAGCTCATCAAGATACACATTCCATACATAGGACATTTTTGCATTTGAGAAAGTGTTTGTAAACTCTAGTCACAAAGTCTTAAATCACACATAGACTTTATGAAACTACATGCGGGACTTGTGAATTTAGAACATCACTTTCTTAACGCTTTGTCAAATGCAAAATTGTCCTATATATCAAATGTAGATCTTGACGAGTGGAACAAAATTGCTATTCATGACTTTCGGAGTTGGGGTGGTCTAGGGTCGCGAAAATGTGCGTGTAGCAGTGAAAATTTGAAAATTCAAAATTTTAGTGGTCCAAACCATCTCAGATGAAAAGTTGACCATTACAACAAATGTGTATCTTGATAAGGGGAACAAACTTTGTATTAATGACTTTTGCATCTGACACCATCTCGGGTCCGGTCAAAGTGTATTTTCTAAAAAATACAATGTTTGACTTGGTCAAACTAGGTCAAACTAGGCAATAAAAGACCTCAAATGAAAAAAAAATGAATACAACATAGTTAGATCTCATCAAGGTCTACCTTTGATACACAATACATTTTTGCATTTGGAAAAGTTACAGAAAACTCAGTTCACATGTTTTGAAAACCCAAGGCGTGGCTTGGTCAAACCTGGTCAAACGAGTGAGTAAATGACCTCAAATGAAAAACTTTTGAATACAAGGTAGATAGAGCTCATCAAGATACACATTCCATACATAGGACATTTTTGCATTTGAGAAAGTGTTTGTAAACTCTAGCCACAAAGTCTTGAATCACACATAGACTTTATGAAACTACATGCGGGACTTGTGGATTTAGAACTGCACTTTCTTAACGCTTTGTCAAATGCAAAAATATCCTATATATCAAATGTAGATCTTGATGAGTGGAACAAAATTGCTATTCATGACTTTCGGAGTTGGGGTCGTCTAGGGTCCCGAAAACGTGCGTGTAGCAGTGAAAATTTGAAAATTCAAAATTTTAGTGGTCCAAACCATCTCAGATGAAAAGTTGACCATTACAACAAATGTGTATCTTGATAAGGGGAACAAACTTTGTATTAATGACTTTTGCATCTGAGACCATCTCGGGTCCGGTCAAAGTGTATTTTCTAAAAAATCCAATGTTTGACTTGGTCAAACTAGGTCAAACTAGGCAATAAAAGACCTCAAATGAAAAAAATAAATACAACATAGTTAGATCTCATCAAGGTCTACCTTTGATACACAATACATTTTTGCATTTGGAAAAGTTACAGAAAACTCAGTTCACATGTTTTGAAAACCCAAGGCGTGGCTTGGTCAAACCTGGTCCAACGAGTGAGTAAATGACCTCAAATGAAAAACTTTTGAATACAAGGTAGATAGAGCTCATCAAGATACACATTCCATACATAGGACATTTTTGCATTTGAGAAAGTGTTTGTAAACTCTAGCCACAAAGTCTTGAATCACACATAGACTTTATGAAACTACATGCGGGACTTGTGGATTTAGAACTGCACTTTCTTAACGCTTTGACAAATACAAAAATATCCTATATATCAAATGTAGATCTTGATGAGTGGAACAAAATTGCTATTCATGACTTTCAGAGTTGGGGCCGTCTAGGGTCCCGAAAACGTGCGTGTAGCAGTGAAAATTTGAAAATTCAAAATTTTAGTGGTCCAAACCATCTCAGATGAAAAGTTGACCATTACAACAAATGTGTATCTTGATAAGGGGAACAAACTTTGTATTAATGACTTTTGCATCTGAGACCATCTCGGGTCCGGTCAAAGTGTATTTTGTCAAAAATCAAATGTTTGACTTGGTCAAACTAGGCAATAAAAGACCTCAAATGAAAAAAAATTGAATACAACATAGTTAGATCTCATCAAGGTCTACCTTTGAATACAACTTTTATGTTCATGACTTATTCAACTAAAATCATTTACTCTTTGAAAATGTTGTTTCAAGTTGAATTTTTCTGAAATTTAAATTTTGAGTTGATAAAACAAAGTTACATGAAAAGATGACCAAAATGAATGTTGTAGATCTAGAAAAGTTATAGAACTTTATAGTTGATAACTTTTTCATTTGAAATCATTTTGTCATGAAAAACTACGTTTAAATTTTTTGTATATTGAAATTTAAATTTTGAATTATTCAAACAAAGTCGGAAGGAGAAATGATCAAAACAAAAGTTATAGATCTCAATGATTTCTAAAAGTTTGTAGTTGAAGATTTTTTTATTTGAATCCATTTATAGTTTTAAAATTATGCATTATTTAATTTAGAGTTCATTTTTATTAACAAAGTATAATTCAGCCCATTCAACGAGTTTTGGAATGGCACTATACGGCCCGATGTATTCTAGCCGTTAGATGAACCCTTGATGAATTAGAGCCATTGGATCGAAGGCATGAATATATAAACACCTCCTCATCCCTCCCAAACCCTAACCTCTTTCTCTCTTTTCCTCACGCAACTGGTAGGTGACGGAGGCGGCGCGATGGCAGGGGTGCGGCCCCTTCGATGGCGTGGCCCCTCCGCGCCCTACTGGCAGGCTTGGAGCGGCTCGTCGGCTTGGAGATCCAAATTGCTGTGTGCGTGCTGCTGCGATTCCTTTTCAAGTTCAGGCTTCAGGCTCTAGCATTTAGAGGAGTCCAGAATCCAAATAGTCTCCACTCCACGACATGGCTGCTAATGGTGAGTTAGTACTAAACTTTAAACTAGAGGCTTTGAATCAGTGAATGTTCGGCTCCCTGTTAGTGTCAATGCATTGCTAATGGTCAATAAATTGCATTTCTTTGGTATTCATTAGTGTGATATATTCAGTTCCCTATTATTGTCAATGCACTGATATAGTAATTTTTCAGTAAGATTATTGTGACTACATGTTTACACACAGTTGATTCTTCACACATGGCTCTTATTATTAATTATTGTGTTATGTATTTTTCTAATAAAAAGGTTCTGTAACATGGGACATGGTGCTGATTATTGATTATTGTGATATGTATTTTTTATACACATAGTTGATTCTTCAGAGACTCCGGTTGGCACTGACAGTAATCAAAATTCAACACCTTCTACTCAAGAGGCAACCATGGAAGTAAAGACAAGAAGGAAATCTGAGGATATTGCACACAGTTCAGTGAAGGAGGAAAAAAAGAAGATCAAATGCATGTTCTGTAATGATATATTTGCAGGAGGCGGGATCCACCGTTTCAAGGAGCATTTAGCCAAATACCCAGGTAATGTGGCGGCATGTAAAAAGGTCGATCCTGAGGTTGAGCATGCAATGTTTCAAAACATTGAAGATTGGAATGGGAAGAAAAAGAAGACACAACAGGAGTTATTGTTATCATGTACTTAATGTTTTGAATTAAGAACATGTCATTCTATATGTACATATTTATAAATCTTTTTGTTGTCCAATTAAATTTGTGTTATTTATCATCAGTCAATTATTAATTATAACATATATATATATATACACACACACACATATGCGAGCAGATCCGCCGTCGGCGACATTGGCGGCCAGAGAGCTCCTCCGTACACAGGTGCATACTCTCTATCAATTCCATTGCATTTGTTTCCTTATATTGGATGAAGTGTAATTCATAAATCAGTTCATGGCCTAATTCATTTCTTGCTTTGCTTCTCAACTAGCAGTAAGTCTCTGTTTCGCGTTCACAGCATGACAACATTCGGCCTGCAGGGTACAAGCCGCCCTGAAGCTCCTGTGACGCTGCTCTGTCCACCTGCTATTGTTGTCAAGGTCGATGGACATGGAGGCCATGTCATTTCTCCTGTGGTTGCATGCCTCCAGGTAGAAGTAACAAGTGCTATAAACTTATTTTTTATGCAATTTACACTGCATACGTAATTGTAAATTATTTTACTTGAATATTTTTCAATTGTTTTGTAGATGAAGCCAAATCTATTATGAAATTTACACTTATTATGAAATTTACGCTATGTTGTTAAGTGTAAATTATAGTATTTCAAGGTATAAGTTTTGGTAGAAGCCACTGTTTTGATCTTCCTTCAGCATTTTTTTATCTTCTTTTGTTTTCTGCCTACTATAGAAAAAATTCTAGAATATTTTGATTTTTGCATTATGCTTTCATTTCCTTGGCTACTATAGAAATTTTTTGAAGATTTTGTATATTTGGATATGCATATATGGTTTATTCTTTGTAATTTTGTATATATATTCTGCCAGGGCCGGTTGATTTGGCCCCAAATCTCAACTGGTTGAGACACAGGGCGATTTGCTTTCTTGCAACTGCCCTTTGATTTGTTTTGATGTTTCAACCGGTTGAGACCTCTGCCTCGTTCAACCGGATGTCACGTAGACAGCCCCAGTTAGGGTAAATTTTGATATCTAGACTACTTTTTAGGTGATGTTGTAGTTCCTTACATTGGCTTTGAACATTCATGTTTGTTTGCCACCTCTCTTCTTTTCATGCGTTTTCCACAGCAGTACCAATCTATCCTTTCCACTTACTCTGACTTATTTTAAAATTTACACTAAACAGTTAGTGTAAATTCTTTGACATGGTAGTGTAAGTAGAGTTTAACCTAGGATTTTGTGATGAATTTTGTTCTAGAGTTTTGCTAAGCCTTGATTGTTTTTGCAGCTCTTCGGATTGGGCATTGCTTACTTCAGTTCATTCTAGTAGTGGACAGTGCAGGTTGACTACTACAAGGTGAGAAAATTTGGCTCAACGAAATGTTCATTAGTAGGTTTGACATATATGACTGATTGTGGTTTCAATTGGTTAGGTCAGTGGTTGAACACTAAATTGAATTTGATGTGTTTCATCCTTGTTTGAATTGTATCTGGACAATTTTTAATTTATTTAAGATTTTAATATCTACCTATTATAGAAAAAATCTGAAATATTTATTTTTTATTTTGTTTAATCTCATTTTGTCCCAATTTGCTAACTGTTTGGGTAAAAATGAATCCAAATCTCTTTATTAGACTTGCTTTTGATCTCTATCTTATATTACTCAGGTTAGAAGTGGTTTATTTTCTAGGGATGATGGAAAGGAAGGACCTGGTATTGCTACTTTGGTTTAAGCATAGTTAAATAATGATTTCTCTGTAACCATTAATAACATTCATAGTACGTGTTGTCATTGCAAGCTGTATAAATTGCTTCATTTTGTCAAATATTATTCATAGTATTTTAATCAGAGTGTTATAGCTGCAAACATCATTATATATATATATACTATTTGATTATTGTAATTTATATTTTTTTGGCTGAAAATTAACTGTAAGGGCGGCTCTAGATTAAGCCGCCCTTACTAATGCTCACAGTAAGGGCGGCTGGAAACACCAGCCGCTCTTACAGCGGACCACTGTAAGGGCGGCTAGTGTTGAACCGCCCTTACAGTGGAATCCACTGTAAGAGCGTTTGCATAAGGGCGGTTAGGCCAGCCGCCCTTACAGAGCTTATTTAGCCGCCCTTACAGTGCCTGACTGTAGTAGTGTATTGTATGATGTTTTTCATCGAAAGATGTTGAAAGTTTTATTTCTATCTATCTTAGTTAGTTAACTAGTAAGACAGATTTAGTTTGCTCTGAACTCTACTGTCCTTTTGGTTTTCTGATAATAAAAACAACGGTTCCGTCACTTCCTCCTATTAACTCTATGCGTGGAATCTGTTTTTAGGTTCTTTTGGTTATATGCTTGTTGTTTCCTCTCCGGTTCATATCATGTGGTAGTTTGCTAATGCTTATGTATGATATTATTATAAAAATAAATACATTTGATATAATTTCATCTTTATCTTGGTTAGCTATCCCTTCTATTTTTTATATATGTTAATTGATTTTGAGATAGGATATCTCATTTGCTCTGAATTTGAAATACGTGTATCAGCACGCAGTCACGAAAAAGAATTTGCTCTGAATTTAAAATATGTGCATTGGCATAGTCACGAAAAAGAAAATTCTTTGAATTTGGCTATATGCTTCTTTTTATTTCTCACATTAAGGTGGAGTTTCCTTGGTGCACAAGCCGTCGCCTCCTGTTTGTGTCACCATCTTATGCCATTGCCAAGAGCTCAATCTTTGGGTCATCTATGGCATTGTACAATGATGTATTCCTTATAAGAGATGCTAAGAGTTTGGTGTTTTTTCTTTGATGGCATAGTTAGAAGCAAGTTGTATGATATGAGTAATGAAGATGATGAAACACAACTGAAGAATACGCTGTCCTTGCAGAACTAGATATGCTTCACTACCATAAAATGGAGTATCCTTAAGGACTAGCACTCAAGTAAATGTAAAATCACCTTGGTGGTATGGGTTAGCACTCAAGAATATGCATCTCCTTTGAGGTTTCATACAATCTCCAATATAATGATATCTTTGAGGGTTGAATTTTGCCCCTCAAGAAAATTGTTAGCCACCATGGATATTTTTTTTTTGGTAGTGTTTTTTTTAATGACCAAAAAAACTGTGGTACATAGCTTTGAAGCATCTTTCCCGTCATCGTACTAGACATGTCCTTCTTAGAGACAAAGATTAGTGACCTTCTTTTAGTCCTCTTTAGTAGTAGAAGCAAAAACAAACTTTGTAGAACTAGACATCCGTAATTTTTATATTTCTAAATTCACTATTTGCAAAAATGTTTTTCAAAATCGAAAAGTTTGGAACTATATTTCTATCAACTGAAGTGGCAGGGGGGAATACATTCCACCATTTGAATTAGTGGAATTTTGGTTACTGCCATTTGAATTTGAAGAATTTATATTTTTTTCTGCCAGCGAACCTTGAAAACTTATAATGTTCATAGATGAATTCAGATGGAGAAAAACCACATAATCATTTGATACCTCAGTAACTGACATGAAATTAATATTTTAATTTGTATGTCTAAAGTTAAATTGAATCAAAGCTCGGCAGTGATGACATCCATCCAGACCAGAAAGGCCCGTTCCATTGTTTAGGCTCGCCTGATCTGGGCTTGAATCCTTTGTGCAGCCCATGATTACGTGGCGGTTGCGGCCCAATCCGCCTTCGTTCCTCTGGTTGGGGGCAGATCGCCAACGGATGATGGGCTTTCCCCCACTCTCTCTCTCCCTCAGTCCCTCGCATCTTTCCACCTGGGCCCTGGCGCACGCGCGCTGCCCCTGGAGCGCGTCGCCGTCCGGGCCGGGAGAAACTGCTCGCCTCTCGCCGTCGCACTTCCCAGGTGCGCCGCGCGCTGTGTGCTCGCGCTCTCGACCTGTGCCACTTCACTTGTGTCTTGTCAAGTGTCCGCGGGCGTGCGCCCGGTCGGTCGGTCTCGCTGCGACTGCGAGCCACGCGAAACGCGGCCAGCGCGCAGCCAGTGTCGGCGCGAGCTAGTTTTTCAGGCTCATAATACGAAATGGCGGTGGACGCCCAAGTTCGTTCGTCCTCTGGCTCTGGGGCGATGCATGCATGATTGCCCCGATCAGCCTCTCGCTCGCTCCATCAATCATCCGTCTGTTGATAATACCCAAGCCTCTGGGTTTTTTTAAAAAAAAAACTACAATTGTCCCCTTTTGCTACACACATACACAGCCGACGTGACGCGCGGCCAAACTATATGCCGATCATGTGCCCGACCTTGGCACGCAGATGCACGAGTAGTGTAGTATGGTGCTGGGTCGCTCTCAAATCCTGTGCTGTTTCCCTTTCAACGAGAGTCGTTTGCATTGTACGGGCCTTAGAAAACGGCACACGTACCTGCTTCTATATCTCGCGCTCGAAACTGCCGTCTCGTCCGTAAGTTAAGGCCGGGGACATGGCCATGTTACGCACAGCTCAATTGAACGCACAAAATTAAGGGAGGCGATATCGTATCAAGTACAGTAACTAACGACTAGTGGCATCAATTTTCATTGTACACTTGACTACTTGAGTGGAAATTTACTCTACATATATAGTAGTACTAGTTTTTTGAAACTAAATTGTGAGATTTTGTGTGCGCGCATAAAAAATTAAATATGGTAATACATGTAGCAAATGTACGACACATGTGTTGTATAGCTAGATAGAGCTAGCAGCTTATTAACTTATTATTCTGCACAAGTTCGGAAAGGGAAAATATATATAACAACATCATTTGCTACAAAAGAAGATTAATTGCTCGATCGATAGCTACTAGGCGTAATCGCGATCGCGATCGAGAGAGCGAGGTTGATCCTCATCATCGTACTAGCTAGTAGTACGAACGAACGCCCGTCGTCGTCGTCGCAACTCACACGTCGACAGTACAGTCGGCCGGGTGGGTGAACTTGAGCGAGACGGTGGTGTTGACGCCGGCGGGCACTCCGGACGCGGCGCTGGCGGCGAACGCGCCGCCGGCGACGGCGCTCCCGCTGGTGGCGAGCAGCGCGGGGCAGGTGACGAAGAGGTGGTAGCCGCCGGAGACCCAGCTGCCGACCTTCCACTTGACGCGCCCTTCCACCTTGACGTGGAGCAGCACGTACCCCGCCGCGATGTCCTGCTTCATGGCGTCCGCCACGTACTGCGCCACGGGCACCGCGTCGCCCGACATCACCGGCGACCACACCGACACGTCCTTGTGGCCCTGGTAGATGGACGGCATCGACACCGGCACCGTCACCGGCTCGTCCCGGTACGTCGTGAACGCGTCCAGCGTCTTGTAGTACACCCCCACCCGGTCGTTCGGGTTCCGCGACGCGATCGTCACCTGCAAAGAGGGTACCCGTGTGGGTTAGTTCGTCTTCTTCTCCGTCACGAAATCGGCCGGGGGTTCCAAATGCAGATGCACGTCGGTTAATTGGCGTGGTACCTGGAGGTCGAGGGAGAGAGCGGGGTCGCTGAGGTCGATGGAGCGGAGCTGCACGTCCTGGAGGTAGAAGGAAGGCTTGGAGGGGTGGAGGGCGAGGTAGATGACGAGCACGATGAAGCCGACGAGGGCGAAGAGCGTGAGGATGCAGGCGGCGATGGAGCCGCAGCAGCGGCGGAGGACCCAGTCGCGGTGGTGCTTCTCCTTGCTCATGGCGGCGAGACCGACGACGACCTGCTGCGGTGCTGGACTGGAGCTCAGCTGGCTGGGCTTGCCTTGCTAGCTTAGCACTGTGCGCGCATGTGGGCAGTGGAAGAAAGTGTGGCGCGAGTGGGAGTGGCCTTTTAATTACTCCAGCGGGTACACTAATAAAAACTACTAGTAGAAGAAGAGGAGGAGGTATGGTGAGGTGCGTGTTTTAAAAAAAGGGACTTTTGTTTTTGGGCTTATAGGGGCAGGGGATGGACGAAAGGTACAGCTCAACCGTAGAAGATTCTTCTGCTTCCTCCTGGGCCCCTTTGAGCATGGAGGTTTGCCTATCGGCTAGTGCATCTGCTCTGAGATCCGTGCTGGGCCGGTGGTTACTGGTTTAGTCCGGGGACTCTTGCTGCTGCTTGAGCTTCACTCCACCTCGCGCGGTTGGTCAACTGGGGAGGATTCTTGCATCGAGACCTTTTTGCATATGCACGTCGAGATTACAGGTTGACTCTCGATCGGCCGTATATTCCTCTGCCCTTGACCAGTGTCGCCGAAATACTCCAACTTTCACATAATTGGGGTGTTCTAACGAGCTTGATGAAGGCAATGGTCAAGCCAACACAGCCCATATCATCCCCCTTTTGTGTCATGTTGTGCCTACCATGGGGCGTGCCTTCGACCCAAGCATGATAAGAAACAACCATCGGTCTGTTGAGCTCATATATTTATGTCAATGCGCGATTACACAGTCGTATACTCGTATGAGTTTTTTTCGTGATCGGGTCATTCACCCGTCGTATGAGTTGGACGAGGACATGGCGTCACCACGCTGCCCTACACAGCTACTACCCGCCGAGAATGGCGCGGCTATGCCCCTATGCCACTAGGCCGCCGCCCTGAGATGGATAGGGTTGTACCCCTAGGCGTCGCCACATGTGCTAGTGGGGAGAAGTCAAGAAGGAAGGGGAGGGGAGTCAGCGATGGAGTACAACACGGATAAAAGGAGAGATGCAAACTGCAGGAGTGCAAAGAAAGGTGGTTGTCGAAGAGAAGGAAATGCAGAGAGAGTGAGGGCAACGATTGGATGTGAAGGGACGAGATTTGAGGACTGGAGTTAGGTTTCAGATATAAAAGGTGTTAAATAGGTTTTAGTGAGCCTATGCTTATCGAGCTAGATCTACATTGTCGTGTTGAGTGAACGGAAAAGGCACGGCATAGACATGACAAACAGTCGAGCTATGTTGTACCTAGCCACCTTGGCTATGGACTTTGCTGTCGAGGCGTGGATGTTTTGACCAACTATAAAACACACATCTATGCATCACTATTCACTAGCACTTGCTAGTAGTAAATCTCCAACAGTTTTCTAAATAAACTTGCTATTTCTTGTTTACTTGGCAAAATTAGAAAATAGCCACTCCAAGAGTTTGGTAAATGAGTTGCCATCTTTTGGCAACTTGCCATCCAGCAACACCGCGCGCCCATATTTGTCAACACCGCGCGTCCATGTTTTACTTGCTATCCAGCATATGTTTTAGAAATTATAAGATTTGACAAGTGAATTTTAGGAGACTTTTCTACGGTTGATCGGTCCCACTCCACACGGTGAGCTCCATAGTGTGGTAGTCGCGACGGGTCGTCACCCCTGAGGCGCAAAATGGCCACACGAGGCACACCATGGCTCCAGCATGGGGATGGGCGCCGGTGACGAACGCATGTGCAGCAGCACGCGGGAGGGATGATTTCGTTCTCGAGCGCCGCGGCGGGGGCCTAGAGCTGCGCGGCGCACAGCGATCCCGAGCGAGGGCCGGCCAGACGACGCGCCGGTCCGGAGGGCGTCGTCGGTGCACGCGCGCGCCCCCTCGTGCCGTCGCGTCGTGCGCGCACTACGGCGGGCGACGGATGGATGGATGGATCGCGCGCGGATTTGCCCGGCAAGCTCTCCGGTGGAGTCGGGAACTCTCGAGGGGTTGGTGCGGCGTAGCACGCAGCTTGCGTCGTCGACGGTTGCTACGTCGTGTCATGCGGCGGTGCCACGCGCGGGTGCGCAACCAAACAAGGGGAGGCGCATGACGCCCCTGCGTGCGCTCGGCCCTCCGTTCCTTATCCCACTCTCACCGACTGCCCTTCTGCCCTGTGCCCTATACCTTATGCGTTATGCCACGCACCACCTATTTCGGCGCACCAGCACGCATGTATGCCTGTCCCCTAACTAATCACTCGACTTTGCCTGCACAGGGGCTAACACAGCGTCAGCTCTAATCAGAATGAAAAAAAAGTCACACTGTGGTTCTATCCAGTAATAGTAAATCAAGGGAGGTCGAATTCACTCCTATTGGTGGATTATAATTAACGTGTGTTGTGGCACGTACATACATTCGTACGTACAATGCTCTTCTTTATGAATTCCTTTACGAAAAGCTTATTGGGATCAGAAAGCATCAGACGAGGCACACAACAAACGGGCTGTGGAAAGGGCTTTTGGATCGTTTCATTTACGTCCATTTCCTATGTTGTGTCTCCGTGAGTCAGCATGACTCGACAAAGGCCGTCTCTTTTGCCATTCCAAAAGAGAGAGAGAGAGAGAGAGAGGATCTGTTGGGTAAATTCAGGGCCGGAAAACCCCCCAGGAAACTAACCTATGTACCTCCTCCTCGGTAGTAATAAGAAGTGGGGGGCAAAAGGAGGCAGCCTGCAGCTCTTCTTTAGTCTTTACTCCTACATTGACTTAGCAAGGAAGTAAAATGAACCGGCCCGGGAGAGCTGAAACCACATCGCACACCATGCTATTTCCACGGAATTTTATCTGATTTTTGTCCACTAGTGATGATTGATTTCAGGAACACCAGCTTTCAGGCACAAAATAATTCAGAACAAAACAATAATTAAATAAATACAACAAGGCAGGAGCCGGATGCATCATCATCATATATATACATGCCACCTACCCTACCCTGCATCCAGGACCATAGAAAGAAGATACATACTTTTTTTTTTGAATAAACAAAGAAGATACATACATTAGATTCAGGACCATTAGAGTTTCCAAGTACAGAGCCAAGTGGTAACCAGACGATTCCTGCCACCGGTCTCTGCACATCTTATACGTACGGCCCGGGCTTAATCGCACGCCTGTTTTGTGTGATTGGAGTCTGTCACCTACCGTCCCATCTCTTTTGCTCTGTTTGGTAGTAAGCACTAAGCAGAGCTAGTCAGCTAGCATAGCAAAGCCGGCAAAAGAATCTGCCGCTCGCTGCCTGATGGAGTGTGGCATGCATCATGCATTTTACGGTTGGTAGAGGGAATTATTTGCGCCATTTTACGGTTGGTGGCGCAAAGGCGTAGAGAATTATTTTGATGGGCCTCAAGACCTCCATTATCTTGCGCTGGGAGGGTGAGGTTGGGCCACGGCCACCATACCATGTGTTTTGTAAACTAATCTAATCATGTACTATACTAGTATACTAGTTCAGGACCAGTTGGACTAGGCTTCTCGATCGCTTTGAAATGCGAGGTGGATGGACAGATGGTGTTGGTATTTCGAATGTCTGCGCTTTCGTTTTTTTTTTTGAGAATCTCAAACTTTATTAACTAGTCCGAGAATAAGAAGTACACACGCCTTTCGGCGGACTAATAAGCCAAACATGTCTACCAATTGTCTCAGGGAGCCTCTTGCTAGCCTATGAGCATCCCCATTAGACATCCGACCTTCATAAACAAACTCAACTGAAGTGAAACTGTCTCCTCGTGCCTTGATCTCTTGAATTACGTGGCCATAAGATCCAAAGCCTTTGCCTCGGATATTTCTAACAACTGTGATATTATCACAAGCCACCCTAATTTTTTGTAGCAACAAATCTGATGCGAGCGCAAGGCTCTCTCTACACGCTACTGCCTCCATGATTTCAGGATCAGAAATACCTTCAGTTACTACAACTGAAGCCCCAACAAACATGCCTGAGGAGTCTCTTGCCACTGCCGAAGCTGATGCCTTGCTCGAATTCTTCGATATGGCCGCATCGACATTTATTTTCATGACGCCCGCTGGCGGAGGGATCCATGGTGCCTTTTGTGCATTTTGGTGTTGATGACTTGCCCCTGGAGGAGCTGCCTGTTTCACAAGTTCTAGATCCGACATGAAACTTTTAACAAAACAGTGCGTGGACAGAGGGCTCTGAAAGGAATTCTCATAAACAGCTTGTCTCTTCGCGTACCAAATAGCCCACAAAGTAACTAGTACCCGTGTAAGATCTTCATGCTTCAAGGTAGTTATTATAGTATGTAGCCAACCTCGAGCATCCTGAGCCGGTATGGTGCATAAATGTTCAGTGATATCCTCCCTTTCCAAAGCCCATACACACTTTGCCATATGACAGTCTATCAAAGAATGTTTCCATGAGTCCAAAGCACCGCAAATGGCACAAGTGCTTTGTGCCTTCAAATTCCTATGATGCAAGACATCCCCAGAAGGAAGAGATTGTCTAGCTAATCTCCACAGGAACACCTTAATCTTCGATGGCACCTGGACATGCCACAACGCTGTCCATTCTTTCTCGTCTGCCTTAGTGCTTGATCTTCCCGCCACACTATCAGAGCAGGCCGTCATATTATTTTTCTTGAGTACTAGCATCCTATAAGCTGAACGGACTGTGAATATGCCATTTTTATCATAGTGCCAGGCCCAGAAATCACTTTGCCTCCGTGTGCTCAAAGGAATATTAACAATAGTTTCCTTATCCATAGGAGCAAAAAACTCATGTAGCTTTTGCATGTCCCATGACATTGTCGTAGAGTCAATAAGTTCACTAACCTTCGTGGCAGTGGCAGGCAGGGATTTCTTTTGAGAGGTCCATACAGAAGGAGAGAGACCTTTTTTTTTTGGCCAATCCGGTAGAGAGGGATTGCTCTGTTTGGTTAAGAGCCAGAAATGAGGCCCATGTCTAGAGCGCTGCATCCAGCAGCAGCAGGACACAGGCCAAGCAGCCCAACCTTACCAGCAGCCTAGCGGGCAAGCAGCACAACATGGGCTCGCCACCGCAACAGTGGGCCGGGCCGCGACTCTTTGTTGCGAGCAAAACGACAAAGAACCCAACTACATGATACATGATCACGTACACATCAAATCTTACAACACACATATAAAGCATTAATTATAGATAAAAAATAATTAATTATTTTTCTATTTATATTTAATGTCCATGTATATATTGTAAGATTTGATGTAATGAGGAATTTAAATTTTTTTTGATTTTTGGGTGTAACTAAATAAGGTGGTCCATTGGATGTAGGCTTGGGCTGATTGGTTTTCTGGGTGGCTTTGGGGGCCTGGCTTAAGGATGGCAACGAGACGGATTCGGATCGGGTGAAGTCTCTGTGCACCCGAACTCGAAACCCAAAATCGAGACCCGAAACCGCACCGAACACCGATTCGGGTGGTAACCGATCCCCAAAACCAAACCCATGGATACCCGAAACCCGAATGAATACCCGAAGCCCGCTTTCTATGGCAAAATAGTAATAGCAATAAGGACTTCCTATAAACATATAATGATATACACACACATACTTACATGTATAAACAAAAGATAATAAAAAATAAATACTTTAATAAGTTAGTTTAGAATAAATTTGATAATCTAAGTAAGCAAGTTATTATTAACATATTATAAAATATGAAATTTAATTCTAATGATTTATTTCGAATATCCATGGGACATCCACCGTGTAAAACCAAACCTAAAACCGAACCCAATAGGTTTCGGGGCCCTAAATGTGGGTGAAAAATTATCTCCAAACTTTAACCCACGACAACCGAAACCTACAAATATCCCACCCGAAACCACCCGCTGCCATCGTTAGCCTGGCTCCACCGTTGTAAAAGAACTCGTTTCTCGCGTGCCTCTGGCCAGTGCTGTGCAGCACGGGTGTTTCCCGTTGGCTTTGCTCGGTCACGCGCAAGCAGCCTGGCTATTGGTTGCATGCGCAAAACTTGATTGCCCAGGGCAGGATACGGGCTAGGTTGCTCTGAAACGAGAACTAAACACGCCTAAAATGTTTGGTGAGGCTGCATGGACGTATGAAAAAAAACCAAGATATTGTTTGGTTATTTGCACGAATAGATACAAATTGTTTAACGTGTGAGACTGATATGTTGGTCCATCACTGTTATCTTGTATCCACTCAGCCTAATCTAACACTGAAGCTCGACTTGAATGTATTCCGCTAGCCTGTATCTACTAATGTAAGCATACAGCTAACCAAACAGTTTTCTTATTCAGATTTATACGGCTCCACTCACATAGACGCTTGCTACTAGTAGTCGTTGTTTGTGTGAGGCCTTGTTTAGTTCCTTAGCTAAAAACTTTTTGGGTCTTGTAGCACTTTCATTTGTATTTGATAATTATTTTCTAAATATGAACTAACTAGGCTAGAAAGATTCGTCTCGCAAATTACAAACAAATGATACAATTAATTATTTTTTTATCTATATTTAATACTCCATACATATGTCACAAGATTCGATATGATAGAAAATATTATTATTTTTAAAAATTTAAATATAACTAAACAAGGCCTGACTTGCCAGACAAACATGGCCACGAGCCCGGCACCCATGAGAAAAATGGTGATCCAATTCAGAAACTTCCTGTAACACTCTGGTGTTAAGCAGACTAAAACGTGACATGTCATCATATGCACTGGCATTGCATCTAAGTTGATAACCTGATTATGCATTCACTAAAAACAAGTTTAATTTCTCATGCTTGTGCTTAGAGGATAAGGTGTGTTTAAATTTGAAACCATAGTTATGCTTTTATGTGATTAGTGTTTTTGTGCTCAAAAGGGTACTTTGGTGATTTTCTTGTTTAATAATTAAATTTTGGACCAAACCTTGGTATTATGTCTCAAAGGTGAATTTTGAACATGTGTCCAGTCATCATTGAGTTATAATTCCAAACTTGGTTGAAATTCAAGTAAATAATTTAAATAATTAAAAAAAACATATTTGGTCCCTTTTTGCATAGTTCAAAATCTAAAAAGAATTTGGTTATGCTTTAAAAAGCAAAGTTGCTCCATTTGTGATAAGGATCAACTTTGATGTATGACATTTTCAAGTTTTCATACAAAATCAAAAGTAATTTTGGAAATTCAGTTTTGCCCCTTTAAGCCTCTTTTTGGTTTTCAAACCCTAATTCAAAATCTAAGCATATTTTGTATATGTTGCAAAAATAAAAGATGTTCAGAATTTTATTCTAAGCATTTGATATTTTGACATATTTTTATCTTCTATTCAAAAATCCAAAGTAATTTTATAATTTCAGAAAGGGCATTTCGGGGAAAAGGAGGATATGCTCCTACCTCTGTTCATGGCGGTGGACATCCGAGTCTGGATCGGTGAATGCCAGCACAAGGCCACCGTTTTACCTCGTCCAAGCGCGTGCTCGCGTCCGTGGCAAGGCGGAGCAGCTGCTGGCGAAGTGGAGCGCGACGTGTCCCTTCCTCTTGCGCTCACCGACGCCATTTTGCCACCGGTGCGCCGAAGGACATCGTCCTTTCCAAATCCAAATTCGCCATAACCTTTGATCCATATCCAAATTCACCGTGGACCTATATTGGTCACCTCCTTGCGCATCTCCAGAGCCCACCTTTCCTTTCCCTTTCGCACTAGAGCACCGTAATTCGCTGTCTTCCTCTCCGCCGGCGACAGAGCGCCTCCGTGGGAGCTTCGTCGTGGCCAGGCCACTCCGTAAGGTTTTGGGTCGAGGTGAGAGACGTTGGAGCTTCGCCTTGCTGTCCTGCAACTCATGCTCTCTCTCTCTTTTTCCTTGGACGCGAGCAGGATCACCGGAACGACGCCGTTGAGCTCGGAGCGTCCGCCCGACGGCACCGCCTCCGTCGCCAACAGCTTCGGCTACCTCCCCGAGTCCCGCAATGTGAGCACCGTGCTCCTCAACCCACCCCGAACCTCCCTGTCTCATTCATTTGCGCTCACCGAGCCCCAGCGGCCGGTCTACGGATGACCGCCATGGCCGTCCGCCATTCGCGCGGCCGAGGTGGGAAGAAGGGGGTAGAGCGTGCTTAGAGCATAGCAGTGGAGTCGCGGGATCGACGCGAAGCTGTTGCGCACCCTAGCGCGAGCTCAGGCCTCGCCAGCGGCGGCCGGGACTGCGGCAAAGCCGCCGTGCGCGGAGAAGAGAGAGCTGACGGGTGGGGCTACCCCGTCAGCGACCGCGTGAGAGAGAGGGAGAGGGCGCAGCGCGTGGGCCGGCTTGGGCCGAGGCTAAACGGGCCGGCCGCAGTAGCACAGTGTTTGTTTCCTTTTTCTTTTATGCAAAATCATGATGTATATTTGATTTTGTATAATAAATTATTTGCTGATCCAAAAATTATGAAAATTTTTGTGTAGGTTCTATAAATTTATTGGGACACAGGAAAAATATTAGATTTTATTTTCTGATAGTTTGCAGGTATATATAAATTGCCTCTGTTTATTAATAAATAAATCTTCCATGATTTTTAATAATTTATGGGTACATCGAAAAATCATGAAATTTGACATATGAACTTGTGTTACTGTTATCTAGCTTCAGGAATAATTTCAACTCTTTTTGATAAAGCATGATATCTTCCATAATAAAGCTATTTAAAATGATTATAAAAGAAATAGAAATAATTAATCCCTTTAGGATTTGAGTGATATTTTGGATTGATTGACAACCAGTGGTTACTTAGCATGATATGCTCCCTGGTTATGGATTATTTCATATAAATGATCTTTGTTGTCTGATAACTACACAGCCTCGCTTAATAAAGATGATAAAACTTGCTTAGTAGTAATCTATGCTTTGATAGCTAAGTTAGTTATTTCTATACCGTGAAGGTAAGTTGCACTCGAGGTAGTTATGTTTGTTGTTATCATCCAAGAACATGTAACCTGTCTTTATCATGTCATGAGCATCTAATTGATCATGCATATGCACTTCTACGTGTAGACTACACTCCAGAGGAATCTGATCCTCAGTGGGTTGCTTCTGAGTTTGTGGATCCATCTGGTTTTGCTGAGTTGTCGGACTTCCCTTCCGGCCAAGGCAAGCCCCGGACATTAAACCCTATCCTTGTATTTTCATAAAGTTATTTATATCACTTGAGTTAATATGATGCATTAGGTGAATAGGAGTTGAGTGAATCCTATTTGCTGCATTATCTACCTTGATGATTTCAATATTAACCTTGATACTTGTTTTATGAAAATACTTAGTATGCTTAGCCCTGCTTATTAGATAGGTTTTCATATGAGAAAGTTTGAAGGGTTGTTGTGGAATACTTTTATGGTTAATAATGTTTAAACTTGAGACCGGTCGGTGGACTTGCTTTAAGAATGGAGTCTTAAAGTAGTGTCTCCAACTGTGTCGATTAAGGACCGTTCCGTTGGTGGCCTGCTGTGATTGAGACCTTTGAGTACAGCCCACATGCGATGGTACTGAATCCCCAGCTGCGTTTAATCGATTCGAATCGCCGTGTTTCCTCGGATATGGAGCCTCAATCCTCACCCCATCATCGTAGTAGTAAACAAACTTTAGTATAAGAAAGAGGTGGTTTGCTTATGAAAGTTTGATAATAATTTTAGTTAGTCATAAATAATGATCTTGAGTTAAAACTTGAAAGTAGGTTTTACTCTTAGTAAGCTTTTATACAAAAGAAATGTTTTGATCCTGCTAAAGCCTTGCTTTGAATCCTTATAGCCTGCATACCTGAGTTTTCACCTCTTTTCTAGTCGGTTAAGTCTTGTTGAGTACTTTTGTACTCAGGGTTTATTAACCCATGTTGCAGGTGAACCTTGTGATCAACCTTTTGATGGTCGTTGTTTCTTCACTCTTGTGGAGGAGAGTGATGATGATGAATCTGATGTGTGACCTTGGGCAAGTAAAGCTTGTTGTGTGACTTATGGTATATGTAATATAAAGTTCCGAACCTTTTATGTACTAAACACTTATGGTTTGTAACCTTTGGACTTAAGTTTCAATCTATGTTATATAACCTTTCCGCTTTTACTCTGATTTATCTTATCTATGAAATGTTGTAATACTGTAATGCTTAATGAGGGAATTCCTGGAAAGAATCTAACGTGGATGATTCGGGTTTCCCGAGGACACCCGACAGACTTCTTGAGTCATTTGGAACTCGTGCACGCCGATCAGAAGTCTTTGAGACAATGATGGGTGCATGTGGGCCACTTAATTCAGGAGGTTCTGCCACAGCTGGTATCAGAGCAGGTTCCCCTTAGAAAGTATAACAGTATTCATTTTGAAAACTTCAAAAGCTTTTGAGTCAAACTAAATTTCAAATTAGTTTGAGTCCAAATTGCTTCTAAGCTTGTCTTATGCTTCTAACTTGTCTCAAATCATTCTTTAGACTTATCCTTCTATCTAAATGGATATGTTCTTAGTATAATTATGGTGATATTTATATATAAGGAACGATGCTTATAATATTGCCCTATTTATGAAAAGAAAGTTTATGCACTTTTATGTTAAGTGACTAATTTAAAGTTAATTATTTGTTTGATGTATGCTTTGTTCGTAAGTACGTTTCATGCATCATTATTGATAACATGTAATTAACTTTCCTCCTTAAAGTTGTTAATAATTAGAGGTAATATGTCTATCTAATTATAGAACTCTATCCTTTAACCTTGGAACATATATAGTTCTAATATTCAAAATAAAAATATTTTGGCAGATGGCTCGTACCCGCCTAACCGCTCGCAAGCCAACCGGAGGTCGTGTCCCAAGGCACCAGTTGGCATCAAGGGATCCGCCACCCTCCGACAGCAGCGACAGCAGCACTGATGACGCCAGCGACGGAAATGGGAGTGACACTAGCGGAGGTCCTCCTTCGCCAAGGACCTACAGGCTTATGAAGAATGATATGCGCCTGATGCTCACTGACAACATCAACCTGGAAGTTCATCTGTACCATCTGGCGGGGTATGTGGTCAATCTTGAGGCCTATACCAACATCCTCCATGAGGAGGTGCACCTGCTACATAATGACCTCAACCCACCCGAGGCTCCTGAAGCAGCAGAGGAAGGACCAGTTGTCATCCAAGTAGATAGTGATACTTCTGAGGATGAAGCAGAGGAGCCGGAAATTCCAGCTCCAGATGAGGATGTTAACAAAAGTGGCTCGGACATGGATGATGACTAGGGGTTGAGTAGGCAAGAAGTATAACATAGTGTGATCTTCTGACTTTGTAACTTAGTTAGTCAGAAAACCTCTAGTATGGGTAGTTGTGTAAAATAGTGGTTTCAGTAGTCCTGCCCAAGAGCGGACTTGTATGATAAATAAGAGGAACGTGTTTGTGTTATGTATGTCATGATGTATGATGGTTAAGTAAGAACGTTAATCAAAGTATGATGTGTTTTTAAACAGATGCCTGCTAACAACCATGGAGCTAGTTTTCTTCCCAGGGTGGGGATGATTTTCCTAATGCACCACCAGTTCCACCCTCTTTGGCTGATGCAATTGCAGCATTGGTCAATGCAACAACTCTGTTAGCACAGAACCAGAATGTTGGTCAGCGTGGCCGTGGTCGCAATAACCGAGAAGAAACCACATATGTTGACTTCACAGATACCCGTCCCCCAGTATTCACAAAAGCTGATGAACCTCTTGAAGCTGATGATTGGCTTCGCACCATGGAGCAAAAGTTCAGTCTCATCAACTGTACTGAAACCCAGAAGCCAGCTTTCGCAGCTCAGCAGCTGAGAGGAGGCGCAGGGGTTTGGTGGGCAAACTTACTGGCTGTTCAACCAGCCCGCCACCGAATCACTTGGGGAGAATTTAAGGAAGCCTTCAGGGCTCATTACATTCCCGATGGAGTTATGAAAATGAAGCTTGAAGAGTTCTTAGCTCTCCGTCAGGGGGATGAGCTAGTCATGCAGTATATTGGAAAGTTTAATCATCTATCCCAATATGCATTTGAGCAAGTCAACACTGATGAAAAGAAGAAGGCATGTTTCATGAGGGGCTTGAATACAAAGCTTCAACTAATGATGGCATCGTGTGGCAATATATCTTATCATGAGGCAGTGAACATCGCTATCTCCAGTGAAGAAAAGAACCGCAAACATAAGGAGGCTAAGAAGAAGAAGGGGATTGTCTCAGGGTCCGGATCATCTGGCGGCAACAAGAAGCGCCAGAGGCTCGTATATCATCCAGCTCAGCAGTTCCGCCCATCTTATCGTCCTTCTTATCATCCACCTCAGCAGCAGAATATGCAGAGGAGTTTTGCAAGGCCGGCAATGCCGTTCAATGTTCAACGTCAGCCAAATGTTCCTGCTATCCGTCCGCTAGTGCCACAAGCTGCAAACAACCCTTGTTACAATTGTGGGAAGAGTGGGCATTTTGCTCGTGATTGCCCATACCCAAGGCAAAATGTTCCAAATGTCAATGCACCAAGGCCAGTTGGAAATCAGCAAACAAATCAAAACAAAGGTAATGCCCAGAATCAGCAGAAGGGTAAGGGTACTCAGAAAACAGGAAGGGTTTTCCACACTCAAATTGAAGCTATACCTGAAGGAGAACCAGTGATGCTTGGTATGTTCCCTGTTGCCCAACACCGAGCGCTTACACTTTTTGATTCTGGTGCATCACATACTTTCATGAATAGAACATTTGCGGAAAAGCATAATATACCTATTGGTGCAACCAAAGATGAGTTCTTTATACAGTCACCTGGGGGTCGACTATGCACTAAGGAAATGGTATATCAGGTACCAATAGACTTGGGTGGATATATATTTCCAACATCCATGATAGTGTTAAAAGATCCAAGTATAGATGTAATCTTGGGTATGAACTGGATGAACCAGAGAGGTGCAGTTATAGACACCTTAAATAGAACCATCAAGGTCAACTTACCTAATAGCAAGTCTCAACTTCTTATCCATCTTCCTACCCTTAAGAGAGCAGTTGAGCAAGTATGTGCTATCTCTGTCAAGGAAATCAAGGACATTCCAGTGGTCTGTGAGTTTCCTAATGTGTTTCCAGAGGATTTACCTGGTCTGCCACCTGATCGTGATGTGGAGTTTGAAATAGAGCTCAAGCCAGGGACAACACCAATATCCAGAAGAGCTTATAGAATGCCACCAAAAGAATTAGCAGAATTGAAAACTCAGTTGCAAGAATTGATGGATAAAGGTTTCATTCGACCTAGTTCATCACCATGGGGTTGTCCGGCAATCTTTGTGAAGAAAAAGGACAATACCTTGAGACTATGTGTGGATTATCGTCCTTTGAATTAAGTAACAATCAAGAATAAGTATCCTTTGCCCCGTATTGATCTTCTCTTTGATCAACTAACTGGTGCTAAGGTATTTTCGAAGATAGACTTGAGATCTGGGTATCATCAAATTAAAATCAAACCAGAAGATGTTCCGAAAACAGCATTCACTACCAGATATGGTCTGTATGAATATCTGGTCATGTCTTTTGGTCTGACCAATGCCCCAGCACATTTCATGTACTTGATGAATTCAGTGTTCATGCCAGAGTTAGATATTTTCGTGGTTGTATTCATTGATGACATTCTCATCTATTCCAAAACTAAAGAAGAACATGAAGAGCATCTCAGGATAGTGTTGACTCGCCTGAGAGAACATCAGTTATATGCTAAGTTTAGCAAGTGTGAATTCTGGATAGATGAAGTTCAATTTTTGGGTCATGTCCTGTCAGCTGAAGGTGTTGCAGTAGATCCAAGCAAAGTTCAGGAAGTTCTTGACTGGAAGTCACCAACTTCAGTACATCAAGTTCGAAGTTTCTTACGATTGGCGGGGTATTATCGCAGATTTATCCCTGACTTCTCCAAGATCTCTAAACCAATGACAACACTGCTAAAGAATGATACTAAGTTTGTGTGGTCATCCGAATGTGAAGAAGCTTTTCAGACTCTGAAAAAGTTGTTGACCACTGCACCAGTGCTAGCTCAACCTGATATTGAAAAATCTTTTGATGTGTATTGTGATGCTTCAGGCAAAGGCATTGGGTGTGTACTGATGCAAGAAGGCAGAGTCATTGCCTATGCTTCACGACAGCTTAAGCGTCATGAAGAGCATTATCCAACACATGATCTAGAGTTGGCAGCTGTAGTTCATGCTCTGAAGATCTGGCGACACTATTTGTTGGGTAATACTTGTCACATATACACTGATCATAAGAGCTTGAAATATATCTTCACTCAGTTAGAATTGAATATGCGTCAGAGAAGGTGGTTAGAACTGATAAAAGATTATGATATTGAAGTACACTATCACCCAGGCAAAGCCAATGTAGTGGCAGATGCACTCAGTCGAAAGAGTCATTGCAATTGTCTGGAAGTCAAGCCTATAGACCTTACCTTGTGTTATGAATTTGAAAAGTTAAGCCTTGAAATGATTCCGCAAGGAAGCCTTGCAAATGTGACAGTTCAATCATCTATCAAAGATCAGATTATTACAGCTCAGAGAGAAAATAAGGGTATGATCTTTTTGAAAGGAAAGATTCAGTTTGAGCAGAATTCCAAGTTCAGAATAGATGAAGCTGGAGTGATTTGGTTCAAGGATCGTTTAGTAGTTCCAAAAGTCCATGAACTCAGAAAACAAATTCTTGATGAAGCTCATGCAACAAGATTTTCAATCCATCCAGGCAGTAATAAGATGTATCATGATCTGAAACAAAGGTTCTGGTGGACTAAGATGAAGCTTGAAATTGCTAGTTATGTGGCTAGATGCGATACTTGTCAAAAAGTGAAAGCAGTTCATCTTAGGTCTGCTGGAGAATTGCAACCATTGCCAATTCCATCTTGGAAGTGGGATGACATTAGTATGGACTTCATAGTGGGTCTACCCAGAACATCGAAAGGGTTTGATTCCATATGGGTCATTGTTGATCGTCTGACCAAATCAGCCCATTTCATTCCTGTAAGAAAGAAGTATCGAGCTTCCATCTATGCTAAGATATACTTTAACAGAATTGTGAGTTTACATGGTATTCCAAAGACTATCGTATCTGATAGAGGGACACAATTTGTAAATGCTTTCTGGAAGCACTTACATAAGTCCTTGGGTACCAAACTTCTGCATAGTACAGCTTATCATCCACAGACTGGGGGTCAGACTGAAAGAGTCAATCAGATCTTAGAAGATATGTTAAGATCTTGTGTGCTCAGTTATTTAGAGAAGTGGGATGAATGTTTGCCTTTAGCAGAATTCTCTTACAATAATAGTTATCAAGAAAGCATTAAGATGGCACCATTTGAAGCTCTATATGGCAGAAGGTGCAGAACACCTTTAAATTGGTCTGAACCTGGAGAACATAGTCTCTTCGGGGTTGACTTAGTCAAAGAAGCTGAAGAGAAAGTCAGGCTCATTCGAGAGAACATGAAGATAGCACAGTCCAGGCAAAAGAGTTATGCTGATAAGAGACGTCGATCTCTTATCTTTGAGGTTGGTGATTATGTATACCTCAAAGTGTCACCTATGAAAGGAGTCACTCGATTTGGAGTAAAAGGAAAGTTGGCACCTCGATATATAGGTCCATATCAAATCCTTGAAAGATGTGGAAAGGTGGCATATCGTCTCGAGTTGCCACCACAGTTATTATCAGTTCACAATGTGTTCCATGTCTCTCAGTTGAAGAAATGTCTTCAAGTGCCTGATCATATCATTCATGTTGAAGAGATTGAATTAGAGCCTGATCTGACATATTCAGAGTATCCTATCAAGATTCTGGATCAAAAAGATCGAGTCACTCGTAGAAGAACTATCAAATTTTACAAAGTGCAATGGAATCAACATACCGAAGATGAAGCCACATGGGAGTCAGAAGAGTTTCTCTTAGAAAGTTTTCCTGAGTCCCTTTCGTCTGTCTTATCCTTGTAATCTGTAAGTGTTATGATCTACCCCTGTTTTTGTAAAGGTTGGTAATAGAAATGCTTGTCAAACTTCTTTTTCCATTAGTTAGCCTTCAAGTTAAATCTCGGGACGAGATTTCTTTAAGGGGGAAAGAGCTGTAACACTCTGGTGTTAAGCAGACTAAAACGTGACATGTCATCATATGCACTGGCATTGCATCTAAGTTGATAACCTGATTATGCATTCACTAAAAACAAGTTTAATTTCTCATGCTTGTGCTTAGAGGATAAGGTGTGTTTAAATTTGAAACCATAGTTATGCTTTTATGTGATTAGTGTTTTTGTGCTCAAAAGGGTACTTTGGTGATTTTCTTGTTTAATAATTAAATTTTGGACCAAACCTTGGTGTTATGTCTCAAAGGTGAATTTTGAACATGTGTCCAGTCATCATTGAGTTATAATTCCAAACTTGGTTGAAATTCAAGTAAATAATTTAAATAATTAAAAAAAACATATTTGGTCCCTTTTTGCATAGTTCAAAATCTAAAAAGAATTTGGTTATGCTTTAAAAAGCAAAGTTGCTCCATTTGTGATAAGGATCAACTTTGATGTATGACATTTTTCAAGTTTTCATACAAAATCAAAAGTAATTTTGGAAATTCAGTTTTGCCCCTTTAAGCCTCTTTTTGGTTTTCAAACCCTAATTCAAAATCTAAGCATATTTTGTATATATTGCAAAAATAAAAGATGTTCAGAATTTTATTCTAAGCATTTGATATTTTGACATATTTTTATCTTCTATTCAAAAATCCAAAGTAATTTCATAATTTCAGAAAGGGCATTTCGGGGAAAAGGAGGATATGCTCCTACCTCTGTTCATGGCGGTGGACATCCGAGTCTGGATCGGTGAATGCCAGCGCAAGGCCACCGTTTTACCTCGTCCAAGCGCGTGCTCGCGTCCGTGGCAAGGCGGAGCAGCTGCTGGCGAAGTGGAGCGCGACGTGTCCCTTCCTCTTGCGCTCACCGACGCCATTTTGCCACCGGTGCGCCGAAGGACATCGTCCTTTCCAAATCCAAATTCGCCATAACCTTTGATCCATATCCAAATTCACCGTGGACCTATATTGGTCACCTCCTTGCGCATCTCCAGAGCCCACCTTTCCTTTCCCTTTCGCACCAGAGCACCGTAATTCGCTGTCTTCCTCTCCGCCGGCGATAGAGCGCCGCCGTGGGAGCTTCGTCGTGGCCAGGCCACTCCGTAAGGTTTTGGGTCGAGGTGAGAGACGTTGGAGCTTCGCCTTGCTGTCCTGCAACTCATGCTCTCTCTCTTTTTCCTTGGACGCGAGTAGGATCACCGGAACGACGTCGTTGAGCTCGGAGCGTCCGCCCGACGGCACCGCCTCCGTCGCCAACAGCTTCGGCTACCTCCCCGAGTCCCGCAATGTGAGCACCGTGCTCCTCAACCCACCCCGAACCTCCCTGTCTCATTCATTTGCGCTCTACCGAGCCCCAGCGGCCGGTCTACGGATGACCGCCATGGCCGTCCGCCATTCGCGCGGCCGAGGTGGGAAGAAGGGGGTAGAGCGTGCTTAGAGCATAGCAGTGGAGTCGCGGGATCGACGCGAAGCTGTTGCGCACCCTAGGCGAGCTCAGGCCTCGCCAGCGGCGGCCGGGACTACGGCAAAGCCGCCGTGCGCGGAGAAGAGAGAGCTGACGGGTGGGGCTACCCCGTCAGCGACCGCGTGAGAGAGAGGGAGAGGGCGCAGCGCGTGGGCCGGCTTGGGCCGAGGCTAAACGGGCCGGCCGCAGTAGCACAGTGTTTGTTTCCTTTTTCTTTTATGTAAAATAATGATGTATATTTGATTTTGTATAATAAATTATTTGCTGATCCAAAAATTATGAAAATTTTTGTGTAGGTTCTATAAATTTATTGGGACACAGGAAAAATATTAGATTTTATTTTCTGATAGTTTGCAGGTATATATAAATTGCCTCTGTTTATTAATAAATAATTCTTCCATGATTTTTAATAATTTATGGGTATATCAAAAAATCATGAAATTTGACATATGAACTTGTGTTACTGTTATCTAGCTTCAGGAATAATTTCAACTCTTTTTGATAAAGTATGGTCTGTTCCATAATAAAGCTATTTAAAATGATTATAAAAGAAATAGAAATAATTAATCCCTTTAGCATTTGAGTGATATTTTGGATTGATTGACAACCAGTGGTTACTTAGCATGATATGCTCCCTCGTTATGGATTATTTCATATAAATGACCTTTGTTGTCTGATAACTACACAACCTGGCTTAATAAAGATGATAAAACTTGCTTAGTAGTAATCTATGCTTTGATAGCTAAGTTAGTTATTTCTATACCGTGAAGGTAAGTTACACTCGAGGTAGTTATGTTTGTTGTTATCATCCAAGAACATGTAACCTGTCTTTATCATGTCATGAGCATCTAATTGATCATGCATATGCACTTCTACGTGTAGATACACTCCAGAGGAATCTGATCCTCAGTGGGTTGCTTCTGAGTTTGTGGATCCATCTGGTTTTGCTGAGTTGTCGGACTTCCCTTCCGGCCAAGGCAAGCCCCGGACATTAAACCCTATCCTTGTATTTTCATAAAGTTATTTATATCACTTGAGTTAATATGATGCATAGGAGTTGAGTGAATCCTATTTGCTGCATTATCTACCTTGATGATTTCAATATTAACCTTGATACTTGTTTTATGAAAATACTTAGTATGCTTAGCCCTGCTTATTAGATAGGTTTTCATATGAGAAAGTTTGAAGGGTTGTTGTGGAATAATTTTATGGTTAATAATGTTTAAACTTGAGACCGGTCGGTGAACTTGCTTTAAGAATGGAGTCTTAAAGTAATGTCTCCAACTGTGTCGATTAAGGACCGTTCCGTTGGTGGCCTGCTGTGATTGAGACCTTTGAGTACAGCCCACATGCGATGGTAAGCCTTACCTATAGCTCTTCCGATACTTGAGAACGGCTAACCGCGTACTGGGAGTGGAGAGATGGCGAGAGTAGCATGTACCCACCTTACGGATCTGAGATGACCGGAAAACATCTAGATTGGCTGTAGGATGGTGGTGTACTGTACCTCGGGTGACGCTGGACCCGTTCTTGTATGGGAGGATCTATAGAAAAGGTTGACATATGCAAGATTAAGTTCTACATATGTCGTGTGGTACTGTATCCCCAGCTGGGTTTAATCGATTCGAATCGCCGTGTTTCCTCGAATATGGAGCCTCAATCCTCACCCCATCATTGTAGTAGTAAACAAACTTTAGTATAAGAAAGAGGTGGTTTGCTTATGAAAGTTTGATAACAATTTTGGTTAGTCATAAATGATGATCTTGAGTTAAAACTTGAAAGTAGGTTTTACTCTTAGTAAGCTTTTATGCAAAAGAAATGTTTTGATCCTGCTAAAGCCTTGCTTTGAATCCTTATAGCCTGCATACCTGAGTTTTCACCTCTTTTCTAGTCGGTTAAGTCTTGTTGAGTACTTTTGTACTCAGGGTTTATTAACCCATGTTGCAGGTGAACCTTGTGATCAACCTTTTGATGGTCGTTGTTTCTTCACTCTTGTGCAGGAGAGTGATGATGATGAATCTGATGTGTGACCTTGGGCAAGTAAAGCTTGTTGTGTGACTTATGGTATATGTAATATAAAGTTCCGAACCTTTTATGTACTAAACACTTATGGTTTGTAATCTTTGGACTTAAGTTTCAATCTATGTTATATAACCTTTCCGCTTTTACTCTGATTTATCTTATCTATGAAATGTTGTAATACTGTAATGCTTAATGAGGGAATTCCTGGAAAGAATGTAACGTGGATGATTCGGGTTTCCCGAGGACACCCGACAGACTTCTTGAGTCATTTGGAACTCGTGCACGCCGATCAGAAGTCTTTGAGACAATGATGGGTGCATGTGGACCACTTAATTCAGGAGGTTCTGCCACACTTCCACGGATGAAAATTCTCATCATAATAAATACATAAAAACGAAGAAAATTTGCTCGCGTTTATATATCCAAAAAAGAAAAAGAAAACAAAACCAAAGGAAAAAGGCCAAGTGACCAAGACAACGGGTAAGGCACCAAGCGGAAAACCTAGGCGGCACACGGCAGCACCCACGCGCATATTCGCTCCGAATCCGGGGGTCCACGTCGACCAAACACCTTGCCAAGTCACCGCTCCACCACACATCAAGATCTCCCCCGGACCCACCATCCCAAGTGTCACCACCTTCCGTCCCTGACACCTGAGCCCCGCCCGCAGGAATCAACACGAGCCGCGGCCCCTCGCCCGCGCGCCTCCCCGTCCGGCCCCCCACCGCCGTCGCCTTCCTCGTCTTTCTTCCCCGCCGAACCATCTCGCGCCCCCAACTCGTGCCTCCTACGCGCTTCTAGAACCAAAGCCCTTAACCCAAGCTCAGCCCTCGCGCTCGCGCTCGCGCGTGAAGCCCGCCGTCCGGCCGCCGGAGAATAATGGGTAGTAATAAGGAAGAGACGCCGCCGGCCGACGGAGGCGGCGCCTTCGCCTTCATCTCCAAGGGGTGGCGCGAGGTGCGGGACTCGGCGTCCGCGGACCTGCGCCTCATGCGGGCCCGCGCGGACTCCGTGCGCGCCCGCGCCGACCGCGAGCTCGAGCACCTCCTCGCGTCCGCGTCGGCGCTCGCGGCGGGGCCCGCGCCCCCGCTGCTGCCGCCCGTGGCCACGGGGGCGCCCATCGCGGAGGTCGAGTTCGTGCGCAAGCGGATCCAGCCCAAGATTCAGGAGCTCCGGTCGCGGGCGCTCGACGCCCGGTGGCCGACCGGGGCCGCTGGCGCCGGCGCCGGCGCCAGAGCCAGCAGCCTCCGCATCGACCTCTCGGCGATTACGGCCATTCGCAACGCCGTTGTGGCAGAAGGGGAAGGCGGCGATAGGTGGAGGAGGATCGCGCGGCGGAAGGGGGACCAGGATGAGGATGAGGAGGAGGGGAGGAAGGAGTGGGAGGTGGTCCGGATGATACAGCGCGGGCTCAAGGAGTTCGAGCGCCGGAGCCTGTCCAGCGACATGTTTGCTGGATTCCGTGCCCGTGGCGAGTTTGTGGAGAAATTTAAGTTGAGCACGGTAAGTTTCAACCTTAGGTTTATTTAATTTAATAGGTTGGTGCACTCGTGCTAGTTGTTGTCCTTACTCAGAGTCAGAACTGAGGTGTGACCGACAAACAGTGCTTCAGCAGCAAAACATTGGCATCTGCAGCTAAAAACTTTTAGGGATCTCTGCGCTAATCTTTTGACGTTGATACAATTACACATTTCAATTTATTCATAATATTAGCACTAGCAGTCTAGCACACTGTTTATGTTGGCATTTATTTCGATATTGTAAGGTGTTTCTATAAGCATCCATCCAAGTAGTATATTTAAAAAATATTACTGAAAATCATCCTGGAGTACACTTAACTTAGCGATCACTTTATTAGCAGAGTTCAAAATCTTATAGGACAACTACTCCTATTTTGTTAGCAGACAAGTATTTGGTGAATTTTGTCAGCAGTTGGGTCTTTAACAGAAAATGATGCTACCAAGTTATTGAGTACACTATGCTAGAGTTGATGTCTGGTGTTGATGAAAGTATTACAGTTTAATATGAGTCTTTTTCCTCTTGTGCAGAAATCACTGAACAAAGACTATCAGGAATCCAAGGTAATTCATAAGAAACAATGTATAACTATTTGAAATATTCTGTGTGCTGCAGATATAGAACAGCTAATGATTGAATTTGGGTACATTTTCCCTGTTACTTATTCTGACGTAGCTAGATTCCATATGCATAGTTGTATTGCAAACTGCAAGCTTATACTAGATATACCTGCAGTGCTTTTGGGACATAATTTTGTTTTGTAACGTAACCTGTTCCAGAAAACAATGATGCCGTAGAAAGTATTGATGCTTACTAAGCAGGGTTGACATAATTAACTTGCAAATATTGTTTGCATAAGTCCATAAGATGTCAATGGAGCCAACATATTTTTAGAGATACAATGCCTTCAAATTTGTAGACAGTGAGTTCTTTATTTTTAGTACAAGTAGCTTTCAGGCCTTTATAATAGCAGACCTTTTCTCAGGGCTTTTGATTATGAACTGATAGTGCAGTTTCTTTTGTTTGTTGATCTGATTGCTTATTGCTTAGAGTGTGTTGTTCTAAACTGGTGCTGGAATATTATGCAGGAAGTTCCACCACTGCATCTAACTGAAATTCTGGCATATCTGGTTCGGCAATCTGGGCCATTTTTAGATCAACTTTGCATACGGAGAGGTATGGATCATCATTGTTTGTTTGGATTCTCCAGTCTTGGTGCTTGTTGCTGACCTTCTTATTCTTACTAATGTAATATTATGGTGCAGACCTTTGTGACAAACTAGTGGAGATGTTATACAGTAAACGAAATGGTCGGCTCATGTATCATTCTCTTTCACAGGATAGACCCTTAGCTGAGAACATGACTGATGAGCTTGATCTAAGAATAGCTAGGGTATTAGAAAGTACTGGTTATCACACAGATGAAGGTTTTTGGAATGACCCTGCAAAGTACAAGATCTCAGACAACAGACGGCATGTTGCTATTGTCACCACAGCAAGCCTTCCATGGATGACAGGAACAGCAATCAATCCATTATTTCGTGCTGCATATCTGGCAAGAAGTGCAAAGCAAAAGGTGACATTGGTGGTTCCATGGCTCTCTAAGTCAGATCAAGAATTGGTTTACCCAAATAACATCACCTTCAGTTCGCCAGAAGAGCAAGAAACTTATATAAGGAACTGGCTGCAGGAAAGAATTGGCTTTGAAGCAATTTTTAAGATATCCTTTTATCCTGGCAAGGTAAACTCACAATCTTTGTGATCCACTGTTTATGTTTTGATTCCTAGTATAGTATTTTGTTTTCTTCCCATGGGATTTCATTACTCATGAGATGTTATTTCTGCAGTTCTCAAAAGAGCGCCGCAGCATTATTCCTGCTGGCGATACTTCACAGTTCATCTCCTCAAAAGAAGCTGATATAGCGATTTTAGAAGAACCAGAGCATCTCAATTGGTATCATCATGGAAAGCGTTGGACTGACAAGTTCAATCATGTCATCGGTGTAGTTCATACAAATTATCTGGAATATATCAAGAGAGAGAAAAATGGTGCTATTCAATCTTTTCTTGTTAAACATATCAATAACTGGGTGACTAGAGCATACTGCCATAAGGTATTTGTATAGGTCAGTTTTTGTGTTAAAGTCCTGTTCATAGAACTCAGCTAATAATGGGTGCATGCAGGTTTTACGTCTTTCTGCTGCAACTCAAGATCTACCGAGGTCTGTTGTTTGTAACGTACATGGTGTAAATCCAAAGTTTCTTAATGTTGGTGCGAAAATAGCAGCTGATAGGGAGTGTGGACAGAAGGTCTTTTCTAAGGGAGCATATTTCCTTGGTAAGATGGTGTGGGCTAAAGGTTATAGAGAGCTGATCGATTTATTATCCAAACACAAAAACGACCTGGAAGGATTCATGATAGATGTATATGGAAATGGGGAGGATTCTGAAGCTGTCCAGAATGCTGCTAGGAAATTTGATTTGAGCATCAATTTTTTCAAGGGAAAGGACCATGCAGATGATTCACTCCATGGGTGAGGTTCTATGAAGCATCGAAGCTACTAAAACAAGTTCACTTTCTTCTTTGTCTTGTCCTATGCAGATTGCTGATACAGGTATCTGTTTTCTTCTGTTGACTTTTCAGGTATAAGGTTTTCGTCAATCCAAGTGTTAGTGATGTGCTATGCACAGCAACAGCTGAGGCCCTTGCAATGGGGAAATTTGTAGTCTGTGCAGATCATCCATCAAACGATTTTTTTAAGTCATTCCCTAACTGCTTAACATATAGAACTTCAGAGGAATTTGTTGCTCGTGTCAAAGAAGCTATGACTACTGAACCTCAACCTCTGACCCCAGAGCAACGATACAATTTGTCATGGGAGGCAGCAACTGAGAGGTTTATGGAGTACTCAGAGCTTGACAAAGTTCTGAACAGAAATGGCCACCCTGGAAGAAATGGGAAGATTAACAAAGCAAGAAAGATACCGTTACTTCCTAAATTGTCAGATGTGGTGGATGGGGGACTGGCATTTGCTCATCACTGCCTGACTGGTAACGAAATCCTCAGGTTAGCGACGGGAGCAATTCCTGGTACACGTGACTATGATAAACAGCAGTGCATGGATCTGAACCTCCTGCCTCCTCAAGTTCAACACCCTGTATATGGCTGGTGATTTGAACCATTTCACATTGAACTATGTATAGTTGAAGGATATTTCTCCATAGGTATGTACATATTAAGTGATCCAGTTCCCGTGTACTGACAGGAGCATGAACTTTTGTAGAGTCTTGGTAATTCCTAGGGTCCATGAGGAACATGTCTTGTTGCACTCTTTGACTGTAATTATATTCCTTTTCACTCTCCAGATAGGTTAGTTATGTAGTTGAATGATCTTTCATCAGAGGTATGTGTATACAACCATTATGTAGTTCACATGATTCCCAGTGCCTGTACTCTGATGGAGTCTTTTAGGGCAGTAAGGAATCTAAGGATTGTGACTTGTTTCAGTTTCCTCTGCCATAGTTTGTTCAAAAAGCGTGTGACTAGCTGAAGCAACAATACTCAAACTGAAGATTCAGTAATGAGAGCAATTAAGACATTGATTCAAAAATTACTTCCATTTCCTTACTAACCTATGATGCAATGAAAAATTGGAATTCTCTCGATCAAGGAAGTTTGGTATTCTTTCCATTACTTGGTATGTAACCCAACTACAGTCCTTAATCTTCAAATTTCCCGTGCCTCATGTTACAAATTTATCTTTGCTACATTTAGTTTTTTGTTTCTTCTTTTTTTTTTGTTCTGCAATTTTCTGGCGCTACAGATGAAAACAGTCCAGTATACATAAGACCCATTATCTATGTCAGCTTGTACACTGGAGCCAAGGGTATGAAAGTACAAAAGGAAGCAAAAACATTATGCTGAGTTGCTGAGTGGCCCAAGATGGGTGTATATTGGCAACTTAAAAGTGCGAACTGATATGGGATAAATGATATGCCATCAAACACTACCGGAATAGGTTCCTCTGTAGCAGTGATGATTTTATCCTGATTCTTTGTTGTTTTATAAAATGTTAACAATTAATTCAGGATGATATAGGGAACTGTACATGAAAGGCAATCATGGCAGTAAATGGTGCATAGAGTACAACTTTGCCTATGATTCTACCTCTTTGATCTTTGAGCTAGAAAGCCAAAACCCCAGCACTCATAATTTGAGACATATATTAGTTCATAGAAATTAACTAATAAACTGCTGAAGAAAGTTTCTATTGCTTTGATCTACTGTACCCTTTTCAAAAGTCTATCCATGAAAAGTCAGTCTATTTGTTTCCTGAGCAACTTGGTGTTAGTGGTTGACAGTGCATAGTTGAACTAAGTAATCGCTTTATTGTAGCCAATTTTGCACGCTATGCACTGTACCCCATGACTGATGGTTGATACGGTGAGTTATGACCTATTGTATCCTTTTGATAGGTTCTATCCTCAAAAGGCAAATTTGTATGTTTCCTGTATAACTTGGTATTTAGTGGTTGACAGTGCAAAGTTCCACTAACTAATTTCTTCTTTTGTGCAAATTTTCCATGCTTATCACTGTTGTGTCATAACTGACCTGACCATTGATAATGAAATGCACTGGCACTTGTAACGGCACATCCGCTTATTGCTTTTCAGCTCCTTGAAGAATTATTTAATCTTAAATAGAATTTATAGTTGGAAAGTTAGCATAAGGAAAGGGATGATGATGTTGGCGAAGTTTACATGAGTTGTTATGAGATCTGTTTTTGACTAGATATGTACTGCCATGCATGAGATTAATATTTGTTACGCTTTGGGAATTTCACGTATATCTGTTACTTTAACATCACACCTTGGAATAATGATTCTTGGCTTACTGTTTCTTTAGTACTGCTACACATTGAGAGCTAATTTATTATTGTTCTTCAGTTATATTTAGAAGAAGATTGTTTTTTTTGTCTGCTGAGAAAAGCTAATTGCTGTCCAGCTGTGGAAGACAGTGACATTTATCATCACAACTCAGCATCATAATTACTTCTATAAAACGAAGAATTAGTCACTTGCTGTATGCACATTTAGTATTGTACTTCATACTAGCTTTACTTTTATCCCATTTAGCAAGGTCTTCTGATACAGATATTCCCCATGTCAAATATAGAACATCACTAGTCAAGTCCCACCGAAGATTGTCTGCTTCTCAACTCACTATATTGACAGCCACATCCTTCTGAGTGTTTTCAGGGTTTTTGAAGCGGGCAAGTCGCGCAAGGATATCGACAGATTCCGTGATTTCCTTTGTCTTGGTAACCAAGTCTGAGAGAAGGGATGCAATAACAGCAACATGCATTGCTTGCACCAGATCTGCATCCTCTGATAGTTCGTCTCTGAGGCCTCTTGCTGCTTTGATTGCTGCAGCCATGTGAACGTTGGCTTGGGATGGTAGAGTCATCATCCGCATCGCTGCTGAGAGTTCTCGGAGCACCTTGGCAGAGTGCAAGCTCATCTGACGGCATGCTGTTCGAACCTCCAAGCATAGCTCCGGATGCGCTTCAGGATACTGTGAGCAGGGAAATTAAAGGCTGTAGGTGAGTAACATGCATGATTCTGTAATCCATTGATCACGACAAAGATGGATCTGCAGTTTACCTCAGTTCTTGTGAGGGTGATGACGTAGGAAGCAAGAGCCTCCATTGAAGAAGCGCACTGGCGAGAAAGAGCACCGAGCTTCTGGTAGTGGCTCCATGGGTGCCGGAATATGAATTTGCCATGGCAAGGCTCCCACTTGGCAAAATTGCACTGCAGTTTTTGGGAACACACATGCCATTGGATCAGATTGTTATACTTGTATGTATTTTTGGATTCAGGAGCTTAATTTGGTGCTCTGCATAAAGTGCACGCATGGTTTGCAAAGTGAGGTTGAGCTTATTATTACCAAAGAGTCCTCGGTGGCCTTGGAATTGAGGACGCTCTTGTACACTTGGAGAAAGGGTTTAGCTTCCAAATTCTCGAATGTAGCGTTCTCTCTGAAGCATTCAGATTCGATTCCTGCATACGTATGTGTACAGCTTTTAGTCCCAAATTCTAGCATGTTCCTTGCTTGGTCGACAGTAGATTTCATAAATTATAATTGCTTTTCTCTGACTAAGACATAGTACTCAACTTTGAAGGTCTATATGCTACTGTTTGTCATTGGAACGCATGAGAATTCGATTCGTTTTATGAGTGTTTGGATGGAGACATAGACCGGCCTGTCGTACCTTCAAAGAAGTCGGCGAGCTTGTTGAGGTTTCCGATGGCGAGCTTGTGGAGGTCCTCCCCTGCCCAGACCGGGAAGATGAAGATGGTGGTGCAGAGGCAGGTGGCGACGCCGACGACGATGGTGGAGAAGCGCTGGTGCGCGAGGCGGATGAGCTCGTCCACGCGGTAGCTCGACACGGCCACCAGGCTGAAGGTGAGGATGAAGATGGTCACGCCGTAGTCGTACCTCGCCTTCACCTCCGGGATGAACCGCGAGAAGGTCGCCGCCGACGCTGCAAGTCAGCAAGTGCATGCAACACCATGGCCGGCCGGCGGACACGGGTAAGTACGTGTTTCTATGTCGTGATTTTTGTCTTAGTCAAGAAATTAAGGAAGTGCACGCCGGGCGCTTTTGCTTATTGGCACAGCAAAACATGCGCATGCATGCGGTGTACATTTGGTAAAAATGGTCATGCTCTATATGCAGATATACGGCACAGTTGTAATAAACCGTGCACGGACACAAAGCGTACGTACATAGTAGGAAGACGAAGATGGCGAGCAGCACGGGCTCTGCCTTGTCGCCACACAGGTATGCCACCTTGTGAGCCCCGACGGCGATGAAGCCGGCGACCAGCGTCCCGAACGCTCTGTTCAGGCCTTTGCACAGCGTGCCACCTGTCACATATATATAAATCAACAGCCGCACCAAAAACTCATCACATACTCCTATATAGGAGTAGGAATTTAATAACTATATACAAGTACTAGCTAGCATGCATAGCTCGTAGCTTGTACGGAACACGGGCTGCGTGTGGCATGCATGTACTTATACGCTACGCGCGGCACATATAACGAAATGATATGATGATGTGCAACACCGGCCGTACCACACGACGTACGTATATATACACGTACCGACGGTGTACTCCATGACGACGACGGTGGTGAGCACGGCCCACATGGTGGAGACCCCCCAGTTGTTGAAGAGCGGCCTGACGTAGTAGAGCACGGACACCAGCGTGAGCGCCAGGCCGACCTTGAACGAGTGCGCCACCCGCCGCGGGTCGTCCCTCGCGATCCTCGCCAGCTTGCCGGCGAGCCCGACGACCTTGGCCCACAGCATGCCCGCCGCCGAGCAGAGCACCTCCCAGCACCTCTCCCGGCGCCGGAACCCGCCGCCTCCTCCATTGGCGCCGCTCTCCATCTGATCAATCTCCATGACCGCTCGCTCGCTCGCTCGCGATCGATCGGCTCTCGACGAGGCCAAGACGACGACTCTACTACTCGATCTCTCGGTGGTGATCGACGCACAGTGGTGGGTAGGCTAGCTAGCGGTGATATATATGTCCGAGCATGCATGCGGTGCTATGTCTGCTGGTGGCGTGGGGAAGGCTTATATATATATATATATACACATAAGCGGAGGGGAGGATCAGAGGAGATCGACGAGACGACGCCAAGCCGGCCGGCAGCGGCAGCGGCTAGCTTGGGGATACCGGGGCACCGCAATACGGCAGCCAAAAGCGTGCATGCCGTGGCCGCCCCTTTTCTCTGGGGGAATCTTGACTTGCGTCCTCGCGCGTTCTCTCTTTCCGTGTCTCAGTTCCCTCCTCCTCTCGTCTCGCTGTTGCCTGCTTGCTTTGTTTCAAGCCAACACCGGCCGTGCGTGGTTGCTCATCTTGCCCTGTTCGTGCAAGTGCAAACTCAAAGCAGGCAGCCTGCCATGCCGCCGGCCGGGACGTCGTTTGAGCTAGCTAGGACCTGTCTCTGGTTCTTCAGACTTTGTGGTGCATGATGCACGTCTCCCCTGTCGACGAAGATGCATGATTCACCGACTGTCCGTGTGGGCAGTGGCAGGCCTGTAACATGGCGAGATTGTGTGCAGGAGAAGAAATTTAATAGTTTGGCAACACAACAATCGATCTCGCGCTCTGCCTTTTGACCTGTGTGTCCAGATGTCTGCACTCGGGATGGCTGGTCGATCGGACGAGGTAAAATGCATCTTGGTCTTGCCTTTCAGCGCGGCGCCGCACACACACGCACACGCATGAGCTAGCTAGCGCATGACTGCACCTATATACGATGACTCATGTATGATCTGTACGGACGTACTAGTGGTACGTCGATCTAGAGAAAGACGATGATGCATGCATGCGACATCTATCGTCGTCGTCCACCCTCTGACTTCTCTCATGAACCGACAGACTAAAGGTGATGAGCGGCGCCCAAAGGTTTTCTTTGATTAAAAAAAAAAGATCTCCTTTTAGCACTTGTGACATGTAACTTAGTAGACGCAATTCGGTGCGGCATTTTTATATTGAAAGAAAACACGCCGAAAGGAAAAGGGTGAGGTACGGTAATGGCTTTGTTGTACGCATGCATGCCTCTATACTGCTACTAGCTATCGAGACGTCGCCTGACTTATCAATCAACCTTCTTTCTGGATTTTAGGTAGACCTCAACTATAGCTTATCACATTGAATATATTAAAATTCCTTTTGTTTTATAGCTGTGTGTCCCATTGAAACTTTAGTCCAAGCACGCACTTCTATTCTCCTGACACGACAAAATTCATGAACCCAGTTAAATGCATTTGGACTAGAGACATGGTAATGGACACAGACACACGTATTGGGTTTTATCAATCCAAACCCATACTGTAAATATAAAATGTGCACGTTAAAAAACTCATGACACGTCACAAGTTTACTTTTGTACATCGATTCATATCCATTCGGCTCATGGGTACGTAACAGATCATTTGGCCTGCAACACAAGCATTACACGTCACAACCAATAAGCAGATAGTTATGTAATACATATTCACAGTTATCATATACCCCCCACGTATACATATTACACAGTGCAATGAAAAATAACATAAATGAGAATTCACATTCCAGATTCCACCAATCATATATAGCAGCCAGCCACCATATAATTCATATATTAATGCCATATATATCAAGCAGCAGTTAGGATCTTAGTCAATGTGTGATCTAGATACGTGCCACTGCCACCGTAGCTAGTATGGCCAGGTGTTGAGAAGAAGTGAGCTAAGCTAAGGTTTGGGATGGGAAAACCGTCTTATATATGTATGTCTCGAAATGATCAATTTAGTTGAGAAAATTAGAGTATTGTGGGCTGAAATGAGCTACTCTTCTGCGATAGAGCAGGTTTAAAAAATTTGTGGAAATCCACTTGGTCTGGCTCTTTGGCCATTTAAAAACCTATGGGTAGAGACATTGGTCCATATCCTTGCTCCTATAGGTACCCGCTGACATCTCTATAATTTTGACAAACAAATCCGTGGTCTGCTGGTCGATCATTGTATACTTCAATCCGTCAAACTCTTTCTCCGGGTTGTGGTTGTGCTCCCGGCCAACCTATCAGTCTGTGCAGTCCACGTCAGTCGTCGTCCACTGTTCACCACTACAGTTCCTCTCTTCGTGCACGTAATCGCACTTGCATTGCATAATAACATGATGGGGAGCCTGTCACACAGTCTCAGGTGCAGCCCATTCAGCTGTCGCTATAGCTTCCAGGTGCAGCAAGAATAATCGCTCCAGCTCCAGGTGAGCCGATGCAGCACCCCGCCTATTGCAGTAAAGTGAAAACCTTTGCGCGCGGCATGCATGATCTGTTCATATATATGCAATGCACGCATGGGGGAGCAGCTGACGCAGACAAGCTGTTGATGCAAAACTGATCTGCAAACATAAAGGGCTAATACCCGATTCAAACGTTAAGGCGTGCCAGCCGATTTGACCTTGCTATCGGCAAAGGTGATAACTCGAATACTTTAGTCCTGACAACAGCGATGCGTCCGGATGTCACGGCTAAGAGGTACTCACGCGGAACTCGAGAACACGCCGAGCTTAAGTCGACGAATTCCTAAGAACTCGTAATAAAAGGAAAAAGTATGACGAAGTCGTCGAAAAGTAGATACTGGAATATGAATAAAAACGTGTGTTTGATTGATTGATTGATAGATATCTTGATTACAAGGTCTTGGGGCTTATATTTATACCCTGCTCAAAGAGCTACGACCAGACACGATTAGAATCCGAATTCCAAATTACACGGAACCCGTATACAAAACGATACGAATAACATAAGGAAATAATAAAACCATCCTTCGTGACAAACCGAAATTCCTCCACATGACAACTGGCAGCTTCCGGACTCTTCCTTCGCGTCATCGGCAATCCCCTTGCCATAGTCATCGGCAGACCCTTTTACTTGGTCATCGGCACCATATTACTGTCTGAGGACTTAGTCACATTCAACCTTTCTCTCATCGGCAACCATCCTTACCAGCAACCCGCATCGTACTGCCACCCTGTCCTGCCATCCTGGACACGTGCCCAAAAATGGTGTCAACACATGCCCCCCAGTTTCGGAGTATAAAACTATTAATGCTCCGAAATTCTCTGCAGTAATGATGTCTTCTCCGCAATTAATGCTCCTAATCTGGTAACCGACAACCTCAATCTGGGCAACTCTGATCCTAATCCCCCGCAGATCCCTCGAAATCCACAACTTCCCAAACGGGCATCTCTCTTAGTCGTACATCGGCAACAATACCGTTACAAAGATCTGCCGATGCTCTGCCCAGGATATTCGCAAAAACGGTTACTTCCCCTCTATCCGCCCATCGGCAGGACGACCGTTATAGAATATCACCGATGGACCGACCAGGAGATCGCGCACAGTAAAATATCTTTAGATAATGACCGCTTCCTGTCAAATCACCTGCACAATCCCTGGATTATCGTGCGAACAGTTACCATATCCACTTGAGTACCCTCGGGTTTCTCGGATGCGGCAAAGAAATAAGTCAGATTTGCCCTTGTCCATCTTGCCCTATAAATAGTTCCTTCTTGGGTACTCCTCCCCCATTACATCATTCTGCCATCCAACTTCACTTTTCCAGCGGCGGCGCCATTCTCAATCCTCAAGACCTCCGACAAGCATTCTTCTTCATCAACTCCGGCGTCTTCCAGCGTTCCCTTCACGACAAGATGGCCGTTGGCTTCGTCGTCCCTGAGGTCAGACTTCCATCTCGTCTGCTGTACCCTTTTCCTGCATTCCTGGTCATCTGCGATTTACCTTACCGAATTTTTCCTTTTCCTTTTTCTTTGTATCTTTATTCCCCAAAACACCAGGAGTTATCCAACAAAATTGTCATTCCTACCGATCAACCACATCTTCAATGCCTCGGCCCTCTAGGGGATCCAGATCCAACCGACCTTATCAACGCAGAAACCAACAGGATTCCCTTTAGAGCTGAAAACTTTGCTCTCGATCTATGGAAGGACACCTTTCGCTCTTGGCCTAGCCCTACTGTAGGGTGGAAAGACTGGTTCTTGAGGGTCAGCAACTCTTATGAAGTTCAATGGGGTGAGAGGAAATTAGCTCAATGCATTAGGCTGTCCATTGCCGATATGCACAGGAACGAGTCATTGCTGATAGCCGCATCTTACTTCTGGTCAGACACTCTCAACGCTTTTGTTTTTGGCCACGGCCCTGCTTCTCCTACCCTTGCCGATGTAGCCATGCTTACTGGGTTAGACATATCTTCTGCCGATAGCACCCACTTTTTTGATACCGCCCCCAGTGCCAAAGTGGAGACTCGCGCTATCGGCGGCTGGTCAGGGTACATCCAGAAGTACCGCGGGAGAGGGCCTGTCACCATAAAGGAACAAACCACTTTTCTGAACATGTGGCTAGACAAGTTTGTATTCTGTGGTCGATCGGCAGGACCGACTTCCGTCTATCTATCGGCAGCAGAAAGACTGGCTAGCGGTGGTCAATTTCCTCTCGGCCGTTATTTGCTTGGCGCTGTTTATCACCTTCTTCATCAGGTAGTCCAGAAACTCCTGCTCGGCCAACCTATCGGCAACTTGGGAGGTCCTTGGTGGTTTATTAATATGTGGCTCAATCTGCACCTGCACAAGCGCCTCGATCTCAACTTGTTCTCTCAGCACTTCCCAAGAGATATAGCCGAGAACCATGTGTTGGGTGAAGAGGAATCGGCAACACGTGCCCCCCTGAACTTTGGCGAAGCTGTTATAGTTTTACCCGGTTCAGGGAACACTCCGGATCAGATCGGCCGATTCTTTGAAACGCTGTATGAGGGTCTGGCCAGAGATGAACGACCATGGCTGGCTTATGACGACCCAGATAGCATGCTCCCTCTGACCTTCAATCCGTTCGACGAAGCTCTTGATAGGGACAATGAGGTGATGATGGCAATCGTGACTCCCAGAGCCATACCAGTGAACTTCTTCGGCAGCACGAAAACCTCTCCCCAAACCTATGAATTTTATAATCCATCGACATTAGCTCGCCAGCTAGCTTTCGGCCAATTGCCGATCGCACTTCCTTATGCCGATGTAATAAAGCCAAGAGAACCCATCGCTAACCTCCTCGAGTGGACTCGAGTAGCCCAGCTACCACCAAATGCCGATACAGATGTAGATCTGTCAGAATGGGTTCCAGCTGCCTTTATCACTCAAGCATACAAGCTATGGTGGGCAGAATGGAAGGAGAATCTATTCTGCAGATCGGCCCTCTCATACCGCGGCATGATCGACCCCGAATACGAAGTCCCTGACGACACTGTAAGTATTTTAAACCGATGTCTCATTTTCCAATACTATTCCCATCAGTAACTTACCCCTGTATTCTTTTTGCAGATTGACAACACCCCCCCATCGGTTAGCAGGAGTGGCAAGCCGATCGACTTATTCCCATCAGGCCCGATCTCCTCAATCGGCCACAATGCTCCCACTCTGGCTTCCATCGTGCACCGGGGTACGCGTCTCAAGAAAGTTACCACTAGGAAAACTCAGACATCACCAACGGTAACTGCTTCCACTCTGGCGCAAGCTTTCAAGGCAATCTGTTAAAACCCTTTTTTATTTATGCTGACTATCTTTATATCGGTTATCTGTGCTCATAAACTCTTTATCGTTGTTGCAGCAAACTGGTGCATCGGCAAAAGCCAAACGCCAAAGTGCCGATCCCCCCCAGTCTAGCCAGCCAAAGAGGAAAGGCGTCCAAGGTGCTAAGACTGGAACAAAGCGTCAGAAAGTGGCAACTCCTCCTCCTCCTCCGGTGTCTCCAATCCCGGTGGAATCTTCCCCTTCTCCTCCAGAAGTCCAGGCACAGCAAGCACCATCTCCTCAATCAATACAGGAAGCACCACAGATGGAAGAACCTCAGCAAGAAGAACCTCAAACGGCAGGTACGTCAGCTGACGTAGGTGAACAAACAACTGGCCCGGCAGGTCCAGTTATATCATCGGCGGTTTCCTCAATTCAAACAACTGTTGTCCCTCTTCCGGGTAACATATCCCAACAATACTCCTACCGATAAACTTATTTTCATTTATTCTTATAATCCTTCCTGTCTTCTTTCAGGCGATATCGTTTTATCGGCAACATTTGCCGATCAACCTGCAGCTCCATCGGCCTCTCTGAGTCAAAGGCAGGAAATCGCCTTGAAGCAAGTAAGTCATCCACTTTTCCATCGGTATCATCTGCCGAAGTTTTGACCATAAAATTGACCTATTTCATTTTCATTTTCAGGAACAAGATTCTCCCGACAGCTTGTTCTCCTTCGCTATTGATATCTTCGAAGAAGAAGGCGAGGAAGCAAGCTCCTCTCGGGCAGTTGGAATTGTATCGGCAGAAACCAGAGCTAGGCTGGAGGAGCTATCGGCCATACTTCATCAAGACACAACTCAACTGGTCGACGATTCTGACCCAGCCAAGGCTCTGTTCAAGACTCTTAGAGGCCAAATTCCTACCGATGCCGAAGAAGCACTCTTCCACGCTGCACACCTAGAAAGCCGCCAGCTACAGTACCAGAGAGCTACTCGACGCCTTGCCGATAGAGCTGCTCAAATCCAGCTCTCTGAGGAGATGATGAAAGAAAAACTCTTAGCCGATGAGAAACATAAGAACATCGGCATCTTAAAGTCCTCAGGTGATGCACTGAAGCAGAAAATGTCTGATCTATCGGCAAAAAGAGAAGCTCTGCTGGCTGAACTCAAGCAAGTAGAAGACGCCCTGTCCCAAGCCCAGCAAGAAGATAGTCAACTGCCGGAGACCATCAAGCATCTTGAACAGGAACGAAACGTCCATGGTCGTAAAGCGCTGCAACTGAAGAGGAAGCTGAAGCCGATTGAAGGTTCTGCCGATGACGATATCAAAGAGATAGAGACAGCCAACCAGATTCGGCTGCGCGCCATATCCGCAATCCAAGCGCTGCTGAACATCTGAAGCTTTCATCGGCGACACACCTTTGTTTCTCCGCTTTTAGCTTTTAGTCTAGCCGATAAGACTGTTATCGGCATCTTTTGAAACATTAAGTCTGCCCTTGAACATTTAAATTCAGCCGATAGGAGTGTTATCGGCACTTAACCTTTTATGCATCGATCCATATGCTGGGGTAGTACTTCTTCAAATATTTGCCATTTAACGCTCTGGGAAATTCAACTCCTTCGAGAGTTTCTAAAATATAGGCATTACCAGGAGCTGAGCGTTTTATCCGATAAGGACCTTCCCAATTAGGAGACCACTTCCCAAACTTTGAACTTTTAGTCCCGACTGGCAAAATCAACTTCCATACCAAATCCCCATCGGCAAACTCCTTAGCCTTCACTTTTTTATCATACCATCTGGCAACTCTCTTCTTATTTTCTTCTATACTCATTAAAGCCTTTAACCGATGCCCTGCTAAATCATCTAACTCATCGGTCATTAAAGTGGCATAATCATCGGCAGCCAATTGATTTTGAAAAGATACTCGCCTAGATCCAGCCTTAATCTCCCAAGGCAAAACTGCATCATGTCCATACACCAATTGATAAGGTGACACCTTGGTTGATCCATGACAAGCCATCCGATAAGACCACAGTGCTTCATTCAACAATGTATGCCACCGCCTAGGATTTTCTTCAATCTTTCGTTTAATAAGCTTGATAATTCCCTTGTTAGACGCTTCGGCCTGCCCATTGGCTTGAGCATAGTAAGGAGAAGAATTCAACACTTTAATTCCCATACCGATTGCGAATTCATCGAACTCCCCCGACGTGAACATGGTGCCCTGATCGGTAGTAATCGTTTGGGGAATCCCAAATCGGTAAATGATATGCTCCTTCACAAAATCAATCATATTGGCCGATGTGACTTTCTTCAAAGGAATAGCTTCGACCCACTTGGTGAAATAGTCAGTGGCAACTAGAATGAATTTATGCCCTTTGCTAGATGGTGGATAAATCTGGCCGACCAGATCGATGGCCCACCCCCGGAACGGCCAAGGTTTTATTATAGGATTCATAGCCGATGCGGGTGCTCTCTGGATATTACCGAACTTTTGACAACCTTGACATCCCTTGAAATATTTAAAACAATCTTCAAGTATGGTTGGCCAAAAATATCCATTCCTTCGAATCATCCACTTCATCTTAAAAGCTGACTGATGCGCTCCACACACTCCTTCATGGATTTCTCCCATCAAACTTCTGGCTTCATCATCACCCAAGCATCGGAGAAGAATTCCGTCGATAGTTCGATAATACAATTCATTTTCAAGGAGCACATACTTGGTTGCTTGAAATCGAACCCGTCTTTCAACCTTTTTGGATGGATCTTTTAGATAATCAATAATTTCTTCCCTCCAATCACCGGCACTGACTACCGATGTCGCATTAATCATTGGCTGATATCCCGAGGCCTGCTGGGCTAACCGATTAGCGTCTTCATTATGCAATCGGGGAATATGCTCCAATCGGAAGTTCTTGAATTCCTTTAACAGTTGTATACTTCTCTCGAAATAGGTTATGAGAACTTCACTCCGGCATTCATAGCTTCCGGTCAATTGATTTATAACCAATATAGAATCTCCGAATACTTCAACAGCATCAGCACGAACTTCTCTTAACAACTCCAATCCCCTGATCAGAGCTTGATACTCAGCCTGATTATTTGTTGATGTAGCAACAATCGGCAAGGAAAATTCATACTTCCTCCCCTTGGGAGAAACTAATACAATGCCGATTCCTGCTCCCCGGTCACAGGTAGATCCATCAAAGAAGAGCGTCCAGGGTGCAATTTCCAAGGTTTCCACTAGACCGCAATGCTGAGTCACAAAGTCGGCCATAACCTGCCCTTTGACCGTCTTAGCCGATTCGTAACGCAAATCGAACTCCGACAGCGCCAAAATCCATTTACCGATCCTACCACTCATAATCGGCATAGATAGCATGTATCGGACCACGTCATCTTTGCAAACAACAGCACATTCGGCCGACAACAGGTAATGTCTTAGCTTGATACATGAAAAATATAAGCATAAGCACAGCTTCTCAATGGCCGAATACCTGGTTTCAGCATCAATTAACCTCCTGCTCAAATAATAAATTACCCTCTCCTTCCCTTCAAATTCTTGAACTAAAGCTGAACCGATAACCGATCCATCGGTAGATAAATATAATTTGAAGGGTTTCCCTTGTTGAGGTGGAACTAAAACTGGAGGGTTTACTAGATACCTTTTGATTTCATCTAGAGCCAACTGCTGTTCTTTTCCCCAAACAAACTTCTGATCGGCTTTCAATTTAAGAAGAGGACTGAAAGCACGAATTCTCCCAGATAAATTCGATATAAATCTTCTGATAAAATTCACTTTGCCGATCAAAGATTGGAGCTCGGTTTTATTGGTAGGGGCCACTATTTTATTGATAGCATCAATAGATCTTCGGCTAATTTCAATACCCCTCTGATGTACCATGAAACCAAGAAACTGCCCTGCCGATACACCAAATGCACACTTGTTGGGATTCATCTTCAATCCATGCTTCCTTGTGCACTCCAACACTCTTCGTAAATCGGCAAGATGCTTTGAGAAATCTCCAGACTTGACCACCACATCATCAATATAAATTTCTACGATCTTGCCGATGAACTCATGAAATATAAAATTCATAGCCCTTTGATAAGTAGCACCGGCATTCCTTAACCCAAAAGTCATGACTATCCATTCAAATAGTCCAACATGACCAGGACACCTGAATGCGGTTTTTGGAATATCCTCTTCTGCCATGAATATTTGATTGTAACCCGCATTACCATCCATGAAGCTGATGACCCGATGGCCAGCCGCAGCATCAACCAGTAGATCGGCGACAGGCATTGGATATCCATCCATCGGCGTAGCTTTATTGAGATTCCTGAAATCAATGCACACCCGAAGCTTCCCGTTCTTCTTGTAAACCGGGACGACATTGGAAATCCATTCAGCATACCGACACTGCCGAATAAACTTAGCTTCAATAAGTTTAGTGATTTCGGCCTTGATATCAGGTAGAATGTTAGGATTACATCGGCGGGCTGGTTGCTGATGTGGCCGAAATCCAGACTTAATGGGTAACCGATGTTCAACAATTGATCGGTCTAAACCAGGCATCTCTGTATAATCCCAAGCAAAGCAATCTTTATATTCCTTTAACAAACTAGTTAATTGCCGTTTACACTCAGGATCTAGTTTAGCGCTAATAAAAGTAGGCCTAGGCCTGTCACCACTACCTATATCTACTTCTACCAAATCATCGGCCGATGTGAATCCCTGGCCTAATTTTTCATCATCGGCGAATCTATCCATTAAAAACCATCGTCAGAACCGACTGCTTGGATCGGTGGAATCTCATAATCGGCAACTTTGAGAAAATCTTTCTCCCAAACTTCTCCTGAAATGCACCTAGTCTTTTCATAAGTATCCGCTTCTGCCGATGCGATAACATAAGAAGAATCCCCTGGGACGATCTCAATCTTGTCACCTACCCACTGAACCAAGCACTGATGCATTGTAGATGGGACACAACAATTGGCATGAATCCAATCTCTCCCCAATAATAAATTGTAGGCACCCTTTCCGCTGATCACGAAAAAGGTTGTCGGCAAGGTTTTGCTGCCGATGGTCAACTCCGCACATATCGCCCCCTTAACCGGAGACACGTTTCCCTCGAAGTCTTTGAGCATCATATCGGTCTTGGTCAAATCTTGATCCCCTTTCCCAAGCTTCCGATATACTGCATATGGCATAATATTAATAGCAGCCCCACCATCAACTAGGATCTTAGTCATTGGCTGCCCATCAACCCTTCCTTTGAGGAACAAAGCTTTAAGATGCTGCCTCTCGTTATCGGCAGGTTTCTCAAAGATAGCCGTCATTGGATCCAGAGCCAACTGAGCTATCTGATCAGAAAATCCCAACTCATCGTCACTGGCCGGCGCAAGAAACTCCATCGGCAACATGAATACCATGTTGACGCCTGCCGATGGACCTTCTTTCTTAGCGTCTGACGGCTGCCGACTCCCAGAGTTCTCTCCTTTATTTAGCTCTTCCTGCCTTTCACGCTGTAATCTCCTTTTCTGTGTCTTGGTTAATCCTTGAGGGCACCATGGAGGAAGTGGCCTTTGTCTTGCCGTCGGGCGTTGGTTCTCTCTTGACTCCATGCGATGCGTGTTAGTATCCCTGCAAAATATGAATTCATCGGGAACCCGCGCATCAGCCATTCTTTCAAGCTCCTCTTGGTTCCTGGGAAAATACTGGACACGGTCACCGAGCCGATCGTGAACGTTAAGCCTGCCCCCCAGCCGATCATGAACTGACGCCCTTCCTCTGATCGGCCCATTAAATCGTCGTTCATCATCATGATAACGCCGATCGTTCCTGTCGTACCGATCATAACCGTTGCATTCAGGGCAGTCTCTGACAGTAGGAAGCTTGATATTTTCCTCCCAACAATGGATGAAGAATGGGCAATTCCAATGATCCCTGTGCCGATTCCACTCCTGTCGGCGTCTCTCTTCTTCCCGTTGATAATCTTCCTGCTGGCGCCGGTACCGATCTTCCCGTTGTTGCCATCTCTCTCGAGGCCTTCTATGAGTTATGACAATACCATATCGAGGAATTCTTCCTGAGCTAGCTCCTTCCTGGACCAAGCCCTTACTTCTTGCATCGGCGGTAGTAACTTGATGCTGAGGATCTACCGATGCACTCTTCTCAGCTGTCTCCGACGTTAAGACCTTAGCCTTCCCCTTAGCATCCAACATGTTCGTCGGGAAAGGATGTTGGTCTATCTTCATCGGCTTCTGGGCTTTGGAACTATCAAACTTGATTCTCCCTGACTCTATGGCCGATTGCAGCTGTTGTCTAAATACTTTGCACTCATTGGTATCATGTGAAGTTGCATTATGCCACTTGCAATACCTCATCCTCTTCAACTCTTCTGCCGACGGGATCACGTGGTTAGGTGACAATTTGATTTGACCTTCCTGAAGTAGAAAGTCAAATATCCTATCGGCCTTGGCGGTGTCAAATGCAAACTTCTCTGGTTCCTTCTGCCCAAAAGGACAAGACATCGGCTTCTTGTTTTTTACCCATTCTGCCAACCCGATTACTGGTTCTTCATCGGAATCTGAGCTTGTTGCTTCATCAACAAATGAGACTTTCTTATTCCACGCCCTCTTAGGCTCGAAAGGCTTGATGTCTTGATCAGATATCCTCTGCACCAAGTGACTTAAACTCTCAAACTCCTGAGAAGCATACTTATCCCTGATGTGTGGCAACAAACCCTGGAAAGCCAAATCGGCTAGCTGCCGATCATCCAGAACCAGGCTATAGCATTTATTTTTGACCTCTCGTATCCTCTGCACAAATCCCTCAACCGACTCATCATTACGTTGCCTCAACTTGACCAAGTCGGTGATCTTCTTCTCATGAACCCCCGAGAAGAAGTATCTGTGGAATTGCTTCTCTAGATCGGCCCAAGTAATTACTGAATTGGGAGGCAATGATATGAACCAAGTAAAGGCCGATCCAGACAATGATGATGAAAATAGGCGAACCCTCAATTCGTCCCTGTTACCAGCCTCTCCACATTGAATAATGAACCTGTTGACATGCTCCATGGTTGACGTGTCGTCCTGTCCGGAAAACTTTGTAAAATCCGGTACTTTGTACCGATGTGGAAGCGGGATCAAATCATACGCTGGAGGATACGGTGTCCGATAAGAATAAGTGTTGACTTTGGGTTTTATCCCAAATTGTTCCCTCATTACTTCGGCAATCTTATCGGCCCAATACGCATCGGCATCTTGCCGATGAGGCGGCTGCGGATCTGGCATTTGGTGGCGAACCTCCACGTGTCTGTTCGGGACGTGACCTGTATGGAACATCGTATTGGTCACCTGTCCTCCAATCTGCGGACTACCAAACTGCTGTCCACCGATTGGCTGTCCTCCGAGTTGCTGTCCAAAATTTATTGGCTGGTTGGGAATTCCCTGACCTTGGAACCCGGGATAAACCTGCCCTTGCTGGAACCCCGCAGTCTGATAACCCTGCTGGGGCGACTGTGGAAAGGCTTGCTGTCCAAGCCATCCATTATTAGCGTTCATCGGCATAGGTGCTGCCGATGATTGGTAATTGGGTACCGTCGTTGAATTGACATACCCTGACTGGGCCATAGGCCTCTGTTGCACCAGCATTGATTCTGCCGATGCGTTAGGCATCTGGAACATTGGATCTTGAGGATTTCCGGTGTAAGGCCTTGCAGTAGTAGTTGTGGTATACCGAGGACTCTGGTTCACCGGCACATTGGAAGGTACCGATGTCATAGGAGTTTTGCCCCTCATGTCAGTTATCTGTGATGTTCCCGGCGTCAACTCTGGAGGCATACCATAACCCCACCAGTTAGGAGGAAGAGTCAACCCCGACATTGCCGATGCCAACATATCTGTTGTCAGTTTATGCTGCCCAACTGAAATTTGTGGGTTGGTTACCATCGGCATAGATAGTGCACCAGTAGTCCCCAATGTACTCGGAGGAACGGCAGACTGTGCACTCGCACTTGTCAAGGCAGCCGATGGAGCCGTGACCTCTGGTGCCGTGGGTTGATGATGGGAAGGGCCCACATAATCCGGCGGGATTTGTCCTTCCTTGAAGGTTCTTGCCACGGCGTTGAAAACCGTATTAGACAGTACACCAGCTTGGTTAATCAACGCTCGATTGATGGCATTATCAACCATGTCTTGAAGCTTGCCAGGATTGGCGTCAAAGGTGACCTGCCGTGGTGCCGGCAGTGCATCTTTCTGGACCACTTCGCCGCTCCTGTTTATGCTGAAAGACTTCAGGCATTGCTGCTTGAACTCTTCCATAGCTTGGGCAATAGCTTGCTTCTGCTCATCCTTGAGGTTAGCTTCCGTCACGGGGATGACGTTGTCTTGATCGAGGTCGGAGATCGACATGTTGATCTTGATCTTGAATCTGTCCCACCGGGCGTGCCAAAAGATGTGTTGATGCAAAACTGATCTGCAAACACAAAGGGCTAATACCCGATTCAAACGTTAAGGCGTGCCAGCCGATTTGACCTTGCTATCGGCAAAGGTGATAACTCGAATACTTTAGTCCTGACAACAGCGATGCGCCCGGATGTCACGGCTAAGAGGTACTCACGCGGAACTCGAGAACACGCCGAGCTTAAGTCGACGAATTCCTAAGAACTCGTAATAAAAGGAAAAAGTATGACGAAGTCGTCGAAAAGTAGATACTGGAATATGAATAAAAACGTGTGTTTGATTGATTGATTGATAGATATCTTGATTACAAGGTCTTGGGGCTTATATTTATACCCTGCTCAAAGAGCTACGACCAGACACGATTAGAATCCGAATTCCAAATTACACGGAACCCGTATACAAAACGATACGAATAACATAAGGAAATAATAAAACCATCCTTCGTGACAAACCGAAATTCCTCCACATGACAACTGGCAGCTTCCGGACTCTTCCTTCGCGTCATCGGCAATCCCCTTGCCATAGTCATCGGCAGACCCTTTTACTTGGTCATCGGCACCATATTACTGTCTGAGGACTTAGTCACATTCAACCTTTCTCTCATCGGCAACCATCCTTACCAGCAACCCGCATCGTACTGCCACCCTGTCCTGCCATCCTGGACACGTGCCCAAAAATAGTGTCAACACAAGCACACAGCAGAGCGTCGAGCGAGAGCCGTGTGAGCCTGCTGCCGAACGGCCGGTTCGGGGAACAGCAAAGGTACATGCATGCATATGAGCTCCACCAGCATTTGCTTCAGCTGGCCTGTCGTCTACTTCTCGCCTCTCCTGTCCCCTCAGTAATATATATTCTCCTTACCCTGGTGGATAAAACTGTCGTTTCGATCGGTCTCTCACTCTCTCACATCCACGGAATATATCATCTTGGCGTAGTAGGAGAGATGTTAATGGAGCTCGATCGTACGTAGCGGCATCAAGATCGATCCGAGAACAAGATGGGAAGCATCAGAGTCATCATCGTAGCACTCGCTCGGCATAACATGGCAGCAGAATCCAGGAATATGTGCTGCTGCTGCTGCTGCTGCTGCTAAAATAATGCTCTCTAGGGTTGCATATATACTGCATGCATACCATCCGGATGGCCTCAAACCAGAAATCCCAAAGCACATTAGTTACGGGCGCTCTTCTTATCTGGACCATGCAAATCTGCTCCAGGTTTCGTGCTGGACCACACCTCCTTGCTCCAAGATTCGTGCTGCTTCGGAAAAAAAATTAGGTGCAGACTCACTCGAATGGATGCCATATATGTGTCCTAGCAAAACTCATCACACGGCCAAGAGGTCGAGTTTTTAGTTACCTATTTTTAAGTATCTTGAGGAGTTTTTAGTTTCCTATTGTTAGAGTATCACCCGGCCGTGTGATTAATTTTTTTTGGGACACATGACATCCATCCCAGTAGGCTTGCACGGAAGCGTCGTCGGTGTAGGAAGGCTGCACCCATTTTCCTGCTACTTCAGACATCATTCCATTATAATAAGTTGAGCAGCCGGGCCGCACCATAACGCATGTCGAGTTGTCGACGTATATACCCTTATAAGAATATTGGATAATCAAAATTTTTCAAGTTTGACTAAATTTATATAGCAAAATAATAACATTTTTGGTACCAACTAAGCAGGGGCGAAGCCAGTACTGAATTTACCCTGGTGCACAGCTTAAGTAGCATATATGATTTTCTTAAAATATATGCTAAGTACGAGGATATTTAGTGGTAAAATATCTTTTTACCCTGGTGCCTTGTAAAATGAACCTGGCGTCGTCCCTGCAACTAAGTATCATTAGATTCTTTGTTAGTTATATTTTTCATATTGTACCTATTTTATGACATAAATCTTATATTTCTCTCTATATTTTTGGTCAAACTTGAAAATGTTTTGACTCTCCAAGATTCTTGAAATGACTTATAATTTGGAACGGAGGGAGTATATATATATGGGGAAAAACCAGTTTGCAAATCAAATTGATCGATGGTCCTAGAAATAAATCCCACTAACTACTGGGCTAGCTATATATGTGCGGCCTATGTCGATCTAAAGGCAAGATCATTATAACCACATTGCGTGTTCACCATTCAATTCTTCACTTTTTCCATCTCGTTCAAGGCTTCTCCAAAGTGGTTAAATCGCCGAGAAAGTGGCATGATTGAAAATAACTGGCCACATTTATATATTTCATATATATGCGCAGCGTGGCATCTGCGAAGCAATCTCGTTTCTGCTTCGCATGTGCATGGGCAAGCGCAAAGGTAGCTGGTGACCTTCCCTCCTCGCCGTCGAGATGGTGGTGGATCGAATAGTCACGGATCGGAAAACGACCTTTTGGACGATCGACGCCCTAGTGCTGCTGAGACAGTGGAGTGCCCTTTTGGGGGACAGAAAAGTAGCCTTTTGGACGCTCTAGTGCTCTTCTCTGACTTCACCTTCAGCTCGCGATCGATCGGGATTTCTGGATCGTGCGCGCGGCCATGGCTTTGCATGCATGCATGGCCTCTGTTGTGACTGCATGCGCGCTCGCCGTACAAGTCTCTGTTGTGACGTGCCTCCAGGCTCTCTCTAGGGTCTAGTTCTAGGGCCGTGCATCGTTTTCGCCATGGAACTAGGTTTTGTTTAAATCCGAAAACTTTTTGGATATTTGAGTACCGTAACAATTTTGTTGTTTGTATTTATCAATTATTATTCAATTATGGACTAACTAGCTAGGTTTAAAAGATTCGACCGTCTCACAAATTTAAGATAAACTGTGCAATTAGTTATTTTTTACTCCCTCTATCCCTGAAAGTTGCAACTTCTAAAATTATCCTAAGTCAAACTTTTAAAACTTTGATCAAATTTATAGAAAAAATACTAAGATTTATAGTACCAAACTAATACCATTAGATTTATCATAGAATATATTTTCAAAAGATACTCATTTTATGTCACAGATATTGATGCTCTATAAAGTTGGTCAAAGTTAAAAAAAAGTTTGACTGACGCAGATTCTAAGAATTGAAGCTTTCAAGAATAGAGAGAATATCTATATTTAATGCTCATATATGTACTACAAGATTCGATGTGATAAAAAATCTTTTTTTTTTATTTTAGATGTAACTAAACCAGGCCTTATTCTACCCCCACCGAGAAAACGATCGACCTCCAGCGTGCGGCTCACCTTCCATGCCGTGCCTTTCTGCCTGCTGCCTGCCTGCCAGCAAGCACGTACTCTAGCTCGATCCCATGCATAATGCATCTGTTCGGAAGCTGGATCGAGTGCTGTACTCGGCTGTCTGCTGCTTTATTAGTTTCTGGGTGCATGCGGGGAGGAGAACACAACGTTGTGTGTGTGCCGCTGAGATCCAGGTGGTGGGGCTAGCTGCATGCGCGCCTGAGTGTCGTGTCGATCACAAAGAACAAGTTGTTAAAGGAACGGCCGGCCATGCTCGACCATGATGAATACGTACGCTTGTTAATTAGGTCACAAACGCATTGTATAATCACTATATATATATACTACTACCATACGCAAATCCATTGCATTTTCCGGAAAAATGACCTAGCTAGTAGCTACGAGATCGACTAGGAATCTGTCTATCTATGTATCTATAGCTAGCTGATCGGAGTAGCTAGCTAGCTAGATATGCCATGATCCTTGAGCACTTGAGCTACCTCCTTTTCTAATTCTCGGCATGCATGCAAGAACACCACGTCACCGTCGAGCGAGCCTAGCAATATTTTCACGCCAAGAACCGAACCGCACTACGAATTAAGAACCGTGAGTGGTGGCCGAGGAAAAACAGAGAGTACGCCCTCGACAGCAACTTGTGGCCCTTGTACGTAGGGTCGATGTCGAGATCCCAAGCAACTCGACCATGAACACCGTCTGGTCGTCCTCATCAGTCATCCCAGTAACTCATTTCATCGTCATTTCATCGATAGGCCGGGGTGTCCCAGGAATGAATGCCGGTGCACACGGCGACGTCGCATTACCATATGCATATATGAGTATATGACGCGACGGGAAGTCGGGAAAAATTCGTAACAGTCCTCTAGCTAGTAATCTCTCATATTCTACTCCTTCACTCCTGTAATATAACTTATTCTATAAAGTTTACGACAACCTAAAAGAATAATCAAATGACACATGTGCCTGAAGATCAAACCTAATTAAGAAGTTCCGTCTCAAATTGTAGTTTTCTTTTTAACAAACTTTACCAAATCTCAGCATAGAAATCACAGAGAATCCATTATATTTTAGTTCAAATTTTAGATGTCATAACTTATATTCCCGGACAAAGAGAGTATATCTCAAGTCGGTCAAGTTTGTATCTTAGCACCCTTGATAACTTTATTTCCAAATAAGAAATGGAAACAACGTGTAGCATCATGCTAAATACAGTGGAAACTCGATCTAGATCGAATGCATGAAAGAGTGATACTAAACCGTGAGTTTAGGATGCTTGTGATAGCACAATTTTCTCATCCTCAGCAAAAAGCCATGCGTTGTTTGTGAAACTGACCTACAGGCGCTAGATAAAAATCTAACGGGCTACAACGGAACAAGTTTCTATTGATGACCTTAAAAATGCATTATGAAAATGGAACATGTTCATTGATCTGGGAACATCGCTCCAATTGTAATAGGTACATGTTCCATCTCTCAAACTAACAATACAAAATAGATATACGACATTTGTACCATGGGTTTTAAAGTGGTGTCCAGTGTTCCACTTTCATATTCCTTGATCCTATTGTTCCGGGAATCAATCTACTAAGGTTTGTATTGCACAAAGTCATGAGGTAGTGTTGTGGCCCATCAATTTTGGTGGCTATGGTGCCAGACTCCTGCTACTGTCCATGGCAGCGATATTAGATCAAGCACATTGCCATATATACTCATATCACACACCATATGATGTAAATAATAATATAGGAGACAACTGGTTGAAGTGTCACACATGGTTAGATATTCCAACAACCTAGGCTCAAGCCATGAACTCTGGATTTTGGGTGTGTCTACACTTCTTAATGAAAAACCCACCTAATTTATCCTAAATTGGTCTCATCTTTTTTTTGCCATGTATCCGGAGATAAAAAACCTAGATTTTCTTTCAGCAGAGACAACAATATTGCTATGCACATATCATGTGAGACCATGGGGTGGGGATCTTTTTGTTCCACCCACACACAACCTACCACAATTAATTGTTGAAGGTAGCTATCCCGAGAGGGAACTCCTACTAAATTTTAACCATAGGGAGACCCTCTTCACATGCTCATCTAACTCTTTTTCCTCTACCTGAACCACCCCTCCCCGTCCTGCACCAGCACCCCTACTCTGCCTACATCTTGCCATCAATGTCATCTTCGATGTAGCCGAGGGCTGCACTTCCCTTCTCCAACTCCCCATATCTCTCTTTCTCTCATAGAGATGATCTAACATCCCTCGCCTCCAACATCCCCCAGATCTAGTGGTGTCACCACCGTCAAATCAGTTGCCCCTGTGTCTGCCACACTGCAAAACATTGCATAGATGATGGTTTGAACCTTCTTATTGTTCCTCCTTCTTGCTCCCCCGCCCTCTTAATTCCTATCTAACGGCTACATCATCATAGGATCTGCTGTCCTCATGCCCTCCCCCAACACCATCGCAACAAACCCTGCCGCCAACCATTCCCAGACCTCCACCACCACCCCGGTGGGTAACACCACTACCTCTCACCATCCTACACATCACACATTGCACCACCACTACCCATCCAACCACTAGTTACCTCTCTAGACATCCCTGTAGACCAAAAAGCCACATATTCCCTAGCTTCCAAACCCAAACCTTAACTTGAGCTCACTATCTCAGTGTGTCAGTGGACTCTGAGGTCACTCAGGGCTGAGTTGTAGGGTGGTAGCATACTGGTTAGATGGTGTAAGTGCATTCACCTCTGATGTGGGTTTTGATAATTAATGACAATCAAATTAGGGACTAACATGTTTATCGAGTATAATCTACAGGTGTTAGTCCATTGATGAAATTGAACGAAAACATTCGGTGAATTATAGCACCCCTAAATTTCCAATGGATGAACGGTGTTTCCACTCAAGTGGTTACAAAGTTTTTATTCTTTGCTTGAGTTATAGGAAACACCGCACTATCAAGAGGGATGCAAATTGAGTTGGTAAGATGAGGATAAGAGTGCTCAGGTCATCTTAGCTCTTGCGCTTGAGAGACACACTTGCACGCACGAACCACTAGGAAATTTCTTCTCTGCCAGGGTGAGCCGGTAGTACCGACCCTCAGGACCGGTGGTACCGGCAGTGCCAGCCCTTCTCCTGAGTTTTGCGAGAAAATGAACTACCGGTAGTACCGGACTCGGGCCGGTGGTACCGGCCAGAACCAGTAGTACCGGTGTGAAACGCCGGTAGTACCGGCAGGCCAAATCTGCGCTGACTTTGGTTGCGGAGATTTGAACTGCCGGTGGTACCGGCCTTCCACCGGTGGTACTGGCAATGGTCGGTAGTACCGACAAAAGCCCGGTGGTACCTGTAGGCTTATTTCTCGCAAATCCTAGAGACTTCTTACCGTTAGATCTGAGGTAGCGGTGGTTGCCCCGGTAGTACCGGCAGTTGTTCAGGACCTATGTATAAATAGCTCTTCCCTCATTTCTAACCGTTAGCTCACCCATTCCTTCAACTCTAGATCTGAGAAAATAGTCTCCAAGCTTTGACTCACCCACTCTCTCTCCCTCTTTGCTCCTAGACTTCACTCCTTGAGAGATTTAAGCTAGAGAAGTGAGATTAGAGAGTTGGGAGCTTCGATTTGTGACTTGAGCACTTGGTTTCTTCGTCTTGCCGGTTTGGTTTGCATTTGTTACTCTTGGGTTCTTGGAACCCTAGCCGGCTAGGCGCTCTTCATGGTTGCCCGTGTTGATTCATTTGTGAGGGCACCCCGAAGTGTTTGTATAACCCTTTGATTCTTAGTGGAAATCTTGAGCTAACCTGTGTGGTTTCTTGAGGGAGGAGACCTAAGTGGTCGGACCTTCGTGGTCACCTCAACAACGGGGACGTAGGAACTCCTTCGTGGGGATTGCCGAACCTCGGGAAAAATATCTTGTCTTGCTGTGGAGGTAGCATCGACTACCCTTGTTCTTGTGTTCTTCGTGTTCTTCCTCTCTACTCCCTTTCATAGGTGAACAAGGGCCGATCTACATTTTGGAGAGGAACCGAGCCAAGGGAACTTCAACATCATCCTCTACTACATCTTGGAGAGTGGGGTAACTCTCAGATCTGAAACCAAAACTCAATCTACTCTGATTTCGTAGCTCTCATAGGGCGTCGGTAGTACTGGCTGTCTTACACCGGTAGTACCGGCCCAAACTGTCGGTAGTACCGGCAGGCATTTAACTTCCGCAACTTGAGCTTTTGAGCTTCAGGTTTTTAAGATACGCCTATTCACCCCCCTCTAGGCCAATTAGATCCTTTCAGATGGAAGAGGCCCACCATCGATGGTGGTGATATTATTGGTATCTGAGTGTGCTCAGGTTCATAAAACTTCCTTCTTTGCTCTGTGGGAAAAGTATCTTCCTCATCAAGATAATAGAGTTTGCAAAGAAATTATTGTCTAACTCATTAGTTGTAGCAAACTCATCAAAGTTAGCAGAATATCTTCTTTTGCTTGTCATCCATTCAATTTTGTCATTCATAGTGTCAATTTCCATTGTAGCATAGAATTGCCTAACAATCAAGTCATTCCAATACATTTATGCTCAAGAAAATCTTATAGCCCCATACCATGTAAATTTGCAACCAAGCCAACATTGTTCTTATTATCCATCATATATGACATATTGATGTATTGATGCTGATGAATTGTGCTAGAACAAATGTATCCAAAATATGCATCTTCCAGTATCTTGTTATGGAAATATGACAAGTCAACATCACTATCCAAGGCCCTCATGATACAGGATTCTCAACCTCTCATAAATGTAAAACTTCCATGTCCCGACAATCCTATTGCATCTAGATACATCCACCTCCTCCTCCTCACCTTGATCATCTTCTTCCACATGCATCCTTATTTGGTATTGGGTTCCAACCCTAACCATCATCACCTCTTCTTTGCTTAGATGAGCTTCCCTTCTATCATAGGTTTGTAACCGCGACAGTCATCAGGTTGTTCGATGTCGGTTGGTGTGTGAGCCTCTGGTGGCTTAAGCACTCCAAACACAAGGGGTTTATCCTAGTTTGGGCGTTAAGCCCTATGTCCAATAGTGGTGTTCTTTGTGTTAGGAATTATAGCTTAATCGAGAATTCTTATAAAGGATGAATCAAGAGAAAGTGAGGTGTAGGGGGAAGCACCATGCTAATGTAAATTTTGCTCGGGTTTGGTTGATTATAATTCCCTCTATAGGAGCCCATGCCTTCCCTTATATATTTGGGAGGCGATGGGGGTACAAAGTGAATGGTTTCTCCTAGGTTTTGTTGCCCTATGCTTTGGTCTTCTTCACCTTGGTGCCACCTGCCCTTCTTTATCTTGTAGCTAAGAGTCGATAAAGTCACAACCACCCCCTCACGCTACTGCACTAGCCTGGTGCTAACCTCTAGTGACACCTTCTCTAAGTGAGGCTTCTCCTCGCCTCCTTGGACTCTAGCTAAGTGGGTTCAGTGCCCCCACTTTAGGGCTTGTGAAGTTCCTTGACCTGACTCATCATGCAGTGTCACCTTGCCAAGGGAGTGGCCGACAACACCTCATGACTGTGGAATGCGATGGTGGCCTAATGCCTCTGTTGCTTTGTGCCTGTTAGGCTTTTGGCGCCTGATAGATTTCAATGTTGGTTTCTAGTATTGCTTGGGTTGAAAGCTCTACTGAGCCAAGGTTGGATTGAGTGTGGGGGATTTTGCTTGGCTAGGGCTCCCCTGGGTTGGGAACTCCCTGTTCCTTGGTCGAGCTCTCGAGCTCCCTAAGCGAAGGATGGTTTGTAGCCCCGAGCCTCTAGATGATTAGGAGAATCAGTCGTTGGATTAGCCGGACTGTCGTGACCTTAATCAGAGGGTTTAACATACCACTTTCTTAGGTTCTCGTAATCTTCTTTTCTTGGAAACAAAAATTTTCTTGCCAAACCTTTGCCACTACAAATTCACAAACATATAGCAATATAAGTGGCATGCATGCATGGTTGGCCAGAAAAATCCACTCTCATGCATGCATGGTTGGCCAGAAAAATCCACTCTCCAGATTTATGCATGAGTGTTGAGTGCATCATAGTGTCCTAAACCCTAAATCCTAAAACCTCACCAAAGAATAACTGTCATTGTGATCTACCACTACCATATTTAGGCTAGGCAATCATAGCTTGTTGTAAGATATTTGCATGAGAATTGTCATTTACTACTTTGACGAAGAGAGAATTTTTCGTAGCCAATTTTCATTGATTGAATCAAGATATGACATTGTATATGTGATATGCATTGAGAGAACTGTTTCTTCTTGTGCTCACATCATCATCAAAAATATTTGCAATGGGTAGAGATCACACCTAATTTGCATATCGAATGACAATTTAGATTCTCAAATCAGCCCTCATGATACATACAATTTAAGGCAAGGCTTCAAATAAGATTACATGTTACATTACAAAATCATATGAAATACTATTTTATATATATGGGCTATATTTTTCCTACTCTCTGGGAGTAGTTACTCCCATGTGTGTATCTCTAGATTTACGGTGTATATGGCCCAACGAAGTGTATTTAGACGTAGTATATAATCATAATAAATCATCTAGGGTAGTATGAATATCAAGTATATGCAAGTATACATGGAGTATATGGTTATACTTGTTTTATATATAGTACTGCAGTGGTATTTTAGTAATTGTTAAAAAGTAAGGTCTCTTTTGAAAAAAAATTCAGGTACAAAGATTTGAAGCTTCTTAAAATTGAGTATATAAACATACTCAAACTGATAAATTAGTAGGAACACTATGTAACATGGTTTATTGAACATGGAAGTAACTACTTCCGGGAGTATGGAAGACACACACACACACGTCTTCACAACTCTTATTAGCCTAGGCCAGCTAAATAATCCAGTTTGGAACTGGAACCATAGAAGATGTACAGTCTGATAATGGATAAACATGTATCCAACTATCCAAGTATGTAATGAGATACTCCCTCTATTTCAAGCTATATATAAGATAGTTTAGTTTTATTGTAAGTCAAACTTATCTACTTTTGGTTAAGTTTATAGAAAAACTACACAAACATCTACAATATTCATTGGATACACCATGAAATACATTTTGATAGTGTATTTATTTGATATTGTATTGTTAGTATATTTTTCTATAAACTTAGTTAAAGTTATTAGACAAGTTTGATTTTGGTAGAACAAAACTAAAATGACTTATACTTTGAAAACAGAGGGAGTATTGATTCTGTCTATCAATCCTCTACGTTGATAACCACAGCACTTGGGGGCCTTTCAGGGTTTGTGAAGCGGGCAAGCCGTGCTAGCTTGCTAGTAGATTCTGTGATTCTCTCGATCTGAATAACTACGTCGGAGAGAAGAGATGCAACGACGGCCACATGCATCACTTGCAACAGAGCCGCATCCTCTGATAACTGGGTTCTGAAGTCACTTGCAGCTTTGGCCGCTGTAGACATGTCGTTGGTTTGACATGGTAGAGTCATAGTCCGAACTGCCAACGAGAGCCCTCTGAGCGCCTTTGCAGAGTGCAAGCTCATTGCACCACATGTACCTCTAAGTTTCAGGCATAGCTCTGGATTGGCTTCAGGATACTGTAACCAAACATAAAGATATACTATCATGTTAAGAAAAAAATAAACAAGTCCAGAAAGTAATCGGTTCCATGGACTTCAATTTCGATCATGAAACTAGGGATATACTTAGCGATCACCTGAGACTTTTTCAGGACTACGACACACGAAGCAAGAGCCTCCATTGAAGAAGCGCACTGGCGACATAGAGCGCCGAGCTTTTGATATTGGCCCCATGGGTGGCGGAAGCGGAATTTTCCGTGAATAGGCTCCCACTTAGCAAAAGTGCACTGCAGTGTTTGGATGGCATAAACAATTGGAATAGATTCTTGTGATTTTTGTTCACAGGAAGGAGGTTTGTAGTCACAAAATTGAAAGGGAACTGACAATCCCCAAAGTGATAGAGCAGCTTACCAAAGAGTCCTCTCTGACCTTGGAATTGAGGACACCCTTGTACACCTGAAGAAAGGCTTTGCCTTCTAAATTTTCACATGGAGAGTTCTCTCTGAAGCATTCAGATTCCATTCCTGCACACATGAGAAATTTAGTCTCATATACTCTGGAATCTGCAAACTATTTTTTCTCGGTTTCTTACTTTCTTTTGTGCAACTTTCAGCTGTAAATGGTGAAGGCACTTCAACCTAATACTAGTTCGTACAGAGAACATGTATGATGTAGAGTTGTCCTGGGAGAGTGAAAAATAAACAGGTTTTTTGTTTTGACTAACAGGTATCTTTGTATACTTGGAAGGCCAATAAGTTGGATTACGAAAAGTAGTATGAATACGTAGAAATTTTTGAGTTCCTACTTAGAGTTAGAGCCTATTCGGTTTAGTTTGGTTCAAATTGGACCGGGATTGAAAGGGGGAAGAGGATTCATTCCAGGTCGCACCTTCAAGGAACTCCGCCAGTTTTTCGAGGCTGTCGGCGGCGAGATTGTGGAGGTCCTCCCCGGCCCAGATCGGGAAAACGAAGACGGTCGTGAAGAGGCAGATGGTGACGCCGACGGCGACGGTGGTGAGCCGCTCGTGCGCGAACTCCAGGAGCTCGTCCACGCGGTAGCTCGACACAGCCACCATGGTGAAGGTCAGTATGAAAATCATCACGCCGTAGTCGTACCTCGCCTTCAGCTCCGGGATGAACCGCGAGAACGTCGCTGCCGACCCTGCACATCGAGGAATTCCACACAATATGAAACATTAATTTGGCAATTCAGTAAGCATACACAGGTGATGGCAAATTCTGGGATTGACGGAGTAGTTTTGCGGGTGGCGCGCATGAAACATTTGGCAGACTTGTACCCTTCTTGCACGGAAACATTTGGGAAGAAAAGAATAGTAGGCCACATCATCTTTACCTTAATAATATATTACTTACTAAACGTGCTATAAATAGAAATTTATTATAAAAATAAGAAAGATCTAGCGATTCATTCGGCCGTTCTAATTATTGATACCAAAGAACGCCCCTACGCGTTGATGCGGGAATCGCTAGTGAAATTATACTACTTATACTTACTAATATGATTGAATAAATATCATAATACATGTTAGTGGATGTTTTTTAGCATTCTGATGTGGACAACTAAATATGTTAGTAAATAATGTGGTTTGCTAATGTGAATAACTTGAAGATATAATGACATGTGTTAGTTGGATGTGTTAGTGGATGCTGATGTAGACACTTTACATGATGAGATAGTTGAATGTGCTAGTGTGATGTTCTAGTGGATGCTGATATGGACACTTTGCATGACAAGATAAATTGCTATTGGAGTTTATCTTTATGAGAGATATAGATAAAATCTACTGACTATATTCTTCCTTTCTTTTAAAATTGGTCTACCCTGTCCTTAAAAAAAACTTAAATTTGTATCTAAATTGTTCACATCTACTATTCTAAAATAACCATTTAAATTAGTATCATAATCACCCAAGATGCTATTATGATAGATAATCTAAGTAACTCTTATATTTACATCTAATAAATTGTATTTTTTTGCCACTATTAAAAAATAAATATTCTTAAAATGAACATTTAAATTAGAAGCATTTGCTAGTATTAAAATGATTTAAATAACTATAAGTTATTATGTTTACACGCACAAGGTGTCAAATGACTCAAAATAAACGTACATGGTGTGTCATCATATAGATCAAGTATAAATACATTCACCATCCATAAATACAATTTATGTTTTAGTATTCATGAAAAATGTTCCATTAAGAACTTATATACCAATGAAACTAACAGAATATATAAAAATCTATTGATATGGTCAAATTTATAAATTTTGGCCAAAAAAATTATGAGACATCCATAATGGAGTGTAAGCACGCTTTTAATGAGTACTCCCGCATGTAATTCTTTGCTAAGGGCACTCACAATGCAGACTCTATCATAGAGTCTAAAATTATTTATTACCTTGAACAATGTGGACTTAGAGTCTAAATAAGACTTGGAGTCTTATTTTTTCTACCTCTTTCTTTAATAAATATGCTATCACATCAGCAAAATACCATAAATAATATGTAATTAATTATATTAGACTCTGTGATAGAGTCTTGCATTGCAAGTGCCCTAAGAAGATTAACCATCGAAAACAATGGAAGAGGTAAGTGCAGCCCAAGAGTGGCTCTGACCTATCTGGTCTTTGAGATTATTTTTGAGCAAATGGTTATTTGTTTCAACAAATAATATACTATTGAGGTTAGCAATATTGGTCTTCCCTCCTAGTCCTAGATCTTACTTCACCCTCTACCACCTTTGTTTGTCGTTTATACATGCTTAAATGACCATTTATGCTATCACCATAATAATTAAGAGTGTAGCATGTGCTCCAAATTCCTTATTTTTAATAAAGTTAAAATGATGATTGATGAGTTTTGAATAAAATATAACAAATGAAGAGTATTTTAACTTAATTTGAGAAAAAAAGGTTGTAGCAAGTAATAAGATTAAAATTTGAAAATTATTAATTATCTCGATTCATGGTATTACAAATTGGGCTACCACATGAGCCACCATAACTTAAACTAAGATTTCAACTAAATGAATTGAGGTTTCACCATGCATAGGGAAACAAAACTCTGAATATGGATGAAAAAAATGTAGAGATTAATTGATAAATTTAGAGCAATTCAATTCCAAGACCCTCTTCATTATCCTTTCTAATTAATAGAAATATGGATTTTCGTGAAAAATTCTCTCCAATAGATTCTTTAATTAGGACTCTAAATATAGACATAATCTATTTTGGATTTTCCGCTAGTCAAATACAGATAATAGAGTTAGGTCTCCAGAATGTGCACAAGATATAGAAAAACTCTTAGAGGATGAAAAATATACAGCGATGTCTATTCAAATGACTCTAATCAAACGATGAGTTCTTTTGAAAGAAAATTAAACGATGAGTTTAAAAGAAACTTTTAGAGATGCTGTTAACCTATAAGATATTTCCGAGTATCTACACACGTGTGTGTTCTGTTAGAGAGCACATGCAAAATGTAAAAACTTTTTTACATGCCAAAACTGAAAAAATAACAACTGAAACGTATCCAAACACGTACTGGAGGAGCGGTTGACGACCGCCTAGCAATTAACAATAAAAAAAACAACTGAAAATTAAAGTAGCAACAGCACTGTTTGCCGTTAGTATTGACAGTAGTAAACATGGACGGACCGGCAGAGTCGTACGTATACGTACCTACTAAGAAGACGAACACGCCGAGCAGTATCGGCTCCCCTTTTTCCCCACAGAGGTTGGCCGCCATATGTGCTGCGATGGCGAGGAAACCGGCTACCAACGTCGCAATAGTTCTGTTCAGGCCTCTACTCAGCGTGCCCCCTGTTGTCAACGCATGTAATTCACACGTTATTATATATATATCCATCTCTGTCTATATCTTTATATATGCATATATATATATATATATATACGAACAACAGCCGGCCGTGTCTACATATAATTATGTATAATATACAGATTAAACCCCGCACACACGTCCATACCAACTGTGAATTCCATGACGACGACGACAGTGATCACGGCCCATATGACGGAGTCTCCCCAGCCATTGAACAGTGGTGTCACGTAGTAAAGCACGGACACCAGCGTGAGCGCCAGCCCGACCTTGAGCGAGTGCGCCACCCGCCGGGGGTCGTCGCGGGCGATCTTGGCTAGCTTGCCGACGAACCCGACGGCCGTGCCCCTGCTGCTGATGATGAGCCTGTCCAGCGCCCAGCGGAGCTGCTCCCGGCAGTTTGCCAAGAAACCTCCGCCACCGCCACCGCCATTGCTGTTGCCCTCCTCCGTCGTCAAAGACTCCATCGCAGCTCAATTACACGCCTGAGTACAAGCGGCTGCTAAAGCTGTTGGCGGGCTAGCTTTAAAATGGTTGGCTAGCTAGTTTATTGTGTGTATATGGAACGGTGATACATGAGGACTTATATACACACACGCGTGCGGATATTTAGCTCGCTATGCATGCGTTTTCAATGCTGCTGTCTACATTCAATGGCCAAGATTCAACAATATGACGTCAGACCAGTACGAGAGGAAATTGGCTCAGTACTTTTGTTAGTGATGAAGCCTGGGGCGCGCGGAGGCAGAATAGACATAGGACTATAGGAGCCCCGTTCAAACGGCCAGCAACAGTCATATATATATATATATATATGTAAATACATACACGGCAAAGGTATATACAACAGCCAAATAAATACTTGTGTTAAAAACTAAAAAAAAGGATAGGACAAAGTTAATTAGCCTCAGGTCTCTAATTTTCACCCGATCAATCTAATTCTTTGGCTAGAAAAAGAATCACGGTAACGAAGTAGTTCAACACGGCAAAGGGACTGTGATGCCTAATTAAGGGGCTTAATTAGGCAACTTAAAATATACTTCTAAAACTAAGGCATCAATTCCCCCCTAGTCAAAACCTATGCAAAAAATAATCTATCTAGATTGCAACTAAGATTTTGTTAGGTGTGTTGCTATCTCTATCGCAAAAGAGTTATATGTAACATAGGTTTCAATCCTATCAATGGCCTAGCAAGCTAAACTAGGAATGTAACGGACGCAACCTATGTAAAATGAAGCTAAAAAAGTGGTAGAGATGCAAGACGACTCTGGTATTTTTACCGATGTATTGAGAAGCTCCTCGCTTCCCCCTAATCCTTGTTGGAGGCCCTCACAAGGGCAAGCTCTCGGTTGGATAGATATGTGGATAGGCCCCGAACCTTCCCCACGCGCAAGTGGGTCTTTGTGATGACCTCTCCTAACCCCCTTCCTGTTGTCTTCACTATAGAGCTTTCGGCCAAACCGCTGTGGGCTTCGTTCCCTCCAGTACATGGTGCAGGCCATACTACAAACACACTTTGGTGTGGTCATGTAAGACTATAAGCCCCTAGAGCAGCAACAGTACACGCAAGCACTGAATAAACAAGAGGTATGCAAATCTCACTAACACTAGGCCTAAACCTAGAGCAAGCGCATTTAGCGGTGGTTTAAGTAGCTTAAGCACTTTGTAAAGCACCTACACTTATCATCAAATGTATCACCAAGCATTATGCATGTGGAGAGCTCTAAATTAGTGTAGTAACACCCTAGTATAGTGTAATATCCCAAAAATTCACATTCAAAACTCACTCGCATTAAAAATTATTTTCAAAATATATTTCAAAAACTATAAAATAATTTGAGCTCTATAGTATCTCCATCTAATCCATCCATATTTTTTTCGCGCACAAATAACAGCAAGTACCAGCAAGCTTACATGCAAGAAAACATAGCAGTGCACCTACACGAATATATATCTCATGCATGCATGCAGGACGAGCATGCACCGTCTATTTGCATGCACCTGCATGTAAGGACACGGTGATTAGGCACCGTCCATTTGCATGCATCGTGCATGCAAATTAGGCACCGACCATGCGCTACAGTAGCATTTTTAATGGCAACGAGCTGAGCACTCTGGCCTATAAAAAGGCACTCTCGGGTGCTCACTCTCACCACCCGAGAAACACGTTCACTCACTCGCTCACTCACTCTCACTTCGCGTATACCGTATACGGCCATACGCACAAGCCGAGCTCGACTGTCGTCGCAAGACGAGGTGAGCAGCTCATGAGCATCTCCTTGCTCTTCTCTGTCTTTCTGTAGTATTTTTCTGTATTTTTCCTTGTATTTGTCTATACCGATTCACTGCCAAGAACTCCACGAATAGAACCATGACATACAGAAGAGCTCTAATGACCCCTCCTAATTTCTCTCTAACCATGCATGCGTGGGCCATAAACATTAACTCCAAATAGTACATGCATGCACCATGCACTACCAGCCAAACAAATGCCCACGTGAAGCATCCATTTCTTAATCACCGTTAGCCTTTTTCGCATGATTAAAGTCCGGCCATTTCACAAATGCCACATGCTAACTCTGATTTTAATAATTCTTTTTTCTAAATTTATCTAAAATCATGATCTACCTCCCATATTAATTTTATGATTTTTGGAGCTCATTTGAATTTATATGATTATTTATCTGTGCCTGTTGTCTGTGTCGTTCGTCGCGTATTTTAGCTGACGGAGTGAACGAGCCAGAGAACGAGAACGTTGGAGACGAGTACCGCGAGTTTGACGCCGAGGACCCGGACTGTCAGCAGGAGTTTGCTGAGGACGCCCACGGAGGCAAGTCCAACCGATCCCCTTTGATGCATATTGATCCTATTTTTAAACACAACCCGTAAGAAGCCGTTTTAAATATTGCATGTACGATATATGTACGAAGTATTTTCGCTGCTTAGTTAAAACCTGTTGAATAGCCATCCTTGAATTGATATTACCTGATAATTGTCTTGTTCGAACCTAGGAACAAATAATATGCTATGACAGAAATATTATTATTTAGTATGCTTAGGACTTGTTACTCATCGTGGATACTCATCACGATATTTTATCAAATATAATGATTTTAAAAGTAAAAGGTGTGAGTGGTGAAAATAAATTGTGGGTATTGTGAAAGGGTTAATGAACAAGTTATAGATGTGATTACTATGGAGATGGGACGGATGGGATCTCTTTTGGGATGCCCTGGTGTTGTGGCTTATACCTTGCGGGGTTAAGCGTGAAGATATCCGCCTTGTCTCGATTAAGGACTGAGTTGATGATTCATCTTGCCTAACTCATTTATCGTACAACCACTCGCCTTGCATGAGAAAGGCTTAGTCTAAATCCCTCTAGTTAGTATGGCAATCACCTAGAGGCAGGTGTGCAACGGAACACTAAGTGATGTATGTGAAATTGTGGAAATATATGAAAAGAGCTTTGTGAATTATTGTGATATCATGAGATGTGGCCTTAGTGTTCCCGTGGTGAGCGTCATTACTTAGCTATGGAGGGTAATGACTTTGATGGGTCTGTGCTTGCACGACGGTGTAAGTTATGGTATCCTACTTGTGGGAAAAGTGTACAACCTCTGCAGAGTGTAAATCTATCTGGATAGCCGTGTCCGCGGTCTCGGACGGGTTATGATTTGGTTTCAACAACTAGATGGGATGGGATGAGTGAAAGCATGTGAAATAGTATGATTTTGGAAATAAATGGTTGACTGCCATTGTGTTGTGGGAACAAGGGTTCAACAACACTTAAAATTGTGATCAAACCCCCATTTTCAGAAATACTATCATATGTGGAAAAAGAGTTCTTTTACAACAGTATTTGTGAAATGAAACCTTGCATGTGTAAAAAGATAGCTTTATGCAAATAAAACTAAGCCTCATCCTTGATTTATCCATATGCATATATACTGTTATCCCCTTCCGTAGGGTAAGGTTGGATTTGCTGAGTACTTTGTACTCACCCTTGCTTTATTAAACAGAGGAAGATCCGGACTTCGATCCCGAAGTGGCGTTCGAGTAAGGTCGTGTCTGCACCCAACTAAGCCTGTGGCATTGGGACTCGTCAGATGTTCGATGGCGATATCGTTTGTTTCTGGGTCATTTGGACCTATGTTGTATTTTGGTGTCTTATTATTATCGCGTGCCTTCCTTGTCCACGCTTTCCAAGACTACTGCGCTGAAACTTATCTGATGTAATAAACGTGTTACTAGCCTCCTGGGACTAGTATTGTATCACATTTGAGTTCCTGGTTTACCAGGGGCGCTTCAGGTGGTATCAGAGCCGTAGTTGGCTGTAGGACGCGACCTTAGGCTTTTCTGTACCAGTATTTTACTAAATAAACGTATTTTATAAAAGTTCTTACCCTCTTCCCTCTATTTGCAAAAAATATTTACTCTCATCTATGTCTCTCAGATGGCAGAAGGAGTTTGGATCAGCAGTTACTGTCTAAGTGTCGAAGGCTTTCCCAAGCTCTTGTATGCTATCATGCAGAAACTTGGAATCAAGGATCGCCCAGAATATGAATGTAGAGAATATGAAGAGCATGAGACCGAGCGGTGTGAAGTTACCGTCTATATTGGGAAAAGTGAGGACTTCCCTAACATAGCCGAAGCTTGGAGTATGACTGCGACCGGATTTCGGTTTGCAGATACATATCAAGCCGTCGCCCGCAAAGCCTTGAGGTACCTATGCAAGATCTACGAGAAGCCCATCACCCGTACACCTATGAGGTTCTTTCCACCCGACAAAAAAGACCGACCAGTTTGGAGGACCCGCATGGAGCTCTTGCAAGGACGTTACTCACTTGAAGATGACCCAACTGTGGTATTCATGACCACATACCTACTTGCTCTAGATAAGCAATATGATGAGCAGGCCTCAGAGTTAAGGAAGTGCATCCATCGTGCGGAGGAAGCCGAGATCATAGTTAGAAAGCTCCATGTGTAGCTTGCGGAAGCTCAGGCCCAAGCAGCTGCAGCCGAGAGTCGTGAAACTACCATTGCTGAAATCTTGAAGGAAGCTGAAGACCGCCATGCTCAGGAGTTGAAGGATGCCTACCTTATCACCAGGATCAAAAGAAGGATGTTAGCAGAGGGAGACCAAGAGCCCATAGTCCTAAAAGGTATCCCAATCATGTCCCTAAAAACCAAAATAAAGATGGACATAGAAGGGCCATCAGCTCCCCCACCCACAGAAGCCTCTCATGAAGCTTTAGAGTTGGAGCCCAGTAAGGAAGAAGGATTTCCCCTCCTCACCCAGTCAGCACCAAAAGAAGACAGTGACCCACCTCTTAGTCCAAAAGAAGAACCACAAATGCTGGAAGCATGATCCTCCTCAACACCAAGGGAATGAAGCTGTTCTGTCCGAAGAAGTTGAAGAATAGTAGCACCTAGTTCCTCCTTATGTCTTGGGGAAGTGAAGTTTACTTCACTTTTGTTCAATCCCCAAAGTAGATGAACCGTATTGTAGTACGCTTATTTCCTCCATTACTATGTTGTAAACCGCCCTCTTATTCAAAATATATATTTGTGCTTGTTGGTTGTGCTAAATAATTGAGTGCTCTATGTTGTTCCCTTATGGGATAGCAAGTGTTAAAACGTGCACCTTTTTAAAATATAACGCCGTAACAAAAAAACTTCACTCAATAGATCTAACCCTTATCTAATGCTTTCTCATCTTAACCAACAGATGCCTCCCAAACCAGCTACCCGCTCTCAACCAAGTGGTCGTGCAGCTAGTAGACAAAGCCAAAACCCAAATGGAAGTCAAGCCAATGCAAATGCTGATGGTATTCATGAAGATGAAGTGAGTCAGACTAGGAACCATAATGAAGGAGATGACTTGCCCCCTCCTCCAGCAATTGACTTAGCACAAGTCATGGCAACTCAGACTCGCCTTCTGGAGACCTTGGCTCAAGGCATGAACCGCCCCAGGAACAACCGTGGAGCCGGAGTCCAAGACAAGATGACTGAGTTCATGAGGCTTAAGCCACCCACCTTTACTGGATCTGACAACCCCATGGAAGCAGATGATTGGCTTAAGGTGATTGAAAGAAAGTTGGACACAATCCACTGTGATGGAAGGGATAGAGATCTGCTAGCATCTCATCAGCTGACAGGAATTGCCCTTTCTTGGTGGGAAGCCTATAGTGGAGCTGTGGATAATGCAAACACTATCACATGGCAAGAATTCGTGGATGAATTTCGCCGGTACCACATTCCAGATGGAATCATGAAGCTGAAGGCTGATGAATTTGGCAACTTGAAGCAAGGAAATAAAACTCTGAGTGAATACATCTTCCAATTCACTGAGTTGTCTCGCTATGCCCCAGAATTGGTCAACACTGATGCCAAGAAGCAGACAAAGTTCATAGAAGGATTGACCTGTGAGCTCAGAACCCTCATGACCCCACAGATCTATCCAGACTTCAACACCTTGATGAACAGGACCATTCTGACTGATGTGGCCAAGACTGAAGAAAGGAAAGAAAACAAGCGCAAGTTTCTGGAGCGCAAGGTTCAAGATGGTGCTAGATCCCAGAGGCTGAAAACCTTTAGCCAACCGAGCCAACGGACTCAAGCCCCAATGCAATTTCGCTCTCCTACTAGTGTCTCCAATAACCAAATGCAGTCATCATATCAGCCCAAGACAACCTATCAGAATCAAGCTTATGGCAAGACTCAACAGAACAGCACTGTTCAAGTCACAAACAATGTTAGAACTTGCTTTAATTGCCATGAGACTGGACACTACATTGCCAACTATCCCTACAAGAACAACCCACCAGCAGTATCCACTCAGTCCCACACTGTTAATGGACCGAGACCTGCAGTGTCTGGAGTCAACCGTGGTTTCCCTCGCAACAATAGCAACACCAACAATAATAGCCAGATGATGAAGCAACCTCAACAATCCTATGGTAGAGCCCGTGTCAACCATATTCATGCTCAGGATGCTCAGACTGCTTCAGGAGTGGTACTTGGCGAGTTCTTAGTCGATTTAGTACTTGCAACAGTATTATTTGATTCTGGAGCATCACATTCCTTCATATCATCAAGTTTTGTTGAGAAGCATCAAATACCCACAGTACTACTAAAGTTACCCCTAATAACCCGAACACCTGGGTCTGACATCAAATGTCATCTAGGATGTTCAAATGTAAGGATCATTCTAAGTGGGGTAGTTTTCTTAGCAGACTTAGTAGTGCTCAAGTCCAAAGGAATAGATGTTATCCTTGGAATGGATTGGTTAACCAGACACAATGGAATTATTAGTTGTGCAACTAAGGAAGTATCATTAGTTAACCATGAAGGGATTAAAGTGAAATGCCAAACCCGAGGGTCTAAAGTTAATCCAATGGTCTTCAACTTGGATGCAAGGACCATAGAGGAAGTACCAATAGTGCAAGAATACCCTGATGTATTCCCTGAGGAACTACCTGGAATGCCACCGGACAGGGATATAGAGTTCATCATTGATCTTATCCCCGGGACTGCCCCCATAGCCAAGAGACCTTACAGAATGGCTCCGGCAGAGTTAGCTGAACTGAAAGAGCAGCTAAGAGAATTGTAGCAGAAAGGTTATATTAGACCTAGTTCTTCACCATGGGGAGCACCAGTCTTGTTTGTGAAGAAGAAAGATGGAAGTATGAGGATGTGTGTGGATTATAGGTCCCTAAATGAAGTCACCATCAAGAATAAGTATCCCCTACCAAGGATAGATGACCTTTTTGATCAGCTTAAGGGAGCCAAGTATTTCTCTAAGATTGATTTGAGATCAGGTTATCACTAGCTCAAGATCAAGAATAGTGATGTTCCCAAGACAGCCTTTGTAACTAGATATGGACAATATGAGTTTACAGTGATGTCCTTTGGATTAACCAATGCCCCTGCCTATTTCATGAACCTCATGAATAAGGTATTCATGGAAGAGTTAGATAAGTTTGTGGTAGTCTTCATTGATGACATACTTATCTACTCTAAGAGTGCTGAAGAATATGGGCAACACTTGAGAGTAGTGTTGGAAAAGCTAAGAAGACACAAGTTGTATGCTAAATTCAGCAAGTGTGAATTTTGGCTTGAGAAGGTTGCATTTCTAGGTCATATCTTGACAGCTGAAGGAGTTGCAGTTGACCCTGAGAAAGTAGAAGCTGTCTCCCATTGGCAGCAACCCACCAATGTGAGTGAGGTTAGAAGTTTTCTTGGATTAGCTGGATATTATCGAAGGTTTATAGAAGGATTTTCCAAGATAGCCAAACCCATGACAGAGCTTCTTAGGAAGGATAAGAAATTCACTTGGACAGAATCATGTGAGAAGAGTTTCCAAGAGTTAAAGAAGAGACTGACAACAGCACCAGTGTTAACCTTGCCAGACATTCATCAAGATTTCATCATATACTGTGATGCCTCAAGACAAGGTTTAGGATGTGTTCTCATGCAAGGAGGAAAAGTGGTTGCTTATGCATCCCGTCAGCTTAGACCTCATGAGCAAAATTACCCTACCCATGATTTAGAGTTAGCAGCTATAGTACATGCTCTCAAGATTTGGAGACACTACCTCATTGGAAACAAGTGTGAAATCTACACTGATCACAAGAGTTTGAAGTACATCTTCACACAGTCAGACTTGAACCTAAGGCAAAGAAGATGGTTGGAGTTAATCAAGGACTACAACCTTGAGATTCATTACCACCCAGGAAAGGCCAACGTGGTAGCAGATGCCCTAAGCAGAAGGTCATATGGTCAGCAGTTGGTGCCTAAGAACACTCACCTACAAGAAGAGATAGCACAGTTGAACATGCATATAGTACGCCAACCTCAAAATGGCAGTCTGATGGTGCAGCCAACTCTTGTGGAAGAAATCAAGCAGACACAACATAAGGATAAGGATCTGATGAAGATTCGTGAGCAAACTGGAGAAAATAAAGCTCCATACTTTAGAGTGGATAACAAAGGAGTATTGTGGTATAAAAATAGGATTTGTGTGCCCAAGGAGGGAAAGTTTCAAGAATTAATCCTTGATGAAGCCCATAACTCAGCTTATTCTATCCACCCTGGTGCCACCAAGATGTACATGGACTTAAAAGAAAGATATTGGTGGAATGGCATGAAAGCTGATGTGGCACGATTTGTTGCACAATGTGATGTATGCCAAAGGGTTAAAGCAGAGCATCAGAAACCAGCAGGCTTGCTCCAGCCATTGCCTATTCCTGTTTGGAAATGGGATGAGATAGGCATGGATTTTGTGAATGGATTACCCAAAACTCTGAAAGGAAATGATTCAATATGGGTAATAGTGGACCGCCTTACCAAGGTTGCTCACTTCATACCTGTACGCACCAAATATAGTGGATACAAGTTAGCCCAGCTATATGTGGATAACATAGTCAAATTGCATGGTGTGCCAAGTAGGATTGTATCTGACCGAGGTACCCAATTTACCTCTAAGTTCTGGAAAAGTTTGCATGAAGCTATGGGAACCAAGCTAGATTTTAGCTCAGCTTATCATCCTCAAACAGATGGTCAGACTGAAAGAATAAATCAGATTATGGAAGATATGCTAAGAGCATGTGTGCTCACATATGGTAAAGATTGGGAGAAAAGCCTAACTTATGCAGAGTTCTCCTACAATAACAGTTACCAAGCTAGTTTGGGCATGTCACCTTTTGAGGCCCTATATGGAAGAAAATGTAGAACCCCATTGATGTGGTCAGAAGTTGGAGAACGAACCTTGCTTGGACCAGCCCTTATAAAAGAAGCAGAAGATCGTGTAGCTGAAATCAGAGAAAAATTGAAAGAGGCACAATCACGTCAAAAGAGCTATTCTGATAAAAGAAGGCGAGAGTTAAGTTTTGCAGTTGGAGATTTTGTGTATGTCAAGGTCTCTTCTATTCGAGGAACTCGAAGGTTCCAAGTCAGAGGCAAGCTAGCATCTCGGTATATTGGACCATATCAAGTATTACAGAGGATTGGAGTTGTAGCCTATCGTGTTCGGCTACCTAAAGAAATGTCAGATATACACAATGTGTTTTATGTCTCCCAATTGAAGAAATGTCTCAGAGTACCAAAGGAACAAATATCGCCAGACACAGTTGATTTACAAGACGACCTAAGATATCCAGAAGTGCCAATAAAAATCCTAGATACAGTCACCAAGCAAACTCGAACGACAACAGTCCGAATTTGTCGTGTTCAGTGGAGTAGACACACTGAAGCAGAAGCAACATGGGAAAGAGAAGATGCCCTGAGAAAAGAGTTTCCCCATCTATTTAGGACCCAGCCGAATCTCGAGGACGAGATTCCTTTTAAGTGGGGTAGGTTTGTAACATCCAAAAATTCACATTCAAAACTCACTCGCATTAAAAATAATTTTCAAAATATATTTCAAAAACTATAAAATAATTTGAGCTCTATAGTATCTCCATCTAATCCATCCATATTTTTTTCGCGCACAAATAACAACAAGTACCAGCAAGCTTACATGCAAGAAAACATAGCAGTGCACCTACACGAATATATATCTCATGCATGCATGCAGGACGAGCATGCACCGTCCATTTGCATGCATCTGCATGCAAGGACACGGTGATTAGGCACCGTCCATTTGCATGCATTGTGCATGCAAATTAGGCACCGACCATGCGCTACAGTATACGGCCATACGCACAAGCCGAGCTCGACTGTCGTCGCAAGACGAGGTGAGCAGCTCATGAGCATCTCCTTGCTCTTCTCTGTCTTTCTGTAGTATTTTTCTGTATTTTTCCTTGTATTTGTCTGTACCGATTCACTGCCAAGAACTGCACGAATAGAACCATGACATACAGAAGAGCTCTAATGACCCCTGCTAATTTCTCTCTAACCATGCATGCATGGGCCATAAACATTAACTCCAAATAGTACATGCATGCACCATGCACTACCAGCCAAACAAATGCCCACGTGAAGCATCCATTCCTTAATCACCGTTAGCCTTTTTCGCATGATTAAAGTCCGGCCATTTCACAAATGCCACATGCTAACTCTGATTTTAATAATTCTTTTTCCTAAATTCATCTAAAATCATGATCTACCTTCCATATTAATTTCATAATTTTTGGAGCTCATTTGAATTTATATAATTATTTATCTGTGCCTGTTGTCTGTGTCGTTCGTCGCGTATTTTAGCTGACGGAGTGAACGAGCCAGAGAACGAGAACGTTGGAGACGAGTACCGCGAGTTTGACGCCGAGGACCCGGACTGTCAGCAGGAGTTTGCCGAGGACGCCGACGGAGGCAAGTCCAACCGATCCCCTTTGATGCATATTGATCCTATTTTTAAACACAACCCGTAGAAGCCGTTTTAAATATTGCATGTACGATATATGTACGAAGTATTTTCGCTGCTTAGTTAAAACCTGTTGAATAGCCATCCTTGAATTGATATTACCCGATAATTGTCTTGTTCGAACCTAGGAACAAATAATATGCTATGACAGAAATATTATTATTTAGTATGCTTAGGACTTGTTACTCATCGTGGATACTCATCGCTATATTTTATCAAATATAATGATTTTAAAAGTAAAAGGTGTGAGTGGTGAAAATAATTTGTGGGTATTGTGAAAGGGTTAATGAACAAGTTATAGATGTGATCACTATGGAGATGGGGCGGATGGGATCTCTTTTGGGGATGCCCTGGTGTTGTGGCTTATACCTTGCGGGGTTAAGCGTGAAGATATCCGCCTTGTCTCGATTAAGGACTGAGTTGATGATTCATCTTGCCTAACTCATTTATCGTACAACCACTCGCCTTGCATGGGAAAGGCTTAGTCTAAATCCCTCTAGTTAGTATGGCAATCACCTGGAGGCAGGTGTGCAACGGAACACTAAGTGATGTATGTGAAATTGTGGAAATATATGAAAAGAGCTTTGTGAATTATTGTGATATCATGAGATGTGGCCTTAGTGTTCCCGTGGTGAGCGCCATTACTTAGCTATGGAGGGTAATGACTTTGATGGGTCTGTGCTTGCACGACGGTGTAAGTTATGGTATCCTACTTGTGGGAAAAGTGTACAACCTCTGCAGAGTGTAAATCTATCTGGATAGCCGTGTCCGCGGTCTCGGACGGGTTATGGTTTGGTTTCAACAACTAGATGGGATGGGATGAGTGAAAGCATGTGAAATAGCATGATTTTGGAAATAAATGGTTGACTGCCATTGTGTTGTGGGAACAAGGGTTCAACAACACTTAAAATTGTGATCAAACCCCATTTTCAGAAATACTATCATATGTGGAAAAAGAGTTCTTTTACAAAAGTATTTGTGAAATGAAACCTTGCATGTGTAAAAAGATAGCTTTATGCAAATAAAACTAAGCCTCATCCTTGATTTATCCATATGCATATATACTGTTATCCCCTTCCGTCGGGTAAGGTTGGATTTGCTGAGTACTTTGTACTCACCCTTGCTTTATTAAACAGAGGAAGATCCGGACTTCGATCCCGAAGTGGCGTTCGAGTAAGGTCGTGTCTGCACCCAACTAAGCCTGTGGCATTGGGACTCGTCAGATGTTCGATGGCGATATCGTTTGTTTCTGGGTCCTTTGGACCTATGTTGTATTTTGGTGTCTTATTATTATCGCGTGCCTTCCTTGTCCACGCTTTCCAAGACTACTGCGCTGAAACTTATCTGATGTAATAAATGTGTTACTAGCCTCCTGGGACTAGTATTGTATCACATTTGAGTTCCTGGTTTACCAGGGGCGCTTCATATAGTTTCTCGACTCCTCCACACTCTGTGTCACACCCGAATGTAAAAGAGCATTCGGGTGCCAAATCACATGTACGCCAGGATCTCAAATTCACACACATGGATCGACATCATCAATTGTACAAAACACAGTGTTCAAACGAATTACATAAAAGAGTATAATATATCATTATTACAAGCCATTGGATCAAAGTACGAACAGAAAGCATAAACTAAATTGTTCCATAACAAAAAGTGAGACTATTGGCGCCGACGTAGCAGGACCACCTTGCCACAGGAAGGTCGACGGCAGAATCACACGAGCCTAACAACCAAGTGACTCAGGGTAGTCCTTAGGGAAGTTACAATTGTACTCTTGTTCGTCCGAGCAACCTTTAATTATTATAGCAAGGGTGAGTTCATGTCGAACTCAGCAAGCACAGACGGAAAGTAATGACATGCAAGGCTTAAAACAAGGTAAAGCTGACATGGTTTGACTGCGGTATGAATGATAATGGATAAACATGTATCCAACTATCCAAGTCTGTAATGAGATACTCCCTCTATTTCAAGCTATATATAAGATAGTTTAGTTTTATTGTAAGTCAAACTTATCTATTTTTGGTTAAGTTTATAGAAAAATTACACAAACATCTACAATATTCATATTGGATACACCATGAAATACATTTTGATGGTGTATTTATTTGATATTGTATTGTTAATATATTTTTCTATAGACTTACTTAACTTTATTAGACAAGTTTGATTTTGCTAGCTAGAACAAAACTAAAATGACTTATACTTTGAAAACAGAGGGAGTATTGATTCTGTCTATCAATCCTCTACGTTGATAACCACAGCACTTGGGGGCCTTTCAGGGTTTGTGAAGCGGGCAAGCCGTGCTAGCTTGCTAGTAGATTCTGTGATTCTCTCGATCTGAATAACTACGTCGGATAGAAGAGATGCAACGACGGCCCCATGCATCACTTGCAACAGAGCCGCATCCTCTGATAACTGGGTTCTGAAGTCACTTGCAACTTTGGCCGCTGTAGACATGTCGTTGGTTTGACATGGTAGAGTCATAGTCCGAACTGCCAACGAGAGCCCTCTGAGCGCCTTTGCAGAGTGCAAACTCATTGCACCACATGTAGCTCTAAGTTTCAGGCATAGCTCTGGATTGGCTTCAGGATACTGTAACCAAACATAAAGATATACTATCATGTTAAGAAAAAAATAAACAAGTCCAGAAAGTAATCGGTTCCATGGACTTCAATTTCGATCATGAAACTAGGGATATACTTAGCGATCACCTGAGACTTTTTCAGGACTACGACACACGAAGCAAGAGCCTCCATTGAAGAAGCGCACTGGCGACATAGAGCGCCGAGCTTTTGATATTGGCCCCATGGGTGGCGGAAGCGGAATTTTCCGTGAATAGGCTCCCACTTAGCAAAAGTGCACTGCAGTGTTTGGATGGCATAAACAATTGGAATAGATTCTTGTGATTTTTGTTCACAGGAAGGAGGTTTGTAGTCACAAAATTGAAAGGGAACTGACAATCCCCAAAGTGATAGAGCAGCTTACCAAAGAGTCCTCTCTGACCTTGGAATTGAGGACACCCTTGTACACCTGAAGAAAGGCTTTGCCTTCTAAATTTTCACATGGAGAGTTCTCTCTGAAGCATTCAGATTCCATTCCTGCACACATGAGAAATTTAGTCTCATATACTCTGGAATCTGCAAACTATTTTTTCTCGGTTTCTTACTTTCTTTTGTGCAACTTTCAGCTGTAAATGGTGAAGGCACTTCAACCTAATACTAGTTCGTACAGAGAACATGTATGATGTAGAGTTGTCCTGGGAGAGTGAAAAATAAACAGGTTTTTTGTTTTGACTAACAGGTATCTTTGTATACTTGGAAGGCCAATAAGTTGGATTACGAAAAGTAGTATGAATACGTAGAAATTTTTGAGTTCCTACTTAGAGTTAGAGCCTATTCGGTTTAGTTTGGTTCAAATTGGAGCGGGATTGAAAGGGGGAAGAGGATTCATTCCAGGTCGCACCTTCAAGGAACTCCGCCAGTTTTTCGAGGCTGTCGGCGGCGAGATTGTGGAGGTCCTCCCCGGCCCAGATCGGGAAAACGAAGAGGGTCGTGAAGAGGCAGATGGTGACGCCGACGGCGACGGTGGTGAGCCGCTCGTGCGCGAACTCCAGGAGCTCGTCCACGCGGTAGCTCGACACAGCCACCATGGTGAAGGTCAGTATGAAAATCATCACGCCGTAGTCGTACCTCGCCTTCAGCTCCGGGATGAACCGCGAGAACGTCGCTGCCGACCCTGCACATCGAGGAATTCCACACAATATGAAACATTAATTTGGCAATTCAGTAAGCATACACAGGTGATGGCAAATTCTGGGATTGACGGAGTAGTTTTGCGGGTGGCGCGCATGAAACATTTGGCAGACTTGTACCCTTCTTGCACGGAAACATTTGGGAAGAAAAGAATAGTAGGCCACATCATCTTTACCTTAATAATATATTACTTACTAAACGTGCTATAAATAGAAATTTATTATAAAAATAAGAAAGATCTAGCGATTCATTCGGCCGTTCTAATTATTGATACCAAAGAACGCCCCCACGCGTTGATGCGGGAATCGCTAGTGAAATTATACTACTTATACTTACTAATATGATTGAATAAATATCATAATACATGTTAGTGGATGTTTTTTAGCATTCTGATGTGGACAACTAAATATGTTAGTAAATAATGTGGTTTGCTAATGTGAATAACTTGAAGATATAATGACATGTGTTAGTTGGATGTGTTAGTGGATGCTGATGTAGACACTTTACATGATGAGATAGTTGAATGTGCTAGTGTGATGTTCTAGTGGATGCTGATATGGACACTTTGCATGACAAGATAAATTGCTATTGGAGTTTATCTTTATGAGAGATATAGATAAAATCTACTGACTATATTCTTCCTTTCTTTTAAAATTGGTCTACGCTGTCCTTAAAAAAAACTTAAATTTGTATCTAAATTGTTCACATCTACTATTCTAAAATAACCATTTAAATTAGTATCATAATCACCCAAGATGCTATTATGATAGATAATCTAAGTAACTCTTATATTTACATCTAATAAATTGTATTTTTTTGCCACTATTAAAAAAATAAATATTCTTAAAACGAACATTTAAATTAGAAGCATTTGCTAGTATTAAAATGATTTAAATAACTATAAGTTATTATGTTTACACGCACAAGGTGTCAAATGACTCAAAATAAACGTACATGGTGTGTCATCATATAGATCAAGTATAAATACATTCACCATCCATAAATACAATTTATGTTTTAGTATTCATGAAAAATGTTCCATTAAGAACTTATATACCAATGAAACTAACAGAATATATAAAAATATATTGATATGGTCAAATTTATAAATTTTGGCCAAAAAAATTATGAGACATCCATAATGGAGTGTAAGCACGCTTTTAATGAGTACTCCCGCATGTAATTCTTTGCTAAGGGCACTCACAATGCAGACTCTATCATAGAGTCTAAAATTATTTATTACCTTGAACAATGTGGACTTAGAGTCTAAATAAGACTTGGAGTCTTATTTTTTCTACCTCTTTCTTTAATAAATATGCTGTCACATCAGCAAAATACCATAAATAATATGTAATTAATTATATTAGACTCTGTGATAGAGTCTTGCATTGCAAGTGCCCTAAGAAGATTAACCATCGAAAACAATGGAAGAGGTAAGTGCAGCCCAAGAGTGGCTCTGACCTATCTGGTCTTTGAGATTATTTTTGAGCAAATGGTTATTTGTTTCAACAAATAATATACTATTGAGGTTAGCAATATTGGTCTTCCCTCCTAGTCCTAGATCTTACTTCACCCTCTACCACCTTTGTTTGTCGTTTATACATGCTTAAATGACCATTTATGCTATCACCATAATAATTAAGAGTGTAGCATGTGCTCCAAATTCCTTATTTTTAATAAAGTTAAAATGATGATGGATGAGTTTTGAATAAAATATAACAAATGAAGAGTATTTTAACTTAATTTGAGAAAAAAAGGTTGTAGCAAGTAATAAGATTAAAATTTGAAAATTATTAATTATCTCGATTCATGGTATTACAAATTGGGCTACCACATGAGCCACCATAACTTAAACTAAGATTTCAACTAAATGAATTGAGGTTTCACCATGCATAGGGAAACAAAACTCTGAATATGGATGAAAAAAATGTAGAGATTAATTGATAAATTTAGAGCAATTCAATTCCAAGACCCTCTTCATTATCCTTTCTAATTAATAGAAATATGGATTTTCGTGAAAAATTCTCTCCAATAGATTCTTTAATTAGGACTCTAAATATAGACATAATCTATTTTGGATTTTCCGCTAGTCAAATACAGATAATAGAGTTAGGTCTCCAGAATGTGCACAAGATATAGAAAAACTCTTAGAGGATGAAAAATATACAGCGATGTCTATTCAAATGACTCTAATCAAACGATGAGTTCTTTTGAAAGAAAAATAAACGATGAGTTTAAAAGAAACTTTTAGAGATGCTGTTAACCTATAAGATATTTCCGAGTATCTACACACGTGTGTGTTCTGTTAGAGAGCACATGCAAAATGTAAAAACTTTTTTACATGCCAAAACTGAAAAAATAACAACTGAAACGTATCCAAACACGTACAGGAGGAGCGGTTGACGACCGCCTAGCAATTAACAATAAAAAAAACAACTGAAAATTAAAGTAGCAACAGCACTGTTTGCCGTTAGTATTGACAGTAGTAAACATGGACGGACCGGCAGAGTCGTACGTATACGTACCTACTAAGAAGACGAACACGCCGAGCAGTATCGGCTCCCCTTTTTCCCCACAGAGGTTGGCCGCCATATGTGCTGCGATGGCGAGGAAACCGGCTACCAACGTCGCAATAGTTCTGTTCAGGCCTCTACTCAGCGTGCCCCCTGTTGTCAACGCATGTAATTCACACGTTATTATATATATATCCATCTCTGTCTATATCTTTATATATGCATATATATATATATATATATATATATACGAACAACAGCCGGCCGTGTCTACATATAATTATGTATAATATACAGATTAAACCCCGCACACACGTCCATACCAACTGTGAATTCCATGACGACGACGACAGTGATCACGGCCCATATGACGGAGTCTCCCCAGCCATTGAACAGTGGTGTCACGTAGTAAAGCACGGACACCAGCGTGAGCGCCAGCCCGACCTTGAGCGAGTGCGCCACCCGCCGGGGGTCGTCGCGGGCGATCTTGGCTAGCTTGCCGACGAACCCGACGGCCGTGCCCCTGCTGCTGATGATGAGCCTGTCCAGCGCCCAGCGGAGCTGCTCCCGGCAGTTTGCCAAGAAACCTCCGCCACCGCCACCGCCATTGCTGTTGCCCTCCTCCGTCGTCAAAGACTCCATCGCAGCTCAATTACACGCCTGAGTACAAGCGGCTGCTAAAGCTGTTGGCGGGCTAGCTTTAAAATGGTTGGCTAGCTAGTTTATTGTGTGTATATGGAACGGTGATACATGAGGACTTATATACACACACGCGTGCGGATATTTAGCTCGCTATGCATGCGTTTTCAATGCTGCTGTCTACATTCAATGGCCAAGATTCAACAATATGACGTCAGACCAGTACGAGAGGAAATTGGCTCAGTACTTTTGTTAGTGATGAAGCCTGGGGCGCGCGGAGGCAGAATAGACATAGGACTATAGGAGCACCGTTCAAACGGCCAGCAACAGTCATATATATATATATATATATATATATATATATATATATATATATATATATATATATAAATACATACACGGCAAAGGTATATACAACAGCCAAATAAATACTTGTGTTAAAAACTAAAAAAAAGGATAGGACAAAGTTAATTAGCCTCAGGTCTCTAATTTTCACCCGATCAATCTAATTCTTTGGCTAGAAAAAGAATCACTGTAACGAAGTAGTTCAACACGGCAAAGGGACTGTGATGCCTAATTAAGGGGCTTAATTAGGCAACTTAAAATATACTTCTAAAACTAAGGCATCAATTCCCCCCTAGTCAAAACCTATGCAAAAAATAATCTATCTAGATTGCAACTAAGATTTTGTTAGGTGTGTTGCTATCTCTATCGCAAAAGAGTTATATGTAACATAGGTTTCAATCCTATCAATGGCCTAGCAAGCTAAACTAGGAATGTAACGGACGCAACCTATGTAAAATGAAGCTAAAAAAATGGTAGAGATGCAAGACGACTCTGGTATTTTTACCGATGTATTGAGAAGCTCCTCGCTTCCCCTAATCCTTGTTGGAGGCCCTCACAAGGGCAAGCTCTCGGTTGGATAGATCTGTGGATAGGCCCCGAACCTTCCCCACGCGCAAGTGGGTCTTTGTGATGACCTCTCCTAACCCCCTTCCTGTTGTCTTCACTATAGAGCTTTCGGCCAAACCGCTGTGGGCTTCGTTCCCTCCAGTACATGGTGCAGGCCATACTACAAACACACTTTGGTGTGGTCATGTAAGACTATAAGCCCCTAGAGCAGCAACAGTACACGCAAGCACTGAATAAACAAGAGGTATGCAAATCTCACTAACACTAGGCCTAAACCTAGAGCAAGCGCATTTAGCGGTGGTTTAAGTAGCTTAAGCACTTTGTAAAGCACCTACACTTATCATCAAATGTATCACCAAGCATTATGCATGTGGAGAGCTCTAAATTAGTGTAGTAACACCCTAGTATAGTGTAATATCCCAAAAATTCACATTCAAAACTCACTCGCATTAAAAATTATTTTCAAAATATATTTCAAAAACTATAAAATAATTTGAGCTCTATAGTATCTTCATCTAATCCATCCATATTTTTTTCGCGCACAAATAACAGCAAGTACCAGCAAGCTTACATGCAAGAAAACATAGCAGTGCACCTACACGAATATATATCTCATGCATGCATGCAGGACGAGCATGCACCGTCTATTTGCATGCACCTGCATGTAAGGACACGGTGATTAGGCACCGTCCATTTGCATGCATCGTGCATGCAAATTAGGCACCGACCATGCGCTACAGTAGCATTTTTAATGGCAACGAGCTGAGCACTCTGGCCTATAAAAAGGCACTCTCGGGTGCTCACTCTCACCACCCGAGAAACACGTTCACTCACTCGCTCACTCACTCTCACTTCGCGTATACCGTATACGGCCATACGCACAAGCCGAGCTCGACTGTCGTCGCAAGACGAGGTGAGCAGCTCATGAGCATCTCCTTGCTCTTCTCTGTCTTTCTGTAGTATTTTCCTGTATTTTTCCTTGTATTTGTCTATACCGATTCACTGCCAAGAACTCCACGAATAGAACCATGACATACAGAAGAGCTCTAATGACCCCTCCTAATTTCTCTCTAACCATGCATGCGTGGGCCATAAACATTAACTCCAAATAGTATATGCATGCACCATGCACTACCAGCCAAATAAATGCCCACGTGAAGCATCCATTTCTTAATCACCGTTAGCCTTTTTCGCATGATTAAAGTCCGGCCATTTCACAAATGCCACATGCTAACTCTGATTTTAATAATTTTTTTTCCTAAATTTATCTAAAATCATGATCTACCTCCCATATTAATTTCATGATTTTTGGAGCTCATTTGAATTTATATGATTATTTATCTGTGCCTGTTGTCTGTGTCGTTCGTCGCGTATTTTAGCTGACGGAGTGAACGAGCCAGAGAACGAGAACGTTGGAGACGAGTACCGCGAGTTTGACGCCGAGGACCCGGACTGTCAGCAGGAGTTTGCCGAGGACGCCGACGGAGGCAAGTCCAACCGATCCCCTTTGATGCATATTGATCCTATTTTTAAACACAACCCGTAGAAGCCGTTTTAAATATTGCATGTACGATATATGTACGAAGTATTTTCGCTGCTTAGTTAAAACCTGTTGAATAGCCATCCTTGAATTGATATTACCTGATAATTGTCTTGTTCGAACCTAGGAACAAATAATATGCTATGACACAAATATTATTATTTAGTATGCTTAGGACTTGTTACTCATCCTGGATACTCATCGCTATATTTTATCAAATATAATGATTTTAAAAGTAAAAGGTGTGAGTGATGAAAATAATTTGTGGGTATTGTGAAAGGGTTAATGAACAAGTTATAGATGTGATTACTATGGAGATGGGGCGGATGGGATCTCTTTTGGGGATGCCCTGGTGTTGTGGCTTATACCTTGCGGGGTTAAGCGTGAAGATATCCGCCTTGTCTCGATTAAGGACTGAGTTGATGATTCATCTTGCCTAACTCATTTATCGTACAACCACTCGCCTTGCATGGGAAAGGCTTAGTCTAAATCCCTCTAGTTAGTATGGCAATCACCTGGAGGCAGGTGTGCAACGGAACACTAAGTGATGTATGTGAAATTGTGGAAATATATGAAAAGAGCTTTGTGAATTATTGTGATATCATGAGATGTGGCCTTAGTGTTCCCGTGGTGAGCGCCATTACTTAGCTATGGAGGGTAATGACTTTGATGGGTCTGTGCTTGCACGACGGTGTAAGTTATGGTATCCTACTTGTGGGAAAAGTGTACAACCTCTGCAGAGTGTAAATCTATCTGGATAGCCGTGTCCGCGGTCTCGGACGGGTTATGGTTTGGTTTCAACAACTAGATGGATGGGATGAGTGAAAGCATGTGAAAGAGTGTGATTTTGGAAATAAATGGTTGACTGCCATTGTGTTGTGGGAACAAGGGTTCAACAACACTTAAAATTGTGATCAAACCCCCATTTTCAGAAATACTATCATATGTGGAAAAAGAGTTCTTTTACAACAGTATTTGTGAAATGAAACCTTGCATGTGTCAAAAGATAGCTTTATGCAAATAAAACTAAGCCTCATCCTTGATTTATCCATATGCATATATACTGTTATCCCCTTCCGTAGGGTAAGGTTGGATTTGCTGAGTACTTTGTACTCACCCTTGCTTTATTAAACAGAGGAAGATCCGGACTTCGATCCCGAAGTGGCGTTCGAGTAAGGTCGTGTCTGCACCCAACTAAGCCTGTGGCATTGGGACTCGTCAGATGTTCGATGGCGATATCGTTTGTTTCTGGGTCCTTTGGACCTATGTTGTATTTTGGTGTCTTATTATTATCGCGTGCCTTCCTTGTCCACGCTTTCCAAGACTACGCGCTGAAACTTATCTGATGTAATAAACGTGTTACTAGCCTCCTGGGACTAGTATTGTATCACATTTGAGTTCCTAGTTTACCAGGGGCGCTTCAGGTGGTATCAGAGCCGTAGTTGGCTGTAGGACGCGACCTTAGGCTTTTCTGGACCAGTATTTTACTAAATAAACGTATTTTATAAAAGTTCTTACCCTCTTCCCTCTATTTGCAAAAAATATTTACTCTCATCTATGTCTCTCAGATGGCAGAAGGAGTTTGGACCAGCAGTTACTGTCTAAGTGTAGAAGGCTTTTCCAAGCTCTTGTATGCTATCATGCAGAAACTTGGAATCAAGGATCGCCCAGAATATGAATGTAGAGAATATGAAGAGCATGAGACCGAGCGGTGTGAAGTTACCGTCTATATTGGGAAAAGTGAGGACTTCCCTAACATAGCCGAAGCTTGGAGTATGACTGCGACCGGATTTCGGTTTGCAGATACATATCAAGCCGTCGCCCGCAAAGCCTTGAGGTACCTATGCAAGATCTACGAGAAGCCCATCACCCGTACACCTATGAGGTTCTTTCCACCCGACGAAAAAGACCGACCAGTTTGGAGGACCCGCATGGAGCTCTTGCAAGGACGTTACTCACTTGAAGATGACCCAACTGTGGTATTCATGACCACATACCTACTTGCTCTAGATAAGCAATATGATGAGCAGGCCTCAGAGTTAAGGAAGTGCATCCATCGTGCGGAGGAAGCCGAGATCATAGTTAGAAAGCTCCATGTGTAGCTTGCGGAAGCTCAGGCCCAAGCAGCTGCAGCCGAGAGTCGTGAAACTACCATTGCTGAAATCTTGAAGGAAGCTGAAGACCGCCATGCTCAGGAGTTGAAGGATGCCTACCTTATCACCAGGATCAAAAGAAGGATGTTAGCAGAGGGAGACCAAGAGCCCATAGTCCTAAAAGGTATCCCAATCATGTCCCTAAAAACCAAAATAAAGATGGACATAGAAGGGCCATCAGCTCCCCCACCCACAGAAGCCTCTCATGAAGCTTTAGAGTTGGAGCCCAGTAAGGAAGAAGGATTTCCCCTCCTCACCCAGCCAGCACCAAAAGAAGACAGTGACCCACCTCTTAGTCCAAAAGAAGAACCACAAATGCTGGAAGCATGATCCTCCTCAACACCAAGGGAATGAAGCTGTTCTGTCCGAAGAAGTTGAAGAATAGTAGCACCTAGTTCCTCCTTATGTCTTGGGGAAGTGAAGTTTACTTCACTTTTGTTCAATCCCCAAAGTAGATGAACCGTATTGTAGTACGCTTAGTTCCTCCATTACTATGTTGTAAACCTCCCTCTTATTCAAAATATATATTTGTGCTTGTTGGTTGTGCTAAATAATTGAGTGCTCTATGTTGTTCCCTTATGGGATAGCAAGTGTTAAAACGTGCACCTTTTTAAAATATAACGCCGTAACAAAAAAAACAACATCACTCAATAGATCTAACCCTTATCTAATGCTTTCTCATCTTAACCAACAGATGCCTCCCAAACCAGCTACCCGCTCTCAACCAAGTGGTCGTCCAGCTAGTAGACAAAGCCAAAACCCAAATGGAAGTCAAGCCAATGCAAATGCTGATGGTATTCATGAAGATGAAGTGAGTTAGACTAGGAACCATAATGAAGGAGATGACTTGCCCCCTCCTCCAGCAATTGACTTAGCACAAGTCATGGCAACTCAGACTCGCCTTCTGGAGACCTTGGCTCAAGGCATGAACCGCCCCAGGAACAACCGTGGAGCCGGAGTCCAAGACAAGATGACTGAGTTCATGAGGCTTAAGCCACCCACCTTTACTGGATCTGACAACCCCATGGAAGCAGATGATTGGCTTAAGGTGATTGAAAGAAAGTTGGACACAATCCACTATGATGGAAGGGATAGAGATCTGCTAGCATCTCATCAGCTGACAGGAATTGCCCTTTCTTGGTGGGAAGCCTATAGTGGAGCTGTGGATAATGCAAACACTATCACATGGCAAGAATTCGTGGATGAATTTCGCCGGTACCACATTCCAGATGGAATCATGAAGCTGAAGGCTGATGAATTTCGCAACTTGAAGCAAGGAAATAAAACTCTAAGTGAATACATCTTCCAATTCACTAAGTTGTCTCGCTATGCCCCAGAATTGGTCAACACTGATGCCAAGAAGCAGACAAAGTTCATAGAAGGATTGACCTGTGAGCTCAGAACCCTCATGACCCCACAGATCTATCCAGACTTCAACACCTTGATGAACAGGACCATTCTGACTGATGTGGCCAAGACTGAAGAAAGGAAAGAAAACAAGCGCAAGTTTCTGGAGCGCAAGGTTCAAGATGGTGCTAGATCCCAGAGGCTGAAAACCTTTAGCCAACCGAGCCAACGGACTCAAGCCCCAATGCAATTTCGCTCTCCTGCTAGTGTCTCCAATAACCAAATGCAGTCATCATATCAGCCCAAGACAACCTATCAGAATCAAGCTTATGGCAAGACTCAACAGAACAGCACTGGTCAAGTCACAAACAATGTTAGAACTTGCTTTAATTGCCATGAGACTGGACACTACATTGCCAACTGTCCCTACAAGAACAACCCACCAGCAGTATCCACTCAGTCCCACACTGTTAATGGACCGAGACCTGCAGTGTCTGGAGTCAACCGTGGTTTCCCTCGCAACAATAGCAACACCAATAATAATAGCCAGATGATGAAGCAACCTCAACAATCCTATGGTAGAGCCCGTGTCAACCATATTCATGCTCAGGATGCTCAGACTGCTTCAAGAGTGGTACTTGGCGAGTTCTTAGTCGATTTAGTACTTGCAACAGTATTATTTGATTCTGGAGCATCACATTCCTTCATATCATCAAGTTTTGTTGAGAAGCATCAAATACCCACAGTACTACTAAAGTTACCCCTAATAACCCGAACACCTGGGTCTGACATCAAATGTCATCTAGGATGTTCAAATGTAAGGATCATTCTAAGTGGGGTAGTTTTCTTAGCAGACTTAGTAGTGCTCAAGTCCAAAGGAATAGATGTTATCCTTGGAATGGATTGGTTAACCAGACACAATGGAATTATTAGTTGTGCAACTAAGAAAGTATCATTAGTTAACCATGAAGGGATTAAAGTGAAATGCCAAACCCGAGGGTCTAAAGTTAATCCAATGGTCTTCAACTTGGATGCAAGGACCATAGAGGAAGTACCAATAGTGCAAGAATACCCTGATGTATTCCCTGAGGAACTACCTGGAATGCCACCGGACAGGGATATAGAGTTCATCATTGATCTTATCCCCGGGACTGCCCCCATAGCCAAGAGACCTTACAGAATGGCTCCGGCAGAGTTAGCTGAACTGAAAGAGCAGCTAAGAGAATTGTAGCAGAAAGGTTATATTAGACCTAGTTCTTCACCATGGGGAGCACCAGTCTTGTTTGTGAAGAAGAAAGATGGAAGTATGAGGATGTGTGTGGATTATAGGTCCCTAAATGAAGTCACCATCAAGAATAAGTATCCCCTACCAAGGATAGATGACCTTTTTGATCAGCTTAAGGGAGCCAAGTATTTCTCTAAGATTGATTTGAGATCTGGTTATCACTAGCTCAAGATCAAGAATAGTGATGTTCCCAAGACAGCCTTTGTAACTAGATATGGACAATATGAGTTTACAGTGATGTCCTTTGGATTAACCAATGCCCCTACCTATTTCATGAACCTCATGAATAAGGTATTCATGGAAGAGTTAGATAAGTTTGTGGTAGTCTTCATTGATGACATACTTATCTACTCTAAGAGTGCTGAAGAATATGGGCAACACTTGAGAGTAGTGTTGGAAAAGCTAAGAAGACACAAGTTGTATGCTAAATTCAGCAAGTGTGAATTTTGGCTTGAGAAGGTTGCATTTCTAGGTCATATCTTGACAGCTGAAGGAGTTGCAGTTGACCCTGAGAAAGTAGAAGCTGTCTCCCATTGGCAGCAACCCACCAATGTGAGTGAGGTTAGAAGTTTTCTTGGATTAGCTGGATATTATCGAAGGTTTATAGAAGGATTTTCCAAGATAGCCAAACCCATGACAGAGCTTCTTAGGAAGGATAAGAAATTCACTTGGACAGAATCATGTGAGAAGAGTTTCCAAGAGTTAAAGAAGAGACTGACAACAGCACCAGTGTTAACCTTGCCAGACATTCACCAAGATTTCATCATATACTGTGATGCCTCAAGACAAGGTTTAGGATGTGTTCTCATGCAAGGAGGAAAAGTGGTTGCTTATGCATCCCGTCAGCTTAGACCTCATGAGCAAAATTACCCTACCCATGATTTAGAGTTAGCAGCTATAGTACATGCTCTCAAGATTTGGAGACACTACCTCATTGGAAACAAGTGTGAAATCTACACTGATCACAAGAGTTTGAAGTACATCTTCACACAGTCAGACTTGAACCTAAGGCAAAGAAGATGGTTGGAGTTAATCAAGGACTACAACCTTGAGATTCATTACCACCCAGGAAAGGCCAACGTGGTAGCAGATGCCCTAAGCAGAACGTCATATGGTCAGCAGTTGGTGCCTAAGAACACTCACCTACAAGAAGAGATAGCACAGTTGAACATGCATATAGTACGCCAACCTCAAAATGGCAGTCTGATGGTGCAGCCAACTCTTGTGGAAGAAATCAAGCAGACACAACATAAGGATAAGGATCTGATGAAGATTCGTGAGCAAACTGGAGAAAATAAAGCTCCATACTTTAGAGTTGATAACAAAGGAGTATTGTGGTATAAAAACAGGATTTGTGTGCCCAAGGAGGGAAAGTTTCAAGAATTAATCCTTGATGAAGCCCATAACTCAACTTATTCTATCCACCCTGGTGCCACCAAGATGTACATGGACTTAAAAGAAAGATATTGGTGGAATGGCATGAAAGCTGATGTGGCACGATTTGTTGCACAATGTGATGTATGCCAAAGGGTTAAAGCAGAGCATCAGAAACCAGTAGGCTTGCTCCAGCCATTGCCTATTCCTGTTTGGAAATGGGATGAGATAGGCATGGATTTTGTGAATGGATTACCCAAAACTCTGAAAGGAAATGATTCAATATGGGTAATAGTGGACCGCCTTACCAAGGTTGCTCACTTCATACCTGTACGCACCAAATATAGTGGAGACAAGTTAGCCCAGCTATATGTGGATAACATAGTCAAATTGCATGGTGTGCCAAGTAGGATTGTATCTGACCGAGGTACCCAATTTACCTCTAAGTTCTGGAAAAGTTTGCATGAAGCTATGGGAACCAAGCTAGATTTTAGCTCAGCTTATCATCCTCAAACAGATGGTCAGACTGAAAGAATAAATCAGATTATGGAAGATATGCTAAGAGCATGTGTGCTCACATATGGTAAAGATTGGGAGAAAAGCCTAACTTATGCAGAGTTCTCCTACAATAACAGTTACCAAGCTAGTTTGGGCATGTCACCTTTTGAGGCCCTATATGGAAGAAAATGTAGAACCCCATTGATGTGGTCAGAAGTTGGAGAACGAACCTTGCTTGGACCAGCCCTTATAAAAGAAGCAGAAGATCGTGTAGCTGAAATCAGAGAAAAATTGAAAGAGGCACAATCACGTCAAAAGAGCTATTCTGATAAAAGAAGGCGAGAGTTAAGTTTTGCAGTTGGAGATTTTGTGTATGTCAAGGTCTTTCCTATTCGAGGAACTCGAAGGTTCCAAGTCAGAGGCAAGCTAGCATCTCGGTATATTGGACCATATCAAGTATTACAGAGGATTGGAGTTCTAGCCTATCGTGTTCGGCTACCTAAAGAAATGTCAGATATACACAATGTGTTTCATGTCTCCCAATTGAAGAAATGTCTCAGAGTACCAGAGGAACAAATATCGCCAGACACAGTTGATTTACAAGACGACCTAAGATATCAAGAAGTGCCAATAAAAATCCTAGATACAGTCACCAAGCAAACTCGAACGACAACAGTCCGAATTTGTCGTGTTCAGTGGAGTAGACACACTGAAGCAGAAGCAACATGGGAAAGAGAAGATGCCCTGAGAAAAGAGTTTCCCCATCTATTTAGGACCCAACCGAATCTCGAGGACGAGATTCCTTTTAAGTGGGGTAGGTTTGTAACATCCAAAAATTCACATTCAAAACTCACTCGCATTAAAAATAATTTTCAAAATATATTTCAAAAACTATAAAATAATTTGAGCTCTATAGTATCTCCATCTAATCCATCCATATTTTTTTCGCGCACAAATAACAACAAGTACCAGCAAGCTTACATGCAAGAAAACATAGCAGTGCACCTACACGAATATATATCTCATGCATGCATGCAGGACGAGCATGCACCGTCCATTTGCATGCACCTGCATGCAAGGACACGGTGATTAGGCACCGTCCATTTGCATGCATCGTGCATGCAAATTAGGCACCGACCATGCGCTACAGTAGCATTTTTAATGGCAACGAGCTGAGCACTCTGGCCTATAAAAAGGCACTCTCGGGTGCTCACTCTCACCACCCGAGAAACACGTTCACTCACTCGCTCACTCACTCTCACTTCGCGTATACCGTATACGGCCATACACACAAGCCGAGCTCGACTGTCGTCGCAAGACGAGGTGAGCAGCTCATGAGCATCTCCTTGCTCTTCTCTGTCTTTCTGTAGTATTTTTCTGTATTTTTCCTTGTATTTGTCTATACCGATTCACTGCCAAGAGCTGCACGAATAGAACCATGACATACAGAAGAGCTCTAATGACCCCTGCTAATTTCTCTCTAACCATGCATGCGTGGGCCATAAACATTAACTCCAAATAGTATATGCATGCACCATGCACTACCAGCCAAATAAATGCCCACGTGAAGCATCCATTTCTTAATCACCGTTAGCCTTTTTCGCATGATTAAAGTCCGGCCATTTCACAAATGCCACATGCTAACTCTGATTTTAATAATTCTTTTTCCTAAATTTATCTAAAATCATGATCTACCTCCCATATTAATTTCATGATTTTTGGAGCTCATTTGAATTTATATGATTATTTATCTGTGCCTGTTGTCTGTGTCGTTCGTCGCGTATTTTAGCTGACGGAGTGAACGAGCCAGAGAACGAGAACGTTGGAGACGAGTACCGCGAGTTTGACGCCGAGGACCCGGACTGTCAGCAGGAGTTTGCCGAGGACGCCGACGGAGGCAAGTCCAACCGATCCCCTTTGATGCATATTGATCCTATTTTTAAACACAACCCGTAGAAGCCGTTTTAAATATTGCATGTACGATATATGTACGAAGTATTTTCGCTGCTTAGTTAAAACCTGTTGAATAGCCATCCTTGAATTGATATTACCTGATAATTGTCTTGTTCGAACCTAGGAACAAATAATATGCTATGACACAAATATTATTATTTAGTATGCTTAGGACTTGTTACTCATCCTGGATACTCATCGCTATATTTTATCAAATATAATGATTTTAAAAGTAAAAGGTGTGAGTGATGAAAATAATTTGTGGGTATTGTGAAAGGGTTAATGAACAAGTTATAGATGTGATTACTATGGAGATGGGGCGGATGGGATCTCTTTTGGGGATGCCCTGGTGTTGTGGCTTATACCTTGCGGGGTTAAGCGTGAAGATATCCGCCTTGTCTCGATTAAGGACTGAGTTGATGATTCATCTTGCCTAACTCATTTATCGTACAACCACTCGCCTTGCATGGGAAAGGCTTAGTCTAAATCCCTCTAGTTAGTATGGCAATCACCTGGAGGCAGGTGTGCAACGGAACACTAAGTGATGTATGTGAAATTGTGGAAATATATGAAAAGAGCTTTGTGAATTATTGTGATATCATGAGATGTGGCCTTAGTGTTCCCGTGGTGAGCGCCATTACTTAGCTATGGAGGGTAATGACTTTGATGGGTCTGTGCTTGCACGACGGTGTAAGTTATGGTATCCTACTTGTGGGAAAAGTGTACAACCTCTGCAGAGTGTAAATCTATCTGGATAGCCGTGTCCGCGGTCTCGGACGGGTTATGGTTTGGTTTCAACAACTAGATGGGATGGGATGAGTGAAAGCATGTGAAAGAGTGTGATTTTGGAAATAAATGGTTGACTGCCATTGTGTTGTGGGAACAAGGGTTCAACAACACTTAAAATTGTGATCAAACCCCCATTTTCAGAAATACTATCATATGTGGAAAAAGAGTTCTTTTACAACAGTATTTGTGAAATGAAACTTTGCATGTGTAAAATGATAGCTTTATGCAAATAAAACTAAGCCTCATCCTTGATTTATCCATATGCATATATACTGTTATCCCCTTCTGTAGGGTAAGGTTGGATTTGCTGAGTACTTTGTACTCACCCTTGCTTTATTAAACAGAGGAAGATCCGGACTTCGATCCCGAAGTGGCGTTCGAGTAAGGTCGTGTCTGCACCCAACTAAGCCTGTGGCATTGGGACTCGTCAGATGTTCGATGGCGATATCGTTTGTTTCTGGGTCCTTTGGACCTATGTTGTATTTTGGTGTCTTATTATTATCGCGTGCCTTCCTTGTCCACGCTTTCCAAGACTACTGCGCTGAAACTTATCTGATGTAATAAATGTGTTACTAGCCTCCTGGGACTAGTATTGTATCACATTTGAGTTCCTGGTTTACCAGGGGCGCTTCATATAGTTTCTCGACTCCTCCACACTCTGTGTCACACCCGGATGTAAAAGAGCATTCGGGTGCCAAATCACATGTACGCCAGGATCTCAAATTCACACACATGGATCGACATCATCAATTGTACAAAACACAGTGTTCAAACGAATTACATAAAAGAGTATAATATATCATTATTACAAGCCATTGGATGAAAGTACGAACAGAAAGCATAAACTAAATTGTTCCATAACAAAAAGTGAGACGATTGGCGCCGACGTAGCAGGACCACCTTGCCACAGTTAGGTCGACGGCAGAATCACACAAGCCTAACAACCAAGTGACTCAGGGTAGTCCTTAGGGAAGTTACAATTGTACTCTTGTTCGTCCGAGCAACCTTTAATTATTATAGCAAGGGTGAGTTCATGTCGAACTCAGCAAGCACAGACGGAAAGTAATGACATGCAAGGCTTAAAACAAGGTAAAGCTGACATGGTTTGACTGCGGTAGCATTTTAGTTGATCACTGAACAACCTATTACTAATTATGAGTAGCAAAAACCCAACCCTTATTTAGTGTAAGTAATAATTAGCATCTTTTAAGAGACTAACCTTATAATTATTGTAGTCCCGGGATCAACCCCAATTAAGAACATAGGATAGCAATCCTACCATCACGGAATAGTCATTCCGCCAAAGCACGAGGTAGCAATCCTCAAACAAGTTCCATCTCCAAGTATCATGCGAATCCAATTTGCACATCATGTGAGAGTCTGGGCCGCTTGTGACCGTGAGCACGGCTGATATATCAGTTTTACACTCTGCAGAGGTGTGCACTTTCACTCCAAGTCGTGATTCCTATTTGTCCAGGGTCATGACTCCTCAAAAAACTACCAAGGTGAGCAGGCAGGGTCTCACTACGAGACCTTTCACAGGGTCCAACTAATAGGATGCCACTCATAAGTTTTGGTCGGGGCGCTTGGCAGTCGATACCCATAGCCATGGCATACTGATCAACCGACAACTTAATATTCATTACCCAAGTTACTTCCTCACGCCTACCCAGAAAGTAACACCCTACTAGTGGAGGTCCTGCTAATTAGTCAAGCCAGAGCCATATAGCTTGGAGTTGCACTATATGTCCTAGGGGGCCGCTCCATGACTAAGTCCTTACGGAGAGCAGAGATGGGTACGCCCGGCAACCGGGCCAACCAACAGTACTCGCTCCCCCTGTCACCACCATCATCACAATGCTCGTAAGCATCCAACATCGCCATCACCGCAGTGACCAAAGATTCAGCACATTTTAAGCATCAAGTTGAGTAGAGATTAATCCTTGTTTAAGTATGTGTATAAGATGAGTAGAGTAGCTAAGCATCACTACTAAAACCCTAGTCTACCCATAAACTTAACCCAGGTGCACAAGGAATAGTAAGTAAAGCTAGTCAGGTCCTTAGAGTTTGCATTCATTGGACACATGCATGAAACAGCATCTGCACTTGCCTTGATCGTAGTCGGGTTGCTCGAACTCAGCGAGATCCTGCTCCTCTTCCTTTACGAGCGTCTCGTTGGCTAAACGCGACAATCATCACACAAAGGAGCAATAGATGCAAGCAAATAAGCTTAATTAGAAACAGTATACCAAAACATTCAAAAACAGAAAGCAAATGAGTAAATGTATTCTACTTGTCGAAACTAAACTATAGGAAAAAGAACCACCTAAATCGAAGCTAAAACGCAAAAGTTATGGCTAAAACAAGTGTGGTGGCATTTCTGAAGATTACTCAAACTTTTTTTGCATTTAAAATAATTGAATCTGAATTTAAATTGTATTTTGGATTAAATCTGCTAATATCGACGGGTACAAGGGCTAAACTGTGAAAACCAGGGGTATATTTCTAATTAATTTGAACTAAAGCGGAGTGTGGGTTGATTTCTAAAAACTACAGGAACTTCTTCGCAAAATGCTAGGGGCGGCGCGGGGTGGCCAGCTCGGTTGGCCCGGTCCATGGCGGCTGTGGACCGGGGCAGAGCACGGCTGGTCCACCGGTCCACCATGGACCGGGGCCAGTGCGCGATGGGGTGGAGGGCGCGGTCGCGACGGCGCGCCATTGGCACGTCTCAGAGCTCACTGGGACGACGAGCCAGGGCGGGGGAGGCCATGCCTACGGCACGGGCGCGGTGCGCACGGCGTGCGCGTCGGACGCGGTTGGAGAAGGCCGGGTCGCGCGGGCCACGCGGTGGCGCGGCTGCTTGCTCTGGCGAGGTGAAAGAGAGGGAGAGAGAGCACGCCAAGGGTATCTCCACGCTCGTGGCGACCTAGCGAGCTCGGGACGGCACTCACCTTGGCGAAAAAATAGCGGCAAAAAGGCGGATGGCGGCAGCCGGCGGGATCTCGGCGAGTCCGAGCTCGAGTTAGGGCTTAGCAGTGTGCTGGTGGCGGCTAGAGTTCTAGGGGTGCGTGCAAGCGGCTGCTGCACCCGTTTTATAGCCTAGGGCGGCTCTGGGAACCTCGCATCATGTGCCGGCACAGACGTCGGAGTTGGTTGCGAGTCCGTCTCCCATCCGACCGAAGGTAGGGGATGACCGGTGGGTCCCACTCATGGGGCCGACCCGTCAGTGGCAGCAGCTGGAAGAGGGCAGCGCGCAGGGTGCTGGGCTGCGGCGCTGCGCAGGCTGGGCTCGGGTGTGGGGGCAGCTGGGCCGCACAGCCTAGGCGGGCGGTTGGCGCGGGGAAGAGGGGAGCTGGGCCGAGGGAGGGGTGGCCGGCCTAGGGAGAGGATGGAGCTTCCTTTTCTCTTTTGTTTTTCAAATAAAAACTGATTTCCTATTTCTTGCCTAAAACACAAATCAAGCACAAATAAGTACTAAAAGAAAACAAACAAAAATCAATGCAGCGACATGAATGCATTCAAACATGTTTCTACCTTATATTTAATTTTATTTATTTTTATAAATTATTTAGCAATTGCCTAAAATTCCAAACTATTCCAAATTTAATTCAAATTTAAACTACAATTTGAAATTCAAATTTCAGAGTGTTATACTCTCCATGCTCGGTCGGTTGGGGGTTATATGGATACCCCACTCCAAACTAGTACTTCTTTGGTCACGCCTAGGTGGACTTGGTGGTCCCATGTATTGCCCATCATGGTGGTCCAACCTTGAGGTTCCTCAATGGTCGACTGGCGCTAAAACGACCACCTACAACTCCTCAGCCCTAGCTGTCAATGGTTGACCCACTGGTCCACCACGGTGGCCACCGGTCTAACCGTGCAGTCCATCATCGAATTGAGCAGACAAGCCACATCAGATGATGCACTCACTGGTTTGAAGTCCTAGCCTTTTTCTTGCATGTGTGATCTCCTAACGTCATCACTAACGGTCCCACTATGAGGGACTAGTTTAATTTGTGGGCCTAAGCCCCAAACCCTATACTACAAGACCCGATGACCATTGGCAACCATCATTGCATCAATCTGATCTTGGTGGTCCCACCACCATGTAGGGCGTTCCCACAAAGAGGAACAACAACAACACTCCTTCACTGCTCCTTCCTTCTTTATATCTTTCATGCTGGGCTTCTTCACCTTTGTGTCTTGGTCTTATAGCTTCATGTATAGGTCTTCAAATATGCTCCTAAATGCTTGAGGTGTTGATCACTTGGTTCAATGCTTCACCTTGGTTGAAATCAACATTTGCATCCTTAGAACTTTATCAAATATACTAGCAAATAGTATTAGTCCAATTGGTCATGTTTGTCATCAAACACCAAAATCTAAACTAGTTGGGACATTGGATCCATTTTCCTTACAATCTAACCCCTTTTGGTGCTTGATGACAACACTAACAAAGCAAGCAAATAATAGATACCAAATGAAAATAAACACTATATACTTGCTAGGATGCAATGCAAGAGTAGGATCATATGATGATACAAGATACCAAATGGAGAGAACGTAGAATACATATCTTGGCCTTGCCATTGTATACTTGTCCCCATATGTGGTATTATGGTCTTAAGCCTCCCCTGGCTCCATAATCCACTTCCTCCCTTTCTTGGACCAACTCCCCCTTAAACAATTTTCCGCCATTTAATACCAATTCAAAACTTGAAAAAAATTTAGTTTGTGATTTTGGTACTTATTATGGGTTGGGTTTGCATTTTGGTCCTCAAAACTTGACTCTCACATTACATAGACTAAGCTCCCCTAAGTGTATGTATACATAAGGTCGATGGCAAAGCATATGCATAACTGGTAAATTAAGCACAAAGGGAGTTTCATCTATGTAATGCATGGAGAAAGCATATAGAAGATGCAACTGAAAGACAACAAGACAATGCACAATGCATAGAGAAGCATTCTCAACTAGATGTAGGGTATCTCATAGTTGAACCAATATAAATCTGTGTTCTATGTGCTAACCCTCTGATTCCCTACACAAAGAATGCTTATCTATTGTCGAACAACAAATTCTACTACATCTTCAATAATCAACATTCTTTGGTGACAATTGTTTGACACTCACATTTTCATCTCATCATACTATTCCATTGAAATCATTCCAATAGTGCCTTAGAAAGCCTAGCCTAGCCTCTGTCCTTAGTCCTTTGATTGTTAGGTGCTTTCTTTCTTCACTGGATAGATTGTATGGTTTTCACTTTTCAATAGTGTCCCTCACAAAAAGGCACTAATGTGATTCATCATCATTGGTTTGATGCTTGCAATTTATCCACCTCCGGGCTGTTTGCTATGCGCATCTTTTCTAGTTTCACCTCTAACTTCTTCAAACAAACTGTAATGAGGCAAAACTTCTTCCATTGATTTGCTTGCTGCATAACCAAGCTCTTTGACCATGTGTTCTCCAAGATTGCACCACATGCACACAAAATCACTTGGTCGAGCTTCAAACAGTCAAATTCCCTTCTTAGCAATCCAAATTCTTGGAAGGTCTTCAACCTTGAGTTTTCGCTTGCAATACATGACCCCTCTCTAATTGCTTCACGTTGGGGTAAAACCTTCTGAGTGAGATCCAAAGGTTTATCTGTGGAAGCCCCACAACAATATGAACTGAAACCGAAAGATAAATCAAGGCATGATGTTGGTGCTCATCGCCCCTTTAACTATTACATGGTTTCATATTTGTATTACATAGTCCATATGGTTCCTAAACATATTCTTAGTACATCTAGGGGCAATCTCATCTTTGATCCTATCGAGTCCACCTAATCCATGCCATGTCGACACACCTAGGCCTCGTTCGGTTACCGTATTCCCGGTCTGGTTTGGCCAGGAATAGTTCCAGCGCTATTCAAAATCCTAAAGAAAAGACGGGCCAGGATTGATTCCGGAGCTGGATTGGTCGTAACCGAACGAGGCCCTAATTGGGTCTGACCATGCATGCAGTTGGCTTTCTGCATTGGCTCTTGCGAAGGTTTTCATTCCCCTAGAGAACACAACTCTGGACGGCTTTTTGATATATCCATATCTTCCTCCTCTTCATTATTTATGTTCTAGTTGTTACTACGGTAGTAGAAGATGGCAAGTGGTATCCATATCCCAGGAGAGACGGCTTGGTGAACCAAACACACACCTGTATACACCCCATTGGATTTGTATGTGGCCACCGTTCCCGATCTTGCTGACTAAGTCCTGACCCGACCCAACCAAGTCTTGGATAAGCTTGACGTTGAGTTGTATTGTATCTGAAATTCTTTGCCACCATCTAGGGCTAGCGTAGCATTTCAAAACCTTAGGGCAAAAAAGGTACATAGGTTTCATGGCCCAATACTGGGTATGTATCCAGAATGTACAAACTTAGGCCTTGTTTAGTTCGCAAAAAAATTGTTTTTGGCTACTGTAGTATTTCGTTTTTATTTGATAAACATTGTCCAATCACAGAGTAACTAGGCTCAAAAGATTCATCTCACAAATTACAGATAAACTGTGCAGTTAGTTTTTATTTTCGTCTATATTTAATGCTCCATGCATACGATCAAAGATTCGATGTGACGGGAAATCTTAAAAATTTTTACGAACTAAACAAGGCCTTAGTCAACACGAACGGGATTATAACAACCAGAGCCCCGCCGTGTTGCCCAACCAATATCCAAGGTCCACATTATTCCTCTCGGGTCTGCCATTATATATTATCCATATCTATGAATAGCAGCAATAGTAATATAATACCTACTGTGAGTAAATACCTAAGCATAGCATCTACGTGAATCGTGTCATACTAGTAAGACTCATGGTGACGAGGACATGCCTGCGATTATTACCTGATCTTTGACAGTGCAAGTAACAAACTAATGTAGTGTTTCTGAATAGTTTTTTCAAAGTACGCAGCAATTAAGATATAACAGCGACAGTTAAAAAGAATCGGCAACAGCAGCTTGGTACTCAATCTCATGCACTAGGAATAGCAAAACCAGGGAATTATTTAATATATGACCTCAACAAGCAAAGCAGCTGACCTGCAAATGTGACCGTCAAATTGTATTTTGCCTAGTAATTTTTTCTCTCCAAGACAACGACCCTGGCAGCCGCAGTAGTTCTGGTTATTTAACCCCCTATTTGCCGAATCTAACAGTGCCCTCGCTGCGTCGTGGGTTAGGTGGTACATTGTTTAATTGGATCACCAGACAAATTAAAGTAGCACTAAAAATTCCGATCGCAAAAAAACCCCTGAACCCTGGCCACGCCAGCGAGGGAATTTTTATTTACCCTCAGTCTGAAATTCGCTCCCACGAGGATTTCGAACTCGGGACCTGAAGGGTGCTGCCGGAAAGCTCTAACCAATTGAGCTAGAGTCCTTGGCAATTAAAGTAGCACTAATGCTCTTCAATGTTTTCAGGAGTCACCACAATGATCCTCTTCGATCGGTGGTGATAGAATAATCAAATATACACTGATCAAGCAATTCGAGAACTCAAACACAAGCAGTAGCAATGATATAAGGAGTAGCTTATAGGATGCAAGCCAAAACGCTAGAATGATTCTTCTACTCATGATGACGAACCACGGTAAGAAGAGAAAGAACATCTCCATCAGTTTGCTAAATCCACTTGCCATCCATAAAAATTTGGCAAAACAAAAAAATTGACTCTCCAACAGTTTGTCAAAAGACTTAGCAAAATTTAGCAACTTGCTATCGAGGGGCTCCGTACACGCATATTTGCACGCGGGGTTTCACTTGCCATCGCGAGCCCGCGCCTCGCAGCTGGTCTTCCCGTGCGCGCATGGACAATTCCGCGTCTGGTTCTTCACTGCCATCTCCAAGTTCTTGCATCAGATCGGCCTTCCGCGCGCGACTACTCCTCAAGAATCAAGATCTTCCGCTGCCTCGGATTCATGGCAGTCATCCGCAGCGCCGGCATGTGCAGACCATCGCGCTAGGGTCGGTCGGCGAGCAGACCCCCTGCGACCTCCGCTCGCCCTCATGGCGGCCAGGCGCGGCGACTCCCGCCCACCGGTGGCCAGCGGCCCGCCCCTGACGGCCTCCAATGGGAGGCGTCCCGCCCGACATGGCAGCTTCTGCGGCCACGCCCGCAGGAGGATGGGCGGCCCCCATGCGGCTCCGGTTTCCATCGCGTGCGCCGGCGAACAAACTTGAAAAACGGAGAAAGAAGATTTCGGAGGCAAGCAAACAGGCGAACTGTGAATAGTTGAATCAGGTAGTATGTGGGCCAATTGTTTAGTTTTAGCAAGTCAAAATGGCAAACTACTGAAGATATTATACTTTTTCACTTGGCAAATATTTTAGCAAGTTGCCAAATCACAAGATTTGCCAAATAAATTTTGGCAAACTGTTGGAGATGCTCGCGCTCAAGCAAATATCTGATCACAACAGATAAAAATCCATTAAAAGATCCCGAGCGAGACTCAGACAAGAAATAACCCCACAATAAAATTTCATTCTAATCTATTACATACCGCAACTAGGAAACATATACGCACATAGACAGGACTGTCTAACCCGATTTGGTTCAGGCCCACACGCAAAATACGCACATGCAGGCACCTTTACTGAAAGTAATTAACTCCAACTTGGCTTAGCTAAAAAACCAATTTGATATACAATAAACACGTGACAAACCTGCTGGACATATATAAATTATTCAGTAGCTTTGCTAATCATGTAACCCTGTTTAGTACTGGGGAAACGGCATAATTAAATTCAGCAGCAGCAGCTCAGTGATATCGGCACGCATACAACCAATGCTGACATATTTCCTTGGCTTCCTTTTCTCCTCTTTTTCGAATAATAAAGCATCTCTAAAAAATATATTTGATGAAAGACCAGTTTGCTGTATTTCTTATCAAAATATATATAGTTTCAAATTAAAGACCGGAGGATACTAAAGATTTGTTACCAACTGTTAGTAAGGTATCCGGATCAAATAAACCATTCAAGTTTTCTCGAGCGAAGGCTCGACGAGAAATAACTCCATAATAAAATGCCACAACTAGGGAACTTACAAGCACACAGGCATGGACTCGTGTCTAAACCGATTTGGTTCAGGCTCACACGCAAAATAGGCACATGAGGCCCCTTTACGACTCTGACTAATGCATGTATAAATTAAATAACTAAAATTAACTCCATTGACTTAGCTCATAAGAAAATAGTTTGATAAACACGTGACTACCATGCTGGACATTTATAAATTATTCAGTAGCTTTGCTAATTACGTCCTTTGTTTAGTACCCAGGAAACGCCGTAATTAATAAGTGTGGCAGCAGCTCAGTGATCTCGATATGCATACAACCAATGCCGACATATTTTCTTAGCTTCCTTTTCTCCTCTTTTCCGGACAATAAAGCACCCCTAAAAATATATATTTGATAAAAGACCGGCAGTAGCAAATTTGTCCATGTCCTGCCTTACTATATTTCTCATAATAATAGTTCCAAACCAGAGGATATTAAAGAATAATTAGCTACTACTAATATGTTGCTAGACATTTGTACATGAACATCTTCGGGAACCATGGGCTTATCCCATAGGATAAGGGATATATATGCGAGTGAGTGTCAGTCAATTCATATAACTTAAAGCACAAAAAACATAACAATAGTGCTTAAAAAGTAGGGGTTAGGCACCGGGATTTGCCTAGGTAAATCACTATATATTAAGTTAGGACTCTTCATCTTTAGGTCATGATCACCATTGACAAGAACTATAAAGGAACATGTCGTTTTAGGAGAAATTGTGGGTCTTCTTAATCCTCTCTACTGGGCACAAGAACAAGGCTTGTCGATTTTTCTTGTATCGAAATAAGAATCATATGCCTTCTTCTAGTTTCACTCCAACATCCTTCGATTGACTCATCAATCACCATTGCACCTAAATGATATGAAGTAAGAATCATATGCCTTCTTTTGGTTTAACTCCAACATTCTTTAGTTGATTCATCAACCACCATTGCACCTAAATGATATGCAGTGCAACTTGGTCTACTTGTAAGTGTCACTTCTAGGTGGAGTTCAGTGAAGTTGTGGTAGATTAAGCATGTGTGGTTCCATTGATCCATGAGAAGATGACGTGTTTCATTTGAACCTCTGGATTCCCACTAACCTTGAATAACAATTGTCGATGCCCCCTTTCTTCTTTAGTTTACTTCTTCCAAAGTTGGTGTCCATGGGGACGCTCTTGGGGGGCCAACCAACCCGCTAAGTGGCCTCTGTGGCACCATTTTTGCTAGGTGCACACCTAACTACATTAAAAAAACTCCATATACATATGGAACTTAGTTATTTTGATAAAATGCGTTTATTAAATGGCATTCTTCTTTCATTTTGAGGTATGTTGATAGGTTTTGGTGGATACAAAATCAAGTCATAATGACCATCAATAAGCTCCCCCAAGATCAGGCCTTTGTTCATCCTGAGCAAAGACTAAAACTTAGCCTTGGTGGATCTTTATGTTGTGGTGTTTGTAAGTGTCACTTGCACAATTATGCATTTTTTAACTATTGTTGGGTAATGAAAATTATGACATGCTTGTGCGTTTTAGAGAATGCAAAACAAAATCAAGAAATGAACTTCAGTGCCTATCTGAGGGCTTAAGCGAATAAGAGGGTCTTGAATGAGCACACATGAAGCTCTTCAGGGCAAGATGGATAAGAAAATTGTTGAGATTAAAAAGAAAATGCAAGACCAACTCAACCTTGATGTGGCGACCTAAGTAGGATATACAATGATTGAATTTCAAAACAGGTCATGCATATGGGCCCCCTACAACGTTGAGTACGTCTACCTTTTCCTAATCTTCCTTTATAAATTCAAATAAAATGACTATTGCCCCTAATATATGCATTAATTATAAGCATACGACGATCTCTAGATTTATATAATGATTTAGCCCAAGGATACAAGGATGTTGGTCCTTGACTCTTCCGATTATGCACAAGAGTGGTTCAAAAAATTCTTGAACATTATACAAGGGCAAGAGGAGAAATGCATGCATACATACATGGATAATTCTATATTTGTGATGGTAGTTTAGAATTCACTTTTGAAGGATATTTGATCTTAGAAGTGTGTACAAGTGGTACAAATTTATGGGTGTAGAATATAATCTAAAACGAAAGAAGTGGACATACATAATGTCAAAATGGTTAGTAATTTTAAAATAAATGTTATAAGGTAGTAGTATACCGACACATCTTTTTACTGCGTATAGCATACAACTTACACCTCATTTCATTCTGTAGTATCATAAGCAATCACCCAATAACATCCTATGGATTCTACATGTGTGAGTATATATCTTAGAGAAAATAGATGATATACCACAAACCATAAAAAAAAGTAAGTAATCACTACCACAAAAGCATCTTTAGGAGACAACCTCTTTAATTAACAGAGGTGGAGACATCTAGTGATTGTGACCGTAAATTGCCAACTGCCCTCGAGGCAAATGCCCACCTTTGAAAATCATTTATAGAGGGGGGTTGTCTTAGGGCACCGCTCTCTATAAATCAAATTTCAAAGGCAAGCATCTATTAAAAGAGGCAACCATTCTAAGGGTCTATCTCTAAGAAACTGATTAATAGAGGCGGATGTCTTAAAGATGTTTTTCTCTAAAAATAGTTTTATCAAAAATAATTTATAACTTTTTCATATGAACTCAAATAAAGAAAAACCTTATTTCAAAATTTTAGGTCTAGATGCAATCTACAACATTGTAGTTGAGAAGTTTGTGATTTAAAACTATTATAGTAGCAAAATATTGTTCACAAATTTGAAATTTAAAATATAAAACTTTCAAACAACCTCAAATGATGACATGTCTATACCAAAGTTATATTTTTCAATACATATTACAACTTTATATTTGAAAAGTTTTTTATCTAAAGTCGTTTAGAGTCCCAAATATATGTTCTAATTTCATAGATTTTGAAATTCAAAATTTAGAATTTCTAAATGACCTTGAATGTTCATAGAGTTAATACCAAAGTTATGTGGCTGACCTCATTTACATGTTTGCTATTGATATGTTTTTTATTTTAAGTTTTTTATTGTGTCAAGTATTGGTTTTAAATTCCCATATTTTGAGATTCATTTTTTTTAAATTTTTTGAACAATCTTGTATGGACGTACATCCGACACCAAAGTTATAGTGCTTGACAAGTTTTCAAACTCCGTATTTTAAATCTTTTTCATTTAGGTTCATTTAGTAGATAAAATATTCAATATGGTCTATTAAAAGATATAATTGTTGACGGTAGATAACCCTTAAATTAATCGTCAACAAAACTTGGAAAAGTGCAATAAAGTTGACACCAACATAGAAGTAGGGGTTCAACTGACAAATTCTATAAGTTTTGGTGAATCTATGTTTTGTACGGACTAAACAGGAAAATACCCAAAGAGGACCCACATGTCAGGTCTACAAACTGATATAAAGGCAACGTATACAAAAGAAGATTCTAGAGACTACGAGAAGACAACTCACCAGAGGTGGGCCCTAGCTGGTAGGGAGTCAGGGCAGTTGCCTAGGCCCTTAGGGCGCCTACCCTATGGGTCCCACCTGTCGGATTCCACTTTGTAGGTCGGTTTCCCACTGCCATTGGTCTAATATCAATCATTGATCAAGGTCGGTTTGATCTGAGGGCTCCAGTTGATCCTACCCCCCCCCCAATATAAAGAGAGCTAGACACCAAGGGCCAGGTAGATCCTCAATTCATAATTCATATTTTCAGTCAGTATCAAGAGAGGAGTCCCATAAATGGATGACCTCATCTCTAAAGCTAGCTTTCAAGAGAGATTAGTCTTGTATCCTCTACAGAGATTAGGGCTAGTCTTCTAGATATAGAGAGATAGAGTAAGGGAGAAGTTGGAGGAAGTGCCAACCTGTCGGTGTCTCCTCTCCATCTTGTACCTGCGAGATCAAGCTCTTTGCGGGGCTTGCTTCTCAGATTCTTTGGAAATTCAACTTCTAATACTAGTAAGTATATTGTTATTATTGTTCTTCGATTTGTGACTCTTTTAAGTACTTTAATCCTTTGTTGCTATTGGGTTGAAGTAGTAATTTGTTTGTAAGCGTGGTGCTTAGACGTGGTTGCTCGTAGATATCCTCCTACCTTTCGGATAGGTGGTAGATCGCGAGGGTGACTCATATAGCCTCATTGATCCTTCAATATCCTCCTCCTGTTTGTACGATTGGTAGGACTTTCGTTGGTACGTCCTCATTAGAACAGTGTTAGCATAGCTTGCCAAAGGTTAGAACTACAATGCCTTAGTAACCTCCTCCATATTTCTATCATCACCGTCCTTGATTGCTCCTCAAGGGTTATGTATAGTCTTTGTTAGTCTCGCATATTTTCTCCTTGTGGATAAATACGATACTCAATAATATCTCCCGGGTGAAGTGCTCACCGTATCCGTGCGCTTGCGGATTATTTCTCTTTGATTATTTTATGGCATTAAAATTACCAACAATAGTCCTATATATACTCACAAGTGAGTGTGGTGTAGGGGTAGGGAGGTGATATGACTAAGTAATAGGTCAAGGGTTTGAATCTTAATGCCCTCATATGCTAATCGATTTACAAAGGTGGTCATGCGCTTGCCTCTAGAAATGACCAATTAACAGTTTCCATTTGCTAGAGGCCAAAACTCTACCCACCTCTAGTCGATTTTGACCACCTTCAAAAATCCTCTCTTTAGTAGTGAATAGTGACATATTAAGTTTTATGTTTTAGTTCCAAATGCAAGTAAGTAAACATGATTTTTTTTTTGCAAATACATCATTGCTATCCAACTTGCATGTCTCTCACTGATGAAATTATAGAGAATTACAAAAAAATATGACATCAAATAGATAATAGTATAAAAATATAATTATTAAAGAATCTAATGATACTTAGTTGGTATAATAAATGCTATTATCTTCTCATATAATTTTGGTCAAACTTGAGACTCTCCAAGATTCTTAGAATATCTTATAATTTGAGATGGAGGGAGTAATACCTAGTTATGATGACTATGGATTTGAATGTGGTCAGACTTAAAACTAATATAATAGAAAATATCTGTTTTTTTTAAAAAAATATTTTTACTATCAATTTATGCTATTTAGATACCTCTAAAAGTTAATTATTAAAGTCGGTTACATAAACCGCTGGTGTAAAACATTTACATTGGCGTTTGGTTGCTGCCAGCGTGAACTAATTTTCTGTAGCGATTCTCGAGCTGATGCCAGTGCAACGTTATATCATGCATTTCTATTCAAGTAAAATTGCTAATGGAAATCCAAAATACCACCAGAACAAACATTCACTTACTAGTGGCTGGTTCTTGAATGTCTTATCCGTGTTTTTTTTACAACCATGTTGGTTGCAATTTTCCCAATACGTGTGAGGGATTGGCAGAACTGCAGGAGTCCTTTGCACTCGTTCGGTGGTTTAGAGCACGAAGCAACGGGCCACGGCGCGGCGAGACCTCAATGTACGGTCCGCGCCCGTCCGCGAGATTTCAACTTTGACAACCGAAAGCCTTTTTTTTTTAACTCCCGAATGCCTAGTTGAGAAACCCTAGGTTAACTTTGGATGACTTATGTGGGGGCATACTGCTACAGCCACCGTTTTGACAACAATAGAATTATAGTCCATCAGACTTAATGTTTTTGTTTAACTAGCAATTACAAAAATCCTAGTGTGTTACAGCTATAGATGTATGATTTGTTGTGCAGTGCTTATGCCAATGATAATAAGTTTATTAATTTTTTAATAAGACTTAGCCGAACCTTAAATATAATAAATTTAAATGCCCATAATACATGCAAGTGCAATAAAAAATAATTACATATGGGAAATTGACGACAGGTTAACTGAATTTAAATATATGTAGCCATTGTGTCCATATATTATGGGTTTAGGAGCATCTTCAAGAGTCTTATTGCCGATGAGATTCGAACCTGAGACCTCAACTTGCACATAGCCTACTCTACCTCTCCACCTATCACTTAGTTGTGTTTATATTAGAGTTTAGTTTCCCACATATTATGCTAAACCAAGCATATATTGATTATTTGAGGCCTTAAACGAATTCCAATGGAAAAGTTGTAAACTACAAAATTTCATAACTTTTCAAGATTTACAACTTTTGTATTGGTAGTTTCTCCATCCGAGGTCATTTATAAAATTTGAATTTTAAATTTGAGAAATTCAAACGTAGTTTTTGATGACAAAAAGATTTCAAATGAAAAACTTATCAACTACAAAGTTTTATAACTTTTTGAGATCTACAACTTTCATTTTGATGGTTTTTAAAACCGAGGTCATTTGAAATGCTCAAAAAATTCAATTTCAAATTATTTCTACATGCGGTTTTCTTAAGAAACTGCCTGTAGAAATATGATTTTCACCGACGGTTTGTTAGGAGAACCGCCTGTAGAAATACATGATTTCTACAGGCGGTTTTGTTAGGAAAATCGTCTGTGAAAATTGATTTTCACAGGCGGTTTTTTAGTCGAGCAAGCTAATTTCTTTACACAGGCGTTGTTTAATTGAAATCGCCTGTAAAAATTATATTCCACCGCCAGCATAGTGCTTCTTTGTACTAGTGGAGAGTCGTTTGCATTATTATCTATCTTGGGCTAGCGAGAAATCCAAAATAAAGGATGACTATATTTGGAGGACAATCACTTAGAGCATCTCCAAAATCTAGATAAAAATAAGATCTAAAAACCAGGATTCAGCATTCTCTAAAATAAATAGCCACTTAAAAAAAATACCAGAGCCTCTGAGTTTGCACTAGATCCATTGCCCTGTAAAAATTAGCTCTAGGTCGAGAACAGGTTCACCTGATGGCACATGCAGAAGCGCTAGGCGCGTGGGAACTGTGGATGGCAAGCAGGCGCCAAATATATAGACAACGAGATACATGGAATAGTGTTCATGTTAAAAATGAAAACATGATACAGAAGCTATTGAACGTATTTTTCGCCCCCACAAATCGGCAAACCATGCTTCACGAAGCCATATACAGAGGCTGTAGAGATGCTCTTAGAGTATTTTTTATTAAAATATGTATTCTTAATAATTAGAAAGGATACAGAGAATCTCTTGAAAGAAGATGCTCTAATAAAGGTATAGTAGAAAATAAGCCACGTATCTATATACGTATGCCATGCGATCAGGCTCAGGCTGGCCTTGTTTAGTTTAAAAAATTTTGTAAAATTTTTCACATTCTCCGTCACATCAAATCTTTAGATGCATGTATGAAGTATTAAATATAGATGAAAATAAAAACTAATTGGACAGTTTGGTCGGAATTGACGAGTCGAATCTTTAGGCCTAGTTAGTCCATAATTGAACAATATTTATCAAATACAAACGAAAGTGCTACAATGTCGATTTTCTAAAAATTTTTGAAACTAAACAAGGCCAAAGTCATGGCATGAGTGGCGTGACACCAAGGAAGGTTCTGCGGCTCTAAGCTCTCAAAGTAAAAAGGATGAGAGTGAGATATAATGGACCATAGAATAGAAATAGAAAAAGAGTAAGTAATGGAGATGAAAGCGAGAGTCGAAGGAACAAAACTACAACTTTCAATAATATTCGGTTTAGACAAAAGTGACAAAGGATCTGGTATAAAAACACAGTCTTCAACGGTTTTGCAATTTTCGTTTTGCAAAACAAAGAATTTGTCAAGTCTTAAATCAATATGCCAAGTTACAAAATTGAGTGTCTCCAATAGTTTTGGCAAAATTATGTTGGGACCCGGTCATTATTTTTTCACGCGTTTTTTTCTCTTCGCGCCGTCCACTCCGTCACGCGGGAAGTCTCACGCGTTCTCCCGCACGTTGTGTTGTGCCACAAGCCTCCTTCAGTTCACGCCGGTGCGTTCGCTTCAAAAAAAAAAAGTGGAAGACGAAATACTGCAGGCTGCCAGCAGCACATGCACATTAAATATGGTGCCACATAAGCAAAATTGCTGATTTGACAGGGTCATTAAATGAAGGAGTTTCATCAGATGAGAGAGAAGTTTCATCCCCATAAAACTCTTATGGCTCGGTTACCTAGTTTATAGTCTTGGTAACTATACGATGAAACTATGCATTGAGACTGGCCTTAAAATCCACGCAGCACTTTCAGCTATACGCCTATACCTGGCCGTATCTGCTTTCTGCAGGGACGACCTTTTGAAAGTTCAAACACCGCAGTCTTGGATCAGAGATGTAAATGCAGTTGACAAATCAGCTTGTTTCGAGTTTCTGGGATATATAGGCCTTGTTTAGTTTCAAAATATTTAGCAAAATGGACACTGTAGCTTTTTCATTTGTATTTGACAAATATTGTCTAATCATGCACTAACTAGGCTCAAAAGATTTGTCTCGTCAATTCCGATCAAACTGTGCAATTAGTTTTTATTTTTGTCTATATTTAGTACTTCATGCATGTGTCTAAAAATTCGATGTGACGGGAAATCTGAAAAATTTTGCAAAATTTTTTGGGAACTAAACAAGGCCATAGTACGAGTGTCTAGTAGTCTCTTAATTAGCCAAGCTAATAAAGTCTGTCTGAACCTGAATGTATGTTTTTTTTCTTTGAGGCGACGACGTTGCCCTTTGTGTGACGTGTGGGGCACAGCAGGGTACTAACGGATCGGACGTATGCCATGATCGTTTTAACCCTGTTTTTTTTTTCAACAAGAAGAGTGGCGGCCGAATGAAGCACTGTTGGTTTAAGTACGTTGGGAAATTCAGAGTTCTAGCCGTCGTCCACAACATCGCACGAGCAACCACATGCATCTTGACGAAGAGATAGGAAAGGTACACCAAGGTGTTGTGTCCTGCAGGACAGATCGAACAGTCTCTTGTTATTCTCGTTCGTACGTGTCGTACAATCAGTTCTCAGCCATGAACTCCCTTGTCTATTTTTACAGCTGACTTTATCTGTCTTCCTTTGTTCCTTTGTCTGTTTTCACGGCTGACTTTATAGATGGACCGCATTGCAGCATTGCTGACGTTTCAAATACCACAGTACTCTTGAATCAGCGTCTTTTTTTTTGTCCTCACTGCACTGTGGCAGCACCCTAAACCCTAAATCTGAGCTAGTCCTGTCTCTATAGCTAGCCAAAAAAAAGGGCAACATGGTCCTACACGACATGATGACACTGTAAGCATAGTTAGCTATATTTGTGTCGTGCAGTGTCACTACTACACTTTTTATTTTGCGCAGCATTTCACATAAAGACTTCGAGCCGGGCGTTACTTTTGCCCGCCACGGTTATTCATCGCCGGCTGAAGTCGGCCAGCCCACTGGACAGCCACCACGGTTAATAATTAACTGTGGCGGACACTGTAAGGTAACCGTCACGGTTAATGAGTTATTAACCGTGGCGGGCATTACAAGGTAACCGCCAGGTATTAACCGTGATGGTTGCTTATAATGCCCACCACGGTTAATAGCTCATTAACCGTGGCGGTTATGTTAAAATGCCTGCCTCAGTTAATGGTTACAACAAAAAATAATTTATAACTTTTTCATATGAATTCAGATGAAGACAGACTTTATTTCAAAATTATAGCTCTCAATGTGATCTACAACTTTATAGTTGAAAAGTTTATGAATTGAAATTGTTTAGGGTCCAAAATATTATTTTAAGTGTGTAGATTTTGAAATTTAAAATTTATAATTATCAAACAATCTCAGATGTTGACATGGTCTATACAAAAATTATAGTTCTCGATAGAATCTATAACTCTGTAGTTGAAAAGTTTTTAATTTGAATATGTTTAGATTCTCAAACATGTGTTCGAAGGTTATGGATTTTGAAATTTAAAATTTTGAATTCCTAAATGATCTCCAATGTTCACATAGTTAATATCAAAGTTCTAGTGGTTCACCTGATCTACATGTTTGATATTGACAAGTTTTTGATTTAAAGTCACCTAGAGTCTCAAATATGTGTTTGAAATTTGTCGGCGTCTAGACTCGTGGTCTAAGCACTAACAAGTATAATTCTGCGTGACTGACCAAGCTTGGATGGTGATGCAAGTGAGACACAGAGGGTTTATACTGGTTCGGGCTAAGACTGCCCTACGTCCAGTGTAGTGGTGGATTCTGTATAACCTTGCACCCAAAGGTGCTTGCAGTAGGGGGTACAAGCTGGTTGCGAGAGAGGGCTAAGTCCCAGGTCTCGGCTTGGTGTGGACAGAGTGCGGGCTGCTGCTCTATGAAGGAGTGTCGTGTGCGTGTTCTGGGCCTCTGTGTGTGTACCCTGGCTCCTCTTTTATAGTCCCAAGGGAAGGCCAGATATTTACATGGGTAGATTTCTTTTATTGAGGGGTGAAAACACAGTCCCGACCCTGTTGAAACTGGTCCATCTCGTCCTTGTGGGATGGTGGACGGCATGGCTTCTCCTGTAGAGGGTTACCGAACCCTGTAGAGATCGCGGGGGTCGGATCGCCGGCACTGCTGCGTGTCCCGTCAACAGTGGGAAATGACCACAAACAGTGGTGCTGATTTACCTCACCCATTCCCTTTCTACTGTGCGGTAGTGTGCTACAGTGAACAGGGGTAAGGATGTATAGTGACAGGGGTAAGGCTGCAGTGACTGGGGTGGTTGAAACAGTTGTCGCCTTGCCCTGCTGCGTTATGGGGGCCGTCGCGTCCGTCATGTCGGGTGAAGTCTTGTTGCCCAGGTGGAGTGGGTCCGGCGCCCGAGCCTGGACGAGGTCGGGCGAGTCGGAACTGGCGTCCGAGGCCCTGAGGGGTCGGGCGAGTCGGAACTTGCGTCCGAGGCCCTGGGGGGTCGGGCGAGTCGGAACTCGCGTCCGAGGCCCTGGGGGTCGGGCGAGTCGGAACTTGCGTCCGAGGCCCTGGGGGGTCGGGCGAGTCGGAACTTGCGTCCGAGGCCCTGATGATTATGATTAGTATGTTTCTTTGCGTTTTTTGTTGCTCTGATTTGGGTATCCCTTATTATGGTACCCAACAGTAGCCCCCGAGCCCCTGAAGTGGTGAGGTCACCTCTTTAGGGGTTCTTTCCTCATGGACTGTAGTTGTCTCGGAGCCTTTTACTGTTGTCGAGGGGTGCGCGCGAGCGCACCCGCCGGGTGTAGCCCCCGAGCCTTTTGGAGGAATGGTGTTATTCCTTCAAAGGCTTTCACCCCTTGATATCTTTAGTCTGGAGTGTTTTATGGGATAGGTTGCGTGTTCTTTACACGTAGTGCCTGTTCCCATGGTGCGAGGAAGCCCCCGAGCCCTTTCCCCGCGAGGGTCGATCAGGTTCTTTCTCGTCTTGTAATTCCGTCCCTCATTCTTCCTTTCGCTCGGAGGAGGGGTGGGTCGTGCCGTACTACCCTCGGTGGGCGAGTGACGACATTTCCCGGGAGCTACAGGCGGGTAGATCCGAGTGGATGTCCGAGTCCCGTTCGATAGGGGTCGGCTAGTGGCCTTATGGGCACATCTCAAAAAGTACCCGAGGGCGGTCACGGTGGATGTCGGGACCGTTCGTTAGGTCCCGAGGGCTCGATGCCTCCCTCGATGGGATCCCACTCTCGTGATACCCGCATGGGTCTCGGATATGACTTGCTAAGATGCGCCGACTCCCTGTAGGGTTCGGACCTTGGCCTCTATCGTGCTCATCTCCAGTCGTCCCTCACTCAGCTATCCTGAGGCGACTGTTCGAACCTGTGTCGCAGGTCAGTCTCGCAACCTCTGGAACGTAGGTGGCCATGGCCTGGGGATTTTGGGCCTTAAAAGGCTTTCTTTAGACCCGCTCTTTCGCGTCGGGGTCGGGCGAGACGGAGTCTGACGCCCGACAGAGACCTCCATGCGACGCTTGGTCAGCGGGGGGTCGGGCGCCGCGTCGCTTGGAAGGAACCGCCCTGACATAACTTTTCAGGGCGCTCCTTTTGAGGCACGGCGCGTGGGGACTCGAAACGGCTGTGCCGTCTCACCCTGGTTTGGACGGGACGTTTCGCCTGCGAATTTAATGCGCGCGTGCGGTGGGCGCGGGAATCGGGGGGAGTTGGCGCTTCGGGTTTTTCGCCTGAGTGGACGACGGTCGCCCTTTTCCCGCTTGGCCTTCTTCGTGGGGGCGTGGTCGTGGCTCTCCCTTCCTATAAAAGCGGCTGCTGGGGGCTCGATTTCTCTCCTCTCGCTCCCGCGCCATCAAGCCTTTGCCTTCTGCCCCTTCTGCTGCCGTCGTCTCTTCCACCTCCATCGCACAGACTTCCTTCTTCCACCCAGAGCCATGGCCGGCGTCGAGGCGTGGCCGCCTAGCAACGTGACCAAGTCCGCGCTGGAAGCACGCGTGAAGGCGGGGATTCTCCGTCCCCTTAAGGATGTCGGGTTCCCGGAGTGGATTGTTCCCTCGGCGAACGACAGGGAGCCAAACCCGCCACCGGGCTACGTGGTTTGCTTCCTGTCGTTCTTAGACCGGGGGTTCGGAGTTCCCGCGGGCCGCCTGATCAGGGCCATCCTCCATTACTATGAGGTGGAGCTGCACAACCTGAATCCCAACTCGGTGATGCAGGCTGCCGTCTTCACCACAGTTTGCGAGGGGTTCCTGGGGGTTCCGGTCAACTAGAATCTCTCGCTTCACCTCTTCAAGACGGAGATGTCGGCCCGCTATGTGGGGAAGGAGAAATTCCCCCTGCGGGCCGGTGGCTGCACCCTGCAGCTTCGTCAGCAGCGGGCCGGGCTGTACATATGGAGCTCGATGCCATCGTCGAACCGGGGGTGGCAGAGCGGGTGGTTCTACCTCCGGAACGACGGCGGCCTGCTCCCGAAGTTCACCGGGAAGATGGTGACGGAGGTTCCCATGAAGTGGGCGTGGGGTGCTCCGTCCGAGGAGCAGAAGAGGCTCGCCCCGCTTCTCGCGGGGCTTCAGAAGTTGCGAGATGCCGAAGTCACTGCGGCGACGGTGGTGATCGCCTTCCACAAGAGGAGTTTACTCCCGCTGGCACAGCGGCGAGTGCCCATGTTCGAGATGACCCGGGGGGTCCCCTGGGCAGGGACTAGGATGTTGGCCGAGCTGATTTCGGCCTCGGACATCACCGCCCGGGTCGAGAAGACGACGCACCCGGAGATGAAGAATTCCCGGGTGTTGCCGATGCGCCCTGAAAAGGGCTACATTTCCCTGGTAAGTATGGATTTTTTACGCCTTCTTTTCGTTTCCTTCTTGCCTTTTCCTTGACTCCTGATCGTCCGCAGAGGATGGGGGTCGTCAAAGACTCCCTGCCCCCTGTCCCAGAGGACAAAGAGATCCGGGCCAAGAATCGGGCCCGGAACGAGGAGCAGAAGAAGGCCAAGGATGACAAAAAGGCCAAGGCAGCGCGGAAAGCGCAGCGGCGGGAGATCTCCGCCAAGAACCATCGCGAAGCCGAGAAGGCGGGGGTCGCCCCGCCTCCGTCTCCTGAGACTTCGGTCTCGGAGATAGAGGGCGGAGGAGGCAGCACCGACTGGCTCGACGAGCTCGCGGAGGAGGATGACGTTATCCCTCCAGCCGGCGGGGGGATCGAGGCCCCGGCGGATTCGCGGGCCCGAGGGGGGTCGGAGGCCCGAGGTGGGTCGGAGGCCCCCCAGGGGGCCCAAGTGCCGGGGGACGGACAGGCCGTCCCCCACATCATTGTGGATGATGAGGATAGCGCCCCTCATGAGGGTTCGGCCCCGGTGGGACCTCAAGAAGGGGAGAGGGCGTCGGAGGCCGGATCCGAGGCGCTTCCTCATCTGGTAGTGCCAGAGGCTCTGGCAGAGCCCGCCCCAGCGACCAGGGCGGGAACTGATGCCTCGGTGGAGGCGCCGCAGGCTGAGACCGCCGCGGTATCTCCTGCGCCGTCGGCAGGCGAGGCCGGGATCGGACCAGCGGCCCCTGGTGCCGCGGGAGGCCCCTTGGGAGCTCCGAGCTTCCAGAAGAAGTCTGCTCCCCGAGCGAGGTACGCATGAGATTTCTGATTCCTCAGCTGATTTTTTGTTTTTCTCTTTCTTCTAACTTGATGTTGTTCCCCCAGCCGTAAGCAGAAGGCGCCCTCAGTGGCGCTGGCCCCGCTGAAGGCCGTGAAGAGGGGAGTTCAGTCGACTCCCGGGTCGGCCAGGCCTGCGTCGCCGCCGCCTCCAGGCTATGAGGAGGCGGGGTGGCACCAGGGGCAAGACACGGGAGCGCCAAAGCCCCCACGATCGGAGGATGCTGACCTCGGAGGTGCGGCCCGGCCTGCGCGCGCCGAGGAAGGCCGAGCCATCGTGGTGTCCAGCGTGGCGCCCGAGGCCCCTGCGGCGGGAAGGGAGGAGGAAACCGGATGGGGCACGAGCCCCGTAATCTGGCCCAACCTCGGCGATGCCGAGGGGGGAGCCAGATTTGTCCTGGATGACCCGTCAGAGAATTATCTCTGGCAGGGTCTGGATGCGTGTGGGCGCGCCGGGGTCGAGGCCCTTAACCGAGCTACCCAGCTCGTGGGCCGCGACATGTTTAATTTGGCTCAGGTAAGATTTTTACCCATGTTATAAAGTAGTTTTGTGCTTACCTTTGCGTTACTAACCCCCCGTGGGGCCTCTGATCTTGCAGGCGCTCAAGGCCACTTCCCAGGAGAAATCGGTGTTTCTCCGTCGGGAGAAGGATGCTTGGGTGTCCTTTGAGAAGGAGAGGGCTGCCAGGGAGGCGGCCGAGGGCGAGCTCGCGAAGGAGTGCGAGATTTCTGCCGATCTTTGGCAGAAGTGCTCAGCATTGGCCACTGAGGCTCGGGAGGCCCGAGACAAGGTCGCCCCCCTGGAGGAGAGGGTCGGGGCCCTCACGCAAGAGTCCGAGGCGCAGAAGGCGGCGGCTGAGGGGTACAAGGGTGAGGTCGCTCGGCTTGAAGCTTTGCTCGCCGAAAAAGACATCGCCTTGAACCAAGCTCAGACCGACCTGGCCGGGGCTCTGAGCCAGGTGTCCCGCTGGCATCAGAGCTCGGCCGAGTACGAGAAGCGCGCCAAGGGTAGGACTTGCGCCCTTTTCCTTAGACGCCCTTGTACTTTTGAATTAGCTTTTCCTGACTCCTCGTTTCTTGCTCTATTTTTTGATCAGAATTGGAGGTGAAGGTGGTCGAGGCGACCTCTACTGTCGAGACCCTGAAAAAGTCCCTCGACGCTGAGGCTTCGGACCGCTCGGCTCTTGAAGCCGTGGTCACCTCGGCGTGTGAGGGGCTCGGGGTATCGGTGTCGGGGTCGTCGCTGCGTAGTCGGATCGAGGCCCTTTACTCCCGGGCTGGGGAGAGGATGAGGGAGGCGCTCCACACCGGGGTGAAGAAGGCCCTAGCGGTGGTAAGCTCTCACTATGCCGGCATTGATTTGCCGGCGGTTTGTGAGGGCTACGTCCTCCCTGACGACGAAACCGAAGCCCAGGAGGAGGTGCAGAGGCTCGACGATGCCGCGGCTGTCCCTGGAGACGCCTTGGCCGCCTTTTTTGATGATGAGGCGGAGCTTCCCCCCCTCGGGGCCCAAGGACCTGAGTAGATAGGGCAATAGGATTCTTAGTTTTTCTTTTTCTTTTTGTGGGTGTTGAGGCCGGTGGGCCTTGTAACATATATATATAACGTTAATGTCGAATGTAAATATAACTGCTCTTTTTAAGCATTTTCCTTAAGTATCTTATTTCCTTTCTCTTTATACCGATCCGACCTCGGCAGCGCGGGGTCAGGTGAGCTACTTGGAGTTATCGCGCAAGTCGGAGTCCCCAAGCCTAAGTGCATTTCCTCTTTCCTTAGTAACTCCTGGAAGCCCGAATTCGTTTTCGAATCTAAGGTGAGTTGAGGTGGTCTTTGCTTGTGAGCGCAGATCCTTCCTCGAGCTCATGCCTTAAGATTTAGGGGACGGATTCTTGGTTTCTTGAGTCTTTTTAGGAAGGAGGAGGAAGACCTTGGGTCGGGGTTCTTTTAACTTGTGCGAAAAAAGGAAAAAGATTCGGAGTCGACATAGGGGGTTCCCCCCATGTAGCCCCCGAGGGAGGTTCGGACTCTGGTCGGCAGGTCCGAGACTCTCTGATAATTTAAACTTTGATTTATTCCTTGGAGGCGATGGATGAACAGAGAAATTTTTACAAAGCTCTAAGGGAAAAAGCGACATAGCTGTTCTATGTTCCATGCGTTTTGAAGACCTCCCCTACTTCATTGGCGAGCTTGTAGGTGCCTGGTCGGAGAACCTCGGCGATGATGAAAGGTCCTTCCCAGGGGGGTGTGAGCTTGTGACGACCCTTGTTGCTCTGTCTGAGCCTCAGCACCAGGTCGCCGACTTGAAAGGCTCGGCTTCGAATTCTTCGTGCATGGTATCGGCGGAGGGCCTGCTGGTATTTGGCAGAGTGTAAGAGGGCTACGTCCCTGGCTTCATCCAGCTGGTCCAGCGCGTCTTCTTGGAATGTCTTGCTGCTATTTTCGTCGTAGGCTTGTACCCTTGGGGACCCGTACTCCAGGTCAGTGGGAAGGACAGCTTCCGACCCGTAGATCATGAAGAACGGGGTGAAGCCTGTGGCTCGGCTTCGGGAGGTTCTCAGGCTCCAGAGCACGGCTGGTAGCTCTTTGAGCCACCTTTTTCCAAACTTCTTCAGCCGGTTGAAAATCCTGGGCTTCAAACCCTGGAGGATCATGCCGTTGGCACGCTCCACCTGACCGTTGGTCTTGGGGTGAGCCACTGCCGCCCAGTCCACACGTATGTGGTGCTTGTCGCAGAACTGCAAGAACTTTCGTCCGGTGAACTGTGTGCCGTTGTCGGTGATTATGGAGTTCGGTACTCCAAATCGATGGATGATGTCTGTGAAGAACAACACGGCTTGCTCGGCCTTGATCCTTGTAATGGTTCGGACTTCGATCCACTTAGAGAACTTGTCGATTGCGACAAGCAAGTGGGTGAAGCCCCCAGGTGCTTTCTGCAGAGGCCCGACCAGGTCAAGGCCCCAGACAGCGAAAGGCCAGGTTGTGGGGATCATTTGTAGGGCCTGAGCGGGGAGATGTGTCTGTCGAGCGTAGAACTGGCATCCCTTGCAGGACCTGACGATCTCAGTGGCGTCGGCTACAGCGGTGGGCCAGTAGAAACCCTGTCGGAAGGCGTTTCCTACCAGCGTCCGAGGCGCGGCGTGATGGCCACAAGCCCCCGAGTGTATGTCCTGTAGGAGCTTGACTCCTTCCTGTCGTGGGATGCAACGCATAAGGATGCCCGAGGGGCTGCGTTTGTACATTTCCCCGTCGAGGAGGACGAAGGTCTTGGCACGACGAGCCACGCGTCTTGCTTCAGCTTGGTCCAGGGGCAGAGTGCCATCGACCAGGCGTTGGAGCAAAGGGTAGCGCCAGTCAGGCGAGTCGTCAGTCGCAGGTGGCTCTGGCTCGATGTCCATGGTCTCCCGTTCTCGTTCATCAGCGTCTTTGGGGTCGGTACTCTGTTTGTTTTGGGGCTCATCCGACCCCCCGTCGTTCTTGTAGTCGACGGAAGGTTTGTAGATGTCGCTGACGAAAACATCCTGGGGGACGGTGGCCCGCTCGGACGCCATCTTGGCGAGCGCGTCGGCGGCTTCATTATACTTCCTTAACACGTGGTTAAGTTCGAGGCCGTCGAATTTCTCTTCAAGGCGTCGAACCGCCTTGCAGTACGCGTTTATCTTGGGGTCATGGCAGCTAGACTCTTTCATGACTTGATCGATGACGAGTCTGGAATCGCCTCGGACGTCAAGCCGCTTGATCCCAAGTTCGATCGCGATGTGAAGACCGTTCACAAGGGCCTCATACTCTGCTGTGTTGTTTGAAGCAGGGAAGTGGAGCCGGATCGCGTATTGCATCCTTACCCCGAGGGGTGAGATGAAGACAAGGCCCGCGCCGGCCCCAGTTTTCATCAGAGACCCGTCGAAGTACATGGTCCAGCATTCGTGCTGGATTTGTGGGGGTGGGAGCTGAGTCCCAGTCCATTCTGCCACAAAGTCTGCCAGGACCTGGGATTTTATGGCCTTGCGAGGCTCATAGACAATCCCATCGCCCATGAGCTCTATGGCCCATTTGGCAATCCTCCCGTTGGCCTCTCGGTTCTGAATCACTTCTCCCAGAGGGAAAGATGAGACCACTGAGACCGGGTGAGATTCAAAGTAATGTCGGAGCTTGCGCCGAGCCAACACCACAGCGTAGAGTAATTTTTGAATCTGGGGGTATCGGGTCTTTGTGTCGGAGAGTACTTCACTGATGAAGTATACCGGCCTTTGGACCGGCAGGGCATGCCCTTCTTCTTTTCTTTCGACCACGATAGCTGCACTGGCCACCTGATCAGTGGCTGCGATGTAAAGAAGAAGTGGTTCCCCCTCGGCGGGAGGCAACAGGATGGGAGGTTTGGTGAGCAGAGCTTTGAGCTTGTCAAGAGCTCCCTGGGCCTCGGGGGTCCAGGAAAAGTGCTCAGATTTCCTAAGTAACCTATACAGAGGCGGCCCTTTTTCTCCGACTCGAGAAATGAAATGGCTTAGGGAAGCAAGACATCCCATTACCCTCTGTACTCCCTTTAGGTTACGGATCGGGCCCATATTCGCGATGGCCGAGACCTTTTCTGGGTTGGCCTCGATCCCTCGCTCAGACACGATAAACCCAAGGAGCATGCCTCGGGGGACCCCGAAAACACACTTTTCGGGGTTGAGTCTGATCCCTTTTGCCCTGAGGCATCGGAATGTTTCTTCCAGGTTGGCAACCAGGCCGCTTGCCTTCCTGGACTTGACGACGATGTCGTCTACGTATGCCTCTACTGTTTTGCCTATAAGGTTCCCAAAAACCTGGAGCATACATCGTTGATATGTAGCCCCCGCGTTCTTAAGGCCAAAAGGCATGGTCACGTAGCAATACATTCCGAAAGGGGTGATGAACGAAGTCGCGAGCTGGTCGGACTCTTTCATCTTGATTTGGTGGTAGCCGGAGTAAGCATCAAGAAAAGATAAAATTTCGCATCCCGCGGTGGAGTCAACTATCTGATCAATACGGGGTAATGGAAAGGGGTTCTTTGGACATGCTTTATTTAAACTAGTATAGTCTACACACATCCTCCACTTCCCATTTTTCTTTTTAACTAGCACGGGGTTGGCTAACCACTCGGGATGGAATACTTCCTTGATGAATCCGGCCGCCAGCAGCTTGTGGATCTCCTCCCCGATGGCCCGGCGCTTCTCCTCATCGAATCGGCGCAGGCTTTGCTTTACGGGTTTGGAACCGGCTCGGATGTCCAAGGAGTGCTCGGCGACCTCCCTCGGTATGCCAGGCATGTCCGAGGGACCCCACGCAAATATGTCAGCGTTCGCGCGGAGAAAGTCGACGAGCACCACTTCCTATTTTGGGTCAAGGCTGGAGCTGATTCTCAACGCCTTGCCTTCGGAGGTCCCGGGGTCGAGGAAAACTTGCTTGGTCTGCTCCGCCAGCTCGAAGCTTCCGGCGTGACGTTTGGGGTCGGGGACGTCTTGGTCGCAGTCGCCGAGGCCAGTAAGGATGGCTAGAGATTCTGCCAAGGCCTCGGCCTGCTCGACACACTCGACGTCGCACTGATAAGCGTGCTGGCTGGTCGTGCTGACGGTGATGATGCCCTTTGGCCCTGGCATCTTGAGCTTGAGGTAAGTGTAGTTGGGGACGGCCATGAACTTGGCGTAGCATGGTCGTCCCAGGATCGCGTGGTAGGTCCCTGGGAACCCGACCACATCGAAAGTGAGGAACTCTCGCCTGAAATTGTCAGGGGTCCCGAAGCAGACGGGCAGGTCGATCTGTCCGAGGGGGTGGGCACGGTGCCCCGGCACCACTCCGTGGAATGGAGCGGTGTCGTTCCTCAGCCGAGACCTGCTGATCCCCATGAGGGCCAGAGTCTCGGCGTAGAGGATGTTGAGGCCGCTGCCTCCATCCATCAGCACCTTAGTGAGACGGGTCTCGGCGATGATGGGGTCGACGATCAGAGGGTAGCTCCCGGGATTGGGGATCCGATCCGGGTGATCCTGTCTGTTGAACATGATTGCGCTCTCGGACCATTTGAGGTACGAGGGCGCGGCCGTGTTGATTGCGCAAACTTCTCGGAGTTCGCGCTTCCTTTGACTCGCAGTGAGGCGTGCCGCTCGTCCCCCAAAGATCAGAAGGCAGTTCTTGACCTTCGGGAAATCCTCCCCCTGGAGGTCGTCGTCCTTGGGAGGCTCTTCGGCACTCTCCTTGGTGATGATGTCGGTATAGTACCGACGGAGGACGGTGCACTCCTCAAGGGTGTGTTTGGTTGGCCCCCTGTGATAGGGGCACGGTTTCTTCAACATTTCGTCGAAGAGGCCAGGGCCAGCAGGAGCCTACTTGGGGTTCTTACGATCAGCTGTGGCGACCAGGTTGTCGCCCGTCTGACCCTGCTTCCCCTTGCGGCCCTTCTTCTTCTTCTTGGGGTCGCGTGATTCCGAGGCTTCGGCGGCCTCGGCCTTCTGCTTCCCCTTGGCTGCACCGTCGGAAAAAATGGCACCAACTGCCTCTTCGCCTGAGGCAAAGTTGGTGGCGATGTCGAGCAGCTGGCTAGTGCTCGTGGGAGTCTTGCGTCCGAGCTCGTGTACCAACTCCTTGTAGGTGGTACCAGAAATGAAGGCCCCGATTACGTCGGAGTCTGTGATGTTAGGGAGCTCGGTACACTGCTTAGAGAATCACCTGATGAAGTCTCGAAGGGACTCATCTGGCTTCTGCCGGCAGCTCCTGAGGTCCCAGGAGTTCCCAGGGCGCACGTATGTGCCCTGGAAGTTCCCAACAAAGATTCTGACCAGGTCTGCCCAGTCATGGATCATGCGCTCAGGGAGGTGCTCGAGCCATGCCCTGGCCGCATCGGCCAGGTGGAGTGGGAGATTGCGGATGATGAGTAGGTCGTCATCCGCGCCGCCCAGCTGGATGCTAGGCGGTAATCCGCCAGCCAGAGCTCAGGGTTCGTTTCCCCTGAGTACTTGGCGAAGTTGGCGGGCTGTCGGAACCGCGGCGGGAACTTGGCCCTGCGTATGGCCTCGCTGAAGACGCGGGGACCCGGAGGCTCTGGCGACGTGCTTCGGTCGTGATCAGGGTCGTACCTCCCGCCTCGGCGCGGTCGGTAACGTCGGGACTCGGCCTCGTCCCTGTCACGTCTCCTAGCCTCGAGGGTGGCTCGTACGTCCGCGTCGGCTCCGACGCGCTCGTGGACTGACGGGGCCCTGTTGCCCCCTTGTGGGTTGGGGGGTGGCAGACCCTGTATTGTTGGTGCCTTGTTAGGAGGGGGGTGTTCCCCACGACGTCTCGTGCTATGGGTTTGCGAAGCAGAACTTTCCGCGTTCTGCACCACAGCCTGCTCCAAGAGGCCACGTAGCCCCTGGCGCACTCTCCTTCCCTCAGGAGTCGAGGGCTCGGGCATTGCCCTGAGGAGGAGTGCGGCAGCCATCACATTCTGGCTGGCCGTGCTGAAGACTGGGGCGTCTTCCCCTTGGTCCGCAACAATGCGACGGTTGACGTCACGGGCGCGACGCCTAGCATCACCCCCGTCTCCGCGGCCGGACGGCTCTCGGACCAGGGCCTCGCGGAGTTGGCGGAGGCGCGTGCGCTCTTCTTCGAGCCTGGCCTCCAGCTCATCGAGCTGTGCGAGGTCAGGATGGTGTCCCCCAACGGGGGCAGATGCTACCCCACGGGCTCCGGGATTGGTCCCGGGAGTCGGATTGGGAGGTGGAGTTGCGTCCTCTTGCCTAGAGGGCCCTGCGTCTGCCTGGGCGCTATGCGGCGTGCCTCCGACTTCTAAATTGAAGCACTCTCGAGACGGGTCGTAGCTTTCGTTGTCGGAGTCGGAGTAGCCGAGGCAATAGTTACTGGCCTCCAAGAAACGCATGAAGGTCTCCGGGTCGCCACATCCGGAGAAATCAGCGCCGGACCACCCGTCGTTGCCCGACGTGAGGTCCTCTGGGTAGGATGAGGCGGGCGGTGTGGAGACGAGGTCCAGCGTAGACCTCAAGTGGTGCCCGGGAAGTTCCGCGTACGCACTTAATGAAGTGCTTACGGAAGAGGCGTAGGTAGCGGCGGCATTCCTGAGCCCAAAAGGTAACTCGGGAGGTGCCGCTGCTGCTACTTCATCCGCAGGTGGAGGAGGACGGGACGTGGAAGCCCCTTTGTCCCCCTTGCGGGGGACGGGCGCGGCCCGTGCCTTCCCCCTTGAACGGGGTGGGACGGGTGGCCGCGATGACCGTCTGTTGGTCCCGGGAGCGGAACTTGATACCCCGTGAGCCCTTCCTCTAGCGCCTGTCGGGCCGGAGGAGCGGGCGACCTGATGAGGAATATGCGGGGGGAGGACCGGACGGTCTCTAGCCTCAGCGGTGGGGTCGGAGATCCTAGATCTCTGACGCCCCCTCCGTGAGCCCCCCGCATGGTGTCCCGAACGTCTCCCACGCTCTGACTGTGGTGGGGTCGGCTCGGGGCTAGGCTCAGCGTCGTTGCGCGGCGGGAGGAGGATCATGTCGTAACCGGAACCGAGGGACATGAACTCCAAACTCCCAAACATGATGATGGTGCCGCGACGGAGCGGGTGAAATCCGTCTGCCATCCAAACCTCCCAAGTAGGGACTGGCAAACGTCACGCAGAAGGCCCCTACCTGGCGCGCCAATTGTCGGCGCCTAGACTCGTGGTCTAAGCACTAACAAGTATAATTCTGCGTGACTGACCAAGCTTGGATGGTGATGCAAGTGAGACACAGAGGGTTTATACTGGTTCGGGCTAAGACTGCCCTACGTCCAGTGTAGTGGTGGATTCTGTATAACCTTGCACCCAAAGGTGCTTGCAGTAGGGGGTACAAGCTGGTTGCGAGAGAGGGCTAAGTCCCAGGTCTCGGCTTGGTGTGGACAGAGTGCGGGCTGCTGCTCTATGAAGGAGTGTCGTGTGCGTGTTCTGGGCCTCTGTGTGTGTACCCTGGCTCCCCTTTTATAGTCCCAAGGGAAGGCCAGATATTTACATGGGTAGATTTCTTTTATTGAGGGGTGAAAACACAGTCCCGACCCTGTTGAAGCTGGTCCATCTCGTCCTTGTGGGATGGTCGACGGCATGGCTTCTCCTGTAGAGGGTTACCGAACCCTGTAGAGATCGCGGGGGTCGCATCGCCGGCACTGCTGCGTGTCCCGTCAACAGTGGGAAATGACCACAAACAGTGGTGCTGATTTACCTCACCCATTCGCTTTCTACTGTGCGGTAGTGTGCTACAGTGAACAGGGGTAAGGATGTATAGTGACAGGGGTAAGGCTGCAGTGACTGGGGTGGTTGAAACAGTTGTCGCCTTGCCCTGCTGCGTTATGGGGGCCGTCGCGTCCGTCATGTCGGGTGAAGTCTTGTTGCCCAGGTGGAGTGGGTCCGGCGCCCGAGCCTGGACGAGGTCGGGCGAGTCGGAACTGGCGTCCGAGGCCCTGAGGGGTCGGGCGAGTCGGAACTTGCGTCCGAGGCCCTGGGGGTCGGGCGAGTCGGAACTCGCGTCCGAGGCCCGGGGGGTCGGGCGAGTCGGAACTGGCGTCCGAGGCCCTGGGGGGTCGGGCGAGTCGGAACTTGCGTCCGAGGCCCTGATGATTATGATTAGTATGTTTCTTTGCGTTTTTTGTTGCTCTGATTTGGGTATCCCTTATTATGGTACCCAACAAAATTCATATATTTTAAGGCTTAATTTTTTAATTTTGTCAAACTATCTCTGATGGCGATACATCATATACCAAAGTTGTAGTACTTGACAAGATTTATAACTTTTTAGTTAAAAGTTTCATTTGAGTTTATTAGTAGCCAAAATACCCAATGTAAGATTACGAAATATTGACATAAAAAGATAGCGTATTATAAATACACAAATGATTGTGTGGTGTGGTGGTAGAGAGTGATAGTGTTGATCAAGAGGTCTTAGGTTTGATTCTCCAGAGTTGCAAGTCTTTTAGTTTTCTGGGTTTTTTCGCGGACATTAACCGAGGCAGGCATTTTAAGGCAACCGCCACAGTTAATATGTATTTACCGTGGCGGTTGCCTTAGGTCGCCTGGCATGGTAAATACATATTAACCAAGGCTGTTCTTAGAACCGCCTCGGTTAAGCCACGATTAACCGTGACCTTATGGTCGTGGCGGTTGCAAAAACCGTCACGATAAATACAAAACGCCCACCACAGTTATGTTTTTTTTAGTAGTTTGTATATATACCGCCAGCATCACCAAGGTGTCTTTGGGTTTGTTTGGATCTTCTCCTTTAAACCTTAGAGCTCTAAAAAGTTTAGACCACTTTATCTCAATTTTGAGATTTAAAGCTCTTATATGAGGTGGAGTAAAGTTGAGAACTAACTTTAGATCCTTTGTTTAGAGACTTCACCTCTAAAGTATAGAGCTCGAGGAGAGGATCGAAATATAGACTCTTAGCCATGTGGACACTCCAAGCCTAGCGAGCCCATGCAATGCGTCATTGTGGGCATCAACTCTTGTGTATCATCATTGTAGCCATTGTCATTTACACTATCAATGAAGTGCCTACGTGGCATGTCGGTGTCCCAACCTCTAGACATGAAGGTGGAGGAGATTAGTGGGGGGAAGGAAAAATCGAAAGACAGAGAAAACCATGTGTGGAGGTGAATGTCACTAGGGTTTAGAGGGCCGTTGGCAAGGGTGTATTTTGTTTACGGAAGAAATGATCTAGACGGTCAATTTCATATACGTTCACACTAGCACACTAGCAGGCTAATCCCTTTAAATGCATCATAACCACACTAGCACTACAAGCACGACACTGGCTATCGAGGCGTGCTGGCTAAGGCATATGGCTAGCATTAGGTTGGTCCATACTAATGTCGTCTTTATGTGGGTTGTGCCCGTCCGTTTGGCCTAATCCATTCAGCTATCTATATGTTCCTTTGAATAAGATTTGCTAAAATGTTTTTGGTTGGCATTGTTAAATATAATAGTATTCTTTGTGAGTTCAAGTGTTCAACAAAAAGATTACTACAGGATTGATTTTCAGATGTGCTATTGTTTTTTCCTGTCAATTAGCTCTATATAAAACCACCTCTATGGAGACCCTAGGAATAAAGACACTCCTATGAAAAAAAAAGACTATTCCATAGACGACTATAATTCCAAGTTGTCTCAGAAATGAAGCTATTGTTAAAGGTGGTTAGTGGCATGTAGAATATACAACGCTCCTTTTCTCCTCCTCGAGACCATAAACCCTAATCCCTAAACTAGAAATGTTACTCGAAGAGGAAGGAGGGAAGCTCTAAGAGTAAGCCTAATGTCTCACATCTAATAGCAACTCCAATAGCTTGGTTATTCTTGTTGTGGAGATTATTTTAAAACTTATATAGCTAAAAAATAGGCTCCAACTGATGTGCTATTTGGTTTTATTTTTATAAAATAGAAAGTTGGCTATTCCTTGATTTTTTATGACCATATATAGCCAACCATTGGGACTAGCTATCTGATTTTGTAAGATGGAAAGGCTGTTGTGGACTTTTTCTTTTATAAGAACAAAATGGCTAAGCAATAGAAGTTGTTTATTAATTTTAGCCAAGCTCTTGGAGTTGCTTTAAAGGTATAAAGATAGTGAAAGAGTGTTGCTCTTGTTTTTCTTGAAAGAGACAACTTTAGAAGGTGTAGGTTGTAAAGCATCTGAAAAATGGTTGACATATAAAAATATATGAATAGAGAACAGTGGTGTAGCTATCTCTGAAATCATTTTATAGCCGCCTCGAAAAGATGGTTCGGTAGCCGTGAAAGGTAATGCCTTTTCCAATATGCCCATTTAGGTCAAAACGTACTTGCACATACTCTAGCCTTATTTACTTTAAAAAAATTTACAAAACTTTTTGAGATTTTTCTATATATCGAATCTTGCGGCAAATACATGGATAAAAAATAACTAATTGCACAGTTTTTCTGTAAATTATGAGACAAATTTTTTAAGACTAATTAGTCTATGATTAGACAACATTTGTCAAATACAAACAAAATGCTACGGTGTCTATTTTGCAAAAAAAAAATACAACTAAACGAGGCCTATATTCACCTTGATGCGGTAATGGCGTCTGCGTTGCAGTGTTGGTTCTCTCTCCACACACACACCGCTGACCGCCTAAACCCGTCGTCAGGCTGTACGTACGAACGGCTATGGCTATTTGATTAACTGCCCATGGTATTTATTTGTTCGTAAGCGTATACATTACCTCACCACGTGTCCAACAGTGTACCACTCCGACTATAAAAACCGATTTTTTGAGACACTATATTTTGTTTTCTCATCACTTTTAAGGGTAACAGCCTATAAAAATAGTCATAGTCCGCCTCCAAAAATCAATCTTAAGTTACAATCCTCTCAAAAGATCACCTCTGAAAATGAAACTAGAGAACTCAATCTAAAATCCACTTCTAGAGACGATCCACTTGAGTAACAACCTCTAGTAATAAATTAGCGTATGAAAGAAGCATTTTCTACCTGAAGTCAAGGCAAAGATAAACTTTATAGTTTGACTATTTTATTTAAAAGGAATTTGAGAGACCCAAATATTTGTTATAAGCACTTAAATTTTGGAATTTAAAATTTGAATCGTTCAAGTGACCTTAAATATTGACATGGTTTATTCTGCTTACAGGATTTATGGCTTTCTAGTTGATTTTTTTATTTCAGATAGTTTAGAGCCAAAATATTTGTTTTAAGTTCTTAAAGTTTTAAATTCATTTTTTTTAAAAAAATTGGATGTTAGATTGTTTAGAGCCCAACTATTTGTTTTAAGTTTTTAGAGTTATAAATTCATATTTTAAATAAAATATTTACATGGTCTATATTAAAATTATAAATAATATGGATATGATCTATAATTTTATAATTGATAACTTTTTTCATTTGATATTTCTATAGGCTCAAATATTCATTGCAAGCTCAAAGATCTATTTAAAAATGATTTTTGATCCTTTTTTATTTCGAGAGACGGTCCTTTAAGTGGCCACCTCTGCAAATAATTTTTAGTGGTGGCCAACATCCCACCCAAGCTACTAAAGAAAAGGTTCTCTTCCTGCACACGTATACTCAACCCTATAAATGCACATACATAAATCATACCTGTATGTGAGCATCTTTGAAGACTAGGACAACAAATTCTCGAGATTGACGAAGTCATCATAGACACCTCGCTATGAATGAGAACGTCGAGCACATCGCCGTTAATCCTGAAAAATTCGCTCCGACAAAATTAAAAGTTGAACCGAGGACATGTGGTACTGAGGCTGTATTAGTAACAAGCATGCATGTTATTGGATGGTAATAAGGACACGGCTCGTGCATGTAAAGATCATGTGCTCATATGTATGATTCCGTATGGTTTGGTGATTTACATGTGACAACCTAAAGCCATATACAAATGGTCGTTGTTTCCCATCTCCATCTTGGAAAACAATTCCGCTCTATTCGGCTTGGAAATGGTCTCCCTGTCGCCGCGCGAGGTGATGCCAAAGACTTGTGCTCCGAGACCCAATCAACGGGAAAAGCTGGTTGTACGACCTATTAGTTTTCGCTCTTTTTTCATACTAGTATAATACCTGTGCTAACGCCACAGCTTTATTTTGGGATGCACATCAAAACAAACAACATTTTTTCTCCTAATTCAACTTTTACACAATTTTATTTGAACATGTGTACAGTCCGGCAAACACTTTTGTATAAAAAGGCATAATAAAGTTATATCTCGTATTAACAATCTAGGTTACCATCTAGGTTACAGCAAGAATTACATCCCCAGTGAAGTTAATAGTTGTGCATGACAGATAATAAGTACATTACCCATGCTAACGCTATGGCCCACATTAAATGCAAAATTAATTCTATCAAGTTTGAAGTACTTAACTAATTGTGCTTTGACAATGTTGTTTTCATAGCATTGAAGTTAGCACAAGTTCAATGTTTTGCTAATACAACAATGCATTGCATAAACTAATGCTACCCCAAAGAATGTGTGGAAAAATAACCTTCAAGTCACTTGACACGGCCTGTGTAGGGAGAACCACGTGGCTTAGGAATGGCATGTAAAACAGAAAAATATACCAGAAATTCTAAGATGGTGAGTCTCGAAACTATACACTCTCTCTTATCATCATTTAGGTGTTACACCAATAGGTGTTTAAAATTGATGGGCATAATAGATGTTTTTCCTAGTTGTGATCTTGTTTCACAAATTAGTTGAGGGCTCATCTAATCTGATAGCATTTCATAGAAACAAAGTAATAAAATAGGCTCTACTACATTGTTTTAGGAATCTACGTCTAGACCTCTGCATATGTTCAGAATAGAGACTCCTGACCTTAAAAAAAAAAGAATAGAGACTCCTTCCATCAGAAGAAAAAAATGCTAGCTTATTCCTTGTTCAACTGAATTTCAACAAAAGGATATGGGCATTTAGGACTTAAGTTATAGAGCTATGAGCAACAACCGAAAGATCAGTGAAGCTGAAGTCAAAGGAACATTCGAAAATTAAATATATGTAGATAAAATAAGAATGTCATTCATAAGGTCTGGAGTTCCCAGTTCCCTGCAACTTTCAAATACCTTCACATGCTTACTTTAGTCTAAGCTAAGATGCAATGAAAAAGATCGAACACTACGTGGGCAGGTAAGAAAATCATCACGTCAAAAATCTTGGGCTCATATGTCAGGATGTTAGAAAATGCTTTGGGCCCACAGTTAACCACCTAATCAGATGTGTTAGATGAAAGGTGATTCCACCTTAGGTAAAACTCAAAACGATCAGTTGCCTTTGGTTACGGCCATGTTCTAAATTGGCTTAAGCTGTCTAGCCAGCAGCGAAAATAACCTTGCAAATTAATGTCATGTGTTTTGATCAATATCACTGTTAGAAAAAATACTCTCAAAAGCTTTTTTATAAAGAATCGATCACTCTCAAAATCTTTGCATGCATGCTGTGTAAAAATAGTTCCAAATGCTTTTATCTCACAAATTTCAAACAAATTTGTTCTATGTTAACTGATCAAATAAAATGCATTGAAAATCCAATGGGAAAACATACGTCACATTTCTACAGCCTTGCTTTTGTCCACCTTCAGTCAACAGAACGTGTAGCTAGAGCCTAATGATGACTTGCGTGTGCAATATTAGAATGTGCATCCGAAGGTGTCAGTGACTTACGAATTTTGGTGAGGCTTGTAATGGTCGAGCAGATGAGAGCAGCTCGAGCAGGAACCATGAACATCGGCAGCACCCTGAATGCCCTCATCTGCTAGCTAATGTCCGGCGATCTGGTAGTCATGATCTGCCGCGTAAAGAAAATAACACGAGACCATCTCAAAACACGATTCTGTCCTGATTTAAGGCCCTAAATCCGAAGCAGCACTCATGAGGTGATCGCCAACATGATTCCATTCAGTATCAGTACTAATTCTACTTTCTGAACTGACGTAATGCATCATGTCTGATGCAAGATGACGAAATATTGCAGACTACAGCAACGATGGCCCGGCAGGCCACTCATCTATGTATAATCGAATAGATAATTAATCCGGCCGGCACGAATCGAATCACCTCAAGTGCGGTGGTGAGGTTGAGGACGTTGTGCACGGACTGGCAGGAGGTGTGGGCGCACGTCCTCCTCCTCCTCCTTGGACATCGCCTGCAGCAGCTTCTTGACGTCCTCACGGCTGCCGAAGATGCTCTTCCACACCCGCGACACGAGCCCCTGATGCCTCCACTTCTGCGTCTCCAGCGTCTCCAACAGCATGGGCGACGGAGGTAGGAGCGTCGCCGGCGGCTAGGGCTTCCTCGACCTCGGCGAGAACCGCCGCTAGGACTCCGCTGCTCCCTCCCCAAAAATTGGGGTGTAGAGGCGGAAAAGCTGTTGCGCTTGCGCGACACGGTGCGGGGGAAGGGTGCGTTGAAGCCTCAAATCGTTGGTGCCCGTAGGATCACGTTGAAGCCTTCTAAGGTTTGATCTGGACCATTAGTTTATTACGTAGGAGTTTTCCTGGGTGCACAATTATATGTGGATGTAGGAAAGATCATCTCCGTGGGGGACAATTATTTGGGTGAACTAAGTATAATTTCAATTGGTCCATTATAGTAGAGACTAGCAAATATGTCCGTGCGTTACAACCAGAAGAAAAACATTAAATAGCTATAGAAAATGATGACATAATGTTACATATTTATTTATATTTATCATATTTATCACCTTATCTTACTCTAATATTATCTCTTAATATACCTTAGTATTATATTAAAACATGAGAAATTTGTTGCTAGCTTTATTTTTTTATTTAGATTAGGATTTCTATGAAATATGATATATTAGTTAAATATATGTAGATTATGAACACATAGACTTATAAAGTGTTCATATGACATAACATCACATCATGCAAAGGTAGTAGAAACATCCTCAAGCATAAATTTAGATAAATTAGTAAATCAGTGAGATATGCAGGAATGGTGCCAACGCTTTTACCACAAATCAAACATCACACTAAATAGGCTATCATAAAATTTTTATAAAAACTAGAGTAAGATAACAATAATTTTAATTTTACACTAAAAAGCATAGGTAAGCATCTTCAGCAAAAAAATATACTTAAATTTGTGATATTTTTTGTTTACTACATGGATCTAAATATTTAGAGCTGAACAAAATTTGTTTTGTAATTTTTAGATTTTTCTATGAATTACTACGTATTTATCAGATCTGAGTTGATTTAAAGAATAAAAGAAAAATAAATTGGAGATTTTGTATTGGGAACCGTAGAAAAACTTATATTATTTTTTTCCTCTTCCCGTAGCTTACCCACGAGCCGATTCCGGAAGGAGAGGGACAGCGGACAGCTTTGCACCTACGTCCCTATACTTTCTTTATTTTTAAAGTTTTTATCTAATGTGTACTGAAGATTTTACATTAGAAACTCTAGAAAAACTTATATTCTTTTTTTCTCTTTCATCACTGTAACACCTGATTTTGAGGACAAAATCAGATATACACCATATGTGAGTTTTAGAAGACAAACCTCACATATAGCTACAAATAAAGGGTAATATCAAAGGGCAACACATAAATTATATAGCGTACATAATAAATCAGAAACAACCTTAAGCATCAAACTACGGAAGATAACTCCAAACTTCGGGTGTTAACTTCACTCTACAGGATCCAACTGACTGGTTGATCATAAGCCCAATACTTCTCCTAAGGTGTGGGGGAGATAGCAAGAGTGAGTCCAAGACGAACTCCGCAAGTATAGCAACTAGATTGTATAGATCCCACGGTCTCATGATCAATGTGACATAAATAATATAGAGCATTAAACAATAAACAATGAGTATCTTAACACAACAAGATTCATCACCCTTAATGTAAGAATCCCCAAGGCCGCTCGTGACCGTGAGCACGGCTAGTATACCAGTTTGTTAAACACTCTGCAGAGGTCGTACATCTTTACCCATGAGTCATGATTTACCCTTTCGCTCGAGGTAGCTAACCTCTTAACCCCCTTCCAAGGGAGGCCGGCAGAGATCACTATGAAGTCTTTCAAAGGTTCGTCTAACAAGTTAGGGCCGCTTGGTTTCGGTAGTCAGTCCATGTGATTCTACCCCGCAGGGAATCCACGGTCTGCTATCCCCATTTGCGCCACATGGGTAACCTCTAACCATCTAGAAAAGTTACTCATACTTGACTAAAGCCAGAGCCATCATAGCCCTCATGGTTGCACTTTTATCCCGGTTATCACTTACGAATAAATCCTCAAGTTGCCAAAAAGTCATTATTATCATTTGTTACTTTATATTAGTCTAGTCACAAGATCATGGTCATAGAATTAAAACTCAAATGCTATACTTGCCTTGATCCAATTGCTCCTGCTGGTCCTGCTGATCTTACTTGCTTCCAAGACTCTGATCTTGATCACCGAAGTAATGCCCACTGTCTAATCTCGATCATCGATCATCAACACACAAACAATCGGAGACAGACATACACGAAGCAAACAAGATTACAATTAGAACAGTACACCAGCAGTAAATAAATGTAAATAAAAGTTTTCCAAAATCATCTACACGCTGCTACATTCACGTCAACGAGAAATTCACAGAAAACGGAGTTACGACGCGAAATCTACACATAAAACGGGACTGCAAAGGCTATCTATGGACTTGTAATATTCCAGGAAATGTAACAGTGGTGAACCTAGGCAACAATGGTGCCAATGCGAAACTTATGAAATTATGAAACTAACACAACTTGAATAGATCGGATCGGAGCTAAAACGGAGAAGATATGAATTCTCTAAGATTTTCTTTAGAAAAGTAATTAAATAAATAGGGTCACAAAATTAAAAAGTTTCAAATTGGTAAAACAGTTAGACTAATATTTAGATCTCACAAATAAGAACCTAATGCAAGTTGAACGGGTCAAATCGTAGTTAAAACAAATATTTTATGGCCAAAACAAACTCAATGGCATTTTTGTAAATACTAGAAAACGTATTTTGAATCAAACCGTAGTAAAATACGTCTTTAAATGAGTGAAAGTGTATTTTTGAAAGACGCCTATAGACTGCGGGTTCATTTGGCAAAAACGCAGTGACTCTTTAACAAAAGTGCAAACGAAGAGGTATCTTCTAATCGTGGCCGTTGATTTGAGATCGGATGGCTGCAACAGGATTGGGAGGGAATGAGGGGTGCTCCTGGCCGGAATTAGGAGAGGACACGGTGGTGCTCCATGGTCGGCGGCGAGGAGCTCGCCGGAGTTGCTTGCCCGGCTGCTACGGTGCACCAAAACACTATTTGTTTGCTCCGGGAGAGAGTGGAGGTCATGGCGAATTCACCCCGGGGTAAAACGTGGCCGATGGAGTGGCCAGCGCGGCAGTCCGCGGCGGCGCCATGGCCGGCGGCCTCGGAGCACGCGAGGAAGGCTCTAGAGGCCACGTTTTCGCACGGGAGAAAGCCGGAGAGGGAGAGGGGAAGGAGGCGCGCTCACCACGGCGAAAATCGAAGGTGGAGACGGCTTGGCTCGTCGAATTGAACGCGGCGGGCACGGCGTCAGCGACGGCGTTCTTTGCTGCAGCTCGCTGCGTGCCAGGAGCGAGGGCGGAGAGAAATGAGAGCAGGGGAGAATGCGGCTCGGGTCTAGTCGCGATTCAAGAACTGCTGAGGCGCGGGGGGAGTGGGGAAGTTGGAGCGGGCGTGGCTTCGGCCGGCAGTTGCCGCTGGGCACTGCGGGGTGAGTGGGAGCGGTTGGGGAAGGGGAAGGAGATGACAGGTGGGCCCCATTTGTCAGCCGCTGGAGAGAGAGAGGAGGGGGAAGGAGATGGCCGGCTGGGCCGACTGGGCCTGCAGGCCGAAAGTGAGGGGGGAAATGGATTTCTTTTTTCAAACAAATTTTCAAAGCTTCATTCAAATTGAATTTTGAACAAATTTTCTTTTACAAAAAAAAAATCACATATCACAAAATAAAAGTGCTGCTGCATGAATGCATCAAAAAGTTTTCTAAACTTATATTAAATTTTAATTTCTCAAAACTTATTATTTTCTTATATTTTGATGTTCACAAAATTGACACAATAAATCAAATTTTAACTATTTTAAAGAAGGTAATTTTTAAGGTGTTTCAATCACCTACCATGGGCGGATTCTGGACCGACAGAAACAAATTAGGCGGACTGAAATTTTCATGATTAACTATTAGGAAAAAAAGAGGCACTAACATTTCTAGCCCATACCCATTAGTACTGTCGAAGCCGTCTAATTTAGGCAGCCGTGTCGTTGTAAGGGGGTGTATCCTTCGTGTAATCCAGTCCATATATCCTTAACCAAGTAAAGAAAAAAAACTTCGCACAATAGCTAACCCAACTCAAATTGAAAGTTGGGAGGAGAGCCAACCACAGCCGGATCTCTAATAGTCTAATGTTTATATATAGAGGGGTGTGATTAGAGATTTCTCTAGCTAATTGGGGCCTGGAACCTTCATACGATTGAATTTTAAGTCCCACTTAATGGAGACTAAAGTCCTATCAGTCTTTTCGATTCTTTGGGTTCCTCAAGCCGTCACAATTCCTTTTTTGACTTGTTTTGCTTTTTCCTTTTTTTCCTTTTCGTCTAAAACTTTATTTTTCTTTGTAGTTATGGTATGAAACCAAGTCATCATATTCAAAATGTGAGAAATCCTCCACACAATATCCCCCCGAATGGTTGAAAGTAAGAAGGTCAAGTTCCTCTCATTAATCTCCTCATTCACCAAAACCTCAAAGGAGCTATTATATTCTACATAAATGTTAACCGGTTGAGATTTTTGTCAACTAAACACTAAAAATCCATTAATAAACTAACAACCCAAACTCTAAATCCTTGAATAAAATAACAACCATACTCACCTCATGTGCCAGCGAGCCTAAAGTAAATCATCAAAAGAAGCAAACGAAGAAAATGAACAGGTACCATTCTTTGTAGCAGCAACTAGATAGGAAAAAGTCTACATCACCCTCTGAACTATGAGGTGGTGTCTACTTTACCCCTGAACTACGAAACAGTCTAATTTACCCCCTAAACTATGCAAAACCGCTCAAATCACCCCCCCCCGGGCGGTTTTATATGGCGGTTTTGCTACAGTACCGTGGTTTTGACTTTTTCTTTTTTCCTATTTGTTTTCATATAATCTTTGAAAAATCATAGTAAATCACAGAAAAAACATAAAATAGAAAATCAAATTTTGTTGGACTCCACATGAGTAGATCTACGCAATGAATATATAATATGGTATACTTTAAAACAGATTTTTTCTGTAGCTTTAAATTAGTTAGAAAAAATCAAATTTTATCTATAATTAATTGGAATAATTCATAGCTGTAGCTTCTGTGGTCCAATTGTGGTGAAATTTTTATGGTGGACTAATTATTCTATGCTTGAACTATAGTAAATATTTCATACTCATCGGATCATGTATAACTAAGTTTATTCAGGTTTATGCTTGTTAAATATAAATAAATCTATAACTAAGTTATACATGATCTGATGAGTATGAAATATTTACTATAGTTCAAGCATAGAATAATTAGTCTACCACAAAAATTTCACCACAATTGGATCACAGAAGCTGCAGCTATGAATTATTCCAATTAATTACAGAGAAAATTTGATTTTTCTAACTAATTTAAAGCTATAGAAAAAATTTGTACTAAAGTATACCATATTATATATTCATTGCGTAGATCTACTCATGTGGAGTCCAACATAATTAGTTTTTCTATTTTATGATTTTTCTATGATTTACTATGATTTTTCAAAGATTATATTAAAATAAATAGGGAAAAAGAAAAAGTCAAAACCACGGTTGTTGTAGGAAAACCATAGTTACTGTAGCAAACTGCCATCAAAAATGACTCAGGGGGGTGATTTGAACGGTTTTGGATAGTTCATGGGGTAAATTAGACTGTTTCATAGTTCGGGGGGTAAAGTAGACACCACCCAATAGTTCAGGGGGTGATGTAGACTTTTTCCCAACTAGATACTAGAGGCGTGTTTTAGATCAAACACTTTTTGGATTTGGATATTGTAACACTTTCGTTTATATTTGGCAATTAATGTCCATCATAGACTAACTAAGCTCAAAAGATTCGCCTCGCAATTTACATAGTTATTTTTTTATATATTTAATATTTTATGCAAGCGTCTAAAAATTCGATTTAATAGGAAATCTTTTAAACTTTGTAATTTTGAAGGCATCTAAACAGGCCATAGATTGTTGCGACTCTTTTGTTGAATTTATTATGGACTAGGCTCATTTAAATTTAATAAATTAATAAACTCTATGGTGGTAAGTATGGACAATATGAGTTGTACCAGATTAGAATTCTAAGAGTCATTGACTTGACTTATATGGTGGGAGTTGTTCCACTTAAATTGATAAGTTAACAAAAGGACAAAGGCATGGAGTGGCAGGCAGGCAGGCGGTGCGGGAGTTTCAAGTCAGTTCTATGGGAGTTTCAACTCACTATCTACGGGTGTTTCAATTGATAACTCAGAGAGTTTCAACACTGCGTGAAAACCCTCCAGATGCCCGTCCTCCTCCTCCTCTCCTCTCTAGCCACAAAGATAAATAGGAGACTCTGATCTCTTTGGTATAATAAAAAAGAACAACTCATAACACAGTTTCGCAGCAAAAAAGGTATTCACATCTCTTAACTCCGCGCGCACAGAGGAGCGAGAGGGTAGGTGTCTCTGAAGCCCTTGCCGTTCAAGACCTTACACGAGGGGTCGACAACTAGGTTTTTGGGGAGCGTCGTCGTGACTGCCCAAACCACCGCTGTTGCTTGTGGTCATCTTCAAGCGCCGTCACTATCTTCCTCACGCGGGCGCGGGCGTATTTCTCCTTCCCGGTGGAGAGATCATCTTCATCCTCTACATCATGGAAGTTGGATAAGGATTGGGATCCTTAGAGCGCAGGGGAGAGTATGATCTATTTATCTTCCTGTTGTGTTTCGCTTTCCAGATCGTACATGTTTCAGTAGTTTATCCATGTTGTTTCTCATACTACCCTGAGTATGTTTTATATGTTTAATCATGTCGTTTCTTTTTAGATCTTGTATCTGTTTCTGCTATAAGATATATGCTCTATCTGCTTATTTCATTGGTTCAGTCAAGTAGTTTCGTATATCATTGTCTATCTGTTTTAGTAGTTTTATTTTATCGTTTCATATTTATTGCTGCTATGAAATATATGCCTACATGTCTTGTTGCTATGCAACATATATTATGCTTTTATGCTTTTAATAATCACATGCTTCACATGTTAATTGATCACATATTCCATATTGCTATGAATATGTTTGATATCATAATTTCAATGATTAATAATCTTTTATATGTCATCATCATAATGTTAATTTATGGAATTACAATTATATGAAAATTGTCTATTTATCTAAAAATCCACAAAGCCTAATTGTATGTAGATTTTGCTGCTGTGTTGAAACTTGATCTTTTTTATGGTAAAAACTTATTGATCTACAAAGCTAAGATGGAATTATGGCTAACTACTATGTCATGTTATCATGCCGCTCAGGGCAAGCCTACTAACTTGTCTCCTGAGAATAAGGCTAAGTTTAAGGCTGATGACAACCTCTTTTGAGGTGCAGTGATTAGCACACTTGACGCAAAGTTCTAAAAAAGCTATATCATTCTTCCTATAGGGAAAGAGCTATGGGAAGTTTGAAGTTACTGATGTTGGTAGCGAGTTGTATCATATGGAGCAGCTGTATGTACAAGATGGTTGAGAACCAATCTGTAGTGGAATAGGCTCATGAGTTTTAGTCACTAGCTAAGGAACTTAAACTTTTTCCTTGTCCTTTGCTTGATAAGTTTGTGGCTGGTGGTATAATTGCCAAGTTACCACCTTCTTGGAAGGACTTTGCCACCTCCCTTAAACATAAGAGACAGAAGTTCAATATGGAAGAGCTCATTGGTACTCTTGATGTTGAGAAGAGGGCTAGAGTAAAGGATAATAGGAAAGGTGTTGAGACATCTACTGCCAATGTAGTGAAGAAGAAATTCTACAAGTTCAACAAGAGGAAAAACTAGAACAAGCAAGAGAATACACCTAAACTTGTTCAAACAACACAGTTTAAAATAGGAACAACAACAACAACAAGGAAAAGGGAGGATGCTTTGTTTGTGGCAGTGATGAGCATTGGGCTAGAGAGTGCCCTGATCGCAAGTTCACACAAGATAAAAAATCAGCTAATGCTGTGAATACTCAAACTGGAGATGAAACATCAGGGTATGGTAATGCTTTACTATTTATTCTTTCATTTTGTAATTCACCTGAGTGGTGGATGGATAGTGGTGCAAACATTTCATATGTGTGCTGATGTGTTTTTGTTTTCTTCCTATCAGGTTGGGAGATCTGGCATCTTGTTGATGGGAAATGGGTCGTGTGCTCATGTTCTTGGTGTTGGTACAGTCATTCTAAAGTTTACTAGGGAAGATAGTGCCACTAAAGAGTGTGCAACATGTTCCCTCTATAAAGAAGAATCTTGTTAGTGCATCTATGTTATGTACAGATGGCTACAAGGTTGTTCTTGAATCAAATAAATGTGTTGTCTCGAAACATGATACCTTTGTTGGTAAAAGATATGATTGTGGAGGCTTGTTTTGCTTATTGTTGCATGATGAGTGTAATAAAATAGTGAATTCTGATAATATTTCTGATGAGTCGAATTTATGGCATTCACGCTTTTGTCACACAAGTTTTGGCTGTCTTATGTGGTTAGCAAATCTAAATTTAATTTCTAAATTTAACTTGGTCAAAAAGTCTAAGTGTTATGTGTGTGTTGAATCAAAACAACCCCGCAAGCCTCACAAGGCTATTGAGGCAATAAATCTGTGTTGATGCAAAAGCTGATCTGCAAACACAAAGAGCTAATACCCGATTTAAGCGTTAAGGCGTGCCAACCGATTTGACCTTACTATCGGCAAAGGTGATAATTCGAATACTTTGGTCCCGACAACAGCGATGCGCCAGGATGTCACGGCCAAGAGGTATTCACGAGGAACTCGAGAATACGCCGAGCTTAAGTCGACGAACTCCTAAGAACTCGTAGTGAAAAAGGAAAATATGACGAAGTCGTCGAAAAAGTAGATGCTGGAATATGAGTAAAAACTTATGTTTGATTGATTGATCGATCCTTCATTACAAGGCCCTAGGGTCTAAATTTATACCCTGCTCAAAGAGCTACAATCAGACACGACTAGGACTCAAATTCCAAATTAAACAGAATCCGTATACAAAACGATTTAAATAACTAAGGAAAGCACAAAACTATCCTTCCGTGACAAACTGGGACACCACAATGGACCAATCGGCAACCTTCATGTTCTCCTTCTGAGTCATCGGTAGACTCTTCATCGTAGCCATTGACAAAGGCCAACGCTGACCATCGGCATGAACGCGTCACCACTCATAGACTTAGTCACATTCAGCTGTCCCTTCATCGGCAACCACCTTCATCGGCAAATCCCCTACAGACCAGTTACTGTTGCCCTATCTTGTCGATCTATACTCTACCGATCCTGGGTACGTGTCCAAAAACGGTGTCAACACATGCCCCCCAATTTTGGAGTATAAAATCATTAATGCTCCAAAATTCTCTGCAGTAATGATGCCTTTCTGCAATTAATCCTCTCAATTTGGTAACCGACCGTTGAAATCGAACAACTCTGGCCCGATTCTTCCACAGATTCCTCGAATTCCTCAACCTCCCAAACTGGACATCTCCACTTTATTCGCCCATCGGCAATATTACCGTTAGGAGCTGCTGATGGACCGACCAGGAAATCCCGCACAGTGGAATATCTCCAGATTATGACCGCTTCCTGTCAAATCACCTGCGCAATCCCTTGATTACCGTGCGAACAGTTACCATATCCACCCGAGTATCCTCGGATTTCACGGATACGGCGAAGAGATAAGTCAGATTTGCCCTTGCCCGTTTTGTCCTATAAATAGTTCCTTCTCGGGTACTCCTTCTCCATCGCATCATTCTACAGCCCCAACTCTGCTTTTCTGGCGGCGGCACTGTTCGAGAGTTCCAAGAACTTTGTTGACGGTCCTTAAGTATCAAATTTAATTATCAAATAAACAAAGAAAAGGATCCAAATGAAATCAACATCCAGACTTAGGGTTTTATCTGACAGAATTCCATGAGTTTTGGTGTTTGTCTATTTCTACAGGAGGTTATCAGGAAATACGGAAGAAAGGCCCACACGTCGGGATTACATAGAGATATTAACGTGCCGCGCAATTATCTTACATCTAGAAGACTCCAGAAGCCACGGGAAGCAAGCGGAGACTGAAAGGGGCCAGAGGCAGGGCGCCCGCCCTCCTGCCCTAGGCGCCCGCCCCCTCTCTGAGTCCAATCAGGACTCTGTTTCTCGGGAGATCTCCACCGACCTAAAGGATCAAGGATAACCGTTCAATCAATGTCGGTTTGATCCAACGGCCCATATTCACTTGAAGGGACTATAAAACCAGACCCCCTGGCCCCTGGAGGAGAGAGCCTCTCAACCCTAATTCATTGTTCTTCAAGGGAGAAGAAGCCTCTGATCAAGATTAGAGCCACCACATCAATTAGATATCTAGATTAGCATAGCTACATAGGATTAGAACTAGAAGGAGTCAATCTTCGATTGGTTTCCGGATCTATCAAGAGGATTCTTGGTAATTCTCTAATTGTGCTTCTAATTGCTTTCTAATTATCTTTGTTCTTCAATATTATGAATATGACTTTGTTCTACTTCAATATATTGCTTATGACTTTGCTCTACTTGTTTATATTCAAGATTATATTGTTCTTAGTTTATCATAGTTTGTACTTGGCTTAGTTAGATTTGATCTATATACATGCTTAGGATCGTATAGCGTTTATCCATTGGATCCATGGGTAAATGATAGATATTGTGTAGGCGTGGTGCTTATACCGTATTTATCTGCGATTGTACCCAATATGCCAGATCGTGGGGTAGTTCGTGATAGTGACAGCTTCATTGAATCTTATATAGTCCCCCTCTCGTGTATTAGGCTGGCAGAGCAACATTATTACAGGGGAGTGATTGCTATGTTTCTCATTTACCTTGCTAATATCACTATGCATGGGCGTAGTCTTGTCTCACAATGATTGTTAAGTATGCTTGCACTAATTATGATAATGCTAGACTATAGAGTTGAGAATAACTTAGGGAATATTCTTGTAGTTCGTTCTAATTCCATGCTAATGACTTTCTAGAGTATCTAATTGAGGTGCTTATCATATTTATTATGTGGCTAAGTTATGATCAGATTAATTATCTTTGTCACTATTAATTATTTCATATATCTTTTATGTGACACTTACCCCTGTATGAAAGAGTTAGATATATGTTCTCAATTATACATGCAATGATAGATGCTCAATCTCATATTCTATTCTGTAATCAATATTGATGATTGTTAATCCCTTCCCAGTGGTAAAAATATAAATAACGATACCTGGCATACTTCCTGCTTAAAATGCTACATCGGTATTAATCTGTGCGCTTGCAGATCCCATTCATTATTTATTTAGAAGAGCAATTGCATATTTCAATACCGCGTCTCTCATGTCATGCTGGGGATGACAACTTGGCTTAAGTGGTGTGAGGGATAGGTTTGGCATTTTTGGCACCGTTACTAGATTTAGAGAACTTAGTCTACTTTTGGTAATGATGTTAAGAATACCCAACAAGCATTTTTGGCGCCGTTGCCGGGGAAGGTTGATTACTAATCAGGAATGGAATAAAGGATTTTGAGTTATCATTCGCATCACTAATATGATTGAGCTTATCTATTCTCTCATACAATTTTACCCCGATATTTTTCTATTTTATCTTATGCAGGGGAATGTATGAATAGAAGACATCTTCTAGGAAATTTTGTTGACAATCCCGAAGCATTATTCAAGAAGACGAGAGCCAAGCTCAAGAAGAGAACATCAACACTTTAGCAAGAAGCTTCATCCAATCAAGAAGATCACCGGAACTTGTCTTCAGATTTCGCAGCCATGGCGAACAAATCAATCAGCGAGTTCTCAGCTCCCACTACAGACAACATCCGCACTGGACCTGCTGCAGAGATCGACGGCAACTTTGAGCTCAATCCTGGACTTATCAACATGGTGCAATCCAACCAGTTCTGTGGGAAGGCACACGAAGATGATAGTGCTCATCTCCAACACTTCCTGGAGATTTGCAACACATTTACCATATCAGGAGTTTCCAAAGATGCTATACTACTTCGCCTCTTCCCATTCTCACTGTTAGGGAGAGCGAAGCAGTGGTTCTACGCTACAAAGGAGAAGAATACTACGTGGGCACTCTGCTCAACAAACTTCCTGGCAAAGTTCTTTCCCATGGGCAAGACCAATGCTCTCCGTGGGAAGATTATAAGTTTTCAGCAACAAAATGATGAATCTGTTCTAGAAGCATGTGAGCGCTTCCAAGACTACATCCTAGAATGTCCCCATCATGGAATGGAGAGTTGGCTATTGATGCAGACGTTTTATCATGGACTCGACAACAGTGCCCGAGAGACCATGGATGCTGCAGCTGGAGGAGCATTCTTATCACTTACTATACCACAAGCCATAGCTCTTGTGGAAAAGATGGCGTCCAACCAAAGCTGGAATGAAGAAAGGACCCAGACACGCAAGAGAGGTGGAGGTATGCATCAGCTCAAGGAGGTAGACATGCTATATGCAAAGCTAGACCTGCTCATGAAGAAGCTCGATGATAGAGCTGGAGACAAGAAAGAAGTTATGCACATCTACGACTCTCACATGACTTGTGAGGAGTGTGGAGATACTGGACACTCAGGCAATCACTGCCCTGAGATGCTTGAGGATGTGAACTACATCAACAACTACTACTACTACAACCGTCCTCAACAAAATCAAGGTTGGAATCAACAGAGGTCTAACTACTCAGGTAATTATCAAGGTAACAATTCTTACAACAATAATAATAATTTTCCACCTTTGAGAGAGTTAGTGTCTAATCAAGGAAAGCTAATGGATAATCTATCTAAGAAATTGGCATCAAATGATAAAATGCTAGAAAATATAAATAATAGAATGGATAATTTCTCTACTGCCATCAAGAATCAAATTAGCTTTAATAAAATGAATAAATCTTAGTTAAATCAAATAGCTGCTGATGTTCCTACTACTAGCCCCGGTATACCATCACAACCGGAAGGATTAGAATCTGCAAATCTTGTAGACATGTTTGATGCAGGTAATTAGAGTAACCCCGTCACTGAATTCACTACTGACCTTCTGACTGTCAAGAGAGGTAATCCAGGACGCCTCGTCATCCCGATCTCCATCGGCATGGTGGACGTCCCAGAAGCACTCTGCGACTTTGGCTCCAGTGTCAACATTATAACCAGAGTACTCTATGAAAAATTCTTTACATATCCTTTATTAGAAACAACCATGTGTTTGCAGTTTGCAGATCAGGCGATAAGTTTTCCAAAAGGAATATTGAAGAACCTTTGTGTCCGAGTTGGTACCTTGTATGCCCTAGCAGACTTCGTAGTGGTAGAGACCGGTAATGATGAGAGAGCACCTATCATCTTAGGGAGGCCATTCTTAAACAACGCAGGAGCTATCATCTACGCCAGTGCTGCCAAGATCAGTTTCTACATCAAAGGGAGGAAGGAGACATTTTTCTTCAAGAACAAGACTACACAAATCCCAGATCAATCTAGACGTGAATCAAGGAAGAGGACCAACAGGAGGAACAAGAACAAGCAAGTGTGGACCGAGTCATCTAAGATGGTTACTGTAGTTCATGGAGGTCAAGATCAACAACTTAAGTCACCATTTTTGACCAAGAAGGACGACCCAGAAATGCCAAGCATCTATTGCTCCATAAATGGATATAGCTCCTACAAGACGACTTGCGACACCGGATCGGGCGTCAACATAATGGCCGCAGTCACCTATCGGCTCTTGTTCGGAACCATGCCCCTACAACCAACATACATTCAGCTCCAGATGGCAGATCAGACATTTCGAGAAGTTAAAGGAATAGTAATTGATGTCCCAGTCAAAATAGACGATCATTTTATCTACACAGCCTTTCAGGTTATTGACATGGGAGAAGATGAGTACGATCCACCCATCATCCTTAGAAGACCGTTCCTCAGCACCGTTAAAGCAATCATCTACATTGGAACCGGAGAAGTCCATATGCACTTCCCCTCAGAGAAGGTACGCCGTTATTTTACTGACCCCAACTATATCTTTGAAGAATCTAAGCAGGTAAGAAAGCGACGCAACCGCAACCAGAGGAGGCAGATCATCAGGGACGGATGGGCAGACTACGAAGGAGAAGTGATAAGGTCAGAAGACGTAGAGTTTAAACAGAATTATCCAGAGGAGACCGAAGCACCGAGTCAGGTATGGAAAGAGAAGATAACTATATATGAAGAGGAGGTGCCGCCGGAAGTACCGACTCCGCCACCCAACGAATCCCAGGACAATTGAGAAAGAGGAGAGTCCCGTTCGGAGGACTTAAAAACACCGAACGCCTTGCCAAGAGGTAAACTTGGTAGTTATCCTTTTCCCCTTAAATTATTTTAATTAGTCTACTTAGTTAATCATGTTCGTACTGTCCTAAAAAGAAAATAAAAATATGAAAAACAGTAAGCCCCATGTGAGTATACGAGTGGCATAAAACCCATAAGTACATTCACTGTGGTGGCATAAAAATAAAATAAATATTTCATTTCTGCTTTATAAAATGAAAATATAAAAACAGGGAGTAACATTTATTGAGGAGTCTCAAGATGATAAAGGCTAGATATTTATGCTAACACTTAATCAGTTCCACAAGCTTTGTTGTCTATTTGAGCTCCACAGAATTTAAGAATCAAGAAGACTAGCAGACGGAGGACATTCTAATCGCTGTCAGAATGCTGCTGACTTTCAAATACACCTCTGCCACCTGCTAGCTACATCAAGGGAAATTACGTCAAAATTCAGCTTGGGGGAGAGCACCCCCATTTATCCCGATAAGTATTTCTATCTATCTTTATATTTATATTAAAATATAGTTACACATAATTATTAAAAACCAAATAAAGATTTTATGCTTATACTTATATATTTGCCTTTTGCTTAGTGTGTTTAATAAATAAATAAAGTGGCTATGCTAATCTGTATCTAAATAAAACTCTAGCATGGATATGATGAATAGTTGCTCTGCCTAATTTGCACATTTTAAGTTCTCTCTCAAGTTTAGACATAACTGTTATAATTTAAAGCTTGCTCTAGACCTAAACTTGTGGGATGAAAACTTGATCTGAAGTCTAAGTTGTTAACGGATACGATATGGGAAGGTTGAGCTGTTGTTTATCTGTTCCTAGAGATGCTAGAATTCTGGAGAATTTTATCTTTAAAAATCTTTAAAATATTGCATGATGAGTTCCTGTATGATGAGAGTTTTAAATTCCTACCACAGCCATATATACATTCATGCTAGACTTTGAGCCACACATTTACTATTTACTGCTTATGAGCATTGAGTGTGATCAAGCTGTGTAGACCCTTAGAAGCTTGTCATGTGGTTAAATCAAGATTCACTTGCACGTTCACTCATATATGCTACTTCTACTCCGGAAGTACCATCCACATATATCCATTTCCATCTCCAGAATCACCTAAAAATATTCTACTCCTAATCCGGGAGAGAATAACCAAAAATATTTCTATTTTTCCCTTGTGAAATAAATGCTCAAGTTATCTTGTTACTACCACTTGCTATACTATCTCAAGAGATGAGTGCTCTAAAAAAAGAAAGAGAATATACGAGGAAATAAAAAGGGGCAAGTGCCCGGGACCTCAAAAGAAAAGAAAAAGTGAGACGAGAGGTAAAAATAGACAAGTGTCCGACAATAAAATTAGGAGTACAAGATACCCACCTGAGAGAAAAGAAAAAGAAGAGCATCTCATTCTCCTCATAAAGTTTCAAAAATCAAGAAAGGTATGTATCCCCTCAAAGAGCAAAGTAGAATTAGACTTCCACCATTGTTATCACCATCATCACCATACACCATTCATTCGCCACACATGCACATCTTGATTTGGCTTATTGATTTGTTTCTTTGGATCCATGGTTTGACTATGCAATAAATGTCTTGTAAGTATGTATACTTTATCTCCCACCTATGAGCTCCAGATATAAAAGCCTTATTAGAGTAGGGTGAGAGAGAAGACAATGCCACTATGCTTCATACCACAAATACCACATACATTTTGAGAGAAGGCATATACCATCACTGCCTTGGTAAGGATCCAGAAATACCACAAAAGAGAGATTTGAGAGAATCATACAAGGAATCTCTGAGTTTTATTTGAAAATCTGCAAAAACACCAGAGCTATAGCTGATCAAGAATAAGAGACATGGCACTTGGCTAGACTGTTCTATCTTTTTAACCACTCAAGACAGAAGTGACGGTTACAACTCCCATGGTGAAAGGTAAAGTAAGTAAGATTTAAGTCTTGACAGTTTACTCTATCTCAGAGATAAGATCTTATTTAAAAAGCATGTGTACCGTCAATTTTTAAAGATATTGCAACAACTTATAATCCATTGCTGAGTCTGTCTTTGCTCAGGGACGAGCAAGAGGTAAGCTTGGGGGAGTTTGTTGACGGTCCTTAAGTATCAAATTTAATTATCAAATAAACAAAGAAATGGATCCAAATGAAATCAACATCCAGACTTAGGGTTTTATCTGACAGAATTCCACGAGTTTTGGTGTTTGTCTATTTCTACAGGGGGTTATCAGGAAATACGGAAGAAAGGCCCACACGTCGGGATTACATAGAGATATTAACGTGCCACGCAATTATCTTACATCTAGAAGACTCTAGAAGCCACGGGAAGCAAGCGGAGACCGAAAGGGGCCAGAGGCAGGGCGCCCGCCCTCCTGCCCTGGGCGCCCGCCCCCTCTCTGAGTCCAATCAGGACTCTGTTTCTCGGGAGATCTCCACCGACCTAAAGGATCAAGGATAACCGTTCAATCAATGTCGGTTTGATCCAACAGCCCATATTCACTTGAAGGGACTATAAAACCAGACCCCCTGGCCCCTGGAGGAGAGAGCCTCTCAACCCTAATTCATTGTTCTTCAAGGGAGAAGAAGCCTCTGATCAAGATTAGAGCCACCACATCAATTAGATATCTAGATTAGCATAGCTACATAGGATTAGAACTAGAAGGAGTCAATCTTCGATTGGTTTCCGGATCTGTCAAGAGGATTCTTGGTAATTCTCTAATTGTGCTTCTAATTGCTTTCTAATTATCTTTGTTCTTCAATATTATGAATATGACTTTGTTCTACTTCAATATATTGCTTATGACTTTGCTCTACTTGTTTATATTCAAGATTATATTGTTCTTAGTTTATCATAGTTATGTACTTGGCTTAGTTAGATTTGATCTATATACATGCTTAGGATCGTATAGCGTTTATCCATTGGATCCATGGGTAAATGATAGATATTGTGTAGGCGTGGTGCTTATACCGTATTTATCTACGATTGTACCCAATGTGCCAGATCGTGGGGTAGTTCGTGATAGTGACAGCTTCATTGAATCTTATATAGTCCCCCTCTCGTGTATTAGGCTGGCAGAGCAACATTATTACAGGGGAGTGATTGCTATGTTTCTCATTTACCTTGCTAATATCACTATGCATGGGCGTAGTCTTGTCTCACAATGATTGTTAAGTATGCTTGCACTAATTATGATAATGCTAGACTATATAGTTGAGAATAACTTAGGGAATACTCTTGTAGTTCGTTCTAATTCCATGCTAATGACTTTCTAGAGTATCTAATTGAGGTGCTTATCATATTTATTATGTGGCTAAGTTATGATCAGATTAATTATCTTTGTCACTATTAATTATTTCATATATCTTTTATGTGACACTTACCCCTGTATGAAAGAGTTAGATATATGTTCTCAATTATACATGCAATGATAGATGCTCAATCTCATATTCTATTCTGTAATCAATATTGATGATTGTTAATCCCTTCCCAGTGGTAAAAATATAAATAACGATACCTGGCATACTTCCTGCTTAAAATGCTACATCGGTATTAATCTGTGCGCTTGCAGATCCCATTCATTATTTATTTAGAAGAGCAATTGCATATTTCAATACCGCGTCTCTCATGTCATGCTGGGGATGACAACTTGGCTTAAGTGGTGTGAGGGATAGGTTTGGCATTTTTGGCACCGTTACTAGATTTAGAGAACTTAGTCTACTTTTGGTAATGATGTTAAGAATACCCAACAAACTTCAACAAGAACCTCCTTCAACAACCCCCAAGTTCTCAATCTTCTCCCCTACTAGGAGATGGCCGTCCACTTCATCGTGCGTGAGGTCAGTTCTACTTCTCTCCTGTATTTTCACCGCACTCATGTTCATCCGCAGTTCATCTTACTGAATACTTTTTTTTCTTTTGCTCTTTTTTACCCCCAAAAACTATTAGGATCTGTCCAATAGAATCGTCATCCCTACCGATCAACCACACCTCCAATGTCTCGGTCCGCTAGGGAACCCAGATCCTACCGATCTGATCAACGCAGAGACAAACAGAATCCCCTTTAGAGCCGAGAATTTTCCTCTAGATCTGTGGAAAGATACCTTCCGCTCTTGGCCCAGACCTACCAAGGGATGGAAGGATTGGTTCTTGAGAGTCAGCCATTCAAATGAAGTTCAATGGGGCGAGCGAAAACTGGACCAGTGCATTAGACTGTCTCTTGCCGATATGCATAGGAACGAATCACTGCTGATTGCTGCATCATATTTCTGGTCAGACACACTTAATGCTTTGTTTTCGGCCATGGCCCTGCTTCTCCCACTCTTGCCGATGTGCTCATGCTCACCGGCTTAGATGTATCCACTGCCGATAGTAGTCACATATTTGACACCATACCTAGTGTTAAAGTGGAAACTCGCTCTATCGGCGGTTGGTCTGGGTACATTCAGAAGTACCGTAGAACAGGGCCTGTCAACATAAAGGAACAAACCACCTTCCTGAACATGTGGCTGGACAAATTTGTATTCTGTGGTCGATCGGCAGGGCCAACCTCTGTCTACCTATCGGCAGCAGAGAGATTAGCTAATGGTGGCCGATTTCCCCCCGGCCGATACCTACTCGGCTCTGCTTATCACCTCCTCCATCAGGTAGCCCAGAAACTATTGCTTGGTCAATCCATCGGCAACTTAGGGGGGCCTTGGTGGTTCATCAACATGTGGCTTAACCTCCATATGCACAAGCGACTGAGATTCGACCTTTTCGCACAGCGTTTCCCCAGGGATATAGCAGAGGATCATGAGTTGGATGAAGAAGAATCGGCAACCCGTCCTCCCTTAAACTATGGTGAAGCTGTCATAGCCTTGCCTGGTACTGGAGGCAATGGAGATCAAGTCAGCCGATTCTTTCAGACTCTTTATGAGGGTCTGACCAAAGAACAACGAGCGTGGATGCCTTATGAAGATCCAGACACAAGATTTCCTCTGACCTTTCACCCCTTCGACGATGCTCTCAATAAAGATCATGATGTGATGATGGCACTTATCACTCCAAGAGCTATACCAGTAAACTTTTTTGGCAGTGGGAAAGCCTCCAACCAGACTTATAAATTTTACAACCCATCGGCATTAGCCCGTCAACTAGCTTTCGGTCAGCTGCCGATTGCACTTTGTTATGCCGATGTAATAAAACCCAGGGAAACCATCACTAGTCTTCTCGAGTGGACCAGAATAGCTCAACTGTCACCAAATGCCGATACAGATGCCGATCTATCAGATTGGATCCTGTCCCTCTTCATTACTCAGGCATACAAACAATGGTGGGAAGAATGGAAAGAGCATTTGTTCTGCAAATCGGCTCTCACGTACCGCGGCATGATCGACCCCCAGTACAAAGTCCCCAATAATACTGTAAGTATTTCTAAACCGATGTTTCAATCCTTTCACTTTTACTTCCATCGGTAACTCACTTTCTGTGTTATATTACAGGTTGATAACACACCTCCATCGGTTAGCAGAAGTGGTAAGTCGATTGAGCACCTTCCATCGGGCCCGATTTCTTTGATCGGCGACAACTCTCCATCGCTGGCCGCTATAATGCATCGGGGTGTACATCTCAAGAAAGTCACCACCAAGCGGACGAAGGCATATCCATCGGTAGGTGCCTCTACTTTAGCACAAGCCTTCAAGGTAAATTTTGAAATCCTTTTGCCCATACCGATTCCATTCGTACATCTGTTACACTTGTACTCACAAATTGTTGTATCAGCAAACTGGCACATCGGCAAAGACCAGAGGTGTGACTGCCGATGCCCCCCAGTCCATCCAACCAAAGAGGAAAAGCTCCAAGAGTACCAGAACCCAGGCAAAGCGCCAGAGAACAGCAATACCTTCTCCTCCTCCAAGGTCACCGATCCCGGTGGAATCTTCTCCCTCTTCTCCAGAAGTCCAGATACAGCAAGCACCATCTCCTCCTCAGCCACAAGAAGAATTCCGCACAGAAGAACCCTTGCCAGAGGAGCCTCAGCCAGAAGACACATTGGCTGACGTGCACGAGGAAACTGCCGATCCAGCAAGCCTGATCATAACATCGGTAGTTTCCTCAATCCAGACAAGCACTGTACCCCATCAAGGTAACATATTTTCTAAGAAATCATTGCCGATGAACCTACTTCTCCCGTCCTATAATTACTTCTGTTAATCTTTCAGCTCACATAGTCTCATCGGCAACCCCAGCCGATCAGCCTGTGGTTCCATCGGCATCATCTAGTCAGAGGCGAGAGATGGCCCTGAAACAAGTAAGTCACCCAATCTCTATCTGTATTGTTTATCAGTGGTTGATCATAAAATAACTTATTTTATTTTCCTTTTCAGGAACATGACTCTCCTAACAGCTTGTTCTCCATTGCCATCTACATCTCTGAGGATGAAGGTGAGGAGGCAAGTTCTTCTCAAGCAGTTGGAATCACATCAACAGACATGAGGGCAAAGTTAGAAGAACTATCGGCCCTCCTTCATCAAGACACAGCTCAATTGGTCGATGACTCCGATCCGGCCAAGGCCGTGTTCAAGACCCTAAGAGGTCAAATTCCCGCCGATACCGAAGAAATCCTTTTTCAAGCTGTAAACCTAGAGAGCCGTCAACTGCAGTACCAAAAGGCTGCCCAGCGTCTTGCCGACAGAGCTGCTCACGCTCAGCTCTCTGAGGAAATGATGAAAGTAAAGCTCCTTGCCGATGAGAAGCACAAGAGCATCGGCATTCTGACATCCTCAGGAGATGTATTGAAGCAAAAGATTTCTGATCTATCGGCGAGAAGGGAAACCCTGTTGGCAGAACTCAAACAGGTAGAAGAAGCCTTGTCTCAAGCCCAACAAGAAGAAAGCCAACTGCCTGAAATGATCCAGCTTCTTGAACAAGAGCGAAATATCCAAGCCCGCAAAGCACTGCAGATGAAGAAGAAGGTGAAACCAGTGGAAGGTTCTGCCGATGATGACATGAAGGAAATAGAAGAAGCCAACCAGATCCGTTTGCGCGCCATATCGACGATCTAGGCGTTGTTGAACATGTGAACTCTTCATCGGCAACATACCCTGCTCTCTTCTTTCCAATCCTCTTGATATTTTGGTCTAGCCGATAGGACTGTTATCGGCACCTTTTAAAACATTGAGTTTAGCCCCAGACACACTTTGATCTAGCCGATAGGAATGTTATCGGCATTTTAAACTCTTATGCATCAACCCATATGCTTGGGTGATACTTCTTTAAATATTTGCCATTCAATGCTCTCAGAAATTCAACTCCTTCGAGAGTTTCTAAGATATAGGCATTGCCAGGAGCAGACCGATTTACCCGATATGGACCTTCCCAATTGGGAGACCACTTCCCAAATTTTGAACTTTTAGTCCCGATCGGTAAGATTAATTTCTATACTAAGTGTCCATCGGCAAACTCCTTAGCTTTTACCTTCTTATCATACCATCTGGCAACTCTCTTCTTATTCTCTTCTATACTCATCAAAGCTCTTAGCCGATGCCCCGCTAGGTCATCCAACTCGTCTGTCATCAAAGTAGCATAATCATCGGCAGCCAATTGATCTTGAAAAGATAATCGCCTAGACCTAATCTTAATTTCCCAAGGTAACACTACATCATGCCCATACACCAACTGATAAGGTGAAACTTTGATCGACCCATGACAAGCCATCCGATACGACCATAAAGCTTCATTTAACAATGTGTGCCACCTCCTAGGATTTTCTTCAATCTTTCGTTTAATGAGCTTGATGATTCCTTTGTTAGATGCCTCGGCCTGCCCATTAGCTTGAGCATAATAAGGAGAAGAATTTAATACTTTAATTCCCATACCGATTGCAAACTCATCAAACTCCCCTGACGTGAACATAGTACCCTGATCGGTAGTAATTGTTGAGGAATTCCAAATCGGTAGATAATATGCTCTTTCACAAAATCAATCATATTGGCCAATGTAACTTTCTTCAAAGGAATAGCCTCAACCCATTTGGTGAAATAATCGGTGGCAACGAAAATAAACTTATGTCCTTTGCTGGATGGCGGATAAATCTGGCCGATCAAGTCAATAGCCCATCCTCGGAACGGCCAAGGTTTAATAATGGGATTCATGGCCGATGTGGGTACCCTTTGAACATTGCCAAACTTCTGACATCCTTGACACCCTTTGAAATACTTAAAACAATCCTCAAGTATAGTCGGCCAATAATACCCATTTCTTCTGATCATCCACTTCATCTTAAATGCCGACTGATGTGCTCCACACACTCCCTCATGGATCTCTCCCATCAAACTTCTAGCCTCATCATCACCTAAGCACCTAAGAAGGATCCCATCAATAGTCTGATAATATAACTCATCTTCAAGGAGCACATACTTGGTAGCTTGAAACCGAACACGTCTCTTAACTTTCTTGGACGGATTCTTTAAATAATCAATGATTTCTTTTCTCCAATCATCGGCACTAATTGCCGATATTGCGTTTATCATGGGCTGATATCCCGAGGCATGCTGAGCCAACCGATTGGCCTCTTCATTATGCAACCGAGGATCATGCTCTAATCAGAAATCCTTGAATTCCTTTAACAGCTGCATACTCCTTTCGTGATAAGTTATCAGGACTTTGCTTCGGCATTCATAGCTTCCAGCCAATTGATTTTTAACCAGCATAGAATCTTCGAAGATTTTAACAGCATCAGCATGAACTTCCCTTAGTAATTCCAACCCCTTTATCAAAGCTTGATACTCAGCTTAATTATTTGTTGACGTGGCAACAATCGGCAAGGAGAACTCATACTTTCTTCCCCGAGGGGAAATTAACACTATGTCGATCCCTGCCCCCCGGTCACACGTGGATCCATCAAAGAAGAGCATCCAAGGTACAATTTCCAAAGTCTCCACTGTACCGCAATGTTGAGTCACAAAATTGGCCATAATCTGTCCCTTAACCGCTTTAGCTGATTCGTAACATAAATCGAATTCCAACAGTGCCAAAATCCACTTACTGATCCTGCCACTCATAATCGGCATAGACAGCATATATCGGACCACGTCATCTTTGCATATGACAGTGCATTCAGCCGATAACAAATAGTGTCTCAACTTAATACATGAGAAATAAAGACACAAACATAACTTTTCAATGGCCAAATACCTGGTCTCAGCATCAACCAATCTCCTGCTTAAATAGTAAATCACACGTTCCTTCCCTTCAAATTTTTGAAATAAAGCCGAACCGATGACCATCCCATCGGTAGACAAATATAACCTGAAGGGCTTTCCTTGCTGAGGTGGAATCAGAACTGGAGGATTTACCAAATAATTCTTGATTTCATCTAAGGCCAACTGTTGTTCTTTCCCCCAGACGAACTCTTGATCTGCTTTCAACATAAGTAAAGGACTGAAAGCACGAATTTTACCAGACAAATTAGATATAAATCTCCTGATAAAATTTACCTTCCCGATCAAGGATTGGAGCTCAGTCTTGTTGGTAGGAGCAACTATTTTGTTAATAGCATCAATGGATCTCCGACTAATTTCAATCCCCCTTTGATGCACCATGAAACCAAGGAATTGTCCTGCCGATACACCGAATGCATACTTATTGGGATTCATCTTTAAACCATGCTTCCTTGTGCATTCTAACACCTTTCGTAAATCGGCAAGATGCTTTGTGAAGTCTCTAGACTTAACGACGACATCATCAATATAAATCTCCACCAGCTTGCCGATGAACTCATGAAATATAAAATTCATAGCCCTCTGATAAGTAGCACCAGCATTTTTCAAGCCAAAGGTCATGACTATCCATTCAAACAACCCAACATGACCAGGACATCTAAATGCAGTCTTTGGAATATCCTCTTCAGCCATGAATATCTGATTGTATCCTGCATTGCCATCCATAAAGCTGATGATCCGATGCCCAGCCGCAGCATCAACTAGTAGATCGGCAACTGGCATTGGGTAGCCATCCATCGGTGTAGCTTTATTAAGATTTCTAAAATCAATGCAGACCCAAAGCTTCCCATTTTTCTTGTAAACCGGAACAACATTGGAAATCCACTCGGCATACCGACACTGCCGAATAAATTTAGCTTCAATAAGTTTGGTTATTTTGGCCTTAATATCAGGAAGAATACTAGGGTTACATCAGCGAGTTGGCTATTGATGTTGCCGAAATCCAGACTTGATAGGCAACCGATGTTCAACAATCGATCGGTCCAAACCAGGCATCTCAGTATAATCCCAAGCAAAGCAATCTTTATATTCTTTTAACAAATCGGTTAATCGCTGCTTACACTCAGAATTTAACTTAGCACTAATAAAAGTAGGCCTAGGTTTATCACCACTACCTATATCTACTTCTACCAAATCATCGGCCGATGTGAATCCCTGGCCCAATTTTCCATCATCGGCAAACCTATCCATTAGAAACCTTCATCAGAACCGACTGCTTGGATCGGTGGAATTTCATAATCGGCAACTCTGAGGAACTCCTTCTCCCAAACTTCTCCCGAGATACACCTAGTTCTCTCATAGGTATATGCTTCTGCCGATGCAATTACATAAGAAGAATCTTCCGGGACAATCTCAATCTTGTCACCTACCCACTGAACCAAGCATTGGTGCATTGTAGACGGGATGCAATAATTGGCATGAATCCAATCTCTCCCTAGCAACAGATTATAGGCACCTTTCTCACTGGTCACGAAGAAAGTTGTCGGCAAGGTTTTGCTACCGATGGTCAACTCGACACAAATTGTCCCCTTAACCGGAGACACATTTCCCTCAAAGTCCTTTAGCATCATATCAGTCTTGGTCAGATCCTGATCTCCTTTTCCAAGCTTCCGATATACTGCATATGGCATGATGTTGATAGCAGCTCCACCAACAATTAATATTTTGGTCATTGGCTGACCATCAACCCTTCCTTTGACAAACAAAGCTTTAAGATGCTGCCTTTCATTGTCGGCAGGCTTTTCAAAGATAGCCGTCATCGAATCCAGAGCCAACTAAGCTATCTGGTCGGAAAACTCCAACTCCTCATCATCGCTGGACAGCGCAAGGAATTCCATCGGCAACATAAATACCATGTTGACATCTGTCGATGTCCCTTTCCCCTTAGGATATGATTGTTGCTGATCCCCAGATTGGCCAGAGTTCTCGCCCTTGCTTAGCTCTTCTCATCTTTCGCACTGCAGCCTCCTTTTCTGTGTTTTAGTCAACCCCTCCAGACACCATGAGGGAAGTGGTGACTGCCTAGCCGATGGACGACGATATTCCCTTGACTCCATCCGATGAGTATTAGCATCTCTGCAAAATATGAATTCATCGGGAATCCGTGCATTAGCCATCTCTTCAAGCTCTTCCTGGTTCCTGGAAAATATTCAACACGATCACCAAGCCTATCGTGCACACTGAGCCTGCCTCCCAGCCGATCATGAACGAACGCTCTCCCCCTAATCGGCCCATTAAATCGCCGATCATCATTGTAATAGCGTCGATCGGACCTGTCATACCGATCATAACCATTGCATTCAGGGCAGTCTCTAACAGTGGGCAACTTAATGTTCTGCTCCCAGCAATGGATGAAGAACGAGAGTTCCAGTGATCCCTATGTCGATTCCACTCCTGTCGGCGCCTTTCTTCTTCCCGATGATAGTCTTCTTGCTAGCGCCGATACCGATCCTCACGTTGCTGCCAAGTTTCCCGAGGCCTTCTATGAGTTATCAGAATACCATATCGGGGAGGCCTTCCCGAGTTAGTTCCCTCCTGGATCAAGCCTTTTCTTTTTGCATCGACAGTAGTGACCTGATGCTGAGGATCCACCGATGTACTTTTTTCAGCTGCTTTCGATGTTAAGACCTTGGCCTTTCCCTTAGCATCTAGCATATTTGTTGGGAAAGGATGTTGATCAATCTTCATTGGCTTCTGAGTTTTGGAGCTATCAAATTTGATTCTCCCAGATTCTATAGCCGATTGCAGCTGTTGTCTAAAAACTTTGCACTCATTGGTGCTGTGAGAGGTTGCATTATGCCACTTGTAGTATTTCATCTTCTTTAACTCTTCAGCCGATGGAATCACATGATTGGGCGACAACTTGATCTGGCCTTCCTGGAGTAGAAAGTCAAATATCATATCGGCCTTAGTAATATCAAATGCAAACTTCTCTGGCTCCTTATGCCCGAAAGGGCAAGACACCGGCTTCTTATTCTTTACCCATTCTGCCAAGCCGATGACTGGTTCTTCATCAGAATCTGAGCTTGCTGCCTCATCAACAAATGACACCTTTTTGTTCCAAGCCCTCTTAGGTTCAAAGGGCTTAATATCTAGGTCAGAAATCCTCTGGACCAAGTGACTCAGGCTCTCGAACTCTTGAGAAGCATATTTGTCCCTGATATGTGGCAACAAACCTTGGAAAGCTAAATCGGCTGGCTGCCGATCATCTAAAACCAGACTATAGCATTTATTCTTGACCTCCCGCAACCTCTGCACAAAACTTTCAACCGGTTCATCATTGCGCTGTTTCAATCTGACTAAATCGGTAATCTTCTTCTCATGAACTCCAGAAAAGAAGTACTTGTGGAACTGCTTCTCTAGATCGGCCTAAGTAATCACCGAGTTGGGAGGTAACGAAATAAACCAGGTAAAAGCCGATCCAGACAAAGATGATGAAAACAAACGAACCCTCAATTCATCCCTGTTAGCAGCTTCTCCACATTGGATGATAAACCTGTTGACATGCTCCATGGTTGACGTATCATCCTATCAGAAAATTTAGTGAAATCTGGCACCTTGTACCGATTTGGAAGTGGAATCAAATCATATGCAAGAGGATACGGTGTCCGATAAGAGTAAGTGTTGACTTTGGGTTTTATCCCAAATTGGTCTCTCGTTACTTCGGCGATCTTATCGGCCCAATAAGCGTCGGCATCTTGCCGATGAGGCGGTTGCGGATCTGGCACCTATTGATACACTTCCACGTGTCTATGCGGTGCACGATCTGCATGGAACATTGGGTTAATCATTTGACCACCAATCTGCTGACCACCAATCTGTTGTCCAAGATTCATCGGCTGGTTGACCATCCCTTGATTATGGAACCCAGGTTGGATCTGGCCTTGTTGAAACCCTGTAGCCTGATGATTTCGTTGGGGCATCTGTGAAAAGACTTGCTGCCCAGGCCATCCACTACTAGCATTCATCGGCATAGGTCCTGCCGATGACTGGTAATTGGACATCATCATTGAATTGACATACCTTGGCTGAGTCATAAACCTCTGTTGCGTTGGTATTTGATTCTGCCGATGCATTAGGCATCTGGAACGTTGGAGCTTGAGAATTCCCAGTGTAAGGTCTGGCAGTAGTAGTTGTAGTATACTGGGGACTCTGATTCATCGGCATATTTGGAGGTGCCGATGCCATAGGAGCCTTGCCTCTCATATCAGTCGTCTGAGATGTACTAGGTGTCTTCAACATGAACTCTGGGGGCATACCAAAACCCCGCCAGTTAGGAGGGTTAGATCCCGACATTGCCGATGCCAATAGGTCTGTAGTGAGCTTGATCTGCTCATCTGAAGTTGATGGATTAGTCGTCATCGGCATGGATTGCGCATTAGTAACTCCTAACGTACTTGGAGGAACAGCTGTTTCTGCACCTGCAGCGGCTGTTGTAGCCGATGGAGCTGTGACAACTGGTGACCCTGGCTAATGATGAGAAGGACCAACATAATTTTGTGGCAATTGTCCCTCTTTGAAAGTTCTAGCCACGGCATTGAAAACCGTATTGGACAGCACACCAGCTTGATTGATCAAGGCACGGTTAATAGCACTATCAACCATGTCTTGAAGTTTACCAGGATTGGCTTTAAAAGAAACATGTCGAGGCATCGGCAGTGCTTCCTTCTGGATCACCTCGCCACTCCTATTTATGCTGAAGGACTTCAAACATTGTTGCTTGTAATCCTCCATAGCCTTTGCAATAGCTTGCTTCTGCTCATCTTTGAGATTAGCTTCCGTCACGGGGATGATATTCTCCAAGTCGAAATCGCTAGTCGCCATGTCGATCTTGATCTTGAATCTTGTCCCACTGGGCGTGCCAAAAGATGTGTTGATGCAAAAGCTGATCTGCAAACACAAAGGGCTAATACCCGATTTAAGCGTTAAGGCGTGCCAGCCGATTTGACCTTACTATCGGCAAAGGTGATAATTCCAATACTTTGGTCCCGACAACAACGATGCGCCCGGATGTCACGGCCAAGAGGTATTCATGCGGAACTCGAGAATACATCGAGCTTAAGTCGACGAACTCCTAAGAACTCGTAGTGAAAAAGGAAAATATGATGAAGTCGTCGAAAAAGTAGATGCTGGAATATGAGTAAAATCTTATGTTTGATTGATTGATCGATCCTTCATTACAAGGCCCTAGGGTCTACATTTATACCCTGCTCAAAGAGCTACAATCAGACACGACTAGGACTCGAATTCCAAATTAAACAGAATCCATATACAAAACGATTTAAATAACTAAGGAAAGCACAAAACTATCCTTCCGTGACAAACTGGGACACCACCATGGACCAATCGGCAACCTTCATGTTCTCCTTCTGAGTCATCGGCAGACTCCTCATCGTAGCCATCGACAAAGGCCAACGCTGACCATCGACATAAACGCGTCACCACTCATAGACTTAGTCACATTCAGCTGTCCCTTCATCGGCAACCACCTTCATCGGCAACTCCCCTGCAGACTAGTTACTGTTGCCCTATCTTGCCGATCTATACTCTACCGATCCTGGGTACGTGTCCAAAAACGGTGTCAACAATCTGGCACCTCTAGAACTTGTTCATTCTAATCTATGTGAGATGAATGAAATTTTGACAAAAGGCGGTAAAAGATATTTTCTCACTTTTATAGATGACTCCACCCGTTTTTGCTATGTTTATCTCTTGAAAACAAAAAATGAAGCGTTTAATTATTTTAAGACCTATAAAGCTGAAGTTGAGAACCAAACCTGAGAGGAAAATAAAACGGTTAAGGTCCGATCAAGATGGAGAATATTTCTTTAATGTTTTCATTCAGTTCTGTGTGGAACATGAAATTGTTCATAAGAGAATATCTCCATTCTCACCACAATCCAATAGGATTGTTGAAAGGAAAAACTGCACTCTAATTGATTGGTAATGTGATGTTGAGTACAGCGGGATTATCCAAGGAATGGTGAGGTGAGGCAATTTTGACAATGTGTCATGTCCTGAACAGAGTTCCAAGAAAGAACAAAAAGATTGCACTATTTGAGGAATGGAAAAAGAGAATATTAAATCTCTCATATTTACGTACTTGGGGTTGCTTGACTAAGGTGAATATGTCAATCAACAAAAAGCGTAAACTTAGGCCAAAAACGGTTGATTGTCTATTCCTATGCTATTCTTTCCACAGCACTAGATGTCGGCGCCAAGACCAAGCTCAACTCCACGATCATTGTTCCTGAGCATCATGGTGGATCCCATTGTCAGTGTTGTGGAGCCCACCTTTGGAACGTGCTAACCATGCAGAAGCGCTTGCCATCTTTCTTGGACCCATCAGGGGACATGTGTCATCGGTGCTACCATCTTGTGTATGATTACTTCACTGAACACATGTATCTCATGCAGAACCCCTCCATAATTGGAAGCTTAGTGTTGAGGTCCATGGATGGCTTTTTCTTCTAAGGCCTGTTTAGTTCGAAAAAATTAAGATTCTCCGTCATATCAAATCTTACGGTACATACATAGAGTATTAAATATAGACAAAAATAAAAACTAATTATACAGTTTACCTGTAATTTACGATACGAATTTTTTGAGCCTACTTAGTCTATAATTAGACAATAATTACTAAATACAAATGAAAGTGCTACAGTATCCAAAATTCAAAAAAATTACCAACTAAACCAGGCCTAAGTGGCTAAGGCACTCCACCACCTTCGTCGCACGCCTTCTTGCAGCCTCTACTCCTGTTGTGCCCTATTCGAGCCAGACAACTACTTTTCTGGGGCTGGTTCCACGACTATGCCTTCATGTGGGTTTTGGGTTCGAGCTTCTTCAACCTACGACGACGACATCAATAACATCCTTCGGTAGTCGGCATGTTTCTTCTTAAACGGCTCCACCGACCTACTGGTTACCATCGCTTTGCGCGGTCAGTCCATCCGAGTGCACACGTCTCCGACGCCCCTATGAATACCCCTCGCCGACAAAGTTGTCCTACAATGCGCCTTAGTCGACACTATTGTCTTCTTTTCAAGTCACACGGCTGATGTAATGGGGTCTTCCTTAAAGAGCCTCTATATAATATGGCTGCTTTAATATATAAAATATATTGTTGTGAAAAAAATCGCTACGAGCACACCATGAGCCGTGATGTGGACGCAATCAAGCCCTTGTTTAGTTCACCCCAAAAACCAAAAACTTTTTTAAGATTCTCCATCGCATTGAATCTTACGGCATATGCATGGAACATTAAATATAGTTAAAAACAAAAACTAATTACACAGTTTGTTTGTAAATTATGAAATCAATTTTTTGAACTTAGTTAGTCTATAATTAGACAATAATTATTAAATAAAAACAAAAGTGCTATAGCTTAAAACAAAAAGTTTTCGGAAACATGCACGTAGGGAATGACGGAGTAGGGGTGGGCCGATGGCTGGTGCTTTGCTGGCCAGAAAATTATTGGGCCTTAATAAATTGACTTGAGCCAAGGGGTGTGGGGTTTGGGCTCCATCGGGCCATGCTCCTTTAGCCAACAATCCCAACATCGCAAACATAATATTTTTACGGAAACACTCTACGTTTCCTTCCTCAACGTTCACAAATGTTTATTTTTCCTTCTTCAACTTTAAAACCTCCCTCAACTTTTCAAACCATCTAATTTGCCACTTTGGAGCAATTTCAAAGGTGGTTTTACTAATAGTGAATAGTGGTTTACTACGGTGACGATGATTTTATCTTTTTCTTTTTAAAAAAAATTATTTTCGCTGAATCTTTGAAATCATAGTAAATCAAAGAAAAATTATAAAATAGAAAATTGAATTTTTCTTGGACTTCATATGAGTAGATCTATCACTGAGTTTTTTCTATGAAGTTTTTGTCTTTTTATTTTTTATATTTTTTGGCTAAATCTTTAAAAAATTATAGTAAATTACAGAAAAAACATAAAATAAGAAATTTAATTTTGTTGGACTCCACATATAATATGGTATGCTATAGTCTAATAAAATAAATATAGAAGCTAAAGGTATGAATTATTTCAATTAATTATAGAAAAGCATATATCTAAAGCTACAACAAACAAATTATACTAAAACATACCATATTATATGTTCATTGTATAGATATGCTCGTTTGTAGTCTAAAAAGTTAGATTTTCTATTTTATGATTTTTCAAAGATTTAGCTGAAATAAATAAAAAGAAAAGGACAAAACCTTCATAGCAAAACCTTTGTACTAAAGTATAGTATATGTTTACTGTGTAAATCTACTCATATGGAATCAAATAAAATAGGATTTTCCATTCTATGATTTACTATGATTCTTCAAAGATTTAGCCGAAATAAATAAAAAAGAAAAAGAAAAAAATCACCGTCACGGTATCAAAACCACCATTTACTATAGCAAAAACCGCCTTAAAAACTGCTCTATGCGGTAAAATGCATAGTTTAAAAAAATTAAGGAAGGTGGTTTGCCCGGTTTTAAAGTTAAAGAGAAAAATCGCATGATAAAGTAGATTTTTTCCTATTTTTAGCAATCTCATTCACGTATGCCATCCAGCCCTAGATCAATTCCAAATTGCGATATACAGGAAGCGCGTGCTCCGTATGTGAACCCAACCTGATCGAGTCCATTGGATATGTTTATGTAGCACATCTTTGAGGGGTTTATATATTTCCTCCTTTTTGAGTCTAGCATGATCTTTGCTCTCGGCAATGAGGATGTAATGCTAATTGCATTTATGATGCACCCGTGTTTAGTTTCATTTAGTCCCTAGACTAAAGTAACTTTAGTCCTAGCCTGTTTGGTTCTATGGACTAATTGCCATTGAAGCTACTGAAAAAAAAAGACCAAAACGCCCCTATTAGATGCCCCTTATCCTTGTCTCTGTGTAATAATGAGGGGTGAAGCTGTCCTTCTACCACTTTAGTCCCCTCTAGTCACCCCCTTGAGGACTAAACGACTAAACTAGTTTAGTCATTTTTTTAGTCACCTTATTTGGCAATTTAGTGACTAAAAGGGGGCCAAAATCAGGTGACTAAACTTTATTCACCTTGAACCAAACATGGCCTAAACTTGACCAAAAGAAGTATGAGTCAGGGACACACTTACATGCAGTTGTAGGCTATATGTATAGACTCTTTATGATCATAGAGTTATATAAAATCAAATCATTTTCATTGAAATATATCTTGATAGTACACTTATTTAATATATTTCTCAAGAAACTAATCAGATATATAAAAAACAAATTTGGTTTAAAATAAAATTAAAATGAACTATAGCTTACAATAGAGAGACAGTAATAAATATACCTGAAATAAGAAAAAATAAAAAGAAAGAAAACAAAAAACAAGGCAACAAAAAAAAGAGGAAAACCTACAAAGTCACGGCGCAAGAAAAGAAGGGAAGCAAGAAGCCCTCTTTCCCAAAAAGGTCAGCCTATAGCACAAATGATAAGTTGGGCCAACATAAGAAAACAAACCACACATGTTGTCCAAACCGAAACCAGCCCACAATAATGATGGGCCTGACAAAGCAAAATTCAACCAAGACGAGAAAAGTAACTAGATTATAGCTAGATAATATTCCTCTCAAAAAAAGTTAGATAATATTTTTCTCTAAAAAAAGTTAGATAATATTGTTTAGTAATCTTGTTCCCTGTAAGGACATCCGGTCCCAAATCAATTCCAAATCGTGCTATACAGGTGCTCGGTAGCATGAAATCCGTCTGAATGCGTGTGGACATCAGCCGGTGGCCCCTACCAAAATCTTGCTCGAGGTATATATGATTGAGCGGCCATTATATATTTTTGTGGAGGTGGTGCAGTAGGATACTTCGCAGCAACTCGGGAGATCCTACTTGCAAGTACTATACTAGTTCGTACTTCGTACGATGCGCGGCAAACCGGCACGCGATCGGTCGGACACCGGTGGTCACTCAACTCAAGCAAGGGCCAGGGTTGGGTCAGACGGTCAGAGGTGTTTCGACACTAGGGCTTTGTTTAGTTCCGAAAATTTTTTGGTTTTCGAAACTATAGCACTTTTGTTTTCATTTAACAAACATTATTCAATCATGTAGTAACTAGGCTTAAAAGATTTATCTCGCGATTTACAGGTAAACTGTGCAATTAGTTTTTATTTTCGTCTATATTTAGTGCCCCATGCATATGCCTCAAGATTCGATGTGACGGGAAATCTTAAAAAGTTTTTGGTTTTTGGAGTGAACTAAACAAGGCCGACTAGCTCGACGCAGTTCCCCACTTGCTCGCGCTGCATGCAGCTACCTTTACCTAACCCGGCTACTAGCTCGGGCTCAGCAGCGTAGCAGCCATGTTCCCGTCTCCATTTCTGAAACGAAGACGAAATCAAAATAAAAATTTAGAATATCATTTTATAACATAGGAACAAAAATATTCACGTTTCTAAAACATAAATATCTCTGAGACATGGAATATGGAAATAGGAATATAGGTCATGTTCCTGTTTCCAGGCTGCTAAGCTCAGCAGCATACCAACGTCTGTCATGTGTGATCTGGAATCAAGCAGAAGCAGGCTTTGGAACCTGATGATATGCAAACATGGGAGCAATAGCTTCGTCCACCTGATTGATTGAATGATTTCTACACTTTCTTCAGCCGCGGCTACGATGGGACGTATAGTAGTGTGGCAGAACCTCCTGGATCAAGTGGCCCACATACACCCATCGTTGTCTCAAAGACTTCCGATCGGCGTGTACGAGTTCCAAGTGACTCAAGAAGTCTGTCGGGTGTCCTCGGGAAACCCGAATCATCCACGTTACATTCTTTTCAGGAATTTCCTCATCAAGCATCACAGTATTACAACATTTCATAGATAAGAGAAATCAGAGTAAAAGCGGAGAGATTACATAACATAGATTGAAACTTAAGTTCAACGGTTACAAACCATAAGTATTTAATACATAAAAGGTTCGGAACTTATTATTACATAAACCATAGATCACACAACAAGTTTTACTTGCCCAAGGTCACACATCAGATTCCTCGTCATCACTTTCCTCCACAAGAGTAAAGTAACAACGACCATCAAAAGGATTATCAAAAGGTTCACCTGCAACAGGGGTTAATAAACCCTGAGTACAAAAGTACTCAACAAGACTTAACCGACTATAAAAGGAGATGAAGACTCAGGTATGCAGGCTATAGGGATTCAAGGTAAAGTTTTAGCAAGATCAAAGCATTTCTTTTGCATAAAAGCTTACTAAGAGTAAAACCTACTTTCAAGTTTTAACTCAAGGTCATTATTTATGACTAACCAAAACTATTATCAAACTTGCATAAGCATACCACATCTCCCTTATACCAAAGATTCACTTATTACTACGATGATGGTACGAGGATTGAGGCTCCATATCCGAGGAAACACGGCGATTCGAATCGATTAAACCCAGCTGGGGATTCAGTACCACACGACATATGTAGAACTTAATCTTGCATATGTCAACCTTTTCTATAGATCCTCCCATACAAGAACGGGTCCAGCGTCACCCGAGAGTACAGTACACCACCATCCTACAGCCAATCTAGATGTTTCCCGGTCATCTCAGATCCGTAAGGTGGGTACACGCTACTCTCGCCATCTCTCCACTCCCAGTACGCGGTTAGCCGTTCTCAAGTATCGGAATAGCTATAGGTAAGGCTTACCAGCGCATGTGGGCTGTACTCAAAGGTCTCAATCACAACAGGCCAACAACGGTACGGTCCTTAATCGACACAGTTGGGGACACTACTTTAAGACTCTATTCTTAAAGCAAGTCCACCGACCGGTCTCACATTGAAACATTATTGACCATAAAAGTATTCCACAACAACCCTTCAAACTTTCTCATTTGAAAACCTATCTAATAAGCAGGGCTAAGCATACTAAGCATTTTCATAAAGCAAGTATCAAGGTTAATATGGAAATCATCAAGGTAGATAATGCAGCAAATAGGATTCACTCAACTCCTATTCACCTAATGCATCATATTAACTCAAGTGATATAAACAACTTTATGAAAATACAAGGATAGGGTTTAATGTCCGGGGCTTGCCTTGACCGGAAGGGAAGTTCGGCAACTCAGCAAAACCCGAAGGATCCACAAACTCGGAAGCAACCCACTGAGGATCAGATTCTTCCGGAGCGTATTCTATACGTAAAAGTGCATATGCATGATTATGATACACTCATGGCATGATAAAGACAGGTTACATGTTCTTGGATGATACAACAAAATATGATTATCTCGAGTACAATTTACCTTCATGATAAAGAAATAAACTAATCTAGCTATCAAAGCATGGATTATTACTAAACCAATTTTATCATCTTTATTAAACAAGATTGTGAAGCTATCATACCACAAAGAGTATTTATATGAAATAAACCATAACCAGGGGGCATATCATGCTAAGTAACCACTGGTTGCCAATCAATCCAAAACATCACACAAAGCCTAAAGGAATAATTATTTCTATTTCTTTTATAATTATTTTAAATAGCTTTATTAAGAAATAGATCATACTTAATCAAACAGAGCTGAAATTATTCCTGAAGCTAGATAACAGTAACACAAGTTCACATATTAAATTTCATGATTTTTGGATATACCCATAAATTATTAAAATTCATAGAAGGCTTATCTATTAATAAACAAAGGCAATTTATGTATACCTGAAAATTACCAGAAAATAAAACTTAACATTTTTTTTATGCTCTATCCATTTTATGGAAGCTATACAAAAATTTTCACAATTTTTGAATCAGCACATGATTTAATACATAAAATCAAACATCAATCACTTTTGAACAAAAAGGAAAAAGAAAAAGAAAACAACGCAGTGAAAAGGCCTGGAAACTGGGCCGCAGACCGGCCCACATCCGCACTTCCGGCCCGCATCCGCTCTGCGCGCGCGCCCTCTCTCAGCGGGACACTGACAGGTAGACCCCGCCTGTCAGTTCCATCCCCTACACGCGCGGCGGCTCGGCCGCGACTCCGGCGGCCGATAGCGAGGTCCTCGGCCTCCGCGCGCGCGCGCATCGGCTCCGCCTCACTTCCGCGGATCGATCTCTACCCCTCACTCGCGCTCTACCGCCCTCTGTCTATCGCAACCACGTCACCGGCGGACGGCCGCCATGGCCGACTATCGGCCGGCCATCAGGATACGATAGAGCGCAAGCCGACGGTCTAGCGAGCTTCCACAGGGGTTGGGGAGGGTGGTGCTCACGCTGCAAGGCTCGGGGAAGCAGCTGAAGTCACTGGCGACGGAAACAGTGTCGTCGGGCGGGAGCTCCGGCTCCGGCAAGCTTGTTCCGGTGACCCTGCTCACACTCAAAGAGAGGGATCGAGCGCATAAGCAACCGGGGCACGGAAGGAACTTGAAACAGTCGCCAGCGGGGTGTGTCACTCACTGGAACACCGTGGCCACGCGAAGAACTCCGCGGTGGCGGTCTCGGCCGGAGCTGGAGAAGAGGGAGGAGCTCTGGCGTTTGAGGGGGGTTATGGAGTGAGCTTGGGGTTGCGCTGGGTTCGCAAAGAAGTGGCGAACCTCGTGGACAGCTTCAAGAGGGTTGAAAGGAACCGAGCACGGCGAATTTCAAGGAGAAGCTCGTCGGGTTTCCTTCGGCCGTGGATAGCAAAACGACCGGCGTCGTCCACGTCGGTGCGCAAAAAGGAGAAGAGAGCGAGCCCAGGGCGTCCACGTCACCTGGTGACCCTGGCAGCAAGCAGCTGCGTGCCCTCCCGCACGCAGGCGGCGCTGCGCGGGCGGTGGCCGCGCTTGGACAGAGCACCGAGGTCCACATCGACCACTGTTGCCGACCCTATCCTTCCCCCTCTTTGTCTTTTGTGAAAATCGGCCAAAGTTTGAACTAAAGTCAAATTTTCACCAAAACAAAAGTGGTGCAAAAATTTGTGAGCTACAAAACATCTTTTGGTGGCCAGAGCTAATTCTGAGTGGAAATTAGCTAAATTTGCCAAACAGTTTTGAAATTCAAACTCAATTCAAAGAAAATCAAAATTTTGAATTGGGGCAAATCAGAAATTCTAAAATTACTTTTGATTTTGCATAACAACTTGAAAAACTTCCAACATGAAAGTTGTTCAACTTTTCAAGCCCTACAACTTTCATGTTGACCATTTTTCAAAATTGCAAACAGATTTTGAATTGGAGATTTAAGTTTGAAAAGGGGACACTTTCCGGAAATCTGTAATTTCAAAATTACTTTGAATTTTGTACTGAAACTTTAAAAACTCAAAACACCAAAGTTGTACATCTTGACAAGACCTACAACTTTGATTTTGAACTCAACTTCAAATTTTGTTTGGTTTTTGAATTGCACAAAAGGGGGCAAATCTAGGGTTTTGAAAACTAGGGTTCCCCCCCCTAAGCTTTTCGAAAAACTTTCACCCATGGTTTTTAAACTCCAAAACAAGCATCCATACATAAAATAAACACACTTTAATTCTTAAGCACATTCAACCAAATTTAAACTTATTTTAAGTTAATGCATCAGGGTTTACTTAACAATAAACTATGCAATGCTCATGATGACATGTCATGTTTTAGTTCGCTTAACACGAGAGTGTTACAAGTAGTATAGTATAGTATAAGTATAGTATAATATAGTAAAATATAGTATAGTAATTGAACCTCTGTTCTAAATTATAATAACTTTTGGTTTTTTAGATTCGTAGTTTTTGTTACGTATATGTCTATACATATATGATAAAAGCTATGAATCTAAAATATCAAAATATTTTATAATTTGTGACGGAGGAAGTAATTAAGAACAAAACGTGAGCTAAAGCTCGAATCCATGTCAAAACGACCATGAGTAGTAGGCAGCTCGTGGTGCACACTGCACAGTGTCAGTGTGTCTGTGACTTTTAGTTTTGACCACTGGCTTCACCTATTTGCATGGTCGACACCCCCGTCTCAATATAATCAAACATGGAACAGAGGGAAACACCAGTCAAGGGTAAAAAGCATCAGACTTTACAAAATTTTCCACCGTTGGGTGGGATGGTCCACGGAATCAATAATTCACCGTGGTCTTTTGTGTTTTGTGTTACTAGGGATGAAAACGGATCGGATACGGACGGATGTCATATCATATTTGTTTTCATATTTTTGGTCGGATTCGGATTCGAATACGGATAATATCAATTATGTCGGATAAGATATGATTGATGTCGACATCACAAATATATGATTTAAGTATTCGGACACGGATACGGTATCGGATGTTGAATATTCGGATTCGGATACGGACAGATCTAAACCCCTCTAAACGAATTCGGTCTCGAATACGGTCGGAAAATATCCGTACCGTTTTCATCCCTATGTGTTACTATAATTGCACAGTTTTGTTGTGTCTTCCTCAATTGGATGGATTTCATGAAATTCTCCGATGGTTTTGAATGAAAATCAAGAACATGAGCAGAAGTTTTTCTCTTTCAATCTGCGGTGAAATTTTGTAGCTAGCCGTTCTCTCTCATGCTAACTCCAAATGATATGTTTTTTTTCTAGTTTTTCTAAAATCTTGATCTACCAATTTTTTTCTCTCTCATGCTAACTCCAAACTTCTCTCTTTTCTCTCTTTGTAAACCTTAACGTGACAAACTCCATTCGTTTGGGTTTCCATTTCTATAAATTAAATAAGTAAATTTCTCTAATGCATTTTTTTAATTCTTATGCCATTCAACTCTTAACCTCATCAACACAAAAACATAGCAACAATTACGGTTAAAAATTGTCGTGATAAATATTATTTTGTCTCATCTTGATTTCTATATTTGATCATTTTGTGGATTCATGTTTATGTTATTCTAGTGGATTTGTTCTTTATTTGTGATAAATCTGAAAACTGAATGAAAATGTTGTGCTTTGTTTTTTGATCATTTTAGTCACTCTAAAAAAAATTCTTAACAACAAGACCATTTTTACCATTTTATGACCATTTTAGACAGCTGGTAACTCTAGCTGCCTCTTTAGATCCAATTATACATGCAGTGACACTGTTTCAAATCACCTCTAGATATTGGGAGTGTTTTAGAGGAGGCTGAAGACACCAGTCGCCTCTGGAGTCTGGATATCGGTTCCTATAGGCGAAATTCTCATAAAGCATCTCCAACAGTTTGGCAAAGTTTATTTTCCAAATCTTATCGTTTGCCAACTTCCAAAATAATATAGGGAGGAAAAAAATCTCATCTCTAATAGTTTGGTAAATTTTGTTTCTAAAAACCCAAAAAAACCGCTAACGAAACGAAGAGCCCCGCTAAGCGAACGAAGAGCTCCGCTAAACATGAGGAGAAAAGACCGATGCCAAATACAGAGCCCGCACGTATATTTGTGCATTAGACAGGGAGATATGTCAAGTTAGAAAAGATAGGGAATTGGGATGCCAAACTATTGGAGAAGGGTTTTCCTCATTTTGCTAAAAAAATTATGGATGAAAAGTCATTTTTCAAACTGAGATGCTCTAGACATTTCTTAGTAGTCTTCTCTAAAAAAGGACACTTTGGAAATCTTTTTTTATGGTAGCAAGCATGTGAAGTCATGTTTCTTGGTTTTGTGTTAGCAATCCTGTTGTCTTTTTCAGGTTTCAATCGTTATCAACATGTTTCCATTTGAATTGGATCATTTTTTATATCCCATGAATCCCGTTTTCGTTGCTATTCTTGGTCGTCTCAATTTCGACCATAAATTGTAAACGTGAAAATTGGTATCCCATGAATCCCGCCTCTTTATTTCCTCATCGGCAACAAGCAAATAGAAGCATTGTGGCTATTGCTCTTCCTCCTTGCTCCACGTCCTCCATCGTGGTCCTTTAATATCTCACAAAAAAAACATGACGACATCATAAGTTAATAACCAGCTTCCTGTGGTATATACTAGCCGCCATCTGGTCCATGGAAAATAGCTTTTAGTCTTTGAACCTCACTCATGGCAAACCTTAGCATGACCTCTGAAAGTTCAAGTCCCCGACTTGACATGAGTGCTTGTATTTTTATGCATTTATTTTAGGTTTTAATGGCGCTATGCTTTCAGTGGTAGGCGACGTGTCCGTCGATAGCAAGTCGTCTGTGGTGACTTTGTTAATCTCAAGATTTGCTGGTCTGCGACTCTAACTGGGTCTCGCAAAAAAAAAAACACTACTCAATGCTTCCCAAATTTGATCTAGGTGAGCTTATCACCCAAATCAGTCAGCCATTCAACAATTTTTTTCTCACAATAAATTAGCAAACAATACTTTCAGTTATATCTTTTCAGCCAAACGAATAGATGCTCATAACTTGTTCTAGAAATTTCTAGGGTCAAAGTCAACTACACAATATTCTCCCAAACTGTCATGCTGCTAAATTTTAGGGGGTGTTTGGGACTGCTCCACAAACTCTGCTCCATAAACTCCACCATGGAGCAGCTCCACCAAAAACTGGAGTTTGTGGAGTACCTCTTTAGGTGCTCTCACAACTCCACTCTTTTTCCTCGAACTGAGTGCGTGGAGCTGAAACCGTTTGGCTAAAAAACGTGGAGCAGAGCTGAAAAACGTGGAGCTGAACAGTTCCAAACACCCCCTTAATGTAGATGCCAGATTTCTTCTCACTTATATGATTGATTTGTCAACTCGCTCGTAAGCCAACGTACTAAATATGACATGAATATACATGCTATTAATATTTATCAAATCATTAGGACAATGATTACTTGATCATGCATTCAGAAAAAAAAGATCAACATAGTTTCTTTAAAAAATATATATATATGTCAAGGGGGTATTGCTCCCCACACCTGAATTTTTATTTCAAAACTTGGAGGCGAAAATTAATAGTGTTGCTTGTTCTTCCAAAATCTCTACATTACCGTACTAACGTATCTCTTTATCCCAACCCCATCTTGGGGAACTTAATTACATATCAAACCTGATAGATCCCGGTCTAGCTAAGAATACAATCTTTACATGCAAAAATGAGCAAAGCAAAAGGTTTTGCCGAGTCTCTACGTATGATACGATATGAGACGACGAGCAAACAGACTAGATCGACCGTGAGAATTGTCACCAAATGATGACCGATCTTGGTCGGCTGCGGCATGCCGGCATGCGATATCAGCAAGGGTAGGATGCCATGTGCGCCGCCAAGCACGGCGAGCCCCTCCAAACTCTGGCGTGCATCTTGAGCATCTCCCTCGCCCTCTCCCTCGGCCGGTCGCCGGCGGCGCCGGCCTGCACCAGGTACAGCAGCCTCGCCACCACTCCGACGGCGAGCATCTCCTGCAGCACCGCGGGGGTCGCGGAGTGCCTGGCCACCGCGTGCAGCGCGCGCACCGCGCTCTCGGTGGCCGTGGCGGACAGCCGCGTCGCGGCTCTCGCAACAACCGCCAGCCCTGCCGGGTGGGCCACGAGCTCCAACCGCCCTTCCGCGCAGCCGCAGAGATGGTCGATGGCAACCGCCGCGAGCTCCCACGCCCGCTTGCCGTTGCTCCTGCCACCGCCGGCACCGCACCCGTCGCCGAGGAGCAGCTCCACGAGCGCCGCCACGGCGCCGGCCTCGACGGCCTTGATGCGGTTCCGGCCCCACGGGCAGAGCCGGCAGAGCACGTGGAGCGCCACCTTGATGGCCTTGGGCGACAGCGTCCTGTCCGCCACCACCTTCACCACGCCCTCGACCAGCTCGGTGCTCGCCGTCGAGCTCAGCCGCGAGGGCTGCATGGCCGACAGCGCCGCCTTGAGCAGGTGCATCGCGTACGTGCGCGCCCGGTAGCTCGGCCAGCGCCGCAGCACGGACGCCAAGGCGTCCACGAAGTCGTCGCTGCTGTCCAGGACTCTCTTCAGGCTCGCCTCTGAGAGCTTTAGAGAATGCAAGATGCTCAGAGCCGCCTCCTCCGGCGAGCACGCCTTGGGCGAGCCCGGCACGCCACCGCACGTCGATTCCTCTTGGGAATGGGATTGGGATCCGCATCCGCCGAGGAGAGGCTTGGACGACGACGACGACGTGGTAGCGGCGTGTTTCTTGACGACGGACACGAGGAACTCCACGGCTTCCGGCACGCCCTCGACGCAGCGCCGGTTGCGGTCGCTCTCGCCGACGATGTCCGCGAGCTCCCTGAGCGCGGCCATCAGCTCCTGCTGGCCCTGGCCACCACCAGGTCCACCACTACCCTTCTTCTTGGCGCCATCCACGATCGCGGCGACGCGGTCGGCGTCGACGGGCGGGCGCGGGGTCGGGAACCGCTCGACGGCGTGCGCGGCGCACCAGGACTGGATGAGCCGCCGGAGCGTGTGGTTGGGCGTGGGCTCCAGGTCGTCGGCGCCCAGCGGCAGCTTGGTGACGGGGCAGTCGCCGTGCCCGTCGGTGAACACCCAGCGCTCGATGCTGTCTCGGTCGTAGGTGATCCCCGACGACAGCGTCACCGGGTCCCGCATGACCTCCAGCGAGATCGGGCACACGAAGAACTTGGGCACCTCCACCGGAGCCGGCGCCGGCGACCGCTCCATGGATCGTTACCCTTGCGCGTGTGGACACGTTTTCCTGCGCACCTACTATCTACGCATGAAGGTAGCTAGAAAGCTAGGCTCGAAGTGGGAGAGGGAGAATCAAGCCTGTGGTCCAAATGGGGAAGGTTCTGGAGCAGAATGAGACGGGGGACGAAGAAGCTTTTATACAGGAGAGGAAGAAGATGAGAGATGAGCCGCGAGGTTCACGATCACGGCCAGCAAGTGGGTGCCGGTCTTGGTGCAGTGCCAGTGGTGGTTTGACGCAGGTGGTGGTTGATCCAGCGCAGAGCTCTCTGGTTGGTGTGGAAGAGAAAAAATATGGCGGCCGCGCGGGAAGCGAAATTAATAGGGGAGGGAATGGGATCACCGATGGCGGAGCGGGATCGGAGCGGACAGCGGAGGTCCACCGGCGGGTCGTACATGGTTGCCGGACGGCGCGGGGCGGCCACCGCGAGGGCGCGAGCACGGACCACGAAATGTTCCGCGCCTTTGACCTTGCTGCTGGTTTTTTTATTGTCTGGGCCTACCCGTCGGCCGTCGACTCTTCCTTCACTCGACTCATCATGGCTTCGCCTCGCTGCCTTTGACAGTTTCTGGCGTCAGCTGCTGATCAGCTCGGAAAATTTTCAAGCTTCAGTGTTCAATTGTACAATAATGCGTACCGAATTAATGCCTGTGCAGTTCATGGTTGGGGTTGACACAAAATGCCTGCAGTTTCTCTGGGTCATCGGGTCGACACAGCAAAATTCATCCAATCAGTTATTTGGATTTCATTCAAAGAAAGAAATACAGAACGAAAAAAAAAACAAGAGTGTGGACCCATCGGGTACCCCTTAATAATACCTAGAGACAAGACTCTTCATTTTTTTTTTGTGTGTTTCATATTAGTTGACATATTTTATCTTTTTTCAAAACACAAACATTTCTATACCTTTTGACCATCATTTTTTAGAAATTTATAGTTTAACATGATAATTTTTATGTTTTTAGATTCACAATGTGAAAATATACAATTCGCACATTGTTAAACTATACTAAGAATTTATTGGAGCTAATGATCGAAATAGAAATATTTGACTTAGAAGAACACTAGAATGACAACTAATTTGAATAGAGGGACTATGTTGCTTTATTTCTTTTCTTTTCCTACAAGTTGGACATATAAATAATATGGGTGGTGTGTAACAACCAAAATAGAGTTAATTGGATTCACGTACGTGGTAACTTAGGATGTGTTAGCTAGCTAATTTCTTATTCATGAGCTAATTGTTAGCGAGCTAATTGTAGCTAGCTTAAAATTAGTTCTAGTGTATCCAATTATGAGTGCTAATAGGACTAATTTTTTAAGCTAGGTTTTCAACTAGTTAGTCAGCTAGCTAGCCAACCATAGATAAATCGAACCAAATTTTAGCTTAACTACCAATAACTAGCCATGTATCAAACAATCCCTAAAACACTACACGAGTGCCAATATACTATAGTATAACATAAATCCAATAATGTATCCTTGGTAATATTATTTTGTGGACAGTGTTTCGGGGAAAGGAGCAACGTACTAACAGTTACGTCTTTTTCGAGGAGCCCACACATCTGGTAGGCATTTGACCCATCTCACATTTCAACGCAATGGACCTAGCGTTCGTTAGTCTCTGTGTTATTTTAGCATATATAAACGTCACGTGCCATATATATGATCGATCTCGCCGGCTTAGCAGCAAATACTCTATCAGTTATTTTACCACATGTAGTGGATTATCTATCACAGTTCCGTTCCAACTTGCGCCATGCCATCGTCATTGTCATCGATCGGATTAACCTAACCTGGTCAGGTCTTAGCAATTGTTCCGTTATAGAAAAAGTAGAAATGTATGCATGGTCGTCGACGACTCGTCGTTAGACTGCTACCTACGTCGTTGTTTATGTACCGCTGATCACCACCAGTGAGTAGTTGAAACATTGTACTGTGTGCACCATCACAAATAAATTTAGAAAAGCACGAATAGTCGTATATGTAGGCTACGTTTGGCTGGATTACGAAACCTGGATGTTAATTGTTCACAATTCCATTAGCTATTTCATTTGTTTGGTGATAGAAGTACGTATTATTAATTGCTCCATCGGGCATATAAACAACGGTATATATATAAACAAGTAAAAAAGATGTTTCTATGAACTCCATCAGGGATCGGGCATTATTTTGATCTTTTGCAATTCACAAACTGGTAAGGGCGTCCTCAATGAAAATAGCCTGTCGCTAGCTATTTATATTTTTCAGAAATGCTATATGACACATGTGTTTTTTTTCTAGATCGGGTGATTAGGCCGTTTTTCATTAAGAAGTGGAGTAACCAAGTGTTACAAGAGACTTGCTGCAGCGGCGAGAAGCCAAAACAAGCAAGGAAGGAAACCTACGCTACTGGAAGTCAAAGAAAAGTGTTACAAAACAACATTTTGCAGCGACTAGAGAGCCGATGGCACCGCAAAGCTTTGGTAGCCAATAGAAACCCAATCCTCCGCCTCAGCCTCCACTACCATGAATTGTTGCGTGGTGCTTCTAGGTAGTCCTCTACTGAAGGTGATCTCGTTCCTTTTCTTCCAAACGATCCAGGACAGTAGCAGAAAAATGGAATCGAACATTGGCCTGGCAGAACTGTCCAGTCGAGCGCGCTGCCGCAGCCACCAGGAAGCCACGGACTCACTATGTTCTGAAACGCAAGACTGCAATCCCAGTGGGAGAAGCATTGCTGCCCAAAGCGTCCTAGTGATAACACAGCCAAGCAACAGATGCTGCGCAGTCTCAGGCGCTTGGTCACAAAGGGCGCAGGTATCGGACGTTTGCAGACCATGTCTCCTTCGACGATCGGCTGTCCAAAGTCGGTTGTGCAGCGCCAGCCACGCGAAGAACTTGACGCGCGGCGGAGGCCGCGCCTTCCAGAGCTCCCGGGCGCCCAACAGGGCAGTGGAACCAGCGAAGAATGCCCTGTAAGCCGATGACGCCGAGTATGTGCCATCCGCGGACCATCTCCAAACGAAACGATCAGATTGCAGAGGGTCGAGAGTGTCCCCTGGCAACATCTCCTAGACCTGCAAATATTGACATAGAACCTGTGTTGTTAGAGCTCCCCTAATGTCATTTACTCATCTATTGTGCGTCAGTGCATCCTTAATAGTTCTTTTTCGACCGGTGCTCTGAACAAGTGTGGCGCGTGGCGGCACAACGGTCCAGCCGGTAGCCAGCTGTCAGACCAAAAGGCGCCAGTTTCGCCATCTCCAAGGCGCACGACCATGCTCACAGCAGCCATTGTCGCGACCGTGTTCTCCAGGCGCGCTGGTAAGTTCACCCAGCAGCATTGCGGCTCAGCTCGGCGTAGCCACTCCCACCGGAGCCGTAGGGCGTAGCCGAAGTAGCGTAGATCCAGGACGCCTAGCCCTCCAAGGTAAGTGGGTCTACATACCGTCTCCCAGGCCAGCCGGCATTTGCCACCAGAAACTGTGTCATTGCCGGACCAGAGAAACGCACGGCGTCGCTTATCTATCTGAGAAATGGCCCAGCTGGAGAGGCAACATGCAATGCTTACATGCACAGGTATGGCTGACAGGGTCACTTTGGTGAGCAGAACTCTTCCGGCATTTGTGAGAAGCCCGGACTTCCATGTCGGAATTCTTACCGCGACACTGTCAATCAGAGCCTGTTCGTCAGCGCGCCGCAGCCTCCCTAGTGATAGCGGGACGCCCAGGTACTTGCAGGGGAACGGTGCCAGGACGCATGGGAAGACTTGCATGAGTTGGGCAATCTCGTCCTCAGAGCAATGGATCGGCGTGGCCGCACATTTGTCTACATTGGTGACTAATCCTGAAGCTCCAGCGAAAAGAGTGAGGATCTGTTGTAAATTTGTGAGGTCCTCAGCCGACGGTGAAACCAGCACGACCAGGTCATCGGCATAAAGAGAAGTGCGATGCACAATTGAATTCCCGGGTAGTGGGGCAAGGACCCCCTGACGATCGGCCTCACGTAAAAGAGAGTTTAGGGCTTCCATTACAAGAACAAACAGCATTGGGGAGATAGGATCCCCTTGCCTGAGCCCTCTAGCATGTGCAATCCTTCTTCCGGGTCTGCCGTTAACGAGTACCTTCGTGCTTGCCGTTGACAAGAGCATTGATATCCAATCTGTCCATCTCCTGGGAAACCTGATGTGTTGCAGAACTTCCAAGAGGATAGGCCAGGCGACCGAGTCAAAGGCCTTTGCAATGTCGACCTTGATTAGAACCGATGGGAAATGCTTTGCATTTAGCCACCAACATGCCAGCTGCACACTTCTGAAATTGTCATGTATAGATCTGTTCTTGATGAATGCACTCTGGTTAGCTGCAACCATGTGTTCCAGCTTCGGCGCCAATCTCCGTGCCAAGCATTTGGCAAACAACTTACTGAAGCTATGCATCAGACTGATTGGCCTATAGTCCTTGAGACCGACCGGTGAGTGTGTTTTACGGATGAGGACCATGAGAGCATCATTGAGAAGATAAAAACTTCTAGCATCAAGCGACCATAATGCGTTGAATGCATGAATTATATCCACCTTGATCGTTTCCCAGATGACCTTGTAAAATAATCCAGTGAAGCCATCGGGCCCCGGAGCTCGGTCTAAGGGGAGGTCTTTAACAGTTGCCCAGATTTCATCCTCAGTGAAGCAGGCATCCAACCCCGATAGGTCCAGATTGGGTAATAGATCATCTAGGTTGAGTGTATGTTCACGGAGAAAGGGTGTGCCTAGAATGTTGTTGTAGTAGTCAAAAATGAGGTCAGATTTTGCTTCATCATCAGAGAACCAAACCCCATTGTGTTGCACAGCCGCAATGTAATTTTTCCTTGCTCTATGACATGCCTGGAGATGAAAAAATTTCGTGTTGGCGTCCCCTTCTTCCAGAAATCGAATACGCGATCTGTGACGCGCAATTGTGCGGGCCATTGAAGCCAGGCCCGGGCACCTGCGCTTTAGGTCTCGCCGCATTGAGCACTCTTCATTGGACAGAAGACGGCGCTCCTGCGCAACATCCAGCTGAGCGATGAGTTCTTTTGCCATAAAAAGCTGAAGTCTTACACTCCCAACGTGCTCCCGGCTCCAGTTCTTGAGGGCCTTGGCGATTAGTCTGAATTTGATATCTAAGGCCCTGCAAGCATCGACCCCTCCGACCGGCACAGCCCAAGCTTGCGCGACTATCTCTTGGAACCCAGGTAGCCGCGCACAGAAGCCTTCAAAGCGGAACCTGGGCTAGGCCCAAGAGTTATGCTGCAGATTAAGTAGCAGAGGCGCGTGATCAGAGCACTGAGAGGAGAGCGACCGTAGGTGATGGCAGGGGAACGCCTGAAGCCATGATGTCGTTGCGAAAGCCCGATCGATACGTTCAAGCATGGGCTGTCTCCTCTCATTGCTCCAGGTGTATAAACGACCGTGGAGAACCAGCTCATCCACCTGCATTGCGTCGAGGGCGCGACAGAAGTCGCGCATGGCTCGAAGGTTTAGACGGTTGTTGCTTTTGTCCCGAGCTTGGTAAATCATGTTAAAATCACCACATATCAGAAGGGGCTCTAGGGCAGCATCCCGGACCGTCCTCAGTTCCTGGAGGAAATCATGCTTGAGTGTTTCGTCGACTGGGCCGTAGACAACGGTGAGCGACCAAGGCACCAATGTCGTGTCCACCGGCTCTAGGCGCACCGAGGCCGAGAACTGTCCCGTGGATTGATTGGCTGAGGACCAGGCCTCGGTGTGCCATGCGACAATAATGCACCCTGATGCCCCAGCGGACTGCAGCAAAACATAGTCAAACATGGCTGGCATTAGTTCACGTGTCATGGCGGGAGACAGATCAGCGATCTTGGTCTCGACCATGCCAATTACAGCTGCTCGCTCCCTTAGAAGGAGCTCACGGACGACCGAACGACGGGGCTCTCATGTTTAGTCCACGTACGTTCCAGAAGATTACATTAGATGGCAACATGATAAAACAGAACAATTGCTACCTAAGACCGAGCGAGGGGCCTAAGCTTCCGTGGCATTGATCGCCAAGCTTCGTCGCTGCGGAAAGAGAAGGTCCATGGCCTCCCTCTTTGACGGGCTTAGGGGAAGCGCGAAGAGCTCTTGGAATTCATCAAATGAGGCTTCATCAGGTTTGTTCGTGTGCGTGTCATAGCCAAGGCGCCTCATCATGACCCTCCTTGCTTGTGCTTCCGGCTTTGGTTCCCTGTAACCGCTCTTGGCGGCAAGCCTGGCGCTCCGTTTTGGGACTACCTCAGAGTCGTCCCTCGTCCTTGACTGTCTGGTCACCCGGAGTAACGGTGTTGTGAGTATCGATTTAGGCAGTGGCTTCTTGAAGTGGCTGAGAAAGCTCTGGGCTGCTGGCTGAGTTCGTGCCAGGTCAGTCTGAGGTTGGCCGGACCCCCCGGGACCGTCGGACTCGTCCGCATCAGCTGATCCAGCGTCGACCTCAGGAGTTACAGCAGCGTTATGTGTTGCTTCCTGTGCTGCAACGTCAGCTTCCTCAACCAACGTCACAGCATCAACATCGGTTTCCATGGCCCCACCAGTTGAATATTCGTCGAACAGGTGGGTGTCGACGGCTTGAAGCCTAGGAAGGCAATCAGCTTCAGCAGAATTTGTGAGATAGCTATCATCATAGGTTAGCTTGATGCGGCCCAGAAGCAACTCCGGTTCGAAGTCCAGCGCAGCTCCGACCAGCCCAAGACCTGCGAACCAGCTGTCCCGCACGCAAGGCCAAGCCTCAATGGAGTGTGGCGTGCGTAGACTGTCCTCCTGGTGCGGCAGCGGCGTGCAAAGGGAGGATTCATCGAGCATAGGTTCTGGCCTCGAGGTGACAGAAGAGGGTGAGCCAGGGGACCACAGCTCTAGGTCAGCACCAGTGCCACGTGTTGCGACCTTCTGGGAGCCCGTGCACTCCGACCGTGGTGCGCGCGGCGCCTCGACCAGAGCGAGCACGTCCAGGCATGGGCGCGGCTGGCCCAGGGCGGCAATCCTGCTACCGAAAAGGTGACAGGGGGAGGTCACTGTTGACAGCACCTCAGGGCACATCACTTCCCCGACCTGGATTGCTCTTCCACATGGCCGACACGCAGGTCCGGACCCCGGTCCCAGACGCGGATCGGTAGCCCCGCCGAAACTGGTGGTTCGCGGTCGCCGGCCACCGCCATTGCCGTCATCCGGCTCGTAGCCTGGATGGTAGCCGTTGAAATTGCTATCACCACTGTCGGAGTCCCCACCCTCGCCGAAAGGGGCCTCATCGTCCGAGGACGGTGGTGGAGTGTGCCAATCCTGGAACTCGACGAGCCTAATTCTGACCAAGTAGCGCAGCGCCGGAACCTCGTCGTGAATGATCTCCCAGGGCCTCAGGAACAGCGGCGGACCGCCGTCGTGCTCCGGCAGAGGCTCCGGAATGGCCATCAGCTTCTGATCGTGGATGAGGTCGGGGTCTGCACACATGTCATCATGGGGAGACCTAATTTTAATCTTCTTTATTTTCTTCAACTTCTCTCTTATCGGTGAAAGCAGCCTGCATGCAAAGATTCCTCATGCGCCAACAGGAGAGCCCATCCCACCTCGTTTCTTGAGCGTGACTAGCGACGAGATAATAGCTAGCGAAATAGTTTTTTCGTTCTCTGAATCCTAAAAAGGTGTTGTTAGGGCAGTTTTAGTGAGGGTTTTACCAAGATGATATGTATATTTATTTGAGCGTCATGTTAGTAAAACTGTACTTTTTTGCATAAAACGAAGAGGAGAGAGAAGGACCGTAGGTATTGTTTCCCACGCGGTGAAACGGGATGAAATCCCCACTGAGGGCCAGATTGTTTCACCATCTTGTATATGATCCAATCATTTTGCAGCAATTAAATGTTTTGCTTAGCCTCGGAAATAACAAAGTAAAATGCTTTATTGCTGGGTTATTTCATAGATGGTTTTATTTCAATCTTGATAACGTGTTGGTATGTGAAACCGTGCAGTGACACTATCCATTGAGACTGGCCTTAGGCCAGCCTCAGTGGGGGTTTCATCAGGATGTCATGTACATTTATTAGAGCGCCATGTCAGCAAAATTACACTTTTTGCATGAAACGAAGAGGAGAGAGAAAGAAGTAGTTTCACTATAGTGAAACCCCGCGGGCGTTGTTTCCCACGCGGTGAAACGAGATGAAATCCCCACTGAGGGCTAAATCGTTTCACCATCTTGCATGTGATCCAATCATTTTGCAGTAATTAAATGTTTTGCTCAGCCTAGGAAACGTCAAGGTGAAACTCACGCATTGTAGAGGTTGTTTCATTATTCGTTTCATTGATGCCCTGTCAGCAGATTTGTTTTGGAAACAGTATATTGAAACAGGCCATTGAGACTGACCTTATTAGACACCTTATCAAGTTATCATATGAGATTCTTACTATTACTATATCTTGGTTGGTTGGCTGAAGCTGTCCAAAAGCCGAGGACTTGTCTCGTTGCTCTTATATCCACCTCAGTTCAAATGTCTTGGATTGAATTAAGGTAAAAATTAGTCAATTTTACATTGTATTTTCTCATAATAAATGTGATTTAAGATAGACCTATATTGTTTTTATAAATAGGCATATATGCATATATTCCCAATGCAACAGATATATACTCCATCCATATCTATAAAGAAAGTTATTTTGGACAAGGTTTAGGTCAAACATCGAGAATATAAATTATGAATAACTTTTAAATTGTTGTGTTTGGAAATGTGAAAACCATATATCTTGAAAAATACTTTCATAAAAATATACATATAACACTTTTTGATAAAAAATTATAAAAACAAAGAGTCAAAGTTAGGCTTTAGAGACCATGCATATCGCTGTCTTAAACGACTTTCTTTATAGGTATGGAGGGAGTATAACTTACATTAGCATAAAATCTACCATGGATCTAGGCCATACCCATATATAGTAAGGCGGTTCTTGAAAGAAGTTGTTTTTTTTTTTGTGAAGAAAACTTCAGTGCAACGTTCAACGCGGAGTGTACTGGAGTACATAAAGCTGAAATATGCACGCACAATAATGCTTTTATAATTATTATTATGTGATCCCTACGTTCCACATTATAGTTCACTTGATTAATTTACTCTATGTCAATTCTTTTTTTCAAAATAATGTTCATAGAAAAAATGCATTAACAACTACAACATAAAAATGGTTTCATTAATATTTTTATACAATAAGTTTTGCATGATAGAATATTTATTTGAATTTATTTTAATATATGTTTTGAGAACTTGATAAAAAGAGAGAGAGATTTGACTAAGGATAAAACTAAAGTAAACTATAATTTAAAATGGATAGGGTACGCATTATGTTTTGGCCAGGCGACGCTAGATTTCGAAAGAAAAACCAACGCAAAAAAAGATTGCAAAAGCAAAATAAAACATATTATATTTCAAAGCCAGGTGGGCATATTTCCACATAAAAAGGAATGGGAGGTGTGAACAGCATGCCATTCAAGGCACACACATGTGCCACGTGATAAACAATTAAATGGAAGATGGCATGCATGCACCTGCTAGCAGCCGCTCATGCTTGCTGCTCCTCCACTTGCCTGCACTTTATGCAATACGCCAATACCCTTTGAGGGAGCTCAGGGAGGGACAATAGATAAAACATAAAAGAAAAGCTACTCAAGAGTAGAGATGGCAATTTTTACCCGAAACCTAAAACCGATGGGTAATACCTCATTAGGATAAGGGTATGGCTATTTTTTTTTAACCCATGGATAAGATAATGGGAAAAAAGCTTTACCCAGCGGGTAAGGGTATGGGACTGCATTGCCCATACCCGTTAACCCATGGGTAAATTGAACCCGATAAATTATACTAGAATCATAGAACTTGTGGATTTTATGACTTGTTATCTAGTAATGATGGATTTACCCATTAGGATTGTGTGTTCATGTAGCTTGTATATTTGAAGAGTTTATTAATGATTTATGATATTTTGGCTAAATTTGGGAGCCTGATATATTAAAACATGTATTTTTTCATAGCAAATATTCTTAAAATCATGGGTAAAGATAACCCATGGGTTACCCGTTACCCGCATGGGTAAGGGTATGGGAAAAAACTCTTACCCGTGCACGGGTATGGGTAAATTAACGGGTAAAATTTTTTTTCGTGGGTAAGAGTATGGGTAACACATACCCAGCGGGTAATTACCCATTGCCATCCCTACTCAAGAGTGATGACTTTTAATTATTTTCTGAGTTTATGCCATGTTTAGTTTCCCATCAAAAACTTTTCATCCATCTCATCGAATCTTTGGACACATACATGGAACATTAAATATAGATAAAAAAATAAACTAATTACACAGTTTGGTTGAAAATTGCGAGACGAATCTTTTAAGTCTAGTTAGTCCATAATTAGCCTTAAGTGCTACAGTAACCCACATGTGCTAATAACATATTAATTATGCTTAATAGATTTATCTTGCAGTTTCCAAATGAGCTATGTAATTTGTTTTTTTATTAGTTTTTGAAAACTTCTCCCGGCATCCTTCCGACACATCCAATTTGACACCCAAAAATTTTTCATGTTAGATCAGAAGTAGATGTAGAGGATGTTTGTTTAAAGAATTAATCGACTCATCAAGAGTAGTCACTTCTGGAAACCAAAATATCCATGTGGGTGATAAAACTTTTTGACGGTTCTGACCAAGTTGATGGAAAAATTACGAAAGCGACAAGGAAAACATAACGTAGATTGTGGTGGAATCCATACAGGGAGGCCCGGCCCGAAGGGTGGCAGTGGAACAGGAGATAAGTGGAGCCGTGGAGAAGACCTGATCCGCATGATCAAATGGGCAGTCAGCCAGTCACTACCAGACCTGACAGCTAAAAACCGTCGGAAATACGTGAAAACTCATCAAGAAATATTTTCTAACGATCAGCCGTCAGGAAAAAGCTCGACAGAAAAGGTTCATTTTTCTTGACAGCTGGCCAATAGAAAACTTTTCCCCGCGGCAATCCGTAACCAGTCAACTTTGGTTTCTTTTTTTTTTCCTGCAGTATAGAATAAGAAGTAAGATATTCTTGAATACTCTAGTCGGCTCATATACATTTTATTGTCACCAATGCTGCAGCACATTGTTAAAACTGAACTGAAAAAACAAAATAAATGCTGCTACACCATGGTGCCCAAATTCAGCACAAAGAAGGCATAACAGTGCTAAATTCCACATCACAGTGCTATTTTTTTTTTTGAAAGATCTGGAAAACCCGGCTTTGATTTATCATAAGAAGAGAACAGCAGCAACGTTTACATGCGCGAGAAGCGCGACCACCTACAGCCTAGGCTGTGGGGGAATACAGAAAAAGAGAAAAAGAAATACAGAAAACAAGCCAAGAGTTTATTACATAAGAGTGTTATTAACCAAGAAAAAAGGCTTTAAAATATGTCCGCCGGAGATGGACCAGAGGTAGCATTCGTCCTTGATTTCAAAAAAGGTCTGTCGCTCATCCTTCCTGGTGCCTCTGAAGACGAAGTCATTCCTTTGTTTCCATAACATCCAGAGTGTAAGAGAGTGACCCAGTTTGCTTCCTCCATCCACTATTTCCAGGAAGCAAAGCTCCAGGTCGCACACATTATACCAAGACTGCGGTTTTAGGTTGTGACATCCACTCCAATTGGCAACCAAGGCCCAAACACTACGTGCAAAAGGGCATTCGAAGAAGAGATGGTGTGCTGTCTCTAAATTCCGCTCACATAGGGCACAAAAGTAATTATTTGGCCAGGCTCTTAACTGGAGGCGTTGTGAAGTCCAGAGCCTGTCTTGCAGTAGAAGCCAGATGAAAAATTTGCATTTAGGGGGTGCCCACGCCTTCCAGATTAATTTGGGAAAGTTTGAAATGATTTGACCTTCGAATTGAATCATGTATGCAGACTGCGCTGTATATACACCTGAGCTTTCCAGGGTCCAAACTATCTAATCCTCTCTTGCTTCGTCAAGGGTAATTGCCTCCGCTTCTATTGCTCGCCAGAGTTTGAAGAAGTCATCTAGGAGTTCATGATTCAGGTTGTAGGCAATATCCCTAATCCAAGCTCCTCCATTTAAGGCTTCTCTAACTGATCTGTTTTTCCTCTTGCTGTGGTTGAACAGAAGGGGGTAAGTGGCTGCAGGCGCCTGACCATTTAACCAGCTTGAGTTCCAGAATGAAGCTAGTCTCCCATTTCCTATTGTCACTTTCGTAGCAGCTGCAAACAGAGCAATATCTCCATCGTCAACAGGAAGCTTGGTTCCTCTCCAAGGCCTATCTGGCGCTGTCCAAGAGAACCAAAGCCACCTCAGCCTGAGTGCTCTGCTGAACTTCCCCAAATCCAGAATGCCCAGTCCGCCAAAGACAGTTGGTCTTGCCACTAGTGTCCAAGCTACTTTGCATTTCCCTCCCGTAAGTTCTTCGTCCCCTGCCCAAAGAAAGTGTCGCCTCATTTTGTCCAGGTCTTTTAGCAGTTGTTTTGGTGGCTTCATAGCTGTTAGTAAGTATATTGGTATAGAGCTCAGCACCGATCTAATTAGTTCCCTTCGCCCAGCCGGGTTCAGGAGCTTGCCCTGCCACCCCAACAGTTTGGATCTTGATTTGTCAACAATTCCTTGCAAGTGCACCATCTTTAGTCTTCCCAAGGTCAGAGGCAGGCCCAAGTAGGTCATAGGAAAATCAACTTTTCTCCCAGCAAAAGAGCTCAACACTTGTTCCAAATTTATATTCGAACATCGAATTGGCGCTACTGTGCATTTTTCCAGATTTAGTTTTAGGCCCGTTGCCTCCCCAAAATTACCCAAGATTGTAAAAAGCGCCTGGACCTCCGATTGTATGGGGTTAGTGAATATCACAGCATCATCGGCATAGAGGGAGAGGCGAAGTCTTGCATTCCTGCCCCTTAATGGGGATAGGGTGCCGTTGGAGGTTGCCAAGTCGAGTATCCTTTGCAAGGCATCGATCGCTAAAATGAAGAGGTATGGAGATAGAGGGTCACCTTGTCGAAGTCCTCTAGCATGCACAATCTTTGCCCCCACTGTTCCATTTAAAAGGATAGATGAGCTTGAGGTTTTGAACAGGAGAGTCTCACAGTGCTAAATTTATAATTGTCTGAAATGCAGTTAATTTAAGGACCATCAACTCCTAGGTTTATTTTCATGTGCTTGTTAATCCTATAGGATTGGAGAAACATGGTGCATCAATTATTCCTATGTTTTTTTCTATCTCTACATTTTTCGTATCCTTCAAAATTGGGGGGCTAAATTTGTAATAGCCTTCGAAGCATGCTGCTAAAGACAACCAATGAAATTTCATACAATGTAGACAACTAAAATGCCGGGGGGGGTGCAAACAACAGTTCTTGCATCTCATCAGTTTTCTGCAGCCGTAAACATTGACACTCCTATAAGCAAAGGAACGAGAGAACAGATTTGAGAGGAAGGTTGGGGGAGACATTTTTTGAAACGGTTAACATAGATCTGCTGGCAACGAAAGAGGGACAAGGTCTGAAGGGGGAGGAAGAGAGGGCACCTCATATGGGTTGGGACTTGGGAGCGAACCAAAGGTGCCCCGTCGATGCAGATGCCATAGAGGCCCCTCGCAGTGATAGCTGCACGGGTGTCGGAGTGGCCCCTAGTTGCCACTAGGAGGCCCATGGGGGTGACAACAGGCTTTGAGAACACCCCTAGGGCCAGCGGAGCGGCGTGGTGGAGGCCGTTGTGGGCGGCAACATAGCGTGCCTAGGCCTCTGCGGGCGGTGGCACGGCATGGGGGAGGTTGATGAGGCGGCGGGACCGCTATAGGTGGCGGTGTTGGCACGGGGAGATGCGGGTGGCGGTGAAGTTGAAATCTAAATGGGGGCGACTGGGTGTAGGTAGGGTTTCGGGAGTTTTCTTTTCCATAGTGGGACCCATGTTACCGTTGTACGAGATATAAGGCGTGTTGCTAATTTTTTCGGCGTGAAGGCGCGCACGTGCCGAAAACTTGCATGGGCTGAGCCGTCAGGAGTCAGAGTCATTGGGGCACTCCTGATGCCTTTGTGGATTTCCTGTGGGTACCGGAGAACCAACAGGAATATTCTAACCCACTTCTGATGGTTCTTTTTTTGGTTACCGATAGGACTTTTTGCGGTTTTCTGATGGTTTGGAGGAAACTGATAGGAAAAGTAAAAACGAACAGGAATTTTCTGCTCTATGGTAGTGAGTAGACTCGTCAACGAGCTCGGGAGCAGGCCTCACCTCATGATAGTTTTTGTTTTGTTTTTCCTAATTAACTGTATTCCGTGATTAACACCGGCAAAATGGTAGAGACAGTCATCTCTGTTAATCAATGATAGAGGCAGACGACACCGGTGCAGATTGTTGCCAGATCCTGCAGTTCAAATCCCACAAAATGATACTCCACAAACTAAACTCTAGAACAAGTTATCAGCATATACATATATAACCAAATAATTAATAGATTTGTTTGAATAGGTTCAGTCAATTGCATTTAGTACTCCCGTCCCTCAAGTCATACGGTATGCATGATACGATACGCCGAACGCCGTCGAGAGTCAGCAACATCGGCGTCCGTCCGTCCCATGTCAAGCAAGTTTGGCGCAGCATCTGACGACGACGATCACCGGATTATCTCTCAGTCTTCGGATGCATTGCACCGGCAGCAAACCTCCCCGCCCTTCCTTTGGAATGAAACAGAAAACAAGAAATTGTAGAGACGCTGAAGAATAGTTTAAGTTTATACGTACATGCTAGCTGCCATTGATTATAATAATAATACGAAATGCATGACGGTGTATGCAGAGGCCTACATGGAAGTCGATCGATCGGCTGAATGCATGTGTTGACGAAAAACTGAACGCGCAGTGCGCGCGTCGATCGTGGGGTGAGCTGTATGCAGGTGGTCGATGGATTCGAATCGCGTGGCGGTCACCGTGGTCGGTGATGGACCGAGATTAGGGTTGACTCCGACCGAAGATCGGTCCAACTGCCGCAACTGCGAGCTGATCATTTGCGTGCAGGGCCAGGCATGTTGAACTCTTTTTTTTAGACTTGGATTGGAGTCGATCGATCCACAGATTTAATGCACACTGGTGGTTTCAACCCGTCTCTACCAACCAGCTAACGCGAGGACACGAACTAGTCAGTACGCTAATGGAATCGCTCACAGTAGGCTAATGGAATCACGCACTTTGCCGAGCCTTAAATACACTCGGTAAAGAGAGCTCGATAAAAATTCTGTTGGCAAAGGGTGCTTTGTCGAGTATCATTTGTCGAACACTTGGCAAAAGCTTTGTCGAGTGCTAAAACACTCTTCAAAGAAAAGTTACCGTGACGATGAGTGGATACAGTGACGGTAGCGTTGTCGAGTGCCAGAGTCAAGGCACTCGGCAAAGCAGTCATCTTTGTCTAGTGTTATTCACTTCGACACTCGGCCGAGTGCCAGAGTCAAGGTACTTGGCAAAGCAATCATCTTTGCCTAGTGTCGTTCACTCGATACTCGGCAAAGACTTTGTTTGCTTTTTATAGAATTTTCAGACGTTTCGGACACACGTTTGTGGTCATGTTTCAAGAACAACGTGTTCCAAATTTCTGGTCTGTTCTTGGATACAGCCTCAAATTAGACTCACTAACAAGAATGTCATTTTTTTCATTCACTTTTTCCTAATATTTGAAGCATTTGCAGTTCAAACTTGACTTATTGCCAAAAAATCCTAAAAATGAAATAAATTAATGAAATATAGTAAAAACATAGAGAAATGTACATAAACTTGAACATGGAGCAATAGGTACTGTATGTGGACAGAAGAAAAAGTTTAGGGGCAAAATGCAAAAAAAGGTTTGTCATGTGTCATCAAAAAGCACTCGAAAAAATCAAGGTTTGCCAAGTGTTAGAGGAGAACACTCGGCAAACTTCTAACGGAGGGTGGCGGGGTTAGCTAAATCTATTGTTTGACGAGTGTGGTGTTGTCGTCACTCGACAAAGCGTACGTTTACCACCGAGAGTTTTCACCCAGACACACGACAAATGAGTTGTTTGCCGAGTGCCCAACAAATTGCTCACGACAGGATTACACACTCAGCAAACATGTTCTTTCTGGTAGAGGTACTTGCTATTCAGGTCAACAACTTGCAAGGATACTTTCGTCGCTTCTGATGAAATCATGCTTTCTAGTGTAGATCGAGAAGTAAAATTCATGAGTTATTCTCCGTATAAACTTGCACGAGGTGTCATCCGAGTCCTACTTTTGATTTCTTTTTTACTTTAAGTCTTCAAACTTATAAGACGGTGTCATCGGGTCCCCAATTATCCAATTTTGATAATTGGGTCCTCAATTATAAGGTGGTGTCATTTCGATCCCTTAAATTGTCCATGACACCAAGTCATGAACATTGGTCCAAACAGACTCTAGCTACTTCAGCAATTCCATGCACTGACATGGCATGTTGATGTGGACCCAATATCTAGGACCCATATGTTAGTGTCCCTCTCTTCCTCCCATACCCACTATCGCTCTCCTGAACTCCCTCTCTCCTCCATGTACACCTTACTAGCGATGGTGAGGCTATACTCCGACAAGGTGGAGCTTAGGCGTGGGCATCGACATGTAGCGAGCCCTTTGTCCTATGACATCTTCTTCATTCAACACACCTCCACCCCCTTTCTATGCCACGTCGCATTGGTCCATGTCCATGGGTCCTCTCCACCATATAGCCAACTAGCCACCAAACTTTCACCTCCACTCTTGGCCTTCGTTGTGTTGGTGGACCGCAATGGCAGGTGCATTCGCTAGACTTTGTGTTAGGAAAGACATGGCCAAAGTGCAACGCAAAATGAGGATGGTCGAGAGCAATAAAAATGGCATTGACAGATAGATCCCACATATCAGGCCATGTCAAAAGCAGAGTAGGCAAGCCTCACTAGCTCAGGGAGTGGCTTAGAGCCTATTTTGACCTGTTTGAACCAATGTTGGCACCTATAATAGATTCTGGGACCTCGATGACATCGTTGTACAAGTTCGGGGCCGAATATCAAAACTCAAGATTAAGGGATCAGGAACATGGATGGCACCATCGTACACGTTTAGGGCTACTGAAATTTAAAAAATGAGAATCTGGAACATGGATGGTACTATCGTACACGTTTAGGGACCACTCAGGAAATTTCACTCTAGCTAGATTATTGACGCTTCTTATGCTATCTAATGCACTTGGATTTCATTATTATCAGATTCAAAAAACATCATAAATGTCATGAGGTGTGTATTAGGGCCAATGTAGTGAATAGTTATGGATGTACGCTAAACCCAATTAGAGACCACTAGGTTGTATTTGGGTTTGTAGGGAGTCATCAAGAACTTCCGATTAGTTTCACATTTATTCAATTGAGTAAGCCCAAGTGAGTTGTTTCTTCAATAAGAACAATTCGTCCGAGTACACATGCATACCATTGCAAAGTTCTTTGTGTAGGATCATAAAATCATCATCAAGCTTAGCCCACATAAATGAAAGTGATGGTTAGACCTTTTCATGTGTATGAAAGAAAGTGAAGCCATTTGGGCATTTAACTGCCAAAGAAAAAATTTGTTTACAACTAACCCCACATGTGCAGAGATAGTATAGTGAAGCTTTTAGGGCCTCATTGGTTTCAACCTAGACAAAACTTGTCTGGCCCATGCACGAATCACAGGCATCCAATTTTGAATTGGAGACCTAGGGATGAGATTGATGTCTGGTTGTGAGATGCCTAGGTCTCCAACCAAACAGGTCAAAACACGCGCGGCGGGTGCGGCCTGTGCCTTAGCAGCACATAGTGGCCGGCGGAGGATGGAAAAAAGTTAAGATATGGCAGAGTCGACAACACAGATAACCAAGTAATATTTTTATTAAAATGTTTTATACACAAGATATCTACCATCGTGATGCTCTAGCACAAAATACGTAAGTAAAAATATGTAGGTTAAAGAGAATTATCGGAAAAATACAAGAGAAGTCAACAAACCATGTGGTGATGAAAATCAAGCAAACCAAATTAATTGATAATAATGATAACCAAAATACTATTAAACGAACAACAATGGAAAAAGATGTCAGATTTCAGAGTTGGGGGCTTACGGTGCTTTTGTGCCTTGCCGCGCGGTGCATATGTGCCATGCAGAAGTGTCAATTTGAGCCGAAGCCACGGAGTGGCAGAGTCGCTAGAGGTGTGTTTAAATCGCTAACTATTTGATCTCTAGTGGCAGATCCGCTAGAGGTGTATTCAAATCGCTAGCTATTTGATCTCTAGGAAGAATGATATTCGCTCTCAACGGCAATTTGCAAATAGCTAGCTTACGAAGTCACTAGCTATTGTGAGAGTATTGTGAGAGAGTTATTTCTAAAAAGATCGTGTTAGATTAGCTATTTATGAGTCGCTAGCTATTTAATCTCTCTCCTCGATAGCTAATGAGAGTACTACTTTTTTATTATTTTTATACATCATCTCGCTAGCTATTTGTAGAGTGCTATCGAAAGCCAATATAATTCCTCTTAGACTGTCTCCAACAATGCAATTCATACCCAAAATGCATCATGCATAGTGCTTTTGCCTACTAAAAACGGCTTCCAACAGATGACCTAATCACATGACCCATTTTGCCTACCTCCCAAGACGAAACCCAAAAATGCCTCCTCTCTAGAGGACGACGCAAATGGGAGCACTCGCTTCTGCCACCAGCTGCGACTGTCTGCAAGGTTGGTTTGCCTTCTTTTTTTTTGCCTTTTCTGTCTGTCTGCTAAACAAGAGATCTGCGATGCACTTGGATGGATCTGGTCTGAATCACTCGACTCACTCCATTTCTGATGCCATGGGCGGCAGGCTTCCAGGTGTGCCACTCCCTCGGCGGCGACACCGGGTCCGGCATGGGCACGCTTCTCATCTCCAAGATCCGCGAGGAGTACCTGACTGGATGATGCTCACCTTCTCCGTCTTCCCCTCGCCCAAGGTCTCCGACACCATGAGCGGCGTCACCCACTGCCTCCGCTTCCCGGGCCAGCTCAACTCCGACCTCCGCAAGCTGGCCGTCAACCTCATCCCGATCCCGCGCCTGCACTTCTTCATGGTTGGCTTCGCGCCGCTCATCTCTCGCGGCGCACAGCGGCGGAGCGGCGTTGGGCCAGGAGGCGCGCGGGGGCGGCGTGGCCTGGAGGCGTGCTGCTGCGCTCGACCTGGAGCTTGCTTTGGTTTGGGTCTTGGCCTCTTGGGCCTCTGTTGGAGAAGGACAAGTTTTGGGGTTTGATCCATTTACTGTATATGACCTATATTGTGTAATGGGTCTCCATTTTGGGTATCAATTGTTGGAGTCAGTCTTAGATAGCTATTTGTAACCATTGTGGATGACCTAACAGTAGCGGTTCATCTCATTATTGTCTGTGATCGCCGGCTCGCTGCCCACACCTCATCGTCCAAGTCGCAAACACATGATCGGAATTTGGAACGGCAAAACGCCAAGCGTCGGCGTCGTTGCATGACTGGAGAAAACGAACGGCAAAAACATGTTCCGTGCGCAGCCCACAATCCACAAGTGTTAAGCCTACAATGCAAGGTGTCAAGGCCCAAAGGGCCAATTATGAAGTACCTGTTCTACCTTGGGAGCGTCTTAGGTCTGTTTGGTTTCCTGCCTTTCTTCTAGCCTGACTAGAAAATTAGCCAGGCTAAAACAAGCTTGTTCCTAGCAAGCCATATAGACTTGTTTGGTTGTATACATCATCTAAGCCTGGCTAGCAACTAGTGTGTTTGGTTGGTTGGTTTGGTTTAGATAGAGTCACCTCTTCGTTGTGTAGGTAACTTTACCACCTTTGAAACAATTCGTCGAATACGTGGTAAGCGTCTCTTTTCAGGCACTGAACTAGATAATCAAAGTATCCAAATCTGCAATCAAACAAACCTGACGTTTTCATTTGCAGGCATAAGGCATCAAAACTGCAAAGAAAAGACGAGCACCCATTTTGCATCGTAATAACAACAAAATTCACAGAACAGAAAAGAAGACCAGAATATTACATTCATTTGCATTGAAGATTGATAGGCTGCACAACAAGTTTGATTTCCAATTTCAAATGTTCACATGATTTCGTTACTGCTTCATTCAGATAAACCTGCTTTCATGAATCATGATTCACAACGTCGCAGCTGCAGTAGGGGGGAACATCATGGGGAGGCCATCAGCCTAGCGGCCGAAGTCATAGAGGGTGCGGCCCCTCCTCGCCAGCCGCCGGATCAGCGGCTTGGTGATGCCTGGATGTTGTTGCGCAGCACCTTCTGGTGGTGCTTCACGCCACCCTTGCTGACGAGGGAGTCCGAGCAGAGCGGCATGTCCGGGGTGCGAATCGCCGCAAATCCTAGAGAGAGAACAGAGCCGCTCCCAGGGAGAGAGGAGAGCCGGAGGAGCCCTGCCTCGGATCCGACCGCCCCTGCTGTGTGTTCCATCGGTGCTAGTGGTGTGTTTCTAGGAAGAGAGCAGAGAGATAAGTCGTCGGTGCCAGTGGCGTCGTCGCCGCCGAGCGCGAGCGTGGCGACTTGTTCCGTCGCGAGGAGGTGACGGGAATAACGCAGCGACCTAGTGCAAGCCTGGCTCCCAAAAAACGAGTCTCTCCCACGTTCTTTTGGAGCCTGGCTAACGGACCGATTTTGGCTTACCATAGCCTGGCTAGAAGGCAAGTTCAAGCAACCAAACATGTTCAACCTGGCCCTGTGGAGCCTGGTCAGGATAGAGGCAGGAACCAAACAGGCCCTTAGCGTTCGAGCATCGGACCGCAACTTCCTGCCGATAAATTTCCCACCTGCCAAATTTTCGCACTCATCGACCAGCGCGCGCAACTTCCCAGCATTGCTAGCGTGCATGCGGATAGATGGGATGCCTGAATGAGGTGGGCCCAACCGTGATTGGCCAGCACGTAACCAAAATAGTGTATACCCCTTCCATACCCAAAAAAAAAAGTTGTTTTGGACAAAATTTTAGTTAAACATTAGGAATATAAATCATGAATAACTTTTAAGTTGTTGAGTTTGCAAATATCAAAACCATATAAATAGAATTGTTTTGAAAAATACTTTCATAAAAATATACATATACCACTTTTTGATAAATATTTTTATAAAATAAGGAGTTAAAGTGAAGCTTTGGAGATTGTGTCGTTGTCCTAGACGACTTTCTTGTTAGGTATGGAGGGAGTATATTATAGCTTCTTGTGACGAACTAAAATAATCGTAACTACTAAAGCAAACATTAAATTCAATTCTAATTACACCATCGGGTTTGTTAGAATAAATAATTCAAAATAAGATCTCATATAGATATATTTAGATAAAACTTTATAAATAAAACTTTATCTTATGAAGACATAATATTTTCTTTTATTGAACAGAGATAATGTTCAAGATTCAGAGAATAATTTTTCATCTTTGTATTCTTGGTTTAAACGAATAGTATTCTAGTTTTATATTAGTATCATAATATACATAAAAATAAATAAACAAATAAATAAATAAATAAATAAATAAATAATAATAATAATAATAATAATAATAATAATAATAATAATAATAATAATAATAATAATAAATTCTAAAGCAAAGCATAAGGAAAAAACACATGATAGGGATACATTTTAAATATCACAAATATATTATAGAACATCATATGTATACTAAGTGAACATGACTAACTACATCATAGAATATAACTAAATACATTATATATTTATTGTGTAGATATGCTCAACAAAATTAGATTTTTTATTTTATAATTTTTCTATGATTTACTATATTTTTTTAAAGATTTAGCTAAAATAAATAAAAAAAGAAAAAGACAAAACCTTCTTCAAAACTGTTTATAACCGGGCTAGGGAGGTAAAAACACACAGTTTTAAAAACTGAGAGATATAATTTGTCTAGTTTTGAAATTCAGAAAAAAAAAGTGGACTTTCATAAAAATTGAGAGAGGAGAAGTAGACTTTTTCTCAAGCAGAAGGAAGCCAAGAGCGCGGTAGTCAAGCAGATGGGCCTCCACAAGAAGCGCAGCACAAGATCTCATGGGCCATCCCATTCTCTGTTGGTTTTCCATTTGTTTGCTTTTCCACCGTGGGCCAAGCCCTACAGGGAGACGATATTAGTCGGCTAATGTTCAGGACAGCGGTCAGCCTGGGCACAGAAAACCGAAATAACCGAAACCGAAAAAATCAGAACCGAAATCGAAATAACCGAAACCGAAAAAATCGGTTCCTGTTCGGTTCCTGGTTCTGAGGAACCGAATTTAGCAGGTTAATTCGGTTCCTGGGCTCGGTTAACCGAGAAAACCGAAGATTTCAGCCCATAACACTTTGACAGCCCAAATAGAAAATAGCCCAACCTAAAAACATAAAACCCTAGTCACTTGCTCACTTACCTCCCACTCCCGGTCTCCAGCAGGCAGTCAGGCACCAGCCGCCGCCGCCCACCCGTCCAGGACTCCAGACCACCACCACGGCACCGCACACACCACCACTCATCCACTCCAGCTCCAGTACTCCACCCGTCCACCGCACCAAGCACTAGACAAGAGGCAAGCCAAGGACTCGTCAGTCAAGAGGCAAGGTCCCCGCGCGGCCTCGCCTTGAGCAGTTGAGCACGGGCGCACGACCAGGCCGAGGCGGACGTCCGCGTTCTGCGCGCCAGAGCCAGAGTGCCAGACCGCCAGGCGCCACCGCGCGTCCGCGCCAGCCGGCAGCCGCGACCACCAACCAGCGACTACACCGTGCGTCACTCCTCGTCGTCCTCGTCCGACCGGCATCCAGCAGGCAGCAGCTCAAAATTTTCCTTTGAATTTGAGAGAACAATAACATATATATGGTGTGCTGTTGTTTTATGCTGCATTGCTCTTAAAATTGCCCCTATTGACTGCATGAAAATCAGGCAAAATGCTGCCAAAATTTACAATTAAATAGGATGTTTATTTCATTTTGAATTTTTTCGGTTCCTTCGGTTAGAACCGAAACTGAACCGAATTACCCGAAACCGAAATTCTTCGGTTCTGTGTTTTCTAAGGAACCGATCGGTGCCTGTTTGTTGTTGGAACCGAATTTGTTAGATAACCGAAGTACCGAACCGATCGGTTTCGGTTAACCGAACGCCCAGGCTGAGACAGCGGTGTTAGGGCAGTCCTAACATAGATTTCGAGCTCAACAAAAAGGTACGAATGTGCCATGTACGTGCGCAAATATTATGGCATAACATTTCACGTTATGATGAGAGGGAGATGGATTTCATCGTTAATCTTTCGGAACTGCTAGCGCCCGGACGTCCGATCCGGAGCGCGCTAGCGTCCGGACGCCGGACTTTAGTACCACGCTTTGTCTCCTCTCCACGGAACCGCGTCCACCGCGTACAGAACAAAAATAGAGATTGGAACCACTCTTTCTCCACCTCCCAATACACTCATGTCCCTTTTCGCTTCCATCGACGCCTTCCCCGCATATGCTTGCACCCCCGCACCTCATCCCACTCTCCATCTACATCTTCATCCCCATCTGTTCGCCTCTCGCACCTCCCGCAAGGCCCCACACCGACATGTCCCTGACGACGGCTCTACTCCCCAGCATGCTTCTACCCCCTTCCCTAAACACACCCCCTTCCCTGACTACAATACTCATAAACATGCTTTGCAACATAGAAAAAATTTTAGTGCAACAACAAAAAATATCTACTTCAACAAACAAAAAAAATGTACTGCAACATCAAAAAATATGTAATGTAACACTAAAAAATATGCACTGCAACAATAAAAAAAATTGTTGCAACAACGCAAAATATTTACTGTAAAAAACAAAAAAATGTGTAAAGCAACATTGAAAACATGCACTGCAACATAAAAAAACATATACTATAACATCAAAAAATGTGTAATGCAACACCAAAAATTATGTTGCAACCTTCGAAAAAATGCACTGCAACATCTCAAGTAGTGGCACTGCAAATCGCAAAAATATTTGTTACAACAACCCGAAAAAATCCCATTGCAACATTTTTGAAATTATCTGTTGCAACATCCACAAAGAACAATTGCAACATAAAAAAACCATGGTAACACGGCAAGATCTCACCCGAGAGCTCATTATAGCCCTAGCACCACCGCATCCCTTAGATCCAGAGGAGGAGGAGGAGGAGGAGGAGGAGGAGGAAGAGGAGGAGAAGAAGGGCTCAGATTTGAAGAAGGGCTCAGATCTGAAGAATGGCTCAGTTCCTGATCCAGATCTAGAGGAGGAGGAGAAGGAGACCTCAGATCTAGATCCCTCCGCGACCTACCTTATGGGAGCTGTCGTTATCCTCATCTCCGATGGAGGTGTAGGAGCTGAGTTGCAGAAAAAGTGGGGGTGCATTGGAGGTCGCGGAGGAGGGAGTGAATGAGGGAGGGAGGGAGAACAGGTAGGCGGCGAACACAGCGAGCTCGTGTGCGTGGGCATAGTGTCTTCACCCCAGGATGGCTCAGAGAAAGCAAGCAGAGAAGAGTGCGAGGAGTAGACGGAGAAAAAAACGAGTGCGGAGGAGCATGTACGAGCAGGCGAACGGGTGTGAGCCATGCGTCCGAAGCGGCCGGACGCCCGGTCTATAGTATTTCCGTTAATCTTTGTATATGTCATTTGCTAAGGCTTTCATTCTTGTTCTACCACATAAACAACTTGCCAATGCTATTATACATAAGTTTGCAACCTTCTCGGCTGCACTTAACGACACGCTGCAGTTGTTGTCAAAAAAAAAAATTTGGGACGCTGCAGCTTGGGTTTTAGCCAGCTCCTTGAAGGTCTCGATGGAACTCATCGGCTGGGCCCAACTTGAATTCAGCCCACTGCTCACCCCCAACGGACTCCGTCTCATCTGCCAACTCTGATGCCGTGACGCGACTCGCGCCATGGTAAAGCCCGCTTCCTTTCAGGCCTTGGCGACTTTTTTTTTTAACTATAGCACTTTCTTTTGTACTTAGCAATTATTATGCAATATAGACTAATTTAGTTTAAAAATTGTCTCGCAAATTATAAACAAACTTTATAATTAATTATTTTTTAATTTATATTTAATCCTCCATACATGTGTCATAAGATTTAATGTTATGGAAAATTTTGAAAATTTGTGCGAACTAAATCAAGCTTTAGACTACCTACAGTGATGGACAAAACCCGATGCTGATTTGCTGAGGAAGTTGTCAGCGTAAAAGGAGGTTCTTTCATTTTCATGTCGTCTTCTTGTGGGGGTGATGCAGGGACTAACCTGCGATCGGTTGCCTGGTCATGTCTGGCTGGGAAGTGGGAATGGCCGAATGGGACGCGGGCGGCGAGATGCATGCATGTACAAGGCCTCCTACCGTCTGTGTCTCAGCGATGCCCAGACCCGCAGAATCCAAATGCTGCCATTTCACAGCCACCTTTTTTAAAAAAGAGTCCACCATCGGTCCCTAAACTTATACTGTCGTGTCATCTCTAAATTCACAAGTCGATCGTTTAGTTCCTCAAACTTGTTCGTCTGTGTCATCTCGGTCTCTAAACTTGTTCAGTTATGTCATCCCGGTCTCTAAACTTGGTTTCGAATCTCATCTGAGTCAAAATAATATTTATCAAATACAAACGAAAATGCTATAGTATTCATTTTGCAAAAAGATTGGAACTAAACAAGACCTTCACCTTCTTTGGACAGGTGGAGGGATACACCAAAAAATCCAAAACCTTACAAGATTCTCCATCACATCGAATCTTACGGCACATGCATGAAGCATTAAATATAGATAAAAATAAAAACTAATTACACAGTTTGTCTGTAAATCGTGAGACGAATCTTTTAAGCCTAGTTACTCTATGATTGGACAATGTTTGTCAAATAAAAACGAAAATACTACAGTGTCAAAATTCAAAAAGTTTTTGATCTAAACAAGCCCTAAGTATGTCGACATGTTGCATGAGATAAAAAAAAACAAATAAAGAATCGTCACATATATTTATCATACAACACTATTCTCCCATGGCTCCTAATTAATGTTGTGGCATTATAATATTATTCGAAATACATTAGTCTCGTGTAAATATAGCTAATCATACACTGACACCAATATTAATTAAGTTAGTAATGCATGCAAACAATGTTCCCATCCAAACTAGATGTGCATGTTTGCCTAGATTAGCTGTCTGGATGAGATCTTCGGCGGTTTTGTCTCGCTTAGAGCAACTCCAACAGATATGCTATCTATGTTATCTAGGCTATTTTTACATTTTGAAAGCAAGAATTAAAGTCCAACAGGTATGCTATCTGGTTTGCTAAAATAGCAAGTTTACTATCCTTAAACTTTTGCTTGTCATATATAACATGTCGTCCTTACTAGCTATCCTATACAAAGATTATTGTGAAACTCTATGCTTTAAGTAAATTTTTTTATTTTACACAATGGCTAAATTTTGTAGTTTAGAATATAATTTTATCTAGTTTCTTAGAGATGCTCTTACGAGCTAACAAAATAAAGGCGTCGTCAACTTAGCGCCCGGTATTTAGGTCAGTCTCAATGCATAGTTTCATGGTACAGTTACCAAGACTATAAACTAGGTAACCGAGCCACATGAGTTTCATGGGGATGAAACTCCTCTCTCATCTGATAAAACTCCTTCGTTTAATGACCCTGCCAAGTCAGCAATTTTGCTTATGTGACACCCTATTTAATGTGCATAACACTCTCATGGAACATATACTGAGACTGGCATTATGTAAAAAGCCGGTGTTTTTAATTTCCATAGCCTAGCTCTACTAGTGCAAAGTGCAAAGCGCGACGGCTAACCAATCAGCATTCGCAACTGATAGGTGAATCAACCTACATGTTACCGCATGGCGCTAAGCCTGGGTATGGCTTCTAGGTACAAGCCATGTTTAGCCGTGTTTAGTTGGCGCCGGTAGAATTTAACTCTCGTCATATCAAATGTTTGGCTAAAATTATTTACAAAACTAAAAACACACTAAAGAGTAATTTCTGGATCTTTTAAGTCCAATTAATCTATAATTAAACACTAATTGTCAAATAAGATGAAGATGCTACCGTACTGTTAAACTTTAACATCCCCAACTAAACACCCCCACCAATTAAATGTGCTCAAAACCTTCATAACGAGACTGAGAAAAAGGTCTTTGCACGACGAAGCTAAGGTTAGGATGTCGTAAAGTAAATTCAATGATTTTAAAAAAAAAAACTCAATCATCACATACTCCCTCTGTCCCATAATTTGTGTCGTTTGGGAGAAAGGCGCATGTACCAAGGATATAGCTGTGTACTCCAGCATGCAATGATTCCGTCAGCTAAAAAGTGCAGTACTAGTACAAGCAGCAACAGGTGGTGATGGAGGTTTTTGCTTTTTTTATTCTTGGCTGAGTTCCATTGGCCGGCAGGAGTGAAGGCAGAAGGCTGATGCCTCTGTGAGTCAGGGACAGCTACAGTACGGAGGGAGCAGGGGCTAGGCGACGTAGGTTGAAGAGGCTAGAACGACTCTTTCTCTGGGACATCTATCCAACCGTAGAACGACATTTTTTTGGGAGGGAGTACGCAGTAACTCTGATGGAGTTTAGTTGTTATGGTCGTAAACCAATGTATACAGTCTGAAATTATAGTCATGGCTAGAAACAGTCGCCGAGTCCATAGGAATACGAATAACCATATTTTGACCTAGCAACGCATTGTCATTGCACCCCGGACCGGACACCGGAGTACCGGACAGTTATTGTTATATAAAAAAAAAACACTATGGTCGATGCCGTACGTTCTTTGTCGTACAAGTCTCACTGCGACGGCCGACGGACCCGTTCAACAACCAAATCTGTCGGGCCCGGCTGGCTGTTGGAGGCGCGGCCTTGTTTAGTTATGATTCGGGATCGTAGCACTTTTATTTTTATTTGATAAATATTATATAATTATTGAGTAATTATGTTTAAAAGATTCATTTTGCGATTTATAAATAAACTATACAATTAATTGTGAAAAATTTTAGGTTTTGCTACTGTAGCACTTTCGTTTTTATTTGACAAATATTGTCGAATCATGGACTAAGCTCAAAAGATTCGTCTCGCAAAATTACAGGTAAACTGTGCAATTAGTTATCTTTTTTTATCTATATTTAATGCTCCATGCATATGTCGTAAGATTTGATGTGACAAGAAAACTTGAAAAATTTTGAGAACTAAACAAGGCCTTGCATTGCATCTGCCTTGCACTAAGCGTTGTGACAGGGAATGTTGAAAAGTTTTTAGTATAATGTCATGAAAAGAGTTCCGGATCATTTGCTTCCCTATTGCACGGCCTTGCATTGCATCTGTCATGCCAGTAGGAGGCACCAATCACTGGTGTGCAAAGCAACCTCACAGAAATGAGGCAGCAGAGCGAAGTGCAGGTAGACAGAGCAACGCCAACCGCAAAAAACATGGAACGTAGAGCAGAATTGGACGCTTCCAAATGGACGTTGCGAGCTGAATGACTGCCGCCAGCCGCCCCGCCTCTCCCGATGGAAACGAGCCAGGAGCCGCGTGGACGAGTTCTCCGCCGTCCCGCGCGTCGCGTCCCGTGCTACCATTTCCGGCGTAGTACGGGGTATAAAAAAAAAAAAGTGCACCGGCGGACCGGCCACGCGGAGGCGGAGGCGAGCCGAGCCGAGTCCACTCAACCAAAGTGCCGCCGCTGCCGTCCGTGCCCCCCGCGCGCACCCAAAAACCAACGCACCCAGCGCCCGCCCACGCCGTAAAAAACACCGCGCAGGCGCAGCCGTGCTGCCGTAAAAACCCACACGTCCTGTGTTCATTGACCTGGCCTCCCTCCCATCCCATCTCTCTCTGCCTGCGGATTTTTGCCTCGCGGAGCTCACACGCACGCCCTCCACACCCCCACCACTCTCTCCCGTCTTCCCCCTTTCCGCTCATGTTGAACCATTCCCATTCCCGGCCCGATTCCCGCTCCCCGTTCCTCCACCACGGCCACGCCCACGCCGCCGCCGACACGGAGCACCACCGGGGGGCGCAGCAGGGGATGGACCCGCCGTCGTCGTCGGGCCGCACCACCCCAACCACGCCGCGCCGGCAGCTGCAGGGCCCGCGCCCGCCCAGGCTCAACGTCCGGATGGAGTCGCACGCCATCAAGAAGCCCTCCGGCTCGGGGTCCTCGGGGGTTGTCCCGCCCGGCGGGCAGGGGCACGGGAGGCCGCGGGACCACCACCACCCGCAGCAGCCCGGGGGCCGGGCGCCCGTCATCATCTACGACGCGTCGCCCAAGGTCATCCACGCCAAGCCCAGCGAGTTCATGGCGCTCGTGCAGCGCCTCACGGGCCCCGGCGCAGGCGGATCCGGCTCCGCCACGCCGCCCGACGCGCAGGCGCAGCAGAGCGAGGCACACCACCACATGGTGGTCGACGGCGGCGGCGGCGACGACAACCCGCTGCTGGGCCAGGCGTTCCTGCCGCCCGAGCTGCTGCTGTCGCCGTCAGCCGCCATGTCCCCGGCCGCGCGCCTCGCCACCATCGAGCGGTCCGTGCGGGGCCCCATGCCCTCCTCCGCGCCGGCAGCGGCGACGGACTACGACGTCCTCGACGCACAGACCGGCGGCCTCGGCGGCGGCGGCGACGACGACGGGACCCTCGCGGCGGTACTGGGCCCCGCTTTGCGGCACCCGAGCATCCTGTCCCCGCTGCCGTCCTCGCTGCCCCCCGCCGCCGCGTCGGGGCTGTTCTCGCCGCTGCCCTTCGACGCCAGCAGCATCAGCTGGCTCAACGAGCTCAGCCCCATCCTCCGGGCAGCGGCTGCAGCAGCAGCGTCCACGGCCAACGCCGGCGCCGGCGCCGGCGCATCCTCGTCCGGCGGCTTCGGCCCCGGCGGCGTCACGAGCAACGGCGGCGGCGGATCTCGGCAGCAGCCGCCGGCCTACTACTCCGACCCGTTCGTCCCCAGCCCACGCAACCTCCTCGCCACGCCCACCGTGCCGTCGCCGGCCACGTGCGCCGAGTTCTTCGGCAGCCTGCCGGATCTTTAGCTCGCCAGTCGCCGCCCCTGCAGCCGCCGCCGCCGCGCTCCCGTCCAAGACAGATGCAGCAGCGGCCGAAACTTTCTGCGACATTTTTCCACACCTTTTTTTTTTCTTGGCGGGTAGGGGCAAGATGGTGGGCCCGGCACTGATGCTAATTTGATTAGTGCAGCAGCAGGGAGTGATGATAATCAGAAAGGGCGTGAGAACAGAATGCAATGCAGAAAAAGTTTTTCTGGTAGCAGTAGAAGCGGCCGGCCGGCCGGCCGGCCAGCACATGCCTTTGTTTATTTCTCCTTTCCTCTGGGATTTATTACACCTCTTGTGTAGTGTAGGCCAAGGAAGTGATTATGGTTTGTTTAATGGAGGATTTGTTAATTCTTTAGTAGCTTGGTGATGTGATGAGCTTATCATTGTGTCATGCTGACTTGGTGCGTTGTAACCGAACCCACATACAGACACTAGTGTGGTGTTCTCTCCCTACTTGTGTTGTGTGGGTTGTCGCCCCCAAATCTAGAGCCAACTAATGCGTTCTATTAAAAAGGCTCAAAAGATTTATTTTGTTTTAAGTTAGTTGTTTTTATCCAAAAAAAATATTAGATTTGCACAGTAGATTCATTTTTAAACAAAAACTTTCATCTTCAACCTTTTATCTAAAATAATACATTTTTTATAAAAAAAATTCTAGTAAAAAATTTAAAAGTATGACTAAGGATAAACTTAGATATACTCAGATTCATGATGAAAGATCCCCTATCAACTTGGGATATATTATTCATGTGATAATCCGACTTACCATTTATAACATTTTTCTTTCTAGAAATGTTTTGACGACACATCTAGTCGTTGTTATTGTGCTGTGATGAATTTGGTATATGTCAATTCACAAAGGGTAACCATGACATTTTAGAATTTTTATGACATATTAGTGTGTTTGGTTGGCTGATTTTTTGATGCTGATTTATTATAAAAAATATATATTTTCATGTCTATATAAAAAGTAGTGCTGATAAATTGAAGCGAACAACGCTGAAAATTCCCTATTTATCCTTATTGAAAGTGACCCACACTAATTAAATACTTGGACACTAAGAACAATACATGGAGGCGCAATCTTATCAGTATGGGCCCAGCCTAGTATCTAGAGGTAAAACATCAATTTTTTTTTGACAAAATGTGAAGCCTAAAATATTAAGTTAATATTCCATGAAAAAGAAAATGAACTAATGAATTCCCATAAAGTAAAAAAAAAATCTGTGACGTCTCAATTGCGAAAAAGGGAGGAATTCGTGATGTGCCCGTGTACGGTCGTGTCAGTTTTTGTAGCTTTGTTTCGCCGGAAAAGACGAGAGAGATTGCTTCGCATGTGAACGCGCCGTATCGGAAGCTTCTTTCTGGAGGTGGCACGTGCATCGAGAAAGATTTGATTTTCAGACGTGAGAGAGCGGCTGCAGAGGTCCGTCCAAAAAGATCTCGCACAGTTCACCATCACACTCGAGCAGATGATTCTCAGGCCTTGTATTTTGAGACTGTATCACTTTTGTTTTTATTTGGTAAATATTGTTCAATTATGGATTAACTAGGTTTAAAAGTTTTATCTTACGAATTATAGGTAAACTATATAATTAGTTATTGTTTTTATCTATATTTAATACTCTATACATGTGCCGCAAGATTCGATGCGACGGAAAATGTTAAAAAGTTTTTGATTTTTGAGTGGAACTAAAAAAGGCCTCATTTTTGAGATGAAGGCTTTCCACGACCAAAAACTTTTCACCTATTACATCAAAATTTTAAACACATGTATAGAACATTAAATATAAACGAAAACAAGAACTAGTTGCACCATTTGTCTGTAAATCACGAGACGAATCTTTTAAACCTAATTAGTCTATAATTGAACACTAATTGACAAAATAAAATAAAATGCTAAAATAACCAAGTCCATAAACTTTTTTTCGAAACTAAACAAGGCTGAAGTTCCGCTGCACTTGTTTTCTATGCATGAATTTATAGGTCTTTGGAGAAAAAAACTAACATAGATTCTACTATATTTTATAAAAATTATATTTTATTATTATAAACTTCAGTTTTGTTATATGTTATTACTAACATAAAGTAGTTTTTTTTATGTTGTATCAAAGGATACACTAGAAACTTCAGTTGGGACAGGAGGCCCAAGATGCAAAGGGAGGATTTAGGGTATTTTTGGTTCTCACAACGCCACGCCTCGCCTAGCTAGGCTGACATGGGAAATGAGGAGCTCGCCTAGCCCAGTATGCCATTTTTGCTCTCTTGCACAGGCAAGTCAGATCTTGTTTTGCACAGGATCCTTGGCACCCATGACAGAGAACTAAACACTTGAACTCATCAAGATTGGCAAGGCCAAACAATGCCAAGCAAAGTAACCAAACATGCTCTTAGCACCGGATCGGTTGGGGTCCGAGCCTCCTCTACCGCTGTTAGAAGTATGGAACCTCTCCCAAGCTCCATCCTCCCTAAAGTTTATAGTCATTAAAACTTAAAAGGAGATACTATGTACAAAATAAAAGAGAAAGAGCCTCTTCTATTATATATTTTTAGATCCGCCACTATGAAGACTCCCTACCCGTATGCAGACATGCCCCTCGCTCCCTCTCACCACATCTACACAACAATTTTTATGCATGATTGAAAATAAAGAAGAAGAAAAAAAAAACAACAAGATGAAGAGGGAAAAAAAGGAGAAAGCGTGGTAACAATACCGGAATTTCTACTGCAAGTTATTGTTTTGTTTTTCCTATTCCTATGTAATTTCTGATGAGGACCAGTTGGTTGATGGGTGCTAGAATCTTGGATTTAGAAAAATGTCACTAGCAATCGCTTGTCTGAAAAGTTAGCATTTGCTGATTCGTTGTAAGATAAAAACATTGCGGATGCAGATTCGATAGGTAAATTCAAACGAAAGAGACTTGCAGTACTCCTTTTAGAATTCACGGCCGCACAGTGCAAGTGCTTGAGATTTTCGCACATGGCGAATTGGGAGGTGACCGAAGTGCACTGGCTGGCGGCGGCTGCCTTTTAGGTCCCACCGCATTTTGTGGTGGGGGTGGTCGTTACCGTCGTGTTGTGCCTCATCAAACTGCACGACGTCTGCACAAACTGCAGTGCTTCCAAACGCGGCCGATCCGTGGTGTATGCTCCTCCATCACCTATCCACGATCGCAGCGCGGCGGCTCCAAATTGTGGCCAAATTGCCATCATGGTGCATCCAGCCTATTTTACCTTTCTTTCTTTCTACGATCATCAATCACAGTGCCTTTTTGCAACGGAGCGAAGAATCTCTGCATCCGTCTCCCTCCACCAACGAAAACTACTAGCACTCCCATCGCAAAAGGAATTTTAAAAAAAGCGGGGAGAATTAGTAATTACTAGTAGCATTCAGAAGCAGTCTTCTTCGGATTATTACGTGACCGGGACAGTTACTTACTTGACGTCAGAAGCATCGCAAGCTTGTCGGCCGGAGCAGAGTGACGCCAATCCGCCACCGTACGTACGTGACCTGAAGACTGAAGTGAAGCAAGACGCTTGGCTTGGCTCGCCCCGCGTTCACTCGCCGCTGAATTCCCTCCCGGTGCCGTCACTCGGCCGGCTTGCGGCTCAGCGCGCCCCTCCCGTCGCAACCAACCACGCCGGAAGAAGGAGAAGGAGAAGAACCGCCGCGAGCCTGCGGACGGAGAAGACGCAGGAGGTCTCGGTCTCTCTCTCTCGAGAGGACCTGACTGAATGCCTGAGTCTGACAGGCGATTGCTCCTACCGCTCCCGGCCATGATATCCTCACTGGATCCATCCAGGATATATAGCTGGCTGGATTGGACACTGCAGTGTACTGTACGTACTAGGTGATGTTGTCTTCTCCGGCTTGACCTTAATGCGGACGAAACCAGATTTCATTAAGGCTGTGATTGGAGAGTTTCGTAACGTTGTTTTCAAAACTAACATGTCGTGTGAAATAAAATAAAATTTGAATTAAACACCCACTCTAATTAAGAATTTCATTCCACGTAATCGTGTAAAGAAAGTTTCATTTAGATGAAATTTATTTTTCTCTCTCTCTTTAAATACACAGCCATGTTATCAAAATGTCTATATGGTAATATATTTAGGCCTTGTTTAGTTCCCCAAAAATTTTGCAAAATTTTTCAGATTCCCCGTCACATCGAATCTTTAGACGTATGCATTAAGTATTAAATATAAATAAAAATAAAAACTAATTGCACAGTTTGGTCGAAATTGACGAGACGAATCTTTTGAGCCTAGTTAGTCTATAATTGGATAATATTTGTCAAATACAAACGAAAATGTTACTATTCATGTTTTGCAAAAAAAATTTAGAACTAAACAAGGCCTTAATATGAATGAAGACGGGCCTAAGGAGCCAGACACATAAAAATAATCTGTTTAGTTTTTTTTACAGTATTTGTAACAAAAAATAGATGAATTATCGTATTTTCGCAATATTATGATTAAAAATAGTCGCGTTTTTTACTATAAATTAACAACATTTATAGGGTACTTAACTAACTTTGACTGTGTGTGTATCCGCCTCTGGACGAAACATCAAAAGACTTTTGGTTCTGAGTCTTGGTTGGGTCCACGCTCTACACCGAGGGAGAAGAAGAGTTAAAACGCTGACATGGACAGAAAGGCGCCACATTGATTCTCTTTGACATCAGCCACATCCAAGGGCATGGCATCAGCTGCTAAAGCACTGGTACTGGTATCCTTGGAGATGGATAATCCTAGTAACTAACTTAATTTTCTTTCAAGTAATCCATATAAAGCAAAGTACGGGAAAAAATGCGATGGGCATAAAATTCAATTAGCTTACAACTGATTTTACCATGGTAATAAAAAACAAGAAAACCATAGAAAATGTCTATGGAAAGTTGGACGTACAAGAGCTATTCAAGTCAAACGTCAATATTTTGGCATTGGCCATAAAGAAAACATCGAAGTACTTTGGATCCACGTGCTGCTCCTTCCCCCATCATGTTCTACATCTCGCAATCTTAGGCCTTGTTTAGTTCCAAAATATTTTGCAAAATCGACACTGTAGCTATTTCGTTTGTATTTGACAAATATTGTCCAATCATGGATTAACTAGGCTCAAAAGATTCGTCTCGTCAATTCCGACCAAACTGTGCAATTAGTTTTTATTTTGTCTATATTTAATACTTCATGCATGTGTCTAAAGATTCGATGTGACGGAGAATCTGAAAAATTTTGCAAAATTTTTTGGGAACTAAACAAGGCCTTAGCATGTTCTCTCACCTAGTATAAGCTCACCAAGACACTGTTGCCACATGTTCCTGGCCGAAAAGTTTTGCATCACCATTAATATTGGTGAATAGGGCACATCCATACAGAATGTTTTCATTTCCAATCATTATAGCTCAAATATGATAATTTTCAAGGGTGTATCTAGGAAAATCAGGGATCAAGGCAACCATCAAAAGAAGGTAGTGTGATGTGATAAAAACGGATAGGATACGAACGGATATAACTGATATCATATTTGTTTTCATATTTTTGGTCGGATTCGAATTCGAATACGGATAATATCAATCATATCGGATAAGATATGATTAGATGTCGACATCACAAATATACGATTTAAGTATTTGGATACGGTATCGGATGTTGAATATTCGGACTCGGATACAGACAGATCTAAATCCCTCTAAACAAATTCGGTCTCAAATACGGTCGGAAAATATCCGTACCGTTTTCATCCCTAGGGAATCATGACTAAGGCCTTGTTTAGTTTCTAAAAGGTTTTGCCAAAAATTTTAGATTCTCCGACACATCGAATCTTGCGACACATGCATGAAGTATTAAATATAAACGAAAACAAAAATTAATTACACAGTTTACCTGTAATTTGGGAGACGAATCTTTTGAGCCTAGTTAGTGCATGATTGGACAATATTTGTCAAATATAAAACGAAAGTGCTACAGTACCCGAAATTCCAAAATTTTGACAACTAAACAAGGCCTAAACAAGAGCTTAATAATAATGAAGGATTAGCTAAAAGTTGTCGAGGTCGGCAGACCCCAATGGTATACTGTAGATCCATCCCAGATGATTTTCACGGTGGTGATCTAAGGGAGGAACATGTTTCGTCGAGCAAGTTGATATCTTATATGCAATTGGTCCATCGACTTCATAACGTGCATCTGTCACAAGCTAATACAGTACAAGAGATTTGGCCAATTCATATGGTTTACTGTATTATTGAGAATTGAGTTCATTAAAAGAAAACTAAAGGCTATCTTGATTTAGCCTTGGCACAAAATGCACAATCACGGTATATGAATGGAAAAAAAAATTGTAAGGGAAGCAACAATAACTTCTAGCTAATGAATTGGTTGGCGATAGATAGATACACTATACAGTGCGTGCACATAGAGATAAGACAACTACAACAAAAAAAGTAATCAAACTATTTAAAAATATTTTCAACTAATACATCCTGGTGTTAGTGAAAAAAATAAACTGATCACCCGTGCTACTGGCGCAGGCCTCCTTCAACTAATTATAACTGAATGGTTGTGTTTTTTACCTTGTAACAACCATCCAGCAAAAAGCCTATAGGCAACACAAGTGTTTGGACTTGGACTGACTACAGATCATCTCTTCAGGAGAAGTGCATGATCTAACAAATGTAACAAAAAGAATTTCTAGTAACTCTGACCAGAAAAAAAGAGAGGAAAAACTTCATAACATTAGCAGGTTATCAACCACCAACCACGGCTGCGCTCTGCTGACAAGCTCAAACCAGTCTTGAAGCTCACAATCTAACGGGCAAGCCGTAGTTGGGAAAAGATCGGATCACGCCATCGCGGCTGGCGGTCACTATGACCGTGCTCCACGCAGCGGATACCAGGGAGAGGCAGTCACCCACCTTCGGGCTGCTTTCAGACTTTGCTGTAGAAGGCAAGTTCTCTTCAGGCCATGTTGCCGTTCCCTTGCTGCAGTCCATGAACGACCACGGCCCAGGGGACTGGCACTCCTCGTGGTGGCGCAAAATGGGCGCGCTGGAGGGTTTCTCAGTCAAGCAGGAAGGTTTCGTGTGCCCATCTTGGTGCACTCCTGGCCATGGTACTGCGGTAGTCACATCTTTGGAGAAGAACAGCTCACATGAATGAACTGATTTTGCATCTCCAGAATTCGCAAAGTTCCAAATATAGACATTGGAATCTTTGCCGGCAGATATAAGATATTTGCCGTCTGATGTTAAAGACGGTGATGATAGAGCTTTCGACTTCCAAGGCCCTGTATCAGAGATAAGTAAAAAAAAAGCAGCAGCATCTATCAGTAACTGAAGTCGAGAGGTGTAACGTGGTTGAAACATGTGAGTTTCTACTTTCTGTGTGAATCTACCTTCAAACTTTTGGATGGTATCACCATCGGCGACTCGGATTTTGGAATCTCCTGATGTAATTATAATCCCATTGGAATCACTTGTACATAACTGCAAAGCGAAGGTCACAAATCAGCGACTTGATCTTATTTAATCATTGCAAAAATACTATTGATCTAGTCGCTGCAGAAAAATCATATAATATGAACCAAGGGAGAAATAAACCTGTAGACTGTTGATCCGACTGGCAGCTGACTTTTTCTTCCCTTGCACAAACAATTCTTTCTCTAGCTGGATGTTTTCACCTAAAAACAAAAATTGAACCACAGTTGGAACACTCAACATAAAGTGAAATTACATTAACAAAAAAGACCTCCATGTACCTGATTGATCATAGAAGCGACATGTGCCTGCAATCGTGCCAACAATAAAACCCTGGTTGGCAGAAGCATGAATTAGAACCCATTTATGAAAAAAAAACTGCAATGACAATGGTATCTGATTAACCTTTCCATCTGGTTGGTAGCTCAAAGCAGTTATGATATTCCGTGTATCAGCCCAGTCCGTTACTCGCTTGTCCAACACATCCCAAATGCGCACTTTACCATCTAATGAACCGCTGATGAAGTATTTCTCATCAATAGGGTTGAATTGAACACATGTTACTGTTGTCAATTACAAAGGAACAGAAAAGAGAGTCAGGTTCTTATTCAAGGAAAAATATTTAAGTTCTTGTTATGCTTCAATGTACTGAGAATATCACGATGTCTTTCTCATCATCGAAACAATGTTGCTACACAGAGGATATCAACATTGAGCAACGATTCCAATTAAATTTTCAAAACACGTAATAGTTTACCAATATTCTACTTACCATAGTCTTTGTGTTTGAAAACTGCAAGACAACCATCACAGCCAGGTTTCCATAAGCGCACTGTCTTATCTTTAGATGAAGTTAAGAGATACTGCAGTCAAACGAAGGAAAAAAAAACGAAGGTTAAGCAATTTAATAGGGGAACAACACTAACTAGACCCTCCATTTTAAATATTATGACGTTTAGTGACAACCTAATTAGTTTAGTTTTTTAGCTAATTAGCTTGTCCTAAGCACCATATATTGAAAAACAGAGGGAGTATTTGTTTATGATGCATGGAAAACGGTTAGTGTATATAGGTTAACTGGTCTGAGTAAGATATGTGATGTATGTAGAACACAAAGGAAGACTTACATCTGATTTGGACCATGCCATATCAAGGATATCATTTGTATGGCCGCGGAATTCATGTAATGGAGTCTCTGATATACGAAAAACCTTCTTGGGTATAACTGCAAGTGTCTGGTGCTGCCTCTTTTCTATATTTGACTTAAAGACCGGAACTTTCTCCACCTTTTCATAGGAATCCTCTCCCCTATACAACTTAGGAGATGCTTCTACTTCTATGATTTGCCATATCCGTACAACACAATCCTCACCACCACTTGCTAAATACCATCCAGATGGGCTGAATTTCATGACCCTAATTGAACCCTTGTGAGCTCTGATTTCTTGATCCATGTAGACAGCAGAGAATTCAAGAAAATTTTTCTTCCGATTTTGAACTCTTGTTCTGGTTGGTATACTATTTGTGCAATTTTTCACATGGACATCATACTTGCAAATGCTACCAAAGCTTCTCTTTGTCGTGAATTTCTTCCACAAGCTTTTGACATCCTTTTTCTTAGAACTTTTTGTTTCTTTTGCAGGACTGTTACCACATCCCCTCCGCAACAATTTCTGAACAGACCGAGAGAGGCCAAGCAAACTCTCAAACTCCAGAAGAGACATCACCTTATCTGATCCAACCTCCTTGAGCATGTCCGTTATACTGCTATGTGCACCACTGTTGACAATATATCTCTTTCCACTATCCATATCCCTTATGCAACAGGCACCGTCAAACTCCGATTCATTGTCACAAACAGATGAATCCAGGGAAGAATGGACACTGACACTTCTCTCCTCCATGTCAGTGGAAGACTCAACGGCTGTGATTTCACCATGGCATTGAAAAGAATCTGTTCTGGCAGACAAAAAATCATCGAATCCCATTCCCTTAAGGAACCTTTGCCGCCTTTCTTGAACACTCATTGGCTCGTTTGCCCAAATCTCATACTCAAACTTCATTGGCACTGGTGAAACTTCATGACTTGTGCTGCAATCCTCTGAACATGAAGGTTCCCCTGGAGATCTAACATCTTCAAATGCATCGAAGAAAACATCATCACTGTCTGATTCAGACCTTGGCATCTTCAATGAATCTGATTCAGCACCAAACAGTGTATTGGCACGGACGGGCTCAAACACTCGCTGAAGGCTGTGGGAAATCAGACAGTCATCTGCAATCAACAATGCAAATATGAGGCTATGATAAAGGGAAAAAGGTGGTAACATGAGAAGAAGACGGAGCAGCACCCAGAAAATGACTCAGTAAAAGTATGGTCAAGTGGACGACATTTTTTCAAGTGAAAATTTCCAAAGTTCGGTGATCTTATTCGCACGCACCAAAAGAAAATTCTGTTTACATTAAAGATGCATACGACTAGAAATATTGAGTAAAGCAGGATGTAGCTAGTTCAATTACTGAAAAAAAAAGTATACACAGAGCAAAGTATGAAAGTCTGCATAAAATGGAACTGCAAAACCAGAGACACCAAAAAGGTTCAGTTCGGCAGCAGCCTACTGTTTACAGCGAAAGACAAGAACTAACGAACTACTAAAAATTCTCACTCGTGGAGCAATGCAAACCACCACCATTTGAAGCAAAACAAAGCAAATGCTACTAGTAGCTTAGTAGTAGAATACAACAGTGCTCACCAGGTCCACAACGGTGAACTGTCACAGGTTGTCAACAATGAACCAAACCGAAGGAAGCACAGGCCCAGGCTACCCACCACTAAACTAATCTGGTGGCGGCCTCGGTTAATCTTAATCACCGGCGCCCCCGTCCGACACTCCTGACAATGCTCACCAACAAGGCAACAACTCGACACCCGTTACACCTCAAGCCGCCGCACCTAAGGAATCCCACCGGGAAGCAAGAAGAACCCAGCAAACACCAACAACCCACACGGGGCCGGACGGTCCCAGTCCCAGCACACACACAGGCAGATCCCGAGGAAGAGGAACTGGCGGAGCAACAGCGAAAAACAGCGCGGAAAGGCTAGCGGCAATAAAGGGATTCTCTCGACTAGAGGGTGGTCAGTGGTGCCCCGTAGTGAAAACAGCCTTCTGCGGCGCAGCGTAGCGTGGATGGGAAAGCGGGAAGGGGACACCGGAGCAGGAGCAGGGAGGGGGGCTGCCGGCGGGCGCCGCCGCCTATTTTGTCTCCTGCATCTGCGCTGCGCCGACCGGGCCGCAGGCGTAGGGGCGTAACTCCGCTCTCCGCCATTAAAGTCGCGGCCTTTCCAGTTGAGAGGAACTGCCCCGGTGGCAGTGGGTGAAACAAAAATATTAATATATTAATATTAATATTAGACCTTGTTTACTTCCGAAAAGTGAAAAGTTTTCGGTACCTTGTTTATAACAAATATTATCCAATCATAGACTAACTTGGATCAAAAGATTTGTCTCGTGATTTACAGCTAAACTGTATAATTATTTTTTATTTTCGTTTATATTTTATATTTCATGCATGTGTCGCAAGATTCGATGTGACGGGAAATCTTGAAAACTTTTTGGTTTTCAGGATGAACTAAACAAGGCCTTAATATTAATATTATTTGCTCTTTTGGTCAGAAGTCAGAACCTTGCACTAGTGGAGAAAAGGAGAGTTTTGTTATATGCAGAAATGCAGAGTCAAAGAACAACGGGAAGACAAATTCCGTTCTTCATACATTTATTTATAAGTATACGTAACTAACAAGGAAGAAACCATTGATGAACAGCGAAATACCCAAAGAATTTTTACTGCTAGTGTGAATTCTGTACAAAAACTCGAGGTGAAGAGAAACGAAGCGCTTTGGTTGTTATGTGTGCTGTGGGTCCACCGCACCAATAAATTGGGCGTCCGCTCGCACCGGTGGAAAATGCAAATGCTACGGAGTACTGGAGTAGTACGCCGTTCGAAACGGGGAAGTGGGCAACGACGACGCTCGTCCATTTCCAACCGACACAAAATTTGAAAACCAAAAAGAAAGCATGCGGAATCAGGGAGATGAGTCCCGAAAATACAGCACTAAATTTCCGGGGTGATTTTGCATGACATGTGCCAAACCGTAGGTTCGTTTTCAGAAGAACTGAGCGGAGCATTCCGAGAACAAAAATCAAAACCAAGAGTTTATCAGTAATAAACCCCATCCTGATGTGAATCACATGGACCACGGTGCTCTTTCAGAGCAGTTCAGGATGTTCCAATCAATCACGGACGCGCGCACACACAACGAAAACGACCGAGAAGCTAGGAAAAATGGAAAACCAAACGGGTGGAGGGATCACTGTGCCATTGGACCGCCGCCTAAACGGAGAAGAGAAGAGCAGAGAGAGAGAGAGAATTCAGAGCGCACCACTCACCTACTGCGCGAGCCCTCCACGGCCTCTCCCACAGCCACCGCCGCCGCCGCCGCCGATCTTCTTCTTCTCCCGCCGCCACGCGCCATGGATCCCGGTTGCGGTAGTAGGATCAGAGGATGATGGCCCGACTCGGAGGGAGACGGAGGCCTCGGCGGAGGGTACTTGGAGGGACAAGCAGGAATGGGGAGGGGGCGAGCTTGGGATTGGGGGCTGTTGGGATTGGACGCTTTCCTCCGCTCCGGAGTCCGGCTGGCCGCCCTCGTTTGCTCCGGTCTCTGGTCTTGGTTTCCAAGGCAGAGCAGAGACACAGAGAGGCGCGTTTGGTTGCTTGTTTTGTTTGGGTCTCCGTCGCCGTCGCCGTCGAATGGCGCTCTTATGCTGGGCTAACCCCGACGCGGTCTTCCACTTGGTCGCGTCGCTTTCCTGGGGCCGGACCCGGACCCGGACCCCGGGCCGGGTGAGTGGGCCGGCGGCCCTGGGATTCCTGGTGAGTTTTTTAAAGGTTGAATTGGTGGACTGACTGCTGTGGCTGTGCTCCGTTGGCGCTGCTAGGATACGACTCTATCAGCATGTCCTTTCATCAGATGAAAAAAAAAAATTGATGAAAGGCAAGGTAGTACCAACACCAGCATGTCATTTGACAAAAGGATGTTTAGGCCTTGTTTAGTTCACCCCAAAAATCAACAAGTTTTTAAAATTTTCCATCACATCGAATCTTTCGGCACATGCATGAAGCATTAAACATGGACGAAAACAAAAACTAATTACACAGTTTGCTCGTAAATCTTGAGACGAATCTTTTGACCCTAGTTAGTCTATGATTGAACAATATTTACCACAAACAAACGAAAAGTGCTACAGTAGCGAAATCCAAAAAAATTTTGCATCTAAACAAGGCCTGAGTTCCCCTTTCATCGTAAAAAAATCCTAAGTTTTAATTTATCATTTTGCATAATAAAACTAAATATCATGCAAAACTTTTATCAAAAAGATGAGTCTTCTCCATTTTGGATTTTCTCTTAAAGAGACAAAAAAAAATCCTAAAAGCGCCTGGGAGCCCATGCCCATCCTTACCAGCACCAGAAAAAATTTGGCATTTTGGATATAACTAAACACACCTATGAAAAATTTGGCATTTTGAATTTTATCATTATAAAGTACTTGACATTTTGTATTTTACATTCTATAGAATCTAAACACACCCTAACAAATCTTTCCCGCGAAACTTCTATTCCTTCGGTAATATCTAGGATAGTAAGACATATTTGTAGTATTATTTTTAGACGTGTATATAAAGAAGAGGACACTGCTTCACCTAAAACTGGAGTCAGGAAAGTGTTACTCAAACCTAGGTAAAATACTTGTTGGCATTCAAATGACCGATTGTTCGTTGGTAGTATTTGCGTGTCCTAATTTCGTTGGTTGTGCAAAAGGCCCAAAACTCGCCTTTGTAGTTGCAGCCACATGTAATGCTGTAGTAGACTTGTATGTTACTTTTTTTTTTCTTTTGATGGGGAACTACTTGTATATTACTTTCTTTTAAGGAAATAGTACTTGTATATTAGACCTTGTTTACTTCCAAAAAATTTTGCAAAATGTGAATAGTAATATTTTCGTTTGTATTTGACAAATATTGTCCAATCATAAACTAACTAGGCTCAAAAGGTTCGTCTCGCAAATTCCATGCAAACTGTGTAATTAGTTAACTTTTTGTATCTATATTTAATGCTTCATGCATGTGCCGCAAGATTCGATGTGACGGAGAATCTGAAATATTTTTTGCAAAATATTTGGGGAAGTAAACAAAGCCTTACTGTTGACAACAGTAGTACTAGAAGGCATCCATCCCAGACAAAAAGCGTTATCCCCTTTGTGATGTCCAAACTGCGCATCACAAGTGCAGTGCAGACGCAGTAGATAAAAAAAGAGGCTGCCGCATGCAAAAGGATGCATGTGATGAGGGTGAAGGGGAATCACCGCCATCATCTCCTTCTCCTGAGTCCTGATTAAGACCCACTTTTTAAGCTGCCAACAAAGAACTGGATATATACTTCCATCCGCCTTTAGACCCTTCCAGTCACGCTTTCGCCGATTCTTCTCCCCTAGCATTTGCTCGTGTTCACACGGGGGCTGAAACTGATCACCCGGGCACTAGTAGTAGTAGTAGTAGCACTTTATGAGTACGTACTACACGGGAATGGAATGGTGTGCCATACACAAGCATTTTTTTTTCAGGTGCTGTACGTGACGTGATGTGTTGACAAAGAAAATGAAATTAATTAAAGCCGAATCAAGCTGTCTGGTCTGGCTTATGAACTGGTGATAACGAAAAGGTATAGCAGAGCACCAGATACTCCTGTAGTATGATCCAGCCCCCATGCATTAGTTGGTATAATCTGGCAAAGTAATTAGTTTACTGAGTGTAGCTTGGGCCAGGATTAGCAAGCCAAAGGTTTGTCTCGTGGCTTTGTGCTAGGGCTTCTAGTCTAGCTACATGTTGCCAAATGGCTGCTGCTACCCCCCCCCCCCCCCCCCCCCACCCCCACACACACACCCACCCACCAAGACGGGGGGACAATTGCGCACCTGAAAAACAGTTGCAGCAGCAGTGGAGTGCAGCAGGGGCCCCGGCTGTATTTCTGTAACAGAAGTCTGCCGCCGGCCGCCGCAGTCGCAGAGGACACGGTCAGGTAAAAGCCTGGATGTACGCTTGCCGCCAACTAGCCAGGCAAGCATGGAACACGTACTACTGTACTCCTACTGTAGCAATATATAGAGGCAGGTTGTCAGTGTCACGGATCGTTGTTAATAATAATACTGCGGCTGCAAATGGCAAAGTACAGTAATCCCTATGGCCCTATGGGTATGGGGGTACTATTAGCCGTAGAGGGATGCCAAGTCAAAGCCTCGCTCTGTCTCTAACCCCACCCGGCCCTGTAAACAACACCGGCGATCATGTGGACGTGAGCTCGCCAAGACTGCAACAATGTCACATGAGCGCGTCGAGTAGTTCTCTGTTCCGCGAGAAGGCAATTATATATATTATGCGGTGGGTTCGTTAAGCCTGGAAGATTCCGCGCGCTCCTTTTTGCATGGATCCCCGTGCATTAACTCCCAAAAGTTTGGCGTTATCATCACCCGATTGGTCGCCCCGCGACGACTAACACGGCCCTTAAGCTAGTTTACTATAGATTGCTGCTGCAACTGCAAGCGCCGTAGTAGAATTAAAATGGCCGTCACATGGGCGCTCGCCGTGCGCATGCGCCATACAAAAATTGCCTCGGAGAAACTACTCTTAACGGGCGAGCATTCACGGAGGCGCGTACTATGTCAGGCACGCACGCACCAACACCAACACCGGGAGTGGAAGGTGCAAGTGGGGGCGCCCCGGCCGGCGCGTACAGTGAACGTGTCGCGCGCATGTGCTTCCACGACGCAACGAGCTATAAATAACCTCTCACAGTGGCGTCGGCCGCCGGTCCACGCAGCCGCACGCTCTGACACACAAAATTTGGAGGTTCCGTTGCTGCTGCTTGCGTGCGTGTCAGCTGGTTATTATTGATCCACACTCTCCACGGATTATACTTAACAAAACAATGGTGTGTCGTCGTCGTCGTCGTCTTCTTCAGTTTGGCCACGACCGGATGCATGCAGGAGCCACCTTCTCGCCCAGGGAGTTTTGCATGCGGCCAGCAATAATGATCATGGACCGTATCAGCTCTCGCCATTGTTAATCGTGACAGACAGGATTTCGAGCCCGGCCGGGAGATCGTGTGTTCGCCCACATGTCAGGCATCGTATCGCTGCGGCCGCGCGTGCACGAGGGGCCGCGAGCGATTACTTCACGATGCGTGCGTTCGTTGGTTCACTCATCCATCTAGATGTTAGGGTCTCGTACATGTTCGATCGTTTTATCTACAAGGATGTACTGTACTGTTCGTATCCTGTAGTACATTATTTGACAAAGAACAGACGAAACAAGTCGGCGTGTGCTTGTGAAGCACCTGCAAACTACTCGTGATGAGGAGCAGCAGCTTGCAACTGTCTCTGAAAGTAAGTTTTCAGAAACGAAACCGTGAGGCAGCAGTCGCCGACGATGGCACTGCTTTGTACTGGGCAGAAAATTGAAATAGATATGCATGCAATGCAAATGGAGATCTTGGCCCGCTGACCGGATTCATGAGGCAAAGTGTCCGTCCTAGAGAGTTGTAGGGCAGTACTTGTAGCTAGGTTTGTTGTGTACATTCAGCAAATAAACTGTATGCGGTTTGTTGTTGGTGTGATGGAGAGGAAGAAGGAAACAGAAGGGATATGATATGATATCCCAGCAGCTTAACCAACAAACATGCAGCCGCAAGTGCAAGGGCCGGAAAGACGGGTCAAAGCCTGTTGTACGTCCTCCAAACAAGGCGGGCGAGCATGTGATTGCGCTGCTCCACCGGCGGCCGCGGGCTGGGCACCCGGCCGGAGCATCGCCAGGAAGATTCCACAACTTTTTGCATCGGAAAAGGAATTGCTTTCCGGCGAGCGACGAACGAGACGACGCTACTTGGTTGGTCGATCACGATCAGTCCAATGTCCAATATCCAAATCCAGGAAGCAGCCCCGCGAGATGAGAGGGACGAGCAGGAGGAACCGTGGACGCATTTGGCTGCCCGGGCCGGGCGCGCATCATGTCACCGGGGACACTGCCGTCTGCCGGCCGGTGTCGGTTGGATGGATGCGCCACCGGCTGAGTGGACTCGGACTCGACGCTCCACGGTGACACAGGTGCCGCAAGCTCGGTCTCTCGCTGATCAGGCGAGGCGAGCTGAGGCTAGGCTAGCGGTTGTGCTCAACCTGAACTGAACGTGCGCAACGACGACGACAGCAGGGACAAATCTCTGCCAGTGCCATGTCAATCCAGTGCCCGCCTCATTCTTCTTTCATCTCTCCCTGAGGGAAAAAGAATTCCTGTGCACAGAGTGAGTGGCAGGAGTACTACTGTATAGTACTCCGGCCGTATAGCGAAGCCGCCGGAGAGGTGAGAGCTATAGAATTGGAGATGATGCGGACATGGATTCCGCGGCCATGTGGCCACCTTTTCGCGGGCAGAGATACAATACAATACAATACAATACACTACACTAGCGGTTTCTTTATTTCCGCCTGCATGAGTCTGTGCTCTCTATCTCTACACACTACACTACACTTGCCGATTGCGAGGGAATTCTCAGCATGATTGGATACGCTGAGACCACAACACAAGTTGGAACCTGCTCACCAAATGGCTCCTGTTCTTTACGCCCAAGTCCACGGCCGCGAAACCGAGCGCACATGCATGGGGGGAGCTGGGATTGGGATTGGGATTGCCTTTGCTTCAGCAAACCTCTTGCTCCGATCGCGGACGGTCGCGGGCTTGACAAACGACCACTTTTCGGGCTCGATCTGGCTGCATGCACGCTCTCAGTCCCATGCATGCCATGTTCCTTCATCGCTGGGTGTTGAGGTGGGGGGTGGGAGGGGATCCAACAAATCCAAATTCCAAAGGGTTTACGATAGGCCTGGGCCCTGGGCCAACTGACAATGGCCATGCACGATCGGGGACCCGGCCCTTTCCAACACCATGACCAGGTGAGGAGAGGACACACCCTGTCAACTTGGCCATTAATTGTTAGTGGCGGATCAGGGCAGCACGATAGGATTCGGAGCTTGGACTGGAACCGTGTCCGCGCCTGTCACTATACGTACGCCAGGATCAGAGTGTGATGCGCAGGTACCTACTGATGCGATAGGATAGGATTTGGAATACATGCATACGTACATACAGACTCCATTAGCCATGCATCAGTGATGTTAACCATATGCATGGATACGGTTCTCCGATCCCTTCTACAACCTTCTACCAGCAGTGTATGGCATCTCGCTACTTGATTGCTTGTCATATGCGTCCGGCCCGGCCAACTCAAAACTAGAAGGGTTCTTCCTGACCGCCATATGTGCTGTCGCAATGGAAGTACCAAGAGTCATGCCGTCGTGGCAATGTCATGATGACGATGGGTATATAGTACGTACTACAAAAGTTTAATGTCGCACTCACCACTCCGTTGCTAATAAATATGTCCAGGGCAGAAGATTCAAGGTTGCCATTTGTCAATTACACACCGTTTGACTTTGTACACCTAAGATAATATAAGCTCACCAGTTAGGTGAATAGGTTCTTAATTCACCCGGAACGAGAGAAGAGTCCCATATCCAAGTTTAGCTTAGACGTAGTACATGTCTTCCTTTTTTGAGTGAAGCAGTTCAGACCGAGGCCTTGTTTACTTCTAAGGGCTCCTTTGGTTCATAGGAAAAGTACAGGAAGCATTCCATAGGATTGGCCTCATATAGTTCAATTCCATAGGGAAAAAAAGCATGAAGTATGACTTTATGGAAAATTTCCTATGGTCCAACCAAAGGTATTCTGTATTACTTAGGATTAGAGATGTACGACATGTTTATTCCTATAGTTTCCCTATTCCTATAGGATTCATATCCTATGATCCAAAGGAGGCCTAAAAATATTTTGGATTTCGGTACTGTAGCATTTTTGTTTTTATTTAATAAATATTATACAATTATGGACTAACTAAGCTCAAAAGATTCATCTCGTGATTTACAAATAAACTGTGCAATTAGTTTTTATTTTCATATATATATTTAATGCTTCATGCATGTGCCGCAAGATTCGATGCGATGGGGAATCTTGAATTTTTTTTTGTTTTTGGGGTGAACTAAACAAGGCCTAAATTTAGCTTCCTTCTAAGTCAAATACACCAATATCTACAATATAATCTTTTTATATATATAATATGTCTTGATAGAACATTTATTTGAACTGATAAATGCTAATTTATTTTTTCTAGAAATATGGTCAGAGTTTTTTTTTTGACAAGTAAGCAACTTTATGAAATATGGTCAGAGGTGGGGAGTTTTGGTCTAAGACAAAGTGACATATTGGAACAGAATGAGTCCATATATTTGGCTACTAGCTGGAGTACTTCTCGATGAGTCAGTGGATCATAGATTTTGATTTTGAAATAACTGAATCATTTAGAATTCCATTCAAGCATGCATGGTAGCCAACATGACACTAGAAGTTAGAGGTTGATAGAATGCCTCAAGAGCCCAAAGGGCCCATATTCCGCACGGGTTGGACCAGCTACGCGCCTTTGGCTAGACCCTACCGTACCGCACGATGCCATGGGCTCCCCCTTTGCAAGATGATTTGCACACAAAACTTCACAATTTCGCACACTTTTTTTAAAATCCTCTGTTCACACACTTGGGCTCGATGTTCTATGTGCATTCCCTTTTCAAACATTGGGTTATAATGTAATACCCCAAACGCCTTCTTTTTAAAGGAAGGGAAACTATTTATATTAAAACCTGGCATGGTGCATTATAATTACATACTTCCTCTGTTCAAAAAAAGTGTCATTGTAAAATACGTGCTATTCATTTTTTATTTTTAGCTAGATTTATAAAAAATATTATAAATATTTGTTATTTTTAAACAAGCTTATTAAAAATATATTCAATGATCCATCTAATCATACTAATTATGCACTATAAATATAAATATTTTTTATATGTATTTGATAAAGTTAAAACTGTTTAGCATCTGAATAAGTATGAATGACACCTTTACGGAGGTGGTATGAAAAAACCTAGAATAAAAAATAAAAATATTTTATCTAAGTCCTTCCATCATCTTCTTGATCGATGTAGTTGATACTGTGGATGGACATAACACTGTCAAACATGGAAGCCACGATACAATTTTTTTGTATTGCGATAATTTATTTAGGCCTTGTTTAGTTTCTAAAATATTTTGTAAAATTTTTCAGATTTCTCATCATATCGAATCTTGCGGCACATACATGGAGCACTAAATATAAATAAAAACAATAACTAATTATTTGTCTGTAATTTGAGAAATGAATCTTTTGAGTCTAGTTAATCTATGATTGGACTTTATCAAATACAAACGAAATTGCTACGGTGCTTATTTTGCCAAAAATTTTGCAACTAAACAAAGCCTTACTTTTGGGCCGCAGTAACACGACGCCAAACCAGTGAAGCACTGAAATCCGCGAGTGGCTCGTGTTCTCCGCGACGCATGAATCATGATTGGATACGCTGGAAGCAGAGTGCAGAAGTTGGAAGTTGGAACCAGCAAGTGGCTCGTGTTCTTTACATCCAATCCGAGTCCACGGCCGCGAGGCTAGAGCACATGAGCCATGGGCATGGGGAAGGATTGGGACGACCACCTTTGCTTGAGGCTTGAGCAAACCTCGCCGTCGCGGGCTAAGATATGACAGAAAGTACTGTTGATTGTGCTGAATAGTTGGCAGATTCAGCCGATAAGCTTAAAAGAACAAATTTATCACACTGGGGGTCTCGAGGGGGATCCAAATCCAAATTCCAAAGGCCTGGACCAACTGCCCCGGCCCTTCCCAGGGGGTGTCAGGTAGCAAAACTTGGCCATTGTTAATGGTGGATCAGGGCACAATAGGATTGCAGAGCTTTAAGACCGGAATCGTGTCCGCCCTGTCACTGCGCTGGTGATCAGAGTGTGTGATGCGATAGGATAATGATTTGGAACGCATAAAGACTCTATTTGCCATGCATTAGTGTTAACCCATATGCATGGATGATATGGTTCTCCAAGATCCTTCTGCAACCTTCTACAAATATTAGCATCTCGCTACTTGCTTCTCCGGATACTCCCTCTATATGCATCCAGCCAACTCAAGACTAAGGTTTCACGATCTGGCCCCCATATGTGCTGTCGCAAGAAAGAAACAAGGGTCATGTTGTCATGGCAGTGTCATGACGATGTGATGGGTAGTACACGTTACAAAAGTGTAATATCACGTTGACAACATTTTCGTCATTTTGGATGTAGCCGGCACCTGCCACACCACACCTAGGGATGGCAATGGGTAATTACCCGCTGGGTATGTGTTACCCATACCTTTACCCACAAGAAAATATTTTACCCGCTAATTTATCCATACTCGTGCACGAGTAAAAGTTTTTTCCCATACCCTTACCCATGCGGGTAACGGGTAACCCATGTGTTATCTTTACCCATAATTTTAAGGATATTTGCTATAAAAAAATACATGTTTTAATATATCAGGCTCCCAAATTTAGCCAAAATATCATAAATCATTAATAAACTCTTCAAATATACAAGCTAACACAATCAAATGATCTAATGAATAAATCCATCATTACTAAATAACAAGTCATAAAATCCACAAGTTCCATGATTCTAGTATAATTTATCGGGTTCAATTTACCCATGGGTTAACGGGTATGGGCAATGCAGTCCCATACCCTTACCCGCTTTTTTCCCATTATCTTACCCATGGGTAGGAAAAATAGTCATACCCTTACCTTAATGAGGTAATTATCCATCGGGTTTCGGATTTCGGATAAAAATTGTCATCTTTAACCACACCATAGTGTGTGGCATAGCATTATTCGTTTCGCTGAAATTTGGTTTATACTGATGTTTATATTGTGACAGAAAAAATAATGTTCGCTCACTGAAAAGTAACTGGTGAAGTAGTGTTGTAGAACAGGACGTTTGTTAAGGACCAATCCTGGCTACCAAAGGTTAGCTCTCAACTAAACAACATGAAAAGTAACCCCGTGTTGCATGCGAGGCTTGACAAGTTAACCAACTGTAAATACTCCATCAGTTTGATTTTGTACCTAAGATAATAAGCTCATGAGTTAGGTATTAATTCACCATGAACGGAAAGGTGACCCCCGGCCCATATCCAAATGTAGCTTAGACATAGCCGCCTTATTTTTGGACATGAAACAGTTGAAACCAAATTTAACTTCCTCCTAAGTTAAACTTAGCTCCCTTCTAAGTCATAAAGTTAAATACATCAATATCTTCCGATATAAATTTATAAATTTATATTTTTATAAAATATGTCTGGATAATGTATGGTTAGAGTTAAAGAAATTTGACCTATGTCAAACGGACAAAGTGATACATTGAAACAGAATCAGTACATATGCTTAGCTTCTTGCGGGAGTACTTCTCGATGATTCAGTGGATCATCTGATTTTGATTTTGAGGGAACTTAAGGTTGTTTGATTGCAGGTGCTAAAGTTTAACAGATATTGTAGCAAATTTGTAATTATAATAATTAGTGTTCAATCATATACTAATTAAGCTTAAAAATCGACTTTGTAAATTATTATTTAACTATATTTTTAGTTTTACAAATAATCTATATTTATTATCTCATGTATTTGTCCAAACATTTAATATGATAAATGCTGAAAAAAAAGTAGTCCAAACCAAACAGGGCCTCAATCATTTTGATTCAAGCATGGAGCCAGCATGGCACGAGAAGTTTGATGAAAAGGCCTCAAGAAGCCCAAAGAGCCTATATTCCGCACAGGCAGCGCCAGCCAATAACGGAGCCAAAAAAAATTATAGCTAGAGCGAATTACAATGAGAAAATGAACTAAAAAGCACCTCACACAACTTATGGCAGAAACACCACAATCACACATATTATGGCTAAAAGTAGATGAGAAACACAATCATAATCCTTAACCATTTTGAGTGAAAGACACTAATATCATTAGTTCATTACCAATAGGCTTGCTTACTGCTCGCCGGCCGGTGAGGCGTGCGCCGTGCGTGTGCAGTGGTTGGGAGGCCGGATGCGAGCGGCTGCGCTGGGGCGTGGCCACGCAAGGGAGAGGGCCCGGCCATGGCCAATGCAGCATCAACGATGGGCAACGCCGCAGGCACGCGGCGCCGCCATAGTCAGTAGGCGGCGATGTCCTCGGATCCTCGACTAGAATTCGACGATTGGGAATTTGGGGATCCATCGGTTGACCTAGGGGATGGAGGAGTATGTGATGGTGGGCCTCTCACCTCTGCGGGGCTGAAAGTGCAAAGAAAAGAGCCATTCTTCCTCTAGGCTCCGACGCTGCAGCGTTGTCTTGCCGGCTCGTGCCCGCGGCTCGCCGCTCCAATGCTTCTCCCTACCGGTGTTAGGGATGAACAGGGTCCGGGAGTATGAGGCAAGCTTGCTGGTAGCTGGGGCGGTCGCCTCACCCTGCCCCTAGGGTAACGTACGCGTAGTGGCTAGATTGAAACTATCTGAACCTGAGTGCTGAGGCCCAGGCAGCTACCGGTACCACAAGATGCCAGGCACTCCAGGCCTGTTAACTTGGCTGAAAAACTATAACTCAAAGTACTATTTGTTAATTTATTATGAGAGAAAAAACACTACCGAATCATCCAACATACGCATGACTGGATACGCCGGACGCAGAATGCACAAGTTGGAAGCTCTGGAACCTGCCTGCAAGTGGCTCGTGTTCTTTACATCCAAAGTCCACGCGGCAGCGAGGCTAGAAGCATATGCATGCATGGGGGAGGAAGTTGGGACGACCAGACCAGCTAGCTTGCCTTGCCGTCGTGAGCTTGACAAACGAGCACTTTTCGGGCTCTGGGGCTCCGTGCACGCTCTCATGCATGCCATGTTCATCACACTGGGGGCCGGGGGGTGGTTGTCCAAATCCAAATTCCAAAGGCCTGGACCAACTGGCCCGGCACTTGCCAGGTATCAACTTGGCCATCGGTAATGGTGGATCAGGGCACGATAGGATTTCAGAGCTTAAGACCAGTGCTGTGATAAGATAGGATAAGGATCCATTAGCCATGCATTAGTGTTAACCATATGCATGGATGATATGGTTCTCTGATCCTTCTCTGCAACCTTCTACGAGGAGTGTATGGCATCTCGCTACTTGCTTGTCCTGATATGCGTCCGGCCAACTCAAGACTAGGGTTCATCGATCTGGCCGCCATATGTGCTGTCGCAATGTCATGATGATATATGGCCTTGTTTAGTTTCCAAAAATTTTTTTGGTTCGGGAATACTGTAGCACTTTTGTTTTTATTTGGCTATTATTGTCTAATTATGGGCTAATTAGGCTCAAAAGATTCATCTCACGATTTACAAGCAAACTGTGCAATTAGTTTTTGTTTTCGTCTATGTTTAATGCTCCATGTATGTGCCGTAAGATTCGATGTGACGGAAATTCTTGAAAAGTTTTTGGTTTTAGGGTGAACTGAACAAAAGTGTAATGTCACATTTGTCACTCCGCTCGTCACTCCGCTGCTACATGTCCAGGTGCAAGATTTAAAAGGTGTCATTTCTCTTTTACAAACAGCAAATACTCCATCCGTTTGATAAGATAATAAGCTTATTAGTTAGACTTTCGCTCACTACTACAAAAATTATTTTTTGAGATCTACTCAAATATTAATGCAGATGGTCATGAAATGCAAATGTCTCCTAAAATACCTAAGGATTTTTGGAAATAGATATTTATTTACTAAGGCGGTCACTATTGCCCATCTCGTAACCCTAGACCCGCCTCCTCTAGCGGCGCTTGGGACCCCTCCTTCTCCAGTGAAGCTCGAGGCTCCTCCTCCTCTAGTGATGCGCGGGCCTCCTCCTCCTACCTTCTCCCTTCTCTCCCTTCTCCCATCGCGGTCGGGTCCCCTAGCTGTGGGGGTATAAACCCCTATACCCTTACGGATAGACTTGGACCAGGAGGCTTGGCCTATTATGAGACAAGTACAAGGCTTGATCCGACAGTTTGGAGTTTCGCGTAAGGAAACAAGATGTGGAGATCAAGCGGGATTCTAGTCGGTTAGAATAGGAATTGATATCGAACTATCTATGGCAATTGTAACCGACTAGGATTAGTTTCCAGATCTGTAACCCTACCCTCCGGACTACTAGGTATTACGCCAACTCGGCGGCCGAACCTGGATAAAAAGCTTGCCTGTGTCTTGCGTCACCAACGAGTTCGTAGTTTGCGCACCGTCTACCGATAAACTACTACCGTGGGTATACCCCAAGGTAGACTGCCGACCAGCTTTCATCGACAGTGGCGCGCCAGGTAGGGGGTGTGCGTACAACTTCTCCGGCGAACAAGATGGTCATAGTTCCAGCTTCCGCGGCCGTGCCTGAAGGCCTCACGTTCACCGTCGGCCAGATCACGTGGACGACGCGCGGCGCTGGTCTCACGACCACGGTTTCGGAAGGAACCCAGATCCAATCTGGGATCACGTCGGCTCCGACCACTCGGATGACGGCACCGAGCGCCTGACCACCGCTCCCGCTCTACAAGGGGAAGAAGATCGACTGCTCGGACCTTCTCCAAGCACTTGATTGCGCCGATTCCAAGCTACTTGAAGCTTCCCAACTAGTAGATGGAATCTTGCGCCAGCCTGATCAATCCGCCCCAACGGATTTTTTCAAATCCCACCGGCCAACTCGTGTCATTACACACGAATGGCTGGGAACGTCTCTGACGATAACCTCAACTCCCTCAGGACGATCCGTCAAGCTCAAGGCTAACCCGGAGGAAGATTATCCTTGCGGTCTGAACAACTCGGCCTCTCTCTACTCACGACACATCCAATCCCTTTTCAACAAGGCGGGTTGGCTGCCAAAGGGGAACGGTCGACCTGCTCGTCACTACGTCAACATGGTGACGATCCGAGAACTACGGGACGGCCAGGCTTCCAGCACAAATTCGAGCACTGGTTCCGTCCCCACCGAAGTCATAAAATCTGAAGATGAGGACTACGACCTGGATTTGCCTTCACATCCTCCGGGCTTCTCACGTTTCCCGGTATTCCCCCCGGCGAGGAGACATTGTTTTCAACGTCAGCGCCGACGAGCCGGTCGTTGATGGAGAAACAGACGAGCAGAGGCAACTTCGCGAGCGGCGTAACGCCGATCGCGCCCGACGACGTGCGGACGAGGAACGACAAATTCCGCCGCATAATCTCGGCGACGCTTTTGACATGGTCGGGGACCAGCCAGTGTACAAGACGCCAAGCGCCAACGTGGCTGTCGCTATGGCTAATCTAGACCGGCTCCCTGATACTCCAGAGTGCCAGGGGGTCCGAACCAGTGTCCGGGCACACCTAATGGTCGCGATGGGACAGACAACCACTCTGCTCAAAAGAGTCCAGGCCGTCTCCTATACAGAAGCCACCTCTGACCAGACTCACCGTAGCCGGACCTCACCGCAGCCCAGCAGGCACCACCGCAGCCGTTCCCCCGACAACCATCGAAAAGATTCACAGCGTGACGACGGCGGTCGGGATGGTGGCGGTCACCGCGAGGAGAATCGCGGGCGTGGTCAAGAAGTAAACCAGCACAGGGATCTTCGGTATAACATCCCTCCCAAAGACGTCCGGAACCGCATCAACAAGCACGCCACAGAGAGAGCAGTCCACGAAAACGTGCGCCGTATCGAGTATGATGCAACGCACGGCCCCCCGGGCCTGAGACAGTTCTCCTCACACCTACGCCAGGTCGTGTCGCCCCGCAATTTCAAGCTCGAGAAACTCAAAAAATATGACCGCAAGGAAAATCCAGAGAACTGGATCACTCTCTACGAAATCGTCATCCGATCAGCAGCAGGAGACGAGCACGTCATTGCCAACTACTTCCCAGTAGTCCTCGACCAGGCTGGTCATCAGTGGCTCCTTGGCCTGCCCAAGGACTCCTTCGATTTTTGGGAAGAGCTACACCAGGCTTTCACCGACAACTTCATCGCCACATGCGAGCAGCCTGGAAACAAGTACGACCTTGAAAGGATAAGAGACAGAAAAAATGAACCTCTGCGCGATTACATCCGACGATTCTCGGATATGCGCCTTAAGATCCCGAAGATTTCCCACGACGAGGCCATCTCTGCCTTCATCAAAGGCCTGCGTTTCCATGAAGCACTGAGGAACAAGCTGTTGCGCAAAAGGCCAACAACAATGGCCGAGCTCCTTGCCACGGCTAAAAATTACGCCGATGCCGACGACGCAGAAAAACTAATCCGGGACGATGCGAGAGGTCCCGACCAGCCTCCTCGGCGAGATGACAGTCGCGGTCGTTTCGACAACAGGAACCACCGCCGCCCCGACAACCGTGATCAAAGAGAAGGCTGGGATAGGCGGCGCGACAATCGCGACGATTTCAGAGGAAAGCGCCCCCGTGACCATGACCACGAAGTGAATACGGTCAAGCGTCCCAACGGGCGGCGGAACTACCAAGAAGACTACAACAAAACGTTGAAGGGACCGTGTCAACTGCACCCAAAGTCCAATCATACCATGGAAGAGTGCCGCGTCCTCAAAAACATCTATACGCGGCGGGCCGCCCAAGACGACTCCGCCAAGAAAAATGGAAAACGAGACGGGCACGACCACGAAGACGAGGACGAGGACCAAGATAGGGACCCACGACACCAATATGTCAGTCCCACCGACGTGGTCCACTCCATCTTCGGGGGCAAGGTCTCCATCGAATCTAAGCGAGAAAGAAAGCTATTAAAAAGAGCCTGCCTCAACATAGACAGCACGGACGGCCTGATCGCAGACCCGAAATTTCCCCCGTGGTCGCACAGGGAGATCTCCTTCAGCAGGAAGGATCAGTGGGCCGCTATCCCAGAGCCAGGTCGTTTCCCTCTAATCCTGGACCCTTACATCAACAGCATCAGATTCGAGCGCGTGCTCGTGGATGGAGGAAGCTCCATTGACATCCTCTTCCGCAACAGCCTGCCCGCTCTCAAGATATCTCCGGCACAACTAAAACCCTACGATGCTCAATTCTGGGGAGTCTTGCCAGGACAGAGTTCAGTGCCCCTCAGACAGATAACATTGCCTGTCTAATTCGGCACGCCCGACCACTTTCGGACAGAGTTCGTCAACTTCGTGGTCGCCGACTTCGATGGGACCTATCACGCCATACTAGGCCGACCATCGCTGACAAAATTCATGGCGGTCCCGCATTACTCATACCTGGTCCTCAAAATGCCTACGGAGAAGGGCATCTTGACCGTCAGAGGCAACGTCTACACTGCATATACTTGCGAGGAAGAGAGCTTCACGATCACCGAAGCAATTGATCTCTCAATCCGGATGGCAGAAACAGCAACCCAAGCCGCACAGCTACCTCCAGATCAGCTCCAACTACCTGAGCAGGAGACCGCCAGGAAGAATTCAAAATCCAAGGAGCATAAAGAAGTACAACTGGTCGACGGCAGCCCCGAGAAGACGGCCCTCATCGGGGTCAATCTGGACCCCAAATAGGAAGACGCGCTCGTTAGGTTTCTAAGGGACAACGTGAGCATTTTCGCATGGAAACCCGCAGACATGCCTGGCGTCCCACGAAACCTGATCGAGCACTCCTTAAATGTCTCGAAGACCACAAGACCAATCAAGCAAAAGCTGCGACGGTTCGCTCGTGACAAAAAGGAGGCTATTAGGACAGAAATAACACGGCTTCTAGCAGCCGGATTCATAAAAGAAGTGTATCACCACGATTGGCTTGCCAATCTGGTTCTTGTACGCAAAAAGAATAATGAATGGAGAATGTGCGTTGATTACACCGATCTCAATAAACACTGTCCTAAAGATCCTTTTGGTCTCCCTCGCATCGACGAGGTGGTCGACTCAACGGCCGGATGCGAACTCCTCTCTTTTCTCGACTGCTACTCTGGTTATCAGCAGATCTCGCTAAAGGAAGACAATCAGATAAAAACATCTTTCATTACTCCTTTCGGCGCATATTGCTACACAACCATGTCATTCGGACTCAAAAATGTCGGAGCCACCTATCAACGGGCCATCTAGTAGTGCCTCCATGACGAGATTCGTGATGACCTCGTCGAGGCCTATGTAGACGACGTAGTCGTCAAAACAAGGTATGCAAGCACCCTAATCGACAACTTAGACCGAACCTTTAAGGCGCTAAACAGGTACAAGTGGAAGGTTAACCCCAAAAAGTGCATCTTTGGCGTCCCTTCCGGTCTACTACTCGGTAATGTCGTCAGCCGCGACGGCATACGGCCGAATCCTTCAAAAGTAAAAGCAGTACTCGACATGCGACCACCCAAAAATGTCAAGGATATTCAGAAGCTCACTGGATGTATGACCGCACTCAGCCGCTTCATCTCAAGACTAGGAGAAAAAGGCCTCCCTTTCTTCAAACTCTTGAAGGCGTTGGAAAAGTTCTCTTGGACAGAGGAAGCTGACGCTGCGTTTACCCAGCTTGAGACCTTCCTCACTTCCCCACCTGTTCTCACAGCGCCTCAGCCCAATGAAGACCTACTCCTTTACATTGCTGCAACCGACAGGGTTGTTTCCACGGCAATAGTGGTCGAGCGAGACGAGCCAGGCCATGTCTACAAGGTCCAGCGACCCGTTTACTTCATAAGCGAAGTCCTAAACGAGTCCAAGGCCAGATATCCACAAATACAGAAGCTCATATACGCCATTCTAATAACATCGAGAAAGCTAAAGCACTACTTCGACGGCCATCGAGTCTTGGTAACCACCAGTTTCCCTCTTGGGGACATTCTGCGCAATAAAGACGCCAACGACAGAATAGTAAAATGGGCATTGGAATTATGCCCATTCTCCCTGGAATTCCAGAGCCGCACCACAGTCAAGTTTCAGGCCCTGGTCGATTTCATTGCAGAGTGGACGGATCTCAACGAGCCTCCCGTTCCCGATGTCTCCGACCACTGGTCGATGTTCTTCGACGGGTCCTTGAACATCAACGGTGCCGGCGCGGGGATTCTTTTCGTGTCGCCTAACAAGGATAAACTGCGTTACGTCCTTAGGATCCTTTTTCCGGCGTCAAACAATGTTGCCGAATACGAAGCATGCCTGCATGGCATCCGACTAGCCGTTGAGTTGGGAATCAAACACCTCTATGTCTATGGCGACTCCACGTGGGTTATCAACCAGCTCAACAAAGAATGGGACGCGACCCACGAAAAGATGGATCTCTACTGCAAAGAAATTCGCAAGTGGGAGACCAACTTCTACGGCATAGAATACATCCACGTGGTCCGGGATAAGAACCAAGCAGCAGATGCGCTGTCAAAGCTAGGGTCATCTCGGGCCCAGATCCCACGGGGTGTTTTCGTCCAAGATATCCATGAGCCAAGTGTGGGCTCCGGCCTGGTCGAAAAGCAACCTACGGAAACAATGCTCATAGACGATGCCACCCCGGCAACCAGTGGCCGTGATTGGCGCACCCCGTTCATCAGATATATATCGGACGGGTCAGGCTTTCAGGACAAAACAGAGAACGAGCGCCTCATTCGACGATCAAAGAATTACATACTGGTGGACGGCAAACTTATGCGAAAAAATGCAAGTTCTGAAGTGCTGCTCAAATGCATATCCCAAGATGATGGCATCAAGCTCCTAGAGGACATACATGCCGGATCCTGCGGCAATCATGCTGCATCGAGAACGCTGGTCGGGAAAGCTTTCCGGGCAGATTTTTATTGGCCAACCGCGGTCAGCGACGCAGAAAAACTGGTCCGACATTGTGAGAGATGTCAGTTCTTTGCTAAAAGGACTCACGTACCTGCTCACGAGATTCAAACCATCCCGTCATCCAGGCCTTTCGCCTGCTGGGGGCTCGACATGATCGGGCCATTTAAACCGGCCCCTGGCAACTTCAAGTTCGTTTTCGTGTTAATCGACAAGTTCTCAAAATAGATCGAATACATGCCATTGGTTAAAGCAACATCCGAGAAGGCTGTGGAGTTCCTCAATCAAATCATACACAGATTCGGGATCCCACACAGTATAATCACCGACCTGGGTACTCAGTTCACTGGCACTACATTTTGGGACTTCTGCGATGACAGGGGCATAGTCATAAAATATGTGTCAGTAGCTCACCCACGGGCAAATGGTCAGGTCGAGCGCGCGAACGGAATGATCATTGACGCCCTAAAGAAAAGGTTGTACACCGAGAATGACAGAGCACCTGGTCGATGGATGAAAGAGTTGCCAGCTGTGGTCTGGGGTCTCCGAACTCAGACTAGTCGGAACACGAGAGTGTTACCCTACTTCATGGTTTACGGCACCGAGGCCGTCCTGCCGTCTGATATAACCTTCGGTTCCCCCAGAATTGAAAACTTCGACCAGTCAACAGCCGACAACGCCAGGGATCTTGAAATCAATTGCATGGAGGAAAAGCGTCTAAATTCTTGTCTCCGAACAGCAAAGTACCTTGTGGCAATCAGGCGGTACCATAACAGGAACATCAAGGACCGTTCTTTCATGGTCGGTGATCTGGTGCTCAGGTGGAAAACAAGCCAGGAGGGCATGCACAAGCTATCCACTCCCTGGGAAGGACCCTTCGTGGTCGCCGAAGTCACACGACCCACATCCTACATATTGGCATATCCAGACGGAACACGTGTGCCTAACTCTTGGCACATAGACAGACTGTGCCGATTTTATCCATAAGTTCTAGTAACTTTTGCATGTAAATCCCTTATAGCTGTCAATAATAAAAGTTTTTCTTTTTGGCTATACTTTGTTTACACGCAGAGCTCGGAAAGTCTTCTGCGACGGAAGCTCTTAGCAACTACGACTCAAACACAGTGGCATGTCACTCAGATAATCGTATAGCACTCAAAATAACAGTCATGACAAAAGCAAACTTTATTACAAACTTTACATACAAAGTTTACAATAAATACCCTGACGGGCGGACACTAGTCTACTCCTACAGACTACCCTACTGGCCTACTGCTCGGGCTGATCACCCGCCTGGCCTTGCTGCCCGGACGAAGGGGTCGGGGCCACCGACGCTGGGCTGGTCGAGACCGCAGGCGTCGACCGCCCATCTCCCGCAATAGACGCACCAGACAGCTCCCTGGCCGACCTGTCTGAGCCCGGCTGGTCGGGGGGAGTGGCCGTTCCGCATAGATTGATGTCGCCGATCACCGTCGATGACAAGTCCAGTAGACCACCCCGAAGCTCGTCCGCCTCCTGCGGGCCGACCTCCTTGGGATACCCCTTCTCCAGCCTGGTCAAGTCGACCAGGGGGTAGTGGGCGCGCACCATGCTGAGGATATGCGCGCCAGCAAACTCCCCGGCGTCCTTCACGAACTGTTGGAGCCAGTCCCGCGCCCGTTGTGCCTTTTCAACTGGCGTCAATTTCGGTGCGCAGGGCTGGCTCTCCGGGAGCTCGGAACTGATCAAGTCCAGGACCGGGGCCACTCCTTTCCAGATCCTACAACAATTAACCTTCCAGGAGTCCCGATCCTTGACCAGCTCGTCCAGGTGCTTCTTGGTGTTCACTTTGAGCACTGCAAATCAAGAAAGATGTTAGTTTCAACATATCGAAAAGAGCGATAAGCGGTAAATAACGGGGGCGGCGCGTATTACCAGACAACTCCTGGTCCCTCCGGCTCAGCTCCTCCCCTGCTCGGCGCCCGGCCTCCAGCGCCCCGGCAAGCTCTTGGCTGAGGTGCTCTTTCTCTTGTCGAAGGCGAGCAACCTCCTCCTCCAAGTCTACAATAACACATTCCTGGTCAGCAGATCTAATCACACAGCTATATGCAGCTGTTCGGAGAATGCAACTAACCTGTCCTCTGCCGATACTGATCGGCTAGGCGCCGAGTAAGCTCGAGACGACGCTCTTCCTGAGCACTCATCTCGGCCACCTTCTCACCAACCTCGGACCGCAGCCGGTCCACCTCTGTGGATAAGGCCTTGTTCTCGGCCACTATGTCTCCGGTACTTCGCCGTTTTCATCGCGCCCTGCAAGGAAACACATATGTTAAGCACAGGAGCACTACATATACTTGCTGAGCAATGCACAGACCACCTACCTTGACCTCGTCCACGAGACGCTTGGCTGCGCGTTCCACCCTCGCGGCCTCTTCCGTCTCCGCGAGTTCCTCGTGTCCAATAAAGTGGTCCCCGCGTTGGCGCCACACATAGACGTGCAGGCGGCCGTCACGGGGACGACCCTGGATCTCTTCTACGTCGTCGTCAGAGGCCACTTGGGGATCCTCGTCTGCCGCATTACCTCCGGCCGCGGTTGTGGGCATCACCGGCCCCTGGTCCAGGCAAGGGGAGCCCACGGGCGATGAGGACCCTGCTCGGGGCGGTGTTGGGACCCCCCCCTCCCCGGCCGGAGGGGTCGGGACTCTGCCTTCCTCATCCGCAACAGTACTCGGGGGAGGGGCCCTCGCTGCCTCTTCACCCCTCGGTGGAGTGCTCGCCGTGGCACTCGCCGGGGCAGATTGCCCTTCGACAACTGTAGCAGCGGCCGCCGCCGCAGGCTGCTCTGTGGCCCGCGGCGCGGCGTCCTCGACGGCGGTAGCAGGCTCGGCCGTCCTCGCCTCCGCGACTTGGTCGGGGTTGACGTCTGACGCCGTGCTAAACAACAAAGCGACATTTTCAAAAAAAAGTCGAAGTGCAAAAGTTGAACACTTACAGGTCTGATCGACGGTGGGCTGCGGTGAACCTCCGCCTGGCCCTACCGGTCGGCGCCTGTGCTCCCGTCTCTGCGACGCTCGATCAGTGGTGGTCGGCGCATTGTCCGGACGACTGCGAGGCCTTCGGACCAACGACGGTGCGGCCTCCCCCTCCTCCTCGTCGTCATCGGCGATCCGGACGAGCCGACGACGCTTTGGCGCTTGGCTGCTCTCTGCTGGCAGCGTCGGCGCAGGCGAAGGATCCGCTACCATTTGCCTTTTCCCCGCCACTCTCTCCTCGGTGGTCGGGATGGGGCGGGCCTGGTCCTCCTCACTGCTGGTGTAATGAGTACACCGAGCAGCGTCTTCCTCCGGCGGATCTTCCCCCGCAGGATTCTCCATTCCAGGTGCCAGTGACACATATACCGTGCACCGGTCAACATCTCCGATCTGCAAAAGTAACAAAGATAAGTCAGCAGCAGACAATAACGAATGCTAAAGCGAAATAATCAGTAAGATACCATAGGTGCTGGTCGCCCTAACTTGAAGGCTTGCACCCGATCAGTACCACGGACGAAGCCTCCGTCCGCAAAGTTGAACAGCTCGTTCAACAGCTGCTGCACCTCTGACTTCTCCAAGACCTCAGGACGCATCCTGATCGGGTCCACGCTTCCGGCATACTCGTACGCCGAGTGCACCCTCTTCTGGTAGGGCATCACCCGACGACACACAAAGTTGCCGACCACGCCTAGCCCGTCCAAGCGTGACCAGTCGATCAGCTTCATCAGGTCCGCCACTTGACCGTCGAACCCTGGGCGATCGGTCCAGCTTACCCTCTTCTCGGGGATGTACCCCACGTCGCAGAACGTGGAGCTCCCCGGTTCTTCTCTGATGTAGAACCACTTCCTGTACCATTCGGTTAGGGAAGTGTTCCATGGACAGTGCAGGTAACGGTTCTTCATCCCGTCGCGAAGGTTGAGGTATACTCCACCTGCAACCTTGGAGCCTCCAACCGCTCCCTTCTTTCTTAAACAAAAAAGATAGCGAAAGAGATCGAAGTGCGGTTCTATGCCGACATAGGCCTCGCACAAATGGATAAAAGTGGAAATAAGAAGGATTGAGTTCGGGTGCAGATTGCAAATCCCGATCTCATAATACAAAAGAAGACCCTGAAGAAAAGGATGAACAGGCACCCCAAAACCCCTCTTAAGGAAATCCTCGAACACTACGATCTCACCGGCGCGGGGGTCGGGGTAGCTCTCCCCCTCCGGCGCCCTCCAGCCGCCGAGCTCCGGGCTGTGCAGTAGCCCCATATCGACGAGGTCACCCAGAGATTTTGCGGTGCTGCGGGATTTCTTCCATTCTTTGGCCATCAGCTCGGCCCTCTTCTTGGAGTCGCTCTTCACCATTGGAGATGCGGGAGTGGCTTTGAACTAGGAGGGCGCAGGTGGTTGAAAGAAGGTGAGAGCGGCAAGCTTGAAGGCAATTGCAGGGTAAGCAATGAGGGGTTAATGTCAGGATTTTATAAACCGCAACTCCACCCCTCCCACTTCCCGCATTCTCGGGAAGTGGGCGGGCCATACGGCGGGCGCGGCGCTTCGGTTTTCAATGATTATCGACAATTAATACGGCGGAGTTTTCGTACAAATTGATGGTTTCCTTTTCTCAAACCACGCAAAGGACGGCTGTACAGTTGCTAGGCGCAACTTTTCATGCAGTCATCTGACATCCCGTCAGGAGGTCTCGTCACGTCAACTTTTATGTGGTAAAATTTTTTCCAAACAAGCAGACAAAAATGGTAGAGAGTCAACAATCCGGGGACTGCACCGACCACCGAGCACTTGATGCTCGGGGACTGGTCGCTCAGTCTATCAATCCGGAATTTCAAGGAATACACCGACCACCGAGCGCTTGATGCTCGGGGACTGGTCGTCAAATATGATGGAACTGCACCGACCACCGAGCACTTGACGCTCGGGGACTGGTCGCCCAGTCTACCAATCCGGAATTTCAAGGAATGCACAGACAACCGAGCACTTGATGCTCGGAGACTGGTCGTCAAATCTGTTGAGACTGCACCGACCACCGAGCGCTTGATGCTCGGGGACTGGTCGCCTAGTCTATTAGTTCGGGAATCTGCGGGCTGTATCGATCTCCGAGCATTGTACACCAGAGGACTGGATAATTTTAATTTTTTAGACCTTGCTATAAGGCTCATACTTCGCCTTCCAGCAAGCTCGGGGACTACATCGGTACGATGCATCTGGCGATGCATTTCAGACTCAAAAATACTTTGAGGAATTTTCTTTTGACCCTGGCACCACGTGCCTACGTCACCTACTACCAGGCTCGGGGACTAAGTGGGCACACTTCACCTTGCGGTGAATATGCTTGCTTTTTTGAGGAACCGTACTTTTTAGAAAAGTAAAGTGGGCACACTTCACCAGAGAAGAAATATTTTTTCTCAAGAGCACCATGCATTCTTCGAACAATTGGCTTCTTCGATGATGATGTTGATCAGATATATTTACATTTGGTCAAAATACCGTCGCAATTGCCTGGGCAATTTTCATGCTGATTGAAGATGTCAAAGTCTCATTGGTCGAAGAAGCTCAAGACAGTGTGTTACTTCACAATACATGGTGCTCGGGGACTAGCTGTGGGGGTATAAACCCCTATACCCTTACGGCTAGACTTGGGCCAGAAGGCCTGGCCCATTATGAGACAAGTACAAGGCTTGATCCGACAGTTTGGAGTTTCGCGCAAGGAAACAAGATGTGGAGATCAAGCGGGATTCTAGTCGGTTAGAATAGGAATTGATATCGAACTATCTATGACAATTGTAACCGACTAGGATTAGTTTCCAGATCTGTAACCCTGCCCTCCGGACTATATAAGGAGGGGCAAGGGACCCCCCTAGGACACATTATTCGCTCAATACAAATCAATACAATCAGACGCAGGACGTAGGTATTACGCCAACTCGGCGGCCGAATCTGGATAAAAAGCTTGCCTGTGTCTTGCGTCACCATCGAGTTCGTAGTTTGCGCACCGTCTACCGATAAACTACTACCGTGGGTATACCCCAAGGCAGACTGCCGACCAGCTTTCGTCGACACTAGCGACGGTGCCCTCCACCATCTCCAGCTCTAGGTCTGGCAACCTCCACCACCTCTACTCCAGAACCGGTGACCTCCATTACAGTCCATCACTTCTAGATCCAGATCCAGCGACCCCCAACACATCCACTTTAGATTTGGCGACTTCCATCACCTCCAATCCATATTCGACGGCTAGAGACCACGCCCCACTGATGGCGCCCTCCACCACCTCCAACTCTAGATCTAGTGCCCTCTAGCCTCCTCCACTCCAGATCGACGCTAGGAGCGCACGCCCGGTGGTAGGAGGTCAGCTCTCGAGCTTTGGCGGCGGCAGAAACAAGGAGGAGGGTAGTTCCTATGGATCTAGGCATGGACAGTGTGGATGGGCTCAACGAGCTTGTCCATAGGTTTTCCTTGCCTGTTCGCTGGTCTAAAAAGTCATGGCTGAAAATATTGTTCGCTGATTTATCGTGAGAGAAAAACACTGTTGGCTGGCAAAAAAAATACGGCTTATAAGACAAGCGAACGGTAGAAAGGCAGGCGGTTTGCTCGCCTGAGGAAACTGTTGTTGCCCGCTTGTGAAAAGAATAGTGTAGTTGTGATTCAGCCAGAACAAGAGAAGAGTCCCATTCAATGTTTAGCTACGTAGTACTTGCCTTCCTTTTTTGGAGTGAAGCAGTTCAAACTAAATTTGGCTTCCTCCTAAATCAAATACACCAAGATCTACAAATATAATCTTTAGACGCATGCATGGAGTATTAAATATAGACGAAAATAAAAACTAATTGCACAGTTTGATCGAAATTGACGAGACGAATCTTTTGAACTTAGTTAGTCTATGATTGGACAATATTTGTCAAATACAAACGAAAGTGCTACAGTGTCGATTTCCAAATTTTTTGGAACTAAACAAGGCCTAAGACAAAGTGACATATTGGAACAGAGGGAGTACATATATTTCGGGCATATACTTGGCTACTTGCTGGAGTACTTTGGATGAGTTAGTGGAGCATTTAGATTTCATTCAAGCATGGTAGCCAGCTTGGTGCCAGAATTTAGATAAAAGGCCTTAATTAAAGAAGCATAATTCCGCCTGGGTTGGCCCAGCTACACGCATTCGGCTAGATCGAAACTATCTGAACCTTAGGCCCAGGCAACTACCGCACGGTACCATACATGGGCTCCTTTTGCAAGATGATTTTGCACATAAAAAGCTCTCTGTTCTGTTCACGCACTAGGCTCCCTGTTCTGTTCTATGCGCCTTCCCTTTTTGAGCATTGCACTATACTACAGAAACGCCATTTATTTATTTTTTTTCCTGATAAAAACACTCAAAAGAGTGTTTCATATATGATATATCTCAAAAAATGAAGGCTAGTACAAACGATGGACAAAAAATAAAACACAAAACGACCACTAAATATAAGAGAAGTCAAAGACCAAAATAGAAGTATGTCTTCTTCTTCGGACATCCACTGCCTGTTAGAGTTTGAAGGTCGTATTGCAAGGATAACAAAAGAAAAGGGTTGAAGCAATAGGGAATGATTATACCTTAAAATCAACACGGTACGTCCCAAATTACATATAAAAAAACTGAATAAAAAGAAACAACATTTCATCGAAGCGCTTTCATTATTTTCTTCAATAATGGCTTTAATTGATGCACTATTTTGCTATAATAGATGAGCCTAGCATTGTTGTGCCAAAATCTACGGAGCAACCTCAAAACCTGAGCATGTCGTAGGATCCAACGTTCTGAAATAAACTGAGATGCAACTAAATCAATAAAACAATATTGACAGTTTGTTTTCTCAGGAACAACACAATTTGCGGATTCAACATCTAAAACTCTCGATCCAACAAGCTGGATGCATGCGTGGTTTCCTGTCGGAGTGCTGGCCGGCATCTCGCTCCGGTCACGGCGATCGTGAGCGAGATTTTCTCTTGCAGTGGTCTTGACATTCCCCGCCTGGCGCCGACGACTTGGCTGCGCAGAGCGGCGTGGGATGGGATGGGATGGGATGGGAGGACGGCTTGGGCGGCTGCGTGCGATCCGCCAGTCGTGGCTGGCCACTCGCACAGTAGAGCATGTCCGTGTCCGTGCTGTGTGCTTTTAATTTGTTGGGTCAGTACAACACGTCCGCTTCCCTTTTACGTACGTACGTACGTACGTACGTTTTGACAACTGCTACTGTTGTAGCCTGCACCCTGCAGTAGCGTATCGGCCCGGGCTACACAGACCGGCTGCGCAGTCCAGTCGATCGCGAGCCACATCGTATAGGGACGTGCCGGGCGGCGTGCGCCTCCGTCTTTGTTGATCCATGTTCGAAAAGACGGAACAGGGTGGGACACACGTACGTACGTAATTGAACGAGGTTCCCCCCCCCCGGACCTTCTCATGCATCGTCGTGTATATATATAATGTAATCGAGCCAGTACAGCATGGGTTCGTTACGTAATCGAGCCATAGAGTGACAAAAAAAAACTGCATTTGGGTAATCGAGCCACTACACAAGATGCAGGTTTTTGTCATGTCTCTATGGCAATGTATAGAAAACGACGATAATTTCGTAAGGTATGTATACATGTGCACGACAAAGGCCATGTTTAGTTCCTCGAATATTTTGCAAAGTTTTAAAAATTTCTCATCGCATCAAATTTTACGGCACATACTAGAACATTAAATATAAATAAAATAATTAATTGCATAATCGTCTATAATTTGTGAGACGAATCTTCTAAGTCTAATAAGTCTATAATTAGACTATACTTATTAAATTCAAATGAAAATATTAAAGTAACATATTTTACAAAATTTTTAGCAAACAGCCAAAGACGAAACATGACTCTAGGGAAGGCAGTGTGATTTGACCCAGGAAAAGAAAAGGATAATCTCTCCGCAGAGAAATCTGACCGCAATCATTGTCGTCGCCGGTCGCCGGAGAACGCTCTCTCGTGTCCGCGAACCAGCCGAAATGATAGCCGATTACTGTTAGCGTGGTACATGTCGACTAGGGCCTTATTTAGTTAACTCTGAATACCAAAAAGTTTTTCAAAATCCTCCATCACATCGAATCTTATGGCACATGTATGAAACGTTAAATATAGACGAAAACAAAAATTAATTACACAGTTTAGCTGTAAATCACGAGACGAATCTTTTGATCCTAGTTAGTCTATAATTAGATAATATTTATCACAAACAAACGAAAGTGGTACAGTAACGAAAACTTTTCACTTTTTGCAAGAAAAGGTAGCTCCCGTCATGTCTCGCTCCCGTCCCATCCACACCGACATATATACAGGTCACCAAACATATTCATCATCATGTCACACGCAATCAAACATACGGCCCCGCATCGCCAAACAAAATTTCCATACCAATTAATTCAAACCGTCCAGTTTTGAATTAAAGGCATGCAGTTACAATCAACTAATGTAACCAATTAACGACCCATATATGATATCGAAAGGCATATCCTTATTAATCAAAGGCATGCATGTTACAATCAACTAATGAAACCAATTAACGACCCATATATGATATCGAAACGTATATTTAATTTCACATCCTGAATTCCTATGTACCTGCGCCCTACGTATATACTAGTACCCGCCTGCCCTCCTGCTACTGTGGTAGACGATGCTAGCTAGCTAGCGCGGCTTCACTTCACGGCTGCTTCTGCCGCTGGTTCTCGAGGCCGACGGAGTTGTGCTGCCGGGACGGGCCGGACGGCGGCGCCGGCCTCCTCGGCAAGAACCCGAAGAAGTTGTTGGATGCCCCACCCTCCAGCGGCCGGCCCTTGAACGGCTGCATGCCGCCTCTCGAAGCCTGGCAGCAGCAGGTTGTTGGCAAGCAGAGCACGAGGACAAGGACGAGTAAGAACCAGCAGAGAAGCTGCAACTCCAACACAACCCTCTTGCTGCTGCTGTTGCTGCTTCTTCTTCTTCTCAGCTGCCAGCAGCAATCCATGAGTCTAGCTAGCTCCTAGAGCGAGCACTGGGAAGAGCTAGCTAGGCCGGAGGGAGGGAGAGGAAATGGAGCCTGCCGATGGCAAGTGTGTAGTGTGAAGGGGCTGAGAAATGATGAGTTTGGTTTGGTGAGTGCAAAATGGAGAGAGGAGGGTGGAGGAGGCGGTGGAAAACTATATATAGAGAGAGAGCTAGAGAGCAACGAAAACCAAATGCGCATAGAGAATGTGCCTTTATTTTCTAAACTAATACATATATGTGTATATTGTATTATTACTATTACACTGTAGTAGTAGGAGCATTGAGGCCTTGTTTAGATCTAAGTTTGTTTTGAATTTGGCTACACTTTCATTTGTATTTGATAAGTATTGGTCAACCATGCACTAATAACTAGATTCAAAATATTCTCGTAAATTACAGTTAAATTATGTAACTAGTTATTTTTATCTACTTTATGTACGTATCTGAAGATTCAATATGACGAAGAATCTTAAAAACTTCTTAAATTTTGAAGTCATGTAAATAAGGCCTGACTCATTCACAGTCCAGAATGTAGGGACCGAATCTTATAAACTTTTTAAATTTTTACCTGTAAATAACAATATGAATTTTTTGAGCTTAGTTAGTTTACAATTGAACAATAATTGCTAAATAAAAACAAAAGTGCTACGGTATGCAAAACCAAAAAAAAAATCCATAACTAAACAAGGCCTTACACGCCGTCAGTACAGCAAGGGGCAGAGCTAACCAAACTGACAAATTGGGGTTGTTTTCTTTACATGAGCCGGGGACCGGCACAACTAGAATTTTAGACTTCTCTTAGTAAGATGGGTTTATTCTACTATTTTAGTATTCAAAATTTAGTATAAAATTTTTTCTACTAAATGTCTTACAGTGAAATTTGTAGGTGCTATAACTATTGATAGTGTTTTATTACTACTTAAAAACACTAAGAGAAGTCCAATATTTTGGTAGTGCGGGATCAAGATAATTGTGAAGAAGATAGTAATCAAGGAACTACATTATGAACTACTATAAACAATGCAAATTTAGGGTGGTATATACATTTTTATTGTGACAAAAGAAGAATTATATTAGATAATAGCTAGGTACATGAATATGATACAAGCACTGCGGATTACACAAATATCCAGAAAAAATATCTAAATTTTACTCAAGCTGTGAATAGCTTCGGATCTCAAAACCAAACTTTGTACGATGCTTTGTAGTATGGATGATGACCGCATAGGCAAACACTCAGCAAAAGGCCTGAGAACAGATGCCCAACAAACGACGACCAATATTCATATAGGCAAAGTTGAGAAACTTCTTCTTTTCGGTGTCTTTCTTCTTCTTCTTTCTGCCACGGAAGAATGAGAAAGACTGATTGAAAACTTATTCTTCCTCCTCCTTTGTCGTGGCCAGATCTAACCAAGATAAAACGAAGAAGAGACCGGAGAAAATTATTTCACGGTGGCGACACCATCTCCGTCTTGATATCGTCGTGTGGAAATAAAAGTCTCCATGTTATCAAATCGGTAAGGATGCCGACGCTATAGTTGTTGCCCACATCTTCAATAAAGCTACCACAGAGAACACAAACCCTACTATCTCACCATCGCCAGAGAAGAGGAGGAGAAAATAAATCCCAAAACAAAAAATCTTATCATGGAGAGACCATAACCTTAAAGGACTCAATCAAGTGGAAAAACTTATTAAAACAATATATCCCCACTCTCTTTGGCCTCTGGTGATTATCATCGGAGGAGGAGGAGGAAAGAAGGAGGACCAATAGTGATGAAGGTAGGAGCTGCGGCGACGGCGACGTTGAGACGTGAGCTCTAACCACAGGTCGACGAGTTTGTGGCGACGCCTTTAGGGTGGTACATACATGGGCCGGCCGGCATGGTCCTGACTTGTGTGGGTGCACCTACGTACAGATCGACATGCAGAGGCTGGAAATAAAAGCTGTGGTCGGTCATCAGTCTCTTAGTAGTCATGGCGTACCCAGATACAGTTGGAGACTTGATCAAGTATACTGCTGCCCACTCCACTTGGCCGGTGTGGTCGCGTGGAGGTGTGCACGGTGGGGCTCAGGATGCTGATCGCGCATCGACGACGAGGGGGAGGTGCATGCATATGCGGCCTGCTGCTGCGAGAAGAAACTGCACTACTGCAGGGCCTGCAGGGAAGGAGGAAGATCACCACGCCATGGGATCGAAGAAGAAGAGATCCATGGCCGGCCTGGAGAAAATGAGGACCCCTATCCGTTTCCGGCCGATTGGGCTGGTGAGGGCACTAATTGCATGCGTAGGTAACCGTCTCTGCAATCAGTGGTACCCGTCAACGCTTTGTGTCTTGGCTTCGCTTTCGGGCCTCGTTTAGTTCTAATTTTTTTTTGAATTTTAATACCGTAGTATTTTCGTTTTTATTTAACAAATATTATCTAATTATAGACTAATTAGGCTCAAAAAATTCATCTTGCGATTTACAGATAGACTGTACAATTAGTTTTTGTTTTCGTCTATATTTAATATTTCATGCATGTGCCGCAAGATTCAATGTGACAGAATCTTGAAAAGTTGTTCACATCAAAAACCAAAAACTTTTCAAGATTTCCCGTCAAATCGAATCTGCGGCACATGTATGGAGCATTAAATATATATGAAAACAAAAACTAATTACACAATTTATCGTAAATCGCGAGATGAATCTTTTAAACCTAGTTAATCTATAATTGGACATTGTTTGTCAAATAAAAACGAAGTGCTACAGTGTCGAAATCCAAAAAAATTCGGATCTAAATAAGGCCTAAACAAGACCTTTGCGTGTGGTGCCATGTCTCCACGTGCTTGCTTTGGTGTACAACATATTTTTTTACACACTTAGAGAATCAGTATTTTCTATTTTCTCTGTTACAGATTATAGTCGCTTTGTCGTTTTTTATCTATTTTGCTATGTATTTAGATATAATAATATGTCTAGGTATATAGTAAAATAGATAAATCTAAAAAGTCAAAAGGCACAACTCCACATTATGCAGTACTCAAATACTTAATGTTTCCTTAATATTTTTTATGTGTTACTTGTGTAGTCATGTTCTTTTCCCTCCATTTCAATGTAAGACACGGTTTCATTTGGCATTGCATCTCAAAGTAGACTTTGACTTCCAGTTTCTCCTATGCTATAATGTTTATAGCAACACGATCAATAAGATTATCTGTGTGTTTGGCAATAATGCTTGTATTAGTCTATTGATAGAATTAAATGAAAATATTTAGAGATTTATAGCACTCCCAAATTTTCAATGGATGAGCTACGTTTCGACTCAAGTGGCTACAAAGTTTTTATCTTTTGTTGAGTTATAGAAAACGTTGCACCATCAAGAGGGATACAAATTATGTTGGTAAGACGAGGATAAGGATGCTCAGGTCTATATATATAAGAGACACACTTGCACTCAAGGGCACTTAGAAAAGTGTTTTTTTGCTAGGGTGCGCCGGTAGTACCGACGGTTTTAGTCGGTGATACTGGTAGGTCAAAACTCTGCTCTAGTCTCCGTCTGAAGGTTGCGCAAAAATGAACTACAGGTGGTACCGGAGTCGGGCTGGTAGTACCGACATGCGTCGATAGTACCGACAGGCCAAATTTGCGCAAGCTGTGAGGTGCACAGAATTGACCTGTCGGTAGTACCAGCCTTTTGCCGATAGTACCGACGCTGGCCGATAGTACCGGCTCAAGCTCGGTAGTACCGACAGGCCAATTTTGCGCACTTCCTTGATGACTGTAGGAGACTTTCCAACGTTCAGATCTGAGGGTCGGTAGTACCAGTGTTTGGCGTCGGTAGTACCGATAGTTGTTCTGAACATATATATAAATAGCTCTCTCTCTCTCTTCACTTCTAACCTTGCGCACTTTACTTCTAACAGATAGTTGACTCCACTCTGAGAAAACAACCTCCAAGCTTTGACTCACCCACTCTCTCTGCCTCCTTGCTCCTAGGCTTCAATCCTTGAAAGATTCGAGCTAGAGAAGTGAGATTTGAGAGTTGGGAGCTTTGATCCGCGACTTGAGCACTTGGTTTCTTCGTCTTGCTGGTTTGTTTGCATTTGTTACTCTTGGGTTCTTGGAACCCTAGCCGGCTAGGCATTCTTTGTGGTTACCCGTGTTGATTCATTTGTGAGGACACCCTGAAGTGTTTGTATCAGCCTTTGATTCTTAGTGGAAATCTCGATCTAACCTTCGTGGTTGCTTGGGAGAGGAGACCTAAGTGGTCGGACCTTCGTGGTCGCCTCAACAACGGGGACGTAGGAACTCCTTCGTGAGAATTGCTGAACCTCGAGAAAAATATCTTGTCTTGCTGTGGAGGTAGCATCAACTACCCTTGTTCTTGTGTTCTTCGTGTTCTCCCTCTCTATCTCCTTTCATAGATGAACAAGGCCCGATCTATGTTTTGGAGAAGAGCCAAGCCCAGGGAACTTCGACATCATCCTCTACTACATCTAGGAGAATGGAGTAACTCTGAGATCTAAAATAAAACTCAATATACTCCGATTTCATAGCTCTCTTAGGGCGTCGGTAGTACCAACAGTTTGCGTCGATAGTACTGGTTGTCTTACACTAGTAGTACCGGCCCAAACTGTCGGTGGTACCAATAGGCATTTAACTTCCGCAACATGAGTTCTTGAGTTTTAGGTTTTTAAGATACGCATATTCACCCTCCCTTTAGGCCAATTAGATCCTTTCAATAAGTGAACATGTCAAATTATGAAGAGCTAGTAGAACTACAGTTTAACCGTTACTAATGTGTTTAGGATTGTGAAACAACTTTGACAATTTCAAATGAGTAAGATAATTTAATTTTGTAACATTTGAATGGTTCCCCTAAGATATGTTTCGAGTGATCCACAAGAATCTGAAAACACTAAATCTATTTTATGGACTTAAATAATGATCATCCTGTCTGAAATGCTAGAATGATTGGTTGGAGATTGTATTTATTGAAAATGGTTTGAGTACTATTCTTTTACATTGTAATTATGTCTATCATCTCTGAATCTATAATCGTCACTTGTGTGGTTGTGTTCCATTACAATCCTATCGATTGATTCAATATCATCAGTCATCATGTCTTAACAAGTAAAATATATCATACAGGTTCCTCGTGACATGCAGGTGCCCCATGAGGAGGTACATGAATGTGTCTCCTGGATTCTCAAGAATTATGGTTTCTGTCCTACTGAAGAAGTCATCCGTGTTGGAAACCTGTACCTTCTTACGCTCTTGCTTTCCTTCAGTGGTAGTAATTTGTTACTCAAGTATTCATTTGTTTCTTCTACTTGTTCTTGAAGCTATCGTTATGTGAATGTGTTATCTAAAGAAGAGTCACCTTGCAAAAATGGTATGCAAGCATTTTCTGATCAAAATCTCATTCAAATTTTGAAGAAAAACATAAGACCCAATGATTTTTTTGTAATGGGAAACATGGGATGTGAATGCCATCATGGAAGCTAAGGGACCCCTATGTCATCTTGCTAAAGCACAAAAGGTAAAGGTATTTCTATGATCCTATTGTATTTCCCCATCCCTTCATGCGTAGGACAAAGCCACTCATCACCCCGTATGTCTTGCTTACCATGTTTTCATTTCCCATTTCATTAGTATTCACCAATTTTAGGTCATCTTTCCTTATTTTGGTAGTGCTTTATTATCGTAAGATTATGGCCAGTTGTTATTTTATATCTCCCGTGCATCTTTTGGGTTTGCCAGATTGAGTCTTCTTGGGTTGAAATATTTGTGAAACAATGGCAATTTTGCGACAAGCTAATCTCTTGAGCCACCAGGAATGTCTTGTTATGCTTTTGATTTGTGGATTACTGATTCAGCAGCTTATGTGCTGCTTAAACATGTTCCAAAGTACTGTCCTATCAATCCTATAAGGTCTGAGTTTTGCATGAAAAAACAATGGGATTTTTGCATGCGCCCACATGCAAAAGGAACATTGCAAGTTGGGGAGTTTGTCATCCGTTCAGATCATGATCTTTGTCGGACACGCTTCAGTTTTATGTATTCTCTCATATTCCAGCAGTGTTCATTTTTCCCTTTGACCAGTTGATGTAGCACCAAGTTTGGCAGTCCAACAAGGCTCGGTGTTGTCTTATATCTTCAGTTCTTATTGTAAAGTTAGGGTGAACGAGATGACCCTTTGGGGCTCTCGGTTGCATGTTAATATATGCAGAGAATAGCCCTCTGCGTGGCTTACAGCACAAGAAGATGAATTACAACAAACTCTCAAAGATCTCATCTAGATAACCACCTAGCTAGATACATGCATCATATCTTCTAGTACAAGTAGCTAGTACAAGTAGTTACAAGTCATCATATCTCAACAACTAATTCTAATACTCCCCCTCAATCTTAGCCACTTACAAGGTTAAGATTGTTTCTGAATTTTCGTAAATGTGCAGCCGAGATTGCTTTGGTGAAACCATCCGCAACTTGATCGCCAGAGTTAATGAATCGAATATCCAGTAACTTATGTGCCACTCTTTCTCTCACAAAATGGAAATCAATCTCAATGTTTTGTTCTCGCATGAAAAACTGGGTTTGCTGATAAGTATTTGGCACCTAAATTGTCGCACCATAACCTCGCAGCTGATGGATGTGATATTCCCAACTCACTTAACAGCTTTTGCACCCACATGAGTTCTGCAGTGGCGTTGGCTAACGCTTTGTACTCGGCTTCAGTCGATGACCTTGAGACGGTAGCCTGTTTCCTTGCCATCCAGGACACAAGATTTTTGCCAAGAAATACTGCGAAGCCTCCTGTCGACCGTCGGTCATCCACATCGCCGGCCCAGTCCGCATCCGAGAACGCACTTACTAGCATCGATCTTGACTTCCTGATTTTGAGACCATACTTGATCGTTCCTCGAACATACCTTAAAATCCTCTTCACAGCGCTCCAATGAACTGAAGTAGGAGCGTGAAGAAACTGGCACACCTTGTTCACTGCATAGGATATGTCAGGGCGTGTGAGCGTGAGGTATTGCAAGGCCCCCACCAAGCTTCGAAACCGTGTAGCATCTTCTGAACCCAGCGCCTCACCATCAGTGATACTGAGTTTTTCCGCGGTAGCCATAGGTGTTTCAACTGGCTTTGCCTTGTCCATGCCTGCACGAGAGAGAACATCATTGGCATATCTTTCCTGAGTAAGTACAAGTCCTTCTGATGACTTCTTGACTTCTATTCCAAGGAAATAATGAAGATCACCAAGATCCTTGAGTGCGAAGTCTTTCTGCAAATCCTTTAGCAGTACATTGGTTCCCTCTTGTGTAGAACTGGCAACGATAATGTAGTAATCGCCCCTACTATAATAAAATAGTGACGCATCAGCTTTAGAGGGAATGAATCCCAATGACTGCAACCTTTTACTGAGTCTGGCGTGCCACGCTCTTGGTGCCTGTTTCAGGCCATAAAGAGCCTTGTCCAGCTTACATACATACTTGGGATGTTCCTTGTCTTCATAGCCCGGTGGTTGGTCCATATATACTTCCTCTTCCAGGATCCCATGGAGAAAAGCATTCTGAACATCGAGTTGACGTAAAGACCATCCTCTGGAAACTACAATTGACAACACAAGCCGTATAGTCGCTGCTTTTACAACCGGACTGAAGGTGTCTTCGTAGTCAAGACCATACCGCTGCTTGAATCCCTTTGCTACAAGGCGAGCTTTGTAGCGATCAATTGATCCATCTGCCTTGCGCTTAACCTTGTATACCCATTTGCATCCTATCACATTCTTCCCTTTGGGACAGGGTACAAGGTGCCAAGTCTGATTCTTCATAAGTGCTTGATGCTCATTGTCCATAGCTGCATGCCAATTTCTGTCATTGAAGGCTTCAGCAAGGGACGCAGGTTCCCCTGAGGCAGTGCTTGCAACCATGCCCCACCGAACCGTTCCATCAGTGTATGTCTTGGGCTTCCTAATCCCACGTTGAAGACGAGTCACCGGGCGCAGTGGAGGAGCTGGTGCGGCCGTAGAGGATCCAGGCGCAGGAGCATCTGGCAACACAATCGTCATGGGATCCAGTGCTGCCTCTGTCCCCTGGGCGTTGGGATCCGGCTGCGACACTGGGACCGGCGCCGTATCAGTGTGTGGCACGGGTAGCGGTGTAGAAGATCCAGACGGGAGATGTACCTCCGCTCCAGGCGAGGACACGCGCTCCTGAGCAGCCGTACCTCGGACAGCAGGACGCGGTGAATTAGCATCAACTGCTGTGTTGTCCCCAGTTGGGACACACATGAAATGACGCTCGCCCAGCGCCGATTCTGGATCAGTTTTCTCCATGTGTGCACCTGCATTCAACGAGTTTCCTGCACAACTTGATGAGGGATTAGAAGGTAATGAAGACTCATTATTTTGACCAGGCAAGTACGATTCCCCAGAACTAGCGTTTGAGAGATGTTCGGGCAATAGTGCAATTTCAGCGCGAAGTTGAGCGCCGGCGTTAGGATGGAGCACTGCGAACGGGAAGACATGTTCATCAAAAACAACGTCGTGTGAGATATACACACGACCAACAGAGGGATCAAGGCATTTGTACCCCTTGTGCTTGTTGCTATAGCCAAGGAAGACACATTTTGTGGAGCGGAAGGCGAGCTTTCTAGAGGTATAGGGCCGCATATTGGGCCAGCATGCACACCCAAACGACCGGAGGAAGGTGTAATCTGGTTGTTGGCCGTAGAGTCGGAAAAATGGGGTGTCATTATTGATAACTTTGGATGGCAATCTATTGATTAGGAAGACCGCAGTGGTGAAGGCCTCGTCCCAAAATTTAAGTGGCATGTGAGCAAGAAGGGTTAGCCCAACTTCAACTATATGTCGATGTTTCCTTTCAGCTGCTCCATTTTGTTGGTGAGCATGTGGACAGGAAACGTGATGGGAGATTCCCATGCGAGTAAAGAAGGGACCAAGAGCTTGATATTCCCCACCCCAATCAGTCTGTACAGCACGGATTTTTTGATCAAATTGTCGCTCAACAAGCATTTGAAAATCACGAAAACATTGAAAAACTTCAGACTTTCGACGCAACAAATAGATCCATGTGAATTTACTATGGTCATCAATGAAACTCACATAGTAATTATTTCGACCAACTGAACTAGGAGCAGGACCCCATACATCAGAGAAAATAAGATCCAACACATTATTTGAAACACTAGAGGATCTAGGATAGGGCAATTGATGGCTCTTTCCCTTTTGACAGGCATCACAGATGCTAGCTTTATTCGACTCTTGGATGAAAGGAAGCTTGTGGTGGTTGAGCACGCGCTGAACAATGGATGATGCAGGATGCCCTAACTGATGATGCCACAAGGACGCAGGAAGCTTGGTTACTCCAAGCACCTCTTTATTTGATCGCACGGGGTAAAGACCATCCTTACATGGTCCGGTGAGAAGTATTCTCTTCGTCTGCTGCTCCTTCACACAAAAGTGATTGGGGTAAAACTCAAAGAACACATTATTATCACGAGCTATACGGTTGACAGACAGAAGATCTTTGTGTGCAGATGGAACATGAAGAATGTTTCTAAGATGCAGCTTACTAGTTGGGGAACGTAAAATGCCATGACCAATATTTTGAATCTCCATACCTGAGCCACTGGCCGTGTGAACTTGGTCACCGCCGTGGTATTTATCGCGAGTTGTGAGCTTCTCCAGCTCACTCGTGATATGATCGGTCGCACCGGTATCCATATACCAGTTGGTGTCGATGCCGTATGTCGAGGAAGTAGCCGTGGACGCCATCTTCTGCGGAGGCCCAGTGAAGTCACGATCAAATCGCTTGAAGCAGCGATAGGCTGGGTGGCCTTCCTTCCCGCACACTTGGCAGATGACTCCTGGTTGGAAGGTACTCCGGCCGCCGTTGTTGCCAGCACCACGGCCAAAACCGCCGCGGGAATTGCGGCCACCTCCGTTCCTGCCTCCGCTGCCACGGCCACCATTGCCACGATGAGGATGGCCACCGGTGCGATTTCCTTTGGTTGCCATGTTCACCGAGGACTGACTGCCCCCATTGCGCATGTCGAGGCGTTGCTCGTGACTGATTAGCTGCGTAAACAGTTCGCTAATGGAAATTGGTTCCACTCGAGCTGCAACAGCCGTCGCAACTGGATCATAATCTGGATCCAGTCCATTGAGGAGGTAAGAGATCATCTCCTCGTCTTCAAGTTTGCGCCCTGCCACCGCCATCTCGTCTGCTAGGGACTTGATCTTTGCGAAGTACTCGCTGACGGTGGAGGTGCCTTTAGTGGCATTGGCGAGCGCCATCCGGGTGGAGATCACCTTGACGCGGGACTGCGATGCAAACATCGCCCCAATGGCCGCCCATGCACCTTTGGGCATGACTTCAGTGTTGACATGGCCAAGAATCTCTTTGGAGAGATTTGTGAGCACATAGCTCAGGACCATCTGGTCCTTGGCCACCCACGCGGCGTAGTCAGGGTTCGCCTTGGGTGGATCTGCTTCCTTCCCTGCCTCAACCGGCAGGTATTTCGCCGGCGGCTCAGCAGTGCTCTCCAACCAGTCGGCTAGTTGGGCACCTCTCAACGCCGACAGCATTTGTGCCTTCCACGATTGATGGTTGGCACGATTCAGCTTCTCGGTCACCGGAGGAAGAAAGGCGGCGAGCGAGAGTGCAGCAGAAACTCCTAAGGAGGACGAAGCGGAAGCCATGGAAGCAATCCGTGTGGAAGAAGGCTCTAGATATCATGTAAAGTTAGGGGAACGAGATGACCCTTTGGGGCTCTCGGTTGCATGTTAATATATGCAGAGAATAGCCCTCTGTGTGGCTTACAGCACAAGAAGATGAATTACAACAAACTCTCAAAGATCTCATCTAGATAACCACCTAGCTAGATACATGCGTCATATCTTCTAGTACAAGTAGCTAGTACAAGTAGTTACAAGTCATCATATCTCAACAACTAATTCTAATACTTATATATTCTTACTATATTCGTACTGCTTTCACTTTGCCCTTTGACAGGTTGTGTCCCTTTCCCCGTTGACTAGGTATATCTTGCAAAAAGATTTGCCCTTTTGTTTTTGTTAGGTCAGTTTGGGCTGGAAAATGAATGGTAAGTTGTCTAGATTGTGGTTTGAGTATCAAAGGTTGGTTCTCTTTTGCTTGGAACAGTTAGTCTTGTCAGATGTCGTAAGCTGCACAAAGCCCTGAAAGGCTAAAATGAATGTGTTAATTTTGAAAAGCATGTCTTATGGCTCTTTCACTGCCAAAATACGAAATGTAGGTGGTTTTTTGCATGCCCTAATTTAGAGAACGTCACTCTAAAAAAAACATGCTTTTGTACATTTATGCTGGTTTCTCTCTTTGCCTCCATTTTCTTAATTTGTTGCTAAGCACTTATGTGTGATGAACCATCAACTGGCTCCTGTTTTTTGAGAGAATTTAATGGAAGGACACTTCAAGTCAATTCGCTTCTGTGAAAACTTGGGGCTGCCATAGCATTTGTGTTCAGTCAAAACACTCTCCTCACAAAGGAATGGAATACCTTTTACCTTTGATGACTATAAATATCTAAAAAAATCATCGATTAACAATGATTCATTATGAAAATAATTTCATAATGTCTGTCTGTCTGTCTGTCTCTGTCTGTCTGATGAGCTCTCTTTGGGCCGATGGTTATATGCCTGGCCCCTGTTTTATATTTGTCAATGTGATATGATTAGAGATAGGCAAGGATATTGTTGATGGGTGATATTTCTATAAATCAGTCATAGGAATTCTTGGTCCTTGCCTACATGTATCTGCTCTAATCAACCTAATTATTCATTCAAGAACCAATTTGTCTTGCATGGTATCAGAGGGTCGATCCTTACCCTAACCCTCTGCACAACTTCTCTTCTCTTCCCATGGGGATCAACGTGGCTGACGGTAGGCCTCCCTCGTCTCGTGCTGCTGTCCGGTCAAGCGAACACCTCACTGCCTGCCACTAAGAGTGAGGCCAAGGAGAACTGCGAGCGAGACGCCTAGGCTGCTCGTGACGCTGCTCTTGCTCGTGCCTAGGACGCTGGGTGCAAAGCCGCCGCCGCTGCTGCCAAGGAGCGCGACGTGGCTGCCACCCACGCGCGAGGTGCCCTCGTCCGTGCATTGCGCAGCAGCTGCCTTCGATCCACATTCAGATGACGATGTAATAAGTGAGCTAGTAAAAAAATCTCCTTATGATCGAGTAGCTTTAGTGATGTTGCATTTTCTATGATTATGAATATAGCATCTAACATCTGAGTGGGTGCTGCTTTGATGTCGTCCCATGTTTAAAAGGAAGTGTTTTCTTGGCTTGTCCATACAGACACACCGGATGTTTTGTATTTTCTGACATTTCCATATTTTATTGAACTTTGACAGGTGAAAAATAAGGGCAACTTTAGTGGTGAGTCGATTCACAGAAGAAAAAGGACGCCCACGTCAGTTTTAGATGAGTCGGTTTCTAAGCTAAGTGGACCCTATGCACAAATAAACAAAACTATTACATCTATGTTGCCAAATAAAAAAATAATTTTCTACTTGCTTTTGTCCGATCATTCTCTCATCAGCCGTTCCTGCTTTTTTATTTTAATCGTTCTTGCCGGCAGTGAGTCGACTCATGCAGGTGAATCGGTTCAATCTCTCTCATCGAATGAGTCGATTGCTCCAGTGGTACGAGTCGACTCATGGCTTGCCACCTCATCCCATGAGTCGCTTTTCAAAGCCCACTGGAGAAGCCCTAAAGGACCTAGAGGATGGGAACTCAAGTATGCAAGGAGAAGTTTTTTTTTTTTCCATGTTGGAGATCAGTATTATCATCCCGAGTGCTTGTGAATAAATCAGTAGGCCAAGGATCTTCCCCAGCTCCAGATCTTAGTCTTGGTCTGTTGGATAGGGTTCGGCAATTAAGAAATTTTCAACCCACAAGGACGTTTTGTAGTGCTGCATTGCCACTGTTGAAGATTTTGAGGAATGCATGAGCAGGAGGTAGGCCATAAGTCGCTGCAGCTTATTTGGCTGCAGCTGCAGCTGTGTGCCTGTGTCTAGTGTTATCTAGAGCACACACGGTAGTTCTATATGGAATAAACGGAAGGAAGGTCAATAGGCTAATATTATTGTTTTTGTTATAAGTTTTAGTTCTTAGTTTTTCTTTGTTTGTATCAGTGTGGATCAATATGACTTTATATTAACTTGGATACTCAGTTTCTTGGATTAAATTCTTCTATTGACGTTAAAATTGTTGTTAATTTACAATCTAATTCCATGTTGGTTAAACTAACTTGGTTTTGGTTCTTGGGAGGTAAATGTTGTGCTGTTAGTCCAGTTTTAATGAGGCCTTATTAAAGTTTTATGGACATTAAATATGCTGATATAGCACCATATTAATGAAGAGAGAGATAATAATAGTTTTATGAGAGTAGAGAGAGTTTGATGGGGATGAAACTCTTCTGCCCTATTTCTAAAATATGGATATGTCTGAAATTGGATCACGAAGACTTCACTGAGGATGGCTTTAGGAACTTTTTGTCTTTTGTTGTTATTTTTCTTGTATGTGCAGCTTACGTACCACTCTTTTTCTATTGGATAAAGAACAGGCTTCAACCAAAGAAAACTAGGTAGTACGTATACACAGTCTTCTTGAAGCTACGACCTTGCATAATGTTTAACTTTGTGGTATGCACGAATGAACTTTAAAAACTATATAAGCGAAAGCCGCTTTGGTCGTGATTAGGATTGAGTTGGGCCATCTTTTGGATGCTTTTCCGGTCAAAGTGCGCATCGATGAGTTCAGTCAGGGCAGATCAGTACGGCATCGAGCTAAGGCCTTGTTTAGTTCCAAAAAAGTTTTGCAAAATTTTTTAGATTTTTCATCACATCGAATCTTTAGACACATGCATGAAGTATTAAATATAGATAAAAATAAAAACTAATTGCACAGTTTGGTCGAAATTGACGAGACGAATCTTTTGAACCTAGTTAGTCTATGATTGGATAATATTTGTCAAATACAAACGAAAAAGCTACAGTATCAATTTTGCAAAATATTTTGGAACTAAACAAGTCCTAACTTAGCTCAATCGGGGTTGTTTTGTTCCCTTGGACGGACGAGCCACAAGAGATGGTTGGCGCAAAGCGTTGGGTGCGGCCAGCTCCTCGATCAACCAAAAGTGCACTAACGCTATCCGCGTACTATATATATTTCTTTCTTCCATATAAAGTGGCCCAAATTGTCCGTGATTTCACTCAAAGTGACTGCACACAATGATGCTCATGCATGCTGGTCGCGCAACAGGGGGAGACGATGGCCGAGGTGGGGCGGGCATCTCCATTTTGCATGATGGGACTTGGAACAGATTAAGGTCCATGATTTGACTGACACAATGATTATTATGCAGATTTTTTTTCCCTTTCCAGACAAATCTTCTGCCATTATATTTATGCGGTGTCGCTTCCGGTCTAAGATGTGGAGTCCATAATAAAGTGACTTTTTTTATCCATTTTGTAGACGTGCGACTAGTAGTTTAGCTATAAATAAATTTACCCGGCCTGTCAACAACAGTATAAGCACAGATATGGCCTGTCATTGGGGAAGCTATTATTGCCCTATATATGAAGAATCCGCCATGCTCGCTGGGCACCAGCATGCATATGTGCCATTAATCTGTGTGCCGGCATCACAGAGAATATTTCGTCCATCAGGTTATTTTAAGCTTGGTCTCAGTTGGGTGCCTTGACTACAACAAACCAATAATGCAATGTAACTAGGGTCTGGTTTAGTTTCCAAAACCAATAATTGGCCTATCCAGCGCCTATGCAGTAAATTTCAGTCTTGTATCTATTTTTTTATTAGATAACTAGTTCTTGCTTGTACTATATGTTGCAATCATTTTCCTTGTTTTGCTTGTACTATATGTTCATGCTTTGAGGGTCAGCTAGCTTCGTAGGATCATTTGGTATTGAAAACTCTTGTCGAATGGCGACGAAGATAAATGTGCAAAGCCGAAGACAAATGCGTGAGGCCAAAGACAAATGGCTCACTTGAGGATATGACAAAGACGAAGCTAGACCAACACGAAGTCAATATGAATCCAACCTGTGTAGACCCCTTCGGCGTGCGAAGGCTCACCTCTTTCAACAAAGCCAAAGGAATAAATAATTTTCGTTGTATAAGGACCAAGTTGCCCCTAGCTGAAATAGAGGTTAGTTTTGAGTGTAATAGCAAAATTAGGGGCAAAAGGGGAATTGTATAAAGTCGAGGGCTTCCCCACTATAAAGATCCCCTAACATATACATTTTTTAGACATGAAATTTTTATCGGTAATGATAATGTGCGGGCGTCCGTCCAGTCCAGACGCCACGCACCCGGGCCTGCGGCCCAATAAATGATGTTGCCGAACCAATCTTATCTATCTCTGTTGTCCCTTTCCTCGAATCGCACTCCTGCAGCGCTCGTGACGCTCTCCTCGCTCTCTCCTCCTCCTCCACTCCCTCGCTCTACTTGTGTGGTGTCATGCCTCCCCTCTCTCTGTGACCTACAAGCCACCGGAGAGGAGGACGACATCGATGGCTTTCGGCGAGCTCCCTTCCTTCCTCCCTTCCTCCCTCCCTCCATCCCTGCCCCTTTCGCAACCTTTATATCATCAGAGAGGAGGGATACGACGTTCGCTGAGTCGCGTCTTTCCTCTTTGTACCGCTTCGCGACCTCCATGGAACCGGAGACGAGAACGACGGCGGTGGCTCCAATGAGGTAGGTGGCGGAGGGATCTAGATCTGAGGCCTTCCTCCCCCTCTCTCCTATCCTAGAGTCCTGGATCTAATCTGGCCCCTCCTCATCTTCCTCCTCCTCCTCCTCTAGATCTAAGGGATGTGGTGGTGGCTAGGGTTTCGGTGAGCTCTTGAGGTTCAGCTCTCTCGTGTGTTGCAATGGTGTTCTCCAGATGTTGTAGCATATTTTCACTTGTTGTTTTAGTAGGCTAGGCTTCTGGCAAGCTCTCGGGTTCAGATTTCACCTTTGTTGCAATAGTTCCCTCTGGATGTTGCAGCGGGTTTCAGTCATTGTTGGAGTACTTCTTTTTTGATATGTTGTTTCATTTTCTTCAGTCTGCATGTTGCAGTAGTTTGTTGCCTATTGTTGGAGCAGTTGTCGGGTGTTGTTGTTGTAGTATGTTCATTGTGTTTCAGCAGCTGCACCAAATGTTTCAGCTATTTTTTCTTTGTTTGTTTATGTTCAAGGTGTTTCAACTTCATCATCCCAGTGTTGGAACTGTTGTCCTTTTTTGTTGTTGCACTGCTATGCGTTCATAGTGTTTTAACTGCTATAATTTATTGTTACAGTAGTTCGTCGGGCGTGTTGCAATATCACGTTTTTGGTGTTTCAACGTCTTCATCCTTATGTTGCAGCGTGCAGACGAGGGAGGGGGAGGGGAGGGGAGCTGTGGTGGTGACTTTGCAGTTGATTGGACAATACTCCCTCCGTCCCAAAAAAAAGAGTGTCGTTTTAGAATTTTAGACATCTTAATCATTCGTCTTATTTAATTTTTTACATAAATATTATATATTTTGTTAAGACTTATTTTATCATTAGAGATACTTTACTAATAATTTATTTATTTTATAATTTATAAAAAATTTTTGAATATAACGAACGGTCAAACATGATGTCTAAAAATAAAAAACGTTACTTTTTTTTGGATGGAGTGAGTATTTATGAAATAGAAACGAAAGTGCTACGGTGGTGTTTATTTTGTAAAAAAAGTTTGTAATTAAACAAGGCTCCAGACTCGTCTCTATAAGGAGGTGCATTTGCAGAGTCGCAGAGAACCAGAACCACACGCACACGGCGCTCCCGCTCCTCGTCCGCACCGGCGAAAACGTGCACCTACGGGGTCGTGTCGACCAAAGCAGGCACGGACAGACGCAGGCGCAGCCACACAGTCACACAACAGCCAGCGAGAAAGAAAAAAACGCCGTGCGACACCACACGTCCACACCAGCAGTCTGGGCCCAGTGCGGCGGGTTACGTCGCGTCGCGGACGTCGACCGACCGACCCCGTATCGCGACGGCTTTGACCATGGACCGACGACCGGGGCACTCCCTGCCTCACGCACGCACTGCTGGGCCTCCGAATTTGCCCTCATAAAAAACTTTTTAGATTTAGAGACTATAGTATTTTTGTTTATATTTATTAATTATTATTTAATTATAAATTAATTATATTTAACAAATTTATCTTATAAATTATAGATAAGTTGTATAATTAATTATTTTTTTAATTTATATTTAATGTTCTATATGTATATATTGTATGATTTGTTGTAATGTGAAATTTTTAAAATAAAAAGATTTTAGGTGAGACTGGACCAGGCAGCAGGGGGGAGTAGCCAGCCGGGAAAGCAACCTCTCACCCCGCCCCATACGTCACCCTCAATTTCTTCCTTTTGACTCCCCTACTACCTTTCCTGCCTGCCCTGCTTTGAACACAGCCCTCTTTTTCCCTTTCATGTATTCCACACCCTCTTTTCTAGTTTTTGACTAAAAAAAAGTACCTCATGTTTGCAAATATGTGTCTTATTCGTTTAGCTGATAAGCTATGATAGAAAGTATTGTTGGCTGATTTATTGTGAGAGAAAAACACTACTGAGTGGCTAACAGATTCGGCTGATAAACTCAAGAAAACGCTAATGTGCTTGTAGAATAAAAAAATCGCATTTGAGCTTGATGATGATAAGGGGGTTTGTGGGTGCGAGGGGAGATTTGGTATGGTGTTACCCATGTAGCCTCTCTGCAATCAGATACGGTGTTGATATAGAATCTTATAAGATCAACCTATGTAGCCTCTCCGCAATCAGATACGATGCTGATATAGAATATTGTAAGATCTATCAATGAGAACCACTTCATACTAGTTTAATCTATCTATGCTAAGTTAATTTATATCATTCTCACTAAGTTTTTTTTTTTGAAAAAAACAAGAAGCATGTATCAATATATACAAGTTGAAATAAACATACTACCAAGACATATTTCATGTAGAATTTAATAAAAGCTTATTTGATGATGCGAATATTGGTGCATTTTTAATATAATCTCTCCACATACGGAGTGTATCTCCACAGCCTGGCACGCCGCTGGTTGCGTGGAAACACTATGGACGTCACACCTTTGCTCCAAACCAAACAATGCTACTTGGCTATCATGAAGTGTGGCGTGGCTGGTCGTGCCTTGCAACAAAACACTCTTAGAGTACACATGTTTTCTACCATTTTATGTTAAAATTGCCGATTGGTAGAGCTCGAGAAGTTTAATATCATGAATTCACTAAGGTCAGTCTCAATGCATGTTTCATGAGAGTGTCATACACATTAAATAGGATACCACATAAGCAAAATTGCTGACTTGGCAGGATCATTAAATGAAGGAGTTTCATCAGATGTGAGAGGAGTTTCATCCCCATAAAACTCTTGTGGCTCAGTTACCTAGTTACTAGTATTGTTAACTGTGTCATTAAACTATGCATTGAGACTGGCCTAATAGTGCCATGAATTCAATACCACTAAAAGTTCGAGCCAATAATAATTTTGGTTTTCTCCTTGATTAAAACTCCGAGTTGCTAGATGTTCTTTGGCGAGCATAGATGTTTTGTAGAAGAATATGGAACTCACATGGATTTTGTATTTTGATTTCTTGACTATGTAAATGTATACGCTTCAACGCCATATATAAGGAAAACAGAACCAAACAAAAAGGCTTTTAAGCGTGGAAGGAAAATATATAGTGTTTGAGGGGTACACGTGAAGACTTCTCCCGGAGAGGGAAAAAAAAATTGTAGTAACTGTTACGTTTGACACGAGCACGGTAGAGCCGAGCCGACGCGAGGACGACGACCACCAGTCCACCACCGTCGCTTTTCCTGGCCTTCCATATACCAGCACCCGCACCACCTCCACCTCCCTTTCCCTTTCTGGCCGCATTCCCTCGTCCTCCGGCCGGCAGCCGTCGTCGCCAGCAGGAGCTTCCGATGGTCCGGAAGGAGACGGCCATGAGGCTGCCCCCGCAGCACCAGGCGCTGGAGGTCAAGATCCCCAGCTTCTTCCGCTGCCCGATCTCGCTCGACGTCATGCGCTCGCCCGTCAGCCTCTGCACCGGCGTCACCTACGACCGGGCCTCCATCCAGCGGTGGCTCGACTCCGGCAACACCACGTGCCCGGCCACCATGCTCCCGCTCCGCTCCACCGACCTCGTCCCCAACCTCACCCTCCGCAGCCTCATCGCGCACTGGGCCGCCTCCGCCGCCTCCTGCTCCCCCACCGCCACCGACAATTCTTCGGCGACACGGACCTCTTCCCCCGCGAGCCTCGTCCGGCAGGTGGCTTCCGCCGGCGTCGACCCGTCCCCGGCCCTCCGCGAGCTGGCCGCCTATCTCTCCGACGACGACGTCGACGACTTCGAAAAGAACGCGCTCTTGGGCGCCGGCCGCGCCGCCGAGACCGTCGCGTCGGTTCTCCGGAGAAGACCCGAGGAAACCGGCGTCGAGGGCGTGGAGGCGGCAACCAGAGTGCTGGCCAAGATCTTGGCCTCGGACGGCATCGACGACGCGAACAAGAAGCGGGTGGCCACCGGCCTCACCGCCGACGCGGCGGCCTCGGCCGCGTCGCTAGCGCGCGTGATGCGCCGCGGTAGCGGCGGCCTGGAGGCGAGGGTCGACGCGGCGAGGCTGGCGGAGCTGCTGCTCGCCAATGCCGCAGACGAGGCGGCGAAGGCGGCGGTGGCCGAGTCGTCCGAGCTGCTGGCCGAGCTGGTACGGCTCGTGGGCACCGTCGACGAGAAGGGCGCCCTGGAGAGGAACGCCGTGGACGCCGGCCTCTCCTGCCTTGCCGCAGCCATCTGCGTCTGCGGCGGGTCGCGCCGCGCCTGGGCGCGCGGCGAGATGGTGCGCCTGGGCGCGGTCCAGGCCGCGGTGCGCGCCCTGCGCGCCGCCACGACGGAGCCCGGCGCGTCCGCGAAGGCGCTCCGCGTGCTCGAGTCCGCCGTGGGCTGCGCCGAGGGCCGCGCCGCGCTGTGCGGTGACGCGGAGGAGGCCATCCCGGCCGTGGTGGGCAGGATGATGAAGTCCGGGCGCGACGGCGCCGAGGCCGCCGTGGCCGTGCTCTGGGCGGTCTGCCACCGGTACCGGGACCGCCGCGCGGCGGACGCGGCCGCGGCGGCGGAGGGCGGGCTGACGAGGCTGCTCCTGCTGATGCAGAGCGGGTGCTCGCCGGCGGCGAGGCAGATGGCGCTGGAGCTGCTCAAGATTTATAGGGTGAACGCCAAGAGCTGCCTCGCCGGCTACGACTCCAAGACCACCCACATCATGCCCTTCTGAGGAAGCGAAGCGGACGAGAATGGCTTGCCGGAATCCTTCCTGGGCTAGCTGATCAAATGGATTCGATGAATCGATTAAATTGCAGGCGATGGTGTTCTTGTTCCTGTGATGTTTCTTGATATTTTTTTCCATTTTCTTTTGATGTAAGTCGATAGAGAAACAAAGAACAATTGGTTCATGGTGGAGGGGAGAAGAATAATAATCTGTACAGTTCATGGGTAGAGTTTTTGACATGATCAGAACAGGCACAGGGGACAACTTAACCAAAGAATTGATTTTTTAGGCCAAAGCAATTGGAAGCGTTTGATTATTCCTCCTGAAAGATTTGCGAATTTTCAGAGAAATGATGATCGACAGGAGATGTGGAATGATAAGGTTGTTACTGGAAGCAATAATGCTTGTTGCTGCTCACATCAAAACTTACGAAGAAGCTGAACGACGACGATCACATCAAATGATTTCATTTCGAATCATTGGTCTGCACTTGTGGTAATGCGTACGTACTAGGTTTTCATAGAAGTGCTTATCAGGCAACAAGTTGTAGAATTGCCTAATGCAGGATGTCGTGGTCTGGACTAGAAGGACAGATTACTCCTACAAATCCGTAGTCTGAAAGCAAGATCAACAAGACATGGGTACAGCATGCGCACTACTGGCCATTAGGATAGAAAAGCCTGGATGGAGCACGTTCACGTTGCCGCTGACCAGAGCCCATGATGGATTTGACCAGTGTAGCATCACGTCTAGTTCACTCCACCCACTCATGACTGACCCACAAGTCATGAGACCAGATGTCTTGGGTGAGCTCTAAGCATAACCCAGCTATGTAATCCCAAAGTATACTCAGTTTGTTTCTCGTCTTCACTATTGGAATAATTTATAGACCAGAGTGCTTGTCCCCATGCCCATCGGTAACCGGTGAAAGGAACGTTTTGTGCATCATGTTGCATGTTTAATTAGCACTTGATCACTAGGCAATCTTCGTGAAAATGGGCCTAATTTTCACACCTAGGATCTTCCGGCTTAGTATTGTACTCCTTCCATCCCAAATTGTAAGTTATTCCAAGAATCTTAGAGAGTGAAATCATTTTCACGTTTGACCAAAATTATAGAAAAAAATACTAAAAATTGTAATGTAAAGTGAGTATACTATAAAAATATAATTAAGAAATAATCTAATAATACTTAGTTCGTACCATAATAATTATCATTTTATAATATAAATTTGGTCAAACTTAGAAAAGTTTGACTCTCCAAGATTTTTGGAATGACTTACAATTTGGGATGGAGGAAGTAGATCGTACTGTCTACCATCACAATATAATTAAGTTCATTAATCAGATACAAGATCTTCAATGTGTCATTTTGACTACACTTATGTAGGAATAAATATCTTATCTTAGACAAAAAGGGTTATATGCTATGTTGAATATATATTAGTATCAATATTATATTGTCAATCTATATGAGTCTTTACACATTGATTGTCAAATCTAGAAAAAAACTAAGAAAAAGTTTAGCTTAACACAAATCTTGATGTAGTCATGTTTGTGATTAGAGAAAGTAACTCCAAAATGGTCATTGAGTTAAAGAAAAGCTAAAGTCGTCATTTACACTCAGGAGTCCGCACTCCGCATCAAAAAACATGCTTGCTGGGTCCTTTTTCCACCCGACATCTAAGAGCATGGCCAACATAAGGCCTTGGGCCTTGTTTACTTCCAACCCAAAATCTAAAATTTTTTATGATTCTTCATCACATCGAATCTTTATACACATGCATGAAGTACTAAATATAACGAAAATAAAAACTAATTGCATAGTTTGGTCAAAATTAACGAGACAAATCTTTTGAGCCTAGTTAGTCCATGGTTGGACAATAATTACCACAAACAAACGAAAGTGCTACAGTGTCGCGAAATTTTTCCCTTCACCAACTAAACACGTTGGTGTTGTTAAATTTTAACTCCTATCACATATTTAGATATATGTATGAAGTACTAAATGTAGACTATTTACGAAACTAAAAACACAACTAGAGAGTAATTTATGAGACGAATTTTTTAAGTCTAATTAGTCTATGATTCGATACTAATTGTTAAATAAAACGAAAATGCTACAATAACTATTAAGCTTTAACACATCCAACCATATCCTAAGATTTTTGGCCGCCTCAGAATAAAGTTAACATACACGTAGAAAAGATGGATGGGAGTCACTGATCTCTCCAGTGCAAGCTAACAGGTTGGTTGATTCTGCTCCACTGCGGCCTCACTTTTCCCTCCCAATGTTCGCTCTTGCATGCCGGCTCCTCTGCAGCCTTAGTAACTTGTTGCATGGACGTAACTAAAGCAAAAAAAAAAAAAAAAGGTTGGAGGTCTCGGAGTTCTTGACTTAAAACTCACAATGAGGCACTTCTTCTTAAGCAGTTACATAGAATTTTCATTTGTGATGAAGTTCCCTGTGTGCGTTTAGTCTGAGAGAAACATTACTCCAAAGGGAGATTGCCAAATCATACAAAGAAAGGGTCTTTTTGGTGGCAAGATATCTTGAAATTGCTTGATAAATTTAAAGGTCTGGCCTCTGTTCAGATTAAGGATGGAGCTTTCTGTCTTTTTTGGGATGATTAATGGGATGGTTAACCTCTCAAACTTTCTTTTCCAGAACTATTCTCTTTTGCTAAGAAGCCAGTTATCTCTTTCAAGAGTGTACTTGCTGTGAGTCCTCCTTTTGGCCTTTTCAACTCCCCTATCGGTTCAGGCTTTTGCTCAATTTTAGCGCCTGTTTGGAACGTAGTTTTTTCATAGGAAAAGTAAAGAAAACGAAAACGGAGGAAAGGAAAATAAGGAGACCGTTTGGAACGAAGGAAATGAATGAAACCTTTCCTCCGGAAGACTGTAGCAACAACACGATTTCACAGGAAAAAAAGCATCTGCTCTCACCTCTTGTTTTGCTTTCTTTTGCGCTTGCCCGAGAAAAATCAAACGGGAAGAGAAAGACGAACAGCTAATCACTATAAGAACGGAATGCCCCGCTGCCAAATCCGGCCACCACGCCACTGCTCCGCTCTAGGCTGGGGCCCGCTGCCTGCGCCTGGCACTGTGCTGCTGCTCCGCCCCAAGCGCGCAGCAGGCTGCTGCTGGTCGCTGCTCCGCTCTGCGTCACGCTGCCGAGTCCGCCGGCATCATGCAACTAACACAGTATATATTATCATTTTATTAAGCACTAACAATGACTCTTTATCATTCACAGACTCATGATTCCCTTGTTATGAATTCCTGTGTTCCAAACACCCCTTTCAAGTTATTTCCTGTGTTTTTCCTTTCCTCTGTTTTACCACTACATACTACATCCTATTAGAGCAACTCCAACAGCTTTGCTATTCTTATTATGAAGACCTTTTAGAACTTGTATAGCAGAAAAATAGCCTCCAACAGATGTGCTATTTGGTTTTGTAAAATAAAAAGTTTGCTATTCCTTGATTTTCGTTGGCCATATATAGCCAACCACTGACACTAGCTATCTGATAGCAAGGCTGTTGTAGATCTCTTTTTTTTAAGAAGTTTTTTATTTTACAAAATGGCTAAACATTAGAATTTGGCAACTAATTTTAGCCAAGCTCTTGGAGATGCTCTTACTGTGTTTTTTTCCGTTCCTCCGTTTTCTATTCCTGCGTTCCAAACAGGCCCTTAAGAGTTGCAAGAAATCCTGCAGAACTTAGTGCCCAGCAATGATTTGGATACTTGGTACTATATTTGGGGAAATACTTCTTTTACATCCAAACAAGCCTATATTCATCTAATGGAAGTAATGTGGTAGCTCCAATCTTCAGTTAGATCTGGAAATCCTCTTGTCAGCCAAAGCATAACGTGTTCTTCTGGCTCCTTGTACAGGATAGGGTCAGTACCAGAAAGTTATTGAGAAGAAAGCATATGTTCCTCCCTTCCTATGATTGTATCTTGTGCAATGCAAGTTTTGAAGAAATTGTGGACCATCTACTCCTAGAATGTAGCCATGCCAGGGAATGTTGGGCCTAGATTGCCCTAACAGTGATTAGCTCACCGGACCTGATCCAAAGATTTGAAAGCTTTCAAACACAAATTGCAAAAATAATTCTTCATGGAAGTAATTATCATCATGTGCTGGAGCAATTGGACCATTAGAAATGATAATATTTTCAAAGGAATCCTAGCTTGCAGCCTTCGAGACATAGAAATCTTCAAAAACATCTTCAAACAACTCCTATGGAGAACAAAGAGGAAATATTTTCCAGCTATTGAGTTATGGCTATAGCAAGTTGTGTAATTGCCTTAATTTTTTTGTTTCCTTCTTTGTCCCCTGAACCCCAACCTCTCTCTCTCCCTTCTCCTTTAAGCTTTTGTAACTTCTCCTTGGTTATAGTTTTTTTAATAAATTCTTCGGTAGAGGTCCTCCTGAGCCTCTCCTGTTTGTTTAAAAACACATTAGGCCTGACGTGGTGTTCTCTTACTAAGCCTTGGCAAGGGAAACGAATTCATGTATGTATGCTTCAATTTAAACAGTTAACATCTCGTCCTAGTTGTAGCTTAGCTGCTTAGCGCATGTTGTGAGTTAGTGCCACATTGTTCAACCTGAGTAGAGGGCGACGGGAGTGAGTTCTTAGTAGGACCTAGGGCAACATTTGTAGTTCAATTCATCCATGCCCTTGGTCATTTTGGTTGAGACTGAATTGATTTACAATTATATATACTCCCTTCGTCCTGGAATAGAGTACATTCTGGCATTTGAGATGTGTCCCCAAATATAGTACATTCAAGGAACAAGAAGATAATCTTTACTTAAATAAAGTTATGGAAGAGAAAAGTGATTGAGTGCATGCCATATTTTCTATAAGAAAACTTAGATTGCACCCCTTAATCATGCGAATAGGATCAGATTTCAATAGATTAGGAAGTTAAGTAAGGAGCACATGTGTCTATTGTCTTCTCTCTTATTTTATCTTAGAATAGTCACAACGCACAGTATTGCAGGACGGACGGAGTAGATATAGATATAGATACAAAAGATGTCTTTTTTGGCTCAGAAAAAGAATTAATTCCTTTTTAAATTAAAGGTTTGAATCCTTAGAAAAACCGATCCAAAACAATGTTTTATAGGTGTCCGATATTAGTTAGATATATTTTATTCAATTTTTAGATATATGTTTTTTGGGTATATTTTATTTGTATATCTAATTTTTAGATATGTAATATTGGTAATATTTTATTTGTATCAGATACCCCACAATGTATCTGGATTGGATTTATATCTGCTAATAATATCTAAGAAAAATATCTAAATCAATATTAGAGACTCTTTTGGATGGTACTAAAGAAAAATTTGTACCATTTACATCCTTGGCTTCACCTACCATTGCAACTTTGGACACTATTTTGTATTATATTGCTTTTCTAGCAAAAATGGCTCTGGGTTTACCATAAAAAAATGAACTACCGACTTGCTTGGGACAGAAATAATTTGTTGATTGTTGTTGAATATATTTTAGAGACTCAAATATTCAATTTTAAAATTTAGGTTTTCGAATCTTTGAAAGGAGGTCGGTTATCGATAGTATGTGTCAAAGTTGTGGTTTTAGTAAGACCTATAACTTTATAGCTGGCAACTTTTAAATCTGAATTCATTGAGAGACTTAAATATTGGTTTTAAGTTCTATAATCCTGAAAAAAAAAATTGAATTTTTCGAATGATCTCACGTGTTGGTTTGGTCCACACAAAGTTGTAGCTCTCAATACGTTATTCAATTTTGTAGTTAATAATATCTTTTGTATCTAGAATCGTTTAGAGACTCAAATTTGCTGCGGCGCCATGTGCCATCCACAGCCTTTATCTGATACTCAAGAGATAGCCCTATTGCTATATGCTAGTTTTTTCTTGCTCTTCACTGCGAACCTGCGTCACTTTTCTTGACTGATGATGACTAAAGCTCAATCTGAAATTGTATTATTGTTGGAAGGAATCTCTCTGTAAGACACAAATGTTTCAGTAACAAAAAATGATGGTACGGAATCATTCAGTAAACACACACCAACCTAAAAAAAATATGGCGCTTCTTCTTCTCAACGATGAGTCTAACTGACGAGATATCTTGTCAAAAAAAAAAAACTGACGAGAGATAATAATATGTAGTGTAACTGTGTACCTGGACCTGAAGAACTTTACAAACCTCCATTCTAGTGTAGAAAACGCATCAATTGTACAGTATGTTGGAGAAAAAAAAAGATTTATGCACCACTTTTTACTAAAAAAATAATCTATGACCACCAAATGGTATAGTTATCCGCGTAAAGCTTGGGCTGTTTGTTTGCAGCAGACTGAGAAGGGGAAGCAGGAAGGAAGAACGAGGCAGACAGAGGTAGGCGAGGAAGGATTCAGAGAGTTCAATTCAGAGTTTTCTTATTCGATGCTTACGACTCACGTCTCTTCCCTGTTTAAAAAGTTTATTTTGCCTTCCTCAACTATCGTAAAAATCAGTTTTTTCTTCATCTCTAAACCAGACATAGTTCCTCTCTCATCTCTCAAAACCAGTCACTTTACCTCTATGACTGTTTCCATTGGTGGTTTTACTATTTTATTTTTATGTTTATTTCGGCTCAATCTTCGAAAAAAATTATAAAATAGAAAAATTCAATTGTGTTGGACTCTACATGAGTAGATCTACATAGTGAGCATATGATATGATATGCTTTAGTATAAACTTTTTTTTTGCTAAGTTACAGTTTATCTTGTCCAATTATATGAAACTTTTATGTTGGATTAATAATTTGCGTGCTTGAGACGTACTAAAGAAAATCACGCCCGTTGGATCATATATGACTAAGTTATAGATTTATCTTTTAATTTATCTAGGTTTATATATATAAAAATATAACTCAGTCAAACATGATCCATTAAGTATGAATTTTTTTCTACATCTCAATAATTCAATGATGAGCCCACCATAAACATTTTGCCAAAAATCGACCATAGAAATTGGAGCTATGAATTAATTACAAAAAAGTATAGATCTAAAGTTACAACAAAAACTTTATACTAAAACATACTATAGTGTATGTCTATTGTGTAGATATTAACATGTGGAGTCTAAAAAAATTCATACCATTGGATCATGTATGACTGAGCTAAAGATTTAATTTAATTTAAAACTTATTTAACAAGATACATCTATAACTCAATCATGCATTATTCAATGAGCATGAAACTTTTATTGTGGCTCAAGAATGCAATTATTAGCCCACCATAAAAATTTCACCATAATTAGACCACAAAAACAACAGCCATGAATTAATTACAAAAAACATAAATATAAAGTTAAAACAAAAAAAAATTATACTAAAGCATACTCACGTGGAATCTACTCACGTGTACTAAAGCATACTCACGTGGAGTACCATATCATATGTTCATTGTATAAATCTACTCACGTGGAATGCAACATAATTGGACTTTTCGTTTTACAATTTTTCTGTGATTTAGTATGATTTTTTCAAAGATTCAGCCGAAATAAACACAAGAGAAGTGACTAGTTTTGAGAGATGAAGGAGGAACTAGTCTGGTTTTAGAGTTGATGAAGAAAAACTGATTTTTGTAATAGTTGAGGGGGTTAAAATGGAGTTTTTCGTTTCCTATTACAACACTCTGGGCCGGCGTAGCGGGTGTTGAGCCTTATCTAGCGCTTGGGCCTGGCAGCAGAAGTCATGCATGACTCTGCTGTCGGGCCAACAACCCAACAGAATGGCACTACACTTTCAGCGGATATTGGGCCATCGGATTAACCGGTCCAATCTGCTGCCAACAACAACAACAACCACCACGGAAAGTGACCAAGTTCCTGCGGTGTTGGGCCAGCCAAGTCGTCAGTCAGTCCAATGGTGTGGGCTAGTCCGTCTAATGGTCAGTCAGTCACAGTTAGACGTGGCTTTGTTCCCTTATCTTTTATACCTCACAGTATTCTTCTTTCACGATAAATCAGCGAACGCTCTCTTTTAGCTATAACTTTTCAGACAAGCTAATACATGTCTCCTTGCTACTCCTTCCTACACGCTGGATTCATGACGCAACGTACGGGAAAAAGACGCAACTCGCCAGCACGTCGCTCAGGAATCAGGAGCAGAAATGTCAACAGGTGTAGTAACAAATTAAATTACTGATGAGAGCGCACTGGTTGTTCGTCGCACTATGCAGAGCTCCCCGCTTTCATCTGGTACAGGCGAGTGCATAATTTTACATTAAACAGACAGCCCTGGGAATGTGGCATGGGTAGTAGCTAGACTCGTTCCGTCCAACAGCACTGCTGCATCCCCGTGGTCATCGTGTACTGCGTAGTGTAGACTAGTGGTAATTACTATTCTAATGGAATAGTAATTGAACATGCGAATCCAATTTGTACTCGCCAATACCAAGTCATCTGACATCCCCCATGCCTGCTTGCGTTGAAACCCGAGATCGGCTCTCAAGTAGGCGTAGTCCCGACTGAGAGGTATGGACGGATCGACTATGGACAGAGGGAAGAGGGAGGCTTCATCAAATTTACGCAGTGTAAATACTGGTGAATAATAACCCACGACACAGCCATTATGTGCACACGGTGAAAACGGCGAGTGTGCTCCGCATTCATGCCCAGCCTAAATAAACAGTGAAGTGGTCCTGCTCGTTGTGATGACGAGGCTTCCTATAAGTACCAGTACCACCTAGTAGATGCTTATCTGACTGGCCGTATTCGTGGGAGCCAGATTCAGTAACTTTACAGAGCAAAGTCACGTTGTAACTTTCTTTGAATCTCCATCCTCCAGTTAGCATCGGACGGCTACAATACTTCTTGAGGCCCAGTTCCGTTCCCGCACGAAAGCGGCCGCGCGCCAGAGTCCGCAGGAGCGCCGTCGCCCGTCGCCATCGCTATCACGGACGGCCGCAGCTGCCACCAGAAGCCGCACCCACCGCCAGAGCCTGTAGGAGTGCCATCGACCATCACTGTCGTGGGCAGTGCGTGCAGCATTGTGGATGCCGCGGCCTCAACCGTGTCGCTGGCTCGCGGAATGCGCGATTGGAGCGAGGATCGACGTGGGTAGGCTGGCGGATTTCTTGCTCGCCAATGTGGCCGACGACTCGAAGGCAGCGGTGCCCGGCCGAGTCATCCGAGCACTCCTACAGGCTGCCATTTTCTAGTCGCGAGTGCGCGGCGAGCGTCGAGTGATGCGCCTGGCTGCAGCCCCGGCCATGGTGCACGCCACGACGGAGCTCGGCCAGTGCTGCTACTGCTGGTGCAAGAGCTCGCCGGCAAGGGGACAACAAATAACATGGCCACCAGGTTCGTCGCGTATGCAAGAGTCGCCATGCCGATACATGCCATCGACTTGGTTCTTGCCTGTTCCGGCCAGGCGACATCCTCACCTTCATGCTCTGTCGTCGCCAGGACGCATCCACGTGCATCCAGCAGGCAGCTTCCCAGGTTAAAATGGCCAAGTTCAGAGATTGCTTTTGCTTGAGATCACTAGGTCCATTAGATTTTGAATGGACGCACCAGATGAACGGAAAGTTACATCGTGACTTTATAGAGTAAAGTCACTGAATCCAGCTCCTCGTATTCGTGAGCTTCCAGAGAGGTCCATTATTTTCAGGATCACCAGCACCCCCCTCCCGCGTGGCTCCTACAGTAGAAAGCCCGTACACCACGTACGCCGCCGAATCATGGCGCGCGTGCTTTGCGTCAAAAGCAAGGGCTCGCTCCGTCCTATCCTTTTCCTATCTCGTCAGTCATCCATGCCAATCAGATCCATCGCAGCAGCTAGCATCTCCATGCATTTGCATTTGCATCCACGAGCGAGAGCGAGACCATGCAGTGCCGGCCCTGAATTTTTTGAGGGCCGGGGCGGAAAAAAAATCTGGGGGCTTTATACATTATTAAGTTCCCAAAAACCAAAAAAAGTTTAAAATTTTTCGTCACATCAAATCTTACGGCACATGCATAAAACACTAAATATAGTCAAAACCAAAACTAATTACACAGTTTGCCTGTAAATCGCAAAATGAATCTTTTGAGCCTAGTTAGTCCATGATTGGACAATAATTGCCAAATAAAAACGAAAATGCTTCAGTACCTAAAACAAAAAAATTTAGGAACTAAACAAGGCTTAAGGAAATTTTTTTGGTTTTAGCTACTGTAGCACTTTTGTTTATATTTGGCAATTATTGTCCAATTATAGACTAACTAGGCTCAAAAAATTCGTCTCACCAATTACAGGTAAACTATGTAATTAGTTATTTCTTTTATCTTTATTTAATGCTCCATGCATGCGTCTAAAAATTCAATGTGATGAGAAATCTTAAAAAATTTTAGAAACTAACAAGGTTGTAGTTGTTGTTATTCTAGGCCTGATTGGTTCCTCTCGCTAAATTTTAGTCACTTTAATAGCTAAACTTTCAAACACATTAACTAAAAAAGAGCTAAAATAGTTTAGTTACACAAGTCACCCAAGAGTAGCTAAAATAGTTTTAGCTGGCTAAAATTTAGCAGGAGAAACCAAATAGGGCCTAAATATTCTACATCGTAAGCCAAAACTAAGCAGAAAAAATACAGAATAGTATTGAACAACGTTGAATATCATTGTTTAATATAATAGTTCGGAGGTGTAGAATAGTACTTGTATATATATACTCATAAATACTTAACTCTACATGCAAAAGCAATATTCATATGCAACAATTTATATAAATATACAAATACATTAAAGATTATTGTATGGTTTGCATATTTGGGGGTGGGGCCCTGTCTAATTGGGGGCCAGGGCGGCCGCCCCGCTTGCCTGCCTCCAGGACCGGGCCTGAGACCATGCTATATATATATATATATATATATATATATATATATATATATATATATATATATATATATATGCAGATTTGTGTGCCAGCTAAGCCGGCAGGTGGCCTGGCCCGATACGGAACATCTGCGAGCCCTGTAGATATCCCGGCTGACAGGTGGAGTCGAGTCCAATCTCCGGAGATTAGCGGGAGATGGATGGATAACCTCGTGGGATCAGCGGCGGAGCCAGGATTTAAATCTTGGGTATTCCTAGTGTCTGGTGGGCCACCACTCAGTTGTTGCCTCTAACCTCATGACCGACGTATGTCTTCACCGGTCGCCATGTAGACATAGCATAGAGACAGAGGCCGCGTCCGTGCTACACGCTTCTAGGATGAGAGTAACTACACGCGCGTGTAAAAGAAACGCGTCCTATATATATATATATATATATATATATATATATATATATATATATATATATATATATATATATATATATATAAAATAGGGTGAGTTTTCTATACTCCTAGGAGGAGTAGTTACTCCCACTATATTTATTGGGTATATGTCCATTATCAAAACCCGTTAAATACTCCTGCACTTTTGTGTAGTTGTTGTGCCCGCTTGCATGCGGACGAAGAGCCACAAGACGTTACATGTCCATATTTTGTGGCGTATGTTTGTTGCTTCTTTCAAATAAAATAAAATGGATACTAAATTCTTTATTGACGTATATATTTTTGTGTAAATAAAATATGGACACTAAGAAAATTTGTATACTTATACTTGGGAGTATATCCATATACTTCGGAAATTATTTTAGTATATCCATATACTCATGGAATTTTAGTATATCCATATACTTGAGCGTATATTTGGGAGTATGTCCATATACTAATGAGATTTTATTATAGAGTATATGAACTATTTATAGGAGAAAAAAATAGTATGCTAAATGTGCACATATTTTTTTTACACGAGTAGTTCGCAAATATTGATATGAGTATACTAGTATGCGTACAGACTTTTGACAGGAGCTGGCCGTGAGTTTCCGTCCCGATCGGAAGTGACGGATGGGGTGAAGCAGATCTGAGATCTGCTAGCTATATATGTACGTATTTATATTCAATATTCAAAATACGAACGGGTCCGTTTTTTTTCTTTAACCCGCTAACGAGAACCCAGCGCCACGTTAGAGCAACTCCAACCATTATGCAAATGGAATTGACATTTACCAAAATACATAAAACTCCAAAAAAAACCCCTCCAATCGTTATGCATTTGGACTTTGCATTTTACATAGCTATGCATTTGGAGGGGGAAACTTGGCATATATGCCAAAGAAGTCCGGCTATGTAAATAGAGATCACGGGATTCTCGGTTCCACCTCGCAGGCTTTTTTCTTCCCTTCGCGCGGTTTCCCTTCGCGCCGCCACCACTTCGCGCGATTGGAGAAGCATCGCGCGTCCTCCTTCGCCAGCTTGACTGATGGCGGCGACCTGATGGAGATCGATACTGGAGCCAAGGGGCGAACCTATACGACGACAAACTGATGGCCAACAGACGACGAACTGGTACGGTGAACGAGAACTAACGGAACGGGAGATCGGTACTGCGATCGGTACTGCGAACGGGAACGACGAACTGCGCAGCTCACAATCGGTACTGCGCGGCTGTTTGGCGCGGGAATTGGTGAACGGGAGACGACGGCGGGCTGTTTGGCGCGGGATCGATTGACCGCGCGGGAAGGAGTGCCGCGAAACAAAATTTTCGGAAAAAAAAAGAAGATGGACTCGGCATTTTGCATAACGGTTAGAGATCACCCGATTTTAGCCTTGTTATTTTTATTTGGGGGTTTGCAATTTACCTAAAATGCATAACTTCAAATGCATAATGGTTGGAGATGCTGGCTCAGTCGTATAAATCTAGGTGGGAGTAGCTACTACCAGGGAGTAGGAAAAATTTACCATATATATATATATATATAACCTATTCTACACCCTAGGTGTAGAATATTATTTTACACCGCAAATCAAAACTGAGTAGAAAAAAATACTGAGCAACACTGAAACGCGTTCAGTATCATCTAATACTACACTCAGGACCACGAAATACTGAACAATACTGAAACGCGGATACTGAACAATACTGAATTCTGCTCAGTATAACAGTTTGGTGTGACGGAGAATTTTGAAAATTTTTACGAACTAAACAAAGCCTAACTTTGCTCGAAATGACCATACACTTCGTATAAAATACGTCATGCTTTGCGCTTACCAAAGTTTCCCTTTTTTTCACTGGGGTTAGGCCTTGTTTAGTTTACTCTGAAAACCAAAAATTTTTCAAGATTCTCCGTCACATCGAATCTTATGTCACATGCATAAAACATTAAATATAGACAAAAACAAAAACTAACTATACAGTTTAGCTGTAAATCACGAGACGAATCTTTTGATCCTAGTTAGTCTATGATTGGATAATATTTGTTACAAACAAATGAAATGCTACAGTACCGAAAACTTTTCACTTTTCGGACTAAACAAGGCCTTAGTAGAGAAAAGGCCTCTCATTCGATGAGGAACTTTCTAGAAGTACGCGAGAATCTCATCTGCTCGAACGAAAGAATTACATACACCAAGTGCCAAGGACAGACATATACATACTATAATATGGATTGTCATGTATGCCCATGCCAGGAGGTGGGTTGAAAAATTTCACAGTACAATCATGCATACACTTAATAATGGTATACAAAGCAGTACATATTTGATATTTTGCAGTACAGATCCAGAACCATAGCACCGTAGCACGTGCCCTCGGCCTAATGTTCCCTTAAAGGAACTAAAGAAAAGCTCTGTTAATTGCAGTCATCACACATTCTCACTGCAATGCAAGATACTGTGTCACAGTCAACCTTTTTCTTGTGTGCAGGCAATGCACGGACCCACACACTGCACTCGTAATTTATGTAACACTCTCGTGATGGTCATGCATGTTACTAGCAACTTATGTGAGACTGCAAATCTCTGCAACACTGCTGCAAAAGGGTTGAAAAATGAAAAGCAGACCTATGGGAATGTGCTTTCATTTTCATATTCATGATATACTGGCAAAGCGATGCTATTTTCATTGTGGCCTTGCATGTGCAGCGAGGGAGCACCTTTCAATCGCAGTGGCACCCAACCAACCAAGCCTTGCCATTTGCCAAACCATATACCTTGCGGTAACATTGCTATGATACTAGCTAGCTAGCTGGCGCGCGAGATCGATCTTTTTCTTGCCATTTCAGGGCACCGAGACGTGCATGCCAAACCTAGCTGAGCAACAGCAACAGCTTTGGAGGTATATATATGTAGTGAACCATGCATGATACCAAAGAGCTGGCTATAGCTATTCAGGCCTTGTTTACTTCAACTGAAAAACTAAAAAGTTTTTCAAGATTCTCCGTCACATCGAATCTTGTGGCATATGTATGAAGCATTAAATATAGACGAAAACAAAAACTAATTACACAGTTTGTCTGTAAATCACGAGACGAATGTTTTGACCCTAGTTAATCTATGATTGGATAATATTTACCACAAACAAACGAAAGTACTACAATAGTAAAATTTAAAAAGTTTTCACATCTAAACAAGGCCTCAGTCGTCTCCTTGGTGTGAAATGGATGAAACTGTAGGTGTTCTGTATGCATGCATCATAGCAAGATATGTACTAGTTCCTATTGCTGATGAGCTCACTCGAGCAGTCGAGCTGCATTGCTGCATGTTACAAAAAAGAAAAAAATCTTCAGTCGGTTCATCAGTCCCGTCTCACCTTGCTAAGGCCACATTTGGAACACAGAAATCTCACAAAACAGCAGAAAAGGAAAACTATAGCTAATACGACGAAACATTTGGAACACAGAAAATCTCAAAATACTTTATTGTACATGAAACAGGTTACGCAAAAAAAAAAAAACTATAGCTAATACGACGATTCCCACCGACAGGATGCAGGTTACCGAGACACAGTCTTATGTAACCCTCGGATATTTTGGTTCTGGAAGTACTGATGGTGTCCGCCAAAACAAACACTCTAGTGCGTGCCGCTGGGCGATTTTCAGGGCGGTGTTTGTGCCTGTGCGTGGCCACACCAATAAAGACGAGCTGAACATGAGGAGGACGAGAGCATCTCGATCTCGATTTCCGGGGAAATGATCGATTTCGCCTGTTTTCCTGTGGTTTTTGTTCGGCGGACGGACGGGGAGGAGGGGGAAGAAGACAACCGGCTCAGCTTTTTCAGCGACGATCAAAAATGCCTTTGCTCTTTTGTCAAAAAAAAAAAAAAGCCTTTGCTCAGATGAATGCACATGCAGAGCTTCTCGTCGTCGTCAGCGATTTGTGGGTGGGCAAGCAACATCCTCTCCCTTTCCTCCTGCAGAACCGCGTAACATTTTCACACTACACGAGCTCCTTGCACTTGCAGAATGAGGGGTGTGTGTGTGTCTACTCAAAATTTCTGCAACTTTCCCTAGGGCAGAACGAGAGAACATGCTGAAATGCTCTGGGTAAGGTAAAACAAGAGCCAAAATGCACAAAAGCATACTTAGACCTTGTTTAGTTTTACAAATTTTCTTTTTGTCCCATCATATTGAATCTCTAGACACTTGTACATAAAAAATTACACAATTTACATGTGATTTATGAGACGATTTTTTAAGTTTAATTAATCTATGATTAGATATTAATTGTCAAATAAAACAAAAATATTATGGTAGTTAAATCCAAAAAAGTTAACGAACTAAACAAAGACTTAATAACGAAGCCATATTCCTAAAAGGTGGCAGATGTGGATCCATTATTTCACTGCTTATCTTCGGTTGAACACATTAGTTATATGTAGGGATGAAAACGGATCGGATACGAACGGATATCACTGATATCATATTTGTTTTTATATTTTTGGTCGGATTCTGTCACACCCGATTTTAAAGAACAAAACCAGGCTAGCCATATGTGTGCCCAGGAAGTCCACACATACAACAACAGAAGCAATAATATCAAAAACAATGTTATATAGCGGAAACATACTTATAATTAACACTTACATCAGAGAATCGTAACACAATAACTAATCTTCAGGCTCAATCTTCACAGGGACGACTGACTGGGGGTAACATATGCCTAGCACTTCTTGTATCCTGATAACGTCCTTCGTAACTCCTTCGCTCCTCTGATAACTCTTAGTAGTATACTGGAGTGGTGGGAAATAGCAAGAGTGAGCACATATCGTACTCAACAAGTATAACCAAGGGTTCATGAGGCTCAAATGGCTGACACTGGTTTAACTGCATTTAGCTTTTAATAGTGGAGAGCATGTTCATAATTTAATAGCAATTGTCAAGGTAGCAGTAATAATCCATTAATCACATGATCAAGTGTAAGCATAATTAATTATTAGCATAAACGATAATCAAATGAACATAACAACTTAACAAGCTCATCGTCGTCGCAGCAAGAACCCCCAAGGCCGCTCTTAACCGTGAGCACGGCTAGTATACTAGTTTTAACACTCTGCAGAGGTTGTACATCTTTACCCATGAGTCATGATTTACCCTTTCGCCCGAGGTGATCAGCCTCTTAACCCACTCCCAAGGAAGGTCGGCAGGGATCACTATGAAGCCTTTCAAAAGTTCGTCTAACATGTTAGGGCCGCAAGGTTTCCTTTGCGAGCAGATATAGATACCCCCCTTCCGAATGGCACAATGACGCGCAGCCTATACACATAGGGACAGGGGCTCGCACTATACCCGTGTCGGTTCAGCCCCTCCGCCCTTTCGGGTAACCTCTAACAAGCTAGAAAAGGTCTTCATACTGAGCTAAAGCCAGAGCCATTATAGCCCTCATGGTTGCACTGTTGTCCCGGTGATCACTTACAGACAAGATCTCATATAGTTATTTGTCATCTTTTAACGTTCATTGCATAGCTATTAATCATCTTACAAGATCATGGATTATATCAAGCACTAGCACATCTACACCAAATGCATATCAAGTAGGTAACAAGGAATCCAGGTAACAATCATCTATGATTTTGCTAAGGTCGACAAGGTGATAGCATGCATATGACATATATGTGTAGTTATAAGTGAATAGGTAACAAGGATGATCCCAAGTTATACTTGCCTTAAACACTTGCTTAATCCTCACATCATCAGCTTTCTGTCATCATCTTCTGATCTTCAATGCCCACAAACAGTTCTCGTCTACTCGCATGAAGCACCACGCATAGGCAAACATACAAAGCAACAAATAAAAGAAACTAAGAACAACACACCAATCAAAAAAAGAAAGCCTTAAAAGAGAGCGCACTAAACGTTACGGGTCGATGCTAAGGTTATGAGAAACGCCGAAAGCAAAACTATCGTAATAAAGAAATGACTACCTGTAGTTTTGGATAATTTAAAAGAGACAACAATGATCTTAATATGTTTTATTTAAGAACAATCATGCGTAACCTACTAATTCAAATTAGTCAAATTATATTTTAATTTTAAAAACAAAGTAGAACTTATTATATTTTATTTATGAATATATCTATTATATAATCGATAATCATATTTTAAATATAGGCATGCAAGCATCATTTTAATCAAAGTAAACTTTAACTTTTTAAAGAATATGTGAGAACATCTATTCAAATTATACATGATACGTGTTGGAGATGATCATATGTTATTCATACATAATTTTATATCGTTTATGCCAGTTAAACTTTAACTTATAAAATTACGTAACATGTGAGCACTAAAATAAGTTTATGGTATATATCGTGATTGTCTAAGCAAAATATAATTAAAACATATTCAAGTTGCTATTAATTAAATTCATGCTCACATAATTACAAAGGATAGACAAACCCATATTATTTTAATTATAAAACTAACTATAAGGATATTGAGCAATTAAATATTTAGAAATATATAGAAAACATGTGACATGAAAAACACTAGCACTAACGCGTAGATTACATTGATATGAGTCTAATGCAACTTGAACAAACAAACTCAGAGTTAAAATGAGTATTTTATAGCTAAAACAAGCTAATGTATTTTCTCTATATTTCTAGATTTGTTTTTCTAAAGGAAAACGGTGACAAAACTTATCCACGACATCACGTATTCATGGAGCAAAAAGAAATTCTAAATCTGATTTCTTTTACCACCGATTAACAAAAGTAATACATAAATGTTGATTTCTCGCTCGATCCGCGTGCACTGAAAATTCTGAAATTCACCCACAAACCACAGTCCTAATTACCTTGATCCATGTGTGTCGGTGAGAGTGAAAGCCAGAGAACGCAGCGCCGGGCAGCGGTAATCGGTAACAGCAGCATGGACTTCCACCTCTGCACAGTACCACCGATCAACACAGAGGACAACAGTTTCTGCAGTGCGCCGATTGATGAAACGGAGGAAATCGACGAGCAGATGAATTCGTCCAACAGCCGAAAAATACTGTACCCGATGACGACTGCGGTGGCCAGGATGGAGTAGGACGGCATGGCTCTAGGGGAGATTAGTCGGCACCGGCGGCGGCAGATACGATCTAGGGCAAAAGCAAGAGCCTGTTCTGTTGCAAGATATATATATATATATATATATATATATATATATATATATATATATGCTAGAAGATATGGGCCATTTTAAGATCAAAAAGGAGTTGGCTTCCTGGTCTCCCTACGATAAGACGTCGGACAAATTGAGCTGCGGTCGGATGGTGGGTTTGAGCCCAAATTAGCAAGAATTTTACACAAAGTAAAAGGGAGCTTTAACAAAAGCATGACAAACTCATGGGTGAATTGGAAGATGAATCCAAATAAAGTATTTAGAGCTCATGAAAAGATATCTAGGAGCATCTAGAAATTAGATTATGCTCAGAGTCAAGTGGAAATAAATTCCAGGAAAAATGCTGAAAATAATTCTTCATACGTTTTAATAGGTCGGTTCATGGAAGGTGTACCCAAAGGAATAATTTAAAATAGAATAAAGGGATATGGAAACTCTAAATAAAAAGATTAATGATCAAGAAAGAGAAGACTTGATTATATAGAAAAAAAACTGGAGACACGCCGGATAGAGATCAACGACTTACTAAACGCGCTTATTAAAACTGCACCCGCTCACAACACAAAGTCAAGCGACAAGCAAGCATCACCTCACATCAACAAAAGCTCATCAAGTTAATTCAAAACAAATTTGAAAATTAACATTCTCCTATAACTAAATTTGCAGTGACTCCAAACTAAACTTGGTAAATTTTATCCAAATATCAAAATATATATTTTTGTTAATGTTTTCTACGCACAGCCCAAAATCAAAAATTTTGGGGTGTGACAGATTCGGATTCGAATACGGATAATATCAACAATGTCGGATAAGATACGATTGGATGTTGACATCATAAATATACGATTTAAGTATTCGGATACGGATACGGTATCGGATATTAAACATTCAGACTCGAATACGGACAGATCTCAACCCCTCTAAACGAATTCGGTCTCGAATACGGTCGGAAAATATCCGTACCATTTTTATCCCTAGTTATATGACTTTAATTTTACCGTCGATGAGAGGGTAAGTGGGCAACACGGTATATATATAGTAGTAGTGTGTCAGTGTAAGATTAGACCTTGTTTAGTTTCAAAAAATTTTCAAAATTCCTCGTCACATCAAATCTTACGGGATATGCATGAAGCATTAAATATAAATAAAAAAAAGATAACTAATTACACAGTTTATCTATAATTTGCAAGACGAATCTTTTGATCCTAATTAGTCTATATTTAAATAATACTTATCAAATAAAGCCGAAACTGCTACAGTAGCGAAACCCAAATTTTTTCGCGGATTAAATATGTATAGTAAAAGAATTGTTACAATACCTCTCAAAATCTTTAAAAACACTCATAGTTGGTATCACGAACAAATATTTTCTGATTCCTATGATTTTCAATTCATCGATTTTTTATCTTATTTATCGCTAAGTAGGTGTGTAGTTTATTGCAGTTTACTTTAGAGGTGTCCTGTCTAATTTCTGATTCATGTATTTCTTACGTTTGTCAGTTTACATACCTAACCCAAGGTTGTTGATGTCTATTCACGTACGTGGTAACTTAGGATGTGTTAGCTAGCTAATTTCTTATTCATGAGCTAATTGTTAGCGAGCTAATTGTAGCTAGCTTAAAATTAGTTCTAGTGTATCCAAACATGAGTGCTAATAGGACTAATTTTTTAAGCTAAGTTTTCAACTAGTTAGTCAGCTAGCTAGCCAACCATAGATATTTCGAACCAAATTTTAGCTTAAGTACCAATAACTAGCCATGTATCAAACAATCCCTAAGTAGTCCATTCCCCACAGTTGACGTCTTGGCGCCACATACTTTCTTGGAGGCGTTGTTCTTCGAGCCCCATGCTCGTATGCCATCATGGCCAGATTCAAGGGCGAAAGTCCCGTCTTGGGTGTCTCTAAGGCCAATGCGACGCGTCCATAGTTTCTATGAGCGTCCTCCCCTTGCTGAAGTGGCCTTTCTACCGTCGGCTTCTCAGGAGTCCCTGACTATACCTGTTGTGTTTCATTTCCACTTGCTTTGGTCTATTCTGCAGTTGTTGATAGAGCGAATCTAGGATATTATGTCACTGGGGTCAAGGACTAAACAACGGGGTCAACACACATGTTAATTCTCTATTTAAAAGAATAATTTGCAGGTCGATTAAAGAGCTTTAAGTGAATTTTTGGCAAGTTATCGGGGTCAGCTGACCCCAATGAATACACATAGATTCGCCTCTGGATTGTTGACCTTGTCCGCTTGGTCATCGTTGGTTATCATAGTGGTTGCTTAGCTACTATTGCTGCTCTCTTGGCAGATGCTTTGCCGCCGTTTAGTTCGTTGGCAGATGCTCTAATTTGCTGCTGATTGGTTTGTTGATGGATGCTTTGCCACCCTGTCGTCGACCTCCTTTCTACTAGTTCATTTGCTACCGAGACTGATCTGGTTCGTTGGCGGATGCTTTGCCGCTGTTTTGTTCGTTGACGAATGCTTTACCGTCGTTGTTGTTGGACGGTCCTCTGTATTGACGACCACTACATTGTTGCATTGCAGGCACAGTTTTAGGTTTTGGGTCTTGAGGATAGTCGCTCTCCTCTTTGTATCTTTGTTGTTCCTATATTTATTCTAGATTACTCAATATTATCTTAGTGGTTTGTAATCTATGAGGGTTTTCTTATAGCTGACTTATAATTCACTCCTTTTAATAAAAAAGTGGGCTATATCCCCAAATCGTGAAAAAAATAGTTAAAGGGGTGAAGTAGATTTTTTTTCTCAAAAGAATATTGTTGAATGAATGACAGGACTTTGATGATATCAAGTTATCTGCTCCTGAAAACAACTGCTCAAAGGACTATGGCCTTGTTTATATCAAAAAAAAATTTAGATACCGTAGCATTTTTGTTTTTATTTGACAAATATTTTTCAATCATGGAGTAGCTAGGTTTAAAAGATTCGTCTCGCGATTTACAGGCAAACTATGCAATTAGTTTTTATTTTTATCTATATTTAATGGTCCATGCATGTGCCGCAAAATTTGATGTGCAGAAAATCTTAAAAAGTTTTTGATTTTTAGGGTGAACTAAGGCCTGGTTTAGTTGGCAAAAAATTTAGATTTCGAGTACTGTAACACTTTCGTTTTTATTTGACAAACATTGTCCAATCATGGAGTAATAACTATACTTAAAAGATTCATCTCGCGATTTACAGATAAATTGTGTAATTAATTTTTATTTTCATATATATATTTAGTGCTCCATGCATGTGCCGCAAGATTCGATGTGACGGAGAATCTTAAAAAAAATTTGGTTTTTGCGGTGAACTAAACAAGGCCATATATTAGTGTGCTGTGTTTCCCCCTACGAAGCATTGTGGAGTCGTGCTTGATCCACGTCGTTTGATCTGGGCGAGGTGCACAAACGTCACATGGCTCTTCTTGCTACTTCAGTGCAAAGGGAGTGTATGCATGCACACAATAATGCGGCCTGCGTCTGTGTACGGTAGAAAAATACTTTATACAGGATATGCAACGACGTGAATGCTGCACCTGCCCCCTGCCCCTGCCCCTGCCCGCCCTAGTAGCTATTCACGGCTCTATCCATTCCATTGCCGTGCGTCAACAGGTCCAGACTGGCCCGGGTCCAAGCGAGTGACCAACGCGGGAAGCCTCCCGTCCCTCCCTCCCCCACATGGGACATGGCTGCCTGATGAATGCCTCTCGCCGCACTGCCCCTGCCCCTGCCCCTGCCCCTGCCCTCACTCCATCGGAGGGCGGCGGCTTCACGAGAGCCGAGCAGGACCCAGACCCAGCGGGCATCCGAGGCCCCCACCCCCACCCCCACCCCTTCCTCCGTGTATAAAAGCGGTGCCAGGGTGAGCGTCTCTCCTCACACTGACTGCACCAGAACAAGAGCTTGAGAGTGAGAGTGAGGATGATGGGTGGCAAGGCCGCTCTGCTGCTGGCCCTGGTGGCCGTGACCCTGGCCGTCGTGGAGATCCAGGCCGACGCCGGCTACGGCTACGGCGGCGGCTACCCGACGCCGACGCCGAAGCCGCCGGCCAAGGGGCCCAAGCCGGAGAAGCCCCCGACCAAGGGCCACGGCCACAAGCCGGAGAAGCCGCCCAAGGAGCACAAGCCGACTCCGCCCACCTACACCCCGAGCCCCAAGCCCACGCCGCCGCCGGCTACTCCCAAGCCGACGCCGCCCACCTACACGCCGAGCCCTAAGCCCAAGTCGCCGGTCTACCCTCCCCCGCCGAAAGCCAGTACTCCTCCGACCTACACCCCGAGCCCCAAGCCTCCGGCGACCAAGCCGCCTACCTACCCGACCCCCAAGCCACCAGCTACCAAGCCTCCGACACCTCCTGTGTACACTCCGAGCCCCAAACCACCGGTTACAAAGCCTCCTACACCCAAGCCGACCCCGCCGGTGTACACGCCGAACCCCAAGCCACCGGTTACCAAGCCTCCGACACACACGCCGAGCCCCAAGCCTCCGACATCCAAGCCGACTCCGCCGGTGTACACACCGAGCCCCAAGCCACCGAAGCCGTCCCCGCCGACGTACACGCCGACCCCGAAGCCACCGGCTACCAAGCCGCCCACCTCAACTCCGACGCACCCTAAGCCGACGCCGCACACGCCTATCCCCAAGCCCACGCCGCCAACCTACAAGCCGGCACCGAAGCCGACGCCGCCGGCGCCCACCCCGCCGACATACACGCCGCCGGTGTCGCACACCCCCAGCTCGCCGCCGCCGCCGCCGCCGCCGCCTTACTACTAGACGAAGAAGTGATGAGGTCTCCCACTCTGCTGTCAGTCTCGGAGCATTTAGGTACGTGCTACAAGAATGGAGCATGCACATACATACATACATACATACATTTTCTATATATGCTTGTGTCAAATGTATCATACTGTACTCACTAACAATCGGTTCCGTTTTTTTGTGTTGCAGAAGGTGATCGATCGAAGAGTTTGTGTCCTAGCCAGCCGGCCAAGATGAGCTGCTGATGATGATGAGAGGCGAGGAGCGAGTCGTACCCCTCCCTCCTCTGTGGTGTGCTGCCGGCCGATCCATGCATCATCCCCAGCTGCAGGAGAAAAAATAATGCAGAGCTCTGCTGCTCCGTCTGTTTCCTGTCCTCCCGTGTGTTAGTTTTTGTGTGTTCGTCCATGTGTTAGCAGGTGTATTTGTGTGGGTAATGGTATTGCAACTATTGGTGTAAAACCATAATAAAATGTGGAAATATATGCAAGGAAAAAGCTTGTTCTAGTTCTTTTTTTTTGGGTATCTTCTGCAGTCTGTCGCAGGCTCGCTGCACCGTATGGCCTTGAGTCCTCTCGATGCTACTGTAGCTCTTTCCATCGATGACGTGACTAGATGTGTGGTCACACTGACACCTCTACAGTAAGGCCTTGTTTAGTTCTTAAAAATTTTTAAGATTTTCCGTCATATCGAATCTTTGGTCGCATGTATGGAGCATTAAATATAGACAAAAATAAAAACTAACTGCACAGTTTACCTGTAATTTGTGAGATGAATCTTTTGAGCCTAGTTACTCCGTGATTGGACAATGTTTGTCAAATAAAAACAAAATGCTATAGTACCAAAAACAAAAAATTTTGCAAACTAAACAAGCCTAAAAAGATCGGCCAAGGTCGCGGCAAGCATGTTGCATGCATGCATGCAATGCAAGTCTGCGGCTGCGGCGACGTGAGGTGTCGTCACGCGCTGCGACTACGGTCTCGCTCGACGCGACGAAGCCGTACCCATACCCATACCCAGACACACACGGGCCATCCCCATCCCATCCCCCGGCCCGGCTCTGCAGACCACCGATTGCCCAAACATCCTAGGGAGTAGGGATGGAAGGATGCATCCACCCATGTGTGTAGAGCTAAAGCAGGACAAAACCGAGATGCTTGCCGCAATGCCGCGTCTTCAAAAACCAAATGCGGTTCGTGGTCGTTATTAGGCCATCATATTAAATCTTTCGGTAAATACATTAAGTATTAAATATAAATATATATAAAAACTAATTACACAGTTTGTCTATAAATCGGTAGACAAATCTTTTAAGTCTAGTTACTTCATAATTGGACAATATTTGTCAAATAAAAACGAAAATATTATATTTGCGAAATCTAAAAAAAATTTAGACCTAGTACTACTGGTGAAAGGCAAGGAGCCAAGACAAGAACACTGGTGTATTTTTAACTGCGGCCTTGTTTAGTTCACCCTGAAAACCAAAAAGTTTTTAAGATTCCCCGTCACATCGAATCTTGTGGCACATGCATGAAACATTAAATATAGACGAAAATAAAAACTAGTTACACAGTTTAGCTGTAAATCACGAGACGAATCTTTTGATCCTAGTTAGTCCATGATTAAATAATATTTGTCACAAACAAACGAAAGTGCTACAGTACCGAAAACTTTTCACTTTTCGGAACTAAACAAGGCCCCAACAAAGGGAACACTAGACAGTCGGTGAATAAAAAAGATGCTATACTGACGCTGGTGTACGGCATGGTAACTTTACCCAGTGGCCATTGCTGTAAACCTGTAACCATATTTTTTTTACTTTCCGTGTTAAGGGCCTGTTTAGATTGGGAACGAAAATTTTTTGGGTGTCACATCGGATGTGTCGTAAGGATGTCGGGATGAGTTTCTAGAAACTAATAAAAAAACAAATTACACAAATTTATTAAGCATAATTAATCTGTCATTAGCATATGTGGGTTACTGTAGCACTTAAGGCTAATCATGGAGTAACTAGGCTTAAAAGATTCGTCTCGCGATTCTTAACTAAACTGTGTAATTAGTTTATTTTTTTATCTACATTTAATGTTCCATGCATGTGTCTAAAGATTCGATGGGATGGATAAAAAAATTTTGGATAGAAAACTAAACAGGGCCTAAAAAGAATTACCAGTACCCCGTACATATAACACAGTGCATGACATAAGGAGATTATGGAATAATGGGGGATATTATCAGGACGGTCTAGTAGATATATAAGGACATATGATACCACATTTTAGTAGGCGCTCACGGTCACGGTCGACTTGAGTTCACACGGATGACACATCATTTTCTTTGTGGCGGTGTGGCCACATGCGCATGTCAGAGATAAGATATATAAGAGTTAGGCTTGTTTAGATGTCTTTAAACTTTTAAAAATTTATAAAATTTCTCGTTATCTTGAATCTTGCAACGTATGTATAAACCATTAAATATAGATAAAAAATAATTAATTATATGATTTATCTGTAATTCACGAGACGATTTTTTTTAAGTCTAATTAAATTATAATTGGACAATATTTGTTAAATAAAAACAAAAAAGTACTATAATATCCAAATCTAAAAAAATAGATCTACACAGACCCTTAAACCGGAGAAAAGAGCTTTGCCTTACCATACCTCTCACCGCTCAGAAAAACAGGCAGGGCAAATGGCAGGAACATGCAAAAGTAGCGCGTCAAAATGTATAAAAGATGAACCTAAAATAAATGATTTGTTCAGTACGAATAATTTTGGTATTTTGTTGGGGCAGTTCGACGTATCAGAAGGGTTGAAAATCAGAGTTACAATGTGCGGGAAATACTTTGGTAGCAATGTGCACAACTACAGATCGCGCGCATATAAACGTAGGTTTGCCTTTGCGTTCTGGGTTTTCGATCGACCAAAATGAGTTTACGGTGACCGCAGCGAGAAAACTTTACAAGAAATGGCGCGCGTGATCGCGGTGACAAAAGTAGTACCAGTACATCCTGCATGAGAAAAAGAGCATGCTTTGATTGGTGGTAACGTGGCTCTTGTCCTCCCTGTGCTGAACATCGATGAGAAAAAGCCGTAAAGGAGCTAGCCGTGTAGGGCTTCCCCAATGGACACTAATATGAACATAGGCCTCAGACTAAAGTAACATGCCATACAGGTTGAGCTACCAAAACTTCCAATGCAGACTACAAGTCATTAGGTGCTCTGGCCTGACCTAGAAAGTTGCGTCACTTTTCCTTTCTCTCTGTTAGTTTTCTCTCCACTTTCGTTCACAGAAAGTTGTGTTCCGAAAGATGGAGGCTTCAGCTCCGCAACGCATTCTCGGATTGTGGCTTGCCGCATTCTCGGATTGTGGCTTGCCGCTTTTGTCAGACGAAGCCATCGACTCCTCTAGAAGCCTCTCTGACACCCTGCGGCGGGATACTGAAGCCGATGATCTGGACGCTCGGTGCTTACCTAGACGACGGGGCAGTACGCCACAGTGGAGCGATGGGGAAGCCCTAAGTGTCCTGCCCGGAAGCTCACGCCATAGAATAGGACAGTTGAATTAATTAAGACGAAGACCTTTCAAAAAGATAAACCCAATGACCTGTGCTTTTTTACCCAATTCTCTGAGGTATAAAATGCATGTGTGTTTTTTTGTTTTTAGAAGTACTGCACACAGCGCGCTTAAGCGTATCGATAGAGATTTGGTGGTCTAGTAGGTACAGCACACTGACCGCAACCTCCCACGCATCTTGTAAGGAAGGTACCACTGCCCTAGCATGTTCGGTTGTCTAAAAAATTATGATTAAAAATATTATTCACTAATTTGTTATAGGTTGATAAGCTCAAGAGAACAGACTCTTAATCTCGCTTTATATTGATTTTTTTTTCGCGATCGGAGGGTTAGCCCATTTTTCATTAAGCGGAAGGTAACAACATGTTACAAAAGTTAGGCGAAGGCGAAAGACCAACACCAGTAACGAAGCCTAGCTAGGCCTTGTTTAGTTCCCAAAAAATTTTGCAAAATTTTTCAGATTTTCCGTCACATCGAATCTTTAGACGTATGCATAGAGTATTAAATATAGACGAAAATAAAAACTAATTGCACAGTTTGTTCGGAATTGACGAGACGAATCTTTTCAGCCTAGTTAGACTATGATTAGACAATATTTGTCAAATACAAACGAAAGTGCTACGGTGTCGATTACCTAAAATTTTGTAGAACTAAACAAGGCCTACTGGAAACCAAAATGCAAATTACAAAGAACCCAAGAACTGCGACCAAGCTGAAGCCGACATTGAGATCAAGTGAAACCCTACCAAAGCCCAGTCGCTCGCATCCATGGCCACCGCCTTGCAGATATCTGTGGCGTCGCTGACCAAAGAGCATTCAAAGGTTACTGAGTTCCTCTCCTTCCAAAGAGTCCAAGCTACAAGCAGGAACATGGAGTGGAAGAATGGTTGCGCCGCCGAGTCGATTGAATCCTGTTGTTCAACAATTTGATTAGAACCATATGTGGTTCTTTTCCAACCCATGTGTTAGTGATTCCTGTACGTAGTGCTTGTATGCCTTCCCCTAGATAAAATACCAGGACCTTCCTTTCTTCTTTCCTAGTACGAAGAGGAACAGGTGTCGTCTGCCTGTAAAACTTTTCATTTTTATCGCTGCGTTCTGCTGATTTCGTGGTTAGTACCCGTCTTTGACCGTGGCCTCCCATGCATGATAAACGCACAGCTGTCCTTAATTAATTAGTTTTGCTTCGCATTGAATGAATCGTATTACTAGGTCAACAGCATACAGTATTTTAAAACTTTCTTGTGATGTGGTTCTTTCCAAACTATGTATTCAGTGCTTGCATGCCTAAGAAAAGATACCAGAACAGCCTTCTTTCCGGTGTCATTATATGGTTAGTTCACCCAAAAACTAAAAAAATTTTAAGATTCTTTGTCATATCAAATCTTGCGCCCATGTATGAAGCACTAAATATAGACGAAAAACAAAAACTAATCGAACAGTTTGCCTGTAAATCGCGAGACAAATCTTTTGATCATAATTAGTCCATGATTAGACAATATTTGCCACAAACAAACGAAAATGCTACAGTGATAAAATCAAAAAACTTTTGCCGGAAAAGTCAGAAATGACCTTGCGGGTTCAACGGCTTGTTGTTCCCGGAAAAGTCAGAAATAAAATGGCTGGCCAATTTGTGAATGAAGTTCGTAAAAAAAAAATCAGCGATCCTAGGTCTGTGGAGGAATAGATTAGGAGTACTGTTTAACACGTACTGATTGACCGATTCGTTGTGAGTTGGTAACATGGTAGGTACTGTAGCTCCTAGACTCCTAGTAGTATTAGAGGAGAAAGAAGATAATAATGTCACCCCTAAAGATGGTGTGCTTTATATATACACTAGTCATCAGATAGGCCTAACTTGGATCGACGACGAGCAGCTAAATTTAGTATAGAATATGTAGAGTGTAGCTAGATCGACAAAAGAAAAAAAAATAAAGACGTAATTGCGTGGAAACAGCAGATGAAAGAGTGCGCTCGGTAATGAACTAAATGGCCGGTTTGGTTGGCAGTGCTTACAGAGGCCAAGGACGGAGAGCAGCCGAGAGCTCCATACGCTAGTAGGCTACTGTACAGGGTTTGTGGGAAAAAAAAAACCCTCCGTCGGTCAGTCGTCGGAGCCCCACCACGGTTCCGAGACGACGGAGAGTGGCTGGGGCCGGCCGGCCACGGGGAGCACGGGTGAGAAGGATCGAGAAAAAGGCCAGGACCAGGACGGGTGCAGGGGCAGGAAACACGCGAGCCACACACAAGAAACAAGCGGGCGATACCTGCAGAGCTAGCGGTGGATCGGGGCCACGACAACGGGGGTTGGGGGCTGGGGCTTTGACCCTCCCCTCCCGGGAGGATCGGATCGGATCGGAGGGAGGGACGCATCGCATCCCGACACCAGACACCACCGGCACCGGGGGCTCCATCGACGGACGCGCGGCGCGGGTGAGGAAGGAGAGGACAGGCGGACGCGACCAGGAAACAGCACGCGCGCGAGTGCAATGCGGAGAATGAAACGAGCGCGCCGTGGATGGCGGAGAAGCCGACAACTCGGCCACGGGGACGGGGACGGGGACGTGCCTCCGCCGCTCCCCACCTCTTCTCCATCCGCGGCGCCTTCCTTGCTAGGGGAAGGGGAGCTGCGTGACTTGTCCACACATGTACCAGTGTTTCAGCTTGCTTTGTATTTTTTTTTTTTTTTGCGAACGGTTTCAGCTTTGTAGTTGTAGCCACGACGGCCTGCCTCCACTGTACACCCCCAGCATTTTTGATAGTAGTACCGGAGTACATACAGTACATGTGATCATTTTAGTTTTGTCTTTAATTTCCTTGCTTTTATTTTTGCATCCATCTCGTATACTACTGCTACTGCTTGAAGACTTGCAGTTTCCCATCCCGGCCCAGTGCGAACATGCAATCATTGGCCCGCGCAGGGACACACGGTCGGACGGGCCACACCAGAGGCGAGCAGTGCCGCCGCGTGCACACGGCGTGCCGAGATGCTCATCAATCATCATGACTACCGGAGTTCTCCACTGCTACCGACCCAATGACGATTCACAACAGTACCATGCACCGTGCACTACCGTACCACACCAAGTTTCGGAATCGTCCATATTTCTAATAACAGATACATCGGACGTGTGTGTATGGACACCTCCCTCCCACATGCAAAAAGCTAGCGTTACGGGAAATTAGAAATACACAAGACGTTCCAGATCGGATCCAACCTAAAGCACTACACGCATTGCCTTTCCGATCGACGACTGACCATGCCATTGCAGACAATGCCGCCCATGCCGGAACCGTCTCCCTGTCTAGCTTCGCCTAACGTTCAAACTCTAGCTAGCCATCTCATGCTGCGCACATGCCACCAATAAAGCATACTACTACGTGCTAGCGGTGTGTTTTACTACAGCTGCCCTCTAGCTAGGCATGAGCATGGATTGCATGCGCGGCACAATCAGAAGAAATTAAGGGAGTGGGCAGCCGGTGCACGGATAAAAACGGATCGGATCGGAGCGGATAATAGCTTTCTTATATCCTAATTCTTTTTTCTTGATTGTTGGATTCAGAGCGGATCGGATATCATGCGGATTCGGATACGAATACGGAATGTCGGAAATGGTACAATCTATCGGACCGGTATCAGAGCGGAAGCGGACTTTAAAATCGGATAATATGTGCTTACATGTTGTTTCTTATGATGAGAAACAATTCATTAACTAAAGTCATAAAACGGTTGTGCAACATAAAATAATCACTATCAATCCAGCACTTCGATCTAAGGTCTCAAAATTTAATACAAGTTAGCCGTTTGAATTTAAGAGTAGAAAAAAATATGTGAAATAAGTAAATATTCTTAATTAGGCAAAACTTTGTCTTCACTCTTTGCCTTCTAATAGTTCTTCATTTTGGTAAAATTATTTCATTAGACAAGCTTTGTTATGGGCTATAATATAATAATGCTTGTGTCATGGGCTATGTTGACTTATATTCTTTTTCACTTGTGCTCTAACTCTAACATGAACTTACATATAATGATTCTAAAAATATCCAAGCATCAAAATATAAAAAAGGTTCATCTTCTTCCTCCTGCCTCCATCCGCGATACTTGCAAGGACCGTGACTGGCCGGGAGTGTGAGAGGGAGGGAGGTATGGGGTGCAAGAGGGTGGAGGGCGCCGATCATGGTGGGGCTTGAGTGGGGGTGCAGTCGTGAACTCAAGTGGGGGCGGATCATGCGGTTATGCTTAGGTGGGGCATGCATGCTTGTTGTGGTGGGGGTGGGAGTGGCGGTGAAGCCGATCCCGGGAGCAATGACACAATGCATGGACAGAGGAGCGAGTGGGGACGAAAAAATAGAATGGGATACAACAATCGGTATCTTGTGTAATAAGTAGCAGTGGTGGGTATTTTTTTTCTCAAACCTCACCAAACTTTAAGTTTTCATAGCACCCTTTGAGCTGCTCCATGAAATACATGGATCTAAGGGTAGATCCATGGTTTTTGTGAAGCTTCTTTATATGGTGGATTATAGTGTGGATGTAGAAGTGTTTGGCTAGAAAAGGTGGATCTATAGATGTTTTTGTGGATCTAAAGATGCTAGAGCTCTTCCAAACAGGCCCCATGACATCTCTAGAGATCCATCACTAATAGATGAGAGTCAAACCTTTTTCAGAGAGCAAAAGATAGATAAGACTAGTACAGGGAAGGGCTTTAGCCCCAGGCCGTAAGGGCCTTTAGTCCCGGCTACGGAACCGGGGCTAAGGTTTCGGGACTAAATGTCCCACCTTTAGTCCCGGTTCCACGGACCACCTTTAGTCCCAGTTGGTAACAGCAATAATGTCGTCAGGCTCCAACTGTTCTTCTTCACCTTCTTCCATCATTATCCCGTTTTCTCCATGCTTGGTCCAACAAACATAGTTTGGCATAAAACCCGACTTCAACAAATGTGAGCGAATATTTCTAGAGCTAGAATATTCCTTTAAATTCTGACACAAGGCACATGGGCAACATATGAATCTGTCCCGCTTGTTTTCCTCGGCCACTCTTAAGAAATAATGCACACCATCAATGAATTCTTTGGAGCGGCGATCGACATTGTACATCCAATGACGTGTCCTTGTCTGCATTGCAACGTAAAGTATTATACTTTTCTAATTTTTTATACAAAAATTAAAGTAACAAATAACCTAAAATTCTCTATTTCTAGTTTTTCTAAACCAGCAAAATTAAAAAGACATAAAAGTTCTCTATTTTCTAACTAATCATGAAATGTGGCATGCATACTAGTTATAATTAACTAATTAACCATGTCATAAATTGCAAATTAAATAAATATAAGTTTCTAATTTTTAATAGAGAAATTAAAGTAACAAAAAACCTAAAATTCTTTATTTCTAATTTTTCTAAACAAGCAAAATTAAAAAAGCACAAAAGTTCTCTATGTTTCTAACTAATCATGAAATGTGGTATGCATACTAGTTATAATTAACTAATTAATCTTGTCATAAATTGCAAATTAAAGTATTATAAGTTTCTAATTTTTAATAGAGAAATTAAAGTAACAAAAAACCTAAAATTCTCTATTTCTAATTTCTCTAAACAAGCAAAATTAAAAAAGCACAAAAATTCTCTATTTTCCTAAATAATCATGAAATGTGGTATACATACTAGTTATAATTAACTAATTAAATCGATCAAAAATAGCAAATTAAAGTATTATATGTTTTTAATTTTTTTCTAAACTAATTAAAATAAAAAATATATTATCACTATTTCTCTAAAAAAACGTGTCGATGTTGAAAAGACGATGAAGCTAATAACCTCTTAAAAAACCATAAAATAAAAAACAACATACATAACACTAGGAAATGACATATGCCGCTGCTAAATGTTGAGAAGATGAAGCTAGTGACCTCTTAACAAGTCGATGACGGCGTAGAAATGATGAAATGAATCAATAGCCGGAGATGAGAGCAAGAACAAGCAACTCCAAATGAAGAACACAGCAAAAGAGTGAAGATCGATAGACTCGGCCAGGGGAAGAAGAGTTCAAATATGGGGAATGACATTTAGTCCGGGTTCTATTTAAAAACCGGGTCTAAATTCCAACATTAGTCCCGGCCGGTGAGACGACCGGGACAACAGCTTTTAATCCCGGTTGGTGGTAGCAACCGGGACTAAAGGCTAGGCTTTTGTCCCGGTTCGTGAGACCAACCGGGACTAAAGGTTTCTTCTGCCGATCTCTGACACCATAGCCGTTGGGCAGGAGACTTTTAGTTCCGGTTGGTGAGTCAACCAGGACTAAATATGTTTTTGTTCCGGACGCTGATTGGGCCGAGATTATTGTTCATTTTGGGCAAGTGACCAAAGGCCTGTTCTGTACTAGTGTAACGAGTCAAATTGTTTTAGGATGAATTTTTTTTCAGCGTATCTATATATGATGGATTTGCAATGCTTAATTAGGAGTTAGGACTTGCAGTGAATCAGAACTCAGTAATAATGAAACTAAACTAGAGTAAATAAAACGACACGATTGCACACAGCACAAGTCAAATGTACAGTGCGGATGTGGAACGGCAAGGCCAATTTTGTCAGACGACGCACCCAAAAAGGTTTATTCCTGCCGGACTGCCGACGACGGAGTAACTATCAGCCACTCGACCGTTCTCCCCGTCCACAAAATTCTTGGGTCCAGAATCCAGATATCGCAAGGTCTCCAAAGCCCACTCGGTGAAGTTTGGTCCAAACACACCTGCAGCAGCACAGCCAAGACCGATGGATATAGGTCCAGAGCCCATTAAACTCTCCCCTACCCATTCAGTTCAGGGGTAGAGAACCTGTCAAATCTTTTGAAACAATAGAATCTGTCAAAATCTAACCGGTCGCTCAAGATACTCCCCGGCAAATCCAAGTCTGATAACCATATCTTATCTGAATATGGGTACAGCGTTTTTCCATTGGTATTCTCAAATTTCGTCGGGGTCTGGCAAGCCGTAGCTTCGTCTCTGCTTCATGCTTCTGAATGAGTGAAAACAGTCTAAATGGATGCAGGTCCTCTAAAAACGAAAGCGTTTAATTGGTTGTATATCTAGATGCAGTAATGTGTATCTGTGGATGAATCACTTTGTAAAATCCAAATCATGTATCTCCAAAGCCAGGTTTAACGTTCATTTCATCATCACTTTGAAGAGACAAGACTTGCTAATTGATGTGCACTCAGCCGTGAATTTTGCTAATAAAGTGCCTGCATGCTTCGAGGTCCAAGAACACGGCATTTGCGGCCCCGTCGTCCCCGTGAAGCACGGCCCAGTCAAACGCTCGCACATTCTTGGGATAGATAGATAGCCCTCGATCGGCAGTTTGTCCACCAGCAGCACCCAACCCAAGATAATGGGATTGGTAACATCAAACTCAAGATTCAAACGTCCATGGCCACTATATAAGGCGCGAAATGGACGAGCATCAGAGGCAAGCCAAAACCCACAGGCATGGGCACCAGCACCACCACGAACATGAAGGGCATCGCCCTCCTTGTTGCTCTTGCCGCCGCTGCCTTCTCCTCGTGCTGCAGCGCTGCGTCGTCTCCCTCTGCCTTCCCACCGGTAGAAGCACCGGCGGCTCATGAGCCCTATGCGGAGGCGCCGCTGGCTGCACACCCTGGTTCTGAGCACGGGAAGCACCACCACCATGAGTCGGTAGCGCCGGTTGAGCCACCGTCGTACCACGGCTCGCCTAACCACAAACATCATGGCCACCATGGCCATCACCACCACCACCACCATGCAGCTCCACCAAGCCCTTCCCCGGCTCATCAGCCTCCACCGCCCCCAGCTCATTATGCACCGCCGCCTCATTTTCCATCTCCTCCTGCACACCGTGCACCACCGCCTCCGGCTCACTACGCACCGCCACCTCATTTTCCATCTCCTCCTGCACACCATGCACCACCACCTCCTGCTCACTATGCACCGCCACCTCATTTCCCTGCACACCATGCACCACCACCCCCAACTCACTACACACCGCCGCCGCATTTTCCATCTCCTCCTGCACACCATGCACCACCACCCTCAAATCACCACACACCGCCGCCTCATTTTCCACCTCCTACTCACCATTCACCGCCGCCTCATTTTCCACCCCCCGCTCACCCTTCACCACCGCCTCCGGCTCACCATGTACCACCGCCTCATTTTTCACCTCCCGCTCATCATGCTCCACCGCCTTATTCTCCACCCCACGGTCATTATTCTCCACCACCCCCAGCTCACCACTTCCTGCCCCCGCCTCCAGCTCGCTACCCGCCGCATGTTTCGCCACCTCCAACACACAAATATCCACCACCACCGTCGCCTTCTCATGGTAAGGCACCACCACCACGTGGCCACAGGAAATTCCCGCCACCATCTCCATCAATGTATTCAACTATAGCACCCTCACCGGCAAATTATAATGCTCTCTCACCATCTGAGCAAGGTCCCAAGATCCCATATCATGTTGCCCCGAGTAATGCACCTATGCCATGAAGTCAAGATGGAGCATCGCCTCCGTGGTATTTTTGATGCGAAGGTCAAGATAAACACTACCTAAGTAAGATTGCAGTTCAACTTTCAGCAAGAGATCAAAAGCTCAATAGCTACTTCGGAAAGAGTCCCTTTTTTCTTATCATACTTTATCATGTCCAATCAAAATGTTATTGAATAAATTATGTAATCCATTTGGACCATGTTGTCGATGAAGTCTTATATCAAAATGTCTCTTCATCCTTTTGTGTTTATGTTATGGAACCCATATTATATAAATTGTCCCTGTCCATAATACTAATTGTACGCCCCTCAACTTCTACTAATTGACATTAGTTAGTTCAAGCTAACCAACATGAATTATTAGAAATAAAAAAACTCGACCGAGGCGGTTAAGATTGCCGTCGTAGTTTTCAAATTAAGAAGAAAGTGTCTTCTTACCTGGAACCCCTCCAGTGCTTTGGTTTGAGGACGAATGATGGATTTTTTAAAACCCAGCTTAAAATTTGCACCCATTGGGATTCGAACTCAGGCCTGGGAGGTGCACCGGAGTGCTTAGACCAACTAATCTAGCATCCTTTGGCTGAATTATTAAAAATAGGAGGTAATATATAATTATCGTCTAATTTATCAAATCATTTTTTATGTCCTCTCAAGGTCAGTGGTGCAATGAGATGTACTCCCTCCGTCCCAGAAATACATGACATTATGGGATACTTGCTGGTTAAACGTTCTTAACTTTGACTAGATTTATAGAAAATACGTGCAATATTTATATCTCTAATTAAATTTATTATGATAATATATTTAATGATCTATCTAATGATACTAATTATATATTATAAATATTAATATTCTTTTATATATAATTAGTTAAAATTAGAAAAAGTTGACTTCTCGTGAAACGAGAATGAGAGTAACCTTTAACGGTTTCATTGTAGCTATTATGGCATCTCATATCATATATACTAGCTGGTTGGATTACGAAGCACAAGTACAAGAAGAAAAATGTTTCAAACAAATTGTATCTTCTGCTTTAGGCCTTGTTTAGTTCTCAAAAAAATTTAAGATTTTCCATCACATTGAATCTTTAGACGCATGTATGAAACATTAAATATAGATTAAAGAATAACTAATTATACAATTTGTCTATAATTTGTGAGATGAATTTTTAGAGACTAGTTAGTCCATAGTTAAACAATAATTATCAAATACAAACATAAGTGCTACAGTAGCCAGCCCAAAATTTTCGCGAACTAAACAAGTCCTTATTAGCCAATTACAATGAAACTTGTATTGAACTACATCTCCTTTCACCAAAAAGGTCTTTGTTCCTAAAAAGACCACTGAAACTCAATGAAGATTAACCAACAAATAGTTGTGTGTTTACTTTCACCATCAGCAAACAATATGTTCGCTTGAACTTATCAGCCGAATCTGTTAGCCGTTCAGCAATGTTTTTCTCTTAAAAAAATCAGCTAACAGCGGACCATCGATAAGTTGATGGTCAGTGTTCCGGGCTGTTGTTGGGCCTGGCAACTACCATGCCTTTTGTCATTAGGACCTCAGCCGGGGACCTTTTCTTTGATGGGTTGTTTCGCCTATTGAGAATTGCATCTCTCTAAATTTTTCTTAAAATTAAATCTTAGAGACATATTTGGTGGTTAAAAAATCCCTACCATGTATTTATTAGATTTTTTAACGAAAAATTGAATAAAATCACCTTGAAAACTACTTCTAAGTCGTATATAAAGGTAATTAAAGGACATAAGGTAACTTAAATAGTTTTATAAGAGTTTAAGTCCAAAATTCAACGACAAGATTTTTTGGTTTCTTCTTTGAGCAACACAAGAATTTTTGGTTGCTGGGCCTTCACCAGATATCCTCTGCTGGGCTTTGTCTGTGTCTCAGCAGGCCCGCCGGTTCGACGAATCGTGCAAACTTCCAAGTGCCAAGCCGACCAGCCACAAGCCCACAGGCCACAGCCCCACATTGTGGAGGCGGCGGCGGAGCCTTCTGCCTTCGCCGGAGAGGAACTGGAGCCGCCGAGGTGACGAGGTGGTTGGTGGTGGAACTTGCAAGGGGCGAAGGAGGCCGACGCAGCCGACATGGTCATGGGGGGAGAGGGAGGTCGGCGTCCTCGCGGCGCGGTGTTGCCGCTGCCTTGTCGCCTCGTCGGTAGCACCAAGCGCCACCTCGTTGAGCTCGCGTCAGCCTCCCTTCACTTCCTCCTGAGATCCTCTGTAGGCTTAGCAAGCTAGTATTATCGAGGCACACTGTGGTTGAAAATTAGAATTGTTGTCAAGTGTTACAGTCAATTCAATTAGGGCAAATTTAGAATATCCCATTCTGGTGAGGCAGAGTGGCACATAAGCATCCATTATCATGTTTAACAGAAACATCTCTTGTGCATATTGGACCTTTAGCTGTCCTGAGTATCTGTGAGTTGTGTCCTAGGACTAATTTGAGCCCTTTTTAGATCCCTGTTGGCAAATTCTATTGTAGATACAGGTGAGAAGTGGCGGTGCCATTTTGAGGTCTAAATGTCCAAAATGGCTAGTTATTTGTGACCTTCAGTGCCATCTAGATTATTTTGAAGCCAATAACTTTAGTATAATGCATGCAGCTCCACCTACCACTAACAGCATAAAAGGTAATCTATCTGTCAGATAAGATCAGGATCCCACAATCAACTAGATGTTGCTTTCGCCTTTACCTTGATTCAACATGTTTTTATCAGTCATAGTCTCATAGAAGGAGCCAATAATCAAGAAAGGTGTGAATCTCTTGATACCATCGTTAATCATACTTTGGTCTTTGGTACCTTGTACTTGTAGCTGATATAGTTCTCTGATTTATGAAATGTATGCTAGCTTGCTTCGGTAAATTGTTCTTCAAGAAACCTTTGCTAAAATTCATGAGGTAATATTCAATTTGTTGAATTGTAATAACTAAGGCTGATGTTCATCATACAAATGGTGTGAAGATGCTCAGACATTGGGCTAGAAAAGGTATGCTGCATCATAAAACCAGACCTCTTCCTCTCCCTATCTTTGTGTGCCTTATCTGCAGACTGCAGTGACAAAATTGGGGACCAGAGTTAGCATAAAGTGATATAAGCTTATCACACTTTATTTTACCTGTGATGTGAGTCACACCTGAATATTTAAATGTCACCTTTTTCTAGAAGTGTGTATGTGAGGTATGAATTCACCCAATCTATATATAAAGAGTTAATTGTTCTGGTAATTGTTTCAGATTAAATAAATATGGTATGCGATCTTGACTTCTTGCCTCCATTGATATCTGTACTGTTCTTTTTTATATTTCTGTCTGAGCTCTTATGTCTTATCTTCAGATTATTCTTGAGGAAAGTATTGGATTGAAAAAATGCTGTTACTAGGAAAACACTTTGCATATGGTACTTAGTTATTCTAGATCAATCTGTAAAATCTTGTGTTAGAGCAACTCCACCAGTTGATTGAAACCAATCCTATTTCCCTATAACCAGCAATAGAGGGGTCAGAGTAAAAAATGAGCTCCATCAGATCCTCTTTCTAAACCCCTTTCCCCATTTTTTTTTCTCAGCTCCTCAAAATCTCTCTCTCTCTCTCTCTCTCTCTCTCTCTCTCTCTCTGATATCCGGGTGCTGACACTGCATCTCTGCAAAGACCGGGCGAGCTGGCATGCGGGCTGCCACGCCGCGCAGAGTTCTGCGCCACCCAGCCTTGGGCAGGCCGCCGCTACACGCCCTGCGCTGCACTGCTCCCCGCACTGGGCAAGCTGCATCTGCAGTCAGAGGAGAAGAGAGAAACTGGAGATGAGATGAAGAGATATTTGTTCAGACACATGGGTTCCACCTATAACATCGATGAGTGTTTCTCAGTCTGCTAGAGCACATATCCCCTGTACTATTTAATTCAGTGCATGTATGCACTTTCAACTGAATTCTGGCTTGCTGTATGGTATCTGATGGCTAGATCACTGTAAAGGCGGCAGCAGCAGTCCTGAACACATTACTGGGTCGCTTGATTTTGGACAGGCAGTAGATGAGAATTGGCAAGTGAGAGAGTTTGGCCTTGCTGACCTTTTCTATTCGGTACTGTCAGAGCTCAGAAGTCTTTTTTCAATATTAATATGGATGTAAAAACACACTGTTTCAGAAAAAAAAAGTAGTGTAAAGACCTAATCAACCTTTATGACTTTTATCATCTGCATTATCTATTGAGATTGTCAACTCTTTTCTTAGTTTTGTAGTATTTTAAAGGTTTTCCCATCTTGTTGTGAAATATGAACTTTACATATGAATTTATCGACGCACCCTTTTCTCTTTCTTCCCTCACTTACCAACTTATCCTACATTCTCTATCATTTAGTAGATATTTATAGCAAAGGTATCAGGGTCATTTTCTCTCATTTTTTGGATTTCACCTTGTTAATACTTGTGGCTATGTTGCGCAGGAGTGCAGGCAAGGCAGAAATGGCCAGAAGCATTCCTGTAACTATGCAAGTAAATTTTTCTTGAGCTTTTTCTGACTGAGTAATCTGGAAGCACCACTGATCAGTAGCCATACCTTTTATTCTGTTTTTATTTCTTTTTCCTGGTTTGCTTTAATCACTTTTTGTTGAACGAATGCTCTCTCTCCTGCTGACTAAGTTGATAAGGTATTAAACCCTGCTTGTAACTTAAGAGTGACTAGATAGATCTAAGGCTCCAAAGCAGAAAGTGATGGGTTGAGATAAGGTTAACTATGGATAGCCTGGAATAGTCATATGACTCCCACGTAGACGTCTACAACTTCACACTGAAGATGCATTGGGCAAATGCATGGTTCAATCAAGGAGTTCGTTGTGCATATCCGAAACAGGGACCATTTTATATTTTAAACATTTTACAGAGCTCATATGATTGTGTTGCTCTCTGCACATGAGCATACAACTAGAAATTGCATCATGACTGATAAGAGGCTATATGTTTGTCAGAGAACTGTTGTGACAACCATTGGTTCAAATTGAAATAGAAGTGCTTCGCCATGTTATTGAATCCTCATCAAAGCAACCATAGCTGTTAAGTCCACTTGTCTAAAGAAAAGTACTTCCTCAATTTCATTTTTAATGGGGCTACCGAATCAGCCATAGTCCCTGGGAACATGAAACCATGCCGTGTTCATCGTCCTATGGATGTCTTTCCTGTTTGAAGAACACAGGAGCAATCTCGTCCCCACCTTGTGGCTTGTCAAAATCTTCCTGGGAACTTGGTGACTGTGATCAATCCTTTCCATGCTACACCGATAAATGAGTTCTCAATATGTAATTGACTTTGCTCCAGCTGAGCTTGTGTATGTAGGCACCATGTTAAAGAAGCATTCAGCTTTGTTTAGGAAGCAACACTCATAGTTTATATAATGCTCCATAGATAACATGCTTAACATATTTTTTGTGCCTAAATTGCTTTTTGTCGACTAACCACTCATTCAAGGGGTGCTGCACCTAGTAGGATGTTGTTGATAGCCCAAGCAGTCTTAAGCTAACATATCAGACTCCAATTTGCTAGATTGCTTTTGGTCCACACAAAGTGGACAGGATCAAAACAGAGCAACAAAGGATAAACATATGCTTTGTGAGTGCGCAACGAATATATAGCTGCTCCATTTCCTTTGTGTTTAAGCTTAGATGATTGCTTTTCCCTTTTTTTTAGTATTAGCTGCAGTCTTATCTTTCTTGTAGCTATAAGTTAAATAATGTCGCTGTGGTCTTTGGCTATATACTTTAGTCCAAGTTGCCATCGATCAGCTTACACATGAATCGAGTTAATTCAAATTGATTGACTTATTCAGCATGTTCTTTTTCCGCAGTTAGGAGTCTTGTTTGCATAAAACAAAGAGGAATTGCACCGAGTGATAGGTATTTATATTTCTCTTTTACTTAGCTCGATAAATATGACTCCGTATTATAGAGATAAATTTAATGCCAAAAAGTGAACAATGTTTGGTGCCACATCATTTCACTTTGCAGGCGTTGTGAGTATGACGTGTCTTTGCATGGACCAGCACGTGACTCAGTTCTTGTGAAGTCATGAATCCACCAACAGAGGTCAAATAGCTGACTGCAGCCAGAATGTTTGCAGCCGCACATGATGATCCTTAAAATATTTACAGCCATCCAGCATAACCTTAGAGCTGGTTTGAAGAGGATGCAACCGATGCAGCTACCCAAATGGTCAGTATATGTTTACCCTTTTAAAATCGCCATTTTCCTTTTCCTGACAAATCTGAGTTGTAGTCTCCACGCTTTGCATATGTACTTCTTAGGCCTTGTTTAGTTCAACCCAAAAACCAAAAACTTTTCAAGATTCCCCGTCACATCGAATCTTGCGGCATATGCATGGAGCACTAAATATAAACGAAAATAAAAACTAATTGCACAGTTTACCTGTAAATCACGAGATGAATCTTTTAAGCCTAGTTACTCTATGATTGGACAATGTTTGTCAAATAAAAACAAAAGTGCTACCGTTCCGAAAACCAAAAAGTTTTCGGAACTAAACAAGGCCTTATACATTATTATCAGGCAGACAAGAGATTGTGCTGTGTGTGGCCCTCTGATTCCCAAAAACCCACTGAGATGCAGTCCACTTGCACAAGCAAGGAAGCTTCCAATTGTGCACATTCCAACCTTTGCCAAATGCTTTTTTGTCTCAATTGGCTGGCAGAGACGAAAGGGACAAGGGCAAAAGAGGCAGCATTTCATATACCAAATAAAATAATCCACATACTATATTATTGCAGCCTCAAAGAGCCTATAAATACTTCAGCGCAGACCCAGTTTATGATTCTACATGAGGCAGACTAAAAACAAGAACATACCTACGCAACTAGTAGAGATTTGCACTTGCAGGACTCTGAAGAAAGCTGGGTTTGTGCACAAGGACATGGAGTACCCAAGAAGGACACTGCTGCACACTCCATTCTCTGGGCATCCCTCTAGTCCAAGCCACCCATTAGATGGAGCCGCGGCCACAGATAGTGGGGCTCCAGGAAGCAACTTCGATGCAAACATCGTCATGATCCTGGCTGTTCTTCTGTGTGCACTGATCTGCGCTCTTGGGCTCAACTCCATCGTTCGGTGTGCACTGCGGTGCTCGAGCCAGATAGTGGTGGGCCCTGAACCAAACCAGGCGACGCGGCTTGCTCAGAGCGGGATGAGGAGGAAGGCCCTCCGAGCCATGCCGATCCTGGTCTACTCGGCTGGGCTGAAGCTCAATGCTGCTAACCCGATGTGCGCAATCTGCCTGTCAGACTTTGAGGCAGGGGAGCATGTCAGGGTCCTCCCCAAATGCAAGCATGGCTTCCATGTCCGGTGCATCGACCGGTGGCTGCTGGCGCGGTCAACATGCCCAACATGTCGGCAGTCCCTGTCTAGAGTGCAGCAAAAAGCCTCTGGCTGCTCTGAGGCAAGCCGGGCCGAGCCAGAGCCTGCATCTGCTCGCCCTGTCCTTGTGCCGCTCAGACCTGAAGGTTTGGTAACTCCTTATGATTTTTAGAATGTTCAGTTGCTTCTTAATTGTTACATAAAGGTCGAGAAAAGGTAGAAACAAAAAATTGTGCTCATTAGATCTTAATGCCAGTCTGGTTTGTACATTGTTGCTGGACAAAAGATGTAAAGATTTTTCTAGTTTTTGACTTGATGTGTCAGTGCCGATTGTTGCTGGAGAATGTGCCATGGACAATACCAGTTGCTCTGGTGGGCCTTTTTGTGAATCACCGTTTCAATGTGAGTTTGTAAAATGTAAAAAGAAGAGACATGATTGGCCGGTCTAATCATATGGCAGTGCTGCACGACCACTATGGTGATTGGAGATCAAGCTTTAGCTGCTACTTCAGATTTCAGTGGGAACGGCATATTCTATGCCATTATGAAGAGGTCCGGGGTTCAGCAGGGCTTGTGATATGCTTTGCTTCAAGGCCATGGTTTTAGATTTTTATTAGTGGTCATCATGTATGCACCCGCAGAATTGAGAGGTGAGCCCACACCCAACTATACCTGATGCACATTGGCTAATTGTTTGCTATTTTGTTCGTGCCATCGTGTGAATTGATGTGAGGCCAACAGAAGAATTGATAGGCCAATGATAGAAGCTCATGTGCTGTGTCAAATTGCTATTGCTCATGATATTTTTCTCTTGTTTTTTGCTCTAAAGGCTAAAGCGATTAAGCTAGTGCCTTTGGAGATAGCTGGTTTAGCTATGTGGCTATCGTATCTGTTGCTTTGAAAATCAACAAGAACTTTGGTTTGTGCTCGCCGAGAAAGAAACTGCCCGGATGCCCACTCATAAGAAAGATACGCTTGTGTGTGTGTTTTCAGAACTTAAACGGCTATTTGGCTCGGGAATCTTCAGAATGATAACAATGTTTCCACTATGTTGTTATTATCAAGAATTCAGGAATAGTGCTACAGCTATTCGAAGAGGTCCCGTTTGCCGGATATATTGACGGCACTTTTAAAGAAATCTGGCAACAGCATCAGCTCTTTATTCGCCAAACTATCCAAGTTTATGCCATTTTCAACTCAATCGTCGATGTTACGCTGTCATACCTGTACTCTGTTTTTTTATTAACGTTTGTTCAGCAAGTTGACATAAGTTTTCGACGAAATCTTATACTATTCTGCTTGCCAATTTGTGGCCAAAACAGTTATTTCTAAAATATCTGGGTTGGACCTGAGAAATTTCTAAAATACTGCCTCTTTCTAAAATGCAAATTGTTTTGATTTTTCTAGGTAAAATAGCTTATGTTATATAGATATACATTGTCTAGATATAGTAAATTGAGATATCTAGAAAAGCTAAAAATAACTTATAATTTTAAATGGAGGGGAGTAGCTGAGAGACGAGATGTAAACATTTTCACGACACAATTCATTCAACAGCAGCATTGTTTATTTGTTTTATTGTTGGCCACAACTTCTCCAAGCTTCACCTTTGTACTCCCTCTGTCTAGGAAAAAAATATACAATTTTAACACAGTGTCATGGTTTAGTATCCTAAGTTTGATTAATTATAAATAAAAAAATTATCAATATTTATTGATATCAAACAAATATCTTAGATTCCTTACGAAATGTATTTCCATAATAAATTATTTTGGAGTCATAAATATGAATAAGATTCACTAGAAATTTGGTCAAATATGAATTACTTTTACTGGCACTCAACTTAACGGAGTATTATAGAACACATGCAAAAAAAAACAGCTTACAAGTACCCGTAGGCCATAGCTCTGCATCCACATATTTATGGAGCTAGAAATATCGAATTCCAAAAAAATAAATAAGAAAAAACCCACAAATGTTTTAGAGTTAGTTAGACCTCTTTTCAAACGAGACTATTTGGACAAAGATAAAAGGATGCAAATCCAATCCCCAATGGTGTTTCCGTGCCGCATTTTTCATCTGCGAACTCAAAGGCATCATCATCCGGCGAAAGCGAGTTGATGCGGCGCTAAATTTACAGGACGCCCATCACTCCACGCCTCCACGGGCGAGGTCAGATCATGCCGAAAGATGAGCTGATCAGGAGTAGGAGTAGGTAACTGGAACTTCAAGAAGCTGTATATATCATGGCAGGCACGCCAGATGACTGATTTAGGCCTTGTTTAGATGCACTCAAAAACTCAAAACTTTACAAAATTCTCAATCATATCGAATCTTACGGCACTTGTATGGAACATTAAATCACACTATAAAAGAGCGAGTTTTTTGAGAGATGCTCTCTCTCTAATAACCGTTCGATCTGAATTTCGTGTTATATGAGCCTTTCATCATACGTGATCTTACATATCTGAATTTCGTGTTATATGAGCCTTTCATCATATGTGATCTTACATCTTATACGTATAAAATATAAACGTCTACAACTCAATCTCGCATCACGCACATACAATCCTAAATGGACTCTATGATCTGTCTATTCTTGTGTCACGACTCCACGACTCCCTCTATTCCCACGTCAACACGTGAAGAAAAAAGAAATTTGATCTTTCAAGATAGAACTTCCTCGTGCATGTGTGCACTTCAAAATTAATAATAATAATAATAATAATAATAATAATAATAATAATAATAATAATAATAATAATAATAATAATAATAATAATAATAATAATAATAATAATAGTAATAATAGTAGTAGTAATAATAATAGTAGTAATAATAATAGTAATAATAATAGTAATAATAATAATAACAATAATAATAATAACAATAATAATTTCTCCTAGACTCCTCGTAGACCAAGATTTTTCCTAGACTCCAAAAAGGACCGTTTGATCTTGACACCGTTTTTGGCCTAGTTCAGTTGGCAAAAACTTTTGGAAAACGACACTGAGCATCCCCAACCGTTTTGCAAATAAGCTTTGCATTCATGTATTTGCAAAAAAGTCTTAAAAACACTTATCCAACGGTTTGGCATTTAGACTTTGCAATTTTGTTAACTTGGCAAAAAAGAGGAAGGATTGATATATGCCAAACCTGTTCACACTTGGCATTGAAAAATTGGCGCGAAGTGATTAATACCAAACCATTGGAGATTGCCTCTTTTCACCTTTGCCATATTTTTTTGAGACTTGGCAAACTCCCTCATTTGCCAAACCAATTATGCAAAACGGTTGGGGATGCTCTAACACTTTCGTTTTTATTTGACAAACATTGTCTAATTATGGTGTAACTAGGTTTAAAAGATTCGTCTCGCGATTTACAGATGAACTGTGCAATTAGTTTTTGTTTTCATATATATTTAGTGCAGCATGCATGTGTCGTAAGATTCGATATGATAGAGAATCTTAAAAATTTTTGGGAACTAAACAAGGCCTTATGTGAGCCTTTCGTCATTTGAGATCTTATCACACATAGCACACAACTCCTTCTCGGTCTCAATTAGCACTTGACCGTGTCATCTACACCGCATATGGTAGAGTTAAGGTAGAATACGTATATATAAGGAAGTAAAGTAGAATACATTATATGGAAGTAAAGTAAATAAAGGCTGCTAACACGAAATGTCCTCATGTGGATCGATGAAGAAGAACAGATCGGAAGCTCGTGGAGCCGGTCGTCGTCGTGTCCACTGGAGGCAGCATGGTGTGACAGCACAGGGGCTGACGAGACAACATGTGCGCAGTTGGGTCAGAGTTTTCAGGACTCGGCGGCTGGCTGGAGGCACGACGAGACTGTGCTCCCTTTGCCGATCCCATGGCAGCCGTGGTTTGAGAGGCTGGACGCGCGTCGATCTATGTCGCCGAGCCCCTCGCATACCCCCAAGAGGCTGTCCCAAAGTGGCTTGTACCCGGTCCAGAGATCCTACAGGCAAGAAGCTAAGCAGCATTGCTTTTTGTATGTAAGGCTCTTCAAGATCATCAGCACCGTATCGGCCCAGGCAGCTCGTCGTGCGTCACAAGGTTCGTGATATTCACTGGACTCGAGGTAGAGACCGGTGACCATGGCGATCGGGAAGAGCTGGTGAAGCACACGTCCCTTCGATACAACCTTGTCCCTTGCGCTTGCTCTTGTTCTGCACGCACGCGCCGTCTGGAGATTCTCCGGTCCGGCCAAGTTGCGTTGAGCGCGCAGAGGCGCTCCGTGCCCACTACCTTCAATTCCTCAATTCCTCTCACACGCTTGCTTTTGCTTCAACAAGTTTGACCGACCGCTGCCCAGCCTCTAGACGGGCGAATCGCTTGCTGTAGATACCAATTGTTGGAGCACATTGCAATCAACGAGCCCAACCAAAGTTCAAAGTTGTACGTGAGTCCTTCTCTTGTTATTTTAATACTTTTCATTGAAATTTATATTCCACCAGGATCTCACTGTCAGCCTTTATTCGACACTAGGTTGGGTATTTTCTTTTCTATTCTTATTAGATCTTCCTTATGTCGCAAATTGGTTAGATAGGTTCTTTGCTTATATATATAAAAAAATATTTTTATCTTAATTAAGCCTATGGACACAATTGATCTAATTGTCGCCTTTACTGATATATGCATTGAGAAATAAGAAATGAATATTCATGGAGTCTAAATCTCTTTGAAGTTAATGATTTAGTCTTTCTAGCATAATAATTAATTGTATAATGATGTTTTTAAAAAACACGTGCGTGTCGCACGTGCATAATTACTAGTATATAAATAAAAAATATAACTAATTGTATAGTTTATATGTAAATCACGATACAAATTTTTTAAATCTAGTTACTGCATGATTGGACAATGTTTGTCAAATAAAATTAAAATTACTACAATGTCAAAATCTCAAAAGAATTTTGAATCTAAACATTCCACGTCTCCTGATCCTTCTGATCCCATGTGGTTGGTTCCCCGTTTCCATGTCCACCACGGCATGACACGTCCACGTTGTAGCCATCCCAACTTTTAAGCATGACCACTTATTTTTAATTTGCATAGATTATATATGGGTGTGTTTAGAACCACTTAAAATCTAATTCTTGATGAGAATTATCGAGAATCCTTTCTAAATGACTTGATTCTTTCTTGATTAGTATCTAGTAGTTAAGCCGTGAAATGAATCATGGATTAAGGCCTTGTTTAGTTCCAACCAAAGACCAAAAACTTTTTAAGATTTCTCGTCACATCGAATCTTGTGGCACACGCATAGAACATTAAATATAGATAAAAAATAACTAATTACACAATTTGCCTATAATTTGGAAGATGAATCTTTCGAGTCCATAGTTAAACAATAACGGCCAAATAGAAACTACAGTGCTACAGTGATGAATTATATACCACGAGGGTTGAGCCATGTTTTCCTACCGAAAACGTTTTTGCCTCTGGTGTCCTTCTCGCCTATGCTCCCGCCCCAGCACGATCGATCATGGAGGCGCTGCGCATAGACTCGGGCCTAGGCGTAGGGCGAGGGTGCCACCGGCATAGACGAGGTTGACGCAATGACGCATGGCTAGGAAGCGTAGAAGTGGAGGTGGAGTGAGGCCAAACAACTATGCAGATCCAGATGTGACGAGATAGAAAAAAAGGTAGAAGAGATAAAGGTAGATGTGACATGTAGGGTCCATACTGATCGATCTCCAGGTACACATATCGTTTTACATTTAGGACTGAGAATTAATGCGAAATAATGAAGATTGCCAAACACCCAAAATTTTGCAAACCATGGATCTTTCAGGCAGTAGGTTAGAAAAAAATCCTGACTAAAATTAGAAAAAGTTCATATTATCTCCCTCAACTTTTACGAAAATCTGTTTTCACTCTCTGAACTCTAAAATCGTGTAAACCATCTCCTAAGATTTTAAAACCATTCATTTTACCTCTTTAACTGGTTATAAGCCGGTTTTCAAAGGCAATTTTGTCTTTTATTTATTTCAGTTGAACCTTTGAAAAATCATAGTAAATCACAGAATTATAAAATGAAAAACCTATTTTTTTTTGACTCCACATCATTAAATATTGATGAAAACAAAAACTAATTGTACAGTTTGCCTGTAAATCGCGAGACAAAACTTTTAAGCCTAGTTACTCCACGATTGGACAATATTTCTCAAATAAATGTTAAAATCCAAAAATCTTTTGGATCTAAACAAAGCCTAATTGCACACCTGTAATTTGCGAGACAAAATTTTTTTGAGCCTAATTAATTCATGGTTAGACAATAATAGTCCGTGTATCTTAGAAATAATTATTCTTTGTTTGTTACAGTTGAGTTTCATACATAGCCATCATAATTAAAAAAAAACTAGCAGGTTGGCGGTAGATTTGTGTTGCATAACACGTGATTAGACTAACACGTAATCAGAAGCTTGGTGTTTTTTCATTTCCTTTTTTCCTATACGCAGCTTGTAATTTCCACTGTATCAATAAAAAAATGAATACCTTTAGTGCCGTTTTTTTTTTGTTATTAAAATGACATGTGTTCACGCTTCACGGACCTCACGGTCGCTCTCGTCGGTCGGTCGCCTCGCCAACGAGGAAAAACTCTGGAGACAGAACACATGAGACACCTTGTGGGGCTCACGATCCACTCCAAGACCGTCTCCACCAATGGCGTTGCACCATCACCCCGTGACGTGGATCGGCACCAGCAGCAGCGACATCCACCGTCCATTTCCATCCGACGGCCGAGACGAGACCCCACCCACCCACCCTTTCCCCGCCTCGCCGCCTCGCCCAAAATTTTCGCGATCCCGCCTTGCTGCTGCCCGCTACAAATACTCGCCCCGAAACACTTTCCCGCATCCACAGCTGCGCACCCGCGTTCCCATTTCGAATCCTCCTCCAATCTCCTCGCGCCGCCCACCGCAGCCCTCTCGCTCCGATGGCCCGCACGAAGCAGACGGCGCGCAAGTCGACCGGCGGCAAGGCGCCGCGGAAGCAGCTGGCCACCAAGGCGGCACGCAAGTCGGCACCGGCCACGGGCGGCGTGAAGAAGCCGCACCGGTTCCGCCCCGGCACCGTCGCGCTCCGTGAGATCCGCAAGTACCAGAAGAGCACGGAGCTGCTCATCCGGAAGCTCCCCTTCCAGCGCCTCGTCCGGGAGATCGCGCAGGACTTCAAGACGGACCTGCGGTTCCAGTCGTCGGCGGTGGCGGCGCTGCAGGAGGCCGCCGAGGCGTACCTGGTGGGGCTCTTCGAGGACACCAACCTCTGCGCCATTCACGCCAAGAGGGTCACCATCATGCCCAAGGACATCCAGCTCGCGCGCCGCATCAGGGGCGAGAGGGCCTGAGCGCTGCTCCTGCCTGTTCTTTCGTTTGGTTTCTTGGTAGGATGGAAGAGGATGACTTTGTTGCCCTGCTATGTTGTACTGATGTTCTAGGCAAATTGTTCTGGCTGTGATGGAATGTGGTTCAGTGGCTTGGTGTTGCAAGATTTGTTGCCTGTGCTATGCCACTTCATGTGTTGGTTCCTGCATTTGGTTTATACTTTCGTGGAGCAAGATTTAAATCCGAGATTATGGGATACTGAGTATGTTGTTGGATGTTGACTGACAAAGTTCATATTTTGAGTACCATATCTTTGTTTCTGTCGCGGGAGAAAACTGGTTGGACCGGCCATTCCACTTCATCCAAGAGGTGAGTCGGGCTTGCTGTTTTCTTCTTTACTTTTGACGTTTCCTAGATCTCTGAACTAAGTCTATGATCTGTTGACTCGATATGAGTATATGATGTTACATGGGCGGAGTAGTTAAGATAGCTGTTGATAAGGTGTCTGGTTGCGAAATTCAGGAACCATGCTCAATCTTTTTGAAGTATTTTATCTAAACTAGTAGGTTCCACAAATTGTACCGAGGCCTTGTTTAGTTTCCACCAAAATCTAAAAAATTTTCAATATTCTCCGTCACATCGAATATTGCGTTACATGCATAAAGCACTAAATATAAATGAAAACAAAAACTAATTACACAGTTTGTCTGTAAATCGCGAGACGAATCTTTTGACCTCAGTTAGTGTATGATTGGATAATATTTGCTGCGAACAAACGAAAGTGCTACAGTAACGAAATCCAAAAAATTTTCGTATCTAAACAAGGCCCGAATTTGTGCCATAGCCCATAGGCAGGCTGGCCTGTCCCACACGAGTTTTACCCTTGGTCCTCTCACGGCACCTCATACGAATCTTTTGAGCATAGTTAATATATGATTGAAAATATTAGTTACATACAAACAAAAGTGCTACAGTGCCCATTTTCTAAAATTTTTGAACAACTTTAATTAAATATATATTAGAAAAATATTAATATTTATGTTATATAATTAGGCCTTGTTTAGTTGGCAAATTTTTTGTTTTTAGCTACTGTAGCACTTTCGTTTTTATTTGACAAATATTGTCCAATCACAGAGTAACTAGGCTCAAAAGATTCATCTCACAAATTACAGATAAACTGTACAATTAGTTTTTATTTTCGTCTATATTTAATGCTCCATGCATGTGACCAAAGATTTGATGTGACGGGGAATCTTAAATTTTTTTGCAAACTAAACAAGGCCTTAGTATCATTAGAAAGATCTTTGAATTTAGTTTTTTAATAAATTTATTTAGAGATAAAAATATTGCACGTATTTTCTATAAATCGAGTTTAAACTTATAGCATGCACACCAACAATGACAGCTATTAAGGAACAAAGAGAATATGTCGAATCTAATTACTAGAAAAAAAAACCAAATTGCCTTAATGGGTCAATATGAACTTTTTTTAGAAAGGAGATTAACTCAGCTTTTAAGAAAGCGAATAACAGAGTCTTTACATATTAGGGATACCAGTTTAAAAATGTAGTGAAAAAAAAGCAAAAACAAAAACAAAAACAAAAACAAACTCAGCAACTCGGCGGAACTTCAAACCTGGGAAGCAAACTTGCACCAAACCAAGCAACCAACCCTAGGACAAGATCCTACCCCATCGAAACTGAAGACACAAGTCTAAGGGTGTGTTTGGTTGGGCTGTGACTTTTGGAAAAACTACTGTGAGCTTTGAGCTTTTGAAAAGCTGCTGTGGGATGTGGGTTTTGAAAAATCCAAAAGTCATTTGGTTGGTCACTTGTAACTTTTGGAAAAAAAACTGAACAGATCCCAAAAGTTAGTGAAAGCAGGGGGTGAGTTGCTTTTGGATTTGTACTACGAGAAAAGCTGCTTTTGGGCAAAAGCACTTGTGGCTTTTGGACCCTTTGGTTGGCTTTTGGCTTTTACAAAAGCAAAAGCAGGTTCAAAAGCCTAACCAAAGGGACCCTAAATGACTGCAACATCTGAAAAGGGTCTAACAAAATATTCTTTCTGCAACATCCAGTCAGATAAGGATTGAACCATCTCCTTTATCTTGGTTTTGTTGTTCTCCCTTTGCAGGTCCACCCATGTATGCAGAAAATTGACAGCCGAGTGAATCATGCATCAGGTGTACTAGGGAACTGTTTCTCGATGGACATCTTATTCCTAGGCCCTGTTTAGTTACTCACCTAAAAATTTTTCATCCATCCCATCGAATCTTTGGACACATGCATGGAACATTAAATGTAGATAAAAAATAAACTAATTACACAGTTTGGTTGAAAATCGCGAGACAAATCTTTTAAGCCTAGTTACGCCATGATTAGTCTTAAGTGCTACAGTAACCCATATGTGCTAATAATAGATTAATTATACTTAATAGATTTGTCTTGCAGTTTTCTAACGAGCTATGTAATTTCTTTTTTTATTAGTTTGTAAAAACCCTTCCCGACATCCTTCCGACACATCCGATGTGACACCCAAAAAATTTTCAACCTCAATCTAAACAGGGCCCTAGGCTTTGGAGATGAAATTTTTTTTATGTCACATCGGATGTGTCGGAAGGATGTCGGGAGAAGTTCTTAGAAACTAATAAAAAAAACAAATTACATAACTCGTCAGGAAACTGCAAGACAAATCTATTAAGTATAACTAATCTGTCATTAGCACATGTGGGTTACTGTAGCACTTAAGGCTAATCATGGAGTAACTAGGCTTAAAAGATTCGTCTCGCGATTTTCAACTAAACTGTGTAATTAATTTATTTTTATGTACATTTAATGTTCCATGCATGTGTCTAAAGATTCGATGAGATGGATGAAAAAATTTTGGGTGGGAAACTAAACAGGGCCCTATTCTTCCAGATCACCAAAGCCACTCCTGCAAAAAAACGTGAAACATATAGTTTCTTAGGCATCCGAAGCCTCCTTGGCATCCATCAGGATATCACATCATGTATAGATGTTGGAAATTCATGTAGATTAAAAGCATCCATTATGCAACTCCAAATGTATTGTGCAAAGACACACCTAAAAAAAAGATGATTGACCGTTTCAATTTCAGGACATATACAGCAGAGAGGGCTCTCCTGCCATCCCCGTTTTGTTAGAGAAAGAGCAGTTTGTAATTTCCTATGTAAAACTTGCCAAAGGAAGACCTTAACTTTTAAGGGTATCCTACATTTCCAAATCATATAAGTTAACATGTTCTTGACTCTCCCATGAGTAAGACAAGTATATAGCGATTAAGTTGAGAAATTCCTTGATTTTTTCAGAACTCAATTAACTTCATCATCTCCTAGTCCATCCATACTCACATCCTGTGCAGATCATTCCATTCATCAAGTATAGCCCCATGCAGACTTCTAAGAGGGATATCCCATCCACTCTCATTCCACATACCCTTCACTGTAGCTTCTAGATTTTGACAGATTTTAAAAAATTGTCTATACTGTATTTTCAAGGGAAGACCTCCAAACCAAGTATCATGCCAAAAACTAATAGCTTCCCCTTTGTGAACATTATATTCAGCACCCCATTTATACAAATGCTTCACCTTATGTAGGCCTTTCCAAAATTGGGAAGTGCCCTGGAGGTCAATATGAACTATTTATCATTAATCCTACAAAATAAAGTTACCCACGTGTATCCTTGTACTCATCAATCACTGAACCCAGCACTAGAGGCCTCAATTTGTTCAGAATGCTGACTCTGCTCTTGAGTATGTCTCATGGCCTGAAGCTTACACTCGCAGAAGTGGCCATGGCAGTGAGCAGTCAGCCAATCACCATTACTAGAGTGTGTGCGTGGGAATTGTAATAAAGGCTAACTGTTCCGAACTTTTTTACTTTATATAAATTCCTGCAGGGGCTCACGCCCCTCCAGTTCTGTCAAAAAAAAAAAATGTAATAAAGGCATGCTGCCTAAACTTTTCTTTTGGTCCATAAATAGTTTGCTCAACGCATGTATTGGAATAGCAAATAAAAACTGCATTTTCCCCAGTCCATTCGAGTACTGTCCTGCCGAGACATCAGGACTCGTGGACGCGCTGTGCGGATACCGCCGAGTGCGTAGCTATCCTTATCCTCTCCCAACAACTCCTCCCTCCCTTCACCGCCGCCGGTCCCCTGTCCTCCTCGGCGTCCTCGCCGGCGGCAGGACAGGAGGGCCGGCCCCCTGCATCTCCTGCTCCCCTCTTCCTCTTCCTTGTAAGATCCTCTAGCCAAATAAAGCTTTGGAGAAAGATGGAGAAGAAGAACTCATCCGAGGTGTCACAGCAGATCCAGGCGGCGCTGCTCCTCTGTATCGGCGTATCTGCCATCTCCAGCGGCTCCGGGCAGCATCAGCAGCAGCAACACGGAGGCACGGAGCAGCAGCTGCAGGTGGTGGCGCAGCCCGGGGAGCTGAGGAAGCAGACGCTCGCGCCCAAGCGGAGCTCCAACAAGGACCGCCACACCAAGGACGACGGCAGGGGTCGCCGGATCCTGATGCCCGCGCTGTGTGCTGCGCGGATCTTCCATCTCGCGCGGGGGCTCGGCCAGTCCGACGGCGAGACCGTGCAGTGGCTGCTGCAGAAGGCCGAGCCGGCCATCGACGCCGCCACCGACACTGACACCATCCCGTTCACGCCTTCGCCGTCCACTACATCCTCTCCGCCCCCCACATCGCCGCCTCCGTCGTCGACCCCGGCTCCAGCGACCTCCACTGCATCCCTGTCCGTGTCGTTGTCCTTCTCCCCGGCGAAGTCCTCTGAGCATCTCCATCTTTTCTCCTTTTTAGTTTTTGTTTTTATTTTTCTTTATTTTCTTCTTTCGTACCTCACTTGCATGGCTATAGATCTTCATTCGGATAGAGACTCTCGGCTCTCTCATCCCTTTCTGATTAGTGTATGCATAGTGTCTGTGGTCCTTGTTACCTTTGTTCCAATCAGACAGCTACTTCTTCGGCGTTGGATCGACGATGCTGCCTTCGTCTAGGATATCGGTTCAAGCTTCTTCTTCCTCCGACAACGTCAACAACTTCATCTTTCGGTTGCCGGAATATGTCTTCTTAGATGGCTTATCCGATTCCCCTTCAACCGTCGCTTTGTGCGGTCAATCCATCCAGGTGCACGCGTCCTGGACGCCTCTGCGTATTTCCCCCGCTGGCATGCAAGTCGATCTCGTCGCCTTAGTCGACGCTGCTGTCTTTATTTCTGGTCTCTAGACCTCGTTGTATCAAGGTTTCCCTTTGGGAACCTTCTTGTACTTCGTTTGGTTTAATATATATGTTATGTTTTCGTCAAAAAAAAAGAGTACTGTCCTGCCTATCTTTCCTATTGATTTTTCTTCTGAACATTTGTTGCCCCGGTATGCATTTGTGTGCTGCAGTCTGGGTGTTCTGATCCTGGGCTAATTCCAACATTCATTACCCAGCCTCGTCCTCTTCCCTGACAAGGGGCCTAGATCCCAGTCGATCTGTCGCCCATGCAACATGCAAGGCTTCAGAATCTGTTTGTTCCATTCTTAAAACTTTTGTTCGATTGTGCTTAGTGTGAGAGGCGGTCGATGAGTAGCCACTCGGTCGTGTCACTTAGTGTGTGTGACTGGGAGAGGAGCTGCTTGGCGGCTGGAACTCGTCAAGTCAAGCTAAGTAGGCGACGACGGGGCTGGGGCTAGGCAGGGGCGTGAGGGAGACAGCAACCATGATATATATCCTTTCAGAATACTGCAATCATGTTTGTCAAACACATCCTAATCATATGTGCACCAAATTTTTCCTATAGGCATTAGTATTCTTATGTGAGGGTAAGTTTAATATTTGCTTGCTGCCGGCGAGGACATTCTTGACCGAAAAAAGAATACCCCGAACAATCTTTTAGATCCATGGTTTGAAATGGGTGTAGTAGTTTTGTTCTCTTCTGACTGCCGGCCAAGCGAGTCCATTCTGTTTTCCCAGTCAGTACTTGGACTCTCAGACTATGATTTATTTCCTCTTACCATCAATTTCCACATCTGTGCTACCACTATAAGCGTGATGACGATTCCATGTTCCGAAGAGTCATAAAACAGCTGGCCGTCGTTGACCCCACAAGGTAATGCATGCTATTTATTGTCTAATAATCATGCTATCAATTTACAAGAGGAAACCAAAAGAAAAAAGACAGACACATTTTGTCAGATACCGAACCAAAGGGCAAAAGGATAGATCTGACTGATGACTAGCATTGATAAGAAATGTTGCGCCAAAAGTTATAAGAAGTTCCCGTTTGGTAGTGCTTCTTTGCAAACAGTGAGAATCAAAATCAACCAACCATATATTGATATATTCCATCCTTCTATAATATTTTACATTCTAGCTAATCCCACATACTAAAAAGGATCAAGGAGCATTAAAAAGAGGAAAACTATTCCTTCATTGAGCTATACAGTAACAGACATAGGTAATTTAGATTTAGGGGTCACTTTAGACTATGTTAATAGATAGCTACAAAATGCTTCTAAAAACAGACATATTATATGGACATTATTGTCAATGACGATTAGGTCTACTGAATGGATGGCTGGGCATTTTTTGTGAGAATTTTCTTGGCACTTCTAAACTTCTTACATGATACAATAATTTGCCACTGATTATGTTGTAATCATGCATGGATCTTGATGGTGGAACACGTCTCCAGGATCAGAAGTGGTTTATAAAAAGTTATCCACCTTTATTTGTCATTATGAAAAAACACATAAAGTAATCCTTTGCATCTAAACTACCCACATTTTTCATTATGAAAGGTAAATTAAAATAACACCCTAAATTCATATGTAAATTACTCAGCTTGCTATTATGAAAGATAATTTAAAATATCCCTCTCAAATTTGTGTGTAGATTACACACATTTGCTATTTATGAGATAATTTAAAAGAATCCCAGAATTTATACCTAATTTACCCACCTCTAAATTTGCATTTAAATTACCCATCTCTGTTATTATAAAAATAATGCAAAGTAACCCCTAAATTTATATGTAAGTTCAAACACAATCATTAATGTGTCGTCCAAATTGGATTAAAAAATCGACAATTTTGTGAAGTAGTTTTCACTTCGTATGTGAATTGTGAAACCATTAGTAGGATGTGTACGTATTGCCTGATTGGTTAAGTTACATTTGCTTCACCAAAGCATGCAAACATCGGTTGGGCATATAAAATTGAGTAATCTTATAATTACTTTCCTTGTCTTCTGAAGTCAAGCTGTCAAGCAACCGGGACTCCGGGAGCAGCAAGTAGCTGCAATTTTGGTAAAAAATGTGGACCTTTTAAGTTTTGTTTACCTCCGTGCAAGGGTAAAGAAAGAATGGGAGGTGGACGGGGGCGCTTGGCGTGGGCTCCCTCAATTTCTATAAGAAAAACGACATGGCCTCTTGCATTCTGCAACTGCAATGCGATTCAACGTCCTAGCTAGCTTACACCATCGCCACGGCGCTACCTTGCAAGCAAATCAACTTCTCCCATCGATCTCCCATCTTCCAATCCACATACTTCTCTCGCCATGCAACTCCTCGTCGTTCTTTGTGAGTTCCTTTTGTCGCTGCACGCTCCTTCATGCTCTGCGGCGACAGATACACTCTCGCGCGGTGGCTCGCTGGCCGGAGACGAGAGGCTTGTCTCCAGCAACGGCAAGTTCGCGCTCGGCTTCTTCCAGACCAATAACAGCAACAGTTCCACCAACACCACCTCCAACTCATACCTTGGAATATGGTTCCACAAGGTCCCCAAGCTGACACCGGTGTGGAGCGCCAACGGGGAACCCGGTCTCCAATCTTTCTTCACCGGAGCTCATGATCTCCGACGACGGCAACCTGGTCATCATAGCCCACGGCACCACCATGGTCTGGTCTACCCAGGCCAACATCACGGCGAACAGCACCGTCGCTGTTCTGCTGGCCGACGGGCGACGGGAACCTCGTCCTGCGGAGCTCCTCCAACTCCTCGGACGTGTTTTGGCAGAGCTTTGACTACCCAACTGACACCCTGCTACCCGGTGCAAAATTGGGCAGAAACAAGGTCACCGGTCTGAACCGCCGTTTTGTTTCAAGAAGGAATCTGAATGACCAAGCTCCTGGTGTCTATTCCATTGGCCTAGCTCCTGGCCTTGATGAGAGCATGAGGCTGTCATGGAAATCATCTACGGAGTATTGGTCTTCTGGCGAGTGGAATGGCAATGGCGGATACTTCAACGCAATACCGGAGATGTCGGATCCCGCTTACTGCAATTATATGTTTGTTAACAGTGACCAAGAGTTCTACTTCTCCTACACCTTGGTGAATGAGAGCACAATATTTCAGGTTGTGTTAGATGTCTCTGGTCAATGGAAGGTGCGCGTATGGGGCTGGGATAGAAATGATTGGATCACATTCAGCTACTCTCCAAGAAGTCGATGTGATGTCTATGCTGTCTGTGGAGCTTTCACGGTCTGCTCTAACAGCGCAAATCCGTTGTGCTCCTGCATGAAGGGCTTCTCTGTAAGATCGCCTGAGGATTGGGAACTGGAGGACAGGACTGGTGGGTGCATCAGGAATACTCCATTGGATTGCAACGACAGCAACAAACATACAAGCATGTCAAAAAAATTCTATCCTATGCCATTCAGTAGGCTGCCCAGTAACGGCATAGGTATACAGAATGCCACAAGTGCAAAATCATGTGAGGGATTTTGTTTGAGTAATTGCTCTTGCACAGCGTATTCCTACGGCCAAGGCGGTTGCTCCGTTTGGCACGACGATCTAACCAATGTAGCTGCTGATGACAGTGGAGAAATTCTCTACCTTCGTCTTGCTGCAAAAGAGGTGCAAAGTGGGAAAAACCATAAACATGGAATGATCATCAGTGTTAGCGTTGCTGCGGGTGTAAGTACTCTCACCTTAGCGTTCATCTTTCTAATTGTGATCTGGAGAAGCAGTAAGAGGTCTAGTCATCGAGTGGACAATGATCAGGGTGGCATTGGGATCATTGCATTCAGGTATATTGATATAAAACGTGCAACTAACAATTTCTGGGAGAAGTTAGGCACAGGTGGTTTCGGTTCTGTATTTAAGGGGTGCCTGAGTGGCTCGGTTGCCATAGCCGTGAAAAGGCTAGATGGTGCCCACCAGGGAGAGAAGCAGTTCAGGTCTGAAGTGAGCTCAATAGGCATCATCCAGCATGTCAATTTGGTTAAACTTGTCGGGTTTTGTTGTGAAGGTGATAGGAGGCTACTAGTGTATGAGCACATGCCAAACCGTTCCCTTGACGTCCATCTGTTCGAGAGCCATGGTACCGTTTTGGGTTGGAACATTAGATATCAGATAGCTCTTGGTGTTGCTAGAGGGCTAGCGTACTTGCATCATAGCTGTCGTGACTGCATAATACATTGTGATATCAAACCACAAAACATACTTCTTGATGCATCTTTCATTCCAAAAATAGCAGATTTTGGGATGGCAAAGTTTCTAGGGAGGGATTTTAGCTGCGTTCTAACTACAATGAGAGGAACTATTGGATACCTTGCTCCTGAATGGATTAGCGGAACAGCTATTACATCGAAAGTCGATGTTTACAGCTATGGGATGGTTTTGTTGGAGATTATATCAGGAAGGAGGAACGCAGGTAAAGAAGCTTTTGCTGATGATGACCATGCTAAGTGTTTTCCTGTGCAAGTCGTGGACAAGCTTCTCAACGGAGGCATTGGAAGCCTTGTGGATGCAAACTTGGATGGCAATGTCAACCTATATGATGTTGAAAGAGTCTGCAAAGTTGCATGTTGGTGCATTCAGGATAATGAATTTGATCGCCCTACAATGGTTGAGGTAGTACAGTTTCTTGAGGGCTTATCTGAGCCTGATATGCCTCCAATGCCAAGATTGCTTCATGCATTCAGGATAATGAATTTGATCGCCCTACAATCTGTTGTTATAGTATTAGGCTCTAAGGGGCAGTTTAGATCAAAAGATTTTTATAGAAAAATTAAAAGAAACAAAAACGCAGGAACACGAGTGGAGCATAGCGTTTGAAACAATGGAAAACAATCTTTCCTTTCCTCTGGAACACTGCACCTCCTTCAAGATTTCGCAAGAAAGCAAAAATCTACTTTAACCTCTAGTTTCTAATTCCTACGCAGAAACCCAGGTGATTGCACCATTAAACTCATTGGATGGGGTGCATTACCATGAATAAAACACTATTTAAGAAAACTTAACCGAGATGCACAAAAATGATTAACCGAGGTGGGCATCCTATTCGCCTCCGCGCAAAGATCATGGTTAATTTGGTCTTAACGGAGGCAGTTGGTCGCCCGCCAGTTAATTAATAAAAAATAAGAAGAAAACATGTGGACAGACCCAACGAGCCCAGCCCATCCACATGCCGCCGCTTTGCTCGTCGGATCTGTGCCTCGGATCTAGCTCCTCACTGGATTCACTACTACAAAAAAGATTTACCGTGACCTTTTGAAAACACCCCCCGAGGCGGGCAAAAATTTCAACCGAGGCGGTTACATAAACCGCCTCGCAAAATTGATTAACCGAGGCGGGCACCCTTAAAATACCCGTCACGGTTAATATATATTAACCGAGGCGGACATCTTAACGTAACCGCCTCGGTAAATCATTAACCGAGGCAGGCATTATAACTTCACCCGCCTCAGTAAATCAGGCCCAACCCGCTAGCCCAAGAGGCCCAATTTCAAGGTCACACATATATACTAGACCTAGGGTTTCACCTTCACTTCCTCCCTCCTCAGCCGCACCCGCACTATCTCTCCCTGCCGCTCGCGACGCTAGACCCGACCGCCCTCCTCCCCTTCCCCTTCCTCTCCTCGCAAAACCCGACCGCCCTCTTCCCCTCCCCTTCCCTTCGATTCCCCTCCTCCCCTTCGTCTCCGGTGGCAGAGGCCCTCCCCAACTTCAAAGCGGGGCGGCATAGCAAGGCACCCTCCTCCTCTCTCTTCGGCGGCCAGGCATGGGGGGCAGCCGGATTCGTGGCGGCGCGCCCTCCTCCTCCCTCTCCAGTGGCCAGGCGCGCGGGGGCGGCCGGATCCACGCCGACGCGCCCCCCTCCTCCCTCTCAAGTGGCCAAGCGCGCGGGGGCGGCTGGATCCACGACGACGCATGCCCCTCCTCCCTCTCTGGTGGCCAGGTGCATGGGGAGGCCGGATCCGCGACGGCATGCCCCCTCCTCCCTCTCCGGTGCCCAGGCACGTGGGGCCGCCTGGATCCATGACAGCGTGCCCCCTCCTTCCTCTCCGGTGGCCTGGTGCATAGGGGTCGCCGGATCCACGGTGGTGCCGCCCCCTCCTCCCTCTCCGGTGGCTAGGCGCACGGGGGCAGTCGGATCCGCGGTGGAGCGGTCCCCTCCTCCCTCACCAGTGGCCAGGTGTGCGGGGCCTGCTGGATCTGTGGCGTTCAGGTCCCCTTCTCCCTCTCCTCCGACCTGGCGCGCGAGGGTTGGCCGGATCTGTCGTGGCGGCGCGTGGGCACTGGGTCTAGGATTGGGCTCACCGGTGGGCTCGCCAGTGGGCTTTGTTTTTTTATTTTTTTTGTAACAATTATCCGAGGCGGGCGTCCTAACGTGCCCGCCTCGGTTAATCAATTTACCGTGGCGGGTACAGGCGACCGCCGCGGTGAGTCTACTATTAACCGTGACCTTAGATGCGTGGCGGGTGCCTTTGCCCGCCACGGAAAATGAAAAACGTCCGCCGTGGTTAATAAATTTTGTAGTAGTGATTCGGGCACCTCCTCGCCGATCCACCCACCCTAACACCAGATCCGGCCGCGCCACCACCATTGGGAGCTATTCGAGCGCCACCGGTCGTGCGAGCTGCATGACCACCACCGGCCACACGAGCAGCTTGAGGAGAGGCCATGTTGATGAGGGAGGGAGGAAGGGGGGGGGCACGCACCGCCCAGGCGCCGCTGCTGTGGGGAGAGAGAGGGGCAGGCATCGCCGCTGCGGGGAGAAGGCCGGCGTGTGTGGAGAGAGAGAGAGAGAGAGAGAGAGAGAGAGAGAGGCGAGCACCGCCGTTGTGGGGAAAGGGAGTGGGGGACGTTGTTGTTGTGGGGAAAGGGAGGGGGTGAACCTCATTGTTTTTGGGGAGGGGGGTGGGAGAGGATTCAGTGTGTTAGAGAGAGAGAGGAGGTGTCAACGAAATATCATCGGTAGTTCACCAAGGGGTATACACATGATGGTAGATTGTGTGGTGGAGGTGCGCATGATCAAAATTAGATGGTAGCACAAGCACAAGAACATAAGATTTAGACAGATTCAGGCTGTCAACTTGACATAATACCTTAGTCTTGTGCGTTGGTGGATTGTGTTATATGAGATATCTCTAGGATTAAACCTAAGATTTGTATCTGGATGTTGACTAGAGGATCCCTACCCCTCCTTATATACTCTGGAGGGGTAGGCTTATAAGGAAAGTTTTCTAATCGGCTATATGGAAGGTGTTCTATTTGGATTGCAACATCTATAAGAGTCCTAGTAAATCATATCTTCTACGATCTTGTGGGTTGGACTGTCCGTGATCGTGCAACCCATGTCAGAAACAGTTTGAGTTCAGTTTAGTAGTGTTTTTGGATGCCACATGCAGACAGAGATTTAAGCTTCAGTTTAATAGTAATTCTTATGGTATTAGCTCTGTTAGGATCGGCAGCTGTTATAGTATTATTTGTGCGCCAAAAAAACTTACTCATCAATTAACTCTTGAACTACAGGAAACAAAAACAACCTTTTAAAAAATCAATGTCAGTTTGATGAGATGCATGAATCCAGCTGAGTCTTGCAGATGCCTAAACATAGCATTAATTCATCATTTTTCTTTCTATAATGCATAATTGTTCAATTCTTATTTAGTTTAAAACGTTCGAGAACAATGCACTATTAACTCCATGTAAAATATCATGAGCCCTAGACGTGTGTTGGCCACTTCCAGCCTCCGGCGCCGGCTGCAGCTGTCGCCCAGAGGGCCATGGCCATCGCTGGTCACGTCTAGCCGGTCGTGGCCGGCTGCTGGCCACCTTGCGCTGGCGCTCCCTGGCTGCTGCCGGCCATGGCTGCCTGGCCTTGGTTTTAGGGCTTTGGCTATGTCTATTCTTTTTTGTCATGTACAGAATTGACCAGCACCACCCAAGTTTAGATTGAGATGCGAAGTACCAGGGAGACGACAACGTTGCTTGTGGGCGTTAGGGTGAGTCACGCCTCATCCTCGAATCTGCGGGACCGGTTCATTGGCAGCCGGGGATGGAATGACATAGTGTCGATATAGTCAGAGTGCGTGGATTAGATGATGTGTTTGGGGTGGATGAAGTTGATGGGAGGCGGCGGAACACATCTTATGGGCAACTTTTGATATGGCAAGGGTGTTGTGTGATTGGCCTGATTTTTAGGGATGGATAGGCATCGTGATTTCAGGGTTGCATTTCAGAAACTCGCATGGGCGCGGGTGAGGGAGAGTGGGAAGCCTCATCAAACTTTTAATCTCAGCCGTTGCATCCGTAGTAGGTAGGTTGTGAGTTGATCTTGAAAGAAGGAATTGGCTTGGAAAAGTTTTCAATTATAATAGAGATAAAAAAATCTAAATTTTTTTCAAGATTATCCATCATATTAATTTTACCGCACATGCATAGAGCATTAAATATAAATAAAAAATAACTAATTACACAGTTTATCTATAAATCACGAGACGATTTTTTTAAACTTAGTTAGTCCATGTAGATAATGTTTGTCAAATATAAATAAAAGTGCTAATCAAAATTGAAAAATATTTTGTATCTAAACAAGGCTTAGAGCAACTCCAACAGCTTTTCTATTCCTATTATGGAGGCCTTTTAGAATTTTTATAGTAGAAAAATAGACTCCAATAGATGTACTATTTGGTTTTGTAAAATAGAAAGTTTGCTATCCTTTTAATTTTCGTTGGCCATATATAGCCAACCACTGACACTAACTATCTGATAGCAAGGCTGTTGTGAACATCTTCTTTTTTTAAGAAATTATCTATTTTACAAAATAGCTAAACATTAGAATTTAGCTACTAATTTTAGCCAAGCTCTTGCAGATGCTCTTACCGTGTGTTTGGTTGGGGGTTGGGTGGGTTGGGTTGGATCCAACCCAGTTTTTGGGGACGGAGCCAACCCGTCCAGTGTTTGGTTGCACTTCTGATTTTGGGGACGGAGCCAACCCATTTTAGTGTTTGGTTGAAGAATTGGGGACAGAGCGGCTCCGTTCAGTGTTTGGTTGAAGAAATTTAGTGTTTGGTGGGAGCCAACCCGGCTGGAGCGGCTCCGTCCGCCAGATTTTGACGGATGAGTCCAACCCGCATCTGAGAGAAATATTCCACCCTGGAGCCAACCCAACCCTCCTATCCTCCAACCAAACAGGCACAGAAATGCTCCAACCAAACAGCCACAGAAATGGGTTCGCTCCGACCCGACTCGCCCCGCTCTCCAACTAAACACACGGTTACAATGTCACTCCAATTGGGACGGACTGTACCCCGTACCCCTTGGGCCCCCTCTTGCGCTTCTCGTCCCACCCGAGCGCGGCGGCGCTCCTTCTGCCTCCCCCAGCGCCGGCTCTACTCCACGCCGGCGTGCCCCCCCTCCTCCAGACCTCCCCACCGGCGCCACCCTACCCTGTCACTCCCTCCTCCGCTGAGTGCAGCAAGTGCTGATCAGGTGCATGAAACCCTGTTTCAGTTTGATGTATTCGACAGAATTTTTGCTTGCTATTTGCGTTGATTTGCTCCGATTTGTTCATTCTGTGATTGGCTCGGTTAGCTCACTCTCCTTCGAATCCAGAGCCACTTCTTCACAGTGGGTGGGCGGGAGATGGTGCTGAAGCGGGCGGCGGCCGAATGCCCCAAGAAGGTTGCGGGGCTGATGGATCTGGTGAACCTGCCCACCCAGTTGCGAGAGTTCGCCGGGGGCCGGTCCCAAATGTCCCATATCTCCTTCTTCCTCCGGGTCTGGTCGTACATCAAGGACAACAAACTTCAGGTAATTCTTCTTCCCATGTATGGGCCCCTTCGTTTCTTTATGAAGAAATCTGTAATTAGTCGCTATGATTGGTGTTAGTTGGGCTCATTAATTGTTGCGGCAGGATTTGGTTGCTTGCTCGTCAGAGTTAATTTGCGCTGACCTGGGATAGAACTTGAATTTGGGGAAAAACATGAAGTTTTGGCTGATGGGAAAACAGCAGATTGGCAGCTCATGCTGCCAACATATTATGAGATGAGAGTTCGGTATATTATTATTGTTAGTAGTATTATATGAAGGATTATGTCATTTCCAAAATCTAGGTGTTTAAGTTTACAGGTGTGGGAATTGATCTGTGCGATGTCAAATGACGTTTTGATAATTCAGGACTTTTGTCCACTTTGCCACTATATGCACAAAAATGCTTAATAATGGTCTTCTGTGTATTGATAGCTTATACTTGGTTAGGATGAGAACCGTTGACGTTTAGGATCTTGATAGCTTAGCATTGAAGATTTCATTCCCTTCATGCTGCTTGGTATTCCCATCTGTTTCCAGATCGTCCACGTGAACTGACAATTTAGGTGGCACCGTTATGTTCAGCGCTTTAATTTAATTTGGAGCTGATAAAGTAGTTATGTTTCCATGTTGAACCCCGTTTATACCTGGTTATACCCACAAATATGCCAAAAATGGGCATTTGTAGCACTTCAACATGTGATTCGGACATTCGTATATCACTTCCATGTTTCTATCTAATGCCCCTTAGTGGAAACCTTCAAGCATACTGTAAAATGTATTGGTTCATAGAAATCCCTCATAAGAGGCTCCGAACAGTGGTTTATGTAGCTAAATAATTCCATGCTTAACATCAATTGTTCTGCCATACTCATGTATAGTCAGCCCTGGCATTGCTAATGTTAGGGGACAGATCCTCGAACAAGAGGGACCCTTGGAACATTAGCGGGTTCCACAAGTACTTATGTTATTTCTCAATGACCTGCTTTACAAACCTATGGGTAGGGGTTGTTTGTAGTTGATGTGACCTCTCCATTGTCTACTACTCCTGTCATGTGGGGCCAGCCGTACGTCAGGCGCCGGCGCAACCGCGACATCCGCCGAGCTGAGGAACGCGCCGCGCGCGCACAAGAGGAAGAGGTCCAAGCGGGATTCGAAATTAGTGGCTAGGAAATATTAGTGTTAGCTATTTTTGGTTAGTCCTAAACTCAAGGAGAGATTGTTAGTTTCCCTTTCATGCAAGCCGCAGCTGAGGAACGCGCCGCGCGCGCAAGAGGAAGAGGTCCAAGCGGGATTCGAAATCAGTGGCTAGGAAATATTAGTGTTAGCTATTTTTAGTTAGTCCTAAACTTAGTTTCCCTTTCATGCAATCCGGATGGCTATTTGTATCCCCAAACATTCCCGTGAGTGAATCAAGCAAGATCAATCAACCAAACTCTCTCTTCCTCCCTCGAACATTCTCAAGCCCAGAAGCCGAGAGGGGCATAACCTCCGCTCTGGAAGACACGGCACGAGACTACGAGCTACGTAGTCGAGGGCCGGCTACCCTAGATCACCAGGCCCTTGACAACCTGGTATCCCGATCCACTCGATCCTCGGCATCCTCAGCCGCCGCGCCATCATCTCCGACACCAGCAGCTACACCAAACCCATCGCCCACCCGTTCCACAGCCTCCACCGCAAATCCCAGTCCACCGCCATCTCCCACTGCCCCCGCAACCATCCCAGCCGCCATGGCTGAACCCACCCTCGCTGAGGTCATGGACATGCTCAAGTCCATGCGCATGGAGATGTCCACCCTCAAGTCCGACGTGGCGACCATGAAGGACAAGTCCTCATCGTCTTCCGGCGGCGGCGACGATCGTCGTTCCGAAGGCCCGCGAGATCAGGACTTCCACCCCAAGCACAAGAAGTGGGATTTTCCCCGCTATGACGGCACGACCGATCCGATGCTATTCCTCAACAAATGTGAGGCCTACTTCCGCCAACATCGAACCATGGCGGAGGAACGGGTGTGGATCGCGTCGTACCACCTCGACGGCATTGCACAGCTGTGGTTCACGCAGCTCCAAGACGACGACGGCACGCCGACGTGGGGGCGCTTCAAGGACCTCCTGGACCTGCGGTTCGGACCCCCCCTCCGCTCCGCCCCGATGTTCGAGCTCGCCGAGTGCCGGCGCACCGGGACGGTGGAGGAGTACTCCAACCGTTTCCAGGCTCTCCTACCGCGCGCAGGTCGCCTCGAGGAGGCCCAACGTGTCCAACTCTACACGGGGGGACTCCTTCCGCCGATTAGCAACGCCGTCCGCATCCACAACCCCGGTACGTTGGCGGCGGCCATGAGCCTCGCACGCCAGGTGGAGATGATGGAGGCCGAGAGGCTGCCTCCCCACCCCCCTCGGGCGCCCCCGCGCGGTACCCCTCCGGCGCCAGCACCACGACCTGCACTACCGGCGCCACCACCGATCTTGCAGCTGCCAGCACCTCCGGTGGCCTCTCAGCCGGGTCGGGGCGAGGGAACACAGCGGCGCCTCTCTCCGGAAGAAATGGCGGAACGCCGCCGCCAAAACCTATGCTTCAACTGCAACGAGAGGTACAGCCGTGGTCATAACAGGTTCTGCAAGCGCATTTTCTTCGTCGATGGCGTCGAGATCGACGACAAGCCAGAAGGCGAGGCGGCGGTCACTGCCATTTCCGGGGAGGTGGAGGCACCAACTTTCTCCCTCCATGCGGTCGCGGGCGTGGCCATCGGCAAGACCATGCAGGTCCGCATCTCGGTGGGCGCGACGTCCCTCATCGCCCTCCTGGACACGGGATCCACTCACAGCTTCATCGGCGAGGAGGCCGCGCACCGGACCGGCCTGCCGATCCAACCTCGTCCGCGCTTGACGGCCACGGTCGCCAATGGCGAGCGCGTGTCATGTCCAGGCGTCCTCCGCGGCGCCCCGCTGCTCATCGGCGACTTCCACTCCACCGTCGACCTCTTTGTCATGCCTCTTGCAGGATACGACATCGTCCTAGGGACGGACTGGATGGCGACCCTAGGACAGCTGGTGTGGGACTTGGTCGCGGGCACCGTCTCGTTCCAGCACGCGGGACACGCCGTGCGCTGGTCCGCCGTGCCGGCCCCTGGCGCCCTCGGCCCCTACACCACCACGGCCAGCGACTCGCTCCTGGAGGAGCTTTTGGCGCAGTTCGACACCGTCTTCGCCGAGCCGACCGGCCTGCCTCCTCCCCGAGGACGCGAACACGCCATCACACTCAAGCCGGGCGCGCAGCCGGTCACGGTCCAGCCGTACCGATACCCGGCGGCCCACAAAGATGAGCTCGAACGCCAATGAGCCGCGATGATGGCGCAGGGCATCGTCCGCCGCAGCGACTCGGCGTTCTCATCTCCGGTCCTCCTCGTCAAGAAGGCGGACGGCGCATGGCGTTTCTGCGTCGACTACAGGGCGTTGAACGCGCTCACGGTCAAGGATGCGTTCCCCATCCCCGTCGTGGACGAGCTGCTCGACGAGCTCCACGGCGCGCGTTTCTTCACCAAGCTGGACCTGCGTTCGGGGTACCACCAGGTCCGCATGCGCCCGGAGGACGTACACAAGACGGCGTTCCGCACACATGACGGACTCTACGAGTTCCTCGTCATGCCGTTCGGCCTCTGCAACGCGCCAGCGACATTCCAGTCCTTGATGAACGACGTCCTTCGCCCATACTTACGTCGGTTCGTCCTTGTTTTCTTTAATGACATCCTAATATACAGTCACACTTGGGCGGACCACCTGCGACACATCCGTGTCGTCCTCTCCGAACTGGCGCGCCACCACCTCTTCGTCAAGCGCTCCAAGTGCTCCTTCGGCGCATCCTCGGTCGGGTACCTGGGGCACGTCATCTCGGCGTCCGGCGTCGCCATGGACCCGGCCAAGGTCCAAGCTATCCGCGACTGGCCGGTTCCCCGGTCGGCACGGGCGGTGCGCGGCTTCCTTGGCTTGGCCGGCTACTACAGGAAGTTCGTCCACAACTACGGCACCGTGGCTGCCCCGCTCACGGCGCTCCTGAAAAAAGAGGGGTTCGCCTGGACTGATGCGGCAGCCGCCGCGTTCTGCGCCCTCAAGGAAGCTGTGACGACCGCCCCGATACTCACGTTGCCGGACTTCACCAAGCCGTTTGTCGTCGAGTGCGACGCCTCCTCCTACGGGTTTGGGGCCGTGCTCATCCAAGAGGGCCACCCCATCGCGTTCTTCAGCCGGCCAGTGGCGCCCCGACATCGCTCCCTCGCGGCGTACGAGCGAGAGCTCATCGGGCTCGTCCTTGCGGTGCGCCATTGGCGGCCATATTTGTGGGGCCGCGGCTTCGTCGTCAAGACGGACCACTACAGTTTGAAGTACCTCCTCGACCAACGCCTCGCCACAATTCCGCAACACCACTGGGTGGGGAAACTCCTGGGCTTCGACTTCACCGTCGAATACAAGTCCGGTGCGACGAACACGGTGGCTGATGCCCTCTCACGGAGGGACACCGAGGAGGCCAAGCAGGGCGCGGTCTTGGCGGTTTCCGGACCCCGCTTCGATTTCATCAGTCGGCTCCGCCATGCTCAAGCCACGGACCCGGCGCTGGTGGCTGTCCATGATGAGATCACCGCCGGGACGCGCACCGCGCCGTGGGCGATCACCGACGGCCTCGTCGCCTACGACGGTCGACTCTACATCCCACCATCTTCACCACTGCTGCAGGAGATTGTGTCCGCAGTGCACGCCGACGGCCATGAGGGCGTCCAGCGTACTTGGCACCGCCTTCGCCGCGACTTCCACTTCCCCAACATGCGCATCGTGGTGCAGGACTTTGTGCGGGAGTGCGCCACATGCCAAAGGTACAAGTCGGAACATCTACACCCGACAGGCTTGCTCATGCCCCTGCCCGTCCCTACCATCGTCTGGGCGGATATCGGCCTCGACTTCATTGAAGCACTGCCCCGCGTCGATGGCAAATCGGTCATCCTCTCCGTCGTCGACCGCTTCAGCAAGTACTGCCACTTCATCGCCCTCGGCCACCCGTACACCGCCGAGTCTGTGGCACAAGCGTTCTTCGCCGACATCGTGCGTCTTCATGGGCTGCCTCAGTCCATCGTCTCCGACCGCGATCCGGTCTTCACCTCCACCTTTTGGCGCGAGCTCATGCGCCTCATGGGGACGAAGCTGCACATGACCACTGCGTTCCACCCGCAGTCGGATGGCCAAACCGAGGCGGCCAACAAGGTGATCGTGATGTATTTGAGGTGCTTTACAGGTGACCGTCCCCGCCAGTGGCTCCGGTGGCTACCTTGGGCCGAGTACGTCTACAACACCGCGTACCAGTCCTCGCTCCGCGAGACTCCGTTTCGGGTGGTCTACGGCCGCGACCCGCCATCCATTCGCTCTTATGAGCTCGGCGAGACGCGAGTCGCTGTCGTAGCCCGGGACATGGAGGAACGTGACGCCTTCCTCGCCGACGTCCGCCATCGTCTGGAGCAAGCCCAAGCGGTGCAAAAGAAACATTACGACAAGCATCACCGGCAGGTGGCGTATGCCGTCGGTGACTGGGCACTTCTCCGCCTCCGACACCGCGCAGCCGCCTCCATGCAGCGGGCGTCCTCGGGCAAACTCAAGGCGCGATTCCTCGGGCCGTACCGCATCACCGAAGTCATCAACGCTGTCGCCGTTCGCTTGGAGCTCCCTCCCCAGGCACGCCTCCACGACGTGTTCCATGTGGGCACACTGAAGAAGTTCGTGGGCACGCCTCCTGCATCACCTCCACCGCTCCCCGACATCAAGCATGGCGCGGTTGTACCAGCTCCGGAGCGCGTCACTCAAGCTCGCCTCGCCCGCGGCGTTCGCCAAGTGCTGGTCTTTTGGAGGGGGGAACCGCCCTCGTCTGCCACATGGGAGGACCTCGACGATTTCCGCGCCACATATCCAGACTTTCAGCTCGAGGACGAGCTGGCTCTCCAGGGGGAGAGATGTCATGTGGGGCCAGCCGTACGTCAGGCGCCGGCGCAACTGCGACATCCGCCGAGCTGAGGAACGCGCCGCGCGCGCACAAGAGGAAGAGGTCCAAGCGGGATTCGAAATTAGTGGCTAGGAAATATTAGTGTTAGCTATTTTTGGTTAGTCCTAAACTCAAGGAGAGATTGTTAGTTTCCCTTTCATGCAAGCCGCAGCTGAGGAACGCGCCGCGCGCGCAAGAGGAAGAGGTCCAAGCGGGATTCGAAATCAGTGGCTAGGAAATATTAGTGTTAGCTATTTTTAGTTAGTCCTAAACTTAGTTTCCCTTTCATGCAATCCGGATGGCTATTTGTATCCCCAAACATTCCCGTGAGTGAATCAAGCAAGATCAATCAACCAAACTCTCTCTTCCTCCCTCGAACATTCTCAAGCCCAGAAGCCGAGAGGGGCATAACCTTCGCTCTGGAAGACACGGCACGAGACTACGAGCTACGTAGTCGAGGGCCGGCTACCCTAGATCACCAGGCCCTTGACAACTCCCCCCGTTCCAAATTATAGATTCATTGCTTTTATTATTTTTTTCCACAACAGCAAAGCCAAATTTCATTACTATCAAGCAGCAAAATTACATGAGTTTGTTTCGTAACCACAGAAAGTAAAAACCATAACAGCGCAAAATTACCACACTGGAATGAACACATTAGGTTCATCCAGTTGGCACTCCCCCCTGAACTACGATCACCCAATAGTGTTAACGTCAGGCATTTAATGCAACCTCCCCCAAAACAATCCCAGCTAAACACTAAATGCCCCAGGTGGCAAAAAGTTTCAGCAGCACACACGCTGCGAGCAGGTTCCAGCAAAAACAACTTTTCATGCGCCTTGGTTCAAGATCTTCAGACAATCGCCATCTGGTTGTCTCCCCCATCCATCCACTCATGATGATGAAAACGGAGCGTCGCCTTCTGGAAAACTTCCACGCCATACTCCATCTGCGTTGACATCGCATCCTTCTGCGAACCTGCTCAATATGATAGTGTAGAGCATATCAGACATATGAGTTCAGTAGGCGTCTTGATTCTTTTCCCTTAAAAAACAAACATTGTTTCTTGTCTTCCAAGTTGCCCAATACTTGTATACCCCCTGGTAAGCACCAGTTAATCCATATCCAGAACTGAGCAAATGAATTAGGTCTCACAGTAACCCCAAAAACTTATTCCAAGATACTCCATACATATTTGACCACAGGGCACTCAAACATCAGGTGCTTAATGGATTCTTCTTTCTGACAAAAGGCACACGCAAGGTTACCTTTCCATTTTCTCTTTAGTAAGTTGTCCTTAGTTAGAATAGCATTTTGAAAGGTTAATCACCTAAGAATTTTCAGTTTTAGCGGCAATTTAGCCTTCCAAAGTTGTCTGTTCTCTCCTGCACAGTTCCTGAACAAATGTTTATGTACTGACTTGACAGAGAAGATTCCAGATTTCTCCCTCATTGCTTGTATTATGTACCTAGATATACAATGTGTCTAGATACGGAGTGAAAACTATGTATCTAGAAATGCCAAAACATCTTATGATTTGGAACAGCTACTGTCGAAAGGTATGCTATTGTCTTTTCTTGCTCCTAGCCCAGGTCATCATCCTCTACACTGTAGTATTTTTTCTCGAAAAATGCAGGAGAGCTGCGCTTCATTATATTAAGGCCTTGTTTAGTTCCCAAAATTTTTCAAGATTCCCTGTCACATTGAATCTTGCGGCACATGCATAAAGCATTAAATATAGATAAAAAAGATAACTAATTACACAGTTTACCTGTAATTTGCGAGACGAATCTTTTGAGTCTAGTTAGTCTATAATTAAATAATAATTGTCAAATAAAACCGAAATGCTACAGTAGCGAAACCCAAAATTTTTCGCTACCACCGTGACTGGAAATAGCCTGAGATGGTCTCTGCAGAAACAGAGGAAGAAAACTCCAAATCTCCACTGGTAGAGAAGATGACCACGTGCAGCGTGCAGGGATGAAGAGCCACGGGCGGAAGAGGACAGGGCATGCAGGAAGACGACTCCTGCGGGCGCTCCAAATCTCCACGGGCAGGGCACGCGCAGGGCACGCGGGAAGACGACACCCGCGGGCGGACGACGACCCCACGCGCAATGCGTCCCCCCACGAGAGCGGACAGCTCCGCGACGACGAGTCGCGAAGGCGCGAAGGTGGAGACGAGACGCGAAGGCGCGAAGGTGAAGACACGGTGGTGATGTGCCGACCCCCGTGAAAACAGAGGAAACGCGATGGGCGGCAGACGGCGGCACACGCGATGGGCTTGCGACGACCGGAAAAAAAAATGGATCTTGGGGGTGATTAGGGATCAGATTAGCCCTAATTCGACCCCTAAACCATGCTTTGGTACCATGTTACTAACCTTTGGAATAACGAAGTACAAGCCCTCCAGAGATGGAGTCATACATATATATAGAGAGCCCCCTGGCTATATATAGATAGAGCCGGCTATATATAGAGCGGCTATATATAGATAGAGCCTATAGATAGGCCTATGGACTAGATCTGCATCATATACTTAACATAAACAAGGCCTAAGAAGAAAGATGGGTTAAGAACCCTTTACAACACACACCACACACCACACTTTTTGACTGATTACATTCGCGCTCGTGAACTAGTTGTCAAGGCGACCGAAACCATACATGCTAACCATCAGGGAGTGGGGCAGTCAGGAAGGACAGCCCCCGAGCACCTGCCATACACCATAACCGGCGCTCCTCCCCTGCAGTGACCAAGGCCCTGGTGATGCTAGGTGTTACCCCATCAAAAACACACTGGTTTTGGTGATTCCACAATGTCCAGGCCCCAAGGTTATTAGCGAATTTAGCCCTTTCTTCATCTCACCATTCACAGCAGAACTTGGTCTTCTCCCGAGGCGGGCTCCCTTCTAAGGCCCAACTTCATCATAAGGGTCTCCACCCTTTGATCCAAAAGCTGACTCTATGTTGGCCTCTGGATTTCTCCTTTCGTCACCTCTTTTGAAAGGTCCACCCTTCTACTGGTTCCTTTCTTCCGCGCACGTTGGGGAGTACCTTTGGAACCTTGTCCAACCAGTCTTTTTGGTCTGCTTTCTAATGGCTCATCTCATTGGCTTGCTTCATTGGTTGCCCTAGGAAGATGGAGGCGACCCACTTTCCGATTGGCTAATAGCCAACAAACTACAAATCAAATCTCCTAAGGAGTAGTTAACAAGGCAACAATTCAAACACATCCAAGCTGATGATAACCAGGAGTGGACGATGATGCCGATGGCTTCGTTCCTTGCATGTATTTCTTCCCATGAAAGTGTCCTCGACCTATCTATCAAAGCTGTGTGCAAATAGATGATAGTTGACACGATAGCAACAGTTCCACCCCTGGCAGCAAGAAGGTGAGCGAGTGGCCTAGATTTGGGGCTAGGGTTGTATCTGCATATGATCTACACAAACAAGAGATAGATTCACCAACACATCATATTAAACAAGCAAGACAAAAGAACAGGGTGCATGGTGCTGTAGGAGGTTGCTCATTCGTTTCTGACTAGTGGTGCAGAGGCACACCAACATATGGGTTTAGGGTGATGATGCGCTTCGAGGTGGAGCACAGCCGCGGGGTGAGGTGATGCTGGCGATGGCTGCGCTGCTGCTTCAGACATGTCGAGTGGTAACAAAGATGGAAGTGAGCGCAACACATGTCTGCACGAGCAAAATGTTAGGTCCAGTTCTCCGCGCTAGGTCCAGATCTCAGCGACACAGAAAGTTGTGGGCGTATGTGGTCGAGCGTGGAGGTGCGTAGCGCACATGTGGGAGCTGAACGGTGGGCTGTTCCTTTTACCATGTAACGTAAAGCCCAAGCCAACTGAAAAATCAGTCCAGGCTCATGAAAATGACTGCAGAAATAATCCTTGGTTTGGTCCGTCCTCCACTTGTCTTGCCTCTTCTAGAGCTATAACAGGACTAGGAGAAAGTCTATTTGTTTTAATATAAATATTAGGTATAGATTGTCCATATGGTTTTGTGTAGTTCTGAGAATGGGAGCTTTATTTTGGCACGACGCATGAAGCCTATTTTCATTTTACCACTCAACATTTTTTTTTCATTTTGGCCATTGTTTTATTAGAAATTATTTTTCCCCACATTGGCCAAATATTACATGCTAGTGATCTAGTGTATGTCAGAATACTAGTGCACCGTCTTGACCAAACTGTTTGTGTTTTCCACTGGTTCTTTTGGTGACTACTGTTGTAGTTGGGCACTGGCTAAACTGGTACGAGGAAAAACTGACAAGCAACTCTTTCCTTCTGTACCTTCCTGACCACATGGCCGTGCAGATAGTGTATTAATAATAACTCTGAAAGGCCTTCCCTCAGCATGAATCTATGCAGAAAGTGGAAAACACCACTTAGGATTCACTTCTGTGAAAACCATACTAGCAATCAGTTGTCAGTTATTGTGATCCGCTTGGGTCACAATCAAACAGATTAGATGAAGGAAACTGAAAGAATAAGCTGCTGCTTCTACTGTAACATGACCTGCTATCAATCGGCTGCCACTCGTACCTATCTGTGTGAAAATGAAGAACAGTGTCTGATTTTTGTTACAGAAACAAAAAATTCTATTATGTGGCTTCATCATGATTTTCTTTTGAGATGGTAATAACTATCCTGATTTGCAGGACCCGACGAATAGGAACATTGTGAAATGTGATGAGAAGCTGAAGACTGTATTATTGGGCAAGTCCAAAGTGGAGCTCTCTGAACTCCCAATGATCGTTAAGCTTCATTTCCCAAGATTTCCAAGGTAGTGACAACATGGTATTGTATATTGAAATTTTGTGGGAACTTGATGGGATAGACAAAATCATATATATGTATTGTTTTGCTGAAATTTCCATTAATCGGCTGTATGTAGTGGCACGAACGATACATTGAGTTCGTTGCTTGTCTTTTTGAAAGCGCACGTTTGCCCAGTCACCCAGCCTTAGCCTCGCCGGTCACACTCCGCCGCCCCTCTGCGAGAGTGGATTTTTCACATAGGTGGTGGTGGCGTGGTCCAGGGGAGTAGGATCAGCCTTTTTAGTTTTCTGAGTCAGCATTGTTGATCCTTCTATCGGTAATCGTGACTTTCAGCTTGACTACTTTCTGTAAGGTCTCGTTTAGGCCTTGTTTAGATCACCCCAAAACCAATTTTTTTTTTTTTTTTAAGATCCCCTGTCACATCAAATTTTTTGGCATATGCATAAAGCATTAAATATAGACGAACATAAAAACTAACTGCACAGTTTAACTGTAAATCGTGATACGAATCTTTTGATCCTAGTTAGTCCATGATTGAACAATATTTGCCACAAACAAACGAAAGTGCTATAGTAGTGAAATCCAAAATCTTTTCGCATCTAAACAAGGCCTTAGTTCACATTAAAATCCAAAACTTTTTAAGATTTTCTATCACATTAAATTTTGCAGCATATATATAGAATATTAAATATAGATAAAAAAAATAAATAATTGCATAGTTTGTCTGTAATTTGTGAGATGAAATTTTTTAGCATAGTTAATTTATGGGTAGACAATAATTGTCGAATAAAAACGAAAATACTATAGTACCAAAATCCAAAAGGTTTTTGATCTAAACAATTACTTACTCTCTCCGTCTCACAAATAAATTCATTTCTTTGACCGTTACGATTCATATTTGACCATTCATCTTATTTAAATTTTTTGTTCAAATAATAAAATAAATACATCATTATAAAAATATATCTAACAATAAAATAAGTTATGAAAAAATAAATAATATTTATTAAATTTTTTTAAATAAGATGAATAATCAAATATGAATCATAGAAGTCAAAAAAATACAATTATTTGTGGGATGGAGGGAGTAGCTGCTTGCACATAGTGTACACTCTTACTTAAAATAATGGATCGTCAGCCTGCTGCAGCCTCTGATGTGATCCTTGTTCGCTTGAGTAGCCAACAGTACATTCTCCCACGGCTTATGAGCCAAACAAACCACAAATCACATGATTGAACGCCGGCAGGGAGTCGGGACCGTGGAATCTTCAGGCATCTTGACGAAAGCCCTTTGGCACGCAGCCGCCATTGCAGACCAAAGAGGAAAGAAATCTTCCAGCCAGGGTATGCTGGTCCAACTCAACGATTCTGTAGCTGCGCCGTGCATCGACTGGCGTTTCCAAACCATCCAACGCCAAATTTCGCAAGCATGCATACTCCCTGTGCTAACAAGGCTCCAATTCTAGCACTAATTCCGCTATGCCTCTCTCCCTACTACCCTTTGTGTTCATCTTCTTCCCGCTCAGCATCCTGGAAGTGCACTCATCTGCTTCAGCTCCTGCTCCTGGAAGGGACACCAACACCATGTTGCCTGGCCAAACGCTTGCCGGCAGCGACAAGCTCGTCTGCAGCACCGGCAAGTACGCGCTTGGCTTCTTCCAATCCCAAACCCGAACCAGCGGTAACTCCAGCTGCTGCTACTACCTGGGCATATGGATCAACAGAGTCCCCACCATAACTCCCGTGTGGGTCGCAAACGAGGACGATCCGATCGCTGATCTCACCACGGCGGTGCTCACAATGTCCCCGGCGGACGGCAACCTTACCGTCCTGAACCGCACCACCAAATCCATCATCTGGTCCACGTCCACCCAAGCCAACACCACAACCAACGGCACGATCGCGACGCTGACAGACGGTGGGAACCTCGTCGTGCGGAGATCTTGGAGCCCCTCCGGCGACGTCCTGTGGCAAAGCTTCGACCACCCGACGAATAGCCTCCTCCCCGGCGCGAAGCTCGGCAGGGACAAGGTCACCGGCCTCAACCGCCGTCTTGTCTCCAGGAAGAACTCGGCTGACCAGGCTCCTGGCGCCTACGCGTTGGAGCTGGACCCGACTGGTGCTGCTCAGTTCATCCTCGTTGAGCAGAATTCCGGAGTGACGTATTGGTCAAGCGGCGAATGGAACGGCCGATTCTTCGACGCTATACCAGATATGGGTGCCTATTCTGAATTCGTCGACAACAACAGAGAGGTGTATCTTGTGACCCCCTTGCGAGATGACAACATGGTCATGCGCCTTTCGCTGGAGGTTTCTGGTCAACTCAAGGCGTTCATATGGTACGAGCAGTTGCAGGATTGGGTAATTTCTGCTGTCCAGCCGAAATCTCAGTGTGATGTCTATGCAGTCTGTGGATCTTATTCAGTTTGCAACGACAATGTAAGCCCCTCTTGCGACTGTATGAAGGGCTTCTCCATCAAGTCGCTTGAGGATTGGGAGCTACTAGAGGATCGAAGAGGAGGGTGCATCAGGAATTCTCCATTGGATTGCAGTGACAAGAAAACAACAGATGGATTCTACTCCGTTCCATGCTCCGGAATGCCCTCGAATGCTCAGAGCTTAACTGTTGTTACTAATGAAGGTGAGTGTGCAAAGGTTTGCTTAAGTAATTGCTCATGCACTGCATATTCCTTCAGTGATGACCATGGCTGCTATGTCTGGCACGATGAACTGTTTAATGTCAGGCAACAACAGTATAGTGACCTTACTACTACGAAGGCGGAATTTCTGAAAGTTCGACTTGCTGCAAAAGAGCTGAGGATTTGGGAAAACCACAGAAGGAAAATGCTGGCTTGGGTTGTTACCAGTGCAACTATGCTGGCTTTGTTTGGACTTGTCCTGCTGCTGATGATTTGGAGGAAACGAACGATGCGATATTGTCGCGTGTCGAACAGTGTACAGGGTGGCAACGGAATTGTTGTATTTAGATACACTGACTTGCAGCAGGCAACAAAAGGTTTCTCATCCATACTAGGGAGCGGTGGTTTCGGCTCTGTTTACAAGGGGGTTTTACCTGACGGATCCATCATAGCAGTGAAAATGCTTGACGGCCTTCGTCAAGGGGAGAAACAATTCAGAGCTGAAGTGAGCTCAGTCGGTATGATCCAACATGTTAATTTAGTTAAACTGGTTGGTTTCTGTTGTGAGGGAAATAAGAGATTGCTAGTCTACGAGTACTTGCCTTACGGTTCTCTTGATGTTCATCTATATCAGAACAGTGCCACATTTCTGAACTGGAGAAACAGGTATCAAATTGCCCTTGGAGTTGCAAGAGGACTGGCATACTTGCATGAGAGCTGTCAGGAATATATCATACATTGTGATATTAAGCCAGAAAACATACTTCTTGATGCATCATTCGCGCCTAAAATTGCAGACTTTGGGATGGCAAAATTGGTACAAAGAAATTTTAGCGGAGTCTTGACGACGATGAGAGGAACTGTAGGTTATCTTGCACCTGAATGGCTTAGCGGAGTCGCTATTACAACAAAAGTTGATGTTTATAGCTACGGGATGGTGCTATTGGAAATTATATCAGGAAGGAGAAACACATACAAACAGTGCACTAGTTGTGGTCACAATGATGCTTATTTTCCTCTGCAAGTTGCCAATAATCTTCTCAAGGGTGATGTGCAGAGTTTGGTGGATCCTAAGTTGTCAGGGAATGCCAATATGGAAGAGGTTGAACGAGCTTGCAGAGCTGCTTGTTGGTGCATCCAAGACAAGGAGTCCGATCGACCGGCAATGGGTGAGATTGTTCAGATTCTAGAGGGTCTACGTGAGGTCGATGTGCCTCCACTCCCAAAGATACTCCAAGCTGTTGCAGGAAGCCCTCTATCAACTAGTTTGTAAATTGCATTCTTTTGGCCGAAATATGTAAGTTTCTTAGAGCTCTTACTTCTTATTAAGAGGTAATACCGATCACATTAACATATAATATCTCTAGATAAGAGGAATATTTTTCTTATGAAGACAAAACATTGTTTCCTACACCTAGAATATCATCTTTGCTCCATAAAAAATGTTCAATCATTATGAGATATATGCCCATTAACAAAATTTCATCTAAATATATCCATGTGAGATCTTGTTTTGAAGGATTTAAAGTAAGAAACATGATGAATATAATCAGAATTCAATTTAGATATTTAGTTCAGTAGTTAACACTTTTTTTAGTTTACAGAAAAGTATGATGGTTTCGTATCATGGGAACAGGTCTATTTGTTTGCCTAAACTAGGGTGGCCAGAGCGTACCAGCCGGGCGTGGCCAACACTAGATAGGCCCAAACGGTGCAATTGCATGTACAAACATGTATGACTACCCTGCATCACAAACATGATAGCCTTACCACCCTCACCTCCCTTTTCCTCACCTCATTGCCATTTCATCGAGCACCTCAGTGGTGTGAAATGCCAATGATGCCTTCTTTCTCTATGGTGGTGGTGCTACTGGCTACTGTTGTTGCCGTGATTGAACATCGACGCAAAGAGAGGCGAGGTGCTTGAACATCAACGTGAAGAGAGGAAAACCAAAGGCGTCCAAGATGACATGGTGGTGGTGGGCGGCCGCGCAAAGAGGGTGTGAAGGGAGGCAGGGATGGAGAAGCACCATGGTGGTGGTGTTGCTGGCTGCTCTTGTTGCCATGACGCCGTGCGAGTAAAGGTCGCCACGCTAGGGCTTGGCCACTCTGCAGGGAAGGGGCCCTGCCCTGGGGCAGGACTGTTGCTCTAGGTCGCCGTGCTAGTGCAGAGCGGCCGTGCCGGGGCAGGGTAGCCGTTACAGGGCCAGCTTGCCAGTAGGGGCAAGGCAGGAGTTAGGCGGGCTGCCGCGAGGCATGGCTCTCGCACTGTCATGACCTAGTCCTAACACTCTTGTGAGCATCAACATCATGTCATGAGCATTCTTGCTTTTGAAATCAAATAGTTAGAAACTAAACTCTGCACTCAAACTGCCCACTGTTGGATTGACGGATGATTCGCTAACTCCATAGACTATCCACCAGTCCATCTGCACGCGCTAACAAGTTTAGACTCTGTCAGTTAGTAACCTGACACCACCGAAGAGTCCACCGTCATGATGGTCTGTCTGATAGGATCGTCCCATGCAGAAATGAGAGGTGTCACTTTGGGAATCACTTGGTCCCACACATCACTACAGTTGTCCATTTTGTGGAGGCACCAAGGTAGAGAGCTCACCAACTTACTCACTCACTCTCACACTCCCACTCTCTCTCTAGTCCATCTCTCTCTCTACTCTCACACTCAAAGCAAGGAAGAGGTGAAGGGAAGGAGGAGAAAGGACAAGGGATAGGAGCTTGGAGGCAACATGAGATGGCCATGGAGATCACCTAGAGGCTGTCGTCCACAGGAGGTAGGGGTTAGAAGGGGGAGGAGCCCTCTTATCCTTGCCATATAGAGATAGGAGGAGGAGGCAAGAAGAAGAAGGTTTTGAATCACCAAGGAGGAGATCATCCGACTACTCCATCACCTAGGAGATCTTGGTACCTTGTTGTTGCAGCCCTTGGTAAGAATCTAACCAAGCCAAACCTAGGATCACATCTTTAAGAGCCAAAACCTAGGAAATATCAATTTGTGGCCTAGAGTTAGTTTGCACCCGATGTAGCTAGAACTAGCCAGCTAGATATACTCCATAGCCAGCTAGATATACTCCATAGAACCCTAGTAGTATACCCTAAAAATAGTTTACACATGCAAGCACCCTAGGTGAAGATTTGGATTTCAAGTTGTGAAGTGTTCATTGTCACTATTGACAGAGAGTCCCACATCACTAGCAGAGTGTTCGTCAGTACTGAATGTCTCGCTGTTCAGATCACCTGCATAGACAATGTCTGTAACCCACAAGCGATCGTCACTACACTGGAGCATCCAATGAGTTATACACCCTGGACAGAGGAGTGTCTAGAGAACTTTGATCATAGTTTTTGGGTATAGAAGAGTGTTTGTCGATATCCATGGAAGTGAGTATGAACATAAAATTATACTGACCACTTGTTGCCAATGGGGGTGACAAGCCAAGTAACTGATTGCGACTGTTTTGCCTATGAAACTGGCAAGAGGGATGGCTTCAGTCGGGAGTGACTGGAACATTGACCGGGCATCTAGTCGAACCTTTCGTTGGACATCATGGATGGGTTGGGGAAAGGTTGAAGCATCGAGGTATCCCATCTATACCGACGGGTCTTATGGGCGACGATATCCCTTGTTATAAGTGGGGTCAACTTGTACCCCTCAACAAAGTATAAAACTAAAAACAATAAGTTCTACTTCTAGATGTGGACTAGAGTTGGGATTGGAGATCAAGGCTCGTGGAAGAACGATTTCCCTTTTGCTAGTGCTTAACTTGATTATCTATGCTATGCTTAATAATGCTATGTCATTTATCACCTTTACTTTCCGGTATAAATGCTTTTATGCAAAGTTACATATTTTTTGCTACTACCCAAATGCATAATCCTTGTTTACTATATTGGGTATGTAACACCTAGAATACATTTCGCATATTAGAAAGCGTAATGTGATAAAAAGTTAAACTTGAGGTTTAATGAGTGGCAAAAAATATTTTTTTAGCCATCACTCGGATGGATGATCAGACACCATAGATGCATAGATCTCGTTGAATTCTTTTCGTTTGACTACTCATATGCATCGTTTGGAGTTTGGATGATCAAGATATAATTTTACAAGGTTTAATGAAATAAAAAGTACTGCTACAGTATCATGAATAATAACCCAAGGTTGCCTAGTCGAGTCCTTTTGTTTTCCTCATCCTCTAACACCCTGGTCAGAGCCACCCCTAGCCTGCAGTGCCACATCCAACAAAAAAAAGAAAAGAGGAGTAGGAGAGGGCCTAGGGTTTTCTCGTTGTCACCGCCGCTGCTGTCGGCACTGTCCATGGTGCTCGTTCTTCCTTCCGCAAAAGTGGTTAGGCTTTATCCCATCCCTTTGATTTGCCGGCCATGTTCGACATAGATTGGAACAGCGAGACGATTGTAGTGGCGACTGGCGAGGATCGCTATGAGTTGGAGGCAACGAGAAGGGGAAGAGGAGGGGAGGATGGAGTAGTCACCCAGAGTTTTGGTGTTGTGGTCACTGTGGTACCCTAGGTGAGGTTTGATCCTTTATCATAGCACTTCGTTTGAGGTGGATTTGGTTTAATAAACTGTGGTAGGAAAGGATTAGGGGTGAGGTTCCAAGGTTAGGCCTCGAATCCATGTTTTCCTGCAGTTCCCAGATTTGACAGTTTCAGTTGTTTGACGGTTTTAGATATCTTGGAGGCCGAATTAATTTTTGAAATGAACTCAGAACACGTAGAGAACTCAGAGATCTTTCCATGAAGTCAAAATGCAAGATTTTAGGCCAAACAATTTAGGAGATGTGAAATTCTGAATTCTGTTTCCTAAGTCTGTCGAAAATTCAGAGTAGTTAAGATCTAGCTCGTTTTACACCCTCTTCAAAGCAGAATTAGAGATTGTGATATAAATAAAGGTTGTAGATAATTTTACAAGCTTTCCATATTGTTAAAGAACATAATTTCTGGTTGGGTATAACTCCAGATATGAAATTTTGATGTTGGCTGTCCTGTTTTTCTGTCAGATTACAGTTACAGTTTCAGCCTTCAGTTTTTGATGTTGACTTAGGAGTTTGTCCAGGCCGAATTGTGAAGGAGAATATAATTGGTGGAATATTTGATATATTACATTGGGCCTTATGGGCTGATTATATAGGGTACATAAGACTAACACTTTATGTGGATACACAATGTGGTACTATTACTATTTACTCTAACAAATTGATCTAGTGTGCTATGGAGATTTTCATAGAAATCTATATGATCTTTCTATCAAGTATTTGAACTCTAATTTTAGCTGGATTGTTTGAGAGATATGAATTTTAAAAATGTCTTGCTTTGTTGTTTTGGCGGGTTGGAGCATAGAAGCATGTTATTCTTTCCTCTACATATTTGATTGTGTGTATATACTGAGTTATATGTTGAAAAACTGGTTGTGGCACTTTGGATCATCACTTGTGCTTTTGATCTTGTTTGGCAAATAGGCAAGTGAATGTAGCGGTGGTTTGCTACCGTTTTGGCATGTCATTTTCATCACCTACAACTTAATATCTATGACATGTCATGCCACTAATATCTAAAACTTAAGACCTTGGTTTATTCAACCTTATTTAATTATGGTCATATTTATTTATGCATGGTGATGTTATTATTCCATATTGCTACATGTGGCTAGCCCACAACCCTGAAGTTGAAGTTGAAGTGTCATTGATGGTGTACATTAATCTTATCGTAGCATGTCAAGTGCAATGCATCATTCATTTGCATTGGAAGTTATGTCGTTGACCTATGGTCACGACCCTACAGGTACAACGTTATGAGATACAGATCCACACCTAGTAGGGTGTGCAGGCAGGAGACATTTTGCATTGCATTCATTTGCATTCATGAAGTAAATTGAAGTGATATGTCCATGCTAGTATGAAGCTTTATCATCTGGCTATGTTCAAAATTGGAAGTCACTCATTTTATATTGATATTATATCATGTTTATTCTACAAGTGGAACTCCATGTTAAATTGTTGTTATTTAATTCAACTTATGATTTAAATGGCTTGTCAAAACAAGTTTGCAGATGTTTGATCGCACCCCTGCATTAATCAATCTAGGTACTTGATGCTTGCATGGAAGGGAAGAGGACTAGCAGCACATCTTCACTAATTCACCCACACATATAGTTACTAATGATGTGTTTGATTTGATGTAATAAAATAAGTTTATTTGTTAATGGGTTTATGTTGCCGAGTTTTAGAATTTGGCATGAGGAAAGAGACGTTAGTGACATCGTAGGGTTTTGTGGTGACCAGAGTGTTATAGGGTAAGTCCTGCGGAGTACAATCGAGTACTCACCATGTGTGATCTTTTCTATGCTCCTGAACCCTCTTCGGATCAGGAGTGGTGAAGGATCTCATGTTTCATAGATGCATGGATGTGGAACACCCATGTATTCGTTATCATGAATAAAAACTACGTTATGTTGAAAGACTTCCACTAGACTTCGATGACTGTAATGTGTGACCATGTGATGAACTAAGTGTGTGAACTAAGACTTGTAAACTTTAATGCTTTGAACTTGTAATGTGATCTAAGCACTAATTCACAGTATAAGTTTGTAATTTTAAAATATATATGTCTTGTATATACATGGACAAACATAGCATTCTGATTATTGAATTTCATAGTTGTAGAAGTTTGTAATTTATACATATATATCTCTCCTACTTTATGAATACTGATTTTTTCATAATAGCTTATATTAGTATTTACATATAGATTTGAGAGAGGTGGGTAATTTAGATGCAACTTGAGGGGGTTATATGAATTATGCTTCATAATGACAAAATGGGTAATTTAGATATATTTTAGGGGGTTATTTTGAATTATTTTTTAGAATGACAAGTGTGGGTAATTTATATACAAATTCAGGGGGTTATTTCAAATGATCTTTTATAATGGCAGATGTGGATAATTTATATAAAATTAGGGGTTACTTTAAGTATTTTTCATAATGTCAGAGGTGTAGTCTACCAAATTAAAGGCTGGATGTTTCTGATTATTGTAAGAATTTCTAGATTTATCTTTTTTCCTAGCACGTTTGGTGAAAGTTGACCATTAGGGCCTCCAATTAGTGATAGTAAGTTTTTCATAATGGCAGAGGTGTACAATAGATCCAATAGCTATTATCGGAGAGATGATTAGAGTCTACTAAATTAATGGCCGGATGTTTCTGATTATTCTAGGATTTATGTTTTTTCCTAACACGTCTGGTGAGAGTTAACGTGATGTCTTCGTTGGGACCTCTAATTAGTAATAGTAAGATAAGATGCTTCCATCTAAACTTCTTTTTCTTGACAAAAACCAAAAGTGCAGAACCCTGCAAAACACCTGATAAAAATGTGTTGCATATCACGATTTTAGGCCCTTCTCTGCAAGAAATACAACTTCGCTTCGATTCATGAGTTCATCGCTTCCCTATAGCTTTACGAAGAGCCTCGCTGATCATCCAAGGCACGACGGCACTGGAGCCTGCATACTGCAAAGAAATTGAACAGAAACAACTGCATCTGCATCAGCAAACCAAACTGTCCAACCAGCAAGAAGTCAAGGGAGCTACATGACTGCTAATTAACAAGATTGCAATTGGCATGTCTTTAGCCATTGATACCTTAGCTCGTATCTTAAGCCCCATAAAGCCATCTGGTGCCGAAGCCTGAACCGAGAGAACGTCCAAATGCAGGCCCTTGATGGAGTCAAACACTCGTGTCATCAGGAGCTCCTCCCACCGGCATTGCACCTCCAGGAGCACGTCCCTGTCCGAGACGGCGACGGTGACGTTGCTGGTGCCGTCCTTGGGCAGGACCCAGGGGTGCTCCTTCTCCACGTCACCGCTGAAGTCTGGGCTCTTCCTCTTGGAGCCCGCAGAGAGTTTCTTCCTGACACTCTCACTACCAATGCCACAGGGCTTTGTAGGCCTTGCTGTTGTTTCTGATGGGCGCGATAGAAGTTCCCTACTGGATTTTAGCTCTTGTACCTTTCGCTGAAGCTCCTTGAGGTAGGCTATCGTTTCGGCGAGGATCGACACTTTGTCCACCTGCCAAATTTTATAAAAAAACAAAATGTCTCCGAGTTTTGATACAAACGAACTAATGTTCTCAAATCAACAAGGAAGGATAAAAAAAGTTGATGCCATATATGTGTTCATTACCTTCTGAATGGACGGAACCAACAACTTGAGAATGAGGAACATCTCGTTGAGCTTCTCCCGGCGCTTTCGCTCTGACATGACGTGATTCTTGATGCCACTTTCCTGGGCTGTTCGTACCGTGCCCCCGACACCACAGTTCGCCCAAGCTCTGCCGCCGCTCACCACTTTCTTCAGCAATTTCTGCGGCTCTTCGACGGCCGGTACTGCCGCCGCTTCATCGGAGTAGGACCGCGAGGGCCTCGTCGTCCAAGGCATGAAACAGGTCGCGCGAGAGCCGTCAACTGGTGCGCTTGAGGTGTCGGCAACGTTGTTAGTAGTAGCCCTAGCCCCCAGGGGCGGTGAGGGGACTTCGAAATTATTAGACCCGTCCAGCATGATCCAGCTATCCTCTAGTGGTAGTGGCTGCACGTCCATTTCCTCGAAGAGGCTGTAGAACTCGTCCATCTCCTTCGTCATGTGCTCCAGGCTTGCATTTGACAGGCCCTCAGCTTCTCCTAGCTCCTGTCCATGTCCCCCTGTGGCAGTCATCGTCTCCACCATGGCATTGTGACCGAGGTCCTCGAACACAACAATGTCTGCGGTCTCGCCGGCTTCGTTTGCTGACGGGTTGGAGCTCGGCTCTTCAGAGTATGTCGGACATTGCGACTCCCAGAAAGCTGCGGTTGCTCGGCTGACCAAGCCTGGGTCCTCCGGCACCTGACAATATATATCATTTAGTTTGGTGATACACTAATATATCATTGTAAAATTTCTCATTTTCAGATAATGTAGTATATATCTATACTGCCACTTGCCAGTGAACAACTGAACATACCCTATTAGTTGTACCCAGCTCAAGCACACCACCCATAACCGGGATGCAGACGATTAACTGCAGAAAACACGATCCAAGATGCAGTTAGTTGTAGCAGTGAGAAATCTGCAGACTACACAGTATGAAAGTGCCCAGTGCCCCAGTGTAATGTTTCCGACCAGATCAGAAAGCTTGGAAAGCGCTTACCTGAATGGACGCGCTCTGCTTGACCATACGTAGTCAGTTAGGCACACATCATGCAGGTACCGCACACGTAGTTCATGATGATTCAACAAAGATCGCAATCGACTAGTGAAAAACATGCATGAAAGGCAATAATAACAGAAGAATGCAGATCGAGTGGTCTTTCCCGTCAGAACAACTGAGAGAACGTGCATACCTTGGCCAGGAGCGCGCGGGGGAAGGCTTTGCTGTCGGCGAGGTGCGCGTTGCGCAGCCAGACATGCTCGTTGCTCGCAAAACTCCTGCCCGGCAACCTGTGGCAGCACAAAAAAAAAAAATCATTGGTACTATCAGGGGCGCATCAGCTATATATGTTTGCTGTATGGATCAAGCAGTAATCGCTACCCTTGGCCAGGCCGGAAGGCGTAGGTCATGCAGATCACGTAGTACCACTCGGTGTCACCGAGGTCCTCCGGCGACAGCGAGCCGACCGGCCGTGCCGGCGCTGCGCGACGGTCGCACTCGCCGGAGAGGAGGGCCTCGTACAGCTGCCGGAGCTGTTCGCTCCTCTGCATGACGAGCTGGTCAGCTGTCAGCTTCACAGAGTTGGAGATCTTCCTCGTCTTTACCTCGCCGTTGTAGAACCCATCCGTCCACGTCAGCATCCTGCAACTATGTTTTCCCTTAAAAGCAAGATCAATATAAAGCCAAATGCTTAACTATATATAAGTTAAGTTATCAGAGTCAAGTTATTAGACAATACTTATCTTCTATATGTCTATAAAAAATTGTCTTTATTATTATTATTTGGTACCATGTCTCACACTAGCTATATATGGGTGGCGCCAGCAAGGTATTCTAGGTAAATCGTGCGGGCAGAAAGGCCCCTAAACACCCACATGAGGAATAAAGAATATCTTCGCAAATGAATTACTTGACGTCATGAGCTCTAAGCACACATTAGCACTAATGGTGCATGCATGCATGTGGAGAGCATACGGGGTCAACATCGACATGGAGTCCTGAGTCGCTTAGAGACAAGCGTGTGGTCGTCCGTGGCCATGCTACAAGGCAATGAGCTTGTGCGAGACGTCTATGCCACAAACCCTAAACCATAAACCCTAGGTCCACCACTGTCTAGGTTCCCGTTAATCCTGTGCTTAGCTTGTTTTACTGAGTTGAGAGCTAAGTTTTTCCCTCTCTTCTCCATATCAGTAGAAATGCTTACTAACATGGCTATAAAACAAGTACTGTACTTGTTATAAATAGTTATTATATAGTTCTAACTTTGAGGCAGAAATTTCTACTGTAGCATATGTAGATATGTCATATGTGTTGAAAGCTTAAGATCCTAAAATTTTCTTTGTCATGACTCTTACTCTTCAGTTTCTTCATGACACTGTAGCAAAAGTTTTTTCCCCCTCTCCATTCCACCCAAAACGAACTAGCAAGCAGGAGAAACCGGTGAAGCCGGGTCAGATGGGCTTCATTGGTTCTTCTACAGTAGTACTATAGCACGCTACAATGCATATAAGCGAAGCCCCAGGCTCACCCAAAAGACCCAAAAATAATAAGTTTTTTTACCCATTAATTGGAAGTCCAAGAGTCAAATGCATCTGTCTTTCGTTGTCCCCTTTAATACAAAATTTGGGTGAAAATGATAATCTCATGTATATGAGTTTTTTTTAACGTTTCATTTGTCAGCCTAGAAATTTTTGTTTCATGCAACGCTGCAACATAATTTCTTCTTAGCACCTACTCTCTCTCCTTCCCATTAACTCAAGCATGAGAATTTATAAGGAATGAAAAATGTGTGATTCACAATGAAACGAAAAGAGAAGAGAAACATGTATAGAGATGTATTAGAAAAAAGAAAATTGTATATTGTGGAGCGAGAATGACAAATAATATAAGACAACCTTTTTTTTGCGGCTCTAATAATATAAGGCAACCTTAAAAGCCTAGAATTACTCTTATTGTAGAGATTTTATATCTTTCCCTAATATATAATTATAAAAATGTCAGTCCACCAGGTATCTTTCTTTCTGCTTATCTAGTCCATACAGGCTTCAGTGCACAATATTTTTCCTTCAACTCCGATCTCTACTTGGATTATGGTTTTCAAAGTCGATCCTGTTCAGTTTGAAAATTATCTCTATCTATCTACACCTCCGAACCATGCTCGAAATGGTAAAAAAAATCAAATCGGAAAAATGATGCCGCTTAGCCTACCTACAACTTTGCACGACCAACAGGGAACACGTCGGGATTTACCATGGGCAATTGGGCATGCAATAACTACAAAAAGGAAAAGGCCAAAAATCAAAGAGCAGACCATAATTTAAAAACTGTGCGTAAAGAAGAAAACATCTTTTATTATAAATTATAAACTTTAATTAAAATTATTCCTTTTGAATAACTAATATATACAATTCGGAAAGCAAATAAAAAATTACACAAACGATGGTGATAGTAACAAATAATTGTTAAATAGCTAGAAAATATTAATAACAAAAGAAAAACGCATGACCACTATGTCATGGCGGTCAAAGGCAAGAGGATGCGCGCAAGGCTAGCCATGCGTGTCTGCCTCTACCACTCATGTTGGATGGTGATATCAACACTAGCCAAATCAAGCAATGCCAGCTTTCGTTGCCAGTGCAAATGACCATTGTGTATGGAGGGCACGTACTATCAAGTTATTTTTTCCCGTTATAATACATGGACATGATTCTATCTTTAATAATTTTCTCATCGTTGATTTGTATTCCTTATTGATTAATTGTGTGCTATTGGTCTCAACTTTAACAAAAATTGCACCACGAACGAGCTATTGATGACTTAAACAAAAGAAAATATCTCGAGTCAAAATCAAGGAGTCAAGAATATGCAAGAGAGAAGGACGTGACTTATGATGGGTAGCATTACTGTGAGATTGAATAGGGGTCTTAAATCTTACATGTGAGATCATGGATGATGGTGGACTCATATAGCATGACATTTAGATCGAACGATTGTTATAGAAGAAGAGTAAGATCACGTATGACGTAGGGCTCATGTTGCACGGCGTACAGATCGAACGATTATTATAGAAGGAGAAACCCAAAAAACTCATTTGTTATAGTGTGCTGATATGTTTTTTAGCATAATGTTGAGTGCAATAAAAATATAATGATGTAAATGAAAAATTGTTGTTTTCAAGATAAAATAAGACATGGATGTTAAACTATAGATGATGCTATACCTTTTCACCCATTGCAACACACGGACACTTCTGCTAATTTAGAATAAAATACTTATTCCGACAGATACATAGCGTTTCTCTTTTTTACCACATGGTAAGACAGATCTGTAATGTGAGATGTGCATCTGTCAGCTTTACAACAGGAGTCTCTCTATTACTTTAACCTAAATATTAAATACAGATCTATGAGTTATTATATATATGATATACTACTACATCACACATATTTTATTTTTTAGTTAGTATAATTTTGAAATATAAACATTTGATCAAATTTTTGTAGATTTTAACAAGCTTATACGGACATCAACATTTAAATTTTGTTTCGTTGATATTCAGTAATTTCACTAAAGAAGAACAGATCAAATCGTTGTTAGATCATCCTTAGTGGGAGTTTTATGACACAGTTTTCAACGTATCCATAGTTTGAAAATTGTGCATAAGAGTTTCATCTCTATGAAAATCTCTCTACTCCCATAAAACTCTTATCATCTCTCTTCATTAATATGGTGCTACATCAGCATATTTAGTGCCTATAAAACTCTATTAAAACCCTATTGAGATTGACCTTATTTACTAGAAAGCCTACGTCACTGACGAATTTTCTTGGATAGACAGAATCGTAAGGGCACTCACAATGCAAGACTCTATCACATAGTCCAAGACACTTAATTACATATTATTTATGGTATTTTGCTGATGTGGCAGCATATTTATTGAAGAAAGAAGTAGAAAAAATAAGACTCTAAGTCTTATTTAGACTCCAAGTCCACATTGTTCGAGGTAATAAATAACTTTAGACTCTATAATAGAGTCTGCATTGTGAGTGCCCTAATAAATGGCTTAACTAGTTTCCAGTTGCCCAACACTTTAGTCTAGTCTGTGATCTAATTTAAACTAAAGCTTTGCTGCTGAACTCTTAAATAACTGTGACATCGAATATGGTTGCGATTACATGTTACCTCACAGGCTGTAATATGTGAAATATATTTATTTATTTTATAAAACAGGGTTCAATGAGGGAACTTTCAGATTAGAAAATCTTTCTTTAGATCTAATTGATACATACTCCTGTCCCAAAATAAGTGTCATTATTTGGTTTCCAAGAAGTCAAAAAGTTCAGTTTAACTTTGACCAAATATATAAGAAAATATTAGTACTTATAATATATAATTAGTATCATTATATAGATGTGTTGATTCTATTTTCATAACAAAATTATTTGAAGATACAATAATGCAAATATTTTCTACAAACCTAATCAAATTTAAGAAAATTTGACTGACATGAATACCTTAACGTTGGATGAAAAGTACATGAATTGTTATAATGTTAGGTATGGCAAATATTTTTATTGGAGACTTTAATTTAATTAGACGTGACATATATTTGAGGCTTGCTGCTTGTAACATGTATTCATGTACCCTAAAGTGATTAACGTGACATGTTTGTATATTTTGATGACCATTTTGCACGTACGTTAAGATATGCACTTTCACCTAATAATAAGCGTTGTTTAATTTTATGCAAATTTCATGTACGTGCTGCAGTACTTGATGAAGCTTCTAAAAGACATGGTAGCTTGTAACACCCTAAAATTTGCTCCTTTCAAAATAGATGAAAATCGATTTAGTTTTGTATTTTTTTTGTGCTCATGAAAATATAGGAAAAAAATAATATTTTTCATTAGATTAAAGTTTATCATAAGGCTTAGCAACATGGTTGTGTATACATGCTGATGCATATGATTTTGGGTGATGTCTGCTTATTGCTCCTTTGTGTGTTGATAGTAAGAAAAATATTTAAAATACATTTAGTAGATCGATATTCCTTATTCGACACGTATTTATCTTTTTCTACAATCAAATTCCTTGTCTCTTAGCTCAAGATTTCGGTCAGGGTCTCTCAGAATCTTTTCTTTCAAACCTAAGTCATTCGTTTGAGTTTCTCGTCCATTAAGCAATATCTACAAACTTCTCGGGTATTTTTCTAGCCTTTTCTATGAGCATAAATCTAATTTTAGATGCCCCAAATTATCTCATCATAAGCTCCAAATACTTTATTTGGATTCCTCATGTTCTATAATATCTCTGAGAATTTTTCCCAAATTTTCGAAGCTTTCGGAGTATTTTTCGTGGCTTAACTACTAATTATGAACTTTTCTAGAATTATTTTATCCATGAAAATAATTAATTTCGAAAATAATAATTTCTTCATTTTACTCAAATCCAACGTCATCATGATTCAAAGACCAAATGTTTTATTTACTAATGGGCTTTAATAATTAATTAGGCCTATTAGTAAAGATGGAGATTTCAACATCAATTAGTACCATATTGCTAATTGATGTGGATGTGACGAGTTTTTCTCCCTATATATGTACCAACTTTTTGGGTTAAGCACACACCAAAACTACCATGAGGGAAGCCCCAGGTTTAGGAATCCCTAGGTAGTAAATCAATTTTTCTTCCCCTCTTTATCATCCCAGCATTGCTGATCCATCTACTATCGCTATTCTTATCACGGAGGTGGAGAATCGTTTGAGCAGCAGGTCTGGTCATCAACGCCTGCTGTCTTCTTTGGTGCTTCTCTGTTGTTGGTAAGGAACCGTGCATAACCTTGCTTTTAGTTCACGCATCTATCCTAATTCAAGCATAATCCTCATCAGCTGACTACACTAGATATCTATTTGAGCAGTCGCTGCATCTTACCATCCTGCAATCCAAAGCCAAACCAGTGGAAGGACTCAAGCCAGCTTGCTCCGTTGCATGCCACAAGTGACATAATGATTAATGGTCAGCCCAACCTCCTTTCCAATTCAGTGATAATCACGTCACATGTTTCTGAGTTAAATAAATTAGCTACTAATTTGATTAGTGTGCATGCTACCACTTTTCTAAATTAAAAGCAAACATAGGTTCTGCGCCATGATATTTTATAAGCAAACATTAATATGATCTCCCTTGATTAAAATAAATTAAGCTTGTGACTATTTCTTTTGTAATATAAAACTCTCGACGGTAATATTATTTAGTGTGTATTAATTTACATTTTCAAAAAAAATAAAATTAGTTTTATCTCGATTTTGTAACTCAAATATAATTTAACTTAATCTAGGTATTTCTATGAAGTATTTCCAAATGAACCCGCTCCAAAGCGTCTATCTGGTTTATGCTATTTGTTTCCGAACCGGCCCAGCACTAATCGCTCAGGAAATTACAAGTTTGCCACTGATTTTCTTTTGGTCATAAAATATTCATTTTAATTCCGTTTTGACCCATTCAAATTGCGTTAGACTCGTCTTTGAAATATCTACATGTTAGTAACACTGTTTTCTCAGTTTGAAACTTTATAATTTCGTGACTTTAATTAATTATTTTTCTATATAAATCTTAGAAAATTCATAAATTTTCCGTTTTAGCTTCGATTTTCGTGATATTTACGTTCGTGTGATCGTAGTGGTGTGTAGAATCTTTTTATAAACTTTTCATACTATTTTTATATGATTGGTGTACTGTTCTAATTGTAGCCTTGTTTGCTTCGTGTATGTTTGTTGCCGTATGTTTGTGATCGATGATCGGAATTAGTCGGTGAGCAATTCGTGGTGATCAAGAGTGCTTCAGTGATCAAGATCAGCAAGAGCATTTGGTTTAAGGCAAGTATAACATTTGGATTTTAATTCTGTGACCATGATCCTGTGACTATATTAATGTTAAGTAATAAATGATAAAAATGACTTTTTAGCAACTTGATGATTTGTCTGTACGTGATCACCCGGGACAACAGTGCAACCATGAGGGCTATAATGGCTCTGGCTTTAGCTCAGTATGAAGACCTTTTCTAGCTTGTTAGAGGTTACCCGAAAGGGCGGAGGGGCTGAACCGTTTTGGGTATAGTGCGAGCCCCTGTCCTTATGTGTATAGGCTGCGCGTCATTGTGCCATTTGGAAGGGGGGTATCTATATCTGCGCGCAAAGAAAACCTTGCGGCCCTAACATGTTAGACGAACTTTTGAAAGGCTTCATAGTGATCCCTGCCGACCTTCCTTGGAAGTGGGTTAAGAGGCTGATCACCTCGGGCGAAAGGGTAAATCATGACTCATGGGTAAAGATGTACAACCTCTGCAGAGTGTTAAAACTAGTATACTAGCCGAGCTCACGGTCAGGAGCGGCCTTGGGGACATCTACATTAAGGGTGATGATTCCTGTGTGTTAAAATACTCATTATTTATTGTTTAATGCTTTACATTATTTATGTCACATTGATCATGAGATTGTGGGATATATACAATCTAGTTGCTATACTTGTGGAGTTCGACATGGACTCACTCTTGCTATTTCCCCCACACCTCAGGAGAAGTTTTGGGCTTGTGATCAACCAGTCAGTTGGATCCTGTAGAGGGAAGTTAATACCCGAAGTTTGGAGTTGTCTGTCCGCTGTTTGATATCAAAGGTTATATCTTTTATACTAAGTACGTTATATATTTATGCATTGTCTTTTGATATTACCCCTTATTTGTAGCTATATGTGAGATTTGACTTCTAAGACTCACATATGGTGTATATCTGATTTTATCCTTAAAATCGGGTATTACATAGCTCATGAACTCATAGTATGATATTGATGGAGGATATATACCTGTAGATGTATATGCGTACATAAAACCACAATACGATATTGGTAGGCAAAGAACATACTTGCATGGACGAATTATATAATGTGGCTAAACTTATATTCAAGAGAATATTTCTGAGATGGATGAAAATTCTTCAACATGAGGATAAAAAAAACACTAGAGCATGCAGGACCGGTTGGGAAACCGGGACTAATTAAATGGGTTTCCCATATGACATTACGAATCCAGGACTAAAGGGTCCCCTTTAGTTCTGGTTACAGGAACTAGGACTAAAAGTGGATCTTTAGTCCTAGTTGCTATTATTAACCGGGACTAAATAGAATGAGTATGTTTTATTTTCTCCCATTGCAACCGGCATGTTTGCTAGCTAGTCAAGTAACTAATTCAAAAAATCTAAGAGCATCTCTAAGAGTTCTTTAAATCTCTTTCTCAATCCTTGGTTTTTAGCAAGATGAGAAAAAACCCCTCTCCAACAACTCTTAGTCCATCCTCCTAATCTTTTAGAACTTGGAAAAGTCACCATGTTCCGTGTAAAGTTACATGCTTCCGAGTCGCGTATATCTTTTCTCTTCCGTGCGTTTTTGTCGGTCAATCTAAAGGTGAAAGAGCGTAAAAAGAATAAAGAGTAAAAAAGGGTTCCACGATGCAAATGTATAAAAGTGAAAGAATATATAAAAGTGGTTAGGATAATTTAGAAATAGTATATGATTCTGGATGTAAATTGTCTCCTATATTTTAGGAGTGAATTATTAGAAACTCTTGAAGATGGCCTTCTTTATCCTTTCAATATTTTTTAGGAGTTGTAAAACTTCATGTTTTTATAAAAAAAATTTAGTACTTTTGGAGATGCTCTAGGTAAATCAATGCAAATGTATAAAAGTGAAAGAATATATAAAAGTGGTTAGGATAATTTAGAAATAGTATATGATTCTTGATGTAAATTGTCTCCTATATTTTAGGAGTGAATTATTAGAAACTCTTGAAGATGGCCTTCTTTATCCTTTCAATATTTTTTAAGAGTTGTAAACTTCATGTTTTTATAAAAAATATTAGTACTTTTGGAGATGCTCTAAGTAAATCAATGGCTCGGATTTATTTCGGATATTACCTAGGTAACAGGAGTATATCTAGTTTCGGCTCAAAACTTATGTGATATTACAATTGGAAAGATACAAGTTTCCCAGTTTGGTAATGATGGTAACACAACACTGCATAGCTTAGAGAAGACACACTAAAAGAATTGGATGTAAAACAAAGGAGATTGAAGAGTAACAAGGTTTCATTATTCAGTATAACTAAATTGGATGCAAAACTTGGCGAACACCGTCCTCGCAAACTAAAAAAATTAACCATTTTTGTGCGAAAAAAAGGATAAGTAAATGACTACAATCGCATCACCGGCCGGATCCGAGTTTCTTTATTTAATGTATGTATGCGCTGGGATATAATAATAAAGCTGATAAAAGCTCATGCAACTGATGTGGCGATCATTATCCAAGTTCGTTGCAGAAAACTGCCAACGAAATAGGAATCAACTGTATATTATTTACACTTTACCCTGGTTGAGTGCTTGAAATGGACCAGAAGAGGGCATAGGTCCAGTTGATGCTCCTCGCGGCTGCAGCGAGCTGGTTCCTCAACTGCCTCTCTGCAGGCTGCTGCAGTTCTTGCTGAACCAGGGAAGCTGATAGTGCCATATCGCACGCCTTACTGCACGCAGAAGCCAGATGCGTTACAATAAGCGACGACGAAGAAGCTAACTAAGATCGAATATAATACCAGCAGCTCGTGCAATTGGCAAGTAACCATTTCCCATTTCATACCTGATACTGTAGACTATATATGTGAAGGAACCACGCACAAAGAGAGCACCAGCTCGATTCTAGCTGAAAGTAGCTGGAGAAGCAGCAGAACGATATATATATAGATGCAAAAGCTTTCATGCAGCGGTGGACAAGATCGAATCAGAGGAGCTCCGGGAATGAACGCCTATATATATTCTATCAAGACCTTGTTGGCAATGGCGTATGTACCTTGGAATCCAAGATGGGTATATGTGGAGCTCCAAGTGACCGAGCAAGTCCGTAACGCGCAAGAAGTATTATATAGCACTAGCTAGCGCCCCAGCCTGTAGCAGCGCATTTAGTAAGGAGTGTATGTTAGAAATAAAAGCAATTTAGCGATGTATAAATTAATTCTGATAATAAGAAAAAGACTAACAACATGTATGACAGATATATGAATCGAAACTACCACTACGATTTGAATCAAGTTCATGGGATCTAGTGCTAGCAACGGCGAACACTGGGCGCAGTGGGAAGAAGACGTCCAGCGAGCAGTCACAACGGCGCTTCCCAAAAACCTGATATGCCCCCTACCCCGTGCTGAGACGCGAGAAGACGTAGGCTTCGGAGCGCAGTAGTGTGGCGAGAAGGAGATGAATCTCTCGGTATAAAGGACGACGTCTCACCTCATATTTATACACGCGTCGCACGCAACAAATAGGCAAGCAATCAATCACCGTATTATGGAAACTTTACCTGCCGTTTACGCACTTGCCATAATATAAGAATAATTGCTTACCAAATAGGTCAGCGCAATCTCCTCCATGCATGCCCGCAAGGGTTGAAGCGGGAAATCGCCGGACCATTCACGCGCATGTCGTGCATATGAGCGCGCATGTGCGTGTAGTTCTTCCTTTTTCTCTCCCAATTGCTTCAACAAGATGGAGATAGCTCAACTTTTTAAGTTGGTCTCACTCCACTTGAAGTAGCAAGGTCGGACTAAAGTTCCCCACCTTTCTATATACATGCATGTATGAGTGAGCCTTTGGAATTTTATTTGGAATTATTTGGCTCAAGACCCAAAACATCTAACAGTGTATATAACGTCTTTTATGGAATGATGATGCAACGAAAGGAGTTGGAGTTCTCTACTTCTACTTGCCTTGCAAAACGAGGGAGGATCGTATGCTAGGACGACGACCTTGGAGCGGCGAAAGTGTCTTTAGAGACTTCCCCTTGTTTGGACTTTGGACACTCATGTCATGTCCGCGTCAGTGGTCACACTGTTTGGTAAGGTCTCTCTTTCTCGTATAAGATTTTGAAGTAGCAAATGTATCCGTCAATTAATATGTGTAATTATATATGAATCAGACTTCGTATCATCAAGAAACCCATTGCAAATATGTTGTAAACTTAAATATTTTTCTCTAAACATGATGCAAACTTTTTTGTGAACCGTGTATGGCTTTGCTTTTGCTTGATCACTACCGGAGATATGTTGTTTGCCGACTGTCGCATGCTTTGTCTAGTGTTATTTATCGGACACTCGTTTTGCCGAGTGTTGTTCTCGGCAAAGGATAGCACACAGCAAATTAGTGGTTTGCCTAGTGTCCGACACTAGGCAAACCATGACACTCGGCATCGATGGTTTGCCTAGTGCCAGACATTTGACACTCAGCAAATCAACCGTTTGCCGAGTGTCTAGGCCAGGACACTAGGCAAACTGGGTATTTTGCCGAGTGTCTAGTCTAGGACACTAGGCAAACCTTGTGGCTTTGCAAACCTGGTACTTTTTCTAGTGTCCCAGACGGAACACTCAGCAAACCGCCTTACACCGTTAGTTTGGCCGTCACGGCTACTTTTGTTTGTCGAGTGTTAAATGAGCACTCGGCAAAGGCTTTGCCTAGTGCCCGGTAAAAGACACTCGGCAAAGCCTACTTTGCCATCAACTTTTTTGCCGTCTCGGCTTTGCCGAGTGTAGCACTCGATAAATGGTTTGCCAAGTGTTTTTTGTTGTTTGCCGAGTGCCGTAGACACTAGATAAAACGTGTGATTCCAATAGGGTGATCTTGGATGAAGACCGCATAGGGCTATATGGATACTACACTAGGATGACTAAGCGTACTAGGGTTTAGATTGAGTGCGGTCGATATGGATAACAACTTAGTCTAAACACTCGGACGACTGAGGATGACAATGCATTACTTTCATGTATTACTTTAATTTCATGCATTACTTTCTTGTTTTACCTAGAGAGTAAAAAACACTCGGACCTGAGTAAAATATATCACGTCTAAACTAGAGAGTGGTATTTAGTAAAGCTAAAATATAATTAGTGGCATAATAGCAGATAAATTGGCAATAGCATAGTGGTAGGTCCTACGAAAAACATATAATTAAAACCATGTAGCTAGCTTAGCGCTTTGCTTGTTAAGTGCAAGTTTCTTTATTTGATGATTAGGTTTACTAAGTGCACTTAACAAGCACTACCTGGGCGGAGCCTGGGGCCAACCTGGGCGCCCCACTTTGCATGGATAAATTTCTCTATAAGGAGAGTGGTGTTATCTTGCCTATGTGCATGTATATATATGCGCACTAGACACTGTATCACTGCATGACTATAGTTAGCTAAATGCCTACATGCATCACCCACGTCATTATTAAACATCCATTAATTAACCTTTAATTTTAATCTAGCTTCCGTGTGATTATGTTATATTTCAACGCATTACGTTTCACAAAAAGAAAATTCAACGCATGACTACTATGATTTAATTAGCATTCGCGCGTCTAGCTACCTCATCTGGCCTTCATGTTGTACGTTGTTTCCTTTATTAATTTAGAAACAAATGCGTGACCATATTTCAGTTATTCTATTACTTTAATACGTCCATTGGTTGTCTTCTTCTAAAACTTCATTCAAGCACACACATGAAGTGACAATTACCAGTAGTTTATCTTGCAGCCTCATACTCATCAGGTACTTTTTCTTTTACGATCGTGCCGAGGCATGTTTCTTTCATTATACAGGAGGAAGAAATAGGCGGGAAATGTTTTCTACAGGCGGCTCATAAGGAACCGCATGTGGAATTGGCCCAATTCTACTAGCCTTCAGCGTAGGCGGTGCTGAAAAACGCAAGTAGAAATAGGTTACCAGTCGTCGGTATAGTATGCCCTGTACTAGTGTATACTCCTATAAAGTTAAATCTATTTCTTTTAACATGCAGACTGTCAACCAAACAACTCACTATTGCATACAATTAAAAATCCACTAGCCTATACATTATACTATCTACGTCAACAAATCACTATATTTTTCACAATATGCAATCTGTTCAACTAAACAATATACTATTACACACAACTAAAATCTATTAACAATATAATTATAATGTCTACGTTAGAAAGCATCATCATGTCATATCACATATAATAAGAGAAAATTAAAAAACTGACGACGACCCTGCCTACCAAAGGGTACTACGGGGACCAATCGTGTTGCGTAGTACTAGTAGGGTACTTTTCACCGATCTCTCTCTAATGCTTCATGGTCACAACGAACACGTGGCACGACGTACACGTGCACAAGCTAAGGCAGGAGGAAACGCTCACTCAACAACCGTCGGGTCTATCTCGGTACGGTCGCGGTAGGTCTCCCATGCATGTTAGGGTTTGTTTTGTCGCTTCTATTTTTTTTAACACCTATCATCTCGACGTATATATGAAGTACATAATATAAATTATTTACGGAACTAAAAACATAATAAGAGAGAATAATTTGTTAGATGAAATTTTTAAACGTAATTATCAAATAAAATAAAAATACTATAGTATTTATTAAACTTTAACATCCAACCAAACACTTCGTACCTAATAGCATCTCAGTTTTATAGGTTTGTAGTTTCATCCGGATGGAGATTCTTCTTCCCCGAAGCCGTACCGAGGTTGTCATTGATAGACTTACATAATCTTAGTAGTAGATCAGCACTGGGTTCGATTCCTCTGCGTCATGGACGTCGAGGATGTGGCGCTTCCTGTCGCTAACAACACTACCCTCGAGACCGGATTAGGGTTTTGGATAGTGGGATATGGTGGCTGTCAACCTCGTGCCGCTAGCCCCAACCTCCACTTTCTCTTTATATATGCTGCGCGATAGGGGCCCACCAGCCAAGTTATTGGGCTGGACGCCCCCGATTAGGGCGTGGTCAAGGGTCTGGCCCAGTCTTTAGACTTGGACTGGCGGAGGTCAACCTAACATTCTCCTCCTTGATCTCAACTATTACTTTAACCTTTAAACTTTGACTTTAACACTTTTCTCTTTACCCGTCCATTACAGAATAGTGCATAGAGCATGTTACATCATCACGGTCTTTCGCCGATAGACTTGACAGTTACAATACATGTCTCTGATTTGAAATAGTAACTTTAACTTTGGGCCCTTTATTGTCCGGAAATCATAGGCTTTCCTATAAATCCATATCGACCGTGTGTTCTCTGAACATACTAGGTGTTAAGCCTTTGGTAAGTGGATCCGTGAGCACTCACTTAATACTTCTAATATGATTCCAGACTATCTCCTTTACAACGTGTAACTTTTTGTCAATGTGTTTGGTAGCACACTTGACCCGTTGTCATAGGAGTGAAATACTTAAATGGTTATTGTTGTTGACAACCATTATCGATTCTGGGTATAGGTTTTCTTAACCATTTCGCCTGCCTTTTAAGCCTCACAACAAGTTATACTATAGGTATGCATTAGTGATGGCACCATAATTGTTTCTTTGGAGCTTTTCCACAATAAAACTCCAACTGGGAGTGTTAGCTACTATGTGGGTTTCACTAAACATCTTGCCTAAATTTAACATTTGTACCCACAACTATTTGAGAGTACTTGTTCTTTCTTACTCACCATGAGGCCTATAAATCCTTGCATCATTGCAAGACATTCTCAACTCCATTCCAGTGATCTATATCTGGATTAGACTTTTGCCAAAATATCCCGGATACATGAACTATGTTAGGGTAAGATCTTATTCATACAATTATTAAGCTTCCAACAGCTGAAGCACATTGGACGTCCATTTGTTCTTTCTTATATTGATTCTTGGAACACAAAGGTTCTCAAAACTCTTACCCTTGACCATAGGATCAGACATACGTTTACATGTATGCATGCTTTGTTTCTTCACAATCTTTTCTAAGCATGCCTTTGCAACATCTTTAATACCCCTTTTCTTTTATCTCGTGAGTTCTAGTTTCTAGAATGGAAGACACTTTACCGAGATTATTCTTATTGAAACTTGAGGACAATGACTTCTTTACTGTAGACCAACATCACTACCAATAAGTAAGATTTCATTCACATATAGGATCAGGAAAATCGATTTTCCATTCTTAGACTTTGCATAAATGCTATTGTCCTTCTCATTATCTTTAAAACACAAACTTTCTCATTAACCTTTTAACTTTAAGTACTATTATCTAGAGCCTTGCTCTAAATCAAAATTAGATTACTTTAGGTGGCATCCCTTATGTTCTTTACTGCCATGACAGAACCAATGGTTTGTGTCATGTATGCTTTTCGTATAAATCCCCATTAAGGAATATCATCTTTACATACATCTGTGGTAACTCTGAATCCTAGTGTGCCACTAACACTCATTGTAACCTATTCATAACACTCATTGTAACCTAATCATTCCTTTTGCCATAAATCATGCTATATATTTCTATATTTCCTTTGGAGTCACACTTTATCTTTTAGACCTATTACAAGCTACTATTTTAGCTCCACTAGAAACTTCTTCTAAGTCTCAAACATGGTTGGTACTCATCTCTTTCATCTCATCCTCCATAGCTATTTGCCATTTAGATGAGTGAATGCTTCTCATGACTTATTCAAATGAGATGGGATCATTCTCTATTTGAATTTCTTTACTAGCGTATACTTTATAGTAAATACTGACTTTTCTAACGAGCACTTCTTTCATGTGGGACTGTTGTTGCTCTTTCATTGCCAAGTGGCAATTGATTCAATTGGCTCCTGTATTTCAAGATCCTTATTTACATTGTACATCTTCTTTGAAGAGCCAACAACAGGTGTTGTACAAATCATACAACATCAACATGGTATTAAGCAATTTATCGATCTTGAATCATTGGAGTGAGCACGTATACTCATTTCTCTTTAAGTCTTAGATCGGTACATACCATGCTCCCCTAGATTACACCATCTTTAAGCTTTCTTATTTGGATTTAATCTGTTGAAACTTCATATGATGCTTTAAGCACCATCTTTGTACTTTGTCTACTTAGGGGTATCATTGTTTTGACCGTTTGTTGACGGTCGATAATGTCAACTTTTATTAGAACTTTAGACACAAGGGAACACATGAATACACACTAGTCTAGGGTTTTAACTGACAATTTCCACGAGTTTTGGTGATTCTACATTTTCTAGGGTTTATTTCACAGAGAGCTGAAAAGAGGGATTCGAGTGCATATTTACCACGAAACTCATCCATGGCGGAATACATCACAAGAAGACTTAGGAAGGGTCTAGAAGACACCCGAAGGAATGAGACCCGCAGAGGAAACAAGGTGGGGCCGGCCGGCCCCACCCTAGGGCCAGTCGGCACCCTGTTTCACCTGATGCCCGCCGCCTTCTGGAGTCTTCCTCCTACGACTCCTTGAAAGCCAAGCAAAGTATCCCTTCGTCGATTTTAAGTCGGTTTGATCCAACAGTGCACACAAGATGAAGACGCCTTCTAGATCTTACCAAGAGTTATAAGGAATCCCTTGATTTGTCTTCTCAAGAGTCCTTTCTTATATTTAAAAAACAAGAGTTTATGCTCAAAAGATTTGCTCTGGCTATTTCTAAACTCCCCAAAAGAAGAAAAGGATTTATTATCTAAACTAAATACAAAGTCTTGATAACTAAAATACAATCACATCATTCTTAAGATTTAGCTATCAATCCTAAATCTTTAAAATTCCACTTTAATGATTTAGACTTTCAGTTAGCCAAGATGCTCATAAATTAATGCATATCAGATCTTCTTAGAAGAGTATCTGGGAAAAGCATCATCAACTTCCTTTCCTTCCTAAAAAGACACTGACAAGAATTCAAGAATGACATGCCAAGTAATGCCATAGAAGGAGAGCCAAGCCACTTAGAAATAAATTCTATCTTCTCCCCTTCTATGCCCATATTAAATGTCTTTGAACCCATCTCTAAACTCATCCTTGACCCCAATAAATCTTTTTATGCTTCTTCTACTAAACTTCATAATGACCCTAGAAATCCATCAAGACATCCTAAGAATAGGAGTCATGAAAATTATAGGAATACCCTTGAAGAGAAACAACAATATTAAGAACGCGTAGAACATATTAGAAATACATATTCTATTGTCAAAGAATGGATGGAAGAAGATGAAGTTTTAGCACTAGCATCTAAACTTGGTCTGAATTCAAATGTTGAGCTTAAATCAATTTCTTTGATAAACATAACTCACCCAAGTTTAGAAGAAAGCTTTAGACGAGACCAACCTTAGGGACATCAATTCATGGGAAATCCTAGAAAATAAAATATCTAATAAATGTCATAGGCATGAAATAATAGAGACAAACTTATTGCCTATATACAACCATAAGAGACACCCTTGGAGTTTGAAAAGGGAGATCATATTGTCAAGCATGTGAATTATTTCATTAAACACCCTATCAGACCCATGCTCATATGAGAAATCTCCTAGATCAATTAGTCTCAAATATTATCACACACGAGATCCTCAACCCCCTTATTCTACCTATTCATAAAATCATTAAGAGGGTGCTTGTAGATGCATATGTTTATCATAAATATTATAGATCTCGTTGTAATCTAGATATAGGTGCACAAAGGCTAATGTTCTAGAGGAAACCACCTCAATCAACTCAAATTATAATAATCAGAAGGTTTTCCCAAGAACAACTTTGTATTCTAAAATAACCACTCTTAAAAAATAAATTAAGCTTGCACCTATAGAATAGAAATATAATTGTCAATATTCTTGTCACTAACCATTTCAGGTTTGAAGTGAGAAAATTAATAATGGCAGCACCAAGTATCACTAACCTATCATTATGCAATTTTGAATTACATCCACTCAAGCTTACATTTACTTTGCAAAAGTCTAGCTTGGGGGAATGGCCTTATTTAGAAAATCTTATGTTGCTAATATTGGTTGTTTTGGTCTTTATTCAATTTGTTAATCATGCTCTTTCATCTCCATTTGAATAACACTCTATAAACTCTCATGTTACCTTTGTTTGCTATAGTATCCTTAAGGTTTGGAGTATTTTCATACACCTTTTGAATTAGGCATGGTGCTTAGTTTAAACCGTTTTCTTGAGTCATAATTAGACAAGGTGTTTAGTTTGATTTTTTGAACTCAGAGGTGTGTTGATTTTACTTTCAAGGGCTTTTTGAATTAAGCGTGGTGCTTAGGTTAAAATACCTTCCTAAATTAAAGTAGACGTGGTGTCTAGGTTGATTTTTGAACTAATAATATACTGTAGTAGACATTGGATATTTTGTGGACTAACCTCTGCAGGAAAACTTTTAAATTTAATTTGGGTGAGTCATGAGATAAATTCAAATTAGAGATGAGACAAGGACATGCGGAACTTTAATAACTTTGTAGAAGAAGACACAGTTCATCATGAATAAAAGAACTATGAGTATTAATGATTCATTCACTTTATCTTCTACTACAAATTACTTTGTCTCGAGCCATGTCTGTATAAAACATGATCTATGCTAAAACAATATTAATACTATCTTTTCATTAACATAGATAGAGCAAAATAAAATACTGGACAAGCAACCTATATTTAAAATCTGTATACTCCTTCGGGTATGTGTTGTCCACTAATCTGTTGCGGACATAATAATGAGTGGAGTGAAAAGAGTCAACAGATTAAAGAAGCAAAAGATAACAAAAGAATGAGTGCAACAGAGGAGACAAGATGTCTATGAACAACTCAAGATGCAAGAGGAAGGACCACATGTCATTTACCCTTCATCAGTTAGTGCCATCACGCTCTAATAATGAAGGTAAGTGGTCACTCTCTTCTCTTGATCTTGGCGTGCACATAAGTGAAGACACAAAATTACAACTTAAATTGATTAATTCAATATGTTTTGCTCTTTAAAATTGTTCATGGCACCATTCTCTTCATCTCAGTGTTAACTAAACAAGTTAAAACATTATATTCAATCTTGGAAAGATGATAGTCATACTTATTTCAAAATTTATATAGAGATAGACAATCCTTCCATTGGTTAAGCAATTGCTTTTCTGTCATGTGAATTTAAATGCAACATTAAATGCTTAATCTTTTGATCTTACCACTCATAAATAAATAAATCATGTAACACAATTTTATCTTGTTTAATGTGCCTAAGGGTGGAGAAAAATAAATAAATAAATACATTTGGTTCTGTTGGTGTTTTCCACCAGCAGAGCCCATGAACTTGATCTCTACCTTAGTTTTGCAAATAAGACAACACATGAAGCAAAGTTTATTAATTCTACAAGTGAAAAGTTCTGTGAACATGCACACTGAGCAAGATGCTACCAACTACTATTAAAACTCTCCTTAAACCTGCTAGCCAAATCAAAGAACAAAGGTGACATCATCATCACTAGAGGTATGCAACTAACAAGACTTCCATCTCTCAAGATGGAGAGATACTGTGGCAGAACCTCCTGAATTAAGTGGCCCACATGCACCCATCATTGTCTCCAAGACTTCTGATCGGAGTGCACGAGTTCCAAATGACTCAAGAAGTCTGTCGGGTGTCCTCGGGAAACCCGAATCATCCACGTTACATTCTTTCCAGGAATTCCCTCATTAAGCATTACAGTATTACAACGTTTCATAGATAAGATAAATCAGAGTAAAAGCGGAAAGGTTATATGACATAGATTGAAACTTAAGTCCAAAGGTTACAAACCATAAGTATTTAGTACATAAAAGGTTCGGAACTTTATATTACATAAACCATAAGTCACACAACAAGCTTTACTTGCCCAAGGTCACACAACAGATTCATCATCATCACTCTCCTCCACAAGAGTGAAGAAACAACGACCATCAAAAGGTTGATCAAAAGGTTCACCTGCAACATGGGTTAATAAACCCTGAGTACAAAAGTACTCAACAAGACTTAACCGACTAGAAAGGAGGTGAAGACTCAGGTATGCAGGCTATAAGGATTCAAAGTAAGGCTTTAGCAAGATCAAAACATTTCTTTTGCATAAAAGCTTACTAAGAGTAAAACCTACTTTCAAGTTTTAACTCAAGATCATCATTTATGACTAACCAAATTATTATCAAACTTTCATAAGCAAACCACCTCTTTCTTATACCAAAATTCATTTATTACTACGATGATGGGGTGAGGATTGAGGCTCCATATCCGAGGAAACACGGCGATTCGAATCGATTAAACCCAGCTGGGGATTCAGTACCACACGACATATGTAGAACTTAATCTTGCATATGTCAACCTTTTCTATAGATCCTCCCATACAAGACCGGGTCCAGCGTCACCCGAGAGTACAGTACACCACCATCCTACAGCCAATCTAGATGTTTCCCGGTCATCTCAGATCCGTAAGGTGGGTACACGCTACTCTCGCCATCTCTCCACTCCCAGTACGCGGTTAGCTGTTCTCAAGTATCGGAATAGCTATAGGTAAGGCTTACCATCGCATGTGGGCTGTACTCAAAGGTCTCAATCACAGCAGGCCAACAACGGAACGGTCCTTAATCGACACAGTTGGAGACACTACTTTAAGACTCCATTCTTAAAGCAAGTCCACCGACCGGTCTCAAGTTGAAACATCATTGACCATAAAAGTATTCCACAATAACCCTTCAAACTTTCTCATTTGAAAACCTATCTAATAAGCAGGGCTAAGCATACTAAGTATTTTCATAAAACAGGTATCAAGGTTAATATAGAAATCATCAAGGTGGATAATGCAGCAAATAGGATTCACTCAACTCCTATTCACCTAATGCATCATATTAACTCAAGTGATATAAATAACTTTATGAAAATACAAGGATAGGGTTTAATGTCCGGGGCTTGCCTTGGTGGGAAGGGAAGTCCGACAGCTCAGAAAAACTAGATGGATCCACCAACTCAGAAGCAACCCACTGAGGATCAGATTCCTCTGGAGCGTAGTCTACACGTAAACGTGCATATGCATGATCAAATAGATGCTCATGACATGATAAAGACAGGTTACATGTTCTTGGAGGATAACAACAAACATAACTACCTCGAGTACAACTTACCTTCACGGTATAGAAACAATTAACTTAGCTATCAAAGCATAGATTACTACTAAGCAAGTTTTATCATCTTCATTAAGCAAGGTTGTGTAGTTATCAGACAACAAAGATCATTTATATGAAATAATCCATAACCAGGGAGCATATCATATCATATCATATCAAGTAACCACTGGTTGTCAATCAATCCCAAAGATCAATCAGAACCTAAAATGATTAGGTTTTCTATTTATTTTATATATCATTTTTAAATAACCATTATTATGAAACAGATCACACTTCATTAAACAGATCTAAAATTATTCATGAAGCTAGATAACAGTAACACAAATTCATATGTCAAATTTCATGATTTTTGGATTTATACAGAAAGCTACATAAATCAATAAAGGTTCATTTATCAATTAAAACATGGATTTATTTAACATAGCAAAGGTGCTCAAAACACAAGTTTCATAATTTTTATATTAGCAAAAGGATGATAGCAGTCAACATGTAAAATATCACAGTTAACAGAGCTATAGATTTATTATAGCAAAAATAACAAAAGCAGTTACTGTTTATATCATATAAAAAGAAGAACTCAGGTTTTAGCCCTAACTGGGCTTTCAACCCAGCACTAGCCCAGCTGAGCGGCCCACTTCGCGCGCATAGCGGCCCAGCCGGCCAAACACCCGCACACCCCGGCGTCTTTGCAAAAAGATCCCTCGGCTTATGCTAAACCAATCCGCAGTCCAAACGACTGTTCACACGAGTCAAGAACTTCGCAACCAACCCCCTCCCCTTTCTTATCTTCACAACCGCCAGGTCCCCGACGACTCAGCCGTCCAGAGCTCGGCACAACACGGCGGCGCGGCTTACGCCGGTCAACTCCGGCCACCCTGAACCAAACTGATGCGAGCACGAGCACATGCATGCAATCCGCAACCGAAGGAGATACTTTGCCCCATCTCTACTGCTCCGATGAGGTCCGGCCACGCGCGGCGGCGGACACGGCCACGGCGGCGCTTACGCCGGCGACTAGGAAACAATAACGGCAAAACGGAGAGATTGCAGATGACCAGAAACTCACCCTGAGCGTGCTGACACAGAGAGAAGGAGCGGAGAACAACCAGGTGATACTCGTCCACGCGACCAATGACTCCGGCGGTGAGCTCCGACGAAGAAGATGACGTTCCGGCGACACCTGTGAAGCAACGGAGAAAAGAACGAGCCGATGAGCATATGGGCATCATGACGGATCAGAAACAAGAGAAATAGAGAGCATAGAAGTGCCCGGATGGGCTGACCACGGCGAGCTTGATCACGGTGGCGCTCTGTCGCCGGCGGAAAGGAAAACGATGAATTCCGGTGCTCTGGTGCGAAAGAGAAAAGAAGGGTGGGTTCTGGAGATGCGCAAGGAGGTAACAAAGATATGCCCACGGTGAATTTGGATAAGGATCAACCGTTGCGGTGAATTTTGGATTTGGACGAGGCGGCGTCCTTCGGTGCACCGGTGGCAAAACGACGTTTGTGAGAGCAAGAGAGGACGACACGTCGTGCTCCACTTCTCCAGCAGCTGCTTCCCTTTGCCACGGACTCGATCATGTGTTTGGACGAGGTAAAACGGTGGCCTTGCGCTGGCAAACGCCGATCCAACTCCGGCTGTTCACCGCTATGAACAGGGACTGGAACATCCACCTTTTCCCCATTATGCCCTTTCTGAAATTATGAAATTACTTTGGATTTTTGAATAGAAGATAAAAATATGCCAAAATATCAAATGCTCAGAATAAAATTCTGAACATCTTTTATTTTTGCAACATATACAAAATATGCTTAGATTTTGAATTAGGGTTTGAAAACCAAAAAGAGGCTTAAAGGGGCAAAACTGAATTTCCAAAATTACTTTTGATTTTGTATGAAAACTTGAAAAACGTTATACATCAAAGTTGATCCTTATCACAAATGGAGCAAGTTTGCTTTTTGAAGCATATCCGAATTCTTTTTAGATTTTGAACTATGCAAAAAGGGACCAAATATGATTTTTAAATTATTTAAATTATTTATTTGAATTTCAACCAAATTTGGAATTATAACTCAATGATGACTTGAAACATGTTCAAAATACACCTTTGAGACATAATACCAAGGTTTGGTCCAAAATTTAATTATTAAACAATAAAATTACCAAAGTACCCTTTTAAGCACAAAAACACTAATCACATAACATAAAAGCATAACTATGGTTTCAAATTTAAACACACCTTATCCTCTAAGCACAAGCATGAGAAATTAAACTTATTTTTAGTGAATGTATATTCAGGTTATCAACTCAGATGAAATGCCAGTGCATATGATGACATGCCAGATTTTAGTCTGCTTAACACCAGAGTGTTACAGCTCTTTCCCCCTTAAAGAAATCTCGTCCCGAGATTTAACTTGAAGGCTAACTAATGGAAAAGGAAGTTTGTCAAGCATTTTTATTACCAACCTTTACAAAAACAGGGGTAGATCATAACACTTACAGATTACAAGGATAAGACAGAAGAAAGGAACTCAGGAAAACTTTCTAAGAGAAACTCTTCTGACTCCCATGTGGCTTCATCTTCGGTATGCTGATTCCATTGCACTTTGTAAAATTTGATAGTTCTTCTACGAGTGACTCGATCTTTTTGATCCAGAATCTTGATAGGATACTCTGAATATGTTAGATCAGGCTCTAACTCAATCTCTTCAACATGAATGATATGATCAGGCACTTGAAGACATTTCTTCAACTGAGAGACATGGAACACATTGTGAACTGATAATAACTGTGGTGGTAACTCTAGACGATATGCCACCTTTCCACATCTTTCAAGGATTTGATATGGACCTATATATCGAGGTGCCAACTTTCCTTTTACTCCAAATCGAGTGACTCCTTTCATAGGTGACACTTTGAGATATACATAATCACCGACCTCTAAGATAAGAGATCGACGTCTCTTATCAGCATAACTCTTTTGCCTGGACTGTGCTATCTTCATGTTCTCTCGAATGAGCCTGACTTTCTCTTCAGCTTCTTTGACTAAGTCAACCCCGAAGAGACTATGTTCTCCAGGTTCAGACCAATTTAAAGGTGTTCTGCACCTTCTGCCATATAGAGCTTCAAATGGTGCCATCTTAATGCTTTCTTGATAACTATTATTGTAAGAGAATTCTGCTAAAGGCAAACATTCATCCCACTTCTCTAAATAACTGAGCACACAAGATCTTAACATATCTTCTAAGATCTGATTGACTCTTTCAGTCTGACCCCCAGTCTGTGGATGATACGTTGTACTATGCAGAAGTTTGGTACCCAAAGACTTATGTAAGTGCTTCCAGAAAGCATTTACAAATTGTGTCCCTCTATCAGATACGATAGTCTTTGGAATACCATGTAAACTCACAATTCTGTTAAAGTATATCTTAGCATAGATGGAAGCTCAATACTTCTTTCTTACAGGAATGAAATGGGCTGATTTGGTCAGACGATCAACAATGACCTATATGGAATCAAATCCTTTCGATGTTCTGGGTAGACCCACTATGAAGTCCATACTAATGTCATCCCACTTCCAAGATGGAATTGGCAATGGTTGCAATTCTCCAGCAGACCTAAGATGAACTGCTTTCACTTTTTGACAAGTATCGCATCTAGCCACATAACTAGCAATTTCAAGCTTCATCTTAGTCCACCAGAATCTTTGTTTCAAATCATGATACATCTTATTACTGCCTGGATGGATTGAAAATCTTGTTGCATGAGCTTCATCAAGAATTTGTTTTCTGAGTTCAGGGACTTTTGGAACTACTAAACGATCCTTGAACCAAATCACTCCAGCTTCATCTATTCTGAATTTGGAATTCTGCTCAGACTGAATCTTTCCTTTCAAAAAGATCATACCCTTATTTTCTTTCTGAGCTGTAATAATCTGATCTTTGATAAATGATTGAACTGTCACATTTGCAAGACTCCCTTGTGGAATCATTTCAAGGCTTAACTTTTAAAATTCATAACACAAGGTAAGGTCTATAGGCTTGACTTCCAAACAATTGCAATGACTCTTTCGACTGAGTGCATCTGCCACTACATTGGCTTTGCCTGGGTGATAGTGTACTTCAATATCATAATCTTTTATCAGTTCTAACCATCTTCTCTGACGCATATTCAATTCTGATTGAGTGAAGATGTATTTCAAACTCTTATGATCAGTGTATATGTAACAAGTATTACCCAACAGATAGTGTCGCCAGATCTTCAGAGCATGGACTACAGCTGCCAACTCTAGATCATGTGTCGGATAATGCTCTTCATGACGCTTAAGCTGTCGTGAAGCATAGGCAATGACTCTGCCTTCTTGCATCAGTACACACCCAATGCCTTTGCCTGAAGCATCACAATACACATCAAAAGATTTTTCAATATCAGGTTGAGCTAGCACTAGTGCAGTGGTCAACAACTTTTTCAGAGTCTGAAAAGCTTCTTCACATTCGGATGACCACACAAACTTAGTATCATTCTTTAGCAGTGTTGTCATTGGTTTAGAGATCTTGGAGAAGTCAGGGATAAATCTGCGATAGTACCCTGCCAATCCTAAGAAACTTCGAACTTGATGTACTGAAGTTGGTGACTTCCAGTCAAGAACTTCTTGAACTTTGCTTGGATCTACTGCAACACTTTCAGCTGACAGGACATGACCCAAAAATTAAACTTCATCTATCCAGAATTCACACTTGCTAAACTTAGCATATAACTGATGTTCTCTCAGGCGAGTCAACACTATCCTGAGATGCTCTTCATGTTCTTCTTTAGTTTTGGAATAGATGAGAATGTCATCAATGAATACAACCACGAACTTATCTAACTCTGGCATGAACACAGAATTCATCAAGTACATAAAATGTGCTGGGGCATTGGTTAGACCAAAAGACATGACCAGATATTCATACAGACCATATCTGGTAGTGAATGCTGTTTTCGGAACATCTTCTGGTTTGATCTTAATTTGATGATACCCCGATCTCAAGTCTATCTTCGAAAATACCTTAGCACCAGTAAGTTGATCAAAGAGAAGATCAATACGGGGCAAAGGATACTTATTCTTGATTGTTACTTCATTCAAAGGACGATAATCCACACAGAGCCTCAAGGTATTGTCCTTTTTCTTCACAAAGATTGCCGGACAACCCCATGGTGACGAACTAGGTCGAATGAAACCTTTATCCATCAATTCTTGCAACTGAGTTTTTAATTCTGCTAATTCTTTTGGTGGCATCCTATAAGCTCTTCTGGATATTGGTGCTGTCCCTGGCTTGAGCTCTATTTCAAACTCCACATCACGATCAGGTGGCAGACCAGGTAAATCCTCTGGAAACACATCAGGAAACTCACAGACCACTGGAATGTCCTTGTTTTCCTTGACCGAGATAGCACATACTTGCTCAACTGCTCTCTTAAGGGTAGGAAGATGGATAAGAAGTTGAGACTTGCTATTAGGTAAGTTGACCTTGATGGTTCTATTTAAGGTGTCTATAACTGCACCTCTCTGGCTCATCCAGTTCATACCCAAGATTACATCTATACTTGGATCTTTTAACACTATCATGGATGTTGGAAATATATATCCACCCAAGTCTATTGGTACCTGGTGTACCATTTCCTTAGTGCATAGTCGACCCCCAGGTGACTGTATAAAGAACTCATCTTTGGTTGTACCAATAGGTATATTATGCTTTTCCGCAAATGTTCTATTCATGAAAGTATGTGATGCACCAGAATCAAAAAGTGTAAGCGCTGGGTGTTGGGCAACAGGGAACATACCAAGCATCACTGGTTCTCCTTCAGGTATAGCTTCAATTTGAGTGTGGAAAACCCTTCCTGTTTTCTGAGTACCCTTACCCTTCTGCTGATTCTGGGCATTACCTTTGTTTTGATTTGTTTGCTGATTTCCAACTGGCCTTCGTGCATTGACATTTGGAACATTTTGCCTTGGGTATGGACAATCACGAGCAAAATGCCCACTCTTCCCACAATTGTAACAAGGGTTGTTTGCAGCTTGCGGCACTGGCGAACGGATAGTAGGAACATTTGGCTGACGTTGAACATTGAACGGCATTGCCGGCCTTGCAAAACTCCTCTGCATATTCTGCTGTTGGGGCGGATGATAAGAAGGACGATAAGATGGGCGGAACTGCTGAGCTGGATGATATACGAGCCTCTGGCGCTTCTTGTTGCCGCCAGATGATCCGGACCCTGAGACAATCCCCTTCTTCTTCTTAGCCTCCTTATGTTTGCGGTTCTTTTCTTCACTGGAGATAGCGATGTTCACTGCCTCATGATAAGATATATTGCCACTTGATGCCATCATTAACTGGAGCTTTGTATTCAAGCCCCTCATGAAACATGCCTTCTTCTTTTCATCAGTGTTGACTTGCTCAATTGCATATTGGGACAGATGATTAAACTTTCCAATATACTGCATGACTGGCTCATCCCCTTGACGGAGAGCTAAGAACTCTTCAAGCTTCATTTTCATAACTCCATCGGGAATGTAATGAGCCCTGAAGGCTTCCATAAATTCTCCCCAAGTGATTCGGTGGCGGGCTGGTTGAACAGCCAGTAAGTTTGCCCACCAAACCCCTGCGCCTCCTCTCAGCTGCTGAGCTGCGAAAGCTGGCTTCTGGGTTTCAGTACAGTTGATGAGACTGAATTTTTGCTCCATGGTGCGAAGCCAATCATCAGCTTCAAGAGGTTCATCAGCTTTTGTGAAAACTGGGGGACGGGTATCTGTGAAGTCAACATATGTGGTTTCTTCTCGGTTATTGCGACCACGGCCACGCTGACCAACATTCTGGTTCTGTGCTAACAGAGTTGTTGCATTGATCAATGCTGCAATTGCATCAGCCAAAGAGGGTGGAACTGGTGGTGCATTAGGGAAATCATCCCCACCCTGGGAAGAACTGGCTCCAAGGTTGTTAGCAGGCATCTGTTTAAAAACACATCACACTTTGATTAACATTCTTACTTAACCATCATACATCATGACATACATAACACACACACGTTCATCTTATTTATCATACAAGTCCGCTCTTGGACAGGACTACTGAAACCACTATTTTACACAACTACCCATACTAGAGGTTTTCTGACTAACTAAGTTACAAAGTCAGAAGATCACACTATGTTATACTTCTTGCCTACTCAACCCCTAGTCATCATCCATGTCCGATCCACTTTTGTTAACATCCTCATCTGGAGCTGGAACTTCCAGCTCCTCTGCTTCATCCTCAGAAGTATCACTATCCACTTGGATGACAACTGGTCCGTCCTCTGCTTCATCCTCAGAAGTATCACTATCCACTTGGATGACAACTGGTCCTTCCTCTGCTGCTTCAGGAGCCTCGGGTGGGTTGAGGGCATTATGCAGCAGGTGCACCTCCTCATGGAGGATGTTGGTATAGGCCTCAAGATTGACCACATACCCCGCCAGATGGTACAGATGAACTTCCAGGTTGATGTTGTCAGTGAGCATCAGGCGCATATCATTCTTCATAAGCCTGTAGGTCCTTGGCGAAGGAGGACCTCCGCTAGTGTCACTCCCGCTTCCGTCGCTGGCGTCATCAGTGCTGCTGTCGCTGCTGTCGGAGGGTGGCGGATCCCTTGATGCCAACTGGTGCCTTGGGACACGACCTCCGATTGACTTGCGAGCGGTTAGGCGGGTACGAGCCATCTGCCAAAATATTTTTATTTTGAATATTAGAACTATATATGTTCCAAGGTTAAATGATAGAGTTTTATAATTAGATAGACATATTACCTCTATTTATTAACAACTTTTAAGAGGGAAAGTTAATTACATGTTATCAATAATGATGCATGAAACGTACTTACGAACAAAGCATACATTAAACAAATAATTAACTTTAAATTAGTCACTTAATATGAAAGTGTACAAATTTTCTTTCCATAAATAGGGCAATATAATATTATAAGCATCGTTTCTTATATATAAATATCACCATAATTATACTAAGAACATACCCATTTAGATAGAAGGATAAGTCTAAGAATGATTTGAGACAAGTTAGAAGCATAAGACAAGCTTAGAAGCAATTTGGACTCAAACTAATTTGAATTTTAGTTTGACTCAAAAGCCTTTAAAGTTTTCAAATTGAATACTGTTATACTTTCTAAGGGAAACCTGGCTCTGATACGAGCTGTGGCAGAACCTCCTGAATTAAGTGGCCCACATGCACCCATCATTGTCTCCAAGACTTCTGATCGGAGTGCACGAGTTCCAAATGACTCAAGAAGTCTGTCGGGTGTCCTCGGGAAACCCGAATCATCCACGTTACATTCTTTCCAGGAATTCCCTCATTAAGCATTACAGTATTACAACGTTTCATAGATAAGATAAATCAGAGTAAAAGCGGAAAGGTTATATGACATAGATTGAAACTTAAGTCCAAAGGTTACAAACCATAAGTATTTAGTACATAAAAGGTTCGGAACTTTATATTACATAAACCATAAGTCACACAACAAGCTTTACTTGCCCAAGGTCACACAACAGATTCATCATCATCACTCTCCTCCACAAGAGTGAAGAAACAACGACCATCAAAAGGTTGATCAAAAGGTTCACCTGCAACATGGGTTAATAAACCCTGAGTACAAAAGTACTCAACAAGACTTAACCGACTAGAAAGGAGGTGAAGACTCAGGTATGCAGGCTATAAGGATTCAAAGTAAGGCTTTAGCAAGATCAAAACATTTCTTTTGCATAAAAGCTTACTAAGAGTAAAACCTACTTTCAAGTTTTAACTCAAGATCATCATTTATGACTAACCAAATTATTATCAAACTTTCATAAGCAAACCACCTCTTTCTTATACCAAAATTCATTTATTACTATGATGATGGGGTGAGGATTGAGGCTCCATATCCGAGGAAACACGGCGATTCGAATCGATGAAACCCAGCTGGGGATTCAGTACCACACGACATATGTAGAACTTAATCTTGCATATGTCAACCTTTTCTATAGATCCTCCCATACAAGAACGGGTCCAGCGTCACCCGAGAGTACAGTACACCACCATCCTACAGCCAATCTAGATGTTTCCCGGTCATCTCAGATCCGTAAGGTGGGTACACGCTACTCTCGCCATCTCTCCACTCCCAGTACGCGGTTAGCCGTTCTCAAGTATCGGAATAGCTATAGGTAAGGCTTACCATCGCATGTGGGCTGTACTCAAAGGTCTCAATCACAGCAGGCCAACAATGGAACGGTCCTTAATCGACACAGTTGGAGACACTACTTTAAGACTCCATTCTTAAAGCAAGTCCACCGACCGGTCTCAAGTTGAAACATCATTGACCATAAAAGTATTCCACAACAACCCTTAAAACTTTCTCATTTGAAAACCTATCTAATAAGCAGGGCTAAGCATACTAAGTATTTTCATAAAACAGGTATCAAGGTTAATATAGAAATCATCAAGGTGGATAATGCAGCAAATAGGACTCACTCAACTCCTATTCACCTAATGCATCATATTAACTCAAGTGATATAAATAACTTTATGAAAATACAAGGATAGGGTTTAATGTCCGGGGCTTGCCTTGGTGGGAAGGGAAGTCCGACAGCTCAGAAAAACCAGATGGATCCACCAACTCAGAAGCAACCCACTGAGGATCAGATTCCTCTAGAGCGTAGTCTACATGTAAACGTGCATATGCATGATCAAATAGATGCTCATGACATGATAAAGACAGGTTACATGTTCTTGGAGGATAACAACAAACATAACTACCTCGAGTACAACTTACCTTCACGGTATAGAAACAATTAACTTAGCTATCAAAGCATAGATTACTACTAAGCAAGTTTTATCATCTCCATTAAGCAAGGTTGTGTAGTTATCAGACAACAAAGATCATTTATATGAAATAATCCATAACCAGGGAGCATATCATATCATACCAAGTAACCACTGGATGTCAATCAATCCCAAAGATCAATCAGAACCTAAAATGATTAGGTTTTCTATTTATTTTATATATCATTTTTAAATAACCATTATTATGGAACAGATCACACTTCATTAAACAGATCTAAAATTATTCATGAAGCTAGATAATAACACAAATTCATATGTCAAATTTCATGATTTTTGGATTTATACAGAAAGCTACATAAATCAATAAAGGTTCATTTATCAATTAAAACATGGATTTATTTAACATAGCAAAGGTGCTCAAAACACAAGTTTCATAATTTTTATATTAGCAAAAGGATGATAGCAGTCAACATGTAAAATATCACAGTTAACAGAGCTATAGATTTATTATAGCAAAAATAACAAAAGCAGTTACTGTTTATATCATATAAAAAGAAAAACTCAGGTTTTAGCCCTAACTGGGCTTTCAGCCCAGCACTAGCCCAGCTGAGCGGCCCACTTCGCGCGCACAGCGGCCCAGCCGGCCAAACACCCGCGCACCCCGGCGTCTTTGCAAAAAGATCCCTCGGCTTATGCTAAACCAATCCGCAGTCCAGACGACTGTTCACACGAGTCAAGAACTTCGCGACCAACCCCCTCCCCTTTCTTATCTTCACAACCGCTAGGTCCCCGACGACTCAGCCGTCCAGAGCTCGGCACAACACGGCGGCGCGGCTTACGCCGGCCAACTCCGGCCACCCTGAACCAAACTGAAGCGAGCACGAGCACATGCATGCAACCCGCAACCGAAGGAGATACTTTGCCCCATCTCTACTGCTCCGATGAGGTCCGGCCACGCGCGGCGGCGGACACGGCCACGGCGGCGCTTACGCCGGCGACTAGGAAATAGCAACGGCAAAACGGAGAGATTGCAGACGACCAGAAACTCACCCTGAGCGTGCTGACACAGAGAGAAGGAGCGGAGAACAACCGGGTGATACTCGTCCACGCGACCAATGACTCCGGCGGCGAGCTCCGACGAAGAAGATGACGTTCCGGCGACACCTGTGAAGCAACAGAAAAAAGAACGAGCCGATGAGCATGTGGGCATCATGACGGATCAGAAACAAGAGAAATAGAGAGCATAGAAGTGCCCGGATGGGCTGACCACGGCGAGCTTGATCACGGTGGCGCTCTGTCGCCGGCGGAAAGGAAAACGATGAATTCCGGTGCTCTGGTGTGAAAGAGAAAAGAAGGGTGGGTTCTGGAGATGCGCAAGGAGGTAACAAAGATATGCCCATGGTGAATTTGGATAAGGATCAACCGTTGCGGTGAATTTTGGATTTGGACGAGGCGGCGTCCTTCGGTGCACTGGTGGCAAAACGACGTTTGTGAGAGCAAGAGAGGACGACACGTCGCGCTCCACTTCGCCAGCAGCTGCTTCCCTTTGCCACGGACTCGATCATGTGTTTGGACGAGGTAAAACGGTGGCCTTGCGCTGGCAAACGCCGATCCAACTCCGGTTGTTCACCGCTATGAACAGGGACTGGAACATCCACCTTTTCAACATTATGCCCTTTCTGAAATTATGAAATTACTTTGGATTTTTGAATAGAAGATAAAAATATGCCAAAATATCAAATGCTCAGAATAAAATTCTGAACATCTTTTATTTTTGCAACATATACAAAATATGCTTAGATTTTGAATTAGGGTTTGAAAACCAAAAAGAGGCTTAAAGGGGCAAAACTGAATTTCCAAAATTACTTTTGATTTTGTATGAAAACTTGAAAAACGTTATACATCAAAGTTGATCCTTATCACAAATGGAGCAACTTTGCTTTTTGAAGCATATCCGAATTCTTTTTAGATTTTGAACTATGCAAAAAGGGACCAAATATGATTTTTAAATTATTTAAATTATTTATTTGAATTTCAACCAAATTTGGAATTATAACTCAATGATGACTTGAAACATGTTCAAAATACACCTTTGAGACATAATACCAAGGTTTGGTCCAAAATTTAATTATTAAACAAGAAAATTACCAAAGTACCCTTTTGAGCACAAAAACACTAATCACATAACATAAAAGCATAACTATGGTTTCAAATTTAAACACACCTTATCCTCTAAGCACAAGCATGAGAAATTAAACTTATTTTTAGTGAATGTATATTCAGGTTATCAACTCAGATGAAATGCCAGTGAATATGATGACATGCCAGATTTTAGTCTGCTTAACACCAGAGTGTTACAGATACACAAGAGTGGAAGAAGAAGTCCAGTTCGAAGGACGAAAAACATCGAACCCTCGCCGTAAGGTTACATCGGTAGTTATCTATATGTACTTCCTTACATTATATGAGTTAATTTCTCTTCAGTATGTTTACTTTCCTATATTGGCAACACATAGAAATAACAAAAATAGTCCTACACTATGCTACATTCATGCATCTTAAAAATAAATAAATAAATAAATAAATAAATAAATAAATAAATAAATAAATAAATAAAGCTCCATGTGAAACCCTTGTAGTGTAAAAGCTGTAAGAGTTCTCACTGTGGTGGCGTAAAGAATAAAAATATATATCATGCATTTGCACTTTATGCATATAAACCAGTAAAATCCAAAAAAATTAACTGAGCATCCTGCTACAATACTGTTGTCTTAAAAATACTTTGAAGCCACCACAACCCCCAATCCTAGTCATTAACGTTTTATCCTAATACTGTTCTACGAGTTTTAGTGTCTTGTGAGAGCTTTCTGCAGGATGACTCCAAGAGACAGATTATCTAGGAATATTCATCTTCATCACTTGAAGTACACCTTTCTGACATACAGCTGACCCCTCTACGAATGAAATAACTTCTTGAATGATTAGATTGAAGTATTCTAGGCAACACTTGCTCTTATAAGCACGAGCCCATCCATGAGGACCACTCAACTTCAATGAGGGAGAAAGAGAATAAAGCTGAAGAGCTGGAGCCAAAAAAGAGAGAAGCAAAAGAGACAGAAGTGAGATGGAAGAAGGCACGTGCGGCATCACCATGAAAAGGCGAGTTGACTAAGTGTAACACCCAAAAACCTGTTTTAAATTAATAGGAATTAATTTGATTTAATTAAGTATTTTTGTGAGCATTTAAATTTAGCACTAAATAATTTTTGTGGAAAATAAAATTCATCATAAGTTTAGTAAACTTGATTGTGCATTTATGCTAGCCATGGTTTATTTTGTGATGAATGTTTTGTTTGAGAATTAAAGGAACTCAAAACAATTTTGAAAAAGATTTAGAAAGGAAAAGAAAAAAAAGAAAAAAAAAAAGAAAAACCACCAGCCCTGGTTTCGGCTGGCAGAGGCCTAGCCTTTCTCCCCCTCTTCGCGCAGCCCACTCCCTCTACCTCCCCCTAGCCCTTTTCTCTCCTCCCGCCCCGGCCCAACCTGCGGCCCAGCCAACCAGGCGTGCGCTCTCCGTTCCCGTCTTCTTCGTCCGACTAGCAGGCCCCACTTCTCTCTCGTAGACGGGGCGACCCCACCTGGCGGCGCCCGTCGTCTTCTTCGGCGTGACCGGGAAGGACTCCTTCCTTCCACGCCGAATCCAGTCCCTGGGAACCGTGATTTTGTTACCCTTTTTGCAAACCGAGCGCTATAAAGAGTTTCCCCCTCAATCCCGCAGCTCTCCTTCGCATCTCCGCATGAATTAGCAACCCTAGCCGCTGTTTTCTTCAAATTCGGGATCTTGCTGAGCTTGGAGCTCATCTGCTCCCACTGCGCCCAATTCCTACTCCCTATCTGTCAGGTCCAAGAGCCTAGGTGAGTTCGGCGTAAGTTTCTCCACCGCCTGGTGGTTTTGTTTCCTATTTTCGTGCTCGGGACCCAAGAACGGTGAGCTCTGGGGAGCCTGTCCATGGCGCCGCCGCGCTGTGCCTGGTCTCCGGTGGCCGGTCGCCGCTAGCTTCCCCCTGGCGAACGTGGACCTTCCCATCGAAGATGAAGGGATAGGATTAGAAGATACCTCTTCACAGTAAATTTTGCTAAAGAGTCCCTAGACTTTTCCAGGAATCAACCCGCGGTCCATGGCGTGTTTACGGTTTTACGCTTTTCAGTTTGGAAGGCGTATTCCTGTCGGTTGAGTTTAAAATACGCTTTCAGATATTTAAAGAATTGCCATTGAATTTGTTTTGCTTATAAAATATTCGTTTTAACTCCGTTTTTGTCTATTCAAATTTTGTTAGATTCGTATTTATGAGCTCTACATGTTAGAAGTATTAATTCTCTATTTTGAAACTTTTTATTTTCGCAGTAGCTTTTAATTAATTATTTATCTATAGGAAATCTTAGAAAATTTATAACTTCTACGTTTTAATTCCGATTTTCGTGAACTTTACGTTTGTGTGATCGTAGCGCTGCGTAATGTTCTAATTATAGCTTGTTTGCTTTGTGTATGATTGTCTACATTGGTTTGCGTATTGTTGATTGATGTTTGGGAATAGACGGTGAGCCGTACGTTGGTGAGCAAGACCAGGCTTTTGACGACCCCCAGCAGGCCCAGGAGAGCTTTGATCAAAGCAAGTATAACTTGAGATCATCCTTGTTACCTATACACTTATAAATACACATATATATCATATGCATGTTTCCACCTTGTCGACCTTAGCAAAATCATAGATGTTTGTTACCTGGATTCCTTGCTACCTACTTGATATGCATTTGGTACAGTTTTGCTAGTGCTTGATATAATCCATGATCTTGTAAGATGATTAATAGCTATGCAATGAACATAAAAGGATGACAAATAACTATATGAGATCTTGTATGTACGTGATCACCCGAGATAACAGTGCAACCATGAGGGCTATAATGGCTCTGCTTTAGCTCAGTACGAAGACCTTTTCTTGCTTGTTAGAGGTTACCCGTAAGGGCGCTAGAGGGGCTTGCCAACACGGGTATAGTGCGAGCCTCTGTCCTTATGTGTATAGGCTACACGTCACTGTGTCATTTGGAAAGGGGGCATTTATATCTGCTCGCCTAGGAAACCTTGCGGCCCTAACATGTTAGATGAACTTTTGAAAGGCTTCATAGTGATCCCTGCTGACCTTCCTTGGTAGTAGGTTAAGAGGTCGACGGGCCTCGGGCGAAAGGGTAAATCATGACTCATGGGTAAAGATGTACAACCTCTGCAGAGTGTTAAAAACTAGTATACTAGCCGAGCTCACGGTCAGGAGCGGCCTTGGGGACATCTACATTAAGATGATGAACTTGTTATGTTATTATGTTCGTTTGAGTATCGTTTATGCTATGAGTTAATTATGCTTACAATTGATCATGTGATTATTGGATTATTTATGCTACCTTGACATTTGCTATTTATTTATGAACAAGCTATCCACTATTAAAAGCTAAATGCAGTCAAACCAGTGTTAGCTATTTGAGCCTCATTAACCCCTGGTTATACTTGTTGAGTACGATATGTGCTCACTCTTGCAATTTCCCAACACCCCAGGTTATGATGATGTTTGGAATGAGGACTATCGTTATGAGTACTAGGCTTGGAGTCAACCAGTCAACAGTGTCCCTGTGTGGAGCTTCCGTCGAGAGCGTTGTTCATTCTTGTTCTCTTTATTGTATAAGACTATGTGATTTATTATGTTTTGCTATATAATAAACACTACAATGGTATATTTGAGTTTTGTCTACTTATGTGTGCGACTATTTCTGGGGCACATGAGTCTTTTAAGCATCCTATTTTGTTTTTAAAATATGGGTTTGACAAATTGGTATCAGAGCTTTGTCGACTGTCAAACGCAAGCCTAGTTAGAAATTTGCCATCTTAAGGTTGTGAAATTGCTATGAAATCCTTGTTCTACAAACCTTGATATTTTCCTATATACTATATCCTTGTCATTGTTGATCATCTTCACCTTGTTGCTTATTTTAAAGACTTGTTCTTATCCCCACTCCTTGCTTGATATGCTTTTAGAACCTTATCTTACCACTTTCTAGCGTTAGTGAAATAGGAGTTGTAGGATCTTTAGCCTTAATAGGAAGAGAACGATAGTACCGCAAGTTAAGTCAATGCTTGAAGTGTGAACCTTTGATGCTTGGTTTGGTTTGTTATTATGTTTATGCTTGATTTGGATCTTTGTAATGAGTGTAATGATCTTGTGGAATTTTCTCCATAATTTCATTTAGTTTATAGGCCTAAGGTATAAGGAGTAATGAACTAAATAGTGGGCTATGGGTAAAATTCTGTTTTTGTCCTTTGCTGTTTTCTGAAGCAGTCTACAATGATTCTGGTATAATTCAAATTCTGTTTGTGCAATATTCATCAATTTTTTTTGGGAATAAGTAGACTTTCATATATTTCCAATGCCGCAAGAATGACATTATTATCTATTATGAGCTGTGAGTTATGCTATTCAAAGTTGAGGTTTCTGTGCAGTCTGGAATTCTGGAACAGTTTCGGTTATGCCCAGTTGTTGGTTAATTTAACGATGGAATCTGTTAATATGGTCTAAATGAAAGTTGTAGATAATTTCTTTATCTTTCCAATGGCATACAGAACTTATCCTTTTGAATTCTAGAACTTGAGATATGACTGATTTTCTGAACTGCTGATGTTGGATGTTACCCAGAAAAATTTCAGATTCCAGTATCTCTTGTAACTGTCATGTTGGACGTTACTAAGACATGATTCTGTACCATGATGGAATGCAGATGGCAGCAAGAGGAAGAGGCAGAGGCAGGGGTCGTGGAATGGGTGCCAATGTTCCGGTTACTGCGGAAGAGCTCATGCAAACTCATAATGAGATGATGCATGTTTTCATGCAGCACCTATAGCAGCAACCTCCACCACCCCCACCACTTGTTCATGTGAGAGATAAGCGTGGGGAATTCATGAAGGGAAGACCTCCGGTATTTACATACTCAGCTGATCCTATGGAGGCAGATGATTGGCTTCGTGCTGTAGAGAGACAACTGAACATAGCACAATGCAATAACATGGAGAAGTTATTGTATGCTTCTGGACAACTTCAGGGAGCAGCTCAGACCTGATGGGAGTCATATGAAGCTGCTCGTCCCAACAATGCTCCTCCAATCACTTAGTTGGAATTTTGCAGAGACTTTAGAGCATGACATATAAATGAAGGAATGATGGAGCTCAAGCAGGAGGAATTCAGATCTCTCAGGATGAGTTCTATGACTGTGGCTGAGTATCATGACATGTTTGAGCAATTGGCCCACTATGCCCCAAATAAAGTCAGAGAAGATGCTGATAAACAACGTCTCTTTATGAAAGGTCTTTACTATGAACTCAGGTTGCAACTGGCTGGAAACACTTATCCTACTTTCCAGGCTCTGGTGAATCATGCTATTGTGTTGGACAACATGCGCAAAGGCCAGGACAAGAAGAGAAGAATGCTAGCACAAGGTTCTGGTGGCAACAACCGCCAACGTTTCAGTTCTCAGCAGGGTAATCAACAGAGGTTTCAGGGACCGATTAGTCAGTGGGACCGCAACCAACCACCTCAGCGTAATCCTAATCAACAGCAGGGTGGTCAGTAGACTCCCCGCTCAGGAAATTCAAATACCACCTATTTGAAGAGAAGTGTTCCCAATACCCCTACTAGATGCTTTCGCTGTGGGAAGGAAGCACATATGTCATATGATTGCCCGGAGAGGTTCAACCAATAGAACAACAATCAAAAGTCTAATTCTTATAGAGCAAAGGTGAACCATGTGGCTGCAGAGACAGTTCAGGAGGGACCAGAGATTATGATGGGTACGTTCAGTATCAACTCTATCCCCGCTACAATTTTATTTGATTCTGGAGCTTCACATACATTTATCTCATAAGCATTTGTTAGAGTTCATAGCATTCCACTAGTTGCCATGAAAACCCATATGCTAGTAAACTCACCGGAAGGGACTATACCAGTTTCTTATTGTTGCCTCTCAGCAAGTCTTTCTTTAAGGGGGTAGATTTCCCTGTCAGTCCTATGGGTATGAGAACTTCTGGCATATATGTGATCTTGGGTTTGGATTGGATGAAGAAATATACTACGAAGATTAAGTGCAAAGAGAAAGTAGTAGTTGTGACAACACCAAAGCGTGAGAGAATCAGTGTTGATGTAGCAGTACAGGCTCCACCCACAGCTACAGTGAACCAGCTCGATGATGATGTTGATCTTCACGACTGCGTAGTGAATAAGTTTCCAGATGAATTTTTAGATAAGTTGCCAGGTCTGCCACCTGACTAGAGACATTGAATTTATTATTAACAAATTACAACCTGGTACTGCACCTATAACTAAAAGACCTTTTAGAATGGGGATAAATGAGTTAGGATAACTTAAGAGACAAACAAAGGGAGTTACCAAGAGTTGGATCTTTAGAATGAGCAAAGTGCAATGGAATCAATATTCTGAAGCAGAAGCAACTAGAGAAAGAGAGGATGATTTGAGAGAGTCATATCCACAATTGTTTGTTTATGCACTGCTTAATCACGAGGACGAGGACGAGATTCTTTTAAGGGGGGTAGAATTTGTAACACTCAAAAACCTGTTTTAAATTAATAGGAATTAATTTGATTTAATTAAGTATTTTTGTGAGCATTTAAATTTAGCACTTAAATAATTTTTGTGGAAAATAAAATTCATCGTAAGTTTAGTAAACTTGATTGTGTGTTCATGCTGGCCATGGTTTATTTTGTGATGAATGTTTTGTTTGAGAATTAAAGGAACTCAAAACTATTTTGAAAAAGATTTGGAAAGGAAAAGAAAAAAAAAGAAAAACCACCAGCCCTGGTTTCGGCTGGCAGAGGCCCAGCCTTTCTCCCCCTCCTCGCGCTGCCCACTCCCTCTACCTCCCCCCTGGCCCCTTTCTCTCCTCCCGCCCCGGCCCAACCTGCGGCCCAGCCAACCAGGCCAAGGCCCAGGCGCGCGCGTCTCCCTTCCCCTCTTCTTCGGCTGACCAGCAGGCCCCACTTCTCTCTTGCTGACGGGGCGACCCCAGCTGGCGGCGCCCGTCATCTTCTTCGGCGTGACCGGGAAGGACTCCTTCCTTCCACGCCAAATCCAGTCCCTAGGAACTGTGATTTCGTTACCTTTTTGCAAACCGAGCGCTATAAAGTGTTTGCCCCTCAATCCCGTAGCTTTCCTTCGCATCTCCGCGTGGATTAGCAACCCTAGCCGCCGTTTTCTTCAAATTCGGGAGCTTGCCAAGCTTGGAGCTCATCTGCTGCCATCGCGCCCAATTCCTACTCCCTATCTGTCGGGTCCAAGAGCCTAGGTGAGTTCGGCGTAAGTTTCTCCACCGCCTGGTGGTTTTGTTTCCTATTTTCGTGCTTGGGACCCAAGAACGGTGAGCTCCGGGGAGCCTGTCCATGGCGCCGCCACGCCGTGCCTGGTCTCCGGCGGCCGGCCGCCAGTGGCTTCCCCCTGGCAAACGTGGACCGTCAGCTCGAAGATGAAGGGATAGGATTAGAAGATACCTCTTCGGAGTGAATTTTTCTAAAGGGTCCTTGGACTTTTCCTGGAATCAACCCACGGTCCATGGTGTATTTATGGTTTTACGCTTTTCTGTTTGGAAGGTGTATTCCTATCGGTTGATTTTAAAATACGCTTTTAGATATATATAGAATTGCCATTGAATTTGTTTTGCTTATAAAATATTCGTTTTAACTCCGTTTTTGTCTATTCAAATTTCGTTAGATTCGTATTTATGAGCTCTACATGTTAGAAGTATTAATTCTCTGTTTTGAAACTTTTATTTTCGCAGTAGCTTTTAATTAATTTTTTATCTATAGGAAATCTTAGAAGATTCATAACTTCTATGTTTTAATTCTGATTTTCGTGAACTTTGCGTAGAGCATTTTTATAAACTTTTATCTTTGATTTCTCACTGTTGGTGTAATGTTTTAATTATAGCTTGTTTGCTTTGTGTATGATTGTCTACATTGGTTTGCGTGTTGTTGATTGATGTTTGGGAATAGACGGTGAGCCTTACGTTGGTGAGCAAGACCAAGCTTTTGACGACCAGTAGGAGGCTCAGGAGAGCTTTGATCAAGGCAAGTATATCTTGGAATCATCCCTGTTACCTATACACTTATAAATACACATATATATCATATGCATGTTTTTACCTTGTCGACCATAGCAAAATCATAGATGTTTGTTACCTGGATTCCTTGCTACCTACTTGATATGCATTTGGTACAGTTTTGCTAGTGCTTGATATAATCCATGATCTTGTAAGATGATTAATAGCTATGCAATGAACATAAAAGGATGACAAATAACTATATGAGATCTTGTATGTACGTGATCACCCGGGATAACAGTGCAACCATGAGGGCTATAATGGCTCAGGCTTTAGCTCAGTATGAAGACCTTTTCTAGCTTGTTAGAGGTTACCCGTAAGGGCGCTAGAGGGGCTTGCCAACACGGGTATAGTGCGAGCCTCTGTCCTTATGTGTATAGGTTGTGCGTCATTGTGCCATTTGAAAAGGGGGCATCTATATCTGCTCGCCCATGAAACCTTGCGGCCCTAACATGTTAGATGAACTTTTGAAAGGCTTCATATTGATCCCTGCCGACCTTCCTTGTTAGTGGGTTAAGAGGTCGTAGGGCCTCGGGCGAAAGGGTAAATCATGACTCATGGGTAAAGATGTACAACCTCTGCAGAGTATGAAAAATTAGTATATTAGCCGAGATCACGGTTAGGAGCGGCCTTGGGGACATCTACATTATTATTATTATGTTCATTTGATTATCGTTTATGCTATGAGTTAGTTATGCATACAATTGATCATGTGATTATTGGATTATTTATGCTACCTTGACATTTACTATTTAATTATGAACATGCTATCCACTATTAAAAGCTAAATGCAGTCAAATCAGTGTCAGCTATTTGAGCCTCATGAACCCCTGGTTATACTTTTTGAGTACGATATGTGCTCTTGCAATTTCCCAACACCCCAGGTTATGCAAATGATGATGTTTGGAATGAGGACTACCGTTATGAGTACTAGGCTTGGAGTCAACCACTCAACAGTGTCCCTGTGTGGAGCTTCCGTCGAGAGCGTTGTTCATTCTTGTTCTCTTTATTGTATAAGACTATGTGATTTATTATGTTCCGCTATGTAATAAACACTGCAATGGTACATTTGAGATTTGTCTATTTATGTGTGCGACTGTTTTTGTGGCACATATGAGTCTTTTAAGCATCCTATTTTTTTCTTAAAATATGGGTGTGACACTAAGGTTACCTCAGACGATGAACCCACTGAGTAAGTGTTCTCCTCTATCTAAGTCCTATCGATAGACTTTAAATTCTATACCCTAGCCATAAGGTTAGAATGGTAGTTATCTCTTTAAATGCATTTGTAATTTGTTTAGTAGCATAATTTTGTTTACACACTAAAAGATATAAATACAAGAAAAATATTTACTGCATTACTCATTGCATCACAAGCCCCATGTGGATACCCTATGGTATTTTCTAAAGAAACATCCGCTGCGGTTGTATGAAAATGACAAAAATATTGCATTTAAATTCCTACATCATAAATAGAAAATTAAAAAAAAAATAAGAGAAAATTGAAATCCTGTTTAAATTGGACAACATTAAAGCTAGCTCTTAAAGGTGATCAATTACTCTATGACTAACCGCTAACCTATTATTAAATTCGAGCCTTGAGTTTTGGTTTTCTTTTTGAAGTGTAATTATGCAGGAACAACATTATGACAAGGAGAGAGTCTATTAGTGGCACCTACCTGGAGCGCTGCCGGTTAGCTCACTCTAAGGATCATCAACACCAACTATTGCAAACATCTAGTTTGGGGGAGGAGCATCCCCTAGTTATTAGGTAACTATACCTAGGCGATTATTGAGTCTATTTTATATAGTCATAAAATACCAAAAATATATGGGCACATGAAGGTCCACGTCTTTAAGTCTTGTGAGTCCAATATAAATAAAAAGATAAATAATAATTTAAATTAAAACAAAATACTTATCTATATATTAAGGTGTGATCATAGAGTGTGTCTACAGTCAGTCTAGTTTAGAGTCAAATAAAAATTAAAGAATACTAAAGTTTGTCTTGGAGATGATGAATAGTTGCTCTACAGTACTTTCTTTCAAGTGCCTAGTTTTCAACCATGAATTGTCCTGAGTTTTAGACATAACCACTTTAATAAAAGAATTTACTCTGAACCTAAAATTTGTGGAGGCATATGCTTGAGCTAAATCTAGGTAACTGATTGATATGACACATGAAGGTCTAAGCTGCTATTTATCTTATTCCTAGCATTGCTAAGTTCTAGAGATTTATTTTCAAAAACCCAAAATCTTACATGATGAGCTCTTGTATGATAAAGTTTAAATTCCTACCAAAGACATATATGATACATTTAGAGTTAGGAAAACCTTTGTGCATTCATGCTGCTTGCTTTACATTGAGTTAGTCAACCTTTGTTGTATACTTTATGAAAGTCTTGTCATGCTTTTAAAATCAAGATCACTCACGCACTCCATCTACATATGCATTGCTCCTACTCTGGGAGTAAGCGCAATTATTTTCTATTCTCATCTAGGTCCACCTTAAAAATGTTTTTTCTCCTACACTAGGAGTAAACATCTAGAAATATAGCCTATAGGACAGCCCCCACTTAATTTCTCTAAGTTCTTAAAAGGATGCATGTGGCTATGCAAAAGTATTAAAAAATAAAAAAAGGGAGTAAAAGATGGATATATCAATGCCCGCCTCCCACAATAATAAAAAAAGAGAATAAAGATAGCCCATATTTTCCTGCGAAAAGTTTTAAGGAGGGAGTATTTTTCAAAGAGCAAAAGTAGAATTAGGATTAGCCACTAAACACTATATACACACCTATCCACCACATTCCACACACACATATCTTAATTTGATTGTATGCCTTGATTCTCTGTGGATCCATTATTTGACTTTACAATATATGAATTGCAAGTATGCTCATCCTTGTTATTGCCACTCCTATAAGCTCCACTATATATATCCTTAGTTGTAGGAAGGCATAACCTCATTAATGCCATAGTGAGATCCATAAATACTACATAATAAGAGACTTGAGGGTGTCATACAATTAAGCTTTGAGTTTTATTTTGAAAACTCGCAAAACCCTAGAATATTGGTATTGTGAAGAATTTGAGACATAGTGCTTGACTTGAATGTTCTATCTTTAGATTACTCAAGACTTATGCAAAAGCCGTTAAGCTCCATGGTTAAAGGTAAAATGGGTAAGTTTGAAAGTTAGTCCAGAGGAAAATTTATGTGTACTTAAAATAAATAAAAGTATTGTAGCAACTCCTGATCCAAGTTTTGGGTTATTTGCGAAGGGACTGGCAAAATGTAAGCTTAGGGGTATTGTTGACGGTCGATAACGTCAACTTTTATTAGAACTTTAGACACAAGGGAACACATGAATATATACTAGTCTAGGGTTTTAACTGATAATTTCCACGAGTTTTGGTGATTCTACATTTTCTAGGGTTTATTTCACACAGAGCTGAAAAGAGGGATTCTAGTGCATATTTACCACGAAACTCATCCGCGGTGGAAAACATCACGAGAAGACTCAGGAATGGTCTAGAAGACACCCAAAGGAATGATACCCGTAGAGGAAACAAGATGGGGCCGACCGGCCCCACCCTAGGGCCAGTCGGCGCCCTGTTTCGCCCGATGCCCGCCGCCTTCTGGAGTCTTCCTCCTATGACTCCTTAGAAGCCAAGCAAAGTATCCCTCGGTCGATTTTAAGTCAGTTTGATCCGACGGTGCACACAAGATGAAGACGCGGATCACTGACATGGCGGTTCCTTGCCCCCTACTCCACCTCGGCCTATATAATGACTCCCAAGGCTCCCCCCAAGAGGCATTCTACACCACGACGCTTCATATTCTCTACATAATTAGGGTTAGGGTCCCTCTAGTTGATCTAGTTATAGTTCATCTAGTTCTAGTTCATCTAGATGTTGCAATTAGGAGAGACTAGTTCTTCTAGATCTAGTCTTGTTTAGAGATTAGAGAGATTGAGTAGAGGAGTAGAGATTCTAGAGGAGTTCCGGCCTGTCGGCATTTCTTCATGGCTGTATTCGTCTGGATCCAGTTCCCTCGCCCAGAGCTGTGTTCTGAGGTACTTTTATACTTACCATTCTGATTTAAGTAAGAAACTTATTCTTATTCATTCTTTGGTTCGGAACTCATATTGAGTGCTTTGATCTATGGACGCATTGGTTGAAGTAGTATTTCATAGTGTAGGCGTGGTGCCTAGGCTAGGTTTACTTATGAATGTCCCCTGATCAGCTGAACAGTGGTAGGGTGACTTTATAGCTGCGTTGATTCCTCTGTAGTCCACTTCCCGTTGATAGGACTGATAAGCTTATAGGTGCCTGGTAGGAGATTACTTTGTTTCTTCTCGTATTTTGGTTACTTGCCCGATAAGACGATATTATACAAAGTTTACCGGAACCAGAACCAGAGTGCATTAGCTATTTCCTTTTTCTTGTTATGATCTAGCCTAATTGTAGGGTTAAGTCTATATACTTTGTCATCATCACAGTTGTTCCCTATTGTTGACACCGTTTTTGAACACGTGTCCATGGTCGGTAAAGTGTGGATCAGCGAGATGAAATGGTGGTGTCTGATCTGCAGGGTGAGTTGCCGATGGAGGAACGGTTGAACGTGACTAAGTCCATAAGGGGTGATGTGTCTGTGCCGATAGCTACGACAAGGAAGTCTGCCGATGACTATGGTAAGGTAGTCTGCCGATGATATAGAGAGAGAGTCTGGAGGCTGCCGATCAGTCTGTGGAGGTGTTCCAGTTTGTCACGGGGGGGGGGGGGGTAGTTTTATGTTTTCCTTAGTTATTTAAATCGTTTTGTATACGGATTCTGTGTAATTTGGAATTTGAGTTCTAGTCGTGTCTGGTTGTAGCTCTTTGAGCAGGGTATAAATGTAGACCCTAGGGCTTTGTAATAAGGCATCGATCAATCAATCAAACACAAGTTTTTACTCATATTCTAGTATCTACTATTTCGACGACTTCGTCATACGTTTTCCTTTTTACTACGAGTTCTTAGGAATTCGTCGACTTAAGCTCGGCGTGTTCTCAAGTTCCGCATGAATACCTCTTGGTCGTGGCATCCGGGCGCATCGCTGTTGTCAGGACCAAAGTATTCGAGTTACCTCCCTTGCCGATAGTAAGGTCAAATCGGCTGGCACGCCTTAACGTTTAATCGGGTATTAGCCCTTTGTGTTTGCAGAACAACTTTTGCACCAACACATCTTTTGGCACGCTCGGTGGGACAGATTCAAGATCAAGATCAACATGTCGACTTCTGAGTTTGATCAAGAGAACGTCATCCCCGTGACGGAAGCCAATCTCAGGGATGAGCAGAAGCAAGCTATTGCCAAAGCCATGGAGGATTACAAGCAGCAATGCCTAAGGTCCTTCAGCATAAACAGGAGCGGTGAAGTGATTCAGAAGGATGCACTGCCGGCACCTCGGCAGGTCACTTTTGAAGCCAATCCTAGCAAACTTCAAGAGATGGTTGACAGCGCTATCAACCGTGCTTTGATCAACCAAGCTGGCGTACTGTCTAATACGGTTTTCAATGCCGTGGCAAGAACTTTCAAGGAAGGACAATTGCCACCAGATTATGTGGGCCCTACTTATCATCAGCCAGGGTCACCGGTGGTCACAGCTCCATCAGCTACTGCGGCCGCTGCGGGTTCACAAACTACCGTTCCTCCAAGTACGTTGGGAGTCACGAATGCACAATCTACGCCGGTGACGACTAATCCACAGACTTCAGATGGGCAGATTAAACTTGCTACAGATCTGTTGGCATCGGCAATGATAGGACTAACTCCTCCTCCCAACTGGTGGGGGTATGGCATACCTCCAGAGTTAACGCCGGGTACATCGCAGACGACTGATATGAGAGGCAAGACTCCTATGGCATCGGCACCTCCCAATATGCCGATGAACCAGAGTCCCCAGTATACTATAACTACTACTGCAAGACCTTACACTGGGAATTCTCAAGCTCCAATGTTCCAGATGCCTAACACATCGGCAGACTCAATGCTGATGCAACAAAGGTCTATGGCTCAATCAGGGTATGTCAATTCAATGATGATGCCCAATTACCAGTCATCGGCAGGGCCTATGCCGATGAACGCTAATAATGGATGGCTTGGGCAGCAAGTCTTTCCGCAAACACCCCAACAGAGTCACTAGGCTACAGGGTTCCACCAAGGACAAATCTATCCCGGGTTCCAGAATCAGGGGATCCCGAACCAGCCAATGAATCTCGGGCAGCAGGCCGGCGGACAGCAGATTGGCGGGCAATAGCTTGGTGGTCCACAGGTTGGAGGCCAGATGATCAACCCAATGTTCCGTGCAGATCGTGCACCGAACAGACACGTGGAGGCTTACCAGCAGGTGCTGGATCCACAACCACCTCATCGGCAAGATGCCGACGCGTACTGGGCCGATAAGATTGCTGAAGTAATGAGAGACCAATTTGGGATAAAACCCAAAGTCAATACTTACTCTTATCGGACGCCGTATCCTCCCGCATATGATTTGATCCCGCTTCCGCATCGGTACAAGGTACCAGATTTTACTAAGTTTTCTGGACAGGATGACACGTCGACCATGGAGCACGTCAACAGGTTCATCATTCAATGCGGAGAAGCTGGTAACAGGGACAAGTTAAGGGTTCGTCAATTTTCATCGTCGTTGTCTGGATCGGCTTTTACCTGGTTTATATCACTACCTCCCAACTCGGTGATTACTTGGGCCGATCTGGAAAAACTATTCCACAAATACTTCTTTTCTGGGGGTCCATGAGAAGAAGATCACCGATTTGGTCAAATTAAGGCAACGCAATGATGAATCGGTTGAAAGCTTTGTACAGAGGATACGGGAAGTCAAGAATAAATGCTATAGTCTGGTTCTGGATGATCGGCAGCTAGCCGATTTGGCTTTTCAGGGCCTGTTGCCACACATCAGGGACAAGTATGCCTCTCAGGAGTTTGAAAGTCTAAGTCATTTGGTGCAGAGAATTTCTGATCAGGATATTAAGCCTTTTGAACCCAAGAGAGCGTGGAACAAGAAGGTATCGTTTGTTAATGAAGCAACAAGCTCAGACTCTGATGAGGAACCAGTCATCGGCTTGGCAGAGTGGGTAAAAAATAAGAAGCTGATGTCTTGTCCTTTTGGACATAAAGAACCAGAGAAGTTCGCTTTTGACACCGCTAAGGCCGATAGGATATTTGACTTTCTACTTCAGGAAGGTCAGATCAAGTTGTCTCCTAATCACGTAATCCCATCGGCTGAAGAGTTAAAGAAGATGAAATATTGCAAGTGGCACAATGCAACTTCGCACGACACCAATGAGTGCAAAGTTTTCAGACAGCAGCTGCAATCGGCTATAGAGTCTGGGAGAATCAAGTTTGACAGTTCCAAGACCCAGAAGTCGATGAAGATCGACCAACATCCTTTCCCAACAAACATGTTGGATGCCAAGGGAAAAGCTAAGGTCTTAACATCAGAAGCAGCCGAAAGAAGTGCATCGGTGGATCCTCAGCATCAGGTTACTACTACCGATGCAAGAGGTAGGGGCTTGATCCAGGAAGGAACCAGCTCAGGGAGGCCTCCTCGATCTGGCATCGTTATAACTCATAGAAGGCCTCGAGAGAATTGGCAGCAACGGGAAGATCAGTATAGGCGCCAGCAAGAGGATTATCGTCGGGAAGAGGAAAGACGCCGGCAGGAATGGGATCGGCACAGGGATCACTGGAATTGTCCGTTCTTCATCCATTGTTGAGAGGAGAATATTAAGCTTCCCACTGTCAGAGACTGCCCTGAATGCAATGGTTATGATCGGTACGACAGGTCCGATCGGCGCTATCACGACGATAATCGGCGATCTAATGTGCCGATCAGAGGAAGAGCGTCTGTTCACGATCGGCTGGGGGGCAAGCTCAGCGTGCACGACAGGCTTGGCGATCGTGTCCAATATTTTCCCAGGAACCAGGAAGAACTCGAAGAGATGGCTAATGCACGAGTTCCCGACGAGTTCATATTTTGCAGGGACGCCAATACGTATCGGATGGAGTCAAGGGAAAGTCATCGCCCAGCAGCAAGGCAGAAGCCGCTTCCTCCATGGTGTCCAGAGGGGTTGACCAGGACACAGAAAAGGAGGTTGCAGCGCGAAAGGCGAGAAGGGCTAAGCAAGGGTGAGAACTCTGGTCAGTCTGGGGATCAGCAGCAATCAGACCCCAAGGGGGAAGGTCCATCGGCAGATGTCAACATGGTCTTTATGTTGCCGATGGAGTTCCTTGCGCCATCCAGTGATGATGAGTTAGAGTTCTCCGACCAAATAGCTCAATTGGCTCTGGATCCGATGACAGCTATCTTCGAGAAGCCTGCCGATGATGAAAGGCAACATCTCAAGGCTCTGTTTGTCAAAGGAAGGGTTGATGGGCAGCCGATGACTAAGATTCTAATTGATGGTGGAGCTGCTATCAACATCATGCCATACGCAGTGTATCGGAAGCTTGGGAAAGGAGATCAGGATCTAACCAAGACCGATATGATGCTTAAAGACTTTGAAGGGAATGTGTCTCCGGTCAAGGGGGCAATATGTGTAGAGTTGACCATCGGCAGCAAAACCTTGCCGACAACCTTCTTTATGATCAGTGGAAAGGGTGCTTACAACTTACTATTGGGAAGAGATTGGATTCATGCTAATTGTTGCATCCCGTCTACAATGCACCAATGCTTGGTTCAGTGGGTAGGTGACAAGATTGAAATTGTCCTAGGAGATTCTTCTTACGTCGTTGCGTCGGCAGAGACGGACACCTATGAAAGGACTAGGTGTATTTCAGGAGAGGTTTGGGAAAATGATTTTCTCAAGGTTGCTGATTATGAAATTCCACCGATCCAAGCAGTCGGTTCCGAGGATGGTTTTTAATGGATAGGTTCGCCGATGATGGAAAGTTAGGCCAGGGAGTCACATCGGCGATGATTTGGTAGAAATAGATATAGGTAGTGGTGATAAGCCTAGACCCACTTTTATTAGTGCTAAGTTAGATTCTGAGTGTAAGCAACGGTTAACCGATTTGTTAAAGGAATATAAAGATTGCTTTGCTTGAGATTATACTGAGATGCCTGGTTTGGACCGATCAATTGTTGAACATCGGTTGCCTATTAAGTCTGGATTTCGGCCACATCAGCAGCCAGCTCGCCGATGTAATGCTAATATTCTTCCTGACATCAAAGCCGAAATAATCAAACTTATTGAAGCCAAATTTATTCGACAGTGTCGGTATGGCGAATGGATTTCCAATGTTGTTCCGGTCTACAAGAAGAACAGGAAGCTTCAGGTCTGCACTGATTTCAGGAACCTCAATAAAGCTACGCCGATGGATGGATACCCAATGCCAGTTGCCGATCTGCTGGTTGACGCTGCGGCTGGGCATCGGATTATTAGCTTTATGGATGGCAATGCAGGATACAATCAAATATTCATGGCTGAAGAAGATATTTCAAAAACCGCGTTCAGGTGCCCTGGTAATGTTGGATTGTTTGAATGGATAGTCATGACCTTTGGTTTAAAGAATGCTGGTGCTACTTATCAGAGGGTTCATGAGTTCATCGACAAGCTGGTGGAGATTTATATTGATAATGTGGTGGTTAAGTCTGAAGACTTCGCAAAGCATCTTGCCGATTTACGAAAGGTGCTGGAATGTACAAGGAAACATGGTTTGAAAATGAATCCCAATAAGTATGCATTTGGTGTATCGGCAGGGCAATTTCTTGGTTTCATGGTGCACCAGAGGGGAATTGAAATCAGTCAAAGATCTATTGATGCCATCAATAAGATAGTAGCTCCTACCAACAAGACCGAACTTCAATCATTGATCGGCAAGGTAAATTTTATCAGAAGGTTTATATCTAACTTGTCTGGTAAGAATCGTGCTTTCAGCCCTATTCTTAAGTTAAAGGCCGATCAAGAGTTTGTTTGGGGAAAGGAACAACAGTTGGCTTTGGATGAAATCAAGAAGTATTTAATAAATCCTCCAGTTTTGATTCCACCTCAGCAAGGGAAGCCCTTCAGATTGTATTTGTCTACCGATGAGATGGTCATCGGTTCGGCTTTAATTCAAGAGTTTGAATGGAAGGAGCGTGTAATTTATTACTTAAGCAGAAGGTTGATTGATGCTGAGACCAGGTATTCGGCTATCGAGAAACTGTGCTTGTGTTTATATTTCTCTTGTATCAAGTTAAGGCACTACTTGTAATCGGCCGAATGCACTGTTATTTGCAAGGATGATGTGTTCCGGTACATGCTATCCATGCCGATTATGAGTGGCAGGATCGGTAAATGGATTTTGGCGCTGTCGGAATTCAATTTGCGTTATGAATCGGCAAAGGCAGTTAAAGGGCAGATTATGGCCGATTTCGTAACTCAGCATTGCGGTACTGTGGAAGCTTTGGAAATTGCGCCTTGGACACTCTTCTTTGATGGATCCACATGTGATCGAGGGGCAGGAATCGGCATAGTATTAATTTCCCCCCGAGGAAGGAGGTACGAGTTCTCTTTGCTGATTGTTGCCACGTCGACGAATAATTAGGCTGAATATCAAGATTTAATAAAAGGATTAGAGTTGTTGAGAGAAGTTCGTGCTGATGCTGTCGAAGTCTTCGGGGATTCTACGCTGGTTATAAATCAATTGGCTGGAAGTTATGAATGCCGAAGTGAAGTTCTCATAACTTATTACGAGCGGAGCATACAATTATTAAAGGAATTCAAGGATTTCCGATTAGAGTATGTTCCTCGATTGCATAATGAAGAAGGCAATCGGTTGGCTCAGCATGCCTCGGGATATCAGCCTATGATTGATGCAATATCGGCAATTGGTGCCGATGATTGGAGAAAAGAAATCGTTGATTATTTGAAAGATCCATCCAAAAAGGTTGAGAGACGGGTTCGGTTTCAAGCCACCAAGTATGTGCTCCTCGAAGATGAATTGTACTACCGAACTATTGATGGAATTCTTCTTCGATGCTTGGGAGATGATGAAGCTAGAAGTTTGATGGGAGAAATCCATGAAGGGGTATGTGGAGCACATCAGTCAGCTTTCAAGATGAAGTGGATGATTAGGAGGAACGGATATTACTGGCCGACCATACTTGAGGATTGCTTTAAATATTTTAAAGGGTGTCAAGGCTGTCCAAAGTTTGGCAACATTCAAAGAGCACCCGCATCGGCTATGAATCCTATTATCAAACCTTGGCCATTCCGGGGATGGGCTATTGATTTGATCGGCCAGATTTATCCACCATCTAGCAAAGGACATAAGTTTATTCTAGTTGCCACCGATTATTTCACTAAATGGGTTGAAGCTATTCCTTTGAAGAAAGTCACATCGGCTAATATGATTGATTTTGTGAAGGAGCACATTATTTACCGATTTGGGATTCCTCAGACAATTACTACCGATCAAGGCACTATGTTCACATCAGGGGAGTTTGATGAATTCGCAATCGGTATGGGGATCAAAGTGTTGAATTCCTCTCCTTACTATGCTCAGGCTAATGGGCAAGCCGAGGCGTCTAACAAAGGAATCATTAAGCTTATTAAATGAAAGGTCGAAGAAAATCCTAGAAGGTGGCACACATTGTTAAATGAAGCCCTGTGGTCCTATCGGATGGCTTGTCATGGATGAACTAAGGTTGCACCTTATCAATTGGTGTATGGACATGATGCAGTGTTGCCTTGGGAAATTAAGGCTGGGTCTAGGCGACTATCTTTTCAGGATTAGTTGGCTGCCGATGATTATGCTACTTTGATGACAGACGAGTTGGATGATCTAGCAGGGCATCGGCTAAAGGCTTTGATGAGTATAGAAGAGAATAAGAAAAGAGTTGCTAGATGGTACGATAAGAAGGTAAAGGCTAAGGAATTTGCCGATGGAGACTTAGTATGGAAATTAATCTTACTGATCGGGACTAAAAGTTCAAAGTTTGGAAAATGGTCTCCCAATTGGGAGGGTCCTTATCGGATAAGTCGATCGGCTCCTGGTAACGCCTACATTCTAGAAACTCTCGAAGGAGTTGAATTTCCCAGAGCATTAAATGGCAAATATTTAAAGAAGTACTACCCCAGCATATGGGTCGATGCATAAAGATTTAAGTGCCCATAACACTCCTATCGGCTGGATTAAAATGTATCTAGGGCCGGACTTAATGTTTCAAAAGTTGCCGATAACAGTCCTATCGGCTAGATTAAAGCGACAAGAAAAATGGAAGTGCAGAGAAGCAAAGATGTGTCGCCGATGAAAGCTTCATGTGCTCAACAGCGCCTGGATCGCCGATATGGCGCGCAGCCGAATTTGGTTGGCTTCCTCTATTTCCTTCACGTCGTCATCGGCAGAGCCCTCTATCGGCTTCAGCTTCTTCTTCAACTGCAAAGCTTTGCGACCATGGGCGTTTCGTTCTTGTTCCAGAAGCTTGATAGTCTCTGGCAGTTGACTTTCTTCCTGTTGGGCTTGGGATAAGGCATCCTCCACCTACTTGAGCTCTGCCAACAGGGCTTCCCGTTTTGCCGATAGGTCGGAGATCTTTTGCTTCAGTGCGTCTCCTGAAGACTTCAAGGTACCGATGTTCTTGTGCTTCTCATCGGTCAGGAGCTTCTCCTTCATCATCTCCTCAGAAAGCCGAGTCTGAGTGGCTCTATCGGCAAGGCGCCGGGCGGCCCTCTGATACTGCAGCTGACGACTTTCCAGATGTGCGGCCTGGAAAAGGACTTCCTCGGCATCGGTAGGAATCTGGCCTCTGAGGGTCTTGAACAGAACCTTGGCTGGGTCGGAGTCATCGACCAGTTGTGCCGTATCCTGGTGGAGGAGAGCCGACAGTTCTTCCAGCTTGGCTCTGATCTCTGCCGATGCGATCCCGATTGCCCGGGAGGAGCTCGCTTCCTCGCCTTCATCATCGGAGATATCAATAGCAAAGGAGAATAGACTGTCAGGGGAGTCCTGCTCCTGAAAAGGAAAACAAAGTGAGTCATTCCATGATCAGAACATCGGTAAAAAATATTGATGGGAACTGGATGACTTACTTGCTTCAAGGCGATCTCTTGCCTTTGACTGGAAAATGCCGATCGGCCAGAGATGCCGATGAAGCTACCGATTGATCGGCCAGGGTTGCCGATGGAACGACGTCAGCTGAAAATGGACAGAAGGGATGATGAGACTGAAACGGGAATAAGTTCATCAGCAGTGATATTATAAAAATGTGTTACCTTGAGGAGGGACGATGCTTGGCTGGATTGAGGGAACTACCGATGATTTGATTGAACCTGCCGGGTCGGTAGTTTGCTCACCTACATAGGCTGACGTGCCTTCTGGCTGGGGTGCTTCTCCTTGGGGTTCTTCTTGCTGGGGTTCATCTGCTTATGGTGTTTCTTGCGGTTGAGGGGGAGATGGTGCTTGCTGAGTCTCTACGTCTGGAGGAGAAGGAGAAGATTCCACCGGAATGGGAGATACCGAAGGAGGAGGAGGAGTTGCCACTTTCTGGCGCTTTGTTTCTGCCCTGGTACTTTTGGCACCCTTTCTCTTCTGCTGGCTGGACTGGGGGGCATCGGCACCTTGGCTCTTGGTTTTTGCCGATGCACTGGTTTGCTGTAACAACAAAGAGGAATTTGTGAATACAAATGTAGCCGATATAAAGGTAAGATCGGTATAAATGAAGAGGGTTAACAGCTACCTTAAAAGCCTGTGCTAGAGTGGAAGCAGCTACCGATGGTGGAGTTTGGGTTCTCCTACTGGTAACTTTCCTGAGGCGTATACCTCGATGCACGATGGCAGCCAGGGTAGGGGCGTTGTGGCCGATTGGAGAGATTGGGCCTGATGCAAACAGATCAATCGGCTTGCCACTTTTGCTGACCGATGGAGGGGTACCATCAACCTACAAAACAGTACAAAAGTAAATCACCGATGGAAACAAAATTGAGAGAATTGAAACATCGGTTTGAAGACACTTACAGTATCATTGGGAACTTCGTACTCAGGATCAATCATACCGCGGTACGTGAGGGCCGATTTGCAGAACAGATGCTCCTTCCATTCTGCCCACCACTGCTTGTACGCCTGAGTGATGAAGGCGGCTGGAACCCACTCCGATAAATCTACGTCTGTATCGGCACTCGATGGCAGTTGGGCTACTCGAATCCATTCAAGAAGACTGGTGATGGTTTCCCTGGGCTTTATCACATCGGCATAACAGAGTGCAATCGGCAGGTGGCCGAAAGCTAACTAACGGGCTAGTGCCGATGGGTTGTAAAATTCATAAGTTTGGGGGGAGGTTTTCCCACTACCAAAGAAATTCACCAGTATGGCTCTGGGAGTCACCATTGCCATCATCACTTCGTTGTCCTTGTCAAGAGCTTCATTGAATGGGTTGAAAACCAGGGGAAGCATACTGTCTGGGTCATCATAGGCCAACCATGCTCGCTCATCTCTGTCCAAACCCTCATACAAAGTTTGGAAGAATCGGCTGACCTGATCTGGATTACCCCCTGAACCAGGCAGAACTATGACAGCTTCACCGAAGTTTAAGGGAGCATGTGTTGCCGATTCCTCTTCACTCAACACATGGTTTTCAGCTATGTCCCTTGGGAAACGCTGTGTGAACAGGTTAAATTCGAGGCGCTTGTGCAGATGCAGATTGAGCCACATATTGATAAACCACCAGGGGCCTCCCAAGTTGCCGATAGACTGGCCAAGCAAGAGCTTCTTAGTTACTTGGTGGAGGAGGTGATAGGCTGCTCCAAGCAGGTATCGGCCGAGGGGAAATCGGCCACCATTGGCCAGATTTTCTGCTGCTGCTAGATAAACGGAAGTTGGTCCTGCCGATCGACCACAAAACACGAATTTGTCTAGCCACATGTTCAGAAAGCAGGTCTGCTCCTTTATGACAACAAGGCCTGTTTTGCGGTATTTTTGGATATACCCTGACCAGCCGCCGATGGAGCGGGTTTCTACCTTAGCACTGGGTTTGGTATCAAAAAAGTGGGTGCTATCGGCAGAAGAAACATCCAGGCCAGTGAGCATGGCTACATCGGCAAGTATAGGGGAAGCAGGGCCATGGCCAAAGACAAAGGCATTAAGGGTGTCTGACCAGAAATAGGATGCAACTATCAACAATGACTCATTCTTTTGCATATCAGCAATGGATAGCCTAATACATTGGTCTATCTTTCTCTCGCCCCACTGGACTTCGTTGGAGTTGTTGACCCTCAAAAACCAATCCTTCCACCCCACGGTGGGGCTGGGCCAGGAACAAAAAGTATCCTTCCACAGATCCAAAGAAAAATTCTCTGCTCTAAAAGGGATCCTGTTGGTTTTTGCGTTTATAAGGTTGGTTGGATCTGGATCCCCTAGTGGGCCAAGGCATTGGAGGTGTGGTCGATCAGTGGGGATGACAATTTTGTTAGCCGATTCCTAATGGTTTTGGAGGTGGAAAAGAAAAACACAGAAAAAAGGGGGGAGAGAAAATGTTCAGTAAAATGGATCGCGAATGAACAGGGGTACGAGAAAAAGTACCAGAGATGGTGCGAAGGACTGACCTCAGGGATGATGAAGTTGACGGCCATTTTACCACGGGGGAGGTGCTTGAGAGCTTCGGAGATTGGTGAAAAAGGGGCTTCGTCGGAGATCTTGGAGCTGTTGGATAGCGCCGCCGCCGGGAAAGTGAAGTTGGAGTTGTGGAATGATGTGATGGGGAAGGAGTACCCGAGAAGGAACTATTTATAGGACAAAATGGGCAAGGGCAAATCTGACTTATCTCTTTGCCGCATCCGTGAAATCCGAGGGTGCTCAGGTAGATATGGTAACTGTTCGCACGGTAATCAAGGGATTGTGCAGGTGATTTGACAGGAAGCGGTCATTATCCAGAGATATTTTACTGTGCGGGATTTCCTGGTCGGTCCACCGGCAGTGCCTGGTAACGGTCATATTGCCGATAGGAGAGAAATATGGAGATAGCCGTTTGGAAAGATAAGATATGGGCGTCCATCGGCAAGTCTCTGTAACGGTCATATTGCCGATGTGCGACTAAAGTAGAAATTTCTGTTTAGGGAAGTTGAGGATTTTGAGGAATCTGCAGGAGAATAGGATCGGAGTTGTCCAGATTGAGCTTGTCGGTTGCCAGATTAGGAGCATTAATTGCGGAAAAAAGCATCATTGTTGCAGAGAATTTTAGAGCATTAATGATTTCATACTCCGAAATTGGGGGGCATGTGTTGACACCGTTTTTGAACACGTGTCCATGGTCGGTAAAGTGTGGATCAGCAAGATGAAATGGTGGTGTCTGATCTGCAGGGTGAGTTGCCGATGGAGGTGATTGCCGATGGAGGAACGGTTGAACGTGACTAAGTCCATAAGGGGTGATATGTCTGTGCCGATAGCTACGACAAGGAAGTCTGCCGATGACTATGGTAAGAGAGTCTGCCGATGATATATAGAGAGAGTCTGGAGGCTGCCGATCAGTCTGTGGAGGTGTTCCAGTTTGTCCAGGGGGGGGGTAGTTTTATGTTTTCCTTAGTTATTTAAATCGTTTTGTATACGGATTCTGTGTAATTTGGAATTTGAGTTCTAGTCGTGTCTGGTTGTAGCTCTTTGAGCAGGGTATAAATGTAGACCCTAGGGCTTTGTAATGAGGCATCGATCAATCAATCAAACACAAGTTTTTACTCATATTTCAGTATCTACTATTTCGACGACTTCGTCATACTTTTTCCTTTTTACTACGAGTTCTTAGGAATTCGTCGACTTAAGCTCGGCGTGTTCTCAAGTTCCGCGTGAATACCTCTTGGCCGTGGCATCCGGGCGCATCGCTGTTGTCAGGACCAAAGTATTCGAGTTACCTCCCTTGCCGATAGTAAGGTCAAATCGGCTGGCACGCCTTAACGTTTAATCGGGTATTAGCCCTTTGTGTTTGCAGAACAACTTTTGCACCAACACCTATGGATAAGATATTTGAAACCTATGGGTAAAATGTGACACTGGTATGATATCTGTGCGCTTGCAGATAATCCTATTTAAATCTATTTAAATGGAGCGCAGTTAATTTATACCAACATCGTTGTACTCCCTCAATGATCATATTCATCTTTTATAGATCACTTTTACCACATTTACTCTCAATGCAAACTATACATTAGGGAATGGGGAGTATCTTTCAAGAGTATCTTTTAGTTTTCTCAAAATCCTCCCCCTCAAAATGTGGCATGAACTTTATTGCCATAATTTTGAAACCATTCGTTACTCTTGAGAATGAGGAATCTTTGATTGCTTACTCATTCACACGATTGTGTCATGTAAAACTGAGTTATTTCTTAAATCTTTTTGGGAGTACACTTTTCTCATTTCACCTCAAGAACTCAATAGAGTCCTTCAGTACTTTTGCAAATCATACTTGCATGTCATTCTTATCTTTGGTTTATATGCAACTTTCTTTTCCTGGCCAAAACTTTTTCCACCATGCAGAATAGTTCCCTATAAGGGACATGAATGCCAGAACTGGTTTTAAGTATTTTCAATCATCAATTTAGAAATAAGTCTGAAAACTCTTTAACACACATGTTTTAATCCAACTTTGGTCAGAACTAGACATGCATATAACTTTTATAACTCTCATCAGTGAAACTAAAAAGAAAGTTCTTTTACATAGAGGGTACATAAAATTTAAACTAAACTTTTATTGCTCTAAATTCTTTCTTAGACCAATGTCTCTGAATTCCTTTCTTTTCAAGCCATTCTTTAAAGAGAACACTATCTTCTTTCATACAGACTTGCATTTTTTTCATCTTCTGAGTCACAAGTACCCAGCTCATTTCTCACTACCTTCAAGAATGAAAGCATGGAGATCCTTTTCTAAAACATATTCAACAATTATCAATAATAATGAGCATAAAAATGACCCTATGTTGGTCTAGTTAAAGACATGCACATTAAACTTTTAAATCTTTCCTTTTATATTCTAAATCACCTTTGGACAGAAATAGAACGAGTCATCATTTTTCTACATCAATTCTAAATTACCTTTGGGCAGAAATAGAATTAATGCTAATAACTCATAAAAAATGTCATAATTATTTTACATCAATTATAAATCATCTTTGGGCAGAAATAGAATTAATGCATATAACTGATAAACAATGTCATGACATTACTATTGAAAACTTTGCTCAGAAAAGGACTATATCATAATTTACTGAATTCTATTGACTTCTCGTTACGAGAAATACTATTTTCTATTTTCAAGAATATTTCTCATCTTTATCCATTCTCGCACAAATTAGTCACATTGATGCAAAATTGATCAGAGATTTAAACTTTAAACATAAATATATAATATTGTTATCATCAACTTTGGTCAAAAAATAACAATATTATAATTTATTGAATATGTGTAACTGCTCTTCAAATTTAATAAGAAAGTAAACTTTAACTTTACAGCGGAAACATTGAAATTACTCTTAAAATAATACTTATTCAGAAGCTCTTTACTTTACTCTTCTTCTCTCTAAACAAATTATCACGTTGGTTCAAATTTGAGTAGAGATCATAACTGAAACTTAACCAAATTTTTCCAAAACTACTTCTGAAAAAGTAATAAAACTTAAACTATCTTTCGCTGTTCATTCTGGCCCGAAGGCCTCGCTCGCATATTGTACACTACCGCGGCCCAGCTAGGAGTGACGGCTCATGGCCGAGCTCGCGCAGTGCTCGCCCGCACCCAGCATCGGTTTCATGGCCCAACTGGCCCGCGGCCAGTGCCTGCGCATGCACTCTTCCCGCCCTGGCCGCAACCTGGGCCTGGGCCGGGAATCTCAACACCCACCTCGGTCGTCTGTTCTGATCCGATAGTCCTCCATTAAGATTGGGTGAACAAAACCCGGGTGTTGTCCTTCTCCCCCAGAACCCTAGATCACTTTCTCCTTCCTCCTCACCGCAGCTGATGGGAGGGGTGGCGATGGCTGCGGTGGCCGCCGGCGCTATCGAGGACGAGCTCCACCAGAGCAAGTTCGGTCGGCCTCCCCTCCTCTTGCTCTTCCTTTCCCCTTCTATTGTCTACACAACCCGTGTCCCAATAGGATGATTGGCGATGGGAGAGGGAGCAGCCGGCTATGATGGCTGAAGAGAGGTGGTGGCGCCACCAAGCACCCCTTCGCCGATGTGCGCGTCCACCCAAGGGTGAGCGCGCCACCGTCAAAGGGCTGTGCAGCGGTGCCCTATGTGCCCTTCCCGACGACGGTGCCCTTTCTATCCTACGCTCTGACGGTAGTGTAGATGGAGAAGAAAGTGCCAGGAAGGTCCCCTGTTCCCCATCCGTCTTTTTTCTGTCTCAGATAGGGTTACATCTTGATCGGATCGGATCTTTCCCTTCTATGTTAGTCCTTGCCGAAACCCTAATCAAGGGTTAGAATTTGGATTAAGGTTCTTTCATTATGGTTGGGATTTATCTGATTCAAAAATCATTTCTTTCTCTTTTCACACTGCCCACACGAGGGCAGTGACGTGCGTGATGGTGATCCTTCTCTGTTCTTTAGGTTTAGGAACTCTTCCCAAAAGGCCCTGTCTAGGGTTTCTGTCCAAATCAAAATCCGTGCACCTTTTCTTTTCCCTGCTAGGGTTTGATAGATCCGCATCGGATCTTGTCCATTTTCTTCTTTCCCGAACTAGATCCACTACCTAGGAACATGGCTCCAATACCAATGATAGACTTACAGAATCTTAGCAGTAGATCAGCAGTGGGTTTGATTCCTCTGCGTCATGGATGTTGAGGATGTAGAGCTTCCAATGGCGCTTCTCGTCGCTAACAGCACTGCCCCCATGATCGGATTAGGGTTTTAGATAGTAGGATATGGCGGCTATCAACCTCGTGCCACTAGCCCCAACCTCCACTTATTCTTTATATATGCTATGCAATAGGGGCCCACCAGCGAAGTTCTTGGGCTAGACGCCGCCGATTAGGGTGTGGTCAAGGGTCCGGCCCAGTCTTTGGACTTGGGCCAGCAAAGATCAACCTAACAGTTATTGCCGTCGCTTTGATTTTGGTAGCCAGCCTCACCACCGATGGCCTGGTGCTCCTGCCGTTTGATTTGTAGTTCACAGAAGAAACGGCAGCCACAGGTACCGAACAAAATAAATCTCCTCCTCTGGCCAGCTTCATTTGCCCTGATTTCAAATAAGGCCATGGTCCTATTATTGCTGAAGGTGTGCTAAACATGCGAACAGAAGTCTCATCAACGGTCTGGCCTGTGCCCCTCTAGCCTTTGCAGCAGTACATACGGTGGTGCTCGACTTTGGCTTTTCAGAGTCCCCTGCTGCGCCTCTATACATCGCAACCCGTCCTGTAGCTAGCTGTGCTGATTCGTTAAGCTTTTCAAGACTGGCCTACATCATCGTCGAGTTGTTCGTCATCGTCACCTTTGCCGTTCGTTGCCAGCCACCAATGGGTCGTCATCGAGCCTATTTCTTTGGCATCAAATTGCCTCTACATCCTCCATCTTCGGAGATGTCTACTCTCACATTAGTAATTGATGATGGGAGAATGTAATATGTAAGACGAGGATAGCCCTCATCTTTCATACTAGTCTTTTAAGTTGAGTTAAGTCTAAGACTTTGATGGGCCTGCACCCGAGAGACTCCAGCTCATGGTTATAACGAGCTATACCAGATTTTGCTACACTCTAACAGGTGGTATTAGAACTCATGGTAAAAAAAACTTGAAAAATCTTAGGGGTCACATAATAACGGAGGAGCCTAATAACTTCTCGGAGGTCACATGTATTATGTGTGACATGGAGTGTTAGAGGGCCTGAAGAATATCTTCCGAAGATTACATGGTGTAGTGTACGTGATGTGAAGAATATCTTCCGAAGATTACATGGTGTAGTGTACACGACCTTTCTGCATTTTTTCAAATATATACTATCAAGGTCATCAAAACAATGTGTGCATGCATTATATCCCTTGTTTGTCTGCCCTGAAAGATTACTTAGAGCAGGCCAATCATTGATTGTCACAAACAACAGTGCTCGTAGGTCGAAGTGTTCCTGTTTGTACTCATCCCACACATGAACACCTGTTTCACTCCATAAAAGAAGGACTTCTTCAATTAATGGCCTTAGATAGACATCAATGTCATTGCCCGGTTGCTTCGGGCCTTGGATGAGCACCGGCATCATAATGAACTTTTGCTTCATGCATAACCATGAAGGAAGGTTGTAGATACATAGTGTAACAGGCCAAGTGCTATGACTACTGCTTTGCTCACCAAAAGGATTCATACCGTCCGTACTTAAAGCGAACCTTAAGTTTCTTGCGTCTTTTGCAAACTCTGGAAATTCCCTGTCTATTGCTCTCCATTGGGACCCATCAGCAGGGTGTCTCAACATGTTGTCTACTTTACGGTCTTCTTTGTGCCACCGCAACAATTTTGCATGGTCCTTATTTCTAAAAAGACGTTTCAGACGTGGTATTATAGGAGCATACCACATAACCTTTGCAGGGATTTTTTTTCTAGGACGTTCTTCCCCCTCAACATCGCCAGGGTCATCTCGCCTGATCTTATACCGTGATGCTTTACATACAGGGCATTCATCTAAATTCTCGTAGTCCTTGCCACGGTATAGGATGCAGTCGTTAGGACATGCATGTATCTTCTTGATTTCTAATCCCAAAGGACAGACGATCTGTTTTGCTTCGTACGTAGTAGTGGGCAGTTCATTAGGCTTCGGCAGCATTTTTTTTTGATCTTCAGTAATTGCCCAAATGCCTTATCAGATACACCATTCTTTGCCTTCCATTTTAACAATTCTAGTGTTGTACCCAGTTTTTTTTGCCCATCCTGGGCAGATGGGTATAGTAATTTCTTGTGATCTTCAAACATGTGTTCAAACTTTGTCTTCTCTTTTTCACTTTCGCAATCTTTTTGTGCATCACAAATGACATCACTAAGAGCATCATCTTCAACAGGTGCGCCTTCTGCACCTGCCTCATCTTCAGCTTCTCCCATTGTTGTATCACCGAAGTCACCGTATTGAGCAATAATGTCGTCAGGCTCCAACTGTTCTTCTTCATCTTCTTCCATCATTATCCCGTTTTCTCCATGCTTGGTCCAACAAATATAGTTTGGCATAAAACCCGACTTCAACAAATGTGAGTGAATATTTCTAGAGCTAGAATATTCCTTCAAATTCTGACACAAAGCACATGGGCAACATATGAATCCATCCCGCTTGTTTTCCTCGGCCACTCTTAAGAAATAATGCACACCATCAATGAATTCTTTGGAGCGGCGATCGACATTGTACATCCAATGACGTGTCATTGTCTGCATTGCAATGTAAAGTATTATAAGTTTCTAATTTTTTATAAAGAAATTAAAGTAACAAATAACCTAAAATTCTCTATTTCTGGTTTTTCTAAACCAACAAAATTAAAAAGACATAAAATTTCTCTATTTTCTAACTAATCATGAAATGTGGCATGCATACTAGTTATAGTTAACTAATTAACCATGTCATAAAGTGCAAATTAAAGTATTATAAGTTTCTAATTTTTAATAGAGAAATTAAAGTAACAAAAAACCTAAAATTCTCTATTTCTAATTTATCTAAACAAGCAAAATTAAAAAAGCACAAAAATTCTCTATTTTCCTAAATAATCATGAAATGTGGTATGCATACTAGTTATAATTAACTAACTAAATCGGTCAAAAATTGCAAATTAAAGTATTATATGTTTTTATTTTTTTTCTAAACTAATTAAAATAAAAAAAACATATTAGCACTATTTTTCTAAAATAACGCGTCGCATTTGAAATGGCGATGAAGCTAATAACCTCTTAAAAAACCATAAAATAAAAAACAATATACATAACACTAGGAAATGGCATATGCCGTTTCTAAATGTTGAGAAGATGAAGCTAGTGACCTCTTAACAAGTCGATGACGGTGTAGAAACGATGAAATGAATCAATAGCCGGAGATGAGAGCAAGAACAAGCAACTCCAAATGAAGAACAGAGCAAAAGAGTGAAGATCGATGGGCTCGGCCACGGGAAGAAGAGTTCAAATATGGGGAGGGACATTTAGTCCCGGTTCCTTTTAAAAACCGGGTCTAAATTCAAACACTAGTCCCGGCCGGTGGGATGGACCGGGACAACAGCTTTTAACCCCGGTACCACCAACCGGGACTAAAGGCTAGGCTTTTGTCCCGGTTGGTGAGACCAACCGGGACTAAAAGTCCCCTCTGTCGATGTCTGACACAATAGCCGTTGGGCAGGGGACTTTTAGTCCCGGTTTGTCTCACCAACTGGGACTAAATATGTTTTTGTCCCGGACGTTGTTTTGGCCGAGGTTATTGTTCATTTTGGGCAAGTGACCAAATGCCTATTCTGTAGTAGTGTGCTGCACTCTAAGAAGTGGTATTAGAGCCTATGGTCGAAAAAACATGGAAAATCTCAGGGGTCACATAATAATGGAGGAGCCTTTAACGTCTCGGAGGTCACACACGCTATGTGTGACATGGAGTGTTGGACTCAGGGCTTGGAGAATATCTTCCAGAGACCATATGGTGTAATGTGAAGAGTTGGGTCTAATGTGTGACGTGAGAGATTGTTAGGTTTAGTCCCACATGGGTAAGTCCAATGTGTGATGAGAGTGAGATTGTTAGGTTTAGGCCTTGTTTAGTTCCAAATAGTTTTTGGATTTAGCTAATGTAGCACTTTCGTTTTTATTTGATAATTAGTGTCTAACCATAGATTAACTAGGCTCGAAAGATTCGTCTCACGGTTTATAGGCAAACTATAGAATTAATTATTTTTTATCAATTAATATTTAATGCTCCATGCATGTGTTGTAAGATTTGATGTGACGGGGAATCTTGAAAAGTTTTTAGATTTTTGGGTGAAACTAAACAAGACCTTAGTCCTACATCGGTAATTAATGGTGGTCCAATGTGTGATGTGGTGAGATTGTTAGGTTTAATCTGACATTAATTAATAGTGGGTGAGCATAACATATAAGCGGCACAACTCTTATTGATCATACTAGTCTTTTATAGGCTGATTTAGGCCTACGACCTAGATATACTGTGAGCTGCAATAAACCTGAACTCAAGAAGTCCCACGCTTGTGGTTATAATAAACTAGAGACCGAATTCCACTACGTACTCTAACATGCATCCACCATATATGAAAAAAGGTTAGTAGGCCCTTCTTAACGTACTATGCTCTTCCGTCGTCCCGGCGTGTCGCGCGCCAATGATCTACGATGACCTGCTTCACGGCGACGTCTTCTCAGACCTGTGCTGCGACATGTGTTTTTACTTTCTCCGTTGTGGTGACACGTATATATAGGAATAATAGATGGACACGATCCACATCCACGGCTAATTACAAGAAAATTGTGAAGCCGATCGCGAGCCTTACTGGATCCACGACAGCTACAATAGTGGTGGATTTATGATTTTAATTGTGGGGGTACGGACAAAAATGATATAATTCATCAACATAGACATAACATAATTAGATCACTATACGGTGATAAAATAGCTATGAATATAAAATGTTAAGGTTATTGTATGAGCTGAACAGATTAGCAGTTATATATAACAATACAGAGAGATACTATACAGGCGGTTTCGCAACCCCTTTGTACAGGCGGATTGACGAACCACCAGTGGCTACCTGTGGAAATAAAAGTTTCCACAGGCGGTTAACTGAGAACCGCCTGTAGAAACCAATTTCTACAGGCGGTTCAGTTGTAAGATCCGCCTGTGGAAATTAATTTCTACATGCGATTCTTTTTTTGAACCGCCTGTACAGGCGGTTCTCATAACAGAACCGCCTGTGGTAGGATTTTTAAATTTAACCCTATTTTCAGCAAACCCTATTTTTAATATTATATATATATTATATATATTATATACATTAATATTAAAACTATGTTAGGCTAGACGATTAAACCAAAGCAACATGCAATATATTTATATATACCATTATTACTTTGTACATAAAATTATATTAATTATAAACATCATACATCATAGTTTTTTGTTTACAGATATATCTGAAACCTCTGCTCTAATAACCCGATCGAGATAGCTTTAGCCTACTAATATCTCTTAGCGCTCTAAACTCAGGCTTTGCTAGGACGCTGGTCGGGTCGTGATATTTCCCTTCGGTGGGAATGGTTTCTCTCAAGAGAAAAGTGCAGAGGTCCTCAACTATGTTATATAGAACAGCTTGAGTCACGCTCTTCGCCTTTTCCAACTCATGTTGCTGCAGAGGAAGTTAGAAACATCATAAATTTATAGTTCATATGACACATGCTTTGCAACAAAAATGACAAATAATATAAACGACTATTAGAGCAATACCTTAGAAGGGTTAGTTACATATCTTCCGGTCTCTCTCATGAACTCGCAGACGTAGAATCCACAGTGGACCGATCCGACTGGTTGCTTATGGCACTGATGTATGAGAAAAAAATGGATATTTATTAGTTGCAACATCGTCATATGCATATTATATTTATAAAAGACAGCTTGTGATATTTTGGTACGTACCGGCCATTTATAAAATAATCTCAATGGCTGCCCCGGTTTTGATGAATCGCACCTTCCACCTTTGATCTTATAATACCTATAGGCCCTATAGTATCGAATACACAATCCTCAAGTTATTCTGAAACTCTTATAAAAGTAGGTATGAATATTTAATGTACTCAGCTTACCGTTTCAAGTGTGTAATGAATTTTGCATAACTTGAAGGATCATAGTCTGCAGAGTCCAGGACTAGCACACGGCCTAGACTAGGATTAATGAGGAGGCAGATCCAGTGGTCCCTGAGAGAATTGAATTTATGATGCAAGTGCCCATTGAAATTACTAATACGACGATGAATACAAATTGACACTTACCCAAAGTTGTATGGGGCAACAACACATTCTCGATCTTGATAATTTAGCAGTGCCAAGGCTATGTAGAGGTCGTATTTACATTCATAATCTAGTCGACTTTCATCTATTATCTTCTTATGCTCAGTGGGGTCCAAACCTTCTAAGGAGTCGTGTTTGTCTCCGATTCTGAAGTTGTGCTGCTCCTCGCATATCTTCATCGGGCTCAGATACGCAACCCTTTTACTGGCAGACCTATCCAGATCTGAACCGTACCGCATCTCTTGTTGTTCAAAATTCATTCTGCAATGAGCACTTGTATGTTAGATGTTGAAAATTGATGCAACTCATGAATAATAACACAAGATAGTACGAGTGACACTTACAATGCAAACACGGTTACCAGCTGGACGTCTAGTCTCTGGAGATTTATCATTAGCCACATGTCCTCGAAGGTAACGATTGCCTTTGTACGCTCACTGTTGAATGCTTTTGGTGGTATAATCACATTGATCATGTGAATGCCTACAGAAGCTGCTCTCATATACCAGTCATGCATCCTTTTTATACCAGCTGGGATCTTTTTGAGTTTGTCCCAACTAAGTAGTGGTCTGCCTGGCTCATATTTAGTAGGGAAAAATTTGTAATCATCCTTCGTTGGTGGTGTTGACGGTCCTTAAGTATCAAATTTAATTATCAAATAAATAAAGAAAAGGATCCAAATGAAATCAACATCTAGACTTAGGGTTTTATCTGACAGAATTCCACAAGTTTTGGTGTTTGTCTATTTCTGCAGGGGGTTATCAGGAAATACGGAAGAAAGGCCCACACGTCGGGATTACATAGAGATATTAACAAGCCGCGCAATTATCTTATATCTAGAAGACTCTAGAAGCCAAGAGACCGAAGCGGAGGCGAAACGGGGCTAGAGGCAGGGCGCCCACCCTGTTCTCCTGGGCGCCCGCCCCCTCTGAGAGTCCAATCAGGACTCTGCTTCGTGGGAGATCTCCACCGACCTAAAGGATCAAGGATTACCGTTCAATCTAAGTCGGTTTGATCCAACGGCCCATATTCACTTGAAGGGACTATAAAACCAGACCCCCTGGCCCCTGGAGGAGAGAGCCTCTCAACCCTAATTCATTATTCCTCAAGGGAGAAGAAGCCTCTGATCAAGATTAGAGCCACCACATCAATTAGACATCTAGATTAGCATAGCTACATAGGATTAGAACTAGAAGGAGTCAATCTTCGATTGGTTTCTGGATCTGTCAAGAGGATTCTTGGTAATTCTCTAATTGTGCTTCTAATTGCTTTCTAATTATCTTTGTTCTTCAATATTATAAATATGACTTTGTTCTACTTCAATATATTGCTTATGACTTTGCTCTACTTGTTTATATTCAAGACTATATTATTCTTAGTTTATCATAGTTATGTACTTGGCTTAGTTAGATTGGATCTATATACATGCTTAGGATCGTATAGCGTTTATCCATCGGATCCATGGGTAAATGATAGATATTGTGTAGGCGTGGTGCTTATACCGTATTTATCTGCGATTGTACCCAATATGCCAGATCGTGGGGTAGTTCGTGATAGTGACAGCTTCATTGATTCTTATATAGTCCCCCTCTCGTGTATTGGGCTGGCAGAGCAACATTATTACAGGAGAGTGATTGCTATGTTTCTCATTTACCTTGCTAATATCACTATGCATGGGCGTAGTCTTGTCTCGCAATGATTGCTAAGTATGCTTGCACTAATTATGATAATGCTAGACTATATAGTTGAGAATAACTTAGGAAATATTCTTGTAGTTCATTCTAATTCCATGCTAATGACTTTCTAGAGTATCTAATTGAGTTGCTTATCATATTCTATTATGTGGCTAGTTATGATCAGATTAATTATCTTTGTCACTATTCATTACTTCATATATCTTTTATGTGACACTTATCCCTGTATGAAAGAGTTAGATAACTGTTCTCAATTATACTTGCAATGATAGATACTCAATCTCATATTCTATTATGTAATCAATATTGATGATTGCTAATCCCTTCCCAGTGGTAAAAATATAAATAACGATACCTGGAATACTTCCCGGTTAAAATGCTACATCGGTATTAATCTGTGCGCTTGCAGATCCCATTCATTATTTATTTAGAAGAGCAATTGCATATTTCAATACCGCGTCTCTCATGTCATGCTGGGATGACAACTTGGCTTAAGTGGTATGAGGGATAGGTTTGGCATTTTTGGCACCGTTACTAGATTTAGAGAACTTAATCTACTTTTGGTAATGATGTTAAGAATACCCAACAGGTGGCCTGATATTGACAATACGTGTTTCAAAGCTTTTTGACCCCTCCTTCTCATGCTCTGCCAAGTCAACAAGTTTTGAAGTGCGGCTCCTTGCAATTCCGGACAAAAATACGGCCGTACCAGCAGCCTTCTTCTTTGGCTCGTACGGAGAAACCAATTTGGGAACCGAGAATTTTGTTTTCTTTGGTTGCGGTGGTGTCTTATCATCATTTTTTGGTGCCGGTGGTGTGGAAGATTGCGGTGTTGAAGCATTGGGATTAGGTGATGGTGGTGAAGCCTGGGGTTTAGGTGATGTTGGGGGAGTGGATTTTGATGGTGGCGGGGATGGTGGTTGAGGCATTATTGGTGATGGTGGTGGTGGGGATTGTGGATGCAAGATTGGAGAGGTTGGTGGAGTGGGAAGAGATGTGGGATGGGACGACTTCTGAGTCTGCGGCACTTCTCGAGGTGATGGTTCTGGTAGCTGAGACAGCAGGACGTCCCGTCGAGGCCAAAGAATAAAATTCTTGATAGCTTGTCCCAGTTTCTCAATGCCCTCGGGACTGGGAATATCTAGCATGTCGTCCTCATATCCTTGGACAGCTGTCAACACTTCCACCCTGCAGTAGTCCTCAGGGATATCACTACCATAGAATTGACGCCCCGGGATCGCAAGTCCTGTGGCTACTTCCCTTATACGGTTATTGTTAAAACCATACCTTATGACTAGGGAGCAAGGCACAGGACTATAGATCTCATCAACTGGATAGCGGACCTTGTCTCCGGTAGACGCAATACTACTTGGGACTACCGGAGCTTGTTCTGTTGTTGTCGGGGCGACGACTAGCTGCATTTGAGGAGGCTGCTGGCCACTTAATTGGCTAGACATTGCGGTCGCCAATCGCTGCATCAACTTAGGAGGAGGATTGGAGAGGATTTTAGACATCACCTCTTCGACTTCTCTCTTAGCCTCCTCCTTAAAATAATTAGACATTTCTTCCTTGTAGCGATCCCGTTTCCTATACATTGCTTCCCACTCTAGTCCGAATCCTTCTTTCCATCCTTCTTTTGATGAGATGCCTCGTACACGACCAGGATGCTCTGGGTTACCCAGAGCAACAGTAAGGACATCTTTCTCCCTTTGAGGCTTAAATTCGCCTGCTTGCTACTTAGCTACCACAGCAAAAATATTCTTCACTGCCTCTTCGACCATTGGGCCAGAAAATGATAAGCCAGACTTGGCTTCCTTTGCCAGTACACAAGCACGAATCCACCTCGAGCCCCTGCAACCAAGTTGGTCAGGGAGCGCTGGTAGACCCTTAGCCCTCTGCGCTTCATCCTCTTGCTCCCATTGGGTAAGCTTGCGCTGGTAACCACCTGTGCCTAGGTGGTGGTGGTACTTGTTCCTTTTTGCGAGCTCGGATTTGGATTCGCTCAAAGCTTTCAACTCCTCGGTACTCCTCTGCTCTAGAAACACCGCCCACTGACCGGCAGTGATTTTATACCTTTTTGTCGGGTCCAACCCTTTCTTTGCCCACTTAGAATTCAACTCGGACTTGTAATTCCTAAACATGATTCCCCACTGCTTCAATGTGTACTCCTTTACTAGGTCTTCTGAACCCTGAGGTAAAACAAACCTTGTAAGTAGCTTGTCCCACATTCTTTTGATTTCATTTTGGTCCACTTTTGCCCACTCCCTGACTGTGATGTCAAGATGGTCCCTAACTAAGAATCCAAGTGCGTTACGCCACTTAGGTAAGGCCTCTGGAGGAGCTAGGGGTTGTCCTGTTGCGCTCACATCTGTAATTCTAAACGTGACTTTTGGAAACTGATTTAATCCTCTGTCACATCGTTTTCTTTTCTTGTCATCAGTCTTCTCGGTGGTTGTCTCCGTCGTCGGCTCGGGTGCACCTTCATGTGTGAATTCTTCCTGGGATAGGATCTCTTTCAGTTCATTAAACTGAGATAATACCTCTTGTTCATGTTAAAAGTTAAACACATGAATCATTCTTGTACATATACTGAGGGACATAAAAGTTAGAAAGATTTAATTATAGATGAGTAATTCATCACCTCATTTCCATCTGGAATATAATCAGGGTCACGTTCTAATTCACGACGAGCGTTCCTCTCTATGCGAGGATCTGGAGTGTCGCTAGGGGAGGTCTCGTACGAAGGACTTGATTCACGGTTTTTTGCATTCTCTGTGTGGTCCGACTCTTGTGCTTGCTCAGTGCTGTGTGACACTTGCACCTTCTCTATGTGGTCTGAACCTTTTGCCGCTGCTTGGTCGATGCGGTCAGACCCTAACACTTGGTTTGGGGTTGGAGAAGTCATCGTACTAATCTATACAAATAATTACTTAAAATATGCATAACTGCTTTGTAAATAATTGCATTATAAATAATTGCATTATAAAAAAGAAATAATAATTACTTAGCATATGCATAATGTATATACATAGACATTTAGGGTTTAGGGTTTAGGGTTTAGGATTTAGGGTTGGAGAAGTCATCATGATAATCTATACAAATAATTGCATTATAAAAAAGAAATAATAATTACTTAGCATATGCATAATGTATATACATAGACATTTACGGTTTAGGGTTTAGGGTTTAGCGTTGGAGAAGTCATCGTGATATTAATTGTTTATTATTTTTATACATACATATATATGTATAATTGCATTGTAAATAATTGCATTATAAAAAAAGAAATAATAACTACTTAGCATATGCATAATGTATATACATAGACACTTAAACTAAAAGCAAATATTAATTGTTTATTATTTTTATACATATATATATATAATTGCATTGTAAATAATTGCATTATAAAAAAAGAAATAATAACTACTTAGCATATGCATAATTTATATACATAGATACTTAAACTAAAAGCAAATATTAATTGTCTATTATTTTTATACATACATATATATATAATTGCATTGTAAATTATTGCATTATAAAAAAAGAAATAATAACTACTTAGCATATGCATAATGTATATAGATAGACACTTAAACTAAAAGCAAATATTAATTGTTTACTATTTTTATACATACATATATATAATTGCATTGTAAATAATTGCATTATAAAAAAGAAATAATAACTACTTAGCATATGCATAATGTATATACATAGACACTTAAACTAAAAGCAAATATTAATTGTCTATTATTTTTATACATATATATATATAATTGCATTGTAAATAATTGCATTATAAATAATTACATTATAAATAAGAAATAATAATTACTTAATCTATACATTCATATAAATATATATATATAAATAATTGCATAATCTATACATTCATATAAAAAAACAAAAAAAATCTCCACCCTCAAGCCGGCTGGGCCGGCTGTCCAGCCCACCTCCCCCTCTCTCTAGCCACGGGTGGGCCGGCCCAGCTGCCCAGGGGGCCCACTTGCGAGGCGGCCGCCGGCAAACCCTGCCTCCGGCCGCAGGGACGACAGCCGCCGCCGCCGCCGCCTGAGAGCACCACCCGCGAGGCGGCCCCGACGCTGCCCCGGCCGCCTCGCTCGACTCCCCTACCTCCCTGCGCCCCGCCTCGACTCCGCACGCCCGGCCGCACTGGCCGTCGCCGCCGGCGAGCGGCGGCCGCCGCGCTCTCTGCCTCCCGCATCAGCCCCCCACGCGCGCAACCGCACCTGCCCCACGCGCAGCAGCGAAACTGGACGTCGGTGAGCTTACCTCGACCGGCGGCGGAGGAGAAGGGTGGCGGCGGAGGAGAAAGGTGGCGGCGAGAAATTTTGGCAGCCTGCCGGCGTCACTTTGAATAGAACTGGCGCCTTCGAGACTTGGAAATTTTCGGGACTGACCGCGACCTATATAAGGGCGGCATTTCTACAGGCGGTTGGCATTGACCACCGCCTGTAGAAATGCTTTCTACAGGCGGCGGTCAATGCCAACCGCCTGTAGAAATAGCTCAATACAAGCGGTGGTCAATGCCAACCGCCTGTACAAAGATTTTTGTAATTTTTTTATTATTTTTGTTTTCTATATTTTTGGTAACTGTCTTTTAATTGCATATTGATATTATAATTTTAACATAATTATTTTTATATTCTATATTTGTAACATAATTATATTGTTTATATATTATTTGTATAGTGATATTATAATATAATTATATTGTTTCACACCTATATATTATTTTAAATTTCAAATGCATATTGCATATTGTATGAAAGGTAGAGCTTGATGAGCTCTAACTCCTCTGTATTCAAAACTTTTTCATTTGAGATCTTTTACTGCCTAGTTTGACCTAGTTTGACCTAGTCAAATTTTGAAATTTCAGATTTCCATAGCTATACACACGTTTTCGAAACCCGAGACGTCCCCAACTCGAAAAGTCATGAATATAAAGTTTGTTCCACTCATCAAGATATACATTTCATAAATAGGACATTTTTGCATTTGACAAAGCATTTCAAAAGTGTAGTTCTAAATCCACAAGTCTCACATATAGTTTCATAAAGTTTGTGTGAAATTAAACACTTTGTGACTAGAGTTTACCAATCCTTTCCCAAATGTCAAAATATCATATGTATGGAATGTGTATCTTGAGGAGCTCTAACACCCATGTATTCAAAAGTTTTTCATTTGAGGTCATTTAGTGCCTAGTTTGACCTAGTTTGACCAAGTCAAATCTTGGATTTTTTCTGAAAAGTCACTTTGACCGGACCCTTGGTAGTCTCAGATACAAAAGTCATGAATACAAAGTTTGTCTAGCTCATCAAGATACACATTGTGTGTAAGGGTCAACTTATCATCTGAGAGAGTTTGGACCACTCAAATTTTCGAAACCCGAGACGTCCCTAACTCGAAAAGTCATGAATAGAAAGTTTGTTCCACTCATCAAGATATACATTTCATACATTTTTGCATTAGACAAAGCGTTACAAAAGTGCAGTTCTAAATCCACAGATCTCACATATAGTTTCCTGGAAAAACTACATGCTTCGGTTTGTCGATACTTTTCTTCTCATTCTTAGAAAGGATCTGCTCAGCATAGAAAACCTGTGCAGCTGTAACACCCGAAAATTGATTTGGAATTAATAGGATTTAATTTGATTTATTTGAATATTTTGCGAGCATTTAAATTAGTAAAGAAATAAATTTTAATGAAATTAAAATTCATTATAAGCTTAGAAACTTGTTTATGCATTCATGCCGAAGAATATTTTATTTGTATTGTTTGCCTCTGGTTTGAATTTATTTGCATTCACAATTTTATTTGGAAAAGGTTTTAGGAAAAGAAAACAGAAAATAAAATAAAATGGAAAAGGAAGGAATAAAAAAAAAGAAAAGGCTCCAGGCCGACACCCCGCGGCCCAGTACCCCTTTCCCATTCCCTTTTCCCTCCCGCACTCGGCCCACTCTCTCTCCCGGCCCAACCGCGCGCGCCTCCCCTTCTCAGTCGCTGGCAGCTGGGCCCCGCCCGTCAGCGCTTCCCTTCCTTCTTCCTGGACGCGAGCCGAGCAGGAGACCTTCTCCGGCCGAACTAATCCCGAAACCCCGGGATTTCTTTCCCAAGGAGGCAAACCGAGTCCTACAAAGTCCTTTTTTGCCACCTCTATGAAGAGAAGTGCTCCCAATACCCCTACTAGGTGTTTTCGCTGTGGGAAAGAAGGTCATATGTCATATGATTGCCCGGAGAGATTCAACCAGCGGAACAACAATCAAAAGTCTAATTCTCATGGAGCAAAGGTGAACCATGTGGCTGCAGAGACAGTACAAGAGGGACCGGAGATTATGATGGGTACGTTCAGTATCAACTCTATTCCCGCTACAGTTTTATTTGATTCTGGAGCTTCGCATACATTCATATCACAAGCATTTGTTAAAGTTCACAGCATACCACTAGTTGCCCTGAAAACCCATATGCTAGTAAACTCACCGGGAGGGACTATACCAGTTTCATATTGTTGCCCCTCAGCAAGTCTTTCTTTAAGGGGGGTGGATTTCCCTGTTAGTCCCATGGTTATGAGAACCTCAGGCATAGATGTGATATTGGGTTTGGATTGGATGAAGAAATATGCTACGGAAATTAAGTGCAAAGAAAAAGTAGTAGTTGTGACAACACCCAAGGGAGAGAGAATCAGTGTGGAGGTAGCAGTGCAGGCTCCACCCACAGCTACAGTAAATCAGCTGGATGATGGTGTTGATCTTCAGGACTGGGTAGGGAATAAATTTTCAGAAAAGCTGCCAGGTATGCTACCTGACCACAGACATCGATTTGCTAGTACAATGGAATTGGTATTTAGGGGGCAGAAGCAACTTGGGAAAGAGAGAGTGATTGGAGGGAATCATATCCACAACTGTTGGTTTATGCACCGCTCAATCTCGAGGACGAGATTCTTTTAAGGGGGGTAGAGTTTGTAACACCCGAAAATTGATTTGGAATTAATAGGATTTAATTTGATTTATTTGAATATTTTGCGAGCATTTAAATTAGTAAAGAAATAAATTTTATTGAAATTAAAATTCATTATAAGCTTAGAAACTTGTTTATGCATTCATGCCGAAGAATATTTTATTTGTATTGTTTGCCTCTGGTTTGAATTTATTTGCATTCACAATTTTATTTGGAAAAGGTTTTAGGAAAAGAAAACAGAAAATAAAATAAAATGGAAAAGGAAGGAATAAAAAAAAAGAAAAGGCTCCAGGCCGACACCCCGCGGCCCAGTACCCCTTTCCCATTCCCTTTTCCCTCCCGCACTCGGCCCACTCTCTCTCCCGGCCCAACCGCGCGCGCCTCCCCTTCTCAGTCGCTGGCAGCTGGGCCCCGCCCGTCAGCGCTTCCCTTCCTTCTTCCTGGACGCGAGCCGAGCAGGAGACCTTCTCCGGCCGAACTAATCCCGAAACCCCGGGATTTCTTTCCCAAGGAGGCAAACCGAGTCCTACAAAGTCCTTTTCCCGGAGCCGCGGACTCCTTCTGCATCCAAACCGCAACAAAACCAAACCCTAGGTGCCCTGTGTGAGCTCGATTGGATCTCGCCGAAACTCTATCCTAACCGCCGCTGTCGCGTGCGTCCTCCGCTCCCCCTCAGCCCAAGAAGATCGCCTACACGAGTTCGGGGCAAGCTCCTCTTCCCCCCGGTGGTTTCCCTTCGTGCAGAGAGGCTAGGAATCGCGAGATTCCTTGCTCCAGCGAGCTTCCGGAGCCGCGGCCATGGCGCCGCCGTGTCTGGCCTCGCCGCCGGCCGGCCGGAGTTAGCCCCGGTCCCTCAGCGCCCTCCAAATCGCGATCTACGGCTCGGATTAGAAGGTACCCCTTCGGGGGGTATTTTTGTTAAAGAAACCCTGAGAAATCTTATTTTCTAACCCGCGGTCCTTGGCGCCCTGCGCAGGTTTCCGTGTTCCGAGTTAGAAAGCGTATTCTTGCCGACTGATTCAAAATACGTTTTCAAGTATTTACAAGTTTGCCACTGATTTTATAATGCTCATAAAATAATCATTTTAACTCCGTTTTTGTCCATTCAAATTGCGTTAGGTTCGTAATTACATGCTCTACATGTTAGAAATATTAGTTTACTGTTTTGAAACTTTTTATTTCTGCAGTAGCATTTAATTAATTATTTACCTATAGGAAATCTTAGAAAATTCATATCTTACTCGTTTCAATTCCGATTTTCGTGAACTTTACATTTGTGTGATCGTAGCGCTGCGTAGAATATTTTGATAAACTTTTATATTTGTTTTACCACTGTTTGGTGTATTGTTCTAATTATATCTTGTTTGCTTCGTGTATGATTGTCTACATTGGATTGCGTGTTGTTGATTGATGATTGGAATTAGACGGTGAGCTGTACGTTGGTGATCAAGACCAAGCTTTTGAAGACCAGCGGGCTCAGGAGAGCTTTGGTCAAGGCAAGTATAACTTGGGACCATCCTTGTTACCTATTCACTTATAACTACATATATATATCATATGCATGCTATCACCTTGTCGACCTTAGCAAAATCATAGATGATTGTTACCTGTATTCCTTGCTACCTACTTGATATGCATTTGGTGTAGATGTGCTAGTGCTTGATATAATCCATGATCTTGTAAGATGATTAATAGCTATGCAATGAACATAAAAGAATGACAAATAACTGTATGAGATCTTGTTTGTACGTGATCACCCGGGATAACAGTGCAACCATGAGGGCTATAATGGCTCTGGCTTTAGCTCAGTATGGAGACCTTTTCTAGCTTGTTAGAGGTTACCCGAAAGGGCGGAGGGGCTGAACCGACACGGGTATAGTGCGAGCCCCTGTCCCTATGTGTATAGGCTGCGCGTCATTGTGCCATTCGGAAGGGGGGTATCTATATCTGCTCGCAAAGGAAACCTTGCGGCCCTAACTTGTTAGACGAACTTTTGAAAGGCTTCATAGTGATCCCTGCCGACCTCCCTAGGAAGGGGGTTAAGAGATTAGCTACCTCGGGCGAAAGGGTAAATCATGACTCATGGGTAAAGATGTACAACCTCTGCAGAGTGTAAAACTGGTATACTAGCCGAGCTCACGGTCAGGAGCGGCCTTGGGGACATCTACATTAAGATGATGAACTTGTTATGTTATTATGTTCATTTGAATATTGTTTATGCTATGAGTTAATTATGCTTACATTTGATCATGGGATTAATGGATTATTTATGCTTCCTTGACAATTGCTATTTAATTATGAACATGCTATCCACTATCAAAAGCTAAATGCAGTCAAACCAGTGTCAGCTATTTGAGCCTCATGAACCCCTGGTTATACTTGTTGAGTACGATATGTGCTCACTCTTGCAATTTCCCAACACCTCAGGGTACGATAATGAAGATGACTGGAATGAGGATTATCGGTACGAGTACTAGGTTTGGAGTCAACCAGTCAACAGTGTCCCTGTGTGGAGCTTCCGTCGAGAGCGTTGTGTACATCTTGCTATCATTTATGTAAAAGACTATGTGATTTCTTATGTTTCGCTATGTAATAAACACTGCAATGGTACATTTGAGATTTGTCTACTTATTTGTGCGACTATAAAAAGAAAACAGAAAATAAAATAAAATGGAAAAGGAAGGAATAAAAAAAAAGAAAAGGCTCCAGGCCGACACCCCGCGGCCCAGTACCCCTTTCCCATTCCCTTTTCCCTCCCGCACTCGGCCCACTCTCTCTCCCGGCCCAACCGCGCGCGCCTCCCCTTCTCAGTCGCTGGCAGCTGGGCCCCGCCCGTCAGCGCTTCCCTTCCTTCTTCCTGGACGCGAGCCGAGCAGGAGACCTTCTCCGGCCGAACTAATCCCGAAACCCCGGGATTTCTTTCCCAAGGAGGCAAACCGAGTCCTACAAAGTCCTTTTCCCGGAGCCGCGGACTCCTTCTGCATCCAAACCGCAACAAAACCAAACCCTAGGTGCCCTGTGTGAGCTCGATTGGATCTCGCCGAAACTCTATCCTAACCGCCGCTGTCGCGTGCGTCCTCCGCTCCCCCTCAGCCCAAGAAGATCGCCTACACGAGTTCGGGGCAAGCTCCTCTTCCCCCCGGTGGTTTCCCTTCGTGCAGAGAGGCTAGGAATCGCGAGATTCCTTGCTCCAGCGAGCTTCCGGAGCCGCGGCCATGGCGCCGCCGTGTCTGGCCTCGCCGCCGGCCGGCCGGAGTTAGCCCCGGTCCCTCAGCGCCCTCCAAATCGCGATCTACGGCTCGGATTAGAAGGTACCCCTTCGGGGGGTATTTTTGTTAAAGAAACCCTGAGAAATCTTATTTTCTAACCCGCGGTCCTTGGCGCCCTGCGCAGGTTTCCGTGTTCCGAGTTAGAAAGCGTATTCTTGCCGACTGATTCAAAATACGTTTTCAAGTATTTACAAGTTTGCCACTGATTTTATAATGCTCATAAAATAATCATTTTAACTCCGTTTTTGTCCATTCAAATTGCGTTAGGTTCGTAATTACATGCTCTACATGTTAGAAATATTAGTTTACTGTTTTGAAACTTTTTATTTCTGCAGTAGCATTTAATTAATTATTTACCTATAGGAAATCTTAGAAAATTCATATCTTACTCGTTTCAATTCCGATTTTCGTGAACTTTACATTTGTGTGATCGTAGCGCTGCGTAGAATATTTTGATAAACTTTTATATTTGTTTTACCACTGTTTGGTGTATTGTTCTAATTATATCTTGTTTGCTTCGTGTATGATTGTCTACATTGGATTGCGTGTTGTTGATTGATGATTGGAATTAGACGGTGAGCTGTACGTTGGTGATCAAGACCAAGCTTTTGAAGACCAGCGGGCTCAGGAGAGCTTTGGTCAAGGCAAGTATAACTTGGGACCATCCTTGTTACCTATTCACTTATAACTACATATATATATCATATGCATGCTATCACCTTGTCGACCTTAGCAAAATCATAGATGATTGTTACCTGTATTCCTTGCTACCTACTTGATATGCATTTGGTGTAGATGTGCTAGTGCTTGATATAATCCATGATCTTGTAAGATGATTAATAGCTATGCAATGAACATAAAAGAATGACAAATAACTGTATGAGATCTTGTTTGTACGTGATCACCCGGGATAACAGTGCAACCATGAGGGCTATAATGGCTCTGGCTTTAGCTCAGTATGGAGACCTTTTCTAGCTTGTTAGAGGTTACCCGAAAGGGCGGAGGGGCTGAACCGACACGGGTATAGTGCGAGCCCCTGTCCCTATGTGTATAGGCTGCGCGTCATTGTGCCATTCGGAAGGGGGGTATCTATATCTGCTCGCAAAGGAAACCTTGCGGCCCTAACTTGTTAGACGAACTTTTGAAAGGCTTCATAGTGATCCCTGCCGACCTCCCTAGGAAGGGGGTTAAGAGATTAGCTACCTCGGGCGAAAGGGTAAATCATGACTCATGGGTAAAGATGTACAACCTCTGCAGAGTGTAAAACTGGTATACTAGCCGAGCTCACGGTCAGGAGCGGCCTTGGGGACATCTACATTAAGATGATGAACTTGTTATGTTATTATGTTCATTTGAATATTGTTTATGCTATGAGTTAATTATGCTTACATTTGATCATGGGATTAATGGATTATTTATGCTTCCTTGACAATTGCTATTTAATTATGAACATGCTATCCACTATCAAAAGCTAAATGCAGTCAAACCAGTGTCAGCTATTTGAGCCTCATGAACCCCTGGTTATACTTGTTGAGTACGATATGTGCTCACTCTTGCAATTTCCCAACACCTCAGGGTATGATAATGAAGATGACTGGAATGAGGATTATCGGTACGAGTACTAGGTTTGGAGTCAACCAGTCAACAGTGTCCCTGTGTGGAGCTTCCGTCGAGAGCGTTGTGTACATCTTGCTATCATTTATGTAAAAGACTATGTGATTTCTTATGTTTCGCTATGTAATAAACACTGCAATGGTACATTTGAGATTTGTCTACTTATTTGTGCGACTATTCCTGGGGCACATATGAGTCTTTTATGCATCCTATTTTGTTCTTAAAATATGGGTGTGACAAATTGGTATCAGAGCTTTGTTGACTGTCGGACGCAAGCCTAGTTAGAAATTGGCCGTCATAAGATTTTGAAATTGCTATAAAATCCTTGTTCTATAAACCTTGATATTTTCTTCTACACTATATCCTATTCATCTTCACCTTGTTGCTTATCTTAAAGACTTGTTCTCATCCCCACTCCTTGCTTTGAATATGCTTTTAGAACCTTCTCTTACCATCTGCTTACATAGTTGAAAGAGAATTTTAGGAATCTTTGCCCTTAATAGGAAGAGAACGATAGTACCGCAAGTTGAGTTAATGCTTGAAATGTGAACCTTTGATGCCTTGTTTGGTTTGTTATTATGCTTATGCTTGGTTTGGATCTTTGTAATGAGTGCAATGATCTTGTGGATTTCCTCTACAATTTCATTTAGTTTATAGGCTTAAGGCATAAGGATTAATGAACTAAATAGTTGGGGTTGGTTAAAATTCTGTTTTTGTCCTTTGCTGTTTTATAGAGCAGTCTGCAATGAATCTGGTACATCTCAAAACCTGTTCAAGCAATGTCCATCAAATTTTTCTGGGAACAAGTAGACTTCCATATCTTTCCAATGCCGCAAGAATGACCATATCATCGATTATGAGCTGAGAGTTATGACTGTTTCAAGTTGAGGTTTCTGCGCAGTCTGGAATTCTGGAACAGTTTCGGTTGTACCCAGTTTTTGGTTAACCTCACTTTGGAATCTGGTAATATGATCTAAATGAAAGTTGTAGACAATTTCTTTATCTTTCCAACGGTGTACATCATGTATCCTTTTGAATTCTGGAACTCGAGATATTACTGATTTTCTGATCTGCTGATGTTGGATGTTACCCAGAAAATTTCAGATTCGGATAACTCTTGTAATTGTCATGTTGGACATTACTAAGATGTGTTTATATACCTTGGAATGCAGATGGCAGCAAGGGGAAGAGGCAGAGGCAGAGGCCGTGGCAATGGTGACAATGCCCCAATTACTGTGGAGGAACTTATGCAAACTCAGAATCAGATGATGCACGTCTTCATGCAACACCTACAACAACAACCTCCACCAACACCACCACCTGTTCATATGAGAGATAAGCGGGGGGAATTCATGAAGGGAAGACCTCCGGTATTTACACACTCAGCGGATCCCATGGAGGCGGATGATTGGTTACGTGCTGTGGAGAGGCAACTAAACATAGCACAGTGCAATGACTTAGAGAAGGTGTTGTATGCTTCTGGACAACTTCAGGGAGCAGCTCAGACCTGGTGGGAGTCATATCAAGCTGCCCGTCCCAACAATGCTCCTCCTGTCACTTGGTTAGAATTTTGCAGAGACTTCCGAGCACGACACATCAATGAAGGAATGATGGAGCTCAAGCAGGAAGAATTCAGATCTCTTAGGATGGGTTCTATGTCTATGGCTGAGTATCATGACATGTTTGAGCAGTTGGCTCGCTATGCTCCAAACGAAGTCAGAGAAGATGCTGACAAACAACGTCTCTTCATGAAAGGTCTTTACTATGAACTCAGATTGCAACTGGCTGGAAATACCTACCCTACATTCCAGGCTCTGGTGAACCGTGCTATTGTGTTGGATAACATGCGTAAAGGTCAAGATAAGAAGAGAAGAATGTTAGCCCAAGGTTCTGGAGGCAACAATCGCCAACGTTTCAATTCTCAGCAGAGCAATCAACAGAGGTTCCAGGGACCAGTTAGTCAATGGGATCGCAACCAACAATCTCAGCGTAATCCTAATCCTCAACAGAGTGGACAGCAGACTTCCCGCTCCGGAGATTCAAATGCCACCTCTATGAAGAGAAGTGCTCCCAATACCCCTACTAGGTGTTTTCGCTGTGGGAAAGAAGGTCATATGTCATATGATTGCCCGGAGAGATTCAACCAGCGGAACAACAATCAAAAGTCTAATTCTCATGGAGCAAAGGTGAACCATGTGGCTGCAGAGACAGTACAAGAGGGACCGGAGATTATGATGGGTACGTTCAGTATCAACTCTATTCCCGCTACAGTTTTATTTGATTCTGGAGCTTCGCATACATTCATATCACAAGCATTTGTTAAAGTTCACAGCATACCACTAGTTGCCCTGAAAACCCATATGCTAGTAAACTCACCGGGAGGGACTATACCAGTTTCATATTGTTGCCCCTCAGCAAGTCTTTCTTTAAGGGGGGTGGATTTCCCTGTTAGTCCCATGGTTATGAGAACCTCAGGCATAGATGTGATATTGGGTTTGGATTGGATGAAGAAATATGCTACGGAAATTAAGTGCAAAGAAAAAGTAGTAGTTGTGACAACACCCAAGGGAGAGAGAATCAGTGTGGAGGTAGCAGTGCAGGCTCCACCCACAGCTACAGTAAATCAGCTGGATGATGGTGTTGATCTTCAAGACTGGGTAGGGAATAAATTTTCAGAAAAGCTGCCAGGTATGCTACCTGACCACAGACATCGATTTGCTAGTACAATGGAATTGGTATTTAGGGGGCAGAAGCAACTTGGGAAAGAGAGAGTGATTGGAGGGAATCATATCCACAACTGTTGGTTTATGCACCGCTCAATCTCGAGGACGAGATTCTTTTAAGGGGGGTAGAGTTTGTAACACCCGAAAATTGATTTGGAATTAATAGGATTTAATTTGATTTATTTGAATATTTTGCGAGCATTTAAATTAGTAAAGAAATAAATTTTATTGAAATTAAAATTCATTATAAGCTTAGAAACTTGTTTATGCATTCATGCCGAAGAATATTTTATTTGTATTGTTTGCCTCTGGTTTGAATTTATTTGCATTCACAATTTTATTTGGAAAAGGTTTTAGGAAAAGAAAACAGAAAATAAAATAAAATGGAAAAGGAAGGAATAAAAAAAAAGAAAAGGCTCCAGGCCGACACCCCGCGGCCCAGTACCCCTTTCCCATTCCCTTTTCCCTCCCGCACTCGGCCCACTCTCTCTCCCGGCCCAACCGCGCGCGCCTCCCCTTCTCAGTCGCTGGCAGCTGGGCCCCGCCCGTCAGCGCTTCCCTTCCTTCTTCCTGGACGCGAGCCGAGCAGGAGACCTTCTCCGGCCGAACTAATCCCGAAACCCCGGGATTTCTTTCCCAAGGAGGCAAACCGAGTCCTACAAAGTCCTTTTCCCGGAGCCGCGGACTCCTTCTGCATCCAAACCGCAACAAAACCAAACCCTAGGTGCCCTGTGTGAGCTCGATTGGATCTCGCCGAAACTCTATCCTAACCGCCGCTGTCGCGTGCGTCCTCCGCTCCCCCTCAGCCCAAGAAGATCGCCTACACGAGTTCGGGGCAAGCTCCTCTTCCCCCCGGTGGTTTCCCTTCGTGCAGAGAGGCTAGGAATCGCGAGATTCCTTGCTCCAGCGAGCTTCCGGAGCCGCGGCCATGGCGCCGCCGTGTCTGGCCTCGCCGCCGGCCGGCCGGAGTTAGCCCCGGTCCCTCAGCGCCCTCCAAATCGCGATCTACGGCTCGGATTAGAAGGTACCCCTTCGGGGGGTATTTTTGTTAAAGAAACCCTGAGAAATCTTATTTTCTAACCCGCGGTCCTTGGCGCCCTGCGCAGGTTTCCGTGTTCCGAGTTAGAAAGCGTATTCTTGCCGACTGATTCAAAATACGTTTTCAAGTATTTACAAGTTTGCCACTGATTTTATAATGCTCATAAAATAATCATTTTAACTCCGTTTTTGTCCATTCAAATTGCGTTAGGTTCGTAATTACATGCTCTACATGTTAGAAATATTAGTTTACTGTTTTGAAACTTTTTATTTCTGCAGTAGCATTTAATTAATTATTTACCTATAGGAAATCTTAGAAAATTCATATCTTACTCGTTTCAATTCCGATTTTCGTGAACTTTACATTTGTGTGATCGTAGCGCTGCGTAGAATATTTTGATAAACTTTTATATTTGTTTTACCACTGTTTGGTGTATTGTTCTAATTATATCTTGTTTGCTTCGTGTATGATTGTCTACATTGGATTGCGTGTTGTTGATTGATGATTGGAATTAGACGGTGAGCTGTACGTTGGTGATCAAGACCAAGCTTTTGAAGACCAGCGGGCTCAGGAGAGCTTTGGTCAAGGCAAGTATAACTTGGGACCATCCTTGTTACCTATTCACTTATAACTACATATATATATCATATGCATGCTATCACCTTGTCGACCTTAGCAAAATCATAGATGATTGTTACCTGTATTCCTTGCTACCTACTTGATATGCATTTGGTGTAGATGTGCTAGTGCTTGATATAATCCATGATCTTGTAAGATGATTAATAGCTATGCAATGAACATAAAAGAATGACAAATAACTGTATGAGATCTTGTTTGTACGTGATCACCCGGGATAACAGTGCAACCATGAGGGCTATAATGGCTCTGGCTTTAGCTCAGTATGGAGACCTTTTCTAGCTTGTTAGAGGTTACCCGAAAGGGCGGAGGGGCTGAACCGACACGGGTATAGTGCGAGCCCCTGTCCCTATGTGTATAGGCTGCGCGTCATTGTGCCATTCGGAAGGGGGGTATCTATATCTGCTCGCAAAGGAAACCTTGCGGCCCTAACTTGTTAGACGAACTTTTGAAAGGCTTCATAGTGATCCCTGCCGACCTCCCTAGGAAGGGGGTTAAGAGATTAGCTACCTCGGGCGAAAGGGTAAATCATGACTCATGGGTAAAGATGTACAACCTCTGCAGAGTGTAAAACTGGTATACTAGCCGAGCTCACGGTCAGGAGCGGCCTTGGGGACATCTACATTAAGATGATGAACTTGTTATGTTATTATGTTCATTTGAATATTGTTTATGCTATGAGTTAATTATGCTTACATTTGATCATGGGATTAATGGATTATTTATGCTTCCTTGACAATTGCTATTTAATTATGAACATGCTATCCACTATCAAAAGCTAAATGCAGTCAAACCAGTGTCAGCTATTTGAGCCTCATGAACCCCTGGTTATACTTGTTGAGTACGATATGTGCTCACTCTTGCAATTTCCCAACACCTCAGGGTATGATAATGAAGATGACTGGAATGAGGATTATCGGTACGAGTACTAGGTTTGGAGTCAACCAGTCAACAGTGTCCCTGTGTGGAGCTTCCGTCGAGAGCGTTGTGTACATCTTGCTATCATTTATGTAAAAGACTATGTGATTTCTTATGTTTCGCTATGTAATAAACACTGCAATGGTACATTTGAGATTTGTCTACTTATTTGTGCGACTATTCCTGGGGCACATATGAGTCTTTTATGCATCCTATTTTGTTCTTAAAATATGGGTGTGACAGCAGCACGATTAGCAAGGATCCACCGGTCATCTTTATATCCCACCTTACTTAGATCAAGAACTCTGACCCCATAATTATCCACTGTGACATGTTTATCTTCAACCCATTGACATCGAAACATAGGGATCTGACATGTACCATAGTCTAGTTCCCATATGTCCTCGATGAAGCCAAAGTATGTAATAATATCACCAATTTTGTCATCTACGGCCTCGCATCGAACACCACTATTTTGTGTCATGCTCTTTTGGTCCTTGGACTTGGTATGAAATGTGAATCCACTTATGTCATAGGTTTGCCATGTTATGACTTGGCGTGATGGTCCAGATGCCAAAGCCTTGATGGTTTGTTTCTCAATTGTTTCCCCATATGGAATGTCCTGCTCCCTTAGCCATGTGTACAACTGTTTCTTGTGTTCCTTCATTACCCAATCCTCTGTTTGCCTAGGATTATGTTCTCGAAGCTCATCCATGTGTTGTTCAATCAAATGCTCCATTATCGAGAGCTGATGTAAGATGCTGTGATGTGCCTCAAGTACTGTATTGTAATCTGGTGGGATGAATGATTTTTGTCCAATCCTCCCACATCCGTGTAGCCTACCCTCATGTCTTGACGGAGGCAAACCTATTGCAACCTGGTCTTTTAGGACATTATTGCAGAATGGTCCTCCGGACTCAATCGCCTCTTCAGTACAATACCCCTCTATCATGGACGCCTCGGGACGAGCACGAGTTGATACATAGCCATTTAGTATTGACATAAAACGCTCGTAAGTACACATTTTCATCGGCTGGATGGCGAAGCTTGCCATCATTTTTGTGCTCATCAGAAGCATGCCAACTCATAAGTTTTGCATCCTCAGGGTTAGCAAACAAACTCCTCAGTCGATCTACCACTGGAAGGTACCATATCACTAAAGCAAGAATCTTTTTCTGCGCATAATAGTCAACCTCTTCTTTATATTTGCTCATGGGTTTTGAACTCTGTTGGGTGTTCTTTTGGGCCTTCTTTCGCTTCTTCCCTGCTTTACACATGGAGGCAGCACAATCCTCTCGATAGTCTTTGTTTGTCTTGTACCGACTTGCACCACACTTTGGACAACTATCCAAGTCCTTGTAATCATCACCTCGGTATAGGATACAATGATTTCAACACGCATGAATCTTCTCGACACCCATAGTCAGCGGACTGATAAGCTTCTTTGCATAGTACGTGTTAGCAGGCACTTTGTTCTCCTTTGGAAGCATATCGCCGATAATACTTAAGAACGCATCGAATCCAGCATGAGACAAACCATACCTGGCTTTTGCCATCAACAGTTTTAGCACAGCTCGTAACGTTGTGTACTCTTTGGTACAACCTTTAGACTCATCATACAAAGGCTCTTCTGCTGCCTTCTTTAAGGCCTCCATCCCTTTCATTAATAACATTGATGGTTCGGTATGACGACGCAACATTGCCTCCAAGAATTCAGCATCTTCCGCAGCCGTATCATTTGGTAAGACATGAGTTCTTGCACCATCATTTCCCCTAGCAAATCCACCAGCGGTAACATTTGGCACAACATGTTCACTTTGGGGTGTGTCGTGGAAAAACTGATTAGCAGGCATGCCTGGACCATCGATGTCGATGTGTGCTGGGTCCCCAACTGTATAAGGCGCTGAGCTATCCTCTCCATGCTTTGTCCAAATCAAGTAATCCTTCATAAATCCTCGGCAGACTAGATGAGAAATGATTACTTCAGTATCTTCAAATAGAAGAATATTTCTGCAGTCGTAGCATGGACAATATATATGCTTCGTCTTTGTTCTCAAAGCATGGTTCTTAGCGGCATCAACAAACCTATGCACCTCAGGTATATGAGTCTTGATAAGTTATACATCCATAAGGACCTCTCCATCATGACCTGTTGAAAAGTTAGTAAATTAATTGAAATATTGTCTACGAATATTTGTTATTAAAAATAAAAGAAGACCTAACAATTAAATCAAATTGAAAAAGGAAACATGGAAATGGTGAGAGAAGAGGCAACATCTTAAACAAGAGGGCACAAAAATGCTTATCGCGTAATTAAATCAAATTTACATAAAAAATAACATCCTAAACAATATAATTTAAAAAACTAAAAAGAAAACTTACCTTTCTTAGCCACCTCCTTCCGAGAAATGAAGATCAAAACCTCCACCCTTGTATTTTGACCTGTTGAAAAGTTAGTAAATTAATTGAAATATTGTCTACGAATATTTGTTATCAAAAATAAAAGAACACCTAACAATTAAATCAAATTGGAAAAGTAAAACAAGTATCAAAAATAAAGACAAAACCCTAAATATGTATCTTTATATCACTAAAATAAATTTGACAAGGTACAAAAAAAATATATCTTTATATTACTAAAAAATATTTGAGAAGGAAACATGGAAATGGTGAGAGGAGATGCAACATCTTAAGCAACCTCATACATGAAAAATGCTTATCGCATAATTAAATCAAATTTACATAAAAATAACATCCTAAACAATATAATTTAAAAAACTAAAAAGAAAACCTATCTTTCTCTCTTCCCAAGCATGGAAAACACCATTCATGGAAACTACTACACATATATTATTTCTTGGATTCACTAATTAGAGAAGTAAACATAAAAAAGAAGAGAGAAGAGACATCATCTAACCATCTTAAGCAACCTCATTTGAGCAAATATAGACCATACCTAGCTATTCTACTCTCTCCCTCTCATGGTGAAACCCTAGATCCAAAAAGTAGCTTAAATTAAGGAAGAGGGCACAAAAAGAGGCATTAGAGGCATCAACTAACTTTACTTAGCCACATCCTTCCAAGAAATGAAGATCAAAACCTCCCCTCTTGTATTTTGAAAAATCTGGACCTCCAAGATGGGCTGCAATGGAAGGTGGCTGCGAGCTACAGTTCTGCCCGAGGATGAAGAAGAGGGCTGCGGGTATTTATAGGAAGATAATTCACAGACGGTTTGTTATGTGAACCGCCTGTGTAAATCAATTAACACAGGCGGTTTACAAAACTGAACCGCCTGTGTAAATGGTTCATTTACACAGGCGGTTCAGTTATGTGATCCGCCTGTACTAATAGATTTACACATGCGGTTCACATAACCGAACCGCCTGTGTAAATGGTTCATTTACGCAGGCGGTTTTCTTACAATAACCGCCTGTACTGAGCCTTTTATATAGACGGTTTTCAATTCTAGCCGTATAAATTTACAACACACGCGCATTATAACTAAAACCGCCTTGTACAAATGTTTTACCCCCGCCGGCTTAGAACCTCCGTGTACTAGTGTTATACATGTATATATTATTAAAGAGTATTATATATACTAGATATTTTTAAAGAAATTTTAGGGAGACAGCTGTACCCCATGTTACTACTCTACATCCGTCCCTGGCTACAAGAAAGAGAGTCTGGCAGCAGACAAGCAGTACGTCGTCGGCTCCGCGATCCCGACTCCGATGATTCGCGAGATCACACGTCCCGATCGCCCGATCACAGCAGGACAAACTTGGCCGTCCCCATAGCTACCCGCACCTCCGGAGGAATGAGCATATATATATATATATATATATATATATTCGCCGTCCATCATATATACACAAGCACACGTTATTTCATGTTGTAGTAGTTGCGATGGCCGGCTATTAGGCGATCGTACGGCGGATTAAGTACTAGGTAGCTGAGTCGTCCCTAGCATCTTGTTCTTCAGCCGTACGTTCACCGCATTATATATTATTCCCGGAATGACTTGGCCCACAACTTCACCAATCAAAATGTGCTAGTTCTCCCTCCCCCCCCCTATTTGTAAAGGTAATAGATAGAAATCTTAAAACAGAGGTACGTATAAAAAATAAAAAGCTATAATACTAAGAGAGCGCTAGTGAGCTTAAACATATCAAGCTTTTACATATCTATCAAAGTGAGAATCATGTGGACCTACAATGACAATGCCTTCAAGAAAGAATACGACATAGGTCCGCCACCGCTGCCCATCCAATAAGTGGACAGGATTTTCACCCATAAAATCCATGCATGGCGAGAAAAGATGAGGCAGCCTTAACAGATGCGTCCAAGGAGGAATATAACATCCAACGACTTCACAAAGGGTTTCACTAACCCAACCTACTTCCAATGACCATCATGATCTGTTGGGGGCTGGACGCTTCCTTTCCCCTGGTTGCTTCGAAGGATCTCCTTCGCCTGAGGAACCTTCGTACGAAAGAGCGCGGAGGTTCGGAGCAAGTCTAATGTTAATGCATCTCTTGTGGTACTGAGCAAATGCAGGAACTAAGATAAAGGCAGAGGTCGTGAGCGGAGAAGGAATGAACCTTCGACGCTTCCCGCGACGAAGGATGGCCGAAGGAATGCCGGAGGACGCAGCGGGGCTGGTGAGGCTTCGGGACTAAGATAACGGCGGAGGTCGTGAGTGGAGAAGGTATGAACCTTCGAATCCTCCCGCGACGAAGGAAGGCCGAAGGAATGCCGGAGGACGCAGCGGGGCCGGCGAGCCTTCGGTGCGCCTGCGCCAGGGAACCTCCGCGGCGTGGCCAAGCCGAAGAACCTTCGGCGTAGAAGCGTTGAAGGTTCAGCGGCCAAACAAAGGATTCAAGTCTTCAACAAGCTGAAGCCCTAGGTGAGGGGCGCGCGAGGAGCCGTAGTGTGAAATTACATAAATGACTTAGGGTTAGTAGACTGTAACATAGGAATATGCCGGGATATTCTCCCACCGTCACGGGGTATTTTTGTAATAGTCCTAGGTCGGTTTCCGAGCCCTATATAAAGAGAGTGAAGCCACCATTAAGAAGGATGAGAGAGCACTTACTGTTTCCACCTACTGTTCCGCTCACTGTTTACTGTTGCAAAGTCTCTCGCTGCAACGTGTGAGAAGGTTTTCTGTACACCGTGTTGCTGGGGAGTGCAGTACGCATTTTGCCAACATTGGCGCCCACCGTGGGGCTCGAAGGATCACCTACGATGGCTGGAAAGAGAACTAGCACGACAAGACCACAGGCTGAGTCCTCCAGGAGAGGAAGGCCGAGGCGGACTGTGCGGAGCACATACGCGACCGCGGAACAGGATGGCCCTAAAGATGTGCAGCCGGAGGCTAATCAAGCCCCTCCCGTCACGGAGCCGGCAGAACCCACGGCCGCTCAGGAGCTTCAACTGCTGCAAGCGCAACTGCAGAACCTTCAACAAGAACGAGACCAGATCGCAGCCGCTTACGTGGTCAGCTAGGAGGCCGCGCTGGCTGCTGCGCAAGCAAATGAGATCAGACAGCAACTCTCAATCTTACAAGCAGAGATCCAAAGCATGCAAACTCCACCGCAACCGATAGTTCAGCCCGCGGTGCTACCCAACGTCAGTCCATCGGTGAACGTGTAGCCAGTGAACCACAGTGGAAGCATGCGAGGCACTCTGGACCTTCGCTCACCTTTGTCCGAAGGATTGCAGGCCTCGCCCTGGCCGGCTACCTACAAGCCGATCACCCTTCCCAAGTTCAATGGAAAGACAGACTCTCACCAGTTCCTAATGAGTTTTGAGGCAGCAGTAGCCTCAGCGGGGGGGAATGAAACTGTAATGGCAAAATCTTTTGTGATCGCAGCCGAAGGAGATGTATTGGCTTGGTACTCAATGCTCAGGCCCGGGTCGATTTACTCATGGGAGAACCTCCGGGACAAGATTCTAGCAAACTTTCAAGGATTCACAGCTGAATCACTAACCTGCACGGACCTGTTTCAATGCCGATAGAGTCAAGGAGAGGCACTGCGGGACTACTTTCAAAGGTTCGTGCAGACCAAGGCAAAGACACCTGGCGTACCGGAGGAGGTTGCCATAGAGGCTGCCATCAAAGGCCTCCACATAGGGACCTTCGTAGCTCACTTGGCCAGGTAGAAGCCGGCATCCATGCACGAGTTGTACCATGAGTTTGAGAAATATTGCAAGTCAGACAACGACTTCCGCAAAAGGCTGGAGGAGCAAAACTCTTAGAAAAAGCAGGTCAACGATAGAAACTCGTAGAAGAAGAACCTTAGCCAAGAGGGAAGCTGGTGGGCAGATGATGAATATCGAGCAGCCAAGGCAGAACCACCCACCAGCAGAAGCGCGGAACTCAGGACGAGGATTTAACCAAACCGGAGGAGGAGGTCAGAACAGGGGGTGGCCAAAGAACCAAAAGCCGCGGCAGCGAAAGCAATACTATTTTTTCCATGGGGAAGAAAAGGGTCATTCGACCAAGGACTGCCCAGACGCTAAAGAAACCTAGGAAAGAATCAAGAATAGATCTGCACCGCAACCTCCGTCACCACTCACGCAACCTAGGGTGGTGAACCACACATTTCAACAAACCTTCTACCTCTCGTACGTCGGAGGATCAAGCCAGTAGCACCCAGCTCAAATTCAGCCCGCCGCATTAGCTTCCGCTTACTATCCTAGTTTTCTACCGGCTTGGCGCCTAGTGCAGCAACCTGCAGAGCAAGGACATCAACCTACCTATACGCCCCCAACCCCCGCAAATCACATACATCGAAACCACGCAGCCTCACCAGCAATCATTACCACCTCCACGAAACCAACTTCAGTTACTCCAAGCTCCACCACCACCACCACCAAAACCAGAACCTCACCCCGACAATCAAATTGGCCCCCATACACCGCTACCCACAATTGGAATGATTTTGCCAATAGCTGGAGGTCCTTAATGGAGTTCCAAACCAAGAAGCAGAAGAAGGATCACCTTCGTTTGGTCAACAACATTGCAGTGCAAGGCCTAGTCCGCTGCACCGATTGGTCCAGAACCCCAATAACCTTCTCCGAAGAAGACCTAAGGTTGGAAAGCTACCCACACGCGGACGCGATGGTCATAACGACAAACGTTGCGGGATGGGGGATCAGCTGAATCTTGATAGACTCACGAAGCTCTGCAGATATAATATTTGCCGGGACCTTCGATCAAATGAAGCTGAGCAAAAGTCAGCTCCAACCTTCAGAATCACCTCTGATTGGGTTCGGGGGAAAACAGATACACGCTCTGGGCAAGGTCACCCTACCAGTATCCTTCGGCACCACAGAAAACATGATGTGGTAGATTTGCGCTACCCATATAACGCCATATTCGGGCGGGGGTTCTTGAATAGATTCAATGCGGCTGCTCATATGGGGTACATGTGCATGAAAATCCCGGCCTTGCACGGGGTAATTACTATTCACGGAAGTCAAAAAGAAGCAAGAAACATAGAGAAGGCAATCTACAAATCTTTTCGAAACATAAACTCTGTTGACTCCATGCAAGACGAAGATTACCAACCACCAGACATGCCGAAGGGAAAAACAAACCTGGCTGATCAGGAGGAAACGAAATGTGTCCCTCTAGAAGAGGCTATGCCGGATAGGAAAGTCACCATATCCGCCACTATTAGCAGAGAGGAGGAGCTTGAAATGCTGAATGTGCTGCAGAAGAACCAGCAGGGAGTCAGTAGAGACATCATACAACATTCATTGGACATCGACTCCAGAATGAGACCGAAGAAGCAGAGAGAGAGGAAGATGTCTGAGGAGAGAACCTTAGCAGCCAAGGCAGAGGTACAAAGACTTCTGGACGCAAATGTCATCAGAGAAATCATGTACCCAGAGTGGCTAGCAAATGTAGTCCCAGTCCCCAAGAAGAATGGTAAAATGAGAATGTGCATAGACTTCACGGACCTCAACAAAGCCTGCGTCAAGGACTCCTTCCCCTTGCCAAGGATAGACACTTCAGTCGATAAGGCCACCGGCTGCCAAAGATTCTCACTGCTGGATTGTTTCTCGAGATACCACCAGATCTGGTTAAAGAAGGAAGACGAAGGCAAGACAAGCTTCACGACTCTGTTTGGGACATTGCTATACCAGAATGCCTGAGGGTCTCAAGAATGCTGGAGCAACCTTCTCTAGAATGATGAAGAAGGTTCTGGCCAGCCAGTTGTAGAGAAACATTATAGCGTACGTCGATGATGTTGTTGTCATGAGCAGAAACAAGGAGGATCACATCAGAGACCTGCAAGAAACCTTCGCTAACCTCAGGTCTGCTGCACTCAAACTGAATCCAGAAAATGTGTATTCGGGGTCAACAAGGGAAAAATGCTGGGGTACATCGTTAACTCCGAAGGAATCAGGGCCAACCCAGATAAAACAAAGGCAATCATGTCGATGGCAGAGCCTTCGAACAAAAAAGAGGTGTAGAAATTAACTGGCCAAATAGCAGCTCTCAACAGATTCATTTCCAGATCTACAAAACGAAGCCTTCCATTCTTCAAAGTGTTAAGGGGAGGAGATAAAACGGAATGGGGTCCGGAGCAATCGGAGGCATTCAAACAACTCAAAAGCTATATTGCGACCAATCTGGTGGTAACTGTGCCCGAGCCAGACATTCCCTTACTGTTGTACGTGGCTGCCTCCGAACATGCAGTCAGCGCTGTCTTGGTGCACGAAACAAGTGACCATAGGGGAACGGTGCAAAGGCATGACTACTATGTGTCCGAAGCTTTGTCAGGAGCAAAGTTGAACTACACAGAAATAGAAAAAATCGCATACGCAGTCCTATCAGCATCGAGGAAGCTCCAACATTACTTCAAAAGTCATGAGATCAAAGTACCCACATCACAGCCTTTGGGTGATATCCTTAGAAACAAGGAGGCCTCTAGACGTATAGGGAAATGGGCAGCCGAGCTATCTCAGTTCGACATCACCTACGTCCCAAGAACCTCCATCAAATCGCAGGCACTGGATAACTTCATGGCAGATTGGACACCTTCGAACAAAGAAGAGAAGAAGGTAGTCGACCAGCCGTGGACACTGTACACAGATGGTGCCTAAGGGCAATCAGGAGCTGGAGCGGCAACAGTTCTGATCGCACCATCAGGCCTCAAGCTAAAATATGCTGCGAGACTGGAATTGAGAGCAACAAACAACATAGCCGAATACGAAGGACTCATCCTCGGGCTGAACAAAGCAAAGGCTTCGGGAGCAAAAACCCTGCTCAATAAAATAGACTCCCAGGTGGTAGCAGGGTAGGTGGAGAAGGAATACTTGACCCACAATGCAGAATTAGCAAAGTACTTGGCTGTGGTAAGAGGGCTGGAGAGAAGGTTTAGGGGATTTACTCTACAACACATCCCAAGAGCTGAAAACTGCGAAGCTGACGAGCTAGCAAAAGCAGCCGCAAACAACCTATCCTTACCAGGAGGAACCTTCTACCAAGTCCTCAGTACACCTGCAACTGAATCACTACCAAAGGCTTTTCGCTCAGTCCTATTGACAGAAGGCGAAGACTGGAGACAAGCAATAGTAGATTCGCTGAATGGCAAAACGGCCATGGAAGTTGAGGCAACAATGAGAAGGATGGAGGCAAGAGCAAGAAACTACACCATCATTGACGAAAACTTGTACAAGAGGGGTGTAGTTCAACCTCTGCTGAAATGCATATCGCGAACCGAGGGCAGAGAGCTCTTACAAGAGATACATTCAGGGGTATGCGGCTCGCACATTGGCCCACGTGCATTGTCAGCCAAAGCACTAAGACAAGGCTTCTATTGGCCAACCCATATCAAAGATGCAGAGGAGATAGTAAAAACCTGTAGAGCGTGCTAGACCTTGTCACTAATTCAGCTAATATCACCATCATGGCTATTGTAGAGATGGGGATGGACCTGGTAGGACCGATGCCAACTGCCCAGGGGGGAAACAAATTCGCTGTTGTAGCCATCAAATACTTCACAAGATGGATCGAAGCAAAGCCACTGGCAACCATAACCTCAGAAACAATCAAGAAATTTTTCTGGCAGAACATAGTCTGCAGATTCGGAGTTCCAAGCCTGCTCAAAGTCGATAGCGGGAAGCAGTTCGATTCAGATAAGTTCAAGGAATTTTTCCGTCACATAGGAACCAAAATCGCTTTCGCCTCTGTCTACCAACAGAGTCAAACGGAGCAGTAGAGAGAGTGAACAGAATAATATTCTCTACAATCTCCAAAACACTACTCAATCTACGAAAGGGAAAATGGGTAGAGGAGCTACCTAGAGTTGTGTGGTCTCACAACACAACAGTTTCAAGAGTAACTGGGTTCACACCATTCAAGCTCTTGTACGGGGAAGAGGCAATGCTGCCCGAAGAAATCAAACACCAAAGCCTGCGCTCCATGAAGTAGCAGTTGGCCGAGGATAAAGACTACTGCAAGAAAACTCTAGAATCAACAAGATTAGAAGCAGTGGAGAATATTACCAAGTACCAGCAAGAAACCAAAAAGTAGAGAGACCGCAAAGTAGTACGAAAAAACATACAAGATGGAGACTTGGTTCTTAGGAAAAAGGGAGATCACCCAAACACCAGGAAATTGCAACCCAAGTGGGAAGGACCTTACACAGCAATACAAGTGGGAAGGTCAGGATCCTTCTACCTCAAAGATCTAGAAGGAAGAACCTCCACCCACACATGGAATGTCGACAATCTATGAAGATTTTACATTTAAATGTAAGGACGACCCTCGCAGAATAAGCAAAGGCGCCCATGTTTTTTAGATCCACTTCTTTTTTCCTTTTTCTCTGCCTTTTTGCAAACCAAGGTCTCCACTCTTTTCCTCATAGGGGTACTCCTAGTGGAGGTGAGGTTTTTAACGAGGCAAAACCTATGTAAAAACCTCTGAGATATAAAGAGGACTTCCCCAGTAACGAAACTCAAAAGTCGAAAAACAGCTAGCAACAGAGCTGTATTATTCGACCAAGCATCACGCGAACACAAGGACCCTCCGCAGCTTACAGCCGAAGGCTAAGAAAGCTCAGAACATCCTCAACGGTGAAAAACACCACTTCCTTAGCAAAAGACCTGGCCAACAGCCGAGCAGCAAGGAGAACATGGTCAAAAGTGAAAAAGCCCTGTCCACATCAGGCATCACAGCATGACCACAATGGATAAAACCATCAAACCTGACAAAGACCTGAAAGACAATCAGGCATCAGGAGTCATCTAACCTCTACCAAAAGGCGACGAAGGTATCACATACCCTAAAAGAAAACCATTTCACCATCACTCACACAACCTTCGGCAAAATAACGCCGAAGGTATCCTGTGAATCAAAAAAGGCCACAACCACATAACCTCCGTCAAAAATACGAAGGTAGCTTGAAGCAAGAAAAACATTCAAAACACAAAACCACCGCCCACAAAGGACGAAGGTAAAGCTAAGCTTATACTCTGTAGCAAAATAAATGGCTTCAACAACACCAACAACCCCAACAACCAATCATAAATCGACAATAAAAGCAAACCTAAAAACGTACAGCCAATCAATGCAAGCAAGACTATAAAACCAGGCGCACCAGAACCCCAACCCTTAGTCAGGATCAATTCACTAGGAACCAAATAATCAGTGCAAGCCCAAAACACTCAAACAAAACAAGCTGGGCCAGCATGGAAGCAGGAGTAAGCCCCATAGCCACCCAAAAACTTGGTGCCGCACGAAGCTTCGTAAAATCAGTGCCACGACATTGTGATGAACAGCGACCACAGGGTCGTGTACAGCCACGACAAAAGCACTGCAAGTAAGTATCGGAGGTTACTGAAGGGTATCGCACGAAGTCTTGTAACATCCCTTTGGAACCTCTGACAATCAAACACGAAGGTTACCCTCGCCAACACTCCACGGGAGCCGAACAATGGCAAAAATGAGTTCAATCCAACAAAGGCACCTTCGAATCAAGACAGGAGAAGGCTCTAAAGTCAAGGAGCAGCAATCCTACGCACATAACACGACTACCAATGCCTTCGCAACATCGAGCAACAAGAATGCAATCACAATAGCAAGACAAAGATCCTTAGGATCAACACTACTACGACGTTGCGGTGTGTTCAGTAAACACAACTAAACATAATGTTAAAGGACCCGAAGGTTGTAATAAAAAGGTCACTAAGAGTGCGAAGGTTGTAATAGAAAGAGTCTCGAGAAAAAAAATAGTCTTTATTCATGATAGTAATATGTACACCAATTATTTACATCAAAAAGGAAAAACAAAAAATCTAACCTAACATCCTCCGTCAAGAAAACGCCGAAGGATCTAAGAATCACGTACAAATCTAGTACATGAGTCATCAAAATTCCTAAACTCACTACAATAATCACAAGCGAGAAATTCAACTAAGTCGTCACCAGTGCGCGTAGGATACATGTGACACCACCAATCCAGTAACCAGCCCCTCGCGTACAGGTCACCACGCTTGAATGTCACAGGAGTAACATAACTTTCTTCAACAAAATTCGAAGGAAGAACATCATGCCTGGGGGGAGAACTGACAACCTGCATGAAAAAGTTAGCACGAACACAAACAGACGAAGGCAAAACAAAACTAAAGCTTGTGAACCTCCACACGATCAGGATTATAGAGCTCGGCCATAAGATCCGAATCCTCCGGCAGCCAAGATATCCCATCATCTTCGCCGAAAATGCGAAGGATCGGGTACAAAGGCTGCAAACATAAATCATCTTAAGTCAAAATAATAAAACCATATAACCAAAAACAAAAAGTAAACAACGGAGAATGAAACAACAACCTAAGTCGGAGACCAAGACCCTCGGTACGCAAGCGAATGAAGGAACTCGGATCGTTCGTCGTCAATGTCAAACTCGACAAAGTCAAACTATCTACTACGTTCATGTTAGGAAAGGCAGTTCGCAACATAAATTCCGTTACCATAAGTCACCAAGAACATAAATTCCGTTGAAAAAATGGAAAGCGGAGCTTCACAATGATCCTGCGCAGGTCCTCCGCTAGAGACCTGCGCAGGATAAAGTGTAAAACAGACATTCATTCAAGACCAAGCCAATATATTACATATCCAGCAAGTGCTTACAAGCTAATTAAACCTTCGTCCTTTTTACAAAGAATGCCGCTTAGAAGCAGACGCAAAGGCTAAAAAATACCTAGAAACTAAAAAACCCTCACACCTGGGGCGGAGGACGAGCAGGAGCTTCGGCACCCTCCGAAACTTTGGCACGGGCTTCAGGATCCTCCGCGTCAGCCTCAGCCGAAGGATGCGCCCCACCAGCAGGACGTGAGGGGCAGCCTTGTCAGCCTTCGCCTTCTTCTTGGCAAGCTCCTGCGAAAGCAAATTCTTGAAACAAAAGGAAATAACCACGCAGTATACAAAGGATAACAAAAAAAAATAATACGTACCACAGCGCGACGAACCTCCGCCATCTTCTTTGCCTCAGCCCGCCCAAACCTAATACAGAACGAATTGATAAAGTTCCGAACAGATGTGCGCAAGCCAGAGGTAGCTTCGCCTACATCTTCAGCCAAAGTAAATTCTTCCTTCGCGACCACCTCGACGTGACAACAACCTCCGCGGCGAAGGAGCCGCGCGAAGGAGTTAACCGTAGCCAAAGCCCCAAAATCAACAGCCCCTCCGACAAATTCGGGGAGCATACTGATATGAGACTTAAGCCATGCAAGGCTAACTCCAACGTCACCGCCAGCCGAAAGAGCAGAGGTGCTGCCCCCAAACTGCGCCAGCGAACCAGAGTAAAGGCCGGTGACGGCCGCAGCCTCCGCCTCTGCCTTTTGCAAGCGAGTCTGCATTGCAGCTGCAGACGCACGCTCAGCATCAAGCTCCTTGCGGAGGCGGTCAGCGATGTCCTCGACTTTCTTGGCCTGCTGCACAGCCAAGTCCTAGGCCCTTCCCGCCTTAGAGGCACTCGTATGAAGGATGGCGGCCGAAGCTTCAACCTCCTTCTCCATCATGAGGACCTTCGATCCAACCTTGAGTTCATCCCTCTCCTTCCTTAACAACTCTACCTCCTGTCAGGTCGAAGAAAAGCCCTTAACTTCCTCCAAGGTTTCGTTTTCTTTCTTCAAAGCCTCGATGGGTTCATCTCGGCATATAACCTCTCAAGAGCATCGCTCCTCCAATACAACAGCCATATGGTGACCCTGATCAAAATAATAAAAATCAGAACCTCCGAATGGAAAACAACGAAGGAAATGAAACAAACCCCAAACATACAAGGCTGTGATGCTCAAACTGCACACGAAGCAGCGTGGCGTAGTCCATATCGAGAAGCTTCCGCCGGAAACGATTTGAAGAACAAGAAGCAGTAAGAAAAACATAAGACAAAGTTAAAAGCACAATGGACGGAGGCCGGAAAACAAACCTCCGACGAAAGAATGAACCTTATGCAACGTATCAGCCCAACCTGTGATCGAAGGATCAGAAGCACCTGCGCAAGATCAAGGCATGATCAACATCAACCAGAGATAACCGACTCACTCAAAGATATAAAAATGGAAAAATCTTTAAAACCTACCAGGACCAATAACGTTAGCAGGCGAAGGCCTGCTGCCCAGCACAGATGGCGCAGGAAAGCGCGGCGGAGGAACATCAAGTCCATTCTGCGCAATGCTATCTCCTCGGGCCAGCTCCTCCGCGCTCGCAAGCTCCGCAATAACATCCTCTAAAAGCGTATGGAGGATAAAAACTCAAGCTTTACAAATATGCCAAAACATCAAAAGCAACAAATCAAAAACTTACCCATATACAGAGAGTTCATCCCTTCGCTAGCTGGCTGCGGGGGCTCAACCGCCTTCTTAATCCTTCGGACAGAAGCGGACTCAGCTTCCTCGCTAGAGTCATTCTGCCCTTCCTTCGGTGGCGATGCCCCGCCGGTAGGGACCTCCCGCGGAGGACTAGCCACAGGAGCCTTCGCATCGGAGGAATCCTCCCCGAGAAGCGACGCGAAGGGTAAGCGTACGGACGAAACCGCCCGGGACACTTCACCCTGAAGACCGCCAGTAGAAGCAGCCACAGGTGCAGCCCACACTTCCTCCGCAGGCCGAGACTCCACAGAGTTAGACTCGGCTGCGGAGGAGCAGTCAGAGAAAGACTCAACCGGAGCCTCCGCTGCAACCTCCGCCTTCCGCTTCTTCACCAGCGTCTTGGTAGCCCCGCCTCCCCTCCTCTTCCACGACTCAGCAGCAGCAACAGTCTTGGAAGCATCCTTCCTCTTCTCCAAGCCGAGGAGCACATCCGAAGGAACGGCGTACTCAACATACTCGACCCCTAGCTCTTCAAAAACACGGTTGAACCGCGGCATTGTCCCCAGTGTAGTTTTCCGTTGGACATACTCCTTCTCAGAAATCTTTCCCACAATCCTGCGAGCCGAAGCTTCGACACGATCAAGGAAAGACTCCTTCGTCTCACCCTCCAGCAACCCCGCGCCAAAGCGAGGAAACGGGATCCCCTCCGGAGGACAAAAAACCGGCAAGAGGGGATCAGGTGCCGGTTTGGCAAAGTCTCTTGCTGCAAAGTTTCTCGGGCAGACCAGACTTGGTTGAGGAGATGGTGGCTTCTGACTTCTGGCCTCTTGGCCTCTTGACCTGTTTGGCAAAGTCTCTCGCTGCAACGTGTGAGAAGGCTTTCTGTACACCGTGTTGCTAGAGAGTGCAGTACGCATTTTGTCAACATGATCCAACATTAATTGCTGCATGTTAACCACGACCACCCCGCACATATATATCCATCCATCACGAGCAGATCTAGATATATAGCATCTGGTCCTGCCAATACATCACCGGTAATATGCCACGCCGATGCCATATCTATACTGTAGCGTCGGCATGGCACACGCAGCCTCCATGTCGCCACCACCTATTTCCATGTTTCCAAGGTTTCACAGTAGCAAGACGGTGATGTATCATGGTGCGGCAGCAAAACAATTACATTTGAATAAAAAAATCTTTTTTAGGTCGTTTTTAGAGATGTCATTGATTTATTTTTTTGGCCCAATGCAACTGCAATTGTACGAGCGGTGTAGTAGTCACAAGCTAGTGAATATGGTTACACGTTCACGTCATTTGGATTATTGCCTTTTATTTCAATAATTAGACTATGAGCGTCGTTTCAGTCGTCAAGGAAGAAACTGAGAGAGGCTCCAGTCTAGCTAGATCCAGTGTAAAACAAAATAAGTATTCCACTACTACTCGAGTAACTAAACATTCGCTAAACAGAGAGCATCTCCAAAGGCATTGGCAAATTGACTTGACATTTGTTGTTATTTGTAAACTCCCATAACAAAATGTAAAGGATAAAAATAGGTCATCTCCAAGGGAATTGGCATTTGGACTTGACAAAGGATAAAAATAGAAGGTCTCCAGACGCGCGCACTTTCCTCGCACGTGACTTTGCTCGCGCGATCGGGTTTGAAAAGTCGTCCACAGCTTGACATTTTTGCCAAGTTTGCTCCCTCATTTGCCAAGTTGCCCAAATTGCAAACTCCAAATGCAAAACCGTTGGATACCTCTTTTGAAGCTTTTTGGCAAATTACTCAAATGCAAACCTCAAATACAAAACCCTTGGACATGCTCTAGTGGATACGTGCTCCTCCAGTAAGCACACCCGCAGCCTAAGATGTTGTGGATCATCTGTGTGCGGCATGCACACTTTGCAATAAACTAATGGATACATAGACTCAAACTCTCATGAATAGCTCATCCCCTGCTTGGTAATTAAGGGTGTGTTTAGATTCAAAATCTTTTTAGATTTTGACACTGTAGCACTTCAGTTTGTATTTGCCAAACAGTATCCAATTATGTACTAACTAGGCTCAAAAGATTCGTCTCGTAATTTACAGAAAAAATGTGCAAATATTATTTTTTTATCTATATTTAATGCTCCATGCATGTGCCGCAAATTTCGATGTGATGAAAAATCTTGTAAACTTTTGGAATTTTAAAGGGATCTAAACAGGCCTAAGGCAAATAGCCTCGCGCGTAGAGTATCGTAAAATGTCTAACCGGCTGTAGATGATTTGACTAATACAACTATAGTGATTTTGTGTAACACCCAAAATTTGATTTCGAATTAATAGGGTTTAATTTGATTTATATAAGTATTTCTGTGAGTATTTAATTTAGTGAATATATAATTTTGTTTAAAATAAAATTCATCATAGGTTTAGTAACCTTGATTGTGCATTCATGCTAGAGCATAATGAATTTTGTGTTGTTTTTATTTTATTTATTTTGCTCAAAAGCTCAATTGGGAAAAGGTTTTGAAAAAAATAAAAATAAAAAGAGGGAGAAAGCCACTCCCTGGAAACCAGGCCGCAGCCCAGCACCCCCTCCCTCCCCTCGCTCGGCCCACTCCCCCCTGGCCCACTTCTTTCTCCCCGGCCCAGCGCGCACACAGCCTGGACAGCCGCGCCTCCCAGCCCCCTTCGCCCGGCCCACTTTCTTCTCTGGCCCAACCACGCGCCTCTCCCCTCGCCTCTCTCTTTGACCGACAGCTGGACCCCACCTTCTCTCTCGCCGACACACGGGACCCGTCGAGCTGAGCCTCTCTCTTCTCCTACCCCCAACCGTAACCGAGGTGGACACCTACTGGCCGAATCGATCCCGTGAACAACGGGATTACTTGTCAAATCGGCGAAACGACGCCCTTTTAAGAACCTAAGCACCGCAGCGAATTCCCCTTTGCATCTAAATCGCGAAACTAAGCCCTAGCCGCCCTTAGCCGCGCGCTTTTGGATCTCGTCGTGGCCATTCTTGCTCTTCTCCGCAGCGAGCGCTCCCTCCTCCTTCCCAACGCAAACCGAACACCCAGGTGAGCTCGGGGTAAGTTTCTCTCTCGCCTGGAGCTTTCCGTTTTTTTCTAGCGCACGGTTTCGTGAAGTCCGTGAAGTCCGGCGAGCTCAGGGGCGGCACCCATGGCCCCGCCGTGCCGGAGCCTTCCCTGGCGGCCGGCCCACCGCGTGGCTCCCCTCCGGTGGATCCTAGATCGTCCGATCGAGATCCTAAGGCTCAGAAAAGAAGATACGGTTTCGTTTCAATTTTTGCTAAAGAGACCCCCAGGATTTGAGAAAACAACCCGCGGTCCTTGGCGCCTTGGCGGATCTACGCTTTCTAGATCCAAAAGCGTATTCTAGTCGGCTGAGTTCAAAATACGCTTTCAGCTAATTATAGTTTTACCACTGGATTTAAATTGCATATAAAATACTCATTTTAACTCTGTTTTCGTCCATTCAAATTTTTTTAGATTCGTATTTACGAGCTCTACATGTTAGAAGTATTATTTCTCTGTTTTGAAACTTTTTAGTTTCGCAGTAGCATTTAATTAATTGTTTATCTATAGAAAATCTTAAAAAATTCATAACTTCTACGTTTTAATTCCGATTTTCGTGAACTTTACGTTTGTGTGATCGTAGCGCTGCGTAGAATATTTTCATAAACTTTTATCTTTGATTTCTCACTGTTGGTGTACTATTCTAATTATAGCTTGTTTGTTTTATGTATGATTGCCTACATTGGATTGCGTGTTGTTGATTCATGTTTGGGAATAGACGGTGAGCCGTACGTTGGTGAGCAAGACCAAGCTTTTGATGACTAGCAGTAGGTTTAGGAGAGCTTTGATCAAGGCAAGTATAACTTGAGATCATCCTTGTTACCTATACACTTATATATACACATATATATCATATGCATGTTTCCACCTTGTCGACCTTAGCAAAATCATAGATGTTTGTTACCTGGATTCCTTGCAACCTACTTGATATGCATTTGGTACAGTTTTGCTAGTGCTCGATGTAATCCATGATCTTGTAAGATGATTAATAGCTATGCAATAAACATAAAAAGATGACAAATAACTGTATGTGATCTTGTCTGTACGTGATCACCCGAGATAACAGTGCAACCATGAGGGCTATAATGGCTCTGGCTTTAGCTCAGCATGAAGACCTTTTCTAGCTTGTTAGAGGTTACCCAAAAGGGCGCTAGAGGGGCTTGCCGTTTTGGGTATAGTGTGGCCTCTGTCTTTATGTGTATAGGATGTGAGTCATTGTGCCATTGGAATGGGGCTCTATATCTGCGCGCCCGGGAAACCTTGCGGCCCTAACATGTTAGACGAACTTTTGAAAGGCTTCATAGTGATCCCTGCCGACCCTCCTTGGTAGTGGGTTAAGAGGCTGATCACCTCAGGCGAAAGGGTAAATCATGACTCATGGGTAAAGATGTACAACCTCTGCAGAGTGTTAAAAACTAGTATACTAGCCGAGCTCACAGTCAGGAGCGGCCTTGGGGACATCTACATTAAGATGATGTACTTGATTACGTTATTATGATCATTTGAATTATCGTTTATGCTATGAGTTAATTATGCTTACATTTGATCATGTGATTATTGGATTATTTATGCTACCTTGACAATTGCTATTTAATTAAGAACATGATATCTACACTTAAAAGCTAAATGCAGTTAAACCAGTGTCAGCTATTTGAGCCTCATGAACCCTGGTTATACTTGTTGAGTACGATATGTGCTCACTCTTGCAATTTCCCAACACCCCAGGTTATGCAAATGATGATGATTGGAATGAGAACTATCGTTATGAGTATTAGGTTTGGAGTCAACCAGTCAACGTTTGTCCCTGTGTGGAGCTTCCGTCGAGAGCGTTGTTTATTCTTGTTATCATTATTGTATAAGACTATGTGATTTATTATTGTTCCGCTATGTTATAAACACTACAATGGTACATTGGAGATTTGTCTACTTATATGTGTGACTGTTTCTGGGGCACATATGAGTCTTTTATACATCCTATTTTGTTTTTAAAATATGGATGTGACATTTTGCCTATTTTTTTATCTCTCAATAACTTATGGAAACTCATCTAGAAGATCCAGCCCCACCCGGCGGCTAGACAACCTAATGTTCAGCCCCTCTGTTATCTCGTGTATAAATCCGCCACTGTCACTCATTATGATGTGTGATTAATTCTTGTAATAATATGATGTGATTCCTCCGTACAAAGAATAAACTCGGCTTACATTATCTAAACAAACATTGAATCCACTACGGGCAGAACAACAACGTGGGAAGCCACGCGAACCACCACAACCTAGACATCTACCGATCTACTCCCGCCATTATCACTGCAAAAATATTTTTGCAGGGGTGCTAAAAGCATCTTTACAGGCGGCTAAGCCCACCGTCTGTACCACGGGTCAGTACAAAATAGACCACAATACAAGCGGGGCTGTGTGGGCCGCCGGTGGAAATTAGGTTTTCACAGGCGGCTCACCTAGCCAGCCGCCTGTGTAAATGTATTTTTACACAAGTGGCTGACAAGGTGAGCCGCCTGTATAAATGTATTTTTACACAAGCGGCTCACACTACACCGCCTGTGTAAATAATTTTTTATATATATTTCAAATTTTAATTTTTTCCACAAAACACAGTGCTAAACATTATATATATATATACACACACATCATACATACACCACATATATATATTATTGAATTGTAAACATGAAATCAAACATCAACCATAAAATTACATATATACACGTCTATGCATGTTATCCGCACAACCATACAGTGTTTACATGTCATTTCGCTTCAGATTTAGACCTGCTATGTCTGTCAGTTAGACCTGCTATGTCTGTCAGCACTCTAAATTTATCACTTGCTAAATCGCCCTCATGATCAAAACATGCACCGTCACTTGGAATTATTTCTGTCATTATAAAACCACACAAGTCTGCTACTATATTTTCCAGAGTCTTTGGTATAAAGGGCACGTCCATTCCTTGCTTTTTCGGCTGGAAACAAAGTTTAAAAGTATGATTGACACATGTTCAATATATAATTTTGCAACTTTATTGAGAAAACGTCATACATAGATATTATTTACCATATTTTTATCCCTGACGTAACATCCCCGCTGCCTTATAAACTCACAGACATAGTACCCACAATAGACCGATCCAGGTGGTTGCTTGTGGCACTATATAATGAGCAACGAATTATTCTAAATTTGCCATGCTTTAAGTATTATTTATATGATGAAATGTGTTCGGACAACTTACCGGATAGTGGTGTTGTATCATCAGTGGCACCCTAGGATCTGAGCGTGCGGCGTCGACCGGTCCCTTTTGTTTCTTATAAAACTGCCATGCCCTGTAGATATCGAATATAAATCACTAAAGTTATTTTGAAACTCTAATTTATAATTTATATAAGTACGCATGTGGTTTCATGTTGGCTCACCTTTCTAATTGAACCAAGAATGGTTAATACTTCTCTGGAGGAACATGTAAGGAGTCTAGGACAAGCACCTTCCCTTCGAAGGGATAAATATAAAAACAATCCAATGGTCACTGCATGAATAAATGAGTGAGCGACACATGTATATTGTTTACACGATAATTTGAAGTACGTATATGAAGTCAAGCTTATCTAAAGTTGTAAGGTGCCAATATAAAATCCCTATACTTATACCTCAGCATTGATCTACCAATATAGAGGGCATAATTATCCTCGTATTTTCTTTGCAACTCTTTTATAGCTTCTGCAACTTCTTCTGGTGTTTTGTCTTCCTCTATCTTTGCTCTATCTTTCTTTGATAATACAAATTTGTGTGTATTTTCTTGTAACTTGATAGGGCTCAGATAACCGACCATCGATCCGGTAGATAATAATGACCTCTGCTCATGATCTTGCAAACTACAGACAACATCTACATATTAGAGTTTCACACTACATATTAATAATAATTGCGTGTGCATGAGTGATACTTACAGGCACCAAATTGTTATGAGTTGGACGTCAAGCCGCTTATAGTTCAATAACAAGTGCATGTTCTCAAAGGTAACAAATGCCTTGATTTTTTCGTTACCAGTAGCAAACACGTCTGCTGGTATATCAACTCTGATTGCATGGAGGCCAGCATGCACTGCTCTCATGTACCAGTCATGAAACCTTTTTATCGGCCATTGAATCTTATCGAGCAGCGTCCATTGGAGCATAAGCCTTCCATGCACATAGTCAATGGAGACATTGACATAATCATCAATCGTTGTCTTTCTGATATCCTTTAGGGTCAATGGTTGACTTAATGGCTGTTCGACATGTACATCGCCACTTGGGGCTTCCTTTGATGGGGGCATGGCTTCTATTGACTGGGCGGTGGCTTCCTTTTTTTGTGACGGTTCGAGCTCAATGAGCCGTGCCGTCCACTACTTTCCAAGCCCTTTCAAAAAGAGAGTTGTGCCTGCTGCTTTCCCCATTTTTGGCTCATAGGGAGAAATCAATTTTGGAATTGGAAATTTCTTCACCTTCTTAGAGGCTGGTGCTGCTAGGGGAGTTTGCTCATCTTCCTTCTGCTTTGGTGGTGGTGGGGGAGTCTGCTCATCCTCCTTCTCCTTTAGAGGTGGTGGGGGAGTTTGCTTATTCTCCTTGGATGGTGGAGTCTGCTGCTCAGGCATGTTCTCCTTGGCTGGCACCTCGGGCTCAATCTGCAAGAATGCCATCTCATGTATTGGGGAGGATGGTGGTGGATCATAAATGTACGGGGATGCTGGAGCATGCATTGGTAATGGTGGTTGTTGATATGTTTCGGCCTCTTGGGATGGTTGAGGCACTATGCTTGGAGAGGGTGGCGCTGCTGGATCAATCAACCTTACGTACCGTCTCGACCATTGTATGAAGTTGTTGATTGCTTGTCCAAGCTTCTCTATACCCTCAGAGGTCGGGATGTCTATGAAGTCATCTTCATATCCGGCCTCGACCGTCAACACTTCCACCCTACAGTATGCATCTTGCATGTCAACAGTATGGAATGTATGTCCTGGGATAGCGTTGCCTGTGGCCACTTGCTTTGTATGCTGATTCTTAAGGCCATAGGATATGACCAAGGAGCAAGGCCAAGGTCTATCAATATCATCAACTGGATAATGGTCCATATTTGTTGTTGACGCTATACTGCTTGGAAAGGGCATAGATTGTGTGGCCATCTCCTGACGCTCCAAGGGTTTTGCTGGTACAAGCTGCATATGCTTAGGAGCTTGTGAGGACATTTGTTGAGCAGACACTGCTCCCACCAACTACTTCATCACTTCAGGATAAGGATTTGTAAAGAAGTCTTCCATCATATCCCTAAACTTTTTTGCAGCCTGCTGCTCAAAAAATCTTTCATTTCCTCCTTATGTCAGTCTCTTTTCTTATACATGCCTTTCCACTCATCACTGAATCCTTCTTTCCAACTAATTCTGGAGGAGAATCCCTGTACACGTCCTGGATGCTCGAGGTTACCTAGAGCATGGGTAAGGATGTCCCTCTCCCTCTGTGACTTGAAGGCACCTTTCTTTTCCAGGTTTGATGCTTCCAAAACCTTGTCGGCAACTTCTCTAATCTCATCGGGACAGCACATCTCATCGCTCTCAGTGTTTGCCTTCCGAGCGCGAAGCTAATTCGCACTATATCGGTCAATGCCAAATGGCCCTCTCTCCTCTTTGCATCGTCTTCTGCCCTCCATTTAGGAATCTTAGTCTTATAACCACCAGTGCCAAGGTGGTGGTGATACTTGTTCCTCTTCGCGAGTTCAGAGGCGGCTTTGCACTTAGCCTTGGCATCGTCCGATTCTCTCATCAAACGAAAACATGCCCACTGAGCCTCTGTGATAGGGTACCGCATTGTCGGGTCCCGTCCCTTCTGCAACCACTTTTTGTTCATATCGTGCCTATAGCCCTGGAATGATATTGCCAACTGCTTCATGACATAACCCTTGGCCAAATCATCTGTACCATCTGGAAAAATAAATCGAGTGCACAAGCGATTCCAGCAAGTGGTCCTTTTCACTTGTGGCACCATACTCCAATCACTCCAAGTGATATCAAATTCCTCTTTTACTAAAAATCCAATTGCAGCTCTAAATTTGAGTAGCGCCTCTAGAGGTGCTAAGGGCTCTCCGCTCAGACTTAACTCTATAATCTGATAAACTTCTTCTGGAAATCTATTCCTTCCACTGTCTCCTCGTGCCTGATCACTCTTTTTTGTTTTACTTCTTGGCTCAGAGGATGTCCCAGTCGTTTGAGGCGTCGTGTCCTTGTGAACATCTTGTTCTTCTACCTCCATTTCGGCAACAACTTGAGATAACACCTCCTGTCCATTCAATTGTTAGGTACATACATATATACACATGTATTCTCTTGTATGGACACTTTACTACAATATATACCTCATCATCATCCGGATCAGCTTGAGGCTCGTATGTCGGGTCATGTTCCAACTCTAGACGAGCCTTCTTAGATTTAGGGGATTCACGTGGTGATACACTCGGGCTTCTATAAGTGTCGGATCTAGAGGTGTCGGATCCCGGTGTTTCTATCTGAGCTTCAACATTCGATGGAGTACTCATCTAATCAAACAAATAATTAATAAACAATTAAATAACAAACTCTAATTAACAAACCATAATTAACACTAGCGGACATCCTAGAAACACTACTTAACAGATAAATAACTAATTAATAATTAACTAAGACACCCTATTTAAGAAACCCTACTCAACGAATAACTAACAACTAATTAATAAATAAATAACTAACAAATAAATAACCCTAATTAAAAACCCTACTTAACAAATAATTAATTAATCAATAATAAATAAATAAATAAATAAATAAATAATTAACAATTAATTAACTAACAAACCCTAATTAAGAAACCCTACTTAACAAACAATAAATAAATAAATAAATAAATAACAAATAAATAACTAACAAACCCTAATTAAGAAACCCTACTTAACAAATAATTAATTAATCAATAATTAATAAATTAATAAATAATTTACAAATAATTACTAATTAACAAATAAATAATTAATCAATAATTAACAAATAAATAAATTACAAAAACTAAAAAAAGAAAAAAAAAGGCAGCAAGGGCGGCCTGCCAGGCCCAACAGGGCCCAGCGAGCTGCCTGGCTGCCGCCGGCGTTGGGAGGGGCGGCGGCGCGCACGGCTGCCGCCGTCGCACCTCGGCTCACCTCGGTGGCGGTGGCGGCGCACGAGCTCTCCTCGGTCGCGGCGGCACACGGGCTCTCCTTGGCGGCGTAGTGGCTCGCGGCGGGGGCGCGGAGGCAGGGCAGCAGCGTGGATGGTCGCGGCGCGGGCTCCGGCGAGAGATGGCACGGCGGTGGATTTCGGCAGCCTAACGGCGTCGGTTTCGTCAACCTCGCGCCACCGGGACTTGAAAATTTTACGGTCCGCGCTTAGGGTATATATTGGATTGGATTAGTAGAGACGGTCGTCATCGACGACCGCTTGTACTAATCATTTGTACTAGCGGACGTCAAGAAGAGCCGCGTGTACTAATACATTTGTACAGGCGGTTTTCATTAACAACTGCCTGTATAATATATTTTTTCAATTATGTTAATTAATTTACTTAGTGATTAATGGTTTCTTCATTATGTTTGTTTCAAAAATTAAATAATCCGTAATAAAAAGTACAAATATTATAAAATAGAAAAGAATTGCTTTGTTAATTAATTTACTTAGTGATTAATGGTTTGTTAATTATGTTTGTTTCAAAAATTAAATAATCTATAATAAATTGTACAAATATTATAAAATAGAAAAGGAGTGCTTTGTTAATTAATTTACTTAGTGATTAATGGTTTGTTAATTATGTTGTTTCAAAAATTAAATAATCCGTAATAAATTGTACAAATATTATAAAATAGAAAAGGAGTGTTTTGTTAATTAATTTACTTAGTGATTAATGGTTTCTTCATTATGTTTGTTTCAAAAATTAAATAATCCGTAATAAATTGTACAAATACTATAAACTAGAAAAGGAGTGCTTTGTTAATTAATTTACTTAGTGATTAATGGTTTGTTAATTATGTTGTTTCAAAAATTAAATAATCCGTAATAAATTGTACAAATATTATAAAATAGAAAAAGAGTGTTTTGTTAATTAATTTACTTAGTGACTAATGGTTTGTTAATTATGTTGTATCAAAAATTAAATAATCTGTAATAAATTGTACAGATATTATAAAATAGAAAAGGAGTGCTTTGTTAATTAATTTACTTAGTGATTAATGGTTTGTTAATTATGTTTGTTTCAAAAATTAAATAATCCATAATAAATTGTACAAATATTATAAAATAGAAAAGAAGTGCTTTGTTAATTAATTTACTTAGTGATTAATGGTTTGTTAATTATGTTTGTTTCAAAAATTAAATAATTCATAATGAATTGTACAAATATTATAAAATAGCATAAGGTATAAAACAAATGGAAAATATAAACATGTTGCTTAATAAGAAATAGTAGCATAAGGTACAAATGATAAGTGATACATGAGTTACATGAGTAACGACAACTTATAGAATCTAGCATGCTACAGTCCTTCCTTGTCCATCGTGGTGCACCCATGGCAATGAGGATTGTGGGATACTTTTCTCCACATTTTTTATGTTTTCTTGAAAGTTTGTAAAAAGAGATATGTCGCTGAATTGGTTAACAACCTCCAAATCCATTACACCATCAACTCCTATAATTTGTTGCTTTCCAGAAATAGCTATATGCTTTGGCTTTTGGCTATTTTTCTTTTCATCCTTAGAAAGGATTTATTCCACATAGAAGACTTGTGCGGCACGGTTAGCAAGGATCCACGGATCATCTTTATAACCTACTTTACTTAGGTCAAGAACTCTCTAGCTATAGTTATCCACAGTGACATGTTTATCTTGAACCCATCGGCATCGGAACACTGGAATCTGCAGGCGTGGACCATATTCTACCTCCCATATGTCATCAATGAACCCAAAGTCTATAGTTGTTTCACCAGTTGCATCATCTATAGCCTCGCATCGAACGTCACTATTCTGTGCCATGCTCTTGGTGTCCCTATAGCTGGTGAAAAATGAAAAGCCACTAATGTCAAAGCTCTGCCATGATGTGACTTGGCTTGATGGTCCAGATGCTAAAATCTTAATGGTTTCTGATTCCTCTGTCATGTCCAAATCCTTTAACCATGTGGTGAACTGACACGTGTGTTCCTTGTGTACCCAATCATTTGTGCATCCTGGATTCTTCTCACGAAGCTCTTTCATGTGCTGCTCAATGAATGGGTCCATTATTATGAGTTGTTTTAGTATGTTATAATGTGCCTCTAGGACTATGTTGTAATCTGGTGGGATGAATGATTTCCGTCCCATCCTCCCGCGTCCATCAAGCCTTCCCTCATGTCATAATGGAGGCAAACCAATTGATACCTGGTCTTTTAGGAGATTATTACATAATGGTCCTCCAGACTCAATGGCCTCTTTTGTAGTGTACGCCTCTATCATGGAACCCTCCGGATGAGCACGATTTGACATATAGCCATTAAATATTGACATGAAACGCTCATACGTCCACATTTCATGGAAATACATGGGACCTAATGCCTCTATTTGAGGTACCAAATGAACAACAAGGTGTACCATTATATCAAAGAACGATGGGGGAAAGCACATCTCCAACTGGCTCAATGTCTCTACAGCAAATTTTGTGGGGACTCTAACTCATCACGGACAATTACCTTCTCAGATATCTTATTAAAGAAGTAGCACAACTGTGTGATTGCCATCTTTAAGAACACTAGATTTATAGCCCTGATGGCGATAGGAAGAAAAGTGGTCAGCATGACATGACAATCATGTGAGTTGTAGTTGGTGAAGGTCTTTCATGGACACAAGACTCCTTATGTTGGAGCAGAAACCAGATGGAACTTTTAAATTCTTCAACCACACACACATTGCATGTTTCTCCTCTCTGTTCAGGTTGTAGCTTGCTGTCGGTAGCTGGTATTTCCCATTCTCTAGGAGTACAGGGTGAAGTTCTTTTCTGATCTTTAAATGTTGCATGTCCGAACGTGAATTGAGACCTTTCTTTGTCTTACTCTTTATGTCTAACAAGGTTCCAATTACGCTTTCAAACACATTCTTCTAAACATGCATACCATCGATCGCATGTCGTACGTCCAAGTCTTTCCAGTACGATAAGTACTTGAAGAAAATGGACTTCTTCTTGAATGTGTCCCCTTCATTTGCCTTCACAACCTTTCTTGGTTTCCCATCTTTGGTCTTCTTTCCAAAAACAAACTTCACATTCTCAACTATCTTGTACACTCTATGCCCTTTACTACAACGTGATGGAACAGTAGATTTTGATTCATCAATATTGTCGAAGTACTTATTCATCTTTTGTAAGTGGTACTTATGGCCTTCCGATAACCATCTTCTGTGCCTCATATACACTATCTTGTTAGATGCAGGAAGAGACACGTGCCATGTTCCATCTATGCACTCTACACAACCAACCTTTCCCTTGAACTGGCCTGATAATGAGAAGAGAGCAGAGTAATCATTAATTGTGACAATAATAATTGCTCTCAGTGTGAATGTCTCTTTGCGGAATGCATCGATCATGTCCACACCTACTTCCCATAGTGTTTGCATGTCTTGCATTAAGGGCTCTAGAAATACATCCATATCAACTCCAGGTTGTGTAGATCCAGAAATAAGAATGGTTAGCAAAAGATATTTTCTCTTTTGACACAACAATGAAGGAAGGTTGTATATTGTCAGGATCACCGGCCCTGTGCTGTGCGTGCTGCTAGTTTCGCCAAATGGATTCATTCCATTAGTACTCAGTGTAAACCTTACATTCTGTGGATCGTCAGCAAAGTCCGGATATTTCTTATCAAAATCTGTCCATTGCTTTGCATCGGCTGGATGTCATAACTTTCCATCATCTTTCCTTTCATCCGAAGCATGCCAGGTCATAAGTTCAGCATCTTTAGGGTTTGCAAACAAACACCTCAAATAATCAATCACGGGGAGATACCATATCACCAAAGCAGGAATTCTTCTCAATGCATAATAGTCCACTTCTTCATTTCTACTAGGCTTTGAGCGCTTGTCTTGGTGAGTCTTTGTTTGGGTCTTCTTTCGCTTCGTCCCTGTAGAAACAGAGGCTAGATTCTCTTCCTCCCGATAATCTTTGTTTGTCTTGTATCTACTGACTGTTGGCGTTTCTTAGCGAAACTATTAAAGATAGAGTTTTACTCCATCCTTAATAATAACACTAGAAACGTTCTTGGCATATCCTAACCACCATCACTTCAGAAAGATAAACCAAGGCCTTGTACGGCGCTGACCTAGGCAGTGCAGTCTGGTACTGATGATTAGAATTGCCAAATTGGCCTTCCAAACCATCCTTACTTACGATATGCAAATCTGTGGCCCGGCACCATGTGGGTGCACAAGGATTACAATCTTAAGTAAAGGTACTTAGGTACGCCAATTGATAGCTCAGTTATAGGAATAAATTACTCTACAAGCGCACAGAACTATCATTGTAGCATTTCAACCCGTGAGTATTCAGGGGTGTCGTATTTATAATTTCCCGTACGAAGGCATTGTGAACGCATCTAGCTTTGGTTATAAACATGATTACTTATTGAAATGCATGGTAGACATAGTATAAACAGGGGTAAGTATGTAGTTGATTTGATAGCGGACACACATCAGAGCAACCTCAAGGAATAAAGGGAAAACAAAGAATAAAAGAACAACTACGCGAGCAGGCATGGTCGTATACAAGTTATACAACAGATCTGTTAGCAGGTCATCTAGCTAATAAGAACAAGTTAGAGCTAAGTCTGAGATACTGGGGAGATCTCCATAGCTGGTCTACCAGCAAATAGAAAGTTTACATGACTCCTACCGAATATCCGAACGTGGGGGAATACGAAGGATGACAGGGCTGTCACCACCCTGCCACCTACCCCTCTGCCCGTGGGATACCCACATATCCTCGGGTCTCCGCATACCCGAGCACCATGCCCGTGTACTTGGAAACACCCCCTAGCCTCCCGGGAGCCCAACCATTCGGATTGACAGGCTCGGCTAAGGGTGACCAATACAGCCCAGAGAACCATTATCTCATCCATAGTTCTTCCTCTATTCATATTAACTTGATGAACGATGAAGAACTGTGATGAACATACAAAGAACATAGAGCTAGAACTATGAACTAGCTCATAAACTATGATCATGATATGAACAAGACTATACTCTAGATCAAAAGCATAACTGTATAAAGAATATAAGAACTTGCTCATGGAGGAAGGCATAATTGTATTCATACCAAGACACTCTTGATCCTCCAAGGAGACAAGCTCTCCTTGCTAGCTTTGCCTTGCTCTACTACTAGTACTAAACTAAAGAGAACAAGTGTAGAATGTGAGGTGTGTTGCTCCAAATGATGGTGTGTGTTACAAATGAGAGGGGAGCCATCTATTTATAGCTCAACTAGGGCGGTTTGCGGGATCTAAATATAGTAGTAGGTGAAACGTCCTATGCATGCTGCCATGCAACCGCTAGAAGAAGGTGGGGCCGGGCAACCGCCACCAGGGTTGCGCCCGCACCTAGTTGCGCCCGCAACCTGGGTGGGCCCCCCTGGCCACCACCTTCGCGTGGTCGGTTGTGCTCTGGGCCTTGATCCTCCTCGTGGTTACGGATGGGTCCAGTTCATCTTATGTGGGCTTTTCTCTATTGGAGTTGGTTTGCGTCTTTTCTAAATACGAATTATTGCATTGCACATTTCTTGTATCTTTTGCACTTTTCCTCGTGTCATACCTGAAAATAGCATATATACCAAGACTCGTGGAAAGATTAGATCAAAGCCCTATTTTCTATTTATTTTATTTATAAAAAGATATTTATTTTTATATAATAAGCGTCGCCAACAACTCCCCCACACTTGGTCCTTTGCTCGTCCTCGAGTGAAGGCACTTAGGACCAAATGGGTTCATCATCCTTGTCAAAGAGCCTGCATACAGGTTATTCCAAGCTTCACCTGGGTTTGTGAACTTCAAGGTGTCTACCACATAAATCTTTGGTGACTGAAATACGGAACAGCCTGGATTCAAGTCCTCTTGACTTTGCTCTTACTTAAGACACTTGGGTTTTTGTAAGTTTTTGAAATAAAAACATGGCTTGTGATTCCTTGAATGATTCTCTCAAATCGCTCATATGTGTAAGTGGTTCCTTACCAAGACATAGAAGATTGATGCCTTCTTATGATCTTCCTACCTCTAAAAGTTTTATCTGGATTTTTGCGTAGGTATAAAAGGTGGGCATACTTTCAGCACATATGTTGCGAAGTCAAAAACCGGACCACCAGTAGATACAAGCCTTATGCCTTGATTCAGATTGTGCAAATGTGTGGAAATTGTTTGTGGCATTGATGGAAATCCTAATTCTAAATATTTTTTGTCACTCCTTTCTACATCATGACTCTCTTTTATTTTGAAGGATAAAAGAGAGAGAGAGAGAGGAAAACATATGGGCTCTATCTTGTGTATATTTCTCCATCTTTTCTTTTTTTCATGACGGGGACATTTGATTTTTTTTCCCATCTATGCCTCTTTGTTTTTTTCCTTTGAATTTTTTTTCAACTATAGCCCATATGTCTTGATGAATGGAATCAGAGAAATTTAAAGAGATGTCATGAGGACAAAAAGTAAGGAGTGAATTTGGGGATGCACAAATCTCAGGATGAGAGTTTAGCATTTTTATTTGGTGGAAAGCTAAGGCACAACTCTCAGGATAAGAGTTGGCAAAATTTTTGGTGGATGGAAGGGTGCATGTTGTGCGCGACTTCTTAGTGTAAGAGTCGGCTTTATTTGGTGGGTGTAAGTGAATCTCTAATCATGGGCGTAAGACCATAATCTCGCTTGGGTCACAACAATTTGACAAAGCTCAATATACTACAAGCAGCATATGACTGAAGGTTTCATCATGATCAACGTATATTTGGCGTTGGTAGGTGAAAGCTTAAAACCATTAAAGGAAACTTGCCATGTGTAACTTTTGTTTTTGATAAAATAAATCCCAAGTACTTTGTAAGAATTTAGCAAGAATCATGTCATCCTACTATATCACATATGTCAATTACTTAGATAAAGTGGGGTCCCTACTACAAGTGTTCATAACCTCAAGGATATTAGCAAGGATTAAACCATATGCAAAAGCAAATTTGAAACTAGGAGACATGTTAAACGGAGTTTGAAGGTAACAATATTTAAAATATTTTATTTTTGAAAAACTTTTTAGAAGGGGGAGAAGGTTGTGCAAACCGAGTTCTCGAAGATTCCCTCCCCCACACTTGTTTTCTTCTCTGTCATGGTTAGTCATAATATATAAAGAAAACAAGTGCTCATGATAACTCAGAAATATTATTGATAACTTTGAAAAGGCACATTACATTATTGAAGGGAAATAAATTAAGCAACAAAGAAGATCATGCTTGTGCCTAAACAAAGAGAAGCGTGCAGCAGATGTGGTCTAAAGATTTTCCACGAGGCGACCAACACCTAGGTCTTCAGCGACCTTTCTCAGCTTATTGTTGAACCTGAAACGAAACCTATTGATATCGTCGCTGAGGTTCCTAATCTCAGTATGCTTCTCTTCTAGGTCGTCTTCTAAAACCCTTAGGACAGAGCGAAGGCTAGCTTGCTCGGATTTAAGATCAGTGAGGATACTAGGATCATCCTCCTCATCGCTGCTCTTGTACTGTCCTACACGACGCTTGATGGATGGCCGGGGCAAATGCCTCCCAATCCTAGGGAGAGCACTGGAGGATTCGGCCTCCTTGGATTTGCCAGCCTTCCGGCTACCAGCACGACTGCTTGACCCTTCACCACTAGGATTTTTCTTCTTGCGCTCTATGTTATTTGTGGTGGAACGAGCAACAACGGTTATGTTTGCGGCACTGTTGATGGGTGCTTTGTGGTTTGCTGGTAGGGCGGCCAAAGGATTTCTCTTTTCCTGACGGACTTTCTCCCGAGAAGAATTCTCTTGGTAGGGTGCTATATCTAGGTTTGCTACGGTCTTGGGTGCGTTGATCAGCGAGAGGGCGTAGCTAGCCATGATTAGCACTTGGGAATGGGAGAGCTTAGCAAACTTTTGCACAAGGGAGAAGAGAGAGTCTTGGTGTGAAGAAAAGAGAGAGCCATGGGTTGTTTAAATAGGTTCTATCGAGGTCATAAAAACAGAAACAAACTTGATTGTAGGCGGGGAATTGATATTTGAACAAAAAGGAAACTTATCAAAAAAAATTGGGCCTAATTGGTTAGGTCAGGGTTGCGCCCGCAACTGGTTGCGCCCGCACCCTGGGTCCCACCAGTCAGCCCCTGTCTTTTTGGCAAGTTCTTTCTGGACAGAGTGGATTTCAATCCCACTTACGAACAATTTTGATTCGTAGCGTATCAGAGTGATAGTGTGTGAAAACAGGAAAGAATTCAAAATTCACACTATGTTGCATTTATGATAAAATATTTTCCATGATCATGAAGGATTTTGAATTCAAACAGCATGAAACATGGGGGCACTATGGTAATATCATAAATGCAGCAAGGCATTTTATTTTATTTATTCAAAAGAAAACAAAGATAAACTTTTACCTTTTCTTTACCTTGCTTCCATCAGCGTGCCTCCATCTTTATTATTATTAAGTATATATATATATATATATTGAGAGACATGTGATGGATAAGATTTATTAAAAACATTTATTAGAAAACAAAAGGGATAAATACCGATTTACCTTCGGTGAGGGCTCATCTTTATAGTCCGTGGAGCCGGACTTTTCTCCCATCAATGTTTGCTTGATGATGGCTCATCCGTCTTGGGAGGAGGAGATGGTTGGACCTTCTTGGGCTTCCATTCTAGGTGGATCACCTTGGGCAGTGTGGCAGTTTGTTCAACCTTTTCTTTTACCTTCCACACTGTCTTCTTTTGTGAGGGTTTGGGGACTTCGTCCCTCTTTTCTTGGATTTTCTTTTCGGGAGCTTCTTTCTTTTTTTGCTCCTTTTTATTCTTTTTAGGACCACCTTTTGCTTTGGCTCCGGCTTTTGTTTTGATATTTTTGATAAGTTTTTCAGAAGTTGTGGCTGGATCTCAACTTCCCTGATGCCTTGGGGGTTTGGCCCGTAGCGGATGCGTATCATGTTGCAGGATTCTTGACGGCGTGGCCTGAATTCGAACTTCTCTTCTTGGCCATTAATGTTGAAGCGGATTTCTCTAGCTGCCACATCAATTTATGCTTTTGCTGTGCTCAAGAATGGCCTTCCAGGATTAGTGGTGTCTCCTTGGTGAGTTCCATATTTAACACCACAAAATCCACGGGGACGTAATATCCTCTGATCTTGACAGGGATGTCTTGGGCAATCCCTGCTAGGTACCGAATCGACGAGTCCGCTAACTGGAGTGTCATGTTGGTTGGTTCCAAGTTGGTGAAGTTTAGCCTATGAAAGGTCCAAATGGCTAGAGGGGGGGTGAATAGCCTATTTAAAAAATTCTACAAACTTCAACTAGACAAGTTGATTAGTAAAACAAGAGGCGAAGCTATTCTAGCACTAGCACAACTAAGCTATGCAAGCCACCTACACAAGTCTAGCAAGAAAGCTAAACACTAGTTACAACAAGAAAGCACAACTAGAAGCTTGCTACACTCCTAAACAAGAAAGCTAAGCTAAACAAGCTACACAACTAGCAAGGTATACACAAAGGTAAAGGAGAGGGGAGTGATTGTTATACCGACGTTGTAGAGTAGAAATATATCCAATCAATCACGTGCACAATCACAAGAGAAACCTCGGCAAGAGATGACACAAGATTTTTTACCGAGGTTCACTTGCTTCCCGGCAAGCTACTCATCGTTGTGGCGATACACCCACTTGATGGATCACGAGCTAATTGGCAATCCAAAGCCAAACCCTCAGCGGGTGCCGCACATCCACTCACAAGATGGGGATCCTCCAAGCCACGAGCAATCCACTAGAGTAGCCAATTGCGATCTCCCACGGGGAAGGCTCAAGAACCCCTCACAAATCACTTGGTGAGGCTCGAAACAATCTCCAATCACGAGCTCAACACCACCGCTGCTCCAAGCCGTCTAGGGCGTCGGGAAACACCCAAGAGTAACAAGAAATCCGCAGCAAACTCAAGAATCAAGTGCCACTCAATGCAACTCTCAAAGCAATGCACTTGAATCTCACTCAATCTCACTAGGATTAGCAATCAAGCAAGGAGATGAGTGGAGGGAGTGTTCTCTAGCTCAATGTATGTCTCAAGTAATCAAAAGTGCAAGAGTGAACCTCCCAAAGCCGGCCACCCTCAATTTATAAGCCCCTCAAAGAAACTAGTCGTTGGCTGTTTTCACTGGGCTGAAATCGGGGGCACCGGACGCTACTAAGTGAGCACCGGACGCTCGACCCACACCCCTCTCAACCCTAGGAACTCCACCTCCTTTGTAAATGTGCTAACACCAACAAGTGTCCACCACCAAAGTGCATGTGTGTTAGCTTTTCACAAACATTTTCACCAAAGGAGTTAAGTTAGCACTTTACTAGATCCTAATGCATATGCTCAAGATGTAGACCTAGTAGCACTTGATTCGAGAGATGACCGTGATTTCCCCTCTTGATAGTCGGCTATCTATCCTAAACCCGGTCAATCACTTCTCTACTCATCTTAGACCGGCAAAAGTAAAACCCTATGTTTATACATTTGCCTTGATAACTTTGCTCCTCGTCTATCATCATGATCTCTACTTCATCTTCATCCCTTTGTGATCATGTGGCCACCATTCCATGTCACCATGCACCTTCATCACGTGTGTTGCTATGCCTAACTCAAATCACTTAAACACAAGGCATTAGCAACTTGGTGTCATTAATTACCAAAACCAAACTTGGGCTTTCAATCTCCCCCTTTTTGGTAATTGATGACAACCATCACAAAGATATGAAATGAAATCATAATGAACTTGAATTGCTTGTCCAAAGCATTTTAGTCCTGAGACAAGGTTGGACAAACATTTCAATTTCGGTTTTGGTAGTACTAGCTCCCCCTACATATGTGCTTCCATGAGTTTGGTTCAAGTTTGCACATATGCATGAAATAGAATTTTGGGAGATTTATTACTACCAAAATGATGCTAAGGTATATAGAATGGACCTTTGAAGCGTGATACCAATCGGAGTTGCCAATATACCATCCTTAGCACCAATGTAGCTAGACATACATCAAAAACTCAAGAAACCTCGTGAGATCACATTATATGTCTAGATACCACATGAAAATAAAACACTATGCTAGAATTCGAAGCATCATTCAAGTTCTATTTCTAGCAAGCACCAATCAAACAAGAGTAGTGAATTTAAACTTGCAATGCAACACCTCATTATGTTAGTGCACATTCAAATGCAACAAATGGTTCATGAGCTTGCTCCCCCTATTTGTGTGCTCAAGTTTAAAGGTGTTTTCTCTCCCTATCTTTGTTTCTCTTCCCTCTTTTTGACTTTATCTTTGTTTCTCTCCCCCTTTGTCATCAATGACCACAAAAGTCCAAATTTTAGTGAGAATTAAGTCAATCAATGGGAGGGTCAAATTATGGTTCAATCTAGATCACTTGCCTAGAACATGTAATTCGGTTTGATCCAAGGACAAGCTTCTTCACACCTCATAAAGTATAAGGGTTATATTGACCATGTTGAATTACACATCTTAAGCTCATATTCTAGATCCAACACTAGGCTTACAAGCTCACAAACATGTCATATGCTACCACTAGATCAATCAAACAAAGAAGCAATAGTGGTACCATACATACATCAAAATCTTTTGATTTTTATGAATGAGCCTATTTGTCATGCAAACATGTCTATATGTTCTAATCATGTCCTTAGCAAAGTATGAATGCTATGTCAATAAACTTTACCTTGCTTTGTTGGAGGAGAGGCATGTCATATATAAATGTGAGGGTGCACTCATCTCAAGTTGGAGAAGTCAAGTATGTTCAATTCATTCCTCAACTTGCAAAATCTCTTCTCATCAAGTGGCTTTGTGAAGATGTCGGCTAGTTGATCTTCGGTGCCAATGCTTTCAATGCTAATATCACCCTTTTGTTGATGGTCTCTTATGAAATGGTGCCTTATGTCAATGTGCTTGGTTCTTGAATGTTGAACCGGATTTTGTGTCATCTTGATTGCACTCTCATTGTCACATAGCAAAGGCACATTCTTGAATTTGATTCCAAAGTCATTCAAAGTAGCTTTCATCCAAAGCAATTGTGCACAACAACTACCGGCACTAATGTATTTGGCCTCAGCGGTTGATAGTGCAACACTATTTTGTTTCTTTGATGACCATGAAACTAGAGACCTTCCTAGCAATTCACAAGTGCCACTTGTGCTCATTCTATCAATCTTGCATCCACCATAGTCGGAGTCCGAATATCCAATCAATTCAAAGTTAGCCCCCTTGGGATACCATAATCCAACATCATGAGTGCCCTTAAGATACCTCAATATCCTTTTGGTTGCCTTCAAGTGACTTTCCCTTGGTGAAGCTTGGTATCTTGCACATTTGCACACACTAAACATTACATCCGGCCTTGAAGCGGTGACATAGAGCAAACTTCCAATCATGGACCGGTATAGCTTTTGATCTACCATGTTGCCACTTGCATCGCTACCTAATTGATCATTTGTGCCCATAGGTGTGCTCATTGGTTTGGCTTCTTGCAACCCAAACTTCTTGATCATGTCCTTGATGTACTTTCCTTGACTCACAAAAGTGCCATCCTTCATTTGCTTGATTTGAAGTCCAAGGAAGTAACTAAGCTCTCCAATCATGGACATCTCAAACTCATTTGCCATTATTCTTCCAAACTCTTCACAAAAGTCTTGATTGGTTGATCCAAAGATGATATCATCAACATAGATTTCCAACACAAACAAGTCATTGCCTAGCTTCTTGGTGAAGAGGGTAGTGTCAACCTTTCCATCTTGAACCCTTTAGAAAGAAGAAAATCTCTCAATCTCTCATACCATGCTCTAGGTGCTTGCTTCAAACCATACAATGCCTTCTTGAGCTTGTAAACATGGTTGGGTTTCTTGTCATCTTCAAAACCGGGAGGTTGTTCAACATAAACCAACTCATTTATGTATCCGTTAAGAAATGCACTCTTCACATCCATTTGATATAGCTTGATGTTGTGGGCACAAGCATAGGCTCATAATATTCTAATTGTCTCCAATCTTGCAACCGGTGCATATGTTTCTCCAAAGTCAAGACCTTCAACTTGAGTGTAACCTTGTGCTACTAGTCTTGCTTTGTTTCTCACAACTACACCATCTGGATCTTGCTTGTTTCTGAAGACCCACTTGGTACCAATCACATTGTAGTTCTTTGGCCTCTCAACAAGCTCCCACACTTGATTTCTTGTGAAGTTGTTCAATTCTTCATGCATGGCATTTACCCAATCGGAATCCTTCAATGCATCTTCTATTTTCTTTGGTTCTTCAAATGAGACAAATGAGTAGTGCTCACAAAAGGATGCTAGCCTTGATCTTGTTTGTACACCACTTTGAATACCTCCAATGACTTGATCCAATGGATGATCCCTTGCTATGCTAGTATGTTGGAGTATTGGGAGTTGATTGCTTCCACTAGCTTGATTTTGATCTTGATCATCATCATGAGAGCCATTAGTACTAGCTTGATTTGTATCAATTTGCACTTCTTGATTGATCATGTGAATGTCATTATCATCATCAACTTGCATTGGCCTTATGTCACCAACATCCATGTTCTTCATTGCATTTGCTAATTGATCTCCTCTCACATCATCAAGATTTTAAACTTCATTTTGAGATCCCTCGGTTTCATCAAACTCCACATCATGGACTTCTTCCAACATGCCACTTGTCAAGTTCCAAACTCTATATGCCTTGCTTGTGGTAGAATAACCAAGTAAGAACCCTTCATCACATTTCTTCTCAAACTTGCTCAATCTAGTGCCTTTCTTGAGAATGTAGCATTTGCAACCAAACACTCTAAAGTATGCAATGTTGGGCTTTCTTCCATTCAATAGCTCATATGGTGTCTTCCCAAGCTTTCCATGGCAATAGAGACGGTTGCTACAATAGCAAGCCGTGTTGATAGCTTCACTCCAAAAAGAATGGCTAACATTGTATTCACTAAGCATTTATCTAGCCATATCAATCAAGGTTCTATTCTTTCTTTCAACTACACCATTTGATTGAGGAGTGTATGTTGGAGAGAATTGATGTCCAATGCCAAGATCATCACACAATTCCTCAATTCTTGTGTTCTTGAATTCACTACCATTGTCACTTCTAATCTTCTTGATAGTGGTTTCAAACTCATTTTGCACCCTCTTGACAAAAGACTTGAATAGATCACAAACATCACTCTTGTCATAGAGGAAGAACACCCAATTGTATCTAGTGTAGTCATCTACTATCACAAATCCATACTTGTTGCCACCAATGCTTGTGTATGTTGTTGCCCAAATAAATCCATGTGCAATAGCTCGAATGCCTTTGATGTGCTCATTTCACTTTTCTTAGGATGTGCATTTCCAACTTGCTTTCCGGCTTGACAAGCACTACATGGTTTATCCTTTTCAAAGGTGACATCGTTCAAGCCTCTAACTAAGTCATGCCTCAATAGTTTGTTCAATTGTTTCATTCCAACATGACCAAGCCTTCTATGCCACAACCAACCCAAACTTGATTTGCTAATTAGGCATTATGTCAATTGAGTGTCACTATCATTGAAATCAACCAAGTATAAGCTACCATGCCTAAATCCTTTGAATATCAAGTTTGATCCATCAACACTAACAACCTCAACATCATCACTTCCAAATATGCACTTGAAACCAAGGTCACAAAGTTGTGCAATTGACAAGAGATTGAAATCAAGGCTCTCAACTAGCAACACATTTGATATACTCATGTCATTTGAGATAGCAATTTTACCAAGTCCTTTGACCTTGCCTTTCTTGTTGTTGCCGAAAGTGATAGAATCAAAGCCACCATTTTGACTAGTATCAATTGATTTGAACATACAAGACTCCCCGGTCATATGTTGAGTGCACCCACTATCAAGCACCCAATGCCTTCCTCCGGCTTTGTAATTGACCTACAAGACAAGATCAATTCTTTTTAGGTACCCAAACTTGATTGGGTCCTCCAAGGTTAGCAACTAAGCTCTTTGGTACCCAAATGGCTTTCTTCTTTGAGCCCATCCATGGTGCACCAATGAACTTAGCATGAACACCTTTTGTATCCTTGGTAAGCACATAGAAAGAATTGAGTTTAATTGAGGATACATGAGCTTTGGGTTTCTTGTTCATGCATTGTTGCTCTAGGTGACCAACTTGCTTGCAAGCTTTGCAATACCGGCCATTGTTCTTCACAAAACTAGTCTTGTGAGGAGCAAAGGTGGCCTTGCCTTTCTTGGGGTTATAGCCCAATCCCTATTTATAGAGAGAAGCTCTTTGGCTACCCAAGCACATTAGCAAGCGGTCCTCACCACCATAAGCCTTGGCTAAGGTGTGATTGAGCTCTTTCACCTCCTTCTTGAGAATTTCATTCTCAACTTTTAGTGTGGTGTCATAAGTGAAACCATTACTACTAGATGAGGATGATGTAGATGTGCTACATGAAGGGTTAGTAGAGGCAACAACAATAGGCTTACTTAAGATATCACATGTTAGGCCTATGTTGCAAGTTTTAGTTTTCTCCATTTTAGTTGGCTCATTTTCACATTTGTTAACAAGAGAGGAATGAGCTTCTTCAAGCTTAGTGTGAGCTTTTTGAAGCTTCTTATGGTCTTCCTTTAGACTCTCATAAGATGCTCTAAGTTCATCAAGTTCTTGCTCAAGGGTTTTCTTATCCTTAAGCAAGCCCTTGCACTCCTTTCTAGTTTCTTTATAGTGATGAGTGCAATCTTCTAGCATAGTGATTAGTTCATCTTTAGTTTGTTCATCATCATCACTATCACTATCACTATCATGGTCACTCTCATCATCGGATGATACCTTAGTGGCCTTAGCCATGAAGCATGATGGAGTGTCAAAGATGGAGCTCTTTCCTTGAATTGCAATGCTAGCATGCCCCTTCTTCTTGTTGCTCTCATCATCACTTGAGGAGTCATCACTATCCCAAGTTGCAAAATGGGCATCACCCTTTTTCTTGTTTGAGCCTTCCTTCTTTTCTTGCTTCTTCTTTTGCTTCTTTCTTTCCTTCTTGATAGCATCTTCATCGTCACTATCATAAGGACATTTGGCAATGAGATGGTCCTTGCTATGGCATCTAAAGCACCTCATGGAATGGTCATTCTTCTTTGAGGAACTCTTCTTCCTTCTTGCCCGATAGCCTTTCTTCTTCATAAACTTGCCAAATCTCTTGACAAGAAGAGCCATCTCCTCATCTTCATCACTATCACAAGAGCTTGCTTCTTCTTCACTTGATGATTCTTGCTTGGCTTTGCCCTTGGATGTGGAGGCCTTGAATGCCACACTTTTCTTCTTCTCATCATCTTTCTTCTCACCATCCTTCTTCTTCTTCTTCTTGATCAACTCATCCTTCTCATCGTCTTCCCTATAAGCATCATCGGTCATCACCTCTTGGAAGACTTGTTGGGGAGTTGATTCACTAAGTGTTGTCTTGACTAGTACGGTGATCAATGTGTCAAATCTCTTGGGCAAGCTTCTCAAGAACTACATAGAGAATTGACTATCCTTCACTTCTTCCCCAAGTGCCTTGAGCTCATTCACAATAACTTGCAACCGGTGAAACATCTCCGACACACTTTCATCTTCTTGCATCTTGAAGCTTGAGAACTTCTCTTGGAGGATATATGCCTTGGTGGTCTTGGTTCCCTTGGTGCCCTCAAATGTTTCTTCTAATTTTTCCCATGCATCAGGAGCAATCACAATGTTCTTGATTTGCTCAAAGGTCTTGTCATCAAGAGCTTCATGAAGAGCACTAATTGCAATGTCATTGCATTGAAGCTTCTTCTCTTCGACCGGTGTTGGTGCATTCTCATTTGCAACCTCAAACTTTGTTTCGGTCACCTTCCAAACCTCTCTATTGATTGACTTAAGATGAGCGGTCATCTTGACCTTCCAATATGCATAATTAGTGCCATCAAAGAAAGGTGCCTTCTTGGTGTTGTTGATATGCAAACTAAGAGCCATTTCTTCACCGAAGGTTGTTAAGCCTCAAATAAATGGTGCCTCGGCTTTGATACCACTTGAAAGGTCCAAATGGCTAGAGGGGGGGTGAATAGCCTATTTAAAAAATTCTACAAACTTCAACTAGACAAGTTGATTAGTAAAACAAGAGGCGAAGCTATTCTAGCACTAGCACAACTAAGCTATGCAAGCCACCTACACAAGTCTAGCAAGAAAGCTAAACACTAGTTACAACAAGAAAGCACAACTAGAAGCTTGCTACACTCCTAAACAAGAAAGCTAAGCTAAACAAGCTACACAACTAGCAAGGTATACACAAAGGTAAAGGAGAGGGGAGTGATTGTTATACCGACGTTGTAGAGTAGAAATATATCCAATCAATCACGTGCACGATCACAAGAGAAACCTCGGCAAGAGATGACACAAGATTTTTTACCGAGGTTCACTTGCTTCTCGGCAAGCTACTCCTCGTTGTGGCGATACACCCACTTGATGGATCACGAGCTAATTGGCAATCCAAAGCCAAACCCTCAGCGGGTGCCGCACATCCACTCACAAGATGGGGATCCTCCAAGCCACGAGCAATCCACTAGAGTAGCCAATTGCGATCTCCCACGGGGAAGGCTCAAGAACCCCTCACAAATCACTTGGTGAGGCTCGAAACAATCTCCAATCACGAGCTCAACACCACCGCTGCTCCAAGCCGTCTAGGGCGTCGGGAAACACCCAAGAGTAACAAGAAATCCGCAGCAAACTCAAGAATCAAGTGCCACTAAATGCAACTCTCAAAGCAATGCACTTGAATCTCACTCAATCTCACTAGGATTAGCAATCAAGCAAGGAGATGAGTGGAGGAAGTGTTCTCTAGCTCAATGTATGTCTCAAGTAATCAAAAGTGCAAGAGTGAACCTCCCAAAGCCGGCCACCCTCAATTTATAAGCCCCTCAAAGAAACTAGTTGTTGGTTGTTTTCACTGGGCTGAAATCGGGGGCACCGGACGCTACTAAGTGAGCACCGGACGCTCGACCCCCTGCGTCCGGTGCACTGGAGTGGGCCACGTGTCGATCTTGAATCTCGCGCGTGAGTTTCTAACGGCTACCTGCAACACACCGGACGCTCTGCAAGTCCACACCGGACGTGTCCGGTGCACACCGGACGTGTCCGGTGCACACCGGACTCATGCGCAGAGAGTTTGTCAAACTCGCGACCTCACCGGACGCTGGGCACCGGACGGTCCGGTGCTCACCGGACTCGTGTGCAGAGAGGGTTGCAAAAACCCCTCACACCGGACGCTAACCACCGGACGCTCTCAGAGTGCGTCCGGTGCTCAACCCTAGCAGGGTCAAGCGCATCGGACTCTGAGGCCAGCGTCCGGTGCCTCCGCACTCAGCGTCCGGTGAGTGTTTCTGAGTGAGAAAACACTCCCGTGACTTCTCCAAATTTCCCACTAGCGCAATAGAAAATATACACTTATTTTTCTCAAAAGCGCCGAACCACACCCCTCTCAACCCTAGGAACTCCACCTCCTTTGTAAATGTGCTAACACCAATAAGTGTCCACCACCAAAGTGCATGTGTGTTAGCTTTTCACAAACATTTTTACCAAAGGAGTTAAGTTAGCACTTTACTAGATCCTAATGCATATGCTCAAGATGTAGACCTAGTAGCACTTGATTCGAGAGATGACCGTGATTTCCCCTCTTGATAGTCGGCTATCTATCCTAAACCCGGTCAATCACTTCTCTACTCATCTTAGACCGGCAAAAGTAAAACCCTATGTTTATACCTTTGCCTTGATAACTTTGCTCCTCGTCTATCATCATGATCTCTACTTCATCTTCATCCCTTTGTGATCATGTGGCCACCTTTCCATGTCACCATGCACCTTCATCACGTGTGTTGCTATGCCTAACTCAAATCACTTAAACACAAGGCATTATCAACTTGGTGTCATTAATTACCAAAACCAAACTTGGGCTTTCAGCCTATCAAAGACTGATTTCGGCATGACGCTCACACTCGCCCCAAGATCACATAAGGCATGATCAAAATGTTGGGTGCCTATTGAGCATGTAATTGTGGGGCACCTAGGATCTTGCTTCTTCTCAGGTAGATGGTTGAGTATAGCTGCGCTACACTCTTCTGTCAGCTTGACGACTTCTGCGGAGGGTAATGGTCGCTTGTTGTTGATGATATCCTTGATAAACTTAGCATAGGATGGCATGTGCAAGACATCCATCAGCGGGACACTGACGTTTTTCTTCTCGACCATTTCCACGAAGCGGAGAAATTGCTCTTCCCCGTCCTTCTTCTTCTTCCTCCACCTGGTGGGGAAAGGAAGCATCGTGGTGTCCCCATAAACTTCTGGAGTCGGTTCCTCATCTGATGATTCGTCTTGAGGATCAACCGGCTCAACAGATGTTTGTTCTTATTGACGTGGAGTCTTAGTTGTACCATGGTTAGGGTTTGGTGGATCACGAGTGGTCTTACCCCCCTCTCGTGGTCACCGAACTAACATTTTCAACACCAACAGCAGACTTAGCAGCAGAAGCAAGCTGATCTATCTGAGACATTACTCTTTTATTGAAAGACGCCTGTTCTTTAAATGAGGTGGTCAGGCCATCAAGCTTGGTGTTTATGTTTTCAAACATTTTATCATTAAAGGAAAGCTTTTTAACAAGGTTTTCATTTATCTTGGCCTGACCAAGAACAAGATCTTTAAGCGAAGGCTGGGAAGAACTAAAGCCTGAGTTAAACGAGGAATTACCATGGGGGTGATTTTGGTTGTTCCACCCATTACCTTGTTGTTTTTGTTGGCGAAACCCGTTGTTGATGAATGCAGCATCTTCCTAGGTTTCAGGACAATTGTTACCCATGTGGCCAACATTTCCACAGTCCTCACACGCAATGTTTTCCTAAACGCTAAACGGTAAACAGTCGGTCACCTGCCGTTTAGCCATTATTCGGGCTAAACAGTCCATTAAACGGGCTAAACGGTCAATTAAACGGACTAAACAGATGATTAAACGGAAACGGTGTATCATTGTGTAGCGTTTACACTGTGTTTAAACGGTCTAAACGGCCGTTTAGGCGAACAGTGCTCACACGTCATGTGTGAGTCTATGGCCTGGACAGTGCCGGTAGCTGGATCGGTGGCACATCCTTCCAACATCTTCATGAGTATGTCTTTTTTGCGGCAAGCAAATCCGTCTCCTTAACGGTATGCATGCCCTTTTGTGTCTTGCGTCCCTCTCCCCAACTCTGGTTAGCCACCATCTTCTCAATGAGGGCTGTGGCCTCAGTGATGGTAAGGGAGAGGAATGCACCTCCAGCTGCGGCATCGACGTGCCCCTTGCACATGGCCGTGAGGCCTTCATAGAAGTTTTGCAGCACGAGCCATCCTTCCATTCCGTGGTGAGGGCAAGCCTGGATATATTCCTGGAGCCTTTCCCAAGCCTCAGGAATGCACTCGAGTGAAGATTGCTGGAAGTTTGATATCTTTCCCCTAAGAGCATTTGTTTTGCTCATGGGGAAGAACTTGGTGAGGAATGTTGCGGCGCATTTGTTCCATGTGTCGACTGCTTCCTTACTTTGATAGAACCATTGCTTCGCTTTCCCTGAGAGGGAGAAAGGAAACAAACGGAGCTTGACGCTGTCAGGTGCGACATCCTTAATGATGATGGTTTCGCACAGCTCAAGGAAGTTCTGCAGGTGTGCGTTCGCGTCCTCACTTGGCGAGCCACAGAATTGGTTCGCCTGCACCATTGTCAGTAGACTAGTGCGGAGTTCAAAGTTTCCAGTCCCGATATTGACAGCGGGCCCAACGGGCATATTGGCAACAGCGGGGGTGGAGTACTCGCGGAGTGACTTGGCCATGACGATTGAAGTGGATGGTGCAGAAGTGACCGGTTCTTCTATCGGAGAAGTAGCGGAGGAAGAAACAAATTTCTTCTTGTTCTTCCTCCTTAGGCGTCCTTCTGGATTGTCGGTGAAATTTTTCGGTAGGTTGAAACCGCTCATACACTATCTGATTTTCGTTCCATATAAAAAGGAGGAAGAAAACAGCAAAATTACCCTATTTAAACTATGGATACCAATGCTTATTATGTAATCAATGTTTATGCCAATGCTAGATGCTTTTGCATTTTCAATTGCCTTCCCCGGCAACGGCGCCATAAATGCTTGTTGGCGTTTCTTAGCGAAACTATTAAAGATAGAGTTTTAGTCCATCCTTAATAATAACACTAGAAACGTTCTTGGCGTATCCTAACCACCATCACTTCAGAAAGATAAACCAAGGCCTTTTACAGCGCTGGACTAGGCAGTGCAGTCTGGTACTGATGATTAGAATTGCCAGATTGGCTATCCTAACCATCCTTACTTACGATATACAAAGCTGTGGCCCGGCGCCGTGTGGGTGCACAAGGATTACAATCTTAAGTAAAGGTACTTAGGTACGCCAATCGATAGCTCAGTTATAGGAATAAATTACTCTGCAAGCACACAGCAATATCATTGTAGCATTTCAACCCATGAGTATTCAGGGGTGTCGTATTTATAATTTCCTGTAGGAAGGCATTGTGAACGCATCTAGCTTTGGTTATAAACATGATTACTTATTGAAATGCATGGTAGACATAGTATAAACAGGGGTAAGTATGTAGTTGATTTGATAGCGGACACACATCAGAGCAACGTCAAGGAATAAAGGGAAAACAAAGAATAAAAGAACAACTACGCGAGTAGGCATGGTCGTATACAAGTTATACAACAGATCTGTTAGCAGGTCATCAAGCTAATAATAACATGTTAGAGCTAAGTCTGAGATACTGGGGAGATCTCCATAGCTGGTCTGCCCGCAAACAGAGACTTTACATGATTCCTACCGAATATCCGAACATGGGGGAATACGAAGGATGACAGGGCTGTCACCACCCTGCCACCTACCCCTCTGCCCGCATATCCTCGGGTCTCCGCATACCCGAGCACCATGCCCGTGTACTTGGAAACACCCCCTAGCCTCCCGGGACCCCAACCCTTCGGATTGACAGGCTCGGCTAAGGGTGACCATTACAGCCCAGAGAACCATTATCCCATCCCTAGTTCTTCCTCTATTCATATTAACTTGATGAACAATGAAGAACTGTGATGAACCTATCAAGAACATAGAGCTAGAACTATGAACTAGCTCATAAACTATGATCATGATATGAACAATACTATACTCTAGATCAAAAGCATAACTCTATAAAGAATATAAGAACTTGCTCATGGAGGATGGCATAATTGTATTCATACCAAGACACTCTTGATCCTCCAAGGAGACAAGCTCTCCTTGCTAGCTTTGCCTTGCTCTACTACTAGTACTAAACTAAAGAGAACAAGTGTAGAATGTGAGGTGTGTTGCTCCAAATGATGGTGTGTGTTACAAATGAGAGGGGAGCCATCTATTTATGGCTCAACTAGGACGGTTTGCGGGATCCAAATATAGTAGTAGGTGAAACCGTCCTGTGCATGCCGCCATGCAACCGCTAGAAGAAGGTGGGGCCGGGCAACCACCACCAGGGTTGCGCCCGCAACCTGGGTGGGCCCCCTGGCCACCACCTTCGCGTGGTCGGCTGTGCTCTGGGCCTTGATCCTCCTCATGGTTACGGATGGGTCCAGTTCATCTTATGTGGGCTTTTCTCTATTGGAGTTGGTTTGCGTCTTTTCTAAATACGAATTATTGCATTGCGCATTTCTTGTATCTTTTGCACTTTTCCACGTGTCATACCTGAAAATAGCATATATACCAAAACTCGTGGAAAGATTAAATCAAAGCCCTATTTTCTATTTATTTTTATTTATAAAAAGATATTTATTTTATGTAATAAGCATCGCCAACACTAACACCACAGTTTGGACAACTATCTAAGTCTTTATATTGATCACCCCGATATAGAATACAATGATTTCTACATGCATGGATCTTCTCAACACCTATCGTAAGTGGACTGACTAGCTTCTTTGCATAGTACGTGTTAACAGGCACTTTGTTCTCCTTAGGAAGAAGGTCTCTAAGTACACGCAAGAAATCATTGAAGCTAGCATCGGACCAACCATGTCTAGCCTTCATCGTCAAAAACTGAAGAACAGCACGTAATGTCGACCACTATTTGGTACAACCTTTCGACTCGTCGTACAAAGTGTCCGCTGCTGCCTTCTTCAATGCTTCCATTCCCTTCATGAAGAATATTGATGGATCCGCACAACGGTTCATTATTGCCTCTAAGAAATCTGCATCTTCAACAGCATCTGTGTTAGCATGCTGAGTTTCATTGACATCAGACGTATGAGTTTCATTGACATCTAGCATAGGATGAAATTATTAAGAGGTGGCATTGGACCCTCCACATTGATGTTAGTTGCAGTGTTGTCAGTTGTCCGCATATAAGGTGCAGAACTACTCTCACCATGTTTTGTCCAAATCAAGTAGTCCTCCATAAATCCTGTGCAAACCAGATGGGAAGTAATTGCTGCTATATTGTCAAATACCACGATATTTTTGCAGTCTGCGCATGGACAACATATGTGCTTTGCCCTTGTTCTGCGAGCATGTATCTTTGCGACATCAATAAATTTTTGGACCTCCACTATATGATGGGTCCAATCTTGATAAGTTGTACATCCATAATGACCTCTCCATATTTAGCTGTAATTAGTTAAGAACAATCAATGTAGGTCAATCTAAAAACAAAACTAATATAACCCCCGAAAACAGACTTAACTAAGATACTAACCTCCTTCTATTAAACACCTCCTTCTATTAAACAGAGATGAAAACTGTAACACCTAAAATTTGATTTCCAATTAATAGGATTTAATTTGATTTATTTAAATATTTTTGTGAACATTTAAATTAGTAAATAAATAAATTTCGTTGAAATTAAAATTCATTATAAGTTTAGTAAACTTGATTGTGCATTCATGCTGAAGGATATTTTATTTTTGTGCTAATTTCTTTTGGTTGGAATTTGGTTGCTCTCAAAATTCTATTTAAAAAGGCTTTAGAAAAAAATAATAAAAAAAGAAAAGGACAATGCTCACCTGCTCTCGGCCTGGCAGCCCAGCTACTGGCCCGCTCAGCCGGTAGAGCCGCGGCCCAGGCGCATGCAACCGCCTTTCCCCCTCCCTCTCACTGCCATCGCGACCCGCTAGTCAGCACCCCCCCCCTCCTTCTTCCAGGAACCGAGACCGAGCGGGACTCCACCAAAGGCGGAAGCCAAATCCCGTATCCCTCGGGATTCCTTGCCAATACGTGCAAACAAGCACCCTATAAGGCTCACCGCACCCGCCTGCGCGCTCTTTTCCTTACCCGAACGTTTTACTAAGCCCTAGCCGCCTCGAGTTTTGAGCTTGGATCTTGCCGACTTCGGCCTCCGCCGCGACGCGCGCCTGGCTCTCTCTACTCCTCTTCGGCTCGAATAGTTCGTCAAGGTGGGTTCGCGAGGTGCTCCTCTGTCTCCCCGTGCTCTCAACTTAGTTTTTGGCGCAAATCTCGTGAAAACAAAGGACACCGGCGAGCTCCGAAGCGGCGTTCATGGCGCCACCGCGCCGAAAGCCAACTCCGGCGGCCGGATCCGCCACCTGCGGCTCCTGGGTCAATCTCGGCCGTCGATTCGCAGATCAACGCATGCGAATAGAAGATAACGGTTCAGCGTGGTTTTTATTAAAGAGTCCCTTAGTTGTCACCAAATAAACCCGCCGTCCCTTGGCGCCCGCGAGAACGGAAAACGTAAACAGCTCGGCTTAAGTCAGAAATACGCTTTCACTATTTATAGAATTGCCACTGGAATTGTTTTGCTTATAAAATGCTCATTTTAAATCCGATTTGATCCATTCAAATTTTGTTAGATTCATATTTACGAGCTCTACATGTTTGTAGTATTTATTCACTGTTTTGAAACTTTTTAATTCTGCAGTAGCATTTAATTAATTATTTATCTATAGGAAATCTTAGAAAATTCATATCTTCCACGTTTTAATTCCGATTTTTGTGAACTTTACGTTTGTGTGATCGTAGCGCTACGTAGAATATTTTGATAAACTTTTATCTTTGATTTCTCATTGTTGGTGTAATGTTCTAATTATAGCTTGTTTGCTTCGTGTATGATTTTTTACATTGGATTGCGTGTTGTTGATTGATGATCGAGTATAGACGGTGAGCGATACATTGGTGATCAAGATCAAGCCCTTGAGGACCAGCAAGCTCAGGAGAGCTTTGAGCAAGGCAAGTCTTGGGATCATCCTTGTTACCTACACACTTTTAATACATAAATCATATGCGTGTGTCCACCTTGATGACCTTAGCAAAATCATAGATGATTGTTATCCTGAATTCCTTGTTACCTATTTGGATATGAATTTGGGTAGTTCTTGCTAGTGCTTTATTATAATCCATGATCTTGTAACATGAATATTTGAATATACATTAAATAATAAAATAAGCTTTCTAGCAACTTGAACATAAAGGGTGGAAAGAACTCTGGCTTTTGCTAGATTGATCTTGACCCTCCACAAGGACTTATCCCTTGGCAAAAGCTGGGACAACTCGTACAACCATGAGGGATATATGGCTCTGGTTTTAGCTCAGTATGAAGACCTTTTCTAGCTTGTTAGCGGTTACCCGAAAGGGCGCTAGAGGGGCTGAACCGACACGGATATAGTGCGAGCCCCTGTCCCTATGTGTATAGGCTGCGCGTCATTGTGCCATTCAAAAAGGGGTATCTATATCTGCTCGCGAAGGAAACCTTGCGGCCCTAACATGTTAGACGAACTTTTGAAAGGCTTCATAGTGATCCCTGCCGACCTCCCTAGGAAGGGGGTTAAGAGATTAGCTACCTCGGGCGAAAGGGTAAATCATGACTCATGGGTAAAGATGTGCAACCTCTGCAGAGTGTTAAATCTGGTATACTCGCCGTGCCCACGGATACGGGCGGCCCGGAAAACTGACGGAATAGATGGACACTGATGAACATCATTAATGATAATAAATGATGGATTATTATGTTGTTTTTATGTGTTATTCTTAATTCTTGTATACATTGATTATGTGGTTATGGGATTAATTATGCTACCTTGATACTTGCTATCCAATGATTAAACATGCTATCCTCTATTAAAAGCTAAATGCAGTCAAACCAGTGTCAGCTATTTGAGCCTCATGAACCCCTGGTTATACTTGTTGAGTACGATATGTGCTCACTCTTGCAATTTCCCAACACCTCAGGTTATGATAATGATGATGCTTGGAATGAGGACTACCGTTATGAGTACTAGGTTTGGAGTCAACCAGTCAACAGTGTCCCTGTGTGGAGCTTTCGTCGAGAGTGTTGTTTACTTCATGCTATCATTTTTGTATGAGACTATGTGATATATTTTATGTTCCGCTATGTAATAAACACTGCAATGGTACATTTGAGATTTGTCTACTTATGTGTGCGACTGTTTCTGGGGCACATATGAGTCTTTTATGCATCCTATTTTGTTCTTAAAATATGGGTGTGACAAATTGGTATCAAAGCTTTGTTGACTATCGGACGCAAGCCTAGTTAGAAATTGGTCGTCTTAAGGTTTTGAAATTGCTACAAAATCCTTGTTCTATAAACCTTGATATTTTCTTCTATACTAAACTCTTTCCATTGCTATTCATCTCCACCTTGTTGCTTATTTTAAAGACTTGTTCTCATCCCCACTCCTTGCTTGATATGCTTTTAGAACCTTGTCTTACCACTTTCTGGCATCATTGAAATAGGAGTTTCAGGATTTTTACCCTTAATAGGAAGATAACGATAGCACCGCAAGTTGAGTCAATGCTTGAAGTGTGAACATTTGATGCTTGATTTGGTTTGTTATTATGTTCATGTTTGATTTGGATCTTTGTAATGAGTGTAATGATCTTGTGGATTTTCTCTACAATTTCATTTAGATTATAGGCTTAAGGCATAAGGGTTAATGAACTAAATAGTTGGGGTTGGTTAAAATCTTGTTTCTGTCCTTTGCTGTTTTCTGGAGCAGTCTGCAATAAATCTGGTACATCTCAAAATCTGTTTGTGCAATGTTCATAAATTTTTTCTGGGAACAAGTAGACCTTCATGTCTTTCCAATGCCGCAAGAATGACCTTATTATCTGTTATGAGCTGTGAGTTATGTCTGTTCAAAGTTGAGGTTTCTGCTCAGTCTGGAATTCTAGAACAGTTTTGGTTATGCCCAGTTTTGACTAATTTAACGACAGAATCTGTTAATATGGTCTAAATTAAAGTTGTAGATAATTTCTTTATATTTCCAACAGTGTACAGAATGTATCATTTTGAATTCTGGAACTCGAGATATGACTGATTTTCTGATCTACTGATGTTGGATGTTACTCAGAAAATTTTAGATTCCGTTAACTCTTGTAAGTGTCATGTTGGACATTACTAAGATATGTTTCTATACCTTGGAATGCAGATGGCAGCAAGGGGGAGAGGCAGAGGCAGAGGCCGTGGCAATGGTGGCAATGCCCCAATTACTGTGGAAGAGCTCATGCAAACCCAGAATGAGATGATGCAAGTCTTCACGCAGCACCTACAGCAGCAACCTCCACCACCACCACCACCTGTTCATGTGAGGGACAAGCGTGGGGAGTTTATGAAGGGAAGACCTCCGGTATTTACACACTCAGCTGATCGTATGGAGGCAGATGATTGGTTGCGTGCTGTGGAGAGGCAACTGAATATAGCACAGTGCAATGACTTGGAGAAGGTGTTGTATGCTTCTGGACAGCTTCAGGGGACAGCTCAGACATGGTGGGAGTCGTATCAAGCTGCTCGTCCCAACAATGCTCCTCCTATCACATGGTTGGAATTCTGTAGAGACTTCAGAGCTCGACATATAAATGAAGGAATGATGGAGCTCAAGCAAGAAGAATTCAGATCTCTCAGGATGGGCTCCATGACTGTGGCAGAATATCATGACACATTCGAACAATTGGCTCGCTATGCTCCAAACGATGTCCAAGAAGATGCTGATAAGCAGCGCTTGTTCATGAAAGGCCTATACTATGAACTCATGTTGCAGCTGGCAGGAAACACTTATCCTACCTTTCAAGCTCTGGTGAATCGGGCTATAGTGTTGGACAACATGCGTAAGGGGCAGGATAAGAAGAGAAGGATGCTGGCACAAGGTTCTGGGAGTAACAACCGTCAGTGTTTCAGTTCTTAGCAAGGCTATTAGCAGAGGTTCCAGGGACCAGTTAGTCAGTGGAACCGTAACCAGCAATCCCAGCATTTCCAGAATCAATCATAGAGTGGGAACCAACGTCCTCCATTCCAACAATGTAACCATAATCAACAGCAGCATGGTCAGCAGACACCCCGCTCAGGGAATTCAAATGCTACCTCCATGAAAAGAGGTGCTTCTAACACTCCTACCAGGTGTTTCCGTTGTGGGAAGGAAGGAGATATGTCCTATGATTGCCCAGAGAAGTTTAATCCGTAGAACAATGACCGGAGATCCACTCCTAATTCAGCAAAGGTGAACAACGTGGCAGCGGAAACAGTTCAGGAGGGACCAGAAATCATGATGGGTACGTTCAGCATCAACTCTATCCCTGCTACAGTTTTATTTGATTCTGGAGCTTCGCATACATTCATTTCACAAGCATTTGTTAGAGTTCATAGCATATCACTAGTTGCCATGAAATCCCCTATGCTAGTAAACTCACCGGATGGGATGATACCAGTTTCTTTTTGTTGCCCCTCAGCAAGTCTTTCTTTAAGGGGGGTAGATTTTCCTATCAGTCCCATGGTTATGAGAACTTCAGGCATAGATGTGATCTTGGGTTTGGATTGGATGAAGCAATATGACACAGATATTAAGTGCAAGGAGAGAGTAGTGGCTCTGACAACCCCAAAGGGAGAACGAATCAGTGTTGATGTAACAGTGCAAGAACCACTCACAGCTAAAGTGAACCAACTGAATGATGATGTTGATCCTCAAAATCTGGTAGTGGATGAGTTTCCGGATGTCTTTCCAGATGAATTGCCAGGTATGCCACCTGACCGAGACATTGAATTTATTATTGAATTACTACCTGGTACTGCACCCATAGCTAAAAGACCATATAGAATGGGGGTTAATGAACTAGAAGAACTTAAGAAACAAATTAAGGAATTGCAAGATAAAGGGTTCATTCGTCCTAGTTCATCACCATGGGGTGCACCAGTTATCTTTGTTGATAAGAAGGATGGTAGTCAGAGGATATGTGTTGATTATCGGTCACTTAATGAGGTCACTATCAAGAATAAATATCCCTTGCCTAGGATTGATGACTTATTTGATCAGCTAAGAGGTGCTTGTGTGTTCTCTAAGATTGATTTGCGCTCTGGTTATCATCAATTGAAGATTCAGAATTCAGATATACCAAAGACAGCTTTCACAACAAGGTATGGGTTGTATGAGTATACAGTTATGTCTTTTGGTTTGACCAATGCACCAGCTTACTTTATGTACATGATGAATAAAGTATTTATGGAGTATCTAGATAAGTTTGTGGTGGTCTTTATTGATGATATTCTGGTATTCTCTAAAACCAAGGAAGAACATGCTGAACATCTGAGATTGGTCTTACAGAAACTTAGAGAACATAAGCTGTATGCCAAGCGTAGTAAATGTGAGTTTTGGTTGGAAGAAGTTTCTTTTCTTGGTCATGTTGTCTCTAATGGTGGTATTGCAGTGGATCCTAGTAAGGTGAAGGATGTGCTGAATTGGAAGCCACCAATAGATGTAAGTGAAATTCACAGTTTTCTTGGCTTGGCTGGTTACTATCGTAGATTCATTGAAGGGTACTGCTCTGTTGGAGAATAATGCTAAGTTTGTATGGTCTGATAAGTGCCAAGCTAGTTTTGAGGAGTTTAAGAAGAGATTGACTACTGCACCTGTGTTGGTATTGCCAGATTTGAGTAAGAGTTTCTTTATCTATTGTGATGCTTCTCGTCTAGGTTTGGGTTGTGTTCTTATGCAAGAAGGTAGAGTTGTTGCTTATGCATCTAGACAGTTGAGGAAACATGAACTGAATTATCCTACTCATGATCTAGAATTAGCAGTTGTGGTTCATGCACTGAATATTTGGAGACACTATTTGATTGGGCATAAGAGTGACATATACACTGATCATAAGAGTCTAAACTATATCTTCACCCAGACAGACCTGAACTTGAGGCAACGAAGATGGTTGGAACTGATAAAACATTATGATTTGGAAGTGCATTATCATCCCGGAAAGGCAAACGTCGTAGCTGATGCACTTAGTAGAAAGAAATATGCTAATGAGCTTCGGGCGACACCTGAATCTGAGGAGTGGTGTGCTGAATTTGCATATTTGAACTTGGGAATTGTAGTAAATGCTATGGAAATTGAGGTCACTCCTACTCTAGAGGAAGAGATATTGAAAGGATAGTTGGAAGATGAGAAACTAAAGGAGATAGCACAGAATGTGGTACTAGACAAAGCACCAGGATTCAGAATATATGACAATGGAGTACTGTGGTTTGGGAAAAGGATATGTGTTCCTGAAGTGAAGGCTATTCGTGATATGATTCTGAGAGAGGCTCATGAGTCAGCATATTCCATTCATCCTGGTAGCACTAAGATGTATCTAGATCTGAAACAGAAGTATTGGTGGTATGGGTTAAAGAGAGATGTAGCTGAGTATGTTGCTTTGTGTGATACTTGTCAGCGAGTGAAAGCTGAACATCAGAGGCCAGCTGGACTGTATAGTGGGTTTACCTCGTACACAGAGAGGATATGATTCAATATGGGTAATAGTGGATCGATTGACTAAAGTTGCTCACTTCTTGCCAGTCAAAACCACTGATTCAGGAGCTCGACTAGCAGAGTTATATATGGAGCGGATAGTTTGTTTGCATGGGGTGCCTAAGAAGATTGTATCTGATAGAGGCACTCAGTTTACCTCTACCTTTTGGAAAGCAGTGCATGATTCCTTGGGGACAAAGCTGAATTTTAGTACAGCATATCACCCACAGACAAATGGACAGACTGAGAGGATCAATCAGATACTGGAGGATATGTTAAGAGCTTGTGCTTTGCAGTACGGAACTAGTTGGGATAAGAGTTCGCCATATGCAGAGTTTTCCTACAACAACAGTTATCAGCAGAGTCTTGAAATGGCACCGTTTGAAGCATTATATGGTCGTAAGTGTAGAACAACTTTGTTTTGGAATCAAACTGGGGAGACACAGGTGTTTGGTACGGATGTGCTTAGACATGCAGAACAATAAGTGCGGACTATCCGGGATAATCTGAGAGTTGCTCAGTCTCGTTAGAAAAGATATGCAGATACACGTAGGAGAGAACTAGCTTTCGAGGAAGGTGATTATGTTTATCTGAAAGTGTCACCTATGCAGAGTGTGAAGAGGTTTAATATGAAAGGAAAGCTAGCTCCAAGGTATGTTGGTCCGTTTAATGTTTTGCAAAGGTGTGGAGAAGTAGCGTATCAGTTAGAGTTGCCTGAAAGTTTATCTGGTGTGCATGATGTGTTCCATGTGTCACAACTTAAGAAGTGTTTGTGTGTACCTGAGGAGCAAATACCATTGGAAGAGCTTTCATCTCACTTATGAAGAGTATCCGGTCAGAATATTGAAGACAATTGAGAGAGTCACTAGAAGTCGGGTGATTAGAATGTGCAAAGTGCAGTGGAGCGGTATTCAGAAGCAGAGGCAACTTGGGAAAGAGAGGACGATGTGAGGAAATCATACTCATTTGTTTGAGTAAGCACCTTTCAATCTCGAGGACGAGATTCTTTTAAGGGGGTAGAGTTTGTAACACCCAAAATTTGATTTCTAATTAATAGGATTTAATTTGATTTATTTAAATATTTTTATGAGCATTTAAATTAGTAAATAAATAAATTTCGTTGAAATTAAAATTCATTATAATTTTAGTAAACTTGATTGTGCATTCATGCTGAAGGATATTTTATTTTTGTGCTAATTTCTTTTGGTTAGAATTTGGTTGCTCTTAAAATTCTATTTAAAAAGGCTTTAGGAAAAAAATAAAAAAAAAAGAAAAGGAGAATGCTCACCTGCTCTCAGCCTGGCAGCCCAGCTACCGGCCCCCTCAGCCGGTAGAGCCGCGGCCCAGGCGCGTGCAACCGCCTTTCCCCCTCCCTCTCACTGCCATCGGGACCCGCCAGTCAGCACCCCCCCCCCCCTCCTTCTTCTAGGAACCGAGACCGAGCGGGACTCCACCAAAGGCGGAAGCCAAATCCCGTATCCCTCGGGATTCCTTGCCAACACGCGCAACCAAGCACCCTATAAGGCTCACCGCACCCGCCTGCACGCTCTTTCCCCTACCCGAGCGTTTTACTAAGCCCTAGCCACCTCAAATTTTGAGCTTGGATCTCGCTGACTTCTGCCTCCGCCGCGACGCGCGCCCGGCTCTCTCTACTCCTCTTCGGCTCGAATAGTTCGTCAAGGTGGGTTCGCGAGGTGCTCCTCTGTCTCCCCTGCTCTCAACTTGGTTTTTGGCACACGATCTCGCGAAAACAAAGGACACCGGCGAGCTCCGAGGCGGCGTTCATGGCGCCACTGCGCCGGAAGCCAACTCCGGCGGCCGGATCCGCCGCCTACGGCTCCTAGGTCAATCTTGGCCGTCGATTCGCAGATCAACGCATGCAAATAGAAGATAACGGTTCAGCGTCGTTTTTGTTAAAGAGTCCCTTAGTTTTCGCCAAATAAACCCGCCGTCCCTTGGCGCTCGTGAGAAATACGTTTTCTATTTCGGAAAACGTAAACAGCTCGGCTTAAGTCACAAATACGCTTTCACTATTTATAGAATTACCACTGGAATTGTTTTGCTTATAAAATGCTCATTTTAAATCCGATTTGATCCATTCAAATTTCGTTAGATTCATATTTATGAGCTCTACATGTTAGTAGTATTTATTCACTGTTTTGAACCTTTTTAATTCTGCAGTAGCATTTAATTAATTATTTATCTATAGGAAATCTTAGAAAATTCATATCTTCCACGTTTTAATTCCGATTTTTGTGAACTTTACGTTTGTGTGATAGTAGCGCTGCGTAGAATATTTTGATAAACTTTTATCTTTGATTTCTCACTGTTGGTGTAATGTTCTAATTATAGCTTGTTTGCTTCGTGTATGATTGTTTACATTGGATTGCGTGTTGTTGATTGATGATCGAGTATAGACGGTGAGCGATATGTTGGTGATCAAGATCAAGCCCTTGAGGACCAGCAGGCTCTGGAGAGCTTTGAGCAAGATAAGTATAACTTGGGATCATCCTTGTTACCTACACACTTTTAATACATATATCATATGCGTGTGTCCACCTTGATGACCTTAGCAAAATCATAGATGATTGTTATCCTGAATTCCTTGTTACCTATTTGGATATGTATTTGGGTAGTTCTTGCTAGTGATCTTGTAACATAAATATTTGAATATACAATAAACAATAAAATAAGCTTTCTAGCAACTTGAACATAAAGGGTGGAAAGCACTCTGGCTTTTGCTAGACTGATCTTGACCCTCCATAAGGACTTATCCCTTGGTAAAAGCTGGGATAACTCGTACAACCATGAGGGCTATATGGCTCTGGATTTAGCTCAGTATGAAGACCTTTTCTAATTTGTTAGCAGTTACCCGAAAGGGCGCTAGAGGGGCTGAACCGACACGGATATAGTGCGAGCCCGTATCCCTATGTGTATAGGCTGCGTGTCATTGTGCCATTCGGAAGGGGGGTATCTATGTCTGCTCGCGAAGGAAACCTTGCGGCCCAAACATGTTAGACGAACTTTTGAAAGGCTTCATAGTGATCCCTGCCGACCTCCCTAGGAAGGGGGTTAAGAGATTAGCTACCTCGGGAGAAAGGGTAAATCATGACTCATGGGTAAAGATGTACAACCTCTGCAGAGTGTTAAATCTGGTATACTAGCCGTGCCCACGGATACGAGCGGCCCGGAAAATTGACGGAATAGATGGACACTAATGAACATGATTAATGATAATAAATGATGGTTTATTATGTTGTTTATATGTGTTATTCTTAATTCTTGTATACATTGATCATGTGGTTATGGGATTAATTATGCTACCTTGATATTTGCTATCTAATGATTAAACATGATATCCTCTATTAAAAGCTAAATACAGTCAAACCAGTGTCAGCTATTTGAGCCTCATGAACCCCTGGTTATACTTGTTGAGTACGATATGTGCTCACTCTTGCAATTTCCCAACACCCCAGGTTATGATAATGATGATGCTTGGAATGAGGACTAGAGTACTAGGTTTGGAGTCAACCAGTCAACAACAGTGTCCCTGTGTGGAGCTTCCGTCGAGAGCGTTGTTTACTTCATGCTATCATTTTTGTATGAGACTATGTGATATATTTTATGTTCCGCTATGTAATAAACACTGCAATGGTACATTTGAGATTTGTCTACTTATGTGTGCGACTGTTTCTGGGACACATATGAGTCTTTTATGCATCCTATTTTGTTCTTAAAATATAGGTGTGACAAAAACCTACTCCTTACAGAGTTTACAATTTATGGAATTTAGATAATTGTTTAAACTCATTTTCATAATTATAAGAAACAATTGTATAAAATTTAGAAATAATTCAAGAATTTCCGTGAAGTATTTACGCACAAAGATTTGTAAAACTATTTATTTGCCATTTTATGATTTTCAATATTTTAATGTTTGAGTTTACAAAGTCTAATTCATCTGAAAAAATAAAAGCTAAAACTGAATCAAAATTATAAACTTCAAAATGTCCTCATCGTTACTCTATTGTATAGATCTACTCACAAGAATTCTAAAAAGTATTTATTTTCTATTTTTTTAATTTTTACAATTTACTATGAATTTACATAAAAATTTAGCTAAAACTCTCTCTCTTGCCCTATGAACCCTAACCCTAAGCAAGAATGCTTCATGAACTCTAGATCTAGAGCACCTCCAATACAAGAATTGAACCAAAGAATTACTAAAAAAATAGCATCAAGGGCTCTAACTAACCTTTTGAAGTTTCTCACCAAAGAAATGAAGATCAAAACCTCCCCCCTTGCAAACTGGAATCGTCTGGTCCGCCTGGTCCGTGCAGAGCTCACGGGAGTAACTGCTCACGGGAGTAACTGTTCTTGTCTGGAGGTGGACGAAGGGTATTTATAGGAGACTTAACACAGGCGGCTCATAAAGAGGGCCGTCTGTGTAAATACGTTAGCACAGGCGGTCCTCTATACAAACCGCCTGTGTAAAAAGACACATTTACACAGGCGGTTGTCGTAACTCGGCCGCCTGTGTTATGGTATTTACACACGCGGTTTTTATCGTAAACCGCCTGTGTAAATGGAAAGTTTACACAGGCGGTTGAGTTAAGAAGACCGCGTGTGTAAACTTGTTTACACAGGCGGTTCTCTTGTTGGGTCCGCTGAAATTTTTCTACTAGCGCCATGATATTGTGAACCGTCTGTGAACAAAAAAACAACGTGCCAGCGAAAATGATTTTTGTACTAGTGTATCCTAAATTATAAGTCATTTTAATATTTTTGGAGTGTCAAAAAGCATCTTAAATTTGACCATTTTTCTTCCCTAGCCTTGTTTTCTCACATCTTTCTCTTGATTTAAATGGCATGCATAGGGGGAAGGTTTTACGTTATTTATGTAATATTTGAATCGTATATGTGTGTGTTTGTCGATGCTAATATGAATTTTATAATGATACATTCATCGATGAGGATGCTATGTTGTGTTGTTCGTTGGAGAAGACGGCAGCCAATAACATGTGCTTGCCGGGAAATTGCTTGTACGTACGCCATAAAAGAATTGTTGATGAAAATATTTTTAGTGATGAATCTATGGGTACAAATAATGATGTTCATTCACATAAAAGTTTGTATGCTATAAATATATAGGTTAGGTTAAAACACTCATAAAAAATAACCTGACATACGATTGGAACGTAGGCCAGGAGTATCATCATTTGGGCTAATTTGGAAGTAAGATAGAGGCAGGAAAGGAAAAAACCCTCAATGAAAACTAAATAATTATTCATTTTTTTCCCCATTTTCAACTATGGTACTCATGGATCCCAAGAGGATTTTAGTTTTCAAATTAGTCCTTAGGATACCCCGCAGGGTTTCTTGCCTACTCTACTAGATACTACTCCCACCCTTACAAATTACTATAATTCACAAGTTCTTTTAACATTTTTAGGTATATAAAAAAAGTATATATATAATTTTTGTTATGTATTACACATGTAGATATATAATTACCGTGGAGCAGTTTCATAGAAAATCTGGAGTTTATGAAGCATCCCTTATAGATGCTCTCACAACTCCATTGTTTTGCCTCGAGCAGAGTGTGTGGAGCTGAAGCGAACCTATTTGGCTAATAAATGTGTAAAGAAGCTGAAAAACGTGGAGTGAAGAGAGCAAAAGCAAATTGAACTATGATCTACTCACTTCGTTCCAAATTATAATGTCATTTTAACTTTGTTGGAGAGTCCTCAAAGCATAAATTATGGAGAAAATTACAAAGCATATGACATCAAATAGATATATTATAAAAATATAATTAATAAAAATCTAATTAAATTTATTTGATATGGGTGCATTTTATATACTCTCGGGAGTAATTACTCCCATGGTCAATAAATCATGTTGTATATGTGTACATACTCATTTATCAGTTTCAGTTTGAGTATGTTGATATACTCATATTAAGATACCTCAGAATCTTTTCTACTTGAAAAATTTTCAAACCATATTTTTAATATATTATTTAATACTATGACAGTAGTATATAAACTAAGTATAACCATATACACTAAATATACTTTCATACTTGACATACATAGTACCCTAGAAGTACCCTAGAAGGTCTAGTGTGATGATATACTCCATCTACATACACTTCGTCGGGCCATACGCACCTAAATCTATAGATATACACATAATAGTAAGTACTCCCTAGGAGTAGGAAATAATTTCTCTATTTGATATTATAAATATTATTATTTTATTATGTAAATTTAGTTAAACTTAACATGTTTTGACTCTTCAATAAACTTAAAATGACTTTATAATTTAGAATAGAGGGAGTATAGAATTATTAATTACTTGCACAGGCTCATAGCAGCAGGACGAAGTCGCATACCGCATGACAGCAGCGATACAATTGCACTCAACTTGAAGGCACCGGAAATAATCATGTGTGAAGCTACAAACCACCAGTCCACCACGAGATGGACATCTATCTACCCATCCATATCGCGCTGTCGCAAATCGCAATATAGAAAGACTACCCTATAGAAACATCCCGATGCACTCCTGTCTCTCATTTAATTTGTTTGATTTGACGATGGTCTCTCTATCCTGCAATATGTGGGTGATACTATTTTGTCTTTGGCCCAAAATTAACGCACTCCAAAGCCAAAGATCTCAAGCTTGTGCTTTGTACCTTTGAGCATTAATTAAGATTAAAAATTATTTTTCATAAAAGAGCTCATTTGTTCTGGAGTAGCCAAAAACTGTGAACAAGAGTACCAAGTCTGTTTGGGTGCAGCGCTAGGGAGTTTCCTTTCAGGTACCTAGGCATACCTATGACTCATAAAAACTTTTCAATAAGAGATTGGACTTGCTGTAACGTCCCGCCTCCACGAGGCCGGACCCACTTACATCTGGCAGCTTTTCTAGGACATAGTCAGCTCTGGCAACACTAGTCTTTTCTGCACACTTTGTCCTCACTCGTGCGTACCCGGGAACTACTTCCCGGTCGGAAGACCATCCCTAAATTACTCCAGGCCAAGCACGCTTAACTTTAGAGTTCTTTGGAGATGGGGTTCCGGAAAAGAAGTTGCAACTTGTTGGTATGAGTCTCCTATTAATCCTATTAAGCCCTGGGCCGGGTGTTACACTTGCATTGAGGAGAAGTTTTAGAGGAAACTCAGTAGTTGGGAAAAAAATTAAATTCAGTTGATGGGAGACTTGTTCTGATTAATTCGGTGCTAACTACCTTAGCCATGTTCATGCTATCTTTTTTTGAAATACCTAGAGGAGTCTTTCAAAAATTAGATTATTATCACCCTCATTTTTTTGTGTAGAGTGTGGGGATCAAATTAGATTTTGGGAAGACATTTTTAGGAGACAAATCTTTTAGAGAGGGTATATCTTAATCTATACAAAACTGTGAGGAGGAAAGACGACATGGTGGCAAATGTCCTAAGGACTATACCACTTAATGTGTCATGTAGAAGAGGGCTGGTTAATGAAAATCAGATCTCTTGGTTTGACTTAGTGTCAAAAATTGTTCCAAATCACCTCACAAATTGGAAAGATGTTTTCTAGTAGAACCTCAGCAAGAATGATAGGTTCACGGTTTCGACCCATGTATGATCCGGCAAGGAGTTATACCCGTTAAAAGTCCAATATGAAAATTATGCTGAAAACTAACACTTTGTTGGACGTTATAGTCAGGGGCGAAGCTATGTATATTACAGTGGGTGCAGATGCACCACCCAAAATTCGTGAAAACAATAGATTTTTGTAAAATTTCACCATATATGCACCCGGTATAATACAAATCTATGCACCCACAAGTTAAGTGCACCACCCTCTAATTTGCTCTAGCTTCGCCACTGGTTATAGTTAAATAGAAACGGTATGGTATTTAACAAGGCTTAGTCTAATACTTGTATATATATATAGGTAACTTTCGGTGCGACGTACGATGTCTATGTTTGTATAAGGAGGAGGAGCGACCACTATTAATTCAAGATAGGTTGCACAGGAGTTGGAAAACTTTGATTATGGTCGTCTTTGCGAAGTTTAGGTATACCTTCAGGAATCATATTGAAGCCTACTTCTTTTTGTTGTTAGCACTTCTCCTAGTTGAGTTTGAACCATGCATGTGTTGCTTTATTTTTTATCTCTTTTGGATGTGAGAGTGTCTGCCTTTGGACTTGGTTTGTATCTTGACTTTCATTTGTGTATCATCCTCGGATGATAGAGGAATATGAAACTTTGTTCCGTTATCTTAAAAAATGATTAGAACAAAAAGACACAATTGTAACAAACAAGATGCACATATTTCTTCTCTTCAAAATATGTCTTGTGGTCATCCTCTCTTTTTGAGTAGAATCGTCCCAAAGCGAACTTTGTGTTTGTGCTGACATATATCCATCCAAACCTGAACATGACCAAGGAGGGTTCCATGAGCCTTTGAGTTTTGAGGAAGGTGTGCTAGAGGCCCACTCGTATAGTCGTATTCTTCCCAAATATTAGTTTCATCAAAAGGGTACGTAAGATCTTCAAACTTGGAGGAGAAAGTGTTTCCATTTTCGAAGCCACCGTGTTGCTGCCATGCTGAGCTCAAGGGCAGTTAAAATCACAGGGATGGCACTAATTAAGATCAATTACCATACCTGTTCAACATTCTAACTTTTCGGGCGTGGCCAACCGGCTCGGAAGAGCTGACGTTCCACAAAGAGAAAAATAAAATTAAAACTGACGTCCCTGCTGAGGGCAACTACAATAATCGACACCGTACGTCCTAGACGACAGCGTTCCATTTTCTTGACGGAGCCAGGCAGCCCAGCCATCAACCTCGCCACTCGCCAGGAATAGAAAGAAGAAAAAAAGCAAAACGTGAAGTCGAGCGGTAGTCCACGTACGTACACGACAGGCTACAATTAACAGTGTGACAGCAGACAAGCTGCGGCGTCGACAGCTCTACGCACGGCACCCACTTGCTCCTGATTCCGATGGATTCGCGAGATCACGTCCCGGTCGCCCAACACGACAAACTGGGCCGTCGCCGTTGCCAACAGCACCTACTCCCTCCGTCTACACATCTCATTTCTCGACAAGTCAATTTTTTTATTTTGACCAAATATATATAAAAATATATACTAATATTTATCATATATAATATATATAATTAGATTAAGCATAAAATATACTTTTATAATATAGTTATTTGTAAATATAAATATTGATATTATTTGATATATTTCTAGTCAAATTTAAAAAAAATGACTCTTCAGAAAGCGAGATGTGCATTTATTTGTGGACGGAGGGAGTAGGCCTCCGCGGTCCGGACTGAGCTGTCATTAATTTTGGCCGGCCTGTCGCTGCTTCGGCACCGGGACTGCTGGCGCGTCCAGTTGCGCTGTTAAGGCTTTGTTTAGTTCGTGAAGCGAAAAATTTTGCGATACTGTAGTACTTTCATTTGTTTGTGGTAATTATTGTCCAACCATAGACTAACTAGCCTCAAAAGATTCGTCTCGTCAATTTCGACCAAATTGTAAAATTAATGACAGCGCGCGCTTCAGGCCCATATCCGCTTGTAAAAAATTAGGGGGTGTTTGGTTTCACGAGTTAAAGTTTATCGTCCATCACATTTAATATTTGGACACTTGAATTAAGTATTAAATATAGACTATTTATGAAACTAAAAATATAGGTAGAGAATAATTTGCGAGAGGAATCTTTTGAGCCTAATTAGTCCATGATTTGACAATAATTTTCAAATAAAATGAAAATGCTACGGTATCTGTTAAACTTTAACAACCCTAATCAAACACCCCCTTAAGGGCACTCACAATGCAGATTCTATCATAGAGTCTAAAGTTATTTATTACCTCGAACAATGGAGACTTAGAGTCTAAATAAGACTTGAAGTCTTATTTTTTTTCTACCTCTTTGTTCAATAAATATGCTGCCACATCAGCAAAATACTATAAATAATATGTAATTAATTGTCTTGGACTATGTGATAGAGTCTTGCACTGTGAGTGCCCTAATGTGTTGTGGCACAAAGACAAATAACTAGTAACAAAAGTATCAATTTACTTGTACTGGCGGTCATTATAAAAGTGTTGCTTAAAATCAACTTAACATTCAGGCACCTGAAAATATTGGAGAAGTGTCAAAAACATGCATCTTTCTTCTATGGTCTTTTTTTTTTAAAAAAAAAACTTATCTGTATGCTGCGAAAACAAAAAAGTTCTTGGTGTATGGTCTTCCGTCCAATTCAGGCCATTGACGTACGGTGTGCCAAACTGGGCCCACACGTTAGGAGACAGAAAAATCTACAGGACTTTTTTCTTCCTCGTCTCGTGTGGGCCAGCGGGCAGGGTGGCGCGGCGCCAGCGGTTCCCGTGGCCGGCAGGGGGCCATTATGGTCTGCCCGTTCGGACCATAAAAGCTCGGTCCGGCAATTCTTCCCGCGCGCGCGCTTCAGGCCCAGTTCTCATTCCTGGCCACGCGCTGCTGGCCTAACTTGGTCTCTCGCCGTTATCTTTTTTTTTTATGTAAATTTTTCACTATACCATTCAACGTAAAAAAATAATATCCAACCACCAAAAGAATAATATTTTTATACTAAAAATACCTCGAGACATTTCATAGAAACATGGAAAAAAATCTAAGCAACAGGAAAAACGAGTAAGAAAAAGACAACATACAAAAGGAAAAACTCATGCAACAATATATATACTTGAACATCTAAAAATACATCTAGAACATCATAAGTATACCATACGAACATCACAGATATACAACACGAACATTCACATGTGCACATCCAGAAGAACCATATCAAACTAGAAAAAATATATCACACAAGTACTATATGAATACTCAAAGATAGTCATGTAACATTAGACTTATATTATGTGCTCATCCAGAAATACATCTAGAACATCGCATGCATGACATATGAACATCAAAAAGTACAACATATAACATCACATATATGCCATGCGAACATTAGAAAAAAAAACATCTAGAAATATCACATATATACTATATGAACCTCACAAAATATAACACAAAACATCACATGTATATTATATGAACATCACAAAATACATCATAGAACATCACATGTATATTGCGTGAACATCACGTATATATTATGTGAACATCACAAAATGCATTATAGAACATCACACGTCTACAACGTGAACATCACAAAATAGAGCATAAAACATCACGTGTGTACTACCTGAATACTACAAAACACATTATATAACGTTACATGTATACTATGTGAACGTCTCAAAATAAATAAAAGAATATTGTATGTATACTACGTGAACATCTCAACATACAACAGAGCATCACATGTATACTACACGAGCATCACAAAACGTGTCATAGATTATTGTATACTACATGAATATCATAGCATCTTATATAGTACTGAGATTAATCGGAGTAAAAAAATAAAAACATATACAAAACATTAAATACAAAAAGAAAAAAAGAAACAAAACAAAAAGGAATAAAAAATAAAACAAATTAATCAATTACAACATTAAAAAATAAAAGAAAGATAAACAATAAAAAAATAATGACAATTCACATAAAACAAAAATAAAAAAATAGATTGAAGCATGGAAAAATACAAAGGATAAGAAAAAAAAGAAAGAAAAATAACAAGAAAAAGGATAAAGGATAAAAAATAAAAATAAAGAAAATATTAAAAAATGAAAAACATGAATCAAAAGAAAAAACATAATTAGCAAATAAAAAGAAATAAAACAAAAATAGATAAATATTAAAAAGAGTGAAAGTATAACCACAGAAAAAAAAAGAAAAAATAAAATATAAAGAAAACACATGCATCCAACAAGTTACGTGCAGAGTCTAAGACCTTGTTTATATCAAAAAGTTTTTGGATTTTGACATTGTAGCACTTTCGTTTTTATTTGACAAACATTATCTAATCATAGAGTAATTAGGCTTAAAAAATTCGTTTAGCGATTTACAGGTAAACTGTACAATTAGGTTTTTGGTGCATCTAAACAAGACCTAAATGCCAATTTACGTGCAGTCAGTTTGCGTTGTGTCCAGCAGAATGGACCGCATGCTAATGGGCCGTCGTATCCAAGCGAGCTGCGGCAGCGCGGACAAAGCGGAAGTGCGAACAAGACGAGATGCGCGGGAATCCTCAGCGCGGGAAACATCGGCGCGTGTTCCCCGTGGCCGGCATGCATGGGTCCGGCATGGCCATGACTCTATGCCCATGGCTCGTGTGGGGAGCTCTTGGCGGTCGCCAGCGCAGGGCGAGCGCAGGTCCGACGCGGTGCCACGGGGCGGGTGCAGAACTGCATTAAAAAGTTTCGACTTCTAAAATTCGTGTCAGTTAAATTTTTTTAACTTTGACTAATTTTATAGAAAAGAACATCAATATCTATAACATCTCATGAAAATATATTCTATGATAAATCTGATGACATTAATTTAGTAATATAAATCTTAGAGTTTTTTTTTCTAGAAATTCGGTTAAAATTTTAAAAATTTAACTTAGGACAACTCTAAAAGTTAAAGCTTTCAGAGACAGTGAAAGTATTGTATTGGTGTTGTCCTATTTCCATGCTGTTTTTGAGGTCTGCTGGCTGAAGAACGCTAGATTCGTGTTATTTAGATTGCCTTTTATTTTAACACTTGGATTATGATGAGTTAAATTTTTTAATGTAAACTTGTTCTGGTTATTATGACAATTCTTGTTATATGGTACTGCTAGGGCATGGACACTCGTAGAGCTTCGAGTCAGTTCGGCTCGTTATGGCTCATTATATAAATTAGATGAATTCTCCGCGCGTTGTTGTAAGATTTTCTTAAAAACAAATCATTATATATATAACATTACTACATGGTATTCAGTATATTTTATATATGAATGTGACTTGCATGTTATTTTGTTGTATTGGATTTGGTAAACAATCGCTATGCTAATAGAAGAGAAACAATAGAATATTTGATTACACTATAGAGATATAGGTGATCAAACAAATAGCATATGTAGATGACTTGTATGTTAGTAGATTAAATATATAAAGATTTCATATGATATAGATGACATAGATATTTTTTTGTAATTAATATACAATGACATAGACTTAGTGGAAAATGATGTGGACACCTTGTATAAAGAGATAGAACATTTAGTGTGTCACTTAATAGGGAATGACAGTGGCGGAGGCACAGGGTATACCGGGTATGCACCGACATACCCTACAAAACCAGCCAGCAGTAGTATATATATACTACTATATTGTATATACGTTGTATTTGTTTAAAAAAAAACATTCCTGAACACCATCCTGCGATTCATGAGGCCCATGTTACACACTGACAAGACCCACGTGGCGAAGTAACTTCAATTCTCCAAAGTCCAAACGTCCGGTATGTGTGATTGTGATCCGTGCGCTTTTCTAATCTCGATCAGATGGAGCCAATGGAGGAACAGGTGCGTCGCCACCTGACTGGTGTCACGCCCGGGCCGGAAAAGCCCCTGGTGCCCTGCCGCCTTACTCTTGGATTGAAGGATCACCGTCATGTCTCTTTCGCATGTCCCGCATGCAGTATATCTATTTTGGTTAAGTAAAAATATAATCTTTGCTCTTCGTCTAAATTATTTTATACTTTCATGGCTATACTAACATCACAAATAATAAATTGTTTAGTTATTTAGAAATATGTTTTTTTTAATATTTATTCAGTTATGAAGAAAAACTCAGATATTGCATCTAATTGTTTCCCTAATCTAATTGAACCTTCTAATCGTTCGGCTGATCCGATTGAACTAGTAGTGGAAGAGAAATGGTTGGTCTGATTATGAAGATAATATATATATTCATGTCCATTCAGAAGTGTTGAATAAAAGAGTCTGAAAAATAGCATTGTAAGTATATTTAACTATCAATATGACTTTTGAACTATTTATATTGTATTTAGTAGATGGTTTCAAGTTAATCCTTCAATTTAAGCCTCATCATGTTACTTAGTGCATGTATGTACCGAATCACGTTGCAATTGTTACCGAATTGCTAAAATAGATTTACTGGATTATATATGAAATTTTTTTAGTGGCATATCCAAAGCTAAAATCCTAGATTCACTACTGGGGAATGATGTGGATACATTGCATGAAGAGATAATTCATCTAGTGGGGTTTAGCTTTATAAGAGTATACGATGAGCTAGAAGACTAGTTCGTTTGGTCTGTTATTGAGCTCGAGTTAGCTCATTTGGCTCGCGAGTCAAAGCACAAAAATACTATATAGGCAAACACATTACTTGCATGAATGAAATAAACAAGACAAATTTAACGATGCAAAATATAATCCGTTGATTGATCCACTAACAAACAATTCCATTCATCCATACACAGCTTACGACATCATCCATTGAACAATTCCATTCATCCATACAGTTTTCTAGATTGGAGTAAAATAGAAGAGCAACAACTAGACCAAGACAATAAACAGCAGCAGGTCACTAGCAGCCTAGCAGGCTTGCTGTTACATGGCAATGCCCAACAAACAGGCAACAGGTAGCACGCTAGCACTAGCACTATTCCGCTTTTCAACAACACAAAAAATTTTGCGAAACTATAGTATTTTTGTTTGTTTGTGGTAATTATTGTCTAACTATGGGCTAACTAGACTCAAAAGATTCGTCTCGTAAACTCCGACCAAACTGTGCAATTAGTTTTTATTTTCATTTATATTTAATATTCCATGCATGCGTCTAAAGATTCGATGTGACGGAAAATTTTAAAAAATTGTGGATTTTGAGGTGAAAGTAAACAAGGCCTTAGCTAACGCCACAAATCGCACTTGTATAAAGAATATGTTGGAATGACTTTCATGTAAATCATATATTTTAGGACAGTGGCCTGCCTTATTTGCTAATCTAAGGCACGAGCGAGAGCAACACAGCAGGCACTCAGGCAGGCCGCGACTGTACCAGCGAGCGTTAGGCCCACGCGGGCACGCGGCTGGCGGCCCATGCGGCCAGCGACTAAGAGTGAGAGCCATCATCACGGGAAACAGGACAATACGGAATTACGGATCGTTTTTTTTCGCGAACAAGGGCCCGTATATCTTTATTTATTTTACTTATTACCTTATTCATATATATATATATATATATATATATATATATCTGATTAGTTAATGTTTGGCTTCTCAATTTTATCCTAAAAGGTACAATGCACCGACATCCTCACAAGTTGCTGCTATATGGACCGAAGGAAATGACCCTCAGAGATGTTTTGATAGGAGTGTGCTAGTGTATGCAAGAGGAGACCGCCCACTATATATCAAAGCATATCATGGTTGTTATGATCCATTATCATATCCTTTATTTAATCCTAGGGGAGAAACTGGTTGGAATAAATTTATGCCATACAGTGATTCATCTACTATTCAAGCTACTTCATCTACAGTTCAAGCTACTACTACTCCTGTTGAGGCTACAGGTTTAATATCCTTGTATTATTATAAAAAATATAAATTCAAAAATATCTATTTATCTAACTCGGTACTCTTATTTTCTAATAAATTTTCTAATAGACGAGGGTCAAGATGACGCCGACATACAACAAGGTGAATACTTAAGTAGCCTTGTCGAGGAAAATCAATCTGGAAAATTTGTGACAGCACGAGAATACTATTGTTTCTTAATGCAAGTTAGAAAGGGTCTTTCTAACATCGTGTTATTCGGAGGACGACTTTTCCAGCAGTGGGCTGTCGACATGTATATCAAGATTGAGTCTATGAGGCTTGATTGGTATTCTAACCCGGCAAACCAGAAACTGATACGAGCTGAACTATATCAGGTGAGGCAAATGTGTTCTTTGCAAAATTATTTAAGGGTACATTATATATAATAATATATCATTATCAAATTTAAATCACTAAAAAGGGATTTATTGTGCTGGTTCATATAGGGTCTGGTTGATGTAGTTTCTAACGGAGAGACTAGAGCTTCTGAAATTGGCAAGAGAATTGTGTTGCCACGGTCATTCCCAGGTGGTGATCGTGACATGATGCGACGGTACCTTAATGCAATGGCCATTGTGCAGCGTTTCGGCAAACCAGATTATTTCATTACGATGACATGCAATCCGCACTGGCAGGAGATATTAGAAAATCTAGAGCCTGGGCAACAACCACAAGACAGACCAGACCTGGTTTCAAGAGTATACAGGGCTAAGTTACGATCATTGATGGATTTATTAGTGAAGAAAAGATACTTTGGAGATGTTGCAGCCTATGTGCACGTCACAGAATTTCAGAAAAGGGGTTTGCCCCATGAACACATCCTATTGATTATGCACTCAAGAAGTAAGTTGACAAACCCTGATGCATATGACAAACATATTTGTGCAGAGATACCAGATAAGGACAAGTACCCTGTGTTGCACAAACTTGTGATTAAGCATATGCTACATGGACCATGTGGCGCCTTAAATAGAAAGTGTCCTTGTATGGTCGATGGAGCCTGTCGGTTTCAGTATCCCCGACAATTTAGTGAGGCAACACAACAGGGCAAAGATTCATATCCTTTGTACAGGAGGAGAGATGACGGACGTCGAGTGAAAATAAGAGGTGCAGAGTTAGACAATAGGTGGGTAGTTCCATATAATCCTGGACTCTTTATGAGGTATAATTGCCACATGAACGTGGAGGCATGCTCAAGCATCAAAGCCTGTAAGTACCTGTTTAAATATGTATACAAAGGCCATGACCGTGCGGAATTCTTAGTTGAAACTCCTGGAGTTATCAATGAGATTCGTCGATACCGGGATGCTAGATATATATCGCCGCCTGAAGCCGTGTATAGGATTTTTGGCTTTCATCTTTTTGGTGTATATCCCTCTGTTTTGCAACTCCAGTTACACCTACCAAACATGCAGTCTGTCATTATTGATGAGTCTCAAAATCTACAAGATGTTATCAATAATAAATCTTCAACTATGACTACACTCACAGAATACTTCAATATGAATCGCACTGATAGTTTTGCAAGGACATTATTATATAGGGAGTTCCCAGAACACTACCGGTGGATCAGTGGTCGCAAGGTGTGGCAGAGAAGAAAGAAGAAGGCAGGGCAGATTGGTAGGATTGTGTATGCGCACCCAGCAGAGGGGGAGAGATATTTCTTGAGAGTGCTTCTAAACCATGTAAGAGGTTCAACCTCATATGAGGATTTAAGAACAGTGGATGGCATCACATACTCTACATTCAGAGAAACATGTGAAAAGCCAGGGCTTGTTGAGACAGATAAATCCCTTGATGATGCCTTGGTTGATGCTAAAACTTTTCAGATGCCGGCCGCACTACGCAGATTATTTGCAACTATTCTTGTATTTTGTGAGGCTACCAACATACGTGAGCTATGGGTGAAACACAAGGAATCATTGTCTGAGGATTATAAAAGAGACAATTCTAACTCAAGTGTTGTTGAGCAAATGGTGTTGAGAGACATTAGAGATATGCTTCAGTCAATGGGGAAGGATATCAGAAATTATGATCTTCCTGAGCTCAATGACGCTGGTAGGTTTCATGCAAACAAATTCCTATATTTTTTAATAATTATTCAATAATATTTTTCTGTCATGATCAACTTTTTTGCATTCAAGAAAATTGACATTTTATTACTTACTGTGAAATAGTTCAATTTTCTAATGACATGATGAGAGAGGTCAAAGAGGAGCTTTCCATACAAGTAGACCAGGAACATTTGGATATATATAAATCTCTTAACAACGAGCAACAAGCTGGATTTGATGAAATCGTACATCATGTATTGAATAACAAGAGCCGGGTGTTCTTCGTTGATGGTCCAGGAGGAACAGGCAAGACATTTTTATACAAGGCAATTCTTGCTAGAGTGCGCTCAGAGGGATTAATAGGAATTGCTACTGCAACTTCTGGCATAGCAGCATCAATATTGCCTGGAGGACGCACGTCACACTCAAGATTCAAAATCCCAATTACACTTGCTGAGAATAGCACATGCAGCTTCGGAAAGCAAAGCGGCACCGCAGAGTTACTCCGTAGGGCGTCCTTGATTATATGGGATGAGGCTGCTATGACAAGGCGCCAAGCAGTTGAGTGTCTTGATAGGTCTCTGCAAGATATTATGAACTGTTCATTGCCATTCGGGGGTAAAGTTATGGTGTTTGGAGGAGATTTTAGACAAGTGCTTCCTGTGGTCCCACGAGGAACTAGAGCACAAGTAACTGATGCGTCATTACAGAGATCTTATTTATGGGATAATATAAGGAAGATAATACTGACACGTAACATGAGGGCTCAAACTGACCCATGGTTTTCAAGTTACCTCCTTAGAATTAGGAATGGAACTGAAGAAACCATAGAAAATGATTATGTTCGTCTGCCAGAAGATATTGTGATTGGTTATACAGATGACAATGAAGATTCCATAAACACACTCATTCAGCATGTTTTTCCTTCACTTGAGGAAAATGCGAGATCAGCGGAGTATATGAGTACACGTGCCATCCTCTCAACAAAAAATGAGCATGTCGATCAACTAAACACAAAGATGATTGCCATGTTTCCAGGTGAGGAGAAGGTTTATCATAGCTTTGACTCTGTTGATGATGATTCAAGAAACAACTACCCAATTGAGTTTCTGAATTCCATCACTCCAAATGGTCTCCCTCCACATGTGCTAATAGTAAAAATCAACTGCCCTGTCATCCTACTCCGTAATCTTGATCCTAATAATGGCTTGTGCAATGGAACAAGACTAATGGTTAGAGCATTCCAAGACAATGCGATTGACGCAGAAATCGTTGGTGGCCAACATCAAGGAAAGAGGGTGTTCATAACTAGGATCCCTATGTCTCCATCAGATGATATTTCTCTCCCTTTCAAATTAAAGAGGAAACAATTCCCAATTCGGTTGAGTTTTGCAATGACCATCAATAAAGCTCAAGGGCAAACCATCCCAAATGTTGGGATCTATCTTCCAGAACCTGTGTTCTCACATGGACAACTCTATGTTGCATTGTCGAGGGGTGTTTCAAGATCAACTACAAGAGTTTTGGCTAAACCAAATCAGGAATTGGATGGCACAGGGAACACCACCAAGAATATTGTTTACAAAGACATCCTAAATTGTTGATTAATGGTGGGATACTTACTCAAAAAAATATTTTTTGTCCTTCATCATTTTTTTTGTTATTTAATTTAATTTAATTTCATTTCCACTATTGACAGGTGTGAAGCCTTCCCTGTATTCCCTCGACATAAGAGCAAATACATGGAAAGATGACATCTTCAGTTTATATATATCACAAAAAGAATGCACTCTTATTTTTCTCATCTGTTGTAATGCAAAGGCAAATCGTATCTTATTTTAATATGTACTTTGGCATGACTTAATGCCCTGAGTTCTGAGACGTCCGTCACAATTAAGTTTAGCAAATCCTTCTGGTGGTTACTCTGTTTTTATCTTGTCAGATGAGGAACAGGATCTCATCTGAATTTTTCAAACACTGAACATTCTGGTCATTTGTGCCATGTATGTGCACTTCTCGGTCTGTTTCCTTCACGCACGGCACATTGCTCGCTCCACCAGAGATACAGCAGAATTACTTCTAGGCGTTGAGTTGCATCTTTAAGTTTTATCACCTCCTCTACTCCTTCCTTAGCTGAAGTTGTCGCCGGTAGGAGGATCCTAACCTGCTCTAGCTGTAGCTCATTCCATATCTGACGCAATGAACACAAAATCTATTCTCATTCTCTGTCGTCTCAAATACACCAGCAGAGCCAAGCTATTACGTCCGAAGATAAATACACAAGGTGACGTTCTCACGTTTCTATAGAAGAAGGGCCTTGTTTAGTTCATTCGCCGAAAAAAATTCGGAACATTGTAGTACTTTCGTTTGTTTGTGATAATTATTGTCTAATTATGAACTAACTAGGCTCAAAAGATTCGTCTCGTAAATTTTGACCAAACTGTGCAATTAATTTTTACTTTCGTTTATATTTAATACTTCATGCATGCGTCTAAAGATTCGATGTGACGGAAAATCTTGAAAAAGTTTTTGGATTTTGGGTGGAAGTAAACAAGGCCAAGAACAAGATGCGTCAACTCCATTCAGGTGATGTCATTATTGAAAAAATATCGTTATTTTGTTCTTTTTAGTTACACCCTAGAATGAAAACCGTGGCGTGCCACGGGCACTATACTAGTTCATTAAATAGAAATGAAGTTTTGATCGGTTGCCTTGTTTAGATCCAAAAACTTTTTGATTTTGACACTGTACCACTTTTGTTTTTATTTGACAAACATTATCTAATCATAGAGCAACTAGGCTTAAAAGATTCGTCTCGTGATTTACAGTTGAACTGTACAATTAGATATCTTTTTATCTATATTTATTGTTTCATGCATGTGCCGCAAGATTCGATGTGATAAGAAATCTTATAAAATTTTAGATTTTTAGATGCATCTAAACAAGACCTTAGGCTCGGCTAGTGGCGACAGGCCATTAGCAAAAACTAGGGATCGGTTTGACTTCGAGGCAGCATCCTGCCCTACGCTGATCGATCAGACTCATGCCATCGGCGGTCAGCTGTCGCCTGTTGCCCGTCGTTGACTTGTTGTCCAGTAGTTCTTGTCCTTGTGATCTCGTCCGGTTTGACCTTTCGCCCTAGGTGAATTTGGGATCAAAAATTCAGAATTATTCAGGTGAGATTCAATAATCTTTGTTCTTTGACTTTTTAAAAAGAGTAGTCCCTAAATTTGTATTAGTGTGTCATCCCGGTCCCTAAACTCGCAAATCGACTGTTTAGGTCCTCGAACTTGTTTGTCTGTATCATCTCAGTCCCCACTGGTGGAGCCACCGCCCGGCCACCCCGGGCGGCCGGCCGGGCTCCTCGCCAAAATGCAAAAGAAATCTTCTTTATATTTATATAGAATTCTGTGATTTTATAGTTAAATATTTTTACTTAATGAGAATTGCCCGGGCTCCTGAAATCTTCCGGCTTCGCCACTGTCAGTCCCTAAACTTGTTAAGTTCTGTCATTCCGGTCCCTAAACTTAGAAATCAGCCGTTTAAGTCCTCAAATTTGTTTAGTTGTGTCATCCCGGTCCCTAAACTTGATTTTGAGTCTCATATGGGTCAAAACAAAGCGATCTAAAAACTCTATATCAAAAATAATTCATAACTTTTTCATATGTACTCGAATGAAGACAAACTTTATATCAAAGTTGTAGCCCTTAATGAGTTCTACAACTTTGTAGTTGAAATGTTTTTTATTTAGATTCATTTAATATCACAAAATTTATTTTTAAATTTTAAATTTCTAGATCTAAAAACTTTCAAAAAATATTTTGGGACCTCAAAAAATTTCAATTTAAAAACTTTTCAACTACAAAGTTGTAGATCGCATTGCTTACTACAAATTTGATATAAAGTTTATCTTCATTTGAATTCATATGAAAAAGTTATGAATTATTTTCCTATATAGAGTTTTTAGATTCGCCCTACTTTGATCTAGATGAGACTTAAAAACAAGTTTAGGGACCAGGATGACACAATTGAACAAGTTTGAGGACCTATATGGGAGATTTCTAAGTTTAGGGACTAGGTTGACACAACTGAACAAGTTTAGGTACCTAAACGATTGTTTTGCAAGTTTAGGGACCGGGATGACACACCCAAACAAGTTTAGAGACCGGTGATAGATTTTAAAATATGTGTATTTTAGTTGCTAATTGCTTAGCGCTAAATTTATAAAATCATCTATCACACAGCAAGGCACATGATTTTGCCAACAACAAAGTATCATGTGAGTGATCCACAATCCCACGTGAGAGTTCAGTTGTGCAAGCGTAATTTATTTAATTATTTGGCACTATGTTCTTTATAATATTTATGCAGTTATGAAAAGAGACGGGAACATTGCATCTTTTTTTCAGAAGCATGAAGCAAAGAAGGAGGCAGCAGCAGCTGCTATTACTTCTAATCGTTCCCCTGGTCCTATTGAATCTCTGTTGGAAGAGTAGACTCACGACATAGTAGTTGAGGAAATGGTAAATCCTATGCTATCGCCATCGCCGCCGCTACAACCGTCTCACCAAATCCACGGTTTAATAACGAACCATGTTAACTTACCATAACAACAACTCAATTCCTATCGAATTCCTTCCTATCTAATTCCTTCCTATCGAATTCCTATAGTAAAATTCCTATAGGATAGAACGTACACAGGGTGTACACATTATATATGAATATGAATGAAACATATTCATTGACTTAAGCATACTCCTTTTTTTATTTAATGAGTTGATATTAATTGAATATCTTTTTTTTAGATTTTTGCAAAGGTTTCATTTACGCCTAATCCATATCGAGTAGACCCTGTCGTTGTGAGAATTCTTAATTCATGAGTTTTAGGGAGGGACTTATGTCACCACGAGTGCCACCAGTTTATAACATCAATCGCCTTTCACATGATTTAAGTGAAAGACGTTCTATTCTAAAATATTATGTTAGTGATCAAGATGCAGTTTGAAGAGCATATATTATTAAAGGTCCATTCAAACCTTTTGCACGTGATTTTTCTAAAAGAAAGATATTAGATAGGGATCGGGGATTCAAGTATTGTTAGATGTACAATAATGATTGAATTGAGTATAGTATTAAGAAAGATGTTGTGCTCTGCTTCATATGTTATTTGTTCAAGAAGGGTATTGGGCCAGACACATTTACTGTTGATGGGTGGAATAATTGGAATATAGGAAAGAAAGCACTTCACAAACATATGGGTTCTAAGGCACATATTGCAGCTCAAGTGAGATACATTGGCTTTACAAATACCAAGGCAACAATTGATTATAATATTGAGAAGTGGAGTGACGAGAATCTTCGTCTTTATACGAAAAGTTACTTAGGTGTATCAAGTTTCTTCTGCATGTTCGTGTTTCGTGGACATGATGAATGCGAAGAATCTAGCAACAGAGGGAACTTCATTGAACTTTTGAAATTTCTTGTCAGAAATAGTGAAGAACTGAACCAGTATATTTTGACAACCAGTGGCGGAGGGAAGGGGGGCTGAGGGGGGCCTGGCACCCCCCAACCTTCCCATAACTCCCTTAATACACCACATAGATTAGATGTTTAATTATCTAATTAGCTAGTTAATGATATTATCTGTACTAAGATTTTTATTTTTATTTCATATTAATCTCTAATAGTTTCTTATACAAATAGAATCTAGATCTTTCTAATATTTTCTTCATATCTTTTATTTTTATTATTGCCTATCAAACATCAGTTTGTCCCCTACCACACACTTTAATTAGCTAGTTAATTGAAAATCAGCGTTTTTCTTGTTTAATCCTTCTGATTGATCTCCAACAATGGGATCTATATTATTTAGCATTAGTCTTGCTATTATCTTTCTTATCTCCTATGCTTCTATCAATATTCGTCTAAACTCTAAACGGTCATTTAGCCCGTTGTACTCAACTTTTAAACACTAACAGTGGTATGGTGTTTCTGTTTAGCCTTCTATTTAAATAACTGTTTTACCTGTTTAAGTGATCGTTTTGTCTAAGACTAAATGATATGTAACTGATTGTTTGTCATTTGATGTTAGGATCTAGTACTAATTAATTTTGCCCCCATTTAACTACTTGTTTTTATTGTGATTCTTTTCCTGGGCAAAGAAATAGAATGATCAGGTGAAGGTTAGAGGCTTGAGACTAGTTAAATTTTTCTTTAATTTTTTTAGTTTTTCTCCTTTTTTTGCATCGCAATACAAACGTTTATTTTGGTGCTATGTACACCTTTGTCATGTAATATTTTGACACACATGATTGTTCTTGGTTTGCACGGCCCCCCTATGTTCAAATCCTGGCTCCGCCCCTGTTGACAACAGTGCTTTAACTGTAAGAGGATGTTAGAAGGGACACACCAGAGCCCAGAATGACAATGTTGACATCGCCAGCAGTAGTTGTAGCTAGTGTCCTCCCTGTAGCACAATAACAATACCTGTGGATGGATGTGCTTGATTTTTTTAATGATATCTTGAGAGACCTGAGCGCCTGGTGTGCGGCGGCTAAACTGAAATCCAAACAGCTAGAGGAAGGAGATACAGACACAAAAATCAAAAGTTGCAGAAGGAAACTGAACTGAACTTGCTCAAACTTGTGGATTTGCTACAAGAAAGATGATCTTCCAGAATTGTACCCCTTAAAGTACAGTGATTTTATAAAAAAATCTTGAGGCTAGCAAATTTTCATGCTGCAAGTGAATTTCAATTCAGTACATTTCCAACAAAATTGTATCCCTCAAAGGCTCACATCACTTCGAGATGACCAACCGAAACAGTCTCAGACCAATAAGAAATTGCAGGTTTAATGCAGTGATTGCTACTGCCTAATAGTAGTAGTAGTGCTAAAAACAAAGCTTTTGATGCAAGGAGATTTGGTCTGCTATCTGCATTGTTGGATTCACTGTCACAAGCCATCGTGTTGTCCACTTCAATTAAAAAAAATGCAGATTCAGAATTTCAGATCAATACAAAATGCAGGTGCTGAAACAATACTATCTATCCAGGATTCAGAAGCGCATGATTCACACGAAATCAGGAGCACTTAACAAGCGGTAATAAATCACTACCAAAATAAAACTCTTACATCCTATCCCACATGAGAACCAAGTAACAAAGCATAGACTTTCTGAACAAAAGAACAGAGAGACAGGTAAGGGGAGGGGAGCAAGGGACGGACATGGACCGGTTCCAGAGACCGGTGTAGGGGTCACAAACGTCGCGTCGCGTGTGGCTTGGCGAGGTCGTCCCACGGCGGACGAGACGAGCTTGGAGCTGGGCATCGTAGAAGCCGGGTTCCGCGGCGACATAGTCCTCCTCTACCTGCTGCACACGAGTGCGTCTTGATCGTCGCAGGCATCGCGTTGCGTGTGACTTGGCAAGGTCGTCCGGTGGCGGGCGAGACGAGCTTGGAGTTGGGCATCGTAGAATCCGGGTTCCGTGGTGACCTCCACCTATTGTGCCATGGGCAGATGACCGGGGCAGGGCCGTGCAACGCCGAAGTAGGGCTTTACGTTGCCGGATCTACACGTCGCCGAGGCGAATCCGGAGCCAAGCTCGCTGCGCGGCGTGGAGGTTGTCACCGGAAGCCGACCTCGACACAAGCATGGCAGGGGGCTGCGGTTCCTTGTGGAGAGGGGAGGCTGCATGGGAGGAATTGTTTTTGACCGCAGGTTGACCAGGGGAGTCTGGCGTTTTTTTCCCAAGCGACGTAATTACGGAGGCAGGCCGATTAGTTAGTGGAGACGATAACATTTGGCTCTTTTTAGTTGTAGAGATACGTATATATACTCGATCTCTACACGGAATTGCACCGGCGTACCCTGTAGCTCCACCACTGGTTGTAGGTAACTTGCTTATCTTACTTGTCCTAAACTTTCATGATTTTAGGACAACAGGTCCTAGCTAAGAGTTATAGCATATCTGAGTACGGGCACATACAAACTGACTAAGGATGCGGATAGAGTGAGAAATATCCCAACAAGTTGACGAAAGCAACTAGGATCATCAAGAGGCTCACCGTCACAAATTCACACTTCAAGGTTTTTACCCTAATCTGTTGTGAGAGGTAGGTGTTATGGCCATGGCTAAATGGTGGTTGCGAGTATGTGTAAATACTTGTGTTAATAGTGAGTTCGTGTTGCTATAACAAGTTATTGTTGCCACCATTCTAATGATGGTTTTGCGATTAGTTTTCAATATGACCACGAACTAATTGTGTTGCCATGCTATATTGCACCGAAAAAAATGATCCGTTGCATCACAAGGTTCTATTTCTACCGATTACATATGTTGCAATGTTGGATCTCATTGCAAGTATTAGTTGTATTGCCACACAAGTTTGTTCGTGGGCCTTACATAGTCCTACACATGAACCAAATGCAAAAAGGGGTTAGGCTAAATAACCAACCACCAAGCAGACGAGGCGCCGTCGTGTAACCTTGCTCCAGCATCTTCCACACCCGCCTGATAAACGCCGCCGCCGCCAACCAACGCATGATGTTGCCCAACAGTGTTGCCGCCCCTGAGAAACACATACGTTACCACCGCCCTAATACATACGCTGCCATATCACGCCCAACCAGCACCATTCTGTAGTACAGTAGTAGTGTGCTGCGGGCTACAAGTATATATAATCTGTCCTTGAGCGTGCGATTCCAAGTTTATTAGTCTCTTAATTATTTGTAATCGTCAGCCATTTGAATATTATGAGACTATTTCAACAGCTCACGTGTGCCTTCATAAGTACAAGGTGCATAAGCAGTTGTGAGAGGGTGAGAAGCCAGCTATAACCATTGTGCAAAGATGTGGATTCCAGTCACATGGCATAATTGTTTTGGAAAACAAGAGTTCACCCAGAAACAGAGTTGAGGAGCATATATGATGCGACACTACAGGAAACGGGAGCTTTGCCGAGGGCCCAGCTTTGCCGAGAGCCGGCCCTCGGCAAAGACAGCCTTTGCCTACAGCCAAAAGGGACCCTCGGCAAAGATTATTTACCGATAGCTCAGCTCTCGGCAAAGTCAGGCTTTCGGCAAAGGAAAGCTTTGCCGAGAGCTTAACCTCGGCAAAGACAAGCTCTCGGCAAAGGAGCCGCAGAGGGGACGACTTCCGTTGTCGTCATCTTTGCCGATAGCGACGCCGTTAGGCTCTCGGCAAAGAATAACCTTTGCCGAGCGCTGCCATGCTGGCTCTCGGCAAAGAGCCCCTTTGCCGAGAGCCAGCACTGACCCTCGGCAAAGAGGAATGGTATTTTTTTGTGTTTTGGACCCAATCTTTTTCTTTAACCCTTGCATATTGTATACAAGCATATGTTCAAATTTGATAGCTTTTTCTAACATTTTGCTATATTTTATCAATTAAATTATTTTCTTTGTATTTTTCTCGAAAAAGTAAATTTGAATTGTAGGAACATGAAGTAATAAAATATAGCCATTCAAAAAATGATATTCATGTTTGAGAGTGCATTTTAAGGTTGTATCCATAAACTCACCCAAAACTTTGAATTTCTTGTATACAAAACATGATCATCCATGTGTCGTAAAAGTGTTTTTTAATTATATAATTTCCAAATGAAGCCCAAAAATCATGAAACTTGGCGACATGTTGTGTTATCGCATGTGTAGGGTGTGATAAAAAATTCATAAGGTTTAAAGAAAGTTACGACACCGGATGTCTAAATCCTAGACATCTCCACATGTGATAACATTTGATCACATGCGGAGATGCTTGTGTTTTAGACATCTAATGTCGCAGCTTGCTCGAAAACTTATGATTTTTTTACCACAACCTCCACATGCGATAACACGATACGTCACCAAATTTCGTGATTTTTTGACTTCATTTGAAATTTATATAAATAAAAATCACTTTTTCCTCACATTCCTTGACATGTTACCTCAGCGAGAGAGTTGAGTTTTCATGTGTGGTTGTGGATATGGCCTCAACGTACATCAAATATCATGACTATCATTTTTCGAATCACTGAGTTCTAATATTCCATGTACTTGCAGTTAAAATTTGAATTATGCGAAAAAATTTAAAGAAACAAAACTAATTAGTTAAATATAGCAAAAAAGTGAAATTAATGCCAAATTTTGAGATGTATTTAGAAATTTGGTCACAAGGACAGAAAAAAAAACTCAGCTCTAAATTAAAAAGAATAAAAAAAGGCAACAATTCTTTGCCGATAGCCATCCGACCGGCCCTCGGCAAAGAGTCTTTGCCGATAGCCGCACTGGTCAGCCCTCGGCAAAGGTTCTTTGCCGAGAGCCAGTCTCTGAGCTCTCGGCAAAGGGTGTTTTCTAAAAAAACAAAATCCTCCTTGTATCCCCACCCCCGCGCTGGCCAGCCCCCAAACCCCCAAACCCGCCGCCGCCCGCGCCCCACCCCCGCGCCAGGACCCCGTGCGCCGCCGCCCGCGTCCACCCCCGCCCCTGGACGCCGTCTGCCGCCGCCCGCGCCCACCCCCGCCCCTGGACGCCGTCCGCCGCCGCCCGCGCCCACCCCCGCCCCTGGACGTCGTCCGCTGCCGCCCGCGCCCCACCCCCGCCCCTAGACCCCGTACGCCGCCGCCCGGGCCCACCCCCGCCGTTGGACGCCGTCTGCCGGCGCTGGCCGGCACCGCGCGCCCCTGGCCCGCCCCTCCCCTGCACACGCGCCCGCCGCACGCGCGCCCGCCTCAGCCTGCACGCGCGCCGCCCTTGCTCCGGCCTCTCGGCCTCTCGTCGCCTTCTTCCTGGCCGCGCCGCCCTTGCTCCGGTCTCCCCCTTAGCCGGCGAAGAGCGACAGGTACGCGTTCGTCCCTTCCTTCCCTTCACTTCCCTCTTTGCGAAATCGAGCACCCGAAACCCTAAGTAAGCTATTTGTATTCGGATTCGGATCTGACCCCAAATTTCATGGGTATAAATGTGTATTATTACCTACCCCACTAACTTCGATTTCTGGCAAAAACCAATTATCGGATATAAACCATGCCCTATAATGGATGCGCCCATGACTGTGCTGCACGTTTCAGTTGATTTTTTTTTTTGTTTTTTAGAAGGTTTTTGGGTTGCGAAATTTCAGAGCATAGTCTCCTCACTAAGGTCCTCCGGTTTACTCTGAATTGTAGTGTGGTTTTAGTGGTTTCAGTGAGAATGTTATATAGACTGTACATTCTGCTAAATGCGTGATTGATTGTTGTAATCAATTTGTAAGAACTAGCAATTATGATGGAAAATTATCTTCTAAATATATATCATGCCCCTCGAACTCCAAAAGAAATGCACGAAAACTGTTAGTCCAATGCATATATTCTGTTTTTTTAATCATTGTGTCCGGTGTTTGGCACAATCGATCTTAAATTTGCTTGGATGTGTGGCCTTCGTGCCATATATGTGCTGTTGGCCATCGAGTCGGCTTTTTTGCAGGTTTTGGAAACCTCCCCGTGCAGGGGAGGTTCTGCCGAAATTTTGTACTTATAGTGTTGTTTTTCTTGTTTTGCAGAGCAGGACCTGTCGGAGGGGACTCGGAGCACCTTGGCACAGCACCACCTCGCCACTGCACCGTCTCGCCACTGCGCCAGTAGCCTTTCTTCACCGCCACCTTAGGTATAATTGACCTCCCTCCCTTATCGTTGTCATACGTAGGTCGCGTAACCCAGTTAGGTGTCTCCCGTCCGAAAGAGATACGGCCGTTGGTATGCGTGTCTGTGCATATTCGTCGGCCGTATCTGTTTTGGATTGTCCATATTTTTTGGACAGCCTGTGGATGCGTAGATGGTTAGCTTCCATGTTTTGCTCCCGTCCGAGTCGGAGTTTCGGCAGCACCTCCCCGTTGTTCTCCGGATACACACTCTCCTTGCTAGGACGTGTATCGGGAGAACAGCTGGGAGGTGCTGCCGAAATTCTGACTCGGACGGGAGTAGAACATGGAAGCTAACCCGTCTACGCATCCACGGGTGGGATTAGGACATATCCTTCACCTATTAGAAGGTAGGAACGTCATGTAGATGCAATTGTTGGTTTTATTACTCGCTTACACATGTATATGACAGAGGATGGCTAACCGTGACTGGATGTACACGGGCTTTGCAAGTAAGAGTGATGAATGGATTAGGGGGGTGGAACATTTCGTGAATGAAGCATTTGACCCGGCTGTTGCTAAAGGGTCAAAACGGATGTTGTGTCCCTGCAGTGACTGTAAGAACTCAAAAAGAAAACTGCCCAGAGAGATGTGGAAAGATATTCACAAGAATGGATTCATGCCAAACTATACCCGCTGGACCTTGCATGGTGAGCGTGATCATATGACAGCGAAGGATGTGAGAGCACGCCTCGAGTATTTTGATGAAGATGCCGGGGTGGCCGACATGATGGTAGACATCAACGAGGCATGTGACAATGAAGGATCGGTGGAGGAGGATCCAGAGGAAACTGCAAAGGCGTTCTACTTGATGATGGATTCGGCACAAAAGCCCCTTCACGAGAATACAACAATGTCGCAACTCGATGGCATTGGACGCCTTTTAGCGTTGAAGTCACAGTTGAGCTTGAGCCGAGATGGCTTCGATCTCGTGTTGAAAGTTTTGGGCACAATGCTTCCAGAGGGTCACACGCTGCCGAAGAACACTTATGAGTCACAGAAACTCCTTGGTGCACTTAAAATGCCGTATGAGTCTATCCATTCTTGTCCTAAAGGGTGCGTCCTATTTAGGGGAGACGACCTTAAGGAAGCAACACACTGTCCAAAGTGCAGAGCCTCTAGGTATGTGGAGGTAGAGGGTAGTGATGGCAACAAGAAACAGTCTAAGATCCCCAAGAAGGTCCTACGGTATCTTCCTGTCCTACCGAGGCTCCAACGGATGTACATGACAGAGGAGTCCGCAAAACAGATGACATGGCACAAGAAAGGCAAGAGATATAGTGACAAGACGGTACATCCATCGGATGGTGAAGCATGGAAGTACTTCGATGAGCAGCATCCTAGCAAAGCGTCGGAGGCTCGGAATGTACGTGTAGCCTTTGCAACAGATGGGTTCAACCCGTATGGAATGATGGCGGCCCCGTACACATGCTGGCCTGTGTTCGTGATCCCCCTCAATCTCCCCCCCGGCGTCATGTTCGATCCCAAGAACGTGTTATTGTCGCTGATAATACCTGGACACTCGGGCAGCAATATGGGTGTTTTCATGCAGCCACTGTGGGACGAATTGCAACATGCTTGGGAAAAGGGGGTACGAACTTACGACCGAGCTACAAAGCAGAACTTCACAATGCACGTGTGGTACCAGTATTCAATGCATGACTTCCTAGCGTATGGCATATTAAGCGGGTGGTGTGTTCATGGGAAGTTCCCTTGCCCAGTATGCAAGGCCTCTGTGATGTTCACCTGGCTGACCAAGGGTGGCAAGTATTCTTCGTTTGACAAGCATCGTCAATTTCTAGATAACGACCATGAGTTCAGACGAGACATCAAGCACTTCATGAAAGGTGTTGAAGTCACCGACAACATTCCTCAGATTATGAGCGGTGCTCAGGTCCTTGTCGAGTTAGAGGCCCTCGAAATTGATGACAAAGTTGGTTTTAAGAAGTATGGTGTAGAGCACATGTGGACTCATATATCGAGCTTGACTAGGCTTCCCTACTTCAAGGACCTTCTTCTTCCACACAACATCGATGTAATGCACACAGAAAAGAATGTCGCTGAGGCACTCTGGGCAACACTCATGGACATAAAGGAAAAGTCAAAGGACAACGTAAAGGCTAGACTAGACATGGAACAGATGTGCGATAAACCAAAGCTAGTGATGAAGACCCCTGCTCCCGGCAAGAATTGGAGAAGAGGCCCAGCCGATTACATCCTAAAAAGGACTGATAGGAAGGAAGTACTGGAGTGGATCAAGGCGTTAAGGTTCCCCGATGGGTACGCAGTGAATCTGAGTAGGGGAGTGAACTTGAAGACTTTGAAAGTCTTAGGGATGAAGAGTCATGACTTCCACATATGGATTGAGCGGCTACTTCCTGCGATGACCCGTGGATACCTCCTCGATCCAGTGTGGCGTGTCCTAGCAGAGTTGAGCTATTTCTTCCGACAGCTTTGTGCTAGAGAGTTATCTCGGGCAGTGATTCTTGACCTGGAGCGTGTTGCACCTCTGTTGCTCTGCAAGTTGGAGATGATCTTTCCACCTGGCTTTTTTCTGCCGATGCAACATCTGATTTTGCACCTACCGCGTGAGGCACGGCTGGGGGGTCCCGTGCAGGCCCGTTGGTGCTATCCAATCGAGAGGTGTCTAAAGATTCTTCGGAAAAAGTGTAGAAATAAAGCCAAAATTGAGGCTTCTGTGGCAGAGGCATTCATAGTGGAGGAGGTGTCAAACTTCACAACGACGTACTATACTGAGAACCTTCCCACCGGCGCACCCCCTCGTTACAACGCCGATGAGAGTTCATCGACCCTGAGTTTATTCAAAGGGCAACTCGGAAGAGGAAGCGCAGGTACCCACAAGCAGTTGCGAGATCATGAGTGGCGCACTATCATGCTCTACGTGTTGATGAACCTTGACGAAGTGGAGCCTTATCGAATGTAAGTTCTCAATGATCTTGTTACATACGCCGTCAATATCCTCTACATATCAAAAGAACAGTGAGCTTGTCTCTTGTTTTTTCAGAAAGTTTGTGAAAGAACAATGGAAAGGGAGAAGGGCTCCCACCATCCAAGAAAAAGACAATCTTCTCAAAAATGTCGTGCCCGATTTTATTTCTTGGTTCCGTACAAAGGTACCATCCAACCTACCTCGTTCCAACTTTGAGATTCCACTTTGCTCCTAGGAGCGAGTAATGTAACAATCTACCTGGCCTCACCTTGCAGGCCCGCACGGATGCAGAAATGGATGGTGAATTGAAACAGGTTGCACGGGGCTTTGCTACAAGGGTAAAGTCATTCACCGTTTATGATGTGAATGGCTATCGCTTTCGCACGAGAAGGCACGAGGAGAGTCGGCCCAACCTAAAGACCACATGCACAGGAGTTCGTACACCTGGCAACGATGACCGTGACTATTACGGCATAGTCGAAGAAATATATGAGCTTGACTTTGAGGGCCCCCAAGCTCTTAAACCAGTGGTGTTCAAATGCCATTGGTTCGATCCTGAGGTCATCAGAAGAGCTGATGACATTGGGCAAGTCGAAATTTGAAAAGATTCCATCTATAAAGGAGAAGATGTCTATATTGTGGCTCCACAGGCCACGCAAGTTTATTATCTCTCATGGGCGTGCCAAAAAGACAAGGATCTTGAGGGTTGGTACCTTGTGCACTTGGTATCGCCACGTGGTAAAGCGCCTCTCCCAAACGATGATGACTACAACTATGACCCACAAGATAATAGCGGAGAGTTCTATCAACCTGAGGGCCTAGACGGGTGATTGGAGATAGACATTCTTTCACTAATGGGCATGGAAGGCGACGATGAGGTCGATGAGGACGAGGGTGAAGTAGTGCAAGATGCTAAGGACTTAATAATGCTTGAGGAATGGAGGGCTCAACGTGATAGACATGTTGTTGAGGACGATGGAGTTGGTGTTGAAAATGGATATGTCGAGGACCTTAGAGAGCTCGACAATATTGACAGTGATGATGACTATAGTGACGATGAGCCAACCACCGCCGTTCGTGGAGATAATTTCTAATTCATGTAATATTGTATTTTTATAGTTATTAATTTGCAATTATGTTTTGTTCATTTTGCATATCTTTGTAAGTACTCCTTGTTTAATTGTACTAATTGGTTTTAGCTTTGTCATTGCAGGTACAGGACAAAATGCCGGGCGGAAGGCGACCGCGGCGAAAGGGGGTCGCCTCGACCTTCATGAGGCACGACGACACCGACGACACAGACCTTCAGCCTCAGCTGGAGTCGTCCATGAGCAGGGACCATGGACGGGGCCAGGTCACGGCGTCTTCTAGCCCGATGGCCCAGCCCGAGGAGGAGCACTTCGAGGGCGACCACGTCGGGGACGACGATGAGGAGCTAGTTGTTGAGGCGGCGAGTTCGTCTAGCTCGGGCAAGCTCTATGCGCGTGGTATCACGCGCCTCCCTGATCGGCCGCCCGCGCGACACGCCCGAGCGTTGATCACACCTTGCGGTGATAGGTAAGTAACCATTCATGTTTTTACGATTAATTCATATGACATGTTGAAAATCGAACTTCAGACTAACAATTTTTCGTAATGCCTCGTGCAGGAACTTTGTCAAGGTGAATGCGACGGAGTCACGCCATATCACTAGCATACAGGGCCTCCTTATTAAGAAGCACTACCCCGGCTTGGTGATGCACAAGGGGAAAGTGGAGCCACCCTTTTCCTGGCCGCACTTCTCTAGCGTCGCGGTAAACGACACCACTCTTGCGCAGGTCATCAAGGCCGAGTTCTGGGTAAGTCTTTAGTACTATGCATTCATTGGATGTTTTTGAAATAATGAAATAAAACATATATGATGTTTGTATGTAGGAGTGGTTCGTGTGCGAGGAGGGGAAAGAGGCCGAGGCGGCGAAAATCCAGGACAAGGTCTGCAGAGAGCGGCTGAAGGACATGTACTTCGAGGCGCACATCCAGTGCGTCATCTCCTACCACCATGAGGTGCTTGGCCAGAAGGTGATAAAGAAACAGGCCAGGGAGATGATCATGTGGCCCGACACTGATATCACCAAAGAGCAGTACATGCAGGTAAGTAGGGAACATTTATTCTGCCTTTAAAAATAAGTATGAAACATTAATTCTCATTCATCTTCTGACATATCAAATGCAAGTTGTCATGCAGTTTCCTGCTGATTGGTGCAAATCACACATCGACTGTTGGGCTCAGATTGTGGACTCGTGGCAGAGGCCGGAGGCGTACGTGGAGCGCAGAAGAAGACGGGAGAACCGTCTGGCTGCGACGAGAGGGGCGTCACACCACCAGGAGAGCGTGCCCCTCCTAGGGTACATGGACACATATGTATGTTTCTTTCTTTTGTTTGTTTATTTATTTTTGCTAACGCTTTATTCTCATTACGTTTAATCAACCTTGTTTGTGTTTTTCTCGCAGCGCAAAGACCCACGGCAACGTGCCCATCAGCGAGTATGTTGGGTACGCCCTGGCTAACAAGGGGCGAGCGTCGGATCCGAACAACGTCTACAACCCACAGGACGGGCCCGATGCATACACCAACACTGCCGCCTACGAGAAGATGTCCGCGTACGCTACTGCAGCTCGCACGCGCCATGGGGATGACTTCGACCTTACCACCGAGCCACTGGACACGGACTTGCTAATGAGGACGGGAGGAGGGAAGCAGCACGGCCGGTACATGATTGCCCACAGCGCAATCAACCCGGCCACCGTACCCACGCTCCGCGAGGTTCGGCAGGGGAGCAGCTCGACCTCCGACGTCCCCATACGGCCTCGTCAGCCGAGCTCCGTGCAGCAGATAGCTGCGATGCAGGTAACTCAGCTTTATCCATCGTCCATTAGTTTTACATATATACATCTTCTTTTGCATTGTTTAACCATTGCGGGTGTAATATTGCAGTCGCAGCTAGAGGAGTTGCGGGCCAGGCAGGACGAGCTGCAGGAGGCTCATCGACGAGAGCTGGCGGCCGAGCTGGCGGCCAGAGACGAGGCCCATCGGCGCCACATGGAGGCACAGCAGCAGCACACGCAGCGTCAGATCTCGGACCTAGTCGGATACTTCCAGTCCATCCAGAGCTCTACAGCGCCTCCGCTGCCTGCCTCGCTCTTCGCTTCAGCCCCTGTTCCTGCCCCTGTAGGCAGTCCGGTGAGTGTATATATGTTTGTCTATTGCTTTGGCTTGTGCGGCCGTCCTGCAGATACTAATGAGTTCGCTTTTATATTATGTAGCATCAGTCGTGGGGTTCGAATCGACCCCTTCTCCAGGCAGTGGGTGGCAGGTTACTACTTATGGCCACCCAAGTACGCAGCACACGTGGCCTGGTGCCCATCCGCAGCACGGCCACCCCGGGTTGTCCGGCAGCCCTCCTCCGTGCCCCGGGTACTCGTACCCGTACCCGTCGGTGCCAGGGCAGGCCATGTGGGCGCCGTGGGCAGGTGCGAGCTCTCCACACCCTGGGGGGCACTCACCCTGGTCGGCTTGGCCAGATGGGGGCTCGGGACACGACGGAGGCCACGGCGACGACAGGTCAGAGTCACAGCACTAGGGGTGAGGCGCTAGCGACTTCGAGGAGTGATATTCATGTGGACTTGTGGTTTATGTTATGAACTTGTGGTTTATGTTATGAACTTATGGTTTATGTTGGACGTAATGTTAGATTTGTCATATCTATGTGGATTTGTGATATCTGTGGACTTCGATATGTTTCATGTGTGATATATATGTGGATTGTGATATAGACAAAGGGATTTGTGATATATATATATACATATGTGGCTGTGCATGTAAAAAACAGAGAAAAAACAAAAAACAAAAGTAAATTCCCAGCTTTGCCGAGAGCCTGGATGGCTGGCACTCGGCAAAGATAGAAAGCCGGGTTCAGAAGATTTACAGCTTTGCCGAGAGCCTCGCTGTCTGGCTCTCGGCAAAGGCTGTCTTTGCCGAGAGCCTTCATGCAGGGCTCTCGGCAAAGACCTCCTTTGCCGAGAGCCAGCCTGGCAGGCTCTCGGCAAAGGCTTTTTTTTAAAAAAAAAAAATCTTTGCCGAGAGCCTGCCAGCACGGCTCTCGGCAAAGACGACGTCAATATTGACGTTTCTCGACGGCGCCGTAGGCTTTGCCGAGGGCTATTCTGGCCCTCGGCAAAGTCTTTGCCGAGAGCCACGTGGCAGGCTCTCGGCAAAGCCTTTGCCGAGGGCTTTTTGGCCTTTGCCGAGGGCTCTCGGCTCTCGGCAAAGAAGCCGGATCCAGTAGTGCGAAGTGGTTCATCTCTTATTCTGTTGGATGTTGACTTGTCCAAACTCGGAATTATAAACGGGCATGGAACGGCCAACACTTCCCCAATCCCAGTGACGTTAGAAGTTATTCGACCAGTGCTATATGTCGCATACTCTATGATCAAGGGCTAAGTAAACTAATGTTGATTGGATCAGGCTTCGGTCAACTACTGGACAGCCTTTGCATAGGTGCAGTTGGCCACCATTATGCGTGTGTGATTCTGGCTGGCGCCTGCCGCCTTCTAGTAATTGTCCAGGCTGCTAGCAACGGCTGCTAGCAACGCACTAGAAAATGAGTTCTCTAGCAGAAAGTCAACCACTTTCCGTTTACTGAAAGTATATATATGTCCAGGCTGCTAGCAATGGCTGCTAACAACGCACTAGAAAATGAGTTCTCTAGCCGAACGTCAACCGTTATCCGTTTACTGAAAGTATACTAGAAGATGAGAAACGGAACACCTAATAATCATTTGTTGTTACTTTCATTCTCATTAGTAGCATGAGCATCACCTCAGAAGAGGACAAGCAGCATCAATTGATCATATTACGTTGACAGACAGTATTAGTAGTCTGGAAGATGAGAAAAGAAACAAGTATAACATTTTTTCTCAATCATGCCAAAGGTTTGCGCGTTTTTGTATTAACTATTAAGGTAGAGAAAAGTTCAATACAACATGCCTTAGTGGCGCCCTAGGGTGCCAAAAGAGATTGTACGTGGACACTCTGATCCTTCCTAGTGTCCTGCAAGATATGTTATTACATTGGATAATGAACTAGCGCTGCCGACTAGGAGGCCTATTCCCAGACCTTCGAGTGGCGGCGGCGCTGCCTGCGCCCGCCCACCTCATTGTCCGCTGGGAACAACTTACACAGCACTTGCATATCAGTGGGGTCACCATTAAGATATCTTTGTATGCCTTTAGGGTCAACGTCAATGGAGATGGCATCTCGCGGGTTAGTCCCATGCGCTTCATGACAAGGTACTCACATCACTTCGGCACCAGGATATAAGATATGCTCTACGCCGCTATCCGCTTGCTCCACATGGGGAGCATGGGCGGTGGATGATCGTCGTGGCTTCAACCAACTTCGGGCAGCTCCAGTAGTGTCGTCGTCATATCCGCATCACCGTATAGCTGGGGTGCGCACAGCAGGTGGAGGCCAGACTCAACCAGAGGAGGGAGAAAAGGGCCAATGGCTTTGGGTCGGGAGCCTATGGTGGTGGCACCGAGAAGGAGGCGGCTCATCCGACCGAGGCGGATCCGTGGCCGGAAATGGCAGTGGAGGCGGGGCTTTGTGAGGGTCATGGAAGGAATGGAGGGGGAAGGAGAGGGGGAGGGGTCGCCGGTGTCTAGGTCGCAGCCAGTGGCGGTGCCACCGCGTGCTGGGGATCGACAGCCACCAGGTGGCGTCCTCTCTATCGGGCAAAGAGGGAAAGACAACTATAATAATTATTTGTTGTTATTTCATTATAATTAGTAGCATGGGCACCAGCTCGAAGACGACAAGCAGAATCAATTGCTTGACTTCACTCTTTAGTCATCAGGCTTCTACTCCCAAAATAAATATATTTTCTAGAGTTATTCAAAGTTAAACTATCTTAAGTTTGTCCAAATTCATAGAAAAGAACACAAATAGTTATGACACAAAAATCATTAAATACATCATAAAATATTTTTTCATTATACATATTTGGTGTCATAGATGTTTGTACTCTTCTATACAAAATTGGTCAAATTTAAAATAGTTTAACTTAGGACCACACTTAGAGTTGATTTATTTCTAGGATGAGGAATATTTTCTCTCACAAACATATATGAAAGCTTTGCACATCAATTTTTACTCACAGAGGGTCTCAAAGTTGACCAAATTTGTCACATATATAGTGTATGTTACTCAAGAAGTGTAAAAAAAAGATTGTAGGTGATGCTCTATTATCTAAAAAGAGAAGGAAGATAGGTCATAACTTGCACTGTATGCCAACAGTAGTTTTCTATTTTTTTGAGCTAGTCGTTGAAGATACGACGACAGCACTAAGGCCCATTGAAGATGAAAAAAATTTAGTGTCACATCAGATGTGTCGGAAAGATATCGGGAAGGGTTTAGAAACTAATAAAAAAATAAATTACATAGCTCGTCTGGAAACTACAAGATAAATCAATTAAGCATAATTAATCTATCATTAGCACATATCGATTACTGTAGCACTTAAGACTAATCATAGACTAAGATTAAAAGATTTGTCTCGCTATTCTCAACCAAACTGTAATTAGTTTTTTATTCACATTTAATGTTCCATGCATGTGTCCAAAGATTCGATGGGATGGATAAAAAATTTTTTGGTGGGGAACTAAACAGGGCCTAAGATCTTGTTTAGTTCCTAAATTTTTTCAAGATTCTCCGTCACATCGAATCTTGCGGCAAATGCATGAAGCATTAAATATAGATGAAAATAAAAACTAATTACACAGTTTGTCTGTAAATCGCGAGACAAATCTTTTGACTTTAGTTAGTTTATGATTGGACAATATTTGCCACAAACAAACGAAAGTACTACAATAGCGAAATCCAAAAATTTTTGCAAACTGAACCAGGCCTAAGATTGCTTATTAATGCAAGGCTGACTTTAGGCCTTGTTTAGTTCTCAAAATTGTTTGGGTTGAGATACTGTAGCACTTTCGTTTTTATTTGACAAACATTGATCAATCATGGAGTAACTAGGTTTAAAAAATTCATCTCGTGATTTATAGGCATACTGTATAATTAGTTTTTATTTTTATCTATATTTAATGCTCTATGCATGTGCCGCAAGATTCGATGTAACGGGAAATTTTGAAAAAAAAAATTGTTTTTTGGTGTTGTATAAACATAGGTGCAGTTCGCCATCATTCCGTTTGGCTGACAGTACTAGAAGATGGGAAAAGAAACACCTGATAATTATTTATTGTTATTTATTTTCATGCTTTTTTATGAAACAGGAGGGGTCGAGCCCCTACTGAAATTTTATATTAACAAGGAGGAACAAAGTTATACAACGCCAGGTTCAAGAAACATAAAAGGAAAGGAAAAAATAGCAAGTATTACACAAAACCTTCTAGCCATTGATCTATACGAGGAGTGTTACTTGTTTTCATTCTTCATTAGTAGCATGGGCACCACTTCAGAACAGGACATGCAGCATCATCATTTGATCAGAAAAGCCTGACTCTACTCCCCAGTCATCGGTCTCACAGTGTGTTTCTCAAGAAATGTTAAGGAAAAAAATTGAGATAGCGACAGCACTAAGATGGGCCACGACCCTATTTAGCTTCTTGCCCCCACCAACAAGCTTGCTATACCAGCTTCAATTCCTTCTCTCCGATCCCTTCTCTCCTCAAACAAAACTTGGTTCTCTCCCGTTGATCGATCTCCCTGCTCCGCCATTTATCTCTGCCATGCATCTTCTCCGTCCTTTTGTTCTCTCTCTGGTCCTTTTTGTCATCCTGCACGCACCCCCGCCCTCCGCCGCCACAGACACACTCCGACCAGGCCATGTGCTTGCCGGCGGCGAGAAGCTTGTCTCGGCCAACGGCAAGTTCGCGCTCGGCTTCTTCCAAACAAAGAGCTCATCCTCATCCTCCCAAAACTCCTACCTCGGCATATGGTTCGACAAGGTCCCCGTGGTGACCCCAGTGTGGTCAGCCAACAGGGACAATCCACTCTCCAATTCCACTTCGCCGGAGCTCATCATTTCCAGCGACGGCAACCTGGTTGTCCTAGATCAGGGCACCACCATCTGGTCTACCCGGGCAAACACAACGACCAATGACACCGTCGCTGTGCTCTTGGGCACTGGCAACCTTGTCCTACGGAGCTCCTCCAACTCTTCGCTCATATTCTGGGAAAGCTTCGACTACCCGACAGACACCCATCTACCTGGTGTAAAGATCGGATGGAACAAGGTCACCGGCTTGAACCGTGGGCTTGTTTCGAGGAAGAATTCCATCGATCTGTCTTCAGGTATATACTCCACGAGGATGGACCACGATGGGATTGTCAGGATGCTATGGAACTCATCTATTGTGTATTGGTCTAGCACGTGGAATGGTAGATTCTTCAGTGCGATACCAGAGATGTCTGCAGGCCTAGGTACCGGTGGTATAGCCAATTATACCTTCATCAACAACGACCAAGAGCTTTACTTCACCTACAACATATTTGATGACAGCATAATCATACGCACTACGCTTCTAGTCTCTGGTCAAAACCGAGCGAGCGTTTGGACAGGGCAGGCTTGGATGACAGTGAACAACCTTCCAGCACGTCAATGTGATGTGTATGCTGTTTGTGGCCCTTTCACGGTCTGCACTTCAAATGCAGATCCTTATTGCAGTTGCATGAAGGGATTCTCTGTAAGATCACCTGCGGATTGGGAGACAGAGAACAGAACAGGCGGGTGCATCAGAAATACTCCACTGAAGAAGTGTCGCGCTGATGATGGAAACAAAACAGGTATGGCAGACAAATTCTACTCTATGCCAGGCATTAGGTTGCCCCAGAATGGCAAGATCATGCCAAATGCATCAAGCGCCGAAGAATGCGCACGAGTTTGTTTGAGTATTTGTTCTTGCACTGCATATTCATATGGAAAAAATGGTTGCTCTATCTGGCATGATGAGTTACTTAATGTAGCTACTGACGGTAATGAAGAAATGATTTACCTTCGCCTTGCTGCAGTAGAGTTAGAGAGCGGGAAAGGCAATAGGAGTGGCATGGTCATTGGTGTTTCCGTTGGCACAAGCATTGCTGCTTTGGCTTTTATTCTCATCATACTGATTTGGAGGAGAAAAGGGAAGTGGTCTAAACCCGTAGTAGACAATGATAATGGTAGTGTTGGCATAATTGCATTCAAATATTCTGACTTGCAAGATGCAACAAAAAAATTCTCGGAGAAGCTAGGTGCGGGTGGTTTTGGTTCTGTATTTAAGGGGTGCCTAAGTGGGTCGATTGCCATAGCAGTGAAAAGGCTCGATGGCGCTCGACAAGGAGAGAAGCAATTCAGGGCAGAAGTAAATTCAATTGGAATCATCCAACATATAAATTTAGTGAAATTGGTCGGATTTTGCTGTGAAAGTGATAAGAGGTTACTTGTGTATGAGCACATGCCAAATGGCTCCCTGGATTCTCATCTATTCGAAAGTTATGGTACAACTTTAGATTGGAACATTAGATACAAAATAGCTATTGGAGTTGCTAGAGGTCTAGCATACTTGCACCATGGTTGTCGAGACTGCATCATACACTGTGACATCAAACCACAGAACATACTTCTGGATGCATCATTTGTTCCAAAAATCGCAGATTTTGGAATGGCAAAGTTTCTTGGGAGGGATTTCAGCCATGTTGTGACTACAATGCGAGGAACTATCGGATATCTTGCTCCAGAATGGATCAGTGGAACACCTATTACTCCCAAAGTTGATGTTTATAGCTATGGGATGGTCTTGCTAGAGATCATATCAGGAAAGAGGAACTCTATTCAACATTCATCTAGTGATATTGAAGGCCAAGGTGACTATCTACCTGTGCAAGTTGCACACAAGCTTGTCCATGGAGACATTTTGAGCATTGTGGATGCAAACTTGCATGGCGAAGTGAACATGGCAGAAGTTGAAAGGGTTTGCAAAATCGCATGTTGGTGCATCCAAGATCGTGAGTTTGATCGGCCCACAATGATTGAGGTGGTACAATTTCTCGAGGGAATATGCGAACCAGAAATTCCTCCAATGCCAAAGCTACTCTATGCTGTTGCCGTAGGTGGCTCATATCAGTCGGGAGAGTAATTTGTAGCTTTTCAGCAAATTCAACAATCCATGAAATGTCTATCAGTTGTTATGCAATTAAATTTGTTTTCTGTAACATGTAATATTTTGTCTTGTGGTGTATTAGACAAATCTGTTTTTTGTGTAACATGTAATATTTCTACATACCCTAAGATATGTAACATGTCGGGCTTCAATGTGCCAATATGTCCTGTCATACAAATAAAGTTAGTAACTGTGTCTCATAAACTGGCCTCTATGTACCCCACGTTGACTATCAACAATTATTGTTATTAACACCCAAACCTTCTATTAGGATAATTGTATAGCCTAGCTTCTTGTACCACATGTTGTCCTTGTAGTACAAGTTGTACTCCCTCTGTACATAGATATATATACATATGAAAGGCACCCCCCACCCACACACACACACACACACACAACGGGTGCATGGTGATTCCCCCAATACCTTACTAAATGGTATCAAAGACTTGGGCCTAGGTAACAAATCACTACCAAAATAAAACACTTGCATCTTATCCCACATGAGAACCAAGTAACAAAGCATAGACTTTCTGAACAAAAGAAACAGAGACAGGTAAGGGGAGGGGAGGGGAGCAAGGGACGGACATGGACCAGTTCAGAGGCTGGTGTAGGGATCACAGGTGTCGCGTCACGTGTGGCTTGGCGAGGTCGTCTGACGGCGGATGAGACGAGCTTGGAGTTGGGCGTCGTAGAAGCCGGGTTCCGCGGCGACCTAGTCCTCCACCTGCTGCACATGAGTGCGGCTTGATCGTCGCGTGCGGCTTGGCGAGGTCGTCCGGTGGCGGGTGAGACGAGCTTGGAGTTGGGCATCGTAGAAGTCGGGTTCCGCGACGACCTCCACCTGCTGTGCCATGGGCAGATGACCGGGGCAGGGCCATGCAACGCCGAAGTAGGGCTTTACGTTGCCGGATCTGCACGTCGTCGAGGCGAATCCGGAGCCGAGCTCGCTGGCCGGCGTGGAGGTTGTCGCTGGAAGCCAACCTCGACACAAGCATGGCAGGGGCTGTGGTTCCTTGTGGAGAGGGGAGGCGGCGTGGGAGGAATTGTTTTTGACCGCATGTTGACCACGGGAGTCCGGCGTTTTTTCCTAAGCGACGTAATTACAGAGGCAGGCCGATTAGTTAGTGGAGACGATAACATTTGACTCTTTTTAGTTGTAGAGATACGTGTATATACTCGATCTCTACACGGAATTGCACCGGCGTACCCTGTAGCTCCACCACTGGTTGTAGGTAACTTGCTTATCTTACTTGTCCTAAACTTTCATGATTTTAGGACAACAGGTCTAGCTAAGAGTTATAGCATATCTGAGTACGGGCACATACAAACTGACTAAGGATGCAGATAGAGTGAGAAATATCCCAACAAGTTGACGAAAGCAACTAGGATCATCAAGAGGCTCACCGTCACATATTCACACTTCAAGGTTTTTACCCTAATCTGTTGTGAGAGGTAGGTGTTATGGCCATGGCTAAATGGTGGTTGCGAGTATGTGTAAATACTTGTGTTAATAGTGAGTTCGTGTTGCTATAACAAGTTATTGTTGCCACCATTATTCTAATGATGGTTTTGCGATTAGTTTTCAATATGACCACGAACTAATTGTGTTGCCATGCTATATATTGCAACGAAAAAAATGATCCGTTGCATCACAAGGTTCTATTTCTACCGATTACATATGTTGCAATGTTGGATCTCATTGCAAGTATTAGGGTCTGTTTGGTAGAGGTCACAATAGCTTCATGAGCTGTTGTGTGAGCTGTTTTTTTTTTGCCAAACACTTATTTTCAAAACAGCTTCATAGATGAAGTTGTTTTTCCTCTTCTCTCACAAAGACATAAGTTGAGATGAAGCTGGAAAAAAGTAGCTTATTGCAGCTTCTCCCTCATTTCTCTCTCTCAACTATGCATGAAGTAGTTGATGAAGCTATTTTGTCAAATACTTTCTCCAAAACAGCTCAGCTTCATCTAGAAAGTCACTCATGAAGCTATTTTCTAAAAAAGCAGTTTTACTAGTGAAGTTGAGCTGTGCCAAACAAGCCCCTTAGTTGTATTGCCACACAAGTTTGTTCGTGGGCCTTACATAATCCTACACATGAACCAAATGCAAAAAAGGGGTTAGGCTAAATAACCAACCACCAAGCAGACGAGGCGCCGTCGTGTAACCTTGCACCAGCATCTCCCACCCGCCTGATAAACGCTGCCACCACCAAGGCACCAACCAACACATGGCGTTGCCCAACAGTTGCTGCCCCTGAGAAACACATGTTGCCACCGCCCTAATACATACGCTGCCGATCGCGCCCAGCCAGCACCATTCTGTGTAGTAGTGTGTACTGCTATATAAGTATATAATCTGTCCTTGAGAGTGCGATACCAAGTTTATTAGTCTCTTACTTGTAATCATCAGCCATTTGAATATTATGAGACTATTTCAACAGCTCATGTTTGCCTTCATAAGTACAAGGTGCATAGACAGTTGTTAGAGCGTGAGAAGCCAGCTATAACCATTGTGCAAAAAAAAAAAAAAAAAAAAAAAAAAAAAAAAAAAAACTCGAACCCGCGGGATAAGACAGTTCCGGGTATTATGCTTTAGAAGAAGATCTTCTCACACGCATCGAGAAAATTCTTGAACCTCTACCCCACCCATACACAGATGTGGATTCCAGTCACATGGCATATATAATTCTGTTGGATGTTGACTTGTCCAAACTCGGAATTATAAACGGGCATGGAACGGCCAATACTTCCCAATCCCAGTGACGTTAGAAGTTCATTCCACCAGACCTATGTTGCATACTCTATGATTAAGGGCTAAGTAAACTAATGTTGATTGGATCAGGCTTCGGTCAACTACTGGACAGCCGCCTTTGCATAGGTGCAGCTGGCCACCATTATGCGTACGTGTGTGATTCTGGCTGGCGCCTTCTAATAATTGTCCAGGCTGCTAGCAACGCACTAGAAAATGAGTTCTCCAGCAGAAAGTCAACCACTTTCCGTTTACTGAAAGTATATATATGTCCAGGCTGCTAGCAACGCACTAGCCGAACGTCAACCGTTATCCGTTTACTGAAAGTATACTAGAAGATGAGATACGGAACACCTAATAATCATTTGTCGTTACTCATTAGTAGCATGAGCATCACCTCAGAAGAGGACAAGCAGCATCAATTGATCATATTACGTTGACTGACAGTATTAGTAGTCTGGAAGATGCGAAAAGAAACAACTATAACAATTTTTCTCAATCATGCCAAAGGTTTGCGTGTTTTTGTATTAACTATTAAGGTAGAGAAAAGTTCAATACAACACGCCTTAGTGGCGCCCTAGGGTGTCAAAAGAGATTGTACATGGACACTCAGATCCTTTCTAGTGTCCTGCAAGATATGTTATTACATTGGATAATGAACTAGCGCTGCCGACTAGGAGGCCTGTTCCCAGACCTTCGAGTGGCGGCGGCACTGCTTGCGCCTGCCCACCTCATTGTCCGCTGGGAACAACTTACGCAGTACTTGCATATCAGTGGTCACCATTAAGATATCTTTGTATGCCTTTAGGGTCAACGTCAATGGAGATGGCATCTCGCGGGTTAGTCCCATACGCTTCATCACAAGGTACTCACATCGCTTTGGCACTAGGATATAAGATATGCTCTACGCGCTATTCGCTTGCTCCACATGGGGAGCATGGGCGGTGGATGATCGTCGTGGCTTCAACCAACTTCGGGCAGCTCTAGGAGTGTCGGCTCCCTCCTCTTTATGATTCACTCGGTGAAGCACTTGAGGCGCCCCGAGCATGTTAGAGGAGATGGAGTACCATTGACATCATCCATGACAGCCATGACTGTCGCACATCACAGGGTGGCTGCCCAACCAGCACTGGGTCTAAGAGTGTCTCGTCATCCATGACATCGGACTATCCTGCCTGTGGCAGCATGACTCTTGGCAACACTACTTAGGCGACATCGAAGGCAAGTTCGTTGTCCACTAGGCAGCCTTCACCAGAGAGCGGGTGTCCACTCGGGACGCGTCCTCTTCCTAACCGGCTATTGCCGAAGCTGGCGAGCACCCAGTCGGTGGTGCTCCTACTAGGCAACTCACAACAAGTGAGGCAGTGAGCTCCTCTAGCATAGGGCCGACCCACGTGGGAGCCTCCGCGCTTATGCACAGCTGAAAGGATCTAAGTGGCTAGAGAGGTGTGAATAGCCTAATTTAAAATTCTACAAGAATACTAGAGCAAAGAGGTTAGACAATAAGGGGTGCTAATGCAATTTTTCTCTAGACCTACAATACAACTACTAAACAACTAAGCTAGAGAGCAACCTAGGAAACTAAGAACAAACTCGTTATAACTACTGGCTATTGTACTAGCTACTCAAACAAACAAGCACTACAGTAGATATGTGAAAGTAAGTGCGAGAGCAGTAACCAATACCAAACTGGGCAAGTGTCAATAAAAAATTCCAAGAAACAATGTGACACAAAATATATCCCCATGGTTTGATTGCTTATCGGCAACCTACGTCGACGTTGTGGAGATATACTCACTTGGTCGCTCATGCGTTAATAGGCATCACACGTCCAGCCCACCACTTGGGCACCATAAGAACTAACACAAGAGAGGATCCACAAGCCACGATTCCACTAGAGTTGCCTTTCGTGATCTCGCGTACGGAATAGGCGCAAGAACCCTTCAGAAACACCATGATTGGAGTCGGCAACAATCACCAATGCCCGCTCAACAATCACCGCTGCTCCAAGCCGTGTAGGTGGCAGCAACCACCAAGATAAGAAACCCCACAGCAACATGATCACAAGTGCCACTAAATGCAGTCACTCAAGCAAATAGTCTTGGATCACTCCCAACTCACTTTGGATGGTCAACACATGAGCTAGATGAGTGGTAAAGGCTTGAGTATGCTCACAAGGTGTATCACTACATTATGGAGCCAAGAGCACCTCCCCAAGCCACCCAAGTGCCTTAAATAGAGCCCAAGAACTCCAACTAGTTGTTGCCACACTCAGTCGGCGGTCAGACTCATTTGCACGGGTCATCAAACCACTTTGGGTCTAGTTCGATGCCATGCACACCCACTCAAGAGATGCCATGCCTCTTGCTCAAATCAAGTCGACCATTGGAGCCCCAACAGCCCTCTACCTGTGCTTGCAATAACACCATTGGACTACGCTAGAGCACCAGTCCGACCACTTTGTGCCAATGTCCGACGCCTAACAGAGAGGTCTAGAGAGTGTAGATTAAGTTGAACTTTGGTCTAGTCGATGAGTGGTTTGACTCCCACAAACTTTTCACCATGTGTCAAGCTTGTGCACTGCCTTTGCTAGGTTTGGGGTTGGACTGGTGAATAGTGTCACCAACCAGTCTAACCACCTTGCTTACTTTGGTCCAACTCCCACAGTCGTGTCTTCTCCATAGTCGGACCATTGAGACCAACTAGTCCAACATTGCTCGCTAAGGTCTAACTCAGCTAGAAGCATTGAGCTGCCTAGGGTCTTGACTCACATTGACCCAAGGCTAGGCCTCTACTTCTTCCTTTTCCAAATGCAACTCTTTACACGTGCTCTCATGTTCCAACATAGAAGTGTCCCAAACACTTGCGCACGTGTGTTAGCATTTTCTAAGGGTTTGTTAGCACTCACTAGGTCCTAGTGCATATGCAATGATCACTTCATCTAGTGGCACTTGATAACTTCAATTACCATGAGTTTTCCCCTTTTCATAGTACAACTATTTATCCTAAACCTGATTACGCACTCTATTGCATATTGACTAGAAAAACAAAAGCTCTATCTTATACCTTTGCCTTGAGCTTCATAGGTTTTTGTTTTTGTTTTTCATCTTTTCCAAATATGGAGCATTTGATCACTATCTCATGGCCATCTCAATCGCCTTGAGTGCCATCTAGTTCCACCATGGATGTGGACCTACATATTTCATACATAGCACTTAGAGCATAAGGTTAGTCCACTAGGTTTCATCAATTAGCCAAAACCAAACTATGACTTTCAATATCTCCAACACTAGTGTATTTGGCTCAGGGAAGCAAAGTGTAGCAGTAGTGGTAGTCGCATTATTGGCGTAGTCAACAGGCACGCCCAAGCCGATGTCCCCCACTTGCTTACTCCGATGTTGCCATCATTGTCATCAGGTCCTTGCCACCATGAGTAGAATGGCGTGGTCAGTCACCACCCTTTGTCACTAACATCACAACATGCTTGGGCTGCTTGTAGACCTTGGCAAGGTGCCAAAAGAGTTGTGGCAGCACAGACAACGTCGTGGCAACTTGTAGGTTGCTACTCAGTGTGAGTAGGAAAGGCAATAGAAACATCTATCTTGAAGCTCTATGGGGATCTTTCGGGAATGGAGAAGCTGCTTCTCAACCAAGATGGGCATAGGTTGTGTTTCATGATAGGAGAGGATCTACCACCACCCAACGGCATTGGGGTGAGGCTCGTCCATGGTGGCTGGGGTGAGGGCGAGTAGGGAGACAACCATAGATCAACTGAGGTGGTAGGCCGCACACCAGCTGAGGATGCGGTCTGCTTTGCTTCCTCTGCCTTTAGTCATGTGTGTGCTAATGGCACCGCCTCCCGCCATTGCCGCCCTGGCAGCCCACCTTGGTAACCACGTGTGCCGTTGACGATGATGGATCAAAGTCGAGCTCGTGCAAGCAACGGTGATGTCGTCTATGGCTATAGTTGTCAACGAGCAGCATTGAGGTAGGGGTTTAGGGAGGTAGTGGATGACTGCTCTAATCTAAGGCAGACCCATTGTATTGGGGAGGTTGCGTGCATCGAGACCTAGGTTCGCTGGGATGGCCAGGCACACATTGGGCTGGCTGCATCGGCACTGCCAGCATGCTAGCAGGTGGCTATGCCGAGCTCTCTAGCGGAGGGAGGTGGGGGCAGCACATCTACAGACGCTAGTGGTCTTGGAATGGGCCCGCAATTGACGGTGATGGTCGGGCAGCCATCCCACGAGTGCCACTAGTGTCGTCGTCCGCATCACCGTATAGCTAGGGTGTGCATAGCACCGGAGGAGGGAGAAAAGGGTCAATGGCTTTGGGTCGGGAGCCGATGGTGGCGGCACCGGGAAGGGGGCGGCTCATCTGACCTAGGCAGATCTGTGGCCGGAAATGGCACCGGAGGCGGGGCTTTTGTGAGGGTCGTGGAGGGAATGGAGGGGGAAAGGGAGGGGGAGGGGGTCGCCGGTGTCTAGGTCATAGCCAGTGGAGGCGCCACCGTGTGCTGGGGACGGCCACCAGGTGGCGTCCTCTCTATCAGGCAAGAGGGGAAGACAACTATAATAATTATTTGTTGTTATTTCATTCTAATTAGTAGCATGGGCACCAGCTCGAAGACGACAATCAGAATCAATTGCTTGACTTCACTCTTTAGTCATCAGGCTTCTACTCCCAAAATAAATATATTTTCTAGAGTTATTCAAAGTTAAACTATTTTAAGTTTGTCCGAATTCATAGAAAAGAACACAAATATTTATGACACAAAAATCATTAAATACATCATAAAATATATTTTCATTATACATATTTGGTGTCATAGATGTTTGTACTCTTCTATACAAAATTGGTCAAATTTAAAATAGTTTAACTTAGGACCACACTTAGAGTTGATTTATTTCTAGGATGAGGAATATTTTTTCTCTCACAAACATATGAAAGCTTTGCACATCAATTTTTACTCATAGAGGGTCTCAAAGTTGACCAAATTTGTCACATATATAGTGTATGTTACTCAAGAAGTGTAAAAAAAGATTGTAGGAGATGCTCTATTATCTAAAAAGAGAAGGAAGATAGGTCATAACTTGCACCGTACGCCAACAGTAGTTTTCTATTTTTTTGAGCTAGTCGTTGCAGATACGACGACAGATTGCTTATTACTGCAAGGCTGCCTATGGGCCTTGTTTAGAGATACTGTAGCACTTTCGTTTTTATTTGACAGGAGTAACTAGGCTTAAAAAATTCATCTTGCGATTTATAGGCAAACTATGCAATTAGTTTTTATGTTTATCTATATTTAATGCTCCATGCATGTGTCGCAAGATTCGATGTAACGAAAAATTTTGAAAAATTTTTGGTTTTTGATGGGAACTAAACAAGGCCTCAGGTATATACTTCACGAGGATGGACCACGATGGGATTGTCAGGATGCTATGGAACTCATCTATTGTGTATTGGTCCAGCACGTGGAATGGTAGATTCTTCAGTGCGATACCAGAGATGTCTGCAGGCCTAGGTACCGGTGGTATAGCCAATTATACCTTCGTCAACAACGACCAAGAGCTTTACTTCACCTACAACATATTTGATGACAGCATAATCATACGCACTACGCTTCTAGTCTCTGGTCAAAACCGAGCGAGCGTTTGGACCGGGCAGGCTTGGATGACAGTGAACAACCTTCCAGCACGTCAATGTGATGTGTATGCTGTCTGTGGCCCTTTCACGGTCTGCACTTCAAATGCAGATCCTTATTGCAGTTGCATGAAGGGATTCTCTCTAAGATCACCTGCGGATTGGGAGACAGAGAACAGAACAGGCGGGTGCATCAGAAATACTCCACTGAAGAAGTGTCGCGCTGATGATGGAAACAAAACAGGTATGGCAGACAAATTCTACTCTATGCCAGGCATTAGGTTGCCCCAGAATGGCAAGATCATGCCAAATGCATCAAGCGCCGAAGAATGTGCACGAGTTTGTTTGAATATTTGCTCTTGCACTGCATATTCATAAGGAAAAAATGGTTGCTCTATCTGGCATGATGAGTTACTTAATGTAGCTACTGACGGTAATGAAGAAATGATTTACCTTCGCCTTGCTGCAGTAGAGTTAGAGAGCGGGAAAGGCAATAGGAGTGGCATGGTCATTGGTGTTTCCGTTGGCACAAGCATTGCTGCTTTGGCCTTTATTCTCATCATATTGATTTGGAGGAGAAATGGGAAGTGGTCTAGACCCATAGTAGACAATGATAATGGTAGTGTTGGCATAATTGCATTCAAATATTCTGACTTGCAAGATGCAACAAAAAAATTCTCAGAGAAGCTAGGTGCGGGTGGTTTTGGTTCTGTATTTAAGGGATGCCTAAGTGGGTCGATTGTCATAGCAGTGAAAAGGCTCGATGGCGCTCGACAAGGAGAGAAGCAATTCAGGGCAGAAGTAAATTCAATTGGAATCATTCAACATATAAATTTAGTGAAATTGGTCGGATTTTGCTGTGAAAGTAATAAGAGGTTACTTGTGTATGAGCACATGCCAAATGGCTCCCTGGATTCTCATCTATTCGAAAGTTATGGTACAACTTTAGATTGGAACATTAGATACAAAATAGCTATTGGAGTTGCTAGAGGTCTAGCATACTTGCACCATGGTTGTCGAGACTGCATCATACACTGTGACATCAAACCACAGAACATACTTCTGGATGCATCATTTGTTCCAAAAATCGCAGATTTTGGGATGGCAAAGTTTCTCGGGAGGGATTTCAGCCATGTTGTGACTACAATGCGAGGAACTATCGGATATCTTGCTCCAGAATGGATCAGTGGAACACCTATTACTCCCAAAGTTGATGTTTATAGCTATGGGATGGTCTTGCTAGAGATCATATCAGGAAAGAGGAACTCTATCCAACATTCATCTAGTGATATTGAAGGCCAAGGTGACTATCTACCTGTGCAAGTTGCACACAAGCTTGTCCATGGAGACATTTTGAGCATTGTGGATGCAAACTTGCATGGCGAAGTGAACATGGCAGAAGTTGAAAGGGTTTGCAAAATCGCATGTTGGTGCATCCAAGATCGTGAGTTTGATCGGCCCACAATGATTGAGGTGGTACAATTTCTCGAGGGAATATGCGAACCAGAAATTCCTCCAATGCCAAAGCTACTCTATGCTGTTGCCGTAGGTGGCTCATATCAGTCGGGAGAGTAATCTGTAGCTTTTCAGCAAATTCAACAATCCATGAAATGTCTATCAGTTGTTATGCAATTAAATTTGTTTTCTGTAACATGTAATATTTTGTCTTGTGGTGTATAGACAAATCTGTTTTTTGTGTAACATGTAATATTTCTACATACCCTAAGATATGTAACATGTCGGGCTTCAATGTGCCAATATGTCCTGTCATACAAATAAAGTTAGTAACTGTGTCTCATAAACAGGCCTCTATGTACCCCACGTTGACTATCAACAATTATTGTTATTAACACCCAAACCTTCTATTAGGATAATTGTATAGCCTAGCTTCTTGTACCACATGTTGTCCTTGTAGTACAAGTTGTACTCCCTCTATACATAGATATATATACATATGAAAGGCACCCCCCCACCCACACACACACACACAACGGGTGCATGGTGATTCCCCCAATACCTTACTAAATGGTATCAAAGACTTGGGCCTAGGTCATGTCCCACCCCACCCTAACCCTAGCATGGCACCAATCCTCAACCACACTGTTCCTCGTGCTACTACACCACCCACTTTCTGGGTGAAAGGTCCTAATATGGCTAGAAGGGGGTAAATAGCCTATTTAAAATTCTACAAACTCACTAGAGCAAGATGTTAGTAAATAACAAAGTGAAGCTTTTTGCTCTAACTCTAATGGGGTGTTTGCAAGCCACCTATCCAACAATTCTTGTTGTTATAATCACTAGGCACACAAGAACTAAGTCTCTACAAATTACACTAGTGAGCTTAACTACACAAAACAAGACTAGCAACTAAACTAGTTATACTATTTTATGGTAAGTAAAGGGAGAGGAAGAGATATTTATACCACCGTGTAGGGGATGAGCCAATCACCGATATATGAACAAATAAGCACCGAGAGAATGTCAATCAATCACAATTGAGACACCGATTTTTCTCCCGAGGTTCACGTGCTTGCCGGCACGCTACGTCCCTGTTGTGTCGACCAACACTTGGTGGTTCGGCGGCTAAAAGGTGTAGCACGAACCTTGTCCTCACTAGGACACTGCAAGAACCTACCCACAAGTGTGGTAGCTCAATGACACGAGCAATTCACTAGAGTTGCCTTTGGCTCTCCGCCGGGGTAGGCACAAACCCCTCACAATCACCGGGAGATGGCCACGAACAATCACCAACTCATGCCAATGCTCCTCCGCTGCTCCAAGCCGTCTAGGTGGCGGCAACCACCAAGAGTAACAAGAAAACCACAGCTAAAACGATCCCCAAGTGCTACTAGATGCAATCACTCAAGCAAATGCACTTGAAATCACTCCAATCTCACAAAGATGTTTAATCTATGAAGGAGATGAGTGGGAGGTGTTTGCTTAGGCTCACAAGGATATCAAGTATGCTAGAATGCCAAGAGAGTGAGCCCTAAGCCGGTCAACACATATTTATAACTCTCTCAAACAAATAGAGCCATTGGCTCCTTCACTGGGCAAAACACGGGGCCACCGGACGCACAGCCAGTGACCACCGGATGCACAAACCCTGCGTCCGGTGCACCAGAAGAAGCCACGTGTCAACCTTTTGAACCAGGTGCGTTGATATATAACGGTCAAATACGAACCACCAGACGCGCTCAAGTTAGCATCGGACGCGTTCGGTGCACACCAGTCACGTGCGCAGAGAGGTCTGCAAAACACACAAGCACCGGACTCACTCCTGAGCGTCTAGTCCCTTACTCAGAGAGATTTGCAAAACGTGGGACCACCGGACTCGCACCACTGGACGCGCCCTGAGCGTTCGGTGCTCTCAGTCAGAGTCACCCGTAGAAGTCAGGCAGTACCAGACTCGCCAACAGGGATTAACCCGCGTCCGGTGCCTGGCGTTCGGTGCCTAACCCTAACACAGCTAGGCACTAATAGCACATCGGATGCACAGGCTCAGCGTCTGGTGCCTCTGCGACCAGCGTCTAGTGAGTATTTCTCAGCGAGAAACAATTCCGCGACTTCTCCAAACTTTCCACCGGCACGAGAGGAACCCAAACCCCTCTCTACCCTTCAACCTCCACCTCCTTCTCAAAGGGTGCCAACACCACCAAGTGTGTACCAACAAGTGCACATGTGTTAGCATTTTCATAATCATTTTCTTCGAAGGAGTTAGGTTAGCTCACTAGGTTCTAAATGCATGCACATAAACAATATCACCTAGTGGCACTTGATAACCGCTTAGCCAAAGAATTCCCCTCTTTATAGTACGGCTATCTATTCTAAGTGTGATCACACCCTATATGGTGTCTTGATCACCAAAACCAAAACCCTAAGCAATACATTTGCCTTGAACTCCATAGAGTTTTGTTTTTTTCTTTCTTCTTTTCCAAGTTGAGCACTTGATCATCTTATGGTCATCACCATCATCACCATGATCATCGCTTGCTCCATCACTTGGCATGTACTCACCTCATTAAGACTACACATACTTAGTATAGAGGTTAGTACTAGGGTTTCATCAATTATCCAAAACCAAACTAGGACTTTCACTAGGCCACGCCTCTCCTCTGTTCCCCACCTCTTTACAATCTAGCCGTTAGTGCTGGATTGCATATGTCACCGCCATCTCCCCTATCTCTAAGATGATGATGGCATCGACGCCTAGCACCACGTCTACAACCCTCACCAACTCCTCCTCTGGATTAGATCTTGCACCAGCCTTCAACATCCCACCATAGCCACCATCGCCATCAAGTCTCATGTGTCGATCACCCTCGAGTTGAAGCTCCCTAAATTCACCCGTTGGTCAGCCTTCTTCCTCTCCCTATGTGGCAAATTAGGTCTCCACCCGCACATCGATGGAACGATGGCAATGTGTCCCGATGACCCAACTTGCACAGCACCCTCGGCCTCAGCAGTGGTGATGGTAGTGGCCAAAGTAGTGGCAGCTCTGGCAGCTGTGGTGGTGTCAGTGTTTGATGACCAGCAACACATTATGGGGCTACCCGAAATGTTGAATGGTGGGCTTCGGTAAGAGCTAAACTTGATGGTGAACACAAAAACAACGATTTATATTGGTTTAGACCACTGAATAGCGTAATTCCCTACATCCCGTTAGGAATGATGCTTTGTGTTGGATTGTTGTGTATGATTGTGTTACAATGGGTGCTCCTACCTCTCTTTATATACTCCAGAGGGCAGGCGCATATGTTGAGTCCTAGTCAGCTACAATAGAAGAGTTCTAGTTCTATTATACAAGCTAACTTTCCTAGAGTCTGACTAGGTCAATCCTTTATATATCTTGGAGTATGCACCACCTTGCCATGTTTCCTCAAGTTGACCATGGGCCATCCTAAGCCCATGGTGAGTAGTCAGCCCTATGAGGAATCCTTAGGATCCTAGTTCGTCAAGCCCCCGAACTCTTCATGGTTAATATTGGAAGTCATCTTAAATCTTCAGGACTTGGTCTAGTAGAATTAAGCAACATCCAAGTTCTTTTTGAGAGAAACCATGAAGTGCTCTTGAAGGGTCCGAGTGGTGTGCACTTTTTAGGAGTGTAGCCCCCGAGCCTCTTGTTATTTAGCATAAAGAGCTAGAGGGTCCATTTTGCATTTACTCCAATTCCTTTCAAAGAAATTTGAATGCATTTGTTGAGGATATATATCCCACAGCCCCTGAGCCTAAACCAACTACCCATAGTCAACTATAGGATCTTTGAGACATCCTAAAAGGTGTAGTCAAGTAACCTCTCCAAAGCCAAATAGACGAATAGTGATATCAGGTACACCTAAAAGAATCCTTGTGATGGTTGGATATAGAGTTTCAGCTCGGTTCCTTGGTAATTCTTCACACTTGACTTTGCAGCGTGGCCCCGAAAGCATTGTCCTTATCTCTACGGGCTACCTAAAGATGTAGGCTAGGAATCTTTGCTCTGTCTTACCCAGACCTTGATGCATGCACTGTGCGTCTGACCGTGAAGCCAGGTGCGTCGAGGTTACTGTTGCCGCTCAGGTAGCACTAAAAGTGTTTGTATCTTTTTATGGCCAACTAGGCCGTGTACTTTGTTCTTCAATATCCAACTTGTAATCCAGCCTTAGATTGAATAAAATCATGAAAATTTTCTTGATACGTAGCCCCGCGCATGGTTCGAGCAGCGCTGACTGAGCCATGGCAGTAGTGGACCCCCCTCATAATTATTTGCTACTCTCTCCATCCCAAATTGTAAGTCATTTCAAGAATCTTGAAGAGTTAAATCATCTCAAGTTAATATACAAAATACTATGAAAAATACTATAGAAAATACTATGAAAAATTATAGAAAAAAATTATAAAGTTTTGTGGCATCAAATAGATATACTATGAAAATATAATTAATAAAGAACTTAATGATACTTAGTTAATATCATAAATGTTATTATCCTATTATATAAATTTGGTCAAACTTGAAATGATTTAACTCTCCAAGATTCTTAAAATGACTTATAATTTGGGATGGGGGGAGTATTATTTTCGTTCTCATTAGTAGCATGGACACCACCTCGAGGAGGACAAGCAGCTAGCATCAATTGATCACAAAAGCGTGACTTCAGTCTTGAGTCATCAGGCTCCTACTCTCAAAACAAATATATTTTCTAAAGTTATCCAAATTAAGTTAAATTATCTTAAGTTTATCTAGATTCGTAGAAAAGAGTACAAATATTTTTGACACAAAACAATATTATTAAATATATCATAAAATATATTTTCATTTGTTAGTTTTCTTCTATATAAAATTGGTCAATTTTAAAATAGTTTAACTTAGGACAACACTTAGTTAATTTATTGCTAAGATGGGAAATATTTTCTCTCACAAACAAATGAAAGCTTTGCAAATTTTTCTAAGAATCTGCTTAGCACATGTTTCATTAAGAAAAAGTTAGGAAACATACACACCTGATATGACATCAGAGTAATATGCCATTAGTGATGGGATAGAACATAAATAAAAGGCACCATACGAACTTGCTACACCACAACACCGTATCATCGTCAAACATCTAACGCTAAAATTTATATTTATCGATGGATAATCTATCGCTAAAGATAACTTAGAAACTATCTGACGCTAATTTCTTATTTAGTGATTAATTGTCTGTCGCTATAGGTATTCATATTTAGTGTTAGCTCGTCTGTCGCTAAAACCAGATACAGCGTAGATCTATGTGACGCTAAAAAAATAAGCCCATGCATACCTAGCTCAGGCGCAGCACCTCCATCTAGCTCATGCCCAAAATTTAGCTTGGCCCAGCCCACCATGACAACTTATTTATACTTAATTGTGGAAACGTAAAGTTGACTTATTATTTAATAATGAGGCTATTAGCTTTAGTATTAAATTAACCTTAAGAAGATCATAAATATTTGTTATAGCCTTCCTTAATTAAGAATGTCTAAAACTTTGCATTATGCCCAAGAATGAGCCTTATAAGTGTGACTTAGAACAATAATTAAACATAGTCTTAACTTAACTGGAGAAAAGAGATTTAAACTTATGGGAGGAATAATATATTATGCTTACGAAATAAAACTTATTTATATATATATACTTATTGAAAAAAGCTTAAATAAATATACTTAATAATGAAACATAGTCTTCACTTTAACTATTATTATTCTTAACCACTGAAATATTTGAATAATTAAATAATTCTCAAATTAAGATTTTCCACTTGGTTCCAATCTATCTAGAGAATATTTCTTCATGTTCACAGTGAAATCAACTAATATTTATTTGCTAAGTCTTAGTGCTAACTAGTGCATTATTAAATAATAGAGAAGTTTATTGAAAAGCAGTGTAAAAAGGAAACTTATTTTTCCTTTTAGAAAAAAAGGAAACTTATTTTGGTCCGACTTTGAATTTAGCTCGTCTTGTAGCGCAGCATGCAACCGTGCATGGGCCTGAGGTGGTAAAGGCTATTTTGAGCCGACTTAAAACATACTTTCTAGACGATAAGACATACTTCTAAACGAATCATTCATCCCCAAAATTGCAGACTTTGGAATGGCAAAGTTCTTAGGTAGGGGGTTCAACAGGGCTTTAACTACAATAAGAGGAACCATAGGAAACCTTGCACCTGAGTGGATTAGCGGAGAGGCAATCCACACTAAAAGTTGATGTTTACAGCTATGGAATGCTTTTATTGGAAATTGTTTCAGGAAGGAAGAACTCACATAGAGAATGGTGATGATGATACTTATTTCCCTGTGCTAGTTGCAAGCAAGCTTCTTGTGGGAGATAGTGGAAGCTTGGTGGATCACAAATTACAATGTGATGTCAATCTAAACAAAGCTGAAAGAGTTTGTAAGGTTGCCTACTGGTGCATTCAAGACAATGAGCTGAATTGACTAATGATGGGTGAAGTGGTTCAAGTTCTTGAGGGTTTAATAGAACTAGGCATTCCTCCAATGCCAAGGCTACTTCAAGCTATAGAAGGCTCTCATTCGGCATGAGCGTAGTTATTATTTACCAAAGAAAATAACTTTTTCATTAGCAGTGATAGGATTAGCATTTATGTTGTTTTTTACAAGAGAAAATAATTTTATGGTGCTTGGAGAAAAAATGACAATGATTCATTCAGCAAGATCTAAAGGTGGAAAAATAAGAGAAACTCATTAAAAAGAACTTAAGTTATGAGCCGAAACCATAAATTAGTGGGCTAGGAACTAAATGCAAATTTATTTTAAAGGGTACTTACATAACTAGGTTTATCTGATTCGATCCAACTCAAACAATGCAAACCTCAGGCCGATTCACTGGCCATGGACGTTGTCTTCTCGGCGGCGGCGGCCGTCAATCCCCTTTCTTGCTGGCGCTCCCTTCCCTCCTCTTATGCAACCATGCCGACCCTGGGGAGCGCATCGGCCTCTCGCGATCGCCAACCGTCCCTGCCATCTTTCCCCAGAGAAGCCGATCGAGCAGGTGAACGCCGTCAAATCTGGGCAGATGGGCGCGCGATGGTCTGCGGGCAGGCAAGCGGCAGCGACAAGGGCGGCATGCGTCCGCTAGTGGGCTCCAGGAAGGCAAGCCACGGCGACCTTTACAAGGTGGGCGACGAGGGGCAATGGGCTACGGCCTACGGGCAGCCAGCCGGTGGCAATGGGGCAAAATCGTCATTACTCATTAGAGACTAAAGTCAAACTGTCAAAGTACTAAAATACCCTCAAATCAAATATAATTAATGAACTTTTTACATCATCAACGACTACTAATAGATACGCTGGTGGAACCACCTGTTCCTTCCAAACATAGGAACAAAAACCTCTTTTTTATAAAACTTAGAGCATCTTCTCGAGTTTAGTAAAACAACTTTCTATTTTAATTTTTAGTAAAAATAGAAAAAAAAGTCTCTTTCAACAGTTTGGTAAAAAAGATACTTAAAAATAAAAAGTTGTCAAATATCCTCCACAACTCATAAGTTTGCAAAGTGGAGTGAACTCTCTATCCCTCTAGTAAAAAATATGATCGGCTTTAGTAAACCAAAAAATAACAAACAGATGTGGACTCTACTATAAATTTTTAAATTTTAGAAAGCTATTATAGGTTACTGTTGGAGAAGAACAAAATTTAAAGTTGTTATTTCTTTTATTAACTTCCTAGATCTATTAGTTTAGCAAGTAAATTATATCAAACTCTTGGAGATGCTCTTATAGGAAGTGGAATATATAGTTATGACAGTTACTTACAATAAATTCATCATATCAACGTGTTCGCTTAAGATTATCTGCCGAATCTACCAGTCATTCACTAGTATTTGTCTTTCTAGTTGTAACACCCCAAAAGAGAAAAGACTACAACCTTCTTAAGTATTACCACATTATACTTCAACAAAAACATAATAACAAAGAACGTTGAACATCAGTGACCATATAGATTCAATGATAAAGGGAGACTTTATTGATTCTAACTAACATAACAAGCTACCATAAGCTCCAACATAAGCCATCTCTATTATTACAGAAGAAAAGTTTATTTGTGGTATAAGCCTAGCTTTTTCTCTCCTCCCCTTCTTCTCCTCCCCTTCTTCTCTTTCTCCGGTTATTTTCTCCCGAGCACAAGTGAGAGGAGCAGCGGCTCTAGATTTGTGGGGGCCAGACTCTAATTTAGATAGAGGAAGGATTTCAACTCAAACCAAGAAAATAAAAATCTGGATTTATTATTGTAGCATGTGGTTATTGTACCACTTTTCGCCAGTGCCTTGAGCACCTTTGTCATCCAAATTCTAGACATGTTCTCTCAAAAAAAAATCCAAATTCTAGACAAAACATGTGGGTAGTCAAACAGATTCGGTACACGCCCATAGCCTCTTTAAAACACATTTATTCCCTAAGTATTCATGGGTGTTACACTAGTGCAATTATTTGGTGTTCTAAATAAATATATTTACTCTTAAGTACAAAAAAATGATAATCACCATTAAACTTTGAAAGTAAGAAAAATCAGAAGTACCAAACAGTAAAGCACGCCCTATGATGCGCTAGGGTATAGCAAACCAGTGAAGCAATAGCAGCATTGACGTAAACAACGGAAGTGCATAAGCAGATTCAGACTGACAACCCAAACAAATAAAGGGAATATGATATGATCATTGTAGTGCATTGACGTAAAGACGAAAGTGCATAAGCAGATTCAAACATAAAATCAAAAGGTACAATGGCATGATATGATCATTGTAGTTTGATTGTTTGATCCTCGTTTACTCAGCAGCCTTCTGGCTAGACAACTCACTGTGTCAGATGAAATGAAAAACACAACAAAACTATCTGTGTACAAAAAAGAATGTAACCCAAGACTGAAAACATATTCATAAAATCAAGTATACATCTAATGTCAATAAAGGCAAAAAGAATATCCAGGCCCTTGATAAAAAATCACACATTAAAACATCACTCATTTTGATGAAAAAAAACCATGTAATTGAGCGATTCCTTTTTGCAGGGCATGAACAATCTGGAAGCTCCAAGTGGCTTGCTCTGAGCAGATTCTTTGGAATGGGGTTATGAGCAACATAGCTAGAGTGACTGGCGCACACAACATCCACTGTGTCAGACAATACTTGGAACATCTCCAGCCCAGCTACAAACAGCTCGTGGCCACCGTGTCCTAATGCAGTCCACCAATGGTGCATGCTGATTAGTCTGAACTGGGGGAGCTAGAGAAAGAATACTATCATCCTTGCTGCTGCTGCTGGTTGATGCGCTTACAACATCAGCCAGATACTCATCTTGAGTCCACCTTGGAGGGACAGTGACATTTAGTTTGCATAACCTGGGTCTCTGTATAGGGCATGAGCCACCTGCACTTGCATTCCCATTCAGCACAGACTTGGCAATTCCATTGAAGTGGAAGATGGTGAATTGCTTCTTGCCCATAAGGCCAGTTGGATCCTTCATGCCTCCAGCCCTTTTATCCAATTGTAGCAATGCCTGCCAGAATTCACTCCATACTATAATGCCAGCATTACATAGGTCCTCAAGTTTATCCGAAGGAAAATTTATGTCAGTTTCCCGGAGGACTTGTTGGAAGCCCTCAACGCTGATAAAGCCTCCACCTCCACTTTGATCTTGGGCATCAAAAGCCCTCCTTATTTTCGATTCGCGCTCTTCCAGCTCATTCTCCTCTTGAACATTGGGGTTTAGGGCGAAAAGGACAGTGTAGTGACTTTCACTTCCCACAACCCATATCGGCCACTTTGGGCACTTCAAGTACTGACCAACCTTGCAGAGATTTAGTGATTCCAGGAGGGTAAGAAAACCAACTTCAACATTGTTTGGTATGCCCTTCAAGGACATGCCACCACCAAGGTCCATCTTGCCATCAAATACATTTGGAACAGCCTCTCCACAGAGTAATAAATTTACAATTTCCTGAAAAGAAAATTAAGTCGCTGTATCTTATTTGGCCAGAATTGTATTAATAATGATGAACAATGTGCAAAATAAATAGAGAATAAAATGTTACTATATTTTAATAAACATAGTACTGGCAAATAATATCTTATATCTGTTATGACATTTAATATTCACATATCCAAGAGAGGCCACATTATTAACTGCCATGACATGTCTGTCACATCTGCTAAAGAAAATACTCCATCTCAAAATACAAGGTGCAATTTGACTTGATGCGGTATTCAAGGTCACACTTTGACCACTGATTTCTCTTTCACATATATAATTTGTGGTAACAAAAGTTTGGTTGCTATAAAATATTTCTATACAAATCCAATGTAATCACTATTGTAGCATAAACTTTCCATAGAATTAGACTAATCACTATTGTAGCAGAAACTTTCCATAGAATTAGACTAATTGTTGGTCAAAGATAACAAAGTTTGAATTTTGAAATATGTGCAGCCTAATGTTTTGGGACAACCGAGTATGTTTATGACAATGATATCTATACCTGTGAAGCATGGCCAAATGGAGCAGTGACCAATGGCTGGCTCGGATCATCCCTGTCTGCTTGGATATCTTCCTGTACTTAGAGGACAGTTATACATGGTCAGAAAATGAAGATAGTGTTGACATTGTTCAACAAACAGGTTGATGGGCACTTAACAAATGAAAACTTATTTTTCCCTACAACTTAAGGTTGAAAAACTTTGTTTTAGACTAGAACATAAGATTGGGTCAAGAGGGGACAACCCTCATGAAAGCAAGTTGAGAACTTTAGTACTGATAAACACATACCAATCCTCGTGAAAGCAAGGCAGAGATAAGAAATAGCATGGCTCCAAGTCGACTTTCAAACAAAGGAATGTTAGCCAAAAGGGTAATGAATGCATCCTTCCTTGAAGTAAATGTACTTGTTCTAAGAACTTTCTGCAGATCCATTGCTGATTCGACAGAAAGATCTTCCAAAACAGCATCGATTTTCTGCAATAAGTTTCATAAGAGCATTAGCCACATCCAAATATATCAAAGATTATAATCAAATCATCACCACCACATCCACTTACTCCACGATTGGCACGTGCAACAGATGCTACAACAGCTCTTTTCCCAGTTCCACATAAAAAAAGAATCTCCACCATAGCATGAACCAATGCTCTACAAAGAACATCATCAGTGACAGTTATTTAGCTTAAAGAAAAATATCAAGTGTGCATTGACGTATATCCTAGTGTATAGTGTTAGTGTATAACACAAAACAGATATCGAATCATTTGGTCCCTCCAACAAATACATGTATAGGTTTCTTTAGAGTAATAATTCAAAAATTGTGTGCATTCATTGAATCCAAAATGCCAATATTTCAGCATTCCATAAGAATAGTGGCTCGTACAAAACACTGAACAGATAAATAATGACATTAAAATTCTGAAATCAGCACCATTTGTAAGGAACGAGAAACCACCTTGTCTTTCTATCATCAGTCAGGGATGAAAAATCATCCCCTGCAGCAAAAGAACTCTGATAAAAGCGTCTTTGTCCCAGAGTATATAGCGGGTTACTGAACTCTGGATTACTCAAGTCATCAGGAAAAAACAGAAGATATTTAAGGACATAAGCCTGCAAAACCAATTATAAGCTACCATCAGAAATGTTAAGCTTGCAGAGAACAAAAGGAATTTAGCAACAGGCAATGAAGTAGAAAGTCAGATTATTGAAAGACCAATAAACTTTAAAATCAGATGGGGACTTCATGCATACAAAAGGGTATATACTTGATAAGCTATCTTAGTTTTTTTAAAAAAAAAAATGATGCAACAATTGGATCTAAAAGGGTATATACTTGATAACCTTATCTCCTCAAAGCATGTCTTTCTGGACTTCAGATTATATATAAAAAAAGGATTTCTTTCATCAGGATGGCTCTAAATGATACTACGAAGTTGAAAGAGAAACATTATACCAATGTGAACATTCTTTAAGGTAGTTAAGTCAAAAGATTTTGGTGTTGCAGCTTCCACTTGGCAGGAGGGGAATATTAGCAGTTACCATTTTATCAATTTATTAAATGATATCTAGAATACATAAAAGCAACATATTTTTTCATTAAATTAAAATTTTTAATCCATAGCACTGATAACAAAATGTCAGAAACTAGAAACAGAACATTAGAAGTTCACATTTTAGGGCACAATGAAATTTTGAGCAGAAGATCAGGGAATGGGAAGCTTTCTGCCCCCAGTATATGCCACAAGCTACATTCAAGTAGTTTGAACTAGATAGAAAAAGTGTAAGATGCACCAATGGTCCTTAAACTTGTACCTACTCCCTGAAAGCTTACAAAATGAAGATTTAGGTACCTTAACTTGTTAAGTGTGATACTTGAGCTTCAGATCTCCTTAATTAGCAAGTACATACATGTTATTGCTGATTTAGCAGTTCTTGAGGCAGGCTACAGTAGGCAAGCATTTGAACCTCAAGTCGCACACTTAATAAGTTAAGAACCAAGATCTCCATATTAAAAATTTAGGGACCTAGATAGCACCGCTAAAAAGTTTAGGGGCCTAGATAGCACCGGTTAACAATTTCATGAGCCACTGGTGAATTTGACCCTTAAGAAAATGGAGGCCTTAGGATGGGATAAGACACCTACACATGTCCAGGAAATCTTTGATCAGTTGCCCTTCATGACAAGAATTATCAGATTAAACTTTTTATTTTATTTTTTTCTATTGTCATTTGGAGAATTCACACGATCCGAAACAAAATGGCAATAGTAAAATGTTTTCTGGGGTCATCCAATGAGGTATTTTATTTCTTTGCTTTATTGCAGAAATATCGCAAATTAATGAAGGGGGGGGGAGATGTAAGTTCTTGGAAAACATGGTCGACAAGGTGAAAGAGTGACTACAGAATTTCTAGCAGCAAACTGAGAATAGATTGAAGGGATCATCTAAAAAGATTTTCTGTGTGGAGAGTGAAACATTCTGTGGTCTGATTCATGTGTTTGCTTTGCTCTCTTATTTGGAACCAAAGGCCTTGAAGCACAAGGAAGGAGGGCACTATCCTGATTCCTGAAGCCGGTGCAGTTGCAGAAAGGAGCATCATTAATTTTTCCTTTTTAGCTTAGTCTTCTCTGGGTCCTGTGGACCTGTTACCTTTTTAGCTGCTAAGGTTGTTTGCTCGCTTTTAGCAAGTCAGGGGGGCTTCTATCTTTTTTTTCTCAAAAACGCAGGAGAGCTGCGCTTCATTATATTAAGAAGAAATAAAGGGCCTAGAGCCCTACAACACACACCAAACACAAACCCCACACTTCAGGGTGTTTTTGTGTTTTCTCTGTTTTGGCCGGTGCTATGCACAGCGCTTTCAGGTTTCTATGCTTTTGTTGTAAGCTGGTATCCCCAGCCACTCTGTAAGCAGGGCTTACCTCCGTCAAAAAAAAATGAATGTCACATACCTGCACGGTTGCTAAGACACCACAAGGACCTCCTTCATGTTGTACAAGCCCCATAGTAGTTTCTGGGTCGGAGCTAAACCTGCAGTTTTTTTAAACAACAGTAAGGCAAAGAGGAATATGTGTCCTTCAGTTCTGTAGTGAAAAGCATAATATGTTTGGCACTGTTTTTATATCCAAGCAACTTTGTGCACATGCAACAAAAAGTGCAAGAGTGTAAATGTTGGTACTTGGTACTTGGCCTTGTGCTTGTCAATCCGAAGAAGTTTCTAGTAAATGACTAGAGCAAGCCACAGACCACGATGACAAATAAATTAATTATAGCACCTTCTTGTGTTCCCTAAGCAGGGATCATGGCATGAGTCTACATTTGATCTATCATTAGCACCAAGCGCCACTTTACAAAAACACTCGTAACATCTGTATTATAAGTTCATTACACAACAAAATATACACATCAAACAGTTTCTTTGGTCTGTGAAGACAATCCATGGTAGGCCGCTAGCCATCCATGTTTTTAAATGTTACCAAACAACATTCAAGATGCTTCGGTTAACTTCCTTATATCTTGCTCTCACCAGGCTCCAGAACCATAATCCTAGATATACAAACTTACTCTATCAAAAGGTGTTGTTGACTTAGAACCTAAAATTGGTGTACCCACCTTCATTATTAATATAAAACAGCTCTTTACTCGATATACCTTGGATAAATATCAAAAAAAAATACAGAAAAATAGAAATGCTACTTTGAAAACCATAGTTATGGTCTTCAGAAACACTAACAGAGTCGCCTTGAACATCTCATGTTAGTTTAACCTTGCTAGCCCGAGAACCATGTTGGGAACTATCAAGCATGGCCTTGTGCTCCAAGATCATATTCAAAGGAATCTTAAACTAATAGCGGCCCATACATTGTAAGTAGCTAACTACATACTCAAAACGGGAAACATATTTCCAGATAAGGGAAGGAGGCTAACAAAAAATGGAACCATCCAATGTAATCACCTTTATTAACAGAACAAGAGATACTAGGCACATATTAAATGTGATGCAGAGAACAATAAAAAAAAGGCTAAGAAGTAAAATCAGTTTCTATTCGTGCAGACACCGTGTATTTGCAGTGATACAAGATAAAAAAAATAAAGTAATAGCAGCTCATACACTGAGTAAGTAGTCCGTTACATGCTATTAACAGGAACCAAAATTTGACCCCTTTTTTTACGGTACTAGCCTATATAAATATCAATGCAGTTAAGGGCAAAGCAGTAACGACATTACATTATTAGCCTGCACCCTGTGTTTGCAGGTATACTTAGTACTTACTATACATAATATGCGTGCCTCATACTTTAGCAATGCAGGGAGTGGTTATTGACATGCAACAGCTCTGTTCTCAACCTATTCTAACTCAAACAGTCTACACTATAAGATCTAGACTTTAGTGCAGTTCAGCATGCCTACATGCCAATGGTAGAACCAATAACGAATCTCAGATACACACACCCTTTAGCCATCGTCACAAAACTACACAGGAACAACTTCTGCCCATAGATAACCAGATTGTCACTCATCATCCTTTCACCACCAAGCACTTAACACCCAGCCCATTGGTTTTCGCAAGCAATATAGATGCTCAGTCCTCGTGAAGATTGTAACAGAGGTCTCAACACCCATCAGCATGCCCATCAGAAACACAAATGGCATGAACAAGCAAACTGCACTCTTGTGGCAGACCACAGACTGACTACATCTTCATCAGAACAGAAATGTAGTGATCAGAGTTGTGTCTTGTTACTTTATTAGCTCCAATAACTAGATGAAAGCTACAAATGTCCTCCACCAAAATCCTTATCTACAAGCAAACCAAGGCATAGCTTACACGCACAAGGATCGGAAGAGACAATAGCGAGTAAAAGAACCTCACCTTATGCCCTGATTACTCCACTGCGCCAAGACCGCCTTTGAAACCCCTCCGCCAAACACCATTGCCCACAGATTCTCAGCAACATCTGGAGGCAACTCCTCCCCTTTCTCTTCCTCCTCCTCCTCCACCACCACCACCTCCTTGGCTTCCTCCATAGATACGCCAGCTTGTTCCGGCTCCTCCTCCTGCGCTTTGGTGGCCTCCGGGGCGGGGGTGGGGGAGGGGACTGGCTCCACCACCACCGGCTGCGGAGAAGACCGCGCCAGCGAGACGGCGGCCGGTGAAGCGGCGGCGCGGAGGCGCTTCTCGGCGGCGGCGGCCATGAGCTCACGCTGCTTCCGGCGCGCCTCCGCCTCGGGCGACTCCGCAGCGGGGGGCGGGGGCTTGCTGCGCTTGGGCTCGGGCTGCGCCGGCGGGGAGCCCTGGAGGCTCATGCGGAGTGCCATCTGGAGCTCCTCGTCCTCCTCCCGATCCCCCATTGGAGCAGCTCCCGCCGAGACCTAGCCGGATCGATCCGGCCCCCAAACCCTAGGGCGGGCCGGGGGTTTGGCGCCTGCGCCTCGGGCCCCGTCAGAGGCCCCGAGCTGGGAACAGGGTAGGGATGCGACAAGAGAATGGAATCTGGGCGCGGGGCATCGGGATCCGGGAAGTGGCAGCGGCTGACGCGGCCAGAGTGGCGGCGTATTTGTAGAGGCGGGGTCGTCTCGTCGCGGCGGCGAGGCGACGGGACGGGACGGGGTGGTGTCAGAGATGCCTTGGGCCCAAGGACTCGGCTCCTCCGGGGACTGCGCTCCAACTCCCCAGCCAAGCTCTGCTCGTACGCGTGAGTACCCGCCTGCCTGCTCCAGTCGTCGCCCGGGTATCGACGATGACGTGTGGGGACGGGTTATATAGCCCATGGGATTCTGTTTCAAGGTACTCCAGTAACGGTGATCGGTGTTAGCTTCGGAGTTTGGGCCGGGCAGAATGTGCGAAAATTCTTTTTGAGCTTACGCGTGTGAACGGAGTAGTAAGGTTTTGTTTAGGGCTTGTTTAGTTCCAAAAAATTTTGCAAAATTTTTCAAATTCCTCGTCACATCAAATCTTTAGACACATGCATGAAGTACTAAATATAGACAAAAATAAAAACTAATTGCACAATTTGGTCGAAATTGACGAGATAAATCTTTTGAGCCTAGTTAGTGCATGATTAGACAATATTTGTCAAATAGAAACGAAAGAGCTACAGTGTCCATTTTGCAAAATATTTTGAAACTAGGCCTTGTTTAGGCCTTGCCAAAAATTTTTGTAAAATAGGAATAGTAACACTTTCGTTTGTATTTAACAAATATTGTTCAATTATAAACTAACGAGGCTCAAAAGATTCGTCTCGTCAATTCCGATCAAACTGTGTAATTAGTTTTAATTTTCATCTATATTTAATACTCCATGCATACGTCTAAAGATTCGATGTGACGGGGAATCTGAAAAATTTTGCAAAATTTTCAGGAAGTAAACAAGGCCTTAGTTCCAAAAAATTTTGCAAAATAGTAATAGTAGCACTTTCGTTTGTATTTGGCAAATATTGTCCAAATATAGACTAACTAGGCTCAAAAGATTTGTCACGTCAATTCCGATCAAACTGTGTAATTAGTTTTAATTTTCATCTATATTTAATACTCCATGCATACGTCTAAAGATTCAATGTGACGGGAAATCTGAAAAATTTTGTAAAATTTTTCAGGAACTAAACAAGGCCTTAGATGAAAGTTTTTGGATTTCGCTAACTAGGACTCGCGATTTGCAGACAAACTGTATAATTAGTTTTTGTTTTATTATATTTAATACTCTATGCATGTGCCGTAAGATTCGATGTGACGGGGAATCTTGAAAAGTTTTGGGTTTGGTGGTGAACTAAACAAGGCCTTAGCCAACTAAACTATTTTTAGTTACTTTTGGATGACTAGTGGAACTAAATTATTTTAGCTCCTTTTTAGTCGGTATATTTAGAAGTTTAGCTACCAAAGTGACTAAGGCCTTGTTTAAGGTGTGTTTGGTACTGCTCCGCTCCAGTTTTTCCAGCTCTGCGTTGCCAAATACGTCTAGCTCCACGAACCCCGCTCTGTAAAAAAGGTGGAGCTAGAAGCCAGCTCTATGTTTTTCCTGGAGTACCTCAACGGGTACTTCAGTTTGTAGAGTTTGGTACTCCCACGTAGAGTTGTGAGGTAATTACCCATCTTGCCACTCATTAATCACGGATTAATTCTCGTAAACGCTTTCCCTCTCGATATCGTGACCTCATTTCTTCTTGTGCATGCCGCCCTCGTCTCTTCACCTGTGCGCCGCCCCTATTAATTATTTATATTTTAATTATGATCTCTATTAATATTCTATCATTTGATTTCTATTTGGTCATAAAATATCAAAAGCAATTTCGATCATGGTATAATGGACCATTTGCATGGAAATAATCCATTTCTGAAGCTAGAGCAGAGCTGTGTGCCAAACAGTACCTCCTACTCCATAAACTTCACGGTGGAGCTGCTCCATGGTGGACTTCGTGGAGCAGAGCTGTAAAATTTGGAGCGGAGCAGTCCCAAACACCCACTTTTCCCAAAAAGTTTTGCAAAAAATTCAGATTCTCCGTCTCATCAAATCTTGCGGAGCATGCATGGAGCTTAAATATAAATATAAATAATAACTAATTACACAATTTACATATAACTTACGAGACGAATCTTTTGAGCCTAGTTAGCCTATGATTAGACAATATTTATCAAATACAAACAAAGTGCTACAGTATCCATTTTGCAAAAAAAAAGAGAAACTAAACAAGGTCTAAAGTTTTGTTGGCTAAAATTTAGCAAGGGGACCAAACATGCCCAATAACTTCGGTTTGGCAAATTATTGCCTAGGTCAGCAAGGAGTACGATTATAGTGTTTAAATAAATTTTGTTTAAAAAATGTCACTGCAAATAAATGTATAGATTCCTCCTAAGTACTCTCTCCATACTTAGAAAAAAATGAAGTCGTTTGCTATAGATTGTATTAAGTGGTAGTTGAGATTACGTTGGTTGTGTTATTTGCTTGTTACTATTGATAGCTGTCGCCACTTAGATGTCTAGGAGCGAGTAGTGGAACTTTGTCGAAGCATTCAAATGAGGATTGTGACGTGCTTCAGAAGTGATGTGTGAAAGGCTCTTGTTCTCATTCTCGCCGAAGTAAGCAAATAGAAGCTTTAGTAGAATAAAATTGTTGAAAGTCCTTTTTCTAATAGTGCTAGTTTAGAGATGGAGCCCTCAAGTGGAAGAGGCAATCTTACGGGTTGAGTCGAGAGAAGCGGTAATCCTAGGATTGAACTCAATATGGACATATGAAACCGGTTAAGTTAGGGGATATATCTTTGTGTCATGTCCTTTGTGTTGTATTGAACATTCTACTCCTATGCATTATTTTATGTTGTTCATTTCTTAGGGTTTGTCATCCTAAGAAGCAAACCAAGCTAGTTTATCAATTCTAATGACATAGCTTAGTCCATATATCTGAGACCAAAATTGACTAGGTTGTTCATCACACTAGGTTTCCATAACACTAGATAGTGTAGATTTATTAGGGCCTCTTTTATCTAGTAGTGTTTGTGCTGCAAGAAATTTTTATTAGGCTACTCACCCACTTAACCATTCGTAGATCCTTTCAACCATGATGGCTATAGTAACTGCCACCATGACGTCTACATCGTAGTCAACTGCTCCCTTCACTACCACGCCACTGTTATTGCCTCTGCCACTAGATCAAGAGCTTGAGGCTGCAATTGGGGTGCTAGACCGGTCTCCAACAATCTCTAGGTCCTACTCATCAATCATCATCAAGTCCACTGAATAACAAAACGCAAACACCAAAGCCACAGTCAATGAGGACAATGACATAGTAGGTCATCGTGCATGGTGTAGAGAGCAAGCATGTCAATCAACAGTCATAGTGTGGACCTGCTCAGCTTCAGTATAGATTTGGCCGACAAACCATGCACCCGCTCAGGTCCTAAGTAGTCAGTGAAGTGATGAGGGCAGCCCCACGTGCTGCTAAAAAGGAAGGGCAACCTCGCGACACCGATGAAGGGAGGACTCGTTGCATGCCATTGCCAAAGGGAGAGTACACGACGCCGCACACCGATACCAAAGGAGAAGCCCCCCTCATGTGCATTATCGAATCCTATGTGGATGGAGTCGACGTCGCTAGATCTGCATTGGTTTGGCGAGAGAAAGGGGGAGAGGGGGAGAGAGAGGAGTTACAATTAGTGATGAAAGAGATGGAGAGGCTTATAGTGAGACTTATTAAGTTTTGGTGGTGGGCGAGACTTAAAGGCTATTGAACTAGTTGTGGGTTTGGCCTTATTAATAGAGACAAACCTTTTAGTAGGTCTGTCTTTAAAAAATATGCTATATTTTTGTAAATGAACTAGACTCGTCTCTATTAATCAATCTATATCTCTTATATAGATAAACCCCACTAGCTAATTTTCTTGACATGCAAAGCATCCACATCATCATCCACTAGAGCATCCCACTAATTATTTATCTTGCCACGCAAAGCGTCCATATCAATACCCACTAAATCATCCCACTAATATATTACCCCACCATGCAAAGTGTTCACATCATTATCCACTAATAAATCGAACTAACACATATCATTTATCTTGTGTCTATGTTATTCACATTAGCAAACCACATCATTTTCTAACATATATTTAGTTGTCCATGCTAAAATACATTAGTGAATAATTTTTAGTATTTTAGCATGGACAAAGATAGTATAATTTTGCCGGTAATTCCCGCAGCAAAGCGCGGAGCATTCTCCTAGTTTATAGAGATGAGATCGCCTCCTAAAATAGACCATTTGCCTTTGAAATTAACTATGTATTTTTGGACACACAAAAATTTTTAGTCCATCTCAGAAATAAAATGCACTATCTTCTAAAATCATTATTTAGCAGTACTAGCACAAGTGTGTGCCCGTCTTTTTCATCTAAATAGGAATTAATTTTTTCAACTTTTTTAAGGCATACTAATCTTAGTGGGGGCTTATTTTCATGTCCTAGTTTTCAAGATTTTCATGTATTGCAAAATAGTGTAGACTAGTTTCATCCCTTTGAAATTATGATCATCTCTCTCTTTGTTTACATTATCACTGATTTTATTAAGTTAGTAGCTTACCTAATGCCTATGAAACTCTCATAGAACTGGGCTAAATGCACATGCTCAGATGCATAATTAGTGGTGATCCACGGATCTTGATTAGATTGTCCAAAGAGCACGCAGTAACTAGGACCATCGCTTCTGGCCTTTTACACCTCTGAGCGAAGAGTGCAATGTGCATGCTAGATTGCTAGTTGCTAGAGTACCGCAACAAGGTTGGGATCAGACAAGAAAGCCTCGTCTTACTAGTCCATCATGTTGTTTAGCACTTAAAAGAATTTTAAGAGTCTATCTATAACTTTCCTTATTTATATAAAAAAACCCACCAACAACTCCTTTAATTAGAACTCTAAATATTGTCATTCTCTATTTTAAATTTTTCGGTGGCCAAAGATGAAGAAGATTTTGACTCTCTAGAGTGCCCATAAGATATAAAAAAAATATTAGAGGGTAAAAGACATAGAGACCGACTTTTGTTCAAATGGCTTTCGAGATTTTCCAGAGAGTTTAATAAAGACTTATAGATATGCTCTAAGGACCTATTTGGTTACTGCCTTAGTAGACAAATGACGGGCATATAACAAATCTTGATCACACCATAGTTTTTAGGACCGGACCGGAAATCGAACCGGCGAGGCCGTCGATTCAATGGTTGAATGGTCCAACCGTTAGGAACCGGTTGAACCGCCGGTTCGATTGTTTTGAACCGGACAAATCGAACCGGCCACAAAATAATTGAACCGGTATATATATATATATATATATATATATATATACACATATATATATATACATATATATATATATACATCCTAGGTGTAGAATACTATTCTACATCAAACTGTTATACTGAGCAGAATTCAGTATCATTGAGTATTCGTGTTTCGGTATTGTTCAATATTTCGTGGTCCTGGGTGTAGTGTTGGATGATACTGAACGATGTTCAGTACTACTTAATATTTTTTCAGGTTAGTTTTGACTTGCGGTGTAGAATAATATTCTACACCTAGGGTATAGAATAGCGCTACCATATGCAAATGCAACGACATGTTCTTAACATATTATAAACAGAAAGTGAAGTAGTGAAGAATATCAATATTGATAACATAGCTTTCAGCTTAACACATAGTTTATAATTTCATATTCATAGTTCATAAAAACAGTCACGGGCTCATGGCTAGCAAGGCAGCAACACAACCTCACAGGTTCTTTAATACAAAAAATAACAACATGCATGATGCCGTGATAAACTGGTAACAAAGTTCCAAACAAGTTCATGCTAAAAAGACAATCACGAACACAAACAACAGACATTTCCCTCCCCAAGCTGCCCAGCGCCAAAAGAAGTCCTAAAGATGCAATTTCCATGAATACCTCTGAGTAGACCATGTCGTTCTGAACATCCAGAGGAGTAACTTTGGAAAAACTCAAAACATCACCGGTTCGCATGAAACCGCCCGGTTCACTGGTTTGACCGAAAAACCGGCCGGTTCAACCGGTTTTCACCGGTTCGATTGCATTCCGATCCTTTAAGGTGAACCGGACCGGTGAAGGCTCCGGTTCGGTATTTTACCGGTCGAACTGCCGGTCCGGTCCGGTTCAAATAACTGATCACACTCATGGAAAATATAGCCCGCTATTTTTGCCGCTATAGCCCGAAATAGCTTGAAAAAAATTGTGCTGCTATTTGCCGTTAAAGTACGCTAATTACGGTTTATAAAACGTTAAACACTTTGGCCTTAGTTCGCTATTTAAAACATGGATTGGAATATATACATATATATATTCACACTGCATTCATATACATCTATTAATATTGAAATATATACATATATATAGAAATTAATATATATATATATATATATATATATATATATATATATATATATATATATATATATATATATATATATATAGCTTGAAAAAAATTATGCCGCTACTTGCCGCTAAAGTACACTAATTATGGTTTATAAAACGCTAAATATCTTGACCTTAGCTTGCTATTTAAAATATAGATCACACTAGACACTCAAGATCAATACGTAAATTGCGGCTATGTAAGTAACCAAACAAACTATAACGTTAGCCATCCTTCGCTAGAAGCAAGAATTACGAGAAAGAAGACAAATAAGATAGAAAAAGATAGAATAAAGACACGAAGTTAAAAACAAAAGGTGGACACATGGCCAACAAACTAGCATCGTGGGAAAAAAACTAGAAAGAGCCATAACCAAAGCAATAGCAAAAGCATAGATGAAATTCGATTATCTCTTTGTTTTTAGAAATAGGAAGATATTTGTATTTCAACTATTTTCTCAGGCATTAAGTTTATGATGCGAAAATTAAGTCGACTTAAGTATATAATATATAAATGGAGTAATTGGAAAGTTTCACCACCTCTACTCCTTTGTCAAGGGCTGACATAGTGCAAATGCACCCAAAAATATAAAAACAGTGAGTTTAATTAAAGTTCCATCTATATGTATCTTTTATAAGACATAGAGCTTATTCATTGGTTTGAAAAATATTATTTAGGGGCTGGTTGGTACAGCTCACAACAGCTTCATGAACTGTTGTGATCTGTTTTTTTGCCAAACACTTATTTCCAAAACAGCTTCATGGGTGAAGTTGTTTTTCTCTCCTCTTACAAAGATATAAGTTGAATGAACCTTGGAAAAAAGTAGCTTATTGCAGCTTCTCTCTCATTTCTCTCTCTCAACTATGCATGAAGTAGTTGGTGAAGCTATTTTGCCAAACACTTTTTCCAAAACAGCTCAGCTTCATCTAGAAAGTCACTCATGAAGCTATTTTCTAAAAAAAACAGCTTTACTAGTGAAGTTGAGCTGTGCTAAACAAGCTCTTACTAATTTATTAACGTGAAAGAAAAACACTGCGAACCATATATGCCTCCCTGCTCTAGCTTCGTAGTAGTTCAATAAGCAGCCGTTCACTGGTTAAACGCAATAGCGTTTCGCGAACAAATCCGGTGATCCGTGAGAAATCCGCTGTGGCCAGTGGGTTAGACAGCCTGACACCTCCCAAGTAGCTGTGCCAACCCAAACACCCACTTCTCCTCGCTCGGGAAGCACCGATCCCACATCGGCACATCCCCGCTCCGATCCACGCAGATTCATCAAGACCATTTCTCTTGTCTTCATCAAACACACACACAGACGCACGCACGCGCTCTCTCTCCTTCCCTTCTTTCTCCTCCCTCCCGCCCCAGATCCGCGCCCGCCCCGGCGCCCGAAGGCCATGGCGAGCGACAGCGACGTCGACGAGGACGAGCTCCTCCAGATGGCGCTGCAGGAGCAGGCGGCGCGGGACCTGAGCCACCAGCGCCCGCCCGCCGCCAACAAGCCCGTCGTCAACCTCGTCCGCCCACCCGCCCCCAACGCCCGCGGCGGCAAGGGCGCCGCGGCGAAGGCGCGCCAGCCCAGCCGCGGCGGCGACGAGGACGACGACTCGGAGGTCGAGCTGCTCTCCATCTCCTCCGGCGACGAGGACGACAACCCCCGCGCCCGTGGCCCGCCGCCGCCCCGCGGGGGCGGGGGCGGGCGCGCCGGGGCGCGGAGGGCCGCGTCACGGGACGACGGGGACTTCGACGACGAGGAGCCCAGGAGCTGGAAGCGCGTCGACGAGGCTGAGGTATGGCCGCTGTGAGAGATCACCGAGATCTCGATCTCGGGCTGCGGTGGTTGCCGTGCTAGCTTAGGCCCCTTCTCGAGATAGCGCCGGTGGATGATCATGCCAATGCTTAGCAGGCTGGGATTGTCCTTCATCACCGGAATTTAGCTTGTTATGTGATCGTGTGCAGCATTTCATGGTACTGTGGTTAGCTATTGCGAATTGTGATACCTTGTGTGCCTGGTGAGTTGGTTCAGTTGTGGCACTGCTGAGTAGTCCTGCCTGTTTGGCATGGGGGAACTTATACCGATAGATGAATGTTAGAAACTGGCTACCGGCATGGACAAATGCTGTCGTGGTGTAATCACACGAGTCTATACCAATGTGACATTAGGATGTTGACAATTAACTAATTAATGGAGCTATAACCAGTGTTTTAAGTTGCTATGGCTGTGCTTCGTACAATTCTTACTTCACCACACCAGTTGCCTACCTGCAGCTATGATGTTGTGCATTACTGTTTAATTTAGGTTTACAGATTTCTGAACAAGGGAATAAATCACACCTTGTTTTTTTCTAACTAAATATTCCAATAACTAATATAATGATATACAATGGTCCATTGGGATCTCTCTCCCACATATTCTCCTTACTTCTCTGCATTCTTGTTTGTCGTGTTTCCAACTTCTCAATTTTTTCATCAACTTTGCATATTTTGTTAGTATTATGATATGATATTCATATCAGCATTGACCAGATAATGGTTTCCAAATACTTGGAAAATGATATGTTATTTAGCCTGATATCTTGCACCTTTGCATTTTCATACTAATGCTAAAAATGCCTAGTGACTGCCTTCCTTTGCTCCACTCAAGCTTGCTCGCAGGGTTCGAGAAATGCGAGAAGCAAAGGTGGCTCCCAACATTCAAGAACTTGATCAGAAAGCAGCAGCAGCAGCTGCTGCTGCTCGAAAGGCCCTCACGACTGTACAGACTTTACCAAAAGGAGTTGAGGTTTTGGATCCATTGGGGCTTGGGTAACTATCTATATCATCAAGCTTTTGATCAGTACATGCATTATTTACCATTTAAGGAACATTTTGTAAAGAAAATACACTCCTTGTCTAGTTATCGTGCACTATTCTCACCTGTTGGTCCATCATTTAGCATAAGTTGCATTTTTTCCTTCCATTTTATTAGTTCCCCTTTTCCCTCTATGGGAGATCCCTCACTACTCAAGTTCTTCAGCATCATGCTGTATATTGGTCTAGCATCTTTGTCTCATTGCTTATTATTTTTGTGATTGTGGCTGTGTATCCATGTTTGGCAGTGGTCCAGTTTTTCTGCTTTTGGATTTTGCTTCTCTTTGGGTGGGAGATGCTAGCTTCTTATTGGATTGCACTCCAAACTATTTTGTGGGAGAAGCCCAGTAGGTTGGTGGGTGGGCAATGGGGGGAAAGCTAGAAGGAAAAACTCTTGGCTTCTTTCTTGGTGGCAGCCTCAGGTTCTCTAAAAACCAATAGGAGAAGCCAGCTGTTTGGCCTCTCTTTAGCTTTTAGCAAGAGAAACCGAAGCTAGAAGTGCGGTGAAAAAGATTGTACATACCACTTAAAAGCTAATTTATTCCATGTACCTTTTAAAACATGCTGCTGAGCCTTATCAAAGAAATGAGCATATTCTTTTGTATGATATACTTGGACACAGAAAGTATGGATCTCGTTCAATTTGGCAGTGTTGCATCGTGTATTACCTTGTGCCCTAGAATAATATAATTAATTTCAATTAATAGAGCCAAGTTAAGGTTATCCTCATCTCATGCTTATTTCCCTTTCATCATTGGGTAATATTTATTATTACCTTACCAGTGTCATGGATAATAAATCCCTGCGATTGATCACTGATGCTTCAGTAAGTTCTCCAGTTTCAAGGGAGAAGTCTCAAGGTTTAGACCCCAGTATGCGAGGTAGGCCTGATGGTTTTACTGGAATTCTTATTGCATTTGATTCATGCTTATTAAGAGGTCTATTTTTGCACTTCTGCAGACAAAGTTATCTATTCGTCTCCAAATTTTGACCCCAAAGTTTTCCTTTCGTGGGTCCACAAAGACACAAGTGCTGCTGACTTAGAGGCTGGTGCTCTCACCTTGAAAACTGATCTCAAAGGGAGAACACAGCAGAAAAAACAGTTAGTCAAGGAGAACTTTGATTGTTTTGTCTCGTGCAAAACTACAATAGATGGTATTTATGTAATTATTAGATACACCCATATTGCAGACAAATGTTCATGATCCTGAAGTTTCTGGACAAATGTTTTGCATCTCCTTGTAATACACAGTTTTTTGCAGACATTGAGTCGAAATTGAGACAGATAGAGGAAGATCCTGAAGGTGCAGGTACTGCTCACTTGTATTCAGTGACACAAAAAATTAGTGGTGTGGCAAATCGTGCATTTGAGCCTCTATTTGAGAGGCAGGTATACAAACTGAGCTTTCTCTAGAACTATCGCTATTTCTTCAACATTCCTTCTTGAGTGCACTAAATTCTTAACTTCTGGTACAGGCCCAAGCTGAAAAGATCAGATCTGTTCAGGGAATGCTTCAAAGATTCCGGACACTCTTTAACCTACCAAGTGCAATCCGTGGGAACATTAGGAAAGGAGAATATGATCTTGCTGTCAGAGAGTACCAAAAAGCAAAGTCAATTGTTCTTCCTTCCCATGTATGGCAGCTTTCTATTTTGTTTATATTCATATTTTATCCAAATGAATGACCGTATGGTATGGTGTATCGTGCAGCTGGCAAGATATTGTGCATGCATTGTCCAGCTCATGCACTCAATGAAATTAGTGTGTTCCAGATTTGTGTTAAATTCTATATTGACCATTTTGTACACAATGATATGTATCTCGTCAAATAATTGTCTCCACCCTCAAATGTAAGTAACTGATAATCGCTGGGCATGGCTGATCCATGCAAAGCTCTTGGAAATGCTAGGTTTAATGATCTATTAACTCATGAATACTTAATCCTCTGAACTGTCTTATTTTTGTCTGGACCACTTGACCGTGCTATCTTTTTGCTGTAGAAAATTATGTCTGATTCCATGCTGAAGTATAGCATGTGCAAATTTCTCCACTGTGTTTTGTGGCCCCATCGCTCGTTGTTAGGCACTATATTGACACAACAATAGATCTAGCATTCAGTATGTTTATTATATGTTGTTATGTTGAACAACCTGCAGGTGGGGATACTAAAACGTGTACTTGAAGAGGTCGAAAAGGTGATGCAAGAATTCAGGGGCATGCTTTATAAGTCGATGGAGGATCCTCATCTTGACCTTGCTGAGGTTAGCGGAACATGGCTATAGTATCTGTCTTTAGAGACATTTAGATATTACCTACTTTTGTTGACAGCGAAAAATGGTTTAGCCTGCAAGTTTAGGTTTATGTAGCATTGAACATAACCAAATAGAAAAAGCACAATAGAGGACAGTTAGCATATGATTATAGGGCACTGCTTGTTTAAAATGGACTAGTTGATTTCCTAGTGCTTAACTCTATTTTAAGAATGAAGTTATCTGATGTCTTTGTTCTGTTTTCTAACTGATTTTGTTCTTTACCATTCAGCTTGAGAACATTGTTCGTCTACTGTTGGAGTTGGAACCTGAAACAGATCCAGTGTGGCATTATCTAAATATTCAGGTTGAATTTATATCTAAATACTTGTGCTGTAATCTAACTTAGCTTTTCAATTCTGTGACTTCAACTGTTTGTATTATCTTTTTACTTATATCACAATATCTCCTATCAGAATAGCAGGATTCATGGATTGTTTGAAAAGTGTACTCAAGATCATGAATCGAGAATGGAAGTTTTGCAAAATAAAATTCATGAAAAAGTGCTCTCTGATTCAAAGTGGAGGCAGCTGCAACAAGATTCAAATAAATCTGTGAGCATATTAGTTTCTGTAGTTCAGCATATCATATTTACATGCTATTTTGTCTTCCCTATGTTAATGAAGACCTTTTTGTTTAGCTGGAAGTTGATTCTGCCATTGGTGATTCTCCTCGAGCTGATCAGTTGTCAACAAACTTTATGGCTGAGGAAGCTGACAGTTTAAGGGCCACCTACATTCGTAGGCTAACTTCTGTACTTATCCAGCATGTTCCAGCTTTCTGGAGATTAGCTTTATCTGTTTTCAGTGGAAAATTTGCCAAGGTAAGAACCTTATCAGTTGCATTACAATTTACAAGAAAAATGTAAATAGTTGACAGTGCAACTGTATGGCTTGTGACACTAATATGTTTTCTCACAAAGCATGTAGCTCCGCTGAACCACAGAAACCTAGAAACTCTTCCACCCTTATGGTTGTGCAATAGTAAACTGAAATTAAAGGGTATTTCTGATAATACCGGTCTGAATAATGATGTGTACTTTACTCATCATGAAGAGGATGAGAATGATCCTTCTTATTTTTGTTTTGAAAAGAGAGATTTACATGTATTTGCTAATTATATATATTATTTATTTTCAGGCAGCTTCTGGTAATGTAGTTTCTGATTCTGACATGAATGCAAAGCCGGCTGCAAATAAGAACGATGACAAAAGTGGAGAAGTAAAGTACACAAACCACACTCTCGATGAAGTTGCTAGTATGGTTCGGGCTACTATATCGGCTTTTGACACTAAGGTGCAATTAGTGCGTTGTTTGGAATTTTAACATCAAACGTGATTGTTAGCAGTAAACATTTGATTGTATTAGTAATTAAACATGCTTTAACAACAACAGGTTCAGAGCACCTTCCGTGATTTTGAGGAATGCAACATTCTTTGTCCATACATGAGTGACACTATAAAAGAAATCGCTAAGGCCTGTCAGACTCTTGAAGGGAAGGATTCGTCTCCAACTGCCGGTATGGCCTCTTAATTAGAGTTTTTCCCAAATCTGCAAAATTCGTCTTGTATCCTGAATGTGTTAACAATTATGCCAGTAAAAATGTTGCGCACCCTTCATTTTGAAATGACAAAGCTTTACATTCTACGGCTTTGTTCATGGATGCGGGCAACAACTAAGAAGATATCAAAAGATGAGACTTGGGTTACTTTATCCACCCTTGAGAGAAACAAGTCTCCGTATGCAATTTCATGCATGCCTCTGGAGTTCCGTGACATAACAATTTCAGCAATGGACCGGATTGATACGTAAGACTGCTTTATTTCTATGTAGTATTGCATCTTTTTGCAGTTTCTTATGCTGCATTATTTCCAAAGCCTTGTGAAAGTTGTTTTGTTGCATTGTTACTTCGCAATTGGCCATGTTTTTTAATACCTACCCCCTCCATTCCAAATTATAGGACGTTTTTTGGCTTTTCTAGATTCATTGTTTTCACTCTGCACTTAGATATACACCATGTCTAGATACATAGTAAGAGCAATGTATCTAAAAAACCAACACGTCTTATAATTTGGGACGGAGGGAGTATTTGCTAATAGATAATTATTTCTTTTGTTGCACTTAAGCAGTATTCTTTCCTTTTTGGCAGTAAGTATATTTGTTACAGTGTCAGGATTCAGGAAGGAATTTATCATACTGTGTTGTATAATTTTCTTGCTACAGCAGTATAGCTTTAATTATTGTAGCGATCAAGCATAAGCTTTTGCCATTAATAACCTTTAGATTTCTGGATATCCTGTTGTACCTATGAATGAATCCTTTCATCTGAGTTTCAATTTTTGTGTCTGTCTTGTCACTTGCTCTGCAAAATCTGAAATTTATCTTGAGCACAACCTTCTAAAGTGATGACACATCAGTCTTCAAAATTTGGGAACAGCAAGTACTTTCCTGCCTTCTTTTTTGGTAGTGGTGAACAGGTCCCTAATCTGTGTTTGTTTATTTCAGTATGATTCTTAATCTGATGAGCGAGACTGCGAAGTCATATGACATTTCTCAACCACTTCAGGAAATTAATGAGTCTGTCAGACTTGCATTTTTGAATTCCTTTCTGGATTTTGCTGGTATGAATTTCTCTAAGAAGTAGCTAGAGGAATCTTTTTAGCATAATTCTCTGAAAATCTTTGTAATTGCCTCAGGTTATCTGGAGAGGTTTGTAGGCGAACTAACTGAGAACAGACCAAATAAAGAAAACAATTATGTCCAAAATGGATACATAAATGGTACTAGAGAAACACCTGCTAACACAGATGGAGATTTGCACAAGAAGCTGCTGGTTGTCTTGAGTAACATTGGATATTGTAAAGCTGAGCTTTCAGAAGAACTGTACACCAAATATAGACACATTTGGTCTCCAGTCAGGTACCTGATAGCATTCATGAAGTCTTCGCCCCTTCCTTACCTGTGTGGGAAAGCATGTACTCATTAGAGAAGCTGTTCTCAAGGTATCTAATCTTTTCAATGAAAATTTTGTCACAGGAATAATGATGAGCGAAGTTCTGACATGCGAGATCTGATGACTTCTTTCTCTGCACTTGAAGAGAAAGTCCTTGACCAATATACTTTTGCAAAGGTATGATACACAATTCATGACATAGTGTTCATTAATCACCGAATGCATGATTTAGCAAAATTGATTACATCATGTATATTATAACCCCAGTATCTTGCTTTCACATAGGTGAGGATCTGATACAGATTTAGTGTTCTCCATTCAGTCATTCCTCAAATAGTACAATAATTCTGAAAAACTTACTAAAGCACACAAAATAACTTAATGAACTGGGAGAACTAACAAACTTTGTTTCAGTGTAGCTTCATAATTGCACAGTTTGCCTGTAAATCACGAGATGAATCTTTTGAGCCTAGTTAGTCCATAATTGGACAATAATTACCAAATAAAAACGAAAGTGCTACAGTACCCAAAACCAAAAATTTTTGGGAACTAAACAAGCCATAATTACTTTACTTTTTGTAAGAGCACAGCAATTTTGTTGGGAGTTCCAGTTATTGTGATAAATACTGGAGCTATTTTGTTTGCTTTGATATATTGTTATTATACCATATTGTTTTGTGCCTTGGACAACTGCAAATAGCCGTTTGGAATAGTTGTCACAAGTCCATAGCACTTAATGAAGCACTAGGAAGTTCCACTGATCTTGTGAATGCTAGGGACAACTCTAAATCTGAAGTTTTATGAAATTTCATAGGCCCTACTTGATGCTGGGGAAATGTTTTCATGAATGTCAATATTTTTAACTTTTTTGGACATTATGGTGTTTACCTTTGCTTTACTCATCCTGATATTTTGTTGTTTGATTAGTCAAACTTGATCAGAAGTGCTGCACAAAGTTATCTTTTGGATTCTGGGATTTATTGGGGAGCAGCACCAATGGTAAAGGTATGCAGTATAAATTTAAAACATGAAATCCATTTATGTTGTGGCACTGTATGTGTTCCAAAAAAATTGAAACAATGAAAGGTAAGATGGATCTTGAATCTCCATGAGATTTAGTTCAGACTTTGTAGCATCTTGGTATTTACTGCAAGGGCAGTTACATCCAGAATATGTTGTGGATTACAACTGTCAACCGTGACTGGCGTTTGGGTACATTTTTTTTTTTTGGAAATAGATTGGCATCCTTGTGTTTGTTATACCAATGCCTCTTGTTGTCTTGTGAAACTACAATCTCATCAATGTTATTGCTTTCTCTTTGCAGGGCATTCGAGATGCAACTCTTGACTTACTGCACATCCTTGTAGCCGTACATGCAGAGGTTTCCATTAATTTATTTTCTTATTTTGAATATTTATTAAACCTTGTCATGACATCATTGTCTTTCCTAAAATGCTTGAAATTGGCATAAGAACAAACACTTTTACTGGAATTTTGGTGTGATCTTGGGCCACAGGTTCTATGCCAATACTGTTGTATTCATATCAAAGTTATTAAATCGGCTAATCGCCCTGGTACCAGTAAGGACGATTAATCAACAATAAGGATGATTAATCAACCTCTTATCGGTCTGGTCGTCCACATAATCGTCCTGTATATAGGACTATATACCATATATGTATGGTATATATACCATATACTATATACTTATATAGTAGACATCGGGCACCAAGACTATATTTCTGGTTAGTTGGTTACTTACCTGTGAGATTTGACTCCATCAAGACTGGGAGTGAGGAGTGAGGACTCAGGAGGTGAGAGAAAGAGTGGGGGAGAGGTATATAAGAGAAACCCTAATGGGCCTGGTCCAAACGAATATAGCCCAGTAAGCTGAAGCAGCCCATCTGCCTATTTGGTGCTGATTGGTCAAGATGCCTAATTGGACGATTTATCGCGAGTAATCGACGACGATCAGGTTTCTGATCGCTCTAATCGAATCGGAGGGCCTAATCGAGTTCTAGGTACCTATAAGGACGATTAATCGGATGATCAGATAACATTGATTCATATTTACCTCAGCAAAAAGCCCCAATGCTAAGTTAAGTAGCAGAAATTTAGTATTTTTGTGGCAACAACTAGCAGTCTAGCACAAGTCAGTATGGCACCTAGTACTGGGTACAGTATTTGTCCATCTGGTTGGTGACAAACAAATTTTACTCTTAGGATGGTTGTCTGGAAAGATCTGTTATTTATGTGCTTTTCACCTTCTAATATATGAAATATTGTGCATAATAAGAAAAAAAAATACTAGCATTCTTTCAAGGTTTGTTTGAGTTATTCATTACTTAGATAAAGAAATGCTAATGCAAGTCCCAGCCTCCTATGCTGCTCATTTTGGGAATGGCCATTCTTTTACTGCATGTATTTCGTTTCTGACTGTTACATATATCTTATTATGTCACCAGCATTGTCTGTCTTACAAGTACAATTTGACTATGTATCCTCATCTATATTTGAAAAGAGTAGATGCGATTCTCACCTTTTACATTCAGGTATACTCTGGTGCTCGGCCTTTGTTGGAGAAGACAATGAAAATTTTGGTTGAGGGTTTGGTCGACATATTTCTTAGTGTTTTTCATGAGAATAAGACCAAAGATATTAGATTGTTGGATGCGAATGGTTTTTGTCAACTCATGCTTGAGGTAAATGTTTGTTATTTTTATTTGCCACTAGATTCTTCTCAAGTCATAGCTATGCTAAGGGCTAATGGCTCAAGCGCTCTGCTTGATTTACTTCCTTTTGTGTTATATGCAGCTTGAGTATTTTGAGACTGTACTACAAACATACTTCTCACCCGAGGCACAACAGGCAATGAAATCCTTACAAGAGAATTTGTTGGAGAAGGCCTGTGAAAGTGTTGCAGAAGCCATGGAAAATCCTGGACACCAACGTCGACCAACCCGTGGCAGTGAAGATACAGCATCAGATGGACAACCATCGGTATCACCTGATGATTTGCTTGTAAGTGCACAGAAATAATCTACTTATGGATTTTCAAATTGATGATAGATGAAAAACACATCTGTCACTGCAGTGTGACATCAATTTTGTGAAGCAGAGTTTCTGCTGTCTTCTGAAAGTTTCAGTTTCTGTTGCTATTTTTCACAACCGAAACAAATACAATTTTCTTTCCAGGTGCTTGCTCAACAGTACAGTAGTGATCTACTACAAGGGGAGTTGGAGAGGACTCGATTGAACATAGCCTGCTTCATGGAGTCAACCCTTCAATCAACAGGCGCGCCAGCAGGCTCAAAGCCCGGTGCATATTCTTCTTACCAAGCACAAGTACCACAGCACGCCCCTGTTCAAACGTCCTCGCCTAGTTTTAGAAGGCAGCAGACTGGTACAAGTTCTCCTGTAGTCTCCAGGCGGCGCCGGTGAGCTTAGTGCATCTCTCGATCATTGGTGTAGCCTCTTCCCTGGAATTTCCTTCTTTTCCCCCCTCATGTGGGTTTTTGTTTTTTGATTTCTTGTAATTATCATCCTGTTGTCATGTGTTATGAATTTTGATTGATCCATTCTTTTGGTGTTGTAAGATAGATAAAAGGGGGGTACAGGTGCTGCTGCACGGGACCATCTAATTGTATAATATCCACGAGTCAAATATTATTGCCTTGCTGCCTGAAGATATCGCCGTAGCCTGCCTTAATTTTATCTGGAGTCGTTGGTCTGCGCCAGCCTCCAGCGGTCGTCACCGCTTGTTTGTATATTCATTCACTCACTTGGACAGTTTGTGTATCCCGACATCTGTTAACATTGTATGAGGTGGTCCGTGGTTATTGATTGATATCCAAGTCTGCATGCTTCGTGGATGTAATTATCGTGCTACTGCAGAGGTTCATGCTGTATCGTTATAGGCATATAGTTGAAGATGGGTACTAAAGCTATTGTTTTTTGAACTACCCAGCTGTATTATCAAATCAAAGCTTAAAGGAAGATCCGAAATATTGGCTGGAGTAAGCTACCGACTCGCTTTCATCCGCGAATTTGAATCCGCAGCGGCTGAATCATGTTTGAGATTCAATTAGCATCGGGATATGTTATTAACTAACTGCACGTGGGCGTGTTGTCTGTCTCAAGTAGCAGCCCATGCTACGTGCACTGCCTCGCCCTTAGTTTATTCCTCTCCGTCTCTGTGGTGTGCGTGTTCCACAGGTGCACCTGTACTTGAATTGGTCGCTCGCACATGGCCCCCGCGATCGCAGGCTCAAGATCCGAGCTACTCGTTACTCGTTAGCTAGCGAGTCACCGAGTAGCCGATTGATGTCTTGCTGTGGAGGATGGAGAACAAGTAGTAGTCAAGAAGAGCAGTCCAAGTGCAACAATGCAAGCGTGTGATAGGCGAGGCAAATGCTACCGCGGCACTCAGCTGCTGCTGCTGCTCGTGCCCCGCCACAACGTTATCCTCGTAGATGTGGCCAGAGCTTTTGCAGCCAAGAGCAGGTCCGGCCACCTCCCACCCCACGTATTAACAAACAAAACGAGGCTCCCGAAGCAGAAGCAGCATGGAGCTGAGGCCGCCCTGCGACCGCCGTGAGCACGCTCTCTAGCCAGCCGGGCCGGCCATGGCGGCCACCGTTCTCTTCCCACCGGCTGCGCAGTGCCGCCACCGCGCTACCGCGACGACGAGCGGGCGGGGCGGCGGCGCCCTTCCCTCGCATTGCGCACTACTACTGCTCCCCCCTCGGCACCGGCGCCGGCGCCGGGGATCGGTGAGGGCCGTGCCGCCTGAGCAGAGCAGCTTGCCAGCGGCGGCGGCTGTGTACGGGAGTGCTGGCGACGTCAAGGCGGCGCTGTACGGAGCGCTGGAAGGCGCCAACCGAGGGATATTCGGGATGACGTCCGCCAAGCGCTCGGAGATCCATGCCCTGGTGGAGCTGCTCGAGTCCAGCAACCCCACGCCGGAGCCCACCGCCAAGCTCCAGGACAAGGTAGTTTACCATCATTATTAGCTATACTAGATGCAAACAGAACACTAGTTAGTGAACGACCAAAGCTGATAGAAATTTGACAGCCTTGAAATGTGGATTATTGCATCTTTTCGTTCTTAATAACTGTACCTACCGTACGTTTTAGGCACCTGATATAGGTAGAGTACATGCCAAGCTGCTTTTACTGCTTGCTTAGGAAAGTACTGACATGTACAGTTGGGGGGGGGGGGGGGGGTGTTCTGATTGGGTGGTGGAAGGTGGATGGATGCTGGAAGCTCATCTACAGCACGATCTCAATACTGGGGAAGAAGAGAACCAAGCTAGGACTGCGAGATTTCATCAGCCTAGGGGACTTCCTCCAGATAATTGACGTCAAAGAGGTCAGTAAATTAAGGCTACCCTGCTGTAAACCATTTTTTTTTCCTCATGTCAATGTTTGTGTCTTCTGTGAGTTCTGAATTTTTGATACCCGCTTAGCTAGTCACCGCGCTACCAGACACCGCTGTACTGTACTGTACTGTACTGTACTGTATGCATTGCATCCATGAGCAGACGAAGCCACCTGTACAATTTTGTTGCAAACATTGCCTCTCCTAGCCACCCCCTCCTTCCCTCCCCTGCTCGTGGAGGCAATGTTTGTACTTTGTACTTATGCATGGATACAACGCATATGCTTAGGTTGTTCTGATCCTCTCCTGACTGCTTGCGGGTCACCGCTTCTGCTTGAACTTATATACTTCCAATAGCATCACAGAATCTTGAGTTCTTGATGCAAAAACTAATCACACTGGGTTAAAGAACTATGTATCTAACTTGAGTGTTGTCTGGGTATTCTAATTGGCATACAAAGTAAGTTTTGATTTGTGCTATACTTGAAATAAATGGAGATTTAGCGTCACTTCTCTACACCCAAAAGGAAAAGGCGGTGAATGTGATAGAGTTCAGCGCGAGAGCATTGAAGATACTGTCGGGGAAGCTCACCATCGAAGCTTCGTACAGTGTTACTAGCCAAACAGTAAGGCTTCTTTTTCTGGTATTCCCTCCTGGTCTTGCTTAGACACTGCATGTTTTGACAGACTTCCTCACAACCTGTGGCTTCTTGTTTCAGAGAGTGGATATCAAGCTTCAGAGTTCAACTATCACCCCTGAGCAGGTAAAAATATGTACTCTACTATTTATTTCCAGGTCATGGATGATACCATGGAACGCAATCGTAAAGTCTACTGTTTGTCTTCAATCTTAATTGATTGTCACATTTGGCAGCTGATGAATATATTTCAGAAGAACTACGACATGCTCCTGGACATATTCAATCCAGAGGGCTGGCTGGAGATAACGTATCCTTTAATTTTATTTTTCTTATCCTGGATTACTATTGCTGTATTGCTATTTCTTTGTTTTCTTTTATGTATGTCTAGCAAAATAATCTAGTGTCCATTAATTAATAAGATGGCAGCAGAGCTATTCTATACACATGTCTTCCTCAATTCTTTGAACAGATATGTTGATGAATCTTTACGGATTGGAAGAGATGACAAAGAGAACATATTCGTGCTAGAGAGAGCAGACCCATCAGAAGTTTGACAAACTTGGTGATGCAGTTTATGGGCACAGCTGCACAGGCGGTTCATAATTTTGCGACAGGCGGAAAAGATAGCACTCTTGGTTATTGACAGTTCGATGCAGACATTCTACTCAAAGTAAAAAACTTTTCTTCCTCAAATGAAGTAGCTATATATACACACAGACACATGCCTTTTTTTTTTTTTTTTCTTTTTGAGTTTTAAAGAGCATAGAAGAGCAGCATATGCGTTCTCTAAAAAGGATTATGCAATGGGAAATTGATCAAACAGCAAACAGCTGTTGTGTTTGGATATTATAAGTATATGCCATTGCTCAACAATTCGTCCTTGTAAGACAGAGTGTACAGCTCGAAACACAATTGCTCAAGTATTTTCGTTGCGACGGCTGCTGCTGCTGCTGTTGTCGTTCCTGTCCTTTGAAGTGGTCTCTAGGCGAACAGATCCCTAGAACTTTATGTTCTGCCTTGCAGTCTCCTACAGAGTATATTATTAGACTATATATGTATGCATGGACTAAAGTTATTATTTTTAGCGACAGTTATTTAGAGACAGAGCCGCCGAGCTGTGGAAACCGCCAAGCGTTGTCCTCAGCGAGCGCGACAGTGACGACCGTGCGCATCTCAGAATGAAGCCAGCAGCCACCTATAGATTGACGCACTGCGAACGCACCGGTCGGCACAGCGAGCGTATTTTTCTCTCACAACAAATCAGCCAATAATTTCTGTCATGACTTATCAGCCAAACAAACAAGACGATGTCGTCAGGGACGTCATCCATCGATCCTCCGAGGTGTGGTGCAGCCGATCGGTTCTCGCGACATGTCATGCCATGCCTCGTTCGCGACGACACACCGAGGAAACCGGCGCCTGGTGACAAGACAAAAAGGCCCCTCCGATCCTGTCCCAGGGTAGGATGACTGGACTACTTATATAGTACTAGCACACCCGGCCAGCTGCTCTGCTCTGCTCTGCTTGCTTGGCGTCGTTCACGTCTCGTGGACTTGGTGGTCTTGTTCTCCCTTACATTTGGGCGCGCGCCGGAGAGGAATTGAAGTGGCATGGGGGTGGTGCACCGCGCGAAGCCGGCGATGGCCATGGTGGCGGTGGAGTTCGTGTTCTCGGCGCTGCAGATCTTCATCAAGCTGGCGCTGGACGACGGCATGGACGTCCGCGTCCTCGTCGCCTACCGCCTCATGTTCGCCACCGCCTTCCTCTGCCCGCTCGCCTTCCTCCTCGAGAGGTAACGTGCTGTTGCCAACAAGTGCATGCGCCGCCAACGTGTGTGCGTGCAGTCAGGAACGAACGTACGCGCGTGATCGTGCCAAATGAACAGTCCTGACCATCATGCTCTCACATTTGCGCTACGATAGATTCTCGTCGACAGTGGTAGAATGTGTGTCCCGCTCGTCTATCAAATTTGTCTGCTATTTCTCACAACAAATCAGCAAACAATACTTTCTCTCGTGACTTCTAAGCCGAGCGAATAGAGCGGTACCCATCATGGATTGCATATTTTTCTTGAAATTCAAAGTACAGGAGCAGCCTTTTGTCTTTCGTGTTACTTTATTCTCAATTCCTTAAACCATACATTATTTAGACAGACGGACAGAAGAGAGAGGACTAGACAAACAATTGGTCATGGCCTTAATTTGGACATGTCCACTTTCAATACTTTGTTTTCATACGAGTATTATTACTGTAATCTCTACTAATAAGCAAGCGCCTTGTGCTTCCTGTCCTGCAGGAAGAAACGGCCACCACTCACCATGAAGGTGGTGCTAGGGTTGTTCCTGTGTGGTCTTTTTGGGTAACTGTTGACATCATTTCTTCTTTGGGTGATTTTAGTTTTGGCCAGTTGTAAACTCTACTCTGTGTTTCACTTACAAGCTTGTTGACACAATCACACAAATAATGCAGAATCGCAATAAACCAGAACTTGCTAGTGCTTGCCATGAAGCTGACGAACTCCACGACCATCGTCACAGCTCTCAGCAACCTCACTCCTCAGTCCACATTCATCGTCGCAATCTTGACCAGGTCACCGGATCGTCTGTCCATCACCTCCCAATCATTTTCAGTTCTTCACGCACCGATCTCACCATCATATATATATGTATATATGTATCTTTGCAATACAGGCAGGAGATGGTGAAGCTTGGCAAGGCCAGTGGGCGAGCGAAGCTGGCGGGCACGCTGGTCGGCCTCGGCGGCGCGATGCTGGTCACCTTCTACAGGGGCCCCGAGATCGGGTTCATGCACCGCCTCGCGCTCACGGCCGGCGGGCTCAGAGACGCCCACGCCCAGCACGGCGGCGGCGGCGGCCATGCTGGGACGACGACGACCGCCGCGCGGATCGTCGGCTCGTTCCTCGCCATCACCAGCTGCTTCAGCTACGCCATCTGGCTGTCCATCCAGGCCAAAGTCGGGGAGGTGTTCCCGTGCCACTACTCCATCGCCGCGCTGGTGTGCCTCTCCGGCGCCGTCCAGTCGGCGCTGCTCGCGCTCTGCTTCCGCAGGGACTCGCCGCACTGGCGGCTCGGCCTCGACGTCAGGCTCTACTCGTCCGCCTACGCGGTGAGAAAGAAGACAAAGTGATGGAATCGTCGTTTCTCTTGATCTGTGAGGACGACATCGATCGTTTCTTGATTGATTGATTCCTGGTCTCTGAATGCAGGGCGTCGTGGCGTCCGGCTTGGCGTTCCCGCTCATGTCGTGGTGCCTGCGGAAGCGGGGGCCGCTCTACGTGGCCATGTTCGGCCCGCTCATCATCGTCTTCGTCGCCGTGCTCAGCTCCATCTTCCTCGACGAGACACTGCACCTCGGCATGTACGCGATGCCCCTGTGAATGTGATCCTGCTTGCTTGCTGCTGTGCCTCGGCTTTACTTGGCTTTCTCCCGCCGCCTCTGCAGCGTGCTCGGCGCGGTGCTGATCGTGGCTGGGCTGTACATGGTGCTCTGGGGCAAAGCGAGAGAAGCACAGGAGAAGGAAGCTGCTGCTGCTGCACCTGCTCCTGTTCGTGCTGTGCCTGTGCCCACGGATGAAGAGCTGGGCAAGGAATCCACGGCTCCTCCTGCTGCTGCCGCCGCCAATGGTGAAACAAAATGACGAGACTTGATCGTCTTGATTATGGCCTATATGCTCAAAGCCAACTTTGCTGATCGACGGGCGGCACGATGGCAGTGGACTCCAATGTTGACTCTTCGTTCTGAATAACATTTTTGGTGAAAGAGAGACTCTGCCAGTAAAGCTCGTATATGATCGGTTACGGGCGCAAAATTTGACCCAAATGTTTCGAATCTCAATATTTATTTAACCTTGACCGAGGTCATCTGTTCAAATTATGAATCAGTTATGTTTTGATCTGTAAAATTATTTTGCTAGATCTCAAAGCAAAGCAAAGCAAAGGTTGATGACCTCATGACCCACCGTAGTTATTGGCAGTCGAATTGTTTTGCAACCTTGTAAAGAGTTTTGTTCCGGTGGTCCTCAAAAGATTTGCACGGATATTAAAGCAGTCAGGTAATTAATTTTAAGATTTTTTGCTATATATTAGGCTCGATTCGCCTTCGCCAGCAGTGGTTAGGGATGGCCTCCCACTCGCTGCTGTAGGGGCCTAGGTTACCTAACGCACGAGAGGAAGCACGAAACCCTAGAACAATAAAGGCTTCAATAAACTGCTTCCAACTAACTTCCAGAGGAGCATTTACAACCCTTTTATATAGGGCGTGGATTCTGACTAATATTCATTACTGAAATAGCCTGTGACGGTGACGGAATATTCCAGCATATTTCGCCCCCCCCCTACCTGCGACCTACAAGACTACTTGAATAATTCCTAATCACGAACATTTTACAAGTCAACATGCTGGGATTCTAACCCTAACGCAACCCGGACCTTTGCCGAGCCTCCGCCAAAAGCTGCGGATCCTCCGCCGACCAGCTGCCGAAGGATTGGCGCCCGCCACTTGAGGTTCTCCGCCTTGCCTCAGTCAAAGGCTCCGAATCCTCCGTCGATCACTTGCGATCGGCGTCCGCTTCTCGGGGGTCCTCCGCATCGGGTCAGTTCATGCACACATGTTTCACAGAACCAAATTGCATCAACTTAGCTTTTTCCCCAGACCTTTGTACGAAAGGTTCGGGTTACCAAGGTCAGGTCACCGCGATTGAGTTGTGGTGACTTTTACTTCCGGAGCAACTAGAGGGAGGGCATGGTTGAATTGCCTGTTGACAGATTTTATTGACTGTCGAGACTGCCTGTGGAAATTGAGTGTGGCGATTTATCTTATCGAAGCATTTGGGTTATTTTAATGTTAAAGAAAACAATGTCTGATTTTTTTTGTCAACGTAAAGAAATATTCCGTACCGACCGCTTTCGTTTTCTATATTATAAAACCGTTTTCGAATTTTGTTAAACATAAAACTTTGTCAGTTTCAGTTGGTTTCACAACCATTTTTGTTTATTTTTTATACTCTTTAATTGCTAAAATATAGAAATATTCCGTACCCGTTTTCTACATTGTAATTCCGTTTTCGACCGTTTTCATCCTTAGGAGTGTCAACTTAAATATTTTTTGAGGCATACTGTACAATAGCGTATGTCTAGGAACGCGGTGCCATATCATCGCTCAAGAATACATCAACGCAAATCCAGATGAAGTGATGCATTACCACAGATTTAAAGGAAAGACTCAATTACTGTTGCTTATACTGGTGAATTACTGTTGCTTATACTGGTGTTTGGGCTTCTGAAGAGCTGGAGCTGTCTTGATGGTTCCTCCAAAATGGCTCCAGTTACTCATTCTTTTTATTAAAAAAAAAACAGCTTCTTGTACAAAATGTTTGGTAGAGCTCATTTGGAGAAACCAGGACTGGAGCTAACAAGCAGACCCTGAAGTGGTAATGGATTAACTTATTCCATCCACGATCAAACAAAAAAGAGTGGGAAAATGGTAGGGACTTTCAATGAAAGACATCACAGAAGTGGACGAAGCCTTTCAATTAAAAAAAAAAAGAGTTTGTGCACGCAAATGCAAGCTCCACCACAGCAGCAACAACAACAGAAATGCACTACTAATCTAATACAGTGTATCACATTACCACAACACAAAGGGCTGCCGGGGGTTCCTTCAAAAGAAAAAGAAAAGAAAAGAAAAGAAAAGCCGAAGGATCGAGTTCCTCGGTTGGTTATGCTTGCAGGCAATATGAAAGTTCACGTGATGTGGATTCTTTCTTCATGTTTCCATTGTTTCCAATCTGGCACTCTATTGTAAACTCAAACTCCATCTAGAGTAATCATCGTCTCATCTGATCAATGCTAATGTCTGAAAATGTGTTCAATGGGGCTCTCAAGTCTCAATCGCTTGTGCGGGCCATAGGAAAGTTTGGTTGTCATGGAACCTTTGTGTTGCTACTCTTTCCAATCTGAAGCTCCATGGTAAACTCATATTCCACCTGGAGAAATCACCTATCACCAAACATAAGATTGTTGATCTGATCAATACTAATGTCTGATATGGGTTCAATGGGCGTCTCCTCCTCAATTGCAGGAGAAAACGTTGTGCGCTCCCGACTATTTTCATCTGCCAAACAAATCATTGCAACAAGATGAAAAGGGCAATATGTAGAAACAAGAATTTGCAAAACAATTCAATCATTTGAAGGACGAAGGGAATTCAGTCTCACCGAAGATAGTACCGCAGGAAGTTGGTGGAGGAGTGGCAACGAAGTTGAGACCCATGTAGATACCCATGGACAGCACCACGGCCACAATCAAGAACGATGGCACAGCCAGTGCCCAATACCTGAACGAAAGCAAGCCTTGCAATCAGCTACTGCAAGAAACACCCATCCAAATCGAGCAGTTTTTTAACCTATATATAATAATAAGATACAAGCAGCAAAGTATGGATGCCACGCATTAATGAAATTCAGGTTTCATTTGATTTTATCAAAATTGCAACCATCCAGTGTCTAACTGTCTAACCCAGTGCTGCTGATATAGAATTTTATTAGGAATGAACAAGAACAAGGACCAAAAACGAAAGAAGAAAAGGCCATGGGAATCCTATAATCACAAATTTCTCGGGGCGATGGGGAGAAGAGTAGTGTGTCATACTTGCTAGGGTAGTAGGTGATGCCGACAGACCGGAGGACTGGCTCGGGCGTGTATGCCCAGGCGAGGTAGACGGCGGTGGCGATGACGGTGGTGATGGATCCGACGAAGCCGTACACCTCCGATGGCTTGGGGCCATGGTCGCGGGCGGCAAAGGAGGGGGACCTGGTGGAGGGGGCCCAATCACGGTGGGGTCGGCGGTTGCGTATCAGGCTAACCGTCTGCCTGGGACTGCGCACCACCAGCGACGGTGACGGTGATGTCGATGGCGGCGACCACTCCATCGTCTTCCTTAGTTCTCACCTCCTTGTCCGTCTCGTCAATCAGGCGGCAGCACAGATACGGATACATGTATCAGGATCCGAAGGATAAGCATCTGCGGATATGGCAATTTGTCAAGAAAACGTATTATAGTGTACATGAAAACTACTCGGTTTTCACTCTAATCTACAACTGATGCAAGTTCATATGGTCATCCTAGACAACAGGTACAAGTCGATTGGTGTACATCCGCATGCACCATCATGCACCATCGTGATCCACACAAACTCAACGTAAAAATTATATATGAGTTAAATTAAATTTATGGCATGTCCATCTAACTACAATCCATTTAGAACACTTGACCATGTCTCAATCTATCCAAAAATAAATTAATCTAAATTTATATATTAATATTATTTAAAAAGCATAGATAATTTTATATTGGTAAGTCACTCTATCACATGTCTGTATAAGTTAGAGCAGCACATCTAACTAGCTAGCCATGATGTGGTACAAACTACAAAGTATGCAATCCTAAAATAAATATGAAAATATAATGTAATCGTTACATAATAAATCTTTAATTCTCTCGTGCTCATGTAAGTCAGAGTGGCTAACGTACGTCCAGGAATAGAGTCCAAAGATGAATCCTAACCCATGATGCGATTATTAATAGTTTTCCAACCTGAAGTCGTCCAAATGACCATGTAATAATATGTACACCCACGTATGGGCACTTTTGACAGTTCACAATAGAAGTCCCTTGTACATTCAATTATGCCCCATCCTGATTTTGCAGCAAATGTGTCTCAACTCTAGTGCAGCTAGAGATTTTGCATCGGAGAACATTTGCATCTCCGTAAAACATTCTCTCCACCAATTCTAGGCCTCTCCGGAACGGTGACATGATCCTATAGACAGTAGCATTCGCAGCAGCACTATCACTTTTTTTTAGGAAAAGCAGCACTATCACTTCACTACTCAAATTTGGAGATGCCATCTACTGCATACTGGATAGATCCACAATGAGGAAGGCCGGAAGGCGATAAACTCACCGGATACCACTCGCCGGAGCCCGGAGGTGGCCGGATCCATGCTATGCCGCCCGGTTTTCTCCCCTGTCCCCAGTCCCGCAGGTGCCGTGGTGGCTTTCTCGCGCGTAGCGGCAGTTTGCAGAGGGGGGGGGGGGATTACTCGTCGCCGGCGGCCGGCAAGCTGCGGCCCAAGCTCCTCCCGCTGCTTCGTCGGCGGTACCTGCGCGAGTGCGGGAGGCGGCGCGAAGTAGTCGGAGTCGGGGTGACTTGGTCGGGGTGGTTACTGGGTAGGCTTCTGCCGTGCTGACCGCTGCTTGTTGGGCTGGTTGGGCCGTATCCAGTAGATACATATCGGCCCACGTACTCATAACAATTACTAAAAGTTAATAAAAATCTCCTTCTCAGAAAAAAAAAGCTAATAAAAATCAGATACTCCCTCTAATCTAATTTATATCAGTTTGTTTTTATAGACATATCGTATATCTTTTTTCCCTAAACTTAGACATAGATATACTGAAAAAGCTATATATATATATATATATATATATATATATATATATATATATATATATATATAGGACACATTTTGTTTACTCGTGCGAGTAGCTACTCGCACCTGCGAGTATAAGCACACGGTGCAGGTAGTCCGTGCGAACCTATGTTAATGGGCTGGTGCTGGAGCTAACGGGTTTGGAACCGAATACGGAGCATGCGTGTATCTACAGGAAATTAAATAAAAGGAGGCGCTAATCACGGGATTCTTTCTTGGCCGTAGACCGTAGTTCCCCTTTTTAATATGTACGTATATGAGTTTTTTTAAAATAAAGTATTCATGCATACTTCTTGTGGTGATTGCTATATGTATTTATACTTTGTTTAATAGAGTATTTATACACTTTTTAAAATATTGTATCTGTACATATACTAGTTTTATAAAATGACGTATGCATTCATACTGAGTATATACATATACTTTACGTGACAAAAGGGTATTTGTACTAGTTTTTAAAAGGATATATGTATTCATACTGAGTAAATGATATATACTTTACGTGACAAGGGAGTATATCTACATACTATTTTAATACTTTGATAAATACACTTATTGTTTAGAGAAGATGGTATGTGCATATACCAATTTTCAATAAGGGTATGTGTATACTATATGAGTTCTTTTTTTTAAAAAAAAGAGTACCCTTGCATACCTTCTACACGGGAGTACCTGTACAAATTTTTGACACAAATTTTTGACAGTATGCTTACATACCTATATACTCTGCAAGCTAGTATATACACATACTATGTTCTAAAAGGGAGTACTTGTACAAATTTTTGAGACAAATTTTTAACAGAGTGCTTACATACCTATATACTCTGCAAGCTAGATAGTATACACATACTATGTTTCAGGCTATACAAAACATTTAATTACAAAATCCCTCCCTGAAAAACTTAAAAAAAGTGTATGTCCAAAACATACTCCCAACAGTATGGTGAGTCTTTCCGACAGGCATATTCAAAAAACAATTATCTGAAAATTATTGTGACAAATTAGTCCAAGAGAAACTTCATTTATTCATACATAACATGATATGCAGCCAGCAATTAGGCCACGGTAACGATTCTTCCTGCTCCTGCATATACATATTGGAAAACCATTATTTTAATCCTCAACTGATACTCTAATTAGTGAAGAAGTATTCAATAATACACTTATTGAAAATGTATGCAGAGATACTAGCTATTTTCTAAAAGATAACCTGAAAATACCAAAACATCAGTTGGACCTTATTATATGTATATGAACTGTTCACTAAGCACGAACAGATTGAGAACCCGACTTGGAAATTAAAGGAAACAGGAAATTATATTATATGGAATGCACTCATACTTGCCATGCATATGGCCATACCTCAATGTCAAAATCACATCGATTAATCGATACAACTTCCGTGGCCAAACACACATGCTGTCTCACATTGCATTGCGCTAACTGTCACAAACACATCGAACTTGCCGTCGTCGTGTATGAAGAAGATTAGAGAAAAAAATTTCCGAGAGCAGGACATGCCCTGCAAATGCAAGATTGATGAACAGGACCAACCGACCAAGACTAGTAACAAATCCACGAGCTTCAACAAGGAGGAAAGCCATGCCGGCGTCAGGGTGCCGTGCGCTGACTACTGGGAAGGGGCCGTCGTCAACCACATAGCACCGCTCTCTCTACGATGTTGATTGGGAGGGGACCCCACTGCCAAGACCCAGGAGCGAGCGCCACTGGATCTGCCATCGGGGACGATGCAGGCAGCGCCGGATCTTGAGCGGCATGGCAACGCCGAACTCCGGCAAGGTGCTGCTCGGTAGGGGCTGAGAATCTTGCGTGCTTGCACAGGCCGCTTGATGGAGGAGGTAGTTGCAGCGCCGGCGGTGCCACAAGATCGAGAGGAGGAAGGGAAGAGGTGGTGGTGGCGGCGGCTACTGGGAGAGGCTCAAGAGGGCCTCCGATGCAGGATGTTGTATACGGAGTATATGAATATATAGTCTAACGGGTGAGGATCTGCTACTAAACCCGATAAACCAGATAAGAGGGCAATTTCTGTGGAGAACCGGCCCACATCGGTGGTGAGCGACGGAAAGGAATCGGAGTAGCTACACGTACGTGTAGAATGGAGTTTCCCATATATATATATATATATATATATATATATATATATATATATATATATATATATATATATATATATATATATATATATATATATATATATATATATATATATATATATATATATGCACTGTTGCCAGATTAGGGGAAGCTAACGGGTTTTGTTTGTATCTAACGGGTTTAGAGTGCGGGGGTTGTGCATGTACGCATGTATATGAAAAAAAAAATCAGCGGATGCATGCATGCTGATATTTTTCAAAGAAAATGGATCTAGTTGTTTAACTTTTTGCTTTTGACATACGTGGGAAGGTTTAGTATATATGTCTGTGCATGTGCGGGGCTACACATTATAATTTATTCATACATTATTTTTAAGTATGCATTCATACTTTATTAGTATATAAAAGGAGTACATATTCATACTTTTTTTAAAAGGAGTATATGTGTATACATTTATTAAAAGAAGTACCTCGTATTCATTCTTTTTGAAAGGAAGTAGAGTATTTATACATACTTTTGGAATAGAGTATGCATACATACTATTTGTACATACTTTTTAGAAATAAAGTATTTACATATACTTTTTGAAATAGAGTATGCATACATACAACAATATTTAGATAGTACAAGTGTATAGTTAAACCACACAATCGGCGTATTTATGCATATATTTTGGAATGGAGTATCTGTACATACTTTTTAGAAGAGTAACATTCTTTTCTTGAATGAAGTATAAATACATACGCCAAAATTTAGATAGTATAAGTGCGTATGTAGCAGGATTAAGTATACATACGTCAGTAGGTGTCATTAAAAAAAGGAGCATGAGTACAAATGCATACACGTCCATACAGGACTGCTAAAATGCGTAAACGGGTACTATGAGTAGAAACATGCAAGGGAGTATGTCTATACTATTAAGCTGGAATATAATATTTAAAGTATAATGTACAGATCATGTATCTAGTGAAACTCTAGTCTAAAAGTATCAAGTGATACTATAATTCTGAATTGAGAGTGCATCATGCACATTCATCCTACGATTGCCGATGATTCTTGGAGCAGTAACATCTGAAAGCAGTGAGAGAAATCCTGTGGTTTAGAATCAACAAATTAGTAGTATTCTAGTACGTTACTACTCCAGTTCCTCGAGTAAATGGAGCACAATAATCTCTGATCCGATCTGAAACTGGTGGTGAAAAAAAAATCAATGCTTCAAAATCCTTGTGGAATCTGTATCCATCATATTCACTGCATAAAATCTGGAATCCGTTCAAGAAGGCATAGCCGGAAAAGAAATAGATTAACGCAAGTTGGACCTCCCTTCTGATTCAATCTGGTTCTGCTGGATCTCCCTTCCGATCCAACCTGTTCAAGGAGCCACAACGAGAAAAGAAAGCGATGCACACGTAGCCAGATCAATGAAAAATGCAAAAATAAGAGGACTCACTAGGGAGCTCCATCCTGCACCTGCAAGCCGCCTACAGGATCTGGGGAGGACAAATGAGAGACCAGGAGGACGAGGAGCTCTACCTCGCCGTCGGCTGGTGTACATTAGGGCATGCCGACGCCCCTGTCTCCTGCGCTGCTGTGCATTGCCATGAAGTGGATGGCGTCGCGCCAGATGGTGAGAGGCGCGGGCGATCTTTTTGCGCCCGGGACGATGCATGGAATCCTAAGAGGCAGGTCGGCGCCAGGGACAACGCAGGCGGCGTATGTTCTTGAGCGGCGGGACTGTGGCGCCAGATGGTGAGAGGTTCTTGACCCGCTCGGCAAACGCAAACCTTGGACTGTGGCGTGCTCGCGCGGTCCGCTCGACGGAGGAGGCGCTCGCAGCTCCGGCGTAGCCTGAAGGACGAGATCGAGGAGGTGGCGGCGGCTGGTAGGAGAGGAGTCGAGGTTTCAAGATGCAGGACGCTATATCCAGATAATAATGATTTTAAAAAAATCTCGATTTATGAAACACCGATTCGTTGTGGACGTATATATGTTTATCGGGTCTAGTTTGTGACCCGCTAAGAGAGTCCGCACGCTCGCTGTGTATGGTTCGGAGAGAGAGTAACTACTCCCAGGCAGTAGGAAAAATTTAATATATATATATATATATATATATATACTAGCAAAAATGCTCGTGCGTTGCAACGGGAGAAAAAAAGCTATTAAATTTATATTTATATCTCTATTACATAATTGGTAAAATTTTAGGCTTTTTTTTGTCCATCCATTTTTTAGTCAGTCTTCCTCTAACTACCGAATGATGGAGAGTTTCTTTTATCTGGACTTATATATATAAATCGTGCTCATACGAGTTAGAATAACTTGCGTCTAAACCAATATGGAGTAGGAGTCCTAATATAGGCTAGACCCACACCCACTTCACGCGTGTATCTCCACTTCGCGTAGGCGCCACATGGCGTCGTCGTATCAACAGTGAGCCCACCAGCCGCCGCCGGTGGCGCGGGCGAGGACTTCGATGAGTTGCATATCTGGGGCGCGTTCGAGCCTCCCGAGCTGGTGAGGGCGGGCTAGTTTCTAGCCGAGCAGAAGGCGTCGCTAGTGAAGCTGGCCTGAACGGCATGGCCGCGCAAGGGTTGCTGCCAGATGAAGATCCCCGACTGGTCCAAGATCTTGGGTAGTGAGTACCGACCTAGCTACCACTACGGCGCAGGAGGCGTCTGGTCGGAGCTCTACGAAGACGACTCTGTGGACTGGGTGCCACCCCACGAGCTGGTGGCGGGGCGCCGCTGCGCCATGTCGCTGTCGCTGAACGGGGTTGTCGGCAAAGATGCTCAAGGTTTGGGACGTGGTGTGAAAGCAGACCACCGGCTAAAAAAAGACAAGAGGGACATATGACAGCACTATATGGTGACGGAGACAGTAAAGAAAAAAACTAGCGTGGGTAACGGATAGAAAATTGGGCAGACTGAAATTTTCACAATTAAATATTAGAGAAGAGATAGATAAAAATATAAACATATTTAAATATAATTTGGAAGGGCAGACTAAAAATATCCAGACAAAAAAAGCTCAAAATTTGCCTTTTTATTATTAGGAGACGGGGATGGGATCAAATTAGGGGGTGTTTAGTTCCTATTTTTTCTCAAAAAAATTGGGTTTTGGTTCATCATTTTGCAAAATGGAATTAAACACCATGCAAAATTTTTGGCAAAAAGTAGTTATTCTCCATTTTGGATTTTGGCCTCAAGAGTTAAAAAAAACCCAAAATGAGTCTCAAAAGGCTTCATGAGGACAATAAATTCTGTATTTTGGATGGAACTAAACATGATCCTGAAAATTTTGGCATTTTATATTTCATCACTCCAAAGTAGTTGGCATTTTGTATTTTGGATTCTATGGAGAACTAAACACCCCCTTAATCCGAATTTAAACCCCCCTCACTCCAAAGATAATTAATTACATATTATTTATGGTATTTTACTGATGTGGCAGCATATTTATTGAAGAAAGAGGTAGAAAAAATAAGACTCCAAGTCTTATTTAGACTCTAAATCTATATTGTTCGAGATAATAAATAACTTTAGACTCTATGATAGAGTCTGCATTGTGAGTGCCCTTACGATGCCCACGCTATGACACATGGTAGTTTGTGATCTACAATTTAACAAACAAATACTCCCTCCGTCCATTTATTGGGTTCGCCTTAACCCTCCGCGTAATGACCAAGGAGCCGCAAAGGCACGCCCGCTTTGCATTTAATCGCTGCTCTGGTGAAACCGTTGCACTTCCCCACTAAAACGTCCGCTAAAACGTCATTAGCCCGGCCGCGCGCCCGTTATCGCGCTCTTTAGAAGGCAGCACCGCGCGGTCAGGGAAGGAAAATTTCCATACTCTGTGACCCCGCGCCCATGCACTGTCTGGCGCCACAATCACCTGCCAAATTCAGCGGCCCAAAATCAAAAATTTCGCACTTTCTTCTATTGCCGCCTACACCAAAAGAAATCAATCTTTCAACGCCCACCATCTAGCAAATTCGTTTTCACGTTGCCATGGCCTATATAAGTTGCGTTGGAGGATCACTACGTCCAGGCAATCCCAGAATCTCCTTCCCTCACTACGTGCAGCAACTCGGCGCGGCGGCGTTCAGCCACTCGGGGCCGTGGTGTTCTGTTGTGGAAACCTAGCAGCGCTAACGGGAGGAAACGGAGGGGGTATTTGACGCAACGGAAGGATGACGCGCATCTAATGCCGGGTTACGAACGAGGAGTCGCGAGCGCATGGGAGGACGTGAAACCGTGGTCCCCTCTCTTAAACGAAGCCGACTCTTGGAAAATTTTTTTTGCTTAAACGAACCCAATAAATGGACGGAGGGAGTATTAATATTTTCAATTCAACTTGATAGAATATTATTCTAACACATTGATGGAATAAACTAAACATCATTAGAAAAGGGCTACCGATGGTATACAAAAGGAGTAACCAACGTTTACAAAGTGGTCTCATGAAGAGACAAACATATACCTCCAAAGATAAACCACAATGACAAACTCCAAACAAGCTGCACCATAGCCTCTAGTCTTGCTGTCCAGGTGGAGTGGGGTCCGGCGCCCGAGCCTTGAAGGGGTCGGGCGAGACGGAACTTACGTCCGAGGCCCTGAGGGGTCGGGCGAGTCGGAACTTACGTCCGAGGCCCTGAGGGGTCGGGCGAGTCGAATGAGCTGGGGCCCGTACCCCGGTGATTGTGGTTAGTATGCTTTGTTTTTTGCGTTTTTTATTGCTCTGATTTGGGTATCCCTTTTTATGGTACCAACATGTATATTGTGCACTACTTGATTTACTTTTGGTTGCATCAACAAATATTGCTATCTAGAACTTACCTGAATTCAGGCTCTAGTGGGGCAACATAAACGACAAGATTGTGCTAGCGATCAGTGCTCAAACATGGTCTTGCTTCAAGAGGGGAGCAGCTGAGAGTAAACAAGCAACATTGCACAAATTTAGCTCTCACACCACCATTCATCAGCTCCATTAATTAGTACAAGGCACATCACAGAGTAGAGCTTTACGCAAAAGCAATGTTACACAAAACAGGAGGAAAGACCACATTTGTATATCAAATACTTGAGCACAAAAAGAAAATCATACCAAAATCACCGAAGAAAAGGTGATGAAGTCTAACAGCACCGGCGTTTTCCTTGTTGGTGGATAGATTGTTGTTTAAAGGGTATATATATATATATATATATATATATATATATAATAATTGGGTTTTCCTATTTTAGGTGGGAGGGGGGCATTTGTAACCCTGGTATAACATAGCTTGGCCCCTGGTTACATATGCATATTTGACTAATAATTATCAGAGCCTCTTTCTATGCTCTCTCAAAATAATGTAATTTATTGAACACATAAACAGGACACATCATCATTCAATCTAAATATTGGAGAACTGGAGGGTGTGATCAATCTCAATTATGCTGGTACAAAGTACTAGGACATGTTTGGAACCTTTGCCGGATACTGTTTTGTCTAGTCGAGCAAGAAAATGGGTTGAATAAGCCTTTTGAAGCTTTGCTAGATATTGTTTTGTTTGGATGTGCAACAACGATGGACTAAACAAACCGTTCGGATCATATGATTATTCATCTATCTCGATTTGCACGCCAGCAATTGTTGTTTGAGGAAAACTAATTAAATTGGTTCTTTTGGATTGGCAAGCACTCGTAGCCGACTGGGGCTTGAGAGCAACTAGGGCCGGCTACCTGGCCAGCGGGTGGCGGCCAAGTGCCAGCAACAGCCGAGTAGATGTAGCAGCTGCCTACTTCAGGCTGCTGGCCAATGCAACGGCGTCTAGCGGCAACGGCTCGGCAGTGCCTAGCAGCAATGACTGGGGGTTGCATCACTAGTGGCTGGAGGCAGCGAGGCGGTGCCGATGAGCCTGGAGGGCAGAGGCGCGAAGCGGAAGCGGAAGCGATGAGCGGCAGAGCGAGTGAGCGGCAAGTCAAGTCACGCAAGCAGCGAGAGGGAGGGAGCTGGTGAGGTGGGACCGCGAGACCTAACTAGGGCACCGTCGAACTGCTGTTGGGCTTGATCTGGGCCAATATGGGTGCGACCATGGCCCAAGACGTCTCAGCTCTGCCTTGCCCTCATGAACAAAAGACTATCGCCGCCTTCACCGCTTCCGCCTTTCTAATAAAAACTATGTTGAAACTCATGGCTGAAAAGAAGTATAAAATTAGTTGCTTAAAGACACCCCAGATAATGTAAAGCAACTCTGGTTCTAAAAGACAAGAATAACCAAAAGAGAAGGAAGCAAAAATAGAGCATTTTTAGTATAGAGAGGAACAGCTGGAAACTGCTAGTAAACTAACTGCCACAATAAAATTCTACCCATCTTCCCCCTCTTAAACTAAGGAAAAGAGAGATCATACTAAAGTGGGACTAGCTGGCTCAAGAAATCCATGTGAGCCTCCTTAAATTCAGAGAAGCATCAAGCGCTTCCATAAATCCTGAAACAGTTTTAGCATATGTTTGGGTCAGCAACTGAAAAACTGACGACTTTAATTAGTGACAGCCGCAAGCAAATGAAAGGTAGCATGATTTTCTTCTTGAAAACATATACTTAAAACAAGGCAATGTTTATCAAGAGTAGAGCCACATCGCCTATAAATAGACCTGATCAGTCCTGCAGTTTTTGCAAAGCAACAAGTCCTCAACTTCGAAACAGTACTAGTCTCTGATCTCCTAGATAGCTACTACCTGGATATGGCTCAAGGGGGTAATAAGGGCAAGAAGTCAGTGTCATTGCGAGAGAAGAAAGATGCTGCAAATGCAGCCCTAGCGGCCTTAAGGAAAGAAGCAGGGGAATGCAACTCTATGGTAAGTGTGGCAGCACTGATGGCCCTTGATGCATCACTTCTACATATTTTACATTCCACTTTTCAAAAGAAGTATGTTGTCGCACTAAGTCCTTGTTTGTATGTTATCGGATTCACCTCAAACCACATGTATTAGAGTGAGATTTAGTTCAAGTTCTATCTCAATTCACCTCAACACATATATGATATAAAATAGCTCATATATATGTATTTATTCCAGCAAGGATTTGGGACAGACTAGGCAGTTAACCTGGTAATTATGGTTTCGCGTTATTGACAGATGAACAGGATGGAAACAATGGCTGGTCCAGAACTGAGGGAGTACGTGTCACAGAATAAGCACACACTGTGCAGCAGGATGAAAGCAACAATTAAGAAGGTTAGCACGGTCTATTCTCTGCATCATATTAGCCATTCAAACATTTGACCACTAGTTCCATATATAGGATTATTTATTAGGATATTATATGATATGTCATGTAACAAGTTATACTACATGAACCACTGTATTGCAGCTTCTACGGAAAGGTAAGCCCAAGAAGAAGAAGAGAACTATGCTGCACCCGATCGTAGGTGCAACACTCAAATTTCATAAAGATGATGACATGCCTGCAGCTGCTGGATCTACAGGAGATGCATAAGGAGATGGATAGACTGACCATGAATACAGAGGATACCTATGGCTATCTTAGTACCTGTTGTCGTCTGAAGCTATGTGTCTTTACTGTTTACCGTGTCTTCGTATGGGAGCATTATGTTGTACTTCTTGGTGCAAAATGAGTCATATAATCTCCTATCAAAAGTAGTGATTGTTGTCCATTGGTTAACTTTAAATGTTGTTTGGTTGGGCCCTCGGTGGCATGATCTGACAACACCGTTAATTAATTGTGCTGCTTCTTGTTTGCTTAACCTCCGATGTAATCAATTACCAGTGAAATAGCTACCGAGCTTTCAACGAGTTGATTATGATCGATTTGGGCGATAAGAGACAGCGATCTGTCAGTCCCAACAATCAAAGATAAAAAAAAATGTCAGCTCCCATTTGTCCCATGGTTGCCGAATGGAAGCAGCCTCCCTGTATCTAGTTCTCAATCACTCCAAGCTCAGATCGAAGGAAGGAGCCACCCGCAACCCACTCCACTGGACTACTGCAGAACTAATTTTTGTGCTCATAGTAAAAAAACGATCTTCAGGGCCGGTTCATAAAACTATCGCTATGTCATCGATTGTAAAGATGTATCCTTTATAGTGTCGGGCATTCAACCGTCTCTGCAAAAGCATTTTTAGGGGTGGTTTCGTTAAGCAATCTGCCCCTAAAAATATGTTTTTCACAGGTGCTTGGTTTAAGACAACGGTTGCTTTGTGACAACAGTCATTGTAAAAAAATTTCAGTGGCGGTTGCTCTATGACAACCGTCCCTAAACCATGTTTCTAGATGTGGTTGCCTTAATGATTTTTTCTTAAAAAAACTACTTTTTCAACAACGGTTGTGTCAAGGCAACCTCAACTGAAAAAAATATTTTCAGGGAATGTTGGCTTAAACAAACTGTCCCTAGAATTCTTTTTAGAAGGTCGGTTCTGGTCAAACTAAACCGCCACTAAAATCCTAATTAAAATTTTGAATTGTCCCACCATATTTGAAATCTAGGTTTCCCACAAAATTTTAGACCCTATTGCAATTCATTCAAATAACCTCATATATGTATACATTATTCAGGTACTAGTTAATTAATACACACTTGATTTACAAATTATTTTTGGGATACTTTACGTGATAAACTATTAACATTGTGCTTCATGTTAACAATGAATAGAATGAGGGCCTTTCAGTTGAAGAACGAAGAGCCTCAAACTTAGGATTTTTGTCATAGTTTGAAGTCGATCTTATCATAGAAGCAGCCATTCTCACAAAGGATCTCTCACATCAGGAACTTGCAGAAACCATTGATCTCATAGAGTTAGAGAGGGCTGGGAGAAGCTTCTTTTTTCCAAGGGCCGGGAAAAGCTTCTTTTTTTCAACTCGTCGTGCACACAGCCAGGGTTCAAATTTCGTCTTGATATGGTTTATGGACGTGGATAGCTTGTATGAATATTTTTTCGATAATAAAAAGAGAATATAGTTTAAAACTTCCTTCTAAGAAGAAGCATTGGCCCACGCTTACTACAGCCACACACCTATCATCATTTAAACCCATTATAGGTTTATAAGTAAAGACCAAGATAGTAAAGGAAAGATTATCCATTCCATACGAAGAACTGCATAGCCCTCGATTTTGGGGGTTTGCTCTTATGAAAATTTTGTCTTAGTACACAAAACGAAACCTGCAATTATTTTGATCACTCTATCCATCCATGCTCAATAATAAAAGTTATTGCAATGGTGGTATTTTAAATGAAAAGGTCAAAATTACTTCCTACAAGTTTAGACAATGTTCAGATACCCCCCCTAAACTAATGTTTGGTTCAATTTAGTACTCTCAGCTATTTTATTTGGTCTAATTTATCCCTTAACAAGAGTTATCTTTTTTTGTCTCTCCATGTACAAGTTGAATTTTGATCTAAAAAATTGTGAGGTGATAAAGGACCCCATGATTTACATTATGATTTTTTTCATTAATATTTTTCGTACAAATTTGTATTTGTAGTGTTTATTTTTTATTTAATGTCATAATGTTTCGAAATACTAACAAACTTTATGATGTATTTTTGTAATATAAATGATAATATTCATTATCACCTGACAAATTTTGAAATTAAAATTTAACTTCTACATGGAGAAACAACAAACTAATCTTCTTAATGGATAGATTGGATCAACTGAGATACCTGGCGGGAGTAAAATGAACCAAACGCCGGCGGTGAATTTTCCTCTGAACTTTTTTCCTTTTTTGATTACATACGTGATCTCTGCCAATTCTGATATAGATAGAGATGAAAATTGTTAATTTATTTTCTGACAACAGGGAGGGAGGAAAAAAAAAGCTGATGACAGATGCATTTGTGAGGCACGCCAGGGCCAGAGAAAACACGACGTCTTCTTGTTCTGCTGGAGCGAGCGCAGCTGCGCAGGCCTTCTCGAACATACTAGAAGCCGGGGAGTGCAATGCATGGCCAGGCCAGACTTGTGGCGTCGCTCAGTACTCATGGTCATGGCTCGAAGGCCATGCTTTCGGCTTCGTCCTTGAGCGACTCGTACATGAACGACGACAGGTATCGCTCGCCGAAGCTCGCGAAGATCGCCTGCAGCCACCCACAGAGACGAAGAACAAGTGAATTACGAGACAGCCGTCCATTTCGTCACAGCACACGTCCGCAGGATGAAAATGGAACAGAAAATATTCCATACCGACCGCTTTCGTTTTCTATATTATGATATCGTTTTCTATATTAAGATACCGTTTTCGAATTTTGTCAAACATAAAAATTTATCAGTTTCAGTTAGTTTCACAACCATTTTGAATCATTTTTTGTACTCTTTAATTGTTAAAATATAGAAATATTCCGTACCAACCACGTTCGTTTTCTATATTGTAATTTCGTTTTCGACCGTTTCTGAACCGTTTTCATCCTTTCGCAGAGGCAGAGGCAGAAGCAGCAGCTTACAACGATGAGCTTGCCCCGGTTCTCGGCTCTCCTGGCGACTCTGACGGCGGCGACCGCGGTGGCACCCGACGATATCCCGACCTGAACGTGAAAGGGAAGACCGTCAGTCAGCAGATGCAGAGCTGGGATTGGAACAGCGCGGATCGGTGAGGTCGCTCGCTCACCAGTAGCCCTTCTTCCAACGCGATCTGCTTCGCCATGCCGGCGGCCTCCTCGTTGGTGACCTGGAAGACCTCGTCGAGGAGGCAGACGTCGAGCACGCCGGGGACGAAGCCGGCGCCGAGGCCCTGAATCTTGTGCGGACCAGGTTTCCCTCCGGACAGCACGGCGCTGTCGGACGGCTCGACGCCGTAGATCTTGATGGCGGGGTTCCTCTCCTTGAGGTACCTCCCGGCGCCGGTGACGGTGCCGCCGGTCCCGACGCCGGCGACGAGGACGTCGACCTTGCCTCCCGTGGCGGTCCAGATCTCGGGCCCCGTCGTCTCGTAGTGCGCCCTGGGGTTGGCCGGGTTGGCGAACTGCTGGAGCACGTGGGCTCCCGGCGTCCGCGCCGCCACCTCCTCCGCCTTGCGCACCACGCCGTCCATGCTCAGCGTCGGGTCCGTCAGCACCACCTCCGCGCCGAACGCCCTCAGCACGGCGCGCCGCTCCGTGCTCACCGACGCCGGCATCGCCACGATCAGCCTGTACCCCTTCGCCGCCGCCATGAACGCCAGCCCGATGCCCGTGTTGCCGCCCGTCGGCTCGATCAGGACGCTCTGATATGATATGAACGTACGCAACATGAAATTCAGCACGAAAGCCTGATTAATTTCCATGCATGGCAGCATGCATGGGTCGTCGTCGTCGTTGTCGTTGTCGTTGATCTCCCTCACCTTCCCAGGGGTGATGAGGCCCTTCTCCTCAGCATCAGCGATCATGCTGTAACCAATCCTGAAGATTTTCACAGACAGGCGCCTGATTGCAATTGCATTCTGGAACAAACAAACAAACAGGCAGGCAAGCAAGCTAAGAGAGCACCTGTCCTTGACGCTGGAGCAGGGCGCCATGATCTCAAGCTTGGCAGCTACACGCGCCTGGCAGCCAGCCACCACCTTGTTCAGGTACACCAACGGGGTGTTGCCAATCAACTGATGAACAAGTTAATTTAATTTGCAGTGACAAAGTTTGCTTAACTGATTCAGATGGACAGATACGAGTGAATGCCTAGCTGCAGACTACTACTACAACTACAATTTGTTTACGCACGCACTTGGGTGACATCTTTGGCGATCTTTAGGGTCTGGTCTTTCGCGGTCTTTGAGCCCTGATCCTGGACGGTGTCGGTCTCAGTCTCATCAGAGCTTGGAATTGGACTCCATCCACCCATGGTGATCTGCTGATAGACAGATGATGATGCACGAAGCACTTGGGATTTAATTGGGAAGCAAATGGCACGCAACATGCAGCGCTTTATATATAGCGTGCGCGTCCAAGTCCAAGCATAATTTGTCAAAAAAAAAAGTCCAAGCATATACTGTATGTATATGTGGCTTCGGTGAAGTTGTGCTTGGATGATGCCAAATACTGTTTGTATATTTTTGCCTTCTGTGAAGTTGTCCTAGGAGGATGCCGTCGATCTTGCCGATACCTACAAAAATTTAAAGTTGCTGGTGCTTACAAGGTTAGCAATGATAAAAGCCTTGAAAACTGACAGTACAGCAGGTAAACTTTGTTGCATGCTCTCAGTCTCATGTGAGACAAAAATACATCAGACTTACGTCATTGTCTACTTCACGAGCGTACATACGTACGTATCGTGGACGACCGGGATGACATGATCTTGTTTCATCGCGACGCGACAAAAGTTAATTTGATTATTCTTTTTCCTAACGTTTATCCTGTTTTTTTTTACAACTATATAATCACATCTCTCAAACCGTTAAAAATCAACTCATCATTTGATCGAACAATATCAACCATCGGCTTCGGCTCATGTTGTTCTCGAGAAAAGAAAAACAGGATGGGGTACACAAATATTCTGCAATTAATATGAGGAAACTATCACGGAATTTTATCAAGGCGAATTTGGTCGTGGGACACTCGAAAAATTAATATGCCGCGGCCAACTCTGATATTGGCTATATTATAAAATCAGGTTTCATTTGCTGTAACACATTGTCCCATTAAAATATGAATTTGTGTTTTTAATTGAGTATCTTGACATTAAAACTTTACTTTGATGCAAATGAATTGGAACAAATTCTTTATTTGTTATTTGAATATGTTTATTTTGAAATCTTGCAATAGCAGTAAGGAAAAAAAACAAGGAAGAAACAACCAACACTCATTTTTTTTTGAGGGAACAGGAGGGGTGAAGACCCCTACTGAAAATTTATATATAAATAAATAAAACAAGTTACAAGACCGAGAAAAAGGGTCAAGAAACAAAAAAGGAAATAAAAAAAATAAGAAAGGTTACACAAGAACTCATAACAAGAAAAATTACAAAGTTGAAACTATCCATTGATCTATGAGGGGGTGGTACTTCTCTGATCTTTTGCTCTTAGTAAAACTAAGGCAAACTCTTTCTTAAAAATTATCTTGCAGCGGTGAAGTGAAGGAGGCACATCATTGAAAATAGCTTCACTGCGAACCACCCAGATGGACCAGCACATAGTAACAAACAGGGTTCAAAATTTCGGCGAAATTTCATGAATTTCGGTAATTTTGGTGGTGGCAGAAAGAAAAATCTGAAATTTCATTATATACTAGTACATGTGCTATATAACTTTAGACTCATATTTTCTATTGTTTATATTACATATTCTTCTATTCCATAGATGTGTAGTCATAAATCATATTGATACTTGTTTAGATCTATTTTTTATAAGAAAAACATCATGTGCTAGTCTCTAAAAAAATTTCGGCGAAATTTTAACCGAATTTCACGAATTTCGGTAATTTCGGTGGTGACCGAAATTTTTGCGATACCAAAATTAAAAACCTTGGTAGCAATGACTTCCATGAAGAAAGGGAGGTGAATCTGACATTTAAGATTGTCTAGCATATTCAGATATTCTCCATACCATCACAGTTGGGAACTATTAAATGGAGAAGAAACCAGCAGCTCGCGGCAAAAGGACAGTGAAAGAAAAGATGAAGGAGATCCTCCTCAACATTTAATGTGCAGAAGGCACAAGAATAGTTTTCAAGGAACATATTTCTGCGCCTTAAGAGGGCTCTGGTGTTTAACCTGAACTTTAGAAGTAGCCAGAAGAAAAATTTACGCTTATTCTAACAAGATGATCTCCACAGCCAACGAAAACTAGAATGAATTGGGGTATGACCCATCATTTGAAGGTAAGCTCTTTTGCAAGAGAATGCAGAAGTCCCCCAATTGTAAGTCCATTTAGCCCTCATGCAGATTCAGGTTCTGAATCACTGAATCTAACTGAACAAACTGAGAATGAGCCTCTTGAGAGAGAGAGGGAGATGGAACAGATCATGAAAGTGATGGTGTATGTATCCCTGTCTGCAGAGTAACATTCACATTTTTACTGAAGGAATACAGCTCAGGAAAAACTTGACTCCAGATATTGTCTGCCCACCGATCTTGCCAGAAAAGACAAGTTGCACCATTATACAAATTGAGTGTTGAACACTCATATGAAGGTGATCCTACAATTATTCTTCTGTGAATTGTTTGGGAAATCAAACATTATGAAAAGGTTCTTTATTTAAACTCCTTTTACTTGTTTCAATAACATTCCTTTTTGTTTTTCGTGCCTGAAGGTGTTTTTATTAGCCAATGAGTAATGAATCGAAACCTAGTTTTTTTAAAAAAAAAAAAACCTTCCGCATAACTTGGATGCTCTTGGAGTGACGAACTCCAGTTCTCCAATTCTCTAATTGCTGACATAGTAGAAGATTTCAGTCTTAGAGCCAGTGGCGGACCCAGGAATTGGGAGCAGGGTATGCACATGGTAAAAAAAATTTGGATGAACGACACAAAATGTTTAGATCTGCTTAGATAAAAGATACATGTAGTTCAAATGCATTGCATATCTATAAATTTTATTTTGTAATTGAAAATGACATTTAATATAACCAACAAAGGGAAAAGAAAAGGGATTTGAGTTTTATTACCTCTGGGTCCAAGCAAAGGGGGCGTCGTGGCCGACTGGCCGCGCGGCGGCACAGGGACGCCCGATGCCGGGGAGCGAAGCCGCCGAAGCGGCAGTGCGGGGACGCCGGCAACGTGAGTGTCCGCACAGGCCGCAGCGCCTGCCTGCGCGTCAGTGGCGAATCGCGAGCGGCGGCGCGCGGTGAAAGCGGCGGCGAGTGGTCGAGAGTCGCGGAAGCGCATGCCTGCGCATCAGTGCGCGGCTGCCCTACCCCTACGGACTAGGCCTGATGGTTTTGGGATTTTGGGAGAGTGGAGAAGTGAGTGGGAAGGTTAGATGAGTCATGGACCGTCTGGATTCGCGTGGCTTATGGGATTGCTTTTGAGTTAGAGGTGAATTGCTGAATAAAATGACCCAGAAACACAGAGAAAAGTTTTAACATCTTATGTATATTATACATGTATATATCTCAAATACCTATTAATTTTTTTCTAAAAATGTAGGGTATGCCCGGAAATACCCGGGCACAACTGTAGGTCCGTCCATGCTTAGAGCAGATCAATGTAGATAAGCCACATCATGCCAATTGACCAACAACAACATAGATGTGAAATCTCAGCGTTTCCCCTGCAAAAATGTTTCTGTTGTGCTTCATGCTGGGAAAAGCTTAGCAATTCATGTATGGACACAGTTGAAAATAATGCAAAGGCAATTCAGTACAGTAACGTTGGAGTTCACTCGATTCTTCTACTGTAGATTTTAAAATCTCGACAGTAAGTAATGTCGAGATTTTAAAACTTGTAGATTTTAAAACAAGCAAGCCAGCAGCAGAATCTATGTGTGTGTTCGCCAACGAGTTGACTTGAGCAACATTTGGTACAGTTGTCAGCACCTCACTCTTGCCACCACTTCTATTCTTTCCATATAACCGGCCAGGTTTCAGAACATCAATGCAAGACCCCTGCTTACTAGGTGGATTTTTTATTCACATCACACTCACAGGCGAGGTATATCCGCGCCACTACTCGATTGCTGCATAAACAATCAGTTCCTGCAATCCTGCTGTGAAGATGAAACGAAGTAAAGGAGTGCTAGAGAACTGATCGAGCTCACTGACTCATATAAGGCATGGACTCAGGAATTAGCAAGCATTGGCGAGCTTGGTTACAGATGAGGTGATGATGATCAAGGAATCTCAGAGCAGAGGAGGCTACAGACAGAGAGAAGGAAAGCACTTGTGATTACATTACAGAAACATCTCCTCCCTAAAAAGACAGCATCATGATCAGAAGAGGGACGGCGAGCTGCACCACCGCCCTAACCTGAAGCCGCAGGGTGCCCATCCCCACGTCGTCGTCCTGCAAAAGCGTCGTCGTCACCGATGCATCGGTGGAAAACAAGTCAGACGGCCATGGTGCAGGAAAGCGAAAAAGCTCGGTAGATCAGATGCAATGCAATGCAAACACAAAGCAGCAGCAATGGGAAAGCAAAGCTTTGCAAAGACGGGACGGGAGCATGCAAAAGCTCGAGGAAAAAGGTGGTGCAATGCAAACTAAAGTATACCCGGAGTTGGTGTCCGGGAGTGGGCATGGGGAGGACGGTGGCGGAGTCCGTGACGCCGGCCGGGAGCGGCACGGCGGGGCTGCTGCTGATGAAGTCGGCGCTGGTGGCCGGCGCCTGAGCGCTCGCGCTGTGGTCGGCCGACCAGGGCGCGCCCGCGCCCGCGCCCGTGCCCGTGCTCCGCCGCTCGGACGGCAGCCTCGGCGTGCCCTCCTCGTCGTCGCCGCCGTCCGAGCCGGGCACCGGCACCGGCGCGGGCGAGGGCGAGGGGCCGAGCGGCGCGGGACGCGGCGAGTAGTCCGGCACGACGACGGTCATGGGCACCTTCTCCTCGCGTCCGCCGCCGCCGCCGCGATGCTGATGGAATCAAACGCGACGTGCAAGGCCATGCCATTAGCCGTGCCCAGCCCGTGGGGCATTGCAGCGCGCATGCCGATGACGGAAGCTGACCGGAAACTTACCTGACGAGGAACGTGCGCGCTGGTGCGGACGCCGAAGAAGAAGAAGAAGGCGCGCGACGGCTGCGGCTGCGCGAGGAGGGAGCAGAGCGCCAGCGCCAGCGCCAGGAGGAGCGAGCGCGGCGCCGGCGCCGCGCCGGGACGCGGCCATGCTCCCATTGCTTGGTCCGCCTCCGCCTCCGCCTCCGCCTGTGCTGGCTGGGCCTAGGCTGCGCGTGCTACCGGCACTCTCGGCTCTCGCTGACACCAGCAAATGCCAATGCCAATGCCCGGTGCCGCGCAGCGCAGCGCAGCGCACTTGTAGTACTAGGCACGCTGAGCTGCAGGGCGTGCTCTGAGCCTGACGATGTTTTGGTGTGGCCCGTGGCAGGCCAGTGCTAGCTTCCGGCGGGCGCGCTGCAGGGCAGCGAGCAGAGCGGCAGTGCTCGTGCTCGGTCGGTCGCTGCAGCTCGGCGTGAAAAGGCGAAGGAAAGGAGCAAAGGCCATGGGCGGCAGTTGGCCAGGAGTGCCCTTTCGCCACGCTTTCTCGGGCCAGGCGCCACGTACGGGCTACGGCGAAGAAATACTAGTACTACTACCATCCGCCATGCCTGATTAGCAGCTGATTGCTCGCGCTAATCGCCGTGTAGTAGTAAAAACTGGGAGCTGGCACAGGTGGTAACCATCTTTGCAACTTTTGTGTGTGGAAGCGTGGACCGGAAGGGGAATAGCTGGTGGTGTCGGAACCGGAGCGGAGCGCGAGACTTTGCGGGACTCGGGGTGCTGCTGCCTTTTTGGGGCCGATAATTGTTGCATCAATGGGCGCGGAACGGCCACCGGGGCACGTGCACTGCACTGCACTCCACTCCACTCCACTATGGGGTGCCGAAAGCATGGACAGCAACCTGGCACAGTGGCACGAGCGATGGTCAATTTCTCTACTTCGCTGCATTTGCTGGTGGGCTCGAGTTCCGTGTGATTGTGTGTACTCTGGCCTTGTTTAGTTTCAAAATATTTTACAAAATCGACACTGTAGCTTTATCCTTTGTATTTGATAAATATTATCCAATCATGGACTAACTATGTTCAAATCTCGTCAATTCCAACCAAACTGTGCAATTAATTTTTATTTTTGTCTATATTTAATACTTCATGTATGTGTCTAAAGATTCGATGTGACGGAGAATTTGAAAAATTTTGCAAATTTTTTTGAAACTAAACAAGGCCTCTGTCTATTCCACAAATAAACAAACGTACTTTTTTGGCTTTTATGATTCATGTTTAATCGTTCGTCTTATTTAAAAAAATAATAATAAATATTATTTATTTTTTATGACTTATTTTATTGTTAGATATATTTCTATAATGATTTATTTATTTTATTATTTGTATAAAAAAATAAATAAGATAAAAAGTCAAACATGAATTTTACTAATAAAGAAATATATTTATTTGTGGGATGGAGGGAGTAAAAGGCCGCCAAGGGACAACGGGACAAGACGACTGGAAAAGGTCAAACGTTCGTGTTTTAAACAGTAACGGCTAATAAAATTATTATCATGACTTGTAGTGTCTTTTTTTTGTGTGCATTTTTACAACATAATATGCATATATATATATATATATATATATATATATATATATATATATATATATATATATATATATATATATATATATATATGTTGTTTCGTCCATGCATATTCATAGTTTTTTTTTGTTGGTTTTGAATGTCACCGCCATGTATCTTCATGAATTTGTATTTAGATTTTTTTTCACCATTTTATTTGTTGTCATACTTACAGATGTAAATGTTCATATACACCAGCGTACTAATGCACACAAGCACGCCTTATCCTTTTTTTTCATGACATGATGATTATTTTGCCTAGAAATTTAAACCTAGTTTTTGCATGATAAGATGATTTCAAACCAAAAACTTATCAACTATAAAGTTTCATAACTTTTCGAGATCTACAAAGTTTATTTAGGTAATTTTTTCATCCAAGGTCGTTTGAAAAATTTGAATTTTAAAATTTTCAAATAAAGACGCAGTTTTGCATGACAAGATGAACTCAAATAAAAAAGTTGTCAACTACAAAATCTTATAACTTTTCAAGATCTATAAAGCTTATTTTGGTTATTTGGTCATTTATTCATTTGACATTGTGATTCTAGCATTTTTGACAAACTTATCTCTCTCTCTCGTAGTTTCGTAAACTATAAGAGAGCGATGTAAAATTTGTGAATAGATTTATTTTTACTTTGAAAAATAAAGAAATGACCAAAATAAATGTTATAGAGCTTGAGAAGTTATACAACTTTATAGTTGAAAACTTTTTTATTTGAATTTATTTAGGGCTTCAAAATTCAATTTGAATTTTTCTTTGCCGAGTGTTTTTTTATACTCGATAAAGAAGGTCTTTGCCGAGGTAAAAAAACATTCTCAAAGAGGCTTCTTTGCCGTGTGCCCGAAGAAAACACTCGGCAAACCGTTTGACACTCGACAAAGAGCAGGATTTTGCTAGTGAGTACATGAGCTTTTCAAATCTGCATAACCATTAAATTGAATTCACTAATTAGTGAACAATCTCTATCTATTTAATTGGCTAACAAGTAGTCAAACCATAAATTTGCAATAGACTAATGGCAATAACTTTTTCTTATAACGCTTCTTGCAAAATGGAGTTGGAGCTGCCAGCCTACTTGTAGTGCCTCTCTATTGAACCCATTGTTGGCTCCAACTTCATCTTTTCCCCTCCCCCTGTCCACCCCGCGCCATCAGCTCCTCCAACAACCATCACCATTAACCAAAAATCACCATAGTCCATAGACCAGTAGGGTAGTTGGGCTAAGCTGGAACACACAATGCGCACACCCACTATGCGCCTGTGCCGTGGGCGAGCAACGCCAGTGGAGACCTGTGGTTGGGCGGATGTTGTTGTCACCTACCCACCAGTCGCACAGCCACCACACAGGAGCAAGAGACAGAGGGTCAAAGCTTAGAAGGAGAGTGAAAACCTCGAGCTGAAGGGTCAAAGCTCAGTAGCCATGTTCTTAGAAAGGAACATGAACATGAACATGTAACATGAATGATAACTTAAAGCAATACTTTATAACATGGGGACATAAAAATATTACCGAATTGGGAAGTGAATGTTTCTAATATGAAGAATGTGGCCATGTTCTATGTTTGTCAGCTGCTAAGGTCGAGGGGATCACTACCGAGACCCTAGGAGGCAAGAATGGGAGGACCAGAAGGGAAGCTAGTGTGCCAACGCGGTGACCGACGAGGACCAAGGGCGAGTCGTGGTCATGGGAGTCTGTTTGATGCCCGCCTTGAAGTGCCATTGTCGAGGTCCGAGTGGTGTGGTCCCCCGACGACTATCGAGGGCGAGTCGCGGTCGTGGGAGCCTGTTTGATGCCCACCTTGGAGCGCCATTGTCGAGGTCCGAGTGGTGTGGTCCCCTTACCCACTAACCTAAGGCCTGCCCAACAAATGGGCTTGGCCAGCCAAACCCCCGATACAACCCAAGCCTCCAACTCCCAACCAGAATCCTACCTAGCATGTTGTCTTCAACCTCTACATGGCCAGATGGGGCAACTGACACTCAGCAACAGTTTGTGTGGTCTTTAAAGTCATGTTTTGACGAGGGGTGTTTACAGGTGTCCTTTTCTTTGTTGTCTTTCAAGTATGATCTATAAGCTTCGACAATCAGTGGACGTCTAAAAGAAGAAGACAACCGATTTGGCCTTTGATGTACTCTTATATTTTAGAGGACGTTTTGTGTCTTTTTATCCATTGTTTGTAATATTCTTTGTTTTCATTGATATATACTATATGTGAAACACTCTTTTGAGTGTTTTCATGAAAAAAATTCAATTGATTTCACTAAAATTTTAAGGTGTGAATGTCATCTTTTAAAATTGTAGGATACATCATATATATGTAGTCACACATGTTTGCACAAAGAAGCAGGCAATTGTATTAAGTCATCTCCGAAAAAATTCAATTGATTTTGTTAAAAATTTAAAAGGCGTGAATAGAGGTTTTTAATTTTAGGATCCAAGTTTAACACGGGGCTCATATATATCTAGTTACCGTGCAAAATAGCAGGTAATCATATTAAGTCATCCCAAAAAATTCAATCCATTTCAATAAAATTTCAAGCTGTGAACACCAGTTTTTAAATTCTGAGGTCCAACTTTTGATATATAATCAGCACTGTAGTTATAATAGTTTTGTTATTATTGGATCATATTGGATGAATTTGAACATATGAGCAATTGGATTGGACATTAATAATTTGGACATATGAGCAATTGGATTGGACATTAACTGATTTTTATGAGGATTGGTTCGGATTTTTTTTCCTTAGATTTTAATTGGATTTATCCATATGGATTTGGATGCTAATCCTTTGCCACCTATAGTGCCAACCAAGAGACAACAATAAAAGGACAAAGATGTGCTTAGCTTGATTTAGTATCACTGATGTTTCATTGTAACAGTGTAATCATTGCCATCTCTCATAAACAATTTCTCTTTTTATACTATCAAATGTCATCCATCTTCATTTCCCCTTTTATGTTGCCATCCATCCTGACCATAACACTCGGGTCTAGTTGCAGGTCTTGAGACTGTATCCAACAACATATGCATATATAAGGCCACCGAAACAAAAAATGCATAGTGCATAGTAAAAAAACTCCAACAGAGTAGCCAATCAGAGTACCTATTTTGGGTGTGCAAAGAGAGGGAAGGCAAATACGTGTCCTCCCGACACACGACCCAAATCTTCGGTGTTGTCGGGGCGTCACCGTCCTCGCTCCCGACGGTGGCGCGTGGTGGCTTCCCCGTTCTCGCTCCCGGCGGTGGATGCGGCCGGTGTGGCCAGGCAGAGCCACACCGTGGAGCCATTGGCGCGGCTAGAAGCAACTAGCATGGCGAGGAAAGGAGAGGGCGGCGGTGCCGCTCGTAGTGGGGACGGAGGCAGCTCGCGCGAGGGCGGCTCTCACCCATGGCGGGGCTCGTGAGGCAACGGACATAGGGGCCGTGCCGAGGACGCTACCGGAGCTCGTCCACGTGAAGGGGCCACATGCCTCATTGGATCTCGTGTCGGAACTTGCAGCTCGGTTGCCGGCTGTGGCGAAGACGAAGACGGAGGAGCTGGCAGCACCAGATGGAGAAAAATGACTCTTTTTTTTGTGTTAGTTGTTGGAGAAAGAAGGTTTTGGGTGACTGACCTTTTCTGTATGTAGACTGACTCCAACAATGTGACCCAAACCTAAAAATAGGTCATTCACAGTAATTTTGCCTGTCAAAACAACCTCCAACAGACTAGGCAAACGAGCCATGCATTTTGGGTTGGTGCGGACGCGCGACGCAAATATGCGTCCTCTCTTCGTCGTTCTGCGTCTCCACCCAGGCGTAGGGCCCGCCGGAAGGGGATGACCGGAGCTCGGTCCTGCGAGAATAGCACCTCGGGGTCGCGCCGCCGGCGAGGGGAGGAGAGAACGGCCAGAGCTCGTACGTTGAAAGGGGCATCGTGACTCCCCGGATCTCAGGCTGAGCTCGCAGCTCGATGGCCTTGCCCGCGGCGGCGCTCGTGTGGCGACGGGCGAAGGGGCCTGCGCCGGGGAGCGGGAGGAGAGGACGGGCGGAGCTTGTCCGTGCCAAGGGGCGCTGCGCCTCGCCGGATGTCAGGCCGAGATCGCAGCTCGGTGGCCTCGCCCGCGGCGGCGCTCGTGATGCAACGGATGAAGGAGCCCGCGCCGGCAAGGGGAGGAGATGTTGGGCGGAGCTCGTCCGTGCGAAGGGGCGCAGTGCCTCGCTAGATCTCGGGCTGAGCTTGCAGCTCGAGGTGCTTGCCAGTGAGGGAGGCGGGCGGCACTTGGCCGGGATTGGTGAAGGAGGCGGGTGGCGTTGGGCTGTGTGTGTGTGTGTTTTTTTTTTTGGCGTTGGGTTGGCTGTTGGAGGTGGACAGTTTTGGGTGCTGCGTTCTTTCAATGTAAAGGACGCAAATCGTGAAATAGGTATGCTGTTTAGGTCATCTTTGTTGGAGTCAGTCTAAATGAAGGAATACTTGTTTGCCTTCTCCCTATTGGAGACAGTCTGAGCTCCGAGGACACACATTTCCAAGATAGAAACCGTCACATCTTGGACGCACGCACGGTGCCGTTGTCTCTTCATCGCCACGAAAGAGTTGATCGACCGACAATTGCATCGCATGATTGAGGCCCAAAGAGTTGATTGAGCCGTCTATGTCCCTCGAAAAAGGAATCGTTTCGTGTGTTTGTTTATGACAAGTGATCACTGACAAAAGGTCCTTTTTATTTTGTTTGTCACTTGTTTACGTCCACTTTCCGCGGTGCGCCAAGATCAGGCACGCACATCGTGACATCGATGAGGCCCAAAGTAGCGTGCCGCCGCCACCTGCTGCGGCGAGCAACCGAGCATATAGCAGTGTCCTCCTACCCGGGCAGCCGTCGAGGACCAGGCTCCCACAGGACGATCGATGGCCAGTGGCGGCGGCAACGCGGCGGCGGCGGCGACCGCCAAGGACGTCGTGGACGCGGAGGTCGTCATCGTGGGCGGCGGCATCGCGGGGCTGGCGTCGGCGCTGGCGCTCCGGCGGGCGGGCGCGGCGGCGCGCCGCGTGCTGGTGCTGGAGCGCCACGCGGGGCTGCGCGCCACCGGCGCCGCGCTCACCGTCTTCCCCAACGGCTGGTTCGCGCTCCGCGCGCTCGGCGTCGCGCACAAGCTCGCCTCCCGCTACGACGCCTACGAAACGTGCGTGCGTCCCGTCGCCGTCGGCGTCGCGCGCGCCGAGCTCAAGTCAAACCCAATTCGAGCTCGATTCGCCATGCTTGCTCTCGACTGACCTGCTGAATCGCATGGCTGTACGCGCAGATCCAAGGTGACGAATCTTGAGACCGGGGCGACGCAGGTGTTTCGCTTCGCCGGGAACAAGAACAAGTGAGTCCATCCATTCTCTGACTTGTCACGGAGTCGCGTTGGCGGCAGCTACCAGCGAGTCAAATCAGCTCAAGAAATTCGTAGGATTTTGTGTGATTTTGGGATTGAAAAACAGTGACTTTACCTGATCAGCTGATCCGGCTGGTTGTTTGACTGAACTGAATTTTTGTTTAAAAAAAAGGGGTGAAGAAGTCAGAGTGAGGGCGGTTGACAGGAAGGCGCTGCTGGAGGCGCTCGCGGAGGAGCTGCCGCCGGGCACCGTCCGCTTCTCGTCCAAGCTCGTCTCCATCGACACCGAGCGTGCAGCCGGCGCCTCGTCGGAGACCGTCGTCCTTGGATTGGACGACGGCACGGTGATCCGAGCCAAGGTACTACTTGTAGTGGTGTTCCAAATAAAGCGAGGCATGATTCTTTCTTAGTTCCTTTGCACACGCGCGTTATTATCAGGTCTTGATCGGGTGCGACGGCGTGCACTCGATGGTGGCGCGGTGGCTGGGCCTGTCGGAGCCGGCGAGCTCGGGCCGCTCCGCCGTCCGCGGGCTCTCCGTCTTCCCTGACGGGCACGGCGTAAAGCGGGAGCTCCGGCAGTTCCTCTCGGAGGGTCTCAGAGCCGGCATGGTGCCCATCAGCGACACCGATGTCTACTGGTTCCTCGTCAACAACAGCATCCCTGCAGGCAAGTGAAGTCACTGCGCATGCCGCCCTTCAGTTCCAGCCCTTGAGAGCTCAGCTCATGCCCTGCCATTTGCAGAGGAAGAAGCCGCCGGGGACCCGGTGAAGACGCTGCGCGAGGTGACGGACAACCTGGCCGGGCACATGCCGGCCGAGTACCTGGACGTGGTGCGCCGCTCCGACCACGGCAACCTCTCGTGGGCGCCGCTCCTGTACCGGAACCCGGTGTCCGTGCTCCTGGGCGCGGCGGCGCGCGGGCCCGTGACGGTGGCCGGCGACGCGTTCCACCCCATGACGCCCGACATGGCGCAGGGCGGGTGCTCCGCGCTGGAGGACGCGGTGGTGCTCGCCCGGGCGCTGTCGCGCGCGGCGACGCCGGCCGAGGGCGTCGCCGCGTACGTGGCGCGGCGGCGGTGGCGCGCGGCATGGCTGGTCGCCGGGGCCTACCTGTCTGGGTGGGTCCAGCAGGGCGGGACTAACGTCGGCGGCGTGCGCGGGTGGATGGTGAAGGTGTTCCGGGACTGGATCTTCTACAGGTTCGTGTTTCCCCGGCTCGCCGACACCATGTGGTTCGACTGCGGCGACCTCACGCCGTCGCCGGTGCCGCCGCCCACGGTCGGCAAGAACCACCACACCGAGTGAACTCCAAACCGCGTGTCAGTATCACCTGCAGCATCAGGATCCAAGGGCAGTGCCGAAGCTAAAATAAATCCGAGAGGGATGCAATGCATAGATTTGAATCATAAGCATGATCGAATTTTAACTCTATTCACTGATATTTAAAATTTTTGTGGGTGCATCTACATCCACGATCTTACACTGCTACGAGCAAGAATTTTGAGGGAGCTAGAGAAATAGTATTGAGGGAGGTGTGGCCGTCTAGGCCTTCGTCATAGCAATTATAGTTTAACTTAATACTGCTACGAGCAAGATTTTAGCATCAATAATTTTAATTTTAAGCAAAGAGACAATAGAATGATCCATTGAAATATAAAAAACACATATGCCTAGTGGCTAGGATCTCTCAAATCTACAAAGCTACATGGTCTTCCTAGAATTTTTGGGATCAATATATATATCTTCTATTTCTAATATTGCAATCTCCCTTTATGGTGCTTTTCTTTTGGAAAACAATTTCATGCTTCTTCTAAGATCCAGAAAAGATTCGGTTGTTTCCCGAGCGGAGCGTAGATGATCTTTGGGCTTTTGTGGGCTTTCTCCGTTGGCCGAGTTAGGTTGTGGTTGAGTACCTTACGGTGCTTGATGTACAGAGAACATATTTTCAGAGGTTACTAACTCAATCCAATCGCCATTGAAAATCTATTTCGAGGCCTATTTGGTTTAAAATGAGCTGACATTTTTTTAGCTTCCCGCCATATTTGAAATTATCTTGGTTTCCCGTGAAATAGATGCCCTATTTTATTTCATTTCGTTGAAAACTATTTCATATTTTGACAACAAATGTGTATACGTACATTAAAGTACTAGTTAATGCACACTTAGTTTACAAGAGAAAAATAATTTCATATTTTGACGGCGAGAATAGGGAACAGAGGAAGAAGAGGGCTGGCGTATCAAGTGATACCACGCCGAGGATGGGTTACCAGATCTCGGCATTTAATAACACAGTGCCGAGGTATGTGGCTTGGTATTAAGTGATGCCACACCGAGAACTATAGGATCTATTGCAACGACGACTCTTGTGATTGGAGTCCTCACTGACGTGGCAGGAGGTTGGCGCAAACTGTCAGCATGCAAAGTCTCATATCTCGGCGTGGTATCCAAATATGTCGAGCTTTGGGTCCATTTTTCGAAAAGATTTTGCCACACTACAATCTAAAATTGTCTTAAGGACCATGCATTTTCTTGAGTACCAAAATGAAACTACCAAGAAAGGGTAACTTTCTCAGTGGTTTACATAGATCTCTAAGAAAATATGTATTCCTTGAGAGTTGACACAAACCTGTTTACATAGATCTCTAAGAAAATATGTATTCCTTGAGAGTTGACACAAACCTCCAAAGAATATGGGTGTTTCCTTGGCCTAGCAGCCGGCGCGGCCTTATGTTGCAACCGTCCATCACCTCCCTCCTTACCATAGCCATCCCTAACTGCCCCACCTAAGCAAGGCCATGACACCTAGTATTAGAGACCAGATGGATCCGATGGCCACCTTCGCCACCTATAGAGTAATATGTATGTTAAGTATGTATGCATACATAGAGTATATGGTTATACTTATTGTATATAATATAGTAGTGACATTTTAGTAATATATTTAAAATATAATTTTTTTTTGAAAAATTTTCGCGTGGTAAGATCTAGAGTATATTAATATGAGTATATAAACATACTCAAACCGATAAACAAGTATGAATACATACACAATGTAGTTTATTGAAGATGAGAGTAACTACACGTACGTGTGTATATATATATATACACACACGTAACACGTATACGCTGAATGCATGCTTAGCTGTTGAATGGCCTCTGGTTGGCGCAGTCCACGTTGTTGCCGTAGCTAACCCCAAGCAAGTCGCAGTAGCGCTTGTAGAAGCCGATCCGGTCGGCGACGCGGCTATCGGCGCCATGGCCGCACTCGAGGCCGCCGTTGATGATGTTGGTGACGACGCCATACCCCGGCAGCCTGCCGGCGGCGGTGTCGGCAGGCGACGGCGCCCACTGCCCCGTGACGACGGCGTGGCACGACGGCTTGGGCGGCTGCGGCGTCATCCAGAACCAGACGGCGGTCTCGAACGAGACGGTGGCGTCTGTGGCGACCAGGTCCGGGTCGTCGAGGATCCCGGCGGCGCCGATGGCCTCCCCGGCGGGCCCGTAGTTGTAGTTGTAGGAGATCTGGATGGGCCCGCGGCCGTAGTACTTCTTCCCGGCGGCGCACGGCCACAGCGCGCTCGGCCTGCAGTAGGCCTCCGGCGCCGACGCCGCCGCGTCCTTCTCCTCCTTGTAGCAGTAGCCCCAGGCGTAGGGCCCGTCGGGCGCCGACGCCCACCCGCCCGTCGTCTCGTGCGATGTCTGCGCCAGGAACGCCGCCACCTCGCGCTTTTGGGCGTCGGGGCTCCCCGTGGTGCCGAAGCCCGGGAACGAGTTGGCTGCCGCGACGAAGGCCGAGTAGGTGTAGAAGCCGCTGGCAGGGCACGCGGGCTTGTTGCGGTGCAGCAGCATCTGGTTGAAGAGAGACTCGGAGATGATGGACGCCACGCTGCCGCCGGCGGTGCTCGTGGACATGGCGAAGATGGCAACCATGGCCATTACCGCCGCCGGTGCTCTCATCATCAGGAGAAGCAAGCAACAAGTAAAAAGTATGTAGTAGCTCAGTGAGGACTCTTGGACCTTCACGCTCGATCGATCTGGATCTGTTGTTGGTGTGTGAAAGAAGCGTGGGCACGCATGTCCTTATATAGGTAGCAGGGATCATGGAAAGGCTGCTTGCTTGCATTGTGTATATGCATACGTACGTGTCCAAGTCCAAAAAATATAATGCAAGTTGAGATGGTTGGATATGGATCGCTATCGTCTTGGCTACCTTCTCTGGACTGTGACAGAGTGCACTCTTGTAACCGACGAACAGTAGTCGTACGTATAGGACCATGGGAGAATTATATATGTTATATAAGTATATATTCATCATCGATCTTAATAATTAACATTGTGCGCAGGGAGAGAGACGTACGTGTGTGTGGTACTCAATTGACCATGCGCCTAAACTAATAATAATGTGTCTTAAAAGCATCTAACACCCGAGTGTTAGATGACCTCAAAACGCTCGGTTCTTGTCACACGAAACAAAATCAACTGTTTCTATCCCATGAAACACATTAGATATTCATAAGTACATGATCTATATCAAATGAGCAGAATTAATATGGACCACAGATTTTAGGACATATATACGCTGAGGAAAACGTATTGCAATCAAATATTAACAAGATATTTTATATGGAAGCCAAATTCAATGATCTCCAAAGTGGTTGAAAAGACATACATTGATAAAATGACTGCTTGATAAAAATGTCTATTGAAAACCAATTTACACCGACGTCAAACTCGTTACACTCAAACATGATATAGTACAGTGTGAATTAGTGAAGGACCAAGAAAGGTGATTAGAGGAGAGGTGAATATGAGCCTAATCCAATTTTCTTTCGGTTTAGGCCGTTGTCCCGATCTCAACTCCAAAACACTCACAAAGACCACAAACACCTTGGGGAGTACACACACGAGCACAAAGATCTTCAATTGTGGCCAGCAAACACAGTGTTAGAACACACTACTACAAAAAATCTTAACGGAGGCGGGCCAAAGCGCTTAACCAAGGCGGGCAGACCAACCGCCTCGGATGGTTGCGGTAAATGGCCTATTTTCCAAGACGGGTGCCCGCCTTGATAACTAAAAAACCATGGATAAGCTCGGTGAGCCCATCCATGGGCCCACTGAGCCCACGCACGTGCCGCCGACAACACAGCTGCTCGCCGGTGAGCCCATCCGCTTGCCGCATAGCTGCTCGTCATCGTCCCTTGTCGGATCCAGCGACCTCGACGTTGGATCCAGTCGCTCTCCGCCGGATCCGGCCTCCACCACCGCCATAACACCGGTTCTGCGAGGAAGAGAGGGTGAGGGACATATCTGAGAGAGGAGAGAGAGGGTGTGGGACGGATCTGAGAGAGGAGAGAGGGTGAGGGCAAACCAGGGAGGGAGCACCCTGATGGCCGTGGTCTGTGCCGTAGCCCACGCTGCCATGGTCTGTGCCACCACCGGACATATGCTCCACGTGCCCCATGCTCCACACGCACGAGAGGTGGAGGGAGAGGGAGCATATGCTCACCGCTGAGAGAGAGAGAGAAGAGCAAGACGCTCGAGGGAGAGGGGCGCTCGGTGTGGAGGGAGAGAGGTGGGCTCGAGGGAGGGAGAAGAGTCATGGTGCTATGGGGAGTGGTGCAACGCTGTGCGGGGAGCAGCGCTCGTGGTCATGGGGTGTGGTGCTGTGAGGAGTCAGGTCTAGGGTTTGGTTGGCTATTATATACTGTGACCCATTTTTTGGGCTGAGTGGGCTTCCCAGTGGGCTCGGCAATATTAACCGAGGCGGGCCTTATACGTGACCCATGTAAGTGCAATCAAGCCCATTGTGATTTTTGGTGTTGATGACCACCAAATTAAAGGACTAATGAGCTTTAGTGAGATGACAAGCAGGGAATTATGAAAGGAGGATGTTGAATAGGACAGAGGAGCCCCTAATCTAAAAGGAAGGCTTTCCTAAGCTACTTAGGTTTAAATTCATTTTTGTTTAACTTTGAGTATAGGAAAAGTCGTACTACTAAGAGGGACTCTAGGTCTGTTGATCAAATGATGAACTAGATGCTCAAATCTTCATTTATCCTCGAACCTCAGCCAAACCAGCATGCTTCTCACTCTACTCCTTGGCTGGTCTGGCTAGGGCAATAGTGCCATCCTTAATCTAACAGTTGGAAGACCAGGGTATAAATACCCTTCCCACTTGACCTCAACGGTCACCTGAGCCATTCACTTCATCTTCCTTCGTCCTAACCATTACAGAACACCAGTGCTCACCTCTCTCTCCCCCCTCCATTGTTGCTCCTTAAGCTCCCAAGTAAATCTTTGATCTCCACCATCATTCCTTGAGAAAAAAGGCAGCAAACTTCAATTGGAGAGCAGACTCACTGATTCCCAAAGTCTAAGAGTATTTGGTTCACGTTTGGCCGGTAGCCCTAGGGTTTGTTACTCTTAGAGCTTGCTCCTAGCCGACTAGGTGTAGCCCTAGAGCTTGCCAACTTGTGTGGTAGCCAAGGGAAGTTTGTAAATTTATCTTGCAGCTAAGAAATCACCCCTCCCTCAAGAGGTAACACTCTTGTTGTAGAACGAGGGAAGGACAAGCCTTTGTGGCAAGTCGATCCTAGTGTGGGCACCTCAATAACGTGGTGTAAGCGCAACCTTGTTTTGGCGATCGCTGAACCATGAGATAAATCCTTGTGTGTTGATCTACATATTGCTTACTTGTGTTGTTGAGTTACTTTAGGGTTTGAGCCCGATCTACCTCATGGTGGTACTCCTGCAGGTTGTGGTGGTTGTTCTAGTGAATACTAACTTGTAGGGAGCTAGAAAATATACCTGATCTAAATTTCCCAAAGTACCTTTTGAATATACTTTGTTGTTCTGTGTGAGAGGCTAGCAGTGCCGCCCTGTCTGGTGAAACTGATAAAAGTTAGAGTTGACAAACCTATTTACCCCCCTCTAGGCCATCCTAGACTACCAGAGATTCTACAGTCCGCCTCAGAAAGTGAGGACATTTTTAGAGACGAACCTTATAAGTGGCCCGCCTTGGTTAATAGATTTTAGGAGGCGGTTATTTTTAACCATCTTCATAAATTGATTTTCCGAGGCGGTTGCATGTAATCGCCTCGGTTAATAAAAAAATGTCTGCATTGGTTAATCCGAGGCATTAACTGAGAGGGTTCAATTTGTTGCCCGCCTCTAAGGAGGTTTTGAAAAGGTCATGGTTAAGGTATTTTTTTTGTAGTAGTGACAAAAAACCAAAAGAGAGACACTCCCCCTGTGCAAGCAAGAGCAGTGCATTTCCACTGTGGCAAAATTCCACCACCTAAAATGCCGAAAATAAACAAGTTATGAAAGCTAGTAGGAGCCTGTGCATTATTGCAATTTCTGTCACGTTCATGCAATGCTCTCAGCATTGGAATTTTGTTTCCCGATGTTATATTAGATTTTTGACACTCTCGGTCTCGTCTAAGTCCCTTGAGCACTTCTAGATATCCGTCAAATGATCAATTTTGTTTTTTTTTTTTGAAAAATTAATGGAGAAACCTGACCTAACATTTGGGGTAAATGTAAATTCGAAATTTGAACAACTCCTTATTCCTGCTGGTGCTAATTTTGAGAAGTGTGAAGTGAAGTCTAGTTTTATTTGAACCTATATGGGACGTCCTTGAACTGTTGAAACTAGACAAATTTGGTCTTCTAGCTGGCTTGAAAGGTGGGTTTCTATTTTCTAAAAACAATAATAAGCTGGTTTAATCTCTAAAATTTCACAAGTAATTTGTCTCGAATCAGGAAAATGTAAAACTTGTAAAAATGTCTATCTATTGTATTGGACTTCTTTGAATCTTGTTTGTTTATGTTGCTAGTGTTTCAGTATGAACAATAAAATATTAGGAACATGAATAAATAAGATTGAAATAAATATAAATAGATAAAATAAAAAAGATAACATTTTTCCAAAAAAATGGTTATGATTTTAGAGATTATGGACATGATACGAGCACGTTGGTCATGCAAACAAAGAACGCTGCTGAAACCGCCAAACCTGAGGCTACGATGCTTGCATATATATATAAGTCCTGGACCAGCGAGCTGAACTCCATCATTCTAAGCCAAGCTCTGCACTACTACTTGCTCCCTGAAGAATCAAGATTATCTCCATCCAAAGATAGATACATATGGCACGCTGTGCGCGCTCAGATGGCCCTGGACATTGAAGAGGAGTACAACAGCACACCGCGCTCACAATCCAAGGAGATATATAGAAGCTCTTCTTGAGACTCAGGTGATCATCATTTCTCCAGTAACATGATGGTGCACCGAAGAACATCTTCAGAGATTGAGCTCGCAATGGCGGATTACTTCAACGCCAGCACGGAGGCCTTAGAGATGTGCAGGCAGCACCTCCAGAATATCAAAGACGCCCAAAGCAACTACCAATCCAAGAGCAGCTACGTCCTTGGCCAGGACTTCGACACAGTCAGCAACCTCGTGGCGCGGCTCTCCGATGTCATCGGGCGAGAGAATGCCATGGTGAGGTGGTGCGCGGGAAGAGCGGACGAGAGGAGCTCGGTGGTAGAGATGGCAGATGAGCCGAGGCGGAGCTGCTCGAGCTCCAGGAGACTCACCGACGAGCTGGAGGAGCACGTGTGCCTGTTCATTGCCACCGTACATAGAGTTAGAAATTTGGCCATCCAAGAGATCTCCAAGAAAGCATGATACGAAATATACTCCCTCCATTCTCAAATATAGACAGTATGTATTGGAACATAGAAAAAAAATATCATGTATATTTGGTCCGCACAGGATGTACATATTAACTGATTTATACATATATGATAGTTTAACACACAACCAACTTTTTGAAATCAAGCTTTAGGTACGTAATTTATCAGTAACATGGACGACCATTCAACCAAGGAGGTAGGAAAATGTCTTTACTTATGCACTCTCGCACAAATATTAGTGGAGTGTAGATACTTATGCACTCACACAAATATTAGCAGGGTGAGGCCATTCACGTTTTACAGCTATGCAAAACCCTGCATTTGCCTCCCATCATTCGAATCTAAATCTAGGACAGATTCTACAAACTTAAGCACACACCAAAATTCAAATGACATAACATGTGATTTCATTTTATGAGATGTTGCAATCACACAAAGAACATTTAAAAACACCCTGAGAAGATATATATACCTGGTGCCAAAAGATAACTTGTGCACAAAAAAATTAGTTGGGAGATGTATTTTTTTTTATTTCAACCCGTGGGTTGAACCCCATTTCCATTAACATGATAACGGAAATACAATGTTTTTAGAGTAGCAACAGATCACATCAAGAACAAGGAAAGAAAGATATCTAAGAAAAGGGCCTGAACATATTAAAACTGAACCAACAGAACGCTAAAAGTCAAACAGCTCCAGCAAAAGGAAGCCAAAGGACAAACTTCAGCACCAGGTAAACAAGTTTAAAGTAAAACAGGCAGGCAAGACGCAAACCAAAGCCTATTACAAAAGTTGCCAACCCACAGTCGCATCTGCCAGCAGACACGAAAAGTTCAGAAGTGCTCTTGAGCAAAAGCTTCACTCCTTCTGATGGTCATCATCCACGTCCTGCAGCAGATGACGATCCTTTCTTCTAGGCTTCTTGTTCAGCAGATCAATTGCAATCCTTAGCATAGTATTAGCCCCTTCCTCCAAAGCTTCACGATCTAACCTTGCATATAATCCTGCCCAAAAGCTCATGAGGGCGCAGGCATGACACACAATAGTGATAGGATTTAGAATTAGTTTGCCTCCGAAGCATATTTTGTTTCTGTTTCTGGCTTTCCAAATAGGCCAACAAATGGCAGTTATACCCAAAGTATGGAATTTCTTGCCAAATGGCAGCTATCTGTCACACCAATCCCAACATTGGTTCAAAGACCTGGGCACATTGTTAGCTCCAAAGCAAACAGCCGCCGTGGCCCATACGAGCTTGGCGGTGCTACACTGGAATAATAAGTGATAAACTATCTCGGGTTGGGAACAGAAAGAACATGTAGGATATCCAGTCCATTTGCGTTTCATCATATTATCCTTTGTCAAGATTGCATTGTTCAAAGCTAGCTATAAGAAAATTTTCAGTTTCTCAGGGATTTTCCCTTTCCAGATCTTCTTATGATATCTGTCAGTTTCATTGGCATTGTAAACAGATTTGACAGAGAAGAAACCTTTAGAACTAAATTTCCAGGACACCCTATCATCATTTGAACTGAGGTTAACAAAAGAAGTATCAATCATAATTTTAGCCCAACCATTTCTCCATTTATCAACCAGCCATCTAGTAAAAGTAATAGCGTTGGGAGATGTATTGAATATTGATAATGCATTACTTATCCCCAAGAAAGTAGAAGGGCATGCTTTTAAATATCAACTAACAGAATCACTCTTCCAGAAATTAACAGGACATTTTTGTGGACAACATCAGACCCAAACCAACAAATAACAAAATGTTAGAAGAAAAGCCATACCAACAACTCCAAGGTGCATGGTACTGAATTTATTAGTTGAGTCTTGTTTTCGTAAAGACGATTAACAGCACATCTTGATCTTACAAGTTCCTTGGCAAGAGATTGGCATGAAAAAGATGTCATAACATCAGATAGTAGTACACCAAAGTACCAAACTGCTAGCCTTATTTTTGACACATAAGATCAGTGACGAAAAATTGACTTTGTAATAACTTGAAACCTGAAATGCGAAGAAACAAAACACACAGAAGTGCTGCTACATTTGACAGCCAGACAAGCCGAGGTATTCATGGCATACACATGGAGACCATAGGACGTGAATGTTTACCTCATGGGCATTACATCAAACACCTCCTGTACGCTACCGATGTTGACATCGAGTCCGGTTCTGGAGGTGGGTGCTGCCGGTGCTGTGAATGCCGGTGGCCGACGTCCCCTTCGGCTTCACGGCATGGTGGCGCGGACAGGCGGACGGCCGTGCCGTTGGTGTCGTTGCCACACAAGAGCGCGCACGGCTGCGCCACTGGAGGAAGCATGCACAACTGTCAACTGACGAGGACGCCGTGGTACCGGACAAGGCCTCCTCCACGTGGCCTTGGTGGCGTAGCCAGGGGCGGGACAGGGGCAGGGGTGGCGCAGCGGCGGCAGAGGGAACAGGGCACTGCGGAGCGCCGGGCAACAGGGGGTATGGCAGCGATGTCGGCGGGGGGAGGCCGGGGAGGGGCGGGGCGGGGCAGCTGATCGGTGCAGGGCGGGGGTTCTGTTTTTTCTTTCGTGAAAAGTGAAAACAGAGGATGTGGAGTGCGTAGGGAAGGCGTTGTCGGACGGCTTCTGACTTGCCGGCCACATTTCACCACTTGTATAATACTAGGTTCGTGCCCGTGCGTTGCTACGGAACAATTAAACTTTTATACTAAAAACATATAGATCACACTATAAGATTACAATACTGTAATTAAATATCGATATTAAAGTGACATTAATCTAAAAGGATATTTTGATAAAATTAACAAATGTACACATAGTGAAATTAACATATGCACGAAGAGCATGATGTCATAAGTTCACAAACTCTACCATATAGATCTTTTCGTGATGCGTCTAAGATAATGATTTATATCGATAGAAAGATATCTCTGATATCAACTTAGCAATTTTAATGAACTTAGCAAATTCTTTCCAAAAAAAGAAAGAAAGATAGTTCTCGAATTTACCTTAGCAACTTTGATCAAGATTAAAATTACATACAAAGCTCACCACACTGAACAAACTGCTTTACTATCCAACTCTTAGCAAGTTGTATGTCCAGATTAAAAGAGCCATGCTTTATCACCTTCTTCACGATCATGTTGCACGAACCCATTGAAGAGTCAGACTTTAAAAAAATATATGTATACCGCTCCTAAACCATTAATTTGCCCTAAAAGTCCCAAGTGAAGGGAGTACTATTGCTCAGTGCGTGGTTTAGTTGAAGACAAAGCAAATCAGGGGGCACTTCTTAAATGAAATCAGTTTATAAACACATGTAAATTCACATTATTCGAGTATAGATCAAAACAACTCTCGATACAAAGAGAAAGGGAAATTAAGAAAAAAAGATATATGCACCCTTATTCAAGGCTTGATTTGTAACTGATACAAGATCGCCGAGGATCCAGAGTTCCTACGACGTACAAATATCGGTAGCCCAAATCAAAGACCTGTTGCACATACGAGTTGAGAACAAATCAAGCAGCCGCGATGATGTGCTGGTTCAACTCACGCAGTCGATCAGTTGTGGCCATGCTTCTTGGCGTCCTTCTTCTCGTGGTGCTCGTGGAAGGCGAACCCAGCGGAGCCCACGGCGGCGACGGCGGCCACCTCCTCCTTGATCCGGTGGCCGTGCTCGTTCTCCGGGTCCTTCTTGGCCTTGTGCTTCTCATGCTGCAGTCACATGCACAGGAAACACATCGATGCATGCCAGATCAAGAGCTGAATCATATATGCATCGATCAGGCGATCAAATTAAAGAAGTTGGATTTTGATCTCACCAGAGCATATGCGCCGGCGGCAATGGTGCCGAGCTCGCCGAGCTGCTCCAAGTGCTTGTGGTGCTTCTCCTTCTTTTCGTAGTCGACCTCGCCGGAGCTCTCCTCCTCCTTGCGGTGGTGGAACAGGTGATGGTGGTGCTTCTCCTCGGCCATGACTCGTCAAATGTTTCTCGGTGAACTTGTCAAGGGAGGTAGCTTGAGATGACTTGTTTGGATGAAGGAACCATGGTGCCTAATGGCCAGCATTTATAGGGTTGGGGAGTGGATGATGCTGCAATGGCACAACTGGCCTTTCAACTGTTCATCGTTCGCCTAGCAGTCGGAGGGCATTTCAGGTAGCATACTTGCTACTGTTCGTGTGAATTATTGGGTTGGAAATATTTGAAGGAAGACTTTTAGTTTATTATTAAATCCCAGTGTTATAATGAGCACAACACCGTCTAACCTATTATCTAAGAAAAACATTGTCTAACAACTTTTTAAGGATCATTAGAGGCCAAAAACTGGAGAAGGCCTCAGAGTTCAGACTTGCATTTCCATGTAACTTGTACTCCCATTCATTCCAAGTCATAAGACTTTTTAGCTTTTCTAGATACATCATTTTATTTATGCATTTAGAATTTTAGATGTACATCATGTCTAGATACATAATAAAATTAACATATCTAGAAAAGCAAAATTGTCATTTGATTTAGAATGGACGAAGTTCATAAAGGAATAAAAAGTTCTAGGGATATTAGTTGGAGTTCTTAGCGAATTTCAAACTAAAAGTTTTCGATGTTACGAGGAAACTCCATGAATTCAAGTAATTGGTTCCACGAGTTGTAGTTATGTTTTTTTTTCTCAAATGTTTTTTTTCTGAATGTTTATTTTTTATTTCTTTGAATTGTTGCCGATATATATACAGTTAAGTTAACCTAGCTAACTGTTGTCGAATCATTTATATTCTAGTCTGTATGTTTAAAATTATATATAGTTCACTTTACCTTTGTTTCAAGTAAAACTTAAATTTATAGAAAATGTATCAACATATGTAATTAGATAATTTGCCAAATATGCCTTGATAGCTAGTGGATTTATTTGAGGTTTTACATATTAAAATATTTTTTCTATTAAATTTGGTTAAAAATAAGAAAGATTGAGAAGAAATAAAAATATATTTTTTTGGAAACAATGGAATATTTTTTTGTTTTAATGACCCAACGAATGGAGTAGTTGCGAGAGAGGTAAAAAATACTTGACGAGTAAGACAGCGTTACTGTAGCTAGCATATGCACTACAGGATAGCGACATGCATGTAGATAGGGTTGGAATTTGATCACTTGGCCAGTTGGCCCTGGCTTAACCGTGTTAATTTCCATGGAAACTTTAATAAGTAGTTGGACAAGAACGCGTTAACGATGGATGGATCGATATCTTTGTGCTGGAATTCAAAAGTTTGTCCGTGACCGCGGAGAAAATCGCGTTGCCGAGACCATCCAGAAGATGAGATCGAGGTGAAAGCTACTGCTGACCATTATTAGCTTTATAATTGAATTTATTTAAATAATACTCCAAGATCCTATATATGAGATCTATATAGTAGTCAACATTAGGGATGACAGCGGGTTATTAAGTATGGATGGAGCAAGAGCAACTCCAAGATCGTTTCTATATCATTCAATTTTTTTTCTAGAACACGACTTCACGTGTATTTCATTAAGAAGGGAAAAAACCCAAAACCAGGTTCAAGTCATACAAAGACACTGAATAAAAACATAAAGGAACCCTCCGGCGAGATACCGAGGGCAGACCCAGCTCGGAACAGTAGAGGAATCGAGGGCAAGGAACCCACGACACCGAAGTCTAGGCGACTACTCACTAACAGCATGTGCGACAATGGCCTCTAGGGCCCTGAAGCCCACTGCCACCCACAGCTCGCCCTCAACGACCACCATCTTGACTACATCGGCAACGGAGGAGGCGGAGGCGTCAAAAACCCGGCGATTACGCTCCTTCCAAAGGGACCAAGCAACCAGGAGGACCACTGAATCAAAACCACGACGCAGCCCCTTGGGCAGTCCCCTCCTCGAAGACAACCACCAATCGACGAAGGAGGAAGAACCTGTGGGCGGCTAAAGCCGGACACGAAAACGCCGAAGTAGGCGATCCCACACCTCCCTAGCAAACTTGCCGGAGAGCAGAAGGTTGTCGGCGGTCTCAACCTCCTGGTCGCACAAGGCGCAGGAGTCGTCCACCTGCAGCCCATGTCTCTGTCGGCCATCAGCAGTCCAGATGCGTCCGCGCAGGGCCAGCCATGCGAAAAACATCACCTTGGGCGGCACCGAAGCTCTCCACAGCTGCCGAGCTCCCGGTAGGGAGGTGAGACCATGGAAGAAAGCTTTGTACGCTGAGGAAGCGGAGTAGACGCCATCCGCCGACCAACGCCAAACGAAGTGATCCCGGACGCCCGGACAAAGAACGACGTGGTCCAGGGGCTCCCAGAGTAGGACATACTCAACGAGTACGTGCATCGTGGGTGCCCCAGTGATGTGCCGTACCCAGGCCCTGGCAGCAAGAGCCTCCCTGACTGAAACTGAGAGGAAACGTCGACCGATCGCCCTGAACAAATTCGGCGCGAATGATTGCACTCGCCCCTCAGGAAGCCACCTGTCTGTCCAGAACTTGGCAGACACACCATCGCCAAGCTCCACCGAGACCGAAGCGCCGAACATGGCTAGGACAAGCTTGCTCTCTCTGGACGGCAGACCGGCCCAAGCCGGCTGAAAGGTCCAAATGGCTAGAGGGGGGGTGAATAGCCTATTTAAATTTTCTACAAACTTCAACTAGACAAGTTGATTAGTAAAACAAAAGGCGAAGCTATTCTAGCACTAGCACAACTAAGCTATGCAAGCCACCTATACAAGTCTAACAAGAAGGCTAAACACTAAAACACAACAACTAGAGAAGGCAACACAACAACTCTATACTAGCAAGAACTAAGCTACACAAGCTAAACTAACAAGGTAGGCAAGTAAGTAGAGAGAGGAGAGTGATTGTTATACCGACGTTGTAGGGATGAGATATATCCAATCAATCACGTACACAATCACAAGAGAGACCTCGGCAAGAGATGACACAAGATTTTTTACCGAGGTTCACTTGCTTCCCGGCAAGCTACTCCTCGTTGTGGCGATACACCCACTTGATGGATCACGAGCTAATTGGCAATCCAAAGCCAAACCCTCAGCGGGTGCCGCACATCCACTCACAAGATGGGGATCCTCCAAGCCACGAGCAATCCACTAGAGTAGCCAATTGCGATCTCCCGCGGGGAAGGCTCAAGAACCCCTCACAAATCACTTGGCGAGGCTCGAAACAATCTCCAATCACGAGCTCAACACCACTGCGGCTCCAAGCCGTCTAGGGCGTTGGGAAACACCCAAGAGTAACAAGAAATCCGCAGCAAACTCAAGAATCAAGTGCCACTAAAATGCAACTCTCAAAGCAATGCACTTGAATCTCACTCAATCTCACTAGGATGAGCAAACAAGCAAGGAGATGCGTGGAGGGAGTGTTCTCTAGCTCAATGTATGTCTCAAGTAATCAAATGTGCAAGAGAGAACCTCCCAAAGCCGGCCACCAACTATTTATAAGCCCCTCAAAGAAACTAGCCGTTGGCTGTTTTCACTGGGCTGAAAACGAGGTCACCGGACGCTCGACCCCCTGCGTCCGGTGCACTGGAGTTGGCCACGTGTCGATGTTGGATCTCGCGCGTCAGTTTCTAACGGCTACCTGCAACACACCGGACGCTCTGCAAGTCCACACCGGATGCGTCCGGTGCACACCAGACTCATGCGCAGAGAGTTTATCAAACTCGCGACCTCACCAGACGCTAGGCACCGGACGGTCCGGTGCTCACCGGACTCGTGCGCAGAGAGGGTTGCAAAAACCCCTCACACCGGACGCTAACTACCGGACGCTCTCAGAGTGCGTCCGGTGCTCAACCCTAGCAGGGTCAAGCACACCGGACGCTGAGGCCAGCGTCCGGTGAGTGTTTCCAACTGAGAAACACTCCCGCGACTTCTCCAGATTTCCCACCGGCGCAATAGAAAATATACACTTAATTTTCTCAAAGGCGCCGAATCCCGCCTCGCAAGCTCGGCGGGAGGGAGAGAGGAACCCACACCCCTCTCAACCCTAGGAACTCCACCTCCTTTGTAAATGTGCTAACACCAACAAGTGTCCACCACCAAAGTGCATGTGTGTTAGCTTTTCACAAACTTTTTTATCCAAAGGAGTTAAGTTAGCACTTTACTAGATCCTAATGCATATGCTCAAGATATGGACCTAGTAGCACTTGATTCGAGAGATGACCGTGATTTCCCCTCTTGATAGTCGGCTATCTATCCTAAACCCGGTCAATCACTTCTCTACTCATCTTAGACCGGCAAAAGCAAAATCCTATGTTTATACCTTTGCCTTGATCACTTTACTCCTTGTCCATCACTATGATCTCCACTTCATGCCTTCTCTCTTTATGACCATGTGTCCTCACTCATGTCACATTGCTCCTTCTTTAAATGTGTTGCTATGCCTAACTCAAATCACTTGAACACAAAGTATTAGCAACTTGGTGTCATTAATTACCAAAACCAAACTTGGGCTTTCACCGGCGCATCCGGCTGCCGCCTGAGCCACTCCTAGCGAAACCGCAAGGCGAATCCAAGAGTGCGAAGATCCGGAAGGCCAAGCCCGCCGTAGACACGGGGCGAGCAAACTGAGGTCCATGCCACCTTGCACTAACCAGCCGCGACCGACTCGGTGCCCGCCCAATGAAACGCGCGGCGCCGCTTGTCAATCTGGCCGATGGCCCATGGAGAGAGGACGCAGGTGATGGAGACGTGCACTGGAATGGCGGACAAAGTAAACTGTGCAAGAGTGAGCCTCCCGGCCGCGGTGATGAGGCCAGCCTTCCAAGTGGGGATGCGCCTCGCGACCGCGTCGACGATGTGCTACTCGTCCGCGCGCGACAACCTGCGTAACGAGAGCGGCGCCCCCAGGTATCGACAGGGGAAGGGTGAAAGCTGGCAAGGGAAGACCGCATGCACCACGGCAATCTGCTCCTCCGAGCACCGAATCGGCGAGAGCATGCACTTATCGACGTTTGTCAGCAACCCGGACGCGCCCGCAAAAAGCTCCAAGATCGACTTGATGCACGTGAAGTCGCTAGGCGAAGGAGCTAAGAACAGCACCACATCGTCGGCATAAACAGCAAGCCGGTGCCGAAAGTGCTCCCCCGGGAGAGGAGTGAGCAGCCCACGTCGGTCGGCCTCCCTAATCAACGAGCTGAGGACCTCCATGACAAGCACGAACAGGAGGGGGGAGAGTGGATCACCCTGCCGCACCCCTCTAGCATGGCAGATCCGCCTGCCCAAGCGGCCGTTGACAAGCACCTTCGTGCTCGCGGAAGACAACATAGCGGACACCCAGTCACGACAGGCCAAAGGGAAGCCGAAGCGTTCGAGCACTTGCAGCAGGAACATCCAAGAGACCGAGTCGAACGCCTTCGCTATGTCGATCTTGAGAAGGATGCAAGGTCGTCTCCCCGCGTGCAGCCAACGACAATAAAGCTGAACGGAGCGGAAGTTATCGTGTATGCGTCTCCCGTGAATGAACGCTGTCTGGTTGGCGTGCACCAGGCGGTCCATGAACGGAGATAGCCTCAACGCCAAAGCCTTGGAAAAAAGCTTGGAGAAGCTATGCATGAGGCTAATTGGCTGGTAGTCTCTTTGCCCCTGCAGATCATCCTTCTTACGCAACAGTACCATGTTAGCCGCATTGACGAGGTAGAAGCTGCACCAATCTTGCGCCCACAGTGCCCTGAAGACAGCACATACATCCGCCTTAATGACTGGCCAAGCAGCCCAAAAGAAACGGCCGGTGAAACCATCGGGGCCAGGCGCGCGGTCCGCCGGTGTCTCCATAACAGCACGTGTGATCTCGTCATCTGTGAACTCAGCGGCGAGGTCGGAGAGGTCCAACCTTGGTAGGTCAAGGCGTTCCAGATCAATGGAATGCGAACGCTGGAAGCGGCTACCGAAAACACCATTGAAATAATCAAAGACGGCCTCTGACTTTGCTTCATCTGTGGAGAACAGCACCCCCTCATGCGGGAAAGAGTGAAGATAATTTTTTCTCCACCGGTGGCAATTCTGAAGGTGGAAAAAGCGTGTGTTCGCGTCTCCTTCACTTAAGAATCTGCAACGTGATTTTTGCCTGACAATTGTGCGCGCAAGCGAGGCGAGACCCAGCGTCATAACCTTCAAGTCAGAACGCAACGCCAACTCCATGGGGGAGAGGGCCCTAGACTCTTGCGCCACGTCCAACTCCAGAATGACCACTCGCGCCATAGCGAGCTGCAAGCGCACGCTCCCCACCTTGGACGCCGCCCAGCCTTTGAGGGAACAGGCCGTCGTGCGCAGCTTGGCATCCAAGCGCCTGCACAGATCGCCCTCCACACCCGCCCCATGCCAGGCCAAGGCGACGACCTCCAGGAAGCCTTCAACCTTCGGCCAGAAAGCCTCGAACCAGAACGCTGGACGAGCCCATGGTTCCGCGCTAAGCACCAAGATGAGGGGGGCGTGATCGGACGAGACAGTCGAACGGCAGTGAAGATAGTGAAAGGGGTGCGCCTCCAACTAGGGAACCGTGGTGAAGATCCTATCAATGCGCTCTAGAGTAGGCCTAGCATGCTCGTTACTCCACGTGAAGCGCCTGCCATTCAGGTGGAGCTCCTCAACCATCTCAGCGTGTCAATGGACCTTCTGAAACGGAGCATGAGCCTCCTGTTCATCCTGTTGTTGCTCTTATCTTGCACCTGGTAGACGAGATTAAAGTCACCACAAATAACCCAAGCTCCTGCGCACATCACAGCCAGCCCCTCCAGCTCTTGAAGGAATGCCTCCTTGAGAGCGAGGTCTGTTGGCCCGTATACCGTGGTAAGCCAGAACGCGTGGACCGGATCTCCATCAACAGGCAGGATATGGACCGAGATGCAAAAGGTGCCGACAGAGCTCCCCACGCGCGCCAGCAGTCCTTGCGCCAAGCAGCCAACACCCCCCAGAAGCCCCCACCGAAGGGAGAACCAAGTAATCAAAGTCCTGCTTAGCAGGTCGGAGATCATAGACAAAGAGAAAAGTTCCACCTTCGTCTCCTGGAGGCAAACCACGGACACGGCCTCCAGAAGCACGATGTCACGGACACACACACGGCTGGCCCTGCTGTTAAGGCCACGCACATTCCAGACTAAGAACTTGCTGTCTGACATAAGACACAGCTGTGGGGGGACGGATTAGTCGTCCAGCACCACACCGGCCGCCCTGCGGCCCGCCACAAGGAACAGCTCCCGCATGGCCTCGCTCTTCGAAGCCGTGAGCGGCTCACGGAAGACCTTTCGGAACTTGGCGTTGATCGACGTATCCGGGGCTTGCTGCGGAACGGCGGGGGAGCGCACCGGCCTGCACTTCCGCAGCAGGACTTTCTTCGCTTGCGCCTCTGGCTTCGGCTCCCTGAGGTAGGCAGTCTGGGCAAGGCGCGAACTGCGACGCGGCACAGGGACGCCGGTGAGCGGCGCGGGGACATTCATTTTTAATAGTAGTAGAGATTTTAGCGTTAACATTTTCCAATAGCTTCTTTAATTAGGTTTCTAAATATTGTTGTTTTTTTGTTCTAGATTTTTCGCTCACCAAAGATCAAGGGTGGGATTAACTCTCGAGGATAAGATATAGAAAAGTTGCCAAAGGATGAAAAAATATTTAAAATAATTTTTTAATCAAATGATTCATCAAATGATGATTCAGAGGATGAATTTAAGAAAATTTCTTTGGAGATGCTCTAAATACCTATTCTTGACACCTGCAGTTGATAATTTGTAATACACATCCACACTTATCGGGATATACAATAACAATACTCATGGGTAATTAAGAAAATAGTAATAATAGTTTAACAATATAATTTCTTGCGTGCTCATCGTGTGAGATTAGTCAATGCATGCAAGAGCAGGCACACTTAATCCACAATTGGCGGTGGGCGGTGGCTGTTGAGATGGCGCCGGTCTAAATGCTCCTGCACTGGTTACCTTCGCCGCCGCGCGCGCACGCCTCATCAGCCGGACGGCGACATGCATGTGCTGCCATGTTTCGCACGGAGACGACGGACCTTTGGGACGACGTTGGTTGGGTGGAAAACTTGGCAGGTTCCATTCCGTAGGAGGTAAGGATATTGAGGCCTTGTTTAGATTTTTCTTTTGAATTTTGACACTGTAACACTTTCGTTTTTATTTGACAAACATTGTCTAATTATAAAGTAATTAGGCTTAAAAGATTTATCTCGTGATTTACAGGCAAACAGTGCAATTAGTTTTTGTTTTCATCTATATTTAATGCTCCATGCATATGCTACAAGATTCGATGTGATGAAAAATCTTGAAAAATTTTTTGTGTTTAGGGTGAACTAAACAAGGTCTGAGCTTGTTCATTTGACCGAAATATTAGGACTGATTTACTGTAAGAGAAAAAACATTACTACGGGGTATTTAGTTCCCCTATAAAATCCAAAATGCAAAATGTCAACTACTTTGGAGTGATGAAATACAAAATAACAAATTTTTAGGGTCATATTTTAGTTTTATTCAAAATACAGAATTTATTGACCTCATAAGAGCCTCTTGATGCTTTTTTTTTTTGGGTTTTTTAGCCTCTTGAGGCTAAAATTCAAAATGTAGAACAACCACCTTTTTGCCAAAAATTTTTCATACGTTTAGTTCTATTTTACAAAATAATAAACCAAAATCTAAAACTTTTTAAGAAATAAAGAAACTAGACACCCATTGATTGGATTCCGTAAACAACGGTCGTTTGTGCCGGTAGGGAGCCGAACAACGACGTGCCAACTTTTGCCGACCACGGAGCAACAGCCTCGCCGTTGGTCCGGGCAATTCTTCGGGTCACTCGTCCGAACGACGTTTCCGTGCTCCGCAATGCAATATTTCCTGCACTCTCCGCGACGCGACGTTTTCGACGTGAGGCTTCGGCCTTCCAAGTACGTAACGTATACGTTAGTTTCTCTTCCTTTTTTTTTTGTTTTTCTTTTCTTTTTGTGCTTAATTTATTTTTTTACTTTTTATTTCCTTTTTGTGCTTAATTTATTTTTTATTTTTGTTTTATGTGTTTTTATTATTCTTTTCATTTTTAAATTGTTTATCTCTATTTTGTTTCCTTTTTATTTTTATTTTATTTTCTTTCCTTTTCTTATTATTTTTCTTTCCTTGCTTCAATTTATATTTTGTTTTATTTTTGTTTCATGTGATTTTTTTATGTTTTCGTATTTCATTTTTTTGTTTACATCATTTACTTTTGTTTTTATGTTTATTCTTTTTTCTCTCTTTTACTTTTCTCTTTTTACTTAATGTTTTCTATAGTTTTTTCTTTTCAATTATTTTTTATTTTCATGCCTCACTATTTTTTTTTTGGTTTTATGTGTTTTTTATTATTCTTTTAACTTTTTATATTTTATTCTTTTTCTTTTTTTCTAATTTGTTTATTTTCTTTGTTTCTTTACTAATAAGTATATTTTATTTCATCTATGTCTTTTATTTATTATTTTTATAATGTTGTTTTTTGTGATGTTTTTTGTAGTTGACATGTGATTTTTATGTTCACATGTTATACATGCGATGTTTTTTATGTTCACATGGCATATATATAATATAATGTATTTTTGCAATATTTGCATAATATATATGTCATGTTCTCATAGCATAAACGAGATGTTTTATGATGTATTTAGTGATGTTCACTTACTACACATATGATGTTCTATGATGTATTTTATTGGTGTTCACATAATATATATGTGATGTTTTATAATGCATTAAATGATGTTCTATGGTATTTCTAACGATGTTCATTTAGTGTACATGTGGTGTTCTATAGTATATTTTTAGGACGCTTAAAAAGCATCTGCATGATATTCTTTTAATTTTTTTATATTACATGTTTTATTTTTTTGTCTTATACTTTTGCTCTAGATTTTATTATTTTTATTTATGTTATTATATATTTATTTTTATGTATATTATAATACTAATTTCATTAACCTAGTCCGAGAACACTCTTCTTACAAAGATAGAACATTATTTTTTTAACTTAGAACATCATCTCTGATAAATAAAAGAAAATGTTCTATCTTTATAAAATAAATGTCCGTAAAAAAGTTATCTAAATATATTCATGTGAGATCTTGTTTTGAAGGATTTATTGCAAGAAACTCGATGGTCAAATCAAAATTGAATTTGAATATTTAGTTTAGTAGTTATAACTTTTTTTGTTTCATTAAAAAACACATGCATAGGCTGAAAGTTAAATTGGATGTGATGCGCCAGCTAGATATGACTACTTTTAGCCTATATGCATACTATCTCTGTCTACTCGTATGCTACCTCTGCCACAAACGGTAAGGAAAATAGGCGGGAAGCTGTCGGTGGCTCTGGTCCGATTGAGCCCCGTTGGTCCGTGCCAGAAGGTCCAGGCAAACTCGGAACCACTTGGAACCCTTTTTTTTGGAATGGGAGGTCACACTGCCGCGGGCTTTGCCTTTGCAGTGACCACGGAGGGCCCTCGCACGTTCCCAGCCGGTCCCACGCCCAGCTGCTGCGGCTCTGCCACGTTGTCCGGTATATCCCTTGTCGGAGGCTGCCGCCATTGGTGACCAAAGATTTGGAAGGCAGAAGGAAACTATCGTCCGGTAACGTGTCGACTTGGGCCACCATGGGACAACCAAGAAAAGTATTTAGGACTGGCTCGTGGCCCACTATCTGTACACCAATTTGCATTTTTCTAAATTATTACCTTTTTACATAAATAATTTATTATAAGTTGTAGTATACTTACGTAACTACACACCAGACCTACACCTATACGAGAAGGCTACACGTGGCTGAGAGGTATCCGAAGTGATCCAAGCTTCGCACTTGATTGGCACATCACCTTAACCATTGTACCGCATGGTGTGAGACTATCTTGAAAATATTAAGGAAGAACCCCGATGGGAAATATAGCAGAAGTATAACATAAGTTATATAGCGTAATTTGTTATGAGACTGTATAATCAACTGTGCTTTTTAACTTATTCTATATTTTTTATCTAGTTTTTTTGTGCTATGTTAAATAACATAGTAAATATCTAACTTTTGTTTTTTTTGTGTATGCTACCTAACTTAATTGATTAACTTATCATACAAAGTTTATGTATGTAACATGTCTTTTTATCTATCTAACTTATTTGATTAACTTATTGTACAGAGTTAATATATCTAACTTGTGTTTTCATGTGCATACCACCTTAACTTATTTGATGAACTTATTGTATTTAGTTTCATGTGTTATCACATTATGTTAGATAATCATGTTAGTATTTGCTATTAACTTATGTGTTTCTCGTAGTCAACTTTATTATTTGCATTTATTATTTTACACATTATATATTTTGCATATCTTCCAATTAAAGACACATAGAATCTAAATAGCATAGTTGCATAAGTTATGCAAATCTATTATGTAACTTGTTATGTAGCTTTGCATTATCTTTATGGAAGTTGTTGTGTAATATAGGGTGTAAAAGTTATTTTTATTTTGCTCCCCCACCCTTTTGTAAATCCTTTTATCTATGTTCCCGAATGATTAATTTCTAAAAAAAAGGTGATGAAACATAAAGAGAATGTTATTATCGTAGATGTTTGAATAATATAATTTTTGTAAAAAAAATATAGGCCTTGTTTAGTTCACCTCGAAATCCAAAAAGTTTTCAAGATTTTCCGTCACATCGAATCTTGTGGCACATGCATGAAGCATTAAATATAGACGAAAACAAAAACTAATTACACAGTTTGTCTGTAAATCGCGAGACGAATCTTTTGATCCTAGTTAGTTCATGATTGGACAATATTTGTCAAATAAAAATAAAAATGCTACAGTGGTGAAATTCGAAATTTTGTCGAAACTAAACAAGGCCATAGTAGAACTGTTAAGTTAATCCTGAAAGTTATGTTGTGTAACTCAGTTTTCTAAGTTATACATACAGTTCTAGAAAAAGAAAATGTGAAAGTGAAACTATCGTTACTCGTGCGGCTGCGTATAAAAAAAGAAAATAAGCACACACAACGTCCGCTTGAGAGAAACAGACGTGCGCATACACATTATCCATAAAAGAAAGCTGGTGCTAGTTTTTTGTTCCTAAAGAATAGTAAATTACTCTAAGAGAATCGTTCGCTCCATTCGACTGCAGCGAACGTTTGCTAAATAGTGATGTCGACTACGGACGATACACACAGCAAGGAGGGTGACACGGAGCACTGGAGCTGTGGAGCACCGGCAAACGGCTGGTAGTAGTGGGCTAGGCGGCAAGCAAGGTGGATACGGAAGCGAGCTTGGCAGTGGGCAGGCTAGGTATCACGCTAGGCATACGTAAAAGAGGGGCTCTAGGGGGTTAAAGATGACTTAAGTCTCCTCCTTTATTAATTTATGTATCTGCCACTATACGACACAGACAAAGGCACACAACTATAATGCTTCTCAAGATTAGTTTTTGCTTCTATTATTGATACTGATTGTTTTTGTTGAACAAGATTTTGCAACAAATGAACTTGAAACATTTACTGGATATGGAACAAACAAACAAACACCTTACATGTATCGATTTTTTTTTCTATATATTTCCTCCTTTAATAGAAAGTTAGGGAAACAAAATCTTTGGTTCATAGAACACATCCACTTTACACAATGCTCGGACGTTATAATGTACGGCTGTTTCTTAACACGCAAGAATAAATGTTTTATTCGGGAGAAGAAATTTTTTATTCTCAAAGTCTTGATAAAAGAAAAGTCAAGTGAAAATTAAAACATTTACATATATATACCACATAGGAGTGAAAAACAACTTATTAGGCAAATGCACATGCAGCCATGCACACCGTAAGTCCGTAACCATGCACCAAATAAACACACACTACACGTACTCTCCACAGTGCACAAAGCTAACAGCATACACAGACACACCATCACAGTATAACTACACAGTGATACCGGCACATCATCATACATACATACATAAACGGATACACTGAGTTTTTTTATTCTCCAGCTGGCTGCTGCATGCATGCAAGCATGCATGCTGCTTGTTGGAGTAGCGAAGAGCAGCAGCAGCTCCATCATCAGCCGAAGAAGTGGTGCTTCTTCTTCCCCTCGCCGCGTCCGGACTCCTCCTCGGCGTCCTCCGCCGCGTCCTTGGCCTCCTTCTTGTCGTGGTGCTCGTGGAACGCGAAGCCGCCGCTGCCCAGCGCCGCCACCGCCGCCACGCCCTCCTCGATCTTGTGCCGCTGCGCGTGCTCCGGGTCCTTCTTCGCCTCGTGCCTCTCGTACTGCATGGACACAAGCAGTTGTCAATATGAACGTGACTGGTAATTCGTGTGTACGTAAGGAAATGCATGGACGTTACCAGGGCGAAGGCGCCGGCGGCGAGGGCGCCCATCTCGCCGAGGTGCTCCTTGTGCTTGTGCTCTTTCTCCTCCTTCCTGTACATCTCCGAGTCGTCGTCGTCCCGGGAGGAACCGTACTCGCCGTCGTCCGCGCCACCGGACTTTCTGTTGTACCCGCCGCCGGTGTATGCGTCGTCGCCAGAGGACTTGCTGTTGTACCCGACGCCGGTGTATGCGTCGTCGTCGCCAGAGGACTTGCTGTTGTACCCGGCGCCGCCGGTGTACGCGTCATCGCCAGAGGACTTGCTGTTGTACCCGCCGCCGGTGCCACGGCGGCCGTACTCGTCGTCGTTGGTGCCCGATTTGTTGTACCCACCGTCGTAGTCGTCCTTGCCGGACTTGTTGTACCCACCGCCGCCGGTGCCACGGCCGTAGTCGTCGCCGCCGGACCTGTCGTACCCATCGCCGCCACTGCGGCGGCCGTAGTCGTCGCCGCCGGACTCGTTGTAGCCACCTTCGCCACGGCCGTAGTCATCAGTCCTGGACTTGCTGTTGTAGCCGCTGTCGTAGTCGTCGCCGGCGCCGGACCTGCCGTAGCCGCTGCGGCCGTACTCGTCAGCCATCGTTCACGTAGTCGTGTATTGAAGAGTATAGTAGAGCTTTGCTTGCAGTTGTTTGTTGCACTATGTTTCCAAGAACAAAGCAATGGCAGAGTATTTATAGAAGGGATTCGTGGTTAATATGATGCACACGTCCTAACAAAAATCTGAATATCTGATAGGTAGATGCTAATTCTAGTTGATTTGCCTTAATCTCGAAATGGATCGGAGATATTTTCTCCTCCAGAGACACAAACTAGTTGGCTAGTTGCTTGGTTGTCGACATCATCTGGTTGGGCCATGGATTAGAATAATGGATGAGGGTTTATTCCCTGAAATCCGAATCTATTTTTTTTCTTGAATATATGTATCATTGCGTCAATGAAAGTGAACAGAACAGATCAATTTTTATAGTTAATTAAACTAGGTAGAGCCACTCACAATTTGCTCTGACATCTTCGCTCTGATAAAGTGAATAACTAGATAAAATTCTCTAATTGGAGATGGATATGCTTGCTTTAGCAGCATCATCGCATTGGTGGAGCAGAGGATTAATAAAGTCATCACGGTTCGTTATCAGAATGGGACTGAGCTCTGCACCGAAAGTTCTTACTTTATCTAGATGCAATGCATAGAAGGCCATGCATAGGCTAGCTGCGTGTTATACTATCATTATATTATCTGTATTATTTGACTGAACCTGTTGGTTAATTAAAATCATACTTCATAGGTCATAGCGTGTGTGTGCGCGCGTGCGCGCGCACCCCAAAATCTATGAGTTCGTCCACTCAGAAAGAAGTTTCAAGCTCACATGTCAGCCTATTTGGTTGTATGCCAAGATTAACCACGATTTCGCATAATTTCACAGGCATGTGTTTAAGCTTCTTCAGTCATGCTAAATTATTTGCCATATAGATCACATATGTGTGAAACTAGAGTTTGCAGCAAGATTTTGTGGTGTCTGTTTTGCTAAAAGGAGTTCAGCAAGCTTTCTTGGCAAACTTTGACAATATTGTGTGGCAAACCAAACATGCATGTCACAGCTCCAAACTTAAAGTAATTAATCAGGGGTGGACTATAGAAAATTTATATACCTCTACAACACTAATTAAAGTAATTAATCAGGGGTGGATTCAGCAATGGGGGAGTCAGGGCTCAAAGCTCCCTCCCCTCAACCACGATAATGGAGCTCCTATTTTAACCCCTCATAATAATTTCATAGACATGAAAGAGCTTCTTTTAATTTTTATAGATATGAAAGAGAGAAAGGAGAGGCTCTAGATGTTGAACATGACTGGAGCGGTGGAGCCTCCACTTCCATGAGTTTTTATTTTTCTGATGTGCAACTAAACTCAACAATTGCACTATTGAAATACATTTTGTGGTGGTTTTAATGAGGGAGAGCAAGTTTCGAAACTCAGAACAAAAATACATGAGTTGTATCTATTTCAGAACACATAGCAAAATACAGGGTAGTGTCGGAGTAAAATACAGATTGGTGTTGTATGTTTCAGACGAATATATATACTCCCTCGTCCTAAAATAGAGTGTATTGTAACTTATAAAATTTGTATTGAAATACAATGCATTCTACGTAATAACTATATTTTAATTTGATAAGGTTTGTTAAAAGGGAAGCTCTATAATTTGACGAGAGAAACTCTATAATTAGAATAATCTATGGGTACACACGTCATTTAAGTGTTCTCTTAAGTTGTCTTAACGCACTATATTAAAATATAGAAGGAGTACAGAGGAAAATGTGAGAGAAGAATATGGCTGCACTTGATATTTTCCGAAAAATCCGAACTAGAATAGAGTAGTATAATAATATATAATATAATAGTCTAATATCACTTCTTTTGGGCAAAATCAAAACTGATCGTGTCAAACACGACTAGAGATATATTGCAATAAGATGGCGAGATATCATCCATCGATATCGATCCGGTAGTGACATACGCAGGTGGACAGCAGCACTAATTTACATGCTTACAAACTTATTTTCTGGACACAAGGAACTCTTATATTTGTTCTGGATAGAAACATGCCAAGTTGCATAAATGTTGCTACGCGTACGTATATATGTGCTAAGTACGTTGCCTTGCCGACCCAAACTGCCGCGTACGTACGTACAAACCACGTGCGTGGCACAGTAGCATGTGGCCTTTCAAGTACTACTAGCTATATATATATATATATATATATATATACTATAGGAGGAGTACGTCGTCATCCGTGTCTCAGGCCAGTTGTACAGTAGCTAGAGTGTATACGTGGTGGTCTTCAAGTGGCGCGCGCTTTGCTTCATCAGACGGTTGCTTTCAGCAATCAAGGGCTCCCACGGCACGGCCGCGCTACACGTGCCTAGTAGTTGTCCCTCCCTGTCCCGGCCTCCCAACACAAGAAAAGAAAAAAATCTCGTCGATCGGACGACGACAAAATTAAAGGCCGGCGGTGGTTCCGTCGGCATCGGTTGCGCGCGAGGCGGCCCGCCGTCGGTCGCTCGCCGTGCTGACAGGAACGTACGTGTGTGTCCGCCGCCCAATGCAATGCAATGCGGCCACCATGCATATGAGAACGGATGATGCTCCGGCCAAGCAGAAAGAGATACATGAATGCCATGCATTGGCCCATCGATCATATAATATCGCTCGCTTGGCACGCGGAGGATCCATCGGTTCGGCGCAGCGCCCAGCGGCATCATATTCATATTCATGTCACCTCCCAGCGCCCAGCGCGCGGCATCATATTCATCACAATATTTTGAGACAATGGACCGGCCTTGCTGTTTCCTTCTCTCTCAATATTACTCCCTGCGTTCTATTTCTAATTATAAATCACTTTGACATATTTTTTTGTTTCTTCCATTCATGCATAACAAATTAGATGTAAAAAAAAAAAAATCTTTTTGGCGAGACAACAAGACGTCGTCCGATCCGTTCCGGGCAGCAAGCGTTCGCTAGGCATTATATCTGGAGGCGATTCGGCTGACCTTGTTTAGTTCATAAAAATTTTAGCACTTTCGTTTTTATTTGACAAATATTGTCCAATCACAGAGTAACAAGCCTCAAAAGATTCATCTCACAGGTAAACTGTGTAATTAGTTTTTATTTTTATCTATACTTAATGCTCCATGCATGCGACTTAAGATTCGATGTGACGGAGAGTCTTGAAAATTTTTGCGAACTAAACAAAGCCTCAATATATCATTCATTCAAGCGAATAGTACTTTCATGAACAAGACAGGCTGAGGACTGAAGGGGACGTGGCGTGCCCGCGGAGGGCCGGCGCGGCGCGGCGCGTTATCGATCGCCCGTGGCCGTGGGTTGCGTGGTGAAGCGCCGTGTCGCCCTGGTCAGTCCAGTCCAGTCCAGTGGCTGCCTTCCTCACACTCTCCTCTGTGTCGGCAACGGCAAGCCGCGGCCGCGCAGGCGTCGATGTTGATGTGGAGGGGAGGGGAGGGGAGCCAAGCCAAGTGGCCGATCGAGGCAGGCATATTCCGATCTGATCCGATCCGTCCCGCGGCGCATGCGCGTTGTGAGATGGAGATCCGAGCGCGCCGCGGCAGTCGTACTACACTGTCTCACTGTCTGAATGCATGCGGTAGATGTCGACAAACTTGTCTCTCTACGCGAGCTGAACGTGTCTCTACTAAAAGCTACTAGGTGCTATCGATCAGTTCACAGCTCTCCATCGCCAACACGGCTGCAATCACTTACTTATTGGCCGCATTCCTGCGATCCTTTTCTTCGACGCCGATGCATTAATGCTCGTCAAGAACCGATGGATACACGAACATGCCCACACAGTGTAATTACCAGCCGGCCGGTCGAATGGCAGTTACATGGCGATCTTCTTTTTTTTTTTTATCACAAACATGGTGATCTTTGTGTGATCTTCGTTTAGGCACGCTCCGTCGATCGTACACATGCATGCAACCGGTGGAATCGATAAGCACTGAACGAAGCTCGGAGTAATATATAATGGCAGCGGTTGAACGTGAACATCATATCGGGGGAAATGGCACTTGCCGTCAGGGAACACACATTACAACCACCTGCTTGCTTCTTCTGGTCTACAAGTCGGATGTCAGTGCTCATCAGTTCACAGCAACATGTGACTTCCAGGGTTAATTAAGCAACATGTGACTTTGAGTTGTACTAGTAACTTGACAAAGTGGGCTCATTCTACTAATTCAGTTGAACCAGACATCACTGGTTTATTCGTAACAGTGAGCTGTGACCATGTCACTGAAGTCTGAATACATGATTTTTTTCTTCTCTCTTTTACTTGCAGAATTACTAGAAAGCAATTTCAATCAGAGCCAGCGCCAGCCTCCAAAACCCCACCCAGGGAGAGAATGGTATTCTTAATCAAGTGGGATAGTGTTTTCAGTTCATTGAACCAAGACAAAGTTGCCCAAAAGTAATGCGCATTTGTGTTCCTTTCCTTGTCTTATTAAAATGTTGCAAGAAAATCTCCTAAATAATTTTGGTGGATGTGAGACCACTCTTCAATGAGCTACCAAAATGTGCAACTTTTGTGATAAATGATACGAGCATCTTTCAATCATAACTAGCTTATCTTTAAAGTATAAATAAAATAATATTATTTGCACATTTGTTCGAATCAGAAATGATTGCCCTTCATGGCCCAGCCACATATTCCATGAGCAGCAAAAATTAAGAATTTGCATCCTGACCAGAAAGCTTGTGCATACTTTTTCGTTGCATCTTTACTATAATTGAAATCTTCTCCAGGCAAATCTCACCTGCAAGATCAACGACTCAGATTCAAAGTATGATCACAACCTTACATCCGCCCTCACGCGCTCTCACGCGTCATCTCCGTATCGCAAAAAAAAATTTCCCGCCCTCACGCGTCGCCTCGCGTCATCTCCGTATCGCAAAAAAAAAAAAATCCCCGTGAAAAACACCATAACTTCGTACTCACAGAAAACCGCGTCGGGCTTCCCGGCCATGGAGGAAGGGCTCGGGCTTCCCGGCCGTGGAGGACAAAACCTCCGTATCGCACAAAACCTCCACCACGCGACCGCAAGTACCGCGGCGTCCGGCAACGGCCCTGGGGCAAGTACGTGGTGGAGATCCGCGACCCGAAGCGGCGTGGCTCGCGCGTGTGGCTCGGCACGTACGACGCGCCCGTCGAGGCCGCGCGCGCCTACGACCGTGCCGCGTTCCGGATGTGCGCCGCCAAGGCCATCCTCAACTTCCCCAACGAGGTCGGCACCCGCGGCGCTGACCTTTGGGCCGCGCCAGCGACGGCGAACGGCGAACAAACGGAGGCGGCAGCAGATGGAGGGTGGTCAGGACGACCCCGAGGTCGAGGTGGTCCTGGTGGTGAACAAGGTGGTGAAGATCGAGGCGCCGCCGCCGCCGTCGACCCAGGTGTCCTCAACCTCGCCGTCGTCCGTGTCTACATCCGAGACCACCGCCTCATCGGACGCCCCGGACTCGCGACGACCTTCCCTGTCGTCCGGCGACGTCCTGGTTCGCCAGCAGAAGCAATCTCGTCGCCGCAACAGCTCCCAAGTATGAATTAAAAAAAATACTAGAGAACGAATTGTATGTATCTTGTAGAGCACTTATTTATGAAATATCCGATCCGTATGTTTCTGTAATGTTTCTCAGTTTAATCTATATAAAAATGAGTTGCCGGAAGCAGCTGTTTGGGGAGGAAAGGAATTGTGAAGGAGTTGTGCCTAAATCGTCAGCATCGCGGACAGCACACACGACTGAAGTGGCTGTGGGACAAGGTCACGATGGCGCGCTAGCAGCTAATTCAGAAGCTGGAACCTCATGCAGAGCAGACCGTACCGAGGATGTTGTCGCTGGCATTTCAGAAACCATAACATCATCGAGCAGATGCGGGTTCTCACAAATGGCAATAGTTACAGCAAACGAGATCGCTACGCCAGATGCCGAAAAGAAGTACACCCATGTGAGTGCCTTGTTTGTGACATTTATATAAGGCAATGCGTTGCTACGAGTATTCATAAAATTCCATGACCTTCAGATATATGGGTAATACATGTGTGAAGTCTTATGACATGCAATAAATATTGAATTAGATCATTCCCATCTTCACAACATTGTTAATTAGAAGGAAAAAAGGCAGCCGATGCAGGCCAGACATACTTGACATTTATTTGCTTATATGACATCAATTGCGAGGTAATATAGCTTAATATACATTAAACCATCATTAGCATTTTACCTTCCTTCTAACTTAGACTACAAACCATCATTGTAAGAGCCCTAGCATGCACAAAAAAGAAAAACAAGATAATTTGATTTGGACAGGTAATCTACATCCTTGAAAAGGCTTTGTAAGTATTCATGATTCTCTCTGCAGCATCCAGCATCCTTTCCTCCGCAACTCACTTGATGTCAACAAGGTACCTACAAAATCATGATGAGGAGAAATTCATCGTAACCTAAGCACAATCCATAGGCAAGCACACAATAATTTAAGAAATTGCAGTCAATGGGAGGGCAATGTCTAGGAGTCTAGGTGGGGGCTGATCTGCATTCTGCACTGTGAAGCACAGTAGCATACCTATGTACATCTTTATAGGAACAAAAATTCAGCCAGTTAAACACGAAAAGGTCAGTTGTTATTTTACATCTACAAGAAACAAACCATGGATGAATCATTAAGCCTGTTGAGCTAAAGAAAACAGGGACACAAACCATGGATGATATGCCATAGGTTGCTAGCTATTTTACCTTTGCCTACATGATATAGGGTTCAAATAAAACTTGTCAGATACTCCTTTTGAACATGGATGGACCTAATAACTCTTTTATTTTGGTGCTCAAATGACCCTATTTTTGAATGATTCATTTACAAGAATATATTCTCAATGTTTGTCTTGGCTGATAACAGAGCACAGAAATTTCAGAGTGCTTTTTTTTTCTTCTGCATATCACTAGGTAGCATGATTGGAAAGTCATTTTGCCTGTATACAACATAAAGTTGTGTCCTTATGGTGTAGAACAGAAAGTTATGTACTTGTACAGTAATCATTTCTTCTTTGTCTCTATCATCAGGAATCAATGTCGAGGCGACTAAATGATTCATCTTTTGATTAGAGGCCAAAGCCTTGTAAGAAGATAGAATCTACCTCTGTAAAGGCAAAAACCACAACTCCAAAAATTATACTTCACGATCCTAAACGGACTGACAACAGTCAGTTGGATGCACTTCCTGACAAGCTCTCAAAACTAAGAAAGGTAAGCAATTATAGTTTATTGCCTTGGTCTCCGTTTAGTGTTCTTGATTTGACTTGAGTTTATAATATAATTTGTACTTAATTTCAGGAGATTAGGGACAAATGTTGGAGCTAGCGCCCTGCAAGAAGCACTGGTCTCTGAATCTGTAATCAGGAATATAAGGTATTTGGAGACATGTTTTCCCTATCTAAAAACAAAACCAGTGCATATGTTGAGCAGAAAAGTGGTGTGATAATATCTTGATTATTTCTGGCCACAGCAAGTTATCTGAAATCTGCACTTCGTCAAAGGTCTCCAATCCATTTCCAACAGTTGATCTTTTCCAGATCGTCCACGAGGATACACTCAACTCAAGTGGAAGACCATCGCCGAGTCTGTGGTGATTAATGGGGCGGAAGAGAAATTCTTTGAGAAATCAACTAAGCATTGGGTTGGCGTTGCATTAGCCACTGATCTTGAAGTCCTCAAGTTGCTAAGTGGTGCCACTGGATCCTTCTCTTGGACGATGGTTCATGATGTTAGGAAAGCTGTCCTAATTGTGCAATTGCAACCTTATAATTTTTCTTTTATTTTAGATGAAAAAAATTGGTGCTGCACTGAGCTTCCTACCACTTTGGTTGTTTCCATGGATATCAAGAATCTGCTACTTATTATGTCGAGTTCAGAGTTTATTGGATGACAATTACCTGATCATTTGTTATGCTGAGTGCAGAGTTTACTAGAGCATTTTTTTTAGCCTACTGCTATTTTTAATAAGAATTAAATGTTTCCATGTGCGTCCCAGAAATAAAGCCGTGGCGTTAGCACGGGCACTATACTAGTAATGAGAAAAGTTACGGAATAAATGAATTAGAGATCATCTTTTGGATACAAAATCTAAGAACCCAGTTTCAGACAACTCTCTATTAAGTGAAGTTAGAAACCATAGATTTATGATGTAATGTGAAACCAAGTGCAACTGAAGATTATTAACTTTTCTTCATCAGAAGTTCAGAACAGAAAAGTCAGAAAGGTACAATATCAATGGTACAACTTGCTTGCATACAATCAAAGAATGAGCTTAGCATACAATCATATAGAAAATAAAAGCTCAACAGCCTTGATAATACACACACTGAACATTAACTCCTAGGAGCTTAAGATTTTACAACACACCTATGCCAAGAAAGAGAATTCATTGTGCAAGATCGATATCTTCAAGTAGATATTTTGCCTGATCTGCCAGATAATGTTGTGGGCCATAGCATATAATTGCAAGATATTTGCAATAGGCGACACAACATAGAGCCAAACTAAGAATGCACTCCGGTTGTTTCTTTGTGAAACCTACTGGCTGATGTGCAGAAAGGTTGAGATGATTTTCCTCAGATAGGACAGACTGATATATTGTTGTTCCAAGCATACTAAATTCCATGGGGTTCTTTATCTTTTCCAGGCTGGGTAAACTTTGCACTAGAAACGACCAGCAATGCAATGACAAAGATAACATTTGCTTGCCAAACGCTTCACAGGTTGATCTAAACTCATGGTATGGTGGTGAATCCTTTTTGGTAGAACTTGCTGGACATGAAGAAAAGCTGAACCGAACCTCAGATATATTTTGCCTCGTCTTTCCCTTGATAGACTCAACAAGATATAACAGAGACTGTCCAGTATTTAACAAAAAATGAGACAGGGGAATCATAAAAGAACATTCAGATAAGAACAAATGGTGTGTAGTCCCTGCAAGTACCAATGAATACGCTGCTGCTGCTTTAGCCATTCTTAAAAAGTCATCAGTATTTTCTCCATCTAAACAGACAGCTTCTAAACTTAAGGCACGAAACCGGTAAGCAGAGGCAAGTGTCATGTAAGCAGTAAGACATATATGGTGAAGAGGGTGTAGTATATGTTTTCTCCCTAAAATTTCCTCTTGCTTCAAACCACTCACCAAATTATTGGAAAGCATGCTTTCAATCATATCACAGCAAGCTTTAGGGTCATCATTTGACGTATACTCAGATATTGCCTGTTCTAGTATATCACCCAAATCCTCAATTGTTGGAGTTGTAACAGTATCCTCTGCTTTATCCAAGTCCCTCGCATCACACTGGATTAAGTAGTCACATAAACACTGATTAGGAAAATTACACATTTTCCACAAAATATTTAACAACCAGCGACACATGAAATAAGCAAAATGGACCTGCTACAAATGTATAGAATGGGCACAAAATAAAATATTGGTATTAGCAGTGGCTGAAAGTAGAGTCTGTTTACTAACTACACATGCATAGAGCTAGCTTTACCAATAGGGCTTTAGTTTTCCACTGGACAGACTCCCTATTTTAGTTTTATTCTTCTCTTTATTTTATCTCTGCTTTCTCAGTGGGATCAGTTTGCTTCCTAATAAAGAAAAGCTAAGTTTCAAGTACCATCAATTGTTGGTCAAAGTTTCATGGCAGAGTAGCAAATTGATGCAGTTTGATAACAGTTTACAGAATACTCTGCAACAATGTAAAAGTAGGAAAACCTAATCACCACAGTACAAATGCTTCATATCAATACTAATGAAGAATACTAAAAGAGGCAAGTAAATAATGAGAACGTTTTCTCTCAGATTTCATTCTTACATTCAAAATAAGATCAGTGTATGGCTCTGGTGATGCAATACAGCGCTTGCAAGAACAAATAAATTTATACTTCGACCACAAATCTGATTGCCTTGCTTCCTGTAATGAATTCTTATGAGCATGCCAACATAAGTGAATAGAATATTTAATTTGAAATACAACCAGTACAAATACCACGAAAGTTTATTTTACTAAGATAACCAGTATGCATTAACCAATCATTAGTGCTGTAGTATAGAAGGCTACATCAAAACAAAAGGGGCCAGTCAACATTTTGCTTTCCTCTGCTAAAAAGCAGGCAAACCAAAGTTCTCAAGACAAGTTGACAATTTTATCAAGTTGCATAGCTATGCACTAGACAGTGGTGTGCAACTTGCAGTAGGTGTAACCGTGTGAGTCAAGATAATTTTTTGCATAAGCAAACAAGCAATACACTATTAATCAGGGCACTGTATCATGTAACAACAAACAGCAGCTGCTCAATAGAAACAAAATTACCAAAACTGAGTGAGAGTGTTATATCCTTTGATAATTTTGTTCTAAATTACAGTCCAAAAGACCAAAATTCTAAAATTAAGGGAAAAATATGATATATCGGTTATGTAAACATTAAATACTGGGCGTGACAGTAACTCAAGTAGCACACACTACAACGAACTGCACAAGTAAACCTTGATTAGGTTCTTGGAAACATTATATGGAGATCTACATTATTATGGTTATACTGACTTTAATGTGTCAGGGAAACTATACAAATATGGGTTCAGCAAAATTCAAGAAATAGTACCCTGGTCTGGAGAATATCAATGTATGTTATGCAAACTTCATCTCCCTTGTTAATTGGTTTTATGCAACGAACAACAACTCTTGGGCCATATTTGCACAGTGCTAGAAAGAGTTATGGAGAAAGTTTAGAGTGACGAATTTAACTGTTGCACGTGAAAGTAGAATGTAATGAAGTACCATGAGTAGAATGATCTTCTTGATATTGCCAAGCATGCCACTGCAATAAAAACAAACACAATAATACACTTCACATTTTATCTCATGTAAATACTAGATAAGTAATGCCTAACTAGAATGTGTGTAATCAAACTATTGAAATTTTAAACATGAGTATCTTCATAAATATTTAGATTCAGCATGTGAAAATGGCATATACTCGAAAGATATTTTCATGTTATTACATTTTTTATTTTATTCTACAAATACATTACAATTGGTTGTCACAAACAAGTGTTGTTTGATTCAGACTATTTAAATTTTGAACAATTGGTGGTGAAGGAAGTGTTTGGGAACCATATATCTGTATAAACATTCAAATAGCACTTGTTTATGATAATAATGAAAGTATGTTGTGAACAGTATTCAAATATTTTAACTTACTCTTTATATGATACAAGCAAAAATTTAGTAGGTCCTAAACAAAATGGTCATTATTTGCCTTTACCACATCAGCTGCAACTCCTTTGCTAGCAGGGACTACACAGGATTTTGATTTCTGTGAAGCATAGTCTTCATTCCTTGGAGCCAGTACAAACCGGTAAGAAGCACTGGGAAAGCAACTATGGTTGAACCATGAGAAACTTGGGCCATACACTGCAACACCCATAGCTAACGCTTCACTAAGTTGCACCTCAACACTATTGATAATCACTGCCCATAATGCCATCTTCTCAAGTTTAAGCCTATCAGAAAAAATAAAAGAAGTCTGTGCCCTTGATTTTCTAGCAGATGACATCAATAAGCTCCCCTCCAGTATCCTTTCAGCAATAACCTCACCTCCCTCAAAAACTTCCTCAATACCACTTGCTGAAAGTCCACCAATTCTACTGTACTTATCGATTGAATCAGAAGAAACAAGACGATGCATCTCAAGCACATAAAGAAGGCGGAGGGCAGCACGCAAATCACTGGTTCCTTCAGTAACATAGGATGGGGAGGCTCTCTTGAGGTGGTCCACAAAGAAGCAACATTCACCAGAAGAAAAATGCACTGCTGAATCTGCACCAAAGCACTCTGAACAGCAGTATCGAAGAGAACAGCAAATCGTGCAAGAAACTACACAGGGGGCTTGTGGCAGTAATTTGGTGAAGCACGATGAGCAATGGGACTGGAGGAACACATCATGTAGGGCGGTGGCATAAGGTGCGATTTCCCCAGTTAGGTCCTTCGACGAGCTTACAGATTCCCGGGCCCTCATCTCCATTGCCAACCTTTGAAGCTTCCTGGCCTGTTGTGAAGTTCTGTACATAGCATATAATTAGTACTTTGGCAAATAGAACATAACTTGTTTTATTTTATATTTCTTTTTCATTTGTTTGCCATTTTGAAGTAAGTTCCCTACACCTGAATTACACTCTTGTGCTCCAACACTTATCAGAATTGATTGAGGACCATAACTTGAGAGAACCCAATGCTTATCAAAATTGAACTACTTGTTCCAAAGTAATCTAACCACCTTTACTGCAAGCACCCCATAACACACGAAAAATAACATCCCAGTTTTTTCCTCGAAAATCCCCATATGATTAGGCAAAACAGGAACAAAAGCAAACTTGATCAGACAAACCAATTTGTAGTGGTTGGGTAATAAAGAAAAGGCTGATGCTCCCAATCCACCAGTGGAGCCACTAGATTAGGTCTAGAAACACCAAACCCTTACCCTAATGGCTAAAACTAAGCAAAGGTTGATTCAGGAGAGGCTCTACTTTCCTTAAACCAATGCAGCGCCATTCACAGACCAGGCGGAGAAAGAAATAGCGACAGCTATGGAAGAGAGGAGAGGATTCAAGCAGGGGCCGATCAAGGAAAAGTATAAGGGTTCTAAAATACAAGAGCCATAGACCAACTTGAGTTAAAATGTCGCATACAAGACCCATATAGGAGTTTAAGGGGGTGTTTAGTTCCCCATAGAATCCAAAATGCAAAATACCAACTACTTTAGAGTGATGAAATACAAAATGCTAAAATTTTCAGGGTCATGTTTAGTTCCATCTAAAATACAGAATTTATTACCCTCATGACAGCCTCTTGAGTTGGCCTCTTGAGGCCAAAATCCAAAATAGAGAATAACCACCTTTTTGCCAAAAAAATTTGCATGGTGTTTAGTTCCATTTTGCAAAATAATGAACCAAAACTCAAAAAATTTTGAGAAAAAAGGAGAACTAAACACCCCCTAAACCAGTTTTACATGAAAACATAGCGGAACAATCCAGAATACATCGCTCAGAGAAGTAAAATACAGTATGTGATTTGTCCATACCAAATCAATAGATGACACGGACACCAATTAATATTCACTAGAGCATGATTAACAGATAGTATGGCAAATAACAATGAGCAATCTACATAACGAATTGCAGAGAATGATGCTAAACAATCTGCATTTTATCTACAACCGGAAACTGAGAATCAAAATAGGGGCTTATTGAAGCAGTGAAATGGAACCGCATTTATATACCTAGTTAGTACTTACTTGAATTCTCCCAATTCTGCAAAACACAAATTGGTGAGTGCCGTCACCAATCCTCCAGGGCCCAGCGCAGGGACAGCTGCGCAGCAGTGGGACGCGATAGCCCCCTGCCTAGCGCCGGCTTTGATGCGTCGTGGCGCTGAGACCGGCCGCGCGCTCGCGCGTCGCCCGGTGCCGCGCCGTCGCCGGGCGCGCCCTGCTGTGCTGCTCGCGGCCTCGGGCCGCCGCGATGCGCGATGAGCGGATGCACAGATGCCGCGCCGGCTCCTCGGCCGCTCAGTCTCCCCCGGCCGTCGCCGCCGTCGCCGCCACGCACTAGCTGCTAGCCTGCTAGGCCCAGCTTCAACTGCCCTCTAGTGGGCCCTTCTTTGCTTAGGCCGATCCAAAAATTTTTAAAATTTTAATAGTGTAGCATTTTTATTTTTTATTTGACAAAAGTTGTCTAACTAAATCTAAAAGATTCGTCTTGTAATTTATAAATAAAATATGTAATTAATTTTTGTTTTCATCTATATTTAAAAACTTCATACATGTATCTTAAGATGAATTTAGTTTTTGAGTGAACACTACATCGATCTTCAGGCCTAGTTCCAGATTTCTTTCATTGGGCCTGGCCCATAGAATAGAGCAAGAGCGGGCCTTTTTGGACTATGTGGGCCATGGAATCTACTTCGGTCAAAATTTCTCTCTTGATTGGTAGTTGGACTGGGCCTCAGTTCATATATGAGTAATTTTTTAATAAAAGGAAATAGTTTTAAGCAAGGGACAAAAACATAGAGCATGACTTAAAAATATTTTCTAAGGCAAAATAAGTTTTCTAATAATTTATAACAATAAATCAGAGTTCCATGTTTTTAAAATCCGATTTTCTAATTAAGGGAGGCAAATTAGAATTGCACAGTACCTGAGGGAGATTAGATAGTTTTTTTTTAAAAAAATGAATTCTCCAGAAAAAGGTGCTTTTAACATCTCTCAACTTTTATGATAATCTAATTTTCGTACCTCATTTATAAAAAACTAGTTTTTAGCCTCCTTAATAAGTTTTAAAGTTTTGTTCTATGAATGGTTTTGGACCACAACTTTGTGTAACGTAACGCCACGTTAACCACATTACGTCACCTATTGTAAAAAAACCACATTGCGTCAGCTGCGAGGGGATAAATTAAACTTGATAGTTTATGTAGTAAATTGGACTATAAATGTTTTTTTTTGAAAATTATCAAATAGTTTTCCTGTAGAATACGTCAACCACACTACGTCAATTGTGATGGATAAATTAAACATGATAGTTTAGTTGGTAAATTCGACTATAAATGTTTTGTTTTTGAAAAATTATCAAATAGTTTTCTTGTAGAATACGTCAATCACACTACATCAGCTGCAAGGGGATAAATTAAACTTGATGCTTTAGGTGGTATAAATCATCAGACTATAAATGTTTTTTTGAAAAAAATATCAAATAGTTTCTTGTGGATTTATGCCAATAAAAAACCTATAGTTTTGTATAATATGAGGAAAATCATAAAAAAGGGTGTATCTTGAAAATTATTAAACAATTTTCAATTTTTTTAGAAAATAATGCTCTACTCTACTTTGTCTACACTGAAGTTATTTAAATATTTTATGCACTTTTTTGTGATTTTTATTTGCTAGTAGATACTTGTGTTATCTATTATACTCTATCCTAAATTATAAGGTATTCTAAAAATCTTAGAGAGTTAAAACATCTCAAGTTTGATCAAATTATACAAAAAATTATAAAGATTTACGAGATCAAGTAGATATATTATGAAAATATAATTGATGAAGAACCTATACTTAGTATCATAATTGTGTGAGCACTAGGGTTTTTCTCGGAACCCATGGATTGCAGCCACTTCGCAATGAGGCCCCAAAAGCACCGCCGCATAAGCCAAGTCAAGTCAGGCCGCTAAGTCCTCACCATCAGAGCAGGCACCTATGCCGGCCAGAAAGCCGCCGGCAGCCGGCAGGAGGGAGCCTAACACCGCGCAGCTTGAAGGGCCCGGACTAGAGGGATGAGCCTGAGCACCGGCAACCGGCTGCACACCACCAGCAGCAGTGTGACGCACGCGCCAAGGCAACGACAACATCCTTCCCCTGAACGACCACCCAGCGGAGAAGGCCGGCGCAGTCGTCTGCCACTCGACGAGGATGCCCACTGGACGGCGCGGCCGACCAAAGCGGATCAAGAGCCTCGAAAATGGCGCAAGCCACCCGCACCCCGAGCATCAGCTACGGACGCCGTAGATGGGAACGAGAGGGCCAGATCCGGCCCACAGGAGGTCAGATCCGTGCCTCTGGCCGCCGAGCCCACCGGAGAAGTGTCGGAGCAAGTCACGTTGGTGAAAGATCGGAAGGGAGAGGGAGAGGTGTTGGGAGGGGAAGGGAGGAACGGGGTGGGTGCCCCTTTTCGGGCTAACCACGGGCCGCCGCCGCCGCCGCCGCACGCCGGAGGGCGGCGGCGGCGGCCGGAGGAGAGCGTCGATCGGGAGGGGGCCTGGGAGCGCGGCGGCTTTCCGTTTCGCGGGGTCCCTAATACATTGCAGTTTAGTTCTAGACAACCACAATACTCTGTTTCTTTACGAGGGCAAAGTATAATTTTTTTTCCGAGATCGGGTGATTCACCCATTTTTCATTAAGAGGAAATGAGGTAATTTACATAGGATCTGTTACCAACAAAATCTCACAGACACAAACAACAAGAAAATAGGAGGGGGGACCCTCCACCTCAAAGCGCCAACTGATTAAGCCTAATACAAGAGCTCAATTAAGACACATATACAGACACACGTGTAACTCGTGTTGTTCAACCGTGCGTGGAACGCGCACCTTGCAAACCCAAAAAACACATCAGTAGCCAGTATATAGTACGTGTGTAGTGAAAACCGCAAATGAGAGAGAGTTTCATCAGATTAGAGAGGAGTTTCATCTCTATAAAACTTATGTGACTTGGTTATCTAGTTTATAGCCTTGGTAACTGTGTCATGAAACTATGCATTGAGACTCTGTTCTTAGAGATCCTTATTAATGCACAAAGAAAAACCGCAAGACAAGGGAAGATTAGGATGTCCAAGATGAGCATGCCAAGCACAGCGAGGACAGGCTTGCTCCAGGCCCTGTGGATATCGTCGAGGACGGCTGCCTTGCACGAGTCGCACTGGAAGCATAGCGTTTCCTGCTGGTTGCTCCACCTGCCGCAGTCGTCGCTGTTGTTAGTTGGGCCGGCGCCTTGTGTTGGTGTCCACGTCGTCTGATTCACGTACGTGAATGCACACGATAATGGTGGTTTGCAGCATCCTGACTGTCCATATGCAATCACAGGATGAGGTCAGATCAGAGTATTCCAGTACTTAACATACACAAAAAAAAGACGTGGAAACAAGCGATGAGATAGAGGAAGCATGCACACCTGGATCGGCGAGAGGCCCTGCTCGGAGTAGAGAACGCTTGTGTTTGGGTCGCGTACCATCGGGCTCGTACCATCGCAGGCGTGCCTGCGGCGCAGGCACTTGCTGATTGTGGCCCAGTACCTGGCATTAGCCATGCGACGCTTGAGCGAACCGCCGTAGTCACTGAGGTTGTACTCGCGGACCGAGTTGACCTCAATGGGATCGATGTCGATGCCGGCGATGCCAAATTTGGACTCCTCAGGCGTGTAACACCCTTGGACCGCCTGCGATCGCCGTCGGCGTGAGCGCACGCGTGGACACAGATATACGAGGAAGCGGGTGAGGTAAACCCCTCTGCCTTGGCTTCGAGTCTTTACTGAATGAACGATGGTCCTCTCCTTTACAAGTTCAGGCATATATATGCCGATACAGACTCTGGCCAACTGGCCCTACTGGACAGTACAAGTATGAAAGCGTAAACTAGCAAGTGCATTTAACAAGTAAGGAAACGCCTGGGTTGTGGCACACCCTCGCAGTGGTCAGCTCCAGGTGTGACACCTCCCCCGCCGAAGATGCAGCTTGTCCCCAAGCTGGCGCGTTAGGAAAGCGCTGCTTGACGACGTTGTAGTCTTCCCAGGTTGTAGCTGATGCCGGCAGCCCTAACCATGTGAGCTTGACCTGAGGTATAGCTGTGTTGCCCTTCTTTACGAGTCGACGATCAATGATCATGTGTGGTTGAGTGTCCACCGCCTCCAAATCAGTGACACCTGGTAGAGATTCATAGACAGGGGTATAATCTGCAGTAAATGGTTTAAGTTGTGAGATATGAAAAACTGGATGGATCAGGGCGCCGTCAGGCAACTTCAGTTTGTATGCGACTGAACCCACTCTCTCCAGAACTTCGTATGGTCCATAATACTTGTGTGCCAATTTGGGGTATGGTCTGTTGGCGACAGAAGATTGTGTGTATGGTTGTAGCTTCAAGAGTACCTGATCACCCACATTGAATTGACCCATACTGCGTTTCTGATCTGCATAAAGTTTCATCTTGTTCTGAGCTCTGGCTAAATGTTCTTTGAGAGACTGTAGATGGAGTTCCCCGTTGGCAACTACTTCAGCAACTGATGGGTCAGTGGAAGGTGGAATGGTAGGTACTGCAGCAATATTGTGATCATACCCATATAAAGCTTTGAAAGGGGAACAGCCGAGTGATGTATGATGAGATGTGTTATACCAGAGTTCAGCGAGGGAGAGCCATGATTTCCAGGTTTTGGGATCCTCCTGGACAGCACACCTAAGATACATTTCCACACATTGGTTGACCCTCTCTGATCTGTGTTGCGGGTGGTATGCTGTGCTCAGTTGTAGATTGACCTTGTAAATCTTGAAGAGTTGCTTCCAGAAGTGACTGACAAACACAGTGTCTCGATCAGAACAATAGATGAGGGTAAACCATGGAGTTTGACCACTGTATCCATAAAGAGCTGGGCTATGGATGTAGCTGTGTAAGGGTGTTTCACTGGTATGAAATGTGCATATTTGGTCAGTCGATCCACAACTACCATGATGACACTGTAACCCTCAGACTTAGGCAGTCCTTCTATGAAATCCATAGATAAATCTCGCCAGACCCCTTCAGGAATGGGCAATGGCTGTAGGAGACCCATAGGGTGGTGTAATGAATGTTTGGCTTGTTGGCACACAACACACTGCTTAACAAAGTTCTCCACATCCTCCACATCCTGTTTGATGCCCTTCCAAGCGAAGTACTTTTTGATTCTGCTATAGGAAGCAGCTATGCCAGAATGGCCTCCCAAAGCACTGGACTGGCATGCAGCTATGAGTTTGGTTTGAAGAGCTGAGTTGTTACCAATCCAAACTTTGCCATGGTGCCAGATCAAGCCGTTGTTGAAACTGTAACCCTGCTGGTCTGGGCTGTGTATAGCGAGCCTTTAGAGGAGTTGTTGGGCATGGCTGTCAGTAGTGTAACTGTTGAGTACTTCCTGGATCCAAGCAGGTTGGACAGCAGAGACTGCCTGAAGTGCCATCATATGTCCCACTCTAGATAGTGCATCAGCTGCTAAGTTCTCTTTTCCTTTTCTATAAATGTAAACCCATTAATCTTGTCATTGCTTTCCTTTGCATCTCAGAGTGCAAATTTTGTTCATTCAAATAAGCTAAGGACTTATGATCAGTTTGAATCACAAATTCTTGTCTGTGCAAGTAATGTCTCCATTTTTCCACAGCCATGATCAATGCTAGGAACTCCTTTTCATAAATTGAGAGTGTCTTGTGCTTCTCACTGAATGCTTTGCTAAGGTAAGCTATGGGTTGGCCATGTTGCATTAAAACTGCCCCAATTCCATCTTGACATGCATCTGTCTCCACAGTGAATGTGTCCTGGAAATTTGGTAGTGCCAACACTGGAGTCCTTGTCATGGCAATCTTGACATTGTCAAAAGCAGAGCCACAGGGTTCCAAGCAAACTGTTTGAGTCTCAAAATAGAAGTGAAGGGTTTGGTCAGAATGCCATAATTCCTTACAAATTTCCTATAGTATCCTGTTAAACCCAAGAATGCTCTGAGTTCTTTCATAGAAGTTGGTACTGGCCAATGCAACATTGCTTGAATCTTCCCTGGATCAGTGGAGATTCCTTTTGATGAGATGATATGGCCCAAGTATTCTAGACTATCTTGTGCAAAGGTGCATTTTGTAGCTTTGAGATATAGTTGATGTTTCTGGAGTGTGAGCAATACTTGATCCAAATGGATGAGGTGATCTTCCATGGAGTTGCTATATATTAGGATGTCATCCAGGAAGACTAGGACACACTTTCTAAGGAATGGCTGTAACACTTGGTTCATGACACACTGAAAAGTTGCTGGGGCATTTGTCAATCCGAAAGGCATGACCTTGAACTGATAATGGCCCTGATGTGTCTTGAAGGTTGTCTTATGTTCATCTTCAGGTAACATTCTGATCTGGTGGTAGCCGGATCGCATGTCCAGTTTGGTAAACACCTTGGCGCCAGACAATTCATCCAGAATCTCCTCAATGACAGGCATTGGAAACCTATTCTTCACTGTGAGATCATTCAATTTTCTGTAGTCAACACAAAAACGCCATGTGCCATCTTTCTTTTTCACCAATAGTACAGGAGAAGCAAATGGACTATGCCTGCGGGCAATGAGGCCAGCCTGTAAGAGATGTTTCACTTGGTTTTCAATTTCTGTTTTGTGCAATGGAGAGTAATGGTAGGGTCTGCAATTGATTGGAACTGACCCTGGTATCAAAGGAATGGCGTGATCATAGCTAGGGTGGAAGAGTTTGGGGATCAGAGAAGACAGTCTGGTATTTGTTGATAAGATCCCTAACTACTGGTGGAGGCACAGCTTCCTGAGATGCAGTAGGTGGTGAATCTGCTATGTAGTCCATGAGGACAAAAGCCCAAATGTCATTGCCCTTAGTAGCATTGTATACCTTGGTAGCTGATATGGAGGACAGTTCGAGTGGTTGTTCCCGAAGGCCTTGTAATTTGATCATCTCCCCTTGTTCTAGAAAGTGGATTATTTTGTTCTGCCAGTCACACTCCATAGGACTATGGGCCTCCAGCCAGTCAAATCCCAATATAGCATCATATGGGTTCATATCCAATACAATCATATCAGCTGTAAAGCTCTGTCCTTGGCAATAGCATTGTAACTTAGGTACCATTCTATGAGTCACCAAACTTTCCCCATTAGCTAGTCTAACTTTCTTTTTCTTGATGGGTATGGTTGGCAGGTTGGCTAGCTGCACAAAATTTGAGCTGATAAAACTGTGAGTACTGCCACTGTCTACTAGGATGAGCATCACTTTATCTTTCACCCTTGTCTTGAGTTTGATATAGTTAGCTGACTCAAGACTAGTGATAGCATTCAGAGACAGCTGACTAAATTCTTCCTGTAATTGATCTTCCACTGCCAACTCATCCAGTACTTCATCAGAGAGCTCTCTGTCGAGATCATTGGCTACTATTGCATTGGTCTGTGGTTTGTTTTGTTTGGGGCACACTGCCATGTGTCCTGGAACAAATTTTTCACCACAGCTGTAACAGAGGTTATTAGCTTTTCTGTAGTCTCGGAGTTGTCTATCTCGCCACAGAGATGGGGCAGGAGTGGGTGGTTTAGTGTCCCCTCTTGGTTGGACATTTTGCTTCTGTGAATTGCCATACCGCTGATATTTGGCCTTGCTTTTGTCTTGCACCCCTTGCTGAATTTTTGCAATAATAGAGGCTGTGTGAACCGTTGGTGGTCTTTGAGGCTCCACAACTCCTCTGATGTCCTCCTTGAGGCCTCTGATGTACTGAGGTGTGAAAAAGGCTTCATCATATTGAGCATTGTGCATAGTAATGGTATACTGCAGAGACTGAAATTGTGCTGTATATTCTTCCACTGTTCCAGTTTGCCTGAGATCGAATAGCTCATTCATTGCTGCCCTGAAGTCATCCTCCCAAATTCTTCTTAGATCACTTGACAAAAGTGGTTCTAGTTTTGAAAAGTGTGACTTTGCTTGTATGCTTGGTACCATTTTGCTGCATTGCCTTCAAAATGTATATGGGCAGCTGTAATCCACATTCCCTCTAGTAACTGATAGAGCTCAAAATAACTTTCACAGTTGTCTCTCCAAATCTTTGGGTCTGTGCCATCAAACTCAGGAAATAACATTTTTGGCATTGCTAGGCCTAAGGTCCTGTGTTGTCTGACTGTAGAAGGCTCTTTGTAGTCCCCCTTGCCTCTTAGTGAATCCTTGGTATCTTTCTTGTAATGTTTGGGGTGTGACTGTGTCTGCTTGTGGGTTTCTGGTTGCTTCACTTCTTTGCCTTTGGCAAATAGGTTCTCAAAGGGTTGCTCTTCCTCTGACAGGTCAGATGCTGATGTACTGTCATATTTAGCGTCTTCAGCGAATGACCTCAATGTAAGCTGGACTACTGCAGCCCCATTTGCCTTCACCTGCTGTGCTATCAGTTGTTGTTGCTGGGCATAGCTGTCCATTGCTGCCCCTCTGATATCCATTTGTGCCTTCATTTGTTGCTGAACTGTGCCTATATCATCCACTCGGGAGAACAGGAGGTCCAGGTGTTCCATCATTTGATCCCAACGAGACTTGTCTTCCTCAGTGTTCTTGGACATGCTGTCGAAGAGAATTTGAGTTTGCTTGGAGGGTTTGATAGGAGCCGTGATGGCTGATACAGAAAGATCCAGGAGCAGTCAACAGGTTTGGACAGATCCTCCCCTTTTTGGTTGCTGCTACCTCACACTGCCGCCTGAGAGTGAGGCTGATCCGAGGAATTTTACACAGGAACAAGCGCCCCGCAACCCAAAATCACGGACACTCTCCCGCCAACGCCTGTGGGGGTATAAACCCCTATACCCTCGTGGGCCTATATGGGCCGCACCGTCAGAGGTGGCTCGGCCCACAAGATGAAGACGTGCGGCGCACGACTGGTCGGCGTGCACCGCAAGGCTACAAGATATTGTACCAAATAGGATACTTTGCTTGTAACTCTGTCCCTTCAGGATATATAAGGAGGGGCAGGGGTCCCCTAGAGGACAGATCATACATTATACGATTCTCTCAACACAAATCAATACAACCAGACTAGGTATTACGCCAACTCGGCGGCCGAACCTGGATAAAAAGCTTGTCCGAGTCTTGCGTCACCATCGAGTTCGTAGTTTGCGTACCGTCTACCGATAAACTACTACCATGGGTATACCCCAAGGTAGACTGCCGACCAGCTTTCGTCGACAGTGGCGCGCCAGGTAGGGGGTGTGCGTACAGCTCTCCCGACGAACAAGATGGCCATCATCCCCGACTTCGCGGCCATGGCGGGCGACTTCACGTTCACCGTCAGCTTCAACAACTTCACCGCCATGACCACGGAGCAGGTGTTGATCCGATTTGCGCCAACCACTTCTTCATCGACGTCGGCGGCGGCTTCAACCACGCTGGCTACGGTTTCGACCACACCAGCAGCGTCTCCGACCACGCCGACAACGCGTCGCCGCTTCTCTGCTACAAAGGGAGGCAGATCGACGACACCGACCTGCTCAGCCTATCAACCAAGTTGTTTGGCCTACTTGCTCTGACCACGAGTCGCAATAATAATCGCCGCGAAGAACGGCGCTACGACAACCGCGACCACCGTCACGATAACAAGTCCAAAAGCTCGAGGGCCAAACAATTTTGTCGTCACCGACCAGACTTTCATCCAAAGATAAGTACACTTCTAATATCTTATTTATTTTTGGCATAATATTTTTTATTATCCTTAAAAACAACTTTTTGTTTAGCCACACTAGTTTTTTTCCTACACGAGCTTTCCAGAGCCGGTACTGTCTCCGACTCCTCCCTACACGTGCACGAGATCCGCCCTCTGCGTTCCGGGTGGTCGGCAGTAGCTCTCTGGCGAGGCTGGCAATCCCACGCGTGTCTAGGTTCCGCACCTCATGCTGATTGTTGGCTAGACCAGAGCTGGTACAAGCTCTAGGATGAATTAACTACTTGTGCTAATTTTATAACAAAAAATCTAAAACTTATCTCAGTACTGATTTTTATCTAAAGTTTATTTATACATCATGTACTACCTATTCTTTATATTTATTTTTCAGGGGTTTGGCCCAGTCGACAAGCTACGCTCGGGGACTCGTCGACTATTCCCTACGCTGTGCCCGGGGACTGCTCCGACCACCGAGCACGTTTACGTTCCCAACCACGCTCGGGGACTTGTCGACTACTCTCTATGCTATGCTCGAAGACTGTGCCGACCACCGAGCACGTTTACGTTCCCAACCACGCTCGGGGACTTGTCCACCGGTCCCTACGCCGTGCTCGAGGACTGTGCCGACCACCGAGCACTATACGCTCGGGGACTGGTCGACCAGCTCACCAATTTAAGAACTTGGGGACTGCACCGACCACCGAGCACTATACGCTCGGGGACTGGTCGACCAGCCCACCAATTTGAGAACTTGGGGACTGCACCGACCACCGAGCACTATACGCTCGGGGACTGGTCGACCAGCCCACCAATTTGAGAATTCGGGGACTGTACCGACCACCGAGCGTTATATGCTCGGAGACTGGTCGATTAGTCTATTCAATTGCAGACGAGCATGATATGCTCGGGGACTGGTAAATTCAATTTTTTAGACCTTGCTACAAGGCTCATACTTCGCCTTCCAGCAAGCTCGGGGACGCCATCGGTACGATGCATCTAGCGATGCATCTCAGTCTCAAAACTACTTTGGGGAATTTTCTTTTGACCCTGGCACCACGTGCCTACGTCACCTACTACCAGGCTCGGGGACTAAGTGGGCACACTTCACCTTGCGGTGAATATGCTTGCTATTTTGAGGTCTATACTTTTCAGAAAAGTAAAGTGGGCACACTTCACCAGAAAAGAAATCTTTTTTAATTAAGAGCACCATGCATTCTTCGAACAACCTGCTTCTTCGATGTCAATGTTGATCAACTGTCTTTTGAGTTGGTCAAAATACTGTTGCAACTGTTTGGGCGACTTTCCTGCTTATTGAAGACGTCAAGCCTCACTAATCGAAGAAGCTCAAGACGGCGTGTTACATCACAATACATGGTGCTCGGGGACTAGCTGTGGGGGTATAAACCCCTATACCCTCGTGGGCCTACATGGGCCGCACCGTCAGAGGTGGCTCGGCCCACAAGATGAAGACGTGCGGCGCACGACTGGTCGGCGTGCACCGCAAGGCTACACGATATTGTACCAAATAGGATACTTTGCTTGTAACTCTGTCCCTTCAGGATATATAAGGAGGGGCAGGGGTCCCCTAGAGGACAGATCATACATTATACGATTCTCTCAACACAAATCAATACAACCAGACGCAGGACGTAGGTATTACGCCAACTCGGCGGCCGAACCTGGATAAAAAGCTTGTCCGAGTCTTGCGTCACCATCGAGTTCGTAGTTTGCGCACCGTCTACCGATAAACTACTACCGTGGGTATACCCCAAGGTAGACTGCCGACCAGCTTTCGTCGACAACGCCACCGCACCGATTTGAAGGAACAAGCTACGGAATTTTACACAAGAACAAGTGCCTTGCAACCCTCACCGTGCCTTCAAACGTGCCAATTGATGTAAAAGAGCAGAATTTGTGGTGCTCTCAGAGGTTCACGCTGCCGAACCAGGTTGTTGATGTAGTCCCCCAGGTGAAGTGTGCTTGTAAAGATTGTGACGGATCTGAGAAAGGTGGTTTGTGGAGGTGGATTTGGTGGAAGGCGTCGTCGGACTGGTTCACGGACCCGGTCAACCAAAGGAGGGACCTCTGGGTTCTCTGGTCGAACACCTTGTGGGTGTGACCCGAGAAGAGCCTGCCCACCGGAATTACGATCGCGATCTACGCAAACTGACCCAACAGCAGCCCAGGCATGGATGGAAAGTGAAAGGGGTGGTAGATCGTAGAGTAGTGGAGTTGGAAGATGGGTGGATGAGGCGGATCCGTCACCTGATACTTGTCGGCGTTGGTGTGCGACGAACTGGTAACTGGCGATGATGAAGAGCGGTAGAGCTCGACACCCACGCCGAGGATAGAAGAATCCGATACCACTTGTAACACCCTTGGACCGCCGGCGATCGCCGTCGGTGTGAGCGCACGCGTGGACACAGATATACGAGGAAGCGGGCGAGGTAAACCCCTCTGCCTTGGCTTCGAGTCTTTACTGAATGAACGATGGTCCTCTCCTTTACAAGTTCAGGCATATATCTGCTGATACAGACTCTGGCCAACTGGCCGTACTGGACAGTACAAGTATGAAAGCATAAACTAGCAAGTGCGTTTAACAAGTAAGGAAACGCCTGGGTTGTGGCACACCCTCTCAGTGGTCAGCTCCAGGTGTGACAAGGCGTCGGGGAGCCCGTGATCTTAATTTTGATGTCTGTCAGAGCGAAGATGATTAAGCAGAGAAAGACGAGGAGGCCCAAGCACTTGACGCACAAGTAGCAGCCAAGTGCTGTTTCCCGCCCGTGGTCGTCGCCGGCGAACACTCCTGCACACAGGAGGAGGATGGCGACCAAGAAGACGAGACCCATGGAGATGAAGGACCACTGAAGGAAGGGGATGCAAGCCGTGGAGTCGCCTCGCTTGGCTAGTTTGCTGCCCATGACGAGGCACCTGATCAAGAAGCACCAAGAGAAACGGACGAATCACTTCAATAGTTTCGACCATACACTACTACAGAACAGGGCCTTTCGTCACTTGCCTAAAATAAACAATAATCTCGGCCCAATCAGCGTCCGGGACAAAAAAACATCTTTACTCCCGGTTGCTGAGACAAACCGGGACTAAAAGTCCTCTGCCCAACGGCTATGGTGTCAGAGATCGGTAGAAGGGACCTTTAGTCCCAGTTGGTATCCGCAACCGGGATTAAAGCCTAGCCTTTAGTCACACCAACCGGGATTAAAAGGTGTTATCCCGGTCCGTCTCACCGGCCGGGACTAATGTTGGAGTTTAGTGTCAGTTGTTAAATGGAACTGGGACTAAATGTCCTTCTCCATATTTGAACTCTTCTTCTTCCCCTGGGCGAGCTCGATCTTCACTCTTTTGCTGTGTTCTTTATTTGCAGTTGCTTGTTCTTGCTCTCATCTCCGGCTATTGATTGATTTCATCATTTTTACGCCGTCATCGACTCGTTAAGAGGTCACTAGCTTCATCTTCTCAATATTTAGCAGCGGCATATGTCATTTCCTAGTGTTATGTATGTTGTTTTTTATTTTATAATTTTTTTAAGAGGTCACTAGCTTCATCTTCTCAACATCGACGCGTTTTTTTAGAGAAATAGTGATACTATGTTTTTTATTTTAATTAGTTTAGAAAAAAAATTAAAAACATATAATACTTTAATTTGCAATTTGTGACCGAGTTAATTAGTTAATTATAACTAGTATGCATACCATATTTCATGATTATTTAGAAAAATAGAGAATTTTTGTGCTTTTTTAATTTTGCTTGTTTAGAGAAATTAGAAATAGAGAATTTTAGGTTTTTTTACTTTAATTTATCACACTATAAAAGAGCGAGTTTTTTTAAGGAATCTCTCTGCGTAATAACCGTTCGATCTAAACTTCATGCTATGTGAGCCCTCCGTCATACGTGATCTTACATCTTATATGTATAAGATGTAAACGTTTATAACTCAATCTCTTGTCACACACGTACAATCCTAAACAGACTCTACGATCTCTCTATCCCCGTGTTTGGACTCCATAACCTCTCTATCTCTATGTATTCAATTTTAAATACATCAATGCATATATAATGCTTGCTACTGTTTGATAGATTTTTGTTACATTTATTAAATTTGCTTTGTGCACGTGTACATATTCGCGGGTATCACCCGACATGCCAACGAAAAGAAATAAAAAGAAAACATACGGATGCTCATCACGTGCATGTATGGGAAAGAAACAGGGCCATATCGATAGCGGCCCTTGTATGCAGTGCATGTATACGCATGTATAGATAGGTTGTGTGGCAAGGCACGACTCGGCGAGCGGTCTGGTAGGCTTGGTCTTTGGTGTACAACACGGTTGGCAAACACGTGTGTTGGTCATCAGGCAGCACATGTCTATCAGCCGTAAGTTGTTGAACCAAATACGTACACGTATTTTAGGTTACTTCGTATTATGCAATGGGACTCCATTTTGCTAGATCCACATGTTATAAACTGCATGGGAGAAGGGCCATTTGAGTTCGATTTTAGATACAGCGATCACCACATACGGTGATTAGTGTGATGATGGCAAGTATGACTTTCTATCCTTGATCAGCGCCATCTTTTTTTCCTTGGACTACTAAGTCGTGAAGACACGATCAATACTCTATAAGCTTCCTTAAAGTAAAACCGTAGCGTTAGCACGGGTATTATACTAGTAAGCTTTAAATCTAGCCTCGTGTATTAGTAATTAAAAGGAAAATAATAAAAATCTGAACACACATTATTTTGTTTGTTATATAACAAAAAAGAAAGAAAAACTAACACGTGAGGAAGATGCCGACTACCAAGCCTCTTCTAATGGTGCTCTAGATCCAAGAATAATAAAATGATCTTCCCTAGATTCATTTTTTCGAATAATTAGAAACTACAAATTGAATTCTTCCTTCATTACTAGGCCAGACACATTAGGTAGCCCAATAGAGCATAAGTCCTTCTACGCCTTGTATTACTTATAGTACCACATTGTAAATGAATAGTATCTGCAACATGGAGGTAGAAATAAGACAAAGCCACACATTGAATTAAAATAGTTTTAACAAACACGTGCGTGTCGCACGTGCATATTTGCTAGTGTATAAAAAATTAGAAACTTATAATACTTTAATTTGCAATTTATGACAAGGTTAATTAGTTAATTATAACTAGTATGCATACCACATTTCATGATTAGTTAGAAAAATAGAGAACTTTTGTGTTTTTTTAATTTTGCTTGTTTAGAAAAATTAGAAATAGAGAATTTTAGGGTTTTTGTTACTTTAATTTCTCTATTAAAAATTAGAAACTTATATTTCTTTAATTTGCAATTTATGACATGGTTAATTAGTTAATTATAACTAGTATGCACGCCACATTTCATGATTAGTTAGAAAAATAGAGAACTTTTATGTCTTTTTAATTTTGCTGGTTTAGAAAAATTATAAATAGAGAATTTTAGGTTATTTGTTACTTTAATTTTTGTATAAAAAATTAGAAACTTATAATACTTTACGTTGCAATGCAGACAATGACACGTCACTGGATGTACAATGCCGATCGCTGCTCTAAAGAATTCATTGATGGTGTGCATTATTTCTTAAGAGTGGCCGAGGAAAACAAGCGAGATGGATTCATATGTTGCCCATGTGCCTTGTGTCAGAATTTGAAGGAATATTCTAGCTCTAGAAATATTCACTCACATTTGTTGAAGTCGGGTTTTATACCAAACTATATTTGTTGGACCAAGCATGGAGAAAATAGGATGATGATGGAAGAAGGTGAAGAAGAACAGTTGGAGCCTGACGACATTATTGCTCAATACGGTGACTTCGGTGATACAGCAATGGGAGAAGCTGAAGATAAGGCTGGTGCAGAAGGCACACCTGTTAAAGATGATGCTCTTGGTGATGTCATTCGTGATGCACAGAAAGATTGCAAAAGTGAAAAAGAAAAGATAAAGTTTGACCATATGTTAGAAGATCACAAGAAATTACTATACCCGTCTGCCCAGGATGGGCAAAAAAAATTGGGTACAACACTGGAGTTGTTAAAATGGAAGGCACAGAATGGTGTATCCGATAAGGCATTTGGGCAATTAGTGAAGATCCAAAAAAGATACTGTCGAAGCCTAATGAACTGCCCACTACTACGTACGAAGCAAAACATATCGTCTGTCCTTTGGAATTAGAAATCAAGAAGATACATGCATGTCCTAATGACTACATCCTATACCGTGGCAAGGACTACGAGAATTTAGATGAATGCCCCGTATGTAAAGCATCATGGTATAAGATCAGGCGAGATGACCCTGGCGATCTTGAGGGGGAAGAACGTCCCAGAAAACAATTCCTGCAAAGGTTACGTGGTATGCTCCTATAATACGACGTCTGAAACGTCTTTTTAGAAATAAGGACCGTACAAAATTATTGCGGTGACACAAAGTAGACAATATGTTGAGACACCCTGCTGATGGATCCCAGTGGAGAGCAATAGATAGAGAATTTCAAAAGTTTGCAAAAGACGCGAGAAAGTTAAGGTTCGCTTTAAGTACGAACGATATGAATCCTTTTGGTGAGCAGAGCAGTAGTCATAGCACTTGGTCTGTTACACTATGTATCTACAACCTTCCTCCATGGTTATGCATGAAGCAAAAGTTCATTATGATGCCGGTGCTCATCCAAGGCCCGAAGCAACCAGGCAACATTGATGTCTATCTAAGGCCATTAATTGAAGAACTCCTTCTTTTATGGAGTGAAACAGGTGTTCGTGTGTGGGATGAGTACAAACAGGAACACTTCGACCTACGAGCACTGTTGTTTGTGACAATCAATGATTGGCCTGCTCTAAGTAATCTTTCAGGGCAGACAAACAAGGGATATAATGCATGCACACACTGTTTTGATGACCTTGATAGTATATATTTGAAAAAATGCAGAAAGATCATGTACCTTGGGTATCATCGATTTCTTTCTATGAATCACCCAGTTAGAAAGAAAGGAAAGCATTTTAAAGGTAAGGCAGACCACCGATGCAAGCCTCGCAACAGAACTGGAGAAGATGTATTTGAGATTGTCAAGGATGTGAAAGTAGTTTTTGGTAAGGGACAAGGCAGCCAACCAGTTCCAAAAGATGCAGCGGGTCATGCACCCATGTGGAAGAAGAAGTCAATATTTTGGGAGCTACCCTATTGGCAAGACCTAGAGGTCCGGAATGCGATCGACGTCATGCACCTAACAAAGAATCTTTGTGTGAACCTTCTAAGATTCATGGGTGTGTATGGGAAGCCTAAGGATTCACTTGAAGCACGACAAGACTTACAACGCATGGAAGAACGAGACAACCTGCATCCAGAGAAGACAGATGATGGACGCCAATATTTAAGACTTGCTAGCTACACTCTTAGCAATGAAGAGAAAGGAATCATGTTTGAATGCTTAAGCAGCATCAAGGTCCCATCTGGATTCTCCTCTAATATAAAAGGTATAATTAATGTGCCCGAGAAGAAATTTCTGAACTTAAAGTCACATGACTACCATGTGCTTATGACGCAATTGCTTCCAGTTGCATTAAGAGGAATTCTACCTCCACATGTACGTCTGGCCACCGTAAAGCTATGTGCATTCCTCAATGCAATTTCTCAGAAGGCAATCAATCCACTGGAACTAGCTGCTCTACAGAATGATGTGGTTCAATGTCTTGTTAGCTTTGAGTTAGTGTCCCCTCCATCCTTCTTTGATATCATGACACACCTCCTAGTTCATTTGGTCAAGGAGATCAATATTCTTGGTCCTGTGTTCCTACATAATATGTTTCCCTTCGAGAGGTTTATGGAAGTTCTCAAGAAATATGTTCACCAACGTGCTCGGCTAGAAGGAAGCATCGCAGAGGGCTATGGGACAGAGAAGGTCATTGAGTTCTATGTTGAATTCATTCCTGAACTTGACCCAATTGGTGTTACTGAATCGCGACACGAGGGGAGACTGAGTGGAAAGGGAACACTAGGAAAGAAAACATACATCGGTACGGGGGATGATTCTTTCAATAAAGCACACTACATAGTTCTTCAAAACTCATCCGTGGTGGAGCCGTATGTCACGAAACACAAGGACTTCCTACGATCCCAATTCCCAGAGATGAATGAAGCTTGATTTATGCGTCAGCATATGGACACTTTCAGTGATTGGTTCGAAAAGAATGTCAGGGTAATGACCAGATTGATAAGCAACTATATTTGTTGGCTAGGCAACCATCATGGCACATCCTCACGTACAAAAGGTACGAGATAAATGGAAATACATTTTACACCCTAGGCCAAGATAAAAGAAGCACGAACCAAAATAGTGGGGTTCGCGTAGACGCCATAGACCCGAATGGAAACAAACAAACATATTATGGCCGTATAGAGGAGATCTAGGAACTAGACTATGCACCTAATTTTAAAGTCTCTTTGTTCTCGTGCCAATGGGTGAAGGTTACCGGAGGCGGGGTGACAGTTGACAATGACTATGGAATGACAACAGTGGACCTCAACAATGTTGGTTACAAAGATGAACCATTCATCCTTGCTGCTGATGTGAATCAGGTGTTCTATGTGAAAGACATGTCTACAAAATAGAAGAGAAGGAAAATGACAACAAATCAACAAATGAGCCAAAACGCCATATAGTTCTCTCAGGGAAAAGAAACATTGTGGGAATTGAGGACAAGTCAGATATTTCAGAAGATTATGAAAGGGATGACCGAATCATGCCTTTCAATGTGACCAAAGATCCGAGCATACTGATAAATGGTGAGGACACTCCATGGTTACGTCAAGATCATGACCAAAGAACATACGTCAAAAAGAAGATCACTATTGTGCCCGCCTAATAAATAGATTGCATTAGAGTATGTGTATGTGACAATTGTAACTTAAGATGTTTATATTAGTTTTTCTTATTTTATATCATTTCAAATAATGAAATGTCAATTGTGGATTTTCAACTACACCTTCCCAACACTTTGTCAAATGTAAAAATGGTCAAACTTGGTCAAATGACCCATTTGATGACTTGAAACGAAAAAAATTTGAATACAAAGTTGTTAGAGATCATCAAGATCTACATTTGATATATTGTCCATTTTCCATTTGGATAAATTTGAGCCAATCCTAAGCACATTTGTTCAAAAATCCAAGACGGGTTTTGGTCAAACTTGGTCAAATGACAAACTAAATTACTTAAAATGAAAAAATTTTGTATACCAAGTTGTTAGATATCATCAAGATCGAAACTTTTTATATAGACAATTTTTCCATTTGAGAAAGTTTAAGTTCACAATACTCACCAAATCTTGAATCTCACACAAACTATATGAAACTATATGTGTCAATTGTGGATTTTCAACTACACCTTCCCAACACTTTGTCAAATGCAAAAATGGTCTATATATTAAATGTAGATTTTGATGAGCGGAACAATATTGGTATTCATGAGTTTTCTATTCGAGAACATCTAGGGTTCCGAAAACCGATGCGTGGCTATGAATTCTTTAAAAATTCAAAATTGAGTGGTTCAAACTTTTCCAAAAGAAAAGTTGACCATTAGACCAAATGTAGAACTTAATGAGTGTAACAAACTTTGTGTTCATGACTTTTCCATTTGGGACCATCTAGATCTCGATCAAAGTGTGTGTTTCTAAAAACCAATGCTTTGACTTTGGTCAAACTTGGTCAAATGACCCATTTGATGACTTGAAATGAAAAAAAATTGAATACAAAGTTGTTAGAGATCATCAAAATCTACATTTGATATATTGTCCATTTTTCCATTTGGATAAATTTGAGCCAATCCTAAGCACATTTGTTCAAAATCCAAGACGGGTTTTGGTCAAACTTGGTCAAATGTCAAACTAAATTACTTAAAATGAAAAAATTTTGAATACCAAGTTGTTAGATATCATCAAGATCTAAACTTTTTATATAGAAAATTTTTCCATTTGAGAAACTTTAAGTTCACAATACCCACCAAATCTTGAATCTCACACAAACTATATGAAACTATATGTGTCAATTGTGGATTTTCAACTACACCTTCCCAATGAAGCAAGATTTTTACAGTCTATGCTGGAATTTTTATGAGGGACTAGTAAATCTGGAATACATCAATAGTTCATATATCACACTTGTTCCTAAGAAAGAAATTCTAGAAACAGTGAATGACTTTAGGCCTATTGCACTAATGAATATATCACTCAAACTTCTCACCAAACTGCTGGCTAATAGATTACAAGTGGTGATCTTGAAACTTGTGCACACGAATCAATATGGTTTTATTAGAAGTAGAACAATTCAAGACTATCTAGCATGGAGCTATGAATATATACATCAATGCTAGCAATCTAGAAGAGAAACAATCATCCTAAAACTTGATTTTGAGAAAGCTTTTGATATGGTTGAGCACTCCACCATAATTCAAGTAATGAGCCACCTTGGGATGCCTGACAGATGGATCCAATGGGTCAGCACGATATTGTCTTCAGTATCAGAGCAGTCTTGCTCAATGGAACTGCTAGGAAGTTTTTCAAATGCAAATGTGGGGTAAGGCAAGGAGACCCACTTTCACCTTTGCTTTTTGTGTTAGCAGCAGAGCTCTTGCAAATCATAATCAACAGAGCCATGATTATGGGACTGATACATAAACCTTTGCCTCAAGATGGAGAGGATTATCTTATTGTACAGTATGCAGACGACACCCTGTTATTCATGCAGGCAGATGCAAGACAGTTGGTATTTCTCAAAGCAATCCTGAATAGTTTCTCTGAATCCACCGGCCTTAAAATCAATCAAAATCCCATATGTATCTCATCAACGTTTCAGCAAACAAGATGAATATCCTTGCAGGCACTTTTGGGTGTGACATAGGATCCATGCCTTTCACATACCTGGGGTTGCCTATGGGCACTACTAAGCCCAAGATCGATGATTTCACACCCATGATGGACAGAGTTGAAAGAAGATTGTCAGCTTGCTCAACTTGGCTCTCCTACAGTGGTAGACTAGAAATGATTAACTCAGCAATCACTCCCAAAACCACTTATGCCATGTGCACACTCAAGTTGCCAAAAGGGGTGATTGACAATATTGATAGAGCAAGAAAGCAATGCTTATGGAGAGGAAACTCTGCAAAGAAAAAGGGAGGAAATCTTGTTGCCTGGCCAACTGTTCACCTCCCAAAAGGAAAAGGAGGAATGGGGATTATAAATCTACATCTACAAAATGATGCTCTATTAATGAAGCAGTTACATAAGTTTTATAACAAGGCAAGCATTCCCTGGGTAAGAATCATATGGGACAAGTACTACACTTCTAAAGTCCCCCATGCCGCTAGAGAAATGGGTTCCTTCTGGTGGAAAGACATCCTAAGGCTAAATACACTATACAGAGGTATTGCTATGTGTGAAGTAGGAGATGGAAGCAATGTTTGTTTCTAGGATGATCTGTGGGCTAGTGAAGTACTATCACATACATATCCAAGGCTTGCATCTTTTGTAAGATCATATGGGGAATCAGTCAAACAGACAAACCAAAGTGATGATTTAGACACAATCTTTGTGCTGCCTCTGTCAGAAGAAGCCCTCGATGAATTAGATCAACTCCAGGAAAGACTACAAGAGTTGGAATATGATGGGGATTCTAAAGACACATGGGTTCCCATTTGGGGCCACCAACACAGCTCCAGGAAATTCTACTCATATGTATACAGTGATCTTGAAGCGTATCCCATCTACAGAATTATATGGAAATGCAGATGTACCCAAAGACTAAAATTTTTTGCATGGCTCATAGCTGTCGACAGACTAAATACTAAGGACATGCTACAGAGAAGACATCTGCACATACAAGGAACATCAACCTGTGTATTGTGCAATTCAGGTCAAGTTGAAACCATTGTGCATCTGTTCTTTGATAGTCAGTTTGCACAAGATTGTTGGCAGAAGATAGGTATCAACTGGGATCTGTCCAGGAACATCATGGACAGATTACACCGAGCTATAACCACCCACAATATACCGTGTTTTACTGAAGCAACAATCATCGCAGCATGGGAGTTATGGAAATTGAGAAATGACAAAGTCTTCCAACGAGGGGTCCCAACCGTACAACTGTGGTTTATTAATTTTAAAAGTCAATGTCTTCTTCAATCTTGTAGATTCAAGGAAGCTTTGAAGACTTCCTTTTGTGTTTGGCTAGATGCCTTTAGTTAATTTTCATGTAAGACTCTGCCTCCCCTTTTTTTTAATGAAAATTTGAATACTGTGGGGACCTCCCCCACAGTTCTTTTGGTAAAAAAACACTTTGTCAAATGCAAAAATGGTCTATATATTAAATGTAGATTTTGATGAGTGGAACAATATTGGTATTCATGACTTTTCCATTCGAGACCATCTAGGGTTTCGAAAACCGATGCGTGGCTATGAATTCTTTTAAAATTCAAAATTGAGTGGTTCAAACTTTTCCAAAAGAAAAGTTGACCATTAGACCAAATGTAGAACTTGATGAGTGTAACAAACTTTGTATTTATGACTTTTCCATTTGGGACCATCTAGGTCTCGGTCAAAGTGTGTGTTTCTAAAAACCAATGCTTTGACTTTGGTCAAACTTGGTCAAATGACCCATTTGATGACTTGAAATAAAAAAAAATTGAATACAAACTTGTTAGAGATCATCAAGATCTACATTTGATATATTGTCCATTTTTCCATTTGGATAAATTTGAGCCAATCCTAAGCACATTTGTTCAAAATCCAAGACGGGTTTTGGTCAAACTTGGTCAAATGACAAACTAAATTACTTAAAATGAAAAAATTTTGAATACCAAGTTGTTAGATATCATCAAGATCTAAACTTTTTATATAGACAATTTTTCCATTTGAGAAAGTTTAAGTTCACAATACCCACCAAATCTTGAATCTCACACAAACTATATGAAACTATATGTGTCAATTGTGGATTTTCAACTAACCTTCCCAACACTTTATCAAATGCAAAAAATGGTCTATATATTAAATGTAGATTTTGATGAGTTATGCAATTAACAAATTAAGCTAATTATTGTAAGCACAAATAAATAATAAATAGAAAATAATAAAATTTGCATTCTCTTAGTTATGGTGAATATCACGATTTTGGGGATAAATGGTGATAAATGAACAAAATTTACGTTTAAATAATGCACAAACAAATTTTCTATCAAAAACACCTACTTTAAGATATTAAAATTAAGTAATACATTTTTGCATTAACAAAATACTAATTATTTTTCATATTTAAGTTTGTTATTATAAGAGATGGAAAGATTTTATGTATCCAAATTTATTATGTAAGCAATTAGACAAAAAGAAATGGTATTATTTTTTAATAAATTAATACCTATTATTCTATTTAATCTGTAATTAACAAAATTAATCTAATTACTGTAAGCATAAATAAATAAAAAACAGCAAAAATACCTTTAGTCCCGGTTCTTATCACCAACCGGGACTAAAGACCCTTTAGTCCCGGTTGGTGATACGCACCGGGACTAATGGTCCCGTGGGTATTTAACCGAACAGTCGTCTTCCTCCTCTCGATCCACCAGTTCAACGTTACCCTAATTTTCCTCCGCTGCGCGCCGCTCCCCGCCGTCGCCTCGCGCCCTCGTCCCCGGCCGGCCGCCATCGTCTAGAGCCCAGGGAGCGCCGCCGCCGCCGCCACCACCACCCATCGTCCCCGGCCCGAGCCGAGGACCGTACGGAGCGCCGCTGCGCCAAGCTCTTCTTTCTCCGATCGAGCTCGATCTTCTTCTCCGGCACCGACGTCCCCACGCCGAGCTCTTCGTCTCCGGCCGAGCTCTTCTCCGGCACCGACGTTCCCGCGCCGAGCTCTTCTTTTCCGTACTCAAGATTGTTCCTGAAATTGTATTTCGTTTCCTACAGAGGTAGTATTAGTTCAATAGCATTGTTAGGATATGTATAAGACTTTGAGTTGTATACGACATGGCTTCATTGTATGTAATCTAGAATAGACTTGTACGACAGGTAGATACACGGGATCTACTCGATCTCTTATCTGATGTAATTCCTTTCTTGATGTACAAGCCACTAGGGGGCGTTTCCCTGACTATATAAACACGGAGCCGAGATACCGAGAGGTTACCTCGTTCTAGTCTATTTTACTTGGTATTCAGAGCCCGACTCGTAATGGATCTGATCCATGGCCGCCTCTTCATCCTCCGGTGTGTTTGCATCCCAGCAGATAGGGTTTATACCCGTGAGCGAGAAACTTGCGAGGAACAACTACTCCATGTGGCGCCTTCAAGTTATGTCGGCGATTCGCGGTGCTCAAGTCGACGAGTACATCCTGCCGACTGCCAAGCCTCCAGAGATGTTCCTGACGCCATTGAAGCCAGACGGCACAACTGATGAGAAGAAGCAGCCGGTTCCCAACCCGGCGTATGCTACTTGGATCTCCAAGGAGCAAACGGTGCTGAACTTTCTTCTGTCTTCTCTTTCAAAAGAGATCTTCTCCCAGATTACTGCATCAGCAGATTCAGCGGCAAAGGCGTGGGCCGCGATTGAAGCACTCTTCGCTTCTCAGTCCAGGGCGCGTGTTATTAGCACTCGCATGGCCCTAACTACAGCAACAAAGGGGTCGTCTACGATCTCTGAATATTTTACGAAGATCAAGGCTCTTGCAGACGAGATGGCGTCTGCAGGAAGGAAGTTGGAAGATGATGAGCTAGTCTCGTATATCCTGACTGGTCTCGACCTCGATTATGACCCGGTGGTGTCAGCCGTCGCTGCCAGGGTGGAACCAATCTCTGTTGGGGAGCTTTTCACCCAACTGACCAGCTTTGAGTAGCGGATGGAGCTGCGTGGCAACAACAACAATCCCTCGGCGAATATGGCTGCCAAGGGTGGTCGCGGTGGCAACAACAGCAACAACTCTCGCGGCCGTGGTACTGGTGGCCATGGGGGCTTTGTTCGTGGAGGCCGTGGACGTGGCGGTGGAGGTCGTGGAAGCGGCTTCCTCCAAGGAGTATTTTGCCAGCTTTGCGGCAAGGAGGGGCACACTGCCGTCAAGTGCTTCAAGAGGTTCGACACCTCTTTCAGCGGTCCTCCACAGAAGAGTGCATCTACAGCTACAACCTCGTCATATGGAGTGGATACCAATTGGTATGTCTACTCTGGTGCTACTGACCACGTGACAAGTGAGCTTGAGAGGCTCACAGTTCGGGACAAATATGGAGGCCATGATCAAGTGCGTTCGGCAAGTGGTGCAGGTATGGAGATTGATTATATAGGTTCTAGTATTTTGCGTACCCCTACTAGTAAAATCCATCTAAACAGAATCTTGCACGTTCCCAAAGCCACCAAAAATCTTTTATCTGTTCATCGCCTTGCATGTGATAATAATGCCTTCCTAGAATTTCATCCAAATTATTTTTCTATCAAGGAGCAGGGCACGAGGAAGACCCTTCTCAGAGGCAGATGTGAAAGGGGTCTTTATCCTTGGAAGCCGAGTTCATGCAAGTCGAGTCAAAATAAGCAAGTTCTTGGTACTAGTATGAAACCGTCGATCTCCTTGTGGTATCACAGATTAGGTCATGCTTCAACTCCTATAGTGAAGCAAGTTTTAAGTCGTCATGGTCTTCCCTTTGTTAGTGACGAGTCAAATAAAAATATGGTGTGTGATGCGTGTCAACAGGGTAAAAGCCATCAGCTACCCTATCCCAAGTCAACTAGTGTATCAACTAGTCCTTTGGATCTTATATTCTCTGATGTATGGGGCCCTGCTCCTTCCTCTGTTGGACGCAAAACTTATTATGTGAGTTTTATTGATGATCATAGCAAATTCACTTGGGTTTATTTTCTTCGGCATAAATCTGAAGTGTTCCAATGTTTCCATGATTTCCAACAGCTTGTAGAAAGACAATTCAATAGAAAAATTCTAGCTGTGCAAACTGATTGGGGTGGTGAATACCAATCACTCAATTCCTTTTTCAAACGTGTTGGTATATCTCATCATGTCTCATGTCCACATGCCCATCAACAAAACGGTTCTGCGGAACGCAAGCATCGCCATATTGTTGAAGTTGGTCTTTCTCTTCTTGCACATGCCTCAATGCCTTTAAAATTTTGGGATGAAGCCTTTGCCACTGCTGTTTTTTTATCAACCGGCTCCCATCTAGAGTAATTCAAGGTTAAACACCTTTTGAGCGTCTCTTTACAAATCCTCTAGATTACTCTTTCCTAAGAACTTTTGGATGTGCTTGTTGGCCGAATCTTAGACCATATAACACACGCAAACTCCAGTTTCGATCTATACAGTGTGTTTTTCTTGGGTATAGTGATATGCATAAAGGGTTCAAGTGCTTGGAACCATCCACCGGCCGAGTCTATGTCTCTAGGGATGTAGTATTTGATGAGCATGTCTTTCCTTTTGCACGGCTTCATCCAAATGCTGGAGCACTTCTACGAGCTGAATTGTCTGTTCTTCCTGATGCTTTGCTTCCATCTACTAGTTTTGGGGACGCAAAATTCCTTGGTCAATGTAATACAAAAACTCCGTCTACTAATGAAACACCGAGCCACGGTGCTGTGTTTGATGATACAGGAAATTCCAACACATCGTCAGGAGAAAATTCGGGCTCAAACGATGCAACCTTGAGCCTGAATGATCGTCATTTTATGACTGCACCTTCGGGGGAGACAGCCGGCGCGAGTCTTGAGGATGATCCGATCCCTGGCGGCGCGACAACATCCGGATCGGGATCCACGCCTGACTCACCTGCCTCCTCGTCCGTGCGCAGGGGTGGTCCGACTGCCTCCAACGCGGGATCTTCTGTGTCGGCAAGTACTGCTGCACCAACGGCCACACCGGCGCCTCAACCACAGGCCGATCCGCCCGCTGGGGAGCAAGCAGGGCCCTCCGCTACTGTCGAGATTGCGCCCGGATCGTCTGCGGTGAATGTTCCTGCAGCACCTGCTCCAGCTCAGCGACCTACTACACGATCTCAGCATGGCATTCATAAGCCAAAGATTTATACCGATGGCACGGTGCGCTGGGGCATGTCCATGGAAGCAGTGGGTAGTGAACCGACGTCTGTTAATGAAGCTCTACAAGATTCACGATGGATCAATGCAATGAATAGTGAGTATCAAGCACTGCTCAAAAACAAGACATGGCATCTTGTTCCTCATCCAAAGGGTAAGAATATCATTGATTGCAAGTGGGTATATAAGATCAAAAGAAGAGCAGATGGTACAGTTGACAGATACAAAGCTCGTCTTGTGGCAAAAGGTTTTAAGCAACGTTATGGAATAGACTATGAAGATACATTTAGTCCCATTGTTAAAGCTGCTACTATTCGACTTGTTCTCTCCATTGCCGTCTCTAGAGGATGGTCTCTTAGACAGCTAGATGTACAAAATGCATTCCTTCATGGCATATTGGAAGAGGAAGTATATATGCGGCAACCTCCTGGATATATTGATAAGGCCAAGCCAACCTTTGTATGCAAACTTGATAAAGCTCTCTATGGTCTCAAGCAAGCTCCAAGGGCATGGCATTCTAGGTTAAGTGGCAAGCTCCAAGCTCTCGGGTTCAAACCTTCAAGGGCAGATACATCCCTGTTCTATTACAGTAGAGGTAAACATGCAATGTTTGTTCTTGTGTATGTTGATGATATTATTGTAGCAAGCTCATCACAAGAAGCCACTAATGCCTTGCTAAAAGACTTGGAGAAGGATTTTGCATCGAAAGATCTTGGCGATTTACACTATTTTCTTGGGATTGAAGTTAAAAGAAATAGTGATGGGCTAGTGTTGTCACAAGAGAAGTATGCATGAGATGTCATCAAGAGGACAAATATGGGAAATTGTAAGTCAGTCAATACACCATTGCCGAGTGTTGAGAAGATCAGTGCAACCGAAGGGGATCCACTTGGGCCAGAGGATTCTACCAATTATCGAAGTGTTGTAGGAGCACTGCAGTATCTCACTCTAACTCGGCCCGGTATATCCTTTGCGGTGAATAGAGCATGCCAATTTCTGCACCAACCCACAACAACTCATTGGAGCTTGGTAAAGAGGATTCTTCGATATGTTCAAGGAACAATAAAGCTTGGACTCGGTATCAACAAGTCCAAGTCGATGCTAGTAAGCGCGTACTCCGATGCCGATTGGGCTGGATCAGTGGATGATAGACGGTCTACCGGTGGGTTTGCTGTTTTCCTTGGTGATAATTTGATATCATGGAGTGCAAGGAAACAAGCTACTGTTTCAAGGTCAAGTACAAAAGCTGAGTATAAGGCATTAGCAGATGCTACTGCTAAGATGATGTGGGTTCAAAAATTGTTAACCGAATTAAAGGTTCAACATCCTCCTGCTGCGAGACTCTGGTGTGATAATATTGGTGCCACCTATATGACAGCAAATCCTGTGTTTCATGCAAGGACAAAGCATATTGAGATTGATTTTCATTTTGTGCGAGAAAGGGTGGCACAACGATTGTTGGAGGTACGACATGTAAGTACTCATGATCAATTGGCAGATGGGTTCACAAAGTCTTTATCTCTCTCTAAATTGGTTGATTTCAGAAACAATCTAAACCTTGTACCCGGTTAAGATTGAGAGGGAGTGTTAAGATATGTATAAGACTTTGAGTTGTATACGACATGGCTTCGTTGTATGTAATCTAGAATAGACTTGTACGACAGGTAGATACACGGGATCTACTCGATCTCTTATCTGATGTAATTACTTTCTTGATGTACAAGCCACCAGGGGGCGTTTCCCTGACTATATAAACACGGAGCCGAGGTACCGAGAGGTTACCTCGTTCTAGTCTATTTTACAAGCATATGTCGAAGCAATTGAGTATTTGTTCAATGGCATGTCGAAGCAATTGAGTATTTCTCCAAAATATTGAGTATTTGTGGACAGTGTTTACTTGCAAAAAATTATGCAAAATGTGGACAGTGTGATTAGTTATTTTTACCTATACACAAATTGTTTGTTTTTTCTATACTCAAAATGTGAATAGTGTGAACAGTATGGCATGTTTATTTTTTTCGTCTCGCGAATTACATATATACAAACTGTGTAATTAGTTACTTTTTACCTATATTTAATACTTTATGCATGTGCCGTAAGATTCGATTTGATAGAGAATTTGAAATATTTTCCAAATTATTTGGGGAAGTAAACAAGGCCTTAGTCCCAATTTAAAGGCACAGTCGTAGCACTTTCGTTTGTTTGATAAATATTGTTAAGCTAAGTTACAAATTGTTATGATAAAGGCACAATTTCATTTTTTACCTTTTGTTATGTCAAATTACTTCATTCACGAAAAAAATGCAATTTGCTTTTTAGAAATCAAATAATTTTAAAATTGTTTATGACATTTCTATAAAAGATATAAGTATTATTAGATTAATTAAAGATATATTTTTTGTTACTTTAATATAGATTAATTAATGATATATTTTTTTGTTACTTTGAAAGATATAAGTATTATTAGATTAATTAAAGAAGCATACCCTCTGCCCCCACAACCAAATATGATGATTCCACCGGACCTTAACTCCTCAAATCTTGAGACTACCTTATAGCAGTCAACACAAAAATAAAACCCACAAGACCTCGCTACATCTACCCTTGGACCCCAAATCTAGCTCTTGGTCACCTCAGAGGACCAAGCACTTGGGGGCCTCGCCACATCCACCACTCGCCATGTCATGGATATGCTTCTTGTATTGCCATTTGTTATGGGTAGGCTACAGAGAATTAGAATTTATTCCATTACTTTAATTTAAATAAAAATTAGAATTTATTCTATTACTTTAATTTAAATAAAAATTGGAATTTATTTCATTACTTTAATATAGATAGCACAAGTTACTTTAATTTATGTTGATCGCGTCAAATACTTTTGCGTTGGACATATTAAGTACGGGATTTGATAAATAACTTTTAACACTTGACTAAATTTGCAGAAATGGCCAATTCGAATGACAACATGGATGATGCAATCATGGACCTAATCAACAGCGACGCCAATCCAGTTCCCCAAGGTGAAGATGATGGGAGTCAGTACTTTGCTGATTATGAAGAACTTGTGGGAGACAATCCTGATGATGTCTATCTACAATCTAATATATATGTATATATATGAAATTAAAATAAATGGCATTTGTACTAATATATTTATACTTCTTTGTGTAGCCCTCTAGATCGGCAACAACTTCTGAGAAGAGTAGAAAAGTGCGCGGCCCGAAGAAGCCGTTGGAGGGTCGGTACATTCTCTCACAATTCGATGAGGGTACAGGACAAGTACTTGGAGCCAATTCTAAAAAATTTGTTGCGCACTGTGGCTACCTTGTAAGGGATAGGCTCTCGGTCAGTGCTTGTGAATGGAGACAACAGAAAGATAACCCTAATATTAGTTTTGTCTCAGATCATGACAAGGAATTGATTTGGCTAGATATTCTTCAACATTTCACGCTCAATACATAGAATGAAGCTTTGAAGGAGAAGGTTAAAATCTAGGCTATGCAGAAGATGAACAAACAATTTCACGCTTAGAAGAAGACATTATACAAGACTTTTGTTGCACATGGCCAGACACCAGATTTCACCAACAAGGCCTACGTCAAGTTGAGGCCTTTTTGGGATAAGTTTGTAGAGTTTAAGAACTCAAAAGAGGGTCAGGCACGGATGATCAAGAATCAGGAAAATGCTAAACAAAAGCAATACCACCGTCACTTGGGTTCAGGTGGCTACAGGACTGCTATTCCTAAGTAGCAAAAGCTAGAACAGGAGATTCTTGAGAGAGGGATCGAACCAGAATCACTGCACTGGCCTGAGCGCGCCAAGTATTGGTTCTTCGGTCACGGGGAAACCATAGACCTAGAGATCGGAAAGATAGTGTACGGCGAAAAGCTTGAAAGAGTGGGACAGAGAATGGCCTATGCGAGAGGATTAGTTGAAAGTGGTACCTGGTAGCCAAATAGAGAGAAGGATGAGCTGACATACGCCCTAAAGACTGCTGAACACGGTGGGTGAACAAGAGGCTCTTTGGAGGTATCGTGGGAGCATGGCTTCCCTAAAGATAGACTGACTTATAGAAGCCGCCAAAGAAAGAAGGAAGAGGAAGCAGAGCGGTTGCGTAGGTTGGAGGCAATGGTGATGGAGTCACGCGAAGCGGCTCATGAAGCGATAGCGCGAGAGAAAGCGCTTGAAGAGAGAATGAACGAGGAGATTAAAAGACAAGTGCAGATGGCAGTAAGTTCTATACAAAGGCAAACTACATCAGAGCATGGAGTCAACATTAGCCCCCCCGATCAGTTGAAAAGCAGTTGCGCTTCCACGGAGATGCCAACTATTCAAGATGACGTCGGGCTGCACTTTTCGGTGGATGACATCACTGAACCTCTGACAACATGTGAGCTGCACATTCCATAGGGGACTACCACAGTCATGGTTGCTGTCGGTGTTGTAACTCCTGTCGACCCTACGAAGACACCAAGAATCCATGGGGCGATAGTTCTACCTGGATATGCTAGTGTCTCGGTGGATAGAGTTGTCAAAGGCTTCAGTAATGTGCAGCTTGAGATAGAAGGAGGTGATGGAGAGAAGACTCTAGGAGAAGCAGAGAAGAATTTTATTTGTTGGCGCAAGTGCTACATCATTATTCCTGGGGCATCACCTAGTAGTCTACCATCACCTCCTCATCATGAACCTAATCCTAGGTGCGGATGAAAATTGACTATACATTTGTTTACTAACTTTATTTTGCATTCTCTTAGTTAGCAGTTTACTCATATACCTTTTTGGTTTCACAGGTGGTCACCAACATATCATAGTGCTGCGGGTGATGAAGAGGGAGTGCAAGACACGGCTGCATCACCTCGGTCTCCAACGCCACCACCTCGGGCTCCAACGCTACCACCTCGGGCTCCAACACCGCCACCTAGGGCTCCAACGCCACTGTTGGGTATTCTTAACATCATTACCAAAAGTAGACTAAGTTCTCTAAATCTAGTAACGGTGCCAAAAATTGCCAAACCTATCCCTCACACCACTTAAGCCAAGTTGTCATCCCCAGCATGATATAAGAGATGCGGTATTGAAATATGCAATTGCTCTTCTAAATAAATAATGAATGGGATCTGTAAGCGCACAGATTAATACCGATATAGCATTTTAACCGGGAAGTATTCCAGGTATTGTTATTTATATTTTTACCACTGGGAAGGGATTAGTAACCATCAATATGATCATAGAATAGAATATGAGATTGAGTATCTATCATTGCATATATAATTGAGAACATTTATCTAACTCTTTCATACATGGATAAGTGTCACATAAAGGATATATAAAGTAATGAATAGTGACAAAGATAATTAATCTAATCAGCATAACTAGCCACATATAAATATGATAAGCACCTCAATTAGATACTCTAGAAAGTCATTAGCATGGTATTAGAACGAACTACAAGAATATTCTCTAAGTTATTCTCAACTATATAGTCTAGCATTATCATAATTAGTGCAAGCATACTTAGCAATCATTGTGAGACAAGACTACGCCCATGCATAGTGATATTAGCAAGGTAAATGAGAAACATAGCAATCACTCCCCTGTAATAATATTGCTCTGCCAGCCCAATACACGAGAGGGGGACTATATAAGAATCAATGAAGCTGTCACTATCACGAACTACCCCACGATCTGGCATATTGGGTACAATCGCAGATAAATACGGTATAAGCACCACGCCTACACAATATCTATCATTTACCCATGGATCCGATGGATAAACGCTATACGATCCTAAGCATGTATATAGATCCAATCTAACTAAGCCAAGTACATAACTATGATAAACTAAGAACAATATAATCTTGAACATAAGCAAGTAGAGCAAAGTCATAAGCAATATATTGAAGTAGAACAAAGTCATCTCATAATATTGAAGAACAAAGATAATTAGAAAGCAATTAGAAGCACAATTAGAGAATTACCAAGAATCCTCCTGACAGATCCGGAAACCATTTCGAAGATTGACTCCTTCTAGTTCTAATCCTATGTAGCTATGCTAATCTAGATATCTAATTGATGTGGTGGCTCTAATCTTGATCAGAGGCTTCTTCTCCCTTGAGGAACAATGAATTAGGGTTGAGAGGCTCTCTCCTCCAGGGGCCAGGGGGTCTGGTTTTATAGTCCCTTCAAGTGAATATGGGCCGTTGGATCAAACCGACTTAGATTGAACGGTTATCCTTAATCCTTTAGGTCGGTGGAGATCTCCCACGAAGCAGAGTCCTGATTGGACTCCCAGAGGGGGCGGGCGCCCAGGGCAGGAGGGCGGGCGCCCTGCCTCTGGCCCCGTTTCGCCTCCGCTTCGGTCTCGTGACTTCCGGAGTCTTCTAGATGTAAGATAATTGCGCGGCACGTTAATATCTCTATGTAATCTCGACGTGTGGGCCTTTCTTCCGTATTTCCTGATAACCCCCTGCAGAAATGGACAAACACCAAAACTCGTGGAATTCTGTCAGATAAAACCCTAAGTCTAGATATTGATTTCATTTGGATCCTTTTCTTTATTTATTTGATAATTAAATTTGATACTTAAGGACCGTCAACAGCCACCACCTAGGGCTCCAACACCGCCACCTCGGGCTCCAACACCGCCACCTAGGGCTCCAATGCCACCACCTAGGGCTCCAACGCCGCCGCCTCGGGCTCCAACACCGCCACCGGCCGCCCCATTGGCTCCACACGTGCACTAGTACATGGGCACACTATACAGGCGGTTGGTAACATATTTCTACAGGCGTTTTCCAGATCCGCCTGCGCTGGAGGCCAGTAGAAATTGTCTATTTCCAGAGGCGGTTGCTTGAGAGCCGCCAGTAGAAACCATTTACACATGCGGCTCTCTTAGGGAACCGCCTGTGTAAATGTTCATTTACACAGGCGGTTCATTTACACAGGCGGTTCCCTAAGAGAGCCGCCTGTGTAAACCTATTAAAATATGTATTATTTATTTATTTATTAATTTATCTATTTATTTATTTATTATTTTATTGTTATTATTTAAATATATTGATATTGGTTGGTCTTCTAACATAGCAACATGTAATTTAAATACTTCATCTCATACATACATTTGTATACATCAAAGTTTGGTGCTCAAAGACATAAAGTTAATTACAAGAGTATACCCTTCATCACACATCATATATATATACATCAAAGTCTGTTTCTGTCCTCTAATAACCCTCTTTAGTAAGTTTGAGCTTACTAATCTCTGTTAGCACTCGGAACTGTGGCTTGGATAATTGGCTTTCATCATCATGATATTTGCCTTCACGTGGAATGACATGCTTCATGATGAACGAGCAGATGTCCTCAACTATGTTGTCTAAAGCACGTTCGTCCATGCGCTCGCCGTCCCTTGCTTATATACCTGCAAAGAAAGTTTATAAACATTATATATTTTATGACTTCCAACTTTAATAGACTATTACTTATATTATCTTATCAGGGTTCCTTGCATATCGTCCGTTTTCTCTCATGTTCTCGCACACGTAGTAGCCACAGAGGACAGATAACGGTGGTTGCTTCATGCACTGTATAATAGGAGAGTGGTTATTTAATTATAGTTGCAACTGTGGTCGTATGTGTATGATTTATATTCATAATAGTAAATTTTTATACGTACCGGCCAGTTATGTATAAAATAATTTACAAAGAGATTATAACAAAAAGATAAAATTAAATTTACATATACACACTAATACATATGCAACGGGAAATAATAACAAGTATTTATTAAAATAATAACTATGAATAAAATCACATGTAAAAGACATAATAATATTCCCTGATTTTATTTTTATTTTTTCTGATTTTTATAATTTTCTGCTGTTTTTTACGGTTTTATTCAATTTTTTCATAAAAAAATGTTAAAGTAAAAAAAAATTCCAGCCCAACAGACCCAGCAGGCCGTCACTCCCTCTCCCTTCTCTCCCTCTCTCTGGCAGGTGGGCCCCACCTGTCGGGGTCATCCCCTACCTCCAGCCATCGCAGCCACCGCACCGCTCCTTCCACCACCGCACACCCCGCACCAGCCCCATCCTCTTCCACCATCGCCACCGCGGCCATCCCTTCCCCTTCCACCACCACCACCACCACCGCGGCCGCCCCCCTTCCCCGTCCGGGCAGCGCCACCATCGCGCCCCCACCACCACCGCCGCCACGTCGAGGATGCGCAGGGAGAGAGAGAGAGAGAGAGAGAGAGAGAGAGAGAGAGAGAGAGAGCAGGAGAGGCTCTCACCGCGGGGCGGCGTCGGCATCGAGGGCGGAGGAGACGGTCACTGCGCGACGGCGTCCAGGACAGCAACAACGGCGGCGATGGCAGCGATGGCGGTGGAAAATTTCGGCAGCGTGTCGGCTTAGTTTGAATGAACAGGGCGCCAGACTTAGAAAATTTTCGGGCGGAGAAGACCTAGGGTTATATAGGCGGGCATTAGTACAGGCGGTTGGCTTAGTCAACCGCCTGTAGAAATGGTTTCTACAGGCGGTTGACTAAGCCAACCGCCTGTACAAATGGTATTTAAAGTTTTCCTTATATATATTTTTAGAAATTATTTAAATGATTCAAAAAATCATATCTTCAAAAATATTTGTCCTAAATTAGTGAAAATTTTTTTGTTGTGTTCCTCTTGACCAGAGACCCATGTTAAAAATATGAAATTTCATGTTTGAGGTACTTTTGTATGCATCTTTATTTAAAATGATTTAAATTGAATATGTGCCTCATATCTTGTTTAATACATAAATAATTCTAGGAATACCAAAAAAATGTAAATCCAATTTAGTTAGCTTTATTGTAGTGTGTAAATGCTATGAAAAATATATTCCTTTGTGCAATTTATCGTTGACAATATAAATATGAGGAACCCATATGTTTGAGCATAGTTTGGTGGAATGACTCTTATACGTTTGTGAAGCATGTATGTTATGCCTATCTCCAAATGTCTTGAAATTTTTTTGGCAAGCTTCTACACTCAAATGATAACCCCACACAAGATCTTAGGATTTTCTGATCATGCAAGCTATTGTTACATTTTTCTTTGTGCTAAATGAGATGAAAAATGGTGCACTACACCTAGATCCCACTAGGTTTTTCCACCAACCACAAGGAAGTTTTATTTCCTATGGTATATAAGCCCCTGTGGAGAAGTTTGGCACCATTTGGAGTCATTTCAGGGGTAGACTTAGTTCAAGCGCTAATTAGTGGGTGATGTCGCACGGAAATTCAATTAAACCGGATAAAGTAACAAACCACATCAGAAAAATCCCAAACTTGGTGGATTGAACACCAATGACACTAGTAACCCTTAGTAAAAGTTTGAGACCAATACGACATCAATGGCACTAGTAACCCTTGCATGTAGAAATAGAAAAGGGCACATAGCATAAGGTACACATTTTATCATAAATAGATTACATGGCAAATGACAAATAAAATCTAGGCAGCTACTGTTCTTCCTTGTCCATCGTGACGCACCCAGGGCAACGAGCTCTGTGGAATGCTTCGCTCAACATTCCTTATCTTTACTGGATGGTCGTCTACAAAGAGAGACATGTCACTGAACTGGTTAAATTCATCCAAGTCAGATACACCATCAACTCCGATGGCTTGTTGCTTTCCAGGGAAAACTATGTGCTTTGGATGGTCCGTAATTTTCTTCTTATCATTAGGAGAGTGGACCTGCTCAGCATAGAAGACCTGTGCAGCACGGTTAGCCATTATCCATGGATCATCTTTGTAGCCTACCTTGCTTAGATCTAGAACTCTAATCCCATAGTTGTCCACTGTGACATGTTTGTCTTCAACCCATTGACACCGAAATATAGGGATATGAAATGTACCATAGTCTAGTTCCCATACGTCCTCAACGAAGCCAAAGTAAGTTGTTTCCTCACCAGTTTTAGAGTATAAGGCGTCGCATCGAACACCACTATTTTGTGTCATGCTCTTTTGGTCTTTGGACTTGGTACAGAATGTGAAGCCACTAATGTCATAGGTTTGCCAAGTCGTGACCTGGCGTGATGGCACAGATGCCAAGACCTTGATGGTGCGATCCTCGAGTGTTTCCCCATCTGGAATGTCCTGCTCCCTTAGCCATGAGGTGAACTGATTCTTATGTTCCTTCATTATCCATTCATCTGTGTGCCCATGATTATGTTTTTGAAGCTCTTCAATGTGTAGATTGATCAAAGGCTCCATTATCGAGAGCCGATGCAGGACGCTGTGATGTGCTTCGAGGACTGAATTGTAATCTTTTGGGACGTATGATTTCTTTCCCATCCTACCTCTTCCATTCAGCTTACCCTCGTGTCGTGACAGAGGCAAACCTATTGCAACCTAGTCTTTTAGGACCCTATTGCAGAATGGACCTCCGGACTCAATGGCCTCTTTGGTTAAGTACCCCTCTACCATAGACGCCTCTGGACGAGCACGAGTTGATACATAGCCATTTAGTATTGACATGAAGCGTTCATACGTCCACATCTCATGCAAATACATGGGACCCAATGCCTCTATTTGTGAAACCAAGTGCACCACAAGGTGAACCATCACATCGAAGAATGCTAGGGGGAAACACATCTCAAACTGTGAAACTGTCTCCACTGTGAATTCCTTAAGAGACACCAACTCATCACGTTCAATCACCTTCTCTGAGATCCTGTTGAAGAAGTAGCACAACTGTGTAACTGCAACCTTTATCCACACTGGGTTTATAGCCCTAATGGCAATAGGGAGAAAAGTAGTCAATATGACATGACAATCATGTGAGTTGTAGTTGGTGAGTGTAAGGTCTTTCATTGACACAATACTCCGTATGCTAGAGCAGAATCCAGATGGGACTTTCAATTTCTTCAACCACACACACATCTCATGTTTCTCTTCATTGTTGAGGTTGTAGCTTGCTGCCGGGAGGTGTTACTTCCCATTTTCTAGCCTAACAGGGTAAAGTTCTTTTTTATGCCTAACTGTACCATGTCCAAGCGTGAATTTAATCCTTCCTTTGTCTTGCCCTTCATGTCCAACAAGGTGCCAATTACGCTTTCAAACACGTTCTTCTGAACGTGCATACCATCGATCGCGTGGCGGACGTCTAACTCTGGCGAATATTCCAAATACTCGAAGAAAATTGACTTCTTCTTGAATGTAGCCCCTGGAGCTGGCTTGACATTCTTTCTTGGTTTTCCATCTTTTGTCTTCTTCCCAAAAACAAATTTGAGTTTGCTGACTATGCTGAAAACTCTTTGGCCTTTACTGTTACTTGATAGAGCAGTAGTCTGTAGTTCACTATTATTGTCAAAGTACTTATCCATCTTTTTCAGCCGGTACCTGTGTCCTTTTGATAAGAAGCGTCTGTGCCTCATGTACACTATCTTCTTAGATGCAGTTAGGGACACGTAAGCGGTGTCATCTATGCATACCACACAACCTAACTTTCCCTTGAACTGCCCTGATAATGTAAAGAGAGCTGGGTAGTCATTGATCGTAACAAAGATAATTGCTCTCAGTGTGAATGATTCTTTGCGGTACTCGTCGAATATTTGAACACCTGTTTTCCATAGTATCTTCATGTCCTGCATTAAGGGCTCCAAGAAAACATCCATATCAACTCCAGGTTGTGTAGGTCCAGAGATAAAGATGGTTAGTAAAAGGTACTTTCGCTTCTGCATCAACCATAGAGGGAGGTTGTAGATGGTGAGGATCACCGGCCATGTGCTGTGCTTGCTGCTCCTCTCAGCAATTGGATTCATTCCGTCAGTACTCAGTGCGAACCTAACATTCCTTGGTTCATTAGCAAAGTCCTTGTGGTTTTCATTGAAATCTTTCCACTGCTGGCCATCGGCTGGGTGCCGAAGCTTCCCATCGTCTTTGTGCTCATCAGAAGCATGCCAGCTCATAAGTTGGGCATCCTCTGGGTTAGCAAACAAGCACCTCAATCGATCGATCATAGGAAGGTACCACATCACCAAAGTAGGAATCTTTTTCTGTGCATAATAGTCTACTTCTTCCTTTTCTTTGCCGGTGGGTTTTGAACTACTCTTCTGGGTCTTTTGTTGGGCCTTCTTTCGTTTTTTGCCCTTAGGCACAGAGGCAACACACTCTTCCTCTATGTAGTCTTTATTTGTCTTGTACCTACTTGCACCACACTTGGGACGCTGTCCAAGTCTCTATAATCATCGCCTCGATATAGGATACAATGATTTCTACAAGCGTGGATCTTCTCAACACCCATTGTGAGTGGGCTGATTAGCTTCTTTGCATAATATGTGTTAGCAGGCACTTTGTTATCCTTAGGAAGCATGTCTGCGATAATGCTTAAGAACGCATCAAAGCCAACATCAGAAAGACCATATCTAGCTTTGCACAACAACAACTTTAGCACAGACCGCAGCGTCGTGAACTCTTTGGTGCAACCCTTGGACTCATCATACAAAGGCTCTTCTGCTGCCTTCATTAGGGCCTCCATACCTTTCATGAAGAACACTGATGGATCTTCCGCATGACGACACAACATTGCCTCTAGAAATTCTGCATCTTCCGCAGCCATGTTAGTTTCGGTGCCATCTTCATTTTCTCCAATAAAACCATGATCAGGAACATTGGCACAACATGTTCAGTGCCTAGACCAATGGTATTAGGTTGTTGTGTCTCGTGTACGAACTCAAACCCATCAACAATTCCAGTTGTATAAGGCGCAGAGCTACCCTCTCCATGCTTTGTCCAAATCAAGTAATCTTTCATAAATCCTCGACGGACCAGATGAGTAAGGATTTGTTGAATGTCATCAGATACAACAAGATTTCTACAATCCATGCATGGACAATGTATGTGCGTCTTTCTTGTTCTTGAAGCATGGTTTTGAGCAGCATCAATAAACCTCTGGACCTCAGTTATGTATGATGGATCTAGTCTTGATAAATTATACATCCAAAATGACCTCTCCATCAATACCTGTAAAACACCATTCATATGATCTAAGGGTTTACAAAGGATTTATCTAGGGTTTATTATCTAGGGTTTATGGTTCAGCTTGAGATTAAAGGAAAAAACCTAAGTTACATAATTAAAAAATAATCTAAGTATAGCATAACTATATAAATACATCATTCATTATAAATAGATAGATGATATGGAAGGTGATAATAAAAAACCTAACTACCATATAATTAAAAAAAATCCACAATTATCTCTCTACATAAATATACAAAGAACACACCATTGGTTTAATCTTGTAAAAACTAGCTAAATTGAGAAGCAAACATGTTGAGAGGCATTATCCAACCATATTAAGCAACCCCATCTAACATATCAACAAATAAAGACAAGAACCTAGATATTCTTCTCTCTCACTCATAAAACATACATACATGTTGATAAATAAATTGAAAAATTTATAAAGAGAGAGAGACATAAATTAGAAAACCTAAGTATAGCATAACTATATAAATACAACATTCATTATAAATAGATAGATGATGTGGAAGGTGACAATAAAAAACCTAACTATCATATAATTAAAAAAAATCAACAATTATCTCTCTACATAAATATACAAGAACACACCATTGGTTTAATCTTGTAAAAACTAGCTAAATTGAGAAGCAAACATGTTGAGAGACATTATCCAACCATATTAAACAACCCCATCTAACCATATCAACAAATCAAGACAAAAAGCTAGCTATTCTCTCTCACTCATGGTGAAACCCTACATCCAAAAAGTGGCTCAAATTGAGCTAGAATGAGCAAATTGAGGCAATAGGGACATAAACTAACCTCTTTTAGCAACCTCCTTCCTAGAAATGAAGATCAAAACCTCCCCCTTGTATTTTGAGAAATCTAGAACTCCAAAATCGCCCCCAATGGAAGGTGGGTGCGAGATACTGTGTTCTGGTCGGGGAGGAAGAAGGGGTATTTATACAGAGATAACGGTTGCTTAAGTCAACCGCCTGTGATATACTGTTTCCACAGGCGGTCGAAAATCTCTGACACTGCCCGATTTATACCACAGGCGCGTCGTAACTGGAACCGCCTGTGGTATAAAAAGGGGGCGCCAGCTATGAGCCTCTTTCTACTAGTGGTGGCTCCAGCGCGAAAGAAGAGGCCGGCCACACAATCAAATGTGTCGGCCGCCCTGCCGCCAAAAAAGAAAGCCTCCGAAAAGAAACAAACTATCATTCCTAAGAAGTTGTCCTATGAGAAGACTGATGCAGAACTAGATGCTTCAGTAAAATCAGATGTGGATAGTTTCTTCAAAAAACATAAAACTGAAAGTTCCGTCGCTCCCGCCATCGCTCTCTCTTGCTTGCTTGCTTGATTGAAGAAGCAGACTGGTGTGCTTCCTTCGCTTAATTTTATTAGAGCTAACTATTCTAGGGGCAGAGAGCTAGGCAATTTGCAGGACTGATGGATCGAGAGTAGTCTGTTTCCCCCTATATATACTGTAAATTGACGAGGGAGGACGCGCGCGCCTATGTGCATGTGTACAGCTTTTAGTTATAGAAGAGAATGAAACCACCATGAACATTAATTGTTGAAGGAGAAAGCAGTGAGCACATGCACCCTACTAAAGTGTAGACTGTGTGTGTACACCATGACGGAGAGAGAGAGGAAAGGAAAGACCAAAAGAGAACACACGGACGTCAATATATATAATATTGTTGATCGAGTGACAATACCTACTCCACACTCCGTATGCGATCATACGACGGAGAAAATAATTAGAGTAGGAATAAGCTCACTCGCAACCACTCCGGATTATATAGACGCCGGTTGTAAAGCCCACTCGCAAGTGCATGCATGCTAGGTCAAAAACGAAGGTACACGCGCGGTACGGCCCTGTTTCTTTAGAAGCTACCTTTATATTTCCTTTTTCCATTCTGTCCTAATTAAATACGGTACTTTATAGATGTAATATCCAATTTTAATGACAAAACCAGATATACACTATATGTGAGTCTTATTAGAAGCCAAATCTCACATATAGCTACAAATAAAGTGTAATATCAAAAGACAATACATAAATTATATAACATACTTAAAGTATCAGAGATAACCTTAGACAGTAAACAACGGAAGTAACTCCAAACTTTGGGTATTAACTCCACCCTTCATGATCGAAACTGACTGGTTTATCACAAGCCTAACACTCCTCCTGAAGTATGGGAGAAATAGCAAAAGTGAGTCCATGTCGAACTCCACAAGTATCTAGCAACTAAATTGTATAGATCCCACAATCTCATGATCAATGTGACATCAATAATGTAGAGCGTTAAACAATGAATATGAGCATATTAACACAACAAGAATCATCACTCTTAATGCAAGAATCCCCAAGGCCGCTCGTGCCCGTGAGCACGGCTACTATACCAGTTTAATAAACGCTCTGCAGAGGTCGTACATCTTTACCCATGAGTCATGATTTACTCTTTCACCCGAGGTAGCTAATCTCTTAACCTCCTTTCTAGGGAGGTCGGCAGGGATCACTATGAAGTCTTTTAAAGGTTCATCTAACAAGTTATGGCTGCTTAGTTTCATTAGTCAGTCCATGTGATTCTACCATGCAGGGATCCACGGTCTGATATCCCCCATTTGCACCACATGGTAACCTCTAATAAACTAGAAAAATTAATCATACTTGACTAAAGCCAGAGCCATTATTGCCCTCATGGTTGCACTTCAATCCCAGTGATCACTTACAGATAAATCCTCAAGTTGCTAAAAAGTCATTTTTATCATTCGTTGCTTAAACATGAATCAAGTCACAAGATCATGGTCACAGAAATAAAACACAATGCTATACTTGCCTTGATCCAATTGCTCCTGCTGATCTTGCTAGTTGTCCAAGTACTGATCTTGTTTGTTGTAGCACTCTTGATCACCCACGAGTTGCTCACCGTCTAAACTCGATCATCGATCATCAACACACAAACAATCGAAGACAAACAAACACGAAGCAAACAAGGCTACAATTAGAACAATACACTAACAACATAAAGACAGTATGAAAAGTTTATAAAATGATTCTACACAGCGCTACAATCACACGGACGTAAAGATCACGAAAATCGGAGCTAAAACGGTGAAGATATGAATTTTCTAAGATTTTCTTTAGAAAAGTAATTAATTAAATAGGGTAATGAAATTAAAAGGTTTCAAACTGGTGAAATAAAGTTACTAACATGTAGATCTAGTGATTACAAATCTAATGCAATTTGAATGGTTCAAATTGGAGTTAAAACAAATATTTTATGAGCAAAAGAAAATCAGTGGCAAAACTGTAATTTGTGAAAACATATTTTATAACTGAACTGACAGTTTTCCATTTTCAAAATAGTAAAGCGTATTCTACCATTTACGCCAAGGACCACAGGTTTACAACTTAAATAACTCAGGGGTTCTTTTGAAACTGCGGCTGAAGGGGTATCCTTCACTATGGGCCGTTGGATCAGATTTGGATGACTAGGATTAGATCCAAGGGGGTCAGAGGGGCTCCTCGGCCGGAAACAGTGCCACAGCGGATCCATGGCCGGAGCTTGCCAGAGTTCATTGTTTACATATTTACCATTATAACGGAGAGCCACTCTCCGGATCTCGCTCTTTCGGATTCTCATATTGTTTTAGTAGCGTTGCTCGTGAAACCATACACTTTTACCACTTTTGATGACGTGGCATGTTGTTGACATTCGTTAAGTGCAATAAGAATAAGAAAAATTCCGCAAGCGCACAGAACATCATCGTAGCATTTTACCGGGAGTATTCCAGATATCGTTATTTATATTTTACCACTAGGAAGCTAAGGTCAAAGAATCTGATAACTTACTATCATGCATCTACTAATTTAATAAACCAACTAGACTAAAGTAGGGGTAAATGAGATATGATAGGTAATAATATAAAGGTGAGAATTCTATGATAAACGCGTAGATAGCCAGAGCGGGAGGACAACGGGAGAGACCTAGGTTCCTGTATACTTCTCTATTACTTCAGTTCTATGATAACAAAGAATGAATAGATATAGCAATCACATATTAGCACTTTGGGACATCAGAACACCAACCACAGAAAGAGAACTGGAAGGGGGCTGGGAAGCTCTGACTACAGTCCTACAAACACCAATCCGAACGAGGTGGAATACGTCGACCGTTACGGCTGTCACTACCCTAGGGCTACCACAACAATCTGCAGGACTTGGTGCAACCTCAGGTAACCTGTAGTATAGACACCACGTCTACACTAACGATTACTACTCTAATTACCATGAATAACTAGAGCACTCGATGCGAACGGAGATCCTATGCCAAAATATAACAACTACACTACTCGATAATAACAAAGGCATAAAAGTAAATAGAGAAGATAATATATTAAAGCATAAGTCTTACAATAAATATAAAGACATACCAAAACTCTGAAGACTTCTCCAGAACCGGAGCACAGCTCCGCTCTCCCTAACTCCCAACTAGAACTAATCTACTACATTGGAATGTCTAGCCCTAATTCTCTATAGAGGAAAGGTTATCCTTCGAGGGCACCTCTCAACTCTATAATGATATGTTCTCCTCCAGGGGCCAGGGGCCTTGCTTATATAGCCTCCTCCTTTTGTGCCTTTTTAGTTCAGCAGGCGATGTGGTACTAAACTTTCCACCATATCTCATTAAAATGCACATAGGCCTTAACGGACCAAAATCTGATTTGGGCCCAATTAATCCCGCAGCTCTTTGTGGAGTCCTTTTATTAATATCTCTTGATTACGAACTCCAAATATAGCAAATAATATATGCATTTCGATCAGCTTGACAAGATCTTTGTAATGGTGTACTCCATTCTGTGATTCGTGCTTGTACTAGGGCGGGCGCCCTAGGATCAAGGGCGGGCGCCCCGGGCCCAGGCCCGTCTCAGCTCCGCTTCGGTCGAGTTGCTTCTAGAGTCTTCCTGATTATGGAAAATTACCACACACATTAATTCTCTATGTAAACCCGACGTATGGGCCTTTCCTTCGTATTTCCTGATAACCACTGCAGAAATAGACAAACACCAAAACTCGTGGAAATCTGTCAAATAAAACACTAAGTCTAGATGTCGGTTGCATTTGGATCCTTTTTCATGATTAGTTGACGGTTAAATGTGAGCATTAAGGATCGTCAACACATGTCAACACAGCTATCAGGGCACAGGAAATGACCTTGCTACCCCTACCCAGCTTCTCTCTCTCTGCTAGCAGCTCTTCTCACTGACATGTGGACCCCAGGTTTAGCTTCTGCCTCCCCACTCTTTTTCCCTCGCATAGTCCCGGCGGCCATGGTGGCCCGCCCCGCACAGGCCCTCGGCGGCCATGATGGCCAACGCCTCCCTCCTCGCCATGCTCCGCACAGTCCCCGCTAGCCTGCCTCCCCGCCATGCTCTGGCCCATGCCTACCCTAGAGGCCATGGCGCCTCGCACCGTATCCAAGGACCGTTCCGACGATCGAGGTATCCAAGGCATACCAAGGTTGCACGCCACACCCTCGTCAGTCTCCTCAACCATCACCAATACAGTGCATACAGCGGATCGATTCTGGGCCCGAGTAGCATTCTGGCTTCACGATCGAAATGACTTATCGTTCCAGTTAAGTGTGGGGCATGCGTTCAACATGACAAGAGGGCCGTCAATGATCGGTCCATAATCGACATAGACAGAACCACTATGGCCAACACCCCTATAAGGCTCAGCTTGGTCTCATCTTACTTCTGAACACTTGGTTATTTCTCATGATAGCAACACACTGCTAACCCTTTGGTATCCACCTATATCTCACAGGTGACAGGGAATCATCCGACTTCTACCGTGCTAAGCAAGCTAAGCAATGACTCTGAGCCTGAAAGCATCTAGGCCCCTAATAAGTTTCAGTGATTAATGACAATGTTAATTACTATGACTAACGTGTGTTTTGCAGAGGCAAAGTCATTTGAGTTAGGTCATGCTAATGGTGATCAATGGACTAGGACGTTTGTTGACGGTCCTTAAGTACTAAAATTAATAATCAAATAAACATGAAAAAGGATCAATATGAAACAAACATCTAGAATTAGGGTTTTATCTGACAGAATTCCACGAGCTTTGGTGTTTATCTATTTCTGTAGGGGTTTATCAGAAAATATGGAGAGAAGGCCCACATGTCATGTTTACAACGAGATAATTACGTGCCGCGTAATTTTCCTTGATCTAGAAGAGTCCAGAAGCCACGGGAACGAACGGGAAGCGATTCGGGCTCGGGGGCAGGGCGCCCGCCCACCCCCCTTGGGCGCCCGCCCAGGGTAGGAGTCCAAACAGGACTCTGCTTCGGGGCAAGACTCCACCGACCTAAAGGATCAATCTAAACCATACAATCTATGTCGGTTTGATCCAATGGCTCACGTTCACTTGAGGGGACTATAAAACCAGACCCCCTGGCCCCTAGAGGAGGAGAGGAGAAATCATTATTCAGAGGTAGCCATCAAAGTTAGGGTTTAGAGCTTCTCTCCCACAGAGAATTAGAATTAGCTACTCCCTAATCCTTCAAGTTTAGAGGTTGATTAGATAGCAATTAGAGAAGTAGAGCACTACGCTCTGGATTCGAATCTTCGGTAAAAAAGATTGGTATTATTCATATCTTTCTCTAATTCTATTGTTCTAATTGCATTATGTCTTTAATTATTATGTTCTTAGTTTGCTCTAGTTCTATATTTGATATAGTTCTAATTGATAATGAGTTTATGTATAAGTTTGCAAAGCTCTTAGCTCTTGACGCGAGGGAGTTAGGTGATAGATCACATGTGAGCGTGGTGTTTAGATGTTATTTATCTACAAATGTATCCTATTGGCCGGGTCGTGTGGTAGTTCGCGATAGTGACAGCTTCGTTGATTCTTATATAGTCCACCCTTCGCTGATAGGACAGGCAGAACCGGTATTGTGGAGTAAGTCATGCGATGTTCTGATTTACTTTATCAATGTTCCTTATACATGAATGAAGAGTCTTTTATGCTATATATGATCTTGTAGATAACTAGAGTAGATTATGACTTAGTAGTTAGTAGATAACTTAGAATTCATTCTCTAGCTAATCTGACATCACCTACATATATGAGGAGTAGTCTATTTTCTAATCGTTGTGCTATCTACCCATGAACTTATACTTTATTATCATTATCTTTATGGTTTACCCCCTGCTAGAGTAAGTGACTGTGTGACGAGTTTCTCATTAGTAATCATGTTCTTGCAAGTTTATCTCTAGTCTATGCCTTGATAGATTTTGTTCCTTGATTTAATTTCATCTTCTTTAGATCCCTTGAGCAAAAAGTATAAATAACGATACCTGGAATACTTATCCTGGTGAAATGCTACAATGAGGTGTTTTATCTGTGCGCTTGCGGATAGAATAGATTATTTTCTAGAGAGCCTTTACATTTATAAATACCTTTGTACACTCTGGCACCATGCTGGGGATGACAACCTAGTATTTAAGTGGTGTTAGCTAGTGTCAACAAGCATTTCTGGCGCCGTTGCCGGGGATCTTAAGGGATTTATAGGAATTATACGAGTCTCAGGAATAAGTCATAAAAGGGAACAAAAGGGTAATGCTTAGGAAAGCCAGAAAAACAGTCAAGGTTATTCATATAAAATATTAGACTAGACTATAGAGAAATAATTGCATAGAACAGCTACTAAGTGAGAAATCATAACAAGGCACCTGTGCTTTGGCAGGTTCACCCTGTTGTTTTTCTATGTTTATATTTTTATACAGGGTATAACAGGATTGACTTTGGGTACATTCAACTCTTCATCATCAGAACCAAAGCAATCAAGAAGAAGCTAGCTACCAATTGCTGAAGCTATGGCACAAAAGACCTTGCAAGAATTCTCTGCTCCAAGTCTTGACAACATTCCAACTGGTCCAAGATTTACAGTAGAAGAAGGAATACCCGAGTTTGAGCTCAAGTCAAGCCTCATCAATTTGGTACAAGCTACACAATTCAGTGGAAAGGCACATGAAGATGCCAGTGCACACTTGCAGAATTTCTTAGAGATTGGAAGCACAATCCACATCAATGGAGTTGACAAAGACGTCATACTGCTTCGCCTTTTTCCATTCTCACTAGAAGGAAAAGCGAGGAAGTGGTTCTACACTCATCAAGATAACATCAACAACTGGACGAACTTGTCAGATGCCTTTCTATCAAAGTTTTTCCCTATAGGCAAAACAACTGCCTTAAGAGGAAATATTGTCAGTTTCCAACAACAGAAGACAGAAGCCATTTCAGAAGCATGGGAGCGTTTTCAAGGATACATATCAGATTGTCCTCACCATGGAATGGCCACATGGTTACTTATGCAGACCTTCTACCATGGATTAACCCAGAAGGCTCGTGAGTGCCTAGATGCATCTGCTAAAGGATCATTCTTGGAGCTTACAACTGGAAAAGCAGAGATACTTTTGGATAAGATAGCAGAAAACCAAAGCTGGTCCCAAGATAAAGCTCAACAATGTCATCAAACTGAAGAAATACCAGAGGAAGTAAAAGCATTATCAACTAAGATGGAAAATTTGCTCCATTGGATTGACCAGAGGGCCAAGTTCAAAGAAGATCAAAGGGCCATTGAGACAGCATACAAATATCAACCAACTTCGAGTCAACCCAATAGCAAAGGTATGAATTCAGGTAATACTGTCAAGCAACTTTCATTAAAAGAGATAATTGCTCAACAAACTAAAATTAATGATGAAGTTAAACAAAGGCTAGATACAAATGAATCATCTCTAAAAGATATATACAATAAAATAGATTTTCTACTAACTGCCTTTGATGAGCAAAACACTCTTAATAAAAGGGTAGAACTTAAATTAATAAAGATAGCTGCTGCACTGCCTGTTGCTACTAACCTTGAGCAGGTAAAGAATATAACTACTAGAGGAGGCAAAGCTACCAGAGATCCCCCATACCCAAAAGAGAAACAAAGAACATCAGCACCAGTGCAACCCGCAGTGATAGAAGAAGAAAGCCCAGTTGAAGCAGAAGATCTGCTCCAACCACCAAGAACTGGAGAAATGAGGAAAGATTTTTACGACACCAACTATTTGCCATTTCCCAGAAGAAACAGAGAACTGCAGTCGGATGAGCAGTTTGGTAAGTTTGTAGAGGTTATTCAGAAATTATATGTCAACATACCTCTGCTGGATGCCATACAGGTACCTACATATGCAAAGTACATCAGAGATATTCTTAACAAGAAGAGACCACTGCCCACCACTGAGGTTATCAAGCTGACAGAAGAATGTAGTGCGGCCATCCTCAACAAACCACCGAAGAAGAAGGAAGATCCCGGATGTCCCACTATTGATTGCTCGATCGGAAATCAATACTTCAACAATGCACTTTGTGATCTTGGAGCAAGTGTCAGTGTGATGCCAGCATCAGTCTACAAAAAGCTTGAGCATGCAACCTTAGAACCAACATCAATGTGCCTACAACTAGCAGATCAATCGGTTCGACACCCGTTGGGCATCGCCGAGAACATTCCAGTCAAGATCAGAGATTTCCTTATGCCAGTAGACTTCGTAGTACTGGACATGAGTCCTGACTCAAAAGTGTCCATCATCCTTAGAAGACCATTTCTGAGCACTGCCAATGCCCACATTGATGTCGGGAAGGGAGAAATCAAATTTAACATAAACGGTCAAGAAGAACACTTCACATTCAAACCCAGACCAGAGAGAGACTCTACAGTGAAGGAAGTTCATGAAGAACCACTGGAGACACCATCTCCGGAGGAAGGTAACTCAGAAGATTAAAATATTTTGAGGTCCAGCTTGGGGGACCTAAAAATCCCAAACCCTCACCGGGAGGTAAATCGGTATTTACCCGCATTATTAATTTTCTCATATTTAAATTCTTGCATAATTAATTCTTGCATTAGTCATAAATATTCATAGCATAATTATAATAATCAAAAGCCCCATATAAATAATATTCGTGGTATGTAACAACCCATATTTATTAATTATTGTGGAGGCACAAAAATATTTTCCATTATCATTTTCATTAAGTTATAATTCTCATAGATTTTCCTGCATTATATTATAGTAATCTTCTAGAAGCATGACCCACACTCTTTGGGTCCCACATGTCATACACTTCACCTCACATACATCCCATCATATAATTTCATCCACCAATATGTTTCCACTCACCTGACATCTTTCCACCGTCCAACCACTACCAACACAATATTATTCTGCGTGAGATCAAAGCAAGGAAGCAAGTGGAGGAGGCACACCCAGGATGGACACCAGGGGTGGGCGCCCGCCCCACCTCCCTTGGGCGCCCGCCCTGTCCCCTGCTCAGCCTATAAAAGGCCACCTCCAGCTCCCCTTCTCTTCACACAAACACTCCAGAAAACCACACAAGCTTCAGTTTCCCGAGAAGGAGCTCTTGTAGTGAAGAGAAGAGAGTAGAGAGAAAGAGGAGAGTGGAAGGGAAGGTTGGGAGTTCTTTTGAAAGAGTGATTATCACCTAGCAAGTAGTGATCCTGTTGTCTAAGCGGAAGTAAAAGTTGTTTAGGGGGAGGCTCTACCAAAATAGAAACTTATCTTAAACGATTAACCCCTGGACCACTGACACTCCGGACAGCTGACCACTAACATTTTATCTCACATTTTCCACCAGTTGTGTTTTTGCCAACTTTTGTTTGCAGGATGTTTAAGAAGGTGAAGAATGCAGGGAAGGCTCTCAAGAACATTGGTACAAGGAGTTCATCCCGACACTCCTCACAGCCATCAGAGATGAGCGTCGACCCAACACCCACACAAGCTCCATCATCTTCATTAGGTCAGCAAGTTAAGGTCCTTCTCAAGATAGGAGACCTAGGACTGAAGAACCGAAGAGAGAAGGAAGTCTATCAGCAATTGAAGAACAAAGATTTCATTCATACTCCTACTCTCGATCCAATCCTACTACAAGAAACAGGTATGGACACTGAATTCGACATAATTTTTCAGATGATGGGTTGGACAAATTTTTGGAATATAACTGAGCTGGGTTCTCGTCTTCTCACCCTCGAATTTCTTTGCACCTTACAATACTATGAGGGGGGAATTGTTTTTCGGATGTTTAAACAAGAGATTATGCTATCTTGGAGAGAGCTGAGCGACCATCTTGGTTTCTCTTCAAGATGCATCCTGAACATTGACTCCGATTTACCCAACTTTGAGAGACACCAGTTTTGGAGAGAAATATCTAAAGATAATTTTTATAGTCAAGCCCGAACCAGTGACATGGAGCACCCCACTCTTAGGATGTTCCACAAATGGCTTGGGTACAATATTTTCTATCGTGACGATATTAGGAAAGTAAGAGTAGGAGATTTACAACTTTTATATGCTGCTATTAGTAAAGTACCCACTTCACCTGTTACACTATTAGTTTCACATTGGCTTAGTATACCTAGTCTTCAGGGACCAGTAGGATGTACTTCACTTATCCCTCGTCTAGCCACTAATCTTCACTTACTAGAAAACTCATCGTTGGACTTTATAGAAGAATTAAGAATTTATCATGGCTATGACACATTTAGACAAGCTCGGATGTTAAAGAAAGAGGGGAATATAATGTATATGCTGTATGATGATAAAGGCAAGATTCGGTTACCTAACCCGAACCTTGGCCTCTACGTTGTGCAAAACTTTTTGATTGAGATTGCAGCAACACCAGTGAACCAGAGAACTCCACAGCGAGTGGCATCTGAAAGGATAACCACTCACCGAGAACGCACTTGGTACGGAGCTGACCCTGGACCAGAAGAAGCAGCGCACCTGCATTATTGCGATTACAACCCTCGAGTCCTTCGAGACCCATGGGCTCGTCATGCGCAACCGCAAGAGCCAACAGAGGAGACATGGCCGGAGAGCCAAGATCACCAGTGGACAAACCCGCCTTTTCATAAGGGCAGGTACTCCACTGATCCATATGGAGCTTCAGGATCCAGACCTCCGCCCCAATTTGATGCAGGACGATACTCCGACGCCTCCTACGCTTTCACGAATGATTACTATCAAGAGGCCAGTGCTTTCTTCACTCGTACCGACAACACCCTCCTCGACATCCAGAACACGCAAGCAGAACATGGAAGACTCCTGGAAGAGCAACAAAAATGGAACCAGGACCATGCAGCTGCAGTAGAAGAGTTAAGACAAGATACAACAACAATGAACGACAACATCACAACCATGATGCGGTTCTGGAACATCAGGTAAGACCGACGTCAACATCCAGCTTGGGGGAGTTCCTCCCAAATTTATCAAGTAAGTTTTTATTTGCTCTTCTTATTTATTCTATTCTGTCTTAGTATTTAATTTATCTTAAAAGAAAAAAAACTTAGAAAACCAAATAAATATTTTCTTGCTTTAATTTACCGCATTCTATAAACATGAAAACAAAATAACAAAATAAAAAGAGTGTGTAGATAAGTGTGCTTTATTTTCCTGCTAAGTTTAATCTCTAGAAAAATATAAAAAGACCAAAAAAGATACATGATGGAAATGATGAACAGTTGCTCTGTTTGCTTACTTATAAGTACCTAGCTTTTATATTAGAGTTCTTCCAGGAATTACTAAAACTGAAATTACTATCTTTGGGAAGCATAAAACTAAAGTCTAGGTAAGAGAAAGGCATGATATAAAGTTGAGCTACTGTTTATCTTGTTCCTACTACACCAAGTTCTAGAGATTTATTTTGAAAACTTGCAAATCACATGATGAGTTCCTAGTATAACAAAACTACCTACCACAGCCATACTTGCTATAACATCTTTTACTATATTTACATTGAGTTTGATCGAGCTGTGTCGACCCTTAGGAGCTTTTCATGTGGTTAAATTAAGATATTCACTTGCACACATCTACCACAGCATCCATCATCAATCATTAAAATTGCTAAAAAATATTATCACTCACTGTCCCGAATATTGTTATTCTCTCTCTAAAAAGATTCAATGCAGAAGAGGCATGGGTTATGCAAAAATATACGAGGAAATAAAAAGGGGCAAGTGACCGGAACCTCGAAAAAGAAAGAAAAAGAGTGAGACGAGAAGTAAAAATAGACAAGTGTCCGAAGTAGAATTAGGGGTACAAAAATGCCCACTTGAGCGGAAAAAAATGGACAAGTGTCCCACAGTAGAATTAGGGGTATCTATTACCCACCTGAAAAAAAAAGAAGAAAAAAGAGAGAAAAAGATAGCCCATGTTCTCCCAAGGCAAAGATCAAAGAGGAGGAGAGATAGCAATATAAGGAGCAATGAGAACTAAGTTTTATTATCACTTATGCATTTTCACTATCATTTACTCCATCACACATGCACATCTTGATTTAATTATATGCTGAGTTCCTTTGGATCCATGGCTCGATTAGACAACATACGTATGAGCTGTTTTCCACTCCTATGAGCTCCACTTAAATATTCCATTAGCTATAGGTAAGTGACATTATGGTAAGGATCCACAAATACCACATATAGAGAGACTTGAGAGAATCATTGCTGGGAACTCTGAGTTTTATTTTAAAAACTTATGAAAAAACTCTAGAACAAAGGTGAAGTATAGACAGGAGGAATAGTGCTTGACTTAACTATTTTTGTCTTTCGATTACTTAAGACTTAAGTGCAGGTACTAAACTCCATAACACTTCACTCTAATCTGGAAGAATTTTTATGTAAAAGCATGTGTGCCTGTCAAGAAAGAAAACATCGAAGCAACTCCTGATCCGTCTGAGTTTAGCTGTTTGCTCAGGGACGAGCAAAGGGTAAGCTTGGAGGAGTTTGTTGACGGTCCTTAAGTACTAAAATTAATAATCAAATAAACATAAAAAAGGATCAATATGAAACAAACATCTAGAATTAGGGTTTTATCTGACAGAATTCCACGAGCTTTGGTGTTTATCTATTTCTGCAGGGGTTTATCAAAAAATATGGAGAGAAGGCCCACATGTCATGTTTACAACGAGATAATTACGTGCCGCGCAATTTTCCTTGATCTAGAAGAGTCCAGAAGCCACGGGAACGAACGGGAAGCGATTCGGGCTCGGGGGCAGGGCGCCCGCCCACCCCCCTTGGGCGCCCGCCCAGGGTAGGAGTCCAAACAGGACTCTGCTTCGGGGCAAGACTCCACCGACCTAAAGGATCAATCTAAACCATACAATCTATGTCGGTTTGATCCAATGGCTCACGTTCACTTGAGGGGACTATAAAACCAGACCCCCTGGCCCCTGGAGGAGGAGAGGAGAAATCATTATTCAGAGGTAGCCATCAAAGTTAGGGTTTAGAGCTTCTCTCCCACAGAGAATTAGAATTAGCTACTCCCTAATCCTTCAAGTTTAGAGGTTGATTAGATAGCAATTAGAGAAGTAGAGCACTACGCTCTGGATTCGGATCTTCGGTAATAAAGATTGGTATTATTCATATCTTTCTCTAATTCTATTGTTCTAATTGTATTATGTCTTTAATTATTATGTTCTTAGTTTGCTCTAGTTCTATATTTGATATAGTTCTAATTGATAATGAGTTTATGTATAAGTTTGCAAAGCGCTTAGCTCTTGACGCGAGGGAGTTAGGTGATAGATCACATGTGAGCGTGGTGCTTAGATGTTATTTATCTGCAAATGTATCCTATTGGCCAGGTCGTGTGGTAGTTCGCGATAGTGACAGCTTCGTTGATTCTTATATAGTCCACCCTCCGTTGATAGGACAGGCAGAACCGGTATTGTGGAGTAAGTCATGCAATGTTCTGATTTACTTTATCAATGTTCCTTATACATGAATGAAGAGTCTTTTATGCTATATATGATCTTGTAGATAACTAGAGTAGATTATGACTTAGTAGTTAGTAGATAACTTAGAATCCATTCTCTAGCTAATCTGACATCACCTACATATATGAGGAGTAGTCTATTTTCTAATCGCTGTGCTATCTACCCATGAACTTATACTTTATTATCATTATCTTTATGGTTTACCCCCTGCTAGAGTAAGTGACTGTGTGACGAGTTTCTCATTAGTAATCATGTTCTTGCAAGTTTATCTCTAGTCTATGCCTTGATAGATTTTATTCCTTGATTTAATTTCATCTTCTTTAGATCCCTTGAGCAAAATTATAAATAACGATACCTGGAATACTTATCCTGGTGAAATGCTACAATGAGGTATTTTATCTGTACACTTGCGGATAGAATAGATTATTTTTTAGAGAGCCTTTACATTTATAAATACCTTTGTACACTCTGGCACCATGCTGGGGATGACAACCTTGTATTTAAGTGGTGTTAGCTAGTGTCAACAACGTTCATGCCGACTTAATGGTGGAAATTGTTTCGGTTTTCAAAGGATTGTTGGACATCGTCAAGACTAGACTAGGTCTAGGTGCCATATGGTGTTGGAGGGCACTTAGAGTGGTAGGAACTCTTACATAGGTCGGTTTACTCTAGACAAATATACTCAATTGTAATCTTCAGAATAACATAGGTTGGGTTTGGGTGCTCGGTTTCGCACAACAGGAAGGCAAGAGAAGGGATTAGCACACCTGGGAGACATCGACATGGATGCTAGTGGTCGGCGAGAACATGGATCCAGGAGCGATGGCGTGGCAGCGGTCCTCGATGGAAGCGTGGCAGCAGTCCTTGGTGGCGGCGCTCCAGCTCCCTGGTAGCTTGGTCAGGCCTAACAAACTTGGAATTGTGTAGGAACTATTACATAGGTCGGTTTGCTTTAGACAAATATACTTAATTTTTAAAAAATCATATAGGTTTATCTTATTTTGAATTCCATGCATTAGGTACCGATCGATTTCAGAAACCAATTTGTAAGTTGGACTGAAGGGTATGGTAATCTACAGAATAACATAACAGCTTTATTGCATGTTTTAGTACTCTGCTCTTATTTTTTTTCAGCCTTTTCAACTTATATCACAATAAACTTGTTTAATTATTTCAGCTATTGTGATATGGGTTAACACATTTATAAACCTGATATCACATAAATACCCGCACATGATCAACTAAATGATCTGATGTCAAATTTGATCTTTGCCTAAATATATCGCTGGTAACCACTATCTCATGCCTTCTAGATAGACACATGGCATCTTTAAGCCATCCCAACCATTACAGAAATAAACACATGATTACTAAAGATATTGATCATCACTATTTCTATAATTTCATGACCACACCCAAAGTGTTTACTTTTATTTAAGTATGATATACTGAAGAAATAAAGACTCATACATTAAGATCAGTAACCATCTTGGCACTAAGGACCCTGGCTAGTTCTCCATGGGTTTGCTAAGAATCCACATTAAGAAGCAGAACAGGATAATCATGTACATAGAAAAGGGTAGTCAGTTTCATTTAGAAAAAAATAAAAATCACCCATGCACTGCTTAAATTATTTTTTCCACTGTTGTGTACATGGGAATTGCATTATATAAAGATTCTGAAATGAACAGTAAATTAGTACTCTGCTCTTACTTTGCTCTCTGATCTGGTCCACAACAGACCCATTTGTTCCATAATAAACGGAGAAATAAGTACAAAAATATAATTGTTGCATCTAACCATACGGTATAGTGGCATTTCCAAAAGAGTTCACATGCATATGAGATAAGATTAGATCTGCTAGCTCAAACCCATTGTTACCATAAAAGTATCTTCTTACAATCAACTAACCGTGCAGACTCCTGGCGAGAGGTATGAATGCTGATGGCAAGGTGAGAGAGACTTGGTGTCCACTCTTTAGTCTTTTTAGTTGTGGGAGACTTGGCCTTCTTTTTCTGCAAGTAATACTGTCAGTGCCCAATAGCCAATGCTTGTAATTACAAATGCAGTAATGCCATGCCCAGAATTAAGATCACAACATTATATGGCTTGTGACACAAAGGTTACCAATCTGTGGAAGATAAAGTTTGTTATGTAAACAGAAATTTTAGTTGTAGGAGATATGTATATCTCTAGACACCAAACAATGAGGTCCTAATTCTTAAGGAAGCTCAACCGTAACTGCAAAATCAGATTGCAAAACCCTATATGTATGTCGTAGTCCTAGACACCAAAAGATGAGCTCCTAATTTCTAAGTACGCATCCCAATCCTATTCCTATCTAGGTAGCCCGATTACTGCCAGAACAACACCCTTCAGATATAAGCTGCTCAAACTTTCTGGTGAGTACAGCTTTATAAGACATAAGAGCTGATGAACTGAATCACATGGTCGTTAAGATATGACATATTGATCCTTTAACAGATATAGGATTCTCCATCTTGTTACAATGCAAATATCTCATGGCTAGACACAAAGGTCTCTTATTTTAGTGCCAGATTGAGTTTTCATCAGGTTGTTACTAAAAAGCATATAACAACACAGAAGGCAGTATATCCATGTTGACAATGTTATCATCAGGTCAAGCAGAATTTACCACCTGGCCTCATTTAGACTTTTGGTGGGTAACCATCAGGGATTAGTAATGCAAATGAGTCGCAAACATTTTGTAGGGCTGTAAGCAATCAACCATAGACAGGTCATGGAAGTGGAACTGTTACTTAGTCATTTTGCAGGGTTGAATTGATTTAGTAACTGCATGAGAAAAATGTTTTTAGCTAATGCACCAGTACTGAACTTGGAACTGTGTAGGAACTGTTACATAGGTCGGTTTGCTTTAGACAAATATACTTAATTGTTAAAAAATCATATAGGTTAATCTTATTTTGAATTCCGTGCATTAGGTACTGATCGATTTCAGAAACCAATTTGTAAGTTGGACTGATGAGTATGGTAATCTACAGAATAACATAGGTTGGGTTTGGGTGCTCGGTTTTGCACAATAGGAAGGGAAGAGAAGGGATTAGCATACCTGGGGACACCGATGTGGATGCTGGTGGTTGGTGAGAACCTGGATCCAGGAGCGATGGCGTGGCAGCAGTCCTTGGTGGCGGCGTTCTGGCTCCCTGGTAGCTTGGTCAGGCCTGACAAGATCCAACAATAATGTGAAGCACATAATAGCTTTACTGCATGTTTTAGTACCCAGCTCTTATTTCTTTTCAACTTATGTCACAATAAACTTGTTTAATTATTTCAGCTATTATGATATGGGTTAACACATTTATAAACCTGATATCACATAAATACCCGCACATGATCAACTAAATGATCTGATGCCAAATTTGATCTTTGCCTAAATATATCTAGACTCTAACGACCTGCTGGTAACCACTATCTCATGCATTCTAGATAGACACATGGCATAACACATGATTACTAAAGAGTTTGATCATCACTAATTCCATAATTTCATGACCGCACTCAAGAAATAAAGACTCATACATTAAGGAGAACAACAGAATCATGTATGTAAAAAGGGTAGTCATTTCCATTTAGGAAAAAATAAAAATCACCCATGCACTCCTTAAATTATTTTTCCACTGCTGTGTAGATGGAAATTGCATTATAAAGATTCTGAAATGAACAGTAAATTTAGTAATCTGCTCTCTGATCTTGTCCACGACAGACCCATTTGTTCCATAATAAATAGAGAAATAAGTACAAAAATATAACTGTTGGGAGACAATGCAGACGTTCATACCAATCTTGAATCCATGTTTGCAAATTGAAAAGAAACAACTTCAACGATATTGTTTTCAGTGAACTTAACGCTCAGTTCGTCACCAAATCAACCATCAGTTTCACATTGTCGGGTAGGATAAGGGATTGGCACACCTGAACTTAACCCTCAGTTCGCACCAAAATCAACCCTCAGTTTCACATTGCAGGGCAGAAGGAGAAAGGATTGGCACACCTGGTGGTGCTGCGCGCAGGATCAGGGGGAGGGACGTGTGGGAGCCCTCCCAGCTTCTGCTGCTGCAGGCCTTCGTCGCCGGTGAATGGATCCAGATGAGGGCGAGCCGAATCAGGGACATAGATACAGACACCGATGTGGTGGGGGTCGCAGGGCGATCGGCAAAGGAGAGGTGCGGGGAGGACTGAAGGAGTGCGGGGAGGAGATCGCATGCATAGGGGCAGGCGGTGGCGGGCGAGGATGCGTGGGAGCCGAGCAGGCAGCGGCGCAGTGAGGGTGACGATGGGGATGCGGTCAATCCCTTGCTCCCGTGATTTGATTCCTGCCTTTCTAGGATGGGGGCGCGGTATGGGTCGCGCGTAGGAGCGAGGGACTTGGGATCGCAGGAGGCAGAACCATGGACCCTCGTTACAATGTCGCACCAAAATGATGTCCACTCTTTAGTCTTTTTATTTGTATATAGGAGATATCTAATACTATAGACGCAAAATTTCAATCTAAGTTTTCGTCTGATATTTTTTTCAGCTGTTCTCTCTCCCTCTCATGTACGGTCGAGACTTGAATATGTACAAGACAAGATAATAATGGCCTCTCATAAAAATAAGTCGGGCCGTTTAGCCGCTCGGTTCCGGCCATGGGCCGCTATGTCGGGTCAATTCATCGGCAATCAGGCGGAGCAATCTAAGAATCTTGCTTGGTAAAAGGAGCCACCTTTTTCTGTTGCCGCGGATTGTAGTTTGGGACGGAGTCGATTGGAGAGTTGGAGGTGGGAGGGGATGGATCGATGCGGAGAGCAAGACGACAGATGAATGAACGAGTTGAGTAGAGTTTTCCGGGAACTAATCTTTCTTTTAATATATAATTGTGAAAATTTTAGCTCACCATATCTTTATATATTCATCAATCTAAAGATTAATTAAATGATGATCCTCTCGTTCGGATCTAGTTTCCTATTATTTTTAGCTTTTTTTCTGTTTATGGCACGATGACTCCTGATCCAATTGGATTAGGGAAAAAAAAGAAAAATTATAGGCTGAATCTAACTCAGAAGCCTAACATGTGGGCTCGACCAAAATCCAAAACGATAAGAAATTTTGCCTTTTATTATTAGAGAAGAAGAAGAAGGAACTACATATAGCCTACGATTGATATCAAACTAAATAAAGAAATCGGAGCAAAATAAAGAACGTAATTTTTGTCCTTTTCTATTTGACTATTAAAAGTTGTATTTAGAATACTTAGAATGTGAGAAATTTATTTGTATTAGAACTCTTACTCCATATTAGTTTAGACGCAAGTAATTTTAACTCGTATGAGCTTGGGTTATATATAAGTCCAGATAAAAGAAACTCTCCATTGTTCGATAGTTAGAGGAAGATAGACAAAAAAAATGGATGAACAAAAAAAAAGAGCCTGAAATTTTGCCTCTTTATTATTACTAGTAAAAGTGCCCGTGCGTTGCAACGGGAGAAAAAACATGTTAGCGGAAAATGAAAATATCAACATATGCCCGTGCGTTGCAACAGGATGTACGACTTATTGCATAATCACCATACTTCTAAATTCATCTTGATACTGAAACTAACTTGGTTCTTTGATATTAGTTATATTATATTATATAGGTATATGGATATGGATTATTTAAATAATTTTTTCTCTTAATGTAATTTTGTAGCACAAAAGAATATTTTTTAACAAAATAGAAGACATAATCTTGATTTTCTTTGACTAGAACTCAAATCTTGGGTTGGCCTAGGTGGCCTGGTCGGCTGGTAAGGCTAGTCTCAATGCATGTTTCATGAGAGTGTCATGCACATTAAATAGAATACCACATAAACAAAATTGCTGACTTGGCAGGGTCATTAAATGCAGGAGTTTCATCAGATGAGAGAAGCGTTCCATCTCGATGGAACTCATGTGGCTCAGTTAACTAGTTTATAGGCTTGGTAATTGTGTCATGAAACTATGTATCGAGACTGGCCTAAATGGGCCTTTGCCCTAGCCCACGTACGTGTATCCGATTTGTTCAACACGTTGAATAGCCACGCACACGTCCAGGTCTCCATGACATACTAACAAGTACAGCTGACTCTTGCTCACGAAGCTGCCCAATGCTCGCTGGCATTGGTCGGTCGCTCACCTTTGTGACAACCGCTCCCTAGCACTGACGCAAGTCGCTGTTGCTCACCTATGTGGCCATCGCTCCCTTGCCCTTCTCCATCGATGGATGCGGTTCTACAAATCCTCTCGTGTGGCCACGCTCGAGAAGCAGTGGTGGAGTTTGCACGGGCCACGACCTTGGTTGCGGTTAGCATCTTGCGAGGGCGCAATCCCAGCGTAAAGATGGCAACGTTCTGCATGCCCATATATGGGCAAAAGACTCGCTAGGCAAGGATACGGGTGCGTGAATCTGCCCATAGGCACGGATGCAGGTCCATCTTCTTCAAACCCGACGGATATCAGGTGACATGCAAGAAAATATTCTATCCACACCCGCAAACCCACCTTACCAGTTATCCCCAACGCACTGGCAACCAATAGCCCACATTCTTGTTTCCGGCCCATCAAATCCTATTCACAAGATTTATCTTTTTATTTTTCCTTCGTGAGTCAGTTTTGCTAATTGCATTTTTTTCCCGCAGCATGTGGTATCCAATCTTGAACTTTCGCGAAGCAATCGGGCTCGAGTTCTTCCTCGAAAGAAGTGTTTTTTTTCCTCACCAGGGGCGTAATATGCTGCTTGTGATGCAGTACAGGAAATGGTTATATTTGTTAACTTAAAAGAGATGTACGGATGTTGATTTCTAGATTTGTGGTTGTTCATTTGGCATTAGGCAGGTAGTTAATTGTTTAGAGCCATAAGCCGTGGTAGGGTCGAACCATTTCTGTTTGATGAGTGCTGATACTGGCTCACACTCTGACTTTACAGTTTAGAATTTGAATTTAACTGCCATTTTGAAAGTGGCCAGCTGCTATGATAGAGAAGTAATACTAGAAACCCCTTGAAATTATCGATTTTGGCGGCGGTTTTAAATTACCCAAACCTAACAATTTGAGTTTGACGTCCCTTCTACTATTTAGGGCTAGGATTACACTTACATTGAGATTTTAAAATTCTAGCCTTGTGAATATATGTAAGCAATCGAAACTTGAGGGGAACTTGACAAACATTTGATTTTTACTGCCCAATTTGTCACATTTTTTGTTACATGATGCACATGAAAGGTAAAAAACATGGTAAGAAGTTTGGAAACGGAAGCGCACAGTGATGCAGGGCCGGTGTCACAACCACAATACTCTGATTTTTTACGAGGGCAAAGCACAATTTTTTTTCCGAGATTGGGTCATTCACCCGTTTTTTATTAAAAAAATGAATTAACCAAGTTTACATAAGATCCACAAGTAACCCGTGGATTACCAACAAAATTCCACAGACACAAACAACAAGAAAACAAGAGGGGGGACACTCCACCTCAAAGCGCCAACTGATTAAGCCTAATACAAGAGCTCAACACATCAGTAGCCAGTAGTACGTGTGTAGTGAAAACCGCAGCGGAAGCAGGCAAAACACAATCATCATCTTAGTTCATTATTATACAAACACAAGACGCAATACAAGGGAAGATTAGGATGTCCAAGATGAGCATGCCAAGCACAGCGAGGACAGGCTTGCTCCAGGCCCTCTGGATATCGTCGAGGACGGCTGCCTTGCACGAGTCGCACTGGAAGCATAGCGTTTCCTGCTGGTTGCTCCACCTGCCGCAGTCGTCGCTGTTGTTGGTTGGGCCGGCGCCTTGTGTTGGTGTCCACGTCGTCTGATTCACGTACGTGAATGCACACGATAATGGTGGCTTGCAGCATCCAGACTGTCCATATGCAATCACAGGATGAGGTCAGATCAGAGTATTCCAGTACTTAACATACACAAAAAAAAAGACGTGGAAACAAGCGATCAGAGATAGAGGAAGCATGCACACCTGGATCGGCGAGAGGCCCTGCTCGGAGTAGAGAACGCTTGTGTTTGGGTCGCGTACCATCGGGCTCATACCATCGCAGGCGTGCCTGCGGCGCAGGCACTTGCTGATTGTGGCCCAGTACCTGGCATTAGCCATGCGACGCTTGAGCGAACCGCCGTAGTCACTGAGGTTGTACTCGCGGACCGAGTTGACCTCAATGGGATCGATGTCGATGCCGGTGATGTCAAATTTGGACTCCTCAGGCGTCGGGGAGCCCGTGATCTTAATTTTGATGTCTGTCAGAGCGAAGATGATTAAGCAGAGAAAGACGAGGAGGCCCAAGCACTTGACGCACAAGTAGCAGCCAAGTGTTGTTTTCCGCCCGTGGTCGTCGCCGGCGAACACTCCTGCACACATGAGGAGGATGGCGACCAAGAAGACGAGACCCATGGAGATGAAGGACCACTGAAGGAAGGGGATGCAAGCCGTGGAGTCGCCTCGCATGGCTAGTTTGCTGCCCATGACGAGGCACCCGATCGAGAAGCACCAAGAGAAACTTACGAACCACTTCAATAGTATCGACACAAGTGATTCCCTCGGTCTCGCTCTCGCTCTCGCCATCGCTCTCTCTTGCTTGCTTGCTTGATTGAAGAAGCAGGCTGGTGTGCTTCCTCGCTTAATTTTTATAGAGCTAACTATTCTAGGGGCAGAGAGCTAGGCAATTTGCAGGACTGATGGATCGAGAGTAGTCTGTTTCCCCGTATATATATTGTAAAAATTGACGAGGGATCCGGACGCGCTCGCCTATGTGCATGTGAACAGCTTTTAGTTATAGAAGAGAATGAAACCACCATGAACGACATTAATTGTTGAAGGAGAAAGCAGTGAGCACATGCACCCTAGGCCTTATTTAGGCCTTGTTTAGTTGGCAAAAATTTTAGATTTTGGGTACTGTAGCACTTTCGTTTGTTTGTAGCAAATATTGTCCAATCATAATCTAATTAGTGTCAAAAGATTGATCTCGCAATTTACAGGCAAATTGTGTAATTAGTTTTTGTTTTCGTCTAAATTTAATACTCCATGCATATGCCGCAAGATTTGATGTGACGGAGAATCTTGAAATTTTTTAGGAACTAAACAAGGCCTTAGTTCACCCTAAAATCCAAAAAAGTTTCAAAATTTCCTCGTCATATCAAATCTTACGACACATGCATGAAACACTAAATATAGATGAAAACAAAAACTAATTCCACAATTTACCTCTAAATCGCGAGACGAATCTTTTAAGTCTAGTTACTCTATGATTGAACAATTTTTGTCAAGTAAAAAAGAAAATGCTACAATATTAAAATCTAAAATTTTTTTTATCTAAACAAGGCCTAAAGTGTAGACCGTGTGTGTACACATGACGGAGAGAGAGAAAAAGGAAAGACCAAAAGAGAACACACGGACGTCAATATATAATTTGATCGAGTGACGACCATACCTACTCTACACTCCGGATGCGATCATACGACGGAGAAAATAATTAGAGTAGTAATAAAGCCTACTCGCAACCACTCCGGATTATATAGACGCCGGTTGTAAAGCCCGCTCGCAAGTGCATGCATGCTTGGTCACAAACGAAGGTACACGCGCAGTACGGTCTTGTTTTTTTTAGAAGCTACCTTTATATTTCCTTTTTCCGTTCTGTCCTAATTAAGTACAGTACTTTGTAGACGACCATCAGGTAGCCAAAGGTAGTGCGCGCTTTGTCCATGAGCTATTCCCTTCTCACCAGGCTACATTATGCCGTGAACAGGAAGAACATGGCTATGCCGGACCAGGGTGACAGGCAGCTTTGCGCCGACCAGATTTAGCGCCCCATTTTATTTATTCCGGCCCAAGTGATATATTTTTCTTTTCTCTATGTTACTTTTTATATTATATATGTTTTTTATTGTAAGTTATTAATTTAGTTTCTATATATCTCACATTCATTATTTTCATTTGTTTTTTGTTATTTTGTAATATCTTTAAGTAATTCGAAAAAGTCTATAAAACCATGTGTTGCACACACTAAACTTTGTAAAACCAAACAAATTATATGGTGGTTCTCGTTATTAGGCAATCCACATGCACGTGGGACGAGAATAGAGGGACATTTATATTCTTACCATTATAACGAAGAGCCACTCTCTGGATCTCACCTTACCCGATTATCATATTATTTTAGCAGCGTTGCTTGCGAAACCATACACTTTTACCACTTTTGATGATGTGGCATGCCAACACAGCTGTCAGGGCATAGGAAATGACCTTGCTAACCTTGCCCAACTTCTCTCTATCTCTCTCTACCAGCAGCTAGCTCTTCTCAATGACATGTGGACCCCAGGTTCATCTTCTACCTCCCCACTCTCTCTCCCTCGCACAGCCCCGGCAGCCATAGCGGCCTGCCCCGCATAGGCCCCCGACGACCATGATGGCTAGCGCCTCCCTCCTCGCCACGCTCCTGCAGTCCCCACGAGTCTGCCTCCCTGCCCTGCTCCGGTCGTTGCCTACCCTAGAGGCCATGGCGCCTCGCACCGTACCCGAGGACCATTCTGGCGACCGAGGTATCCAAGGCATACCAAGGTTGCGCGCCGCGCCCTTGTCAGTCTCCTCAACCATCACCAATACAGTGCGTACAGCGGATCGATTCCCGATCCGAATAGCATTCTGGCTTCACGGTCGGAACGAATTATCCTTCCAGTTAAGTGTGGGCATGCATTCAACATGACAAGAGGGCCATTAACGATCGGTCCTTAATCGACACAAACAGAACCACTATGGTCCAACACCCCCATAAGGCTTTGCCCGGTCTCAGCTTACTTCCCAACACTTGGTTATTTCTTATGATAGCAACACACTGTTAACCCTTTGGTATCCACCTATATCTCGCAGCTGATGTGAATCACCGACTTCTACCGTGCTAAGCAAGCTAAGCAATGACTCCGAGCCTATACTATATAGGATAGGGTAAGTAGACAAGTGGTAATCCAAGGATTAGTAATGCATCAATGGTATCAAACAACTCCTATAACTTAATGCAATAATATATGCTATGTAGATGCCTCCACTGAACCTGATTTGCCATCTCATAATATTCGTCCAGCCGGTCTTGGCATAGTCATTGTTAATACACAGGTTCAGCCAGAATCGAAGATTCTTATTAAAGCTGTCTTAGATGATACGTCCTCGGTAATAATGGTAGAAGCAGCGGCGTTTACCCTGGCTGCCAAAATTCTTATTGCTCTGCAGGTTCCTAAAGCCCACATCCTATCAGACAATATTGTACTCCTTCAATTCCTCAGTGAACAAGATCGTAACCACCCCCCAGATTGGAGAATGAAGACTTATATACAACATTTTGATTCAGCTTTTCAAAGCTCTTCTTTCTCTATCTACAAGATTGACAGGAACAACAACGATGAAGCGGACCTTTTAGCTAGACAGGCTCTTCTGTACAATTTAGACCACTCTCAGATTCTCCATGTTGAATGTTCTTTCCAGGCTCATGGTGACCAGTGCACTGTTCTTCAGGCACTAAACAATGTTTCTATTCCTTCTTTAAGGATACTCACACCGTCTTGCTGTTAATAAATGCATTCTGTTTCTTGTCAAAAAAAACCATCATGATATATGTATATATACAAGTTAGCAAAAATTATGGAGACTTAGAATGCTCTGGGGCTTGCCTTTCTCAAAGGAACTAGGACGAGGATCTGGGCACTCTTGCAGCTCCTCGGGCTCGGTCACTGCTTCGAACTCCTACGAGTCTTTGACGGTAGATAAGTACTCTTTTTAACTGTCAACATAGCATGAGAAAGGACTAAAATCAAAAAAATCATCTAGCTATAGGGGTTATCACTAACAGAATTTCACAAGTTTTGGTGATTATCTATTTCTACAGGGGGTTATCAGAATAAGAGGGAAAGGAGGTCTACATATCAGATTTACATGGAGAGAAGACCCCGTCGGTAACTCAGGAACAATCTAGAAGACTTAGGAAGCCACGCCCTGCAAGCTGGGGCCCACCTATCATAGGACAGGGGCGGCTGCCCGAAGCTCTGCACCAATCAGGTGCAACCTCGCGGATCCTGCCTCCACCGTCTTTGAGGAGTAATCTTGACCGTAGGGGGCTATAAATACGACCCTAACACCCCCCTCGGAGTCATTATTCTCTGAGGAATTCAGATAGAGAGAATTTAGAGAAGCCTAGAGCCACCATCTCAATTAGATCTCAATAGTTCTATAGCATAGCTGCATAGGAATAGATCTAGAAGGAGTCAAGCCTAGCTTGGAGTCCGGATCTATCTTCGTTCTTGATAAATTCTTATTCTCTTTGTGATATTCATATTAGTTCTTGCTACTATGAATATGGCTTTGATCTATTTGATTATATCAGAATTGACTTTATTTTATTTGCTTATGTTCTCAATTATATTGTTATTAGTCTACATTGATTATATGTTTAGCGTAGATAGATTAAAATTATGTTTATGCATAGGATCATATTGTTACTAGACACTGGTGTGTAACATGCAGAAATACACTAGGTGTAACCGTGTGAGTCAAGATATTTTTTTGCAATGCAGACAAGCAATACACTATTAATCAGGGCACTGTATCATGTAACAACAAACAACAACTGATCAAAAGAAATAAAAAAATATCAAAACTGAGTGACAGTGTTATGTCCTTTGATAATTTTGTTCTAAATTATGTCCAAAGATTAAAATTCTAAAATTAAGGGAAAATATGATATATCGGTCATGTAAACATTAAATATTGGGCGTGACAGTAACTCAAGTAGCACACACTACAATGAACTGCACAAGTAAACCTTGATTATATTCTTGGAAACATATATATGGAGATCTATATTATTATGGATACACTTACTTAATGTGTCAGGGAAACTATACCAATATGGGTTCTGCAAAATTCAAGAAATAGTACCCTGGTGTGGAGAATATCAATGTATGTTATGCAAACTTCATCTCCCTTGCTAATTGGTTTTATGCAACGAACAACAACTCTTGGGCCGTATTTGCACAGTGCTAGAAAGAGTTATGGAGAAAGTTTAGAGTGACGATTTAACAGTTGCATGTGAAAGTAGAATGTAATGAAGTACCATGAGTAGAATGATGTTCTTCATATTGCCAAGCATGCCACTGCAATAAAAACAAACACAATAATACACTTCATGATTTTGTCTCAAGTAAATACTAGATCAGTAAGTATTGTCTAACTAGAATTCGTGTACTGAAACTATTGAAATTTTAAACATGGGTATCTTCGTAAATATTTAGACTCGGCATATGAAAATGGCGTATACTCAAAACATTTTTTCATGTTATTACATTTTTTATTCTACAAATACATTACAATTGATTGTCAGAAACAACTGTTGTTTGATTCAAACTATTTAAATTTTGAACAATTGGTGATCAAAGAAGTGTTTGGGAACCGTATATCTGCACAAGCATTCAAATAACACTTGTCTATGATAATGAAAGTATGTTGAACAGTATTCAAATATTTTATCTTATTTTTTATATGATACAAGCAAAAGCTCAGTAGGTCTTAAACAAAATGGTTGTTGTTTCCTTTACCACATCAGCTGCAACTCCTTTGCTAGCAGGGACTAAACAGGATTTTGATTTCTGTGAAGCATAGTCTTCATTCCTTGGAGCCAGTACAAACCGGTAAGAAGCACTGGGAAAGCAACTATGGTTGAACCATGAGAAACTTGGGCCATACACTGCAACTCCCATAGCTAACCCTTCACTAAGTTGCACCTCAACTGTTAGATGTTTTGGGCCTTGGGCCAAACAATTCCAAATAAATCCCAAAGGTCCACTCATACATGCATGTATATATGGAAAGGTGGGGGACTTTAGTCCCACCTTGCTACTTCAAGTGGAGTGAGGCCAACTTAAAAGGTTGAGCTATCTTCATCTTGTTGAAGCAATTGGGGAGAGAAAAAGGAAGAACCACACGCGCGCGTGCGCTCGCTCACCTCGCCGGGCCGAGCCCGGGCCCGGGCCCGGCGGGGCGGGGCCAATGGGCGCGCATGCACGACATGCGTGTGAATGGTCCGGCGATTTTCCGCTTCAACCCTTGCGGGTGCGCGACTTCCTTTTGCTACTTGGAAGTTTTGCATGCATGGAGAAGATTGCGCTGGCCTATTTGGTAAGCAATTATATTGTATTATGGCAAGTGCGTAAACGGCAGGTAAAGTTTCCATAATACGGTGATTGATTGCTTGCCTATTTGCTGCGTGCGACGCGTGTATAAATATAGGGCGAGACGTCATCCTTTGCACCGAGAGATTCATCTCTTCCTCGCCACACTACTGCGCTGCCGCCGTCTTCCCCATCCCGTCGCCGACGTGCCATCGGTGTCGGGAGAGCAGGCTCCGAAGCCTACGTCTCCTCGCGTCCCTGCATAGGGTAGGGGGCGTATTAGGTTTTTGGGAAGCGCCGTCGCGACTGCTCGCTGGACGTCTTCTTTCCACTACGCCCGGTGTTCGCCGATCTCCATCGTCGTCTTCTTCTTCTTCTTCCTTCGCGCCGACAATCCCACTGTAAGGATGTCTATCCTCTCTCTGTTATTCGGTTTTATATCATTTCTGTTGCTAGCACTAGATCCCGTGAACTTGATTCAAATCATGGTGCTAGTTTCGATTCATATATCTTTGATACATGTTGTTAGCCTTTTTCTTGTTGTCAAAATTTATTTTTGCATCGCTAAATTTCTTTTATTTCCAACAATCCAAAAACCTGATAGGCATTTAGCAATGACTAAGGGATATACTGATGCGATGAAACCGGAGAAGTTCACTGGTGTGAATTTCAAGAGATGGCAGACGAGGGCCTAGTTGTGGCTCACGGCTATGGGCGTGTTTTGGGTCGTGGGTAATCCTCCCGCACTACCTCTCGGATCTGAGAAAGAGGTGCAGGAGTTTACTGCGGCTACGACGATTTTCGTCGGATGCGTTCTTAGTGTTCTCTCTGACCAGCTGTGTGATGTTTACATGAACATCAAAAGTGTTGCTAAACTGTGGGAGGCACTTGAACATAAGTTCGGTGCTGCAGACGCTGGGCATGAGTTGTATGTGATGGAGAAGTACCACGACTTCAAAATGGTTGAAAACCGTTCAGTCGTGGAACAGGCTCATGAGTTCCAACTTATTGTGAGGGAACTTGAACAACTCGGACATGTCTTGCCAGACAAGTTTGTGGCTGGTGGTATAATTGCCAAGTTGCCTCCGTCATGGAGAAACTTTACCACAACTCTGAAACATAAAAGACAGAAGATCTCAGTTGAGGATCTGTTGGCTGGTCTTGAAGTTGAAGAGAAGGCTCGAGCAAAGGATGCTCCACCAAAAGCCCCAGAACAGTCTAGTGCCAATGTGGTGCAGCATGCTATCAAGAACAAGTAGAAGGCTATTCAGACTACTCAATTCAAGAAGAAGAAGATGAACATGGATGAAGTTGTGTGCTTCGTTTGCGGTGAGAATGGACATTTCGCCAAGAAGTGCAAGAACCGCAAAGGCAGGAAGAATCAGTAGGGGCAGAAATCTGCCAACGTGACTATTGGCGATCCTAGCAGATCTGGGTACAGTAATTATTTACCTAGTGCATTTTCTATATTTCAATCTAATGATTGGTGGATTGATACAGGAGCCAATATTTATGTTTGTACTGATATTTCTATGTTTTTATCTTACCAGATCACACGAGGTTCAACCGTCATGATGGGGAACGGCTCGCATGCTTTTGTTCTTGGTGTTGGTTCGGTCGATCTGAAGTTCACTTCGGGAAAGATGGTGTGGCTCAAGAACGTGCAGCATGCGCCCTCAATAAAGAAGAACCTCGTTAGTGGATCCCTCTTATGTCGAGATGGGTTCAAGGTGGTATTTGAGTCAAATAAAGTAGTCGTCTCGAGGTATGGCCAATTCATTGGCAAAGGCTACGAGAGCGGAGGCTTGTTTCGCTTTTCACTCACTGATTTCTGTAATAAAGTTGTGAACCATGTGTGTGATTCAAACAATTCAGTGGCTGATATATGGCATTCACGTTTATGTCACATTAATTTTGGTTGTATGACGTGTTTATCCAGTATGAGTTTAATTCCAAACTTTTCTATTGTCAAAGGCTCTAAATGTCAAGCATGTGTGCAAGCAAAGCAACCTCGTAAGCCTCACAAGGCTGTAGACGAGAGGTGCACGACATTACTAGAGCTCATACATTCTGACATTTGTGAAATGAATGGTGTGTTGACAAAAGGAGGAAAAAGGTATTTCATGACTTTAACATTGATGATGCAACTAAATATTGCTATGTGTTTCTTCTAAAAACTAAAGATGAGGTGTTTGAATGTTTTAAGACTTATAAGGCTGAGGTAGAGAACCAATTAGAAAAGAAAATCAAGTGTGTTAGGTCTGATCGTGGCGGGGAGTATTTTTCCAATGAGTTTGATCTTTTCTGTGCGGAGAATGGAATAATTCATGAACGGACACCACCATATTTGCCCCAATCTAATGGGGTTGCCGAAAGAAAGAACCAGACGTTAATAGACTTGGTGAATGTCATGTTAGGAACATCTGGTATGGCTAAAGCATGGTGGGGGAGGCTGTATTAACAGCATGTCATGTTCTAAATAGAGTTCCAACTAAGAATAGTGAAGTTACTTCGTATGAAGGATGGAAAGGAAGGAAACCATCATCCATTACTTGTGTACGTGGGGCTGTTTGGCCATGGTCAGCGTACCAATTAATAAGAAACGCAAGCTTGGACCAAAGACCGTTGATCGTATCTTTTTGGGTTATGCACACCATAGCACGGCTTATAAGTTCTTAGTGATAAAATCTGAAGCGCTTGATGTTTTAGTTGTTACACTGTTGGAGTCACGGGATGTTACTTTCTTTGAGAATATTTTCCCGATGAATGTTGCTTATTCTTTACCGAGTTCGTCTAATGAATTTATTCCTGAGCCCACACTTGCGATAGAGCCATTTATAGACCCACTTGGTATTGAAGAGGATAGCAATGTTGTAGCTCCTAGAAGGAGTAAGAGACAAAGGGTTGAAAAATCCTTTGGTGATGACTTCATTGTCTATCTCATAGATGATACTCCCACGACCATTGCAGAGGCATATGCATCACCAGATGCAGATCATTGGAAGGATGCAGTCCGTAGTGAGATGGACTCCATCACTACAAATGGAACATGGGAAGTAGTAGATAAACCCGTGGGTTGCAGACCAATTGGCTGTAAATGGGTATTTAAGAAGAAACTCAGGCCTGATGGTACTATTGAAAAGTACAAGGCAAGGCTCGTTGCTAAAGGTTTTACAGAGAAAGAAGATGAGGATTTCTTTGATACCTACTCACCTGTTACCAGATTAACTACAATCCGAATGCTATTATCCTTGGCTGCTTCCCATAAGCTTCTTGTCCATCAGATGGACGTGAAGACGCCTTTTCTTAATGGAGAGTTAGAGGAAGAAATTTATATGAATCAGCCTGATGGATTTATAGCACAAGGACAAGAGGGCAAGGTGTGCAGGTTACTTAAATCCTTGTACGGCTTAAAGCAAGCAAGAAAGCAGTGGCATGAGAAGTTTGAAAAGACGTTGACCTCTGTTGGGTTTGCAATAAATGAAGCCGACACTTGTGTGTATTACCGTTATGGTGGGGGCAAAGGAGTAATCTTGTGTTTGTATGTTGACAACATACTAATTTTTGGGACGAGCATCGATGAGATCAATGATGTTAAATCATTCTTATCCCAAAATTTTGACATGAAAGATTTGGGAGAAGCTGATGTGATCCTTAATATTAAACTTAATAAGGGTGAGAATGGGATTACTCTTTTGCAGTCTCATTATGTGGAAAAGGTTTTGAACCGTTTCGGTTATATGGATTGCAAACCTTCTCCAACACCCTATGATCCTAGTCTAATACTTCAAAAGAATAAAAGGCTAGGAAAGGATCATCTAAGATCCTCTCAAATTATTGGCTCATTGATGTATCTAGCTAGCGCAACCCGCCCTGATATCTCATTTGTTGTAAGCAAGTTGAGTAGATTTTCCTCTAATCCAGGAAGTGATCATTGGCGTGGTATTGATTGGGTAATGCGTTACCTAAAAGGTACAATGAGTTATGCAATTCACTATTCAGGGTACCTAGGGGTACTTGAAGGATATAGTGATTCAAACTGGATTTTAGAAGCTGATGAGCTTAAGGCCACTAGTGGATACATATTCACTCTGGGTGGTGGTGCTGTCTCTTGGAGGTCTTGTAAGCAGACAATACTTACAAAGTCCACAATGGAGGCAGAGCTTACAGCTCTAGATACAGCTTCTACTGTGGCTGAGTGGCTAAGAGATATGTTGATGGACTTGCCGTTGGTTGACAAACCAATTCCTGCTATTCTCATAAACTGTGATAATCAAACAATGATCACAAAGGTGAAGAATAGTCAGGATAATGGGAAAAAGTCCAGCAAACTTATAAAGCGTAGACTGAAGTCAGTCAGGAAATTAAGGAGCTCCGGAGTAATAGCTGTGGACTACATCCAGACAGCTAAAAACCTGGCAGATCCCTTTACAAAGGGACTATCACGCACCGTGATTGATAATGCATCGAAGAAGATGGGATTGAGACCCATGTGAGTTAACCTCAGCAGTAACCCAAACTATGTGATCGGAGATCCCATGAATTAGGACCTGGGAAGAACAAGTTGTTGGTTAATGGGAGAGTACAACTGTTTCATTTGACCCACTCCGTTGGAGATGCAGTACTCTCATTTCTATAAGGCAGGTTGACTTTGTCTTAATGTGTTCTGAGGCTTTATAGCAAGATACTGTCCTACAGAGTATTCTTGTAAGAACACACCTATGTGAGCCCAACTGTTAATAGCAGTTTATAAGAATTGTGTATTCTTTAATAGGCTCATGAAGTGAGTTAGAAGTATGACTTATACGCTCCACTCGCGGGGTTGACTATGGCAGCCTAGTACCAATCAAGACTTCGAGTGAAGCCTATTCGCACCAAACTGCCAATTCAAAGCCTAGTCCATTGTGCAGTTGCGGATGGGTCTATCTTGTTGTTCTAGGTGGATGTTCAACCTTAATAAGTCTCCACTGAATAGCTGGTATATTAATAGTACTGTGGTACAGAGAGTATGACTCGCGTGCCCTTGGGATGTGGTGGGGGATTGTTAGATGTTTTGGGCCTTGGGCCAAACAATTCCAAATAAATCCCAAAGGCCCACTCATACATGCATGTATATATGGAAAGGTGGGGGACTTTAGTCTCACCTTGCTACTTCAAGTGGAGTGAGGCCAACTTAAAAGGTTGAGCTATCTTCATCTTGTTGAAGCAATTGGGGAGAGGAAAAGGAAGAACCACACGCGCGCGCGCTCGCCTCGTCGGGCCGGGGCGGGGCCAATGGGCGCGCATGCACGACATGCACGTGAATGGTCCGGCGATTTCCCGCTTCAACCCTTGCGGGTGCGCGGCTTCCTTTTGCTACTTGGAAGTTTTGCATGCATGGAGGAGATTGCGCTGGCCTATTTGGTAAGCAATTATTCTTGTATTATGGTAAGTGCGTAAACGGCAGGTAAAGTTTCCATAATACGGTGATTGATTGCTTGCCTATTTGCTGCGTGCGACGCGTGTATAAATATAGGGCGAGACGTCATCCTTTGCACCGAGAGATTCATCTCTTCCTCGCCACACTACTGCGCTGCCGCCGTCTTCCCCATCCCGTCGCCGACGTGCCATCGGTGTCGGGAGAGCAGGCTCCGAAGCCTACGTCTCCTCGCGTCCCTGCACGGGGTAGGGGGTGTATTAGGTTTTTGGGAAGCGGCGTCGCGACTACTCGCTGGACGTCTTCTTTCCACTACGCCCGGTGTTCGCCGATCTCCATCGACGTCTTCTTCTTCTTCTTCCTTTGCGCTGACAATCCTACTGTAAGGTTGTCTATCCTCTCTCTGTTATTCGGTTTCATATCATTTCTGTTGCAGCACTAGATCCCGTGAACTTGATTCAAATCGTAGTGCTAGTTTCGATTCATATATCTGTGATACATGTTGTTAGCCTTTTTCTTGTTGTCGGAATTAATTTTTGCATCGCTAAATTGCTTTTATTTCCAACATCAACACTATTGATAATCACTGCCCATAAAGCCATCTTCTCAACTTTAAGCCTATCGGGAAAAATAAAAGAAGTCTGTGCCCTTGATTTTATGGCAGATGACATCAATAAGCTTCCCTCCAGTATCCTCTCAGCAATAACCTCACCTTCCTCCAAAACTTCCTCAATACCACTTGCTGAAAGTCCACCAATTCTCCTGTAGTTATCAATTGAATCAGACGAAACAAGACCATGCATCTCAAGCACATAAAGAAGCCGGAGGGCAGCACGCAAATCACTGTTCCTTCAGTAACAAAAGGAAGGGGAGGCTCCCTTGAGGTGGTCCACGAAGAAGCAACATTCACCAGAAGAAAAATGCACTGCTGAATCTGCACCAAAGCACCCTGAGCAGCAGTACCGAAGAGAACAGCAAATCGTGCAAGAAACTACACAAGGGGCTTGTGGCAGTAACTTGGTGTATCTTGAAAATTATTAAACAATTTTCAATTTTATGGACTTTTTTGTGATGTTTATTTGCTAGTAGATACTTGTGTTATCTATTATACTCTCTCTAATTATAAGGTGTTCCAGAAATCTTAGAGAGTCAAAGCATCTAAAGTTTGACCAAGATATAGAAAAAATTATAAAGATTTACGAGATCAAGTAGATATACCATGGAATATAATTGATGAAGAACTTAATGGTACTTAGTTAGTATCATAATTGTTATAATTTTATCATATAAATTTGGTCAAACTTGAGATGCTTTGACTCTCCAAGATTCTTAGAATGACTTATAATTTGGGATGATGGGAGTAATTAAGTTGATGTTGACCAACAAAACCATGATAGAGGGTTCCATCACAAAATGTATTATGACTAAACTGTGCGTATTGTTGTAAAACTTAGGTATGTTGGCTAGTATAGGGTGGGTTTTTTATACTCCTAGGAGTAGTTACTCCCACCAAGAGTAACTACTAGGAGAAGCTTAACGGGCTCAGAAACCTAACCCGTTAGGCTGTTGCGGCGGCTGCTAGTATATAGGAACAGATCTAAATAGTAGTTGAAGTATTTAAAATAAAAAATATTAATATTTTAATCAATGTCTGGCCTTGATTCAATTGTGGTGTAGTTGATATATGCATCGGAATGAAACGAACTATAGAGTATAGATGCATACTCAAATACGGACCTAGCTAGGTACAGTATATGCGCATACATAAGGCATTGTTTAGTTTCAAAAAATTTTGCAAAATAGGAATAGTAGCACTTTCGTTTGTATTTGACAAATATTGTCCAATCATGAATTAACTAGGCTCAAAAGATTTGTCTCGTCAATTCCGATCAAACTGTGTAATTAGTTTTTATTTTCGTCTATATTTAATACTCTATGCATGCGTCTAAAGATTTGATGTGACGAAAAATCTGAAAAATTTTGCAAAATTTTTTGGGAACTAAACAAGGCCAGATAGTATGTGTGCATACATTGGAGTACGTGTGCATAGATTCATGTATGGAGATATACAAAATAATGAGAGTAAGTATTCATACTATTTTTTAGAATAAAATATACATGCATACTTCTATGAGAATGGAGTATGCGCATATACTTGTCTTGACAAAATAGTATATATATATTATATACCTAATTTTTGGAAGTATGCGTGCATACTTGTATAACATACAGTAGTATATGCATACATACTGTATTTGTCATCAGGAAGTATGTCCTTATACCTAAATGTAGTAGAGTATGCGTGTATAACAAAATCTGAATAAAATATTGATGGAAAAAAAATATCTTGAGTAGTCTTTGACACAAACATTTATTCAATATGATTACATAGATCCTCAATTTTTAATAACCATAAAATAGTGATCCATACAAGCAAACTAAATTAGCACAACAAGCTAGCTAATAGTATATACTGAGTATTCAAATTAAATTAAATTAGCCTATCCTGCTTCCTAGTCCTAGCGACCGAGACGGTCACCAGAAATCATATGACACCGGTGTTTTGCTTTTGCACCAACACCTGGAAAGGTTGCATATGTGTTAGGAACGAATAAGCATCACATCATATATTAATTAATTCATACTTGTCTTCACACATATGCAAAAAAACAATGCAGTGCCAGGATGAGGGATGAGATGCAACACGTTTATATATAGATGAATTATGAAAGGATAGTGTGCTGAATAATACGAACGCACTCATGCATCCCCATACTATCTCCACATGTGTAACCTTGTTGATCTGGATGGAATGAGAGGAAGGAGATTGGATCTAGCACCTGTTCGCCAGATCAGCACCAAGATGAGAGCAGATATATGCCTCAAAAATCAGAGGATTTGGTGGTAGCGCAGTAGTGACATATATGCCAATTTATTAGATCCATAATATTCATGGGGATCGGATCAACGCATGGATCAACCTTCTCCCGATTTGCATGCAGCAACTAGCAAGGAGACGGGATAAACAAATCTAGCACACAGAAAGATTAATTAGGCAGATTACTATACCTAAATTCCAGTCGAGGATGCTCCTAGACGCCACATGAAATCTCGGTAGAAGACGCCAAACAGCCAGTTCTGAGGCCCATCCAATCAGCAGCAGTGCGTGAATGATTGTCGACCAGATCAGAGAAGCTAGGGCTCCACGTGCAATTAGATTGGAATAAACATATCAATCACAACAGGAAGGATTCGGACTGCCTAAACACACCTTGGATCAAAACATCACAGACCGCAAGTGAGTTTAGAAGCCGCCGCCGTCGAATGCTGGCGGACGCAGGCAGTCAAGTTTTCTAATATATAGAATGAATTAGCAGGTCAAGTTCTTTAAACCCAGCCCCGCTAAGCATCCTGCCGCTAGGAGGGAGTAGCACAAGTACGTGGTTTTAGATGTGGGAGTAACTACTCCTAGGGAGTAGGAAAAATTTACCGTGTATATATATATATATATATATATATATATATATATATATATATATATATATATATATATATATATATATAAAAGAATGGAAGAAATCTTTTATGTTTCTTGTCTTGTACGTGGCTGAAACTCAGGATTCATGATCATACGAGTTAAAACAGATTATGTCTAGCGATAATACTTCCAATTTGAAGACATATTTGTTTCCTGGGTGCTTTTATACTAATCTATATCTTTACCTATTATTAAAGAGGCAAAACTTCAGTCTAAGTTTTCATCTACTATTTTTTTTGGCTGTTCTCTCTCTCATATATATGGTGGAGACCTGAATATGTACAAGACAAGATAATAATAGTCTCTCATCAAAAGAAGTCGGGCCGTTTAGCCGTTCGGTTCCGGCCATGGGCCGCTCTGTCGGGTCAATTCACCGGCGATCAGGCGGAGCAATGCGAGAATCTTGCTTGGTAAAAGGAGCCACCTTTTTCTGTTGCCGCGGATTGTAGTTTGGGACAGAGTCTGGATGGATGCGGACAGCAAGACGACAGATGACAGAACGAGTTGAGCAGAGTTTTTCAGGAACTAATCTTTCTTTAATATATAATTATGAAAAATTTCAATCTACCATATCTTTATATATTCATCGGTCTAAAGATTAATTAAAGAGCAAAGTGCACACCCGGTCCTTATACTTGTTGTGGTTTGTCACCCCGGTCCATAAACTCTCAAAACGACTAATTAGGTCCGTAATCTCAGTTTTTGTGTCGTTTAAATCCATAAGCAAGGATGGTGTGGTGTGTTATTGCAATTAGGTCTCTTAGGTCTGTAATTCCACCCGCATCCGTTCGTGACCCTTCGCGTTCATCGTTACGGCTTGCGGCGAGGGCGGCGAGGGCTACAAGGCGGGTGACTGAAGGGACGACATCAAGGGCGCTAGGAGCAGCGAGAGTCTCTGCCCTACCGGAGCAGGAGAGGCGGGCGACTGAGCACTGGAGCGGTGACACTGCGGCTATAAGGATGGTTGTGTCGCTGCGGCCAAAAGGGGCACCTCCCCCTGTGTACGGTGAGTTTGATCGGTGCTTTCTCTTCTTGATTCATCTGATTTGGTATGCTCAGAGGATGCACATGAGGTAGAAACGCAAGATTTTGACATGTCCAGACGTCGAATTGGAGCAAATTTTTTGTCTTCACTGCAATGTACTTTATTTTGTTGATTTTTTGTCTATTCTGTAGGTGATCGTAGAGATGTATTCACAGTAGAGATTCACCATGGTGGTTTTTTTTGTTGGTTCTGGAAATGGAAATCTCAGATCATATGTGGATGAAAGGGTGTCTTGGTTTGATAATATAGAGGCAGATACATGGTCTCCTTTGAGGTTTTCAGACTTTGCAGAGCAGTTAGGCCACCAGAACAATCGAAACTTGAAGGTACATTGGCTGCTACCAGGAAAGACAATACAAGATGGTCTCTGTCTCATACTTTCAGATGCTGACACCAACGTAATGGCAAGATGGGCAGAGGATGTGAAAAATCTAGTAGTATATTTTGATCATCAGGACTTGTATGATGAAGTTAATTGGGATGATTTTGTTGCAAATCCAGTGCCTGAATTGCCCAAAGTCATTAGCCCATGCAAATCACACTATGTAGAGAAGAATCCTACACAAAAGATGTCTGTTTTCTACACAAATTTGGAGAACATTAGAGTGGATCAAACTGTTGACAATGAGGCAGAGAGTGGGAGTGAAGGTGATGTTTTATGGGACAGTGATAATGAGATAGAAGAGGGAGATGCAATTTGAGGACCTTGTTTCTTCTCATGTGAATGTGGTTAAAGACAGGGAAGTGATGAAGAGGACACTGATGATGAAGGTTTGGACCTTCCATAATCAGATGGGGAAGGTGAAGTGAGACTAAGGTTTACATCTTTTAGCGAGGAAGATATGCAAAACCCAACCTTTCATGTTGGCTTAGTGTTCCCAACTGTCCAGAAGGTAAGAGAAGCTATCACTGAGTATAGTGTCTGGAATAGGGTTGAAATTAAGATGCCAAGGAATCACAAGACAAGGGTAAAGGCTCATTGTGCTGATGGTTGCCCATGGAACCTATATGCTTCTTTGGACACTAGGACCAATTCCTTTGTGGTTAAGACTTATTATGGGGTACACAATTGCCAAAAAGAGTGGGTTCTGAAGAGATGTACTGCAAATTGGTTGGCTGCAAAGTATATGGATTCCTTTAGAGCAAATGACAAGATGAGCATTACTGGTTTTGGAAGGACAGTGCAAAAGGACTGGAACCTTACACCATCAAGAGCAAACTTGCTAGAGCGAGAAGACTGATCATGAAGGCTATTCATGGGGATGAGGTACTGCAATTTAATTTCTTGTGGGATTATGGAAATGAATTGAGGAGGAGTAACCCTGGAAGCTCTTTCTACCTTAACCTTGAGGGCAATCTATTTATTAGTAGTTGCTATATGTCACTAGATGCTTGCAAGAGGGGGTTTCTTGCTGGCTGTAGGCCCTTAATTTGCCTTGATGGATGTCATATTAAAACCAAGTTTGGAGGTCAGCTACTTGCAGCAGTTGGTATGGACCCTAATGACTGCATTTACCCTATTGCTTTTGCTGTTGTTGAGGTAGAGTCATTTGTTACATGCACTACCGGATTTCCTGAGTTTGCCGTAGGCCCCAGGCCTATGGCAAACCCCCTGTAGCCTACGGCAAACCTTTTGCCGTAGGTTGCACACGGCAAAGTGCCTACGGCAAACTATTTCACGACAATCACAGTTTGACCTACGGCGTTTAGCAAAACACACGGTGAAGCTTTGCCGTAGGTCGAAATGGGGCGCACGGAAAAAAAAAGTAGCAAACGGAGCGGCGGTTTTGGCTTTGCCGTAGGTTGCACACGGCAAAGCTTTGCCGTAGGCCTCTCCTAGCATACGGCAAAGAAGCATGGCAAAAAATCTGATTTGTATTTATTTTTTAAAATTTTTTTGCCGTAGGCTGTGCATGTAGCCTACGGCAAAGCAGTGTTGTTTGCCGTAGGGCTTGGCTTGACCTACGGCGAATAGGTCCCCTTTGCCGTAGGCCTTGGCATGGCCTACGGCAAACCCCCAGAACAAGCCAATTTTTTTGGTTTTCAGAACTGTTTCTCATGTACCATAATAGCACAATATATCACATATCACAATTTATATCACATATCAGAACAGGCCAATATATCACAATATTCCATAATATACCACAATAGCACAATTTGTCGCATACACAACCATAAGTTCATCACCAAGTCCAACGAAACAACAAGTTCGACACATATGTCATACATAACATACACGACCATAAGTTCATCACACGTCCGATAAAACAACACAAAGTCCATGAACAAAGTAGAAGACCATCACGACAATTGACATGAGGGTTCACCAACCGTCACATAAACCGGGTCAAGGTGCTTGCGGAGACCTGTGGGCGCTCGATGTACCCACTTGAGGACTTTGCTGATCCGGCGCGTGAATAGAACCCGCGGACGGAGGCTGCACAAAGGATGAGACAAACATTTCGTAAGTGAAAATTTTGGCAGCACCTCCCCTGCATAGGGAGGTTTCAAAACCTGCAAAAAAACATCGGCATGGAGGCCGGCATCCACAGCATCGGCACGAAGGCCGACAACAAATCATCGGCACGAAGGCCGGCATCCACAGCGGCTCGATGGCCGTAAACCACAATTGCAAAGCTAGATGTTGCATATATGATGTTTGTGTCGCTAAGCAATGGTTGAAGCTAGAGGTTGCAAAGCAATAAACATGGCAAGTGAAGTGAAAACTCACAGGAGTTGGAGCTGGTGCAGGTGGAGGGGGTGGAACGTAGAAGGTTGGTGGCGGAGGTCGACCCATCTCAGTCCCAAGACTTTGCACATAGAGTGCTATCTCCCTGTAGTGCGCCTCTATCTCAGCGATCTTGTCATCCCTTTGCGAAATCTGGGTCTAAAGGATTGAACACTTGTGTTACAATGGAAAGCTATGTTATGATTAAACGATAGAGCGAGACAGAGACAGTGAGTACCTGCAAGTTTTGGATGACAGACTCCTCTGCAGTTGGCCTCGGACGTACCACTACGCTTTGTCCCTGCCTCCTGGCCCGTGCTCTGATCTGGTTGAGAGTAGGAGTAGTGCCGGAGTCGATCATGCTATTAGCCATACAATACCGCCCATGCTGCTTGCCTCCTCCCGCCTGCATGACTGCTTCTCCACTTATGTCCTCGGTGTAGGGATCGAAGCCTGGCCCATGGATCCTCTGTGACGTCTCGACGTACGAGGTGATCCGACTGTGGACGCTAGAGTTGCTGTACGACTCGGGCGGGTCATTAGGGTTCCACTCGACGCTGGATGTCGCCTTCCCTTTCTTCGACAGAGCATACGTCTTCAGCTGGCTCATAGTCTGATCAAGGGTGTGCTGCCGCCTACACAAAAACAAGATGATTAGAGGGTACGCATATAAGACCGTTAGAATGAATCATTGAATCCTCATACATACATATCTAGCTCCGTACTCCTCCAGGGTCAGGTTCCCTTGGTGGTGTGCTGGCCCGGGCATCCTCAATCGTCGCTCGCGAGCCCCCTTGTGCAATTCCACCCAACCCTCGGTGCTCCACTTGTCCACCATCATTTCCCAGCAAAGGCCTTTGTTTTGCACACAATACAGTGGCACCTACACGTCATTAGAAACATGACACTTAAGAAGAACAAATTAACGGTACTTAAACTCGAAGTAAAACCATGTTACGGTTTAAGACTTACCATCATGTATTGTTCCTTAGTCAGTCTATTTTTGGTTTTTCTTGCCCCGGCTTTGACCACCTTCACGTGCTCGCACTGGGCATTGTAATCTATGACCGCTTGGAGGCGCGCATGGTGGTGCATGTCATGCACCAGCTTGACGGCCTTAGTCGCATTGAATTGATTTGCCATTTGCACATATTAGGGTTCAATCCTAAAGAAATCCTGCATGTACGACGTAGACAATGATTATATATACAAGGACCAAACAATGTGCAGTATACTAGTGAGCAATGAGGATGTCTTACCCACATCTCGTTGAGGACCCTAACCGCCTTGTTGTTGAAGACCCTGCCAAGCACGTCTGGTTGATCCGGCGCAACTGCGTAGTGCCCCCACGTCCATGCCGGCTCCGGCAAGGACTCCGGCGTCACTATGCCAGGAAAGTGGTGCTTCAATAAGAGTCCAAGGATGCAACTAGGTTTCTGGTTGTGTGCTGCTCCTCTCTCTAAAACCTCATAGGACCTGCACAAGTGGTTAACACAAGTCATTAGTTCATATTGTGTATTTGAACATAGAAAATGTCAAAGTAGAGATTGTGAACATACGAAGTCCCCACAGGCCGAATCAAGGGGCGTCGGTGCATCATTATCGGCCACTTGGGAAGTTGCGAGGGACTTCGCTGCCAGATTGTAGCCTCCTCCTGCTCCCCCTGCGCCTCCTCCTCCTGTGCCTCCTCCTCCTCCTCCTGTGCCTCCTCCTGCTCCCCCTGCGCCTCCTCCTACTCCCCCTGCACCTCCTCGGGCCGAGGCAACTGCATCCCAAGACTAGCGAGAGTCCTAGTCCTCTTGGTCCCACCGGTTCCTGTCCGCCTCGTCTGGCTCCCCGACCCCTCAGTCTCGTCCTCAGCTTGCGGCCTCGTTCGCCTGTAGAGCGACCTCACGTTCCTCGAGCCGCCCACCATCTTTGTTTAATGACCTGCATGTAATTAGAGTAAGTCAATAACCGCAAATAAACATAATAGTATTACATGTACTAGAAATATTCACAATTGGTGCATAGTAACATAGTATTACATGTATTAGAAATATTCACAATAAGTGCATAGTAACATAGTATTACATGTATTAGAAATATTCATCTTCATCGACAATAGGTGCATCATCCATCTCATCATCAGTGTCTAAGCGTAACTCCTCAATTAACTCCAAAGGACCATCGTCGTCGACATTGTCAGTCTCCAAGCCCAACTCCTGAAGTAATTCTAAGTCCCTAGCATCTTGAACCTCAACGTCGTCGTCCTCTTCAACATCAATAACCAAAGGACCATCGATGTCTTCAGTTAAGTCTATCACAAAAGTCCCTTCTAGACCCTCCTCTTGATAGAAATCCCCTTCATATGTGTTCGGGTCTAGCTTGTAATCTTCATTGTTTGGTACCGGTACTCCACCGCGTGGCGATACCTTGTGCACAACATACCAACCCTTAAGACGTGCATCGGTTTTGCACGGGTATGGCATATAATAAACTTGTGTGGCCTGTGGAACCACAACGTAGACATCATCTCCTGGTAAGACAGAATCCTATCGAATTTCGACTAGCCCAAGGTTAGGGGTCCGTCTCGTCATTTCAGGGGCAAACCAATGACATTTGAATATGACACATTTAAGATCTTTGCCACCATGAAACGTGAGTTCGAATATGTCTTCAATTCTTCCATAATAGTCCAACCCATTTTGGCCGGGCGTGAAAACCCCCGTATTGGTGCTTTTCCGGTTTGGCCGCCTTTGCTCGTGTCTTGTTGTGTGAAAGCGATATCCATTCACGTCATAACCAGCATATGACATGACTCTATGGGCACAACCATGGGCAACCTGTCTTAACTCGGCTCATAGACGCATCGGTTTGGCTCTGCAAGGTCAAGAAGGATGGTACGTTACATTACCCGCTCGTAACATGAAAAACCAATGAGATACTAAGAATACGAGGGAACGTACCTTTTGTTGGCACCAAGAAATGAAATCAGGCCTGCCATTTCCGGCACCTTGTTTAAGAAGTGCATCAAATTCTTCTGGGTTTGGTTCCCTTGATCGACGCCAGAATTCATTTTGGAATTGCCTGCATCGTAGGGAAACAAAGGGGTTGGAGGCAGAAGAGTGATAGTGCATGTACGACACCGATGAGAAACAAAGTGGTGTAGAACTTACTGCATGTACGGCCCCACCTCATCAAGATTGGTCAGCACATATAGCATTATAGTGTGCCACTCTTGATTTGTCAGCTGCTTGGGGGTTCCTTCACTTGCACTTCCTAGTTGGCCTCGGAAAAGGCTAAGGGTGGATTCATTTTCGCTGGCATTGTAACGAGGAAGTGGATTATGAACGCTAGGAAGGTTCTCACTATAATATGATGTTGTGAAGTTTGACGCCTCCTCAGTGATGTATGCCTCCGACATGGAAGCCTCAATCTTTGCTTTATTCCTGCATTTTCTCCGAAGGAACTTGAAGCATCTCTCGATCGGATAGCACCAACGGCCATGCACGGGGCCCCCCATCCTTGCCTCATATGGTAGATGCATAATCAAATGCTGCATCGGAACGAAGAAGCCAGGTGGAAAGATCTTCTCCAACTTACAGATCACACAGGTGCCGCCGCTTCCAAGGCTAGCAACACGGACCGAGATACCTCCTTAGCACAGAGCTGGCGGAAGAAGTAGCTCAACTCTGCCAGCACTTTCCATATGTGCTCAGGGACATAGCCTCGAACCATCACTGGAAGAAGTCGCTCAATCCATACGTGGTAGTCATGACTCTTCATCCCTAAGACTCGCAGAGTATTTAAGTTCACTCCCCTCCTCAGATTCGCTGCATACCCATCGGGGAACATTAACGTCTGTATCCATTCAAGCACTTCCCTCCTATTTTTCCTGGCCAAGACGAAATCGGCCTTAGGCCTTGTCCAATTCTTGCGGCCAGCTGGAGGCCACATCTCCTGACTTGGTCTATCACACAACGTTGCCAGATCCACTCTAGCCTTAACATTGTCCTTTGACTTTGAGCCTATGTCCATCATGGTTGCGAAAAGTGCCTCGGCGATATTCTTTTCAGTGTGCATTACATCAATGTGATGTGGCACAAGAAGGTCATCATAATACGGGAGCCTCGTCAAACCCGACCTGTGACTCCACATATGCTGCTCACCATATCCCTCAAATTTGCCTTCCTTTTTACTGAAAACAAGAGCATCTATCTGAGCATGAACCTCGGCTCGTGTCAACATGCGCGGTGGAGGGTCCGTGACTTCGACACCTTTTGTAAAGTGTTGGGTGTCTTTCCTGAACTCATGCTCAAGAGGGAGGAATTGACGATGTTTGTCGAACGCCGAATACTTGCCACCATTCTTCAACCAGAAGAACCTCACACGATCCTTGCATACCGGACATCCAACTTCCCATGAACACACCAACCGCAGAATATACCATACGCTAGGAAGTCATGCATGGAGTACTGGTACCAAACATGCATTATGAAGTTTGTCTTCGTAGCTCGGTCGTACGTCAGTACCCCTTCGTCCCAAGCTTTGATCAAATCATCAATCAACGGCTCCATCCACACACCCATATGTTTCCCCGGGTGCTCAGGGATGACCAAGGACAAGAAGATCATGCGTCGTTGCAACAAGACGCCGGGGGGGAGATTGAGTGGGACAACAAACACGGGCCAACAAGTGTACGGGGCAGCCAAATTTCCATATGGATTGAAGCCATCTGTTGCGAGCGCAACACGTACATTACGAGCATCTGCAGCTTTCTCCCGATGAATACCATCAAAATGGGTCCATGCTTCACCATCGGATGGATGCACCATCTTGTCAGGATTGTATCGACGTCCATTTTTGTGCCACGTCATCTGCTTTGTGGTCTCCTCGGTCATGTATAGCCATTGAAGCCTCGGTAAGAACGGAAGGTACCATAGGATTTTTGCGGGGATGTCTAGCTGCCGAGTGGTACCATCACCGGAATCTACCTCCAGGAACCTAGAGGAGCCACACTCTGGACAGTATTTTGCATGCTCATATTGTTTCCTGAATAGGACGCAAGCATTCGGACAAGCATCTATCTTCTCATACGGCATCTTAAGTGCACGAAAAAGTTTCTGTGACTCGTACAAGCTTGGTGGCAGAACGTGACTCGCCAGAAGCAGCGTGCCAATAATTGTTAGCATGTCGTCGAAGTGTTGTCGACTCATGCTACACCTAGACTTGAAGTCCATCAGACGACCAATGCCATCGAGCTGTGAGACTGTTGTATGTCCGTGGAGGGGTTTCCTCGCCGAGGCCAGCATGTCGTAATACGCCTTGGCCGTAGGCTCAGGATCCTCCTCCATACCTCCTTCAAGAAAGTTTCCGTGACCAAAGTCATCTAACATGTCTGCTACCCCACCATCATCATCAAAACTGTCGACACGTGGTCTCACAACCTCCTCCCTCGTGCGATCAGCTTCACCGTGGTAGGTCCATCGGGTATAGTCCTCCATAAACCCAAACTTGCAAAGATGCTGCCCCATGACCTCCTTCGTACGCTTTCGCGTGTTTGCACACTTCACGCATGGGCACCAGGTCATACGGGCGCCTCTAGCCTCGGCAAATGCTTGCTCTAAGAAGGCCTCGGTCTTCTCAATCCATTTCGAGGAGATCTCTCTCTCACTTGGGCGGCCGGTGTACATCCACTCACGGTCATCCATCCTCTAACAATATCATGCAGTAATGTAAGAACTAAATGCATCTACACGATAGCCCTACTAACTAATAGGTGAGGATAGGTCCTAATCCCACCCAAGGATGCGTAGATGGGGTTAGTTTCCAGGTCCACTCCGATCTGAGACGGAATTTCGGCAACAGCTCCCCGCTGTTCTCCAAATACACGTCCCGGCGGGGAGGTTGTGTATCCAGAGAACAACAGGGAGGTGATGCCAAAACTCTGTCTCGGATCAGATTGGACCTGGAAACTAAGCCCATCTACGCATCCTCGGGTTGTCCAAATAACGTGGACAATTCGAAACAGATACGGTCATTGCCAACCATATCTATTTTGAACGGGAGACGCCTAACTCGGTTACGTCAACAACGACACAAATGGAATGCGCGATGGAGTGGGGCTACCGGTTATACCTTGGGTGGCGGTGGAGTCAGGCTAGCGGTGCAGGCAGACCCACGGCTCCGAGGAACGCCTCTGCTCCCACGACCTCACGTTCTCCTGCAAAAATAATAGTGTCAAATGAATATTTCGGCAGCATCTCCCCTACACGAGGAGGTTTCCTAAACCTGCAACAAAACAGCGGCACGATGGCCGGCTAACACAACGGCACGATGGTCGGCTAACACAACGACACGATGGCCGGTAACCATAGCGGCACGAGGGCCGGCGAACACAACGGCACGATGGCCGGCAATCGATACAACTACTACCTTGTGTGTGACGAAGGGCGGTGGTGCTCACAATGTTGGGGCGACAATCGTCGGCGCGTCGTAGGACGGACGCGACAAGCGGTGACCCCTTTCTCCTCCCTTTCTCCTCCTTCCCTCTCCTCCTTCTCTTTCTTTCCTCCTCCCCTTTCTCTCCCTTCCCTCTTCTCTTCTCCCCTACTCTTCTTCTCCCTCTCCCTTTCCTCCTCTTCTTCTCTCTCCCTCTCCCCTCCTCTCCCTTCTGCTTGCCACGGCGCAGGGGGCAGGGGCGCCGGGCGGCACGGCTTTCGGTGCTGGGGCAGGGGGCCGGGGCACGAGGCCAGGGGGAGGGGGCAGGGGGCCGGCGCAGTACACCGGCGGGGCACAGGCGGGGCACCGGCGGGTCGAGGCCACGGGGGGAGGGGCCGCCCGCGACCGCCGGCGGCGGATCGGGGGGCGAGGAGGAGCCGCCCGCGGGGGCCGGCTAGCGGATCGGGGGGGGCGACGGGAGGGCAGTGAGAGGAGCCCGGGCGTGGGGCGGGGAGGAGGGAGGGAAGGAGGATGGGGCGGGCGCGGCAGCACGGGCGGGCGGCGCGGCAGCACGGCAGCACGGGCGGCGGCGCAGGGGAGTGGACAGAGAGGGAGGGTGCGGGCGTGCGGGAGTGGACAGAGTGGGAGGGGGCGCGATGGGGATAAGGTCGACCTTTTTGCCGTGGGCCGGCCGGGGGCACACGACAAACATGTGCCTTTGTCGTGTGTCTCCTTCAGGCCTACGGCAAAGCATGGTGCACATGTTATTTCATGTGCACCCTTAGATTTCCTGGCTCTAAAATTAAACAAACTTACATAATTTTTATGAAACTTTTTATCAAATTCAATCAATAATACATATACAATGTTTAGAGACATAATACAACATTATTTCATGTGTTTATTTCTTTAATTTGAATTATCTCGTTTAAAATCATTAAATGCTGAAAATAATTAAAAAATAGCAAACGACTCCGAAAAATTCTCAAATTTGGACACAACACCATCTATGTGGTGTAGTGCCTATAGAAAAAGTTTTGAATTCAAACTCAACTATAAAAATCGAATCTACTCCAACTCATGCTGCTTCACTCACAACTCTTTGAAACTTCTCCAGAGATTGTCCGGAATGTACACATCATATGTGACAACTAGTTCGAAATCTTCTGAAACTTTTTCTATGGCCTCCATGTATGATAACATAACTTATGTATAAGTTTCAGAATTTACGGAATAAAATAACATTTATTAGAATTTCCGAATATTACCGACGCACGTTCGTCGTCGTGTCTCCTAACCACGTCGTTCGAAAATCCTTTCCGTTTCGAATGTGTGTTCTCAGACAAGGTTGGGTAACATGAATATCATTTTTCCCATAGTTTTTTCAAACCATTTCACTAACTTGTAGTTCATATTTGACCGAATTCAAAAAATGAAAATAAATGATGGTAATTACAAAAATATAGCAAACATTTTCAAAAATTTATGAAATTTCAACATGGGGTTACAAATGTTGAGTGTGTGTAGTGCAAAAATTATGGACAGCAGAAAATGAAAAAAAAAATTTGCCGTGTGCCAAAACCAAAGCACACGGCAAAAAAAGGTTTGCCGTAGGCTGACTCAGTTTTATGCCGTAGGCCGGCAGACAGCCTACGCAAAGTGTGCAGGAGTGAACGGCGTGAGGGGGGAAGACTGACGATGTTTCCATTGCCGTGCGTGGGTCTTTTGCCGTAGGCCGCCTACGGCAAACAAAAGGCTTTGCCGTAGGCCTGTTTTTAGCCTACGGCAAAGCAACGATTGTCGTAGGTTTTTTTTCGCCGTGTGCTTTCTGCGGACACACGGCATATTTGAGTTTGCCGTAGGTTGCACACGGCAAAGATTGCGGCCTACGGCAAACTCAGGAAATCCGGTAGTGATGGAAATGGTTTTTAGAATCCTTGAAGGCAGACCTGCAAATTGACAATACATTCCCATGGACAATAATGATAGATAAGCAGAAGGTATTGTAATTATTTGTCATGTTGTTTGGTAGTCCAACATTTGTCATGTTCTTTGGTTGTCTAATAGTTTCTTGTTTCAGGGTTTAATCCCAGCAGTGAAGCAAGTATTTCCTGAGTCAGAACATAGGTTCTATGTTAGGCATTTATATGCTAATTTCAATGAGAAGTTCAAAGGGGAAATCCTAAAAAAACAATTGTGGGCATGTGCAAGGTCTTCTTCAGTCCAACAGTGGACCAGAAACATGGAAAAGATGAAAGATTTGAATGTGGATGCCCTACCAATGGCTAGAGAAGATGCCTCCTAACACAGTCTCTGAATTTCCCAAATGCGATATATTGCTGAACAATAACTGTGAGGTATTCAATAGCTACATTCTAGAAGCTAGGGACTTGCCAATACTTAGCATGTTGGAAAGGATAAAGTGCCAACTCATGACAAGGCACTACAGTAAGCAGCAAGAGATAGGAAAACATATACAAGGTGCTTTTTGTCCCAAAATTAGGAAAAAGGTTGCAAAAAATGTAGAATTTGCAAATATGTGCTTTGCTTCACCATCAGGACAGGGTGTGTTCAAAGTGCAGATAAAAGATTACCAACACATAGTTGACATCAATGCTAGGACATGTGACTGTAGAAGGTGGCAGTTAACAGGGGTGCCTTGTTGTCATGCTATCTCATGCTTGCGAAGTGAGAGGATCCCACCTGAAAGTGTTCTTGCTAACTGTTATTCTGTGGAAGCTTTCAAAAATGCATATGGATTCAATATTTAGCCTTGCAAGGATAAAACTGAGTGGGCAAAGGTGAATGGGCCTGAAGTATTACCACCAATTTATGAGAAGAAAGTAGGCAGACCACCAAAGTCTAGGAGGAAACAACCACACGAAGTGCAAGGAAAGAATGGGCCAAGACTGACTAGGCATGGTGTGGTCATGCATTGTAAATATTGTTCAGATGCTAACCATAATTCTGGTGGTTGCAAGCTTAGGAAGATAGGTTTTAGTTCAGAGGAAGCAAAAAAATTAGTGGCCACAACACATGCTACATTAGCACAAGAAGATGAACAACAAGCTGCACAGGCTACAACAAACTAGGAAGGCCAAATACAAGAACAACCAGCACAAGAGTACCCTATCAATCAGGTGTTGAGGCAAGAAGGCCAGGCTGCCTTTGTGTTAAACCACTTATTTATTTGCTTGCGCAATTACATATTTATTTGCTGCAGGGATCTCACTCTACATCACTATCTCAGACTGAGGGGCCATTGCCAGATAGTGCTTTCATTTGCTTCAATCAACCTGTAGCAAGACCTGCACCACTAACCACATGCACAAAGGCAGGAAAGGCAGTTGCAGGTAGGAAGAGGAAAGCCACAGGACCAAGCTCCAAGGATGGAAATCAAGCACCTGCAAAACATTCCAAGCCAAAAAAGGGGGCAGCAACTAACAACTCCTGAATGATAGGGAGCATTACCCAAGAAGTCTCTAGAAAATTTAGCAAAGATGCTTTTTCAAATATGATAAATTGTTAGTTTGTTTAGACCTTTTTATCAAAACAATTGCTGGATGTTTGTTAGAGTTATGAAATGCATCTCTTTCAGTCAAAACAATTGTTGGATTATGCACTCAGATTTTTTTTTTTTGCACAGGCAATTGGCAATCAGATTTCAAATCTGTGATTTTTTTGCACAGGAAATTGGCACTCACATTTCAACTAAATTTTATTCATCCAACTGTACGTGTACCATTCTTACATCCACCACTTAAGGGGAAAAAAAATCCCAAAACATGATTCATATATATGATCTCTGAACCAATTCCTAAGAAAAGCAGCAACAATTGTTCTTTTCTTTGCTTCCACGAAAGTACACATAACACTAAAAGTTTAATTGAACTCAGCAATTCTAAACTAAATGCAACAGGCCCCTGGCGTGTATCTGCTCCAGCAATAGCACCTGCAGGAGCCGCTGCATGCCTCAACCTTGCAGCACTCCTCGAGCAGCAGCACCTTCACCAGCCCAAACACAAGCGGCAGCACCTTCACCAGCCCGTATGCCCATACAGGAAGCCGCTCGCGAACAGGTCACCGACCACCGCGTGATAGTGATGGACCTGGCCGTGGCATGCGCCCAGCCGGTGCGCCTCCTGGACATGGCCCTCAATGACAACCTGCTCCTTGTCCGTGCTTGCCACACTGGCCTCAACCTCGCACTCGACCTTGGTGGCCTCAGCCTTGGGCTTGCAGATGCGGCGGCGGCACCGACCAAGATGTGGCGCCGATGTCCAAGAACGAGAGCGAACGGGGATATTTTCATTCTGTACCAATCTGAGGGGGTGATCTGCAAATATAAGCAGAGACTAACACTCGGTTAGCACTATTGTAGACTTAAACGACACAAAAATAGAGATTACGGACCTAATTAGTTGTTTTGAGAGTTTATGGACTGGGATGACACACCTCAACAAGTATAAGGACCGGGTATGCACTTTGCTCTTAATTAAATGATGCTCCTCTCGTTCGGATATGGTTTCCTATTATTTTTAGTTTATTTTCACTACTACAGAAATGAACTTCCGTGACATTGCTACTGTTCACTCCGTGGCGGGCGTGTTTATGGCACGAGGACTCCTGATCCAATTGGATTAGGGAAAAAGAAAATTAGGCTGAATAGCCTAAAATGTGGGCTCGACCAAAATCCAAAATGGCTAGAAATTTTATCTTTTTATTATTAGAGAAGAAAAAAGAAGAAACTACATATAGCCTCCGATTGATATCTAACTAAATAAAGAAAGCGGAGCAAAATAATGAACGTAATTTTTATCCTTTTCTATTTGACTATTAAGAGTTGTATTTAGAATACTTAGGATGCAAGGAATCTATTTATATTAGAACTCCTACTCCATATTAGTTTAGATGCAAGTTATTCTAACTCGTATGAGCATGTGTTATATATATAAGTCCAGATAAAAGAAACTCTTCATCATTCGGTAGTTAGAGAAAGACAGACAAAAAAATGGATGAACGAAAAAAAAGCCTAAAATTTTGCCTCTTTATTATTAGGTAAGAATAAGAATATATATAATTAGGTAATAGAGATATAGATATAAATTTGATAGCTTTTTTTCTCCCTTTGCATGGCAGGGGCATTTTTGCTAGTAAAAGTATAAAATGAGATGTGCAATGTTGACTATAATTATGTCCTATGTAATAACAATGTTGAAGAGAGGACTTTCCATTTGTTCTTGAGTTACTCTCTCAGTCATGATATTCCTCACCCTGCTAACGGGTTGGGTGGAAACGGATTTTATAGGTTGGGTGCTGGCGTGGGGTTATCTGGATGGGTTAAAATGGGTTTCAGTATCGGATTGGGGGTGGGTTGGGTTAATAGCAAATACAAGTTGGAATGGGTTGGGAGTTGAGACATGTATGTAGCATCAGCTTGGATGGCCAGAACCCCGCAAGCAACAACGGCGACGTCAACGTCGTACGAGCCGAACATGGAGGCACTCGGATGCTGGTGCAAATGGGTTAAATTAACCTGCTTCCATGAGTCGAATTGGGGCAGGTTATTTGCTTCAAATTTTGGGCTAGGTTGGGTTAGGGGAACAACTTGACAGCGTGATGATCGGTGTGGGTTAGATATTCCTTGGATGCTCATAAGTGATTTCTTTCTGATGATGCAAGCAAAGCATCATTTTACTTTCGTGTAAGGCCTTGTTTAGATGCGAAATCTTTTTGGATTTCGTTACTGTAGCATTTTTGTTTATTTGTAGCAAATATTGTCCAATCATAGACTAACTAGGGTCAAAAGATTCGTCTCACGATTTACAGATAAACTGTGTAATTAGTTTTTTGTTTTCGTCTATATTTAGTGCTTTATATATGTGTCGCAAGATTCGATGTGATGAGAAATCTTAAAAAGATTTTGGATTTCGGTGGGAACTAAACAAGACCTTAAAAAAAAGTGCACCGAGGGAGGAGGTGGTTGAGTCCAAGAGGTAGAGACAAATCGTGCCAATGCTCGTCCGCAGACAACAACAGTCCGACAGTCCGTGAGCAACCTTTTTCATTCCGCGGACAGCTATTCATGTCGTATTCGTGTCGGCACTGCATTGCACGTACGAGCACAACTCATGACATGCATTTCTTGATCAACGACCATTGCTCCATTTCACTAGTACTCTCTTATGCGTGAAGATGGACTAAAAACCGACTGACAATCACATTATATTACTATTTGGGCTCCTGATTTTGCAGCAGCGAGATGATGTCGAGCGCGATGGTGCAGAGCCGCCGCAGCGCCTCCTCCCTCTTGGCCAGCTCCGGCGGGTACGGCCTGCTGCTGCCCCCACGCTGCTGGCGGCGCCGAAACAGCGTCCGGCACACGGCGGGGTACTCGCCGGCGGCGCTGACGTGCACGAAGGCGTAGTCGTAGGCCTGCTGGGCGAGGGACGCCCGCGCCTCCAGCAGCGCGTCGCGCGCGGCCGCGTACTTGCCGGCGCAGGCGCGGAGCAGCGCGCGGTAGTCCGCCGCCTCCGGGGTGCCCGCCGCCGCCGCGGCGGCGTCGCTGCTGGCGTTGCCGAGGAACGCCGCCGTGCCGGAGGCGTTGGCGGCGGCCGCGGAGACGGCGATGGCGCAGAGGCCCGGGACGTCGGCCGTGGAGCTGGACGGGTCCGCGGCGAGCGCCGCGATGCAGACGTCGTAGAAGCTGGTCGAGTTGCACGTCGACTGCACCAGCGCCGGCTGGCGGTGTTGCTGCTTGGTGTTCTGTTGCTCATCAGCTGCTTGCGCGACGGCGGTGACGGAGGAGGAGCCAGCTGGGAGGTGGAAGAGCAAGTTCAGCTGGATGATGAGAAGCAAGATCAGCAACGAGGATGCCCTTGTCGCTGCCATTGCCGGCGCCGGCCGTATCCCCTGCTCCGGTGCTAGCTCCGGCGCCTTGACGATGGAGATATGGAGGGCCGAGGGGGTGAGGAAGAGGAGAAGATATAGCATGGCTGTGCGGCTGTGCGGCGCCGGTGTGCGTGATGGCGCCATGGATATGGACAAGATTGCAGCAAAGGCTGCTGGCTGCTGTATTTGGTTGTCGCTTTGCTTCACGTGCAACTGAGGTCCCCGGTGGCCGGTGCAGAAGAAGAAGAGGAGAAACACCATCGACGGGCGTCCCCTCCGGGCCCGGCCCACACTCGGTTCTCGACAGCTCTGCCTCTGCTCCTGAATATTTCAGCCATTCTGCACCGTCAGCTTCGGCTACACCCCGCTACACTCGACTTTTTGGAACGGTCTTGTACTACTCTCGTTACGAATAGTATAAGCTAGCTCTGTGCTACAATGCTCTGTTCGTGTTCAAGTAAAATTCACTGGGTGTCCCTTAGTGGAGAAGCCAGGCGATCTGCCGTCTCTGATCTTGATCCACCGCCGCTCGCCGTTCCTCGCTCCCTCTCCTGGCCGGCCCTCTCTCTCCTCTGCCTCATCCTCCCGTCGCCGCCTCCTTATTCCCTGCGCCCTCTCCCTCTGCTTCCCTTCTGTCTCCTCCCCGAGTAGCCTTTGCTCCTACATCATTCCCAGATCTAGATCTTCATCCCGCCTGCCCCTTTGTTTCTTGGCTGCGGTGCCTCGCGCAGCTTCTTAGTTTTCTCGTCCTTGTCGATCTCGGCTACCTCTTCATCGCGCTGAGCTCTGAGATCAAGATTCTGGCCACTATCTCGGCCCTTTTGGGGGCATGGATAGCGGTGGTTGTCTTCAGCACGCTCTTCAGCTCGGCGCCCCAGATTCTGCTCTGGTGGTGGACACGGTGCTTCTCGGCGACCTCACGTTCAACGACATACGGCGTACGCGCCGGGGGCGCCATGACGTTCCTCACATGGAACTGTCGGGGCTCAGGCGGGTCTCTCAACAGCAGTAAGATGACCCATCTCGCCCGTCTAATTACCACCACTAAATTCCAGGTATGTTTTATTTCTAAAACCAGAAACTCCACTATTTCCCGTATTTCTCTTATTAATAAATTCAATGTTGCTGATGCTTTTGTGGTCCCTGCGATAGGCCAATCCGGCGGCCTTTGGTTGATTTGGAAGCAAGACGTTAGTGTTAATGTAGTTCATCAATCTCAGCACTTTATCTTTGCGGTTTGTTATAATAAGTTAGACAATCATCAATTTGGTTCAATCTGTATGTATGGTGATCCACATCACCGCCTCTTAGAAACTATCTGGATGCAAGTCTACTCTTTTGTGCAAGCTCATAATGATATGCCTATGTTCTGCATGGGGATATGAACGAAATCATGCATCCTAATGAAAAACATGGGCCTAGAAGCCCTGATATGTGTCGTATTAATACTTTCTGTGATGTTGTCAAGCAATGTGGGCTTTTTGATCTTGGGTATAGCGGCCCGGCTTATACCTGGACCAACAGAAGATTCACTTCTTCCCCCACTTTTCAAAGATTAGATCGTTGCTTAGCAAATGCTGAATGGTGTATGATTTATCCCCGTACTACTGTGTTTCATTTACAAATGTTAAGAAGTGATCATGCTCCTATTCTTGCTTTGCTTAACTCCCAAAGACGTAATACTGTTAAACCGTTTCGCTTTGAAAATTGGTGGCTTTTGGAGGTGGATTATGACAGCACTGCTAAAAAAAGTTGGGCTAAATTTGCTAATAGAACCTTTCATCAGAAAACTAGATATCTTGCCACTGACCTTAAAAACTGGCGCCGCAAAAAACCTAGAATCGATGAGCAATTACAACGGGTCGAGGATTGTATTCTTCAAGCTCAATCTCTTCACCCCTCGTTTCGAGATTATGAACTGCAGGTGCAGTTAGCTCGTCAGCACCAACAACTACTTGATAAAGACGAACAATTCCATCTTCAGAGAGCTAAAAAGGATTGGGCTATGCATGGTGACCGTAACACAAGATTCTTCCATCAAGCGATAATAAAGAGAACAAGGAAAGACAGGATAACCTTTTTACAAAATCCCGACGGTACTGAATCCACTACTCATGAACAACTTGCAAATACTCTTTCGAACTACTTTCATGATATTTTTGCAGTCAATGCCTCTACTAACCAAGTCCATGCAGATCTCGCTATCACGACAGAACTCTCTCAGATTCAGCAACCTCATATCCAGAACAATCTTCATAACCCTGAAGCTGCTAATCGTTCCCAGCTAAGTCTAAATCAAATGATGTACACTGACGCTATTCCCACTATGCAGGAATTACACTCAATTATCAAGAGTATGCGAAGCAATGCGTCTCCCGGTCCAGATGGACTCAACGCTGCATTCTACAAATCGGCCTGGCCCTGGATTGGCCACGACATTTATAAACTGGTACATGATTTTTACACTCAAGCTTTCCTAACTCCTGAAATCAATCAAACTTATTTAGTGCTCATTCCTAAAAAGATGCATCCTACCATTCCTCAAGATTTGAGACCAATAAGTCTCTGCAATGTAGCTTATAAAATCATATCCAAAACTTTAGCTGAGAGACTTAAACCATATCTTCCTCATCATATTGATAAATCTCAAACTGCTTTTGTTAAAGATAGACACATATCCACTAATATTATTATTTCTCAAGAAATTATTCACTCGTTCTCTCTCACATCCTGGACTGCTTTCCTCCTCAAAATTGATCTAGCTAAAGCTTTTGACAGGTTAAGATGGGACTTCATCATACGTGCTTTACAAAGACTACAGCTATCTCCTACTTTTATTAACCTAATTCACCAATGTATCTCTACTACCTCCTTCTCCATTCTTTTAAATGGTGAGCCCACTGTAGGTTTCAAAGCTACTACAGGAATCAGACAAGGGTGTCCTTTATCCCCTTACCTCTTTGTTGTAGCCATCAATGAACTTTCAATCTCTCTCCAGCAGCAGCTTCAAAATGATCAACTTGCAGGAATAAAACTGGGACCAGGCTGCCCTTCTATACACTCAATGCTCTTTGCAGATGATCTAATTATATGCGGTCAGGCTAATCTTCATGAAGCCCAGACCATCCACAGAACCCTCTATGATTTCTGTCACCAATCAGATCAGATCCCTAACCTTAACAAATCCTCTATCTTATTTAGTAGAAATGTTCCGAACCATATAAAAAATGATATTAGAGGTGTCTTTCCTGTTCCTGATCTTCAACCTAACACCCTTCACTTGGGTCACCCTCTTATTTTTAACCACAAAGACAGGAACAGAGCCTATGCTTTCATTAAAAATAAATTTCATGCCAAATTTACTACTGTCAAAGCCAATAAACTTAACCATGCTGGGAGATTAACCTACATTCAGTCTGTTCTTTCTTCAATCCCTGTCTACTACATGTCTACTATTCTTTTCTCCAAGACTTTCATTGAAGAATTAACTGCTATTATTAAAAGATTCTGGTGGTCAGGTATTCAAGAAGAAAGCTCTACCAAGCCTATTCATTTCAGGTCATGGGAGGACATATGCCAAAACAAGAACAACGGCGGCTTGGGTATCAGGAATTTGCACTTGGTCAACAAAAGTCTAATTATGAATGCTGCTTATAACATAGTCACTAATAAGAATACTTTACTCTCCGCAGTTATTAAAGCCAAATACTACCCTAACTCTTCTTTTTGGACAATACCTAACTCTACAACCAAATCAGCTTTTTGGTCCTCTGTTTTGCAGGTTAGAAAGGATCTCTCCAGCAATGTCCATTTGCAACTTCATGATGGCAACTCTTCAATCTGGTCCTCTCCTTGGTTTCCTTTATGGAATTCCATCCATGACCATTTAAAACTGCCAGTTACCACCAACCCCATCCCTGCCCAAGCAAAAGACCTTTGGTACCCTAACACCCACGTTTGGAACATTGATCTTCTCAATGCTACTTTCCATACCCCTGCTGTGCATCAAATTATTACTACTCCCACTGTTCCATCGACCTCTCCTGACATTCTTCGGTGGAACCCTGCTAAGGACGGCATTTGCTCTGCTAAAGCCATCTATAATCATCTTCAAGCTGCAAATACAATTACTCTTCCCGATAATGGCTCGCGTTGCATCACTCCTCAATGCAAAAGAATCCTCTATAGAGTCTGGCATTCTAAATCCATTTCCCCTATTATCAAGACCTTCACTTGGAGACTCATTCGTAGAGCTCTTGCCACTGCTGAACGAGCCTCGAGATACTCCACTGACGGCAATAGTAATTGTGACAAGTGCAATATGATTGAAACTGATTCTCATCTATTTTTTCATTGTACTCTTCCTACACAGGTTTGGCTATCATCTAACCCCTCCCTCAACACGGCGTCCTTACCTCAAGAAGACGATGGAATTCAGCATATCCTCCAACTGATCATCACGGATGCCACTCCTGAACTTCTTCTCTACAAAATTCTCATTACCCTGTGGTACATCTGAAAATCTAGAAATGATTACCACTTTCGCAGAAAAGAATGGACTCCTAACCAGATCAACAAGGCAATAGCAAGTTACTTGGACCATACACAACTTCACCCCCCTCAAGCCTCGCCTGCCTTTATGCAATCTAAAAAGGGAGGGTTTGTTGGAGCAAGTTACTTGGACCATACACAACTTCACTCCATCGAGGGGAGAAACGTACGGTGTTTTTGGTGGCCACTAAAAAGGGAGGGTTTGTTGGAGCAAGGAAATAGCCCTATCACCCTTAATATAGGGATGAGTCTAAAGTCATTGCAACCACCACTATCTCTAGGAGTTAGTCTTAAAATATCTATAAAAAGCTTATCTATCCCTAGTTGGGTCTATCATATTCACTTGGTAGCAATGTTTTTCTAAACGCTAAACGGTAAACAGTTGGTCGCTTGCTGTTTAGCCACTATTCAGGCTAAACAATCCATTAAACTGGCTAAACGACCAATTAAACGGGCTACGGCATACTACTGTGTAACGTTTATATGGCGTTTAAATGGTCTAAACGGCCGTTCAGGCGAACAATGTTTAGTATTTGTGGAAATATACTTGAGGAGATTAGTCTCTAATATTGTAGTAAACTGATATACTAGTTAGGACAAATGAACTAATAAGACGAACACAATTTTTTTGCCCTTAGCATGTGACCTATGTACATCACTGTTGGATGTAAATGTGATGCGTGCAAAATAGGAGAGAGATAATATATTTTCTCATGTACATATTCCTATGTGCACCACTAGGGCACACTCACCAGCCTTGGCTCTGGCCTTAGCGATGCCTCATTTAGCACGACTCGTGGCACTTGATTCTAATAAAGCGGCTTCACCTAAGTAATTTCTTAAATCACACTCTCACAAACGATGTGTCGACATATTGGAGCAAAAAATAGTAGCTTATCCGGCTTCACCTCGTGCTAGTAGGTCCTGTATGGGGTCATCTGAGAACATGTTTTAAGGAGCTCTATACGTGGATTGTTTTGTTATTGGTTTACCAAATGGCACCGGTCCTTCATCGATAGAGTTGTATATGAAGCTGAAACTAAAATAACAACTTCATTGGTGAAGTAGAGTTGTGTGTCAAATGAAGGGTTGGTGTCACACAACCACCCAGACAAGGGCACTGTCATTAGGCTATCGGAGCAATCGAGCGCTTCGTCCCAAACCAGGGCACTACCATCAGGCTATCGGAGCGATCGAGCGCTTCGTCCCACTGCCTGCCCGCCGTCGGGGATTTTTTGATTGCCTCAACCTTAGTATCTGAACTCATGCACCAACACACATCACAAGTATGCTACCCACTCACACACACCCCTAGTGCGCAAGTTAGATCTACAAACTATAACTAGGCTTACTATGAAACACGACAGAGAAATCTAACAGTTATGTCACATCTGTGTGAGATAATGAAAATTATTTAGGGAACCTACTATTCCCGTGTGAGACGCCAGCATCCAAGCTAGGCTTCGAACATGGACGAGCAAGATGCACACCAGCGATCCTTGCCATCTGAGCTATTGCCCGACAATAATGGAGGGGGGGGAGGGGCTCCGGCATCTTATAACTTGGGCAAAATCACAATTTTCTTTCTCCAACAACTCCCTAAACTAGATTGGTATTTTTGCCAACTTGCTATCCTTGGCCTTCGCACGCGCAAACATCCGCGCGCGGCTTGAGCTTTGTATCGGTGTTTTTCGATCTCCTGTCCTGTCAGCCGTTCGGTGAAAGTGCTGCTGCTGCTGCATTCGGCTACTGTGTTAGATTCGGTGCAGTGACAGAGAAGGAGGTGGCCGGCAGGTTCTGATTCGGTGGCGGCAGAGTAGGGCCTTGTTTACTTCCGAATTTTTTTTGTTTTCGGAACTGTAGCACTTTCGTTTGTTAGTGACAAACATTATCCAATTATAGAGTAACTAGGCTTAAAAGATTCATCTCACGATTTACAGGTAAACTGTGTAATTAATTTTTATTTTCATCTATATTACGAATGGAAACATGATCCACAGTTCTATTCCTATATTCTATATTTCGAAAACATCTATGTTTTGAAAACATGAATATTCCTCTGTTCCCATTCCAGGAACGGAGTCGGGAACATGCCTGCTATGCTCTAGCGTCCATGATTTGGTGATTTCCATTTTCGGGTTTAAAAAACGAAGGAGAAGGTAAACTGCAAGGGTTGTCCATATGCGCTGAGGCTCCGAATATCACTCATCTACTGTTTGCGAATGATTCACTGTTTCTCATGAAAGTAAACCAAGAGAATGCAAATCATCTGCACAATGTGGTACAAACTATATGAAGCATGCTCGGGGCAGACCATAAACAAGGAGAAGTCCTCTATACTATTCAGCAAAAATTGTGGAGAGAATTTGAGGAATTAGTTCCTTAGGTCTTTGGGAGTATCACAAGAGGCTAAAAGTGATAGATATCTTGGCTTGCTGGTTTATATGGGCCGATCCAAGGCTAAATTGTTCAACTACCTGAAGGACAGGGTAATTGTGGAAATGTATCCAGGGTTGGAAAGTGAGATTGTTATCCAGTGCAGGCAAGGACACCTTAATAAAAGCTATCGCCCAAGCCATCCCTATCTATGTTATGTCTTGTTTTGATCTTACAAAGAATCTTTGTGATGAGATGAAGCGCCCCTGGATATCTAGGAACTCAAATGTGATACAATACTAGTCCCAGGAGGCTAGTCAGATAAGTTTCAGTGTAGTAGTCTCGATAAACGTGGACAATAAAGGCACGCTATAATAACAAGTAACCAGAATACAACATAGGTCCAAAGAACCAAAAAACATACGACATCGTAGCTAAACATCTGATGAGTCCTAATGCCACAGGCTTAGTTGGGTGCAGACACGACCTTATTCGTACGCACTTCGAGATTGAAGTCTGAATCTTTCTCTGTTTAATAAAGCAAGGGTGAGTACAAAGTACTCAGCAAATCCAACCTTACCCTACCGAAGGGGATAACAAGATATGCATATGGATAAATCAAGGATAAGGCTTGGTTTTTTTTGCATAAAGCTATCTTTTTACATATGTAGGGTTTCATTTCATAAATACTTTTGTAAAAGACCTCTTTTTCCATATATGATAGTATTTCTGAAAAATTGGGGTTTGATCACAGTTTTAAGTGTTGTGGAACCCTTGTTCCCACAACACAATGATAGACAATCATTTATTTCCAAAATTAACTCACTCTCATGTTTTCACTCATCCCAACCCATCTAGTTGTTGAAACCAAACCATAACCTATCCGAGACCGCGGACACGGCTATCTAGATAGATTTACACTCATCAGAGGTTGTACACTTTCACCATAAGTAGGATATCATAACTTACACCGTTGTGCAAGAACAGATCATCAAAATCATTACCCTCCATAGCTAAGTAACGACGCTCACCACGGGAACACTAAGGCCACATCTCATGATACCACAATAACTCATAGAGCTCTTTACATTTCATATATTTTCACAATTTCACATACATCACTTAGTGTCTCGTTGCACACCTGCCTTCAAGTGATTACCACACTAACTAGAGGGATTTAGACTAAGCCTTTTCCATGCAAGGCGAGTGGTTGTACGATAAATGAGTTAGGCAAGATGAATCATTAACTCAGTCCTTAATCGAGACAAGGCGGATATCTTCACGCTTAACTCCAAATGATATAAGCCACAACACCAGGGCATCCCCCAACATGGATCCCATCTGCTCTATCTCTAAAGTAATCATATCTGTAACTTGTTCTTTAACCCTATCACAATACCCACAATTCATTTTCACCACTTACTCAGTTTTGCTTTTAAAATCATTATATTTAATAAAATATAGCGATGAGTATCTAGGATGAGTAACAAGTCCTAAGCATAATAAATAATAATATTTCTGTCATAGCATATTATTATTTCTAGGTCTAAATAAGACAATTATCGGGTAATATCAATTCAAAGATGGCTATTCAACAAGTTTTAACTAAGAAACGAAAATATCTTGTACATATATCGTACATGCAATATTTAAAACGGCTTCTACGGGTCGTGTTTAAAAATAGGATCAATATGCATCAAAGGGAATTGGTTGGACTTGCCTCCATCGGTAGCAAACTCCTGCTGACAGTCTGCGTCCTCGGCGTCGAACTCGCGGTATTCGTCTCTGATGTCATCGTTCTCCGGCTCGTTCACTCCATCAGCTAAAATACGCGCCGACCGACACAGACAACAAGCACAGATAAATAATCACATAAATTCAAATGAGCTCTAAAAATTATGAAATTAATATGAGAGGTAGATCATGATTTTAGATGAATTTAGAAAAAATAATTATTGAAATCGGAGTTAGCATGTGGTATTTGTGAAATGGCCAGAATTTAATCACACGAAAAAGGCTAACGTGTGATTAAGGAATGAGTGCTTCACGTGATGATTTTTTTGACTGGTAGTGCATTGTGCGTGCATGTACTTTTTGGTGGAGTTATTGCTTATGGCCCACACATATATAGGAAGAGAGAAATTAGACAGATGAGAGCAAGGAGATACTCATGAGCTACTCACCTCGTCTTGCGACGACAGTCGAGCTCGACTTTTGCATATGGCCGTATACGATATACGCGAAGCGGGAACAAGTGAGCGAGCGAGTGAGTGTGCTGCTCTGGGTCCTGAGAGGAAACCCGAGAGTACTTTTTTATAGGCCAGAGGAGTGAGGTTAAGCCTCTGGTGATTAGCTTCATGCCACTAATAGAGTTGGTATAGTGCCATGGCAACACAGGACGACAGAACAATCTGCAGGTGGTCGGTGCCTAATTTGCATACAAAAGGATAATGTCTCATTTGTCGGTGCCTAATCACTGTGTCCTTGCATGCAAGTGCATGCATGCATGAGATATACCACGTGTGTGTGGGTGCACTGTTATGCTTTTTTGCATATAAGCTTGCTGATAAGTGTATGGGCTGCTGGTACTTGCTGTTATTTGTGCGCGAAAAATATGAATGGTGCTCAGTTGTGCGTTTTGACTTGCTATCTTTTTGTACAACAAAAGAGAAGTGAGGGAAACGCAGGAGGTGGGGCCCGCATGTCGCGGCAGCGTGCAAGCTGGCGCAGTTGGCGAGGGGGGGGGGTTTCTCGCGTGGGTGCGCTACGGTGTCGATGGTGGCAGAGTCGGCGCATGCGCCGTTGCCGGGTAAAGCGAGCGAGCAAGATGAGGAGCAGACCGGTGATACTGAGGTCATGTTGTGCAAGATATATTTAAAGATAGATAATTGGGATGGATGAAAAATAATTGGAAGGAGATAATATAGAGCTCAAATGATTTATAATTTTTAAAATATATTTTGAAAATAATTTTTAATGTGAGTGATTTTTAAAATATGAATTTTTGGATGTTATATGAGATTACCAGAATGATATGTCGATATCGGTGGGCTCAGCAAGATAAGGAGAGGAAAATACATTGGATGTCATGGCCGAAGATTTCTAGCAGAAAAGAGAAAGGGGGCTTAGGTTATCGTGATCTACACCTCTTCAATTAGCAATGTTTCCAGCCTCTTTGCGCAAGGCTGTTGAAAGCAAAGTATCGGCTGAATGGTGATTTGGTCGGAGGAAGGGAAGGTCCTGGAATATCTTACTCTTGGCGTAGTCTATTGCATGGTCCAAGGGCGCTGGAAAATGGAATCATATGGCGTGTAGGAGATGGCTCATAGATTCGAATTTGGGAATACCCATGGATCCCTGTAGGTGTCACCCGATGCCCAAGAACGCCAAGAGGGGCCACTCTACTTACTAGAGTTGCTGAACTGATCGACCCAGTAACAGGTACTTGGGATGACCGGTTGGTTCATGATCTGTTCTGGGAAGAGGATGCTGCTAATATCCTTGCTATACCTATCAGGCCACACAATGCGGAGTACATTGCCTGGCATTTTGATGAAGGGTGTTTTTCGGTGAAATCAGCATATCATGTCCTTGAAGATGCAGCAGAGCAGAGTCGAAAAACCCAGCAAGGAGAAACATCGACACAGGGTGCAAGTGAATCTAAGGATGACCTATGGAAGAAGCTTTGGCGCTTGAACTGTTTGCCGAAAATCAAGCAGTTTATATGACGGGTTGCACACAATAGCCTGGTCCTCAAGTTGAGTATCAAGAGACATCATATTGATCTAGATGCCAGATGCCCGGTTTGCTGGTGCCTCGATGAAGATGGAGGACACTGCTTTTTGAAATATAAACAAGTCCGTCAGTGTTGGAGTGAATTGCAGATGGAAGAGGCTCGCTAAATGCTCCTACGCCGAAGGAGTTTATCCGGGTTATCTTGAATCTAAAGAAGGACCAATGCTTACGCATATGTATCTTTCTGTATAAATATAATGGTGGGATGTCAGGAATAAGAACAATGCTGGTGAACCGGTTCCTTCGAGCATGGATGTGGTCTGCGCAGTTAATTATATGTTCACAGATATCAATGAGGAAGGGAATAAACCAATCAGTCTGCCTGCTCCTCGGCGTTTGTGGAAACCTCCTGATAAGGACTTCCTGAAGATCAATTTTAATGCAGGATTCAGGAAGAAGGATGGTGTGGGGACTTGTGGGTTTGTTGTTCGCAACCAATGGGAGAAGCAGTACTGGCACATGCTGCAAAGATCATGCCACTTCACGATGCTCTCTCAGCAGAAGCTGTTGCTTGCTTATTTGCGCTAGAATCAGCAGAATTTGCTGGCATGTCCAGAATTGAACTAGAAACAGACTGCAGCCAACTTCGGGATGCAATTATTTCACAGAGTAGAGACCTGGCACCCTGTGGCGTGTTGTTCCGGAGCATCTGGGAGCTTCTTCATGACTGGTTCATTTGTAATAAGGTTATAGTTGTTCTATGTTTGTGTAACTCGTCTGCACACGAGATTGCTAAGTTAGCGTTGAGTTAGGACCCATGTTCTAAATAGCGTGCTATAGCGGACGCTATAGCGCTATTTAGCATTTCTTGAAGAGAACTGCTAAGCTATGAAGATTTTAACGCTAAATGATTGTTTCCGCTATTAGCAGCTAATAGCGCGCTAATTTCGCTAAATTGGGTTAGTTTAGCGCCGCTATTTGGCCGTGGGCTTCATTTCCTCGGTCCAAATAGCAGGGATATGTCCCTATGTGATGTATGTTATTATTTATGTATCATGTATGAACTATGAACTTTGATGTAATTTTTTAGTAATACTTTGAAATATCTATTTCTATTGGTATTTATAATGTCTTCATCTTTATTATTTGGTATTTATAATGTCTTCATCTTTATTATGTGTAAAATTACATGATGTTTGATATATTTTTTGCTCAACCGCTAAATGGCTTAGCCCGCTATTGCTCAACCGTTAAATGGCTTAGCCCGCTATTAGCGCGCTATAGCTTTTCTTAGCCTTTTAGAGAGGCTGCCGCTAATAGGCTTAGCCCGCTATTTAAAACATTGGTTAGGACGCAGGACAATCCAATGTGTAGGTTGATCCCCTCCCAGAATTTGTATGCAGTCACGTAAGCTCGCGATTTCGCTGAGCTTGCGTCTTCTAATGAAGGGCCATGAAGGCCAGATTGAGAATAAAAAAAAAAGAAAAATAAATTGAGACTCGGGCGTGCAGCGTGCTGGACAAGTGGGAGCCAGGAGAACTGGCCTCGTGGGCCAAGTGTGCCGGCCTGGAATAGGAGGGGCACAATGGTTATTGCTTTGGGCTCATTTGCCACTTGAAAGAACATATGTTTTTTTTTTCGGGGAAGTGCAATATCTTGTACAACGTGTTGATCTTTAGATATACTAGAATCATACCATAACTTTTTATTTATTGAAAAGCTACCAGCAGTTAGGGGCGAAGCCACTGTTTTAATATAGGGGGCCGACCCACCAAGTCACCATCATGACCTCATGAGCCCTGGGGCGCAGTGTCATAGGAAAAATTAAGGATACACATATATAATCAAACATCTCATATATATTATCGTATAACTTCAATCATAATGCATATGATAAAATAATGTTGCATACGTGCCTTGGTAAGTTTTATGCCTAAAAAGACTCTGTCAATACTCGCTATTGATACATGAAGAGTTATGACTAATCTTAGTAATATATCGACCATGGGATAAATATAATTTTTACCTAATCTCACTAGTCCCTTTGTTAGATCAAATGCTAAATGCCTAAATTGAAGATAAAAGTTAAAAAGGAAATCAACCATAGAATTGACACGCTGTGATTACTGAAAAGATAAACAGTGAAAGGAATTGAGGAATAAACAGATAAACTACACGGTATTGTACTTTGGCACCTTGGCGTAATGCCTTGCAGAGTTGCAGGCTTGCTTCTGCGGTTTGCTTGCCTTGCCTTTGCCTACAGGACTGCTGCGATGCCCTCTGCTGCTCTGCAGCTCTGTTAGCTCTATTGTTTTGCATGGCGAGATGGAAGATGAGATGGGAGACGAGTGCGCGCAGCACGCCAGCAGCCGCGCAGAGCTGCAGAGTCGATTCGCATTCACGGAACAGTAAACGTGACTCCTCGTTTCCGTGGGTATAATTAGGGCGTCCGCAATGGTGTTCAAATTGCTAGAGCTTAGGAAGTCACTAGCTATTAGGAAGTTGCTAGCTATTGTAGAGAGTATTGTGAGAGAGTTATTTCTAGAAGATTGTGCTAGATTAGCTATTTATGAGTCGCTAGCTATTAGGAAGTCGCTAGCTATTTGATCTCTCTCCTCGATAGCCAATGAGAGTGCTACTTTTTTATTATTTTTATACATCATCTCGCTAGCTATTTGTAAAGTGTTATTAAGAGCCAATAGAATTCCTTCTAGCTAGTTATTTGATAACCATTGCGGATGACCTTATAGGTGATTAAGGACTCCTATTAATGGACCCGGTGACCATTGGAGGTGGGTAGGCCCCTGCGCGCCCCCTTATCTCCGCCCCTATCACTAGTATTCATATTATTGTGACCGTGTCACTACAATTCTCGGTGCATATAAGATATGCCACTTTCACATGTGCCATCCGTACATCGCTGGCCCTAGCACTACGGCAAACAACTTTTTTGCCTAGTGTCCAATAGTTTGCCTAGTGCCATACTCGTCAAACATAAACACTATGATATTTGCCGAGTGCCACGACAAAAGCACTAGGCAAACTGTTCAGTTTGTTGAGTGCCACGTAGGGACACTAGGTAAAGATCCTGTTTACTGAACATCATTGTCATGGCACTTGGCAAAAATGCACAGTGGCCAATGGCAGCAAACGTCCGTTAAAGGTCTGCCGAGTGTCTTCCGTGGACACTAGGCAAAGACACTATTTGCCTAGTGTTTTATGTTGATAGTCGGCAAAATGATTACTTTGTCTAGTGTTTTATGCTGACACTAGGTAAAGTGGTCACTTTGCCTAGTGTTTTATACTGACACTAGGCAAAAGTGTTTATTTTTTCCCAATTCGGCCATAAACATTTTCTTCTCTCCTCATACAGAATGTGGTAGTCCATGTGAAAAGTTGGTATATTTCTGGTTCTTTTTGCTATATTTAGTTAATTATTTTATTTAAAGGATTTTTGGGAATAAATCAAATTTGAATTGCATGTGATTTGAATAATGGAATTAAATGAATGAAGAAATAATCTTGACGTTATTGAGTGTAATGTGAGGCCGTATCTAGAAATAGGCTAGAGATTTTGATCTTCTTGTTCTCACAACATGACAACAAACGTGTCGCCGAATACTCAGAAAATTCTAAAAAGAACAAATGAAGTCCAAAATCATGAGATTTATTAAGATGTCATGATATCATATGTCGAGGCTGTAGGAAAAATTTAGAATATTTTGCACAATTGATCACATAAGGTTTAGAGTTAAAGTGACGGTCGAATTGGGTTTTAACTTCAAAACTTTTTGTATAGGCAATAGACAACATAGATTGGTTAATGTCAAATTTTGCTAATTTTTTGGATCCATTTGCTAATTTTATTAGTTAATCACAATTATAGGAATTTAAATGATATAAATTGATTTTGGGAAATAACTAAATAAAATAATTATTTAATATTCGTTAGCATCGCATTGTTGACGGAGCTTGACAAGGTATTTTTAAAATAGTTTTCCTCAAATTAGTAACACGTTAAAAAATCATATATGCATGTAAAATGAAAAAAAAAATTAAAAAAAAACGTTTGCGGAGCGCCAGATCAGGGCACTCGGCAAAGGTCGTGTTTGCCGGTGCCAGATCTTGCACTCGGCAAACCTGCCTACCCGTGACTGGCACACCATCACTCAAATCGGCAAACCACAAAGCACTGCACAGCACCGCACACATCGCAAATCACCGCACGGACGGCCGCACCCGCACAGCCCGCGCCGCCGCATCCACCTGCGCTGCTTGGCCGCGCCCACGCCGCCGCATCCGCCCGCACTGCCTGGCCGCGCCCGCATCACCCGGCCGCGCGAGCTCGCCGCCACACAGCACCGCTCGTCGCCGGAGCGGGAGATCCTGGAGGCCGTCGACCACCTGTTCCGTTCCTGACCTGCCCTGGCGGCGACCTCCACGAGTTCTGCGCCAGTGGCGACCTCCACGTCCTTCGCCAGTGCCAGCCCCACCGACGCTTCTCCGAGGCCGCCGTCAGGTGCTCATTTCTTACTACTCGCGAAACCACGAGAAGAGCAGCGCCGCGTCGCAGAGCAATGGCATACCGCAGGACTCGGTCACCAGTCCGAGATTGTAGGCATGCATTGTGTAAATATATAAGCATTTATGAAAGATCGAAAAGGCTGTGACAGTATCTGGCGCATAGTTTTAAATCTCCCGCTATAGCCTTTTGAGGCAGAGGGCCGCTATTTGTGTTCTTGTACAATTTAGCCGCTATATCCCGCTATAGCCCGATTTAGCTCCGCTATTAGCTGTTTTAGACATAAACCGCTAAACAACTTAGCCCGCTATTTAAAACATTGATCTGGCGAGTGTGTGTTTCAGAAGTAATGGCTTTGCTCAGTTGCTGAATTTCCGTGTTGCTATCTAGGCATCCCGCTTTCCATCTACAGGTTGCAGGGTTGTGATTGCCGCGGTGCTCCTTGCATAAATAAAATTTTCCTACTATTCTACACAGGGGTGGAGCCACCCATATGGCAAGGTATGGCGCTTGCCATATCTCAATTTCTCAGTGGCTCTCTCTTAAATTACTTCCTGCCATTAGCGCTTCTTGTAGATTGAGTTTTCACTCTAAACTGCTGCTCTGAATACTCTGAATAAGGCTCGTTGAAGGCTGAATGCTTCTATCTGAACATCTGTTCTGAACGATGAAGATTACATCTTCGACACAAACATATATGATTGGGAGTTCTATCAAGTAGATGGGCTAAAGGGGGCTTGAGATTGTCTTATCCGGTGTCACTGCCATAGAAGTAGACAATGAAACAGTTGATGACGAGGACCCTGGAGATGTAGTGCTGAATCCGAAGGACATTGAAATGCTTGAGCAATTCCATTTAGGCAGAGACAATGAAGATGACATAGAACCTTGAGATAATGTTGCCCATTTAGACAATATTGACAGTGATGACGAGTCCTATGACCCCAGCAATGAAGATATTCCTAAAGCATGTAATGCTATGTTTTTTATTAAATTTTGTTATGTTTATTCATTTTCAACTATTTGTAATGTATGTACTAACACTTGTTCATTCTTTGTAAATTGCAGGTGACAGAATAAAGATGGCGAGCACCCGTTCACCGAGGCAGATAGCCTCGGCGTACCAGAGGCTACTCAATCCTGCTGGAGGCGAGGGGACATCTTCAGGGGCAGCAGCGACAGTAGGCCCGGGTCGTCCCAAGACGGGGAGGGGGAGGGGGAGAGGGAAGGGGAGGGGCCAGGGTCGCTCCACAACAGAACCGCCTCCTCCCCTGGCTCTCGACCAGTCGGAGGACCTGCCTCCTCCCCCGGTTCTCGACCAGCCAGAGGACTCGTCTCCTACTCTGGAGGACCATGTGGCAGTCATGGGCACGACCACATACATTCCATTAGGGGACAAGGGGACTCAGCAGACAGAGGACAATTCTGCTCAGTCGACTCCCTACCTACGAGGTCCCACAAGCCTTCCTCCGATTCCGCTTCCTGACGGACGGCCACTGGTTCGTCCAGCGGGAACAAGGTAAATAACTATAGATGTTATCACTAGTACTTCATATGATACGTTGAAAATTAACAGAGAAACTGATAATTTTTCTTAATCATTTATGCAGGGGCTGGCTAGTTCTGTCGGGTGCTCTAGAGCCCCCACGCAACCCTGCTACCGTCCTAGGATGTCTATGCAGGAAACACTTCCCCGGCCTTGTGAAGTTGAAAGATGGGACGTGGGAGCCAGCCTGGTCGTGGGACTTGTACAGGCTCGGCTCGGATGACCAGCAAGACAACAAGCAAGAGCGGGTTTTGGCGGACTTTTGGGTAAGTGTCTCACAACGAAGCAGAGGTACTTCTCCTCCACATGTTAAGTCTTTTATTGAAATAATGCACGAATATATCGTGTTTGTATGCAGAGGTACTTCCAGGCAGAAGAAGGTCAAGAGACCCTAGCGGATCAGACGACACATAGAGCCTGTAAGAAGTTAGTCGTCGACATGATTCACGAGGCGCGACTCCAGGCACATGTAGACTACTATAGGTCCATCAAGAAAGAGCCCCTCAACAAAGCCGACGCAAGAAAGGTGGCGCTGACCAAGGAGCAGTACCTTCAGGTAGGTGAATAATATTGATTCGTTTTGAGATTTAGTAGGTCCAGAATTGATCTTATATGTCAAACACTTGATGATGTGCAGGTGCCGGCCTCGTGGTGCATGTCACATAGATCGGCATGGTCAAGGATTGTGGACAGGTACCTTGACCCGACGTACATCACAAAGCATGAGCAAGGCAAGCGGAAGCGATCACTGAGGACTGGTCCAACTCACCACCAAGGCAGCCGCAACCTCCCCGCATTCAAGCGGGCACTTGTACGAGATGTCGTTTATCTATTCTAATGCACAATTTTGCTTGATTTCTAATCATCTTGCTGTCTTTCTCGCAGGAGTTGGCACACCCGGACATGTTGGTGTCAGAGTTTGGGGCATGGGCTACGTCCCACATGGGTCCGGTGAAATCCGGTGTCATCTTCAACCCAGATGCCCCAACCCATGCTTACTCCGACCCGACTGTCCACGCGAAGGTCAAAGACTACGCAGAGGCAGTTAGGGCGCTCCGTGGCTCAGATCATAATCTGAGCACTGAGCCCCTTGAGACAGAAGTGATCGTGAGGCTAGGGCAAGGCAGGAAGCATGGGCGGTTGTGGATTGCAGACGGCGCCGACTCCTCGCGCTCTGCACCGCCTCTCTCTGACGTGAGGGCACGGAGCACGGCCAAAAGCCTTACCATATGTGCACGGCCTACTCCAACACTGTCGCGGGTCGACGAACTTCAGGTAATTCCAGTTTCACTCATCGTACATGAAACTTTACACACATTGATCAGATTTGCAATATGAAACACTGCAGGCCGAGCTGGCAGAAACAAAGGAGAACCTAGCGCTCCTGACCGCTCAGCTGGAGGCCACACAGAAGCAGATGGCAGACATGTATCGGATCATACAAAGCATCGGGCAAGCATCGGGTGTCCAAGTGCAATTGCCAGCTCTAGCTCCGGTTCGACACTTCACTCCTGTGAGTATGAAAGTTTTATGCCTTCGTGCCGTTGGGATTGTCGGCCTTCGTGCCGTTGGGATTTTTGGCCTTCGTGCCGTTGGGATCGTCGGCCTTCGTGCCGTTGTTTCTTGTAGGTTGGAAACCTCCCCGTGCAGGGGAGGTGCTGCCAAAATTTTCAATTTTGAGTCTAACACATGCAATATCTTCTCTTTTGTGCAGTCTCCGTCGGCAGGTTCAAATAATCCTGCTACCGTGTCACTGGTGGCTGATCGCGTCAATCCTTCGCCGCAGTCTGCTCCACCACAGTACGAGGGGCCACAGTTGCAGTCTTCGCCGCTGCAGTAGGGATGTTGCACTGTTTGATGTTGGACTTGTAATAATAAACTTGTGATGCTGAATTTTGGTGGATTTGTGATGGATTTTCGATGGATTTATGAAATATGGTGTGGTTTTAATATATAATGCATGTTGGTGATATAGATGTGATGATTGGTGTGTATGTGTGTATATATATATTGTTTGTTACAATGGAATGCAAAAAATAAATTTCAATTCTTAGGGTCTTTGCCGAGTGCCATGGCCAAGGGCACTCGACAAAGAAGTTTTTTTAAAAAAGGAAAAAAATATTTTGCCAAGTGTCGGGGCTATGGACACTCGGCAAAGAATTTTTTTTTAAAAAAATACTTTGCCGAGTGCTAGGGCTAAGGGCACTCGGCAAAGATTTTTTTAAAAAAAAGGAAAAAAAAACTTTGCTGAGTGCCAGAGCTAGGGACACTCGGCAAAGCAGTTCTTTTAAAAGAAAAAAACTTTGCCGAGTGCTGGGGCTAGGGGCTGTCGGCAAAGAAATTTTATAGAAAAAAACTTTGCCGAGTGCTAGGGCCAGGGACACTCGGCAAAGCAGGTTTTTTTTTAAAAAAAAACTTTGCCGAGTGCCGTGTCGGGCATTCGGCAAATAACCGCTAACGGCGGGCGCCGTAACGGTCGAAAATTTTGTCGAGTGCCGCTGAAAACACTTGGCAAAATGTTTTTAATATAAGTGCCCGGATAAAAAGCACTCGGCAAAGTCCCTTTGCCGGAAAACATTTTGCCGAGCGGACTTTGGTGAGTGCAAAGGGCTCTTTACCAAGTATAAAAACACTCGGCAAAGTCTTGATTTCCGGCAATGGTAGGGCCTTGTTTACTTGCAAATTTTTTTGCAAAATATGAGTAGTAACATTTTTGTTTGTATTTGACAAATATTGTTCAATTATAGACTAACTAGGCTTAAAAGATTCATCTCGCAAATTACATACAAACTGTGTAATTAGTTATCTTTTTCATCTATATTTAATGCTCCAGGTCTTGCTGATCTCTCCACCGGCCTGCGTTCATGGCGCTCCGGTGAGATCTTAGCTCTCCACGGCTGCTGTTCAGTTGGATTTCCATCCAATGGACAGAAAGTGGGGAGCGGACCGGAGCTAGTCAGGCACGAAAAAATTGCTGCTTTTGCAAACGTGGCTATATATCTGAGACTATAGCATCTTCCTCGAGGCGTCGATGGATATGCAATGTGTCGGCCGGTGGTCACGACAAACGGCAAACTCCATATATCCTCTCTGCAAAACGAGCATGCATGCACGTTCTAGAGATTATTTTAGGGCCTGTTTGGTACAGCTCACAACAGAGCTGTTGTGAGCTGTTTTTTTTTTGCCAAACACTTATTTCCAAAACAGCTTCATGGGTGAAACTGTTTTTCCCCTCCCCTCACAAAGACATAAGTTGGATGAAGCTGGAAAAAAGTAGCTTATTGCAGCTTCTCCCTCATTTCTCTCTCTCAACTATGCATGAAGTAGTTGGTGAAGCTATTTTGCCAAACACTTTCTCCAAAACAGCTCAGCTTCATCTAGAAAGTCACTCATGAAGCTATTTTTTTAAAAAAACAGCTTTACTAGTGAAGTTGAGCTATGCCAAACAAGTCCTTAGCACAAATAAAGGCTTTTAGGTGACAAAGCCAATCAAGCTGATGGGGGCAGATGCGAGCATTATACAAGCGCCGCGTCACTTTACCTAGTGCTGTCCGTTCTGTACGTGTACCTGAGCCGGTGATCGTGATCGAGCTCAACATGCATGCATAGCTAGCATAGTGTTTAGGTTGTACTTACCCCTGCAAAAAGCTACGTACTTGGAGGCAGCAGGTGTGGTCAGAGCTGGAAAGTACCAGCCATGCATTACCGTACCGGCTCCCCCAATCTTCGATAACTAATCAGTAGTATGAAATTCGTTTTACCTGATCATGTTTATCATTCCGTTTCAAGCTTGTGGTTTTGTCCTATAAATACGTGCTCATTCCACACTTCGTCAAACCAACTCGATCGATCGATCGTCGAGCAAAGCAGCTAGTCTACCTAGCTAGCCTAGTACCATCGTTTGCGAGTGTGAGCTACTAGCTGCAGAGTGATCGGAACGTTGTTTGAGTAGGTATAAAATGGCGCGGCGACAGTTGATCAGCGGCGGCCTCGCGGTCGTCGCGGTGGTCGCCGTGCTGTCGTCGGTGCTGATCTGCTCGGCGCACCCGGTGCCGGGCGGACACGGTGGCGGGTTCCCGCCGGCGCTGCTGCTGCAGCCGCACTTCTACGACCACGCGTGCCCGCAGATGCAGGCCATCGTGGGCTCCATCGTGGCGAAGGCGCACGCGGAGGACCCGCGCATGGCGGCGTCCCTGCTCCGGATGCACTTCCACGACTGCTTCGTGCAGGGCTGCGACGCCTCCGTGCTGCTCGACGCCGACGGCAGCGGCAGGTTCGTCACCGAGAAGCGCTCCAACCCCAACAAGGACTCCCTCCGCGGCTTCGAGGTCATCGACGAGATCAAGGCCGCGCTGGAGCACGCCTGCCCGCACACCGTCTCCTGCGCCGACATCGTCGCCGTCGCCGCCAGGGACTCCGTCGTCCTGGTACGATTTACAAACTAATGCAGCGTCGTCGTTCAGTTCAGTATCGTCGTCTATCCACCGTTGTCGAGTTATTTACATTACTTACTCCGATGGTCGCCGCCGATCGAACTGCATGCATGCAGACCGGCGGACCTGGCTGGGAGGTGCCACTGGGGAGGAGGGACTCACTGACGGCGAGCCTGAGCGGCTCGAACAACCTCATCCCTGCGCCCAACGACTCGCTCCCCACCATCATCGTCAAGTTCGCCAACCAGGGCCTCGACGTCGTCGACCTCGTGGCGCTCTCAGGAGGGCACACCATCGGCGACTCGCGGTGCGTGAGCTTCCGGCAGCGGCTGTACGGGCAGAACAACAACGGGCAGGTGGACCGGACGCTGAACCCGGCGTACGCGGCTGAGCTGCGGGGGCGGTGCCCGCGGTCCGGCGGCGACCAGAACCTGTTCGCGCTGGACCAGGCGACGCAGTTCCGGTTCGACAACCTGTACTACCACAACATCCTGGCCATGAACGGGCTGCTCAGCTCCGACGAGATCCTGCTCACGCAGAGCCGCGAGACCATGGAGCTCGTCCACCGCTACGCCGCCGACCAGGGCCTCTTCTTCGACCACTTCGCCAAGTCCATGGTCAAGATGGGCAACATCTCGCCGCTCACCGGAACCGCCGGCGAGATCAGGCACAACTGCAGGAGGGTCAACCACTTCTAATTCTAAGGAGGATGCATATATATATGATGACCTGCGCCTGCTGCTTGGTTGGCCACATATCTGTGGTGCTTTATGCTTTGATGATTTCATTCTGGGTGCGTGCTTCGTGTTTCATACTTGGGTTTTAAGTGTGCAGTAGTCGTAAATGATTGAAATTTCTGTTTGAGTTTGGTGCCGTTCAATCTTAAGTTGATTTTTCACTCATGTAATTTGCAATTCGTGTACGAAGAAATGATCCAATAAAATTCAGCGTTTGTGTCATTGCTAAACTACTCAAATTAAATTAAGGATGACATGTGCAATTCTAGGGGTACCAACTACCAAGTCTTTTTTTTTTCTTAGGAAAATTTTGCTATACAAGGATAGGATGATCAGCTTGTGTGGTGTTTGGTCATTTCACATTGAACTCATTGAAATTGGCCAAGTAGGGGTACAACACAACCATCCGGAGTTGCAGAGATGATAACTCCACCATTTTCTCGATGGTTGGCGGAGAAGAGGTGATAGCAAGCTTCATGCCGCAGTACGGGAGAAGGGAAATTTGCTGAGTGTCGCGGGCTTTGCCGAGAGCCAAAACTCGGGCACTCGGCAAAGCCTCTCTTTGCCGAGTGTTGCACTCGGCAAAGATTTGCACTGTGGGCAAAGAGTGGCTTTGCCGAGTGCCAGAAAGAGCCTGGCACTCGGCAAAGAGCTGCTCTCAGCAAAGGTATTCTTTGCCGAGTGCAACACTCGGCAAAGAAGGGCACCCAGCAAAATAAAAGTAACCTCATGGCCGCCCCGCGTACGCTGTTAAAAAAAGTATTTTACCGAGAGCCGGCATAAGCACTCAGCGAAGACGCTTGCTTTGCCGAGAGCCGGGATGTGGCACTTGGCAAAGAGGGCTCTTTGCCGAGTGCCGCTGCCTAGCACTCGGCGAAGAGCCCTCTTTGCTGAGAGCCGCGGCCTAGCACTCGGCGAAGTTTTTTTTGTTTTTTGTTTTTTTTTGCCCATGTTTTTTGTGAGGCCTTACCACATTATTTAAAACTCTATGTTCAAATTTGGGACAATTTTGAGTTTTTTAAATATATTTCTTTATTTTTTTCCTCCTGTTGAATTTTTTGGAATATTTCAAATTTGAACTGTATGTTATGGAATAATCAAATTTGATCGTTATAAAAATAATATTCATGATTTTTGGTTTATGTTGAGGTTGTATCCAGGACCTCACATGAAATGTCAAGCATCTTCTTGACCTAACATGACGAGGTATTTGTGAGGAAAATGTTATTAAATTATATAAAATCCGAACAAAGTCCAAAAATCACGAAACTTGTTGATGCGTCATGTTATTGCATATAGAGGCTATGATAAAAAATTGAGAAGGTTTCGACTAAGTTGTGATGTCGGATGTCTAAAACTCATACATGATTACATGTGATCACACTCACCATATGCATGGTCATGTTTAGGTTTTAGGCATTCGACGTGACAACGTTCTCCAAATCGTCTCAAATTTTTATCATAGCTTCTACATATGATAACATGAGACTTTGTCAAGGTATCACCACATGGTAAGTTACCTCGCCCAAACGATGATGATTACAACTTGAACCCACCCACGCATGACGAAGAGTTCTATCAACAAGACGAGGGGCTACCAGGGATGTTTGAGATAGACTTAACCAGTGAGATTGAAATGGAAGAGTAGACGAGGATGTCTGGGTTGTTAACGAGGAAGCTGCAGATGAGGTGCGTGATCCGAGGGACTTGAAAATGCTTGACGGACTAGAACTAGGCAATGACAGCGATGAGGATGAGGCTGATGACGATTTGGAGGCTCTTGATAGTGACAATGATACCTATCGCCTAGATAATCCCAATCATGAAGAATATTAGAAATACATGTAATACTATGTTATTTTGTAATTGCATTTTATTTTTTTCATCCCTTGCTAAGTACTTCTCGTTTATCTGGACTAATACTGGTTTATTCTTTTTAATTGTAGGTGATGGGGCCCACTAGGAGGAGTTGTCACTCGACTTACTCGAGACCGAGGGACACGCCACCGGCGGAGGAGACGGAGGCAGAGCTGTCAGAGAGGCAGAGGAGGCCGAGGGGCAAGCCCAGGCGAGAGCCTTCGACTGACCACGAGCGCGGCTCCTCGCGCTTTTGTAGGGACGACATCGTCCCTCTGCCCACGGTGGGTGAGGAGGCGATTCCACAGATGTACGACGTTGTCGTTGCGCACACGTCCGAGGGGGAGGTTCCGCACACGTCCGAGGAGGGGGCAGGGGGGTCGACTTCCTCTGCAGCCTCGAAACCCTACTGGCGAGGTCCCAGCCAGCTCCCAAAGCGACCGATTCCTGTTGAGCGTCGCCCACTGATTGCACCCGAGGGGGATAAGTAAGTAACTTGATATATTCTTCATTTAATATTTGAAAAATAATAATAAGAGCTAATAATGACTAGTGTGAACCACTTGTGCAGGAACTGGATGCTGGTGGAGGAGGGGGTCCCGGCTCGCAATGTCAATGGGATCCTAGGACTTTTGTGTAGGGAACATTTCCCTGGCCTGGTGTGGCCATCAGAGGATGGGGACCTAGAGGTACCCTCATTCGACAAGTACGCCCTCGTCGCCGATGATGTTCACAGAAACTTGGCGGATCAGGTGATTATGGAGTTGTGGGTAAGCCTTTTTCTCGCAATACGGCCCTCAATTATTTGCATTCATTGCACATTCTTGAAATAAAATAATGGAAACCTTGTGTCTTTGTGCAGGACTTCTTCAGATGCCAGCCAGGACAGGAGGAAAGGGCGTATCAGGTGGCTTACGCTTCCTGTAAAAGGCGTGTCACAGACTTGTATTACGAGGCCCGCGTCCAGGCACACGTTGACTACAACGCCAAGTTCTGCAACAGAAGAATCAACAAAACACAGGCAAGAAGAGAGACAGAGATACTGACAAGGGAGCAGTACCTAAAGGTAAATAGAAAACCTCCTATTGATTTCTTTTGCAATTAACTATGCCTAATTTGATCTTCTAATGTCTTGTAGGTGATTCCAAGGTGGTGTGCCATCCACCGCGATTGCTGGGCTGCTATAGTGGACAAATGGTTGGACACGGAATGGCAGAAGATGCACCAAGAGAAGAGTGACCACCGTATGATGATGCCAGGTGTACCTCACCATCAGGGCAGCACCAGCCTCAGTAAATACGCAAAGACATATGTAAGTCTCCACTAGTTCTTTAATCTAACCACGCTCAATTCTACCTCTCTTCTAACCACATGTTGTTTCTCTCACAGTCGGCGACGCACGGTGGCCAACCAATTGGCCAACTCACGGCGTATGCTCTTGCCCACATGGGTCCGACAAAGTCCAACATCGAGTACAACCCGGATGCGGGCCCAGAGGCGTACACGAACTCCAGCGTCCACACCCGCCTCACTTCGTACACGGAGGCAGCAAGGTCAGTCCATGGGCCGGACTACGATCCTAGGACCGAGGAGCGCCTTGATCCTGAGCTTGTGATGAGGGTGGGAGAAGGTAAGAAGCATGGGCGGTTCTGGATAGGCGACGGCGTCCTCAACACGACCTCTACTCTTCCTCTCAACCGCCTTCGAGCAGCGAGCACGAGCTCTAGCGTGCCCATAAGCAAACGACCAACAACTGTTGCGACACTCCAAGTAAGTATTCTAGTTTCATTTGTTCTTTGCCTTTTATATTCTTTAGCTTTGCATTATTCAAACCTTGGGATCAAATTGTTGTAGGTTGAGCTACAGCAACTTCAGGCCCAGCAGGAGGCTGAGCTGGCTGTGCGGGTTGCTGAGCGTCAGAGAATACAAGCTTTGGAGGCCCAGCAAGAAGGTTTGCTCAAGTGGGTGCAACAAATTGGGCAGCAGCAAGGTTGGCAGATCCCAGAAAACCTACTCGCACCACCACGACCAACACATCATGTAGATTCTACTACGGTGAGTACGAATACAAATATGTTACTTTCTATGCTCATGCTTAGTGTCAAACTTAGTGATGGCGGATTTGTTGATGTGTGGGCCTTCGTGCTGGATTTGTTCATATGTCGGGCTACGTGCTGGAAATGTGTTTGTCAGCCTTCGTGCCAACGTTTTTGTTGCAGGTTTTGGGAACCTCCCCGTGCAGGGGAGGTGCTGCTGAAATTTTTAACTTTTGTTTGAACTATTTACATTTTTTTCTTCTCACTCACATGCAATCTATTCTCTTTTGTGCAGCATCAATCGGCAGCAGCGTCAAACCATTGCGGAGAGTCGCCGACATCGCAAGTCGGCCCGTCCCATCCCTCACATTCGCCGTGAGCTGCTTGCGGATTCTTTTTTATGTATTGAACTTGTGAACTTGTAGACTATGAGCTGTGGTTTGTTTGCTGTTGAACTAGTGAACTTGTAGACTATGAGCTGTGGTTTGTTTGCTGTTGAACTAGTGAACTTGTTGAACTATTGAACTTGTGAACTTGTGGACTATGGACTGTGAGCCGCTTGTGATTATTTGATGTTGAATCGTGGTTTCTGGTATGTATATATATGTATTGTTGTCTAGATGGGGTAAAACAAAAAAAAAGAAATTTTCAAAGGTGGCTTTGCCGAGTGCAATGGTCATGGCTCTCGGCAAAGAAAACACTGAAATAATATTAAAACATGTCTTTGCCGAGTGCCATGACCATTGCACTCGGCAAAGAAAGTACTGAAATAATATTAAAACATGTCTTTGCTGAGTGCTGAGATAGGGCACCCGGCAAAGAAAATACTGAAAAATATTAAAACAAGTCTTTGCCGAGTGTTGCACTCGGCAAAGAGGGTTTTTAATTTAAAAAAATAAAAATCTTTGCCGAGTGTTGCGCTCGGCAAAGAAAACACGGCGTGACCTGCCTGATAGACGGCGTTAGATCTTTACCGAGCGTCATCGTGGTACTCGGTAACTCCTTTGCCGAGAGTCCGCATTTTGGCACTCGGTAAAGCCGGCTTTACCGTTAACATCTTCGCCGTAATTCTTTGCCGAGTGTTGCACTCGGCAAAGGCTTTGCCGAGTGCAATTTTGCCTTTGCCGAGTGTAACAGACACCCGGCAAAGAATCAGCCTGCAGTAGTGCCAGTAGACATAAAGCAATAGGGTTCGAACCCACTCAACTATGCATCAAATTGGCAAATAGTACTATGGGAAATAACAACTGGAGGTGCTTAGATTATATATATCCCACCATCTCATTGTCTTTGATGGGAAGCTGATGAGTAGCGACATCCATGACCTAGGTAGTGAAAGTGATGGCTTCACTAGAGGTGTCGCAAGGCTCTCAAAGCAGGAGGATGGGAGAAACGAAAGAGTAGTTAAGGTGGAATAGTACAAAGCAGATGGCCAGCAACCGACATTATACCAAAATAACACAAATGAAACACTCAATTAGTGACATAGAATTCAAATATGCTACTAATATTTCCTTCAAAATATGCTACTAATATAAGATTAGAGATGCGAGTGAACGGAATGGGTACATACCGTCCATGGCCAGGAAGCAAAATGCATCACTAATGACAAGTTACCAGAGACTCACCCCAACTAGAAGCATCACTAATAATAGGGGCTGTTATCTATGATGTGTTTCACCGAGACAAGTTTTTGATATATAGACACATCAAAGACTCTTCCCAACTAGATGAATCTCTAATAATAAGGGCTGAACAAGACAAATCCAATGTTGTGATGTATTTTAAATATCATTGCCTCATTTGCTTATATATGTGAACAAGTAATGTTTGATTGAGAAGCTGTGGTAATATTGATAGCTTTGACGTGCGCCATGCATGGGACCTGTGTGTTGTGATGTCTGTGTTATTACAGACATGTGATTTATAACGTCTATGATTTATGCTGACGAGAGACTCATTTTAATACATGTCACTGATGAAAAAACATTGCTAAGTGCTTATTGTGAGAACATGTTAGAGACACACCTGAAATAAAAGCATAATTGATAATGGTAGTATTTGAGATGCACATGAAACAAAAATAAGAGTAATCTCTCAAACATGTCACCGGTAAGATTCATATTTGAGACATGTCTTTGAATCAATAGTCACTGATAAGAATCATATTTGAGACATGTCTTTGAATCAAGAGTCACTATTATCTTCACAGTGACACGCTTGTCGAATACACTCAGCTGATGTCTTCACATCAGCCACACATTTTCTCAATACACATCACTGATGTATTCACATTAGAGACATATATAAGTACGTGTTTTTTTCTAGCATCTCCAATGTGGAATTTGACATAGTGCAATGTAGGTAACATATCCCATTGGAGAGGGAGTAGAACGACAATCATTATTGTTGAGAAATTTTGTGACAATAAAAGACTTTTTTTCTACGGTCTCCCTCCTTGCATCATGCAAATCAATATTTTGATTGCTATGGTGTTATAGGAAAAAGCACATTGATTTAATGATGGTACATGATCAATTCTAGTAATTTTGATATCAACCAATACCATGAAAGTTCAGCAAATATGACATTTTTATTTGGGAAAGCTAAACATAACTGGAGTGATTTGGACCATTATTCCCTCACTTGATATTTTTAGCTAATCAACAAATGCCATGGCGCGCGATGTCTTCCTCAGTCCCGGTGAGGCTAGTTTTTTGGTGGAGGTGCATCTAGGCGCTAAGCGAGTTCTGATGGATTTATGGGACTAACATACGTGATGAGATCATGCATATGCATGTGTTTAGTCCTAGATTGGTTAGTGACTGGGCTCAAATGAAGCAAACTACAATAAAATATGAATTGAGTCCAAGATTGAAGGATGAATTTTATAATTGACAAAGGATATTGGTAAATTGCAATGTGTCTATGTGGGTTCAGCAAGTATGGCCATGAGTTTGCAATGTGTCTATACAAGAGTTGAGTTGATTAGTGTGAGCTAACTAGCTAGGTCGGACTTCTCACCAAACTGGCCAGGCTATAGTTTTAAAAGACCAGAACAAAATTCTTCCAAAGATGGCCAAATTCACCCAAGCTTCTAAAGAAAAAAGGATAAGTCACTTACAAGTGTACAAGAAGTAAGGAAATGAAGTGCCAAACTAGAACAAAAGTCGCATTTGCTACACTTGTAGAAGAAAGGAACATTTGAGTAAGGATAGTCCCAATGATAGACTAACAGGCCTGCATTGAGTAACAAGATATAGTTGACTTGGGATAGACTAACAGGCCTGCACTGGGCCTCCACTAAGTTAGCGGTCCAGGCCATGCCGCTTGATGTGCCCAGAGAGCAGCCAAAGCACAGACTGCTGCGATCTTGAGCCGGGCCAACGGGCTGCGAGCTGCATGTGCATCTATAGGGTTCAGAATAGAGATTAGAACAATAATTTTTCTCTCTAACCATTTTGGAGGAATTTATGGTTTGGATGCCCAAGATAAAATATTATACACAGAGTTTTTTGCACTCTAAATTATGTATGTTGGAGTTGTTCCAAATTCACTTCAGGATATTGGCCGGGCTTCTGACGGAGCGAAGCGGAGGCCCGTCGCCGGAGGGTTTAGGGTTTAGGGTTTAGGACTTATTGGATATGTGGATTCTGATTATGCTGCTGATTTGGACAGGCGAAGATCACTTACTGGTTATGTGTTTACTGTTGGTAGTTGTGCTGTGAGTTGGAGGGCTACTTTACAGTCTGTTGTTGCTTTGTCTACTACTGAGGCAGAATATATGGCTATTTGTGAAGCGTGCAAAGAGTTGATTTGGTTAAAAGGTTTGTACGCTGAGCTCAGTGGAGTTGAATCTTGCATAAGTTTGCATTGTGATAGTCAAAGTGCAATTTACCTCACTAAAGATCAGATGTTCCATGAGAGAACTAAGCACATAGATATCAAGTATCATTTTGTGCGTGATGTGATTGAGGAAGGTAAGCTGAAGGTATGCAAGATTAGTACTCATGATAATCCTGCTGATATGATGACAAAGCCTATTCCTGTTGCTAAGTTTGAGTTATGCTCAAGCTTAGTAGGTTTGATTGAATAGTCCAAGAGACTATTGTTGGCACCACTGGTTTTCTATCTTTGTTGTTTAGGATGATGGGTTGATTTATGATACAAGAAGAATTTGTCTCAAGGTGGAGTTTGTTGGAGTTGTTCCAAATTCACTTCAGGATATTGGCCGGGCTTCTGACGGAGCGAAGCGGAGGCCCGTCGCCGGAGGTTTCGTGGAGACACACGATTTACGTGGAAAACCCCTCCAATACTAGGGTTTCGTGGAGACTTGATTCTCTTGTAAGCCGCCGCAGGCGTGTAACCCAAACTCTTGAGATAGTGAGATCGTTGCTGGCTGGTGCCCGTGGTTTTTCCCCTTCGCATTGGAGGGGTTTTCCACGTAAATCGTGTGTCTCTGCGTTGATTGATTTCATACTCCATACGTCGTTTCTAACAATGTATGTTTTCCATGGTTCTGCAGTTAAATTTCGTGGTAACACCCTCTGATGCGCGTCTTTTGTGTGCACTAGCTTTAATTAGGTGATTTGGAAGCATAGTAAAGTTTCGACTGAAGCTAATGCCATCCTTGCTACTTGAGAAGGACATTCTTTTAAAGAAAATAACCTGAGTATGAAAACATCATCGCAGCAACGCAGTGCAAAATCATTTGTCATTGGTTACAGAAATAAATGTTTGGCCACAGCAGAATAATGCAATGGCAGTAAAAACGTGCAGTGCACACGTGAGATAATATAATGGTCCTCAATGCCAGCTGCATGTACGATTGCACAACCCATAAATCACAGCAACAGATGACACACAGAGTCACAGAGAGCCGCCCAATGTCGATGAGAAGTCCAGTGAGTGCGGGCTCGATATTGGGAGGTAGGATGCAGTTTGTGCTCGAGGAGTAGAGGTGATGCATTGAGTGTATCTTGGAATTGGGAGGCATCAGAATTCTGGGATATATGGCTCGCCTTGCAGTTGCAGTGGCTGCCCATCCCAATCTGGAGTCCTGTACTCCTGTGGCATTAAGATCCCAGTCGTGTAGAATTAGCTCTTTGAGCATAACTTCCACTTCACCGAAGAGCAGGCATTTTTTTCCTTTCAATCAAAGTGATCCTGTCTCATATCCAGGTCTTGCACAAACCGTCCATGAAGCGCGAATGAGGGCCGGCATGCTGCCTCCCAGATAGCTGTGTGTCCAATCAATGTCCTGTATGCAGTCCCAAGCTCCGTATCGAGCCGTGAGATAATGTAAAATGAATTAATGTTTTTTTTTCCTTTTGCAAGAGTAATAGTTGTGGCAGCTTCCCTAACGTTTATTTCGCTTCAACAAACATCACAAGGTCTAGTGTCAAATTATTGTTTGTTCCGTTGAAATTTAACTTATGCTAATTTGTTGAAAGAGGAAAATACTGCTAAAATAGTATTTTAAGTATTTTGCCTACCATCCTGACAGAAGAGTCGATGAGTTATCATTGTCGGTGGCTCTAATAACTATATCCAAATGAGTCTGGCTAATAAATAATATCCAAAATACTTATGAAGGCGCTAACAAATAATATCCAAAATACTTATGAAGGCGCGGGAATGTCTACGCTTAGGAAAAGTAGATGTCCATGCTATGCTACTTGCCAGACCTAGCAATATAATTCCAGACTTTTTAAATTATAAATATGTACACCTTAAATATTTATTTTTAGCTTCCCTTATCAATCCTCTGAGTGCTTAGTTTGTTGCAAATCTAAATAATAATCTGCATGCCGCAGGCTGTATGTTCTGTTTCAACAATGAAGCCAGATAAACACTGGAACAACTTTGTTGACAGTGCCAATGAGCGATACTAGTTCTTCAAGGTGTGTTTGTGACTGCTGCTATCTTCTATCCTTACCAGGAAAGAGTAAATCATCTGGATGGGTCTAGACGACTATGCACATCTTGCAAGTTCCCAAGGCATTCACCACAGTCTTTGAAGAGGATACCAAATATAGTGAAGGCAGAAAAAAAAAGTTTCATTCGGAGCCAAATACTCTAGAACTGGAAGAAATCAATGAAAAGAAGTTGTAAGGCAGGAGCTCATGAATGCTCCAAGCACCAGAATAGAAATTGGAAGAACGGTTCTCTTGTCGTATCGATTTGGAGGAATCAATGATCTGAATACCCACGTTAATACTGTATACACATTCTTTGCAGTATGATACGTGTATGTCTTTCTACAGTTTGTAGTTAATTTCGCAGTAACGCCCAGTTACGCGCATCTCTCGTGTGTGTATTTAGGTGAAACCGGAACGTAACGAAGTTTCAACTAAATTAACCAAATCATATCCTCCCTACTTGAGAAGGTTTTTTGTTTTTAAAAAAGTACCTGAGTTCCGAAACACCATTGCAGCAGGGCAGTGCAAAAACCATTTGCCATTAGTTACAGAAATAAATGTTTGGCCGTAGCAGAAATGACAGCAAAACGTGCAGTTCACATGACATCATGTACTATATAATAGTCATCTATGCCAGCTGCATGTCCGAAGATCCATAAATCATCATGACCTTAAAAGAGACCAAGCAGAGCACGCCCATTCTTCGACAAGCATCAAATGACACACTACTGAGAGCCGTCCCAAGTGGTGATGAGAACTTGAGAATCAGGTGACTATGGTCTCGAGAGGGAGGGGGGATGCACAGTTTTGTGCTGGACTGCGTGCTAGAGCGGTGATGCGCACGCTGAGCGTATCATGGGATTGGGAGGCACCGGAATGCTGGGATATACGGCTCGCGTAGAAATGGCTACGGATCCGAACATGGTGTCCTGTTTAAGAGGGATATCAAGGTCCCAGTGCTGCAGAATTCACTGTTGCACCACAAGACTCAGGACAAGGTGTCGTATTCCATTCGATCAAAATGATCCTGTCCCGTATCCTGGTCTTGCACCTGTCCACGAAGGTAAACTGTGTGCCACTGATCAGGACAGCGTGCTGCTTCCAGATATTAGCGCCCGCTATGCTGTCACAAGTAGTCCATACCAGCTGCTGTTCATCATCATCTTCTTCTCTTTCACTTTTTTTTTTCTGCTTTTGCAATAGTAATAGTAGTGGCAGCTTTCCTAGCAGAATACAAATATACCATGGTTTATTTTGCTCCACCCTAGCTACGTTGAGGGTAATTCATAGGAAGTAGAGGTGTTTCACAACCGTCCTGACTGAACTGGACGAGGAGATCAATGTGGGTGTAACTATCCAACAAATGAATCTGGCTGCTAAAAAAAAAATCCGAAATATTAACGAAGACGTTAGAAATATGCGTGCTGAGTAAAAGTGATGGTTCTCCAAGCTACGCTGCTTGCTTCTTTCCAGTCCTAGCAATTATTCCTTGAGAACTGCTCCAGCACTCCTTCAGATTAGTATGAATCTCGAAGCAGCAAGATAATTATCTAAATTCATTTATTAGATTTTATAAGTTCTGGCCCGTCCCTGCCCAGTTCTGAGGCCCTGTTTAGTTCTCCATCTAAAAATTTTTCATCCATCCCATCGAATCTTTAGACATATAAATGGAACATTAAATGTAGATAAAAAAATAAACTAATTACACAGTTTGATTGAAAATCGCGAGACGAATCTTTTAAGCCTAGTTAGTCTATGATTAGCCTTAAGAGTAACCCACATGTGCTAATGACAGATTAATTATTCTTAATAGATTTGTCTTGCAGTTTCCAGTCGAGCTATGTAATTTATTTTTTTTATTAGTTTCTAAAAATCTCTCCCGACATCTTTCCGACATATCCGATATTACACCCAAAAAATTTTCAACTCCAATCTAAACGGGGCTGAGGATGCAGATGGACCCACGCGCTGCCCAGTTTTATGTGTGGTGGCGTGACGAGAACGGCAGTTTGCTTACTCCGTGTCGGAGGGAACTCATTAAATGAACGACGGTGCACCATCGACACCACAAGACCACAACGGCGGCTCCAGCTTCCTCAAGGGCCACGATCGTCGAAGGGTGTTGGGACTCCAAACATCCATGGTGGGGTCAAGCACCGCGAGCATCTCCAAACTGGCTTCTTGCTAGGCCCAGCTGGGCCGGGGCAGCTGCGCCCCCTCCTTGGGGCCTAGTTGGCCGTTTTCTCCACTGATGAGTACGGCCTAGATTGCGCATGTGATAATACTCACCCTTCTCCACTCAGCGTGTCCTCATGCCAAAATGTGACCCACTCGTCGATGCCATCGGGTGGTAGAGCTCCTTCCGACAGGATGGCCACTCGAAGTTGTACTGAAGGTTGCCAATGTAGCTGAAGAGGTAGTAGATGATATCGCCCGTGGTAGATCCAATCCGTGCACCCCTTATGCTACAACAAGAAGAGGATGTGTTATCAATGTCGGAATGTTTTGAAGCAAACCATCACTCGTGGAGGAGCGACGAAGCCACGAATGTGGTAGTTGATGTCGGGGTTGATGGAGATTGGACATGGTGCCATATCGTCGTTGTCGAATGTGTCGACAGTGATGTCGTGAGGTCTAGCATTGAGCCAAAGATGAAGGCACCCAAGTCAAATGTGTCCAATGAGAGGCGATGAATGTCAGAGCCTGAAAGAAGACTAATGTTGACGCTGTCAATGCGGGCAATAAGACGACCAAAGTTGTTGGGGAAAGACAACCGTAGCCACTGCTATAGGGCATTGTAGCAACCATGGGTGGCCCAGGAGGATGTGTGTGGGCATCCCCTTGAGTTGTCCTCCCTACAACAGAGGTACTTGTGCTCCCAATGCCAACAACTCTATGTTGGTGGAACCTCCGCGTCGTAGGACTTGCAAAAGGTGGGGGAGCAATGCTGATGCCGCTGGTAAGTAGAAGCGCCGGTCAAAGAAGATGAGGCCCTGATCCATGGACCATGCCTGCGTGGCCTGACCCTCCATGATGGTCATAGCGATGGTGCGGAGCTCCCACTGCTTTCTGATAGCCTGGCGCATGTGCGTGAAGATGATGTCGTCTGGATTGTCGATGTGGTCAAGGGCGTTGGGAAGGGGGGCTCTCTGTGACCTGTTCATCACATTACAAGGGGAGGGTGGTGAAGTCCATGCTTCGCATACCATTGGCGAGGGCACCGAGAGTGCGAGCATCGTCATAGGCGCCTGACGATGAAGAGTAGTGTGGAAGGTGTACGGACACCCATTGTGACAGTACTACAGCTCCATATTGATGAAGTCCTAGATAACATGCTCGAGGCTAGCTAGCCATGGCGTGCCAAGTACGACGTCGACATCATTGGCAATGTTGAGGAGGAAGGTGTCGATGTCGAAGGCGAAGCTGCTGATGTGTGGTAGTATGTTGAAGGAAGCACCGTGGCATAGGACCTCGTTCCCGGTACCAATGAGTATGGTGGTGTTGATGCATTGCTCTTAGAGACAAATGGAGCTGGTGACGTTGATGTCGATGATGTTGTGCCTCGAGCCTGAATCCACCAGCACAAGGATGCCCACGCCATTCATCACCCCCTCAAGGTACATGGGGGAGGCGCCTTGGACCCCGGATTGGAGCCTGTCGATCATCGCCATATATTAGGTTGCCGTCAGCCTCCTCCAGGTCATAGTCATTGACAACGGTGATGTCGAAGAGCAGCTTGCACTTGTGGCCATGTGCAAACGGCTTGTCGTATTTGAAGCATAGGCTGGCACGGCGTCATTCTGCCATCTCTTCAGCGGTAAGACGCTTGAAGGGGCGGGAAGTGGGCCCAACAGCAAACTATATACTCACTACTTTATAATTGTTGGAGAAAATAAAAATCCAAGTCTTAAATGAAAGAGTCTGGTTGGAATCATAAGTGTGGTAGAAAGAACCGATTAGGAACTTCAACTTCGTTTTTACGGCATCCACTTAATTTGAATCAAGTAAAAATAAAAATAAATTGAATATAATTCTTAATAGGCCTGACTCCGTAAATCCATTTTAGCAGATGAGCAGTTTCTAACCTCCTCCGTAAATCAAGTCAATGCTGAGGAGGAGACATCTAAACATTCAAGATGATGAACTACGTGTTATGTGCAATGCAGGCCTCGAGGAGGACATTGACCATCTTTTCTTTTCACTGCCCTTTCGCAGAACAGTGCTGGACTACCATCAACATCATGTTAGATATCAATTTACGCCTACCAGAGAGGTTTCCTGCAGCCCGCCAAAATCACAACCTGGAATTCTTCATGGAGGCTTCCCTGATTGCGACCTGGGAGCTATAGAAGATGCAGAATGACAAAGTGTTGCATGGACGCGATCCTACTGTTAGTAGCTGGTTAGCCAACTTCAAGAATCAATGTATTTTGCAGTCGCTTAGATTTAGGGATGACCTGAGGACCTCCTTGTGTTTTTGGCTTGATGCATGCTTTTAGCTAATTCAGGTTTGTAACCTTGTTTAAACCCTTTTGATATATACAAAATCAACTGCAGGGATCTCTCTCACAGTATTTGCATAAAAAAACCTCCTCCGTAAATAAAACGTCTGCTTCCAAAAATCCTCATGTATTTTAGGAGACGATTGAATTTTGTGACCGCTTCCATTAATGATTGGGCAGTGTACGTCTCGCGAAATCATTTATATAGTAGTGATTGGGAGGCACCGGGACTCTTGGTTACTATGATTCAGGGATACAAAGGGTGTGGTTGGTTCTGGGCTGTCGTACTTCACTAGGGTAGAGTGTCGACAAAATCCAATCAATTGAGGATATGTCATCCTCTACCACTTTGAATACATCGACACAGGTCTACCCCCTGTGTCGCTCCTAAATTGGCTGTCCTTCCCTCTCATCCCCGCTTCCTTGCACGCACATAGAGTTTAGATGTTGCGGGTTGTTGTTTGTGTTGTTGGCAAGAGGAATTCATGTCTATTCTGCAGTTCGCAGACAAGAGCTCAACTACTAGACAAACTTAAAATCTGTTTGCTGGCGGTGTTGTTGTTTTTGGGTTGTTGCTCTATTTGTTATTGACATTTCACTTTTTCCATCTTAATAACATTACTAAGTAAAGACTGCTACTGAAGCCTTCACGTTAAGCTTTACCAGATGAAATAAATTAATATATATAACTTCTTGAAACCCATGAAAATGAAAAACATATGAATGTTAATTTAGTAGACTCTATTTTGACAACAATAGTCACGAGATCTATGCCATTTTCTAAAATTTAACAGCCTCCGCCATTGTGAAGACAGAAATATCTTCCAATATGAAATCTATATGCCAAATTACTAATGCGTATGCCAATATGTGTAAAATGGTTAGACAACATTGTGCTTTATATGATGATTTATCTGTTACATTGTCCTATGAAACTAATCTAAAACCACCATAAAGAGTGGACATTTTAAGGTGCCCACCTCGGTTAATCGATTTTGCGAGGTGGTTGTTTATAACCGCCTCGGTTAATAAAAAACGACAGTCTTGGTTAGTTCGAGGCATTTAACTGAGACGGTTCAAAATTATGCCCGCTTTTGAGGGGGTTTGGAAAAGGTCGCAGTTAAGTTTTTTTTAGTAGTATCCAAGTGAGGTTTTAGATGTTGGGTTAACTAAAGACAACTGCAGATGCTCTAATCTTGCATATCTTAATCATCCACTGTGTTATTATGAAAACTAGTATCTTGCCCATGCTAACTCTACGGCGTCATTTAAGAACACAAATCAACCAACAAAAAACATAATAACTCAACTAAAAAATTAATCTCCAATATAATTGACCAATCCAAATTAAGCTTAACCCACCCCCACACAGAGATGACATTTTCTCCATCCACACCAGATTATGCACCCAGAAAAACCCTCACATGACAAACCACCGCGATCCTACAGCTACGAACGATTTGAGGCTTCAACGCACCCACCCATCCTGTGGTACCGGCTCCTCTGTCACTTTGTCCCTAAGCCCGTGCTCTCTGTTCAATTCCCAACTCCCACTCTATTTCCCTTTTTTTCCGAGAAAACAAAAATCCCACAATATCGCTCATATTTGTTATGCAGAAATCACGGTGGCCAGCTCGCTTTCGAGTTCAAAGAGGGAGCAGGCGGTGCCTTTCATTGTGGTGTAGGTGGACGAGGCCGAGTAGGACAGGCAAGCACGGGTGCTGGATAAGGCATGAGGGGCAGGGACAGCCAGTGCATCTCCATGGACCTCGACTCCACCCGTCCACCGTACTGTTTTTTTTTATGAAACTGGAGAGGCCGAAGCCTCTACAAAGATTTTATTAAGCAAAAGCAAAACAGCTAAGAACAACAAAAGGAGGAGGGCAAGCCCAGGCTCCGGGTTCAGGAAACAAAAAAAGAAACGAAAAAAATGAACTCTAGCCAACTTAAAATCCCAGATTGTGAATCCATTCAGTAAACTGAAGCAAGAGCGAAGGTTTCACTCTATGTTGGAGCATCGTTAATTCCTTCACAAGGTGCCTGCGGCAATTTACCAAACTAATTTAAATCCCATTGAAGATTAGCTCATTTCTCATGTTCCAAATTGCCCAGGAAATCAGGATGACTGTATCCATAGCAAAGGGAGAGGCCAGCTGATCTCTTATCTGGGAGAAAACCTCAGGAACAGAACTCTGTGTGCGGGAGCAGCGCAGTCTTCGCCGTCATGGTGCCGGATGGCTCTGCGGGCGGGCAGGGGTGGAGGAAGGCGAGGTATAGCGCTCGCCATCCCTTGATTTCGCTGTCAATATCCCTACAGATTGCCGGCAAAACCAGTCCCATCCGGCGCCCACCATGGCTGCCAAACTGCTACATTACGAAAACGCAATCGACTCGCAGGATGAGGATGAAACTGAGATGGAGTGGGCTTAGTGCCGAAGTTCAAAGATAAGTCTGCTGTGATCGGCGCGGGCATGATCGATCGACCAAAAAGCAGCGCCCATGGCCCGTCATGTGCTATGCCGGTGTTGATGAGCGTTGTGATGGTTAGACATCTGTCTTTCAATTGCATGGGATTATTTGTTCCCTCGGGCTAGCCTATGGGCAGCAGTTGCATTTGTTTGTGAACCTGGCATTCTGCATTTTGTTTATCTGAGAGCAATTGAAACCTGGCACTGACGAGGGGTTTCAGGTTTCGGCGATGCTCTAATTTGCATCTAAATTATATATCCACTGTGTCATTGTAATACGTCTAGATGTCCTTTCAAATTACCCACATCGATTATTATGAAAGAAAAATATTATTAGTAACACTTTTAATTTGTATATATATAAATTATATGCCACAAATTATTCACTTGTAAGTTTATAAAAACCTCATTTGTATATAAATTATCCATATTGAACTAGCACAGATGAGGATGCATATCACCTATCCCTGATACGGTCACCTCTAATTAGAGACTTGGGTTCCATAGGCTTGTCTGTGATGTATGCAACATCAGAGACCTGGGTTCCTTGAGCCGGAAGTAAGACGAATTGTCTTATTTTCAGTGCTTTCCATTGTTTTTTTTCGAAAACGTGCACTTAGCCCGTGTTGCTTTAAGGGAAGAAAGAGTTTGTTACACGGCTTGCTGGGGATTAGGCGAGGTTTCTTTCCCAAGCAAGCGAGACACACGAACAGAGAGCACCGGCTGGAACGGTGGAGCTTTGAGAGGCGTGCTAAAGGAACGAACTAGAAGTGCTACACGGAGCGAAGCCACTAGGCAGAAGCTAAAGCAAAAAGAGGGGGTAAGCTTGGAGAACCCCGCCGCGATCTAGTTATCGCCCTCGGCCCGAATTCGCAGCAAAACCCGAGTCGTGGTTGCGCAGACCCCATCGAACGTCCGTCGGTTTCGCTCCTTCCAAAGTTCCCACGAAACAAGAAGGACGAGCGAGTCGAATCCCCGCGATAAAGCTCCTGGGACCTGCTTCCTGGCTACTAGCCACCAGTCGACTAGCGTGTCGGACTGCGATGGCGCGGTGTGCTGTAGACCTACCGCGCTGAGGATGCGGTACCAAACCTCACGTGTGAAAACGCATGCGGCGAGGAGGTGGTCGCACGTCTCGTCCTCCTGGCCGCATAGGAGGCAGTCCGCTTGTTGCTGCAGTCCGTGCCTCCATCTCCGTTCCGCCGTTCACAGCCTCTTCCGAAGCGCGAGCCAGAAGAAGAATTTTACTTTGGGAGGGCAGCACACACGCCAAACCTCACGTGCTCCCGCGAGCCCCGTGGTCCCATGGAAGAAAGCGCGATAAGCAGATGCCGCATCGTACGTTCCATCAGCGCTCCATCTCCAGATGAACCTGTCGTCGACCCCAGGCTGTAGCTGAACCTCTTGCAGGACATCCCACAACATCAGGTAGTCGGCAATCACAGCTGCCGTCGTCGCGCTAGGTCAAATCATCCTCAATTGCAAATTGGACCGAATCGGAAATGGTGGTGTACTACTGTAGTCTCCAGTGGTTAGTGACCAGGCAACCTTCACTCCATGCAACCAGGATCCCACACTAGGTTCCTTGAGGCAAAAGGAAGATTAATTTTCTTATTTTCGTTGTTTTACATCATTTGAATGCTTCATAGTGGCTGGTGCAGTAATATTTGGTTAGCGTGATGTTTCGACCAAGTCATCTGACTTGGATTTGTTAATTGGTAGGGCGCTTGCAATTGCCAATTTCAATGTATCCCACAAAATGTAGAGTTCTGATGTGTAGCCTTTGTTGGTGAGAGTGAGAAGTTTCAATTGGCCTACAGGTAGGATACACATAACAGCGAGATCAAAATGCATGGATGTGGCAGGATATACGTATTAATGAGAGCAAGAAATATAATCTCAATTGACAAACTGAATGTAGCTAGCTGGCTGGGTTTCTTTGACATAACACACGGTTACTTGCATTTTCCTAGATTTATTATTATAACGTAGTTTTTTTAGTAGTAAGCGACGTCACACAACGAGACACGACACAACTTCGTCGATCTTGACATCTGCTGTCAATTTTCGAAGGCGCTCAAAATTTTGCAGACTAAAAATGATGGCAAATAAATGTAACATCTACAACATAGATAGCATGCATCCACTAAGGGTTTTCCTAATCACATTTCCTGGACTGGAGACATTATTTGTAATGGTAAAAAAATAAAATTATTCCTAAAATGAAGTTTCCCGTCTATTCGTTTCGCCAAGCATTCCTGATTCATCTGGAACTATTAATTTGCTGCCACATAATAAATTGAAGTAATGTGCATGTTTTTTTCTTTTTGAGAAACTATGTGCAATTAGCATTGCACAGCTGCGTGCCGGGACAACCAATTATCTTGGCCCTTTAAAGCACACACAAGATTTATGGGTGGTCTTGCCAGCGGTTCATTCTTTTGACAAAAGAAAACACAAGAGTGGGTGGGAGTGTGCCTGTGTCCGACAGGAAGCACCCATACGGTATGTAGTCATGTGGGATTGGGAGGAATCGGGTTCTTTTCCTGCGCTGAGAGAGTAGCAGTTTTTCAATACAAGGCTGGAGAAGTTGAAACATGAGTATTATCTTCAGGAGAAGGGATCGCCTATTTTTCCAAAGACTTCCCTAAAAGCGAAGAGTATATCATAATTTCCAAAGCCCCCACAGTGCAGCAGCACAAAACATATTACCTACTAAAACAGGTTTTGTTACTTAACGCAATTGTCCTATTGAATGAAAATCAGCACCTTAAATTTTATCTAGAGTTTATAGAGAGACAACACCACATCTCTGCTTCGCTACAGCGCAGTCAAAGAAAGGTGAAAACTTATTCTGGTTCACTAAAAAAAATAAACATTTTCTTCTTATATACTAAGATTGTCTCTCTCTTTTTAGAAAGCAACCATAGAGAAACAAATAAACTCGAGAAGGTATCTTGAGACTCCAAAGCCGGAACATGAAGAGGTAGCACCCCTCTGAAATTGATCACCTTAAGAGGAATTGAGAAGAATAAAAACCATCAGAAGTAAACTACTACATTAGGGAGTCTTCTTCACAAAAGAAACAAATTTTAGAGGATGACTGAACTACTTCTAACTAGAGCTTGATGAACCTATTATCAACATGCCTTCTAAAGGTACATTTAAGATTAGTTCTTGTTGACGTGGGAGGTGATCCAGATCACACACCAACAAGGAATACATGACCCTGATTGTGCTAGAACACAGCAAACTGACGAAACTAATCTAGAGATCAGTTAGGTCAATGCGGAGCCTGTTATTGGCCTGATAAACTCCCTAACTCCTGGAAGACCGGTTAGGTAGGGGCACGTCGAGGGTTTCCTAGGACTAGTAAGGCCTCCTAAACGCTGCCAAGTCTCGCAGGGAGACATGATGAACAACAAGGTAGAGAGTGGAGAGTGTAAAATGGTGTAGTAGATGTGTTTTTGATTTTTGGAATTTGGGATCCTCAATCTACCATGATCCTCTCCTATATACAGAGAGGGTGGTCTTATTCAATTAGAAAACAAGTCCAAAATGCGTTCCCCAAGTTTTCCACGCCAAAAATAAGTCTAAAACCGATTTAGAAATCAATCTGGTTCGGAATAGCAGGAAAAGTCGGCTCCCAACTCCCAAGTCGGCTAAGCTAGTTTTTGCAGGCCTCAGAACTGTGGCTTGCCCGACATAGGGGAGAGTCGACTTAGCTAGCTAGGGAAGTTGGCTAAGCTGATTGGGTGCAGGCGAGCTAGCCAAGCCGCCCCTGGTGAGCCATGCTGGTTTTCTTCCTTCTTTGCATGTGTTCTTTCCTTGTTTGTCACGCCAAATAGTTTTCAATACTTCTTTGGTGTTAAGAACTTGCTGGTGATGTCTATACTCCATGTTGAGACACTTTTAAGTGTCAACAGTTCCATCCCAAACGTTAGCGACTATTCAAGACTTTTCTTTGACCAGGATATAAATCTCCCAAAACTATGTAGTTTGACTAGACATACTTTAGCTAGTTATCCAGCCAAGACTTCATCTACTACTTGTATTCTATTTTCCATATAAAACTCATTTTTGCTATTGCCCACATTAAGCCTTTAAAAAACTATGAGGCCCCAAAGGTCATTGGTCTACAAAATATATTTGGTCTATCGGTATTGTATTTGTGATCAACGAACTATCTACAGGGCGCTTATGCCCATCTAGATCATTTCTTCTAATCCAAGAGGCTTGCAGACAAATACTTAAGTGTCTTAGGTTGGGGATACCAAGACCCCCATACCCCTTCAACATACTATCATTTTCCCAATTGCCAAGTTATGCTTGTGATAATTAGGATTGTCGTTCCACAAATAGTTTGTTAACTGAAAATAAAGAACAACATAGCCCACTTCAACATATATACTAATGCACGGAGCACGGGCACCGTTGGTCCGCTCGACCAAGCCACCACCGCAAGTGATGCCTCTGCCTGCCTCTCCTGGACACCGTTGTTTCTCATCCTGCCCATGCAGGCACCAACTCATCTTTCTGGTCCAAGCAGAAGGGCAGCTGCCGCCATGATCTCCCCCACGCGTTCACTGAGAGCTAGGGTTGGTGTCATCAGATCGGGTGGAGGTGATGGCATGGCACCCACCAACAGAGAGAGAGAGAGAGGTATCTGCAGAGGAGATGGCGCTCGCCAAAGCTCCGAGTTAGAGACGGAGAGAGGGGGGGATCGAGGGAGGTGACAACATCGATCACAGAGAGTGAATCGGGAAATCGTGCGAGGGAGCACCTGAGCGGGGCATGGATATAGTTTACTTTTTGGGACAGACTAACAACGAGCCTGTACTGGGCCTCCACTGATTAAATTGTGGTCCGGGCCATGTCGTTCCATGTGCGGAAAGAGCGGCCAAAGCACAGATTGCTCCACCATGTTGGACCGGGCCAAAAATGCAGCCTTGGCCCAGTCGCGGAGCTAGAACAAATTCAAAGAAGGTGCGCTTGTCTTATGGGTGCAAGACTTTATAATTTATGGGTGCAAATAGGGTGAAAATTTAACATTTACCATTGTTTTTTATTTTTTTCATGGCAGTGGTACATGTAGCTCCGTCCATGCTCGGGCCGGGCCTATGGGCTGTGAGCTGTGTGTGCATCTATATGGTTCAGAATAGAGATTGGAACAACGGTTCTCCTCTCATAACCATTTTGGAGGAATCTATGGTCTGAATGCCCATGATTTATATTGTACACAGTTTCTTGCACTCTGAATTGTGTATGTTTTCCATGGTTTTACAGTTAAATTTCACGGTGGTAACACCCCTGTGATGCTTGTCTTTTGTGTGCACTGGCTTTTTTGGTGATGTGGAAAGCATAATGAAGTTTGAACCGAAGCTAATGCTATCCTCGCTACTTGAGAATGATTTTCTTTTAAATAAAACTACCTGAGATTGAAAACACCATCGCACCAACGCAGTGCAAAAATCATTTGTCATTGGTTACAGGAATAAATGTTTGGCCACACAGTTGAATGCAGTGGCAGCAAAAACGTGCAGCGCACACGTGAGGTAGTGTAATTAATGGTCCTGAATGCCAGCTACATGTATGATTGCACGACGCATAAATAAACATGACCTTACAAGAGAACACGAGCGTGTCCATTTGGCAAGCAACAGCAACAGATGACACACAGAGCCGCCCAAAGCGTGGATGAGAAGTTGAGAAGTCAGGTGACTACGATCTCGAGAGGGAGGGAGGATGTTGTTTGTGCTAGAGCACTATAGTTGATGTGCTGAGTGTATCATGGGATTGGAAGGCACCGGAATTCTGGTGTTGTATACGGCTTTGCGTCGAGGTGGCTGCCCATTCAGAGTTTGCTGTTTTGCACCATACAACTCCGGATGAGGTGTCGTCTTCGTTTTGATCAAAATGATCTTGTCCCGTATCCTGGTCTTGCACCCGTCCACAAAAGTGAACTGTCCCACTAAACTAAAGCCGCGCAACTCAGGCATAAGAAAACCACAATCAGAAAAATTTTCAACAACTCCAACGTAGCTAGCTTCAGGCCTCTGGTAAAAATATGGTGGTTTTTGAAGATACATCCTTATTAGAATGTCTTCTTTTTTGAGGAACAGCTAAAGCCAAGCCGATACCTCAGTGTCAAGTCAAAATTTTTGTTCTTCTTCCATATCTATGAGCACTATAGAAATATTAAAAGAGATTACTCCCTCGGTCAAGAAAAAATATTTTCACTTCTTGGAGAGTCAAATAAATTTAAACTTGATTAAATTTAAGTACTAATATTTATGAGGTTGAGTAAGTATCATCAAAATAACTATAAATATGTTTTCATATTAAACCTATTTTAACAAATATTTATTCATACTATTTTATACAAACTTGATTAAACTTAAGAAGGTTTGACTTGTCAGATCAAAAGACTTGTTGTATTTAAAAGTTACAAATAATAAAATGTTACCTGCACTAACAAGTTATCCACTCATGTTATACCTATGTCGATCAACACATGCACAGCTAGCCACGTACAGTACACGAACACACACCCTAACCCCTCAACGGCTATGCATGCACACACTAAAAAAATGGATTTACTATATCAATAAGATCATGCATGCATCAATCAAATCAAGGAATATTTTTTATATCTAAAACTTTCCTTATTTATCCTATTTTCTAAAACAAGAAAATAAATAAAAATATATTTCATCTGACCATCCGATCGAAATAAATGGATGGCTCACAGTTATTTAGGAATACCGCAGCAAAGTCCGAGAAATTTAGCTTGCATGAGCGTAAACAGGAATTTTTGAAGTGGCATCATGTAAGCGCTTACGTAGAACACATAGATACGACCTCATCATTCAAGGTAAATAAATGATCGATTACATGGAGCTGTTTGATTTTCCAGACAAGGTTTCTGGCAAAGCCAATTATATATGCCTTTATAAGTTGACAACATTTAAACTCTTTCATCAGGATCTACAAAAATAAGAAAAAATGAAACAATAATTTGTTTTTGTTCTGAACTCCAAAGAGTCACCTTATTAAAAAAAAAGAAATTAGTTTCAGAGAATGCATTAATTCAACATGCAATTCTAGCTTTTAGAAGTAATTTGAGTAAATTCTGCGAACTACGTATCCATGTGAACCCTCAAATTAGTTTCTTCTGATGATGAATCATTCTTACCACAGTAACCATCAGGGAAGAAAATTGTAACACTGACGAACAGAACTGTTTGGTACCATGGGCACAACTTGGACAAAAGAGTAGTCATCTAAACCTAATACATTGTACAGCTCACCAATATGAAATTCTCCAATACAAGTGAAGCTCAAGTTTCGGTCACTTATCCTTTTCACTACAGGATTCTGAGACTTTGCCGAGTGTTCGGACACTCGGCAAAGGCCCCTCTCGCACTCGGCAAAGGCTTTACCGAGCGCCCACTCGGAAAAGGCCGCTCGACAAAGAATTAATCGGCAAAGAGATTTTTTGCCGAGTGCCACGTGTCAGACACTTGGCAAAGATAGAAATGAAAAAATTCCAAAAAAAATAGGGAAAATTTTTTTTAGGGGGAGGGCTGCCATCAGCTAGCACCTCCCCAATTTTTTCAACGATTTTCCAACAAAATTTGCAACTTTGCTGCAACTGAGATTCAAACCTAGGACCTCTCTCACAAGCACCTTACTCCTTACTAGTACAGTGTCCGTGCTAACGCTACGGTTTTTTTCAAGATGCACATGCAAACAACCAAACAACGACAATTTTATACAGTTTAAGTCTCATGCAACTATATATGACCATATATATAATACAAAAAACACTCATGCATAATAAAGCATAATAAATTAACGTCTCACATAGTACAATTAGCTTATTAAATTCAAAGCACAAGTCACATTAACATAAAATTGAAAAGACCTAAAAAAATCTATAGCCTGGCAATTGTACAAGCTAGGATTGTAACCTAGCAAAAAGTTGAGGCGAGTTTCTCCGCAGCTAGCTAGTGCAACATCAACTTATGCTAGTGCATTGATGGTTCCATATACAATTTCTAAATGCCTGCACTCATAAACCTAGTGTGACAATACAAGAGGATCTTCCTTTCTTATTATGTTTGTAGAATGATATGTCAGTTCTTCTCATTTCAAATTAAGAATATCATTTCCTCTTCATTTGTCAAGCTCCCGCATATGGGCATGGTTTCCTACATCTGCCTCCACCATGGCCATGTACACCTGTTCACAAATATTAAAGTGTGATAAAAATATAAAATTAGAGCAATAATTAACACAAATTGAAATTAGTCTATTTCAGTATAGTAGTACACAAAAATAGAGTCTAATTTTAGTCGGGCGAGAAGAGAGGTCGTGACTCACCTTCGCAGCCTGAAAGAGAGAAGTCCTGCTCAGGAGAGGCGCCAGACTTGAAACCAGGTGAGGGCGGCGTCCGAAAATCGCCCCCAACAGGCCAGCACACCCCAGCAGCCAGCGGATGCACATGCCCAAAAATCGCCAGAGCACACAACAACAGGCAACAAAGTTAATCCATCCAATAAATAAAGGAGGAATATTCTAATGTGCATTTTTGTTTAAAATTAACAAAACTCAAGCTCTAACATGAAGCATAACTGACTACAGCTATATTGGAACCTTTTGGATCCTGTTTTACTAATCAGAGAGTGAGAATGAGTTGTTGACGGACATGCAAAAGTGCAAAACTTTTTGAATCTTGTTTGAATTGACTGACGAATTGAAGTAACAAATATCACCCATGTTACTGCAAATGCCTAGAGATGAAGAACACTCCCAGGATAGCAGTCACCTATAGACAATCAAGTGGATAAATATATTGATCAAAGGAAAATAGTGTGCTCTCTAGTTAAGCCTGTTTGAACAATCATGTCATACTGTAAATGCAAGAAACAGGATAATGGAAAAGTGAAGTATTCCATCCAGTAATCAGTGATATATAACAGTTAGTTAGCTAAACCTATCTAGTACACGTACCAAATTAGAACTGAAATATATGCAAAGTAAAACGACAAAATTAAATTGCATAAAAAAGACAATATAATTGTTATATTTGATCAAATGCTTATTGCAACTGTTGCTAATCCCCAAGACTGTTTCGAGATAAGAACAAAACTTTACTAATAGCATTCTTCCAGTACAATAGCAAAAAAAGCTCAGTGCTGCTCTGGCTAAGATTTCGTAGTTCCAGATTAGGCACTCACACCGGTTATACATCTTTTTAGCATATATCCACTTGGAGATGAACTTACAGGCACATTGAGAAGCTATAAACGCCTTGTGAAGAGAGGTGAAACCATCCTGTATCAGCAACACTTGCATAGTTAAATCTGCCTTCCCTTTGTCAGATACGAAAGAGAAATGGAAATCATAAGCACGTAACTTATTCTACCAAGTTGATGCCAACACAACTGTCCCAGAAGCAATGCCATCGCGTAGTTATGAAGTGGATGCCATTTCCACTGCACCAAACAATTCATCAAGAATTAGATTTAGCATCCAATATTTTAGCAGTTAAATCAATGCAGCATTTGATGCCTGACAGAATAAGATACCTCAAATTTTCGGCAGCAAATCGAGAAATGTATCCTCATACACAAAAGAAAGATGGTTCCTAAATATTAAGATAGCCAGATGACCTTAACAGATGATATTCTAGTACGTCACGTATCTCGTGCTGATCCAAGATAGTCATTTCTTTGGGCATTAGGAGAACCTCGATTTCCAGGCAAACAAAAACTTAGTTGTAGTGTAGAACACAAAGAAGTAGAGCAGATGGTCTCTCAAAGAGTAGACCGATAAGCAGCAAAGAAGTGTATATGAAGTCTATAGAAACACTAATCTTGTGATGAATTGAGAGGAGAGAGACCATACCTGGATGCACATCTTCATGGGGAGATGCAGAATTGGAGTAGGTTTTGGATCCAATAGCAATGATAGATTGAAGTGAATATTTGGTTTGGCACTGAACTTATTTCACATTATGTGTCAAATATAAATTTAATAGACTCGTAAATTGGCATACCTTGCATCAAAATTAAGTAGGAAACATATGATATTTGTGTAAGCTATAAGCTGTGCTAGTAATGAAACTGTAACCAGAGTACATGACAACTTCAAACCATCAAAGTCAAGGAGGACCACATAGGATCTTAAAAAACATGCAAAGGGAGGTATATCTTTTTTCCTCATTCCTTCTAATTTTTCTTTTATATAAACAGACCCCAAAAGTGAGTACTGATACATAGCTCAAGCATTCATCATAGTCATGCATTGAAATTCAGAACAATTAGAACAAACCAGGATTATTGATCATGAGATAGTTACTCATCCCATCTGAATGAACTTTTGGTTTCAGTAAATTGAGTTGTATATAGAATTCTATAGTACCTCAGTTCACAAATAAAAGGAATTCTGACATTTGCAACACATGAATATTATTTAGTATTTTTTTATACCAGTCAAGTTGAACCCTGGCACTGGTACATATTGATTTAGAATGGAAAAATACTCTCAACATCTAATCCATTAGATGGTAAAAAAAAAGAAGTGAATTCAGATATGAAAAAACTTGAGAAAGAAAAAGGCTTCATATTTACGAAGACTGGAAGCTCCTGCTGCGTATATACTTGATACAGGAAGGAAAAAATTAACACACCTGCACAAGCACACAACAGCCATCACGGACTAATCATAGACTAATGCAGCTGTGCAAAATTAGTGTCCAATTAAGGGGCTAGGGTTTAGATTAGCACATGGAAGGAGGGGATTTTGCAAATCTCGGCCAAATTTGAGCTTTCCCCAAATTCAGAAACCCTAATTTGCTCAATCAAAACTAAATCCCAAACCAAGTCATGAATGAGTGGATTAGTACCTGATCCAGCATCAGTGATTTGGTGCCGCCGCTGCCAGGAGTTCCCCACTTCCCCTCTTGCACATGCGTCCGCGCGCTGCCGACATCCTCCTGTGCAGGCCGCCGTGGTGAGACCGAGGTCTGGCCTGGTCGCTGCTTCTGCCTTGGCTGCCGGCGTGATGAAGGCTCACCACACCATAGTGGATCCACGACGCTGCGCCATGGGCCGCCGCATGAACAAGCCGCCGTGGCCGATGTCGCCGCCGTGCGACTGAAGAGCACTGCACACGCTGTCTTTAGGAAGCCGGCGATGAGCTGCTTGACGAGGCTTGGTCGCCGGTGGCCTGGCGTCCTTGCTTGGTGGCCGGCGGCCTAGCCTGGTGTCCTGCTAGAGCTTCGTTCGTGTAGGAGAGGAGTTGTTCGCGAGTCGTGCAGGGAGAGGAGGAGTCGCGAGGAGGCGCGCGTGCATTAGGGAGAGGAGTCGCTGAGTGCGTGGGGAGAGGAGCCGCGCGGGACGGGCTGAGGCCTGAGGGTGAGGGATGAGTTTGATCCCAGCGTTTATGACCGTTGGATGGAATTGAGTCAGTGGAATGAGAGATTAGAGTTAATCTCGTCCCTTAATTTCAAAAGATACAGCTTTCTGGGTGTATTTTTTTGGGTGTAATTAGTGTAGCTTATGACTGTAATAGTAGGTTATGGGGTACATTTAGCTAAGTTCAGAACTGGTGGATTATATAGTAGTGGAGATCCACTGCACTACACCATCACTTGTGTTTATATTGTGTTTTGGTTCTTCATATATTATACCAAATCACATGTAAATTCATAACTTTTTGAGATCTATAATTTTCATTTAGGAAGTTTCTCCATCCGAGGTCGTTTACAAAATTTGAATTTCAAATTTGAGAAATTTAAACGTAGTTTTTGCATGACAACATGATTTCAAATCAAAAAGTTATCAGCTACAAAGTTTCATAACTTTTCAAGACCTACAAAGTTTATTTAGGCAGTTTTTTCATCTGAGGTAATTTCAGAAAAATCAAATTTAAAAATTTTTAAATAAAGACGCAGTTTGGAATGACAAGATAAACTCAAATCAAAAAGTTGTCAACTATAAAATTTCATAACTTGTCAAGATCTTCAAAGATTATTTTTGTTGTTTGGTCAAACTATAAGAGAGAGATGTAAAATTTGTGAACAAATATTTTCATTTTGTCAAATGAAGAAATAACCAAAATAAATATTATAGATCTTGAGAAGTTATATAACTTTGTAGTGCAAAACTTTTTGATTTGAATTTGTTTAGGGCTTCAAAATTTGATTTGAAATTTTTCTTTGTCGAGTGTTTTTTTTATATTCGGCAAAGAAGGTCTTTGCCGAGTGTCAAAAAAACACTCGGCAAAGCGGGTTCTTTGCCGACTGCCAAAAAAACACTCGGCAAAGAATGTTTTTGCCGAGTGTCTGACGTGGCACTCGGCAAAGGCCAGTCTTTGCGAGTGCCTGTCCTTGGCACTCGGCAAAGGGTCGGGCGCTCGGCAAAGCGCGAGTTTCCTGTAGTGTTTCTTGTGTTCTTGTAGCCTCAAGGGATCCAATGATCATATATCTGAACTAGTTCTACCGTTACATTACAAAAATACAGAAATAACAATATCTTAACACAATACTTATACTTAAGAGAGTTCAGAAATAGAAACATGAAACTTGTGATGCATTGCATCAAAGCGAGAAAGGACATACAACTTATAATTCCTTGCTATCTACTATGAATCGGTTCACAAATGTATTCTGGAGTTTGAAATCTATCTCGAATCATGAATTAAACAAAACCATCAAAATTATCAAGAGCAACTCCAACAGAAATACTTCAAAGAGGTATTCGCCCTGGTCGCTTGAATCAAGTCCACGCAGCTCATGCTCGCCATTGATGCACACTGGAGTTGATTAGTGCATCACAAGGATGTTAAATCAGTGTTCTCAATGGTGAACTCTAGGAGGACATCTATGTCGCTCTCCTAGCTTCATCAACGAGAACAACCCCGATAAGGTCCTGTGACTCCACAAGGCGCTGTACGGCCTGTGCCAGGGCCTGTGCACCTGAAACACCAAGCTGGACTACAGGCTGTTCTCCCTCTGCTTTTGGTGCAGCAAGAACGAGCAAGGGGTGTACACGCACGGAAGTGCCTCCAGGCGTTTGATCGTCAGTCTCTACGTCGACGACCTCATAGATCACAGGAGGGCATGACGCTGAGTTGAGAGTGTTCAAGGCTGAAATGAAGGTGCAGTTCTTGATGTGTGACCTAAAGATGCAGGTGGGGCGGCGTTGGGCAGCCCACCCCACGTCCGCATCAACTGCAACTGTTATGTGGGTTGGAGCGGCAGCCCAAGTCACGCCACTCTCTGTCTACGGGTTACAGTGTCAGCCCATAAAGTGCTACATCGCAAGACTTCCTCGTCCATCGTTGGCTCAAAGGCCTATTTAAATGAAATGACTAACACATCATGAGCTTTCTGAATCAGTTCAACTGGAATGCTAAAACTTCAGGTCATACTTCTTGCAAGCTGAGCAACATTCAGTTTGCAGTTGAGTATGTGATAATGTCCTCTTGTAGATACGTAGAAAATGCAAGCACAGGCAAACAATCTCTGAATGCCACACAAAGAGAATAATGAAAATCGAAATCAATGTAAAAACAAAGACAAGCATGCATTTACTGATTGAACTATTTGGCTATACAAACAGCATCAGTGTGGGGACCTTTATAGGACAATGGTTAGTCATTTAACCCCTGTAGAATTAATCTCAAAAGAAGATGAGAAATCCTGGCTGAAGAGCAGCTGTCCACATAATCTGGAACTCAGAAAACCAAAATGTAATTTTCCAGATGCCCAAAATAGAGCTCTGTAGATGTATTTAGGACCCATTTGGAATGCAGGGAATTCACAGAAATCAGTTTAATTTCACATAAAAACATAGAAACAGGTAAAACATCCCACATTCCGAACAGGGCCTAAATTCTTCAGAAGGATCATCATCCTTGTGCATGATTGAACACATAGGCTGCACATGTACGAATATGCAGGAAATACTGCATGAGGCAATCCTTGTGCCTTCTTGTTGAGCTGCTCTAAAAGCCTATTAGCTTCCCTGAGGTCCTCAAAGGCACCATTGCCACACCTACTGTAGGCATCTACGACTTGTTCTTGAAAGTCTATAGCAAGTTTGTAGCTGCAACCAAAGTAGCGTTAAATGTAAAAATGGTATCTATGATGTAAAAACAGTTACTCTACAAGGCATCATGCTACACATTTCCACAAAACAAATGTTGCATTCAGTTGAATATATTGACATTATAAAACGCAAAGCCACGGTGAGTCACTATACTAAAATGTGTTTACAGCAAAATAAAAGTGATTATAATTACAAAAATATGGGCAAAGAAGTTAGGATCACAGGTGCACCATCCAGGCTCTATTATATTCATGTGGGTATTATTTAGAGCATTGCATTGACATTAGTTTCTAGGTCAGTGGGTCATTTCTTAGAACATTAGATTTTTTCATTGGGTTAAAATCCATCCTCACATGTATGTAAATAACAAAGGATTGTATCTAATCAGTTAATCAACATCCTATTACAGTATTACCCTATACCAATTTTAAACTCTATTCAATCATTCTATTCTAACAGATAAACAGGCAAGCAGTGGTCGAGTTTTTTTAACAGATAATTAGCAAATATAAGGTTAAGGTCATGTAGGCCATAAAATATTGGGCAATGACTCAATGGACACTTGGATAGCACAAGAGCACTAAGGCCCTGTTTGGAAGCATCCAGCCAACTATTAGCTGCTAAAATTTAGCTGGGGTGGATCCAAACGGCCTCAGCTAAGTGTTAGCTGGGCACTCAGCTAACAACTACTACCTCTGTCCCAGAAAGGGTTTGAAGTACATGCAGTAAATGTTTGTAAGATGTAGATAGATGAGCAAATGAAACTGAGCTTAAATAATCTTCGATGAGAAGATGCATCCAAGTTATTACCTTGTTCAATGTTAAATTCTAAATTCTGCAGCACTGAAGATATAATGTTAAATTCTAAATTCTGCATTTTCTATGCCACTGCCACACAGGATATAATGCACTAATGCTAAATTCTGCAGACATAAAAGGCATTACCTTGTTCAATGTTTCTTCTATCTAAATACAATCTTCATCATCCGCAGCTATAATTCCAGCTATATTATCATGCGTGCTATCTAAAATTTAGAAAAGGGATAAAAAGTTAGTTTACATCATTATTTTGCATACAAACTTATTATGAACAAAATAATGGTATTAAGATTTACCCTCCGATCTTAACCAATCCTGAAGACAAATGAGAGCTTCAATTGTTTCACTCTTGAGCCTGCTTCTATAATCACTCACTATTCTCTCTCCGGTAGAAAATGCAGACTCTGAGGCCACTGTGGATGCAGGTATAGCTAAAACATCACGTGCCATGCATCCAAGTACTGGATATCTTGTTGAGTGTATCTTCCAATACTGCAAGATATCTAGATCAACTGTCACAGGCACTTTTTCTTCTTCGAAGTACTGATCCAACTCATTAACTTTTTTTTCTCTGAGCACTTTGATGTTGGGCCCAATCTGCCCATGGGTCTAACTCATTCAGCTCAACATTACTGACACTATGTTCCTCCGCAATGACTGAGTCACCAACTTTTAAGGAATATTCAGCAAATAGTTTTCTAAATGTCATCTCCACTTTAGATAGATATCTGAATGCTTCTATCCCAAATCCTTCCTTTAAGCGAAACTCTAGAAATTTCAACTTAAAACGAGGATCAAGAATAATAGGAATGCAGATATTTAAATACGACAAATCCCAATACTTCTTCAATTTTTGCTTCATCTCATGAACCATTGTTCTTATAACCAACTCAGAATTTGAGGCTTCTTTATCTAAATCTTTCTTTACCTCCCAGATTTGATGAAAGTAGTGAATTGAAGTTGGATAATTTGAGCCAGATACTTTCATAGTGGCATCATAAAATGGTTCTAACAAGGTACAAAGCTTCTTTGCCAACTTCCAATCCTCAGTCGAAGGCTCATGTATGTACTGTGGGTCATTTTGCCTTAAAGCTTCATATGCTCTCCTATACTTCAAAGATGTCACAAGCATATGGTAAGTTGAATTCCACCTGGTGACAACATCGAGTGGAGGGCGTTTCTCAACAGGAATAGAACATTTCTCAACCATAAGTTCAAACCTTTGTTTGCGAGCTTGTGAGCTTTTCACATATCTAACACTCTCTCTAATGTTCTTGGTAGCACTACTTATGGCCTTAAAACCTTCTTGGACGATGAGATTAAACACATGGGCTGCACAACGACAATGAAACAACTTCCCTTTGCGAAGGAGTTGACCCTTTGAGACAAGGTTTTCTTTTAAAGTTGTCACAAAGTTATTATTTACTGATGCATTATCCAATGTGATAGCAAAAAGTTTGCTTTCTAGATTCCAATCTTGCAAGGTTTCCAACATAGTATTGAATAGGTTCCAACCATCATGCGAGGTCTCAACTAAAGCGAACTTTATGATCTTCTTATGTATCTTCCAGTTCTCACTAATGTAGTGACAAGTCACACATAAATAGCCCAATGTTTGGTTTGAGGTCCATAAATCAGCAGTAAGAGAAACCCTAGAGACCGAATTTTGTAGCACATGCCGTAGGACTATTTTTCCTTCCTCATATGAACTAATGCAGTCAGACCTAATAGTGGTTCTAGAAACTTGTTTGAACCACGGATTTAGAGCAGCCACAAATGTTCTGAACTTTGGATACTCTACCAGACTGAAAGGCAACTCATGCATCACTATTAAGTTCACTAATTCTTGGCGAGCTACTTGTTGATCAAATTTCCAATTTTTCAAGGAAGCATCAGTTAAGGGCACGGTTGAACTCAGTTGAGAGACCATTTCTTCTAACCTAGCCTTTCCCTCACAAACTTTGATGTGTCTACCACATGCACTTGTACCAACATCTCTGGTTGCTTTGAACACTTGGTTGAAATGAATGCATTGAGCTTCTACTAAGATATCATTATCATATATTGCCTCAAAATGCTGCCATATATGTGAGGTAAGTTTGCGTCTTTTACTTCTATGTGAAGATCCTAATGGTTGGCATAGAAATAATATTGTAAGACAAATAGTAAAACAAATAATATTCTAATAGCAGCAGCAATAGTAAAACAAAGAAAATGGTAGCGAAGACATAACATCATCACTTACCAGCAGCAGCAGTAGTTCTTTTTCCGAGAAAAGGAGATATCGGCGATTGTGATTTCGAGCTTGCTGTCCCTTGTGACGACACTATCACTGTTGGTGAGCTGAGGTTGGCAGATAACAACATTTTCACGCCTATTGACCTTGCTGGTATAAGTGGTGACATGGTTACAACTGGCGACTTCAACCGCTTTGATGGCAATGCATTTGCTTGCTTCATAGCAGGGTCCTTTTGCTTAGCCATTGATAAGGATGTCGTCCCCCCTTTGATCTGCATAGACAACATTATCAATTAATCCACAACTACTTGCTTCACAGCAGGGTCCTTGCTGTTGTTACTGCTCTCTCTAGAACTACTGCAGGTTTCCATTTCACTCATACAAGCTAATTAATAAGCTGCAAGATCCAAACCTGTTGCTTCCTCTTAGCCTTCGCTTCAATGTGTCGCTGAACCCGACCTGCAAGGGTGGTAGCAGCAGCTGTGGATGAGTCACCGTGTCACTGATCCTGATTTGCAGGGGTGGCAGCAGCAGCTGTGGGCGACACCACAGAGGAACTCGGCAGTTGAGGAACAATGAACAAGGAAAATCTTGTCGGTCGATCGGGAGAATAGAGGCGTATGGCTTCGTGGCTTGACAAGTCAGCACCGGCGCCAGAAGGTGGCAGTGGCAATAGTGATGCCAGTGAATGCATCGACATCACTGGTGCATTTGCCTGCTTCACATCAGAGACCTTCCGCTTAGCTGTTGATGAGGACGCCTTTTCCTCTTTAATCTGCATAGACAAAATTTCAAGTTAGTAACATTACCATATTTCGACAGCTTCGCACCATATTTCAAAACAGCTGAATTGAAAAGCTTAATAAAATTCTTTCACCCCATCGGAGAAAGATGAAAAGGAAATGGAAAAGCTTAATATTCAGTACAATTCTGTACTAATATAACATTCAGTACAATTCTGCTATAGTTACAAGTGTGCTATAATACCTAAAAATTAGCAAACAAATGGTTCAAAGAAGAGGAATCAGGCAAATATTTTATTGTCGTCCAAACAAGGAAATCTCAACGATGTAGATTGTAGGAGTAGTAGACATCTTCGTTTAGAAAACACTAGCCATTTTCAGCGGCACATGAACCTGCTCTACATTCAGCAAGTAACAAAAAAAATTCTCATATTTTGGCACCCAGATCACACTAGCGTGAATCAAATCTCATGTCGGTGGAGGGAAAATCACAGAACCAGCACGTCCGCGGTGCCGCGCGCACATCAGAGAAGAAAATCCCATCTTTGCCGTAGAGGAACAACCACGGAACCCCGGGTCCTCCAAATCCCAACCAAATCCGACGCCACTTGCGCTTCTCCATGAACCGCTGCAGCAACGGTTTCCTCGACACCGGCAGATGGTCTACCGCGGAGACCAGGCCATCTGCGGGAGATCTGAAGGAGACAGGTAGCCACCTACCATTCCTTTCCTGGACGAGATTTGGGCAGTGGAGGCAGCGGCGGCGCCGGCGCTGGTACTGGAGGTGGCGGCACCACTGGTGCAGGTGAAGAAGGCAGCAGCGCCTGTATTGGAGGTGGAGGAAACAGCAGCGACGCCATTAGTGGAGGTTGCGGTGGCAGCGACGGTGGTGTCGGGAAGCCATGAGACCGGCGGCGGCGATGCTAGCGATATTGAATGCCTCGTGAATTCGTGATAGACGTGGGTTACCCCTGGATTACGCGGTCCAAATGCTTAGCCCACTTAGTCTTAGTGGGTTAGGTTTTCAACCCCATATGGGCTGGTGGTGCAGACAGCCCAGCGGGCTGGAGCGGCAGCCCGCCCCACCTTGCATTACCTCGGCCGCTGGGCGCTAGGAGTTAATACTTCAAACAAAATGTGAGCCATTCATTTTTTTAGTTTTTTAATTAATTAATTAACCTAAAAAAGGAGATAGTATCAAATCTCCTCATCATGGAAGAAACAGAAACGGGGGAGCAAGCCCTTTCCTTTTGGTCCATGTGGGATATGGCAGCGGTTGCAATATTTACCATACTTAGCTCATCAAATTATGCCAATTAAATTGTCCCACGTATATATGTTAGGTCAAATCTAAATTATATGACATGCATTATGCCATATTCAAGACTTTATCTAAAATTTTCCTTATTTATCTTATATTATAAAATAAAAATTTAATAAAAATATATTCTATCTATTACTTTTTATAGAAACTAATAGATGATCATAACCATCCAATCTAATTAAATCAAAATATAGCTTATAGTTATTTGCGAGTATCACAATTAACAAACTCTTGACATTTATTTGTCATGGCCATCATTAATTCATAGTAATACTCAATAATGTTCTATCTACTGTGTTTGACATACGCATGGCATTAGGCTAAGTTTCTAATGAGAGCAAACTATATTCCCAGTAATTGAGAAGGCATTTTGGGAACTATATAGCCTTTTTAGGATTAGAGAAGAAATAAAGTTTGGAAGCAACACAATGTTAGGGCATGTACAACCCAGAGACAAGGTGTCATCTCCAAGTGCCTCGAATTAGATGTACAGACAGCTAAAAAGACAAATCATACAACCATAACCATAGACAAGGGTCGTGTGCAGCTGTTTAATGTTATGCATGTAGCCACAAGATCAATCATGACTATTATTTTGTGTACCACCATGTTGTTATTTGATATATAATAGACCAACACACTAGCAACATTTATGGCCATTGATCAACATATCACATGACCGGATTTGCCAATCTGAACCAAAAAGCAAGCTGCTCCAAATTGAACTGAAACTTGACAGGAATTGCATGTATAGAAATACAATGGCAAGGAAGCAACGTGGATAACTGCAATCACTGAATGTCGTCCTTCAATTCCTCTCCAAGCTCCCTTATAGTTTCTTCTAGCAAGGTAGATGATAGCATCATAGATAAGCCTTTTGATGTACAGTGCAGCAAACTTCAGATAACAGTATATGGAAAAGATGACAATAAGCTTCAACATATCTGTTTAGATAGTTTCAACAAACAGGTGGAAAAGATGGCAGCAGATAGTGCACCAGACAAATTATAAAGTTTCAGAAAAAAAACATGCCTTCAGAACAAGTACAGTAAGATCAGCGTACCTATTTAGATAGTTTCTGGAAAAAAGGGGATGATACACTAAATAGGATGATATCTACTGAAAATTAGTAGCATTACCACATATAAAGGCACATTTCAAAGAGCATTTTAATTGACAAACCTTCAAATCATCTAATATAAGGCACATATGCATTAGGCCAGGAGCCTGATTTTTCTGCTGATCAAATTCAGACAAAGTTTTACTAAACTAGGCAAATAATTGTCTACTATCAGATAATAAGAACATTTCTGATATAGCTGTTGCCACTAGTACGTGTTGATGTCAAAAGATAATTGTCAACAAGAGCTAACACAACGAGATTAGAAACTAGAGATGATTGAACCATGCTGTCGAAGTTGGTGAAGGGAGGAATGGAATGAGATTACCATGATTCACTGTCGGGCGCATCCCACCATGCTGCTGGAGTTGGAGTTGGTGATGAGGGGAATGGAACGGGGAAGCCACCTCCTTAAGATCCATCTATGGAGGAGGCTTCCATCACCAAACTCTTGCTTGCAAAAGCGGCGATGGGTGTTGGCATTGTGTGCAGGCAAGAAACAGCATGGTGGGCAAACGCCACCACCACCGCCGCTCAGTCGTGCCCGCCATTGATGGTGCAGACCGGCTCTTCAGCCCCTATAGTCAGCCGCCGCGACCAAGGACTGGAACCGCGCCCTCGACGCGCCAAAACTGGAATTGCACGTGCACACACTGGATCCATGTCCTCAGTTGGAGACGCTGCCGACCCGTACAACGGTGCTGAAGAAGGAGTCGCGACCTCGGGCAACGGTACATCCCTGTCGTCTCGTGAGACGACGCCAACCCCGTCCCTAACCATCGGGGGGGGGGGGGGGGGGGGTGTTCTTTGTGAAATTGACATCAAGGAGACAGGATCAAGAGACCTGTTGTTTATGCCCTTAGCAAACACAGGTAGTTCACACATGTGAATGCCGCAGAACTGCACGGACCAATAAATCGTCATGATCTTAAAGGCATTCTATATTAAAGGGCTCGAGGGTGTGTCCATCAGCGAGACAACATATATACATTACAGCCTTTATGCACAGGATGAAGAGTATGTGTATCATGGGATTGGGAGGCACCAGGATTCTTAGCTACATGAGAGTGGAGGGAAGTCCCGGGCTGTCCAACCAGTGCAGCTAAGCTTTATGGTCCACAGCAGCAAGATCTCCCATCACACTGCGTCAAGTCATGTTGGTCTCCCTTCTGCTCACTGTAATGCTCGGCTGCTTCGGTAGTCGGTACATGTCGTCCAACCTCTAAATCAGAAGCAAACGATTGAACAAAATTATCTAGGGCGGTGACATTTACAGATCTCATATTAGGTAGCAAGATTTCCACTACCGGAATCCCCTTGAATGCCGAGTGTCCGCGAGTTTGCCAAGTGTTGAATATGTTCAAAATTCAGATGCACATTATAAAGGCCGACTTCTGATGGAGCGAAGCGGAGGTCCGTTGCCGGAGGCTTGGGTAAATTAGGGTTCCACCAAATATATGATCTTGTAAGCCGCCGCACGTTGTTGTAACCCAACTCTTGATAATAGTGACGAGTGTTTGCTGACTAGCGCCCGTGGTTTTTCCCCTTCGCATTAGAGGAGTTTTCCATGTCAAATCTTGTGTCTCCGCTGTGTTTTGATCTTGTCTTCTTCGTTGTTTATCTGGCGTCATTCACAACACCAAGTGCATTCTGTCGTGCACTCGGCAAACAACCTCTTTGCCGAGTGCCTGGGAAGAACACTCGGCAAACAAAAAACACACGACAACATTGATGTTTGCGGAGTGCCACAGGCCAGGCACTCGGCAAACCCGAGTCTTTGCCGAGTGCTAACTCCAAGGCTCTCGGCAAACTGTTGGTGGGGCTAACTATGTCATCTCTTTGGCGAGTGTTTTTGTATAGCACTCAGCAAAGACAAATTATTCTGAGTGTTTTTTTCCTAGCACTCGGCAAAAAAAAATTAGCTTCTGTCCTCCAAACTTTTTATGCTCAGCTTGTATAGTGCAAGATACTTCATGTTTCAATATGATTAATTTATCGATCTATTTACTATATTTAGTTGATTTATTTCATTTGATTGAATTTTTGTTGATAAATCAAATTTCAACTACGAGTGATTCGAATAAGTGCTTAAAATGAATCAAAAAATAATATTCATGATATTGAGATACTAATAACGCTAAATGTAGGGAATGAAAGAAAATTTCAAATATCTTGCTCACAAAACTTGACGAGCAACTAGGGGTCAAATGATTTTTAAATTATATAAAATACAAACAAAGTTCAAAAATCATGAGATTTGTCAAGATGTCTTCACATCATGCGTGCGGGCTACGGTAAAAATTTGATAATGTTTCGCACAAGTTGTCACGTAGCATGCTTACAAACGGAAGCATCTCCGAACAAGACTCATATACTTCGGACACTAATGGTAATATTTTGAGGCAATGCAATTTGTCGAGTTGGGATTTTAATTCGAAACATTTTCCATAGGTAATATATGACATAGATTGATTAATGCCAGGTTTTGGTATTTTTTGGATTCTCTTCGTATTTTTATAATTATAACCACATAAAATTATAGATTTTTAATTACATTGAATTTTAGATATAACCGTATGAAATAATGATAAAATATTCACAGAAGCATCCAATATACACTTACGAGTGAATTTCACAAGATATATATAATTTAAATTTGCCAAACACGTTGTCGAAAAGATATCAAAAGGGATTTATTATTTTTTTGAAAAAAATATTTGTCGAGTGCTACACAAGGCACTCGGCAAACAATATATATTCTTTTACAAAAAGGTTTGCCGAGTGCCTCCGCTATGGACACTCAGCAAACAATTTTCTTTCTTTTTAAAAAAAATGTTCGTCGAGTGTTCTAGATCGCGCACTCGGCAAAAAAATATTTGCAAAAAAACCCTAGTGCCGCCCACCATCACAATTTCGCTTTTTTTTACCGAAGGTCATGGCGGCACTCGGTAAAATTTGGCTTTGCCGACACATGGTTTGCCGAGTGTTGTATGCCGTGGGCGGCACTCGGCAAACTGTTTGCCAAGTGTCTTTTGGCCTTTGCTGAGTGCCTGTGGCACTCGGCAAACAAGCCAATCCAGAGAAGTTTAGCTGAGGGAGAATAATAAGGGAAAATAAAATGACCTAAAAAATTTGTTAGTGCCTGGTCGCTTGCTCAACGTTTGCATTCTTCGTATCTTTGATGATCCACCACAGTACATGGCCCTGACCTTACGTTGTCCCTTGAAGATATGGGCCTATCCTTTGTTGTTGGAGCCTTGCACACGCGTGATCAAACTAGTACTAGTGCATAAGAATGCATAATGTCTCATTAAGACATTGAGAGAATTTTAAATGATGAATGAAGTAAGAAAATGAGAGAAAATATTAAAGATATTTTGGTCACATGTATTTCGATTGAAGCAAATGCTATCCTCACTAACTACTTGAGAAGGATTTGTTCTACAACATGAGTTCTGGAACATTGTCGCAGTAGTGCACAAATTTCATTGGTTACAGCAATAAAATTTCGGACACAGCACTAATGATCGTCTATAGCAGTTACATGTAACGATTGCACGACTGATACATCATCATGACCATTAAAGAGAGGAAGAGTGTATTCGCAGAGAGAGAGAGAGAGTGTGTCGACGCAGAGAGCTTCAGAGTGTTGATGAGAAGTGAAGTGACTGCGGCCTTGAGAGAGTGAGGATGCGCATTTGTGCAAGAATGTATCAAGGGATTCGTGGATATAGGCCTTGTTTACTAATTTTTAAGATTTCTCATCGCATCGAATTTTGCAGCACATGGAGCATTAAATATAGAAAAAAGAACTAATTACACAGTTTGCCTGTTGTGACACGAATCTTTTGTGTCTAGTTAATCTATGATTGGATAATATTTATTAAATACAAACAAAAATACTACATTGTCCACTTTGTAAAAAAAAAATGCAACTAAACAAGGGTTTAGGGTTTGCAAAAAAATTTGCATCTAAACAAGGCCATATACTGTCAGCGTAGTTGTGGCTGCTCATTCTAATGTCCTGTTTTGTGGGATGATAAAGATCCCAGTGCTGCAGAATTCACTGTTCTCTGATGTATGCCTGCCCAGACGATAATTGGTCATAAACATAAACATAATGAACAGAAATGCTCGATAGGGAACAAAAACTTGAAAGTGCTAGATAGAGAAGAAAACTGGCTTCACCTGCTCCCCGTCTGTTCGCCGGTTCAATCAATGTGGGTGGAGCTCGAGCCACAATTGTACGTCTACGGTGTGCTAACGATAGGAGAGTAGTTGAAGCTGGAGCACCGAGAAGCTGAGCGAGAGAGGGTCGGACGCCTGGTCCATTTGCCACATCACGTCCGCTGACGATGTTGGGTTGCCATCCGCTCACCGTACGTAAAGCCTGGTTGATTTGGCAAGATTAGTTTGCTCTAAAATCAGAAGCATGTGTTAAAGAATATTAGGAGTCTGGCAGAGGGAGAGTAAGGAAAAATAAAGTAACAAGCAAAGTTTAGTAACGCGTGGTGGTCTTGCTTAACATTGCCTTCTTCATCAGTGTCAGCCAACAACCTGGCCTTGATCTGTGCAAAATACTGAGTACCCTGGCATAGGACCCTAGCTGAGCATGTGAAAATTTTCCAAAATACAGAGTACCCTGGCTGCCTGGCATAGGAGCCGAGCTCGTCTTGTTGAACTGTTCATGGTGGTAGAAGCTGTGCGATGCAAGGAAGCATTCTAGTCCGAAGTTGGTTTTGCGATGGCCGAGTCCAAAGAGACCTCACCCATATCGTTGTTGATCAGATGGAGAGTCTATATAGTATGCCCCTGAGCAAATTAAGGTGGAGTAGGCATGGCGTACGTCCGCTGGGCACTTGGCCGCACGGCCGTGCTTTTGTAGCCGCCAGAGCAATAGCAGATGGTACCATGTCGAGACCAATGGTTCTCATCAGCATCGACGGAGCGACTGGCTGCGGCAGAGCGGCGGGCAGCAGCAGGGCAGCCGCGGCCCACTCCATGGGCGTAACGAATGACAACGTTAACGTTTGACTTCTCAGAAATCTAGTAGGAGGAAACTGCCGGAGCCGCCCACAGGGGACGTGCACGCCAAGAGCCTCCGCACCAGATCCGTGCCCTGCGCTGCAGGAGACATGAGAGAAGGAGAGAGCAACTTCTGAAGCACGAAATCATGCATCTACCATTTAAATTTAATCTAAAACTAGTTCTTGGCCCACATAATTTTAGTTCCGACCCACAACTTAAGTTCCTCCACATCGGTTCTTCTTATCTTATAACCTTTAGATCTTCTTCAAGAATGGCTCTAATTTATTCTAAGCACCGTAAAATTTCTCTTAAATATATAGTCAACTTGGTCCTTTCCAATGAATAGCATAGTAAAAATTCAACAAAAGATGGTCAGAGATGACCAGACTCTCAAATAGAAACTGTTAAAAAGTCAGAAAAGACGATTATCTTATACTCTTATAAAGCTAAACCCCACTAGATATTTCTCTCAATATGCAAGCTATTCATATCAACAATCCACTAAAACTTGCAATTATAGCCAACTAGCACATGCAATTATGATAAGTCATCTCTTCATCTACTAACATACATTTAGTTGTTCATATTGATGTGTCAAACTATTCAACAAAATTAATTTAAGATAATTTTATTCATATAAATATATATATAGTATAATTTCTTTTTAAACTATCTGAAATTCGCGCAGCAACGTGCAGGGTATTCGCCTAGTTACCATGATTGAAGGAACCAAACTCGCACAATTACCGAGAAATGGAAAAGGAACAGAGAGCAACACCAATGGTAGGGTTTGTTTAATATATACTGCCTCCATCGCAGATTATAAGTTATTCCAAAAATCTTAAAGAGTCAAAGCATCTTAAGTTTAACCAAATTTATATTATAGAATAATAACATTTATGATATATACTAATATCATTTCTTCATTAATTATATTCTTATAGTATATTTATTTGATGTCATAAAATTTTGTAATTTTTTTTATAATTTTGGTCAAACTTGAGATGTTTTTTTAGATAATGGATAGTTCGTATCCAGCTTCATCTATCCGCAGATAGAATCAGGCCAATTATTACAAAGTTTCACCTGAGGGCAAACTCACATGCTGCAAGCAAGGTTTACAACCAACCAAACGGGTAACCAAAACAAAATAAGGTTCAGACTAAGCATGACCAATATGTCTTGTTGATAACCATCCATTGAAACTAAAAAATTGCAAAGCTGATGTCTCTAAGTGTTGTCCTGCGATAATCAGTTGATCCCGCAGATCATCATGCCGCTGCAATCTTGCCCATTGCCGAAGCCAATGCGTTCCCCTAAAAAGAACCTGCAAAAAAGATTTTGGTCTGCATTTGTCAAAAACCACCTCGTTCCTGGTTATCCAAATTGCCCAACAGAGTGCAGATGCTGCAGTTAATAACAATGAATTATACTTTTTGGTTGCTACTTTTGACCACCTAATAAAAAGGTCATTTATGTCACTAGGGGTGAAATTCCAAAAAGTATATGTACAGCACGTCATAAGAATTTGGAATAAACACAGTCTAACAAAAGATGTTGTATGGATTCTGGAGAGTGACGGAAGCAACATTTTATATCCCCATTCCAGTTTCGCCTAACTAAGTTATTCTTAGTTAAGATCACATCTTTCTTTAGATACCACATGAAAATTTTTATTTTCATAGGTATTTTAATTTACCATAAATCTTGTGACACTCTAACCCCATTATTAATTAACACAGCATACATAGACTTACCGTAAAGCTTCCAGATGCATTCAAGCTCCACAAAAAGAAATCTTTTTTCTTTAGTAAGTTAATATTCTATAAAGAGGCAACAATTTTGTACCAGTTTGTTAGGTTTGCCCCCACTAAATTTCGTCGAAAAGAAATATTTAGTGGTGAAGAGCTAATCACTTGTGCCACAAATCTTGTTTTCTCCTTACTATACTAAACAACGCAAGAAATTTATCTGTAAGGGGTTTATTTCCTAACCAAGTGTCTATCCAGAACCTAGTTTGAGACCCATCTCTCACTTTAAACGAGCCAAAGTCCATGAAAGAGTCTTTAACATTCATTAAACTTTTCCAAAAATGAGAGTCTATTGGTTTTTTAACACAGCTTCCTAAAGTCTTATCTTTGATATATTTATTCTTTAAAAGTTCCTGCCACATCTTCATTCAACAACTTAAAGAACCGTTTACTAAGCAAGCATTTGTTTTGTATTTCCAAGTTTTTTATGCCTAAACCCCCTGTTCTTTGGGTTGACATAAAACTTTCCATTTGGCTAATCTATATTTCCGTTTATGTTGGTCACTTTGCCAATAAAAGCGTGACCTAAAGTAGTCTATCTTTTCTAAAACGTCTTTCGGCATTTCGAAAAAAGACATCATAAACATCGGTAAACTTGAGAGCACCGAGTTTAACAAAACAAGTCGTCCCCCCACACAAAGCATTTTGCCTTTCCATCCACTAAGTCTCTTTTCGATCCTATCCTCAATTGTTTTCCAGTCTTTATTGTTTAGTTTCCTAGTATTCATAGGTAAACCAAGGTATCGAAAGGGGTAATTACCAATCACGCATCTGAAAGTTTGCGAATAAAACATCTCATGTTCTTTTGCTTTGCCAAAGCAAAATATTTCACTTTTGTGAAAATTTATTTTAAGCCCCGATAGTTGTTCAAAGGTGCTAAGCAAAAGTTTCATATTCATAGCTTTTTCAGCATCGTGGCTCATGAAAATTACTGTGTCATCCGCATACTGAAGGATAGACAAACCATCATGGATTAGATTAGGAATAACCCCTTCGACCTGCCCCACCTCCTTTGCTCTAGTGATCAGTATGGCCAACATGTCAACCACTATATTAAATAATATAGGGGACATGGGATCACCTTGTCGTAAGCCTTTTCTTGTTTGGAAGTAGGAACCTAATTGATCATTAACCTTAATATTGACATTACTCCCTTGAGTGAAACTTTCCACCCATTCACACCATTTTTGTGAGAAGCCTTTCATCCTTAGCGTTTGTTGTAGAAAACTCCATTTAACCTTATCATATGCCTTTTCAAAGACTATTTTAAAGATGACCCCATCTTTTTTTTAGAGTGAAGTTCGTGTATCATTTCATGAAGTATAACTGCACCCTCCATGATATTTCTTCCTGGTAGGAAAGCTGTTTGAGTCGGTCTAATTATTTTTGTGCTATGGTAGATAGTCTATTGGTTGCAACTTTAGTAAAGATTTTGAAAGAAACATTCAACAAACAAATAGGCCTGTATTGTTGAATTACTTTCGCATCCTTCTTTTTAGGTAAAAGAATTATGGTTCCAAAATTGAGACGATTTAGTGGGAGTGTTCCCTGATGGAAATCCATGAACAGAGCCAATCTTTGATTAAATTCCAGAAGACCTGATAAAATTCTGGAGGGAAACCATCTGGACCAGGTGCCTTATTATGCTCCATTTGGAAAATCGCAACCCTCACCTCCTCTTGTGAGAAGGTATCTGTTAAATACTCATTTTCTAGAGTAGAAACCTGTGGAATATCAACTGTTTGTGACTCATCCAGTGTAACATTAGAGTTCTCTGATGGACCAAACAAGTTCTTATAATATTTGGTGATATGCCCTTTGAGTTGAGCATCACCACTTATTATGTTATTCCCATCTTCCAACTGGAAAATACAAGTTTTCCGATGTCTACCATTAGCTAGCAGGTGATAGTATTTTGTATTTGCATCGCCTTCCAAAAGATGTTTGACTTTAGCCCTCTAGTACCATTTAAGTTTCTCCTCTCGAAGTAACTCTGCCAGTCTTTCATTTAGCACATGTTTTAGATCTAGTTCTAATCCATTAAGGGTGGCAGATTCTGCTTTCTTATCCAGTTCATCTAGTTTATTTAGAATGGTTGTCTTTTCTTTCTTGTAAGCACCAGTTTCATTTTTTGCCCATCCTCTGAGGTATTGACGAAGCCTTCTTATCTTAGCTTGCCACCTCTCTATAGGTGAGCCATCAACTAATGTACTTTGCCCCACATCACTAACCATTTCACAAAATCCATCCCTCAGCAACCAACCCAATTCAAACTTGAATTGATATTGATAAGATGAGGACGGATTATTTGTGGAGAAAAGGAGAGGTGTGTGGTCAGAGATCTCCCTAGTCAAAGCATTTACAGTGGTAAGCGGGTACTTAGTTTCAAAATCTGTGCAAACTAAGACCCTGTCTAATTTTTCAAAAGTTTGATTCTGTAAATGATTAGCCCACGTGAATTTTCTCCTGACATTTCTATTTCTCTAAGATTTAAAGAATCAATCACCGCATTAAACAAAAAAGGCCGACCTATCATTATAAATGTCATTGTTTTTCTCATCTGGTCTTCGAACAATGTTAAAGTCACCACCTATGACAATAGGTAAAGCTTCGTTTGAACATACACGTACAATTTCAGATAAGAAATGTGACTTTTGATCCAACTGTGCTGGTCCATAAACCGAAATCAGGTTAAATTTAAAATCAGCTTCCCTATGTCTAACCTTGAACCGTATAAAAAAATCCCCTTCCTCGATTTCCCCAATATGAAAAGATAATAAATGTATACCTAGAATCATGCCACCAGACCTACCTTGCGGAGCCATGCAATGCCAAAGAAAATCTCTGCCTACGCAAATATTATTCAAAGTGGATTGCGGGAAATTGGCTCTACCAGTTTCTGATAAGACAATAAAATCTAAGTTTTTTTTTCTTTCGTTAGATCCGACAAGAATCTGTATTTTTTAGAATCAGCAAACCCGTTGCAATTCCAGAAAATGTCTTTCATCTAGAAAAAATCCTGTTATTTTTCTTATGTTTATGACGGAGACCTCTTCGAGCATCTTTTGTGATACAGGGGTTTGTAAACACTTAGGGTCACAACCCCCATCACCTAGCCCTTTCGAGATTTCAGAGCAGATTAAATTTAAGCTTTTTTGGTCTAAAATATCGACATCAGAACAATAAGTCGAAGCCTCCGCTAATTTATTACTCTCAGACATTCTAAAATTTTCTACTTCTCTTAAAGAATTTAAAGAGTTAATGACATCGTCCTGTTCATTGTCCCCTAGAATAATCCCTAAAGAATTGGTGCTACGTAGCAAAGAAGAAACATCACGAGAAAGAAAAGAGCAAGGCTGTGTATTATTACCTTTATCTGACTTGGACTCCAAATTTTTGCGAGCCTTTAGTTTTGTTGCTTTCTCCACCGAATCTTCTCTTGCTTAATCTCCTAGGTGATACTGTCCCACCATTCTGTACTTTCATCTTATTCAGAAGTCCAGAGTCATTTTTTGGATTCACCGGGCTGGCCTTCCACTGGCCACATCCATCTGGAAATATCCAGTTGTGAGACAATGCTATAACTGGTTTTTTCTAAGTTGAACAGGTTTGCTTTGATGGACTAAAGATCCCAAAGAATCTTTTTTTTTCGAAAGATCCGTTACCGGCTTTCATTGATAAGTGGAGAGAATAATAGTTACAAGAGCTATTTACAAGTTTTTGTGGCCTCGCAGTTTCTGGAGGCCACAACACCCCTACTAATTACAGACTAGATTACAAATGTAGAGGAGCCTACTGGTCTTAGAAAGAAAAGTGCTACTCATGAGAGGTGAGGCCCTAAAGGTACAAACGTTGGCAGCAGAGTTTGTAGGCCTTTGTTCCCTGATCGTATCCATGTTTTAGCTTCATCCTGGATTGTACTTAGTACTTGGCTCGGCGTGCTGCAGAAATTGTTGAAAACACGGTTGTTTCGTTCTCTCCATATTTCCCAGATAGTCAGAATGACTATGGAGCGTATCCCATCTCTCACTTCATTGTTATTGCTGTTCCCCATGTTCACGAACCATTGTTCCATATCATCTATGCATCCCCAATTAGACGGTTTGAGATTCACTGCCCCAGTCCATGTGCTGACCTTATCCCAGATCATTCTTGAGAACTTGCATTCCTGGAAAAGATGGGAGGTGGTCTCTAAGTTTCTAACGCAGAGATGACAGAAATATTCATTGGGCCATTCTCTGAGTTGTAAACGTGCAGCTGTCCAAATCCTGTTTTGGAGCATCAACCAGACAAAGAAGCGGCATTTTGGCGGTGCTTTCGTTCGCCAGGTGTTCTCTGCAGTCAGTGACTTAGTTGTGCCTGCGAATTGCAGGTCATATGCTGATTTTGCAGTATATTGCCCACCAGTAGTGTGCAGCCAAATGATCCTGTCTTCCTGCAGTGGGAGGAGTGTGATGTTTTGAAGGCGCCGCCATAAGGCCACGAATTCTTCAATTGTCCGCTGTGTCATACTATGGTCGACATCTTGGATCCATTTGTCATTGGTTAGCGCTTCGACAACTGATCTGTTTTTCCTTCTGCTGTGGTTAAAGAGTGTTGGGAATAGGGCTGCAGGAGCCTCACCTTGCAGCCAGCGCGAGGTCCAGAAGGTAGCCTTAGCACCATTTCCCAGTTCAATTCTGGTTGCAGCATTGAAGAGTGCTATGTCATCCTTGTCCACTGGCATCTGCATGTCTTTCCATGGTCTTTCTGTGTCTTCCCTGGAGAACCACAGCCACCTTAGTCGTAGGGCTCTGCTGAACTTCTCCAATTCTACAATACCTTGGCCTCCATTAACAGTTGGCGTGCATACCTTGAACCAGCCCACTTTACACTTTCCACCAGTGAGTTCATGGTCACCTGCCCATAGGAATCTTCTTCTCAGTTTGTCTAGCTCCCTCAGGAAGTTCTTAGGAGGTTTAATGACCGTCATCAAATAAACAGGTAGTGAGCTAAGTACTGACCGCACCAATTCTCTTCTCCCAGCTACATTGACTAAGCGTCCTTGCCATCCGGCAACCTTGCCTTTGGCTCTGTCGATGATGTATTGTAGGTGAGCCATTCTTAACCTTCCGAGCGTTAGCGGCAATCCTAAGTATTTGACTGGGAAGCAGACTTCAACCTCTTGCTAGATAGCACCCCCATCAGTTTTGCCAGAGTTAGGTAGCTGATTACCAGAAGCATTATTAGGTGGCTGATCCTCAATTTTTTTCCATCCATATCCATGTTCTCATTAGCTTTTTCCTCATTTGGTTTTCCTTTCTCAGGATCCTCATCCTAGTCCATGTCTATGACCTCTGGCTCACCATTAGGCATACCTTCTTCCACTCTGAACTGTAGCTCATAAACAAAATCTCCAATCACAACATCCACCAGATTAGGGATAAGACTGGGATCAAGCACGGCTACTTTCATTCTTGCTCTGCCAAACTTCTTTATGAATTTGGTGTCTACAGCTCAGGGAACACCTAAGATGGAGCCAATTGCCCAGATAATGGAGAATTCCCGAAACTCCTTACGAAGTCCCCTAAACTGCACCCAAACTTTTTAAAATGACTTATAACTTGGGATGGAGGGGAGCATATTTTTGGTTTAACGCGTAAACCTTTCCGTCCATTAGTGTGTACGTATCGTTACCTTGTTCACGGAGTACTCTTCCCACGCACGCACAGCGCCGCTGGCCGAACAGGGAAGCGCCATGCCGCTGGCCGTAGCTCTCTCTTCACAGGCGACGGGCATGCGACCGGCGGTGAGCGGTGCGGCCACAAGCTAGCGTCAGGCGACGGCCGGCGCGGCCACAGGCGGTGTGCCAAGTGCGGCGGCCGCGGTGGCTCAGCTTTATTATGTTATTGTACATACGGCGTGCGGCCGTGGCTGCACTTATATTGCGTACTGGTGTCCGTACGGCTACAGACCAAGAAGGGGTAGGAATCTGTATCGTACATACAACAGTATATACTAAGGGGTGAAATTACTGGAGTACCATTTATTTTTTAAAATATTAACTAAAAATTACTTAAAAATTATATGTTTTGGTACTGGTCCGGTGTATTGACCCGGCAATGATCATCCTCCTATCACTGCAGCATCTAAACACCGGGAGTACTGATGGGCAAGCCCATCCATTTACCCATTGTTGAGTCCGATTTCAGTGTGATCCATGGACATGGTGTAGTCAACGTAACGTCAACATAGATAGAACATATCTTCTATTAGTGTTTCCTAATTGCATTTCTTGAATTGGAGACGACATTTGTAATGGTAACAGAGAAATTATGCGTACGAGATGAAGTTTCCTGTCACTACTCTTTTGCCCAAGCATTCCTGATTCAACTAGTAGGATCATTAATTTTCTGCGACATAGTACTAAAGTTACATGCATGTGTTTTTCTGCAAACTATGTGCATTTGGTGTTGCAGCTGCATGTGCGCCGGCCGGGACCCCAAATTATCTTGGCCCTTATAAAAGGCACACAAGTTGCATCTTGCCTGCCATTCAGTCTTTGACACAAAAGGAAACACACATGAGGGAGTGTGTGTGCTTGTGTCCGCGAGAAAGCAGCCATAAGTTACATAGCCATGTGGGATCTGGAGGCATCAGGATCTTTGGCTATGCTAAAGCCTAGATGGTGCTCACATAATGCTACAGGGTGGTGGAAGCTGTCTGATGCAAGAGGCTGGTTTTGTGATGGCCAGTCCAAAGGTACCTCACATCTTGTTGTTGATTGCATTGAATAGATGAAGAGAGAGTGTAATCAAGTAGAAAATAATTTAACATGTCTAGCCACAATACAGGAGATTTGTGTTCTGCTAGGCAAGCACTTGCCTTCATTTCGCAAAGCATCCAAATGATTGTAACCAGCCCCAGCTTAAGGTAGCAATTAAGATGCGGCAATTCTCTTGCGCGGGGGTAAGCTATAGTCCTAAGCGGCATCTCGTTCATATACCTAACTAACTAATATGTTGCTGCAATCGGTCTTGAAAATCCTAGGAGAAGACCTCGATCCCTAAATGAAAGTAATTACTGAATGAATTAAGCCTGAAGCAATAAGTTTAAAATATCATCCCAAGTTAGAAGTTACTACCTGATGGCTCAATGCATACTTTCCGCACAAAAAAAGAGGCAGCCGATTTTTTTTCTTGAAAGCAGTTTGTAATCAATTTCTCTAGGACCATTTGGATCAACTGAATTATAGATTATTAAAAGGTAGCTTGAAGGTTATGAAAACTACATTGTGGTAAGTGAATGGAAATGGTGGATAATTTTTAGTGAACTCCAATATACAGTCAATTTGGTCTTTTTGAACGAATAAATTAGTACAAATTCAACAAACATGGTCAGGGATTGTGACACTCTCTAATAGCATCTATTAAAAATTTGGGTAATAACAGTGCCACGATTGAAGGAACCAAAACCGCACAATTGGGGGAAAATAGAAAAAATCAGAGTGCAACATCGATCCTAGGGTTTGTCGGTGTGCACCTGTCGACGATGATGTTCCACCATTTTTAGTTGCAAAAATAGAATAAAGATTATTATGGACGGCATTTATCCTTGTTGTTACATGTACCATTGCTCCTGTCCTGTGTAGCAAGGGAAAAATGATTGAAATGGCACTTATGCTATTTATTTAGACATAGATTCTAAAATACTAGCTCTTATATATATATATATATGCTATTTTAGAATCTATGTCTCTTTTTATTCAACCAAAAAATGAATCTATGTCTTTAATAACGCATCTTGTGAAATTGAATATGGAGGCTTAACAGAAATACTTAACTCGTAACTGCAATATGGGATGATGAGAGATTCTTGTGAAATTGAATATGGAGATGAAGGTACCAAATGATGTATTCGTATTAATATATCAAGCAAGAATGGCGAGTTTTATGATTTTTCTTGAAAGGACAGCATTTTTGCTGCGATTTTTATTAGACGAGGAAAAACAAAAAAGGCTATACAAACACAACTAAAAATGTAAAAAAAGAAGACAAATGGAGACCTGAGCCGGGGTCATAGGATATACCAAAACAAGACAACACTCACAACATGGGTCGATGAAATGACTAGATGCCGGGCTAAATGTACGGTTTGATCCTTGCATAAGCTCGCGACTTTCATTGGACATCTTGTTTTCTATAGAAAAGTTCTTCTATTACACTCCTTCTAAATATGCCACCAGAAATAGATTATAATTTTGTCAAAAAACTTTTTTTCTTGGTTTGTCAATGGTATAGCTGTGCATGCATCTCCTCCAGTAACTATTCATGGAGCTGCTTTGATTTATGTTCCAAATGTTGGGGATATCACACCAAGTCTGTACTATTGACCATGTTTCCTTGAAGGCGATGCGTGTGCTCACATTGGGGTTCATGGTGGCCAGGTTGAAGACGACACTGGCAGAAATTACAAGAGACAGAAGTAATGCTGCAGCATATAGACCGAACAGCGGGACTAGCAGTTATTATGACATCCATATCTCAGTCACCATGGAACCTATGGACAAACCAACTTACATAAACATGTGCAAGTATAGGAGACATTGGGCTGCCGGATTAACGGGAACGCCATTACGATCCAGACTCCAGAGCAGCACAACAACGGCCAGGACGGCAGGGATAGCGTTCATAAAGTTTTTTTGTGATTTGTGCTCTGTTTTTTGAGAAGCGAAACAATGTCATGTTTGATTTGTAGTAAACAAGAAATACTGATATTTAATTATGATATGGAATAAGTACTAGATTAATAATACAACATGTTTTATTTTTTATAGTGAATCTGTTCAAAGAAGACAAAAATACTGATTCTATTTTTTTTTCTATAAATTAAGAAAAACTAGATGTGCATTTTTTTTGACGTCGAGTACTACGAAATTTTGGGAAGGGTGCTATAACAGCCAAGCCAAACTCTTCTGCGAACTCAAAGGCCATGACCCAACCAAACCTCACCTGCACACCACTTGTCTTGACACCACACAAAGAATTGCATCACAGCATACCTTCACCTTCTTCCTCCCGTCATCACTCCACGGCAAGACCTCCGCTCGTCGTCTCTTACAAATGCCAAGCCCACGCCCTTCCTCCTTCTCACTACCAACGCCGGCCAAGAAGCCACCAACAACCAGCAGCAGTTCAGGATGGGCGACGCGGCCATCGCCGTCGTGCATCAGACTGAAGAGGAGCAGGAGGAACACATATTCCGGAGCCGGTTCCCGCCCGTGGACCTACCGGACGTCACCGTGCCGGAGTTCGTGCTGGCGGGCGCCGAGGCCTACGCGGACAAGGTGGCGCTCGTGGAGGCCGCTCCGGGCGGCCGGTCCTACACCTACGGCGAGGTGGCCCAGGACGTGGCGCGGTTCGCCAGGGCGCTGCGGTCCATCGGCATCCGCAAGGGCCACGTCGTGGTGGTCGCGCTGCCGAACCTCGCGGTGTACCCGGTGGTGAGCCTCGGGATCATGTCCGCGGGCGCGGTCTTCTCCGGCGTGAACCCGCGCGCCATCGCCGCCGAGATCAAGAAGCAGGTGGAGGACTCGGAGGCCAAGCTCGTTGTCGCCAACGAGGTGGCCTACGACAAGGTGAAGGACGCGGGCGTGCCGGTGATCGGCATCGGGGACGACATGGAGCGCTTCCCCGGCGCGATCAGCTGGGACGAGCTCCTCGCCGCGGCGGACCGCACGGGCGCGCCGGTGGTGGCGCTGGAGCCGGTGCAGCAGTCCGACCTGTGCGCGCTCCCCTACTCGTCCGGCACGACGGGGGTGTCCAAGGGCGTGATGCTGAGCCACCGGAACCTGGTCTCCAACCTCTGCTCCTCCATGTTCGCCGTCGGCGAGGAGCTCGTCGGGCAGGTGGTCACCCTGGGGCTCATGCCCTTCTTCCACATCTACGGCATCACCGGCATCTGCTGCTCCACGCTCCGGCACAAGGGCACGGTGGTGGTGATGGACCGCTTCGACCTGCGCACCTTCCTGGGCGCGCTGGTGACTCACCGCGTGAGGTTCGCTCCCATCGTGCCGCCCGTGATGCTGGCCATGGTGAAGAGCTCCGTGGCCGACGAGTTCGACCTCTCCGACCTCGCCCTCAGGTCCGTCATGACCGCCGCTCGCGCCGGACCTCCTCGCGGCGTTCGAGAAGAAGTTCCCCGGCGTGCAGGTGGAGGAGGCGTACGGGCTCACGGAGCACAGCTGCATCACGCTGACGCACGCCGGCGGCGACGACCCGCAGCAGGGGCCGGTCCAGATCGCCAAGAAGAACTCGGTCGGGTTCATCCTGCCCAACCTGGAGGTGAAGTTCGTCGACCCCGACACGGGCCGGTCGCTGCCCAAGAACACGGCCGGGGAGATCTGCGTCCGGAGCCAGGCCGTGATGCAGGGCTACTACAGGAAGAAGGAGGAGACGGAGCGCACCATCGACGCCAAGGGCTGGCTCCACACCGGCGACGTCGGCTACATCGACGACGACGGCGACGTGTTCGTCGTCGACCGGATCAAGGAGCTCATCAAGTACAAGGGCTTCCAGGTTGCTCCTGCCGAGCTGGAGGCCATTCTCCTGTCCCACCCGTCGGTCGAAGACGCGGCCGTCTTCGGGTAAGTTATCGCGACCATGACCGCCTGCATGCAGCTCACGACGCACTAGACAGAGACTTGACCGCCGTGCTTGTGCTGCGTCATGCCATGCCATGCAGCCTGCCGGACGAGGAGGCCGGCGAGGTCCCGGTGTCGTGCGTGGTGCGGCGGCGTGGCTCGTCGGAGAGCGAGGCAGACATCATGGCGTACGTGGCCGGTCGCGTGGCGTCGTACAAGAAGCTCCGGCAGCTGCAGTTCGTGGACGTCATCCCCAAGTCGGTGTCCGGCAAGATCCTGCGGCGGCAGCTTAGGGACGAGTTCGTCAACAGGACCAAAACGGCAGCAGCCTAGGCACAAATACAGGCAGGCTTAGCTCCAACAATGGTAACTTGCATAGCTCATTGAAACGAGTACATGTCAAGCTATTCTAATTTTTTAAGGCGACTACATCTGTGATGCTCAATGTGCTTTGTTTATGCTGTTTGACGAGGCCGTGTGATATGACGACTGTTTAAGGCGACTACAAGAAATCTGAGCTTCTATGACGACTACTAGATGACAGAGCACCTTTCTGTCATAAATAGAAATAGTTTATGAAGACTGTTTACAGGATGACAACTGTTTATGACCAAGCTGTGTCTCTGTCATAAACATTATCACAGTATACTCTGCATATGCTTTGTGACGATAGATCAATGGCAATAGTTGATCGTCATAAAATATATAACTATTAAAAAAATTACTCAAACTTGAATAAAGACATGATCAAAACCAAAGATGTAGTTACAACTTATTCTACAACTTGCCATAATTTTTTATACCATAAACTTTGATAAAAGACATGATCAAAATTAATGTAGATAAGTTCTATAACTTTTTTGTTGATGTCTTTTTATTATAATTAATTTAGTCACTCAAAATTCTACTCGAAATTATCATATTTCAAAATACAAAATTTCAAATTATTGGGCTATATTCCAGGCCCATATAATTTGAATGTAACAACATGTCGTTGAATTTTCTGGTCATTTTTTTGTTGGCTCTAATTTGACCTGAGAACATAATAATTTTTCAATGAGATTAACTTAAATTTTTTGCTAATAATTAATTCTAAATAATGCAGTAATAATAAAAAAAGAAAACTTAAAAGAATATATAAACCTTATTCGGCTTATATAATTATTTGTTCTAACCCCGAACGCACAAGCCAATAAGGCCGTAACCTGGGCCTGGGCCTCGAAAGTGCCCTCGGGCCTCCTCTTCCCCACCGGTCTGTTAAGACCACGAGACGATCATGGCTGTTTGTATGGATCTGACGACTGGCCTTGCTTTTCGATGGTTTAAAACCAGTAGCCTGAGAAACCCTAACTGGCTAACCTTATCTCCAGAGTCCAGCCGCCGCCACTCAGCCAACGAAAAAAGAAAAAATCGCTCCCCCTCAGGCCCATCGCTCTCCCCAGCTCCTCCGCAGTCTTGGGCGCCCTCGACGCCGGCGGCCGTCTTGGGCTCGACGGCCGTCCTCAGCCCCACCATTCTCTGCTTCCAGGTCGTCCTCTCCCCAGCCGTTCTCCACTCCGCCCCATCTGCCGCGTCTCCTCCTCCGCCCCATCTGTTGCGTGACGTACTTCCGCATCTGCTGCGTGCCCTAGCCCTCATGCTTCCTCCGGACAGATGCCCTTCACTGTGAACAGTCTAGGCCGTTGAATCTCCTTCCTGCTCAGAACAACTTTGCTTCTTTTTGCGATCGATCAGGTCACCAGGTAGAGGTAAAAATGGTGCTTTTTTTTTTTTGCAATCAGGTCATTCCTTAAAGCTTGCTGGTACGTGAATAGATCAGATGGATATTAGTGCAGGTCATTCCTTAAAGCTTGCTGGTACGTGAATAGATCAGATGGATATTAGTGCAGATCCGTCAATTTCTCCTCTTTATCTTAGGATTTTTTTATCCTATTAGGTCCTATTAGTACCGATCTGTTAATGTACTAGTAAAAGAGATAGTGGATTGGCATATGGTGACGCTTAGTTCATAGGGTATAATCAGATATACCATATGCATGAATGGTGCACATATGTAGGAGTGCAGTAGTTAGCATTGTGCATTAGAGGTACTTTTTTAGAGGCTCTAGTGCTTAGGTTTATAGGTTGAAGTATTGTCTGATGATAATAAATCTAGCAAATTAATTAAGTATGATTTATAATCTTCCAAATTAAGTATGATGTCTAAAACAGATTGTGCCCTGTTTTTTCAGGTTAGGTATTTGAGAAGGACGCTGGTCAGTGTTGAGGACTGCTACTATACAATTCTCTGTGGAAAGGTTGTCATCTTCTACTTACGTTTCATCTGTTTTAGAGTTACAGCTATATGATCCTGTGTTCGTTAAATTCAGCAAGCTGAAGCACTATATTTTCTTTAGGGGCAATCTAAGGATATATGGAGGCAATTCCTTGTACAAGTAGGAACATTGACTAAATTTGAGAAGGTTACCTGAGGTGATCTGGTTTTGGAGCCTTATCCTTGCAGGTATATTTGATTCACGATTTGAGATCTGGTTTGTGCAGAAGTTTTAGATTTGAGTCATGGATTCTTAGCCGTGTGATGCTTCATCTCTCGTGCAGTCCCAGCTATTGTATGCTCTGTGTTTGTGCTAGTCCAAATATATTCTATACTATGAGTTGTTATTCTGACTTTCTGAGTGACTACAACTCAGTACATGTCAGATTTAATAAACAATCTCAATGATTTTCGTAAGTGTTAATCTTATTTTGACTCAAGTTTTTGCTTCATATTGAACCTGTCATGAATATTCAGAGTATGTTTCATTGAGGTTATCATTGCTTGTGCAGGTTGGGCTGTGCTGTTTTGATGCGTGTAGCAGTGAAGTTTTGTTTGCTGGAACGTGGCTGCAGGCTGCTGGGTACTTTTGTGTAGTTTGGTCGCTCCGTGGTTGATACTTTTGAGTAGTTTCGTGGCTCCGTGGTTGGTACTTTCGTGTAGTTTGGTGGCTAGAATGTTTTTGGTGTATGTAACATGTATTCTGGAACATATGCTTTTGTTGGCTGGAATATTATCTGTGGCTAGAATATATCTGTTGCATTGTTGGTTATTATATTCATGCAATTGTGAATGTGATTTATATTCCGTGATTGTTTTATTGGACCAGCCACAAATCTTGCGCTGTAATGAAAAAAGCCAATTTGTAGCTAGGCTAGAAAAATATTTGGGCCAATTGGGCTGATTGTAATTGAAAATAAAAAAAATAAAAAAAATCCATGCTATATGGGCCAAATGCATATACACGTGCTGCTATTTTGTTTAATATGTTATGACGAGTTTAATTCTGTCATTACATCAATGACAAGAGAACTATCGTCACTATATCAATGACAATGTCCTCTGATGGTCACAGAAGCTGTTTAGTGACCCACCTTCTGTGACGACAGTCACTTCGTCACTGTGGGCGTGACAGGAAAAAGGCTGTTATCGTCATAATCTAATTGTCATAGAAGCCCAGAATTCTTGTAGAGAATAGATGGGTTCTTTTGGGCTTTTGGCCACATTGGTAGTGCTCCTAGAAAAAAATGAGTCCTTTCCCACAATTATAGAAGTTCTAAATTCCATACGTGCCACTCAGAATCCGTGTCCGAGCTAGCATTCTCTGGTGTAAGGTGTGAGGACGATAAAGAGATAGGCAGGTTGTGTGGGCAAGCTAAGTTCTGCCCCGACGACCAGCGGGAGCACGCGCGGGCAAGCGCCAACCTGCTGGGCTGCTGGCATAGCCACTGTAGAAGAGCTCCTCCGCGGAGCAGTATCCGGCGCAGCATGGGAGAGGGACGAGAGAAATAAAGGTGAAAAAAGGAGAAGTGCATAGTAAGGGCACTTTGGACATTTTTTATGGCTGCCCCATGTGACAGAGCTATGAGGGCGCTAAAATGTAACAGAAGTGGTGGCATGCAGAGCAATATCATTGTAGAAAAAAGTTAGCGACTCATTTGAAGTTTCTATCAATCAACCTGAATGCTTTTTTTCTTTGCGAATTGGAAGAATCAAGTAGGGTCATTATAAGAGACTAAACAAACTCTGGAAAAAAAAATAAAAGAAGACTTGACTCCGACTTAAACTAAGAGCTAATTAAGCTAACTTTATATAAGGTGGACTGAAATTTCAATTTCGGAAGAAGGCTAGGGGAGGCAGAAGTGGCTAAATGGGATGAACTAATAAATGAGCTAGAGATAGTTGAACTAAGCGGTGTAGATGATGAGGTTATCTGGGCCCTATAACCATATGGCAAATTCTCCATCAAATCCCTATACAAGATAATGACCAATAGTGGGATGGTGGATCTGAGGATGACTGAAATGTGGAAAGCACACCTTCCCCCGAATTTTTTTTGAAAGGACAGGAGGGGCTGAGGAGCCCTACTGAAATGTTATTAAAGCAACCCAGGAGGTTGCGAAACAGGCGAAACGAGTTCAAAAGGTAAAAACAAGGAAAAAAAGACTAAAACTTGAAGAGGAGGGGTTGATGGAATACATATCCATTCAGGAAACAAAGAACGAAATGGAAAAAAATAAAAAAAAAATTACACAGCTCTAACTATAATTCAATATCTGGAAAGTACTTCTTCTTAGCTCTCCACGGGAGCTGCTTGAAGTGATGCCTGAAAATTTCGATGCAGCTAAAGTAATCCACCGAAACTCCTCTGAAAATAACATCGTTTCTAGAAACCCAGATGCTCCAACACAAGAGAATTATCACCTCCATGAAGAAGGAAACATTTAGCTGAGTTTTAAGGCTTTGAAGCCTCCGAAAAGCATCTGGGTCACTCATGATGACCAAACCAAGGAGGCTCCAATAGTTTCTAGGAAAACTGCATTCCATGAACAAATGATCCACAGTTTCGTCAAAGTGAAGAGAGCAAAGGACACAATTTGTAGATGGGATTGGCATGTGCCTTCTACTGAGTAGGTTGGGAGTGCGAGCCTATCTCTTATTAGGAGCCAAAAGAATACCTTATGTTTATGTTGGCAGGAGGAGTTCCAGAGCCATTTGAAAACTGGATGGGTTTGCACATTTCCAAGCAGATGCCTATATGCCTTTTTGGAAGAAAATATGGCACTGCCCCAAATGTAAGTCCAAATGCCTATATGCTATATATTTCCAAACGGGCCGAATTTAGCGGGCTGGCACGGGCACGGTACGAAAAAGCCCGATCTGAAAATGGCGCCTTGTGCCCATTCCAAGCACGGCCCGGCACCATGCCCGTGCTTGGGCCGCAATGCCAGCACGGTGGCATGGCCCGGACACGACCCGCTTCAATGGCCGGCATGGGGGTCACACCCCTATATAAGGCGGGAGCCGCGACCGCCCCTCCCCCATTGAAACCCTAAATCATTTCCCCCCTCTTGGCCTCTCCTCTTCCTCTCGCTCTCGATGTGGCGCCTCCTCCTCCCTGGCTGAAACCCTAAATCCACCTTCTTCCCTTCGTCCGGTGAGAAGCAGAGGGCCGCGGTGGCTAATTGACACAGGGATCTGCATCCCCGACCCCTCTTATTCCTTGCTTCAAGTCGATGTGATAGTAACCTCGTCAATCTCCTCTCTCTCTCTCTCTCGTCTCCATCATCGACGCCGCCGTTGCCGGACTCCGACAGCTTTGGGGCTCCGCTCTGATGCGTTGAGGTACCAGGGTGCCGGATCTTGGCGACGTCATCCTCGCCGTTGTCTTTGGTGCTCCGTCAAGCAAGGTCAGTCGTAACCCTAGATCTCGTCCTCCTTGTTCTTCTTCTGTTCATCACTTCTTGATTTCTGCCTGGTTTTAATCATCTTTTTTGTTTTGATGTTCGTTAGGGTTTGGCGTTGAGGGACCGGAGACGGACAAGATGTCGGAAGAGGATGATGTCGTCGAGATGACCGAAAATGAGGAGATGCGGTTCTCTGGGTTGACTGGAGACGACGAGGATGATCTCTTTGGGGATGCCGAGGAGCTCTTGCGCCGTCATGCTATCGAGGACCTCTTCGATGGTTCTGCTGTCCACCCACATCCCCTCGACGACGATATGGCCCCAATCGAGTTCCATGCTGCTGCGGCAACGCCGGTGATGCTGAGAGCAATGCTGGTGCTGCTGACGCCAACACCGATGCTGCTGATGCCTCCAGTAGCAGGGGTAAACGCCCTTCTACCTCACCATGCTGGGAGGATTTTGAGAAGCTCTTCAAGAAGGTAAATGGTAAGGAGGTCAGGTATGGCACTCGTTGTCTTCACTGTCGTAAACCGGGTATTCTAGATTTGGGACTGGCCACCTCCTTCGTCATATGGAGGTTTGTGAGAAGAAAAAGGAGAAGTCTCGCCTTACTCAGTCCCACATTACTTTCACTAAAGATGGTGTTGCTCGTAACTGGGAGTATTCTTGTGAGGTAGCTCGTGTTCAGCTTATTTGTTTGCTTGCTAGACTAGACCTTCCTCTTAGACTTGGGGAACCTGAGGCATGGGATCTGAACTCGCATCCTATCTGGATTGTGACACTGTCAGTCAGTATGATGATGACTTTAACTAACTTATCTTATTCTTTCTACCCTAGCTAAAGATATTTTTAGTGTATCTGTTTCTATAATTTCTTCAGAATCTACTTTCAGCACCACTGGCAGGATCCTTGAAGAACGGCGGTGAAGGTTGAATCCTGAGACTGTGGAGGCACTGACATGCATCAAGGATTAGGAAGCTACTGAATCAAGACTACAACATATGGTGGAGGACAAAGAACTAGAGGCTATCTATGAAGACCTTTATCTTGATTAGTCATTTCATTTATGTAATGGTTCTGTAATCTTAAAACTCTGGATGTGGATGCTTTGGACCTTGGTTGTTGATGTAATGAACATTAATCTAGGGGCTGGCTGTACTCTTTTTGCTTGTCTAGGGTTTCTCACAAGGGTGAGTTTTATCTAGACAGATTTTTAATGAGGCAGCCATTGCACAGCCTCCTCCTTTTGTTATGTTTGTGCCTTTGTGATCTCTGTCTGTTTTTTTGTTTTTAAATTCTGAGAAGTTCATTGAATTTGCTATTTTTAATGAGTTTTTTTGCATGTTTTTGTGGTGTTAGTGCTTGGGCACGTCACTACACTAATATTCACTGGCGGGCACGGCGCGGCACTAATTATCGCCCTTAGTGTCGTGCTCGTGCCAAGAGCTCGGCACGACAGCCCTACTTGGCACGGCACGGCTGGCACGCGTGCCAGATAGGGCCGTGCCTGATAGTGTCGTGCCAGCACCGTGCTAGTGTCGTGTAGTGTCGTGCCGCCTGTTTGGAAAACTATGATAGGAGCTCGACAAAATTGCGACGTCTAGGTGCCATTGGAGCTAGCGTGTGGTGGCCAATGAGGAATAGCAGATGCAGTTTTAGTTTGTTGCATAGATACATATTTATTATGGGCGCTTACGGTTGCGGAACGGCCGGTGTGGTGAAACAGGATGACTTTTCCTAAGTTCTAATCTCAAGATTAGAAAATTTAAATAGATTAGAAGTTATTGGAGAGAGATTTTTCTCATTTTACAGAAAACCATATATTAGAAAGGGATCTAGGGAACTCATCTAGATGCTCTAGCCCTATCGTCTACCGTGTTTTTCCGTCTTTCGGCGCACATGACGTATCTCACTTTGCATGCATGCGAATCTCAACATTTGATAACAAAGTTTCAGTCCATTATTATTATTGTGTGTGTGTTTGGGCACTACAGGAATCAAGAAGGACGCCGAGTGTTATATGCTTTGCTAAGTGCCACATTCAGGTACTCGGCAAAGTTTGGCACTCGGCAAAGGATGACACTCGGTAAAGAAATTTTTTTCTTCTAAATTTTTTCTACTGTCTTTATACTTTATTTTGAAGTGTATGTTCAAATTTGCCACAGTTCTCGATATATTTCCTATATATCTTTAATTTATTTCATTTAAACGTATTTTTCTGAAAATACAATATCGAATCACAGGTGCATCGAATCATAGAATTCGATGATTGAAAAAAAAATAATATTTATGATACTTATTGTAGTTTGAGGTTGTTTCCAGGAGCACGTCCAAAATTTCTAACGTCTTATACACGAAACATGGTCATAAAGTTGCGCGAAAAATACATTTTAATTATATAAATTACAAATGAAGACCGAAAATCTTAAAACCTGGCGACACGTCTTTACATCACATGTGGTCGTTATGATAAAAATTTGAGAACGTTTTGCAGAAGTTGTCATATACGTGTGATCGTAACTTTGCCAAGTGCCCTGTAGTGTGCATTTGGCAAAGAGTATTTTTTAAAAAAAAATAAAAATAGCTTTTGCCGAGTGCTAGATCAGTTGGCACTTGGCAAAGAATAATTTTTTTTAAAATTTTTTTTGCCGAGTGCCATGACATGACTCTCGGCAAAGAGTTTCAGCATTTTTATAAAAATAGTGGAAAATAATTTTTGTAGAAAATATTTTTTATTTGACAAAATATTTGCCGAGTGCCCTAATCTGGCAAAGAGTTTCAGCATTTTTTAAAAAATAATGGAAAATCATTTTTTTTAAGAAACATATTTTTTATTTGAAAATCTTTTTTGCCGAGTGGCGTGATCTGGCACACGGCAAAGAGTTTAGGCATTTTTTTAAAAAAATAATGAAAAATCATTTTTTAAAAGAAATATTTTTGTATGAAAATAAAATCTTTACCTAGTGCTGTGATCTAGCACTCGACGAAGAGTTTTGGCATTTTTCAAAAAATAATGATAAATCATTTTTTTTTAAAAAATATTTTTTATTTGAAAAAAATCTTTGTCGCGTGCCCTAATCTCGTCCTCAGCAAAGAGTTTTGGCATTTTTCTAAAAAATATTTTTTAACTAAAAAAATGTTTGCCAAGTGTTGTGGCACTCGACAAAAAATTTCAACATTTTTCTTAAAATAATGGAAAATCATTAAAAAATATTGCCCCAAAAAAACAGTAGTGCGCACGCAGATCCGAGTGCGTATTTTCAATTAACACGACGCCGTTGTCGTCTTGCTGAATGCTGATGACCTGACGTTCATCTCCTTGCCCAGGCGCAAGGCACCCACATGGCAACGGGGCTATCCCCACCGGGTTTGAACTGAACATTCTATTTTGCGATGGGATCAAAACTCCCCGCTCCCCGTCCCCATCCCCGCCATCGGGGCTACATTTTTCCCGTCCCCGTCTCCGAACGGGGATTTCATCCCCGTCGGGTTTTACATCTTCGATAAATCCCCAACAAATATATCGCTAGCAGCAGAACATTTTAAGATATAAATTCAACATAAATAAAAAGTCTCAATATAGTAGCACCACTGCAGCCACGACAGATTGGCATAGTTCATCTTCAATCAGTAAATAAACATCCAAATCCGGAATCCAAAACCATCCCTGGGAGAGCCGCGGCCCCAGCAGCAGCACAACAGTGCAGCACCTTGAAGGCACCGCGTACAGCACTAGCGCCGCCAGCGGCCACACCACCACGAACACCGCCGTCGCGTGCGAATCCTGCCTCGACAGCAGCGCCTCCACGTCTCCCCTGCGCCGCCATGTCGCCTAGCACTCGGCCATGGCGCGCAGCCGCACATCAGCAGGGCGCGACCGTGCGACGAGCGGAGGGCGGGAGGCCATCGAACTCCTCATCCAGCTCGTCGGGGCTTCTGGAGGCCGGGGGAAGGAGGAGGGGGCGGCTGAGGAGCTCTCAGAGGCTCAGAGCCATGGGGGAGGGGGCGGCGGAGGAGCTCTCAGAGGCTCAGAGCCATGGGGGAGGAGGGAGAGGGGCGGCGGAGGAGCTCTCAAAGCCGCAGCTCGCACACTCGTGCGACGCAAGGCGGTAGCCAGTAGGGGAAGAGTGCGGCGCCTAGGAGGAAAGGGATGGTGGGGAGGAGCTCTAGGGTTTCACAATATATATATATATAAGAGTATTGGGCTGGATTGATTGGGCCTCAAATGGGCTACGGTTGTTACGGGCCGCAGTCGGGGACCCCAGCAGGGAACGGGGACGGGGAGGTGGGGAACGTTCCCATCCCCGCCTCACCCGACGGGGCTGAGTTTCAGCCGTTAATGTCCCCGCGGGGCACAAATCTACCCCATTTTCTTCCCCTAATAGAGGAAATCCCCGTCGGGGGTCGGGGATCGGGGATCGGGGCTCCGTTGCCATCTTGACTGTCGGTGCAGCGTGGAAAGCCACGAACCAGAATGACGGGCTGCTCCGGGCTCCGGCCTGGTACTACCCGTGGCTTTAGGGAGGTTACGGTGATGGACGAGTAGTAGCGGCCATCTCCGATCAGGGACAATAAGAGCGTGGGCGTTGGCCAAAAGCAGAGCAGGAGGGGGACTCGGGGCGATAGCAGCTAGCATGGGGAGTTCCTAGCCCTAGAGGCTAGAGCTAGAGAGATCCACTAGGAGGCCTGGAGCCGCAACGCATTGGGGGAAGGAAAAAACCGCTCGTGGGGATCGTAGTGGCAGATGACGGACAAAACAATAGCGGAAGACATGAATAAAGGTGAATTCCCTTATGTGAAACAAAGTCCATACACTGTACGACTACCACCACGCCCATATATGGACAGGATATAATAAATACGATCGACATGCATTGAACAAGCGCCGGGCTTCCCCTTCGTCTCTAACATGGCAGATGGGAATCGATCTGCCAAAGGGAAATCCGTCATCGTCGACGACGACTATGAGATCGACAGCACCAGCGACCATAAGCAGGGAAGCTATGGAGACTTCAGCAGATGCTACGGCAGCCACGACGGTAGCTGCGCCGCCGTTGATAGGCATGATGATGGCTATAGCCCCCACTTATTACCAACGAACTTTGACGATAACGGTATGATCAGCACATCATCTTTGCCTTTACCGATAGCGCCCGCTTATTACCAACACGTACATCCGCGCTACTACGAGCAAGTAACCGGCCAAGGCGGCGGTGGTACTATAACATCCTTCCCTTTACCTTTCAGCGGCGCCACCGGTATCTCTGGTCCTCAGCATCACGTACGCACTGCCGGTAGTCAGTTGTTCACCGGCATCGGCAGTAGCACCCAGCATCACTATGAGCTCTATCATAGTGCCAACACCAAAGGCGGTGGCGGCGCAACCTTTCGCTCGCCTCACCTAGATGATGGGATTAGCATGCACTACGTGCCCCATCATGTGCATGCACCCAACAGCGGGTGTTCACGCTCGCCGCTTCTGTGGTCCATGGCGCAAATCGACAGCTTCGTCGTCAACTCGCTATGATATCTCATCATTCGCAACCGCGGCGACAGCCTCTTCGCTTGCGATGGCCGCCGCCGGGCTGTCAGAGTTTGTGAATAACCTGTAGAAACAGCAAGATCTGATCGGCACTGACGATGACGACGGGCAAAACCATCCTCAGCGTGGCGTCTTGAACAGCAACGCCGACCAGTTACGTGGGGAGAAGGCTGGAAGACGTGAGGGGTGCCATGAGTAGCATCGGATGGTGGCCAAGGGTGGCGCCACCGTGGCGCAGCAGGTGCTCCACAAGGTCTTCGGTGATGTCGTGAGGCTCATGGTCCACGCTGACGGCCACGTGCTCGTCGAGGTATTAGTGCAGTACTTGACTCACTATAGGAAACAGAAAGGATGCTGAATATCATATGCTTTGCCGAGTGTCAAATTTCGGATACTCGGCAATGAGTCTCTTTGCCGAGTGCCGTACTCACCAAAGAACAGCGCTCGACAAAGAGCCTCTTTGCCGAGTGCTAGACACTCGGCAAAATGACACTTGGCAAAGAGCCTCTTTGTCAAGTGCCAGACACTCGGCAAAGGTTGCGGAGTGCCGTAGTTTGGCACTCGACAAAAAGGTTTTTTTTTCTCTAAACTTTTCTAATGTCTTTACACTTTATTTTGATGTATGTTTAAATTTGGCACGGTTCTCGATATATTTTCTATATATCTTTAATTTATTTCATTTAAACATATTTTTCTAAAAAATACAATATTGAACTACAGGTGCATCGAATCATAGTATTCGATAACTAGAAAAATGATATATCATAATACGTATTGTAGTTTGAGGTCGTTTCTAGGAGCATGTCCGAAATTTCTAACGTCTTATGTTTAAATGAAATAAATTAAAAATATATATCAAATATGTCGAGTAATATGTCAAAGTTTAACATGTATGTCAAAATAATGTGTAAAAAAAAGAAAATAGTTTGGATGCCAAAAACAAAAAAATTATAACTTTGCCGAGTGCCTTAATGTGGCACTCGGCAAAGAAAATATATAAAAAAATAAAAAACCTTTGCCGACTGCCCTGTGCACTCAGCAAAGAGTAACTCATTTTTTAAAAAATAAAAATAGCCTTTGCCAAGTGCTGGATCCGTTGGCACTCGGCAAAGAACAAAAAAAATTAAAAAAAACTTTGTCGAGTGCCCTGACCTGGCTCTCGGCAAAGAGTTTCGATATTTTTCTAAAAATAATGGAAAATCATTTTTTTAAAATAATATTATTTATTTTAAAAAAATGTTTGCCAAGTGCTCTGGTCTGGCACTCGGCAAAGAGTTTTGGCATTTTTTAAAAAATAATGGAAAAATCTTTTTTTTAAAAAAGTATTTTTTTTATTTAAAAAAACTTTGCCAAGTGCCGTCATCAACACAGCTAGCGTGGGGAGTTCCTAGCCCTAGAGCTAGAGGGATCCATTGGGAGGCCTGGACCCCCGCGCATTGTGGGAAGGAAAAAACCACTCGTGGGGATTGCAGGGGCAGATGACGGATAGAGCAATAGCGGAAGGCATAAATAAAGGTGAATTTATTTCCTTGTGTTAAACAAAGTCCATGCACTCTACGACTACCACCACACCCATATACATACAGGACAATAAATACGATCGATCTGCCAAAGAGAAATCGTCGTCGTCGATGATGACTACGAGATCCGCAGCACCAGCAGCCATAAGCAGGGAAGCCATGGAGTGATAATAAATACGATCGATCTGCCAAAGAGAAATCGTCGTCGTCGATGACGACTACGAGATCGACAGCACCAGCAGCCATAAGCAGGGAAGCCATGGAGACTTCAGCAGCTACGGTAGCCACGGCGCTAGCCGCGCCACCGTTGATAGGCATGATGATGGCTATAGCGCCCACTTATGACCAACAAACATTGACGACAGCGGCATGATCAGCGCATCATCTTTGCCTTTGACGATAGCGCCCACTTATTACCAGCATGTAGATCCGGGCTACTATGAGCCCGTAACCGGCCACGGCGGCGGTGGTACTACAGCATTCTTCCATTTACCTTTCAGCGACGCCACCGTTATCTCTGGTCCTCAGCATCATGTACGCACCACCGGTAATCAGCTGTTCATCGGCATCGGCAGAAGCACCCAACATCACTATGAGCTCTATCATAGTGCCAACGCCAATGGTGGCGGTGGTGCAACCTTCCCCTCGTCTCACCTAGACGATGAGATTGGCACGCACTACGCGCCCCATCATGCACATGCTCCTCCATGGAGCAAATCGACAGCTTCATCGGTAACTCGCTATGATCTCTCAGCATCCGTGACCGCGGCGACAACCTCCTTGCTCTCGGTGGCCGCCGTCGGCTGTCGGAGTTTGTGAATAACCTGCAGGAGCCGCAAGATCTAATCGGCACTCATGATGACAATAGGCAGAATCATCCTCAACGTGGTGTCTTGAACAACAATACACCGACCAGTTGTACATAGGGAGGAGGCTGGAGGACGTGAGTTGTGCCATGAGTAGCGTCGCTAGGAACACCCCCAGGTGTTGTTTCTAGTCCGGATGGTGGCCGAGGACGGCGGCGCCACGGCGCAGCAGGTGCTCCACGAGGTCACCGGCGATGTCGTCAGGCTCATGGTCCACGTCGATGGCCACACGCTTGTGGAGCCATTGGTGCAGTACTTGACTCACTACAGGAAATAGGAAGGATGCCGAGTGTCATATGTTTTACCGAGTGCCAAATTTCAGGCACTCGGCAAAGAGCCTCTTTGCCGAGAGCCAGACACTCTGCAAAGTGCCTCTTTGCCGAGTGCCACACACTCGACAAAAAGGTTGGCACTCGATAAAGAGGCTTTTTTGCCTCTAAACTTTCTCTACTGCCTTTACACTTTATTTTGAAGTGTATGTTCAAATCTGGCACAGTTCTTGATATATTTTCTATATGTTTTTAATTTATTTCATTTAAACATATTTTCTGAAAATACAATATCGAACTACAGGTGCATCGAAGCATTGAATTCAATGATTGGAAAAATGATATTCATGATGCTTATTGTAGTTTGAGGTCATTTCCAGGAGCACATCCAAAATTTCTAATAACTTTTATACGAAACATGGCCAAAGTTGCCGGAGAAATGCATTTTAATTATATAAATTACAAATGAAGACTGAAAATCTTAAAACCTGGTGACACGTCTTAACATCACATGTGGATGCTATGATAAAAATTTGAGATGTTTTGCAAAAGTTGTCATGTACGTTAGTTATAAACCTACACCTCTCACATGTGATCACGTGTGAGATGAAGTGAGAGGTGTAGGTTTATAACTATTGTACGTGACAACTTTCACGAAATATTCCCAAATTTTTATCATAGCCTCCTCATGTGATGTCAAGACATATTGCCAGGTTTCATGCTTTTTCAGACTTCATTTGCATTTTATATAATTAAAATGTTTTTCTCCCATATGTTTGTCGCCATATTTCGTGTATAACACTTTCGAAATTTCAGGCTTGCTCTTAGAAACAGCCTCAAACTACAATACGTATCGTGAATATCATTTTTCTAATCATTAGATTCTATGATTTGATGCACCTATAGTTAAAACTTTCATTTTCCGTAAAAATATGTTTAAATGAAATAAATTAAATATATATATCAAATATGTCGAGAAATATGCCAAAGTTTAACATGTATGTCAAAATAATGTGTAAAAAAAAGAAAATACTTTGGATGCCAAAAACAAAAAATTATAATTTTTGCCGAGTACCTTAATGTGGCAAGCTGCAAAGAAAATATAGAAAAAAAATAAAACACCTTTGTCGACTGCCTGTAGTGTGCACGCGGCAAAGAGTATTTTTTTAAAAAAATTTAAAAATAAAAATAGCCTTTGCCGAGTGCTGGATCAGTTGCACTCGGCAAAGAATATTTTTTATAAAAAAATCTTTGCTGAGTGCCCCGACCTGGTTCTCGGCAAAGAGTTTTGGCATTTTTTTGAAAATAATGGAAAATCATTTTTTCTAAAAAGGTATTTTTTTTATTTAAAAAAAGTGTGCCGAGTGCCTTGATCGGTAGCACTCAGTAATTTTTAAAAAATAATGGAAAAATCATTTTTTAAAAAAAAAATTGAAAAAACTATATATGTTGAGTGCCCTGATCAACACAACTAGCGTGGGAAGTTCTTAGCCCTAGAGCTAGAGGGATCCACTGGGAGGCCTGGAGCCCCAGTGCATTGGGAGAAGGAAAAAACCACTCATGGGGATCGCAGGGGTAGAGCAATAGCGGAAGGCATGAATAAAGGTGAATTTTCTTGTGTTAAACAAAGTCCATGCACTCTACGACTACCACCATGACCATAACATACAGGATAGTAAATACTATCGACATACATGGAACAAGCACCGGGCTTCCCCTTTGTTTCCAACATGGCAAATGGGAATTGATCTGCCAAAGGGAAACCTGTCATTGTCGATGTCGACTACGAGATCGGCAGCACCACCAGCAACCATAACCAGGGAAGCCATGGATACTTCAGCAGCTTCTACGATAGCCACAGTGTGGTAGCCGTGCAGCTGTTGATAGGCATGATGATGGCTATAGCGCTCACTTATTACCAACGAAGTTTGACGATAACGGCATGATCAACACATCATCTTTGCATTTGACGATAACGCCCACTTATTACCAGCATGTAGATCCGGGATACTACGAGCCAGTAACCGGCCACGACGGTGGTGGTACTACAACATCCTTCCCTCTACCTTTCAGTAGAGCCGCCGGTATCTCTGGTCCTCAACATCATGTACGTACCACCGATAATCAGCTGTTTGCCGACATCGATAGTAGCACCTAGCATCACTATGAGCTTGATCATAGTGCCAACACCAAGGGCGGCGGCAGTGCAATCTTCCTCTCTCCTCACCTAGATGATGGGATTGACATGCACTACGTGCCCCATCTTGTGCATGCACCCAACAGCGGGTGTCCACACTCCCTGCTCCCGTGGTCCATGGAGCAAATCGACAACTTCATCTGCAACTCGCTACAATCTCTCAGCATCTACGACCGCGGCGACAACCTCCTCGCTCACGGTTCCGCCGCCGGCTGTCAGAGTTTGTGAATAACCTGCACTAGTAGAAGCAAGATCTAGTCGGCACTCACGATAACAACTGGCAGAATCATCCTCGGCGTGGTGTCTTGAACAACAACGACGACGTACGTGGGGAGGAGGCTAAAGGACGTGAGGGTGCCATGAGTAGCGTCGCCACGAACACCCTCGGGTGCCGTTTCCTGGTCCGGATGGTGGCCATGGCGGCGCCACCGTGGCGCAGCAGGTGCTCCACGAGGTCACCGTCGATGTCGTCAGGCTCATGGTCCACACGCCGACGGCCACATGCTCATCCAGGCACTGGTGCAGTATTTGACTCATTACAAGAAACATGAAGGATGCCGAGTGTCATATCCTTTGCCGAGTAACGCACTCGACAAAGAACGACACTCAACAAAGAGCCTCTTCACCGAGTGCCAGACACTCGGCAAAGAGCCTCTTTGCCAAGTGCCACACACTCGGGAAAGGTTGGCACTCGGCAAAGAGGTTTCTTTTGCCTCTAAACTTTTTCTACTGTCTTTACACTTTATTTTGAGTGTATGTTCAAATTTGGCATAGTTCTCGATATATTTCCTATATATCTTTAATTTATTTTATTTAAACGTATTTTTTCTGAAAATACAATATCGAACTATAGGTGCACCGAATCATAGAATTCGATGATTGGAAAAAATAATATTTATGATACTGATTGTAGTTTGAGGTCGTTTCTAGGAGGACGTCCAAAATTTCTAACGTCTTTTATACAAAACATGACCACGAAGTTGTGGAAGAAATGCATTTTAATTATATAAATTACAAATGAAGGCCGAAAATATTAAAACCTAGCGACATGTCTTAACATCACATGTGGACGTTATGATAAAAATTTGGGAAATGTTTCGCAAAACTTGTCATGTACGTTAGTTATAAATCTACACCTCTCACATGTGATCGGATGTGAGATGAAGTGAGAGCTAATGTACGTGACAACTTTTACGAAATGTTCCCAATTTTTTATGGTAGCCTTCTCATGTGATGTCAAAACGTGTTGCTTTGCATTTTATATAATTAAAATGTATTTCTCCCATAAGTTTGTTGCCATGTTTCATGTATAGCACTTTCGAAACTCCAGGCTTGCTCTGGGAACCGCCTCAAAATACAATACATATCGTGAATATCATTTTTGTAAATGTTAAATTCTATGATTCGATGCACCTGCAGTTAAAACTTCCATTTTTCGTAAAATACGTTTAAATAAAATAAATTAAAGATATATATCAAATATGTCTAGAAATATGCTAAAGTTTAACATGTATGTCAAAATAATGTGTAAATAGAAAAAAATAATTTGGATGCCCAAAACAAAAAAAAAATTAAAACTCTGCCGAGTGCCGTAATGTGGCACTCGGCAAAGAAGATATAGAAAAAAAATAAAACAACTTTGTCGAGTGTCCTGCACTTGGCAAAGAGTAATTTTTTATAAAAAATAAAAATAGCCTTTGCCGAGTGCTGGATCAATTGGCACTCGCCAAAGAATAATTTTTTTACAACAAAAAATCTTTGCGGAGTGCCCTGACCTGGCTCTCAGCAAAGAACTTCGGCATTTTTTTGAAAATAATGAAAAATGATTTTGTTAAAAAATATTTTTTATTTGAAAAAAAGTTTGCCGAGTGCCTTAACCTCGCTCTCGGCAAAGAGTTTTGGCATTTTTTAAAAAAATAATGGAAAATCATTTCTTTAAAAAAAAATTTTATTTGAAAAAAACCTTTGTCGTGTACCCTGATCAACACAGGTAGCATGGGGAGTTCCTAGCCCTAGAGCTACAGGGATCCACTGGGAGGCCCGGAGCCCAGCGCTTTGGGGGAAGTTAAAAAACCGCTCGTGGGGATCGTAGGGGCAGATGACGCACAGAGCAATACGGAAGGCATGAATAAAGGTGAATTTCCTTGTGTTAAACAAAGTCCATGCACTCTAAAAATACCACCACGCTCACATACATACAGGATAATAAATACGATCGACATACATGGAATAAGCGCCGGACTTCCCCTCAGTCTCCAACATGGCAGATGGGAATCGATCTGCCAAAGGAAAATCCGTCGTCGTCGACGACGACTACGAGATCGGTAGCAACAACGGCCATAAGCAGGGAAGCTATGGAGACTTTAGCAGCTACTACGGCAGCCACAGTGGTAGTCGCGCCGCTGTTGATAGGCATGATGATGGCTATAGCGCCCACTTATTACCAATGAACTTTGACAACAACGGCATGATCAGCACATCATCTTTACCTTTGACGATAGCGCCCACTTATTACCAGCACGTAGATCTGGGCTACTACGAGCCAGTAACCAGCCACGACGGTGTGGTACTATAGCATCCTTCCCTCTACCTTTCAGCTGCGCTGCTGGTATCTCTGGTCCTCAGCATCATGTACGCACCGCCGATAATCAGCTGTTCACCGGCATCGGCAGCAGCACCCAGCATCACTATAAGCTCTATCATAGTGTCAACACCAACCGCGGTGGCGGCACAATCTTCCCCTCACCTCACCTACATGATGGGATTGACATGCACTACGCGCCCCATCATGCGCATGCACCCAACAACGGGTGTCCACGCTCGCCGCTCCCATGGTCCATGGAGCAAATCGACAGCTTCAACAGCAACTCGCTACGATCTCTCAGCATCCGCGATCGTGGTGACAATCTCCTCGCTCACGGTGGCCGTCGCGGGCTATCAGAGTTTTTGAATAACCTGCAGGAGCCGCAAGATCTGGTTGGCACTCTCGATGACGACGGGCAGAATCATCCTCAGGTGGCGTCTTGAACAGCAATGTCGACCAGTTGTACATGGGGTGGAGGCTAGAGGACGTGAGGGGTGCCATGAGTAGCGTCGCTAGGAACACCCCCGGGTGCCGTTTCCTGGTACAAATGGTGGCCGAGGGCGGCGCCGCCATGGCGCAACAGGTGCTCCACAAGGTCACCGGCGATGTCGTCAGGCTCATGGTCGCGATGTCGTCAGGCTCATGGTCCACGCTGATGGCTAGACGCTCATCGAGGCATTGGCACAGTACTTGACTCACTACAGAAAACAGGAAGGATGTCGAGTGTCATATGCTTTGCCGAGTGCCAAATTTTGGGCACTCGGCAAAGAGCCTCTTTGCCGTGTGCCACACTCGGCAAAGAATGACACTAGGTAAAGAGCCTCTTTGCCGAGTGGTAGACAGACACCCAACAAATTTTGGCACTCAGCAAAGAGCCTCTTTGCCGAGTGTCAGAAACTTGGCAAAGGTTGCTACTCGGCAAAGATGTTTTTTTTTGCCTCTAAACTTTTTCTACTGTCTTTACAGTTGATGTTGAAGTGTATGTTCAAATTTGACACTGTTCTCGATATATTTATTATATATCTTTAATTTATTTCATTTAAATGTATTTTTCCAAAAATACAATATCGAACTACAGGTGCATCGAATAATAGAATTTGATGATTGGAAAAATAATATTCATGATACTTGGTCGTTTCAAGGAGCACATCCAAAATTTCAAACATCTTATACACGAAACATGGCCATAAAGATGTGGGAGAAATATATTTTAATTATATAAATTACAAATGAAGGCCGAAAATATTAAAACCTGGCGACATGTCTTTTACATCACATGTGGCACCTCTCACATGTGATCACATTTGAGATGAAGTGACACGTGTAGGTTTATAACTATCGTATATGACAACTTTCACGAAATGTTCCCAAATTTTTATCATAGCCTCCTCATGTGATGTCAAGACATGTTGCCAGGTTTTATGTTTTTCAGACTTAATTTAATATTTTTCTTCCATAAGTTTGTCGCCTTGTTTCGTGTATAACACTTTCGAAATTTTGGGCTTGCTCTTGGAAACGGCCTCAAAACTATAATATGTATCGAGAATATCATTTTTGTAATCATCAAATTTTATGATTTATACAAAAATAATCTAATTATACTAATTTTGTTTTAACAATATTAATATATTTTTATACAGAAAAGTCAAAATTATACTAATTTTACTAGTTGTAGCAGTTGGTACTAAAATAATAGTTGTTGTTAGTTGTTGTAGTAGTAGTAGTAGAAGTAATAGTAGTAGCCGTAGCGACATGGTGGTAGTAGTAGTACTACTGGTAGTAGTACTCAATACTAGTATTAGTGATTAGTATAGTATTACTGATTAGTAGTGAGTATTGATTAGTAGTGATTAGTAGTGGTGCTGGTGGTAGTAGCACTAGTAGTAGTATAGTGAGTATAGTGGTGGTGGTGGTACTAGTACTAGCACTAGTAGTAGTGATTAGTAGTAGTGACTACTACTATACTAATAGTAATAGTGTTATTAGTAGTGAGTAGTGATTAGTAGTAGTAGTAGATTATAGTAGTGAGTAGTGATTAGTAATGGTATACTATGTAGTAGTGATAGTAGCGATTAATAGAACATGGATCTCCATCTAGTAGTAGCGATTAGTAGTACTCTCCATCTAGTAGTAGTGATTAGTAGTAGTAGTAACTATACTACTACTACTACTACTAGTAGTACTGTTATTAGTAGTGATTAGTGATTAGTAGTATTAGTAGATTAGTAGTGAGTAGTAGATTAGTAGTGGTATAGTACTCCCTCGGTCCCTGAAAGCTTTAATTCCTAGAGCAAAAATTTGTCCACTAAAAAATCAATTCCTAGAGATTTGACCATCTATCAACTCGTTTAATAGTCCTCGTATTCCCCCATCCTAATTACTACCGCATCCCTCCACCAATCAGTTGCCCGAGCTGCACCCGTATGAGTAGGAGTAGTAAATGATAGGAGCTGGATGAGTAATTAATGATAGACCTGTTGCAACGATTACTGTGCAATTTAATGGTAGAACTCAAATTAATTAAGGGTAATATGGTCATTTGGTAGCTATGCTAATCTGTCTGAAACTTGCTAGAAATTGAAGCTTTTAGAGACAGAGGGAGTATGACTATATATGAAGGCCCTTTGCGCTCTTGCTTCCTATGGCCACCATCACTTAAGGCCCTTCATGCGAATGCAACTTTGCTCTTCACTATGTGATTTTGTGATTTCAAGGGGTACACTACAGATAAAATCAAATACCATAACAGAGGGCATTATACTGACTGATCATTAATAAGTAACAGTAAATTATTGTATATAATAAAAGGGCATCACAAAAGGGATATACCTTTCGTGCAATTAATTTGGGAGAAACACTAAAGAATGGAATGTTTCCTAGTCATATTGTGAAGGGATACTAAACTTTTAGACTTTCAAAAGAGTTGCATCTGTTAATCTCCAAGATGGCAGAACATGTATCTGTTGGGAGGATCTTTGGTCTAACATAATTTCATGTCTGGTTTCCCAGAGTTTTTTTTCTTTGCAAAGGATAAAAACATTGTTTTTTAAGTCATAAATGAAACTTCACCGATTTACAGGATCTTCCATTTGCCTGTCAACCCAACCTTATGATCTCACTACAGCTGTTAGAGCAAGACTTGTAAGATACTTTCATGACATGATAATTAATATTAGAGTTACATTTGGGGTCTCAATCTTTACAAATCCACAAAAACTTGGTTCATTATAACATTCATATACAGAAGGATTTGGACAACCTCATGTCAGTCTAAGCACAAAGGCTCTGCTTGCTGCAGCTATTGCTGTGGCTCGTGGCTACTGTAGCACATGTTGTGCAGTTGCAGCTGTACAGCTCAGCCGATCGGACTGAAAGTTTTTTTTTTGGCTCTTACTTGAAGATAGATTGTGTACGAGAGGGCTTCTGAAGAGGAAAATATTGACCTGCCTTCATATGACTCTGTTATTTGCTCCACTGCCATATATACAAGAATCACTTGAACATTTGTACCTGAATTTCAATTTTGCATCACTTGCTGAACTCTTTTCAATCTGACACTTCTTCCACAAGCGGCTCCATTGGATGCTTTTAAATGTTTCAGGCATCAGTTGGATATTTTTAGCCGTTTATATGGAAGTATATGTTTAGGACAACAACATGATCTTCAAAATACAACTTTGACCCCTTATTTTCATAATGGTATATGCATACTTTCATGAAAGTATTTTCCAAGGCAAATCTATTCAAATAATTTTCACATTTGCAAACTCAACAATTTAAAAGTTATTTATGATTTATATTCCTAATGTTTGGCCCAAATCTTGTCCAAAACGACTTCTAAATCCTATATGGAGGGAGTTCACATGCTCTTCAGACATAATCCACTACCCTTTCATCGGTCGGGTCCAGACAAAAAGCGTAGGTTTTGATAGATAAGACAACAATAGAGAGTATAATTATTTTTTGTTGCGTAAAATAGAGAGTATAATTTTGAAACATGGAAATGTTAATTTCTAGGGAATTACGGCACCCTTACATTCATTGTCCAAAACAGTAAATAACCATGCTCAGTTAAAACAAATGAGGCACATCGAGGCATTTTTACTCTACTTTTAATGAACACGTGTGGTCCACCTTTAATCGTTTCTAAACAAAAGTTTCAAGTAGGACAACATAGGAGTAATGCTCTCTGTAAGGGCGTCGATACAATACATGTCTTGACTACAAGTATAGTACTCTGCCAATCCTTTTATGCTGTAGGACTTTAATAATAATGGGAAGGATTGATGAATTATTTACATGCAGTTGCTCAATGGTTTGATGTGTCCAGTGAACTTGTGAGAAAGACTATATACAGTGAACGGCTATAAGAGGCAGCGGATGGCACGAGAGATGTGGCCATATATGGAGAGGTTTGGCGTGCTCTATAGCTATGATTTGGTGTGTTTCAGTAGCTATTTTTTGGTGAGCAAAATCTTACAATTGCTCTGCATTTCCAGTGTCATAGGTGATGCCTTGTTTGACTAGGCATGGGTGGTGTCGGAAATTTAAGGACCTCTTGTCACCTCGATAGGCCAAGATATGATGCCAGCCCAGAATCATATCACTCGATTAGTTCGTCACAAATCCAGCTCTGTGGTGTCATTACCGGTTGTTTTGTTGTCTGGCACCACTTTTCATTGGTAGTCTTCTCAACCTGGAGTTCGAGCAGAGAAGTTGGTGGGATTTAGTGGAGGAGAACAGTAGCGACAAAGGATTATTTGTTTAAATTTAACTTCTCTCTGTTACAACCTCATGTTGTCCATCAGTAGTGTGCCAGCTAGCATACTAGTTCATCACCCAACTTATGAACACTCCATGGGCCGGGATTAGCCAACTCCGGCACACAATGCTGTGGGCTCCGATCAATTACTCCGATCCGCGTATCCACTGGTGGTGTCACACAGACGAGTTAGCTCCTACATATAGTTTTGTGTATGCTTAATCGCTCCTATGCTCTTACGGATATTTGATGGTGCATGCAGTACTGCAACATCGACCACCTGTTCATTGCATGTCCATTCTACTGTCTGCAATCACAAGTCACATATGTAATGCAGTTATATGGGGAGGAAAATTGAAGCATGTTTGTGCTCCCTAGATAGAAAACCAAGTTCTTAGTTTGTCATATTTCAAATAAAATGTATTTTATCATCTCATGTTAATCTTTTATCTATATTATTACATGGTGTCCCCCTTTACTCCAAATTAGCATTGAATTAAAAAAATATAGAAGCTTGCCCGACAGCCGAGATGCCCATATTTTGTTGCATAACAATGTCTGCGGCAGACACTACAATGTGACGAATAAAAAGAGTTCCCTATGCATTAAGATCCTTCTTTGGAATTAATAGCTAAAACAACAATAGATCTGTACTCACGTATAATTTTGAAGCATTTAAAGCTAGCTTATATTAACCTGGGAATTGGGGAATATGACATGGAAAACCAGCAGGGTCCATACACTCATTTTATTATCTGAAATACCAGTAACCATGGTGAGATATGAAATACCAGTAACCATTGTGAGATCGATATAAAACGGAATGTGAGGTAAAGTGTTTTTGATATACTTTTAAAGAAACGCACAGGTCCACCTTTATCATTTCCAAATAGAAGTGTTAGGTACGTAGTAGAATATAAGAGTAGAAATGCTTTCCGTAAGACATCGATCCATTTCCTGATCACTACTGGATTTATGTACCGGTTCATTTGTGCTGTACCATTTATGTGACATACACTACTACAAGTATTGGTCGATGTCCAAAATCGCCAAAAACCTCGGCCATTTTGCGGTCTGGGGCTAAAAGCCCCTTTAACACCGATTTGTAACAAGGGCCGGTGCCAAAGGGTCCTTCCCAACGGCTACTGACAGGTGCTGTCGGAGCAGGAACCCTTTAGCACCGGTTTGCGTTACCAACCAGTGCTAAAGGGTCCCCTTTATCACTGGCCAGTGCCATGGGCCGAGGCAAACCCTTTAGCACCAGTTGATAACACGAACCGGTGCTAAAGGGTGACCCTTTAGCACCGATTTGTGCCCTGAACCGGTGCTAAAGGTCCGGTTTATAGGCCGGCTACCTATGCCTGGGATCATTTGAAACCGAGAGCACCATTATTGTTCTTAGAGCTTCCATTTTATTGTTCTTGCTTGTTCTTCCTTTGTTCTTCATCTCCGACGCCCATCGTTGATCTTCTTCGACTCCATCATCGTCTCTTCGTGCTTGGAGGTGACTAACTTCATCCTTTCTTGTCTTTTTCATGTTGTTTTTGGCTTGTGATTTTCGCATCATTTTTAGCTCAAATCCACTTTGTTATTTTGAATCATTCACTTGAATATATATATATATATATATATATATATATATATACGGTTGCGCTATTCTACACCCTAGGTGTAGAAAATTATTCTACACCGCAAGTCAAAAATGAGTAGAAAAAATACTGAGCAGTACTGGAGAGTGTTCAGTATCAACTTGTCCAACAGGTGTAGAATATTATTCTACACCGCAAGTCAAAACTGAGTAGAAAAAATACTGAGCAGTACTGGAGAGTGTTCAGTATCAACTTGTCCAACACTCAGGACCACGAAATACTGAACAATACTGAAACACGAATACTGAGCGATACTGAATTTTGCTCAGTATAACAGTTTGGTGTAGAATAGTATTCTACACCAAACTGTTATACTGAGCAATATATATATATATATATATATATATATATATATATATATATATAGTACTGAACAATGTTCAGTATCATTCATGACTACACCTAGGACCACGAAATACTGAGTAATACTGAAACGCGAATACTGAATGATACTGAATTCTGCTCAGTATAACAGTTCGGTGTAGAATAGTATTATATACCTAGGGTGTAGAATAGCACTTGTATATATATATATCATATTTCATGGATGACCTAGTATGAATATAGTTTGCAAGAATGAATTATAGTATCTTTTTATGATCTTAGAAAGTAGGATAGTTCAAATTAATTGGTTTGTTAATATCACTTGATAAGTTTTTTTACTACATAATGTTCATTATATAATTTAGAAGATTTGTTGAAGTAACTAGACAAATAAAGGATATTATTAGGTTCTTCTTTAATCATACATGTTTACTAGTAAATGTGGAATTTATAATTATTTAAAAATTGAGTATGGATAGCAGATGGCAACCGTGACCGGGTCTTCGGTCTCTTAACGGGATCAAAAGCGATACCGGCCGGAACTCCCTCTCATTACTTGTGGCAAGTGTGGGCAGAAGATTGTGATGTAGTACAAAGTGTCGAAAGAGGGAGTAAACAAAGGTCGTATATTCTACAAGTGTCCGGATCGTAATGTGAGTTATTTCCAGACATTTACTTATATATGTGCTTATTTTTTTAATGATATTAATTAAACTTTTGATTCTCTCTTTTAATTTCAGTGGGACGATACCGACGGATGTACAGATTGGTACTGGGAGGAAGAAATATTTTGCACAGATGGTTGAGGCTGAAGGTGACAAGGCAGTGAGCCGGCGAAAGGAGTTCAATGATGTTGATCAAGCGAATGATCTATCTATTATAGTTGGGATCGGACGCGAACTAATTATGTTGTTTAAGTGCATTTTAGTTTTGGTTTTTAGTGCTAGTTGCGATTGTATTTGTTGTAGCCAAGCTTGCTCGAATTAATCAACTATGTGTGTGTGTGTGTATATATATATATAGACATGTTGTGCAATAAGATGAGAAACTATATGTGTATGGTTTTCATAATATATATGTTATATTTAATGTAGATGGTAACACGTAATTGGATGTATAATGCCGATCGACGCTCTGAAGAGTTCATTAATGGCATGCACTATTTCTTAAGTGTGGCCGAGACAAATAAGAGGGACGTTTTCATGTGTTGTCCATGTGTTGTGTGCAAGAATTTAACAGAATATTCTAACTCAAGAACTCTTCATTCATACTTGTTAAAGTCTGGTTTCGTACCAAACTATATTTATTGGACCAAGCATGGATGAGAAAGCAGAATTATAATGGATGAAGGTGAAGAAGAAGAAGAATTGGACCACGCCAACATTATTGCTCAGTACGGTGGCTTCAATGATGTTGCAATGGGGGAGAAAATGAAGAAGAGGTAGCGACAGAAGATGATCGGGGCGATGATGCTTTTGGTGATGCCATCTGTGATGCACAAAGAGAATGTGAAAGTGAGAAAGAGAAAGCCAAGATCGAGCGCATGCTAGAGGACCACAGGAAATCGCTATATCCCACCGCTGAAGAGGGGCAAAAAAAGCTAGGTACCACACTAGAATTGCTGGAATAGAAGACAAAGAATGGTACATCTGACAAGGCATTTGGGCAGTTATTGAATATCATAAAAAAGATGCTTTCGAAAGGCAACGAATTGCCCACCACTACGTATGAAGCAAAATAGGTTGTCTGCCCTTTGGGATTAGAAATCCAGAAGATACACGCATGTCCTAATGACTGCATCCTCTACCGTGGGGAGGAATACGAGAATTTGGATGCATGTCCAGTATGTAAGGCATCACGGTATAAGATCAGACGAGATGATCCTGGCGATGTTGTGGGTGAAGAACGTCATAGGAAGAAAATTCCTCCCAAGGTTATGTGGTATGCTCCTATAATACCACGATTAAAATGTCTGTTCAGAAACAAGGACAATGCAAAGTGTTGCGGTGGCATAAAGAAGACCGTAAGATAGACAATATACTGAGACACCCTACCAATGGATCCCAGTGGAGAGCGATAGACATAGAATTCCTAGATTTTGCAGATGATGCTAGAAACTTGCGGTTCGCCTTAAGTACAAATGGTATGAATCCTTTCGGTGAGCAGAGTAATAGTCACAACACTTGGCCAGTTACTCTATGTATCTACAACCTTCCTCCATGGCTATGCATGAAGCGGAAATTTATTATGATGTCGGTGCTTATCCAAGGACCGAAGCAACCTAGCAACGACATCGATGTCTACCTGAGGCCATTAGTTGAGGAACTTCAACTTTTATGGAGCAAACCAAGAGTTCGCGTGTGGGATGAGTACAAACAAGAGCACTTTGACCTGCGAGCATTGCTGTTTGTAATAATCAATGATTGGCCAGCTCTGAGTAATCTTTCAGGCCAGTCAAACAAGGGATATAATGCATGCACACATTGTTATGAAGACCTTGACTATGTATTTTTGAAAAAATGTCGAAAGATCGTGTACCTTGGCCACCATCGGTTTCTTCCTGTGAACCACCCAGTACGAAAGAAAGGCAAGCATTTCAAAGGCAAGGCAGACCACCGGACCAAGCCTCTCAATCGAACCGGGGATGATGTACTCGAAATGGTCAAGGATATAAAAATGGTATTTGGAAAGGGACGAGGCAGCGAACCTATTCCCAAGGGACACATACCTACATGGAAGAAGAAATCCATATTTTGGGAGCTACCTTACTGGAATGTCCTAGAGGTCTGCAACGCAATCGACGTGATGCATCTGACAAAGAATCTTTGTGTGAACTTGCTCAAATTCATGGGTGTCTACAGGAAGTCTAAGGATTCACTTGAAGCACGATAAGACTTGCAGTGCATGAAAGAACGAGACAACCTGCATCCAGAAAAGACAGATGATGGACGTCATTACTTAAGCCCTGCTAGCTACACTCTGAGCAAAGAAGAGAAGGAAAGCATGTTTGAATGTCTTAGCAGCATCAAGGTCCCATCTGGATTCTCCTCCAATATCAAGGGAATAATTAATGTGCCAGAGAAGAAATTTCTAAACTTAAAGTCCCATGACTGTCATGTGCTAATGATGCAATTGCTGCCGGTGGTTTTAAGAGGAATTTTACCTCCACACATACGTCTAGCCACCGTAAAGCTATGTGCATTCCTCAATGCAATTTCTCAGAAGGCAATCAATCCAGAGAAACTAGCTACTTTGCAGAATGATGTCGTTCAATGTCTCGTCAGCTTTGAGTTGGTGTTCCCTCCATCCTTCTTCGATATCATGACACACCTCCTAGTTCATCTGATCAAAGAGATTTGTATTCTCGGTCCTATGTTCCTACACAACATGTTCCTCTTCGAGAGATTCATGGGTGTCCTAAAGAAATATGTCCATAGTCGTTCTCGGCCAGAAGGAAGCATTGCCAAGGGCTACGGAACAGAGGAGGTCATAGAGTTTTGTGTTGACTTTATCTAGACCTTGACCCAATTGACATTCCTGAATCTCGACACGAGGGCAGGCTGAGCGGAAAGGGAACACTTGGGAAGAAAACATATATTGGTACGGGAGATGATTACTTCAATAAAGCACATTACATAGTTCTCCAGAACTCCTCATTGGTGGAACAGAGGAGGTCATATATTGTCCATTTTTATATTTGGATAAATTTGAGCCAATCCTAAGCACATTTGTTTAAAATCCAAGACGGGTTTTGGTCAAACTTGGTCAAATGACAAAGTAAATTACTTAAAATGAAAAAATTGTGAATACTAAGTTGTTAGATATCATCAAGATCTAAACTTTTTATATACACAATTTTTCCATTTGAGAAAGTTTAAGTTAACAATACCTACCAAATCTTGAATCTCACACAAACTATATGAAACTATATGTGTCAATTGTGGATTTTCAACTACACCTTCCCAACATTTTGTCAAATGCAAAAATGGTCTATATATTAAATGTAGATTTTGATGAGTGGAACAATATTGGTATTCATGACTTTTCCATTCGAGACCATCTAGGGTTCCGAAACTGATGGGTGGCTATGAATTCTTTCAAAATTCAAAATTGAGTGGTTCAAACTTTTCCAAATGAAAAGTTTACCGTTAGACCAAATGTAGAACTTAATGAGTGTAACAAACTTTGTATTCATAACTTTTCCATTTAGGACCATCTAGGGTTCGGTCAAAGTGTGTGTTTGTAAAAACCAATGCTTTGACTTTGGTCAAACTTGGTCAAATGACCCATTTGATGACTTCAAATGAAAAAACTTTGAATACAAAGTTGTTAGAGATCATCAAGATCTACATTTTATATATTATCCATTTTTCTATTTGGATAAATTTGAGCCAATCCTAAGCACATTTGTTTAAAAAATCCAAGATGGGTTTTGGTCAAACTTGGTCAAATGACAAACTCAATTACTTAAAATAAAAAATTTTTGAATACCAAGTTGTTAGATATCATCAAGATCTAAACTTTTTATATACACAATTCTTCCATTTGAGAAATTTTAAGTTAACAATACCCACCAAATCTTGAATCTCACACAAACTATAAGAAACTATGTGTCAATTGTGGATTTTCAACTACACCTTCCCAACACTTTATCAAATGCAAAAATGGTCTATATATTAAATGTAGATTTTGATGAGTGGAACAATATTGGTATTCATGACTTTTCCATTCGAGATCATCTAGGGTTCCAAAACCGATGCGTGGCTATGAATTCTTTCAAAATTCAAAATTGAGTGGTTCAAACTTTTCCAAATGAAAAGTTGACCATTAGACCAAATATAGAACTTGATGAGTGTAACAAACTTTGTATTTATGACTTTTCCATTTGGAACCATCTAGGGTTCAGTCAAAGTGTGTGTTTGTAAAAACCAATGCTTTGACTTTGGTGACACTTGGTCAAATGACCCATTTGATGACTTCAAATGAAAAAAAATTGAATACAAAGTTGTTAGAGATCATCAAGATCTACATTTGATATATTGTCCATTTTTCCATTTGGATAAATTTGAGCCAATCCTAAGCACATTTGTTTAAAATCCAAGACGGGTTTTGGTCAAACTTGGTCAAATGACAAACTAAATTACTTAAAATAAAAAAATTTTGAATACCAAGTTGTTAGATATCATCAAGATCTAAACTTTTTACATACACAATTTTTCCATTTGAGAAAGTTTAAGTTAACAATACCCACCAAATCTTGAATCTCACACAAACTATATGAAACTATATGTGTGAATTGTGGATTTTCAACTACACCTTCCAAACATATTGTCAAATGCAAAAATGGTCTATATATTAAATGTAGATTTTGATAAGTGGAACAATATTGATATTCATGACTTTTCCATTCGAGACCATCTAGGGTTCCGAAACCGATGTGTGGCTATGAATTCTTTCAAAATTCAAAATTGAGTGGTTCAAACTTTTTCAAATGAAAAGTTGACCATTAGACCAAATGTAGAACTTGATGAGTGTAACAAACTTTGTATTCATGACTTTTCCATTTGACACCATCTAGAGTTCGATCAAAGGGTGTATTCATCAACATCTACATTTTTATATGATAAATAGATTTTTTATTTGATGAAAATTGTACCCTACTAGCATTCTGAGTAATAAATGACAAAAATAAAAATTTTAATGTCAATATGATGTGAAAATAGATTTCGTGTTGATTGGATAAAGTTTTTGTAAATTTATTGGAATAATATATTTTTGCATTAACAAAATACTAAACATTACTTACAAAATTATTGCAAATTAAAAAAAATACAGTAAGATATTTAAGGTTAAAAATTTTCATGTGTACATTAAAAAAATACAATACATGTCACTTTTAAAAAAATATATGCAAAATATTTAATTTACTATACAATTTATAATGTAAAGTGTATATATAAACACTTTAAAAACTTGAAACTATAAAACAGGCCTTTAGCACCGGCCCATAGTTGAAACTGGTGCTAAAGGGTCTTGAAAATTTCAGGACCCCGCCCGAGCCCGCCTAAGGACCCTTTAGCACCGGTCCGTGGCCGAAACCGGTGCTAAATGGTCACCAGCCGGTGCTAAACGGACCCTTTAGCACCGGTTCCAGCCACTGACCGGTGCTAAAGGGTCCGCCCCTATATAAGCGCACAAGCGCTCTGGATCTAAACAGTTGCTTCGTCTTCGTCGAGCAGATCCCTTCGTCTTCGCTGTCGCCGTTTGTCCGTCGAGCAGAGAGCCCTTCGTCGCCACCGCCGCCGTCCACCACTGTCTCCAGCGCCGCCGCCGCGCACCGCCATCTACGCCTCCAGCCCGGGTCCACACCGTCCGGCCCCTACACACACGTATATTGTCACTCTCCAAACCGATCGATCAATATATATGCATGGCACTGCAGTTTATATATATATATATATATATATATATATATATATATATATATATATATATATATAAAACACCTAATATTCTACACCGCAAGTCAAAACTGAGTAGAAAAAATAGTGAGCAGTACTAGAGAGTGTTCTATCATCTTGTCCAACATCCAGAACCACGAAATACTGAACAATACTGAAACACAAATACTGAATTTTGTTCGGTATAGCAGTTCGGTGTAAAATAGTATTCTATATATATGGTAGCGCTATTCTACATCCTAGGTGTAGAATATTATTCTACACCACAAGTCAAAACTGAGTAGAAAAAATACTGAGCAGTACTGAAGAGTGTTCAGTATCAACTTGTCCAACATTCCGGACCATGAAATACCGATACTGAATTTTGCTCAGTATATCAGTTCGGTGTAGAATATTATTCTGCACCTAGAGTATAGAATAGCATATATATATATTGTTATTTCTTTAAAAATGGTTATTATTTTTTCTTTTAAGATTAATATTTTGAATAGACACGTGCGTGCGGCACGTCCATATCCACAAGCAATAATAAGGTCGTGAGGTATAGTAGCCAGATAACAGAAAGCACGTGCTGGCCATGTGCTCAGTATACACTCAGTAATCATGTCCTACTACTTCTTCGTGAAATGCACCATGCATATATATGAATGAGGAGGGGGCAGGTTATTCAGCAAAATAGGATGTGGGGGGTGCGCAAGCTACATAGAACTAGAATTGTATTTACTCCTTAGTCTTCACTACTCTAGAGGAAATTCCAATGGGTAGGATACAGTGTAGTCTAGGAACTGGAGGCGTTGGGATTTTAAAGTATTGCCGGATTCTGGAATGTTAGATATGTGTCGAATATGTGTATAATTGGTTACGTTGGACTTGAGTTGTATTAGGGGCTAGGATAGAGTTGGAGTCAAACTCTGTATCCTAGAGGGCTATAAATATGAGGCCACCTCTGTTGTAACCGTAAGACAACCGTAAGACAACTTGGCAGCTGGTTTGGGTGGCGGTGAGGCCGCGGGATCGCCCGGATGCCGATGTAGCTGATGTTTTATGGGGAGGAGCGCTCGTAGTCATTGCCCCGAGGATTAAGGATATCGCCGAACCTCGTTAAAAAAAAACATCGTGCCTCGGTGTCATTTTTGTTTGCGTATTTTCTTCTATGTTGATTATGCTTCCACGTTTATCGGTTAATAGATCCGTTTGGGTCTGGAACTAACCATGCACTCCAACAAGTGGTATCTAGAGCCAGATTTATAGAAGAAGATCGTGGGAGGTGCAATGGATATGTTACACACCGTGCAAGGCTCGCACAGGTGTGTCCGGTGAAGGACATGGCGCAAGGTGGAGCATGGCGGCGATCGGCGACTTGATCGGTGGAGTTGGAAACTTCGAGCGAGTGGCTCGGACTGTCCAATGGGCTGCAATCAACAGGGATCGTTCCAAACATAGAGATCAGGTTGATGGCGCCTGGTGGCTACTGTTCGATAGGGGTCGGTCAGACGTGACAGCCAGGTTCGACGGTGCGGTTGGAAGACGTCGTGAATAAAGATGCTTCGACTCGTAGTCAGATTGATGAGATTTTGATCTTGATCGGAGTGATCCATGCTGGAGTAGTAACGATGATTGCGTAGAATACGGTGAACTCAACGTGTTTTGATGGAGAAAATTTGCATGGAAGTGTGTGGTTGCGATTTGCAAATCGGTTGCGATTTTATGGAGTCCAGACCAGTACGCATGCGCGCGCGGCCAGGTGCATGGCGTCCGTAGTGCCATGGGCAGAGGAGGTCTGCATGCAGCTTTAATGGGCCACATGCATGCTACGTGGGAGTCCAATCAGGACTTGCTTTTTTTGCTGGTGTGCTACTCGTTCACATGGATGGCAATTGTGGTTGGTGTCTGGTGAATTAATCTGGAAAGGTGCAGAAAGATGTGCCTGGAGATCGCACGGAACACGGAAAGGAAACGTGCATATGTCCACAGATGAAAGTTGCCATTAATAAACAGGAGGCGGTTGGTTTCAGGGGACTTGTATCTTGTGTGTCGTACAGCAACCGGCCACCTGGTTGGTTTTCACGATCGGAAAGATCTGCCAAATGGGAAACAAACCAGAGCTTGGAGTCTGATTTGGATTTGTTGTGGTTCTTGTTCCTGTCTCCAAAAATACAGAGGGAGTCACGGCATATTGCAGATCAAAATCAACTAGTAGTTCGGGATCTGGAATTTGTGGAGTTGCGGTGATCTACGGGCGATGCTCAAGCGGGTTGACTTCGTCGTGTACGAGCGGCGGGGCAGTCGACGGGAGGCTTGCAAGTGGCGTGGCTGTGCACATGCAGTGTACAGCGGTGGTGACACACGACGGATTGTCACAGCACATGCGGAGGGCGTGTGCTGCATTGACGTGTGTACTGCAGCGAGGAACAAGCACGTAGTGACGTGCTTGGTGCGCGTGGAGCGAGCACGCGGGCGTACATAAGGTACGTGATTTTTCGGCGAACTGTGGCAACAGGCAGATGGCGTCGATGGCATCTAAATTTGAGGTGACGAGGTTTGATGGCACCGAAAACTTCAGGCTGTGGCAAACAAGAGTAAACGATTTATTGGGTGAACAGTGTATCTCGAAGGTGCTCAACGGGATTAAGCCGGAGAAGGTAGATGATGACAAGTGGGAGGAGATGCAGGCACAGGCGTGTGCGACCATTAGGTTGTGTCTCTCTGATAAGATCATGTACCATGTCATGGAGGAAACTTTGCCGAAGAAAATTTGGGATAAGTTAGCTAGTCAGTTCATGTCCAAGACGGTGACTCAGAAGCTGTATCTAAAGCAGAAGTTATTTAGGCTTGAAGATGCAAGAGGGGTTAGATCTTACAGAGCACATCAATATCTTTAATCAATTGGTTGCTGATCTTATGAAGGTCGATGTGAAGATTGATGATGAAGACAGGGCTATTATTCTTTTGTGTTCGTTGCCAAGGTCTTATGAGCACTTGATTACTACATTGACGTATGGGAAGGAAGATATCAAGGTGGAGGACATTGTTGCTGTGTTACTTGCTCATGATCAAAGGAGGAAGAATAATGCAACGGAAGATTCTTTTGGTGATGCTTACCTAGCCAGGGGTGATCGTAGTGTAGAAGATAAGAGAGGCAACAAGAAGAAGGGGCCACGATGCTATAAGTGCAAGGATTGGGGACATGTAAAGAGAGGCTGTCCAGAACTGAAGAAGGATGAAGGATCTATAAGTGTTGTGATTGCCTAAAAGAAGAAAGATGACTTGGATAGCGATTGTGACATTGTCACAGTGTCAAGTGAAAAGTTTTGTGAAGCGTGGTTGTTAGATTCAGCTAGCTCGTTCCATGCAACATCAAAGGAGTTATTCTCGTCGTACACTGAGAAAGAAAATGGTTTTGCTTACTTGGGAGATGGTTCTGGCTATCTTGGTGTAGGAGTGGGTGGCATCAAGTTCAAGTTGTATGATGGTGAAGAGATACTGCTTAAGGGTGTGAAGCATGTGCCAGGGCTAACGAGAAATCTAATTTCGCTTGGTTTATTGCATGAAGAAGGCTAGTTGTATCAGACGGTTCCTGATAAGAAGACCTTAAGAGTCATGCGTGGAGTCAAGACAGTTATGATTGGTGAGAAGTCAAGTGCACACTAATACAAGCTTAAAGGAAGCGTTGTTGAAGGTGGAGTCATAGATGACAATGCAAATATAACGATGTTCTATCCAGGTGGTGATGCGGCTGTGGGATCAGCCTCATCAGGCCGTTCTAAGTGAGCGGCGGAAGATACGACTCAAGTCCGGGTATATGGAGGTTCGTGCATGGACGACTTCAAGATGTCGTGCATATTCGCCAAGGTGGAGTTTGTTAGATATGTGTCGAATATGTGTACAATTGGTTACGTTGTACTTGAATTGTATTAGGGGCTAGGATAGAGTTGGAGTCAAACTCTATATCCTAGGGTGCCATAAATATGAGGCCACCGCTATTGTAACCGTAAGACGACTTGACGTCTGGTTTGAGTGGCGGTGAGGCCGCGGGATCGCCAGGATGCCGGTGTAGCTGCTGTTTTATGGGGAGGAGCGTTTATGTCTATAAAAATGCAATGTCTAACTAACAAGACTGCAATGAGTTCACTATATCGGTGATTAAGAGAAATATGACTATAAACTGTTTTTTCCTTGGCAGCTACAATAATTTACTTGAGGGTTTACATCCAAAGAAACTAGAACTTTCTTGGCGGTTTCTAGTTACACCCAAGGAAATGTGAATTACCTTTGGTGGTTTATAATAACACTAAAGGAAACATAGAATTACCTTGGCGGTTTCAACTAGCACTCAAGGAAATATAGATTTAACTTGGCGGTTTGGTTCAGCACTCAAGAATATGCATTTTCTTGGGGGTTTTATACAACCCTCAAGGTAATTGTATATCCTTGGGGGTTTAATTTCGCCCCTCAAGGAAATTGCTGGCCCTCAAGGATACTCAGTTTTCTGGTAGTGTAAGCATATTGCCGAACCTCGTTAAAAAAAACATCGTGCCTCAGTGTCGTTCTTGTTTGCGTATTTTCTTCTATGTTGATTATGCTTCCGCGTTTATCGGTTAATAGATCCGTTTGGGTGTAGAACTAACCGTGCACTCTAACCTGGAATACCATACAAAGGTAGTCCACGATCCGGTCGATGATTATAGCAGGAGAGGAGCCAGACGCAATATTAGTAGAGAAGAGCATTGTCATGAGCCATCCATGCCAGAGAAGACAGAGATGGGAAGCACAGAACTGCCATGAAACTGGCTGCAGCTACTGTTGGCCGCAAGGACGCAAGACAATGTTTTTGGCCAACAAGTTGTGCATACTGCAGTTGCTGCAAATCCTAGTATGTAGTCTGCCTATAACTTTAGCCGGGGTGGCAAGGGTTCAATTCTGATCACCGAGCAAAAAGGATGGCTGGGGTGGGCACAGCTTGTGCCAATATAAGCCCCACAATGTAATCATGTTGTATTTCAATTTCGCTCTTATCAATGATTGCCGCTAACGGATCCTTCGAAAAAAAGAACAGTGACCTCAGCCCATTGCATGAGGCTGGCCTGTGTGTCCTCTGTTGTCTCAGCTCTGCTTCTTTGTTTCTCCCTCCCTCTAATGCAATTAGAGTACTCAAAGGATTCAATCACCACGGTGACCTAGCTAGGCTAATTCTCAATTTAACTTCACATCCATTGTGTTGGTGCCTGGCTCCATGAAAATGCCTGGCAAACTTTTCATTGGCCATCGTCTTGACGTGGTGTTCTAGTAGAACGAAACCAGTAAACTCTTGCATTTTTTTTCTTTGATTTTAGTTGATGGTGTAGTCCAAGATACGTGTCTGTAGCTGAAGTGGAGGTCTATTAAAGAATAGCATTGTGTTCCTTTAGGCACCATGAAACTGTAAGTGCAACTGATCAAACCTGGCCTTCCGAACCCAAACAAAGTTATTAGTTAATCTGAGTGTAATAGAACAGGTGAAAATTAAGTGCATGTGGAACATGATTTATATGAATGCGGCAAATAAGGTAAAGATGCGAGCTCACTAGTACATAAACAGTTCCGATCGATGCCTCATTTCTTTTTCTACTGACGGCACACAAAATAAAATGTAGGCGCAACTATATAGAGAGGTTTATGACATCCATTGGAGATCTGTTTTCATTGGCGGTTCACCTAACTAGGGGCCAATATAAGGGTTAAATTCACACTATTGTTATCATAATCTACCACCAGTAATGATATAAATTAACACTATCGGTAGCTTATGCTAGCCACAAGTGTAAATATACCTATTTATACTTGCAAATATAATACTAATGATAACCACCAGCCAAAAATCTTTAATACAAAATGTTGAAGTTTTTATTACAACCAATATAATTTGATACAATGTATTTGCTAGGAAATGTCGGGCCTAGTAACATAATATAATATTTTGAAACAACAGAACCAATATTTTTTTAAGAAAAACATATCTCTCTTACTTATGTTAAACAATTGAATAGATTAATTACTCACACCTGTATGATAACTCCTTTTCCTAAATTAAACTAGTGTTAATGTTTATATGGAATCCACCATTTGTGTAATTAAATTTATTTATAGTAGCAATACATTAATCTGTTGATATTTATGGATATTTTTGGTGTGTGGATCTTTTTTGTTGGGGTTTATAAGATGGAGAATGGTCGCCGTTATAAAATTTAACAAGACTTGATTCATCATTGGTAGGAGGTTTGGTTGATTTATTGATGCCATGATGAGAGACATGCATTCACAGAGAAGACGAAGCACATATACTATCTATGAACACGCCACAGAGACTTTGTTGTATTTGCTAACACGAAAAAGCGGTATACACTTGGTTCGCCATGATTTAATGAAGGGTTACATGATTTCGACCAAACACAGCCCTGGATTTGAAATAGATCATGTCATACTGGGTGCCGCTGGTGATGTTTTTGGGGATGATGAAGAAGGTAGTAGTGGAATTTTTTTGAGGATATAGGAGTGGACTTTTTTTGTGGCCTTGTTGCAGCATTTTTTGAAGCCCAAAAATGTTACTTGCAAAATGGAGACCTTGCAACAAAATCCAGCGGAAGAGCCTTTGTATAAATTAGAGAAAAAGGGCTGTGGCAATGAGTGTATGATATTGCGTTTTCTTCTAAAGGCTGATATGGTTGGTCTGGTGCTTGGTTCAAATTGTTTGGTCCACTAGGAAATCCCTTTCCAAAGGTGAACAAAATGCCTGCCAATAATATGCAAAGAAGCTTATCTGACAGTTGATGACTACGGTGAGCAAATTAAAAATACCACCTGTGTAAGAATTATATTGTATCTTGTAGTGTAGTTAGGACTATGAATAGTTGGATAGGTCCAATTGTGGTAACATTTGATACATATATAATGATGATTATGAGGAAGAAGAGAATGGAGCCTGAGCTTGCAAAGAGGTAAAGCGGAAGAAGAGCAATAACAGCTCGGAATACACTAACCTTGGGGAAGAAGAAGTAGACACTTACTGCACAAAAAAAAATCATGCTCTAATGATGTGGTACCTCCCCGTGCTTGATCTCTTGAGGTTTATGTTTGCAAACATTGAACTTATGTGCTGGCATGATTCTTATGATCACGAGAAGTATGATGTCAAGCTTCAACATCTAGCCAATGCCATGGAAATGGCAAAATTTCGTATAACTTCCTGTCATTGCATTGTTTATATGGATGTATCCATAATCCATAGACTACAATTCTTAGGTGATAATAAATTTGTTTGGTGTAGCAGCGAGATGGCAGGAAACATGTAGGCCATGTGTTTACTGTGCGCTCGTAATTGTGTCCTAGTTCATCAAAGGCAACATGCATATATAAATCAGGGAGTGGGGAGGTTTTTCAGCCAAACAGGGTGTGGGTGTGGCAGCCAGCTAGAACTAGAAGTGTCTCTAGTCTTCACTCAGAGGAAACTCCAATGGGTACGGAATTGGGGGCATTGGGATTTTAAGTTATTCCCTGATCAATGATTGCAGCAGGAGAGGGGCCTTTATTAGCAGGTTGCTTAACCTAGCAGGTACTCCTTAGTAGAGAAGAGCACTGTCAGGAGCCATTGGCGCCAGAGAAGACAAAGACGGAAAGCGCAGAGCTTTTCTGCTTGTATTCTCTGCTGCTGCTGGCTGCTAGCCGTTCATCAAGACTATAGTGATGCGTGAGGGAGTGTAGTCTCGGTTCTGCTTCCTTGCTTCTCCCTCCCTCCATTGCAATTAGTACACGGTACTCGAACAATAATGCAATCACCATGACGGAGACTTCTGATTTCTGAATCTGACTTCACATATCCATTGTGCTGGTGCCTGGCTCAACTTTGCATTGCCCATCGTACGTCTCGATGCGGTGTTCTAGTAGCTAGAATAATAAAATCAGTAAACTCTCACAATTTTTTTTCTGTTGAGTTGACGGTGCAGTCCATGATCAGTCACGGAGTCACCTGATGCTGGCTGCTCCTGTATACAGCATGTCTGCAGCTCAAGTGGAGGGAATGAAGAATAGAGTTGTGTTCCTCAGGGACACCGAAACTGTAAACTCAATTGATCAAACATGCATGGTCTTCCGAACCTAAACAAAGTTATTAGGTAATCGACAGTAATAGAAATGGTGAAAATCGTACGGCTATCGATGCCTCATTTTTTTCTCCTGGGGGCACACAAAATAAAATATGAAGGCGCCACTATAGAGAGAGGTTTATGACCCCCATTGCAGATCTGTTTCCACTAGCTGTTCACCTAAGCCAGCTGCCAATATAACTACAGGGGTAAATTTATACTAGTGCTTGACTTAATGAACCACCAGTGAAGATATAAATTAACACTAGCCGTAGCCTATCTAGGCACACGTATAAATATACCTGTTTATAATAGCGAATACTAAATCACAAAAAAGCGAATACTATTCATAACCACCAGCCAGAAATCATTAATACAATGTTGGATTTTTATACACAGATCCACCTTTAATCGATTCCAAATAGAAGAGCCAAGTAGTACTATATAGAAGTAATGCTCTCTGTAATGGCATGTTTGGCATGCAAGGTCTAGGTGAGTTTTCTCGACCCATGTGGATTTGGTGGATCAGAAGGCCTAAGGCCTTGTTTAGTTCACGAAAATTTTTGGATTTCGCTACTGTAGCACTTTCGTTTTTATTTAACAATTATTATCCAATCATAAACTAACTAGGCTCAAAAGATTAATGCTTCATGCAACTAGTTATCTTTTTTATCTATATTTAATGCTTCATGCATATGCCGCAATATTCGATGTGACAAGAAATCTTGAAAAATTTTGGGAACTAAACAAGGCCTAAGGTATCGATATAATACATATCCTGATACTTATCTGCCAGTTCTTTTATGCTGTAGGACCCTAGTAATAATGGGGAGGGTTGACGAATTATGTAGGTGCAGTTGCTCCATGGATTGATGTCACCTATGAACTTGAGGAAAAAACTACTGCGTGCAGCTATATATATAAGCGGCACCGGATGGCATGATCTTAATTTAACAAGTCGTGTGTAGTAGCTAACTACTTTTGGAGAGCAAAACCATCCAAATGCTCTGTGTTTCTAGCGTCGTCAATTGTCATGACTTGTTGTCTAGGCATGGGTGGTATTGGAAATTTAACCTCCACTTTTCTTTGTTGTGGTGGCAAGAAAGGAGGCCAGCGTAGGATCACTTGGCTACATTAGTTTGCATCACATATTATTGTTCTACTGTTCCGTTTCCATGGTAGGGTGTTTATGTACCTTTTAGGATGGTAGTGGATGGTTGGTTGCAGAGAGGGAAGTAGTGGGAGGTGGAAAGGCTAGGAGTAGCACCAGGTGGTCGGTCATGGCTTGCATGCCACAATTGGCACAGAAGCTAGAAACAGGGCCAGGTTATATATGTTGTATTTTGCTTGATCCCTATGAAACTAGTCATGCAGGGATGACTTTGTTAGTCTTCATAAGCTTCGTATTACTAAGTCCAGCCTTGGGTTACTAATTAAGTCCATGAATTGTATTCCTCGTTTCTTCTTAATGAATAATGTGTAGGCACGGTCGCCGAAAAAAAGACAGCAGTCAACACAGGAGAATAAGACATGTGTTATATATAAAGTCAAGTTATAAGTTCTTCCTCCATATTACACTAAACTAATTCTAATCCGAATCTGCTAATATCTCTGAAGGGGCTCAGCATATTAACACAGGTGGTCCTCTTAAGGGGTCGCCTCTAAAAATGGCCTACGTTTTCATATGCTGACCACTTAATTAAGAAGCCAGCCTCTGTAAATCTATTTTAGGGCCTCCATCCACTACCAAAATAGTAGAATCCTTATTAGGAAGAATTTAGTAGGGAAAGTTTAACTATGTTTTGAATGTGAAAGCACTAGAACCCCACTAGGAGAAGTTGAAATTTCTGGTTGTCATCAATCCATTTTAAGAGGTGGGCAAATTTTGACCGCCTGCATAAATAAAATATCTGCCTCTGCAAATACATTTTGCGAGAAGCCCAATTGGAAAGGAGGCCAGTTTTATCCGCCTCCGTCAATAAAATGTCCGCCATGGAAAATCCTCACATAATTTAGGAGATGGTTGCATTTTGCGACTGCCTATGTTAATATTTGGGTAATGTCTAGCAAAATCATTTTGTAGTAGTGAAGCACCAGTTCGTATTATGTTGGTCTGGGATCACGGAGTGAATTGATCACGGATGAGCGAGATCATATATATCATGACTCGCAAACAACATAACAACATGCTATATGTAAATTTAGAGCCTGTATAGATTCTTAGGTCTAAAGTTTAGTTGACTCAAGTTGAGAAAATAAAACATCTGACCACTTTAGCTCACTTTTGTGGTCTAAAGTTTTGTGAGATAACCTAAGTGTAAGTGCATTCGCCCCCGATGTGGGTTTTGATAATTAATGACAACCAAATTAGGGACTAACATGTTTATCGAGCATAATCTACAGGTGTTAGTCCATTGATGGAATTGAACGAAAACATTCGGTGAATTAAAGCACCCCTAAATTTCTAATGGATGAATGGTGTTTTGACTCAAGTGGCTACAAAGTTTTTATTCTTTGTTTGAGTTATAGGAAACGCCGCACTATCAAGAGGGATGCAAATCAAGTTGGTAAGATGAGGATAAAGGTGCTCAGGTCAATTTACTTCTTGCGCTTGAGAGACACACTTGCACGCACGAAGCACTAGAAAATTTCTTCTCTGCCAGGGTGACCCGGTAGTACCAACCCTCAGGGCCGGTGGTACCGGCAGTGCCAACCTTTCTCCTTAGTTTTGCGAGAAAATGAACTACCGGTAGTACCGGGCTTGGGCCAGTGGTACCGGCCAGCACCAGTAGTACCGGCAGGCCAAATCTGCGCTGACTTTGGTTGTGGAGATTTGAACTGCCGGTGGTACCGGCCTTCCACCGGTGGTACCGGCAATGGTCGGTAGTACCGACAAAAGCCCGGTAGTACCGGTAGGCTTATTTCTCGCAAATCATAGAGACTTCTTACCGTTAGATCTGAGGTAGCCGGTGGTACCGGTGGTTGCCCCGGTAGTACCGACAGTTGTTCAGGACCTATGTATAAATAGCTCTTCCCTCATTTCCGACCGTTAGCTCTCCCATTCCTTCAACTCTACATCTGAGAAATCAGTCTCCAATCTTTGTCTCACCCACTCTCTCTCCCTCTTTGCTCCTAGACTTCACTCCGTGAGAGATTCGAGCTAGAGAAGTGAGATTAGAGAGTTGGGAGCTTCGTTTTGTGACTTGAGCACTTGGATTCTTCGTCTTGCCGGTTTGGTTTGCATTTGTTACTCTTGGGTTCTTGGAACCCTAGCCGGCTAGGCGTTCTTCGTGGTTGCCCGTGTTGATTCATTTGTGAGGGCACTCCGAAGTGTTTGTATAACCCTTTGATTCTTAGTGGAAATCTTGAGCTAACCTGTGTGGTTGCTTGAGGGAGGAGACCTAAGTGGTCGGACCTTCGTGGTCACCTCAACAACGGGGACGTAGGAACTCCTTCGTGGGGATTGCCGAACCTCGGGGAAAATATCTTGTCTTGCTGTGGAGGTAGCATCGACTACCCTTGTTCTTGTGTTCTTCGTGTTCTTCCTCTCTACTCCCTTTCATAGGTGAACAAGGGCCGATCTATATTTTGGAGAAGAACCGAGCCAAGAGAACTTCAACATCATGCTCCACTACATCTAGGAGAGTGGGGTAACTCTCAGATCTGAAATCAAAACTCAATATACTCTGATTTTGTAGCTCTCTTAGGGCGTCGGTAGTACCAGCAGTTATGTCGGTAGTACTGACTGTCTTACACCAGTAGTACCGGCCCAAACTGTCGGTAGTACCGACAGGCATTTAACTTCCGCAACTTGAGTTTTTGAGTTTCAGGTTTTTAAGATACGCCTATTCACCCCCCCTCTAGGCCAATTAGATCCTTTCAGTTGGTATTAGAGCAAGGTTCCTCGTACAAACGCTTCACCGCGTGAGGAGCAACATTGGCCAAGATGGATCCAATAGCACAAAAGCAAATTGTTGATCAAATCACAGCACAGATCACTGCATCCTTACAGCTGCAGCAACAAGAGCAAATACAGAAGATGCAAGCAGAGCTTGATAAGATGAAAGAGCTCCTAGGCAAAAAGAATCATGAATCGGGTAGCGAAGATAAAAGTGAAGATGGTAGCAAAACATCAAAGAACTACAACAAAGCTAGCTTTGACTATGGTGATTCAAGCAAGAATCCAACCTTGCCGATGATCAATCCTGGAAAACCACCTACATTTGATGGTGTAAGGTACACCGATTGGGCTCATAGGATGAAGCTACATCTCATAGCCGCAAGATGTTGGGAAGTGGTGGACATTGGAGTAAATACACCTCAAAATCCAAATGAGTGGTCACCCGAAGATGAAAGAGACTTTCACCTAAATGCAATGGCAGCGACCTTGATCTTGCAATGCCTCACTCCGGAGGATAACAACAAAGTGAATGGCATGGTGAATGCAAAGCAAATTTGGGACACTTTGAAGGTGTCATTTGAAGGAGATAAAAGTGTAAGAGTTGGAAACATTGAACTCTTACAAAGTAAGATTGAGAATTTTTGCATGATTGAGGGAGAAACAACAAAGGCCATGTTTGATAGATTCATGTCCTTGATCAACCAAATTAGAGCACTTGGAGCAACAACATGGGATGACAACTCTGCAGCAAGAAAGATATGTAGGGTGTATAGACAAAAGAACAATATGCTTGCCTCCGTCATTATGGAGAAAGACAACTACCACACTATCACACCTCAAGAGATGCTTGCAAAGTTAATGCACCATGAAGTCTTGGATGATGAAGCTAAGGAAGCAATGAATCAAAGAAAGAGCATTGCACTCACAACATCACATGGAAGTGAATCAAGTCATTGCAATAAAGGGTATTGTGAGAATAATCATAATGATGATGATGATCTTGATAAAGAGCAAGCTATGCTAGTGGAAAACTACAAGAATTACTTGAGAATGAAGAAAGATAATATGATGAGATATGGAGGAAACAAGCCATACAAGAAGAGGTTTTGCTATGAGTGTGGTGACACCGGCCATCTTGCGGCTGAGTGTCCTAACAAAGAGGAGAAGTCAAGATACACCAAGCAAGGTGACAAGAAGTATAAGGACAAGAAGAGAGGTGAAGCACATCTAGGTCAAGAATGGCAATCTGACAGTGACAGTGATGATGACAATGACAATAAGAAGAAGAGTATGGTTGCCCTCGCCATACAAGAGGCATCTTCCTCAACAAACATCTTCACCAACAATGCTTCATCGACCTCTCTCTTCACCCGCACTTCTTCATCACCTAGACTCTTCGCCAACCTCTCCGACGATGACCATGACACTCCTACATGCCTCATGGCAAGAGGAGATAAGGTACAATTTGACTCTCCCACTCACACCACTAGTAAATATGATAGTGATGATGAAGATGATGAAAACTATGCATCAAATCTCATTAAGAAATATGGTAAAGCTGCTGCAACTAAAATCCTAAAGCTAATATATGCTAAAGATAAGCTTGAGTCATGCATTGAGTCGCAAGGGGAATTGCTCCTAGAGGAAAGGGAGAAGAACCAAGGACTTGAAGCATGTCTCTCCAAGGAAAAGGAGAGGGCTGATAAGTTGAGTGTAGAATTGTCTTTAGCCAAAGATGCTAATGATCATTTGTCTAAGGGACATTCTTCACTTAATGACTCTTTGGCTAGCCTAAAGAATGATCATAGTTTAGCTCAAGAAAGCCTTACAAGCTTGACAACTAAATATCATGAGCTTGAACTAAACTATGACAAGCTTTGGACTAGCACCTCTACTATTTCCAAGGATTCCAAAGCTTCAACAAGTAAAAGCTGTGAAAGATGCTTAAATGTTGATATAAATGCTTGTGTTACTAACCTTGTTGAGCTAGCAAAGAAGGACAAGGAGATCCAAAGATTAAACACAATTGTCAAGATTGGTTGCAAGTGCAAGGACAAGCAACCGGCAAATGTGTTCAAGGCATCAAGGCACCCCATAATCAAGGATGGCCTCGGTTACAATAGGTATAATGGTAAGGCCAATGGAAGAAACATGATAAATGGTGTGGCTTGTGTGAAGTTCAACAAAAGTGTGCCTCTTGTTGACCTTATTGACAAGGTGAACAATATTGCTACTCCTACAATTCCACTTACAAACAACAAGAACATCAAGAAGAAGCAAGTGGAGGTGCCCAAGCAACAAGTGCCTATTTCACGCAATCACATTTGTGATTACATGTGTTGTTGGGACAAGGATGGCAAGATTGTTGTGAAGTATGTGGGTGCCCTTAAGAAGAGACAAATCTTAAGGAGTGTTTGGGTGCCCAAGTCTTATATTTCTAACCCCCTAGGTCCCATCTCGGGACCTAAAACAACAGCTTAATCTCGTGTTGTAGGAATACCCCTCCGGTGGACCAAAATGGGTGCTTGATAATGGATGCACCAATCATATGACCGGAGAGAAGAACATGTTCACCTCCTTTCAACCAAATCAAGTTGCATGTGAAAGGATTGTCTTTGGTGACAATAGTAAAGGAGATATCCTTGGTTTGGGTAAAATTGCTTTCTTAAATGATAATTCAATTTCAAATGTATTAATTGTGAATTCGTTGGGATACAATTTGTTGTCCATCTCACAACTTTGTGAGAAGGGTTACAATTGTCTCTTTACGGATAAGGGTGTAGAAGTCTCTAGAAGGTCGGATGCCTCTATTGCTTTTACGGGTCAACTTAAGGGCAAGCTCTATCTAGTTGATTTCTCATCTAGTAGAGTGGGGTCCAAGACTTGTTTAGTGGCAAAATCTAGCATGGGCTGGTTATGGCATCGCTGTCTAGCTCATGTTGGGATGAGGAACTTGGCCGATCTTCAAAGAGGTGGATACATCCTAGGACTAACAAATGTTTCTTTTGAGAAAGATAGAATTTGCAGTGCATGTCAAGCGGGAAAGCAAGTTGGAGACAAGCATCCCACTAAGAACATCATGACTACATCAAAGACCACTTGAGTTACTTCACATGGACTTATTCGGACTCAATGCTTATATAAGTATTGGAGGTAACAAATATGGTTTTGTAATTGTTGATGATTTTTCTCGCTTCACTTGGGTGTCTCTTTTGAGAGATAAAGGTGAAACCTAAGGGATCTTCAAGAAGGTTTCAAGAAGAGCTCAAAATAAGTTTGAAGTGAAGATCAAGAAAGTGAGAAGTGACAACGGGATAGAGTTTAGAAACACCAACATTGAAGCTTTCCTTGATGAAGAAGGCATCAAACATGAGTTCTCGGTTCCATACACTCCACAACAAAATGGTGTTGTGGAGAGGAAGAACCAGACGCTCATTGAAGCCATAATAGCAATGTTGGATGAATACAAGATTTCAGAAAAAGACTATTGGGCGGAAGCCATCAACACGTCATGTCATGCTATCAACCACTTGTAACTCCACAAGTTGAGGAAGAAAACCACCTACGAGCTTCTAACCGGTACAAAGCCTAAGGTGGACTACTTTAGAGTTTTTGGATGCAAGTGTTTCATACTCAATAAAAAATCCAAAAGCTCTAAGTTTTCACCAAAGGTTGATGAAGGTTTCTTAATTGGTTATGGTACTAACGAACATGGCTACCGTGTCTTCAATGAGACCACCGGTCAAATTGAAATAGCGGTAGACGTGACTTTTGATGAAAGCGACGGCTCTCAAAAGGAGCAAGTCAATGCTGAAATTTTAGGTGAAGAAGAACCATCTCATCAAGTGATCAAAAAGCTTGCTACCGGTGAAGTGAAACCCGTTGAAGAATAAAAGGATGATGCACATATGCAAATTCCTCATGATCCAAACTTGCATCATGTGTCAACCAATGCCCATGATGATACTTCCACTTCAAGAAGGGGTCATGACTCAAGGGAACAAGCTAGTCAAGATCCACCACAAACTCAAGACCCAACCAAGGTGGTGATCGAGACAGTCAAGATCTTGATTCTCCAATCAACCAAGACTATGAAGATGAAGATGATGGTCTAATTCAAACAAGAACAGCAGTGCCTCACCCAAGAGTTCATCACTCCATCCAATGGGATCATCCCGTTGACAGCATTTTGGGAGACACAGAACGAGGGGTAACAACACACTCTCGTTTAGTTGGTTTTTGTGAATATTACTCTTTTGTCTCCTCGATGTTGCCAAACAGGGTGAAGAATGCTTTGAAGGACCCAGATGGGGTGATTGCCATGCAAGAGGAGCTAAACAACTTCACTAAGGCTAAAGTCTAGTCCTTGGTGGAAAGACTGTTGACACCGTTTTTGGGCACGTGTCTAGGATGGCAGGATAGGGTGGCAGTACGATGCGGGTTGCCGATGAGGATGGTTGCCGATGAGGGAGAGGTTGAATGTGACTAAGTCCACAGGCAGTAATATGGTGCCGATGGCTGGATAAAAAGGTCTGCCGATGACTATGGCAAAGGGATTGCCGATGATGCAAAGGAGGAGTCCGGAAGCTGCCAGTTGTCATGTGGAGGAGTTTCGGTTTGTCACGAAGGATAGTTTTGTTATTTCCTTAATTATTTGCATCGTTTTGTATACGGATTCCGTGTAATTTGGAATTCGAATTCTAATCGTGTCTGGTTGTAGCTCTTTGAGCAGGGTATAAATATAAACCCTAGGGCCTTGTAATAAAAAATTAAAGAAATCAATCAAATACACATTTTTACTCATATTCCAGCATCTACTTTTCGACGACTTCGTCATACCTTTTTTTTTATTACGAGTTCTTAGGAATTCGTCGACTTAAGCTCGGCGTGTTCTCAAGTTCCGCGTGAGTACCTCTTAGCCGTGACATCCGGGCGCATCGCTGTTGTCAGGACTAAAGTATTCGAGTTATCACCTTTGCCGATAGTAAGGTCAAATCGGCTGGCACGCCTTAACGTTTGAATCGGGTATTAGCCCTTTGTGTTTGCAGATCAGTTTTGCATCAACACATCTTTTGGCACGCCCAGTGGGACAGATTCAAGATCAAGATCAACATGTCGATCTCTGACCTCGATCAAGAGAACGTCATCCCTGTGACGGAGGCCAACCTCAAGGATGAGCAGAAGCAAGCTATTGCCCAAGCCATGGAAGAGTTCAAGCAGCAATGCCTGAGGTCTGTAATACCCGATTTTAAGGATAAAACCAGATATACACCATATGTGAGTCTTAGAAGTCAAATCTCACATATAGCTACAAATAAGGGGTAATATCAAAAGACAATGCATAAATATATAACGTACTTAGTATAAAAGATATAACCTTTGATATCAAACAGCGGACAGACAACTCCAAACTTCGGGTATTAACTTCCCTCTACAGGATCCAACTGACTGGTTGATCACAAGCCCAAAACTTCTCCTGAGGTGTGGGGGAAATAGCAAGAGTGAGTCCATGTCGAACTCCACAAGTATAGCAACTAGATTGTATATATCCCACAATCTCATGATCAATGTGACATAAATAATGTAAAGCATTAAACAATAAATAATGAGTATTTTAACACACAGGAATCATCACCCTTAATGTAGATGTCCCCAAGGCCGCTCCTGACCGTGAGCTCGGCTAGTATACTAGTTTTAACACTCTGCAGAGGTTGTACATCTTTACCCATGAGTCATGATTTACCCTTTCGCCCGAGGCCCGTCGACCTCTTAACCCACTACCAAGGAAGGTCGACAGGGATCACTATGAAGCCTTTCAAAAGTTCGTCTAACATGTTAGGGCCGCAAGGTTTCCTTTGCGCGCAGATATAGAGCCCCCCTTCCGATGGCACAATGACTCGCAGCCTATACACATACAGACAGAGGCCACACTATACCCAAAACGGTTCAGCCCCTCCGCCCTTTCGGGTAACCTCTAACAAGCTAGAAAAGGTCTTCATACTGAGCTAAAGCCAGAGCCATTATAGCCCTCATGGTTGCACTGTTGTCCCGGGTGATCACGTACAGACAAATCATCAAGTTGCTAAAAAGTCATTTTTATCATTTATTACTTAACATTAATCTAGTCACAGGATCATGGTCACAGAAATAAAATCCAAATGCTATACTTGCCTTAATCCAAATGCTCTTGCTGATCTTGATCACTGAAGCACTCTTGATCACCACGAATTGCTCACCGACTAATTCCGATCATCGATCACAAACATACGGCAACAAACATACACGAAGCAAACAAGGCTACAATTAGAACAGTACACCAATCATATCAAAATAGTATAGAGAGTTCATAAAAAGATTCTACGCAGCGCTACGATCTCGCGGACGTAAAGATCACGAAAATCGAAGCTAAAACGGAGGAGATATGAATTTTCTAAGATTTTATATAGAAAGGTAATTAATTAATCGCATTATAAAAAATACTAGAGTGTAACACTTGTGTCGCTTTTTAAAATTAAAAAAAAACCAGCTACATGCACACTAGTCAAGTTAATAAATTAACATATGAGAGGTTATTGCGGCTAACTCATGATCTACGTTGATACAATCTTAACGCAGCATCAAGAGATGGAATTATAGCTAAAACAAGGAAACCGTGAGATTAAAGCTTTAGGAATTTATTTATGGGGCAAAGTAAAGGAGAGATAATACGTTGCTGCACATGAAATTTTATAAGCTAATTCATGATTGATGGACTGAATATTAAATGTCATGAATGAGTGCATGGAGGCATAAAGAATGATATATTGTAGAAGAACTAATACCAAGGTGCGGATGACGTGTTGATCAAGCCAGTGAAGCACATAGGCAAACATGCATGACCTGCTGGAAGGCGCAAGCACACGGCGTGGCTCTGGTGGTCGCCGGCGAGAAACAATACAGCAAGGGCAACGGTTAGGCGATAGTGGGCTGCAGCACAGAGTTAAATTAAATGGTGACAGCAGGGCATGGTGCAATTAACAGAGAGAAAGGATAACATGAGATGCTTACCAACGATCAATTATGAATGGGTAACGTTGATGATTAGGCATGGCTGAAGAAGACAGGATGGACTTTGACAAGATGAGCAGCCGAGGTCTCCCGAAATAGCAACGACACGAGGACTGATGAAAAAAAATTTAATTTACTACACGAGAGATTTCCCAAACTAGGGGCTCCTCATATGGTAGTTTTGGTGTGCTCAACCTAAGGGTTGGTACAAATATATAGGGAGAGAAACTCCACAGCTCCACGTCAACTAGCGATATGGTACTAATTGATTTGCAACCTTCATCTTTACTAATAGGCCTAATTAATTATTAAAGCCCATTAGTAAATAACTACATGGTTTTGGGGGTTTATTATGGGCTTTGACGTTGGAAAACTAATAAGAGATTTATTATTTTCGGAATTAATTATTTTCATTGATAAAATAAATCTAGAAAAGTTTAGAATTAGTAGTTAAGCCACGAAAAATACTCCAAAAGCTCCGAAAATTCGGGAAAAATTCTCAGAGATATTATAGAACATGGGGAACCCGAATAAAGTTTTTAGAGCTCATGATAAGGTTGTTTAGAGCATCTAAAAATTAGATCATGCTCAGAGAAAAGTGAGAACAGAAGATGGAAAAATTCCCGAAAAGTTTGTAGAGATTGCTTGATGGACGAGGAACTAAAAGAAGTGCTTTGAGTGATAAAGAAAATATTTTAGGAAGGTTCTAATAAAAATTTGAGCTTAGAAACAAGGAATTTGGTTGTAGATAAAAGATAAATACGTGCCGAATAAGGAAGATCGATCTACTAAACGTATTTTAAATATTTTTCTTACTATCAACACATAAAGGAGCAACAAGCATCACATCAAAACATATGCACCAGCATGTATGCATAATAATATTGCTAAGCCTTATGATAAATTTTAATTTAATAAAAATATTATTTTTCCTATATTTTTATGAGCACAAAAATACAAAATTAAATAATTTTATCTATATTTCAAAAGGAATAAATTTTAGGGTGTTACAATTCTACCCCCCTTAAGATGAATCTCGTCCTCGAGATTCGAAAGATGGTGATCAAAGAAACATGGACACTCTACTTTTGAACCTTATTCACTTCCTCGAGTAGCTCCTTAGTAGCCATTCCATTGCTTTCGTTACTCCGAACATCTCCCTCAATTGTTTCCAAGAGTTCAGTAGTGCACATTGTATAGATAAGGTTTTTTTTTTTACTCATAGCTCAAACAAGGGTAATACCTACACATGATATTGACTTCTCATCCAGAGGCATAAAAGATACTTCCAACTAAGGCACTAGAACGCATGGAACCTTCATTTAGCAACCGAGTCTCATAACCTTTTTAAATGCTACACATCATATAGTCTTTAAAATTTGTTGTACCGAGTCTCTTGATCCAAGGTTGGCTTCATGACTAAGTTCCAACTATCAGTACCATTATCACAGTTAAGTTGCTTCACTCTCATATTGTATATATAACTTTGTAGATTTTAGTGTCATCTAATCCTCATAAATACAACTCTCAATCCGTGAGTATCAGCAATGACATATATCTCCATTAATATTCTCTAAGTAGGATGATATCTTGAAACAAACCAACATACCACTTGATGTCCTCGTAGATGTTCGAGTTATTAACCACTTCTTCTCCTTATAGTTCTTTAATTAGGCTACCCCCCTTAAGAAAAGTCAACTAAGGGACCAAGAAAGGTAGCTTCCATACTTTCCAGACAGGTTAACTTAACATTGAGAACCTCTGACATTCCAAAGAACTTATGTGCAATAGAGCAAACAGGTATCCTGAAATTTCCTCGCGATATGAAAAACACCAGCGTAGTAAAATGGACATAACTCTTATTCTATGAATCCAATAGAGTTGTGGCTTATACCGTTAGAACACTTATGAAATTCCCAGCAACTTTCCTGTAGAAGACCTCCTTAGGTTCTGTCTTTAAGCTCAGGTAAAACAACCAAACTTAATATCCATCCTGAAAATGTCTCAGCAAAGGTGCAGCAGCTTCCAGAAGTTATATCCCGAGCTACTTAACTCATCTGGAGATGATCCTTATATATTTGAAAAGCTTAGAAAATCCTCTACAACTTTCGTATACAACTTTTTCCTAGATTCTGACGTTAAGGTATCTGAAAATAGGGAATACCAGATCTGTCCAGATTTTGAAACGGAACAGAAACATCTAGGTGTAAATATCATATCTCAGGTTCTACTTATCCAAATACGTTCCAGCTTATACCGTTGGAAAGCTTAGCAAATACTCTACAACTTTTCTATAGAACACTTTTCCAAATTCTATAGTTATATATGTCTAAACAGTAAGCAACCGAAACTGGTCCAGATTCTTGACAGCACATTTGTATCATCTTGTGATTTTTGTAACTTCTAAACCATAATAGCCATGAGGGTGCTTCTTGCGGTCAGGGAAAGATCTTGAAGTCTAGTTGTTACCAGAAAACGTTGATAGACTTTGGACGATCAAAACTTGAGATACTCCAGAATCATCGCAGACTGCTCCAGAAATCAGCAGGGGATAGAAACAAGATATAACCAAACCCAACTACTTATTTCATTAATCCTTATGCCTTAGGCCTATAAACTAATGAAATTGTGAAGAAATCCCACAAGATCATTGCACTCATTACAAAGATCCAAATCAAGCATAATGACAAACCAACAAGACATTAAAGTTTCATACTTCAAACATTGACTCAACTTGCGATACTATCGTTCTCTTCCTGTTAAGGGTAAAGATCCTAAAACTTATATTTCAAAGACGCAAGAATGTGGTAAGAAAAGGTTCTAAAAGCATACCAAATCAAGGAGTGAAGGTGAGAACAAGTACTTTTAAAACAAGCAACAAGGTAGAGACAAATAGCAAGGATAGGGATGTAGTATGGATGAAAATACCAAGGTTTATAGAGCAAGGATTTTATGACAATTCCAAAACCTTAAGACGACCGATTTCTAACTAGGCCTGCGTCCTACAGTCAGCATTGCTTTGATACCACTTTGTAATACCCGATTTTAAGGATAAAACCAGATATACACCATATGTGAGTCTTAGAAGTCAAATCTCACATATAGCTACAAATAAGGGGTAATATCAAAAGACAATGCATAAATATATAACGTACTTAGTATAAAAGATATAACCTTTGATATCAAACAGCGGACAGACAACTCCAAACTTCGGGTATTAACTTCCCTCTACAGGATCCAACTGACTGGTTGATCACAAGCCCAAAACTTCTCCTGAGGTGTGGGGGAAATAGCAAGAGTGAGTCCATGTCGAACTCCACAAGTATAGCAACTAGATTGTATATATCCCACAATCTCATGATCAATGTGACATAAATAATGTAAAGCATTAAACAATAAATAATGAGTATTTTAACACACAGGAATCATCACCCTTAATGTAGATGTCCCCAAGGCCGCTCCTGACCGTGAGCTCGGCTAGTATACTAGTTTTAACACTCTGCAGAGGTTGTACATCTTTACCCATGAGTCATGATTTACCCTTTCGCCCGAGGCCCGTCGACCTCTTAACCCACTACCAAGGAAGGTCGGCAGGGATCACTATGAAGCCTTTCAAAAGTTCGTCTAACATGTTAGGGCCGCAAGGTTTCCTTTGCGCGCAGATATAGAGCCCCCCTTCCGATGGCACAATGACTCGCAGCCTATACACATACAGACAGAGGCCACACTATACCCAAAACGGTTCAGCCCCTCCGCCCTTTCGGGTAACCTCTAACAAGCTAGAAAAGGTCTTCATACTGAGCTAAAGCCAGAGCCATTATAGCCCTCATGGTTGCACTGTTGTCCCGGGTGATCACGTACAGACAAATCATCAAGTTGCTAAAAAGTCATTTTTATCATTTATTACTTAACATTAATCTAGTCACAGGATCATGGTCACAGAAATAAAATCCAAATGCTATACTTGCCTTAATCCAAATGCTCTTGCTGATCTTGATCACTGAAGCACTCTTGATCACCACGAATTGCTCACCGACTAATTCCGATCATCGATCACAAACATACGGCAACAAACATACACGAAGCAAACAAGGCTACAATTAGAACAGTACACCAATCATATCAAAATAGTATAGAGAGTTCATAAAAAGATTCTACGCAGCGCTACGATCTCGCGGACGTAAAGATCACGAAAATCGAAGCTAAAACGGAGGAGATATGAATTTTCTAAGATTTTATATAGAAAGGTAATTAATTAATCGCATTATAAAAAATACTAGAGTGTAACACTTGTGTCGCTTTTTAAAATTAAAAAAAAAACCAGCTACATGCACACTAGTCAAGTTAATAAATTAACATATGAGAGGTTATTGCGGCTAACTCATGATCTACGTTGATACAATCTTAACGCAGCATCAAGAGATGGAATTATAGCTAAAACAAGGAAACCGTGAGATTAAAGCTTTAGGAATTTATTTATGGGGCAAAGTAAAGGAGAGATAATACGTTGCTGCACATGAAATTTTATAAGCTAATTCATGATTGATGGACTGAATATTAAATGTCATGAATGAGTGCATGGAGGCATAAAGAATGATATATTGTAGAAGAACTAATACCAAGGTGCGGATGACGTGTTGATCAAGCCAGTGAAGCACATAGGCAAACATGCATGACCTGCTGGAAGGCGCAAGCACACGGCGTGGCTCTGGTGGTCGCCGGCGAGAAACAATACAGCAAGGGCAACGGTTAGGCGATAGTGGGCTGCAGCACAGAGTTAAATTAAATGGTGACAGCAGGGCATGGTGCAATTAACAGAGAGAAAGGATAACATGAGATGCTTACCAACGATCAATTATGAATGGGTAACGTTGATGATTAGGCATGGCTGAAGAAGACAGGATGGACTTTGACAAGATGAGCAGCCGAGGTCTCCCGAAATAGCAACGACACGAGGACTGATGAAAAAAAATTTAATTTACTACACGAGAGATTTCCCAAACTAGGGGCTCCTCATATGGTAGTTTTGGTGTGCTCAACCTAAGGGTTGGTACAAATATATAGGGAGAGAAACTCCACAGCTCCACGTCAACTAGCGATATGGTACTAATTGATTTGCAACCTTCATCTTTACTAATAGGCCTAATTAATTATTAAAGCCCATTAGTAAATAACTACATGGTTTTGGGGGTTTATTATGGGCTTTGACGTTGGAAAACTAATAAGAGATTTATTATTTTCGGAATTAATTATTTTCATTGATAAAATAAATCTAGAAAAGTTTAGAATTAGTAGTTAAGCCACGAAAAATACTCCGAAAGCTCCGAAAATTCGGGAAAAATTCTCAGAGATATTATAGAACATGGGGAACCCGAATAAAGTTTTTAGAGCTCGTGATAAGGTTGTTTAGAGCATCTAAAAATTAGATCATGCTCAGAGAAAAGTGAGAACAGAAGATGGAAAAATTCCCGAAAAGTTTGTAGAGATTGCTTGATGGACGAGGAACTAAAAGAAGTGCTTTGAGTGATAAAGAAAATATTTTAGGAAGGTTCTAATAAAAATTTGAGCTTAGAAACAAGGAATTTGGTTGTAGATAAAAGATAAATACGTGCCGAATAAGGAAGATCGATCTACTAAACGTATTTTAAATATTTTTCTTACTATCAACACATAAAGGAGCAACAAGCATCACATCAAAACATATGCACCAGCATGTATGCATAATAATATTGCTAAGCCTTATGATAAATTTTAATTTAATAAAAATATTATTTTTCCTATATTTTTATGAGCACAAAAATACAAAATTAAATAATTTTATCTATATTTCAAAAGGAATAAATTTTAGGGTGTTACAAGGTCTTTCAGCATAAACAGGAGCGGCGAAGTGGTCCAGAAAGATGCACTGCCGGCACCACGGCAGGTCACCTTTGACGCCAATCCTGGCAAGCTTCAAGATATGGTTGACAATGCCATCAATCGAGCGTTGATTAACCAAGCTGGTGTACTGTCTAATACGGTTTTCAATGCCGTGGCAAGAACTTTCAAGGAAGGACAAATCCCACCAGATTATGTGGGCCCCTCCCATCATCAGCCAACGGCACCGGAGGTTACGGCTCCATCGGCTGCCTTGACGAATGCAAGTGCACAGTCTGCCGTCCCTCCAAGTACATTGGGGACTACTGGTGCACTATCTATGCCGATGGCAACCAACCCACAAATTTCAGTTGGGCAGCATAAACTGACAACAGATATGTTGGCATCGGCAATGTCAGGGTTGACTCTTCCTCCCAACTGGTGGGGTTACGGTATGCCTCCAGAGTTGACGCCGGGAACATCACAAATAACTGACATGAGGGGCAAAACTCCTATGGCATCGGCACCTCCCAATGCGCCGGTGAACCAGAGTCCTCGGTATACCACAACCACTACTTCCAGGCCTCACACTGGAAATCCTCAAGATTCAATGTTCCAGATGCCCAACGCATCGGCAGAGTCAATGCTGATGCAACAGAGGCCTATGGCCCAGTCGGGGTATGTCAATTCAACGACGGTACCCAATTACCAATCATCGGCAGCACCTATGCCGATGAACGCTAATAATGGATGGCTTGGACAGCAAGCCTTTCCACAATCGCCCCAGCAGAGTTACCAGACTACAGGGTTCCAGCAAGGGCAGGTCTATCCCGGGTTCCAAGGTCAGGGGATTCCCAACCAGCCAATGAATTTTGGACAGCAACTCGGAGGACAGCCAATCGGTGGACAGCAGTTTGGTGGTCCGCAGATTGGAGGACAGGTGATCAATACAATGTTCCATGCAGATCACGTCCCGAACAGACACGTGGAGGTTCGCCACCAAGTGCCAGATCCGCAGCCGCCTCATCGGCAAGATGCCGATGCGTATTGGGCCGATAAGATTGCTGAAGTAATGAGGGAACAATTTGGGATAAAACCCAAAGTCAACACTTATTCTTATCGGACACCGTATCCTCCCGCGTATGATTTGATCCCGCTTCCACATCGGTACAAGGTACCGGATTTTACAAAGTTTTCCGGACAGGACGACACGTCAACCATGGAGCATGTCAACAGGTTCATTATTCAATGTGGAGAGGCTGGTAACAGGGACGAATTGAGGGTTCGTCTATTTTCGTCATCATTGTCTGGATCGGCCTTTACTTGGTTCATATCATTACCTCCCAACTCAGTAATTACTTGGGCCGATCTGGAGAAGCAATTCCACAAATACTTCTTCTCGGGGGTTCATGAGAAGAAGATCACCGACTTGGTCAAGTTGAGGCAACGTAATGATGAGTCGGTTGAAGGATTTGTGCAGAGAATACGAGAGGTCAAGAATAAATGCTATAGCCTGGTTCTGGATGATCGGCAGCTAGCCGATTTGGCTTTCCAGGGTTTGTTGCCACATATCAGGGATAAGTATGCCTCTCAGGAGTTCGAAAGTTTAAGTCATTTGGTGCAGAGGATTTCTGATCAAGACATCAAGCCTTTCGAGCCTAAGAGAGCATGGAATAAGAAAGTGTCGTTTGTTGATGAAGCCACAAGCTCAGATTCTGATGAAGAACCTGTAATCGGTTTGGCAGAGTGGGTAAAAAACAAGAAGCCGATGTCTTGTCCTTTTGGGCAGAAGGAACCAGAGAAGTTTGCTTTTGACACCGCTAAGGCTGATAGGATATTTGACTTTCTACTTCAGGAAGGTCAGATCAAACTGTCACCTAACCATGTGATCCCATCGGCAGAAGAGTTGAAGAGGATGAGATATTGCAAGTGGCATAATGCAACGTCCCATGACACCAACGAGTGCAAAGTATTCAGACAGCAGCTGCAATCGGCTATAGAGTCAGGGAGAATCAAGTTTGACAATTCCAAAGCCCAGAAGCCGATGAAGATAGACCAACATCCTTTCCCGACAAACATGTTGGATGCTAAGGGGAAGGCTAAGGTCTTAACATCGGAGACAGCTGAGAAGAGTGCATCGGTAGATCCTCAGCATCAAGTTACTACTGCCGATGCAAGAAGTAAGGGCTTGGTCCAGGAAGGAACTAGCTCAGGAAGGCTTCCTCGATCTGGTATCGTCATAACTCATAGAAGGCCTCGAGAAAAATGGCAACAACGGGAAGATCGGTATCGGCGCCAGCAGGAAGATTATCGACGGGAAGAAGAAAGACGCCGACAGGAGTGGAATCGGCACAGGGATCATTGGAATTGTCCATTCTTCATCCATTGTTGGGAGGAAAATATCAAGCTTCCTACTGTCAGAGACTGCCCTGAGTGCAACGGTTATGATCGGTACGATAGGGTCGATCGGCATTATCATGATGATGAACGGCGATTTAATGGGCCGATCAGAGGAAGGGTGTCAGTTCATGACCGGCTGGGGGGCAGGTTTAGTGGGCACAACAGACTTAGTGACCGTGTCCAGTATTTTCCCAGGAACCAAGAGGAGCTCGAGGGAATGGCTGATGCGCGGGTTCCCGATGAATTCATATTTTGCAGGGATGCTAACACGCATCGTATGGAGTCAAGGGAGAACCGACGCCCGACGGCAAGGCAAAGGCCACTTCCTCCATGGTGCCCTGGAGGATTAACCAAAACACAGAAAAGGAGATTGCAACGTGAAAGGCAAGAAGAGCTAAACAAGGGAGAGAACTCTGGAAGTCGGCAGCCGTCAGACACTAAGAGGGAAGGTCCATCGGCAGGCGTCAACATGGTCTTCATGTTGCCGATGGAGTTTCTTGCACCAGCCAGTGATGATGAGTTGGAATTTTCTGATCAGATAGCTCAGTTGGCTCTGGATCCGATGACGGCTATCTTTGAGAAACCTGCCGATGACGAGAGGCAGCATCTTAAAGCTCTGTTCCTCAAAGGAAGGGTTGATGGGCAGCCAATGACCAAGATCCTAGTTGATGGTGGAGCTGCTATTAATATTATGCCGTATGCAGTATATCGGAAGCTTGGGAAAGGGGATCAAGATTTGGCCAAGACCGATATGATGCTCAAAGACTTTGAAGGAAACGTGTCTCCAGTCAAGGGGGCGATATGTGCAGAGTTGACCATCGGCAGCAAGACCTTGCCGACAACTTTTTTTCGTGATCAGCGGAAAAGGTGCCTACAACTTATTATTGGGAAGAGATTGGATTCATGCCAATTGTTGTGTCCCATCTACAATGCATCAGTGCTTGGTTCAGTGGGTAGGTGACAAGATTGAGATTGTCCCAGGAGATTCTTCTTATGTTATCGCATCGGCAGAAGCGGATACTTACGAAAGGACCAGGTGCATTTCAGGAGAAGTTTGGGAGAAAGATTTTCTCAAAGTTGCCGATTATGAGATTCCACCGATCCAAGCAGTCGGTTCTGACGACGGTTTTTAATGGATAGATTCGCCGATGATGGAAAATTAGGCCAGGGATTCACATCGGCCGACGATTTGGTAGAAGTAGATATAGGTAGTGGTGATAAGCCTAGGCCTACTTTTATTAGTGCTAAATTAGATCCTGAGTGTAAGCGACAATTGACTAGTTTGTTAAAGGAATATAAAGATTGCTTTGCTTGGGATTATACAGAGATGCCTGGTTTAGACCGATCAATTGTTGAACATCGGTTACCCATCAAGTCTGGATTTCGGCCACATCAGCAACCAGCCCGCCGATGTAATCCTAACATTCTACCTGATATTAAGGCCGAAATCACTAAACTTATTGAAGCTAAGTTTATTCGGCAGTGTCGGTATGCCGAATGGATTTCCAATGTTGTTCCGGTTTACAAGAAGAACGGGAAGCTTCGGGTGTGCATTGATTTCAGGAATCTCAATAAAGCTACGCCGATGGATGGATACCCAATGCCTGTCGCCGATCTACTGGTTGATGCTGCGGCTGGCCATCGGGTCATCAGCTTCATGGATGGTAATGCAGGTTACAATCAAATATTCATGGCAGAGGAGGATATTCCAAAAACCGCATTCAGGTGTCCTGGTCATGTTGGGCTATTTGAATGGATAGTCATGACTTTTGGGTTGAAGAATGCTGGTGCTACTTATCAAAGGGCTATGAATTTTATATTTCATGAGTTCATCGGCAAGCTCGTAGAGATTTATATTGATGATGTGGTGGTTAAGTCTGGAGATTTCTCAAAGCATCTTGCCGATTTACAAAAAGTGTTAGAGTGCACAAGGAAGCATGGATTGAAGATGAATCCCAACAAGTGTGCATTTGGTGTATCGGCAGGGCAGTTTCTTGGTTTCATGGTACATCAGAGGGGTATTGAAATTAGTCGAAGATCTATTGATGCCATCAATAAAATAGTGGCCCCTACCAACAAAACCGAGCTCCAATCCTTGATCGGCAAGGTAAATTTTATTAGAAGATTTGTATCGAATTTGTCTGGTAGGATTCGTGCTTTCAGTCCTCTTCTTAAATTGAAAGCCGATCAAGAGTTTATTTGGGGAGAAGAACAGCAGTTGGCTCTGGATGAAATCAAGAAGTATCTAGTAAATCCTCCAGTTCTAGTTCCACCTCAACAAGGGAAGCCCTTCAGATTGTATTTATCTACCGATGGATCGGTTATCGGTTCAGCTTTAGTTCAAGAATTTGAAGGGAAAGAAAGGGTAATTTATTATTTGAGTAGGAGGTTGATTGATGCTGAAACCAGGTATTCGGCCATTGAGAAACTATGCTTATGCTTATATTTTTCATGTATCAAGCTGAGACATTACCTGTTATCGGCCGAATGCACTGTCGTTTGCAAAGATGACGTGGTCCGATACATGCTATCTATGCCGATTATGAGTGGTAGGATCGGTAAATGGATTTTAGCGCTGTCGGAGTTCGATTTGCATTACGAATCGGCTAAGGCAGTCAAAGGGCAGATTATGGCCGATTTTGTGACTCAGCATTGCGGTCTAGTGGAAACCTTGGAAATTGTACCCTGGACGCTCTTCTTTGATGGATCTACTTGTGACCGGGGGGCAGGAATCGGCATTGTATTAGTTTCCCCTAAGGGGAGGAAGTATGAGTTTTCCTTGCCGATTGTTGCCACATCGACAAATAATCAGGCTGAGTATCAAGCTCTGATCAAGGGATTGGAGTTGCTGAGAGAAGTTCGTGCTGATGCTGTTGAAATATTCGGGGATTCTATGTTGGTTATAAATCAATTGGCCGGAAGCTATGAATGCCGAAGTGAAGTTCTCATAACGTATTTCGAGAGAAGTATGCAACTGTTAAAGGAATTCAAGGATTTCCGATTGGAGCATGTTCCCCGATTGCATAATGAAGACGCTAATCGGTTAGCTCAGCATGCCTCGGGATATCAGCCAATGATTAATGCGACATCGGTAGTCGGTGCCGATGATTGGAGGAAAGAAATTATTGATTATCTGAAAGATCTATCCAAAAAAGTTGAAAGACGGGTTCGATTTCAAGCAACCAAGTATGTGCTCCTTGAAAATGAATTGTATTATCGAACTATCGACGGAATTCTTCTCCGATGCTTGGGTGATGATGAAGCCAGAAGTTTGATGGGGGAAATCCATGAGGGAGTGTGTGGAGCGCACCAGTCAGCTTTTAAGATGAAGTGGATGATTCGAAGGAATGGATATTTTTGGCCAACCATACTTGAAGATTGTTTTAAATATTTCAAGGGGTGTCAAGGTTGTCAAAAGTTTGGTAATATCTAGAGAGCACCCGCATCGGCTATGAATCCTATAATAAAACCTTGGCCGTTCCGGGGATGGGCCGTCGATCTGATCGGCCAGATTTATCCACCATCTAGCAAAGGGCATAAGTTCATTCTAGTTGCCACTGACTATTTCACTAAATGGGTTGAAGTTATTCCTTTGAAGAAAGTCACATCGGCCAATATGATTGATTTTGTGAAGGAGCATATTATTTACCGATTTGGGATTTCCCAAACGATTACTACCGATCAGGGCACCATGTTCACATCGGGGGAGTTCGATGAATTCGCAATCGGTATGGGAATTAAAGTGTTGAATTCTTCTCCTTATTATGCTCAAGCCAATGGGCAGGCCGAAGCGTCTAACAAAGGAATTATCAAGCTTATTAAACGGAAGATTGAAGAAAATCCTAAGCGGTGGCATACATTATTAAATGAAGCATTGTGGTCTTATCGGATGGCTTGTCATGGATCGACCAAGGTATCACCCTATCAATTGGTGTATGGACATGATGCAGTGTTGCCTTGGGAAATTAAGGCTGGATCTAGGCGATTATCTTTTCAAGATCAATTAACTTCCGATTGTTATGCCACTTTGATGACCGATGAATTGGACGATCTAGCAGGGCATCGGTTAAAAGCTTTAATGAGTATAGAAGAGAATAAGAAAAGACTTGCTAGATGGTATGATAAGAAGGTGAAGGCTAAAGAGTTTGCCGATGGGGATTTGGTAAGGAAATTAATTTTACCAGTTGGGACCAAAAGCTCGAAGTTTGGAAAGTGGTCTCCTAATTGGGAGGGTCCTTATCGGATAAGTCGATCGGCTCCTGGTAATGCCTACATTCTAGAAACCCTCGAAGGAATTGAATTTCCCAGAGCATTAAACGGCAAATATTTAAAGAAGTACTACCCCAGTATATGGGTCGATGCATAGAAGTTTAGGTGCCGATAACACTCCTATCGGCTGGATCCAAATGCTTGGGGACAAGACTTGGTGTTTCAAAAGTTTAGGCGCCGATAACAGTCCTATCGGCTAGACTAAAAGCTGAGGAAGCAGGAAAGCACAGATACAATGCCAATGGAAACTCTATGTGTTAAGCAGCGTCTGGATTGCCGATATAGCGCGTAGCCAAATTTGGTTGGCTGCTTCTATCTCCTTGATGTCATCATCGGCAGAACCTTCTATCGGCTTCAGCTTCTTCTTCAGTTAAAGTGCTTTGCGACCATGAGCATTTCGCTCGCGCTCAAGAAGCCTGATGGTCTCTGGCAATTCGCTCTCTTCCTGTTGGGCTTGGGACAGAGCGTTCTCTACTTCCTTAAGCTCCGCCAACAGAGATTTTCTTCTTGCCGATAGATCGGATATCTTCTGCTTCAGCGCATCTCCTGAAGATTTCAGGATACCGATGTTCTTGTGCTTCTCATCGGTCAGGAGTTTCTCTTTCCTCATTTCATCGGAGAGTTGAGTCTGAGCGGCTCTATCGGCAAGACGCCGAAAAGCTCTCTGGTACTGCAGCTGGCGACTCTCCAGATGAGCGGCTTGGAACAGGATTTCTTCGACGTCGACCGGGATTTGGCCTCTGAGAGTTCTGAACAGGGTCTTGGTAGGGTCGGAGTCATCGACCAAGTGCGCTGTATCTTGGTGAAGGAGAACTGACAATTCTTCCAGCCTGGCCCTGATCTCTGCCGATGTAATGCCAACTGTCTGAGAAGAACTTGCTTCTTCGCCTTCTTCTTCAGAGAGATCGATGGCGAAGGAAAACAGGCTATCAGGAGAATCTTGTTCTTGGGACGGAAAGCAAGGTTAGCTCATATTCGGAGAATCGGCAAATAATGCTGGCGGTAAACAGTGACTTACTTGCTTCAAGGCGATCTCTTGCCTTGGACTGGGAGGTGCTGACGGAGCTGCGGACTGACCGGCCAAAGATGCCGATGGAACTACAGATTGATCGGCTAAGGTTGCCGATGGGACGATATCGATTGAAAGAAGACAAGAAAGGTTATGAGACTAAATGAAAATGAGTTCATCGGCAACGGTATTGTTAAAGTATGTTACCTGGAGGGGGAACAACGGTTGTCTGAATCGGGAGAGCCGCCGATGATATAATTGGACCCACCGGACCAGTTGTTTGTTCACCCACAACAACTGATGTACCTTCTGTTTGAGATCCTTCCTGTTGGGGTTCCTCTATCTGTGGTGCTTCCTGCATAGGTGGGGGAGATGGTGCTTGTTGTGGCTGGGCTTCTGGAGAAGAAGGAGAAGACTCCACCGGAATTGGAGATACCGGAGGAGGAGGGGGAGTTGCTACCTTCTGGCGCTTTGTTCCAGTCTTAGCACCAGTGGTACCCTTCCTCTTTGGCTGGCTGGACTGGGTGGCATCGGCACCTTGACGTGTGACCTTTGCCGATGCACTGGTTTGCTGCAATAACGAACAAGGGTTTATAAGTATAAATAAAGCCGATATAAAGATAGTCAGCGTAAAAGATAAAGATTTGACAAATTGCCTTGAAAGCCCGCGCCAGAGTGGGAGCAGCTACCGTTGGTGATGTCTGGGTTCTCCTGGTTGTAACTTTCCTGAGGCGCACACCCCGATGCACGATGGAAGCCAGAGTGGGAGCATTGTGGCCGATTGAGGAAATCGGGCCTGATGGAAACAAGTCGATCGGCTTGCCACTCCTGCTAACCGATGGAGGAATATTGTCAACCTGCAAAAGGAATACAAGGGTAAGCTGCCGATGGAAGTAATAGTGAGAAAATGAAACGTTGGTTTGAGTTACTTACAGTGCCATCGGGAACTTCGTATTCGGGGTCAATCATGCTGCGGTATGAAAGTGCCGATCTGTAGAATAGATGCTCTTTCCATTCTGCCCACCATAACTTGTATGCCTGAGTGATAAAAGCAGCCGGAACCCATTCGGACAGATCTACATCTGCATCGGCGTTTGGTGGTAGTTGGGCTACTCGAGTCCACTCAAGAAGGTTGTTGATGGTTTCTCTGGGTTTTATCACATCGGCATAAGGAAGTGCAATCGGCAACTGGCTGAAAGCTAACTGGCGAGCTAATGCCAATGGATTGTAAAATTCGTAAGTCTGGGGAGAAGTTTTTGTGCTACCGAAAAAATTCACTAGAATGGCTCTGGGAGTCACAATTGCCATCATCGCCTCATTATCCCTGTCAAGAGCTTCATCAAATGGATTGAAGGTCAGAGGGAGCATGCTATCTGGGTCATCATAAGCCAACCATGGTCGTTCATCTCTGGCCAAACCCTCATACAGAGTCTCGAAGAATCGGCCAATTTGATCCGGATTACTCCCTGAACCAGGTAGGACTATGACGGCTTCGCCAAAGTTCAAGGGGGCACGCGTTGCCGATTCCTCTTCACCCAACACATGATCTTCGGCTATATCTCTTGGGAAGTGCTGTGAGAACAAGTTGAAATCAAGGCGCTTATGCAGGTGCAGATTGAGCCACATATTAATAAACCACCAGGGGCCTCCCAAGTTGCCGATGGATTGGCCAAGCAGGAGTTTCTAGGCTACCTGATGGAGAAGGTGGTAAACAGCGCCAAGTAAGTATCGGCCGAGAGGAAATTGGCCACCGTTAGCCAGTCTCTCTGCTGCCGATAGATAGACAGAAGTCGGTCCTGCCGATCGACCACAGAATACAAACTTGTCCAGCCACATGTTCAGAAAGGTGATTTGCTCCTTTATGGTGACAGGCCCTCTCCCGCGGTACTTCTGAATGTACCCTGACCAACCGCCGATAGCGCGAGTCTCCACTTTGGCACTGGGGGCAGTATCAAAAAAGTGGGTGCTATCGACAGAAGATATATCTAGCCCAGTGAGCATGGCTACATCGGCAAGGGTAGGAGAAGCAGGGCCGTGGCCAAAAACAAAAGCATTGAGGGTGTCTGACCAAAAGTAGGACGCAGCTATCAGCAGTGACTCGTTCCTGTGCATATCGGCAATAGATAGCCTAATGCATTGGGCTAACTTCCTTTCACCCCACTGGACTTCATAAGAATTGCTGACCCTCAAGAACCAGTCTTTCCACCCTACGGTAGGGCTGGGCCAAGAGCGAAAAGTGTCTTTCCACAGATCTAAAGAAAAGTTTTCAGCTCTAAAGGGGATCCTATTGGTTTCTGCGTTGATAAGGTTGGTTGGATCTGGATCCCCTAGAGGGCCGAGACATTGAAGGTGTGGTTGATCGGTGGGGATGACGATTTTATTGGACAACTCCTAGTGATTTTGGGGGAATAAAAATACAAAGAAAAAAGGAAAAGGAGAATATTCAGTAAGATGATTCGCGGATGAACAGGAATAAAAAATACAGAAGATGAGATGGAGATCTGACCTCAGGGACGATGAAGCCAATGGCCATCTTGTCGTGAAGAGGACGTTGGAGGGCACCAGAGTTGATGAAGAGAAGTGCTTGTCGGAGGTCTTGAAGGTTGTAAATGGCGCCGCCGCTGGAAAAGTAAAGTTGGGTAGTAGAATGGTGTGATGGGGAAGGAGTACCCAAGAAGGAACTATTTATAGGACAAGATGGGCAAGGGCAAATCCGACTTATCTCTTTGCCGCATCCGAGAAACCCGAGGGTACTCAGGTGGATATGGTAACTGTTCGCACGGTAATCCAGGGATTCTGCAGGTGATTTGATGGGAAGCGGTCATTATCTGAAGATATTTTACTGTGCGAGATCTCCTGGTCGGTCCATCGGCGATATTCTATAACGGTCATCTTGCCGATGGGCGGATAGGGGGGAAGTAACCGTTTTTGCGAATATCCTGGTCAGAGCATCGGCAGATCTTTGTAACGGTATTGTTGCCGATGTACGACTGAGAAAAATGCCCGTTTAGGAAGTTGGGGATTTCGAGGAATCTGCGGAGGATTAGGATCAGAGTTGTCCAGATTGAGGTTGTCGGTTACCAGATTAGGAGCATTAATTGCGGAGAAGGCATCATTACTGCAGAGAATTTTGGAGCATTAATAGTTTTATACTCCGAAACTGGGGGGCATGTGTTGACACCGTTTTTGGGCACGTGTCTAGGATGGCAGGATAGGGTGGCAGTACGATGCGGGTTGCCGATGAGGATGGTTGCCGATGAGGGAGAGGTTGAATGTGACTAAGTCCACAGGCAGTAATATGGTGCCGATGGCTGGATAAAAAGGTCTGCCGATGACTATGGCAAAGGGATTGCCGATGATGCAAAGGAGGAGTCCGGAAGCTGCCAGTTGTCATGTGGAGGAGTTTCGGTTTGTCACGAAGGATAGTTTTGTTATTTCCTTAATTATTTGCATCGTTTTGTATACGGATTCCGTGTAATTTGGAATTCGAATTCTAATCGTGTCTGGTTGTAGCTCTTTGAGCAGGGTATAAATATAAACCCTAGGGCCTTGTAATAAAAAATTAAAGAAATCAATCAAATACACGTTTTTACTCATATTCCAGCATCTACTTTTCGACGACTTCGTCATACCTTTTTTTTTATTACGAGTTCTTAGGAATTCGTCGACTTAAGCTCGGCGTGTTCTCAAGTTCCGCGTGAGTACCTCTTAGCCGTGACATCCGGGCGCATCGCTGTTGTCAGGACTAAAGTATTCGAGTTATCACCTTTGCCGATAGTAAGGTCAAATCGGCTGGCAAGACTTAACGTTTGAATCGGGTATTAGCCATTTGTGTTTGCAGATCAGTTTTGCATCAACAAAGACCCAAGCAAAATGTGTTAGGTACCAAATGGGTCTTCCGTAACAAAGAAGATGAGTATGACATGGTCACAAGGAACAAGGCACGATTGGTAGCCAAAGGTTTCAGTCAAATCAAAGGTTTGGATTTTGGGGAGACCTATGCACCTGCAGCTAGGCTTGAATCTATTCATATATTACTTGCCTTTGCTGCTCACCATGATTTCAAGTTATTTCAAATGGATGTGAAAAGTGCATTCCTCAACGGCCCCCTCTGTGAAACCATGTATGTGGAGCAACCGCTGGGTTTTGAAGATCCACATCATCCCGACCATGTCTACAAGCTTGACAAGGCACTCTATGGGCTTAAGCAAGCCCCTAGAGCTTGGTATGATCGTCTCAAGGATTTCCTACTCAAACAAGGGTTTGAGATTGGAAAAGCTGATCCCACTTTATTTACTCGCAAAGTCAATAATGATATTTTTTTATGCCAAATATATGTCGATGACATTATATTTGGTAGTACTAATGCGGACTTTAGTGAGCAATTTAGTAGGATCATGACCAAGAGGTTCGAGATGTCCATGATGGGGGAGTTGACATACATTCTTGGATTCCAAATCAAGCAACTCAAAGATGGCATGTTCATAAGTCAAACTAAGTACACGACCGACATGCTAAAGAAGTTTGACATTGACAAGGCCAAACCCATAAAGACACCAATGCCAACAACCGGACATCTTAACCTTGATGGAGACGACAAGGCCATTGATCAAAAGGTATATCATTCCATGATTGAATCTTTGCTTTACCTTTGTGCATCTTGGCCTGATATTATGCTTAGTGTGTGCATGTGTGTATTCGAATAGGCAAAAACTCTTGTGAAAAATTGTGTAAATCTTTCAAAATCTATTTTTCACAGCTCAAATGTGTCCAGAGTTATGTAATGGCTTCATGAAATCTGGACAAATTTGAGTTGGTTTGAGTATACTATGTGGTTCACCTCCTTTAGAATTTCTGCTCACTGGTTTTTGACCTCCTGCAACTTATGACATTCAAGCATAACTGGAACACAGAGGTTATTTGTCAGTTTTGGGCCACAGTTTATATTGATGTAGAGCACAAGATACTTCACTAGATGACTGAGGGCCTTCACTGCCACTATGATTACCGCCAGTTCTCCCACCTTCTTGGGTTTGATCACCATGACTGTGATGCTCCTAGCTTATATGATCATTATCCAAATGGTGTGGGCAGGGCTGATTTCATTGAAGCAACCTAATGTTGATCTGACTAAGGCAAATGGTAAGACAGAAGGTCTAAAGTCCTATTTCTATGTGCTCAACAATTTGCTCCGTGCTACTATTGACCCAAAGGTTGGTGATACTACTTCAGTTCAGAATCATGATGCAACCATCCTTGTTTGCTTTGGGCTTAAGAAGAGGTTCAATGTGACAGATCTCCTGTGGCATCACATTGAGGAGGGTTCCTAGACCTCCAACCAGTCCTTCCCCTATGCTCTGCATCTCATGTATATCATTGAGCAAATCATTGGCTTTGCATTCTAGCAAGACAGTAAGCACCTAGACTGGAATCTCAGATGTATTTAGGCTAAGTCAAAGCAAAGGGAAAGGGCTAGCAACAGATGATAATGGCAATGGTGCAGCACATGATGATGAGGTGTAGCGTGACACTGAGTTTGAGCAGCAACAGGGTTTTCAGTGAACCAGTGCCTTTGATGATGATGATGATATTGTTGAGTAGTTCACCTACTGCCTTTGCCCCTTAGAGCTTCATGAAGCCTACCCTTTTTGGCATTTGATGCCAAAGGGGGAGTGTTAGGCTTATCTCATATGGTATTAGGCTTGTATTAGGATGGTGAACCATGTGGTAAACTTAAACTTTGTGTGTGTGATGGTTGATTGTAAGCTAAACACTTTTATTTCATTATTATATCCTGCTTGTGTTAGCTGTTTTGGGATTGTGCTGATGCAATGTTGTTTATGAATGGTTATGATAAGCTATAAGTCCTTTTCTTTCTTGCATAACCATTCAAGTTCTTTCTTTTTATTCTTTGTGATATATCTTGTCATATGCATCACACTTTATTATCTCACACACACTTAGGCACCCCACGGATTGCAAAATTTAGGGGGAGCTTGATCTTAATGTATGCCATCTTGATTCTAATCAAGATTTGAAATTCTGAATCCAATGCATACATTAAGGGGGAGCTCAACTTAAATTTTTGGAATTCAAAAGCTTTAATTCTTTCAATTTTTATAAGCCTAAGTTGGTTGTCATCAATTACCAAAAAGGGGGAGTTTGTAAGTGCATTCGCCCCCGATGTGGGTTTTGATAATTAATGACAACCAAATTAGGGACTAACATGTTTATCGAGCATAATCTACAGGTGTTAGTCCATTGATGGAATTGTACGAAAACATTCGGTGATTTAAAGCACCCCTAAATTTCTAATGGATGAATGGTGTTTTGACTCAAGTGGCTACAAAGTTTTTATTCTTTGTTTGAGTTATAGGAAACGCCGCACTATCAAGAGGGATGCAAATCAAGTTGGTAAGATGAGGATAAAGGTGCTCAGGTCAATTTACTTCTTGCGCTTGAGAGACACACTTGCACGCACGAAGCACTAGGAAATTTCTTCTCTGCCAGGGTGACCCGGTAGTACCAACCCTCAGGGCCGGTGGTACCGGTAGTGCCAGCCTTTCTCCTGAGTTTTGCGAGAAAATGAACTACCGGTAGTACCGGGCTCGGGCCGGTGGTACCGGCCAGCACCGGTAGTACCGGTGTGAAACGCCGGTAGTACCGGCAGGCCAAATCTGCGCTGACTTTGGTTGCGGAGATTTGAACTGCCGGTGGTACCGGCCTTCCACAGGTGGTACCGGCAATGGTCGGTAGTACCGACAAAAGCCCGGTAGTACCGGTAGGCTTATTTCTCGCAAATCATAGAGACTTCTTACCGTTAGATCTGAGGTAGCCGGTGGTACCGGTGGTTGCCCCGGTAGTACCGGCAGTTGTTCAGGACCTATGTATAAATAGCTCTTCCCTCATTTCTGACCGTTAGCTCTCCAATTCCTTCAACTCTACATCTGAGAAATTAGTCTCCAATCTTTGTCTCACCCACTCTCTCTCCCTCTTTGCTCCTAGACTTCACTCCGTGAGAGATTCGAGCTAGAGAAGTGAGATTAGAGAGTTGGGAGCTTCGTTTTGTGACTTGAGCACTTGGATTCTTCGTCTTGCCGGTTTGGTTTGCATTTGTTACTCTTGGGTTCTTGGAACCCTAGCCGGCTAGGCATTCTTCGTGGTTGCCCGTGTTGATTCATTTGTGAGGGCACTCCGAAGTGTTTGTATAACCCTTTGATTCTTAGTGGAAATCTTGAGCTAACCTGTGTGGTTGCTTGAGGGAGGAGACCTAAGTGGTCGGACCTTCGTGGTCACCTCAACAACGGGGACGTAGGAACTATTTCGTGGGGATTGCCGAACCTCGGGGAAAATATCTTGTCTTGCTGTGGAGGTAGCATCGACTACCCTTGTTCTTGTGTTCTTCGTGTTCTTCCTCTCTACTCCCTTTCATAGGTGAACAAGGGCCGATCTATATTTTGGAGAAGAACCGAGCCAAGGGAACTTCAACATCATCCTCCACTACATCTAGGAGAGTGGGGTAACTCTCAGATCTGAAATCAAAACTCAATATACTCTGATTTCGTAGCTCTCTTAGGGCGTCGGTAGTACCAGCAGTTACGTCGGTAGTACTGGCTGTCTTACACCAGTAGTACCGTCCCAAACTGTCGGTAGTACCGACAGGCATTTAACTTCCGCAACTTGAGTTTTTGAGTTTTAGGTTTTTAAGATACGCCTATTCACCCCCCCCTCTAGGCCAATTAGATCCGTTCACTAAGCTTTAGACCTACTGTTTAGAGCCTGAAGAGATAAAGTAGTATAAAGTTTAGGTAGCTAAACTATAGACCTTTAGGCTCCAAATAAAATCTTGGCCATCTCTAGCAACCAAAGAAAATATGGGTAATGTGCTCCTTTTGCCCATGTATAAGGAAATATCCAGTAGACCTCTCTAGCCTTTCTTTTGCTTAAAGCCATAACAGTTTTTGCGTGACAGCGCGTTTCTTAATCCTGAGATGTCATGATTACTGTTTCTAGCCCTTCTATTCTATATATAGGACCTTATTATATGATGATTCAGTTGATGAATTATGCATTTGTTGTACAAGAGGAACAATTGGTCAAATTCTATAACAATGCCGATGTTATTTGAACAAGGTACCACATGCAGCAAGGGAGATAGGCTCATTCTGGTGGATGGATGTCATTCATCTCCATGTTATCTTCCGTAACATAGCTAGATGTGAAACAGGTGATGGTGTGACGATATGTGTAATACCCAATTTTAAGGACAAAATCAGATATGCACCATATGTGAGTTTTAGAGGTCAAATCTCACATATAGCTACAAATAAGGGGTAATATCAAAAGACAATGCATAAATTATATAACGTACTTAGTATAAAAGAGATAACCTTTGATAGCAAACAGCGGATAGACAACTCCAAACTTCGGGTATTAACTTCACTCAACAGGATCTAACGGACTGGTTGATCACAAGCCTAAACTTCTCCTGAGGTTTGGGAGAAATAGCAAGAGTGAGTCCATGTCGAACTCCACAAGTATAGCAACTAGATTGTATAGCTCCCACAATCTCATGATCAATGTGACATAAATAATGTAGAGCATTAAACAATAAACAATGAGCATATTTAACACACAAGAATCATCACCCTTAATGTAGATGTCCCCAAGGCCGCTCCAGACCGTGAGCTCGGCTAGTATACCAGTTTTACACTCTGCAGAGGTTGTACATCTTTACCCATGAGTCATGATTTACCCTTTCGCCCGAGGTGATCAGCCTCTTAACCCACTTCCAAGGAAGGTCGGCAGGGATCACTATGAAGCCTTTCAAAGGTTTCGTCTAACAAGTTAGGGTCATTAGATTCACTCGACAGGCAGATATAGAGCCTCCCTTCCATGGCACATAACCCGTAGCCTATACACACGCACAGAGGCCACACTATACCCAACGTATCTAGCCATTCTTACGCCATTTAAGGTAACCGCTAACAAGCTAGAAAAAGATCCTCGTACTGAGCTAAAGCCAGAGCCATTATAACCCTCATGGTTGCACTGTTATCCCGAGTGATCACGTACAGATAAATCATCAAGTTGCTAAAAAGTTATTTTTATCATTTATTACTTAACATTAATCTAGTCACAGGATCATGGTCACAGAAATAAAATCCAAATGCTATACTTGCCTTGATCCATATGCTCTTGCTGATCTTACTAGTTGTCCAAGGCTCTGATCTTAATCACTGAAGTACTCTTGTTCACCACGAATTGTTCACCGACTAAACTCGATCATCGATCATCAACACACAAACAATCAGAGACAACATACACGAAGCAAATAAGGCTACAATTAGAACAGTACAGCAATCATATAAAAACACTATGAAAAGTTTGTGAAATGATTCTACGCATCGCTACGATATCGTAGATGTAAAGATCACGAAAATCGGAGCTAAAACGGAGAAGATATGAATTTTCTAAGATTTTATATAGAAAAGTAATTAATTAAATAAGATCACGAAATTAAAAGGTTTCAAACTAAGAAAACAGTGTTAGTAATATGTAGAGCACATTAATACGAATCCAACGCAATTTGAATGGGTCAAAACGTAGTTAAGATGAATATTTTATGGCCAAAAGAAAGTCAGTGGCAATTCTGTAAATAGTGAAAACGTATTTTTAATCTAAAATCGAGTTGTTTGTGTTTTCCAAACTGAAAGACAAAGTGATTGGGGCTTACGTTGGTGGACGGGAAGTAGGTTCACCGGCAGTGACGCTTTCTTGGAGCTACAGCAACGCCGGAGCAGCCGACCTCTCGTAGATGTCGTGTATAGGCGAGACGATGGCGATCACGTTGTAGAGAAGCAAATAAAATTTTATTTTACTACCTCAGGAATTCTCAAATTAGAGGCTTCCCATATGGTAGTCTTTGGTGTGCTTTGCCTAAGGGGTTGGTACATATATATATATAGGGAGAAAAACTCCCCACCTCCACGTCAACTAGCGATATGGTACTAATTCATTTGCAACCTTCATCTTTACTAATAGGCCTAATTAATTATTAAAGCCCATTAGTAAATAAATATATGGTTTTTAAGATTTATTATGGGCTTTGACGTTAGAAAAATAATAAGAGATTTATTATTTTCAGAATTAATTATTTTTATTGATAAAATAATTCTAGAAAAATTTAGAATTAGTAGTTAAGCCACGAAAAATACTCCGAAAGCTCTAACAATTTGGGAAAAATTCTCAGAGATATTATAGAACATGGGGAACCCGAATAAAGTTTTTGGAGCTCATGATAAGATTGTTAGGAGCATCTAAAAATTAGATTATGCATTACAGAAAAGTGAGAACACAAGCTGGAAAATTCCTACAAAGTTTGTAGAGACTGCTTGATGGACGAGGAACTAAAAGAAATGCTTTGAGTGACAAAGAAAATATTTTAGGAAGGTCCTAATAAAAATTTGAGCTTAGAAAAGGAATTTGGTTGTAGATAAAAGATAAATACGTGCCGAATAAGGAAGATCGATCTACTAAATGTATTTTAAATATTTTTTCTTACTATCAACACATAGAGGAGCAACAAGCATCACATCAAAACATATGCACCAGCATGTATGCATAATAATATTGCTAAGTGAATGTTTCTTTCTTTTTGTTTTCACTTTAGTGGATCTTGTAATGAATATTTGAGAACCTAAATGATTTCAAATGAAAAAAGTTTGAATTATAAAGTTTTATATCTCATCGAGTACTATAACTTTGGTTTAGGTTGTATCTCTATCTGAGGTCATTTGAAAGATTCAAAAAATTTAAAGTTTAAAGTTCTAATAATTTAAAACATATTTTATGGACCTCAAATAATTTCAAATGAAAATTTCATCAACTAAGAAGTTGTATATCTCTTCGGGCTCTATAACTTTGATATAAACTTTGCCTCTATACGATATTATGTTACATTTTAGCTTTAAAATAAACAGGCATCTCAACCTAAGTGCTAGTATATGCATTCTTTAATGCATAGCAACACAAAATTATAACTTTTATTGGATTAATTTACTAACAAAAATTATATATCATTTTCCAAACATGTCAATGGAGCGTTTATGTCTATAAAAATGCAATGTCTAACTAACAAGACTGCAATGAGTTCACTATATCGGTGATTAAGAGAAATATGACTATAAACTGTTTTTTCCTTGGCAGCTACAATAATTTACTTGAGGGTTTACATCCAAAGAAACTAGAACTTTCTTGGCGGTTTCTAGTTACACCCAAGGAAATGTGAATTACCTTTGGTGGTTTATAATAACACTAAAGGAAACATAGAATTACCATGGCGGTTTCAACTAGCACTCAAGGAAATATAGATTTAACTTGGCGGTTTGGTTCAGCACTCAAGAATATGCATTTTCTTGGGGGTTTTATACAACCCTCAAGGTAATTGTATATCCTTGGGGGTTTAATTTCGCCCCTCAAGGAAATTGCTGGCCCTCAAGGATACTCAGTTTTCTGGTAGTGTAAGCATATTGCCGAACCTCGTTAAAAAAAACATCGTGCCTCAGTGTCGTTCTTGTTTGCGTATTTTTTTCTATGTTGATTATGCTTCCGCGTTTATCGGTTAATAGATCCGTTTGGGTGTAGAACTAACCGTGCACTCTAACCTGGAATACCATACAAAGGTAGTCCACGATCCGGTCGATGATTATAGCAGGAGAGGAGCCAGACGCAATATTAGTAGAGAAGAGCATTGTCATGAGCCATCCATGCCAGAGAAGACAGAGATGGGAAGCACAGAACTGCCATGAAACTGGCTGCAGCTACTGTTGGCCGCAAGGACGCAAGACAATGTTTTTGGCCAACAAGTTGTGCATACTGCAGTTGCTGCAAATCCTAGTATGTAGTCTGCCTATAACTTTAGCCGGGGTGGCAAGGGTTCAATTCTGATCACCGAGCAAAAAGGATGGCTGGGGTGGGCACAGCTTGTGCCAATATAAGCCCCACAATGTAATCATGTTGTATTTCAATTTCGCTCTTATCAATGATTGCCGCTAACGGATCCTTCGAAAAAAAGAACAGTGACCTCAGCCCATTGCATGAGGCTGGCCTGTGTCCTCTGTTGTCTCAGCTCTGCTTCTTTGTTTCTCCCTCCCTCTAATGCAATTACTGTACTCAAACGATTCAATCACCACGGTGACCTAGCTAGGCTAATTCTCAATTTAACTTCACATCCATTGTGTTGGTGCCTGGCTCCATGAAAATGCCTGGCAAACTTTTCATTGGCCATCGTCTTGACGTGGTGTTCTAGTAGAACGAAACCAGTAAACTCTTGCATTTTTTTTCTTTGATTTTAGTTGATGGTGTAGTCCAAGATACGTGTCTGTAGCTGAAGTGGAGGTCTATTAAAGAATAGCATTGTGTTCCTTTAGGCACCATGAAACTGTAAGTGCAACTGATCAAACCTGGCCTTCCGAACCCAAACAAAGTTATTAGTTAATCTGAGTGTAATAGAACAGGTGAAAATTAAGTGCATGTGGAACATGATTTATATGAATGCGGCAAATAAGGTAAAGATGCGAGCTCACTAGTACATAAACAGTTCCGATCGATGCCTCATTTCTTATTCTACTGACGGCACACAAAATAAAATGTAGGCGCAACTATATAGAGAGGTTTATGACATCCATTGGAGATCTGTTTTCATTGGCGGTTCACCTAACTAGGGGCCAATATAAGGGTTAAATTCACACTATTGTTATCATAATCTACCACCAGTAATGATATAAATTAACACTATCGGTAGCTTATGCTAGCCACAAGTGTAAATATACCTATTTATACTTGCAAATATAATACTAATGATAACCACCAGCCAAAAATCTTTAATACAAAATGTTGAATTTTTTATTACAACCAATATAATTTGATACAATGTATTTGCTAGGAAATGTCGGGCCTAGTAACATAATATAATATTTTGAAACAACAGAACCAATATTTTTTTAAGAAAAACATATCTCTCTTACTTATGTTAAACAATTGAATAGATTAATTACTCACACCTGTATGATAACTCCTTTTCCTAAATTAAACTAGTGTTAATGTTTATATGGAATCCACCATTTGTGTAATTAAATTTATTTATAGTAGCAATACATTAATCTGTTGATATTTATGGATATTTTTGGTGTGTGGATCTTTTTTGTTGGGGTTTATAAGATGGAGAATGGTCGCCGTTATAAAATTTAACAAGACTTGATTCATCATTGGTAGGAGGTTTGGTTGATTTATTGATGCCATGATGAGAGACATGCATTCACAGAGAAGACGAAGCACATATACTATCCATGAACACGCCACAGAGACTTTGTTGTATTTGCTAACACGAAAAAGCGGTATACACTTGGTTCGCCATGATTTAATGAAGGGTTACATGATTTCGACCAAACACGGCCCTGGATTTGAAATAGATCATGTCATACTGGGTGCCGCTGGTGATGTTTTTGGGGATGATGAAGAAGGTAGTAGTGGAATTTTTTTGAGGATATAGGAGTGGACTTTTTTTGTGGCCTTGTTGCAGCATTTTTTGAAGCCCAAAAATGTTACTTGCAAAATGGAGACCTTGCAACAAAATCCAGCGGAAGAGCCTTTGTATAAATTAGAGAAAAAGGGCTGTGGCAATGAGTGTATGATATTGCGTTTTCTTCTAAAGGCTGATATGGTTGGTCTGGTGCTTGGTTCAAATTGTTTGGTCCACTAGGAAATCCCATTCCAAAGGTGAACAAAATGCCTGCCAATAATATGCAAAGAAGCTTATCTGACAGTTGATGACTACGGTGAGCAAATTAAAAATACCACCTGTGTAAGAATTATATTGTATCTTGTAGTGTAGTTAGGACTATGAATAGTTGGATAGGTCCAATTGTGGTAACATTTGATACATATATAATGATGATTATGAGGAAGAAGAGAATGGAGCCTGAGCTTGCAAAGAGGTAAAGCGGAAGAAGAGCAATAACAGCTCGGAATACACTAACCTTGGGGAAGAAGAAGTAGACACTTACTGCACAAAAAAAAATCATGCTCTAATGATGTGGTACCTCCCCGTGCTTGATCTCTTGAGGTTTATGTTTGCAAACATTGAACTTATGTGCTGGCATGATTCTTATGATCACGAGAAGTATGATGTCAAGCTTCAACATCTAGCCAATGCCAAGGAAATGGCAAAATTTCGTATAACTTCCTGTCATTGCATTGTTTATATGGATGTATCCATAATCCATAGACTACAATTCTTAGGTGATAATAAATTTGTTTGGTGTAGCAGCGAGATGGCAGGAAACATGTAGGCCATGTGTTTAGTGTGCGCTCGTAATTGTGTCCTAGTTCATCAAAGGCAACATGCATATATAAATCAGGGAGTGGGGAGGTTTTTCAGCCAAACAGGGTGTGGGTGTGGCAGCCAGCTAGAACTAGAAGTGTCTCTAGTCTTCACTCAGAGGAAACTCCAATGGGTACGGAATTGGGGGCATTGGGATTTTAAGTTATTCCCTGATCAATGATTGCAGCAGGAGAGGGGCCTTTATTAGCAGGTTGCTTAACCTAGCAGGTACTCCTTAGTAGAGAAGAGCACTGTCAGGAGCCATTGGCGCCAGAGAAGACAAAGACGGAAAGCGCAGAGCTTTTCTGCTTGTATTCTCTGCTGCTGCTGGCTGCTAGCCGTTCATCAAGACTATAGTGATGCGTGAGGGAGTGTAGTCTCGGTTCTACTTCCTTGCTTCTCCCTCCCTCCATTGCAATTACTACACGGTACTCGAACAATAATGCAATCACCATGACGGAGACTTCTGATTTCTGAATCTGACTTCACATATCCATTGTGCTGGTGCCTGGCTCAACTTTGCATTGCCCATCGTACGTCTCGATGCGGTGTTCTAGTAGCTAGAATAATAAAACCAGTAAACTCTCACAATTTTTTTTCTGTTGAGTTGACGGTGCAGTCCATGATCAGTCACGGAGTCACCTGATGCTGGCTGCTCCTGTATACAGCATGTCTGCAGCTCAAGTGGAGGGAATGAAGAATAGAGTTGTGTTCCTCAGGGACACCGAAACTGTAAACTCAATTGATCAAACATGCATGGTCTTCCGAACCTAAACAAAGTTATTAGGTAATCGACAGTAATAGAAATGGTGAAAATCGTACGGCTATCGATGCCTCATTTTTTTCTCCTGGGGGCACACAAAATAAAATATGAAGGCGCCACTATAGAGAGAGGTTTATGACCCCCATTGCAGATCTGTTTCCACTAGCTGTTCACCTAAGCCAGCTGCCAATATAACTACAGGGGTAAATTTATACTAGTGCTTGACTTAATGAACCACCAGTGAAGATATAAATTAACACTAGCCGTAGCCTATCTAGGCACACGTATAAATATACCTGTTTATAATAGCGAATACTAAATCACAAAAAAAGCGAATACTATTCATAACCACCAGCCAGAAATCATGAATACAATGTTGGATTTTTATACACAGATCCACCTTTAATCGATTCCAAATAGAAGAGCCAAGTAGTACTATATAGAAGTAATGCTCTCTGTAATGGCATGTTTGGCATGCAAGGTCTAGGTGAGTTTTCTGGACCCATGTGGATTTGGTGGATCAGAAGGCCTAAGGCCTTGTTTAGTTCACGAAAATTTTTGGATTTCGCTACTGTAGCACTTTCGTTTTTATTTGACAATTATTATCCAATCATAAACTAACTAGGCTCAAAAGATTAATGCTTCATGCAACTAGTTATCTTTTTTATCTATATTTAATGCTTCATGCATATGCCGCAATATTCGATGTGACAAGAAATCTTGAAAAATTTTGGGAACTAAACAAGGCCTAAGGTATCGATATAATACATATCCTGATACTTATCTGCCAGTTCTTTTATGCTGTAGGACCCTAGTAATAATGGGGAGGGTTGACGAATTATGTAGGTGCAGTTGCTCCATGGATTGATGTCACCTATGAACTTGAGGAAAAAACTACTGCGTGCAGCTATATATATAAGCGGCACCGGATGGCATGATCTTAATTTAACAAGTCGTGTGTAGTAGCTAACTACTTTTGGAGAGCAAAACCATCCAAATGCTCTGTGTTTCTAGCGTCGTCAATTGTCATGACTTGTTGTCTAGGCATGGGTGGTATTGGAAATTTAACCTCCACTTTTCTTTGTTGTGGTGGCAAGAAAGGAGGCCAGCGTAGGATCACTTGGCTACATTAGTTTGCATCACATATTATTGTTCTACTGTTCCGTTTCCATGGTAGGGTGTTTATGTACCTTTTAGGATGGTAGTGGATGGTTGGTTGCAGAGAGGGAAGTAGTGGGAGGTGGAAAGGCTAGGAGTAGCACCAGGTGGTCGGTCATGGCTTGCATGCCACAATTGGCACAGAAGCTAGAAACAGGGCCAGGTTATATATGTTGTATTTTGCTTGATCCCTATGAAACTAGTCATGCAGGGATGACTTTGTTAGTCTTCATAAGCTTCGTATTACTAAGTCCAGCCTTGGGTTACTAATTAAGTCCATGAATTGTATTCCTCGTTTCTTCTTAATGAATAATGTGTAGGCACGGTCGCCGAAAAAAAGACAGCAGTCAACACGGGAGAATAAGACATGTGTTATATATAAAGTCAAGTTATAAGTTCTTCCTCCATATTACACTAAACTAATTCTAATCCGAATCTGCTAATATCTCTGAAGGGGCTCAGCATATTAACACAGGTGGTCCTCTTAAGGGGTCGCCTCTAAAAATGGCCTACGTTTTCATATGCTGACCACTTAATTAAGAAGCCAGCCTCTGTAAATCTATTTTAGGGCCTCCATCCACTACCAAAATAGTAGAATCCTTATTAGGAAGAATTTAGTAGGGAAAGTTTAACTATGTTTTGAATGTGAAAGCACTAGAACCCCACTAGGAGAAGTTGAAATTTCAGGTTGTCATCAATCCATTTTAAGAGGTGGGCAAATTTTGACCGCCTGCATAAATAAAATATCTGCCTCTGCAAATACATTTTGCGAGAAGCCCAATTGGAAAGGAGGCCAGTTTTATCCGCCTCCGTCAATAAAATGTCCGCCATGGAAAATCCTCACATAATTTAGGAGATGGTTGCATTTTGCGACTGCCTATGTTAATATTTGGGTAATGTCTAGCAAAATCATTTTGTAGTAGTGAAGCACCAGTTCGTATTATGTTGGTCTAGGATCACGGAGTGAATTGATCACGGATGAGCGAGATCATATATATCATGACTCGCAAACAACATAACAACGTGCTATATGTAAATTTAGAGCCTGTATAGATTCTTAGGTCTAAAGTTTAGTTGACTCAAGTTGAGAAAATAAAACATCTGACCACTTTAGCTCACTTTTGTGGTCTAAAGTTTTGTGAGATAACCTAAGTGTAAGTGCATTCGCCCCCGATGTGGGTTTTGATAATTAATGACAACCAAATTAGGGACTAACATGTTTATCGAGCATAATCTACAGGTGTTAGTCCATTGATGGAATTGAACGAAAACATTCGGTGAATTAAAGCACCCCTAAATTTCTAATGGATGAATGGTGTTTTGACTCAAGTGGCTACAAAGTTTTTATTCTTTGTTTGAGTTATAGGAAACGCCGCACTATCAAGAGGGATGCAAATCAAGTTGGTAAGATGAGGATAAAGGTGCTCAGGTCAATTTACTTCTTGCGCTTGAGAGACACACTTGCACGCACGAAGCACTAGGAAATTTCTTCTCTGCCAGGGTGACCCGGTAGTACCAACCCTCAGGGCCGGTGGTACCGGCAGTGCCAGCCTTTCTCCTGAGTTTTGCGAGAAAATGAACTACCGGTAGTACCGGGCTCGGGCCGGTGGTACCGGCCAGCACCAGTAGTACCGGTGTGAAACGCTGGTAGTACCGGCAGGCCAAATCTGCGCTGACTTTGGTTGCGGAGATTTGAACTGCCGGTGGTACCGGCCTTCCACCGGTGGTACCGGCAATGGTCGGTAGTACCGACAAAAGCCCGGTAGTACCGGTAGGCTTATTTCTCGCAAATCATAGAGACTTCTTACCGTTAGATCTGAGGTAGCCGGTGGTACCGGTGGTTGCCCCGGTAGTACCGGCAGTTGTTCAGGACCTATGTATAAATAGCTCTTCCCTCATTTCTGACCGTTAGCTCTCCAATTCCTTCAACTCTACATCTGAGAAATTAGTCTCCAATCTTTGTCTCACCCACTCTCTCTCCCTCTTTGCTCCTAGACTTCACTCCGTGAGAGATTCGAGCTAGAGAAGTGAGATTAGAGAGTTGGGAGCTTCGTTTTGTGACTTGAGCACTTGGATTCTTCGTCTTGCCGGTTTGGTTTGCATTTGTTACTCTTGGGTTCTTGGAACCCTAGCCGGCTAGGCGTTCTTCGTGGTTGCCCGTGTTGATTCATTTGTGAGGGCACTCCGAAGTGTTTGTATAACCCTTTGATTCTTAGTGGAAATCTTGAGCTAACCTGTGTGGTTGCTTGAGGGAGGAGACCTAAGTGGTCGGACTGTCGAGGGTATCAACAAGGGGTACCCTCACCAATGCGTATAACCAGGCCATCCGTACGCTCGCGCGGCCATCGACGGACGCAGCCTCGAAGACGGAAATGCCGTCGAGCGAATCGGTCAGGGCTCGAGCGACCACTGCCGTCGAATACGGAAGCGGGTTCGAGCGAACCGAGAGGCATCGAGCGCAAGGACACTGTCCGCCGCCTGACGCGCGCACGAGAGCCAGGGCATTTAATGCACCTGACGCTTCCCCACCTAACACACGAGTCACGGGAGGCTTCTGTCCCATCGTTCTTTTTACAGCCTTCCCACCGAACGACCAAGGGCGTGTCAGGACGCAGGAAACAAGGATGGAACGTCTAATCGGGACCCCCTCGAGACCTCCAAGGTCAGCGCTCCAGATATCAGCACATTACACGGCGTCCGACCCTCGACCGAACAGGGTCCCTTCCTAGGGACAAGTTGGGCGTCGACTGACAACACCACAGCTACCCCGCCGGATCCGCCGCCATACCGTACAAGCATGCGACCTCAGAACCAGCGCGAGGCGGCGGGCAGGGCCGAACACAGGAGCACGCGTAATCATCACCGGGCTATCAAGATGGGACGGCTCGAGGCCATGCCGTATGGAAGCCTCGAGTAGGTCAGCGCTCCATGCGGCTATCGACCCCTACTCTAACATCTACGCATGTACCCTGGGTCTCTCCTTGGAGCTATAAAAGGAGAGACTCAGGAATAGAACAGGCATCAGGACACAAGACCACACTCATACGTAGTAGAGCTCCACACTTCATACCACGCTTGTATTCGCCCCTGTACAAGCACTTTGGTGCAAGATAATACAAACTCTCACCCCCCCCCGCTGGACGTAGGGCCTTCTCTTGCCCGAACCAGGATAAATCTCTGTGTCTTCTTGCATCACCATCCGGGAAAGGGAGCACGCATACAAATTTACCCGTTGGTGTGACCCCCCCCGGGGGAAAACACCGACAGTTGGCGCGCCAGGTAGGGGTCCTGCGTGTTTTTCATCGATTTCCCACTCCTTTCCGGATGGCTACTCTTGCCTCGCCGTTTCCGCGCTCCACGGTGATTTGGTTTGGGAGCCTCGAGTTCATGTCTACGGGCTCCGGCTACGACATGATCTTGCTCTCAGTCAAAGGACCAGGAGGAGCCCGCGTTACGCCAGCACGGTTGAAGGCCCCGAGACGCCCTCACCACCACGCCTCCCCGCCTAAGAAGAGGCGCGGACAGCACCACCGCGGCCCCTCTGCTTCAGCACGACCAACAACTCGTGCGAGGCAGGGCGTAGGCCACAAGTCGGCGGCACCGTGGGACGGAGCAACAAGCGCGACGACTCAGCATCGCGCGACGACGGGAGGTGACACGTCTCGCGCGCTCTCCCCCACCGCTGCTAGGCTACTTCCACACGGGTTGTTCACTCCAAGAGCGGCACTGCCGTTCGGATTGGACAACGCCGCGGCGTCGCTCGCCAGGACGATATGCCCAAACGCCCAGACATACGTAGAAAGACCAATGGTCCTCCCACGTAGCTCTGAAGCGCGGCGGTCGGCGTCCGAGCTGCCGGACCTTTCCCGAGTACAAGGCCTCCGTCGTCTAGGCCCCGGACGATACTCGATCACCTCCCTCAGGCAACGATTGCTGGAGGAAAGACGTGGGTGTTTCTACGCCGCCGAACCGGACTCCGACTCCGAGACAGACAGCTATGACCCTATGAGGGAATGCTATCACATCGACGGGGCGGTAGAAACTACTGACGAGACCCGGGATGCTGCTGCGGGTGGTCGAGCCCCCGCGGCGCGAGAAGACCCCAGGACGCCTGGGAACGACGGACAGGTCGACCCCCCTCCTCAGGAAGACAGAACCGCGCAGCTCGCGCAGCTGCGGGAGCTCAAGATGAAGCTCGACGAAGACCGCGAGCGCCTCGTCCTGCTCGAGCAAATCCTCGAGCAAGACCTGCCCTACCCGCCGGGCGGAAGTGTCCGCAGACGCGCTCGAGAGGTACATCGACAGATCGTCGGCGACTCAGAGCCAGAGCAACCTGTCAGCCGTTTCCCTCGAGCAGGCCAGAATGTAGTGGCAGCGACGATGCTGCTATGTAACATGCCAGAGCCGTCGAATTCCCAGGCCCGACGCATTCGAGATGAGGTACAGACATTGCTCCAGGTGGCGGCGGTTCAACAAGCCGAAAGTTCGGCGTCTCGACGGCGAGGAGCTGCCACGGAGAAGCGCGACGAACAGCCTCTAAACGAAGAAGAGGTGTCAGTCCAACAACAACCTCCCCCTCGAGGTAGAAAGACCGCTCTCATCCTCCCCGTCGACGGTCAACGTCGACACGACGCACGGCACGACATCAAAGAAAATCGACGCCGCCGGCACGGAGACGCGGAAGAGCGCGGTTATAGCGCGCATCGCGGTGGGAGATACGACAGCGACGAGGACCGGGTGGCCCCCGAGCCACCAGGCCCACGGGTGTTCAGCAGGGCGATCCGCAGCACGCCCCTGCCCAATCCATTTCGACCCCCGACCAGCATCGCGAAGTACAATGGAGAGACCAAACCAGAGTTGTGGCTGGCCGACTTCAGGCTGGCCTGTCAGCTAGGTGGCGCTCGAGGTGATGATCGAGCCATCATCAGACAGCTACCCCTTTTCCTCTCCGACACCGCCCGTCGATGGCTCGAGGAACTCCCTGCCAATCAGATCCACAACTGGGTTGATCTGGTCAGAGTCTTCGAGGGTAACTTCAAAGGGACCTACATACGACCAGGGAACTCATGGGACCTCAGCAAGTGCAAGCAGAAGTCAGGAGAAACTCTTCGGGAGTATGCTCGGCGCTTCTCGAAGCAGCGCACTGAGCTGCCGCACATCCCTGACCACGACGTCATCTTGGCGTTTGTCTCGGGCACCACCAGTCGAGACTTGGTGCGGGAATTAGGTCGCAATCGACCTCAGACCGTCGACGAGCTGATGGACGTAGTAGCCAACTACGCGGCAGGGGAGGAGGCAGTCGGCGCCTTCTTCAGCTCGGAAGGAAGGAAAGGCAAGCAGCCCATCAGCGAAGATGGGACCCCCAGTCGAGGCCTCAAGAAAAACAAAAAGAAGCAGAAAGTGCGGCAGTTCCACCGGGAAGATTCCGATGACAACCTTGTCGCCGCCATGGATCGAAAGAAGCCTCGAGGCCCTCCGGATGGAGGCATCTTTGACAAGATGTTGGAGGAGCCGTGCCCTTACCATAAGGGAGGCGCCAACCACAAGCTCAAGGACTGTCGTATGCTGAGAAAGCATTTCGACGGTCAGGGGTTCAAAAAAGATACGCGTGATGACTCCAAAAAAGAGAAGGCTGGCAGCAAGGAGGACAACAAAGATGACGACGGCTTCCCCGCCGTCCACGACTGCTACATGATCTATGGCGGGCCCTCGACTCAGTTGACCACGAGGCAGCGCAAAAGGGAGCGTCGCGAAGTCTTTGCAGCAAGAATGGCGGTGCCCCAATACCTTAGCTGGTCAAGCACTCCTATCACTTTCGACCGAGAAGACCACCCCGACAAGGTAGTCGCCCCAGGCGTCTACCCGCTCGTCGTCGACCCCATCATCGTCAACACCCGGCTCTCGAAAGTGCTGATGGATGGCGGTAGCAGCCTCAACATCATCTACCTCGAGACCCTTGAACTCCTCGGCATAGATAGAGGGAAGCTCCAACCAAGTGCCGGCGGGTTCCATGGCGTCGTGCCAGGAAAAAAGGCGCTGCCAGTAGGTCGGATTGACTTACCGGTCTGCTTCGGCACGGCGGCCAACTTCAGGAAGGAGACCCTCACCTTCGAGGTGGTTGGGTTTCGAGGCACGTACCACGCCATCATCGGGCTCCCGGGCTACGCCAAGTTCATGGCTATATCCAACTACACCTACTTGAAGCTGAAGATGCCCGGTCCCAAAGGTGTCATCACTGTCAGTTCCTCTTTCGAGCACGCGTACGAGTGCGACGTCGAGTGCGTCGAGTACGGGGAGGCGGTCGAGAACTCCACCGAGCTCGTCGCGAAGCTCGAGGCCCTGGCCGCCGAGGCTCCAGAGCCTAAGCGCCACGCGGGCAGCTTCGAGGCGGCGGAAGGAACCAAGAAGATCCCGCTCGACCCCAACAACTCCGACGGCAAAGTGCTGACGATCAGCACCGACCTCGACCCCAAATAGGAAGCTGTGCTCGTCGACTTTCTCCGTGCAAATGCCGACATGTTTGCATGGAGTCCCTCGGACATGCCAGGCATACCGAGGGAAGTCGCCGAGCACTCCTTGGAGATTCGAGCCGGTTCCAAGCCAGTGAAGCAGCGGTTGCGCCGATTCGACAAGGAGAAGCGCAAGATCATTGGCGAGGAAGTCCACAAGCTTTTGACGGCCGGATTCATCAAGGAGGTTCATCATCCTGACTGGTTAGCAAACCCTGTATTAGTTAAGAAAAAGAATGGGAAAATGAGGATGTGTGTCGATTATACTAGTCTGAATAAAGCATGTCCAAAAGTTCCCTTTCCATTGCCACGCATTGATCAGATTGTCGATTCTACCGCGGGATGTGAAACCCTTTCTTTCCTTGATGCATATTCTGGTTACCACCAAATAAAAATGAAGGAGTCCGACCAGCTCGCGACCTCTTTCATCACGCCTTTTGGGATGTATTGCTACGTGACCATGCCATTCGGGCTTCGAAACGCGGGAGCCACGTATCAACGTTGCATGCTCCACGTGTTTGGCGAACATATAGGGTCCACGGTCGAGGCCTACGTCGACGACATTGTCGTCAAGTCAAAGCGACGAGGAGACCTGATCCAGGACTTCGAGATTGCCTTTAGCTGCCTACGCACCAGCCGGATCAAGCTCAATCCCGAGAAGTGCGTTTTCGGTGTGCCTCGAGGCATGCTCCTAGGTTACATCGTTTCGCAGCGCGGCATCGAGGCCAACCCCGAGAAAGTCTCGGCCATCACGAAAATGGGGCCGATCCGAGACATCAAGGGTGTACAGAGAGTCACGGGGTGCCTGGCGGCTCTGAGCCGTTTCATCTCAAGACTAGGAGAAAAGGCATTACCATTATATCGACTCCTAAAGAAGGTCGAGCGTTTTTCTTGGACCCCCGAGGCCGAGGAAGCACTCGAAAGGCTGAAGAAGACGCTGACCTCGGCCCCAGTCCTGGTTCCACCTCAACCTGCGGAGCCGCTGCTCCTCTACGTCGCGTCGACGACCCAGGCCGTCAGCGCGGCGGTGGTGGTCGAAAGACAAGAGGAGGGTCATGCGCTGCCGGTCCAAAGGCCAGTCTATTTCGTCAGCGAGGTGCTTTCGGAGACCAAGACGCGTTATCCCCAAATCCAGAAGCTGATCTACGCCGTAATCCTTGCCCGCCGCAAGCTGCAGCATTACTTCCTTGGTCACCCCATCACGGTGGTTTCGTCTTTCCCTTTAGGAGAAATAATCCAGAGCAAAGAGGCCACGGGAAGAATAGCAAAATGGTCGGTCGAGCTCATGAGTGAGACTCTCACTTACGCGCCTCGGAAGGCCATCAAATCGCAAGCCCTGGTAGACTTTGTCGCGGAATGGACGGACTCCCAGCTTCCCCCGACTCAGGTCCAGGCGGAGCTGTGGACAATGTATTTCGACGGGTCACTCATGAAAACTGGGGCCGGGGACGGCCTGCTGTTCATCTCACCCTTAGGCGTCCACATGAGGTATGTAATCAGGATTCATTTTGCCGCATCTAACAATGTCGCAGAATATGAGGCCCTGGTCAACGGTCTCAAGATCGCTATCGAGTTAGGAGTCCGACGCCTCGACGTCCGAGGTGACTCCCAACTCGTCATCGACCAAGTAATGAAAACCTCGAGCTGCCACGACCCAAAAATGGAAGCGTACTGCAAGGAGGTCCGCCGACTCGAAGACAAGTTCCACGGTCTCGAGCTTGTCCATATCGCTCGACGCTACAACGAGGCAGCCGACGAACTCGCCAAGATCGCATCGACCAGAGGCACGGTGCCGCCTGATGCATTCTCAAAAGATCTTCATGAGCCATCCGTCGACCTAGGCACGGGGGCTGGCGTCGACGCCACCACCGCCCAACCAACCAACGCTGTCGATACGCTCTTGATGGTGGAAGAAATGATGGAGATAGAACGACGACCAGGTCGACCATTCGATTGGCGCACACCGTTCCTCGACTGCCTTATCCGCGGCGAGTTGCCAGAAGACAGGTCAGAAGCTCGTCGTATCGCTCGGCGGGCCAAATCATATGTGATCTATGGCGAAGACAACGAGCTATATCGACGGAGCCCGACGGGGGTCTTGCAACGTTGCATCACTGTGGAAGAAGGCCGAAAACTCCTCGATGACCTGCACTCGGGGGCTTGCGGTCACCACGCCGCTCCACGGACCCTTGTACGGAACGCTTTTCGACAAGGCTTCTACTGGCCAACGGCCGTGGCGGACGCCATCGAGCTCGTAAGATCATGTCACGGGTGTCAGTTCTACGCCAAGCAGACGCATCTGCCTGCCCACGCTCTTCAGATGATCCCCATTACCTGGCCATTTGCGGTGTGGGGGCTCGATTTAGTAGGACCTCTACAAAAGGCAAAAGGAGGATTCACCCATTTGCTGGTGGCCATTGACAAGTTCTCCAAATGGATCGAGGCTCGACCCATCACCAACATCCGCTCCGAGCAGGCCGTCCTTTTCTTCACTGACATTATCCATCGGTTTGGGATCCCCAATGTCATCATCACCGACAACGGCACCCAATTCACCGGCAAAAAGTTCTTGGACTTCTGCGATCGGCATCACATCCGTGTGAACTGGTCTGCAGTAGCCCACCCTCGAACTAACGGCCAAGTCGAGCGTGCCAACGGCATGATTTTGCAAGGACTCAAGCCAAGGATCTACAATCGATTGAAGAAATTCGGCAAAAAATGGGTCGAGGAGCTTTCCTCAGACCTATGGAGCCTTAGGACAACACCAAGCAGGGCCACAAAATACACCCCGTTCTTCATGGTCTACGGCTCTGAGGCTATCCTCCCCACAGACCTCGAGTATGGGTCACCTCGACTCAAGGCCTACAACGAGCAATCGAACAAAGAGACTCAAGAAAACGCGGTCGACCAACTTGAGGAGGCTAGAGACATGGCCCTCCTCAACTCTGCCAGATATCAGCAAAGGCTTCGACGCTACCACGACAAGCATGTGCGCAAGAGGGACCTCAACGTGGGTGACCTAGTCCTACGACGCCGGCAAAGCAATCAGGGACGCCACAAGCTGACTCTGCCTTGGGAAGGTCCGTACGTGGTAGCCGAGGTCCTGAAGCCGGGAACGTACAAGCTGGCGGACGAAAAGGGGGCAATTCTCACCAACGCATGGAACATCGAACAGCTACGTCGATTCTACCCCTAGAAGTTTTAAACTTATGTTCCTGCTTACGTTTTGTACCAAGACTTTGTAAACGAATGAATGAATAAATAAAGTCTTTCCCTCGAAACAATTCTTCTTTCTTTGCGCCGAGAAGATTAATAAATCACGATCTCGACGTTAGAAGGGGGCGCTGACTATAACCCATCATAGTCAGCACCCCCTCGGGGGCTACCAGGGGGACGACACCCCCCCCCCGAGTATCGAAAAAACCGAGAAGTTTTCTTTTCTTACGTAGTAAACCTTGCACGGTTCAAGTTGCTAAGGCACCTCGAGCCCCTCAAAGGCCGAGGGACAACGAGCTGGAGAACTCCTACGCCCCCGGGCTACGGAAACTCTACTCGCTTCCCCACCATTGAAGTGATCGAGGTGGTCTTTTACAAAAAATCGAGCAAGGGGTACAAACGTAGGCGCAAAGAGAGACGAAAGCATCAAGCGGAAAGACAAAATAAGCATCTGACAATTACGAAAGTGATACAGCATCAGTTAACCACAGAATTCACAAAGTATTGTACAAGGGGCCTCAGGCGCCCTGAGCAGGCTCGTAGGCCTTAGTCCGCGGCACGATCCTCACCGCCCTCGCCTCCGCCCGAGCTAGCCTCAGGAGGGAGCACCTCAGGCTCGAAAAGTTTGGCCAACCTTTCCCCAGGAGCCTCCGCGTCGTCGATCAAGGCATGGAGCCTCTCCTCGTTCTCCGCGTTGGTCTTGGAGATGTCGGTGACGAAGCCATGGGACACCACCTCCATGTCGTAGGAGAAGCCCGAGCAGACGACCGCCATCGCCCGCTTCACCCCGATGTGGAGGGCTTCCCGCACCCGATCTCGCAGCGTCGCGCCTATGTAGCACAACTGGTCGACCAGGGCGTCGCCTCGAGCGTCCTCCCTCGACTCATCCATAGGCTCGACCTCCCAAGAGGTCGAGAGATCACTTATCGCCGTCCGTACTCGACGGTTCAAAGCAACCTCCGCCTCGAGCTGAGCCTTGGCGTTGCGAGCCTCGGCTTGGGCGGCCAGGAGCTCGTCCTTGAGCCCTGTAAAAGCCAATACAAAGAGACCTTAGGAAAAACTAAGCACACCTCGGAAAAAGAAATCTAATAGAGGAAACATACCGCGTACGGTCTCCTCGAGGGCCGTGTTCTCGCCGACCAGCCTGGTGTTGGCCCCCTCGATCTCTTTGTTGGAGTGTGCCAGCTTGGTGTTGGCAACGCGGAGATCCTCGATCGCCTTGCCAGCCTAAGCAATGGCCCCACTCTTCTCCAGCAATTCTCCCTTCAGACGCTCGACGTCGTTAGAGAGACTGCGGGATCGAGCCCGCTCCGCCTCGAGATCTTCGAGGGCCTTCTTCTTGGCTTCCTCCGCGGCGCCCCTGGCGACCTCGCCGTTCACATGCTCCACCTTCATCTTTCGGAAGGACTCTCGGAGAGAGTCCAGGTCAGATTTAAGGAGGCCCTTCTCCTTGTCCAGATCCGCGATAACGCTCTTGTAGGACAGGGCCTCCTCCCGGGCTCTGGACGCGGCTTCCTCGACCGTAAGAGCCCGCTCCCGTAGCTGCATCGTCTCCTCCTCCGCCTTCTTCGAGGCCTCTCGGGCCTCAGCCAGGGCAGCCTCCCTCGCCTTCTTCTCCTCCTCGAGCGCTATGAGATCTTTGTAAGCCTTAAGGAGCTTTTCCTGCGATTCGAGGAGTTGATCCTTGAGGAGGGGGAGCTGCTCCCAACCGCCCCTCGTGGCGTGTATGAAGCTGGACTTGATGCGGGAGGTCTCTTTCATATCCTGCGAATCAAGAGTCGGATGGATTAGAATACAGAAACCTGAAAGCACCATGAGGATTGGAGTTCGAGAAACACTTACGAAATAAGCCGGGCCGAGCCCGTTGTTGATAACGTCCGAGAGGAGCCCCACCACATGCTTCATCCAAAAGTGGAGCTCCTCGACGTGTTCCCACTTCTCCGCTTCCTTCCGATCGTCGAGGAAGATGTCGGGCTCAGACGGGTCATGGGAGGCCCGGATACGGATGCGGTCGGGGCACCAGTGCTCCATCTCCCGGTCAGCCCGCGCCTTAACGCCGCGGATGAGGCCCTCGACGGTCTCGAGGGAGCCCCCATGGCGCAGGAACAGGTCGACGAGGCATGGGAACCGTCCGTCGTCGTCCACCGTCTTCCAGGTTCCATCCTTGGTCCCCGATGCCCCAATTTCATCCTCCTCGGAAGGAAAGCGGTCCTCCCACGCCCGACGTTCCCGGAGGAACCCTGGAGCGATCCCGTCCATACCGTAAATTGTCCTCTTGATATCGGACTCGGCGTCGGGAGGCGTGCGCTTCAGGCAGGCGAGCGCCACCACTCCGTCCGCTCGCCCCGGCTCTGCCCGGATCGCAGCCGGTGCCCCCGGGAGGAGCCACGCCGGGGTTGGGGGGCCGTAAACCGGCAGGTCCTCCTCCTCGCCGAGCTCTTGCGGCTCCGGTAGCACTGGCTGGGCTGAACCTTGGGGCGGAGGCTCGAGCGGTCCCTCCTCTTGGCCCGCCTGCCGCTGCTGCAGTTGCTGCTGCGGTGGTTGCTGCTGCTGCTGCTGTGGCTGCTCCTGCGGTTGTTGCTGTTGCCGCTGCTGCAGTTGCTGCTGCGGTGGTTGCTGCTGCTGCTGTGGCTGCTCCTGCGGTTGTTGCTATTGCTGCTGCTGCTGTTGCTGTTGCTGCTGCTGCTGTTGTTGTTGCTGCTGTTGCCGTGCCTCATGCTCCTGTGGCCGCCGCGCCGCCTCGCGCTCCCGCTGTTCATCCTCCTCCCTCTTCTTCCTCTGCTCCTCGAGGGTGCGGAGGCCGGCGGGCCAGGGAGTCGATCCCGCGAAGTTGGGGGTCGACGCTTCCTCCTCCATAGGGCGAGCGCCCCCAGACGCTTCGTTACCATCAGACGTATCGCTGATGGTGATGGGTTCCCCCTCGACCCCCAATCGGGGGGGCTCGGGGGCTCCCTCTGACGCTTGCGTCTGGGGCGCCTCATCACGAGTCGGCGGCAACGGAGTAGGCGCGGGACGAGACGGAGCCCTCTCGACGCCGGCTGGAGGTTGGGAGCTGGAGGAGCCTACGAAACAAAGGGTAAGGGTCAGACGTTATGATAACCGACACAGGAACATCGCAACGCCCAGAAATAAACTACGAACCTGGTTCTTTGGAGGCGGCACCCGTTCTGAGCTTCTTTGCCATGGACGGTTGGGCCTGCTCAAGGGTCCGCTTCAGCCTGAGAAAAGGTTGGCATATGAGGAAAGGTAGAAGAATGGGAAGACAAAAACCGCAACATCAAAAAGGCTTACCCCACAGGGAGAACGGCTCGCCTTCTGCCACCCCGACCAGTGGGCCTCGAGCCACCCCGCGTCGGGGCTCCAGGCCCCTCGAGGGCAAGCACTGGCTTAGGCGCGTCGGTCCCCGCCTGGCGGGCGCCGGGACTGGCGCTCCTACGGCCGGCATCTCCTTTCTCAGAGGCCGCGGCGCGACCACGAGTTAGTGGCCCCGACGCCTGGGGCCTAGCCAGACTGCTCTCCCTGGGCACCGGGGGAGGGCGCGGCGCGTCTTGGCCCGCCTTGGGCGCGGGAGGGGTGTCGGCCCGGGGGCGACGAGATCCGCTCGGACCCTCCTCTGGCGCCTCCGTCCGGGGGGCGTCGACGTCACCTCGAGGCGGGCCCTCGAGAATCCGATCGAGGCGCGACGCCATCCCCTCGGAGTCGTCGCTGTCCTCGTCATCATCGTCATCATCGTTAGGGGATTCTTCCTCAGGCTCCCCCCTCTGCCTGGATTTGGCTCGACGCGCCTCTAATGCTTGGCGGTTGAGGTTTTTCTTCTTCTCCCCCTTCTTTGCAGAGTCCTTCGCAGACTTTAGCTTTTCGGCAGATTGGCGCCGTTTGTCACGATCGACCTCGTCCTCCTTTACCGGAGGCCTCGAGGACCGGACATCAATCCGACCCTGCCAAAACTAAGGTAGACTTAGAAAAAAGAGAGGGGAGAAAGGAAACCCACAATCGAGGCTGCGCGCAAGAAGAAAGCGTACCAGATCGATCGAGCCTGCGTCAGGTCTCATGGGGAAGCCGTTAACATGCTCCGGCTGAAAATCACCGGCAATTGCAGCCCTGACTCGGGCCGCGACTTCGTCGTCCGCCGGAGCCTCGTTGGACATCCGACACGCCTCAAGGTCCCGAGATGAGACACCAGGGCCCATCTCGTCCATCCTCAACGGTCGAGACATCAAAGGGAGAACTCTCCGGTGATGGACGGCCGAGAGGACGAGAGCGGCGGTCAAACCCTCCTGGCGAAGCTTCTTCAGGGCGTCGAGGAGGGGGTCGAGCCGAGATTGATGAGCTTGGACGACGCCGTATGTCCAATCCGCTGGACGCTCCATGATCAGACGGCCCGAGTAGGAAGGCAGGAGGTTGTCATCGTTCCGCAAATAAAACCACAGGGAGTCCCAGCCGGCGTGGTTGGTCGATAACCCTACCGGGATGTACTCCCGCGGCCTGTCCGTCTTCCCCGTCTTCTGCACCAGATTGAGGCATCCCGCCCGCACGGGCTTCCTTACGCCCGTGGTTCCGGTGGGGGCATGGAAAAGCTCGCCCCTGTAGAGGTGGAGCCACAGCTCCCAGTGCGGCATCATCCCCAAGTAGCCCTCACATACGGCGGCGAAGACCGCCGCTACGGTGATGGCATTCGGAGAGAAGTGCTGGAGCTCCACCCCATAATGGAAGCAGAGGGCCCGCATGAAGCGGCTCGGGGGCGCGCCCAGACCGTGGCGGTGGAACTTGGCGAACGACACCACGTAGCCCTCGGGCGGCTGAGGCCTCCTGTGACTCGCCGGCGGCGCGATCCACTCTGGCGACGATAGCGAGGTACGGCGGCACAGCAGTCCCTCTTTCTCAAGCTCTAACAACCGGCGCTCCGTCATTGACGACGGGCGCCAGTCGTCGGCGGCGACGAGTCTTACAGGCATCTCGGCTGGAGGGACGGTAGATTCACAACAGCTCGAGGAGGCGTGTGCGCGTGAGACGGCGAGAAAGCTAAGGCAACGAGAGAATAAAAGCGAGAAGGCGGAAGGGAGAGGAACGGCGGCGACGCCACGACGTATTTATAGGCAGCGGTCCGCCAACGGACAGATCCGAGAAATAAGGTAACTCCCTCCCATAAATGCGCCGTCTAACGGTCCTTTCTCTCCACACAGGCCGGACGCTCCGAATTCCCCGCCGATACAGTGTCGCAACGTCACTTACCTCAAAAGGTGCGCCCAACGGGCAGAAAGACGAACCGGCACGGCAGTTTCCTTACTTTGAAAGCCAAGGTATGCGCCCAGGATAGTCTCGAGAGGTCGATGGCTGGCCCGTCGAAAGGGTTCGACAGCCGATCTCGAGCACCAAGAGTCAGGGATCCCCAGCGAGCGGTCGAAAATCGAGGCCCGCCTCGAGGACTCGCTGGCGATGTCCAAGGTAGGGTCGAGACAGTCGAGAGGTATCCCCCCGAAGGGAGGCATCGAGCCGCTGGACTCTATCGAATGAGACCGGTATCCCCGACCACGTCGACCCCGCTTTATGAGGACGCCTCTGGGCTACAGCTGACCCCCTCGAAAGGGGCACAGGTTCTCACTTGGACTACCCGCTAGGAACTCAATCTGGGGTGGAAGACGCTCGCTCTATCGAGAGTACGTCGAAACCTCCACGCAAGGCAAAGCCGAACAGAACCTTCCACCACGGGTGTTGACAGCGTTTCTGCAAATTTGGCAAAATAACCCTCGAAGGAGTTGAATACTCCCTCGAGGGCTCGGGGGCTACCCCCGCGGGGTCGCTCGCGCGCCCCCGTGGAAGCTCGACCGTAAAAACGAAAGTCTCCACTCGAGCGCCAGCGCTCGAATGAAGACTCGGGGGCTACTGTCGAGGGTATCAACAAGGGGTACCCTCACCAATGCGTATAACCAGGCCATCCGCACGCTCGCGCGGCCATCGACGGACGCAGCCTCGAAGACGGAAATGCTGTCGAGCGAATCGGTCAAGGCTCGAGCGACCACTGCCGTCGAATACGGAAGCGGGCTCGAGCGAACCGAGAGGCATCGAGCGCAAGGACACTGTCTGCCGCCTGACGCGCGCACGAGAGCCAGGGCATTTAATGCACCTGACGCTTCCCCACCTAACACACGAGTCACGGGAGGCTTCTGTCCCATCGTTCTTTTTGCAGCCTTCCCACCGAACGACCAAGGGCGTGTCAGGACGCAGGAAACAAGGATGGAACGTCTAATCGGGACCCCCTCGAGACCTCCAAGGTCAGCGCTCCAGATATCAGCACATTACACGGCGTCCGACCCTCGACCGAATAGGGTCCCTTCCTAGGGACAAGTTGGGCGTCGACTGCCCCACCGGATCCGCCGCCATACCGTACAAGCATGCGACCTCAGAACCAGCGCGAGGCGGCGGGCAGGGCCGAACGCAGGAGCACGCGTAATCATCACCGGGCTATCAAGATGGGACGGCTCGAGGCCATGCCGTACGGAAGCCTCGAGTAGGTCAGCGCTCCATGCGGCTATCGACCCCTACTCTAACATCTACGCATGTACCCTGGGTCTCTCCTTGGAGCTATAAAAGGAGAGACTCAGGAATAGAACAGGCATCAGGACACAAGACCACACTCATACGTAGTAGAGCTCCACACTTCATACCACGCTTGTATTCGCCCCTGTACAAGCACTTTGGTGCAAGATAATACAAACTCTCACCCCCCCCCCCGCTGGACGTAGGGCCTTCTCTTGCCCGAACCAGGATAAATCTCTGTGTCTTCTTGCATCACCATCCGGGAAAGGGAGCACGCATACAAATTTACCCGTTGGTGTGACCCCCCCCGGGGGGAAAACACCGACACGGACCTTCGTGGTCACCTCAACAACGGGGACGTAGGAACTCCTTCGTGGGGATTGCCGAACCTCGGGGAAAATATCTTGTCTTGCTGTGGAGGTAGCATCGACTACCCTTGTTCTTGTGTTCTTCGTGTTCTTCCTCTCTACTCCCTTTCATAGGTGAACAAGGGCCGATCTATATTTTGGAGAAGAACCGAGCCAAGGGAACTTCAACATCATCCTCCACTACATCTAGGAGAGTGGGGTAACTCTCAGATCTGAAATCAAAACTCAATATACTCTGATTTCGTAGCTCTCTTAGGGCGTCGGTAGTACCAGCAGTTACGTCGGTAGTACTGGCTGTCTTACACCAGTAGTACCGGCCCAAACTGTCGGTAGTACCGACAGGCATTTAACTTCCGCAACTTGAGTTTTTGAGTTTCAGGTTTTTAAGATACGCCTATTCACCCCCCCTCTAGGCCAATTAGATCCTTTCACTAAGCTTTAGACCTACTGTTTAGAGCCTGAAGAGATAAAGTAGTATAAAGTTTAGGTAGCTAAACTATAGACCTTTAGGCCCCAAATAAAATCTTGGCCATCTCTAGCAACCAAAGAAAATATGGGTAATGTGCTCCTTTTGCCCATGTATAAGGAAATATCCAGTAGACCTCTCTAGCCTTTCTTTTGCTTAAAGCCATAACAGTTTTTGCGTGACAGCGCGTTTCTTAATCCTGAGATGTCATGATTACTGTTTCTAGCCCTTCTATTCTATATATAGGACCTTATTATATGATGATTCAGTTGATGAATTATGCATTTGTTGTACAAGAGGAACAGTTGGTCAAATTCTATAACAATGCCGATGTTATTTGAACAAGGTACCACATGCAGCAAGGGAGATAGGCTCATTCTGGTGGATGGATGTCATTCATCTCCATGTTATCTTCCGTAACATAGCTAGATGTGAAACAGGTGATGGTGTGACGATATGTGTAATACCCAATTTTAAGGACAAAATTAGATATGCACCATATGTGAGTTTTAGAGGTCAAATCTCACATATAGCTACAAATAAGGGGTAATATCAAAAGACAATGCATAAATTATATAACGTACTTAGTATAAAAGAGATAACCTTTGATAGCAAACAGCGGATAGACAACTCCAAACTTCGGGTATTAACTTCACTCAACAGGATCCAACTGATTGGTTGATCACAAGCCTAAACTTCTCCTGAGGTTTGGGGGAAATAGCAAGAGTGAGTCCATGTCGAACTCCACAAGTATAGCAACTAGATTGTATAGCTCCCACAATCTCATGATCAATGTGACATAAATAATGTAGAGCATTAAACAATAAACAATGAGCATATTTAACACACAAGAATCATCACCCTTAATGTAGATGTCCCCAAGGCCACTCCTGACCGTGAGCTCGGCTAGTATACCAGTTTTACACTCTGCAGAGGTTGTACATCTTTACCCATGAGTCATGATTTACCCTTTCGCCCGAGGTGATCAGCCTCTTAACCCACTTCCAAGGAAGGTCCGCAGGGATCACTATGAAGCCTTTCAAAGGTTTCGTCTAACAAGTTAGGGCCATTAGATTCACTCGGCAGGCAGATATAGAGCCCCCCTTTCATGGCACATAACCCGCAGCCTATACACACGGACAGAGGCCACACTATACCCAACGTGTCTAGCCATTCTTACGCCATTTAAGATAACCGCTAATAAGCTAGAAAAAGATCCTCGTACTGAGCTAAAGCCAGAGCCATTATAGCCCTCATGGTTGCACTGTTATCCCGAGTGATCACGTACAGATAAATCATCAAGTTGCTAAAAAGTCATTTTTATCATTTATTACTTAACATTAATCTAGTCACAGGATCATGGTCACAGAAATAAAATCCAAATGCTATACTTGCATTGATCCATATGCTCTTGCTGATCTTGCTGATCTTACTAGTTGTCCAAGGCTCTGATCTTAATCACTGAAGTACTCTTGTTCACCACGAATTGTTCACCGACTAAACTCGATCATCGATCATCAACACACAAACAATCGGAGACAACATACACGAAGCAAACAAGGCTACAATTAGAACAGTACAACAATCATAAAAAAACAATATGAAAAGTTTGTGAAATGATTCTACGCATCGCTACGATATCATAGACGTAAAGATCACGAAAATCGGAGCTAAAACGGAGAAGATATGAATTTTCTAAGATTTCATATAGAAAAGTAATTAATTAAATAAGATCACGAAATTAAAAGATTTCAAACTAAGAAAACAGTGTTACTAACATGTAGAGCTCATTAATACGAATCCACGCAATTTGAATGGGTCAAAACGGAGTTAAGATGAATATTTTATGGCCAAAAGAAAGTCAGTGGCAATTCTGTAAATAGTGAAAACGTATTTTTAATCTAAAATCGAGTTGTTTGTGTTTTTCAAACTGAAAAACAAAGTGATTGGGGCTTACGTTGGTGGACGGGGAGTAGGTTCACCGGCAGTGACGCTTTCTTGGTGCTACAGCAACGCCGGAGCAGCCGACCTCTCGTAGATGTCGTGTATAGGCGAGACGATGGCGATCACGTTGTAGAGAAGAAAATAAAATTTTATTTTACTACCTTAGGAATTCTCAAATTAGAGGCTTCCCATATGGTAGTCTTTGGTGTGCTTTGCCTAAGGGGTTGGTACATAATATAGGGAGAAAAACTCCCCACCTCCACGTCAACTAGCGATATGGTACTAATTCATTTGCAACATTCATCTTTACTAATAGGCCTAATTAATTATTAAAGCCCATTAGTAAATAAATATATGGTTTTTAAGATTTATTATGGGCTTTGACGTTAGAAAAATAATAAGAGATTTATTATTTTCGGAATTAATTATTGTCATTGATAAAATAATTCTAGAAAAATTTAGAATTAGTAGTTAAGCCACGAAAAATACTCCGAAAGCTCTAAAAATTTGGAAAAAATTCTCAGAGATATTATAGAACATGGGGAACCCGAATAAAGTTTTTGGAGCTCATGATAAGATTGTTTGGAGCATCAAAAAATTAGATTATGCTTTACAGGAAAGTGAGAACGGAAGGTGGAAAATTCCTACAAAGTTTGTAGAGACTGCTTGATGGACGAGGAACTAAAAGAAGTGCTTTGAGTGACAAAGAAAATATTTTAGTAAGGTCCTAATAAAAATTTGAGCTTAGAAATAAGGAATTTGGTTGTAGATAAATGACAAATACGTGCCGAATAAGGAAGATCGATTTACTAAACGTATTTTAAATATTTTTCTTACTATCAACACATAAAGGAGCAACAAGCATCACATCAAAACATATGCACCAGCATGTATGCATAATAATATTGCTAAGCCTTATGATAAATTTTAATTTAATGAAAAATATTATTTTTCCTATATTTTCATGAGCACAAAAATACAAAATAAATTATTTTAGCTCTATTTTCAAAAAAGCAAAATTTAGGGTGTTACAATATGCTTTTGGGATGATCTGTGGGATAGATCTGTCCTCTCTCAAGATTACATAAGACTAGCTTCGTTTGTTTTGAAGGCTGAGGCTTCGGTGAAAGAAACCATGCAGGCTGTAAACCTCGATGAAATCTTTTTCCTCCCCGTTTCAAAGCAAGCATATGGGGAGTTCCAGCTTCTTCAAAGTCGACTTCAGAACCTGCCATACGATGACAACAGAACTGACCATTGGGCACCTATCTGGGGAAACGTACAAGTACTACTCATCATGGCGCTTCTACCATCATGTCTTTGGTGGGGTCATTGATGCACGTCCCATCTTCAAGATTGTTTGGAAATCAAGGTGCACTCCAAGAATCAAGTTCTTTGCATGTCTTGTCTAGGTGGATCAGCTGAATATACCAAGTCAATGCTTCATCGATGGCACTTGAACATAGAAGATTCAGCTACATGTGTCATGTGTACTAGTGGTGAAGAGGAGACTATACAACATTTGTTCTTCGATTGCCCCTTTGCAAAGGAGTGTTGGGCAATTCTTCATTTCCAATGGGATGACTCACTACTACCTCCCTTGGATAGGTTAGTGCAAGCTGGGAATGCACATAATTAACCTCCCATTCTTCACTGAGGCAGGACTAATTGGAGCTTGGGAATTATGGAAGTTAAGCAAGGACAAGGTGTTCCAGAGGCGTGCTTCCCACCCCTTCAATTTGGCTAGAAAATTTTAGAAGTCAATGCATTCTTCAGTCTGTTCATTTCAAGGATGATCTTAGGTCATCTTTCTGTGTTTGGCTATATGTTTTTAGTTAACTTTGTATGTAAGTACACTCTCAGTCTTTTAAATTAATATTAATTTGACGCACTGTGGGGACCTCCCCCACAGTCTTTTCAATAAAAAAAAGAGGCCGGTTTGTTCTACGCGGCAGCTGCATATAAGAGGCAGCGCGCGGGTGGCATGAGCAATAGGATGAGGCCACGGAGAGCTTAATAACCGAGCCATGAGCAGTAGCTTCTGGTGCCAAATTGCTCTGCGTTTCCAGTGTCTTGCAATGCCTCATTTGACTAAACATGGGTGGTGTCGGAAATTTAACCACATCTTGTCTCCTTGAACTGGCTAGAAACAATGCTAGTCTGGAATCACTTCACTCGATCGAGTGCTCTGTCATCGAGAGGAAGAGGTAGCGAGGAAGATTGTTGTTGTATTTGCTCATATGTTTAAACGTAACTTCTCCGTTACAGCCTCCTCTGTGCATGAGTGTGCCAGCTAGTACAGACGTACAGTACTTCGTCACGACTCCTCTGGCCCAGTGGCTTGCACGGTTGTCTTCCTGGCCTGAGTACTCCGTCGTGGCCGGCGCAACCGTCTATCCTGCCAGGTGTTGTAACTGTTAAGTGATAGACATCCCTCGGTAGCGTCTAGGTTCAGGAGTAGTTAGTCTGTTCCTAATTTATAGCAACTCATGTGTAATTATCTTTTTCTTGTTGTAACAAACACCGTATAACTTGCCACTGCCGGTGGGCTATTCACCGAGCTATATAACACATAACCCAGGGCTAGGCAACGCACTTGGTTAACCTCATTCTTTACATGGTACCAGAGCCTAATCTCCTCACGGAATTGCATCATGTCATCCTCCTCCTCCGCCAAAACTCCTACCTCGCCGCCCTAGGGTTTATGCCAGTCGGCGAAAAGCTGACCCGCTCCAATTTTCCACTATGGCGTGCCCAGGTCATGTCCTCCATCAGAGGTGCCGAGGTTTATGACTTCATCTGCCCTGGAGCACAGCCGCCACCCAAGTTTTTACCCAAGAAAGAAGGAGAGGATGACAAGGTGCCGCCGATCCCCAACAAAGAACATGCTGCGTGGGTAGCCAAGGATCAACAACTCCTGAGTTACCTCCTCGTCTCCCTGTCCAAGGAAGTTCTGCAGCAGGTTTCTTCCACCAAAACTGCTGTGGAGGCTTGGACCGGCATCGAGACGTTCTTCGCCTCCCACTCGCGGGCGAAGCTGATCAGCGCGAGGATGGCCTTGGCAACTGCGTCCAAAGGCACATCCACGGTAGCTGAGTACTACTCCAAGATGAAAACCCTAGCTGACGAGATGGCATCAGCGGGGCGTCGCCTTGATGACGACGAGATCGTGATGTACATGCTGACCGGCCTCGACGACGACTTTGACGCCGTGGTGACGGCAGTGGCTGCAAGAGTCGAACCAATTACGCCCGGTGAGCTTTACACACAGCTTATTAGTCACGAACAAAGAATTGAGATGCGCAGCGGTGGCTCCCAATTGTCTGAAAACCTCGCCGCGCGTGGTGGTCGTGGCGGCAACAACCACAAGGGCAGCAACACTGGATCTGGATCTGGCGGATCCGGGTTTGGTGGTGGCGGCAAGAACCAGAAAGGGTGGTACAACAACAACAACTCCAACAACCGTGCACCTTTCCAGGCCGGCCTCATTTGCCAAGTCTGCGGGAAGGAAGGACACCCTGCGTACCGCTGCTTCAAGAGGTTCAACCGCTCCGTCACCGGACCACCCCAGAAATTTGCTTCAGCTGCTACATCTTCCTATGGAGTAGATACCAATTGGTATATGGACTCCGGAGCTACAGACCACATTACCTCCGAGCTGGACAAACTGTCTGTGCGGGATAGGTATCACGGTGGTGATCATGTGCACGCCGCAAATGGATCACGTATGAAGATTTCACATGTTGGTCATAGTATAGTGCAGTCCCCATCACATTCAATTCATTTGAAAAATATACTTCATGTTCCTGATAAAAGCTTAGTGTCAGTTAATCGTCTCACCAGAGACAATAATGTATATGTTGAATTTCATTCTGACAAGTTCTTTGTAAAGGAGGCGGTGACGAAGAAAACTCTCCTTAAAGGCAGGGCTGAAGGAGGCCTCTATCCCATCCAGTCTGCCTCATCACCAAATAAGCAAGCGCTTGGCGTCACCACACCCTCCTCTGCTACATGGCACAGTAGATTGGGACACCCAGTCGCTCCTGTCGTTCGTCAAGTCATTAGTCGTTATAATCTTCGTTTCATTGAAAGTGTGAACAATAAACATATTTGTGATGCTTGTCAGCAGGGCAAAAGTCATCAATTGCCCTATCCAAAGTCTACCAGTGTGTCAACTAGCCCCTTGGAGTTAGTTTTCTCTTATGTTTGGGGGCCTGCACCCACATCAGTTGGTCGTTTTAATTACTATGTCAGCTTTATTGATGATTTCTCCAAATTTACTTGGCTCTATTTGATTCGACATAAATCTGAAATCTTTAAGTGCTTCCAAGATTTTCAGAAATTAGTTGAACGCCAATTTGATAAAAAAAAATACGAGCCATGCAAACAGATTGGGTTGTGAATATCAGTGGTTAAATTCATTTTTTAAGCGCATTGGCATCCATCATCTTGTTTCATGTCCACATGCTCACCAATAGAATGGTGCTGCTGAGTGCAAGCACAGGCACATTGATGAAATGGGAATCACCTTGCTTGCTCATGCCTCAATGCCACTTAAGTATTGGGATGAAGCATTCCAAACTGCTGTATTTCTGATAAATCACCTTCCCACAAAAGTCCTTGCTGATGACACACCTCTTCACCGTCTTACTAGCCGTGACCCTGACTACACCTTCCTTCGAACTTTCGGATGTGCAGTATGGCCAAATCTTAGAGCATACAACAAACATAAATTAGATTTTTGTTCCAAGCGCTGTGTCTTTCTCGGTTAAAGCAATGCTCACAAGGGATTCAAGTGCTTAGATCCCCAACTAGGCCGTCTCTACATATCCAGAGATGTTGTCTTTGATGAGTTTATTTTTCCCTTCACTCAACTCCATGCTAATGCTGGAGCACGCCTACGAGCTGAGCTTCACGTCTTACCTGACATACCCCTCAATCCTTCCATGAACTTTGGGGACGCACTCATACATGATCAGCCTGTGTTATCCTCTGACCCAACTAATGTTCGCTCGAGCTCTTGCGCTCCTATGCAGGATACAGGTGTTGATTCCACTGAAAACAGCAGTAAAAATGCTGCAAAACCTGCACCGGTGCATCGGCATTTCATGTGCCGCGGTGTGGGGAGCAGCTCGCGATCCCAGGCTGATTCTCCTGGTCCTGGCGGTGAATCTGTCGCGCCATCATCTTCGGGATCTGCTCCTGCGTCAGACGGCGGCAGGGCTCCAGGATCCTCTACGCCTAGGGCTCATCAGGTTGCTGATCCAGAGCCAGTCCATGTTGCTACACCGGATCCGGCCCATGGTGGCACACCTGAGCCTGAGGTGGATACGTCTGGGATCGGATCTCCTGCGGCTGCTGGATCCGGTGACCTAGATGGTGCAGCTGCTGCACGTCCTACAACTTGTCTACAACATGGCATCGTGAAGCCCAAGCAGTACACCGATGGCACTGTTCGATGGTGTATGCTAGCCAGTTCTGAGGCTGAGGAGCCAGTTACTGTTTCTGATGCTCTTCGTGACACCCGTTGGATTGCAGCTATGGATAATGAATATGTTGCCTTACAAAAGAACAAAACATGGCGTCTCGTGCCACCTCCCAAAAGAAAGAACATTATTGATTGCAAATGGGTCTACAAGGTGAAAAGAAAAACAGATGGGTCTGTTGATCGCTACAAAGCACGCCTTGTTGCCAAAGGGTTCAAGCAGCGATATGGTATTGATTATGAAGACACTTTCAGTCCAGTGGTCAAAGCAGCTACGATTCGTTTGATTCTCTCCGTTGTTGTGACCAAGGGGTGGTCTCTACGCCAGCTTGATGTACAAAATGCCTTCCTTCATGGCGTTCTAGATGAAGAGGTGTACATGAGGCAACCACCAGGGTATGAAGACAAGCGTCATCCACAGTTTGTGTGCAAACTGGACAAGGCGTTATATGGGTTGAAACAGGCGCCACGTGCTTGGTACGCTCGCCTCTACTCCAAACTCCCTTCTCTTGGATTTCGTGCTTCAAAATCAGACACCTCATTGTTCTTCTATAATAAAAGAAATCAAAGTATTTTTGTTCTTGTTTATGTCGATGACATCATTGTAGCAAGTTCTTCTTTGGAAGGCACAAAAACTTTACTTGCAGATTTAGAAAAAGATTTTGCGTTGAAGGATCTTGGTGATCTTCATTACTTCTTAGGGATAGAAGTAAAGAAACTCTCAGCTGGGTTGCTTCTCTCCCAACAGTGGTATGCTACAGATATTCTGACAAGAACTGGAATGAATAAGTGTAAGGCTGTTGACACACCGTTGATGAGTACAGAGAAGTTGAGTGCCTATGAAGGAGATCCTCTAGGACCCGAAGACTGTACAAAGTTCAGAAGTGTGGTAGGTGCTTTGCAATACTTGACACTCACAAGACCTGATCTAAGCTTTGCGGTGAATAAGGTCTGTCAATTTCTACACTCACCTACTACCACACATTGGAGTGCGGTAAAACGCATTCTCAGATATATTAAAGGGACAGTTCAGTTCGGTCTTAGGATTGGTAACTCGAAGAATATGACAGTTAGTGCGTTCTCAGACGCAGATTGAGCTGGATGTGTGGATGATCGATGATCAACGGGTGGTTTTGCAGTGTTTCTTGGTGAGAATCTTGTCTCGTGGAGTGCACGAAAGCAAGCTACTGTGTCACGCTCCAGTACCGAAGCTGAGTATAAATCCCTTACAAATGCTACAGCCGAATTGATATGGGTTCAGAAACTATTGACTGAATTACAAATCTCTCATTCTCCTGTTGCCAGATTGTGGTGCGACAATTTAGGGGCCACCTACTTGTCAGCTAATCCTATGTTTTATGCTCGCACTAAACATATTGAGATAGATTTTCACTTTGAGAGAAAGGGTCGCTCAGCGGCGGTTGGAAATTCGTTTCATCAACACAAATGATCAGGTCGCCGACGGATTCACAAAAGCTCTACCTCGGGTGAAGCTTAGAGAGTTTAGAAACAATCTCAACCTTGTATGTGGCTGAGATTGAGGGGGAATGTTAAATGATAGACATCCCTCGGTAGCGTCTAGGTTCAGAAGTAGTTAGTCTGTTCCTAATTTATAGCAACTCATGTGTAATTATCTTTTTCTTGTTGTAACAAACACCGTATAACTTGCCAGCGCCGGTGGGCTATTCACCGAGCTATATAACACGCAACTCAGGGCTAGGCAACGCATCTGGTTAACCTCATTCTTTACAGTAACTAGCGCTGTATAGACTGTAGTTAGCTCCTACAGTTTTTTCTTTGATATTAATTGCTCCTGCACTCCAATGGATCTTTGACGGTGCAGTGCAAGATCAATCACCTTTTCGTCACTTGTCCAGTCTGGTGTGGCAAGTCGATCTGCAATCTCAAGTCACACACGTAATGCAGTAGTAGTAGGCGGAGGAAGAATTAAAGCATGTGTGTTGCCTGGATGGAAATCAATAATCAAGTTCTTAGTTCATAAACTACACCATCCATCCAGTATATATCTGGAAGAGTGGCGGCCACCTTCGATCTTTGTTGTCAGGACGTATATTTCTACCTCAAACTTTTTGCATGTTTTCAGACTACCAGGTTTGCACATCAAAACCTTTTGTATGCCTCAAAACGAATGCCACAAAAGTCAAGCAGCTAAACTAAACTCGTGAGGCGTGAGGGAAACAATGAACGGAGCAGGATGATGGCTCCGGCCCCACGGCAGTGCCCTCAGCGGCCGCGTGGTTAGATACCCCTAACGGCAGCAGGCAGAGGCGTCCCAATGGGCAATAATAGTAGTTTCTATCTCTATTAAATGAGATGCCACGTAGGCAAATATGGTGACATGGTAGGTCAATTAATGAGGAAAGAGAATCAAATTAGAAGAAACCGTTTCTCCGAGGAGAAACCACGTCTACCCTCGCCCCAACGCACCAAGAAACGACGAAATCGCCGTTGGGAAGAAACCGGTGGTTTCTACTGTCGCCGCGCCGCGAGAGCCCGCACCGGCCAGGTTCTGCCGCTGCTCGAGCCCAGCCGCGTCCTCGCTCGGACACGCCGAGCGCGTTGGCCGCGTACTCACGCCGCTCGTGCTCTTGCCCGGCTGCCATGGCAACTCGCCGAAGCCACCGCGCTCGCCCCGTGCCCGCACAAGCCATAGACAAAACTCGTCGGAGCCTTCTCGCCCGAGCGCACCGCCGTAGGAACACCTCGGAGTCACTTTGCTCACGTGCGCCGCCACAGAAAATCGTCGGAGCCGCCTCAATGGAGCACCGCCATGCGCGTGCCACGACCAGAACTCGACGCCGCCGCCTCGCACCACGCACGCGACCGCGGGAACACGTCGGAGCCGCTTTGCTCGCATGCGACGCCGCGCTGCTGCGGAAACTCACCGAAGCCACTGTGCTGGCCCCCGACCACGCGCGCCGCCGCAGGAACCCACCGGAGTGCCTTGCTCACGCGCCGCCATAGGAACTGCTTCGCCCGCATGCTGCCATCAGAGCCGCTTGCCCCGCCGCATCTGCTAGCCAGAGGCCCGGAGCTATGTGCGCTCGCCCGCGCCTCCATGCTTGGCCTTTGCATCTGCTCGCCTCGCTCGTCTGCGCTGCCGCTTGCAAGCTCGTGTGCTAGTCCTTTTGGTTGGTAATGTGCTGCTCGTCGTCGTGCTTGAGGTTTGGCCAGTAGGAACGAACGGATGAGCATCCGAGATGGAGAAAAAGATAAGGTGGAAAGAGAAAATAGACTAATATTTATTACTTCAAGACACTACCATTGTGGAAGATAGTTTCTACACATAATTTTTTGTTGACGTGGCCGTTATAGAAACCGTGTCTAGTTTCTACCATTGGGACTGCCCTTACGGCACTCACAATGCAGACTCTATCATAGAGTCTAAAGTTATTAATTACCTCGAACAATGTGGATTTGAAGTCTAAATAAGACTTGGAGTAGTATTTTTTCTATCTTTTTCTTCAATAAATATACTGCCACATCAGCAAAATACCATAAATAATGTAATTAATTATCTTGGACTCTGTGATATAGTCTTGTATTGTGAGTGCTTGAGTTGTGGCAAGGGCTCGGGCAGCGGCAGCACGTGTCTGCACCAGACCACGTGGCCACAGTAGTGGTGGCGGGCAAGATCGGAACGGCAGGAGAGATCGGGTGTCCTGGCAGGATCAGTGGCGTCGCAGGGTTGGTGTTTGCGAGGTGAAGCGGGAGCGGAGAAGAGGAAGTTTTTTTCCTTGTTGCAAGTCTTCAAACCCTTTGAAGCCTGCGTGCATCGGAATGTGGGATGGAGGGCGCGGAGGTGAGAAGCGTGGCATCATACTGTCGGATGAGTTTAGTATTTTTTTTAGCCCTCGATTTTAATGGAGATGAATGTCTATGTATTTTTCTGGGTGCACGTGCACAATGGTTTCAGGCTCTTAGTAGGAGATGTTTTTGGGAAGAGACCTATTATAAATTTTAATTGGTCCATTATAGTAGAGATTAGTGTCCTACAAACGAGGATTTTAGGCTTGCTATGTGATAGAGTTCAAGAGCAGTATACACACTCCTTGATTTCTTCTGCACTACAGAAACAGGCGATTTGCCGGGAGCTAAATGCTTTGCCGGGAGCTTTTTATCGGGCTCCCGGCAAAGGATTTCTTTGCCGAAGGCCAGAGCCAGATCCTCCCGGCTTGGTGATGGCACCTTGAGTCCAGCTCTGTTCCCACTCTCTCTCAGATCTGAGCAGAGACCCCGAGCGGAGGCCCAGCCATACGCCAATGGCCGTCTCCTTCACATTGATGTTTACATAACTTAGATGCCTTTGCACCACTAAAACAGATGGGTTGAAATATTGCAGGCCGAGAACGAGAGGATGGCTCAGGAGCTGCGGGACCTGGCGGCGAGGACCGAGCTCGCCGAGCGGGAAAGAGAGGCTGAGCGGGCCGAGCGGGAAAGACAAGCCAAGCAGATAGCGGAGATTACGGCGTTTTTGCAGAGCTTTGGGCAAGTCAACGGTGTAGCTGTGCCACAGTTCGCTCCACCGCCGCTACTTCTAGCTAGTCCTGTGAGTATGAAAACAAATTGCTTTGACTAGTGCTTTCATATTCTTTCATGACATAGAAGACTAAATTGACCACTCTCACACATGCAATCTCTTGTCCTTTATGTAGCCTCTGTCGGTGGGTTCAAATAACTCATCTCAGGCGCAAGCAGGCGATGGCGCTTTTCCTTCACCGGGCACTCAGTTTCCCCCCACCTCTAGTTTGTTTCTCTTTTTCACGACTTGATGGACATGTGATGCACTGTGAACGACCATCGACTTGTGATGATGGATATTGGAACTATTATATTTGCGATGTCGTGTATGCATGTGAGATCATGTGTTGGTGATGTGATATATATGCCGGATTGAGTTTGTGATGAGATGGATGTGTGATATGTTTTGTTGGTGATATAAATATGTGTTATATTATGTTTGTAAATACAGAATCAAAAAAATAAAAAATAATAAAAATAAAGGCTTTGCCGGGTGCCCTAGCCATGGCACCCGACAAAGCTGGAAATAGGCCAGCTTCAGGTTTCCAGATTTGCGGGGTGCCAGGGCTAGGGCACTCGGCAAAGTAATTGTTAAAAAATAAAATAAAATCTTTGCCGGGAGCCAAGAAGAAGACTCCCGGCAAAGAAATTATTAAAAAAATAAAAAAAAGCTTTGCCGGGAGCCTGCCCAGTAAGCTCCCGGCAAAGAAATTATTGAAAAAAATAAAAAAAGCTTTGCCGAGAGCATGCCCAGTAAGCTCCTGGCAAAAAAAATCTGGGAAAAAAATTAAAAATCTTTGCCAGGTGTCTCTGACACAGCTCCCGGCAAAGAAAGGACCGACGGAACCGGCGCCGTGATGGTCACTTTTCTTTGCCGTGGGCCATGTTTACTCTCGGCAAAGTCTTTGCCGGGTGCCCGATAAAAAGCTCCCGGCAAAGAAATCTTTGTCGGCCGGATTTTTGCCCGAGGCTCTTTGCCGGGTGCAGCTCCCAGCAAAGGCTTTGCCGAGTGCAAAGTAGCCTTTGCCGGGAGTGTCCGGCTCCCGGCAAAACATCCAAATCCTGTAGTGTGGGTTACTGTTGACGACGTCGTCAACATTACATTGTGCTTAGAATGTGAGTGCTCGCCACAAGGTCTGTAGAAAGCGACTGGTGTCCTATTGTCAATTGTACTAAAATTCTTTATTTAGTAATTGTCACTTTTCACTTCCATCAAAAAAATTGTCACTTTTCACAATATTCTACACTTTGTTCATTCTGCGGGAGATCAATTCTCGTTTTGAAATAAATTAAGGATCGTAAGTGAAAACCGGCAGATAAGTGAATCAATGCAAGAGGCTGGTCATTCACATGCAACAATAAGTTTTATCAATAATAAATGGCAGCACAAGTGGGAGTAAGGGGAGGATCGTCTCTTTATTAGTAATTGGTTCTTTAGCCAGGTCGATAATTAAAACGCAGCACAAGTATAGTAGGAGCATCTCCTTTCAGCCAAGCAAGATGAGGAAAACGAGTAGTCCTAGTTGAGGTGAAGGGGGACAAGACATCAGCAGAAGTGCATAACATGTAGTATAGGATTTGGAGGTACCAGGATTTTAGGCTTTTGCTGTCGCAATGACTACATGAGGGCACACAGGTTTGAGATTCTCATGAACGCATTGTGACAGGTTTGAGACACTTGACAAACCACTAGACACTCGGCAAGGAGCCAGATTCCACTAGTGCTCGGACTCACTATCCTAATGAATGGTCTTTAATTGCTCTGCAAGCTACGTCACTTGAGATCCCACACTCATAGTGACCTTACCCCTCGCATGGGTAGAGATTGCCAAGTTGATCATCAAATTTATATACCAAGCTGGGGTAGGTCCTTAGTCATATTTAAATAGCAATTTAGATAAGTTGTCACCCTTGAAGTTTTAGTAGTTAATATAATTAGTGCCGTGTAACACTCCACAAACGCGAGAGTGAGTTCCCTTCTCAAAGTCGACTTCTAATGAAACTAAACAACTAAGCACATAGAGATCCCAAACCCAATTAGTTAAGTAAAGGCTATGATTATTTAGGTGAGTATTTCTAAATTAGTTAAGCAAGATTGAGTTGTTGATCATATTTAAATGAAATACACAATTCATAGTGAAACAAATAATTAGTATCCAATATAAGGTTCATAGTAGTGGGGTGCCTGTCTGTTGGAAGAGCAAGGTCCCAAATCCCAATAGCTTGGAACATCACTAGACATCTCTATGATATCACGTACCTATATGTTTGCACATCTATGAGATACTTATGTATGTATGCATGACATAATATAGGAAGTATGAAATAGAGTACATATGAGAGATAGTATAAGGCGAGAAAGGTTCAGTGTGTGGCTTAACTCCTATGTGAGTGCAAGGTTGTAGCAAATAAATATGATGCTTGATGAGTACAATGCACAAGAATAAATGACATCATATACTCAATGCACGAGAATAAATGACATCATATAATATGCATTGACGTTGTTTGATTAGAGTTTGCTCTTTAAATATGTGTTGGTGACATAGTATATATGTGCTGTAGGTTAGCCTTGACGGACGCTCCGTCAATTGGGACGGACCGACGGACACTCTGTTTTTTCACGTAACGTCCCATGGGACACTCCTAAAAGTTAGGACTTAGATGGTTTCCAGTGTTCGGAGCTTGGCGGACTCTCCACTCCATTTGGTGGATGCTCCACAGAGAGCTAGGTGCTCTTGGGTTATCTCAGAATTATAGTTTATATTATTGCAGTGGACACTCCGCGACATTTCAAAGACACTCTGTCACTTGCAGGACTTGGCATCGTCTGTGATCAAGTGTACTCCCTCCGTCCCAAAATAAGTGTCGTTTTCGCTTCCCGAGAAATAATTTTAACTAAATATATAATAAAAAATATTAGTATTTATAGTACATAATTAGTATCATTGGAAAGATCTTTAAGTCTAGTTTTTTAACAAATTTATTTAGAGATATAAATATTATATATATTTTCTACAAATCAAGTCAAACTTGTGGCACAAAAACCTAAAACGAAACTCTTTTTGGGACGGAGGGAGTATGGCTGATGGACACTCCTCTGCCTCTGTTGAATAATTTCATGGACACTGCGTCAGAGGTGGCAGGCTCCGCCGCATTATTCAGTGCTCTGCTTAAGGCCTTGTTTAGTTCACCCTAAAAACTAAAAAGTTTTCAAGATTCTTCGTCACATCGAATCTTATGGCACATGCATGAAACATTAAATATAGACGAAAATAAAAAACTAATTACACAGTTTAGCTGTAAATCACGAGACAAATCTTTTGATCCTAGTTAGTCCATGATTGGATAATATTTGTCACAAACAAACGAAAGTGCTACAGTACCGAAAACTAAACTTTTCACTTTTCGAAACTAAACAAGGACTAAGTGCGTAGCATGTTGTGGCATTGACAGACCTTCCGCCAGAAGTTATGTACTCTCTGCCAGGTGTGCTCGTTTGATACATCTCGAAATGGAAAACTTTTGCATGTGCAATTCATTGCTAGTGTGTGTTACTAAGGTGTTTGATAGTCCATCTAACAAAGGGCATGTGTTTAGAGTGTACAAAAATGAAGCTATCAATAACCTATTTCTCATTTTTACCAAGATTCGAATACTTATTAAATGCCTAAATGAGAATTGGGAGGGAGTATGGAGAGAATGCTAGTGGTGTGGGGGTGTGCATGTGAGAGGGCATGACAGGCCAAGCCAGGTTTGGTGTGGGTGTGTGACACCTTATCTGCTGCATGAGACAGGCGTCGACCGATTTTCACGGACAGTCCATTAGGAGTGGTGGACAGTATGCCAGTGCACGAGTTGGTTAAAATTAATTATTCTAAGTCTCTGACATGTCCTAACGGAGCGTCCGGTGCTGATGATCGATGGACAGTCCGCCAAAACAGGCAGTGGTCAATTTTGTCCGGTTCGCACAAGGTTAAATTCTCATTTAAATTGAAAATGCACAAGATGCAACATGCAAGATTTTTTATTATAGGAATTTTTTAGATGCATTTTATGCTCATGATGCTGGTGAAAGATTATCAAGATTTTTGGGTCGTGATAATAATAATGGGTAGGTTGATGAATTATGTACGTGCGGTTGTTGTATGGATCATGTGTCCACTGAAATTGTGAAAAATAGACTATGTTGCATGGCTATATATAAGAGGACATGGCTGGCATTAGCTGGTCACGCGAATGGAGCCTTGTTCAGTTGCTAAGTTTTGAAGAGCAAATTAAAACCATTCAATTGCTCCGTGTTTCTGGTGTCGTCATTTTTTGTTTGACTAGGTATGGGTGGTGTCGTAAATTTAACCGGAATTGTGACCTCAAAATGCCATGAAATGATCCCATCCTGGAATCGCATTGCTCGACTAGCTTGTATGACATCCTTGCTCTACAGTTTCATTGCCGGGACTTGGCGTTTAAGCACCTTCATAGTAGCAATGTTTCACATTCTTCCTGGTAACGCGTGAGCATTAGTGGAGCCTTTATTGTTATTTCTGGCTATGTTTCGCATATACCACTCAACCAGATTGAGATTGAATCCACTAACAATGACTGCTCTGTATCACGTTGCATGCCACATTTTCACTATAGCTAGTTGTTCTCACGATTTTGTAATAAATGATCAAAAAACCAAAACATATATATATAAGCATGCTTATTTTATTTAGATATCTTTTTTTGACGATCTCATTCTTCTAGCCTGAAGCTTGTAATACCCCAATATACATAGAAAACAATGCATGGTTTAATTGACAACACAGTTAAGAAGTTTGAAAAATGTTCTCCTGAGAGTTTTCTGCAAAAAAGTAAATATTTCCCCTTGCAGATTATTTAAATTTACAGACGAATGTTCTATCAAATTCATCTATTTCATTTTATCTTACAAGGTTCAGTGTGACCACATCCTTCCATTCAATTGGCAGTTGTTTTGTCTTTTTATTTTATTTTCATTTTAAACTGGCCCATACTCGGTGTAATTTGGAGCACCTTCATATTGTTTTGTCTGATTAATGTAATCCAGTTGGCATCAAACACCCTTAATAAAACCTATTTATAATTATCCAACCGAACATTTATAAAATAATTGTCCCAAAATGGGCGTAGGCAACGCTATTTTGTTTAACGGTTGGCCCCATGTGGCATGGTGGGTTAGTTCCGCATGCTTCCATCTGGTGAATTTCTACAGACCCAGTTCGTTCAATATGTTGTTGGTCGGTGATTATTGCTACACAGAATGAATTTACCATGGATGAGATCATACATATCATGAGTTAATTAAATCGCAAAGAACGTAACAACTTGTGCTATATGTAAAGTGTTAGCCATTCAAAGCAACCAAAGGAAAATAAGGGTAATGTGATCGTCTTTCCCACGTATAAGCATCGAGTACCCGTCTCCAGCCTCTGTTTTGCTTATAAAGCCGTAGCAGTTTTTTAGTTTGTTACATGATAGCTGCCATTAATTGGAAAAGGCATCGCCATATATATGTTGCGCTTTTTAATCATGACTACTGTTTCTAGTCCTATTCTGTAAGATCGTATATAATATATAATAACAGGGCGACGTATGGCTGATGAATTTTCGCATTTGTACATGCGGCCGGTTTGTTCTATATATGGTCGTGACCTGTGGACACGCGCGGCTGCTATATATAAGAGGCAGCGGATTGCATGAGCAATAGGATGAGGCTGCAGAGAGCTTAATAACGAGCCATGTGCAGTAGCTACGTTTAATTTGGAAATCATCCAATTGCTCTGCATTTCCATTGTCTGGCAATGCCTCGTTTGACTAGGCATGGGTGGTATCAGAAATTTAGCCACAACTTAACTCTTCAATGCCGCAAGAAACAATGCTAGTCTGGAACCACTTCACTTGATTAGCTTGCGTCACACCCTGCTTTCGAGTTTTTTGCCGGGGCAAGGCGATAAAGCAACTGTAGACGATGTTTGTCTGACTGTAGCTGCTTGGCTGCCTGCTCGTGACATGAATGTGCCCATAGATTGCACCCTTGCGCGTGCCTTGGACCGAATCCAAGCCGCGACGTCGCCACGCCATACGATCTCTTCAACAACCGACCATTCCCGCTTCACGCTTATAGACCATGATCTGCATGTCCAGTCTGCTGTGGCAACAAGTCACACACGTAATAATGCAGTTGTTGCTCTGGAGGAATATTAAAGCATGTGTGTTCCCTAGATAGAAAATAAAGTTCTTAGTCCATCATCTTTGTTTTTGTGAATAAAATGTATTTTATCATCGTCCCATGTTAATTTTCTATCCATATAGTTACATGTCGTTCCCCCTCTACTCCAAATTAGGATCGAATTAAAGAAAGTATAGAAACATTGCTGGATAGCTGATATGCCCGTACTTAATTTGTTGTCCTTATAATGTCTACATGCAGATAGGATGCGCTACTGATGAACAGAAAGAGCTCCCAGTGCATTAAGATCCTCATGATCTTCGGAATTAATAGCTAGAACAACAATAGAGAGAGAGTATAATTTTGAAGCACTGAAACCTAGCATATATTAATTTCCTTGGAATTGGGAAATAACAGCAAACCATAGTGAGGTATAAGACAAATGTGGCACACCGAGGTTAATGGGTAAATTGTTTTTGATCTATTTTTTAATAAACACATAGGTCCACCTTTAATCATTTGCAAACGGAACTGTGTCAGGTAGTACAGTATACGAGTATAATGCTTTGTGTAAGACATTGGTACGCTATTTATGTCAACTTTCATTTAATTTATGCACTAGAAACTAATTTTTATGTGAACATGCGATGTGACATATGTTCTATGGATCTGACATGTGAACGATGAAGAAAACTACAGTGGACACCTATAAGAGGAAGCGGGATGGAATGAGCAGATGCATGAGGCCATGGATCACGATATATGTTAACTAGCTATGTTTCAGAGAACAAAAGCATCGATCCAATTGCATTGCATTTCCATTGTCATGGTGATGCCCTGTTTGTCTAGGCATGGGTGGTGTCAGCAATTTAAGCACCTCCTGTCAGTATCACGTGGCATGAAAGGATGGCACCCTGGAATTTTATGACATCAATAGATTAGTTTATTACATCATACCTTGCTCTACTGATCTTCCACGCACCTATTCCATTTCTTGTTTGATGCGACAAGCGCAACAACTGATTGGTGCCTTGAAGAGAAAATATGCCAGTGAATACGTGATTATTTCTCATTTACAATTTTATTACACTACAGGAAACGGGAGCTTTGCCGAGGGCCCAGCTTTGCCGAGAGCCGGCCCTCGGCAAAGACAGCCTTTGCCTACAGCCAAAAGGGACCCTCGGCAAAGATTCTTTGCCGATAGCTAAGCTCTCGGCAAAGTAAGGCTTTCGGCAAAGGAAAGATTTGCCGAGAGCTTGACCTCGGCAAAGACAAGCTCTCGGCAAAGGAGGCGCAGAGGGGACGACTTCCGTTGTCGTCATCTTTGCCGATAGCGACGCCGTTAGGCTCTCGGCAAAGAATAACCTTTGCCGAGCGCTGCCATGCTGGCTCTCGGCAAAGAGCCCCTTTGCCGAGAGCCAGCACTGACCCTCGGCAAAGAGAAATGGTATTTTTGTGTGTTTTGGACCCAATCTTTTTCTTTAACCCTTGCATATTGTATACAAGCATATGTTCAAATTTGATAGCTTTTTCTAACATTTTGCTGTATTTTATCAATTAAATTATTTTCTTTGTATTTTTCTCGAAAAAGTAAATTTGAACTGTAGGAACATGAAGTAATAAAATATAGCCATTCAAAAAATGATATTCATGTTTGAGAGTGCATTTTGAGGTTGTATCCATAAACTCACCCAAAACTTTGAATTTCTTGTATACAAAACATGATCATCCATGTGTTGTAAAAGTGTTTTTTAATTATATAATTTCCAAATGAAGCCCAAAAATCATGAAACTTGGCGACATGTTGTGTTATCGCATGTGTAAGGTGTGATAAAAAAATCATAAAGTTTTGAGGAAGTTGCGATACCGGATATCCAAAACCTAAACATCCCCGCATGTGATCACATTTGATCACATGTGGAGATGTTTGGGTTTTATACATCCGGTGTCGCAACTTGCTCGGAACCTTATGAATTTTTTACCACAGTCTACACATGTGATAACACGACACTTCGCCAAGTTTCATGATTTTTGAACTTCATTTGGAATTTATATAATTATAAGTCACTTTTCCCTCGTATTCCTTGACATGTTATGTCAGCGAGAGGGTTGAGACTTCATGTGTGGTTGTCGATACGACCTCAACGTACACCAAATATCTTGACTATCATTTTTCGAATCATTGAGTTCTAATATTTCATGCACCTGTAGTTGAAATTTGAATTATGTGAAAAAAATTTAAAGAAACAAGATTAATTAGTTAAATATAGCAAAAAAAGTCAAATATTGACAGTGATGATGACTATAGTGACGATGAGCCAACCACCGCCGTTCGTGGAGATAATTTCTAATTCATGTAATATTGTATTTTTATAGTTATTCATTTGCAATTATGTTTTGTTCATTTTGCATATCTTTGTAAGTACTCCTTGTTTAATTGTACTAATTGGTTTTAGCTTTGTCATTGCAGGTACAGGACAAAATGCCGGGCGGAAGGCGACCGCGGCGAAAGGGGGTCGCCTCGACCTTCATGAGGCACGACGACACCGACGACACCGACGACACGGACCTCCAGCCTCAGCTGGAGTCGTCCATGAGCAGGGACAATGGACGAGGCCAGGTCACGGCGTCTTCTAGCCCGATGGCCCAGCCCGAGGAGGAGCACTTCGAGGGCGACCACGTCGAGGACGACGATGAGGAGCTAGTTGTTGAGGCGGCGAGTTCGTCTAGCTCGAGCAAGCTCTACGCGCGGGGTATCACGCGCCTCCCTGATCGGCCGCCCGTGCGACACGCCCGAGCGTTGATCACACCTTGCGGTGATAGGTAAGTAACCATTCATGTTTTTACGATTAATTCTTATGACATGTTGAAAATCGAACTTCAGACTAACATTTTTTCGTAATGCCTCGTGCAGGAACTTTGTCAAGGTGGATGCGACGGAGTCACGCCATATCACTAGCATACAGGGCCTCCTTATTAAGAAGCACTACCCCGGCTTGGTCGAGCACAAGGGGAAAAGGGAGCCACCCTTTTCCTGGCCGCACTTCTCTAGCGTCGTGGCAAACGACACCACTCTTGCGCAGGTCATCAAGGCCGAGTTCTGGGTAAGTCTTTAGTACTATGCATTCAATGGATGTTTTTGAAATAATGAAATAAAACATATATGATGTTTGTATGTAGGAGTGGTTCGTGTGCGAGGAGGGGAAAGAGGCCGAGGCGGCAAAAATCCAGGACAAGGTCTGCAGAGAGCGGCTGAAGGACATGTACTCCGAGGCGCACATCCAGTGCGTCATCTCCTACCACCATGAGGTGCTTGGCCAGAAGGTGACAAAGAAACATGCCAGGGAGATGATCATGTTCCCCGACACTAATATCACCAGAGAGCAGTACATGCAGGTAAGTAGGGAACATTTATTCTGCCTTTAAAAATAAGTATGAAACATTAATTCTCATTCATCTTCTGACATATCAAATGCACGTTGTCATGCAGTTTCCTGCTGATTGGTGCAAATCACACACCGACTGTTGGGCTCAGATTGTGGACTCGTGGCAGAGGCCGGAGGCGTACGTGGAGCGTAGAAGGAGACGGGAGAACCGCCTGGCTGCGACGAGAGGGGCGTCACACCACCAGGGGAGCGTGCCCCTCCCAGGGTACATGGACACATATGTATGTTTCTTTTTTTGTTTGTTTATTTATTTTTGCTAATGCTTTATTCTCATTACGTTTAATCAACCTTGTTTGTGTTTTTCTCGCAGCGCAAGACCCACGGCAACGTGCCCATCAGCGAGTATGTTGGGTACGCCCTGGCTAACAAGGGGCGAGCGTCGGATCCGAACAACGTCTACAACCCACAGGACGGGCCCGATGCATACACCAACACTGCCGCCTACGAGAAGATGTCCGCGTACGCCACTGCAGCTCGCACGCGCCATGGGGATGACTTCGACCTTACCACCGAGCCACTGGACACGGACTTGCTCATGAGGACGGGAGGAGGGAAGCAGCACGGCCGGTACATGATTGCCCACAGCGCAATCAACCCGGCCACCGTACCCACGCTCCGCGAGGTTCGGCAGGGGAGCAGCTCGACCTCCGACGTCCCCATACGGCCTCGTCAGCCGAGCTCCGTGCAGCAGATAGCTACGATGCAGGTAACTACAGCTTTATCCATCGTCCATTATTTTTACATATATACATCTCCTTTTGCATTGTTTAACCATTGCGGGTGTAATATTGCAGTCGCAGCTAGAGGAGTTGCGGGCCAGGCAGGACGAGCTGCAGGAGGCTCATCGGCGAGAGCTGGCGGCCGCGCTGGCGGCCAGAGACGAGGCCCATCGGCGCCACATGGAGGCACAGCAGCAGCACACGCAGCGTCAGATCTCGGACCTAGTCGGATACTTCCAGTCCATCCACAGCTCTACAGCGCCTCCGCTGCCTGCCTCGCTCTTCGCTCCACCCCCTGTTCCACCCCCTGTTCCTGCCCCTGCAGGCAGTCCGGTGAGTGTATATATGTTTGTCTATTGCTTTGGCTTGTGTGGCCGTCCTGCAGATACTAATGAGTTCGCTTTTATATTATGTAGCATCAGTCGTGGGGTTCGAACCCGACCCCTTCTCCAAGGAGTGGGTGGCAGGTTACTACTTATGGCCACCCAAGTACGCAGCACACGTGGCCTGGTGCCCATCCGCAGCACGGCCACCCCGGGTTGTCCGGCAGCCCTCCTCCGCGCCCCGGGTACTCGTACCCGTACCCGTCGGTGCCAGGGCAGGCCATGTGGGCGCCGTGGGCAGGTGCGAGCTCTCCACACCCTGGGGGGCACTCACCCTGGTCGGCTTGGCCAGATGGAGGCTCGGGACACGACGGAGGCCACGGCGACGACGGGTCAGAGTCACAGCACTAGGGGTGAGGCGCTAGCGACTTCGAGGAGTGATATTCATGTGGACTTGTGGTTTATGTTATGAACTTGTGGTGACTTATGGTTTATGTTGGACGTAATGTTAGATTTGTCATATCTATGTGGATTTGTGATATCTGTGGACTTCGATATGTTTCATGTGTGATATATATGTGGATTGTGATATAGACAAAGGGATTTGTGATATATATATACATATGTGGCTGTGCATGTAAAAAACAGATAAAAAACAGAAAAAAAAACTAAATTCTCAGCTTTGCCGAGAGCATGGATGGCTGGCACTCGGCAAAGATAGAAAGCCGGGTTCAGAAGAACTACAGCTTTGCCGAGAGCCTGGATGTCTGGCTCTCGGCAAAGGCTTTTTTAAAAAAAAATAAAGAATCTTTGCCGAGAGCCTGCCAGCATGGCTCTCGGCAAAGACGACGTCAATATTGACGTTTTTCGACGGCGCCGTAGGCTTTGCCGAGGGCGTTTCTGGCCCTCGGCAAAGTCTTTGCCGAGGGCTTTTAGGCCTTTGCCGAGGGCTCGCGGCTCTCGGCAAAGAAGCCGGATCCAGTAGTGTTAGCGTGAGTTAGATGGATGATGTCGTGCATATATCATGGGTTATGAACAAGCTAAGACAGCATTGTTGCATGGTTTGCATTTGTATGAATCTAGGTCATGAACAAGCTAAAATAGCATTGTTCCCTAGAATATTGTACGTGCGTGGATGGTATAGCTTATGATGTATGCTGCAATGATAAGGTCATGTTTTGTGGCAGTTGGCCTAGGGTAAAATTTCGTGTACTATAATCTGCACTGAAGTCACCACTGACGAGCTTGAACAATAGACAGGGTCCAAGCTGCATAGGGAACAGTGGGTGCACACCCATGCCAAACAAAAATATATGGTATTATGATTAAACTTTTACCATATATGCACCCTTAAGATAAAATTCTACATAGCCATGAGCCAAGATCATCCTCTTTGAATTTGCTCTATGTTGAAGTTTGATGTGGTCCAAATCACACATCAACAAGGGCTTTGGACGCCCGGGCTATCACGGACAGAAAAACGCGGCGAGGATCTCACTCTTTCATGGTGAAGAATGAAGAGGTTTACAAGGAAACCTCTAAAGGATAACCAACGTGCTTGCGTAAATACTAGCAAAGAAACCATCAAAGCTCTCATCTGGGAGGGACCCGACAAGAACATCAGTGGGTTGCCCTAGGTTGGCCGACAAGCCTAGAGTACATCCTTGGTTGTTGGATCAAGAGATGAACAAACATGGGGGTTAGAGAAGAAGGTAAAAGAGATAAAAGTGGTGTAAATTGGTTTTTATGTTGATTGGATAGATGAAAACTCAATCGGCTATGATCCCCTCATATATATGTACAATGCAACAAATTCTCTCACTTCCTTAGATGTAAACGTTGTACCTTCATCTGTAGTTAATGTTTGTGGGATGCCGAATTGAAGGATAATATGCTCAGTGAAAAACTCAATTACCTCCTTGTGTGTCATATTCTTCAAAGGAACTGCCTCGGTCTACTTTGTAAAGTAATCAGTAGCAACCAACACAAAACAATTTCCCTTTGAATATGGGAAAAGTATTTGGCCAATGAAATCTGGCTCCCAACCACGAAAAGGCCATGGTTTGATGATAGGATGAAGCATAACAGCAGGCACAAGCTGAATATTTTCAAACTTCTGGCACTCTTCATAACCCCAACTCCAATTCCACGATCGATCACCGGTAACGAATCCAGCGAACCATCAGCTACTCCCGCAACTTTTCTTATTCGGAAATGATAATTTTCGCAACTTTCCATTTTTAGAAGGTAACTAAGTTATACATATATATGTTATAGAACATAACTTACACTACAAGAAATCTGAGCTTCTGTGACGATTACCAAATGACAGAACACCTATCTGTCATAAACACATGTTGTTTATGACGACTGTTTAGTGGATGACAACTGTTTATGACCAAACTGTGTCTTCGTCATAAACAACGTCATAGCATCTACCTGCATGAGATTTATGACGATAGATTGTGACAATAGTTAATTGTCATAAAATATAAATATATTATAATTATTTTTAAAATATCTTGTTATCCCACATGGCCATTGGTGCACACTATCATATGTCCTAGGTGAATTATTTCCGTCCTAGTTAACTCCTAGTCCCACGTAGGATTGGAGGAAGAAAATTTCAAAAGAAAACACCAAAATGTTGGTATTTGTGATGATAGAATGGAACAATAATTGATCATTATAAATATATATCTATTATAATTATTTTTAAAATATTATCTTATCCTATTTAGTCGTTGGTGCACACTACCATATGCCCTAGTTATAGCCCCATGTAGGATTGGATGAAAAAAATTCAAAAAAAAACACTCTAGTTATAGCCCCATGTTGGATTGGATAAAAAAATTTAAAAAAACACCAAAATGTCGCACACCACAGGGTTTGAACCCGAGACCTGCGACCAGCCAACTGCGCTAACCACTGAAGACCAGTAACTTTTGTTACTAGGGGTGAGTGTTCGACATAACACTTTGCAAAACTTATTACCATATGACTTATACCATATAACTTACAACTTATGCTAAAATTTGAAACACAAAAGTTATAAAACATTTTTTTAATTTTTCTTTTGTCTTTTTTTTTCTCTTTTTATTTTTTATATAAGTCTATCGTTTTTTTCTTTTTATATATGTTGTCAACCCTTATTTTATTTGGGCGATCGTTCATTTAGATTTGATGTAACAAAGGTTCAAACTATCTCCCCTTCTAGTGTGCTTTTTCCATAACCACCACTGATATCATAAAAAAGTAAATCATTTATTTTAAAATGCTAGATGTAAATTTTAACCATATAATTTGTAATTATTAACTTTCTGCACGTAACTTTTATGTCTAACTTTCTGTACGTAACTTTTATATCTAACTTTCTACGTGTAACTAGTAGATATTAACTTATAATTATTATCTTTTATGTCTAACTTTTTGCAAAGCTATTTGATTTATTATATTTTGTACTTAACTTGCAGTTATTAACTTATATGTTAAAACTAGTTTAATTAAAATATGCTTAAGTTTTAATTGTAACTTTTTTGAACATTCGCTAAATTGTCTCGTCATAAATTATGTTGATAAACTTGTTCCATAAAATATTATAGATAAAAGTTATGCGTATAACTTTATCAATATAAGTTATATGTGTAACTTTGTCACAATGAAGGTATATGTTAAAGTCACATCTATGAGTTATACGTAAAAGTTTGTTCTATAAGTTATACGTAAAAATTGTGAGTATAATTTTTCAAAAAAGAAAAGTAGCGAATTTTTTTGCCTAAAATAGAAAACTTTCCAAAAATAGAAAATTGCGGGGTTTTTTTGCCAAAAAAGGAAAGTCGTGGGGCTGTCTGAATCGTTCGCTAGATTCAAATCTACTGAACGTTCGCTATTTAGTGAAGTCCATAACCCTTGTAGTAACAAAAACAATCGTCCACCATAGGAGGCCAATAGAAACTGGCTCTACGCAAGAACCACTTCATCTTCAGGGCCGATCAATGTGTAGCATAGATGCCTTCATGGACTTCTCCATGCTCACTCTTGCTTGATTAAATCCCAAGCAGTTAAGCAACAAATCTTCGGCGGTCCTCCAATAGAGTTCATCTGCAACACATATTTGGAAGTGCTCTTCCAAACACTTTTATCCACTTTAGTAGTTGGATCATGAAAATATCTCACCAGGGGAGTCCTCCAATCTTCTAAATTGGTCCCAATATCTCTGGAAGTTACATCAGGCCGTTTTAAAAGTTTCTCATGCGAAGTGGCCGGGCTGGCGGCTGGCCACAGGGGAGTCGGCTTAGCTGACTGGGTTACTGCGAAATTTAAGTCAGTTGGTATTGGTTTATTATACAAGAAGTGAGACACATCAGCAGCAACCACATTCTTCTATGGACTTGTATTGGTTTATTATACAAAAGATGTCTGACATATCAGAAAACAAAAAAAAACACAATCTACACTTTGTCGAGAGACCAATATATGCTCGTCTTGAAATTATTGAAATAAAGGGTCATAAGTGAAAATGGACGGACATATAAGTGAGTCAGTGCAGCAATATGTGTATGATTCACATGCACCGATAAGTTTTCTCCATAATAAACTGGCAGTTCAAGAGGGAGTAGGGCAGTAGGCTGCTGGCACAAGAAGGGAAGGATCTCTTTATTGTTTCCTTTGCCAGGTCTTTCTTCACATAATAAACCAATAAGTATACGGGCATATCCTTCAGCCAAGCTAGATATGAGGAAACTAGAAGTACTGTATAGTTTGGATTTGGATGTACCCGGATTTTAGGTTATGTTGTCGCATATTTGGCCAAACGTGGGCACAAGGTATTGAGTCTCTTATGAGCGTGTTGTGATAGAATTCCAGAGAAGTATATACGGCCATCACTGATGCCTTCAACACTCTAGGCCGGTGCATTCCAAGCCTCAATGCGGTGCTCCTTTTAGGGCCTTTTGGGGGATCATAGGAAAACCACAGAGAAGATGGTGCTCCTTTTAGGGCCTCGTGTTGATGGGACTTCTCAGTGCTCAGGCTCTTGCCTGCGTGTCTGTATAATGTAGCTTGGTAGATTAATGGAAGGACACAAATGGCGTTGGCTCCTAATTAAATTGCACCAGAGAACATGTGGATTAAATCCCCTAGAAGTGAAAATCCTTCTCAATCCCACCAATCCACATGGTTTACAGATGAAATGAATATGGACCATAGGAAAATTCTATTTTCAACATCCCTTGTTTTTATATAGTGTAAAGATACCAACTTTATTTTTTTTTAAATAGCAATACGTGTGGCATGTGATGTCAAATCAAACGACCCTCTCACCCAATTTGAATATTCTAACTTGAAAACTTTTAGAATAAAACCTTCTTGTTATGGTTTGATGAACACAAAACATGACTGAGCATCACTTTTAAAACAAAATGCTTTTTAAAAATAAATTAGGATCAATTAAATTGGACCTCACTTGTATTCTACATAAAACCACTTAAATATGTCTTCTTCTTTTCATAGAATCTAAAATATAACTAAGTCCCTCTGAAAGGTCCTTGTTTGGTTTTGGTAATTGAGTGACAACTTAGGTGGACTAATAGTGTTTATGTGAGATACACAGGAGATTAGTTCACAGGTGATTATGTGGTGATGGAGGAGCTCATTGCATATGAGACATGACATGGAGTCATGTGACCAAGGTGGAGAAGATCAAGATGAGGCTTGGCTTGATGGACCGGTTGCAAGAGTGAAGGGCAAGTCAGAGGCTTTGAAGCGAGGGACCGCGTGTGACGGTGAAGCTTGAGCAAGACTTGGTGCCGATGGACCGAGGCAACGGTGAAGAGCAAGTGAGGTCAAGATCGATGAACCAATACGGTCACGTGATGATATGAAGTGGATCATATCATTTGGTGATTGGTTGGTGCATGTGTTGCATCAACATTGGAGGAGATGGAATGGAAAGCGCAAGACAAAGGTATAACCTAGGGCTTTTCCATTTCACCGGTCATAGGTGTGTAGAGAAGTTTATGACCGGATTTAGGATAGATGGTCGTACTATCAAGAGGGGCAAACTTGTTTGCATATCGGTCATCTAGTGCCACTTGAGCGATCTAACTTTGCATACGTGTTAGGATCGAGTGGCGTGGCAAGTTGAGAGGCTAACTCCTTTGGGAAAAAGTTAGTGAAAAAGCTAACACACTTGCACAAGGTGGTGAACACTTGGTGGTGTTGGCACATTTGCAAAGGAGGTGGAGTTCCTAGGGTTGAGAGGGCGCTTTTGAGAAAATTAAGTGCATATTTTCTTTTGCACCGGTGGGAAATTTAGAGAAGTCGCGGGAGTGTTTCTCAATAGGAAACACTCACCGGACGCTCTGCGTGGAGGCACCGGACGCTGGCCTTTAGAGTTCGGTGTGTTGTCGGGTGCAGCAGAGTGCACCGGACGCACCGGAGAGAGTCCGGTGCTCAGCGTCCGGTGTGCGAGCGGTTTGGCGACCCTCTCTGCGCATGAGTCCGGTGAGCACCGGACGCTCAGGGTGCGTCCGGTGGCTTGCGTCCGGTGACCATGCGAGTTTGCAGAGCTCTCTGCGCACGGGTCCGGTGTGCACCGGACGCGTCCGGTGTGGACTAGTTGAGCGTCCGGTGGTGCTGTGTCAGGCGCGAGTGCGTGGTAGCCGTTGGCGGCAACGGTCGACTTCAAACGGCTAGTAACACGTGGCCGACGCCTGAGCACCGGACGCTGGGAGTTGAGCGTCCGATGGCTCCCTGTGAGCGTCCGGTGCCCACGTGTTTTGCCCAGTGAAGGGGCAACGGCTAGTTTAGCCCTTGGGGCTATAAATAGAAGTGGTGGCCGGCCTTGGCTGGTGCTGAGCACCCTTGGGACTTAGTGTCCATGCTTGGGGAGTGCTAGGAAAGCCCCTAACTCACTTGTGCTTGCAAGAGTGCGAATCAATAGCGAGTGAGTGATTCTATTGCGTTGCATTGAGAGATTGCATAGAGTGGCACTAGGTGTTCGTGTTGCAAGGCGGTGGTGCTTGTTACTCTTAGAGGTTGCCACCTCCTAGACGGCTTGGTGGCTTGTGACTCCGTCGAAGCACGCAAGGAGATTGTGCGGTGCTCCGGAGAAGAGATTGTGAGGGGTACGGTGCTCACCCCGCGGGGATCATGAAGAGCAACTCTAGTTGAGCGAGACGTGAAGAGCGACAAGTGGTCCGGCCGGGTCAAGTGCTAGAGCTTGTGGTAAGCACTCCACGTGGGAGAGCTTGACTTGCGGGTCTCCACTAGCAAGAGGACTGGCGGCAACCTTGGAGCTTGTCTCAACGGGGACGTAGCTTGATGGCAACCAAGTGAACCTCGGGAGAAAATCATCGTGTCAACTTTGTTCTTCCCGTTGGTTTGCAAGTCCGTAACACAAGCTAGTTCTTACATTCATATACTTGTGCTTGTATAGTTGCTCTTGTAATTAGTTAGCTTGTGTAGCTTGCTAGTTACCTTCTTGCTTGTGTGGCTAGAAGTAGTTCCCCTTGCGTGACTAATTTGGTTTGTGTAACCTTGTTAGTCACATTGCTTAGTTTGTGTAGCTAAGTATTTTGCGCTCTCTAATTTGGCATTGGTTGCCTTGTTATTGAGCATTGCTAGTGAGCTTAGGAGCTTTGTGCTTTTGCTTACTAGTTGTGTAGGAGCTCCCCGGTTTGCAAAGTACTAGTGGTATAGGTTTGTGTGACCTTGCTTCTAGAATTGGTTAAGTGAGCTCTTGCTAAGGTAGCACCTTATTTGCTTGTTTAGGATCTTTTACAAGGTGCTAGAGAACTTAGATAGAGGGGTGTAGTCTTGGCTAGACCGATAGTTTTAGTTCCGCACTTATTTCGGTTAGCCGGTGCGTTAAGTTTTAGAAAGGACTATTCATCCCCCCTCTAGTCTGCCATCTCGACCATTCAAGTGGTATCAGAGCCAGGTCTCTCATTTGTGGTCTTTACCGACCCGAGAGGATGGCGGCTTATGGGCTAGATGTTGAGTGTCCACACATTTTTTATGGCACACACTTTGCACAGTGGAGAAATTGGATGACATGCAATTTTAAGTTTATTTCTCCTCAAATGTGGTGGATGGTAGATGTAGGCCTTTCTCATGTGTTGGATGAAGAGAATCTAACTCAAGCATAAGAGAAATGTCTACATCTCGACTACCAAGCTACTAACATTTTCTATTCATCCATGAAAGATAACATATTTGGTGAGATCATGGATATGAAGTCCGCTCATGAGATTTGGAGTTATCTCAATGAGAAATATGGGGCGATCACCAAAGAAGATGATGTGAAAAAGGTGGATGCACGTGAGGATGTTGAGCATGACCACAACACGGTGGTAGTGGAGGATTGCTCCACCTCATGGTCAAGTGAGGATGAAGATGATGGCTATGAGAGTGATGCTTCTACAAGCTCATCCACTTCATCACATTCCTCCATGTCTCACGGTGACGGCAAGGTATCTATTGGAGGTGTGATTGTTGATTGTGATGATCCAAATTTTGAGCTTGTATGTAGACTCACCAAAGCTTTAAGAAATGTGATGGCAAAAACAAGTAAATTGAAAAATGAAAACTCATTTCTAAAGACCACATGTGAACAACAAAAGCATCTACTTTATGTTACTACTTGTTCACATGAGGAGCTAACATTGGTTCATGAGGAACTTTGTGTTACTCATGATAACTTGGTAAAAGATCATGCTTTTCTCACTAAGAAGATTTCTAATGAAGAAATTAAAACTAGTGAGAGCTCATCATTTGGGTCAAATGATCAATCACATGGTATTACTAACCCTTGTGATGTAGGCAAGAAGCATGTATCCACCTCTTGTGATGATTTATTATCTATGCCATGTTCTTCACATATAGATGCTTGTTCTACTTCTATGTCTTGTGAGACTAACCTTTTGAAGGAGAACAATGAGCTCAATGAACAAGTGAAGAATTTGAGCAACAAGTTGGAGAGGTGCTACTACTTAAAAGTCACCTTTGAGCATATATTGAAGACTCAAAGAAACTATGGTGACAAGTGTGGCCTTGGCTTCAAGGAGAAGATGACAAAGGGCAAAAGAAAGCAAGAAAAGAGAAAGCTTTCTCATTTTATGTGCTATCGGTGCCATGAAGTGAGACATCTTGCAAATGGTTGCCCAAACAAAGAGAAGCTCAAGAAGATGAAAGAAGAAGAGAGGCTAAAGCATGTTAAGTGCTTCAAGTGTCGCACTTGGGGTCATCTCACCTCAATGTGCCCAACCAAGCAATTGGTGAAGCAACAAGTAAAGCCTCAACCTAAGCCACAAGTTGAGCAAGAAAAGAAGCCCCAATCTCAAGTCAAGTTCAACCATCACGGTGACTTGATGATGAAGAAGAAGAAAACAAGAAGGGGTGGAAGAGCAAGGCATCCAATGCAAATCCAAGATGCCAAGATGATGAGCAAGAATCAAGACAACAAGAAAGCTTATGCTCACATCAAGTGTTTTGAGTGCAAGAATGATGGACACTTTGCCTCGAGGTGTCCTACCAAGCTTGAGAAGAAGGCTCAAGCAACTCTCAAGAGGCAAGGCAGTGAGAAGCAACACATGAGCAAGGAAGAAAAGGCTCAATCAAAGAGAAGTTGCTACTTGTGCCGGGAAAGGGGACACATTGCTTATTCATGTACCCTAGGTAATAATTCTAAGCCCATTTCAATTGATAACCATAATATGCTTAGAAAGGATGGTAATGGTGCCTCTATGGTTGCTATTGCAAAACATCCCGCTACTCATACTAAGGCTATGCCTAAGTATGTTGCACCTAACTTGAGAGGACCCAAACTAGTTTGGGTACCATCAAAAAGTGGATGATTGTGTGTAGGTACCATCGGCATTGGAGACTTGATTCAATTGATCTTATATTATTCATCATATGATTGAGTTAAGTATTGAAGCCTAGTGCACATCCAAACCCAATGCCATGACAAGATAGTGAAGTCCAAATGTGCTACAACATCCAAGTGCAAATATTCAAGTTCTGGTGATTTATTGGATTATTTGATGGCTTGCAAATACATGAGTTGAAGCTTGCAAATTAGATGATCATGAGCTAACCAATGTATATCTCTGTTGATCACATTCATTTGGGAGCATATGAGTTGATTGAATTGGATATATATGCAATGTTGCTTGCTATAAGATGTTTGAATGGATTAAATGCTTAGTAATCAAGTTTGGATTGATTTGAGTTGGATAAGTTCATAAGATAACATTTAGTAAGTGGATTGAATGGATATATGTCTTGTGAAAGTATTCAATCAAGTTGATTTCAAGTTTGATTCAAATTGAACAAGCATAGCTCAATTGCTTGAAATCTGTCTAAATATTGAAAATCTGAGCTAGCAGTGATCAAGTATAAGTTTGAATGACCAAACCTTATTGGAATGACTTGAAATTTGGTATGCATGCTGTACACTTATCATATAAGATTCTGTAGAAATTTCATGAAGATTGGATAAGGGAAACTCTAGTTTTGGAGTGGATCTCATCAGCTATAGTGCAGCAGTTTTCAGCATGTACAGTGGTGGAAGAATTGAAATCTGGTAGCAATCTAGAAGTCAAATGAAGCTAAAATTTCTATAGATGCTAGATGACATAGTAAATCACATCTCCACCAAATTTCATGGTATTTGGATCTGTACATTATGAGATATAGATATTTCTTTAAAGGGTACAGAATCTGCCAGAAAAGTAACAATTATTGGATTGATCTATAGTCACTTCAATTGAAAGGTCCTCAAGTTGAAAACATGATTAAAAGTGTTTGAGGCACCTAAGTTTGGTTTTGAATTGATCTAGAAGCATGATGAGTATTGAGTACAAGGGCATTTGATTATGGAATGTACTTGGTGTACACATTTAGTACTCAAATTGAACATCAAGATCAAACTCAAGATGAAGATGAAGTTTAAGTTCTAGTAACTATTGGAAATCATTTGGTAGAAAGCAAAGGACTTAAACAAGTAGAAAGAAAAGGACTTAAAGAAGGATTCATGGTTACTCATCATATTAAGTCCATCACTTGATTCAATCAATCAAAGTAATTCAAGTAAGTATCAAGGATGGTTCTTTAGAGAGAGGTCACTTCTCCCTATGTGAGGGGCGTGCCGCCCGAGGAGTGGGTAAACCAAGTGTGGTGCTTGGAAGGCTAACATGGAAGTGATGATCTAAAGGACATTTGAGATGCTTAGTTGAAGCAATCAAAAGGATTGATCAAGAAAGCAAGCAACAACCCAAAAGAGAGCTAGTCATGCTATTTCAAGTGATATTCTTAGTAGTTCTCTCATACAAGCAATGGTCAAAAGAAGAAGCAAGTCAACCACAACAAGATAGTGCACTTGATCATAAGTGGTTCTCAATTCATATGGGTGAAGATTTGATCTATCAATTGGGATTTATAATTAGTCTTCACCAAGCTTATTAATTGGACTTCACATTGCTATTTGGAGCTAAATTGGAATCTTATTGACTATCCTCTACTCCAAGATAGCAAAGGTATCATTGTAATGTGCATGATCATTTCATCCCTCACTAGTATGTGGTTAGTGCATATAGTACATGCTTCATAGGATCATGCATGACAAATGAAAAGTTTTTCAATTCATAGCCTACCACTATTGCTTGAATGATTAGTTGATCTAGTGGTACGTATATGAGTTTGTTCATGAGCTAGTGAACGCAAGTACTTGATCTATTTTGGATTGCTAACAAGTGATAAGTACCAACATTGGCAAGATAACCCTTAATTTGAGGTGTGAAAAAGCTTGTCATTGGTTCAAACTGGACTTAGAAGCTTTAGCAAATCAACTTAGTTCAAGTCAACATTTAGAAGCTCATGATGATTAAAGTACAAGAACAAGACAACAATGCAAATGGATATCTAGACTCAAATGTTCCTTCAATTGGATATCCTACAATTGGTACTCTTGATAGCAAATGTTCAAGAAAGCAAACAAGTGGTTCCATATTAGAAGACCTTAATTGGTAGAAGATTTCCATATGATATCGGACAAGATATTTCAAATGATATCACATTTATACATATGGTATCTATCATACAAGAAGGTGGTTCCACAAGTGATCCTCAACTTTAAGTGATCATCAAGCAAAGAAAAGTTCCCTCACCAACAAGATTGACAAGTGAATGACCCATGCTATGACATAGGGGGAGTGCCCCACCAAATGGTATCAAGGTCAAAGATCCTATGTGGTATCTCAAGAGCAATTCAAATAATGTCATTCCAACACATATGGTGATGTCCATCAAAAATGCAAGATTCAAGCCTCAACCATCTATCCCAATGCAATCCTTTGTCACAATGAGATTCACACTTTTTCAATTGGTATGAAGTGATTTAATTGGTATCACATACCTTTTATGGAAATTGGTGACAAAGGGGGAGAAGTTGGAACAAAGATATAATCATGGGATAAGTTGGACAACAAAAGATATGTTTCAAGGGGGAGAGATCAAAGATGGACATGGACAAGGGAGCAACATTAAAAGAAAAGATGATGGATCAAAATTCTTGGACAAAAGTAAAGCACACAAGTAGGGGGAGCAAGCTCATGAACATTGATTGTTTCCATTTGATATGTGCATATTCATGTGCTTGCTTGCATTGCATAAGTTTTTAAATTCAATATGCATGCTTGTGTGGTGTATGATAGTTATAGAACTTGATTGATGATTTGATAACTAGCATACATAGGTTGGTAGCTAGACTTGTGTTCTTCAAGTAAAGACTAGACCCTTGCTTATAATGTTGATCTCATGGGGTTTCTAGCGTTTTTGTTGTCTAGCTACACATGGTGCTAAGGATGGTGTACATTGAATTCTTCAAATGCTATCGATTTTGGTATCGAGCTACAAAGGTTTATTCTATACACCTTAGCACTTAGTAGGGTTTTATGGTGCTTATCCAAATCTTGACATAGAGCTTAAATGTTGGATAAGTAGCATAAAATCCAAAACAAGTTAGCAATTTACACTTGTGTGAAGTGCTAGCTTGAAAAAGCTTAATTTCCATATCTTTGTAGAGTTGTCATCAATTACCAAAAAGGGGGAGTTTGAAAGGTCCTTGTTTGGTTTTGGTAATTGAGTGACAACTTAGGTGGACTAATAGTATTTATGTGAGATACACAGGAGATTAGTTCACAGGTGATTAAGTGGTGATGGAGGAACTCATTGCATATGAGACATGACATGGAGTCATGTGACCAAGGTGGAGGAGATCAAGATGAGGCTTGGCTTGATGGACCGGTTGCAAGAGTGAAGGGCAAGTCGGAGGCTTTGAAGCGAGGGACCGCGTGTGACAATGAAGCTTGAGCAAGACTTGGCGCCGATGGACCGAGGCAACGGTGAAGAGCAAGTGAGGTCAAGATCGATGAACCAATACGGTCACGTGATGATATGAAGTGGATCATATCATTTGGTGATTGGTTGGTGCATGTGTTGCATCAACATTGGAGGAGATGGAATGGAAAGCGCAAGGCAAAGGTATAACCTAGGGCTTTTCTATTTCACCGGTCATAGGTGTGTAGAGAAGTTTATGACCGGATTTAGGATAGATGGCCGTACTATCAAGAGGGGCAAACTTGTTTGCATATCGGTCATCTAGTACCACTTGAGCGATCTAACTTTGCATACGTGTTAGGATCGAGTGGCGTGGAAAGTTGAGAGGCTAACTCCTTTGGGAAAAAGTTTGTGAAAAATCTAACACACTTGCACAAGGTGGTGAACACTTGGTGGTAGCCGTTGGCGGCAACGGTCGACTTCAAACGGCTAATAACACGTGGCCGACGCCTGAGCACCGGACGCTGGGAGTTGAGCGTCCGGTGGCTCCCTGTGAGCGTCCGGTGCCCACGTGTTTTGCCCAGTGAAGGGGCAACGGCTAGTTTAGCCCTTGGGGCTATAAATAGAAGTGGTGGCCGGCCTTGGCTGGTGCTGAGCACCCTTGGGACTTAGTGTCCATGCTTGGGGAGTGCTAGGAAAGCCCCTAACTCACTTGTGCTTGCAAGAGTGTGAATCAATAGCGAGTGAGTTATTCTAGTGCGTTGCATTGAGAGATTGCATAGAGTGGCACTAGGTGTTCGTGTTGCAAGCCGGTGGTGCTTGTTACTCTTGGAGGTTGCCACCTCCTAGATGGCTTGGTGGCTTGTGACTCCGTCGAAGCACGCAAGGAGATTGTGCGGTGCTCCAGAGAAGAGATTGTGAGGGGTACGGTGCTCACCCTGCGGGGATCGTGAAGAGCAACTCTAGTTGAGCGAGATGTGAAGAGCGACAAGTGGTCCGACCGGGTCAAGTGCTAGAGCTTGTGGTAAGCACTCCATGTGGGAGAGCGTGACTTGCGGGTCACCACTAGCAAGAGGACCGGCGGCAACCTTGGAGCTTGTCTCAACGGGGACATAGCTTGATGGCAACCAAGTGAACCTCGGGAGAAAATCATCGTGTCAACTTTGTTCTTCCCGTTGGTTTGCAAGTCCCTAACACAAGCTTGTTCTTACATTCATATACTTGTGCTTGTGTAGTTGCTCTTGTAATTAGTTAGCTTGTGTAGCTTGCTAGTTACCTTCTTGCTTGTGTGGCTAGAAGTAGTTCTCCTTGCGTGACTAATTTGGTTTGTGTAACCTTGTTAGTCACATTGCTTAGTTTGTGTAGCTAAGTATTTTACGCTCTCTAATTTGGCATTGGTTGCCTTGTTATTGAGCATTGCTAGTGAGCTTAGGAGCTTTGTGCTTTTGCTTACTAGTTGTGTAGGAGCTCCCCGGTTTGCAAAGTACTAGTGGCATAGGTTTGTGTGACCTTGCTTCTAGAATTGGTTAAGTGAGCTCTTGCTAAGGTAGCACCTTGTTTGCTTGTTTAGGATCTTTTACAAGGTGCTAGAGAACTTAGATAGAGGGGTGTAGTCTTGGCTAGACCGATAGTTTTAATTCCGCACTTATTTCGGTTAGCCGGTGCGTTAAGTTTTAGAAAGGACTATTCACCCCCCCTCTAGTCCGCCATCTTGACCCTTCACCCTCTTCCTTGTCAAAGGATAGATTATAAACTAATCTTGTGCATCTCATATAGTTTTTATGCACATGTGTGTGCGCCTTGGCTTTTACCTTATTTTATTTGGAGCTATCTTTAATTTTCTACCATAAAAACCTCTACTTAAATGAAAAATAAAGGCGAAATAGCCATCTTCGTCCTTAAACTATCGTCTGGGGCTCAATTTGGTCCCTCAACTTTCAAAACGTCCGGTTTAGTCCCTGAACAATTGATTTTTGGTCAATCTCGTCTATCACTGTTAACTAATCGCCACGTGTCCAGAAAGTCATGCCAAAAGTCATTAGTGCCCCTCCCTCCATCCTTTATGGGGTCGACCTGGTTCCCGGCGTCTCGGTCCACCGTTTCCCCTCTCGTTCTCATTTCCCCTCTCCCAATCTTGTTCCTTATGGTGGCTGCATAGCTAGCTTAGGGTTTCTTGGGGAGGAGAGCTGTGTGGGACGGCGCAGCGTGGGAAGGGGTGAGGCACGCCTCTTCTGCTGGTGGAGGCAGACACCTGCTCATACGTGACCACGGCGTGGACAGAGTGGATGAGCTCCACGGTAAGATGAAAGTGGCACCTAGCTGGTTTTGCGATTTAATTTGTTCACCATTTGTTTTCCTGGTAGAATGTTTGAATTGACCATATAGTGGATCTATAGGGCTGCAAAACAATGTCTGAATTTGAGGTACTGGAAGTTCGATTTCATTTTAATGGGAAATTTGTTCTTGATGCGTCCAAGATGTTGTATTGCAATGGGGTTTCTGGGGTGTCTCACATAGAGAAGGATAAGATATCTATCCCTGAACTTGAAGACCACCTATTGGATCACACAACTTTTCCTAGATTTGAATAGTGGAATGAAGTTACTTGTAGATGACAAGTCATGTTTGGACATGATTAATGAGCTAGGAGCAGGTAGTGCTGTGGATATATACACCGAACCAATTAATGTTGCCATTGGTAGGAATGAAGAAACTGAAACACGGTATGCAGATGAGGATGTATTTGCCCTATTTCGAGATGAGAATATTATGGAGTTGGATCATGTAGAACCTGTTGTCAATGAACAAACTGTTCAAGATGCTAACATGTTGCGTCTGGAAGGTCCAACACATTGTCAGGATGGTTTGAGTGAAGAAGAAGGAGAAGAATCAGAATCTAAATCTGAATCAGAGAATGGATGTGATGCAACAGGTTTCACCACTGATGAAGATGATGAAGTTAGGGAGATATAAGAACTAAATACAATGACTTTATGTCGAAAGTAAAGAAGAGAGGAGATATTCCATTGGACAACCCAATTCAGGTGGATGTCATACACTGCGCTGATCCTAACAGTGTAGATGGTGTTCCATACTTTGATTCAGATGGAGATGCATCATACGATGAGGATAGTGATGGTGTTCCATAGGCTGCAAGAGTACCAAAAGAGGTTTTGGAAGATTGCAAAGGCACCTAATGAGCAGTTGTTTAAGCATTACAAGAGTAAACTTGCTGCAAAAACTCCTCGGGGATGGCAAGATTTACAGAAAACAAATCCTATTCATTGGTCTCGAGCTTGGTTTAGACTTGGATCAAATTGTGAATCAGTTGACAACAACATGAGTGAATCATTCAATAGTTGGATTACAGAATCAAGGTTCAAGCCTATTACTACTTTGTTGGAGGACATCAGGATTCTAGTGACTAGAAGAATCCAAGAAAATAGGAGTAACAGTGAGAGGTGGACAATTGCAGTGTGTCCTAACATTATCAGGAAATTTAACAAGATTAGGCATAGGACACAGTACTGTCATGTGTTGTGGAATGGTGATGCTGGGTTTGAAGTGAGAGACAAAAAATGGAGGTTCACAGTAGACTTGACATGCAAAACATGCTCCTGTAGGTACTGGCAAATCTCTGGGATTCCATGCCAACATGCTTGTGCTGCCCTATTAAAAATGGCACAAGAGCCTAATAATTACATAAATGAGTGCTTCTCACTTGAGACATACAAGAAGACGTACAAACATGTACTACAACCAGTGGAACATGAGTCAGCTTGGCCTGTGTCTCCTAACCCCAAACCATTGCCTCCTAGGGTAAAAAAGATGCCAGGCCGACCAAAGAAAAATAGGAGAAAAGACCCTTCAGAACCAGTGAAATCTAGAACGAAGTCATCAAAAGTTGGTACTAAAATTAGATGTCGTCGCTGTGGAAATTATGGTCACAACTCGAGGACATGCTCCATGAAAATGGTGTTTACTAGATATACTATTTCTCCTTACTGTACTATATTTATTCCTTGTTTTCCTAACTTGGTCTGTATTGCATAGCAGCAAGAACATGCTGGGTCGTCTAATCATCCCGCCACCAATGCAAGTCAGAGTACCCCTCTGGCAATTGAACCTGCACAGTCGAAGCAAACAAAACGAAAATACGATGCCTGAGGGTTCATCATTTATACAGGTTAGTAATACTGACAACATGTACAGCCTAAGTAAACTGCATGGTTTGTCTAATTTAGCTTTGCTATTTGTAGTCTGGCCAAAAGAGAAGACTGATATCTTTTGGAGAGAATGCTCAAGCATCTGCGAACTCAAGCGCTCAAGCCTCTGTGAAGGCATCTACTAGAGGGAGTGCTTCTGTTGTCATTGAGACCAATGCTGGGACTGCTGGCTCATTTGCAAAGGCAACAATCAATGTGCAAGGCAGGCGTGCATCAGCAAACATCCAGTCCTCATCACTTGGACGTGGAGCAACAGCAAGGCAGAGCAGCTCTTCTCAGAAAAAAACATGAACACGTTTGATGCATGCAAAGAAAAAAAATAGTTTCAAGCAAATGATATTAATGCCTTTGTATCACCCAATCATTAGTATGTAAACACTTGTCTTTGTTATGTCAAAACATGAGACATATATGACAGACATTGTCAGGAATTTGTTAGACATCTATTGTGAGACTTGAGATAAGGAGAGGCAAAATGAGGAGGAAACGGTGGACAGTGACGCCGTAAAGACTGGGCAGCTCGTAAAGGATGGGTGAGGGGCAGTGATGACTTTTGGCATGACTTCCTGAACGATGGAAGAGATTGACCTGAAAATCGATTGTTTAGGGACTAAATTGGGCGTTTTGAAAGTTGAGGGACTAAATTGAGCCGCAGGTGATAGTTTAAGGACGAAAATGGCTATTTCGCCAAAAATAAAAAGGTTTCTTCTTCAACCAACTATCAAGTCGATTCTGGCGTAGCCAACACCTCACCAGCCCTATTCTTTTTCTCTTTATCATCCCAGTTCCCTTTCCCCTCCCCACGAGCCATCCACCAGATCGACCCCAGCAGTCCAGCACGTATCCTTTCCCCCTCTCAGTCCAGCCCAGCATTTTGCTCAAAAAAAAAAGTCCAGCCCAGCGTTTTTCAATCCATTGCCCAGCCTCCTTTTCTTTCTGGTGTGCCAGACTCGTTTCTCTCCTTAGCCTAGCCACCCGGCCAGTGGGCCTTGGCCAGGCGACGAGGGGCACTAGCATCACTCCACTGCACCTTGCATTGCACTACACTACTGCCCATGCATCACAACCGTTCACTAACCTTGACACTCTCACTCCTTACTTTATGGCTGTCATCATGTCAAGCTTTCTAAACAATCTCCCTGTTCCCTTTTCCGAGAAAGCTAGCTCATGCCTTTTAAGCCTAGTCCGGCACTGTAACACCCTAGGTGTTAAGCATGCACTTAGTCTCACCAAAGCCATGCATAAGCATTCCATCAAGCATAAGCATCATGAGCATGACACTCTTGTCAAATTATGATTTGATGTGCTTCACTTCATGAGTTTAAATATGTTAAAAATATGATACTTGTTTCTAAAATAGTGAAATATTCAAATTAGGTTGCTTTAGGTGTAAGAAGAATTAAGAACATTTTTGTGCAGTTTTTGGAGCTATGGAAATTGAGAAAGGGAATTTATACAAAAATATCCAAAAACAATTTATTTAAAACCTAGAACTGAGTTTTAACTTGTAATTCAAATTCTGTTTGGAATTTGGTCTTGCTTGTTAAAGCAAAGTGGTAGAGTTTTTGTTTTGGAACAACTTTGTTTTTGGGAGCAAGAGGTGAAAATGATTTTAAATTGGTCCAAATGAATTTAGAAAGAATTTGGAGAAAAGAAATTTCAAAAAAAAAGGGAAAGGGGGCAGGCGCTGCTGGGCCGACCCGCCTCCCTTCTGGCCCAGCTGGGCAGCGCGGCCCGCTCCCCCTCCCCTCTCTCCCGCGCGCGCGGCGCCCGCCTTGCTCCACCCGGCGCCGGCCACGTGGCGGCCGTACGCCGGCGTTGGACGCGCCGCGGCCGGCCTCCAACCCCCCTGGTCGGGACGCCGGCGTAGGCTCCCAGGCCACTCCCTCCATCCTGTCTCCCCCGCGCCCTCCTTCTCCTTCCTCCTCCGCTCGAACCGCGCCGCAGCAGCCGCTCCTCCGCGCGCCATTGCCGGAGAGAGCTCCGCCGCTCGTCGCCGGCCACACCAGAGCCTCAAGCTCGACGCCGAGAGCACCAGGACACTCGCCGTCGCTAGGGTAAGCTCGTGCGAACGTTCTACCGAGGTGAGAGTCCGTCGAGCGCCATGAATCGCTCGCCGGAGTTACCCCGAGCTCGCCGGAGTACTCCGCCGCGGCGGATCTAGCGTTTCCCTGCGTCTTTTCGCTCGTTCTTTGTTGCGCTAGGTCGGTAGGAAGGTGAGGAAGCTCGGAGAGGCGTTTGCGCACGCTCTACCGCGCCGGAGCAGCCTGGCCACGGCGAGCAGCGCCGCCGTGCCGCCATGCATGCTCGCCGGAGGTGTTCCGGCCGTCCTCTGGTCGATCCAAGGGTACCGCTGGGTGCGTCTTGCTGCGGGGAGCACGTTGGTGCTCACCCCGAGGCCGGAGACCTCACCGCCGGCGAGATCCGCTCGTCGGAGGTGAGCTCCCTCTCGGTCTCGCTGACTGGTGGGGTCGGGGACCCACTGTCAGTCGCAGGGGTACCCCGGTGGGTGTAGATCTGGGTGAGCGTAGCGTTTTTCGTCGGTTTTCTTGAAAAAGTGTTTTCCAGAAATTGATTTAAAGTTTGTAAAATCTATATCTTGAGTTCTACAGCTCCAAATTGAATGAAATAAATTTTGGTGTGCTCTATATTTCCAGATCTACAGTTTGATGTAATTGCATGTCATGTTGGAGCAACTTTTCTGTGTGAATATATTTTATCCATGATTTTGTTAAACTTGGAAAATGCATAGTAAATGAAATATGGCTCAGAAAAATATGAAACTTGTTTTGCTGGCTCTGCATGTGTGTTTACTCACTGAGAAAATATTGTTACATATTATTTGGTGTATAAATGAATTTATGGTAATTTAAATGCTTGCATGGCAGTGCTTTATGATTTTTAATAATTAAATGGGTCATGCAATAAATCTGGAAAATTTTGTGGGTATTTCTTATGATATTAGATAAATTGTAAAAATATGAAATCTGTTGTTTGACACTTATATCACAGTAGGGTGATTATACTTGCCTTATTCATTAATCTTGTGATTTTTGTGGCTCAAAATAAGTAACCAAAAATTATGAAAAATTTACAGTAGACTTTATGATTAGCTAGTAGTCTCCTGTAATTTTTCTAGAATTTATTGATGAACAGAATTGCATGTGATTTTTAATGGGCTTAGAAATGAATAAAGAAAATTATGAATGGTTGTGTATGTGGGTTGAATGGACTAAGTTGGGTTTGGTGTATCTTTGAAGCATCATGTAGGTTGCTGATTTCATTTGAAAAATAATTATAGAAGAGAATGTAATAGATGTTTGATTCAAATGTTTATTCTTGGATGATGTTGACTACCTTGTAATAAGCATGACCAAGTGCATTACCTATACATCATAATATGACTCCTTTGGTACTCCCTCATGTAAGCATCCACTCGGGCATCTCGCACTCCCCTCATGAGCATGTATGCATCATACAGGCTCGCAGGAGAACGAGGTGGGAACCGAGGAACCCGAGGAGCTTCAGGAGCAGGAACCTCCGGAAGCACAGGAACCCGGAGAGGAATTGCAGGAGTGTCCGGATCACCGACCCAGCACGTTTGAGAAAGGCAAGCCCCGGAGCATTCTAAGTCTCCCTATTCTCGCTAACTTATATAAAGTGTTATACCTGTTCTACTGTATTGCATATTAAGTGATAGGAGTTGCCTGATACCGTTGCTGCATATGTACTCCTTGTTATCCCTGCTCGTTTATCTACCTTGTCCTATGTAGACAGGCGCGGAGTCTATGCTTAGCTTGCTTAGTCCGGTAGAAGTCAGGTGATGTCCTGTCACCTGCGAGATATAGGTGGATACCTGCTTGTTTAAGCAGTGGTTGCTTGGGGAAAGAAATAACCAAGTGTGGAATGTAATTGGAGACCGGGCAGGGTCTTATGGTGGGTTGACCATGGTGCCCCTGCCTGTGTCGATTAAGGACCGATCGTTGACGGCCCTCTTGTCATGTTGAACGCATGCCCCACACTTAGCTGGAAGGATAAGTCGTTCCGACCGCGAAGCCTGAACACTATCCGGGCCGGGAATCGAGCCGCCATGCGCTGTATTGGTGGTGGTTGAGGAGAACGATGAGGGCGCGGCGCGCAACCTTGGTATACCTTGGATACCTCGGTCGCCGGAATGGTCCTCGGGTACTGGCGGTGCCTGCCGAACCCGCGAATTGGTCCTGGATAGTGTAATACGGTGATCTGTAGCTCACTTGATCAGTGAGTGTGGTTTGTGTGGGGAATACCTCGCCAGCTGGTTAGAAATCGATTCGAATCGCCATCGCTCCTGGATAGTGAGCACTTGACATGAGCCCTGTCCTCGTAGTAAGGACTATGGAACACTTGGGTTATAATGAAACGGGTTTATGACTGCTGTGATGAGGTACTATCATAGTCTCATACTTGCTTGTAATAGCATAGGAGCAAACCTAGGTAATAGATAATGATACTTTCAACTTAAGCAGATTTAAAGAAGAAAAGATTTATGTAGGTTGGGTAATAAAATCTTGCGGTCTTTGCAAAATGGTTGTCAGCTACCCCACTAAATAGCCTTCATGATCCTTGATGAGTCTTTATTTTAAGTTTATGACGGGTAAGTCTAGCTGAGTACCTTCTTGTACTCAGGGTTCTATTCCCATGTTGTTTTGCAGATGGTCAAATGTACTATGGTTATTGCATCCTCTGTCTGTACCCAGCTATGGGTGATGACTAGACCAAGGGCGATGGTCACTCCGTCTCTTCTTTTGCTTTTGTGGGAATGACCGAACTATGGCACTGTATCAGACTTATCGTGTGTGTTGTAATTTCAAACTATGAAGCTTCCGCTACTTGAAGAACTTGGTTTGTAACAACTTTAAGCACTCTGATGTATTTTATGAATGTTGTAATCTGGATGTGCTTGTGGATGGCGACCGCTAAACTTATTACGATCTTGGCTGTATATGTGATGTGTGGTTTGAAATCCTTCGAGATTTCACAGACTACCGGGATTATATGGGCTTAAGCGTGATAGTTCGACTATGCAAATGGTCACTATTAGGCTTAATCTCTTATAATTTGGTCGGTTCTGTTACAGGCACCCTGCTCTCTACCCTCCTAGCCACCACTTCATGACCTAGGTGCATTTGTACTAGAAGATAAAGTTCCTAGGATTTTATTTTTTAGCACATGTACACATTACATTTTTCATTTTTGTATGAACTTTTTCAAGTAGTTTTGCATCTCACCATGTGCATTATTTCATATTTTTTTGAATACATTTAAGTATGTGTTTTTAGAGTGACTCATGATTCTACTACAAAGGTGGTTGGGACCCAAATAAGATTGGAGTATCTGTGCCTAACATATTGCAAGCAAATCTGACTATTTATTAGGTTGTTGTGGCTCCATCTTTTGCATACTCATTGTACGTACAAGAAACAATAATAGTGAGAGCACTCAAAATTCTCTAGCTAATTTCACAAATTATATTTGAGAAAATCATGTCACAACGTTCCATAGTCAAAACCTCTTGGGCTGTTATGTCTTATGTATGGGCGTACAACAACATTTTTCATGCAAGTGAACAAAGAACGGCAACATTCCCAGCTCTAGCCCAATGACAGTAACAGGATATGGATCATTGCCGAGAGTGCACAATGAAGAGGAATAGTGCCACTTTGGGTATTTGGGAGCGCAACGGTTGACAGACCAGATTATTACCAAAACTTTTGCAAGATGATCTTTTTGCTTCCATGTTAACAAAACTATTTATTTGTTTTATTTCCTAATTAAAATTCAAGGACTAGAATTTCGTTCTGGTAGTTGGAGTACCTAAAGGGCCATGTGAGCCTATGATGAAAATTGATAAATAAAGTACATGTAATTACTAGTATATGTAAAGAGCAAGGCAGCTGAAGACATGGGGAAAGCGATAGCTAGCTGATAAGTCTATGAGATCTCTAGAAATGAGCAACAGTTTGTTGAAGGTAATAATGTGTTAATATTTATCCATGTTCTCAGTGTGATTCACAATATAAGCATTGGACTAGGAGGCATTAGGAATTTAACCCCTGCTTGAGACCAAATACTTGATGGGACAACAATATACAACTGTAGTATAAAGAGTGATACACCATCAATTTGCTGGGTGGAGCCTACGAAGAAGATTGATAAATAAAGATCGCTAGGCTATATAAGAGCGAGTTTGTTGAAGTGTTCCAAATTCAACATGATGCTTTCTCTATGAATAGCATATGTGCGTGAAGGAATTGCATGCACATTGTATGGCTATGGTTGGCAAAAGAAATGTGGTTGCATGACATTCGCAAGGTCATGGTCTTCAAGAGAGATGCGTGATCTTCGTCACACTCCTTGCGCACAGCCATGGAGTAATATTGTTGGATGGCATGCATAAGCTATGAATAGTCATTTGCTCAGAATAGAGTTCCACCAAGATGACAATATATTTCATTCTCTTGTAAGCCACCGCATGGTGTTGTAACTTGTAACCCGACACTTGAAAATAGTGAGAAGAGTTGCTGGCTGACGCCCGTGGTTTTTCCCCTTCGCATTGGAGGGGTTTTCTACGTAAATCGTGTGTCTCCGCTGTGATTGATTTCGTTTACTTCATATTTCTATACGTCGATTCTAACAGAGGAAACCGAAGACATGGGCAAAGCAATAAGGTGGTGAGATCTCTAAATAAGCCATGAACTTGTATAATATAGGTATGGGAGTGGGAGGCATTTGGAATTTGGCTACTGCTTGAGCCTAGCATTTTGTGGCGACGATATATGAATCTAGTATGTCCAAAAACCACCAACACTACTGCAGACAGGATCTTTGCCGAGGGCCTCAGGACTTCGACAAAGGCTATAAGACCCTCGGCAAAGGCTTTGCCGAGGGCTGCCCTCGGTAAAGAGCACAGCTTCATCCATCTGCAGATAATCGGATAGTACCTCACATTTGCAATTTTGTATTTTGAGCTTTGTTACAGTGGTTGGCACCGAGAATCTGGTATTTTACGTGCATTTGATTGTGATATTTGGTATCCATAGATTTATATTGTAATTAGTAGACTAAATTTATTTGTTCAGAGCATAGTAGAAATTTATCTTTTTTGTACTTGTGTTCACTCCCGAATCACTGCAATTGATTTGTCCTCAGACCAAGCAGTGCTGAGCAGTCCACCTTTCCCAGGTATGTACCAATTAAAAGTCGACATAATTTTCTGTGCTTATATATTTTCATATTCTGCCTGTAGCCAAATTAGAAAAGCAAGTAGTGGCATGCAGCAGATGAATTGCAGAGACGTGCGCGGTTCTGTGACCCAGCCTATCAAGAAGGCTACATATGCAACCCGACCGGCATGATCGATCAATTTTTCAAGTGTCATGGCGTCCATCATTTATTTGCAGCTAGCGTTGATATGCTTGGAATTGGAAGGTGTCAGTAATTTTATTTTCATGGGAAACCTAGTTCACAGCTCCAGCATACCCATCTTGCTTTTGTAGCATGCAAATCAGGGAATATTTCTAGCAGCATGGTAGGTGTTAGGCCACTCCTACGATCGATAGCCTTCCATGGTTAGTGTCACACACAGTTCCTCCGATCCGTTTTCGCTCGTCGGGACTAACTTTGTTACGTGGTCACAGGCAATCAGTTCATTTTGTTTCACTATCCAATCCCAAGCATGGTTCAGTGCTAATGCCTCCATATGATTTCCGTCGATACCTGCTAATAAACCTTTTCCTCTCTTCTCTTTTTTCAGAATATTTTTTCTTTTGTTTTTTCAAGAGACTAGCCAGTAAACATGATGATATGTTGCAACAGCCACACGTATCTTGTTGCACAATCACTTGACAACTTACAGAGTCGGTTATTCAAAAAACCCTTATCATGCGTTCCAATTCGTCTTGGAATTAAACATTGTGACATGTGTAGTCCACCCTAGAACCTGACTCTGCACCATGGCTGCATACATTGCTACAAGTCTGGTGAATATATTTCTGCAACAGCTAAAAAAAATACAAGTCTTGATTTACTAACCATCATGAATTAACAAATACATGTCATCATGTCCACTTGCTCCATATGGCCTGTTGTCGACGATTTGATTGGGCATTGTGATTGTGGCTTTTTTGGTTCCTGAGACCTCTCAGGAAGCATGTTATTTGGGTTGTCGTTATCAGTTTTCACTTCACATCTCCATGCATGTGTATTGGTGTAGGTGTGGGTAGCGCTTGCGCGATCCACAACCTCGTAGGTGTGCATGCGCTGGTACAGCATAGCTGGGACACCAGCTACACCGCACACGTTGTTTGCCTTGTCAGTTTGGATCAGCACCAAGTTGGATTGTTGTAGTAGAGCACAGATGGTTGGTGTGGCTTGGACTGCATTGGAAATTTTGGTAGTACACACTGACCAGCTTTGGTTGAGATAGAGTTGAAATTGTTAAAAGATTTGCATTCAACATTGTAGATGCATCTGCTCATTGGCGCATGGTCGCTCGTCACTCCTCAAGTACCATGCTTTGGCTTCGGTTTTTGTAACCTGGCTAATTCACCATGCATGGCATCGTCTTCGAGTCAACATGGTGGCAACCACATCATTGCACCCGTCTCAAAATTACACAAACTGCCATTGATTCCCATCCGCTAGCCATGCAGAAGCACATCTAATAGAACAGGATACAAATTCAAATATGAACAGGTTACATAAGAGCAATATGTCTAAACATATTGCCTCAAATATGTTTTATCCTTATGTGTGAGAACAAAGTGAAAAATAAACATCTTACAAAACAAAATTGCAATGATTTCACAAATCTACTAATGGCCCGTTTGGAACAGGTTCAGTCTATGCTGGATTTATGGTTTACAAACTAAATTAAAGTGATTTAAATATTTTTATTTGATCTTAAATATAATTGAAAAAAATGAGTTATATGTAAATGCACGTGACATGCATGCCTACAGCTCTAGATTTAAGATTTCTTACTGCTACTGATATCCAGCTCAAGGAAATCATAGAGGTAGAGCTCTGTCAAACCTCCCCTAACTAAGTCCTTACCTACATCTACCTTTCAAGAAAATGGTATGCGATGAATATTAGCGCTCCAAAGATCACTGAGAGTCATCTCCTAGAAATTATAATATCCAAACATTGTATTGTACTCTCTGCTCCCCCTATAAGTTTTTCTTCACAGAAGTTTCTAATAAAAGGTGTTTAATGAGGCAATATCAATATATATGTCAGAACTTTTATTTCCCTCACCGAGGTTTTTTAATGGGATGCTGAACGCATATTATGCCATATATTTTAATTTCTCCACATTGTTTCTTACACCGGACCAAGACATACTATTCCTCATATTTTTTCCATGAGGTTTTGTGGGAGGTCTACCACTTGTGATCTACATATCATACTAGTGTTCCCAAAATTTGTTTAAGGATTTTTTTTCCATTCAAGATTTTCACATATGAGTTTACCATGAGAAATAATAAGTATATGACATATTATTTTCTCCTCACTTTTTCAAGTTCTAAAAGAAGTTTAAGTGGTACTCCCTCCGTCTCATAGAAAGTGTCATTCTCGCTTTGCAATAAGAAGTCAATCAAGTTTAGCTTTGACCAAATATATAAAAGAAAATTTTAAAATTTATGCCACACAATTAGTATCATCATTAGATAGATCATTGAATATAATTTTTATAATAAATTTATTTGAAGATATAAATATTGCTAATATTTTCTACCAATTTAGTCAGAGTAAAGAAAGCCTACAAAGCCCGCACAAATAGTTTCACCAAAGATGAGGAAACCAGAAGTACTGTTAGATCGAGCTCAAGCCAGGGATTAGACATGAGTAGAAGTGTATAACATGTAGTATATAGGATTTGGAGGCACCAGGATTTTAGGCTGTGCAACACATGGGCACACAATTTTGAGGTTCTTGCCGGTGTGTCTTGTCAGAGTCTAAGAGTCACGCTAGTTGATTTCTTCGTGGTTGCCATCGATGTTGCACATCTCATGTTTGGAATGGGAGTGCTAACGACGAGGCCAAAGCCTCGTATTTTGTTTGGAGCTACTAGCTACATCAGTGTCTTGCAAATCTTGATCCGTTATTCGTGACTCCTACTTTGTTTGGAGCTAGCTCGCTCATCAGAAGCTTGCGCTCTTATTTGGGTCTCTTCTCAGATCTACAGCTCTTATAGCTGTGCTGTGCATGTACTGTAGCTAGTGTGTGCTACTACTCTGGCGTAGGCTCCGACCGAATTGCACTGCGATCGAATAGAGAGGCAGCCGATTACATCATTATTTTTTAGAAAAAAGGGGGAGATCCTGCGTCTACAACGTAAATAGTTAATCCTTACAAGATTTTAAGCACAATTATTGATTAACTAATAAAAGAAAACAACATAACCAAATAGAAAATTATAAGCAAAGTTATTTGTTGTTTTTTGATATATTTTTGGTGAATATATCTAGAGCAACAACCTCTAAATAAAGCTTCCCCATCCTGCTGACAATTAGCAACGCCCAAAACTGCTTCGATTAGATACAACTGAATGTGTCTAAAAAAAGAAGTACATTCATTCGCAAAAAATAAAAATATAAATGAAGTATATTTTCTTCATTGTAAAAACAACATCATTCCCTGAACAACTTCCAATTGCAGATAAAAGCCACGCTCGTTCAGTTCGGGTGTGCTGGAACGCGAGCGTGACGTGTGATGGACCACCTTGCAGTTGATCTTCTCCCCTTCCGAATTATAAAAAAATATTTGTTTTATTTTATTTCCTAAAATTAAAGGAACTGTAATTTACTTGAGGTAGGTGGAGTACCTTAGAAGGGTGTGTACACCTATGAAAAAGACTGATAAGGCGTATGTACATATTATTGATAGGGCTATAAAACGCATAGCGATGAGTCCTTGAGATGATGTCAAAAAATTGAGTGACAATTGGTCCGAGAGTGATATTAATTTCTCCGTGCTTTTCACTGTTATAAGCAATGTAGACATGGGACTAGGAGGCTTTTGTAAGTTAACTACTGCTTCAATCCACTACCTGATCAGAAGTGCTGGCTACAGCTTCAGCTCCAACACCAACCGTGGCACACCTTTCTTGATGCAATTATATATGGTTGGAGTATGTCCAGCTAGGAACTATCACGCTGCTGGATTTGATTTAGCTCTGCTAACGGTTTGGGCTGAATCGGTTATAATGCACTGAATCAGTTATGATATGTCCAGGCACTATCAAACAATGCAGCAAGGGAAAGACATTTGGTCATATATTTGGGGATCCTCTGAATTCACTTCCAGCTTGATCTATGCACAACTTTTAGGAACTAGACAGGATTCACCTGTTTATTCTTGGCTTTGGAAATCCTCCTGCCAACCCAAGAGGAAAGTCTTTTGCTGGCTACTTCTCAAAGATAGACTTTGTACAAGGGAACTTTTGAAAAGGAAAAAAAATGGTTTTAGAAAGCTACAGTTGTGTGCTATGTCACCAAAGTGCTAAGGAATCACTTCAACATCTGTTTTTTCACTGTCCTTTCACTCAGTCTTGCTGAAATATGTTGAGAATGGCCAATTTAATCCAAAATGACACTCTAGCAATCTTGTCTTTATTCAGGGTTCATTTACAAACGCCAATCTTCATGGAAATTGTTATCTCCATGCTTTGGGCCATCTGGACGCAAAGAAATGATTGCACATTTTCAAAAATCTACACTGGAAGACTGTTTTCAGAAAAGAGTTGGCTTGGGTTAAGCTCAGAGCTAAGGAGGACTATCAGCTTTTGCTAGATTCATGGCTGCACAAGTTTGTATAATTAGTCTTATTTTCTTTATTTCCTTCTTTGTTTTTTGATTATTTGTACGGAGAACTGTCTTATTTATTTTCAATAAAAGTCCAGTAGGGGGCGACCCCTCCTGTTTCATCAAAAAAAAGTATCGCAAGCAAATCTGGCAGTTTATTAGGCTTAGTGTGGCACCATCTTTTGCATATGGCTGATGATTGTGTACATACAAGAAACAATATACAGTAGAACGGTCACAACCAAATGTTCCGTAGGCAAAATCTAATGGTCTGTTATGTATGGGTATACTACAACAATTTCCATGCAAGGAGAGCAGGTATGGCAATGCGCCCAACTGATCTGGCCCGCCGATGAATAGGATCATTCCCTGGGACCAGGGACCAGAAGCACAATGAACAGGAGTTTTCCTGGTTGTTCTGTTCCGGTGTACCAGAGCGTGACGTGCGATGGACCATGCGAGATGATCTTCTCCTCTTCTGAATTATCAAATACGTTTATTTTTTTTTCCTAGAATTCAAGGACTGTAATTTACGTGAGCTAGGTGAAGTATCTTAATTAGAGGGATGTGTAAGCCTATGACGAAAAAGACTGAAAAGGTACATGTGCATATTATTGCTATGGCTATAATACACATAGCGACGACTCTGTCAGATCTCTAAAATTGAGCCACAATTGGTTTGAGAGGAATATTAGTCTCTGTGTGTTTTCACTGCCATTCGCAATATAAACATGGGACTAGGAGGCTTTTGGAATTTAGCTGCTGCTTCAGTCCACTACCGGATCAGAAGTGCTAGCTATGTGGCTGCAGCTGCAGACGCCATCACTGAGGGCAACCCAGTTTCTTGCGAGAACAATATATGATTGCACTGTGGAGTGATGCTAGTGCCCCTCGGCGTCTGGTCAAGACCCACTGGCCGGGTGGCTAAGCTAAGGAGAGAAACGAGTCTGGCACACCAAAAAGAGAAGGAGGTTGACTAGGCCAAGCTCGCGGGAAAGAAGAGAAGATGGGCTGGGCAATGGATTGAAAAATGCTGGGCTGGACTGAGAGGGGGAAAGGATATGTGTTGGATTGCTGGGGTCGATCTGGTGGATGGCCCGTGGGGAGGGGAAAGGGAACTGGGATGAGAAAGAGAAAAAGAATAGGGCTGGTGAGGTGTTGGCTACACTAGAATCGACGTGATGGTTGGTTGAAGAAGAAACCTTTTTGTTTTTTTTAAGTAGAGGTTTTTATGGTAGAAAATTAAAGATAGCTCCAAATAAAAATAAGGTAAAAGCCAAGGCGAACACACACGTGTGTATTGGTTTGGTTTGGACTGCTAGCTACAGGAAACTATCTGATGTGGTTAGACTAGGGCCTTGTTTAGTTTAAAAAATTTTGGGAAATCGCTACTGTAGCATTTTCGTTTGTATTTGATAAATATTATCCAATCATGGACTAACTAGGCTCAAAAGATTCGTCTCGTTAATTCCGACCAAACTGTACAATTAATTTTTATTTTCATCTATATTTAGTACTCTATACATACACTTAAAAATTCGATGTGACCTAGAATATGAAAAATTTTGCAAAATTTTTTGGAAACTAAACAAGGCCCAGGTTAATCTACTTCTTCAGCAGCTCGGCAGCTACAAGTCGCAGCCGTGCAAGAAGCTAGAAGACCCTAGACGATACCTCTACACGCCTCTTCTCTGGTGTCCCAGAGTCCCAGACATGGGGGGCTGTTTAGTTCCCAAAAATTTTTATAAAAAATTTTAAAATTTTCTGTCATATCGAATCTTACGATATATACGTGAACATTATATATAGATAAAAAATAAATAATTCCATAATTTATCTGTAATTTGCGAGACGAATCTTTTAAGGCTAGTTAGTCTATGATTAAACAATAATTATAAAAAACAAACAAAAGTGCTATAGTAGCCGTTTTACAAAATTTTCTGCGACTAAACAGGGTCTGGTGATCTCAGTGGGGTTCGTTTTTATAGCCTGTACTAACTCTGGATTTAGTTTTTTTTTTGCTACTTGTATGATTTTGATTGTCCGTTCATCCATACTATCAGAAGTTATTGTCGGTGAAACAGTCCATCCAATTCCACAAGTATGGACACGGGAGAGACATATCAAACAAAATCATCAGTACTACTATTGACTGACTTCGGTCCCCGCCGCGGTGCCGTCCAGGCCGTGGGGAAGGCCGCCACCACGATCTCAGCCGCACCGTTCAAGCCGGGGCCTGCTAAGGTCGGAACGGCTAGAAGACATCCTCGTGCCGATGGCGCGAAAAATTTTCCTGCCCACGCAAAAATTTTTTAGCCAGCAATGAAAAAAAAGTATATTTTTCTTCCTCCAACTTTCACAAAAGTTTGCTTTTCCTAAGAACGGTTTCAACTTTTCGAACCGCATTTTACCTTCTAAGAACGGTTGATTGAAGGCGGTTTTGCTACAACGAATGATGGTTTTTGCTACAGTCATGGTGGTTTTGTCTTTTTCTTATAATTATTTCGGCCGAATCTTTTAAAAATCATAGTAAATCACAAAAAAAATTATAAAATAGAAAATCTAATTTTTTGGACTCCACATAAGTAGATCTACTCCGTAAATATATAATATGGTATGCTTTAAGACAAAGTTTTTGCTATAAAGGTTTTATTATTTTATTATTTTTTGGCTGAATCTTTGAGAAAATTATAGTAAATCACAGAAAATTATAAAATAGAAAATCTAATTTTGTTGGACTCCCCATGAGTATATATACACCATGAACACATAATTTTATTGGACTCCACAAGAGTAAAATAGAAAAAGGGCTATATAGAAATCATTAAGACAAAAGAGAAGAAAAATGGAAGAAAAATGACAAAACATAAAAACAAAGACAATAATTAATTATGGTGATAATAAAAATAGAAATAAAATAAAATAAAAACATAAAAATAAAAAATAATTGAAAATAATAAATAGAAGCACGAAAAGAAAGTATCGTGGGGAGGTACGCTGGGGAGGAGGAGCCGCAGAGAGCAAAGAGGGGCACAGAGAACCTCATACTCATAGCCGTGGCAAGGAGGGTGCCGCGCCATGCGTCCGCGCTGGGTCCGCACGCCATGCCAGTGGCCGCGCGCCGTACTGGGTCGCTAGCAGCGACGGAGCAAGGAAAGGCGGGCAAGGTCGTACTTGGAGGCCGGTGGAGGCGCGGCCATCGTCATGGAGAGCGGATCTGACATAGTCAGGGCGGAGGGCGCGGTGGGAAACCGCCTCCTGCCGGTGTCGAGGGAACGGGAGGGTAGTGCGCGTAGGGAAAGGAAAGTTGCCAGGGACGAGGTTGTGCTAGAGAGAGAAGCCGCCAGGGAGGAAGTGTGCGGGTGTGGAGTCAGTTGGTTCCAGCGTGTCGTGAGCAGAGAGAGAAGAAGAAAAAGAATAGGTCCACAAATTTGTTGGCCCAACAGAGATATAGTTATTGGAAGGAAGAATTTATTGGACCAACAAAAATAGGTACCCTGCTGGAGCATGTTTACTAGCCTCCACTGCCCAAATACAGAATAGGTAGTGAGTTTAGGTAGCCTGCTAAAGATGCTCTAAGCTAGCGTAAATATACAATACCTTTTAGGAGTCCTGGTTTATAGCACCATTAACTGTGGAAGAAATCAAATGACACAACTCACTTCTACATCGTGCCAGCTCATCAAACAAGTACCGGATAGGTGTACTTTAGGCCTTGTTTAGTTCCAAAATTTTTTAGGAAAACGACACTGTATCATTATCGTTTTTATTTGATAAAAATTATCCAATTATGGAGTAACTAGGCTTGAAAGATTCGTCTTGCGATTTTACAGCCAAACTGTGTAATTAGTTTTTATTTTCATTTATATTTAATGCTCCACGCATGTGCCATAAGATTCGATGTGATGGGAAATCTTGAAAAGTTTTTGGTTTTTGGGGTGAACTAAACAAGGCTAGTTTAGTACTCAGTCTAACCCAAAAATATATGCAACATATCACTTCTTTTGTCATGGCTTGATTTATTAATATAAGTTCTTCAAAAATAACTTAACTTTGACTATGTTTGTGTAAATTTTTTGAATAAGAGGAGTGATCAAACTTAAGGTGAAAAAAAAATCAAATGTCTTAGATTGAGGTAGTACTTATTTGCCTGAAACGTAAGGATAGAATTAATACATAAATACTCAAGCATTGTACTATTATTTCTTCAGAGAAGCTAGAGAAGAAAGGAAAAACGATAACATGTATCAACTAAGCAGATGGTAGATGTAGTAGTACGGGAGTTCCCTTATATATGGATGTGTGATGTGTGATCACTCACTACTAGTTCCGAGGAGGAAAATTGTTAGTTTTGACATGACTCAAGAAAACAGGTATCACCTGCATTTCCAAAAGTCACTATATAGGCTGCTAGCAAACCATTGTAACACTATTCACAACATTGACTAAGGCCTTGTTTAGTTCATCCCAAAAACCAAAAGATTTTCAAGATTTTTCGTCACATCGAATCTTGCGGCACATGCATGAAGCATTAAATATAGATGAAAATAAAAACTAATTACACAGTTTGCCTATAAATTGCAAGACGAATATTTTGACCCTAGTTAGTTTATGATTGGACAATATTTGTCACAAACAAACGAAAATGCTACAGTAGCGAAATCTAAAAAAAATTCACATGTAAACAAGGCTTTATAGAAGGATTTGCTTGATGCCGAAGAAGGTTTTAGGTCTGTTACTCTGTTGAGGTGCCTTGAGCTCACAACGTCATGCACAGTCGATAATACAATAGACTAATAGAGTGGGACGATGAGGTTGACTGTAGTGTACATAGCTTACTGTTCCATGTTTAGGCCTTGTTTAGTTAACCCAAAAATCTAAAACTTTTCGAGATTTCCCATCACATCGAATCTTGCGGCACTTGCATGAAGCATTAAATATAGATAAAAATAAAAACTAATTACACAGTTTGTCTGTAAATCGCGAGACGAATCTTTTAAGCCTAATTACTCCATGATTGGACAATGTTTGTCAAATAAAAATAAAAGTGCTACAGTATCGTTTTTCCAAAAAATTTTAGAACTAAACAAGGCCTTAGTGCCCGCGCTTCGCTGTGGTTGACCTAATTAGGATATATTCTATTAGTATAGAAAATAACTTTTTTAGTGGCGATATTTTGTATATATCTATTAGTGTTTTCAGTAACCTTCCACCAATAAAAATCAGTAAACTTTACGGAAATCACCTAAGAACCATTTATGTAGATACTTACACTGATAACTTTTTGAAGGAAACCCCCAGTGTAAACCATCTACTAGCAGTTTTCTTAACTGCTAGTGTAAATGATTTTTCACAAATTCCAAATTACACTAAAAAATAGCATTTTTTGTTTTGTCCCTGGAGACCAGCGCGCACTATGTAGCCGCACATGGTTTTTAGCAATTTTTTCATTTTCATGGGAAATATACACATATGCGGTTTCCAAGAATCAAACTCAAAACCTCAAGCCTCGGGCGTTACTACCCTTCTCAATGCACATCGAAGTCACTTGTGACTTAATGGTAGAAATATTACACAAATGTTCACTCCACCAAATTTTGAAATGAAGATTTCAGGCCCTTAATTAATGGATTAAAAAATGTTCCAAATAGAAAGTTTTAGATCTCGTCGAGATCTACCACTTTGCTTTTGAGTGTTTTTTCATCCTAGGTTAGCCTCTCGCACGACGAAACATACAACCCTTGCGGAAGAAGGACCTCCCCAGCCACCCAGGAAGCGATGCTGAATCAAATTCTCAGGGTTCGGAGGTATGTGAGGCTCCTGCTCTCTCTGTCAGTTTGGTTAGGCCATTGCAGGCCGCGATCTCAGAAACTCCAGTGCCGTAGGTGTTGCAGCAACTCCCACCGCGACATCCAAATTTAAATCATGCTGGTGGTCGTAGTGGTGGAATTTCTGTGAGTTGAAGAGTCTTTGGCTAAAACAAAAACAAGGCAATTCTGCACTACTTGATGGCAAAGAGCCTCATCCTCTAAATGGAAAAAACAGAGGCACCTTAATTCCTGACACCTCCCATGCCTAGTCTAGCAGGTGTCACGCTGCAAACAAGCACAGATCTATTGGATGCTTTTTTTTTTTACTCTTAGCTCATATCCTAGCCTGGCATGTTGTGCAGTATTTGTAGTCTCCTTGATAGGTTCACATGCGGAACCGTCCGTAACGCACTTTGCCACTTGTTCAAGGAGGATCACATGCAATTATTAAATAATGTGTGACATCACCTTGCTACTAAGTAACAGAGACAGTAATCACTACACGTCAGTTTCCTCATGCCAAATTATTATGATGCGGAAATATATTTCACTTCAGGATGATATGTGGCGTTGTTAACTCATTCCCAACCAATTCTTGGTGCTGCTTTGGGAACATGATGGCTTTGTAACATCATACCAACCAATATATATGATTGGTTTGGTGGTTGATCTAGGACCACGCGCCGGCAAAATTTTGGGTCCTGTATCAAGCTATGAAATGAGGCCTTATCCCTTGATAAATAGGACTATAACAATTAATTGTGACTTCTACATATATATCTTACAGATGTCTTAACCTTACACAGTCTATGATGTTCTCCGAGACAATGAAATAAACTTGACCTTCAGAAGATCTTTTGATCCACATGAGATAGATGAGTGGCAGCTGCTATGCTATGTCCTACAAGTTCGAGATGTTCAGTTAACTGATGAACCAGATACAGTTAGCTAGCTAATTGTTACCTGTTGTTCATACATTTTATGTTGGGGGCTAAACAAATAAAACTCACTATTAGCTAATTGTTACCTGTTGTTCATACATTTGATGTTGGGGGCTAAACAAATAAAACTCAGCTATTAGCTAATTGTTACCTGTTGTTCATACATTTGATGTTGGGGGCTTGGGGACCATGCCAAGCGAGATATATGATTGACAAAGGAAGCCAACCATGGTTTGGGAGAGTATCCTAACCTCAACGCCCCTTCCCCCTTTTGTGCTCACCTAGTTCCTCCTTCAAGAGTATCCCATGTTGGTCAGGTGGCAGAAACAGTTCTGGTGACATGCCTCCAGGGACCACGCCCACGATGGTTGAGGAAAACCATCGAGAGACGACTGGAACCAAGCACGGGGGGCAACATGAAGACCCCACCTTGCCGCGGGAGTAGTTTGACCTGGAGGAGTGAGAAGACTTGAGTGCCCCTAGATGTATCGAGAATATTGCCCTGTTGCCCCATGACAATTGTAATTTAACCACTCGTGCCCGTAGACTATAAGTACAGGTTTAGTGTAGCTAAAGAGATAGGAACTTTTCCCGATTAGTTTCAGGTGCCCCGTTCCAACTTTTGTTCCGTCACCACTTTTGTTCCTATCAGGGCAAGCCTTGCTCTTGACCCTCACAGTCCCTGTGCTGAGGGTGTGCAGAGAAACTACGAGTCCCACAACCAAATAAAGCCTACAGACTTTTCATTGGACATCAGCAAGTCCATCCTGCATACAAATGGTTATGCAGATCAGCATGTCAAAATAAAAGGAAAATCTTGTTTTGGTTAATTTTGAAAGATAGATTAAGCTCCAGAGCTTTACTCAGACGCCGTAATATGAACCTCTGATCCTTGTTCATTCGCCAGCTTCAGGTCCCAATTTGCTCTCCTTGTTTCAATGGAGTCATTGTCACCATGTGTTGGTCCATATGCGCGATGATGCCATTTTCAGAAATATTCCTCATTCCATCCAACGGTGTAAACAAGTCTTCAAGTCTAAATTTGCTCTAGTTAAGCTGGGGGCAAAATCTGCCCTCCAACCAAGCATAGATTTGTGGCTACAAGCATTTGTGTAATCTTCCTTATTTTCTTCTTAAGTTTTTTTGTTTCTTGAGTTGTACTGGCATACCTGTTTTGTTCAAAGTTTAATAAAAGACCAGTAGGGGTAAAACCCCTCCTGTTTCATCGAAAAAACCATTACATACGCCATATATGGCTGAGGCGAGCAGGAAGCGGGGGAGTCATTTTAATCAAAGGGAATCTAGTGCAAAGAGAGAAAAAATGAATCATATCAGTCGGTTTCGACACCCACTACTACAGAACAGGCCTTTGGTCACTTGCTCAAAATGAACAATAATCTCGGCCCAATCAGCGTTCGGGACAAAAACATCTTTAGTCCCGGTTGGTGAGACCAACCAGGACTAAAAGTCCCATGCCTAATGGCTATGGTGTCAGAAATCGGCAGAAGGGACCTTTAGTCCCGGTTGGTCTCCCCAACCGGGACTAAAGCCCAGCCTTAAGTCCCGGTTGGGAAGACCAACCGGGATTAAAAGCTATTATCGCGGTCCGTGTCTCACCGGCCGGGACTAATGTTGGACTTTAGTCCCGGTTGTTAAATGGAACCGGGACTAAATGTCCTTCCCCATATTTGAACTCTTCTTCTTCTCCTGGTCGAGCCCATCGATCTTTACTCTTTTGCTGTGTTCTTTATTTGGAGTTGCTTGTTCTTGCTCTCATCTCCGTCTATTGATTCATTTCATCATTTCTACGCCGTCATCGACTTGTTAAGAGGTCACTAGCTTCATCTTCTCAACATTTAGCAGCGGCATATGTCATTTTCTAGTGTTATGTATATTGTTTTTTATTTTGTGGTTTTTTAAGAGGTTACTAGCTTCATCGTCTTCTCAACATCGACACGTTTTTTAGAGAAATAGTGATACTATGTTTTTTATTTTAATTAGTTTAGAAAAAAATTAAAAACATATAATACTTTAATTTGCAATTTTTGACCGATTTAATTAGTTAATTATAACTAGTATGCATACCACATTTCATGATTATTTAGAAAAATAGAGAATTTTTGTGTTTTTTTAATTTTGCTTGTTTAGAGAAATTAGAAATAGAGAATTTTAGGTTTTTTGTTACTTTAATTTCTCTATTAAAAATTAGAAACTTTTAATACTTTAATTTGCAATTTATGACAAGGTTAATTAGTTAATTATAACTAGTATGTATGCCACATTTCATGATTAGTTAGAAAAATAGAGAACTTTTATGTCTTTTTAATTTTGCTGGTTTAGAAAAATTAGAAGTAGAGAATTTTAGGTTATTTGTTACTTTAATTTCTATATAAAAAATTAGAAACTTATAATACTTTACGTTGCAATGCAGACAATGACACGTCATTGGATGTACAATGTCGATCGCCGCTCCAAAGAATTCATTAATGGTGTGCATTATTTCTTAAGAGTGGCCGAGGAAAATAAGCGGGATGGATTCATATGTTTCCCATGTGCCTTGTGTCAGAATTTGAAGGAATATTCTAGCTCTAAAAATATTCACTGACATTTGTTGAAGTCGGGTTTTATGCCAAACTATATTTGTTGGACCAAGCATGGAGAAAACGGGATAATGATGGAAGAAGGTGAAGAAGAACAGTCAGAGCCTGACGACATTATTGCTCAATACGATGACTTCGGTGATACAGCAATGGGAGAAGCTGAAGATGAGGCAGGTGCAAAAGGCGCACCTGTTGAAGATGATGCTCTTGGTGATGTCATTCGTGATGCACAGAAAGATTGCAAAAGTGAAAAATAGAAGACACAGTTTGACCACATGTTAGAAGATCACAAAAATTACTATACCCATCTCCCTAGGATGGGCAAAAAAAAACTGGGTACAACACTGGTCAAACTTGGTCAAATGACAAACTAAATTACTTAAAATGAATTGAATACCAAGTTGTTAGATATCATCAAGATCTAAACTTTTTATATAGACAATTTTTTCATTTGAGAAAGTTTAAGTTCACAATACCCACCAAATCTTGAATCTCACCCAAACTATATGAAACTATATGTGTCAATTGTGGATTTTTAACTACACCTTCCCAACACTTTGTCAAATGCAAAAATGGTCTATATATTAAATGTAGATTTTGATGAGTGGAACAATATTGGTATTAATGACTTTTCCATTCGAGACCATCTAGGGTTCCGAAAACCGATGCGTGGCTATGAATTCTTTCAAAATTCAAAATTGAGTGGTTCAAACTTTTCCAAAAGAAAAGTTGACCATTAGACCAAATGTAGAACTTGATGAGTGCAACATACTTTGTATTCATTACTTTTCCATTTGGGACCATATAGGGTTCGGTCAAAGTGTGTGTTTCTAAAACCAATGCTTTGACTTTGGTCAAACTTGGTCAAATGACCCATTTGATGACTTGAAATGAAACAAATTTGAATACAAAGTAGGTAGAGATCATTAAGATCTACATTAGATATATTGTCCATTTTTCTATTTGGATAAATTTGAGCCAATCCTAAACACATTTGTTCAAAATCCAAGACGGGTTTTGGTCAAACTTGGTTAAATGTCAAACTAAATTACTTAAAATGAAAAAAATTTGAATACCAAGTTGTTAGATATCATCAAGATCTAAACTTTTTATATAGACAATTTTTCCATTTGAGAAAGTTTAAGTTCACAATACCCACCAAATCTTGAATCTCACCCAAACTATATGAAACTATATGTGTCAATTGTGGATTTTCAACTACACCTTCCCAACACTTTGTCAAATGCAAAAATGGTCTATATATTAAATGTAGATTTTGATGAGTGGAACAATATTGGTATTCATGACTTTTCCATTCGAGACCATCTAGGGTTCCAAAAACCGATGCGTGGCTATGAATTCTTTCAAAATTCAAAATTGAGTGGTTCAAACTTTTCCAAAAGAAAAGTTGACCATTAGACCAAATGTAGAACTTGATGAGTGCAACAAACTTTGTATTCATTACTTTTCCATTTGGGACCATATAGGGTTCGGTCAAAGTGTGTGTTTCTAAAACCAATGCTTTGACTTTGGTCAAACTTGGTCAAATGACCCATTTGATGACTTGAAATGAAAAAAATTTGAATACAAAATTGTTAGAGATAATCCGATGTAATGGTGAATATTGTTGTAAGCATAAATAAATAAGAAATAGAGAAAAATCTTTAAAAAATAATCTGATGTAATGGTGAATATCACATTTATCATGATTTTGGAGATAAATGATGATAAATAAACAAAATTTACGTTTAAATAATGCACAAACAAATTTTCTATCAAAAACACCTACTTTAAGATATTAAAATTAAATAATACATTTTTGTATTAACAAAAAACTAATTATTTTTCATATTTAAGTTTGCTAATATAAGAGATGAAAAGATTTTATGTTTCCAAATTTATTATGTAAGAAATTAGACAAAAAGAAATGGAACTATTATTTTTTAACAAATTAATACCTATTATTCTATTTACTATGCAATTAACAGAATTAATCTAATTGTTGTAAGCATAACTAAATAAGAAACAACAAAAATACATTTAGTCTCGGTTCCAGCCAGGAACCGGGACTAAAGGTGGACCTTTAGTCCCGGTGCTTATCACCAACCGGGACTAAAAGTCCCGGTTCGTGATACGCACTGGGACTAAAGGTCCCCGTGTATATTTAAGCGCACAGTCTTCTTTCTTAGATCGACGTTGCCCTAACTTCCTCCGCCGCGCGCCGCTCCTCCCCGCTGTCGCCTCGTCCTCGTCGCCGGCTGAGCCCAGGAGCGCCGCCGCCGCCACCGCAGCCGAGGAGCGCCCCCACCGCTGCCGCCACCGAGCCGAGGAGCTCCCCCACCGCTTCTTTCTCCGGCGTCGAGCCCCTTCTTCTCCGTACACCACCGAGAGCTTCTTCTCCCTCGGCGAGAGCTTCTTCTACGACGACCGTACACCGCCGAGAGTGTTTCATCTCCCGCGCGCGCGAGCTTCTTCTCCCTCGGACGTCACCGTACGAAGATGATCTCTCGGCCGGCACTTTTGCATTGTGATGTTTTTTTAAAACTATATATGTTGAGCAAATTTGTTATGAGAAACTATATATGTTTAGATTTGGATGAGAAATTGTTATGAGAAACTATCCTGTGTTGTAATTAGTTAGTAGGGATAGATATTGAGATGAGATGTATAATTTATATTTTATAATTTATCTTTTGTATTATATAATTTATATGATATAATTTATCCTGTGTTGTAATTAGTTAGTAGGGATAGATATTGAGATAAGATGTATAATTTCTATTTTATAATTTATCTTTTGTATTATATAATTTATCCTGTGTTATAATTAGTTAGTAGGGATAGATATTGAGATGAGATGCATAATTTCTATTTTATAATTTATCTTTTGTATTATATAATTTATATGATATAATTTATCCTGTGTTGTAATTAGTTTATGTTAGCCCTTAGTTCTAATTAGTTTATTGTTATATATGTATCCTGTATATAGAAGCTTAATTAGTTTATGTTAGCCCTTAGTTGTTGTATCGAATATTTTCGAAACTAAATAAGTCTTTAGTTGTTGTATCGAATAATTTATGGAATATCGAAAGAGCAGTTTGGATATTAATTAAAAAAATGAATTATATAATTTCTCTAAAAACTGTGAGACAAATTTATTATATCTAACTAATCCATTATTAGCATATCTGTGTTATTATAGTAATTATGGCTAACATAAACTAATTAAGCTTAAAAGGTTTGTCTCGCGGTTTCCTATGAACTGTATAATTAGTTATTTTTTCTCTATATTTAATATTCTTAGCTAATTTTATCTAATTTTTAGCTAAGGCATGTATACATATATGTATATGTATGGAAGTGTTTCGTTTATCATATTTATCTCGCAAATTAATTACATGCTATAAACATATATATGGAGGGCCTTGTTTACTTGTAAAAAATTTATCTCGCAAATTAATTACATGTTGCAGTGGCACATCTAGATTTACACATTGATAAATATTAATTACATCCTGCAGTGGCACATCTCACAAATTAGATATTTATCAAAAAGTTACACATCTAGATTTACTTATTGATAAATATTTATATGTATTAAAATATTCATTAGATAATGTGTGGACAAAATTTGTGGACAAATATTGTATCCAAATATTGTCTAAGTTTAGCCTATCCAAATAATTTATGTTGATCGCGTCAAAAACTTTTAACACTTGATTAAATTTGTAGAAATGACTAATCCGAATGACAACATGGATGATGCAATGATGGACCTAATCAACAGCGGAGCCAATCCAGATCCCCAAGGCGAAGATGATGGAGTCCGTACTTTGCTGATTATGAAGAACTTATGGGAGACAATCCTGATGAGGTCTATCTACAATCTAGTATATATGTATATATATGAAATTAAAATAAACGACATTTGTATTAATATATTTATAATTGTTTGTGTAGCCCTCTAAATCGGCGACAACTTCTGAGAAGAGTAGAAAAGTGCGCGGCCCGAAGAAGCCGTTGGAGGATCGGTATATTCTGTCGGAATTCGATGAGGGTACAGGACAAGTGCTTGGGGCCAATTCTAAAAAATTTGTTGCACACTGTGGGTACCTTGTAAGGATCAGGCTCCCGGTCAGTGCTCGTGAATGGAGGCAACGTAAAGATAACCCTAATATTAGTTTTGTCTCAGATCGTGACAAAGAATTGATTTGGCTAGATATCCTTCAACATTTCACGCTCGATACACAAGATGAAGCTTTGAAGGAGAAGGTTAAAATCTGGGCTATACAGAAGATGGCCAAACAATTTCAAGCTTGGAAGAAGACATTATACGGTACTTTTGTTGCACATGGCCAGACACTGAATTTCACCAACAAGGCCTACGTCAAGTTGAGGCCTTTTTGGGATGAGTTCGTAGAGTTTAAGAACTCAAAAGAGGGTCAGGCACGGATGATCAAGAATCAGAAAAATGCTAAACAAAAGTAATACCACCATCACATGGGTTCAGGTGGCTACAAGACTGCTATTCCTAAGTGCCAAAAGCTGGAACAGGAGATTCTTGGGAGAGGGATCGAACCACAATCAATGCACTTGCCTGAGCGCGCCAAGTATTGGTTCTTCGGTCACGGGGGAACCATAGACCTAGAGACCGGAAAGATTGTGTACGGCGAAAAGCTCAAGAGAGTAGGACAGAGAATGGCCTATGCTAGAGGATTAGTTGAAAGTGGCACCTGGCAGCCAAATAGATAAAAAGATGAGCTGACATACGCCCTAGAGACTGCTGAACACGGTGGGCGAACAAGAGGCTATGGGGAGGTATCGTGGGAGCATGGCTTCACTAAAGATAGACCGACTTATAGAAGTCGTCAAAGAAAGAAGGAAGAGGAAGCGGAGCGGTTGCGTAGGTTGGAGGTAATGGTGATGGAGTCACGCGAAGCGGCTCGTGAAGCGATAGCGTGAGAGAAAGCGCTTGAAGAGAGAATGAACGAGCAGATCAAAAGACAAGTGCAGATGGCAGTAAGTTCTATACAAAGGTAAACTGCATTAGAGCCTAGAGTCAACATTAGCCCGTCTGGTCAGTTGAAAAGCAGTTGCGCTTCCACGGAGATGCCAACTATTCAAGACGACGTGGGGCTGCACTTTCCGGTGGATGACATCACTGAACCTCTGACAACATGTGAGTTGCACATTCCATAGGGGACTGCCACAGTCATGGTTGTTGTCGCTATTGTAACTCCTATCGACCCTACGAAGACAGCAAGAATCCATGGAGCGATAGTTCCACCTGGATATGCTAGTGTCTCGGTGGATAGAGTTGTCAAAGGCTTCGTAATGTGCAGCTTGAGATAGAAGGAGGTGATGGAGAGAAGACTTTAGGAGAAACAGAGAAGACTTTTATTTGTTGGCGCAAACGCTACATCATTATTCTTGGGGCATCACCTAGTAGTCTACCACCACCTCCTCGTCATGAATCTAATCCTAGGTGCAGATGAAAATTGACTATACATTTGTTCACTAACTTTATTTTGCATTCTCTTAGTTAGCGGTTTACTCATATACCTTTTGGTTTCACAGGTGGTCACCAACATGTCATAGTGCTGCGGGTGATGACGAGGGAGTGCAAGACACGGCTGCATCGCCTCGGTCTCCAACGCCACCACCTCAGGCTCCAACGCCACAACCTAGGGCTCCAACACCGCCACCTCAGGCTCCAACACCGCCACCTAGGGCTCCAATGCCGCCTCCTCGGGCTCCAACACCGCCACCGGCCGCCCCATCGCCTCCACACGTGGCTCCAGCACGAAAGAAGAGGCCGGCCACACAATCAAATGTGTCGGCCGCCCCGCCGCAAAAAAAGAAAGCCTCCGAAAAAAACAAGCTATCATTCCTAAGAAGCTGTCCTATGAGAAGACTGATGCAAAACTTGATACTTCGGTAAAATCAGATATGGATAGTTTCTTCAAGAAACTTAAGACTGAAAGAGAAGCCAAGCGAAACCCTGAGAAGCCATACCTCTTACTACGGCCAGAAGATCTACGACAAAGGGTTGAGGCTCAACAAAAAAAGAGGCGTGAAGTTCAGAAAGAATCATCATCTTTATCGGACTATGATCGCACTTTAAGGAAATCCATAGAAGAAGAGAAGAAGAAAGAGAAAAGAGCACGCAAGGGTTTGGGCTGGGTTCGTGCAGAAACACCGTCCAGAGTTGAATGCAGCACTTTCAAAGCCCATCTTACTTCAGTGGGTTCTACAGCAGACACCGGGCAACAATTTGTGTGGCTACTATGTGTGCGAGTTTATGACGGTCTATGCCAAAAGAACTAATCTTGAGCACCTAAAAGTTTGTAACATGTATATATAATAAGTTTATTTCATTTATTTGTTGCTATTTAATAAATCCTACTCATACCTCTAACTTTTTTATTTAATGTCTATTAAAGGAGATGTGGTTGAAGGAGCAGGTGTTGGATGCGGTGCACCTAAAAGAAATTCAGAAGACAATCATAGGATTTCTTAACGACCAAGTCCTGAATCCCGGCACTCGAGCCAATGAAACCAAATCACGATGATCATTTGTACGATGCTTGAGTGGTGGAGAAAATTATTTTGTAAATACTTTGTCCCTGAAGCATATGTGTAAATATTATATTATGGACCTATAGATACATATAATATATATATATAGTGTTTTATAGTATATTTATATGTAATGCTTTAAATTATATAAATTATAGGTGCACGTTCCATAAACTACCAGCAAACAATACGTATTCGAAAATAATAATAACATAATTGTAAACCCTAAATGGAAAACCAAATGAAAAGAAAAGAAAAAAAGAAAAAATCTTTAGTCCCGGTTGGTAGCAACAACCGGGACTAAAAGTGGAGGCCAGGTGGCACACCCTGGCGCACCTTTTAGTCCCGGTTTCTGTTACCAACCGGGACTAAAGGTGAAACTTTAGTCCCGGTCCGCGGAACCGGGACTAAAGGTGGAACATTTAGTTCCGAAACCTTAGCTCCGGTTCCGTAGCCGGGACTAAAGGCCCTTACGGCCCGGACTAAAGCCCTTCCTATACTATTGACCTACCAATAGTTTAGCACATACTTTGTTGTTGCTAGCTATAGGACCCGATGCCTATTGGGATTTCACTCGTTGGTGCTAGAATTTGGGCAATACTTTTCAGTACATTTACAACAGATGAGAGACAGTTCAGCAAGTTCAGTTTTACCGATGGTGAAAACCTAGCCCATCTTACTTGAGATTCCACGTCCAACATCTAAATGAGGACCATTTTCTAGCTTATCCGAATTAACGCATCATTAATTTTGGATATAACAAACCAGAAAAACCTTGATAATAAACTTCAAAACTGAAGAACCAGTCAGCGCTTTAAAAATTTATCAGTAAATTCTAGTGTAACTTCTATTTGAATGCTCCTATTATTACTATTACTATTACTATTACTGTTACTGTTACTATTACTATTGCTGTTACTGTTACTATTACTATTTGGAGGCTCCAACTGAGGCACCACATGAATGCTCACAAGACCTGTTAAAAAATAGATACTATAGAAATCCTTGAAAATCCAATAAATCTGGCGATCAATCTGTAGGCTCTAATAGAAATTGCTTCAAAAATCAAACAAAACAGCTGGACTCTGATCACTGTATTACTATTATGAATGGGGGCTCTAACAAAGCATTTACGTTGATCCTCACGAAACATGTACACTATGTAAAAGCAATAAATCAGTGAAACATTCAGAAAATCAGACATACATAGCCATCCATTGAGCATAATCCAAACATCATTAACAACAATGGCAAGTAGATCTGTTTTGTTTTCCAGAACATTACCTACCGTCCTACCCTTACCATACAAAACTACTTAAAAATAACTATCATGTGCCCATTACATGATCATGTCTTATATTTTGGTGATTTAGATGACGTACCCATTACGAGCATAGGAATATCATGCATATTAATCGGGTTAGAGATGTTTCTAAATATTTGCAAGAAGACCATTACCCACCTTTTCCATATAGAACTAGTCTAAAATAACCCCTATCATTTGTTGATCTAATTTATCCACCTCAATCATTATGTAAAATAATATAAAGTGACACCCTAATCCCATAGTCTACATCTAAATGTTAGATTATGTTGCATAATGACATATAGGATGGTAATCTAGATCCATGTTATAAGGATATTACTTTATATTTTTATTAATTGTGGCTAAGGTTGTTAATTCAATAGAAAGCAAAACATATTCTATAGATATTATTATCAATATTGATTAGAATGTACTGTATGATGTCTTGATTTTCTAACTCCAGGATAAATCATGATCAAATCTTTTTGGTCTTTATGAGGATAAATCCATATATATATATATATATATATATATATATATATATATATATATATATATATATATATTATTTTCTCATTATTGTATACCGAATTGATGGCCTGATCTTTCTAATTTTAATGAGAATACATGCTTGGCTTCTATTTGGAATTGTTATTTGAGTATACACAATTTATTGTCATATGTTAATTTTTTTACAAGAACTAATTTTAGTATTTTTGTGTTCGGTTAGGTGGCCTTCAATTAGTTATAGTCAGGTAGTTATTGTCCAAGTTTCAGGCCTATGCACGTACAAGTCCAGATGGTACATGGTAGGCTACAAAAGAGGCAACCAGAGACTTGCATTGTGTGATGAGCCCACAAGATGTCCAAAAGCTTACTATGTGTGCAACACTGCAGCTAGATAAGTTGAGGGGATTTAAGTTTATGAGATGATCAAAATAGTGCAATTGGCCATTTGGCTCTCCATTTTCAGCATGTTGCTACCTAGGTATGGGAGGTGTCAGCAGTTTATGGAGCTCGTCAATTGACAGACTAGGTGTTGGGAGTTCATCCACCACGTCCATCACAGTCTCAACCAGCAGTTGTATAATACCTTGTTGAGCGTATATAGATCATAGGATTGGGATGCTACCACTTTTTCCAACATCAAGCTAGCTTAAGCAGTATACACATATAAATCTATAGCCAATAGGCATTTACTCAGCCAAATTTGTCAAGATGCAGGAGGGCCCCCAGTTGTGTTTTCCTTTTTTATCATGTAATAAAACTACTAGAGCAGAGCTTTTGCCGTCATTATAAGAAAAGCATAGATTGTTAGGTTTGGGAGGTCTTTATTATTTCTTTATTTTTATCCAACGCCAAGCTTAGGTCTTTTACAATATTTTATAATTTTATAATAACTTTAGGTAAAAGGCTCCCTTCTGTTCTGGTACCTATTCTCATCGATTAGTCACCAAAACCTGTATGTTTCTTCCACACAGTTCTGGTACCTATAATTTTATAATGACGTTTAGGTAAAAGGCAATTGCCAGACCACCAATTCAGCTATTATCTCGCGTTTTACAGTCGTGGCCACGACCAATGTGATCAAATAGTACTGATATGTTGTTCAAAGACCAGCACAGTTGTGCAATTACAATGCCGAGCTGTGTTCTTCCTTCCACACAGGCAGAATCAAAGTTTAGTAGGCTTCCTTTGACAGGCCACGGGCAGAGAAGTAGGGCATAAAAAACCAGAGAGCTGACTGACCAAGATGCTAGTGCTGGTTTACCTAGTAGCATACAAGATTTTCTGGCATGGACGTCCCTGTGATGAACAATGAAAAAGCTATGGATTTTTCCAGTAGGAGTAGATTAAAGGATTATTAGGTGGCAGCAGGATCGATTTTGTAATAGTTTTGACGCACCAACTAACTAGATGGAATGTTCCTTCTGTGGACTGATAGAGGCATACGCTCTTTTGATTCTTTGACATGAGCAGAAGAAGCCATGATTCATCTCCTAAGTGGCTGCTCGTTCATCTCACTTCCTTTTGCTCCAACTAGCAGCTTGCGATGACATTTTTTTGTCCTTATGATAAGGAGTGTAGATTGCGATGACATTTTTTTGTCCTTATCATTTAGGTGTCTTGTCTTGCTTTCTCTGGATGATGTTTGCAGCGAAACAGAGTGAGATGTAGTTAACAATGGTGAACATGTTATGGCTGTGATGTGTCTAACTACATACTAATCCCGAGGATAAAAATGCTTACTTTGGCATAAGACAAATAAAACATAACCTGTACTTGTGAAAGTATAAATGTATTTCGCAAGCAAAGCATCATAACACTATTCACAACATTGACTATACTACTGGCGCAGTTGTGGCACTACAAATAGATGACAGATGGAACGCTGCAAATCTATCTATTGTGGCAACCACATAGGTCAAGATGGCAACGGGGACATCCCCGACGGGGATTGGCACCCCGTCCACGTCCCCGTTGGCCATGATTTCCCCCGTTCCCCGCCCCCGATATGTGACTCGGGGCTGGCTTGCTCCCGTCCCCGTCCCCGATAGGATTCACGGGCCCCCGACGGGTAGCGCACCCCAGATTTATATGTCTTGCATCTAGAACAAAGTAGAAGCACACAACTACAACAGCTAGCAGAATCAGGTCCAAATAACCCAAACTGAAGACAAAATCAAACGCTGGATCCTTCAAAGGGGGAAAAAGAAAGCTCAGTAAATCAGTTACATTCCAGAAGAGCAAGATTTCCAAATACTACATCCTGTTCTAGAGGGTGAAGCCTAAAGTAGAGAGCAGTTTTACGAGGTTCTGCTTGAAGGCCGTGGGGCCAAGTCCTAGCAAGTAGCAACCAGGATGTGCTTGGTCACATGGCTGTGGAAGCTCTTCATGGTTTAGTTGGATCCCACATGCACTTGCTTCGGAGTCTTTTGCGGCTGGTGGCTGGCGGCTGATAGGAGAACGAGTGTAGTGAGCTAGGGTTGGAGGCCTACCTGCTTCTTTATTTTATATATGGCTGTTGTGGGCTTGGGCTTATAAACTTGAGTTGGGCTGAAAGCAGATGACCTTCTGGCTTATACAACTATGCACCATCGGGGCCCAACGGGGAACGGGGACAGGGAGACAGTGACCGTTCCCAGCCCCGCTCTACCCGACGGGGCACATTTTCTGCCCGTTAATTCCCCGTTGAGGAGCAAAATCATCCCATCTTCATCCCCTAATAGATAAAATCCCCATCGGAGATCGGAGATCGGGGTCCGTTGCCATCTTGACACATAGGTAGAAAAAGAAAGAGGGGGTACTAGTAATAATCATGATTTGCTTGCTGCCTACGAAGGATTTGGATGTGTTGAGGTGCTTTCAGCTAAAGTTGTCATGTGCAGCCGATAAGACAGGAGCAGGATGATGAGCTTGATGGTACTTCATAGCTGACTACTCCCTATTTTCTACCTTAGTTGAAGGAGAAAATAAAGCTGAGGCACCCTATTTTCTGACACCACCCATGCCTAGCCTAGGTATATGAAGCTGCAAACATGAACGAACGGAGCTATTGGATGCTTTTTTCGCTCTTGGAAAAATGAATCTTCCTTCTTCGAGCTGGCTGCACACGTCTTTTGTTGCCCATTTCTTTAGCTGCCTCTTATAGGTGGGTAGCCTGGCATGTTGTTTAGTATTTGTAGTCTACTTGATAGGGTTATAGGACCACGACACTTCCACTTCTTCAAGGATCATATGCCATTACTATATAGTGTTTGACATCACCGGGCTACCAAGGGGATATTTAGTTGGAGATGTTAAATTTTAATAGATATTGTAGCATTTTATTTTATTTGGCAATTAGCGTTCAATCATGGACTAATATAATTAGGCTCAAAGATTCGTCTCGCAAATTAGTTTTGTAACTAGTCTATATTTAATACTTCATTCATGTGTCTAAACATTCGATGTGATAGGCGGTAAAGTTTACTGGCATGAACCAAATAGGGCAGACCAATCACTATACATAAATTTTCTGATGGCAGATTCATTATGATGCTGAAATATATCAAGATGGTGTTGCTACCTCGTCCATACCAAGTTTTCATTCGGCTTTTGGCACATGGTTGTTAAGGACAACATTGTTGTCAAGATGGTGGCGCTATAACCTCGTCCCTTTTATCAATATAATGTTCTTTTTGGCAACGGTTGGCTACAACACCCGCTATTGTGCGGGTATATGTGCAGCAAATACTACCATCACTAAATGAGCTGTTTCTACTCACACCAAAAAATTCGATAGCAGCATGTTTGGTTTGGCGATTGATTCCATTTGGCATCAAATGGACCTGCACAAAAATATGGTTTGTCTGGCACTTAATTTTCGTGGATCGAATTGGTCCTCAAAACTTGCTTATGATTTACTCTCTCCTGGCCTGAAGTTCCAAAGGACAGATGACACGGTCCTTCCATGCCGCAAACCAAACAGTGCTGTCAGCTTGGGTACCAAGGTCGGACCATTCTGAATCACCTCACGCTTTGTGCTCCTTCGAGAAAACAAGAACAAAATACTGCTTCCTTCTTTTTGAAAAGATGTTATATGAATGATAGCAGCATTGTTTAAGGAATATCTACCTAGTAATGAAGAATTTTGCTTTGAGCCCAAACTAAAATGTATATATAATGGTACAAATCCGAGTGTTTAGACAGAAAACTCACTCAAGGGAGAAAGTCTGCCTGCATAAAAATAATAATAATATAGTGTACTGAAGTACGCAAAAAGAACACAGATAAGGGAACACAGACTTTATTAATATTTAGCAAAATACAAATACCTGTTTCCGATGTACATGTGCACTCTACAAAGTAGCCCTACTGATGGATCTTGATCTAACTTGGGTGATGTGGACTTCTTGTTCGTAGGGTCTCGGAAGACACCTAGTTAATTAGGTCCGTGACATCTCCTATACTCTAGAAAGTACAATTCTATAGGCAAGCAAACCACTGTAACACTATTCACGACATTGACTAGCTAGTAGTGCAACAATTATTGTGTGATACTGGCAACGGATGACAGATTCAATGATGTTGAAAGTGGGTTTACTCCTGTCTATGCATTCTGGCACACACAGCCTTAGTAATAATCTCAATTTGCTTGTTGCCTAAGAACAGACAGATTTGTTGAGGTGCCTTCAGCTCATGCTGTCATGCACAGTCGTTAAGACAATCGGGTGATGATCTTGATGGCAGTTCATAGTTGACCATTTCCCCCATCTTTAAGCTTTTCCTAAGAAAATAATGCTGAGGCACCTTAATTTCCGATACCTTCCTTGCTTAGCCTAGGTGTGAGGCTGCAAACTTGCATGTAGTTATAGGATGCGCAGATGGCTCGCCCATTTCTTCAGCTGTCTTTTATAGATAGCGTAGCATGTTGTATAGTTTTAGTTGTAGTCTACTTGGGAGGGTCACAAGACCACAGGCTTCAAGGTGGATCACATGCAATGGCTAAATAATATCTGACATCACCTGGCTACTAAGTAGCGGAGACAATAATCACTACACGTAAATATATCAAGACGATGTGGCGTTGTTACCTCAACCTTCCTTTATTTTTCTTTCTAATGTTGGAACATGGCTTGGTGGAACGGGGGAAACATGGGTGTCAATACACGCTGCTGCTGTAACCTCAATACCAATGCAGCCGTGCAGTACTGGCTCCTCACGCGCCACTAGAGGAGGACCGCCTCCTCGTGTGCCCTCCTCGCCTTGGACCGTGCCACCGCCGAGAGCGGCCTCCTCGCAAGATCTAGGGCAGAAGGGAGCGTGGCTGGCTGTTGGCGGGAGATCTGGGGGTCCGAGCATGGCAGTTGGAGGGGCCGAGCTCCAAGCAAACACTGGATGAACTAGGGGCTTCATGTGGTCCACCCGGGGCTGTGCCGGGAGCCGGGACACGCTGCCGCTGTGTGAAGGGGAAGAGAGAGACGAAGGATGGAGTTGTTTGCAAGACATGGTTAAGAGGGACGGAACGCGGGAGCTAGTTGAGACATAAGTAGAGAGATGGGCATCAAACCCTAGCTTCACGTATATATATACATGAACATAACATATAGGTGTCGGGCCTTCTAGGCCTATTGAGCGTTGGGCCTTTTTACGGAGGCGGAGTCAGAGACAGACTCTAAACCGCATCTATTTAGGAGAGCTAATTTTTTACCGTATTTGTAGTTCCATTTTATTAGAGGCCGGCAATTTTGACTAGCTCGGTAAATAAAATATCTGTATCCAAAAATGTGGTTGTCTATTTTTAAAGGCGGTTGAATTTTATGACCATCTCGGTTAATAGTTAGGCGGTGTCTCGCAGAATCATTTATCTAGTAGTTTTTGCCAAATAAAACTAGTTAAAGTGACCCCTTAGATATATTGGTCGAAATTTTCCACGATATGTAAAATAAGCTATAGTGACACGCTAATATTATGTTGCATAATGGCATAGGATGGTAATTTATATACATGTTTAGGATATTACTTTATACTTTTATTAATAGAGGCAGACATGGATAGTCTTTTCAGGAAGCAAAACATATAATACAGATATTAAATATTGTGATTATAATCTACCGAATTGATGATGGCCTGATCTTTGTAATATTTCAGAGCATAAATCCTTGTCAATTATCTTCTACTACGATTATATTAATTATCTACCGAATTGATGGTAAGATCTCTTTCCGATTCATGCAAGAATAGGCCATAAGACCATTGTTATTAATTCTTATTAGAGTATACATAATTGATGGTCTTGTCTTTATTAAGAGTTTTCTTAGAATTTCTAGTATTTTTGTGGATCCGTTAGGTGGCCTTTAGTTAGTAATAGTCAGACTATAAGCAATAATTGGCCAAGTACTAGACGGTCGCCTACCTGTTGAAGGCCATAGGGTGCATGTAGGCTATAAAAGAGACAACAAGCATAGACTTGCATTGTGTGATGAGAGCCCATGCATGGCACGTCCAAAAGCAGGCCATGTGTGCAACTTGATATTTAGTTTCCGAGATCAAAAGAATTGAATTGGCTATTTGGTTCTCCATTTTCATCACACGATCTTAGACATGGGAGGTGTTGGGAGTTTATCCACCCCGTCCGTCGAGTCTATACGTGCGAATAAACCAGCATTATCCTTGAGCATCACAACAGCTATGCAGAACATAAAGCCACCGTAGCAGCATATGGTTGTTGCTGGACCATCGGCTGTGGCGACAGCCCTGCACATCTTTGCGATGAAGACAACACTTGCGGTTAAATTGTGTGTACATGTGCATGATTGGAGCTGAACGATACCGTATAACACTACTAGAAACTAAAAATACTTTGTCAATAGAGTCCAAACCGACAAAAAAATTGACATACCGACAGTTAATTGCTATAATTATGTTTTGACAATGCTAACCAACAAGAGACATTATTCCCTGCCGGTGCATAGTTTTTCCCTATCGTCATCTTTCGACAAAGATAAAACTTTAGGCCTGGCAACTAATTATTTTCATGTCGACACCCTGCCAACAAGAAAAATTACATACCGATAGGAAAAAATAAAACTGACTGGAAAATGTTAATTTTCTATCGGTGACAGGAAAATTATTTTTCTATTTTTCTTGTTAGTTTTTTGAATTTTTCTGTCGGTTTCGTACTGACGGGAAAGTTTTCGTCTCTAGTAGTGCGTACGTGACTTGTGGGAGTCCGGAGTCCATGGCTCAGTGGGAGACCTACATGGAGTGTTTTTTTAGAAAATGAAGTAGTCGTGGTCTCTATATCTCACACAACAATGTCTTACAATATTTTAGCTCAACTGCTAATTATAAACAATAGGAAGGTCAGAAATAAGAAGAAAAATCTGTAAGCCAGCTTTGTATAGCTTCTCCATCCATTATTGATATATGCAAGCAATATGATCTCTAATGTTTTGCTCACCAAAGGAGTTTCCTGTGTATCCTCATGATACAATACAACCACTACCACAAAACATAATATCTTTGAGGGTCAAAAACTCTCAAGGAAACCATGAAAACTGCTAAGAAAATAATTCTTTGCAGCCAACACTAAAGGAAGGATCCGCTAGGTGGTCTCGACTACATTTCATTAGCTGTTCTAGTGGTTCTAAGTTGTTAGTTCTACTTATTAGGGATGAAAACAGGACAGGAAATTGGCATCGTGACTGACACCATTTTTCGATTTTCCTAACCATATCGTGTTTTAGCCAAAAAAATCCGAGATCGATCAAGAAACAGTTGAGAAGACGCATGAACATGAAGAAATTAAAAATAGTTGAATGCTCTCCGATCTAAACTGGTTGGACCAGGTGGAATAAAAGGATGCTTTGCTGCTACTATCATGCCTTATAGGGCCACATCTGCTTTGTTGCTTGGGCCCTTGGCTGCTAGACTGCTACCATTGTCTTGCTGGTGAGCTCTGCTGGTCTGTTCGGTCAGCCTCCTGCATGGCTGCATGCTAACAGAGTGACAGCCTTTGCCATTGCTGCATGTCTGTGCATGCAAGCGTCACTCTGAGTTAATCAGCTGAACGAGGCAGCCGCTTAGGACTTAGGATATCCGTCATTGTTTCTTTTGTTCGTGTCGAACAATCGATAGAGACAGTTCTAACCCCTAGTCTATCCACAACCGTAGACGGAACTACTGATGTCGTTAGTTGGAGCGTCCAAGCTATTCCAAATTCAATCCTGCTGCCTCCTAATCCTACGATCTACTCCTATAAAAAATCCCTAGTTTTTTCATTCTTCTCTCCATGTAGTGTGGAAAAGCTTATATGCTACTAGTAGCTAGACCAGCAGTAGAGCCTCGGGGTCACTCTGCTATCTGGTTCTTGGTAGATGACTGACTTCAATATAATGCATATGTACTCACTACAGGAGACAGCTGCTTTGCCGAGTGCCTGCGGCACTCGGCAAAAGCACTATTGCTCTCGGCAAAGGCTTTGCCGAGTGCCGCACTCGGCAAAGGCCCCTCGGCAAATTTTAAGTCGGCAAAGGGTTCTTTGCCGAGTGCCTTTTATCGGGTACTCGGCAAAGGCTTTGCCGAGTGTCTTCCAGGAGGCACTCGGCAAAGAAAAGTTACCGTTATGACGGGTTATAAACTAACGGTTGTTTTGCCGAGTGTCTCAAGAAAGGCACTCGGCAAAGAATTTTTTTTTAAAAAAAATCCCGAATTTCTTTGCCGAGTGCCCTGCCAGGAGGCACTCGGCAAAGAAATTTGAGATTTTTTAAAAAAAATTCTTTGCCGAGTGTCTCCAGGCAGGACACTCGGCAAAGAAATTAATTTTTTTTATTTAAAAAATTCTTTGCCGAGTGCCCTGCCAGGAGGCACTCGGCAAAGAAATTCGGGATTTTTTTAAAAAAAATCTTTGCCGAGTGTCTCCAGGCAGGACACTCGGCAAAGAAATTAATTTTTTTATTTAAAAAATTCTTTGCCGAGCGTTCTGCTGGGGGACACTCGGCAAAGCTGGGAATCCTATTGGGTCAAATGGTCACTTTGCCGAGTGTAATTTCCCCGGCGCTCGGCAAAGTGACCAGAACCGACCTATTTATTTAATTTTCACATTTTCTCGTGATAAACAAAATATATCACATATATTTCACATTCTTCAAAGATATCTCATATTTGTCCCATAAATCTCACATCCATCACATAAATATCATGCACATCACATAAATGTCACATTTAAACAAATCCATAAGTATAAATCCACAAGTTCATTACAAGTCCATCTAAATAAATCCACAAGTCCATCACAAGTCCAAATAAGTAACACAAGTGCATCGTAAGAGAACTGCAACTGCGACTGTGTTGTACCATGACACTGCGACTGTGGTGTACCAACCGAACAAACACATGCAAAGAGAACTACCCGGCTCCCCAAGGTCCCCACTGCGACTGTGGTGTACCATGACCTGGAACATTCGAACCGGCGGATGGAGGCTGCACAAAAGAGATATAGTATTATGGATCGATCCTAAATCCATTTGGCTACATATAATATTATGGTTTAATCCTAAGCAATTAGCAACAAACTTAGACACTCATACTCATACTTACAGGAGTACCGCGCGCGGAAGGTGGAGGTGGAGGAATAGCGAATAGCGAAGGTGGCGCAGCTAAACCCTTATGTTGCCCAAGAGATTGCATGTACTGTAGAATCTCCGCCATCTGCTGTTGTTGTCGATACTGCTCCTCCACATGCTGGACCTCCATAGCCTCTATCCTCTGTCGATCGGCCTCCCGCTGGGCCTCTAAAGCCTGGACCTGGGCCTACAACATTACCATAATATTTGAATAATGAGAAGTGAAGATATGTAAATATCAAGAAACAACTAATAAAATAGGAATCACCTGAAGTGAAACAATCCGCTGTTGTGGAGTCTCTGGCCGTGGGCGTATGGGAATGCTTGTATCCGTGCTCCGTGCTCGGATCTGGGAGAGAGAGGGAGTAGAGGTCGCATCGATGACGCCATCGCCAAGATAGTACCGCCCATGCTTCTTTCCTCCTCCAATCCTCATGACAACCTCTGCATCTAAGTCCTGGGAGCTCGGGTTGTAGTCATTTCCATAGATAGACCTTGCTGTTGATGTGTACTCACTGATGCGGTCGTAGGCGGTCGGGTTTGTATACGCCTTAGGTGGGTCGTCCGGGTTGTAGGAGACATCGGACGTCGCCTTGCCCTTGTGAGCCATAGCATATGCCATGAACGTAGTGCACTCCTGGCCCGCATGTGCCGCTGACTGCAAGGACCAACAAATTAGTAGAATTCAAGAAAAATTGAGCGTTAAAATAGAGAAATGATTTTGCGTACCCATGCTTGTCCGTATGCGGCGAGGCTGCGGCTGCCTTGATGGTGTGTTACACCTGGCATAAGCAATCGCCGCTCCCGAGCAGCGTTGTGCGCTTCAGCCCACTCAGGGCCGCACCACCTGTCCACCATCATCTTCCAACACTCGGGATACGCGGCGCACCACCAGGGACACATCTGCAGGTCATCAAGTATTTGACATATGAGAGAAACAAATTAATACTAACAAATACGTTTAAACGAAATAAATTAAATATATATATGAAATATATCGAGAATTGTGCCAAATTCTAACTTAGGCTTTAAAATAAAGTGTAAAGTTAGTAGAAAAAATTTGGAGACAAAAAACAAAAAAAAATCTTTACCGAGTGCCAAACCTCTGGCACTCGGCAAAGATAATCTGTGCCGAGTGTCAAACGTCTAGCACTCGGCAAAGACTAACGGTGTGTACCACCGCCAACCTTTGCCGAGTGTCTTGATTTGCCGAGAGTCCGACACTCGGCAAAGACCATCTTCGCCGAGGGTCGTGCTTTGCCGAGTGTTTGGCACTCGGCAAAGAGCCTCTTTGCCGAGAGCCGTGCTTTGCCGAGTGCCCGACATTTAGCACTCGGCAAAGCATTTAACACTCGGCAAAGTTCGGCTTTTCTGTAGTGACTAGACTCTGAAGCTGCATGTTGGGAATGCAGCTGGCTTATATATAGAAGACCCACATACACATTTGCTCTAGTCAGTCTCTATGGCTATATATCGATCAGAATAGCTACCAGAACATAGAAAGAACATGGGCCTTCTACATACAGGCTACTATAAAATTAAAAAATATTGTAATTGCTGGCTTGTTACTCAAAACATTCTATAATGTGTATGCTAGCAGCCTAGCACTACTCAAAACTTGAATTTTCCTTGGGGAAAACTGACAGTGAAAGAGCAACTACAAAACACCGCCAGGGCTAAAGCGATATAGTTTTATTGTCGGTCAACCAATTTCTCTGTCGGTGCACCATTTTTCCATTTTTCCCATCGGTATAACGTCAATAGGAAAATTTTGACGCACCGACAGGAAATTTCCAAGCCACCAGATCTAGGATCCCATCTAACCGATAGAAAAATGTAAATAAACCATCAGGAAAAACACCTCAAATTTCTATTTGTTCATTTATATCAAAATCCACAAAACAATCTCAAATTTAATTTGAACCATTTAAATATTGCAAGAATATTCCATGAAGAGATCATATTACACAAGGCACACTGGATTCTTCAAATTAAAGATACAACAGTCAATCCATGTTGATAAATTAGCAAGTTCAAAAATGGCAATTTGAAATATCACAAGTAAATTGGCACAAACCAAACTTTGCCTATAACGGTAATAATCTACTCTAATCTATAAAAAATATTGAATGTTCACACCACTGATTAAGCCTGGCACCTCTATGCAAGGTACATCCTTGTTTGAGGAAAACCTGTAGAAGTTAAGACTTGCATCAACAAGGTTTCATCCTTGTTGAACAAACTTGCAAAAGTATAAAGAACAATTTCTCTCTATGTATATCAAAAAATGAGAACACAAGCTGAACACTGAATTTCTATGTAGCAAACCCTTTAGTTTAAGAAAAAAATATAAATGCCAGGTCCTGCTGATCTGCATCCTCGATGGAAATGAAAAGTGTCAGAGGGCAAAATGACCATCTAATCTAAGAAATTTGTTAACATCCCCATATTATTCTTTTTTCCTAGAAACTATGGCACTATGCACACTTACTTACTGGAACCACTAAGTCTATACTATTGTGTAATTTAGAAAGCTATTGCCAGATTGCAAAGCATCATATTTTATAAAACCATATATAACATGGATAACTGATATTCTGTTCCAATAGAGTGAAAGCTCTTCCCCTATCCCTTCCACCTCTCTGTGAGCCTCTCCCTCCCTCACGCTGCTATTGCCTCTCCCTGCGCCCGTACCGTAGCCGCGGCCACTACTCCCTAGGTCACTCTAGGTGAGCTCCATATGGCACCATGCATCCCAATCGCAGCGGCTCTATAATAGACTCCAGGTAAACAACTACAATAGAAACCCCCACGATCTGTGTAGATATTACTAACAAGAGATATCACAGTTATAGGAGAGAGGGGGAGAGATGTAACGGTTCCACCTCAGTAGCATTAAGCGCCACCACCATGGCGCGCTGTCACCACCGCCATCAGGGACGACACCGTACCGCAGCACCTATGCGCTGTCGCGCCACCTCAGCCTAGTCACTTGACCAAGAGATCATTCTCTATGGAAGAGCAATGTACACGTACCTATGCGCCTCTGTAGAAGGCTCCCACGCTCCACCAATGATCATGACATTATGCTACTCTCTTCCTGAAACCAACCTCAGAGCACGTGAATGGCTCCAATGCCCAGGGTAGAGAGCAAGGGAAATAACTATATTACCTTGAGGGTCAGCTGCTACGAATGACTTCCACATGTGACCTGGTCAATCTCACCACTACGCCACAATGTCATTTGTGACAGTGAATGTTTCTTACTTTTTGTATTCACTTTAGTGAATCTTGTAATGAAATTTTGAGACTCTAAACAACTTTAGTTGAAAACAATTAAACTAAAATTTTTGTAACTCTTTGAGTACTACAACTTTGGTCTAGGTTGCTCCATCCGAGGTTATTATTTAGAAAATTTAAAAAATATATTTTAAAATATATTTTTAGACTACAAAAAACTCAAATAAAAAAAACATCAACTACAAATTTAAATATCTCTTCGAGCCTTGCAACTTTGCTTTTGGTTGTATCTCCATCCAAGGTTATATGAAAAATTAAAAAAATGAATCTCAACATTCTAAGAACTTAAAACATATTTTTCCTAATTGTATAGTCACAAGTTTCTATAGTCAAAGTGTCGTGTAGCTCAACTGTATGTACGCTCCAGAGAACATGAACGCCAAGGACTTGAGTTCAAATTTTCAACTCCATCACTGCTGGATCTGAATCAGGCAGGAAGATGTTGGGTTTATACACGACAGTAATGTAGTAAATATATTTATGGTACTGAGTGACCTAGCATGCACTCATCAATAGTTTTTTTAGTGACACGTCCTAGGATTTGTAATATTTTATAATTTTGTAGTAGCCCGTACGTAAAAGGCCCTTGTTCTCTCTGTGTTATGGTTACCTATTTTGATCAATATGCCAGCTGCATGCCCAACAAAAGAACCAATGCAGAGCTATTATTTTGCGCGTTAGTGCAATTGTAAAGTGGAGCAGTGCGCTTAATTTCTTTCTCACAGGTCGATTCAGAGTTCAGTTGGCTTCCTTTATTTCACAGGCCACGCGGGCAGAGAAGTAGGGCATCTATAAAAAAACTAGAGAGCAGAGCAGCCAAGAGACTATTGCAGGTCTACTAGTACCACCCTGAGAAGAACAAAAAAGATACGGATTTTCCATTAGGAGCAGATGGTATAATAGGATTAGGAGGTAGCAGGAATGAATTTGTAGTAGCCTGCACCCTCCAACTAACAAAGTTGAACGTTCCTACTTATGGACATGAACAGACAGAGGCATAGCATCCGCTCTATGGATTCTTCGATAAGAGCAAAGAAACCATGATCATGGTCCTTCAGCTGATTCAGGTGATTAACCTCGGAGTGATGCCTAACAGACGTGCACTTTTGTTCTGTTATACGCAACTATGTTGTACTGTACCAGTACACAAATAATTCTTGGAATACTACTGGGACACGAATAGCTGCTGATTTGAACTCTAAGCAGGGACAGGGCACATACAATACTCCTCCATTCGTCTTCTTTTTTTTTCTGAAAAACAGTAAGAGGTTTAATAGTAGTATTAAAAGAAGACATGGGATCCTTTTTGTGTAGTAAGGTGAACATCGAAACTGTACAACTAAAGCGGTACGTGTGGCCTACAAATCTTGAAAAACAACTTTGCTATAGGAGCAACGACCAATGGATGACCTAACTAACAACTGAAACTCAATGGCTAGAGAATAGCTAGGGGTAAAAACGGTCAGCAAAACCCTATAATAACAACTTTTAATTTCATGTTTTTATATGCAAACAGGAAAAAAGGGGGGAATTCTGGTCTGGAAAATGGAAACGGGAAACTTAAATTGGTCTTGCACATGTCGATAACAAGAAACTATGATTTAAATGGGAACACATAACTATGATGTCAAACATACAAATAAAATATATGGAGGGCAATGCTAAGGTACACCTTTTACCTTCAAGGAGGTAATATCTCAAATCAATCTAAGCCATTGATTTTTATATTTTATGAATTACTTAATAAATTAAAAAAACCAAGAAAACAAAAAAGTAGTCACTACTGATTGCCCTAATATCGGGAGAAAAGATCCCATCTGGATTCTTCAAATCACGGGATTACAATGGCACATGCACCGAAGCGGTCGAGTGGCCTAGTGCACCCACGGCCGTCCTCGATCGAGCAGAGTATACATGATCTAGGTTGACAAATTCTTTTCCATTTTTCCAAAATAAATTCAGTTTTGTAAAATTGTCTATATAGCTATTCGCATTGCCATACACGTAGTACTTAACATGTATACACACGCTACCTACATGTAAGTCACATACTGTATGTACTCACATTACCGGCCACTCGCTGACACACGTGTGTACACATTAATATGATAATACACATATGTCACGTACACGTAATCAGATACATCTGTACGGTAACACATAATCAAAATGTTGTTACTATCACACATACAAGTCATATTAAATACAAAATCAAAAGTGTATCAAGCCATACAAGAATAAATACATGGTAACCAAAATATATCAAGTTTAAAGTTGCAATTTTTTAAAAAAATTACCATATCCACTGAATCATGCATGCACCAATCAAATCTAGAGAAAAGAATGTATCTTAAACTTTCTTTATTTATTTGATTTTACTAATTAAAAAATTAAATAAATATTTATTTCATCTATTACATTCTAGGAGGTAATATATTATCGAAACCGTCCGATCAAAATAAATGAACGGCTCACAGTTATTTGGGAGTACCGTAGCAAAGCTCAAATATGGATGTATATGACATGAAATAAATTATTTAGTCAAAAATCAAAAGAGGAGCATTGAATATATAAACACACACAAAAAGACCTACCGTCTTGGCGCTTGCACTCAGCCATGCAAAGGCTGTCACTCTGTTTTGAAACGGCCGGCAGGAGCTCTGCCGGCATATATTAATAGAGAAGTAGAGTAAATTTAAAACATGAATAAAAGTTCAAAAAGAAAGGGAAAACATAAAGTCAAGGAGCTCCCCTAGAGGACTACTCTCGAGGTAAGATCTCTTTGAGCCTCTTGGCATTTGCCAGACACCAGGTTCTCACTTTCTCCTTGATTTTTGAAATTAGGCTTTCCGAAGTGGAATGAGGTCTTTGAAAAATCCTATTATTGCGTTCCTTCCAGAGCTCTCAAGCCACCAGGATTGTCAATGACCGGACGTCTTTAATAGGCATCCCTCAGCCTTTCCGACCACTCTGCACCAAATGCTCACAGATTCAAAGGAAGCCTAGCCTGAAGGGTTAGGGAACTGTCCCTCGTCCCTCGATCCAAGTCCTTACTGCAGACCAAACTCTTTGGCTGTATTGACAATGTGCAAGCAAGTGTACCACTGATTCATCTGTGCTATGACAAAGTGGACAACAACGTTGGTTTGGCCGGTTAGCATGCAGCAAAGCAGGAGGCTGACCGTCAGACCACAGAGCTCTCCAGCAAGGCATGGTAGCAGCCAAAGGTCCAAGCGTAGTCACAAAGTTTCTGGGTCGATGGAATCAAGATACGGAGTCGTGGTACGTGGTATGATACTTGCGAGAGATTTTTATACTTCGGGTCGAAAAATAAACCCGTGAACCCGAGTCGGGGTCGACGAACCCGGGTCGAGGGTCGAAGGTGGTGATCCTGTTTTATTTTAATATGGGTCCAAGCATGAAGCAGAGGGCCCAATAACAAGGCACGGTGGTAGCAGCAGCAAGCAGGCAAAGTGAGTCGGTGTCTTCAACTATTACTGTTTCGTGATCGATCTCGCGGAATCTGTTTGGATAGCAGCAGCAAGCAAGCAGTGAATCTGTTTGGGCACTTCCGTAGTTCCCCTTATTCCACCAGTTCAGACAACCAGCTCAGATTTAAGAGCTTGCAACTGTTGTACTTCATGTTCCTTTGTCTTCTGAACTGTTTCGTGATCAATCTTGGAAATTCCTGGCCAAAACAAAAACGATGCCAATCAGAACGCAAATTTTTTAGACCAAACACCATTAAAAGAGTTTGCTGGGGAAACCAGCTTTACAAAGACAGGTACTTAAAAGTGCTCAGAGCACCACCCTCACAGCTCTCAACAAAGTTCTACCAGAATAGCTCCATTACAAGATGCAAAAAAGCTTAACAGGGATGTAAAAACATATCAGGACGCGAATTTCCTGTCCTGTTTTCATCTCTAAGCAGAACTAAAGCACTTGAACAGCTAATGAAAATGTAGTTGCCACTTGCGAGGCCACATGGTCCTGTTGCCTAGCAACCATAGCCAACCATCATGAGCACAAAATGTTGAATGGCAACCATCATGAGCACAAAGTGTTGGAACCCAAAATGGTTATGTTTCTTCTTTATATATAAGCCAGCTCCATGCCCAACATGCTGATTCAGAGTTTAGTAGGCTTCCTTTGATTGAAACTACCAAGAACCAGAGAGCAGAGTGACCAATAAGAGGCTACTTGTGGTCTACTAGTAGCATATATATGATTTTCCACACGTACTACATGGAGAGAAGAATGAAAAAACTACATGTTTTTTATTAGAAGATTGTATGATTAGGAGGCAGAAGGATTGAATTTGGAATAGTTTAGATGCTCCAACTAACCACATTTGAAGTTCCGTCTATGGGCGTGGACAAGACAAACAGATGCATAGAACTGACTCTCTCGATTCTTCGACACGAGCTGAAGAGTGGATATCCTAACTCCTAAGCGGCTGCTCGTTCAGCTGATTAACTCAAGAGAGTGGCGCTTGCATGCAGAGACATGCAGCAATGCAAAGGCTGTCACTCTGTTAGCATGCAGCCATGCAGAAGGCTGACCGAACAGATCACAGAGCTCTCCAGGATGCAGACATGGTAGCTGCCAAAGGTCCAAGCAGTGAAGCAGATGGCCATGGCATGGTGATAGCAGCAGAAAGCACGCTCAGCGCGTTCAGGCACTTCTGTAGATCATTTTATTTCACCTTATTTTTTCAACAAAGGAAGATTTTGTTAAATTTTTAAGCGCATTACATTGAGTTAATACAAAGTCTGGAAAATAATTTTTCTAGCCATCGATGTGCGAGATAACCTTGGCCACCTGTGCCAAGCACCACGAAGCCACCACAACCAAATCCAGTATATCCGCCTTCTAGAGGATAACCCATGGTACCACTGATTGACAAAGAAGATAACCTACAAAAGAGATGAATATTTTTTCTTTTCGAAACCTATATGGTTCTACATAACCAAATCAACCAATGGGCGGCAGCAGCTCCTAGTAGAACTACAGACTTCCAATCTCTACTATTAATCCCTCGAATCAAATTGCCAAACACCTTTGACAGATTAAAAGGTTAAGCTAGACCTGAGGCGGCCATTTGAATTATTGACCAAACTTCTGGAGCAAAATGGCAATCAAAGAACAAGTGTCTAATTGTCTCTTCTTTGTGACAAAAACAACATGTTTTGCTCCCCTGCCACTTATGTTTCACTAAATTATCTTTTGTAAGCAGTACTTGTCTACGTACATACCATAGGTCAAAGGGGCTTCTATTTTCCATAAGTGTTTATTTAAGTGGCGTACCTCTAAATGGATTAGGGCCTCATAATGTGATTTCTGACCCAACCAGTTTAGAGAGCTTTCAACTGTTTTTGTTCCTGTTCCCGTGTGTTCTCAACACTGTTTCCGGATCGATCTCGGAATTTCCTGGCTAAAACAGGATATGGTCAGGAAAATTGAAAAACGGTGCTGGTCAGGATGCCAACTTTTTTTAAAAGGCAGCAAGAGATTTGTCGTAAATTTATTAGACGGGAAAAAGAGAAGAAAGAGTTACAACAACCACACTTAGGCTACACAAAACCTCTACTCTGACCACTACCTAAATTAAAAACTTCGATTTGAAAATACCAAGACATAACGACCCCCGACCGTAACATAGAGAGCGAGAAGGAACAACCCCGCCATAGAAGAGGGCGAAACTACTAACAAGAAAAGCACTTGGGAGGAAAAAAAGAAAGGGAAACCTTCCACTTCTCTTCAAGAACGGGTTCCTTCATTGCAACATGAAATTGCATGATATCATCTTTACAAAGCATAGCTACTTGACTTGCTTGCATGGATCGTTGTTGGAATGTTCTCCTATTCCTTTCCTTCCATATATCCACCAAAAATAGATCATTGACTCCGTCAAAGTTCCTATTGCGGATCTTATCAAACTTGACTCGACAACTTCACCAAAACCCATGAAGTGTGTGCCTGACATCGTTACTACATCGAGCAGTGATAGGTTCAGCCAGCGCTTTAGGTCTGACCAGACTTCACTACGGGATACTGATGCTTTGCCAAGTGTCTGTGCCATTCGGCAAAGACCCAAATATACTCAGCAAAGCCTTTGCCCAGTGCCACACTCGGCAAAAACCACATGACAAAATTTTAGTCGGCAAAGGGGTCTCTGCCGAGTGCTATTTTTTGGCACTCGGCAATGGCTTTGCCGAGTGTCGACACTCGGCAAAGATAAAAACGAAAAAATCCAAAATAATCTAAAATAAAAGAGATTTTTTTTGTAGGAGGCCAGCGCCCGCCAGCCTCTACATGCTGGCCAAGAGCTGGAATTCTATGCGTCTTTGCAGCCCATGGGATTCAAACTCTTCACCTCTCTCACATGTCTCCGCTCTTAACCACTGCACCACACTGTGACTTATATTTATATTGTATTTCAGTTTCTCAAATATTATACCAAATTATGTGTAAATTGATTATTTCAGGTCCTAAATGATTTCAAATCCAAAAGTTGTCAACTACAAAGTTTGATAGTTTTTTAGGATCTACATTTTTTATTTAGAGAATTTCTCCATCTGAGGTTGTTTACAAATTTTAAATTTCAAATTTAAGAAATTGAAACGTAGTTTTTGCATGACAAGATGATTCCAAAATAAAAAGTTGTCAACTACAAAGTTTCATAACTTTTTGAGATCTACAAAGTTTATTTAGAGAGTTTTTCATCCAAGGTTGTTTAAAAAATTTAAATTTTAAAATTTTTAATTAAAAACGCGGTTTTGCATGACAAGATGAACTCAAATGAAAAAATTGCCAAATACAAATTTCATAACTTCTCAAGATGTACAAAGTTTATTTTGGTTATTTTGTTATTTGTTCATCCGACATGGTGATATTTTTCTAAAATCTTATATATCTCTCGTGTAGTTTCATAAACTATAAGAGAGAGATGTAAAATTTGTAAACAAATTTATTTTGGGTTTGTCAAATGAAGAAATTATCAAAATAAATGTTGTAGGTCTTGAGAAGTTATACAACTTTGTAGTTAAAAACTTTTTGATTTGAATTCATTTAGGGCTTCAAAATTTGATTTGAAATTTTTTTTGCCGAGTGTTTTTTTTAACACTTTGCCGAGTGTCAAAAGAAAACACTTGCCAAAGTGGCTTCTTTGCCAAGGCAAAGAGCTTCTTTGCCGAGTGCTCGAAAATAAACACTCGGCAAAGATGCGGATATACTATTTCCATCCCTAAGAAGAACTAACAACTTTGAAGCCTTATGTATAAAGTCTCCGACACGCCTCATAAAACGTAGGTGCTACAAGCAGCACTCTCTTCTTCCTAAAGTGTATTTTTTACATGCAGCCTGTGGGCTTATTGGGCGTTGTCACGAGTGTATGTATGACATGGAGGCATAAAAAATGTAACTAAACCTGCTAGGTGGTCCAACTACATCCATTTCGACCTCCCTCATGATGAAGGTTTACTTTAAACTAGACAAAACATTAGAGTCAACACATGTGTCAAAGATCATGGGGTGCCTTAGATTACCACCACTTCTGCATTTCTGCTTTATTTTTTTAGACTGATGTTCTTCTTTCTTAATTTATTCCTTGACACGGATTATTGCCTTGAGCTGAAACAAACAAATTTTCTTCTCAATTGAGTCGTGATGTAACATCTGGTCCATACTCAAACTTGATTAGTATATTGCAGTAGTGCCTACATATGCACCTTTGCACGCACAATATATCACAAAACAATATATCAGCGACTAATTAGCTTAATGACAGTTCAATGGCATTTCCGTGTACTTTAATTTCTGTCTTGCGTCATTTGTATGATTGCACCGAACAAGCATACGATAGATGTATCTGAGAAGATAGTGAGTGAGATCAAGTTGTAAATGGGCTAAAGAGGTGATAGGAGGCAGACAAGCTTTGGCATGGCAATTTTTCTATGTATATGCTAGGTGCATGAATAGGTGTGGACATGAGCCGCATAGACCAAGGTTCACTGAAACGATCCTTCAGATTTAAGCTGCATAACAGAAATGTGTGTTATCGCAGAACGAAGGTTGTATCTCAGCACTTCATGCCAATTCTTGGAGCATTCTGGTTTATATATATATATATATATGTCCAGAAGCAGAAAACAAGCGATTAGATAAACATGGTGGTTCCCTATCGTCAGAAATGTGATTTGTGAACTCTGGAGATGGCAATGCTACAACACGAAGAGTAGTATTTATCTTTTTCTTTCTTATTTGTTTGCAAACCTATTGCATTGTCACAGTTAAATTCTTGTCTTGTGTCAGGTTTAGGTGAAAGGGTCATTCTTTGTCTATGGACTTTTTTTTCTCAAATATCTATGTTTTTTGTAATAAACCTTGTAGTTTTTATTATTACAATAAAAAAGAAACTTTTTCTGCTATAACCTGTGTGTGTCGTCGAGCTTCTTAGGTGATTCATTGACTCCTTGTGTCACTAGTCTCGTGCCACACAAATATAACCTGATAACATACTTAGCACAACATGGATTCAGTTAGTTGTGTGATACTTAAATTTGATGCAAGGAAGGATTGCCATACTCAAAAGCAGGGCAATCTCTACTCAAGTGTACAACTGAAGTAGATATATAAATGTGTCACCAATTCATGATCATGTGAAAAGCATTGCGTACAATGAAGTTCAATAATGGAGTGCCATGGTACTGTCAGTTGATGATTTATGATTGCACATTTTCTGTAGAGAGCATGTGCTCTCAGCAGTTGGAGATATGCATGTGTGGTGCAGGATACAGCTGAATGCTTGATTGCAATAAGTAACAGTATATTATAAGACAATTGACATAAGAGGAAAAATGCATGCAATGAGGTGCCATGGTAGAACCTTGAAAGTGGAAGACCAGCCCGTGCCTTTGGATTTCGAAGACATTGGCCTAAGCTAGACAGGCTTGGGTGGTGTGTAGAATTCAATTGTAGAGCAAACCTTTTCTTGAACAGAAGCGGCAACAGATAATGTTGTGATGCCTCAGAGATACAGTTGTTGGTTCCTCCACCATGAAGGCTGAAGTGTCAAGACACGAGCTGGCCTCTCTAGCTAAGCGTATGATATGTGGAGGCTGTGTTGGAATTCTAGTCAATTTTCATCATATTTTAATCAAGAAAATCACATTAATAAACATGACAAATATCTGCACGTGTGATCTACCCATCGACAATATATTCGTCATATAAGATTGAAATATGGCAACTGAAGTTGCAGTGAAATACCCTAATTAAGACAAGACCTGTGCCGGAGACAATAGTGGTGTGGCAACCCCACTAGGCAACATAGTGGACAGGTTGATGTCATGGACCATAGTTGATACAGAATGAGGTACGCAACATAGTCCCTCAAAGGACCATTAGGAAGTAGTCAATCGCCATCACCTTGTAGTCAAACACCAGGAATATTGTACTCAAGCACCAGGAACACCGTACTTGGACACCAAGAACACCAACATCTTATCTCAGCATTTCATGCCAATTTTATTGGAACACCCTGGTTTAGATATACATGGTGGTTCGTACGGTCAGAAGTGTGATTTGTGAACTCTGAAGGTGGCAATGCTATTAACATGGCCAGTTGCGTTTATCTTTTTCTTCCTTATTAGTTGCAAACCGTACATATAGTCATAGTTGAATTCCTGTGATATGTTGAGTTTAGGTAAAAGGGTCATTTTTTCTATATGAACTTTTTAATAGACCAGGTAGTTTTTATTATTACACTAAAAAGAAAAAATCTCAGTAATTTGTGTGTGTCATCGAGCTTCTTTGGTGAGTACGTCATTGGCTCCTTGAGTCCTTGTGTCCCTTGTCTCGTGCAGAATAGCTATAATCTGATAATGAACTTAGCACAAACATGAATTCAGTGAGCTGTGTGTGATACTCAAATCCGAGTCAGGAACAATGCCATACTCACATATATGTGCCGCCAGTTTTCAAGTGTCAGTTTATATTACTTAATTAAATTACTAAAAAAAGCAGGGCAATCCAATTTCACGATCATGTATTAATAACAGGCATTGCCTCCAATGATGTTCACTAAATGGTGTCCTAATGGTACTGTCTGCTTATGAGGTACGGCGCGGCTTTATGAATTATGATTGCACGTTTGGTGTAGACAGAAAGTGCTTTTAAGTTTGAGATATGCATGCGTGTGGTGCATGCAGTGCTTGATTTGAACAAGTAGGAGTATATTATAAGACGATTGGCAGGATAGGCCAAATGCACGCAATGGATTGCCAGGGTAGTAGGACTTCCAAAGTGGAAGACCAGCTGGTGGGTTATTTTCTTTTTTTTTTTTGAACTTAATGACAGGAGCTTTCTCTTTCAATTAAGGTGGGTTGAAATATATCCCTGGATATCAAAGACGTTGGCATGTGAAAAGGCTTTTGGTGGTATCTGAATCCAATTGTCCAAAAGATTCTAGCAGCAGAAAAGAGAGATTAAATATCCATTGTGGCCTCTGTGCTAGTCTGTTCCAGGCATGATTCGTATGATCAGCAGTCTGAAGTTGGCAATGCTACAACATGAACAGTAGCATTTATCTTTTTCGTGCTTATTATTAGTTGCAAACAATTTTTATAAACATACACTATACCACAACCTATCTACAGCGTCCTACGGACGGTCGCTATAAGTCTATATAGCGACCTACGGACGGTCGCTATAAACATATAGCGTCCAACTTGGCCGGTCCCCATAAGTGGCGTCGCTATAAGTTTTAGCGTCCGACCATACTTATAGCGACTGACCGTTGGACAGTACGTTGAAGATATAGCGACCAACAGTTCGACGCCTTTTAGAAACTTATAGCGACCATTAGTTAGACGCTAGTATTATATAGCGTCCAACTATCTGACGCTAGTCATAATAGAAAATAACAGCACAGTTATTCATTAACCTCAAGATTAGTACTAATCATACAATCAAACATACAATCAATGAGCCATAAAATCACCAATTCCAATCAATATGCCGACTGACCGACGGACCTAGTTAGTGATATATAACGTCCGACCATCTGACTGTAACCCAAAATAAATTTTGCGACCAACCGTTGGACGCTAAAACAAGATCTAGCGTCCAACCGTCTTCCATAAAGATATAGCGACCGACCGTCCAACGCTATATCAATGTTTTTACCGACCCTCAGTCGGACACAAGTTTGGACTGTGGTATAGTGATAATTGCAGTTGAATTCCTCTGGTCTGCCGGGTTTACGTCAAAGGGGCATTCTTTCTGTATGAATTTTTTGTGATACACCTGGTAGTTTTAATTATTAATTACAGTAAAAAAAGAAAAAATCCATTGTAATTTGTGTTCGCCGAGCTTCTTAATTTGGTGAGTCCTTAATTGATGATTGTCTCATTCCTCATAAATTTAATTAACCTTAAGATAGACATAGCACAACATGGATAATTAACCTGAAGATATATTTAAGGCACGGAACGATGCCATACTCAGATATATGTAGGGGTCACCCCCTCCTGTTTCAAAAGTACAACTTAAAGTAGAAATATAAAAGTGTCCATAGGCTACAAGCATCCAATTTCATGATTATGTAATAGGCCTTGACTACAAATTGTAGGCTACAATGAAGTTCACTAAATGGAGCCAGTACTGTCAGCTTGTGGGTTACGTCTTATGAATTACGATTGCACTGTAGCAAGCACATGCTTTCTTATGTTTGAGATATGCATGTGTGTGGTCCAGGATACATTACTTGAATGCTTGATTGGAGCGAGTAGGAGCATATTATAAGACAATTGTCATGATAGTCCAAATGCATGCAATGGGGTGCCGGAGTACAAGGAAATCGAAGAGGAATGTCACCAGCTGGACAGTGGAAATGCCCTTGGATATCAAAGATGTTTGGATAATCTAGATCGGCTTGGGAGGTATTTGGAACTCAAAAGCCTCTCAGAATCTCAATTGTGGCAAAATATAATTAATGCAGTGAAGCCACAGTGTATTAGGTCGTTGCTTTCCTATTTCCTGAAGGCTGAATAATCCCGAGTAGTCAAATGTGCCTTTCTAGCTAAGCCGGTCAGTTGTGGAGGAGGTTGAAACTGTACTGTGGGCTCTCTGGGCTTTATTGATCCTAGTTACCATTTCGACTAGCACTGGTTTTGGTGCAGATCGATCGGTTCAGTCATGAATTGTCATGTATAGTAATTAGTCCTTTAAAAAATTCTTGGTCCTATTTCTCTTGGGTAAGTCAAGGCTAATAAAATTGTACTTTGTATTTGTTTCTCTCCTTCCTAATAATGAAAACAGTGCTAGTGTCACCATGAGCAGGTTCTACTAGGCTGAAGATGGAAGGAATCTGCATTCGATGCAGCCAAGAACGTATTTCTTCTATCTGCAAGGAAAGACGCTCCAATCTAAGCAACCATGCTTTCCTATCATATCCATGTTTGACTTCGATTACCATTGTTTTATTCATGTCAAAAAAAAATACATGTTGGACGTTAGGCACAAGAGCGACTCTACTAGGCTACTAGCATTTTGTTTAAAACAAATGCCCCAATCAATCAATTTGGTTCGTTGAGATGCACTATAAATTCACCATATATCATAATAAAAGTGGAATTCTATTCCACGGGAACAGCTTCAACTCATACGTAAAAATAAGAATGTGAGCCTGCTACAGTCTAATAAAAATGAAACCATTCAGTGTTCACTAAATCTTTTCGTTGAACCTGGTCAAGTAAAATTAGTGAGCATTTTTAGTTGCAGTATTTGCAGGAGATAAAATTTGAGCAGAGGAGTGACAAGCGGTGGGTGACTACGGTCTTCAGCATGGTGGTGCCAAATGGTCATTGGGTTTTTATGGCCATGTTTGAAAACAATTATAACTAATTCTTGCCCGCCAGACACAACAATCGTGGCAAAAGCACCTCGCAGCACCGGCGATTCTACACAAGACACTAGTCCACACAACTTCAGCAGTGGCGGTTGTAAACACATTTCTACTAGCATTTCTCAGAACCTCCAGTGCTAACGGCTAGTGGAAATAGATCTTTCCATTGGCGGTGTGTGAAAATCTATTTTCACACACGCGGTTCAGTTAAGACAATCGTCTGTGAAAATAGATTTCTACTGGCGGTTCAGTTAAGACAACCGCCGGTGTAAACACCCATCTAGAAAAATATAAAATCGGATTTAAAAATATTTTATTCCTAGGCAAGTCAAGTATTTTTTCGTGTAAAATTGTGTGCTTCACGTAGTCAGCAGGATTCAAACCCGTGACCTTACCCTCACACATAGCCTCCTCTACCACTCCACCCATCATTCACTTGTGGCTATATTAGAGTTTGGTTCCCCACATATTTATCCTAAACTGAGCATATATTAATTGTTTGAGACCCTAAACGAATTCAAATGAAAAACTTGTCAACTATAAAGTTTCAAAAAAATTCAAGATCTACAACTTTTACATTGATAGTTTCTCCATCCAGATTGTTTACAAAATTTGAATTTTAAATTTGACATCTTCGAACGTAGTTTTCGATGACAAGATGGTTTCAAATAAAAAAATATGAACTAAAAGATTCATAACTTTTCGAGATCTACAACTTTCATTTTGGCTATTTTTTCATACGAGGTCATTTGAAAAACTAAAAGAAATCAATTTTAAATTATTTCTATAAGCGGTTTTCTTAAGAAACCGTCACTACAAATCTAATTTTTAGTGGCGGTTTCTTAAGAAAACCGCCTATAAAAATAGCCGATTTCTATTGGCGATTTTGGTAAGAAAACCTCCAATGAAAACACATTTTCATTGATGGTTTTTTTTAAGAAAACCGCTAGTGGAAATATACCATTTCTACTGGCGGTTTTCTTAAAAAACCTACCAGTGAAAATGTGTTTTCACTCAGAGTTTTTGAATCGGCTCCGTCAATTTCTTTTTTAGGTGTTTTTCAATTAAAACCACCTGTAAAAAAAAAACTCTACCACCAGCTTTTTTTTTTACACCTCGTGAATAAACTAGTACCCATAGTTCCCGTGCCACACTGTGCGGTTGTCAAGCATGATCCCAGTGTGCTGTTGCCCACTGGATGAAACTAGCTAGTATGGATATTATATGTGCCAGCACCAAAACCAATACCACCACTGATAGCAATTCATGCTAATGTACATGTAGTGAAACAAATAAATTTGTGCTGGCAATGAAGTGTTTTCAACCACCCTACTGAAGCAATTGGTATCATTCGCCAACTGGTTCCTTTTTTCTGAAGTATGCTGGTGCATTCAAACATTCTATTGAAGTAAGCTAAGATTAAAGTTGAGGACCACTTCTTAGAGTTTGGATGTATAATTAGCATGTAGGAAATATGTGTTTCCAAGAATTGAACTCATGTCTCGAGCATCCATACCAGCTGAGCTACACAATATCTATGACTATAGAATTGATGCTATCTTTTAATTACACATTTAAAATCTAATATCACTACCTGTTGTAGCCACGAACTGTGAATGGTGAACTTTCACTGCTAGTTCCTGAACCGAGAGTGATAGTACGCTGCCTATAACTCTTGGTTGCCATGCACTAGCAGTGAAAGTGCACCTATCACTGTCGATTATACCAATGACTATTGTTCGAAGCCACGATCCTATCACTGCCGGTTTCATCAACTGCTCATTAGTATGTATCATTCAAAACTTCTGGTTCCTTTTTGGATGAACCATGCTGGTGCATTCAGTGTACCCAGATATCAACCATTACCCAGCGACTGAACATATAATTAGCAAGCAAATATAGGGTACAATGAGCTTCCGAATTGCACAATGAAAACTTTAACTACACAATTGTGACAAAGTAATTAAAGGCTACTAGGCTTCGGAAGAGCTTATCGCCTCCTATATATATATTAGCTCAAAATAATTTGAGATTAAGCTATTTTTGAACAATACTCCCTCTGTCCCTAAAAGCTGCAACTTCTAGAGTTGTCCTAAGTCAAACTTTTAAAACTTTGACCAAGTTTATAGAAAAAAAACACTAAGATTTATAGTACCAAATTAATAGCATTAGATTTATCATAGAATATATTTTCATAAGATACTCATTTTATATCATAGATATTGATGCTCTTTTCTATAAAGTTGGTTAAAGTTAAAAAAGTTTGACTGGCACCGATTCTAGGAGTTGAAGCTTTCAGAGACAGAGGGTATCTTGTATCACCATGACACCGAATAATTAAGTTCAGGTAGCAGTGAAGTTAGCCTTGCACACTTTAGGGTGTGACAGATCATTAATAGTAGTTATTATATATGGACATCCATTATGAAGCAGAGAATTGAATAAAGCTGGCTGCACAGAACATATAGCTCCAGTGTACATGACATTTAAGCAATGCATGCCAATAATCTTCATCATGAAGTAGTGAACCACTGGAAACGTTACATGCTGTATGTTGAGTGGTTAGCATTACAAATGGCTTGTTTTCTTGACTAGTCGATCAAGGCAGGCGTGCCTATAGATTATTAGATGTACCTCTACACACAAACTCAAGAATGAGTAGGATATATGTATATTGTATATAGTTCTGTATCCCTAGACTGTCACCAAGGCATTACACATCGTGTGAGAACTGAGAGAACATGTACTGATCTCTGCTAGCTAGATGGGAATTGATGAAGCAGACGACATCGGTTTAAATCATTGAGGCTTGGGAAGCATCAGTGATCTACGGTGTCCAGTCCATTTTAGGTCTACTGTTGGTCTGCCAGGCAGAGACATACTAGCTTCTAAATTCACGACAGGAAGAGAAGAGCAACCTGTAGTAGTGTGCAAGGAAAACTGCACACTGCCTACAACTCCACCTGTCTTCATCGACTGATCTCAGTTCTCATTGCTTGCAGCCAAATGGACCATCTGCTTTCAAAAAAGGAAAAAAATGGACCGGCTGCCCCGAGAAGCGACACTCAATAGCAGTCTACTGCATTTATTCTTCTGTGCCTCTTTGATCTCGTGGTCATCAAAACAATAGCACACTGTGTCAAGATCAAGGACCGCAGCAGAGTATGATGCTGTGGCGAACGCAGCCTTTGAATGCATTTAGCTCTGCATTCTTCTCCATGAACTACATGTCGGTTTCAGGTCATCATTTTGTGATCTTTCTCTTATGGAAGTCGTCCAATGTGCTAATGTGTCTGCAGTTCACTTATCACAATCTGGCACACATCATCAACTAAACAAGGCATGAGGACCTTGACGTTCATTTTGCTCGATCAGTAATTGAACTGCACAATTGTGAATTTGTGATGGAGAAAGTCAGCCAGCGCTCATTGCTTACTATATATATTAGCTCTAAATTAACCTAAAATGATTAAGCCATTTTTGAACAATATGTAGTATATCACCTTGATACCGACTAATTAAGTTCAGCTAGCAGCAGCGCCTTGCACACTGCAGATTGTCAGAGATTATTTGTTGTTATGATACACCCCACTCTTAAGTAGAGCGTTCAATACTGGCTGTATATATATATATATATTCCTACTCCTATATACAGATGGACTAATGGTGCATTTTACTCCATATAATATCTCCATTTTATCTGCATTTATAGGCCATGCACCTTGCGTGACATCCAAATCAATAATCTTCGTTCTTCTTCCTGGAGGGAGTCATGCCTATGAATTATAAACTTGCTCATATATATACATACACGCTCAATGTAAGTTCAAGCTCACAGTTCCTGATCGCTAGGCTATGTCAACATGGCATTATTGCACATCATGTGATAACTGAGAGCACAGCCACAAGCCCACAACCCGCATTTGAACGGGCTACTGATCTGTTAGGAGGTTCCACAAAATCTAGGGTTGATCAAGCCTGTGGTACGGTTCGAATATCATTTAGGATTGGGAGGCATCAGCAATCTATGTTGTGCAATCTGTTTGTTGTGTACAGCTTCCATAGGCACAAACAGAATTTTCTAGGCATAGGTAGTGGTTCACACAGACAGGATTGCACACTGTCAATGGTTGTTGTTGTACTGGTGAGGTCTTACGTGCGAGCACGATGGCAGATGAGCCTGGGAGAAAGCATGTATAGAAACAATGCAACATACAAGTGGATCTTTGAAGACCAAGCGGTGGGCAGTGGGTAGGATAGTGAGCACGGCACTAGGCTGGCCTCACCACGTACGCCATGATCCAGCTGACCCTTCCATGTCCAATCTATCAAGCGTGACAAGGCCCTAAATCTAAATGACTGGTTTTTACATTGCCTAAAACTATACATGGCTGCCATCAATATTTGTGGACCCACCATCGGTTGATCATCCTACCCGTATATCTTATTGACATACCAATTCGAAGTGACAAGTCCTGATCTAGAAAAAGTATTTGGAGGGTTAACAATAGCAGCGCAACCAAAGTTCAAGCGATCGAATAAGAGGCCTGCAAAGAAATCTCTAGATAGTCTGATGCAATGAATGAAGCTCACAACTGTGTAGGGTGTTTAGGGTGGTGTTGGTGTTCTATTTTTCTAGATAATGGCTAAAACATGATATTGGGCTTCTTTTTTAGACGCTCTTGTTGATGCTCTATCTTCTAGGCCAATTGGCCCCTCTTGTTAAAACTAATATACTTGTACTTTGCAAGATCTTTAACAAAGATATTTGACTACTACTTCTTATGAAATATGTTCTTAAATTTCTTCTAGTTTATGAGACTTTGCAAGCATTTTTAATACAGTTCTTCAAATATAGAACAAACGCATCAAGGATAAATTCAAGGGCATGGCTTCGGTGGGGTTGCAGATGGTGCATCTTGCTTTCTCTGGGATGATTGTTGGTCTGGTCCACCGCTTAAACTGTCATTCCCTAAGCTATATTCCTTTGCAAAAAAGCCTGCCCTATCTCTGAAATGTGCTATTGGCTCTGAGCAATTGTCTGAAATCTTTAATTTGCCACTGTCTGTGCAAGCTTTTCAGCAATATGAAGAGGTTCTGGAGCTCTTCAGTTCTTTGCCCTCTAATAATGATCATGATTCTTGGTTCTATATCTGGGGTAACTCCTTTTTTCCCTCCAAGGCAGCTTACCATCATCTTATTGGCCATCTGGATGTTGATCCAATTTTCAAATGGATCTGGAAGTCATCCTGCCAACCCAAGCACAAGGTTCTCTTTTGGTTGTTGATTCAAGACAGATTGAGTACAAGAAATCTTCTGAGAAGAAAACATATGAACCTGCCTTCCTATGAATGTATTTTGTGTAATCAGAGTACAGAAGAAACAATTGCACATCTCTTCCTAGAATGCAATGTTGCGAAGGATTGCTGGAGTCTTATTGGATTAACAGTCATCAGCAGCCCTGATTGTGTTGAAAGGGGATCAGATCAATGCTCCTTTCTTCATGGAAATCATTATTATTATGTGCTGGTGCATCTGGGGCCTAAGAAATGTTTTCATTTTCAGAGGAATTCAAGTCAATTGCCTAAGAGGCTTAACAAATTTTAAAGAGACCTTCGAGCAACTCTTGTGGAGAGCGAAGAAGTACTTCCCGGCAATTCAACTATGGCTAGATCAGCTTGTGTAATCCTTTTGATTTTTTATCTCTCCTTTTTTTGTCTCTTGAGCGGTTTTTGGTGACGCTCCTCTGTCTTTGTTTTTGCCTGTAATCTCATCGATTGCGTTGTACTCGGATTCTGTTTTTTAATGCATTTTCAGTAGAAGCCCCTTGGGTCTCTCCTGTTTCGCTCATAAAAAAGTATACAAACAGTTGAAGATGCTAGCAGAGACCGGAGAGGTTTGAAGACCGAGTGGTGTCTATGGTGGGGTGGCAGTTAGCTCATGGAGCTACACTGGCCCACCATGCCATGAACCAGCTGACCATGCCCTTTTCCTTCTCTGAAGCATTGATGACTTGAGAGCACCGTTCCGGGATTATTACACGTATGTGTACAGCATACGCCGATCTGATGATATGTCGCAAGCGAGCACATAGCTGCTGTTACTAACAAATTTAATCCAAAAAATTAATATGATAATTATATTGGAGACATCAGAAATATGCTTGTGTCACTACAAGATTGTGGGACCTTGCCGAGTGCCCTAGCACTCAGCAGCAAAGGACCCAACCGCACTCGGCAAAGCCTTTGCCGAGCGCCCACTCGACAAAGGCCGCTCGGCAAAGATTTAATCGGCAAAGGCATTCTTTGCCGAGTGCCACGTGTCAGGCACTCAGCAAAGCCACGTCAGCGCTCGGCAAAGGCTGACGGCTCTTTGCCGAGTGCCGAACGGCAAGGCGCTCGACAAAGAGTATTTACTTTTTTTGGAAAATTCTTTGCCGAGTGCCGCTCTGGAAGGCACTCGGCAAAGATTTTTTTTTTGAAAAATTCTTTGCCGAGCGCCACCATGGAAGGCACTCGGCAAATTTTTTTTGAAAAATTCTTTGCCGAGTGCCACGTGGCTGGCAATCGGCAAAGTTGGCCAGGCAGTGCCCAGCTTTGCCGAGTGCCTCCACTCGGCAAAGCTGGGATTTTGTTTTTTTTTCAGTTTTTTGTTGTATTTTCGCTCAAGGAGTTTCGGCAGCACCTCTCCGTTGTTCTCTCGATACACGTCCTGGTAAGGAAAGTGTGTATCCGGAGAACAACGAGGAGATGCTGCCAAAACACCGACTCGGACAGGAGCAGAACATGGAAGCTAACCATCTACGCATCGACGGGCTATCCAAAAAACATAGACAATCCGAAGCAGATACGGCCGACGAATATGCACAGACACGCATACCAACGACCGTATCACTTTTAGACAGGAGACACTTAACAGGGTTACGCGACCTAAGTACGACAAGGATAAGGGATGGAGGTTAATTATACCTAGGGTGGCGCTGAAGACGGGCTAGCGGCGTAGTGACGAGTCGGTGCATCGGCGAGGCGATGCTGTGCCGAGGTGCTCCGAGTCCCCCCGACAAGTCCTGCTCTGCAAAACAAGAAAAATAACACTATAAGTACAAAATTTCGGCGGAACCTCCCCTACACGGGGAGGTTTCCAAAACCTGCAAAAAAGAAGCCGGCTCGATGGTCGACAGTACATATACTGCACGAAGGCCACACATCCATAAACTCGGCACGAAGGCCGTCAACAACACATACGGCACGATGGCCGATAACCCGATACGGATAGAGGGGTTATACCTAGGGTGTCGATGACGTCAGGGTAGCAGGGCGGTAGCTAGTCGGTGCAGTGACGATCAGGGCAACCGAGTCCCTCCCATGGGTCCTCCTTCTGCAAAAAAAGACAATTGGTTAGTGTCGATTGAAAATTTTGACAGCACTTCCCCTACATGGAGAGGTTCGTAAAACCTACAGAAAACATCAGCACGAAGGCCAACAACCACATATATATCAACACAAGGCATGTACTTAACTTCTCTTTATATATATCAACACAAGGCATGTACTTAACTTCTCTTTACATGTAGACATCGCTTCAAAGTAGTACAACAACTATTAAAAACACTAACTATATATATATATATATATATATATATATATATATATATATATCAACTACTAACACATATATATCAACTACTACTAACACTAACTATTTACTACAACTATACTACTAACACTAACTACTTACTACTGCTACTAACACAACAACTAACTAGTACTACTTACTACTAATAGTAGAACTTACCACCTTGCCAGCGACAACACCAAGCCGACAACGGGGACGACCGAAGCGATGTGAGGATCAGGGCACCTCCCTACTTCTTCCTTTTCCTCCCTCCTTTCTCATTCCTCCACTTCCTCTCCTCTTCCTCCTACTCCAACCTCCCTCCTCTTCCACTCTACCCCGGATGGGGAGCCCGGCTCCGGTGGCCGAGCAGGGGCGGCGCGGGCAGCGGGGCGGGCCGACCGGCCGGGATGGGGGCAGGGGAGGCCCTGCTCACCGGCGTCCATGCCAGACTGGGGCGGGCGGGGTGGGCTGCCGAGGCGGGCTGGCTGCGACGGGCGGCGGCGAGGGCGCGCCGGCGGCCGGCGGGGGCGAATCGGGGCGGCGGCGGCCGGGCTGCCCGCGCGAGCGCGGCACATGGGGGACTGGGGGCGGCACGGGGGAGGCAGGGCCGGGAGGGCGCGTGGGGGACTGGCGGCCGGGAGGAGCGGGGCCGACGGCGGACGCGCTCCGGCGGCGGCGGAAGAGGCGGGCGGTGGCAGGCGGCGTCTGTGGGCACACGTGCGGCCGATGGAATGGCGATAAGGTTGGGGGCGCTGGGGTCGGGTGGGGAGAAAACCTTTTTTTATTTTTTAATTGGCTTTGCCGAGTGCCCTAGGGCTGGCACTCGGCAAATGAGGTGTCTTTGCCGAGTGCCAGCTGCCCAAGCACTCGACAAAGAAGAAAAGAATTTTTTTTCTTTTTGAGCTGAGTTTTTTTATGATTTATGACAATATTTGAAAGCCTATTTTAAAGTTTGGGACCATTTTGACTTTTTGCTATATTTATTTAATTTATTTGTATTTTTTGGATAATTCTAATTTGAACTGTAGCTACATGAAATATCGCAACGCGGTGATTCAAAAAATGATAGTAATGGTATTAGGTGTATTAAAATTATATATAAAATCCAAACGAAGTCCAAAAATCGTGAAACTTAGGGACGCGTCGTGTTATCACATGTGAAAGCTATGGTTAAAATATAACACGACTCATCGCCAAGTTTCGTGATTTTCGAACTTCGTTTGGATTTTATATAATTTCAATCCACTTTTCGCGCACGTAACTCGACATGTTACCTCAGCGAGATAGTCGAGATTTCATGTGAGGTCCTGGATACGAACTCAAAAAACACCTAATACCATGAATATCAATTTTTGAAACACTGCGTTGCGATATTTCATGTACGTGCAGTTCAAATTTGAATTATCTGGAAAAACACAAAGAAACAAATTAAATCAGTTAAATATAGCAAAAAAAAGTCAAAATACCCCCAAACTTTAAACTAGGGTTTGAAACAGTGTCAAAAAGCCTCATAAAAAAACTCAGATAAAAAAACAAAAAAAAAATAAAAATGCTTTGCCGAGTGCCACATAGGACACTCGGCAAAGAAGGTTTTGCCGAGCGCCCTGCCAGCTGGCACTCGTCAAAGAACCATCCTTTGCCGAGTGCCTAACATTTGGATCTCGGCAAAGGGGACGGTAGCCGCCGCCGTTAGCCGGCCAGGGACTTTGCCGAGAGCTCACCTTTGCCGAGCGCGTGGCTCTCGACAAAGGGAATATTTGCCGACCGCCTGCTTTTGGCACTCGGCAAAGAGCCCTTTGCCGAGCGTCAGACGTGGCACTCGGCAAAGGGCCGTCTTTGCCGAGTGCCTCTTCCACGGCACTCGGCAAAGAAGTCGGCGCTCGGCAAAGTAGGATTTTCCTGTAGTGAGCTCTAGTATATATGACATTTAGGCCATACACCTTTGACATCCTATTAAGTGAATCGTCCTTTTCATAAAGTAGTAATGTGCTCTGATGTTGTACATCTTGAGTGGTTAACATTATAAATAATGACATGTTTTATTGACCAGCTGCTCAAGACAAGCGTGCCTAGAATTTATGAAATCACTCATATATAAATACAAACTCAAGAATGAGTAGTGTATATTGTTCCGGATCGCAAGGCCGTCACCAAGGTCAAGGCATTACACATATCTCACTAGTGTGTACATGTCGGTTCTGAATCTCCAGAGATTATTGTCTATGAGGATGAGGACATTCAAGCTTGAGAGGCATCTGGAATCCACAGTGTTCGCTTTAGCCATGAGCTTCTTAATTTCAGGCCTCAGTCCAACACAAGTTCGCCAGCTTCCACAGACACACGGTTATTCAGAATGTCCTCTTCTTGTAATCTTTACGCATGATTATGGGACGTGGTACATCACGCCCCAGGACGAGCAGGATGTCACCAAAAGGTCCAAGGCATTACATATAGTCTGTGAGAACTGAGAACATAGGAAGGAGCTACTAATTAGTTAAAGGTTCCATAAGAGCTAGGAATTGATCAAGCCTGTGTCAACATCGGTTTAGATCATTTAGCCTTGGGAGGCGCGCATCAGTAGTCTAGGATCTGCTGTCTGTTTTTGGACTACTTTCATATCAGGACTAGCTTTTAATACACACGAACAGCACCTAGGCATAGGATTTCTGTTGTGCAGATCAAGGATTTCACACTGTCAACGGATGTCTGTTCTATGGGCAAAGTCTTACGTGCGAGCAGGAATACAGCCATGCAGGATAACATTTGGAGGTTTGAACACCGAGTGGTACTGTGTCTATGGTGGGGTGGATAGTTAGCTTGGCGCTAGACTGGCCCACCACACCATGAACCAGCTGACCCAGTCTTGTCCATTCACTTGTCTTATATACCGTATTTTTTTCTGCCCAGCCAGCAGTGCGAATAGTACTTTTAGCCATGCCTACCAGTGCACAGGTTGCACATACAACATACACCAATCTGATGATACGATGATGCAGGCTACAATAAGCTAGCACTAACATCTCTTCACAACATTATCTAAAAAATACAATAATCTAAAAGACTATTTGACATTGCCAGAGACTACTGGGTGGCGAAAAAAAAATCGCTTCCACATAAACCATTTGTGGGCTCAGCGGTTGAGCGGGCATCCTTTCTGTATATCTTGTTAGTGTACCAATTCGAAGTGACAAGGCCCTGATCCAGAAAAGTATTTGCATGGTTGGCAATACATTGCAAGCGCAGTTCAAGAGAATAAGAGATCCGCAAAGAAATCTCTACATAGTCAGATGTAACAAATGCAGCTCACCAAGCCATGGCAAAAACAAGTTCATTTTTACCATGATGGAAGGGAACTGTGGCAGCCCGCACTACTACTGTAGAACTTTTATGTGGTGGGCAAAATGGATTTACTGAGGCAGGCATCACAACCGCCTCGATCAAAAGGTCACGGTAAATAAATCTTTACTAAGGCGATTGAAATGTCCGCCTCGGTAAATCAAGTAAAAAAAACCATGTCGATAAGCCCAGCGAGTCCATACATGGGCCCGCCTAGCTCATCGACGCACCACTACCGCCGCAGCTGCTCGCCGGTGCGAGCATCCTTGCCGCACCACATGCAGAACCGGGATCCGGACGCCCCCCACTAGATCCGCTGCATCCTCACTAGAGATGCAGGTCAGAGACGTTGGATCCATTGCACTTACGCCAGATCCACTCGTCCTCGCCGGAGACATCGGAGATCCGGGAGAGGAAGAGGAGAGGGTCACCAGCGGGGGAGAGGGAGCCAACCGAGAGCGAGATCCATGCCAGCTGCCCAAACACGCCCTGTCCTGGCCGGCCGCTTGCACCCACGCCGCCCAAACTCATTGTATTGGGTGAGGGTGGGTGAGGGAGAGAAAGGGAGAGACGATTGAGGGAGGGGAAAATGATTGAGTGAACCCTAACTCTTTGTATATATATAAGCCCTTGCATTGATGTGGAATTCTGCTAGGCCTCATCTATATTTTCCTAGGCAGGCCTGGCCGGCCTCAAAAATGACCTGATTTTTGGACCCTCCTTGGTTAATATATTTTAGGAGACGGTTATTTTTTAACAGCCTCTATAAAATAGATTTTGTGATGCGGTTGACCGCCTCGGTTAATAAAAATAACTGCCTCTGTTAATTTCTAACATTAACTAAGGTAGTTCAAAAGCCCACTCATCTCTTAGGCCAATTTTAAAATGCCTTGCAAAATATATTGTGTAGTAGTGTGGCTAGCCAGTGGCAGGGTGTTTAGGGTGGTGTACGTTGGTGTTCTATTTTACTAGACAAAGGCCAAAACTTGATTATTTTTGCTTCTTTTTGGACACTCTTGTTAGATTCTCTATCTTCTAAGCTAATTTGGCCCCTCTTATTTAAACTAATTCTTGTACTTTACAAGATCTTTAACAAAGAATATTTAACCGCTACTACTTCTAATGGAATATGTTCCTTTTGAGACTTTGCATGCGTTTTTGACACAGTTCTGCAAATATAGATCAAAGGTTTCAAAATGAATAATTTGAAAGTATTAATGTCTGTAGTTTTTAATGTTTGGTCAATCCAATATTTTGATAACTGTATTTAGTGATATAACTTTCACAAGGGAATAGAAAGTCTATTTTGGTTGAACTGTAAAGGATGTGCATATTGACTACTATCAATTAACATATAATAATACAGTAAAGGATGTTCATAATGACTACTCTTAATTATTAGTAGTCATTATGGCCATCCACTGCGAGATAAACCTATAAACATTAGTTGCAGAAAACAAATCACTACCAAATTGGAGTTCTCCTAGTGTTTTTGATTACTCTCAACACCTCTTATTTGTTTCTATTGGTCCTTATATATTATCATGCATGGTACCTAGCATCATTATTCGTTTCTTCGGAAACCTTCTTTGTCTTCCTCCATAGTACAATGCAGGCTTGGGAAACATACATTGAGAATTTAGTATTTCAATTCCTTTATTTGTCCAAGCTTGGGACTGGTAGGGTGGTCCTGTTTTGATTTCTATTGTGTCATGCTTAATTATGCAGTGTATAAACAACCAATTTTCTTTGAAATCAAACATGTTCGAATATTACTTGGTTTGCAATTGATCTTTGGGCTTAAACTAAGTTACCTATTGATAAGTGTAATGACATCCACTAACTAGACTCAACATAGGTCAAGCGTCTCCAAACACCAAAAGACACTTATAAAAAGTTTGTCTTTAACCTTCACAAACATCCTTGAGAGAACGAAATGAATTCCATCATTAGCAGTATGAAAACCATAATTTCCCAAATAAAATAACATAATAATAAATACAAAGAAATCAATTAATTAAACTATAATAATATTATCAATAAAGAATTTAAAATAAATCAAAATAATTTCATCCATATATGAATTAGTAATATACTTAAAATTAATGATTAACCATATCAAAACTAAACTTTATTTTATAATTATAATTTATATATTATTAGCCACATAGATAAGTTTTAAATAGTTTAAACAATGCATACCATTTGTTATATTAACGTTGATATCGTTTACATTACTAGTTGGTCATAGATTTAAGCTTCAGATGGCCTTATAGGTACTTTGTAGTTTGTAGATATGGATAATGTTGGATTCCATATTTTCCGAATACAAATGTGCAATTAATTGTATACGAAATAATTATAGAAAATGAATATGGATACATCCACATATAGTACTGATACTAATATTGAATACAAATATGGTTATCCATATTGACACTAAAATGAATACGGATCGATATCCGATCTTTCATCGGCATCCTGTCACGGCTGCAGCATGAGGGGCGTGTCCAAGGACTGAAAACGTATTTCGGCATTCATGTAATAGCTAGACAATGGCATGTGGGCCCTGCGTGGCCAGCTACCTGAGCCATATATTATGAACACTTGTTGTAAGAGGACATACATAATTTTCATTACGAAGCAAAGAACTCGAGCCAGAGGTTCCTCTGCTCGGTCGGCCGAATCTCCTGCGTGCTATCCTGTCTCTCTCACGTCGTCGGCGATCGGCGGCGGCCACGGGTCTTACACATCCATATGCAACGATATATATAAGACTTAGAGTTAATAATCAAAATGAAAGGCAAGCGTGCATGCAGCTTTTGGAACTTTCCAATCAAATCGATGGTACTAGATATATGGAAGGCGACCCCTGGATATATATACAAGGAAGCAGCGATATCATTATCCAGGAGATAGGAAAAGTCTCTTTCATACGTATTCTCCGGCCCGTTCCTTCCTCCTTGGATGGATGGGATCCCGAACCCGATCGCGGTGGTTACGGAATAGAATGGCGCCGTCTCCGCCGCAGCCTCTCCCGGACGATCTCATCCCGGGCATCCTCCTCCGCCTGCCGCCGGACGACCCTGCGGGGCTCGTCCGGGCCTCCGCGGTCTGCAAGGCCTGGCGCCGCATCATCTCCGACCCCGCCTTCCACGGCCGCTACCGCGCGTTGCACCCAACGGCCCCCGTGCTCGGCTTCCTCCACCGCCCTAGGAACCCCAAGCTTCCCCGCTTCGTCTCCACCACGTCCTTCCGCCCGGCCGCCGCCGACCATCGCCAGCACCCGCTCGACTGCCGCCACGGCCGCGCCATCTTCTACGACTACGGCTCCCTCGGCGGCTACGTTGTCTGGGACCCGGCCACCGGCGAGCGGCACCAAGTCCGCGATGAGCTCAGCGCCGACTACTTGCCACAGCCAGCTGTGTTCTGCGCTGCGGGCGAAGGCTGCGACCACCGCGGCTGCAGCGGGGGCCCTTTCATTGTCGCCTTTGCTGGCTTGGGGACCCTGGATCTTGGTTACCATGACCATGTCGTGGAGGCGGAGGGCTGGGATTAGCCTACATGTGCCCTAAAACTAGTACCATGCTCTACCTGTTGGCAAGGGAGGCAGAAGGCACCGTCGTCGGAGATGATGGCCGATGGGTGCAGCGCAGGGTCATCGATCTCAAAACGCTGCTCCCGGATGGGAACCTTAAGAGGCAGCCATGTTTGAGTGGCGTTGCCCAAGACGCCAATGTCATTTTTGTAAGCACAGAAGATGGCGTCTTCAGCATCAATCACGGCGGGTCGTCATCATTGCAGGCGAGGAAGGTGTGCAAGATGGGTGTAGTCAACAACTGGATGTATCCCTTCGTGAGCTTCTACACTGAGTCATTGCTGGTATTACCTCGGCTCTGTATTCTCTCTTTATATGTATGCTAGCTGTTTCATAATGTGAGTGAGGTTCATAGTTTTAGTCAGGCAAGTAATAGTCGATCAGATACAGAACTTTGATTGCTGATCTATAGCATGATTTTTGGTACCTTTGTTTTCAGCTGAAGCTAGCCAGTGGAAGATTGCCAGCACCAGTCGGGAACCAGTGATCCCCGTATGGCCTGGCAAATAAATGGAAATATAGCGCAAATCGATCATCTCTCTGTACTGATGCTGTTCTGTTTCTTCTGGGGAAATAAAGTTCAGTGAGAGTAGCTTGTTTAATTCATTCACCTTTTCGGATCGCCTTATTCCTATCGATTGTAATCATGGATCAAACACTTGAGTTCCACTTAAAGATTTCATCATATTTCAAGAAACAGTTTTGGTCTTGTTGGATATTCATCACAGTCATGTCTTCGGATAGCTGCTTTGCTTTAATATTTTGACATAGGTGGACAGTTGCTTCTGGTGTCAGCCTCGCGCGGGTGTGGCGAGGTTGAACAGATCGGAGCAAGGGCAAGGAAGCAGGAAGGAGAACGAGAGGAAGAAGAAGACCGGAGGAAGGACCGGTTTCGTAATGTAATAAAATGTGTTTTGTTCAGAGTTGTCTTCCTGGATACATCTCTAGGATATTTATCTAGCTTCTCTCCTGGGCTAAGCATAACACTGGATACAAGCCTCGAAGGCCCACTCAGCCACACTGGATACAAGCCCACTCAGGCCCACTCAGTCTCTTGCTCCTTGCCCTTGCTCTGCTGGACCTCCTTGGATGGGCTGCCGCGTCAGGATCACCTGGATGTGGGGCGCTGACACCCCCTCCCCCTTGAGAGCCGGCATGTCCCCAGGCCGGAGCCATTTGAGCCATTTGAGCCACTGACGAGGATAGGCATGAATAAAGCAGCGAAGATAAGTTTCCAGGCACTAATTAACACGCTCTGTCTGCCCGTCGGTTTGAGGGTGGTAAGCTGAAGAAAGACACAGCTGAACTTGGGCCAAGCGGAACAGTTCCTTCCAGAATAGACTTGTGAACACTGGATCACGGTCCGAGACAATGTGAGTGGGAAGACCGTGTAAGTGGTAAACATTGTCTAGAAACGCTTGAGCCACCCTGGGAGCAGTATAGGGATGGTGCAAGGGCACAAAGTGGGCGAATTTACTGAATTTGTCAACAATCACCATAATGCAGTTGGCCGAACCTGACGTTGGTAACCCATCAATAAAGTCCATCGAGACCACTTGCCAAGCTTCACTTGGAACAGGAAGCGGAGACAGAAGACCAAGATACCGTGCCCGATCAGGTTTTGCTTGTGAGCAGGTGGAGCAAGAAGCAACGAAGGTCTTGACAGCAGACTTGAGACCGCGCCAGGCAAAGAGTTTGCGCACACGGTTGTGGGTGACTGGAAACCCAGAGTGCCCCCCCCAAGGCGCTATCATGAAGAGCAGAAATGATCTTCAACTGAAGAGATGGATTGGCCCCAATCCAGACATGGCCATTGAACCGCAGCAGACCCCCAGACAGGGTAAAAGGCGGACGTGAGTCAGGCCGAACAGCAAGTTCCTCAAGCAAACGTACAGACACCGGGTCTGAAGCATAACCTGTAGTGACCTCAGACAACCAGGTGGGGGAAACTGATGAAACTGCATTCACCTGCGCTGGAGGCATTGGGTGTCGAGAGAGAGCATCAGCGGCTGCATTAGATACCCCAGGTTTATAGACAATTTTGTATTGTAGGCCAATCAACTTGGTGTACATCTTCATCTGCCAGGGAGTATGGAGGCGCTGGTCGGTGAGGTGGATTAGACTGCGCTGATCTGTAAAGATGGTGAACTCAGCATGTTGCAAGTAAGAACGCCACTGGTCCACTGCCACTAAATTAGCGAGATATTCCTTCTCGTAAGTTGATAATCCCCGCAATTTAGGACCCAGTGCTTTGCTCACAAAGGCAAGAGGGTGGCCATCTTGGAGTAAAACGGCACCAACACCCAGGTCACTGGCATCAGTCTGAAGCTGGAATGTTTTGTCAAAGTCTGGAAGTGCCAGGACAGGCGCAGCAACCAAAGCATTCTTGATGGCGTGGAAGGAATCAGAGTGTGCCTGAGTCCAGATGAAGATAGTACCTTTTTTAAGCAAGTCATGCAGGGGTCGAGCTAGGATAGCATAATGTTTGACAAATTTGCGGTAATAACCGGACAAGCCCAAGAAGCTCCGGAGCTCTTTCACATCAGATGGTACAGCCACTGTGTAACCGCCTCAATCTTACTGGGGTCAGTTGCTACTCCCTGCGCGCTGATGACATGTCCCAGGTAAGAGATAGACTGCTTGGCAAATGTACATTTGGAAAATTTTAGTTTCCACTGAGCTCCTGCCAACAGAGTAAACACTTGGCGCAAGTGGTTGATGTGGTCTTCATAAGAGGAACTATACACCAGAATATCATCAAAGAACACTATGACACACTTCCTGAGCAGACTGTAGAGAGTACTGTTCATGGCGCCTTGAAATGTGTTGGGAGCCCCAGTAAGGCCGAAAGACATCACTGTGTATTCAAACTGGCCCCAGTGAGTTTGAAATGCTGTCTTGTGTTCTTCACCTGGAGCAAGGCGAATTTGATTGAAACCAGAGCGAAGGTCCAGGGAAGAAAACCACTTAGCAGAACACAGTTCATCAAGTAGCTCATCAATGACAGGAATAGGGAATTTAGCCTTCACAGTGATGGCGTTGAGCATCCGATAATCCACACACATACGCCAGGTATCATCTTTCTTGTAGACCAGAAGTACTGGAGAAGAGTAGGGGCTAGTGCTGGGACGCACCATTCCAGACTGCAGTAACTCTTGAACTTGCTTCTCAATCTCGTTTTTCATCGCAGGTTTGTAGCAGTATTGACGAACAGCTACAGGTGGTGCGCCTGGCAAAAGAGGAATAGTATGGTCGCAGGCGCGACGAGGAGGAAGCTCAGAAGGAACCTCAAAGAGAGTGGAGAACTCCTCCACCAGACCTTGGACTTCCAAAGGCAGAGTTGGGACTGGAACGTCAACAGAATCAACTGAAATGTGGAGAAACTGCAAAAGTTCCGACGAGCGACTGCCTGGAAGATCACCATGCAACATAATGTGGTGTCGACCATATGGAATAGACATCCATTTACATTTCCAATCAACCTTCATAGGAGAAAAAGCTTCCAACCAATCCATACCAACAATCATATCATAATGGCCCAATTCCAAAATGCGAAGGCTGGAATGAAAACTGTGGCCCTGAACGACCCATTCAGCATGAGGAATCTGAGAGGAGCACTGAACTGTATTACCATCAGCAACACGGACAACCACTGGCGCTGGTAAAGGCTGAACTCTAGGCAACTCGGCGGCAACTGCAGAACTCAAGAAAGAGTGTGAACTACCCGAATCCACCAATATAGAAATAGGGCGGTCTGCAATGGAGCCACACAGCTGTAAAGTGCGAGGACCAGGGGCACCAGACAAAGCCACCGACGATAGCAGCAGAAAGACCTGATGTTGGTCAGACTCAGGTGGAGAGTCCGAGCAGTCCGACTCCTGGAACTCGTCCTGACAAAGCTCCCAAATCTCCTGCAAAGCATGTAACTGCGGCACTGGCGAGCACTTGTGGCCGGGTACCCATTTTTCACCACAGCGGATATAGAGACCACGGGCTTTACGATAGGAACGCAGGATGGAGAAGCGCTCATCGAGCTGACCATGCGTACCTCCATGCTTGTGTGACTCAGGTGGGTGCCGTGCCTCGCCCTGAATAGACTGCACCGGCCGCGGGGGAGGAGGTAATGGGAGTGCCTCCTTGATGGCAGTCGACTTGAGGAACCGAGAACCCGCCGACGTGCGGTACTCCTGGCGCGAGCCCTGGTCGCTCGCCTCCTCCTGCAACAAGGCATGGATACAAGCAGTATCAAGATTCGCAGGACGAGCAACCATAACAACACGACGAATGTCATCACGCAACCCATCGATGAAACTAGTAGTAAGGGCGATGGGGTCTTGGTTGGGAGTGTAAGCAGCAAGCTGCTCCACCAGATCAGTGAAGCGATCGACATAGTTAGAAACAGTGGTGGTTTGGTGAATGTGGAACAACTGTCGAATAAGCAGCTCATGCTGATCACGGCTAAAACGCTCGTGAATGAGTGCAGAGAAAGCTTCCCAAGAGATGTTGGAAATACTAGACTCGACAGACTGCAACCATCTTGCTGCGGAATGGGTCATGTGATGAGTGGCAACACGAACCCACACAGAAGGATGGACAGGGTACATCTTGAAATGGGATTTGGCACGAGATAACCACAATTTGGGATTGTCTCCATCGAACTGAGGAAAGTGCATCTTAGGAAGGTGGCCCAAAGAGTTGGTTGGGATGGAAGACGCCAAATCATGATCGGCTAGGGGAATGAAATTGGTGGTGTAAGTTGGAGGCTGATTGGAAGGATTTTGAACAGGGTGGTATGTAGGATCAAATTGGGCGGGTGGAGGACGGGGGTTGGGATATGCTGTGGGAGGTGGGTAGGGATTGGGTGGGGGATGAGAAATCGGTGGAGGTGGGTAGGGTATGGGTGGTGGGTGGTGACTAATTGGTAAAGGAATTGAACCAGGGTAGGGGTTGGAGCACGTACCATTGGCCGGGTTTGGTACCAGGGTCGAGATCGACCCATGGTACCTCTCCCGTGTAGTCGATTCATGGTGGTGCCCACTGGGCCAGTCGGTCGGTGGTCCGGCAGATGAGCGCGCGGCGACCAACTCCGGTGAAGACATGATGCCGGCCTGAGGGAGAGTCGGATCCACGAGCGCGCGGTCCCAGTGCCTGGACAGCCTCCTGACTTCCGTGCGGAGGTAGTCGATCGATCCGTCGATGAGGGGGCGCCACTCCGTGATACCCTTCACCTCGGACTCCACCGCCTCGACCCGATCGTCGCGCTCGTCGCGGATCTCGTGGATGCGGATGAGCTCGAGATCCGCCTGACGGTGCTCCAGATCTTGGAGACGATCCTCGAAGTGAGAACCCCAGTTGTCGGCGACGGCGGCGGCGTTGTACTGGGCTGATGCGAAGTTCTCCAGCGACAGCAGCCGCTCATCAACGGCGTCGTCGTGCTCCTTGCGCTCGGCGTCGGCTTCGGTGAGACGCTTCTCCCAGCGCTCCCACCGCTCAGAAGAACGGGACTCCATACCATCGAGGCGCTGGAGCACCTCGTCGAACATGCTGCGGGCGTTCGGCTCCATGGCTCCCCTCGCTCGCTGGAACCGGGTAAAGTGGGGATGGGGTGGGGCGGGCTCCAGATCGGGCCGGCAGGTCGGTAGCTTTGATACCAGATGTCAGCCTCGCGCGGGTGCGGCGAGGTTGAACAGATCGGAGCAAGGGCAAGGAAGCAGGAAGGAGAACGAGAGGAAGAAGAAGACCGGAGGAAGGACCGGTTTCATAATGTAATAAAATGTGTTTTGTTCAGAGTTGCCTTCCTGGATACATCTCTAGGATATTTATCTAGCTTCTCTCCTGGGCTAAGCATAACAAGGCCCACTCAGCCACACTAGATACAAGCCCACTCAGGCCCACTCAGTCTCTTGCTCCTTGCCCTTGCTCTACTGGACCTCCTTGGATGGGCTGCCGCGTCAGGATCACCTGAATGTGGGGCGCTGACATCTGGGGAAATAAAGTTCAGTGAGTGTAGCTTCTGGGGAAATTACAGGCTATCGATGTCACGTATGAAGCTTCTCGGTGCCTTACCTGATAATAATAGCACGTTGGATAAATATAACCTAATAATAAACTTAGCTCATCTAGATGATATACTAGGCACCGAACGACGATGTCATGTACTGAGATATATGTACCACCGGTTTTCAACTTCCCCATTTACTTCAATTAATCAGTAGGTGTCACCTCTCTTGTTTTCATCAAAAGAAAATAGCAGTGCAATTTTCACTCAAAAGTACAACTTGAAGTAGAAATATAAATGTGTCAATGATGTTCACTCAATGGAGTCCCAATGGTACTGTCGGCTTATGAATTATGAATTATGATTGTGTTTGCTGTAGAGAGCACGTGCTTTCTTAATTAAGTTTGCGATATGCATGCATGTGTGAGGTGCAGGATACAGTTTAATGCTTGATTGGGACAAGTATATAAGAAGACAGATGGATATGATAGGCCAAATACAAGCAATGGCATGCCTGGGTATAAGAACATCGAAAGAGGAAAGGCCACCAGCTAGAGGGTGGAAATGCTATTGGATATATCAAAGACGTTGGCATAGACTAGATAGGCTTGGGTGGTATCTGGAATTCAATTGTAGCAAAGCTCCTCAGAGACTCAAATGTGGCAAAACAAAACGTAGTGAAGCCAGATTGGTAGTTTTCTCCTTCAGGAACGCCTGGCCGTGGATATGTGGGTGGTTGAGTCCGTGATGGAGCAATTCTTAATGGCGTGCAAGTTGTGCGCTCTGTTGAATATGTTCCAAATTCAATTGCATATTATAAAGACCGACTTCTAACGGAGCAAAGCTAAGGCCCGTTGAAACTGAAGGCTGCACCAGAGAGAAGTGGAGTTTGAAGTGGCCCATAGGTGTGCGCCCTCGTTGTCACTTGGGGGTGTGGGGGCTACCCCCGTGGTACGGCATATATCCTGTGTTAGGGTTTCATTGAGATAATGTTTGCTGGCTGGCGCCCGTGGTTTTACCCCTTCACATTGGAGGGGTCTTCCATGTTAAATCTTGTGTCTCTACTGTGATTTGATTTTGTGTTCTTTGTTGTTTATCTACCGTCATTTACAACAAGTGGTATTGGAGCTGTGGTTGCAGATCTTGACAACGTCAATGAAGTTCGATCTACCACCGCTGGATTACTAGACTTCATTCTCGCTGTGGCAAGTCAAGATGTGGGTCATTTTAGCACAGAAAGATGATTATGATGAAGCGTTGGAAGGTTTTAGGAAGAAAATAAAGGCTGATTGGACTCCTGAGGAAATTAGGAGGGATCGTAAGGCTCTGTCTTTAATTCGCTTCATCTCGATGATGATATTTTGCAAGAGGTGCAGCAGGAAAAGACTGTTGCAGAACTCTGGTTGAAACTGGAGTCGTATGTCCAAGGATCTAACCAGTAAGATGCATATGAAGATGAAGTTGTTCACTCTCAAGATGAAGGAGGGTGATTCGGTGATGAGCCATTTATCTGCTTATGATGGAGGTTAAGTTGTTCACCAATTAATTACCGGCAACAGTGATGGTTGATTGTCACTAATTATGGTAAACCCAGATGACTGTTGCATGCATCTGCGCTTGATGGATCAGAACCGGTGCAACCTGCTACATGTGGAAAAGGCCTTCTAACTTTGTGGGTTGACACAGCGCAAATTGGGTATAGGCTTTTTGGCCAAAGTTAAATATGAGTTCGACCAAAACAGCCAACAGGTCATTTGCCTATTTTGTGAAACTTTATAGGTTGAACTATCAATTGGGCATAGTTCTCTCAATATTATTTTTTATATGATATTTTTATAAATTGTTCATTTCTATTTCTCATTGCATCATTTTATTCAGTATGATGCTATCCATAAAAATTATTGTGTAGCAATATACATATATACTTTGTTGATAGATTTACTTGTAAGTTGCTATACACAAGTAAGTGTGCATAACAACGAAAGTTGTTGGTACATAAAAGTTATTCTGAAACATAAGCATCATAGGTTGAATATATAGTGAAGCGATGTTGTGTCCATGGCTCGTTGCCATGTCTGTTTTTGGCATGAGTGATGAATGTACTTGGTAAAATTCAAAACTGCAAAATACAAGTTAAAGATAGCATCTACAAATCTTGACTTAATGGATATCAATTATAATATGGACTAAGAAAAAAGGAAGATCAAAACTTAGCTCAAATTATCATAAGTTCATTCCGAGTTTGAATTAAGTTTGAAAAGCCCATATCAAACCCATATCGACTTTGGCTCTGGTGGAAGTGCACTGTAAGTTTGAGATACCTTTATTGTGCTATTGTTCTCTTGTTGGCGCCGGCAGCATATGCTTTAGCCAAAAAGGATGTAATTTACTTGTGCTATTGTTCTCTATTTGTACGTCCTTGCAAATGCATAGTCATATAACATATAGGTACTGGCCTAATAGGTACTGCCTGCCATGATGAGTACTTGCATAGAAGGTACATCAGAGCTCAATACCTAGTGTGATTATATGAGGTTTGGTAACTACACGCTGCTGTGAAGTGCATGTTCTCTTCTTAAATTCGGGACTACACTATTGCATGATTAGGTAGAACAATTATATCTGTGACTGTGACTATAAAAGGCAACAAAAAGGCTCAAGGGTGTGCTATGCAGCAGACGCTAGAGGGGCAGGCAAGGACATGGGACGAGCCGACGAAGGAGATAACAGATGGGAATGGCTCAGGCCTTATAGATTAGGATTGGCAGGCATTAGGAACTCTGTTATATTATTTGCGCTGTTGCTTCATACCAGTGTACCTATTCAACCTGGTGAAGGGTGCAAGAATTCTGCGATAACCAAGAAAAGAATGGACAAAATTTGATATGTGTTTAGGAGCCGAAAATAATCATGAGCCAAGTTGAATTGACCTTTTGCCCGCAGGCATATCCTCCTCACTGAAATCAAAGGTCACTGGTACACATGCAGATGTCTCCTCATCAGCAGAATCAAAGAACATTGGTAAAAATGGGTAGGCAATGCGCAGCACGGTGGAATACTGTGCATGGTGGATTACGCATAGCCGATTGTAATCATCCAATTCAACTCAAGAATGAAACACACAAGCAATTCTTATCTCAGCATGACCAACGTCAAGCTTTGCAAGAATATTGGAAAATTTAATGACAACTATTTTCATGTTTCAGTTCCATATGCCAAATGACTTTGCTTTTCATAGGTTGGCCTGTGAACATGAGCAACTGTTAGCATTTTTGTGCAACCAAGACTTCCCTAGCAAGTCAAAGTGGTTCAGTAAGGTCCAGACTCCAGAGTAACGACGAAGTGTGACTCATTTCAATGCGCCTTTGGTAGGAAGGGCCACCATACGAACAAGCAACAGGTAGGGGCGAAAGCTGCCTATGCTATCGGGTGCTAATGCACCCCCGGCAAAAAAAATTTTAAGTGCTAACAATCTCAAATTACCACACGTGCACCCCCTCAGCCAAGGTTCATGCACCCCCCAACTGCCCAACGTGGAATAGTGGAACACTGGAAGCGTGAAAGAGTTTTTACTAGACCAACGCCAATAATCACAAGCCGTGGCATATAAGTTTTAAGCCGTGGCATATAAGTTTTACAAATTACTGCTCGCTTGCTAAATGGCTCAGTTATAGGAATAGATATGAATAAGTGTACTCATTTTTGTCAAACTATAAAATTCTATAAGAGTTTAGTATTTCGAATTAGTTGAGCATAGTGGTATGTCATTTGGGTTACTAGATTGTCTGATTGATATGTAAAAATATATAATTAGATAAATGAAGAACTAGGAGCTGGTGAAGCCAATATTTTTTTAGCTTCAATGACTTTGGCTCATCTCTGAGCACTCTAGCAAGTGGCCACAACTGTTTTGGGTCAAGCCAAATGGGGTATAAGTAGAACTGAAGTGTTGCACTCAGGGTTCGGCTTACTGGTTGAGACAAAAAATGGAGGGTACCTGTAGCACAGACAATCATGAAAATCACTGAAACTTTGATCAAAAAGCATAAAATTTTGGGTAGAATTTTAAAAAGTTGAACAAATATTGTCCGAATGAAATCAGCGTTACACATACGCAGATTTGCCGGAGGTTACTAGTACAACCAAAAATCAATGAAATTTGGTAAAATTTCTGAATTTACATGACTCAGGGTGCTCGCCAGCACTTCTGCAGCCGCTGCTGCAGCTGTGGCTACTTAATTTGCACAGTGGTCACTGAGTGATGCATCTGCAGCCAGCAGCCGTAACAGCGTAGAATCACTACTGGTATTATGGTTGTTTATTTTTATAGTTGTAGAAGTTTATAATTTAGGAATATATGTGTCTCATACTTTATCGATGTCGATTTATTTTTTATAATAGCGTACATTAGTATTTTATATAGATTTGAGAGATATTTTTATTTATTTATTTCTATATAATGGCTGAGATCGATACAAATATAAATGTAATATGTTATAATATCTTTCATAACGAGATTATGGATAGGTTGACTGTAAATTTAGGAGGTTATTGCATTATATTTCATAATTACAAAGGTGGGTAATATATAAAATCATTATGGTATATTTTAAATTAATTTTTATAATGACAGATGTGGGTAATTTAGATAAAAAGTTGAAGGGTTATTTTAAATTATCGTTTAGCAAAGAGGGTAATATAGACGCGGTGTGAGGGGTATTTTGAATTATGTTTCATAATGGCAAAGTGAGTAATTTACATGCAAATTTAGGGGTTATTTTGTATTATTTTTTTATAATGATAGATGTGCATAGTTTATATACAAATTTAGGAGATTATTTGAATTGTCTTTCGTAATGGTAAAAGTGGGTAATTTAGATGCAAAATTAGGTGATTACTTTATGTATTTTTTTATAATGGTAGAAGTGGGTAAATTTTTATGGCTATTGTCGGTGTTGACGATTAGAGTCTACCAAGTTGCCAAATGCTTCTGTTTATTGTGGGAATTTCTAGGATTTATCTTTTTTATCTTAGCACGTAGAGTTAATGTGGTGCCTCCATTGAGGTCTCTAATTAGTAATAGTAAGATTTCATTATTCTGCACTAGTTTACCAAACAATCATTTTTTTTCCTCGCTACATTCTTGTGCAAAGTGCTATACTTCAGCTAACTACACTGCCACCATTTTACATTCAGCATCATTACAAATACACCCATCATCCGGTCTTTTTTTTGGTGGTGGGGGTTGACCCATCATCCAGTCTTACAATATGCACTGCACTGCCATAGTGCCATGATGCATAGTAGGTGGATCGGAGTACAACACGTAGTGTGATTATATGAGTTCTGATTACTACACCCTGTTGCGGAGTGCATTCTTCCCTTTAAATGCAGGATGACACTATTGCAATATTAAGTAGAACAAATATATTGGTGACTATATAAGACAACAGAGATGCCCAAAGGGTGTTCTAAAGAGCAGGACCAGTGGGGCAAAGGACATGTGAAGAGGAGATAAATGGGGATGGCATACCGTGTGGGATTGACAGGCATGAGGAACTCAATTATATCCATGCCGTTACACACTCGTGGATGAGGCCCAAAGAGAGTCAGGTAGAATTTCTCTATGTCTGTGAGCTAGAAATAATTATGTGCTGGGTTAAATTAGTGAGGATTATACTCTTCCTATGGAGCTCACGGACAGAATCTGATCCAGTAAAGTGGCCATTTGCAGTTTTGCCACTGGATGAAACAGTGTCGCTACAATTCTGCCATGTGGGCAAATTTGCAGTTAGAAATAGGGGACTACATCGCAACACTCTCTGTCTGCCTTCAAGCAGTGGCATGAGTGGATATGTCACAATTCAAAACTGCATAGTACAAGTTAAAGATAGCATCTATAAATAAATTTTGGCTCCAAGGATATCAATTATGATATGAACTAAGAAAACAAGAAGGTCAAAACTTAGCTCGAATTATCTTGGTTTTAATTTTGTGTGCAATTCATTTTGAATTTGCATTAAACTCGAATAGGCATCAAATCCATGTTACTTTGGCAGCAGAGAAAACGCGCAGCAAGTATTGTGGTTCCCTTCTTGCACTATTGTTCTGCTGTTGATAGCGGCAACATGTTTTTACTTTCGCTAGTGTCCTCTTTTAATCTTTTCATTGGTGCTAGCAGCATGCTTCAGCCACAAAGTGATACAGTCCATTTTCTTGATTTTTACATAGTATATATATGTGGACTAGGCGCAAGTAAAATGGAAGCTTGAACTGCATCAGCCTGAAGCAGGGTAAAACGAATTGAAATTTCAAAACCCAAAATTCCGAATCTCTTGCCCCTATGTGGTAGCCCCAAGATATTTCGGCTATCATGCAGGGACTGATAAACCTAGATGAGCAATATACAACCAATAGAACTTGGATTCATTACGATAATACTTGATATTTGGTGGGGGGGTAGAATTTTGTGTAATTTTTTTCGATCTGTTCCACCAGTTTGCCAAACAAACATTTTTCTTTCCCTAGCTAAGCGAAATGGAGTCATACTTATGCAAAGTGTCAAGACTAAGCTGATAGCATCTACAGATCTGGACTTAAAAGATATCAATTATATTATGAACTAAGAAAACAGGAAGATTAAAACTTAGCTTAATTATCTTGAATTTGGGTTTGTGCTAAATTCGTTCTGAGTTTGAATTCACTTGAAAAGCCCATCAACCCCATATCGACTTCAGCCGTGGTGGGAGTGCACTGTAAGTTTGAGATACCTTTCTTGTGCTATTTTTCTCTTTTTGGCCAGCAGCATGTTTTAGCCAAAAGGATTAATTTATCTCTTTTGATTGGTGCCGGCAGCATGCTTCAGCCACGAGATGATAGTCAATTTTCATGATTTGTAGTGTTATGTGTTCTTACAAGCATAGTCATATAATATAGGTAATGGCCTAGTAGGTACTGGCTGCCATGATGCATACTTGCGTAGAAGGTAGATCGGAGTTCAATACCTAGTGTGATTATATGAGTAGTGCTACGAAGTGCCTGTTCTCTTCTTAAATTCAGGACTACACTATTGCAAGATTAGATAGAACAAATATATCTGTGACTATAGAAGGCAACAAAAAGGCTCAAGGGAGAGCTATGCAGCAGAGTGTAGTGGGTTGAGGACATGGGACGAGCCAACGAGGGAGATAAGTATGGGAATGACTCAGGCCGTATAAGGTTGGGATTGGCAGGTACTGGGAACTCCAATTTGCCAAGACAACGTTGGTGAAGGGTTCAAGAATTCTGCGATAACCAAGAAATGAACGGGCCAGATCTGAACATAGAGCATGCAGCATTGTGGCAGTAGGTGCTGTAGTAATGCACAGCAATTTGGAATACTGTACACAGTGGATTACACGGAGCAGATTCTAGCCATCCAATCCAGCTAGAGAATCAAACACACGCAAGCAATGCTTATCCCAACGTGACCAATAATCGGAGTATCTCTGCAAGAATATTGGCAAATTTAAGGACAACTACTTCCTGTTTCAGTTCCATGTCGTTTGCTTAGAAACTTTTTTAGTGTGAAACAATGCAAGTTATCCACCAGCTTTTACAAATGTCAAGAGTTCACTTTTAAATATGTTGGCCCGTGGGGATGAGCAACTGTTAGCATTTTTGTGCAACCAAGACTTCCCTACCAAGTCGAAGTGGTTCAGTAAGGTCCAGACATACGAACAACCACTAGGCACAATAAGCGCTAGCACGCTATCAGGAACCACTTACAGAGACAAATTCAGCGCTGAGAGATCTCACTTGTCAGCCAAAAGCAACCAGTCGTTCAGGCATCTAGCTATCACATGATAATTGATAAACATGCTTCATAAAATGTGGAGTAGAGAACCAACAGGGATGCGACATAATTGACAGTGAGCATCAGTGCTCAAGGTGGAAAACACACTCAGTCAAACGCTGCAGCTTGCTCGAGTCAAGCTTCTGGTTGGTCTGAGCCTTTGGCTTTTTTACAGTAAGCATCCCAGTCGCTGCATCCAAGCTCCAACTGTTTTGCACAGCATCTGCAATGGGGCGAACAGAAGTTTAATAATTCTGGAGCAGGTAAAGATCAACTGGAACAATGCAAGGGAAAATTTTGCATAGCTATCTGCACACCAACTACGCAGGCCCATCTGCCAAAGAAAAGGCAGCTACCAGCCTACCACACATTTATAAGCATACGAAAATGTTTCCAAGCACTGAGAATCCAGATAAAGTAACAGTGCAAGGAGCTAACTGCGGTTCTATCAAACAGAGAATATAACATTCCAAAGAAATGTAGGGGAGAGCTGATGCACTACATAAAAATCCAGAAAAATGGGAACACTAAAACTCTATGTAGTATCCAACAGTCCCATGGCCATTATCCATGCAAGCCACTAGTCAACAGTAAAGCCAAAATGGGACATTATTGCCATTATTAGAGGGGTCACACTCTGGCCTCTCACATTCATCCCCTCTTCCACTCACCTCAACATAAAGGCAAATAGTTAAATATACTGTTTTTGAGATCTGAAAGTTCATACTAAGTAGGCAAACTAGGAGAGATGTGGAAGTATAAGATAGCCTGAAATCAATAGAAGGCAAATCACTGTAGCATATACTAGTCACTAGAAATGTACTACTCCATCCCAAATTGTAAGTCGTTTGACTTTTTTTACCCCAAGTTTGACCACTCGTCTTATTCAAAAAATTTGTGCAAATATAGTCAAATTTAAGTCATTCTTGAAGAACTTTTATTAATAAACCAATACACAACAAAAAAAAGTGATATTTTGTACAAAACTTTGAATAAGACGAGTAGTCAAACTTGATATTAAAAAAGTCAAACGACTTACAATTTGGAATGGATTGAGTGGCTGACAATGAGAAAATAAGTTTAGAGCTATTATTGTAAGCATAAGTAAAGCACATCAGATCAGGACAAATGTGCCCGCATGGACCTCTTACATATTTAAAAGTAAGTAGATGATGTTCAGTTCAAATAAGACTCAATGGTAATACAATTAAAATCTCTCAATATCATAAAACATGTTGAGAACTCATAATTTATGCTTGTAGAGTGCATATAAATAGGTAGGTGGAAATCAATTGTGTTATCTATATAAATAAGTTAATAGTCTTACAAATATAAGACTTAGGATCTAGCACAATGCCACCCCACCAGTAAATATTTACAGCTAGAGAACAGAAGTAAGATGGAGTTCAACATATCCCAAAACTGCACCACTCCACTAAACTTTAAACATACCACAAAACACAATTGAATATGGTAGAACTCTCACATTGAAACTAGAAAAAAAAAAATATAAATGAGCGGATTGTGAAACATACAGTTTGTAACATCCTCCTCACTCATCCCCATGAAATGAGCCACATCAGCAACGCTAATTGTGGAATATGCAGAAGTCAACAGCTTGAATATCCTCTGTCTGTAGCTCTCTGCATTACATCAAAGATAAGATATTCACCTTAAGTCCTTAAATAGTTAAGCTCACATTATTAATAACAAGCCTGATCAGTTTCCAAACAATCAAGCTAAAAAAACAAAACCATTCGCCATAATAACATCCTGGAAACCATACTTTCTTTACAGAGAACACCAGAGGAAGAATATGATCAAATTGTTCAATGTCTCAATTTTGTTTTCAATAACTTCTGCCTTGGTCCCTAGATTAAGAGTCACACTTACAATCTTACAATCTATGAACAGGAGATGTAGAGATGACAGTCATAACTTGCTCTCAAGCAACAGATAGCAATGGGCTATTGGTTCACTACATGCTATGTCAAAAGGTGCATTCTGCGCCAGCATATGTTGTGGTTTGATATCATATCCATATAGCATAACAATATAAGCACCTCATTTGTTGGCATGAAAAATACCATCTTATTACTGAAAGACAAGACACTATGGCCAGCTGACACCTTGAAACAATAAATTTGACAGAATAAATCAGAGTATCATAGAACAGCCATGAAGTTCCCCTGAGAACTTCTCCATCATCATATTCACAGAGGATATCTCATTCTCATTGCAGCCCAATTCAACAGATAAATTCTCCCACTACCAATCCATGGTGATAATATGTTCAACAGCCTCTACCCACCCATGTCACTACTCACTAGACTATCAAATCTCTATGAAAGAAAACAATTCAAATTTCACTTCACTACTTTGCACACACCCATAGGAAAATCATATGCCATCCATAACAATAAAAGCAATCCACATACCTAGGAAGGCAGTGATGAAATCAGCGAGGTCAGGGCCCCACTCGAACCCCTGTGCAGCCGTGTTGACGCCAGCATAATCCCTGTTCCACAGGCACTGACCAATCCTCCAGACCGCGGCGAGCTCTGGCCGCGTGTCCTTCACCTCCTGCGGCAACGACTTCCAAAAGAACCGCGCGCTGTTCCTGCTCACTCCCAATTCCCAACCACACACACACAAAAAGGCATCATCATTAACAGAACCCTAGCCCCAAAGCCAGAAAAAGGATGGAGGAAAAACGAGGTTAAGGGCGGCGGATCGCATACAGGTCATTGATGTAGAGGTGGGCGAGGAGATGGACGGAGTAGGGCCATTCGTCGGTGATGGCTCCCTTGGCCGCGACCTGCGAGGCGAATCGCGTGAGGCGGGGCGCTAACCCTTGCGCAGATGTGGGATGGGGTTGGGGGAGAGAGGCGAGAGTGGTACCTGGAGGAGGAGCTCGTCGCAGAGGGGGGCGAGGGCGGAGTAGGACTTGTCGGAGAGGGCGGCCTGGACGGCGGAGAGATCCATTGGCGGCGAAGGAGGAGATCGCCGGCGATGGGGGTATGGGACGGGACAGAGAGAGGGTTTTGGAATTGGGATTTTTTTGTGGCCTTGTTGGGGACGAGGACTCGTGTAAATTCGGAGCAGTTTCCTTTGCATTTGTAACTCTCCGGTACGGCCCACTCTACAAGGATATGGGCCATCCAGCCCAATCTTTATCCAAGGGTGCTCTTCCTTTTGTTTAGGGAAAAAAAAACTACAACTCCTATACGTTCCTCCTTATTTAATGAAAAAATAATAATTAGTTAAGAGGAAAACAATATTTGAACGTCAAAGATATAAGCAAAAAAAATTAATTCAGTGCCTGTGATCAATAGAATTTGAAAGGAATCCCAGAGGTTACTAGTTGATAGATGAGAAAGATGCTTGAATGAAATATCTAGTACAAAAAAAACGTTATTTTAGTGGAATATAGTTAGCATATGAACGTTAGATGACATTGTAAAAAAATTCTAAATGGAGCATTCTAGCTGAGATACTATTATGCTCTCAATACAAGACATATAGTCGATAATATAGTAAGAATCTTTACCAGCTATTAAAAAATGAATTTATAAAAGATAAAAAGAACAAGCCAGTCATACCATATAGCGCTCACTTCCATTTATGAGAGATGGGAAGGGGGGAGAGAGCAGATTCTGTAGGTGTTCCTTCCTTGTTTTTTGATGTCTCCCCTCTAGACTAGACTATTAATTTTTTTATTCTTCAATTGATCAGGTTCGGTTTCTTGTGGTGGAACCTGTCCACCTCAGTTCAAGTCTTCGACTTGGCACGAGTGCTCATATTTTCCAGAATTTTATCGGCGCTATGCTTTCAGTGAATTTATTACAAGATTTATCGACATCGAGGCAACTATAGTAACTTCATGAATCTCGATATCTGTTGGTTCGGTTCTTTGGAGGTGCTCATAGGGGTAAGTTTAGCATATGTGTATTCATAGTAGTGAATATATGGGTGTATTTGGGTATGTGCGTTGTACTATGTAATTCTTAAAAAAAATATTTTTTTGGGAGGTGGTATATCTCTATACTCTTCGTTGTCTGTTCGCTTGGCTTATAATCCATGGCTGAAGGATTGTTCGCTGATTTATTGTGATAGAATAATACTACTAAATGGCTGGTAGATTCAACAAATAAGTTCGAGTGAAGAATAAAATAAAATAGTTCTTTATTGGTTTGAAAATTATACCCTTGATCGTCCCATAGGGTGCGTCAAGCTAAGCTTAGGGTTTAGGTGGGACGCCAGTTGTTTTTTATGTAAAAACAATTAAACAAATACATAGGGTCTAGAAAACAATTGGGCTTATATTTAGCTACTTTAATTATTATCCATCAAGCATCACATAAACGACTAGAAATAGTCACGTCGAATTATATGAATAGATTTATCTTGATTTTTTTTATAAAAGTATACATATATTATTTTTTCTAAATATTTTTATAAAAATAAGAGGTCAAAATTGTATTTTAGAAACCGTGTCACTGCCCTAAATGACATCTAAATTTTATAAAAAAAGAGTGTTGGGGACGCGACGCCCTTAGACAACAATGGACTCCCTTCTCATTGGTGTTTCCTGACACGGGCCATCATAAGAAACGTGCTGCATTTGCAGTAGCAGCTGCAGCGGCTTTAAGTTGAAGGAAGCCGAAAATATTACTTTTCTGCTTTCTATAATCTGTTTGAACTTTGAAGCGACCAGCAACTCACTACACCTAAAACCAGTGTTAACAAAGAGAAAACTGTGTTCACAACGGCGAACAAGTAGCTAGAATCGGGTCATTGAGACGATAAAGAGTTTAGTTCTTCATCGCTCAAGAGCCAGGAAGCAAAGAAGGGCTCTGACACACTCGCGGCAACTCAGAAACCACAAATTCGGGAGAAACCGGACAGCCAAATAATAAATAATAAAACATGAAAGACTTGCTAACTTACAGAATTTTGGCCAGACGCTGAACTTACAGAGTTTTGACTAGATGCTGAACTTGTTAAGTGCATTTCACTATCATGTTCACAGAACGATGGTATTTTCAAGTTGAAAACAAACGTTCCACATAAAAAATCTTCTGAACTAACTTTAAAGATAACACGTTTTAACGGAGGCTACAATGCACAATTGAAACGGCACCGATCTTGAGATAATAAATAGGCAAATGGACGAATAACCTAGCTACAAAAATCATAACTAGCCTCATCCCCCACACTGGAGTCACTATGTCAACTTTCAACATAAACCTAATAACCAGATATAAAAGTTACAATGGACGGTAACATTAATCTTGTGGAATTATGGCATCCCCGCGTTGATGCACCAGCCAATCTACTGCTGTGGAGGTCCCTGGCCTTGGCTTCCACGCCCACGACCACGCCCACGGCCCCGACCTCTGCCCCTTCCTCTGCCACCTTCTGCAGTTAATTAATAACAAATGATTCAGTATTCGTCCCAGGGGGGAATTTTCAGATGACTCTGAAGATAAAGAAAGACGATTCCTTCCTATTTTACATATAAATAGCTCAAAAAGAAACAGGATGCTGATAAAGTTACTGCATGTTTAATATTTTAAATCCATGGTTTCATGTCCAATAAAGGATCATCATGATAAAGTTATCCGAGAGATGGTAGAAAATAATGAAAAAAAATGTTTCACTGAACGCCATGATATAAAACCACCCACTTCCTAACTAATTCAAAGCAACAACAAAAAAAGAGTGGGTGTAATTACTTTCTAAGATTGATCCTATAAACAATTAGCAAGAAGAAATTAGAGACGACACAGAACATATTTAAACAGAACTAACCATATCCTTGCATAGGTGGTGCATTGTATCCATCATCATATCCACCGGCTTCTTCCATCGCATAATTATCACCACCATAGCCCCTTCCAGGTGCAAAAGATCCACGCCCTCCACGACCCCTCCCTCTGCCACCATACCCACGGGGAGCCTCCTCTGGTTCACCAAACTCATCATGATAGTCTACTCCCCCATTGCTGAACCCTATATCATAGTGATCCAAATGCAATGAGGAAATCAGAGATATATCAAAGTCCAATCATACTTCTACAGAAACATACTGAAACTACAATAATAACGTAAAGAGGCAGACATATACCTCTTCCCCTTCCCCTGCCCCTGCCTCGACGACCACGTCCTCTTCCACGACCACTTGGTACAGCCTCTGCAGAAATTAAATAAAATATTTGGTCACATCGACAAGAGAAGGGTTAATGCTACAAAGATTCCTGATTAACAGAAGCACACCTGCATCCTGATCGAACTCAGCTGCTGGCCTGACCTGGTCAGCTGGTATGGGTGGCTGGTAACTGCAAAAGAAACAAGTCATGTTCATGTCATTATATGTGTTTCACAAATCACAGAGAAATAATGCATCAGAATCCATTTTAAATAAAAGCGAACAAAAAAGGATACCCTAACTGCTAAGCAGAACAGTTATGGTCAGCACATCACAAATCTGGCAAACCAATGCCAGGCTTCTCCAACGTAGGAGAAAGGGCTGTGCTGTTTGCAAGAAAAGTCCTCTGTAACTAAATCTACTACCTTTTATGCATACACAGTATGAATGTGCCTATAATATGAGAAAACATAGCAGAATGTAGACATAGGTGATACAGATCTATCCTAGCAGAAACAATGTATACATGACAATAGAAGCTAAATTGAACAACGAACAATTATAGTAAAAAATAAATTCAGATGGACATTTTCCTGCAAATTTTTGAATATATGCGGAAGAAGGAAATTATTACCCTGGGGATGATGTATCCAGCTCCTTCTTTGACAATTTAATAGTGATCAAGGACACATGGCGAACGGTCTCAAGACTGCCATGGAAAAAGGAAGGGGTAAGATAAAATACACCGTATCTGTTTTCAAGAAAACATAAACAGAAGACAATAGTGCCCCTTACGTGACAAGGCCTTCTTCCAATGGCTCCCAAGTGTCAGTTATGTTAATGGATTCAATAGAGGTATTCTGATGGAGACCAGCAATCCTCCTCTGCTCAGGATATGTATAGCATATATGGTCAGTAATTGGCATAACTACAAAAGGGTATCATTCATTAACAAGTGGTGTTTCGCAATTCCACCTTAAGAAGCTCCACAATGACAACTGTCTTGTTGATCGCCCTTCCCATGGCCTTGATGACAATGTCATCTGTTGCATTGTCCTGCAACGGATGAGGAACAAGAAACCAAAACATTTAATATATGATCTAGGACAAACAGCAATAGACGTTCTAGGCAATTGAGACATATGGATATTCCCCAGACTAGTATATAGTAGACTAATGTTGCAAAATCCAAATCAACCTAAGCATAACATTATCACAACTAGCAGGAACAGTACAAAGAGTCGTTAATGAACAGTACCTAATTCAAAATCCATAGCAATCAAGCCATGTGAAAGTTTCATACATTAGTAAATTCAATCCAAAAATCCAAACTGAGTATCTTAGTCAAACAGTAAAAGATGCATCTGCACACAGAGACCCCCACACATCCACCATGTGCAACCATGATGCAAATGATGCAAACCAATAAACCACTCCTACCTAACGTATAATCTAATAAAATAACGAAATTAATAGTACTCCGCAACCAACGCTTGCAGGTGGTTGCTACGGCTCTTCCTCGCCATTGTGGCAATAAGCTTAACCGCAATCTGAGCCCTAGAACAGTAAAACAATTCAAATTCGAAGCCCTAACCGCACGAGCCCTAGAACAGTAAATAATTCAAATTCGAAGCCCTAACCGCAGGAGCACCATCGAGACGAACTCCAGACCCTCGCCGCGCGGCCCATGCTCACCGAACCCGCACTTAGTTAAAAACCCTAGCCTTTTTTAAATCATCCGGGGGTAGGTAAAATTAAAACCCGCGGTTGTTTTTCTTCCTTTGCCTAGAATCCTAGATGGATAGGATAGGCTGAGCGGCGTTGGAAGCAAAGGAGCAAGCAGCAGCAGAGGGTAGGCGCGCGTGTGTCGAGGTCGAACCTGGAGCAGGGCGAGCGCGTAGGTGATGTAGTTGCGTGGCCGGCCCTGCGCCGTGATGCGGATCTCGTTGGCGCCGATAGGGGCCTCCTCCTCCCGCGGCTTCTCCACCCTGTGGTACCGATCCATCTGCGACGACGACTCTGTTTGCTACTGCTGCTCCTCCTCCTCCTCCTCGCTTCAGTTGAGCAACCGCAGGCTCGAAGACGAGAGAACCTCCCCCCGAATCTCGCTCGCTCGCGGTGGTGCTGTTGCGGTTGCGGTTGCGGGCGTTGTTGGACTTGGTGGTGGTTTTCTCCGACGAGACGAGGCGCCGTCGTCGTGGTGGCGGTTTTAAGAGGGGGGGAAGGAGGGAGAGCTAGGCCGCGGCGCGGCGGGGTGGATAGGGTTTGGTTGCCGGGTCGGCCGGTCGGTCCGACAGGGACACCGGCTCGGCTCGACCGCGCCGTTGGGATGGTTGGGTGGCCGGCCGTCCGGTCGGTCGGCTTTGCTTGGGTTGGGCTCGTTCCTCTGGTCCGTTGGGTTGGGTTGGGTGGGGACTCTGCCTGCGGCCTGCGCGCCTGCTCCCTCCGCCTCGCGTCCTGGACCGGGACGGGACTCGTGGTGGGATGGGAATTGGGGCATCCGAGGCGGGAGGGAAGGGCCGATCGCGGCCGTCGGTTCGTGATCGCGCGGCTAGGAGCGGAGCCAGCGGGCTGTCTCGGCGTCCTTGTTGGGTTACGGTACGGCTCGTTTCGCTCGCGCTGACCGACCGGCCGGCCGGCCGCAAACACAGGGCTTGTTTTGTTCCAAAATATTTTGCAAATCGACAGGGTAGCTTTTTCATTTGTATTTGACAAATATTATCCAATCATAGACTAACTAGGCTCAAAAAATTCGTCTCGTCAATTCCGACTAAACTGTACAATTAGTTTTTATTTTTGTCTATATTTAATTCTTCATGCATGTGTCTAAAGATTCGATGTGACGGAGAATCTAAAAAATTTTGCAAAATTTTTTGGGAACTAAACAAGGCCACAGTCTTTGGATGTAGTCGGATTTATATTAATCCACATGTGTTGAGGTGGGTTGGAGTGGAACTTAAACTAAATTCCACCTCAATCCACTCCAACACATATGGATTGAGGTCAATCCGACAACGACCAAACAAGGCCTCAGATGGGATCCGCGGGTGGTGGTGGGGCCGTAGAGGTAGCGTTGAGACTTGGGTTACGATACACGTCGAGAGCAAGGTCGAGAGCAAGATTAGTAATAGAGTTATAAGTACTTAACTGTAGGACAAGTTATAAAAGTTAATTTATAAAATAGTTGTCTCACATATATTTATAAAGAGATTTTTTATTATTATATGGTACTATTTTTTTTTCTCTTTCACTAATATTTAGACCCATAGATATCTATGGTTTCGTATTCAGCTTAGTGCTACAATAAAAGTCAAGCTCTTTTCTTTTCTTCACATTAGTAAAAAAATTAATTAGCTTAGCTATAAGGCTTTGTTCGCTTAGATTTATCTGTCGAATTTGTCAACTATTTAATATTGTTTTTTTTTTCTGACAACAAATTAGCAAACAGTGTTTTCAGTCATGGCTTTTTAGACGGAGTGCGTTATTGTACTTATTCTTATTCTTATCGTTGTTGCGACGGAATTCTGAGCTCAAAGTCGAACTGGATTCAATCTCGAAACGGACCTGCCCTGGATGTTGGGTGGGCTCTGGCCAGTGTCATGTCAACTACACTTCAAGGCCAGCGGTCTGTTAACTGGGGGGAAGGTGCATATGCAAATGATGGAACGAGAAGATTAGGTGCAGGCGATTAGGGCCATTGGGCTGATAAGGATAGAAGCGGTGCGAGCGACCTCACTCGACACACGCAGCTTAACAGCGGGCCATTTCTCAACTCGCGCTTCCAGTCCAGCAGCGAGTCTCGGTGAATAAATAACGGAAGCAGCCCATCACTCCAGCAGCTCGAACGCATTCTGCTTCCATTCCTCGGATGAAATTATTAATCAAGTCCCGTACTGGAGAGCCACACTGGCGCGACTAGGCTGAAATGGACGGGCATGCGGCGTGGCGGCGTGCCCCATGAAGGCACACGCAGAGCACGAGACCGTGGTACTTCGTGTGCTGGTGGCATGGTGTGTGCGGGATGCACGCATAGCAAATCAAACCTATAGAACAACATGTTGGCCACCAGAATTTGTCTATGCGTATGACACGTACGCCTATGGCAATTTTGTTTCATTTTTTTTCTGCTCAGACCAGTAATATCACACCCTCAGCGACGGATGCGTATATATATACAACCGGCAGTTCTTCATGGAAACAAAGCAAACCAAACTTATCTCTAATATAATTGAAATCTTCTCCAGTCAAATCCCACTTGCCACATCAACGACTCACAGCACATGTCCTACAGATTAGACGGCTCAGATTAAAAGTATGATCACACCCTTACAACCCCGCCTCACTCCGCCCTCACGCATCGCATCCGTATAGTATCTCCGTATCGTATCTCAGAAAAAAAACACTCCCCGTGAAAAACTCCCTATCTCCGTATCGTATCTCAGCCGATCCCTGCCGTACCGATCCCGTCCGTGGAAGTGGAGCACCGCGTCGCCGATCCCGCCGTACCGATCCCGGCCGTGGAAGTGGAGCACCGCGTCGCCGATCCCGGCCGTGGCAGCCGTGGAGGAGCCGTACCGATCCCGGCCGTGGAAGTGGAGTGCCGCGTCGCCGATCCCGGCCGTGGAAGCCGTGGAGGACCGCGTCGCAGAAAAACCATCCCGGCCGTGGAGGACCGTGTCCGGCTGGTGCCGCAGCTTGCCGATCCCGGTCGTACAGGAAGGGCGCAACCTTCATTTTTGCCCGATCCCAGACGTGGAAGACCGTCTCAGGCTGGTGCCGCAGCTACGTCGGCTAAGTCGCACGATCCATCTCCGTCTTCCAGCGATCATCTACATCTACCACAACTGACGCCCGGCCGTGGGGGACCATCGTCGGGATGGTGCCGCAGATAGGTCCGCTACGTCGCGCGATCCGCAGATAGGTCGGCTACGTCACGCGATCCGCCTCATTCTTCCAACGATCGCCGCACTTGGGAATTGAATGCATCGACTGCATCACGTCGGCTTCGTCATCACCATCGACCTCCTTGGTCTCTGAACGCCTCGTGAAGAACCAGGTCCACTTGTGCATTCCACTGTGCTTCTTCTACCACTACAAAAAAAAATATATTATACTTCTACTGCTGAAATTACAAATTTCGAAAAAATTGACTCTACCTGCTTTAATTTTTGTTTATCTCTCTATACTAAATTACAGATTTCGAAAAAATTGACTCTACCTGCTTTAATTTTTGTTTATCTCTCTATACCAAATTACAGATTTCGAAAAAATTGACTCTACCTGCTTTAATTTTTGTTTATCTCTCTACTAAATTATGCCTGCGTTATTATTTGTTTCTCTGGACAACCGCGATCCTTTCAAAAATCAAAAGGTGTTGCCTCCTCACCTACTCAATGTCGACGGTCCGAGATACGCCCAGTGCACTAAGTGACATCACTAACGTCGCAGGTATGATGCCAAATAGGATACATGTATAGTATTTGTGGGTGTCTATTTATTTCCTATCTCTCTCTATAGATGATGCCCGACGGACGAGGGAAGAACGGAACTTGCGGCAACGGGCTGTCGAGCCGAGATGTCCGACGAACGAAAGGAGGAGATGAGAAGGAAACAACGTGAATACTCGCGTCAATATAGACAAAGGAAGAATGCCGAATCTCAGAACTCTGCACTTTGTTTGGACAAGGAAAATATCCAACCACATGCATATAGGGATCGTAACGATACTAGCAACGGCACAACAACCATGTTCAGAAATTCAGAATCTACGGCTATTGGTAAATATCGCATACATGACATGAATTATTATACTAGAAATACGAGATGTCACACTATTTTAATATATATTACTGGAACAATTTATACGAAATGTCACTCCATTTAAATATTACTGCAACAATTTATGCAGGTAATCAGCATTTTGGGATAGACCAAAATTCACCATTTATTACAAACGAGGCAAATACTGAGCCAACTACAACTACAGATGGGAATCATAGCTACGGTGGACTGCTCACAGGAGCCACGATAGAAAGTAGACTACCTTGAACAACGGTAACTATCAATTACCATCAATTCATGTGGCATATCTCATCCCATTGATGACTAGCCTCACAGAAGTGGATATGCAGGTACTGCTAACACAGTGATGTACACAAGAAATAATCAACATCGAAAGAGGAAAGTTGAGTTGACCAACGAAGAGTTACAAGAAAAGAGAAGGAAGGCTGCTGAGTACCAACGTCAATATCGAGCACGAAAAAGGGCTGAGTTGCAAAATAATAAAACCACGAGCATTGCCAACCAAGACAGTGGTGGAGTAATTGTTCAACCGTCCACAACCGCAAATGCGAATTTGGGAACTGGATTATCGACAATAGTGCAAATTGATGACTCTGAGGAGCCTACAGATTGGTTACACAAAAATAATAATTATGTTCCTACACGTAGGGAACCACCTATTACAGCTGACACAGGTCTGCACATCAAGGACACTCTGTTTTCCTACTATACTATGTTTTTTAATATTTTTTGGTAATATTAAATGTGTTTATGCAGAAGGACAATTACCCGCGCAACACAGGAACCATGTACATGTCCACTCCGATGAAGAAGAATTTGACCGTGAACTATTTGAACCAATAAATGGTGGTTGGGATGGTGATGAAGATGACATGGGTTGCACGGTGAAAACTTAGACGATGATGACAGATTCATTCAGCGACATGCACAAAGTCAACGCTATGAGTCATATCGCGCGCTTCCAGAGGGGCTGCGAATGTTCAGCCACATGATGATCCATATGACTACATCTACCAAAACCTACCAGAACGACATAAATTGAGAAATGTCCCTGACTACAGTTATTGTGGTGCGATTAGGTTTCAATATGAGACACCCGGGTTTTGTTGTTGAAAGGGCAAAGTACAGATACATATACCAGATGTTCCTTCATAGCTAAAGAGGTTGTTCACAAGCCAAGTGCACAGTGATGCAAAGTATTTCAGGAAACATATACGTTATATCAACTCACATTTTGCGTTTGCAAGTCTAGGGGTCACCACTGACGATAGTGTAAAAAGTCCAACAGGGTCTGGTGTTTACACATTTCGAGTTCAGGGCGGGTTGTACCACCGTCTTGACCATCTTGTGGCAGGTGATGACAGTGCTCGACATCTACAGTTATACTTTTATGATACAGAAGATGGGGCCTTATCACATAGGGTCAAAAGATCCCCTGATCTTAATGTAAACCTCATACGGACTATCCTTGCAATATTGCAAGATAACCCATATGTGAGTACTTTTAGGAGAAATAGGGATTTTCCAAATTTGGATGAGTACCGGATCGAACTCAATACAAATGTCACACCTGACCAAAGAAGGTACAATGCCCCAACGACATCCCAAGTTGCTGCTATCTGGATGGAAGGGAACGATCCACAAAGAAGTTTTGATAGAAGTGTGATAGTATATGGGAAATCTGATCGTCGTCCACAATATATCCGAGCAAGGCATGGTTGTTATGACCCCTTAGCTTATCCTTTATATAACCCACGAGGAGAAACAGGATGGAACAAGTTTATGCCGTACAGTGGGAGTCTGTACAGTGGAAGTCCAGATGCTCCACCAGCTTCAACACCGGCATCTACTAATAATCATGGTATTAACTCATAATGATATATATATATATACTTGTACTAGCTGATTCAATGATATATATACTGGAGTCCAATCGCCCGTGATCTCTAATGTTTTAACTAACTTGCAGCGGAGAATCAAGTGCAAGAAGGAGACAATGACGTACAAGAAGGGGACGTGCTGGGTGCAGCTGCAGAACAGTCTTCTAGATATGTCACTGCACGAGAATACTACTGCTTCAAGTTGCAAATTAGACGGGGAATTTTCAACATTTTATTATTCGGAGGGCGTCTTTTCCAGCAGTGGGCTGTGGATATGTATATAAAAATAGAGTCTATGAGACTAGATTGGTACTCCAATCCTGATAATCAAAAACTTATACGTGGGGAATTATACCAGGTAACCAATCATGTTCTACTGTTCATAAATATTTTTATTACCTTGGCAACATTCGAATTGCATAAAGCTAAAATAAAGTGCCAAAATCTATTATTGTAGGGACTGGTTGATGTTATGTCTGTTGGTGAGACGCAGGGTTCTAAGGTTGGAAAGAGAATTGTGTTGCCAAGATCATTCCCAGGATGCGATCGAGACATGCAACAAAGATTCCTTAATGCTATGGCTATTGTGCAGCGATTTGGCAAGCCTGATTACTTCATCACCATGATATGCAATCCATACTGGGAAGAGATAACAAGCAATCTGGAACCAGGCCAGGACCCACAAGATAGGCCGGAGCTGGTTGCGAGAGTGTACAGGGCAAAATTGCGGGATCTTAAAGATCTACTCATCAAGAGGAAGTATTTTGGTGAAGTCGCTGCATATGTTCATGTTACTGAGTTCCAAAAAAAGGGTCTGCCACATGAGCATTTATTGTTGATTATGAAATCAGGGAGTAAGTTGACCACCCCAGATGCATATGATCGAGTTATTTCAGTAGAGATACTAGATAAGGTATCGAAGTGTCAACTTGGCAACACAAAATGGAAACACGGTGTCGAAGTGTCAACTTGGGAGATTAAACATAAGATTATTGAACAAATGCAAAAAGATGGGTAAAATATTTTTCTATCATGTCCTAACCAGCTAATATATCTCATATATTTTTTTAAAAAAATTGCTTTGGAATATGGACAGATGTAGCTGTGGTTTATGGCTCATTAATTATATGGAATATTGGACAGGAACTGCTTTATCTGACCAAATCAGCCAGGTAATTGTTTAAAAAATTAATTTCTAAACATAGTCATTGCTTTTTGATTGGTTAATATGAGAACTTGCTCATAATTTCAGAAAGATATAAGTAACTCCAGGTATAAACTACCTGCTATCTTGTATAACTCCCCATTAAATGAAGCAAGAGGCTTACCGGATGATGGAGATCAATATGAGACTGACAATATTGAGGATGATGACGTCACAGAGCTAGATGATCTGGATATTTTAATGTCGGGTGACATCACGTTAACACGTACATTAGGAAAAGTAGAGAAGATCTATTATCAGCAATTTACACAATCATCCATTTGATTGGAAGTGACGAAACTTTTGAGTAAGTCATTCTAAATATTTTTGTTGTCTGTCCTAGATTTTCTATAAAATTAATTTTATCTTTATCATTGTTTATTTAGCAAAGACTGGGTACGGAGTACAAGACCGTACCCAATTTCTTTAGGTCTGAGGAAGATTAAAAATATTTTAAATGAGGATCGAGAGATGGATCATGAATGCTTAAATATGGCTATTGGGATAGTTGTATGCAACCAAGACATGACGATGAAGAAACAAAAATATCACTTCATGGACCTCAGATTTGCTGTAAGTTGAAATAAAAAATTATAATTTATCAAATACTTACAATATTTAGTTGTATAATTACTTAAGTTGTTTGATTTTTTTGCAAAATCATCAGGAAATAACTAGGTTCGGACGAGATCAGCGATGTTGTGGTAAGATTGATAAGGTATACCATAAAAAATTAAGAAAAGTACTAGAGTGTTGGCCAAACATGGAGTACAAAATTAAAGATCGTAGCCATGTAAGTTATGTTATATGTATTGCTTTACAAAATTAATTCATTCTGTTTACCACTAATAGTTTCTATGTTTGTTTTTAGATTCTACTACCATATTATAAGGACGGAACTTACATTTTATTTATATTGGATATGAAAAATAAAACCGTGCATATTATGGACCCCCTTCAAGATGAGACATGTTTGGAGGGTTATAATAAAAAAATGGCATATATGCCTATATTACACACTATTGCTAGAAGACTCGGTCTCGCCATGGGACTCACAAATGCAATGGAAGCGAGAATATCCACTTGTAACAAAGGTTACATAATAAATACTGGTAACCACTTGTAATACATTTCACATTTGTCAATAAAATGGTTTTATCGTTCATTGTGCACATCAATAACAACTGCTCTTGTCCAGGAAATTGGAAGGCTTTCTTGTATACAACTTCATGAAGTTGTGGGACGGTGAAAATTTGCCACAAATCGACAATGTAAGCATATATAGCCTATAACAATACATACTTTACACTACAGAAATAATAATAACTAATCCTCATTTGACATGCACAACACTCAACTTCACTGAGGATGGAATTTTTGGCGGACATTTTGGCAAGCAAAACAAACGAATGTTTCGACAACATCCCTGAAGATGTCCAATACATGATTAAAGAATTAGACAAAATGTAACATAGATGCTCATAATACGACAAATAGCTCTATTATGCCTTGTTACATGAAAAAATATTTCCGAACTATAATTTTTGTTTTTAAAAACATTCCAATGATTTTGGTATACATGCTCAAATATAATTGTGTAAAAATTAAACTATAAAATAAAATCATTGAATGTTTTTATATACATCGTCGAGATAAAACCGTAGCGTTAGCACGGGCACTATACTAGTACATCAACATGTTGGCCACCAGAATCTGATGTCTACGCGTATGACATGTACGCCTATGACAATTTTTTTTAATCAATTCAATTTGTCGGACCAGTAAAAACAAAGAACTACATTTTGATTTCTCAATAAATAAAGTAGGCTATTTGACTTCAAATTTAATATTCCACCACTTTCCGAAAAAAGAAAATCAAAGTATTGATTTCTTAATGAATAAACTAGACCATTTGGCTTCAAATTTGATATTTCACCAGTTTCTAAAGTTTACATATAAGTCTGTCTTAAAATTCATAAAGTGAGGGATAGAAATTGATTCAATAGATCATCATGTTATATTTTTACTTTGCAACTTATAACATACTCTTTAATTCGCTCTCCTATGGTAGAAATATAACACATAAGTATCTCTCTTGTATAGACAACAATAATATACAAATAGAATCTATATATAATCGTATTAGCTTAACTAAAATATAGCTAAATTATGATTATTAAAATAAAAGCAAAGAATCTATATACAATAAAAACATATTAAGTTATATAAAAACATATTAAGTTATATACTCATAAATTAACTTGGCATCGATAAGAAGCAAAGAACTACATTGCAATGCATTCCTCATGAGCATGATCAGCAACAAAGTTTAGGTTGAAATTATTTGACAAAAACCACACTATATCCCTTGTGAGATATAATGTGCAGCAAATAGTTGCATCTACTACTAGCCTTGTTTGAGTTACCTCCTGCGTTTACCAATCGTGGGAAAGGTCAAGGACATTAAGTTTTTAAACTTGAAACAAATTAATTTTTGTTTATTTTTTACAAGGAAATTAGTTTTTATTTAGGGCCTATTTAGATTGGGGATGAAAATTTTTTGGCTGTCACATCGGATGTGTCGGAAGGATATCGGGAGAGGTTTTTAGAAACTAATAAAAAACAAATTACATAGCTCGTCAGGAAACTGCAAGACAAATTTATTAAGCATAATTAATCTGTCATTAGCATATGTAGGTTACTGTAGCACTTAAGGCTAATCATGGAGTAACTAGGCTTAAAAGATTCGTCTCGTGATTCTCAACTAAACTGTGTAATTAGTTTATTTTTTTATCTACATTTAATGTTCCATACATGTGTCCAAAGATTCGATGGGATGGATGAACTAAACAGGACCTTAAGTAGATATGATAAGCACTAGTTTTTTCCTTCTTGTTTCACGTTTAGCAGCGAAGCTACATTCAAGCATTCGGGTCATCCTACCCCCAACAACTTTGTGGTAACCCCTTATACCAGCGCTTGGGCCAGATTAGTGCCCAGTAGAATTTTTTTCGAAGGTCACCGGGGGAAGGTGTTCCCCACCTGAATTTTTATATATAGTGGCCCAAAACGGCCGGATAAAGTTACATATTTGTTTACAACGGCACACGCCCAAGTACAAGGGTGAAAAGTGCCAGCAAACAAAGGAGAGAAGAAGAGCAAGAACAACAACAACAACAACAACAACTGTCGTACCACAAACACCAAGACATATAAACTCATTGACGATGCCTCTAGGAAGGTGGACGACGTCGCAACGTAGTCATCATCTGCCAATCATGAAGGAGCTCCACATGGGCATTGGCAGGGCTTTCGCCCAAGTCATGTGCTAGAGGTGTTATAGCGGGTCGAAACAAGAAGACTGCAGCCAAAACTGAGGTTCTTCAGTGACACCTTTAGGAAGGAGATCTCGTCGCTGGTCCAGAGCTAAGCTTTCGCCCAGAACCATTGGAAGTACTCCCCGTTAACACGCCCAGAACGGTGGTGATACCTACACAGACAAGCAATGACGCGTGGACGAGGGGGTGTGGGAAGGCCGGTTGCCGCCGCACCGCGCGGAGCCGAAGCCGAACTCGCCCGCGACAGTACGGCAACATCCACACCTAGACGGACGGGGGCCGGAGTGCTTGCCAGCCGCCACCACACCTTGCGGAGCCGTTACCGGACTCGCCCACGAAAGTGGGAGACGAGCACCGGCAAGTTATGCCGAGACGGGGGCTAGGGAGCTTGCCAGCCGCCGCCACACCTCACGGAGCCGTTACTGGACTCGCCCGCGATAGTAGGAGGCATGCACCGGCAAGACATCATGCCGAGACAGAGAGGGCCGCCGATCGCCGCCACACTACGCGGAGCCGTTGCCGGACTCGCCCGCAATAGTGGGAGGTGTGCACCGGCCACTCCAGCCGCCATGGCCAGCCATACGCCCGGTCCCAGCCTGCCACGGCTGCTGGCCAGGACTGCACGATGGACCAGTCGCGGTCCTCGACCCTGGACCGAGGTGGGAGTCGGAGAGGGGGCGGATCCGGTTGCAGGAGCAGCGGATCTGAGCCAGGATTGCCTAATCTGGTCGCCAACTGTCGGAGACGAAGAGGAGGAAGAGTGTCGTTGTTGTAGATGTCGTTGTCATGCCGGTGGTGGAGCACTGGATCAGCTCCCATTGGAGCCGCATCCGCCCCCTGGGTCGAAGGTGTTGTTGGAGGGGAATCGGAGCTGGCGGGGAAGGCTGAGACGCACAGGGCGGAGAAGCCGAGTCGTCGCACGCCGTCCGTCGAGGCCCAGCGCGAGAGGACGACGCCCGGAGCAGCGGCGCCACCAGGACCGACGAGTTTCATCCCCGCACAGAGGAGCTCGCGGTGTTTCTAGAGAGTTCCTCACCGCCGCCATCCTAGAGGGCCGTGCGGGCCTCCCGGCGGTCCTCTCCCGCAGCGGTGAGGGGAGGGAAGACGAGGTGGATGTGAGGAGGCGGCGGCTAGGGTTTACCGCCGCTGAGTCGCCTGTGCGGGGCGACGGGTCAGTCCCCAGTAGAAATTATGTGTGGCCCAACGCTGGCAAGCTGAGCCTAGCACCAGTAATCTAACTCCTCGGTGGCTAGCTCAGGGGGTGGAAATAACCAAAGGAAATTCTGAGGTTAGTCACACGTTGGCCCAACCGGAATGGATAGAAGAGGAGGAAATTTTCAGGGCCAACAAGTTTTAAGGTGTAATAGGTAGTCGGCTTGAGCTGTTTTTTTAAGAGTAGAGGGTTAGGCAAATAGATAGTGCCACTCGAAATGCTCTAAGTAACCAGTGCTCCGATGTATGTGTGAGAAATTAGCTACTGAATTATATGCAGTTAGCCAATACATCAACACATTGCACTTTAGAGGTCAGAAGAGGTACGGTCTACCGAGCAGAGTGGAGTGCCAACAAAAACTCTGCGTGTGTTCAATGGCCTCGAGCAGCTTGCTTGCACGCCGAAGAAGCAACCTCCAACTTACAGACAAGTTGTTACCTCATTGCGTCGCAGCATCAGCACAAGGCGACACGCCGAGGGTAACCTAGGCCAGCCGTTCGGTCGCACCCATGGCAGGATAGGCAAGCACCATGGAGCGAAGGCACCGCACCGCCACACATTCTCTCCAGCCACACCAGTGCTTGACCAGAGTCTCGTGGTCTGAATCCTTTTCCCTGCCGCTCTCTTCCAAATACGCCCAGATGTACAGTTTTGTGTTCAAAATTTGATTTCTATTTCCACCTAGATCTGCGCAGGTTTATGTGCTAGTCTTTGGTTCAAGTTGCGGTCTGTGCATTAATATCTTGTACTCCTGTTGTGCTAGCTAGGTTCTGGTTTAATGGAGCCCTCCGGTTTGGGTGGGCATCGAAGAAGATATCCAAGAAGAATGCACTGGATCTGTGCCTTGGCTTGGTGCATCATCCTTGTGCCTAGCTCTAATGGCGAGTGTTGTTGCACAAGATGGACTCACCCAAAATAGGTTTGAATCTTTCTAAGCACATAATGCAGCTTTCTTTTTTTAGGTATTTTTGTTTTATTTAATTTCCAGTTTTACAACATGTTTTACTTTATTACTAGCTTGTAGCATGCTTACATCGGTTAACTTGTTTTGGGTGAGTCCATCTCATTCCCTAATCATGGTTACACGGCCTATTGACATTTGTTGCTCATATGGGACCTACCGTGGACTCCTCCTCATCCTCCTCGCCACCGTTGTTGATGGTGTCGCTTCTTCGCAGCAGATGATGGATACCCATATCGGGACCTTTGGTCCAGAATATTGGCCGGTGGGTGGTGGAGCAGCAGCAGCACACCATGCTCCACTTCCACAAGGTGGAGAGCGCCAAGTTCCAATTGCATCGACGATTCCCGCAGCAACTATATGAGCTCATCATCGATGCCTCCACCAACCGCTTCGGTGCCGGCGACAACAAGTATAGGGCGATGGTTGAGGTCCTTGCAATGGTGGTGCCTCAAAAGGTTATATCCTTCGAGGCCATCAGACTGCCACATACAAACTGATTCATTCAGGATGCAACCCTGGATAGATTCCACCTATGGAATAAGTTTGTGTCTTATATATATAATCAGAAAAACTTACGACTAGACGAACTAGTGCCCTCTCTCATATCGGACAGACGCGGACAACGTGACGTGCACGCCTTGTGCTATCCGTCCTGCTCCGACACACTCCCCATTCCCCATCCTTCACTCCCCTTTGCTGCCCGCGCTTTCTTCCTCGCGAGGGCTCCTCTGCTCATCCCGCCCCCAATGCCATGACAACGGTGGTTTAAAGCGGTGCGCCTTCCTCCCTCCCTCCATGCCCTCGTGCCCTCTCCCCCCGTGACCCACCATGCCACCGCGAGCTCCTCCTCCCTACTTTCCTGCCTCCCTTCCTCGCTCTACAACCTCCATGCCAGAGGTGTGTGACGGCAGCGGCTTCTAGCGAGATAGGTGGATCCTTTTTCTGGATATGAGCCCTCGTTCCTCCTCCTCCTCCTCCTCCTCGTCGTCGTCCTTCTCCTTCTTCTCCTCCTCCTCCTCTAGATCTAAGGGATGCAGCGGTGGCTAGGGTTTCGTTAGCTCTCGTCGTGTTGCAATGGTTTTCTCTTGATGTTTTAGTTGACGTTGTAGTACTACTGCTTTTTGAGATGTTGTGGTATATTTCAGTTGCTTTAATCTTCTATTGTAGTAGTTGTTCCATGTTGTTGCATTAGTTTGTTCGATGTTGTAATAACATGTTCATGGTGTTTCAACTGGTTTAACTAGCCATGTTTTGTTGTTGTTCTTTTGTTGTTGTAATAATATGTTTCTTAGTGTTTGAACTTCTTCGTCCTAATGTTGCAGTGCTTTTTGAGATGTTGCAGTTGCTTCAATCTCATATTGCAGTAGTTGTTTCATGTTGTTGCAACAATTTATTCTCATGTTATTGTAATAATATGTTCATGGTGTTTCAGTTGCTTTAACTGACTGTTGAACAGTTTGTTCGGTATTGTTGCAATAACATATTCATGGTGTTTCAGTCGCTTCATCCTATTATTACAGTGGCAAGCAGGGGGAGCTGGCGTCAGGTGTGGAGCGAGCGGCAAGCATGGGGGCGAGTGGGTCAGGTGGTGAAGAAGAAAGGAAATCATTTTAGGAGCGGGCAGATATTGACGGTTTTCTCGGTGCTATGCATCCGCAGCACCGTCCGATGGATAAGTTTTCATAGGAGGTCCAGGCACCAGCAATACCCATATATGGCCTTGTTTACTTTCGAGAAAATTTTGCAAAATTTTTCACATTCTCCGTCACATCGAATCTTTAGACGCATGCATGGAGTATTAAATATAGACAAAAATAAAAACTAATTGCACAGTTTGGTCGAAATTGACGAGACGAATCTTTTGAGTCTAGTTAATCCATGATTGGACAATATTTGTCAAATACAAACGAAAGTGCTACAGTGTCCATTTCCCAAAATTTTTCGGAACTAAACAAGGCCATAATAAGAGTAAAGTATTATAGTGGGCTATAAGCTGGCTAAATGCTGAGGTGGAGGAGAAAAGGAAAGAGAGAGAAGAAGCAGGCTGTAAGCTTACAGCCAGCTTAGACACCAAGAAACTTTATGAGTAAGTGAGTCATGTATTAATAATGAATAGCTAACTATTATATGGATGAGCTGAGAGAAGGCTGTAAGGGACCTTCCAGCCAGCAAGTGGGTTGTATTATTAAACTTGCTCTAACTGATCTTTTCTTGTGTGAATTACAACACAGTTGGCCCCATTGTTTTTGCAGCCGAAATAATTGTTCGCTCCTTTCTTTTCTGATGAAAGAGAAAACATATAACCTCAGGATGTTTTGCATATTGCCAAGAGTTCCAACAGATTTGAACCTTTTTAGCTAGAAAGAACTATCAATTACTAGATGACGACTCCCTAAAAAGTTTGATCGTGCCATCAATTAAGTTTCTTAAATCTGGTGATACAAAATACAAAACCTAGGACAACAATTTGTAGACCTGGTAGGAAAATATACCAACGCCCACGGCCACGGCCAGATCTGCCTGCTATGGGAGCCACCTCCACCACGGCGCCATCATCGGAGTCTTCCAAATCATGCATCCCGTCTAGCGGAGGCAGCAGCGGCTTCTTTCTAGCCATTTTTGTTGCTTCATATCTCAACGCCTTCTTGTCTTCAGTAGCATCGACATAGATAGCCGAGCCCTCGTCGACTTCTCCATTGATTAGCATCTCAGAAAGCCTCGTCATCAGGTTCTTTTGCACCCACCTTCTTATCGGTCTTGCACCATACATCTGCAGGATCAATGGAGACGTACAAACCATGCATGCATGCATGATTAATTAGCAGCAAATTAAGCAGCTGACGCAAGGCATGTTTGAAAACTTTGTCATGCATGTTCAGTGATTGCTTACTGGGCAGTAGGATTCGAAGAATATAACATCCATGGCGGCATTGCTTACGAACAGAGAGATGCCCTTGTCGGCTACACTGGCAATGATGCTCTTCATCTGAATTCTGAGCACCTCCTTCAGCTTGTCAGGCGAGAGCGGCTCAAATATGACAACATCACTCAATCTGTTGAGGAACTCTGGCTTGAAGAATTTGTGAACCTGTTTCATGACAAGTCCTCGTGCAGCTTCCATCGTTTCTTTACCCTGCATCATTGCCTCTGCCATGTGTTCTGCTCCCAGGTTTGATGTCATGATGATCAAGGTGTTCTTGAAATCCACGGCCCGGCCTTTGCCATCGGTCAGAACACCGTCGTCGAGCAGCTGAAGGATGGCGTCGAACACCGCGGGATCTGCCTTCTCCACCTCGTCAAAAAGGATGACACTGTAAGGCCGCCTTCGAACTTTTTCAGTCAGTTGGCCACCATCTTCATAACCAGTATAGCTGCTTAATTGAGCATGCCATGCATCAAAACAAAGAAATAATAACAATATCATTATCATATCAGTGAGCTAAGATAAAACTTATTGCAAAAATGTTCTGTTCAGCAGCAGGAGTGCATGTAGTACGCAAAATTAATTATACTCCTATTAACCAACCTTGGAGGTGCTCCAATGAGACGCAAAACAGAGCTGGACCCGACAGATTCAGACATGTCGAAGCGAATCAACATGTTCTCGCTGTCAAATAGTTGCTCAGCGAGAGCTTTTGCAAGCTCTGTTTTCCCAACACCGGTAGAACCTAGGAAAAGGAAACAACCTATAGGCTGACGGCCACAGTTATCAAGGCCGATCCTTGCCCGTAACACTGCCTGCGCCACCGAATTCACGGCTTCCTCCTGGCCTACGACGCGCTCGTGCAATCTGTCTGCTAGATGCATCAACTTGTGCTTTTCGTCATTGTCAAGTGCGTGGACAGGAATGCCAGTCCATCGGCTCACAGCCTTAATTAAGATATAATTAATTGTAAGCAATGCAAGCAATTATTTACTACACAAACAAACATAAAGTATGGGATATGATGCCTACTTGTGCAACATGCTCGGGGCAAACAACTAGTTTGGCTTTGTTTCCAAGATCAGTTTGTCTTGAAGAGTTGAGTGTTTTTTGCTTGGCAGCAACCTGCATTCTTGTGGTGGCACATGACTCATCAATAAGATCAATTGCCTTGTCAGGAAAATGGCGACCTACATGCATGCAGCAATAAATCCAAACACGCCATCACGAAAAGATTAGCCCAAAGTGCTCTAGGTTTGCATGTAAATTGAACACGTACTCCTGCTATTCTAAAACCATTTAACAAATCCCCCTATGCAGCATGCTTTTAAATCCCCCGCTTCTTACATTAGAAATAAATATATACGAAAAAGAAAAGTAAACAAAAGTTATATCAATTTCACATTCTTTAACATTCATTAAAGTGTTTTCACATGCATGCATCGAGTAAATGTGAACTTAACAAAAAGGAATACCATCATACACATTCTTAGATTTTAAAACAAACCATTAACACACAGTCTTATTTAATTTGAAATGTGTTGCTACCCGTGCAGACGCACAAGTAATAAACCAGTGAATGCAAATTAGTAGAAACATGGTGAACTACCCAATTTAAACTTAATTTTATAATGCACCACACTCAAAAGTGCTCTAATTGGATATATGAAATAATCAAGAAAAAACACAATTAGAATGAATACTGTTCACCACAGTATTTCTATAGTAATCTTAGCTTGAGGAGATAAATTATTGTTGAAACCTCCACGTGAATCCTCAAAAGATGCATTGGAAAAATAGATAAGTTCTCACAAAAACCAGATATATCTAGCCATTAGTTTGGTATAGACTCTGATCCTATAATAATAGCTGAACTAACACCATTGCTATTATCAAAAGTCGACTAAATTAAAGCAAACCCTAAATACCTAATCTACCCACCTATTCTATCATCTAAAATAACCTTAAATTTATATCAAAATTACTCACTTCTATTAGTGTTAAAACAATCTAAAGTAAAACTGAATCAATCTGAATTATGTACAGCTATACCATAATATATAAAAAAAATGGATGCGTGATATGACAGGAAATTTCAACTAATAAACCACCGATTGCCAAACATGCAATATAATTAAAATGCAGGTTTTTTTTACCTTTCTTGACTTGACTAGTTGCTAGACTCAGATTGGCAACCTTGTAAAAGCATCTCCAAGAGTTCCAAATAAAACCTCCATTTTATTATTTTTATCAGAAATAGAAAAAAAAAACTCATCTCTAAGTTCTCAATCCCACCTCCCTTATTTATTCCTCTGATACTTTTTCGCGAGTTAGAAAACTCCATACTTTTAAGAAGAAATTCTTAGAAACCTCTTGAAGATGCTCTAACCCCTCTTCTACTATAAACAGAAATTGGCACTGTCTCGTGCCTTTTGTCCAAAAAAGAAAGAAAAAAAATCGACCAAGCGGGACGTTACCAGGGATATATCGAGCAGCAAGCTGCACAGCAGCAACAATAGCCGAGTCCATAACTTGACGCCATGGTGCGCCTCGTACCGCCGCTTAAGCACCCGTAGGATGCCGACGGCCACGTCTTCGCTCGGCTCCTCGACGTCGATTCTCTGGAACCGCCGCTCCAGCGCGGCGTCCTTCTCCATGTACCTGCGGTACTCATCGAGCGTGGTGGCGCCGACGCACCGGATGCGGCCACGCGCCAGCGCCGGCTTCAGCATGTTGGCAGCGGCGCCGCCGCCGCCGGAGCTGCTGCCGAGGAGCGTGTGTATCTCATCGATGAACAGGATCACCTTGCTGCCGTCGTCGGCGCGCTCGGCCTCCTTGATCACCTCCTTGACGCGCTCCTCGTACGTGCCCCGGTACTTTGTCCCGGCCAGCAGCGCGGCGAGGTCGAGCTCCACGACGCGCGCTCCGGCGAGGCACGGCGGGACCGTCCCCGCCGCCACCCTCTGCGCCAGGCCCTCGGCGATGGCCGTCTTGCCCACCCCGGGCGCGCCCACCAGCACCGCGTTGTTCTTGGAACGGCGGCATAGCGTGCAGACCACGCGGTCGATCTCGCTGTCGCGGCCGATCACCGGGTCGGCCGCCGTCTTGTTGTTCTTGGCGGCGGCGGTCATGTCCCGGCCGTACTTGTCCAGAGCTCTCCTCGGGTAGATGAGGTCCATGGCCGAGCCGTCGAGAAAATCCCGGAGGTGTAGCCGAGCTGGTCCAAGAGGACCAAGGGGAATCGAGCAGGTGACGTCCATAGGATGGGCGTGGCGGCGTACGGCGAACAACGGGACGGCGGATTTCTTTCTATCCGGCCGGGTGAAGACAAATCAAAGCTGGGGAGGTCCGATGCTAGCTTCTTGAATTCTCATATTATGGTTCCTATAAAAAAAAGAATTCTTATATTATGGCTAATTAATGTGGTTAGGGGCAAATATCAGGTCAACTTGAGATTTTGCATGGCTGCATGCGTGGATGCTAATATCTCCTAATCATGCGGGATATTTATTAAGTATATACGGCGTGGGTAGTTCACGCAACAATCACACATGTTTTTTGATCTAGAAAAGCAAACACCAAATAAATTTAAGTGAAAACAGAACACGTGAGGAAGATCGATGGAGACATGTTAGGGTTTTCAATTTTTTCGGTTACCCCCTTGAATTCAATAAAATTCATAAAATTTTGATGTTGTTTTTTTAGAAACTACAGCATGAGATATCATTTTCTATATTTTTAATCTAAACAAAAGCATTGCGATGATTTATGACTATACATCTATTGAGTAGAAGAATATAGAACATAAACAAAATATAAGTCCAGAATTATATATCTTACTATTACTAATTAGAAGTCAAAATTGAAGAGTCATCACGTTAATTCGCAAATGCAATTTGAAATTTTGGATCTTTCTTTGAGCACATTGAAAATCATGAAATTTTAGTGAAATTTTGAAAACACAAATAGTTTTTCTCCGTCTATTATATTGTGCGATTTCTTGTTTATATTGAACTTAGCATCGATTTATATGTATAACACAAAATTGAATCCCACCAAATATAGAGGTAGGCTTCAAGATGGCAACGGTACATACCACAAACCCATACCATGCTCATATATATATAAATGGGTGCCTATACCACAAACCCAAACCATGCCCGTTAAAAAACCATGTCCACACAAATGGGTGCCTATACCCGTGCCTGAGCAGATAACGGGTACCCATAGGTACCCATGCCCAACAAGGCTTTAACATGCTTTTCAAATAATAGATATTTGATATGTATTAATAAAATTATTGATACTCATTAGATATCTATTATCTAATATTTTATTTTAACTCAGATATATCCAAATAAAAATTTGGAACAACATTTGAGAAAAAAATAAATAATATATATATATATATATATAGTTCAAATCTCTATTTTAATTCTAATTCTAGAGCATCTCAAACAGTTTGCCATCCGGCTCTCCCATTCTTAATTTTTTAGCAAAATAAGAAAAAAAAACTCTCTTTAATAGTTAGGCATCTTCCCTCCCCATCTTTCCCAACCTCACAAAAAATTCTCCCGAGCGTGCATATATGCGTGTATCGGGAGTTTTTCAGCCCATCTAGTAAGCAGAATGAAAGACAGGGTTCCAGGTGAGAAAAACGCAAGAGAGAAAGATTTGGTGGTAAGACAGATTTAAATTGAGGGTTCCTGATATAAAACATAAGACCAGGTCATAGGAAAAAATAGGGAGAAATTTTTTTTAGATAGAAATATAAGAAACTCTTAGAGATGACTTTTTTTCCTCCTCATACTAATTTAGGAGTTGGCAGAGAATAAAATATGAGGATCTCTTAGAGATGCTCTTATGCGTCAGCACATATGCTTGATTAGTATATTGTATCCATATCGGCATCCTCTAGTCTGCTTTATAGTTCAGTTGAGCATCTCTAAGAGTTTGCCAAATGGGGTTGCTATCCTTGAAAATTTGGTAAAACAAGAAATTATAGTCTCCAATAGATTGGCAAATTAACTTGGCAATTGAGGTTGCCATCCTTCCCCTCCACACGCGTATCGACCGCGCATTGGAGCTCACGTGCGGCAACGACTCCTTCCCGTGCATGCGAGGAAAGTTCGTCTTCTCCCTTCTACGAGATCTTTGGAGTCGGTAAAGTTTATTTTACTCTTAAGAACATATGCCCTCACTCTCCCACCCATTAGATTCGTTTTGAGAAGTGTGCAAATACACATCTCAATGTGAAATTGTTTTGAGATGTATGTTTACACACTTCTTAAAGTGAATCCAATGAGTGAGAGAGTGAGGGCACATGCCCTTAAGGGAAAAAACCGCCTTCCTCTCGAGTCTCCTAGCTTGCCACCTTCTCCCTGCAACATCGCAAAATCAAACACAAAATATGGAAAAATCAAAATATCTCAAAACATCTTTATGTACTTTATGTACTAAACCATTTGAAAAAAGTAATTCCAACAATTAAAACTATATGTTGCAACATTAGAAAAAAACAAATCTCAAATATTAGAACTCTCTTTGCGCAACATATAAATCACCCTATTGCAACATTCATGGCTGAAGGTGTGAATGAGTGGATGAGGATGAGCGGTTGGGTCTGTAAATGAGTAGATAAGGGTCGTCCGGACAGGAGTTACAGACGGACGCCAGATCATTATCGCTGATACTTCAAGTTTCTAAAAATCCCTAATACCGAGCCCGATACCATGCCTCCTGCTAAAAGCGGGCTGGACCGTACCGCCCGATGGACCGATGGGTCGGCCCAAGCATGGCCCGCTACGTGCTTCAATCTGGTACGGACACGGTTGTGATCGAGTTGTGTCGTGCTTAGGCCGGACTAAATCATCATGCTTTGGGTCATACCTTTAGCCCGTAGGCTACATGCTTAACTTTATTCTCGACGAGGTTCCGTTGCAAAAGGCAACCACGTGTCATGCCCATAGGGGACCACGTGCGTCATGTGCACTTAGCTACTCAAAACCTAAGTATTATAATTATTCTTTTATTATTTGTTATTTATATTTATATTTATATTTATATTTATATTTATATTTATATTTATATTTATATTTATATTTATATTTATATTTATATTTATATTTATATTTATATTTATATTTATATTTATATTTATATTTATATCTATATCTATATCTATATCTATATTTATATCTACATTATATATAATAAAAGTTGCCATTCATTTATAGCCGCATAAAAAGTATGTTTGCCTCTTTTTTAATACTTTTTCATTTTTTATATATAAAAAACTCAAAAGAGTGTTTCACATCTGCTACGTCTTAAGAAAAACAAAGTCTAGTACAAACGATAGACAAAAAAATACAAAATGACTCTAAAAAATAAAAGTACATCAAAGACCAAATTGATCATCTTTTCTTTTGGATGTCCACGGCTTGCGTGAGCTTGAAGATTGCACAGGAAAAGACAACAAAGAAAAAGGTCACCTGCAAACACCCTCATCAAACATGATTCCAGAACAAAATCCACTACAGGTGGGAATCACATAGTGCTTAATGTTTTAAATAGCGGGCTATAGAAAATAGCGTCTTCCTGCCCCAAACGCTATTTACATTATAGCTCCGCTATAGCGGCTGCTGTACACAGCAGCGTGCTGTAGCTATCCACGCTATAGCGACTCTATTGCGGCGCTATAGCGTGCTATTTATTTGGAAACAAACAAAATATATAATAGACAGCAATAAGTTCAAACAACCATCATATTTCACAATCACAAATCACAAATCATAGGTGTTTCACAGTTTAAATGTTTAATACATAACTAACTCATAAGCATAATGCATGACTGCATAATGCATAACTACAAGTGCATAAGCACAACATAACAAATAAGTGCATGACAACATGATCACAGATAAACAACAATAGCGCACAATTAGCGACGCTATGGCGCTATTTCAGTTTAACGGCGCTATAGTGCCAATAGCGCTGATAGCGTAAAAATGAGGTATAGCTTCGCGTCCACTTATTCTGGCCGCTATAGCGTAAAAATAGTGCGCTATTTAAAACACTGATAGTGCTTGGTCCGAAATCAAAATAAAGCTCGATTTTTGTGGGCAGAGCTATCCAGATATAGAGGGCATATTCTCTAGTGGGATCATCCCACTTCTATTTGATTCCGGACCAAACATTATCTAAGGTGGGATATCTCACTTGGGATATGCCAGTCTCTTCAACCAAACACTACCATACTCAATGAGCCAACGACGCTTTGGCATTTGCTTGTTAGTTGCGTTTTTGGCATCTTATGAGTTGTGAGTGAATCAGGGTGGCTATGGTCCAATTGAGGGGTCTGTTCTCTTTTCTTTTCAACCGTATTCTTTCTGTCAGCCAACAGTGTTTTTCTCTCACAATAAATCAGATACTAATAATTTCAGTCTCAGCGTTTTACTGACAATTATATCACGCGGGTGTGTTTCCTCTTAGGCCTTTGTTCGGTTAGTCCCATCGTGGCCGGGGTCAAGGCCCAACCCCCATAGATCACCCCTGCCTGGTGAAATATGTCTTCATTTAAGCCTGCTCGGGGTTCTGCCCCTCCCTATCTCGGCGACTTCCCTTGACCCCGGCTTGGGAACTGCCCCTCGATTCCTATAGCGTGAATGATCCTCGTGGCGAGCACATACGAAGGCGTGAAAGCGGCACCAGAGTGAGCGGCGGAGGGACCGAACACAACAATCAAGAGGGGGATTAAGAGGGAACAAGTTTAATAATACAGCACACTTGCTGGCTATAAGGTTTTTACAGTCTTCTCTCAGCCCACTCATACAATAGTTAGTTATTCACTATTAATACATGACACACTTATCTCTCTCATAAAATTTTTTGGTTCCTATGTCTAAGCTGGCTGTAAGAGCAAGTATTATAATACAGCCAGCTGCTGGCTGTAAGATTTCTTTATAGCCTTCTTACAGCCCACTCATATAATGGTTAGCTCATCACTATTAATACATGGCCCACTTGTCTATCTCACAAACTTTCTTGGTTTTTGTGTACTCTCTCTCATCTTCTCTCTCCTCCACCTCAGCATTTAGCTGGCTTACAGCCTGCTATAATACTTGCTCTAAGGGCACTCTCAATGCTAGAAACTACATATAGTTTCTACACCCATTAAATTTTATACACACTATATATAGAAACTATGGTCCCAATGGATAATTTCTATTAGAATATTTTTATATCCAATCACATTCATTCTCTCTCCATTCTTAGCCAATCATATCACTTCATGTCTTGGATTTTGTGTAGACATGGTTTCTAACTTAGACCCAGTTTCTATGATTTTTATTCTCTCTCTTCAATAACTACATTGCCATATCAGCAAAATGTTTAGGTGGCACTGCAATTAATGTCTATAAAAACTATGATAGTTTCTGCATTGGGAGTGCCCTAAGCTTACAGTCTGCTTATCCTCTCTCTCCTCCCTTCTCTCCTCCACCTCAGCATTTAGTCAGCTTACAGCCCACTATAATACTTGCTCTAAGGGCTCTCACAATGCAGACTCTATCATAGAGTCTAAAGTTATTTATTACCTCGAACAATGTGGACTTAGAGTCTAAATAAGACTTGGAGTCTTATTTTTTCTACCTCTTTCTTCAATAAATATGCTGCAAGACTCTATTACAGAGTTCAAGACAATTAATTACATAATATTTATGGTATTTTGCTGACGTGGTAGCATATTTATTAAAGAAAGAGGTAGAAAAAATAAGACTTCAAGTCTTATTTAGACTCTAAATCCACATTATTCGAGGTAATAAATAATTTTAGATTATGATAGAGTCTGCATTATGAGTGCTTTAAAAAAATTGAGTGATCTACTAAGTCCCTCCCTGAATTGGATCCCTAAGAACCTATGTCAACCGAAGGAAGGCTTAGAAAGGATGAAGAGACTTGTTCTGAGTAGCTAGTGTCATAGTTCTCATAAAAATACATTTTTTTTACAAATGTTTTTTTTCAAATTTGAAATATAATTATACATGAAGAATTACATGAAGATTTATTCTGTTCTGGCGATAACATGCTAATTAAAATCAGTATAACAAATTTCTATGATGATAGCACGGTTTGCAAATCCTGATGAATGAAGTACCTAGTGTAGCAAAAAGGCTACAAAATCACCTGCTACCTAGTAGGCTACTAAACTCGACTACTGTTCTTTTTATATTTTCTCCTATGACTAATAGTCGCCACTATTATTGCTGCTCTGCTTCCCGCCATCAGTCTGATGGAACAGAGAAGCGGAGGAGGCGGCACCGGCAAGCGAGGCGCCGGAGCCTGATGACGACGGCGGCGACGTCCCAATGCTCCACGAGCCGAGGAAGCGTCCGTTGCCGTGGCCACCGAAGAGCCCGTCCATGATGCCACTGGGCTCGGCGGCCTCCAGGATCCTCGAGTAGTCGATGTAATCGGCCATGTCGTCGTCGCCTGCTGCGGCCTGCTGCGACTGCGACTCGAGCAGCGCGGCGGGCGGGCCTGCCCTGGCCGCTGCGGAGGCCGCCTCGGCGTCCCTGGCGCGTCGCGCGGCGGCGGCGTCGGGGAAGTTGAGCTTGGCGCGGCCGCCCCGGTAGCGGAGCGCGGCGGCGTCGTAGGCGCGCGCGGCGTCCTCGGCGGTGGCGAAGGTCCCGAGCCACACCCGCGCCGCCTTGTGCGGGTCCCGGATCTCCGCCGCCCACTTCCCCCACGGCCGCCGCCTCACGCCGCGGTACTTCCGCGCTGGCGCGGGCGCCACCGCCGCCGTGCCCGTGCCCTGCGCCTGCGCCGCCGCCGCCCCCGCGACCGCGACGAGCTGCTGCCCGTGGTGATGATGGTGAGCGGCGGCGCTGCCGCCGCCGTCGTCGTCGTCCGCGCGGCGGCGCCACGGAATCGGCATGACGAGCGGCGGCGCCTGGCGCGGCGGCCCGCCGCGGCCGCTTGCGACGACGTGCGTGAGCGCCGACACGATCGCCGCCGTCTCCGCCGCCAGCGACTGCTCCGAGCACCCCATCGTCGTCGGCGTCGGCGTATGCTGCTGCATTGTTCTTGTTCCCAGCATAAAGCCGCATGGCATCACGACGCGAGAACGCGCCCAGTTTTATAGCTCAAATTCTCTGGATCAGAGCACGCTGCTGCGGCGGGCGGCGGCGGCGTCACGCGGAAGCCAACTTGGATTAGGCCTGCGATTAGCAGCAGCCGGAGCCGCAGCCCGCGGCACGCAGGCACGCGCGCGCCATCCTCGTCTCTTCTTGAAGCTACTAAAAACAACAACACCATGGCAATCGATAAATAAACAACTCGACAAAAATAAACAAAATCCACGAGAACCGACCTGGGGGAGACGCTGTCTTGGCGACTAAGGAAGGAAGACGATGGATGCTGGCGTGTTGCGCTCTCGCTGGCGCTGTGGCAGCGGCATGGATGTCATCGTCTGACGTCTGCAGTCCCCCGTTTGGACCAGACCTCACTACCTCAGACGGAACAAGCCTCTGTTTTGGAAGCATGCACTGCGTCGTAATGCTCCTCCTGCTTCGGCCGTTGGGGGAGCCATGTGACTCCACTCCAGTTCCACCACCTACAAGTCGCGACGCCCCGAGGCCGAGCCGAGCCCTGCTGATAGCGCTAGGTCGGCCGATACCGGATACAGGCCTTGTTTAGTTGCCAAAAAAATTTGCAAAATTTTTTTCCAGATTCTCCGTCACATCGAATCTTTAGACGCATGTATGGAGTATTCAATATAGATAAAAATAAAAACTAATTGAATAGTTTGGTCGGAATTGACGAGACGAATCTTTTAAGCCTAGTTAGTCCATAATTGGACAATATTTATCAAATACAAACGAAAGTGCTACAGTGTCGATTTTGTAAAAAAATTTGGAACTAAACAAGGCCACAGTAGGGCCTTGTTTAGTTCAAAAACATTTTTGCAAAATTTTTCAAATTTCTCGTCATATCAAATCTTTAGACGTATGCATGGAGTATTAAATATAGACGAAAATAAAAACTAATTACACAATTTGGTCAGAATTGACGAGACGAATCTTTTGAGCCTAATTAGTTTATGATTGGACAATATTTGTCAAATACAGACGAAAGTGCTGCTATTTCTATTTTGCAAAAAATTTTGGAACTAAACAAGGCCTAGGTCCTCAGTTCTGAAAACTTTTACAAAAAAATTTAAAACTTCTTGTCAAATCGAATCTTACGACAAGTGTATAGAGTATTAAATATAAATAAAAAAACTAATTATACGGTTTATCTACAATTATCTTGTAGAAAAATAATTATGATCAGACAATAATTGTTAAATACAAATAAAAGCGGTACAATAGCTATTTTGTAAAAATTTTTACAACTAAATACGCCGAAGGAGACAGAAATGTTCTCTTGGTACTTTCAATATCGATCTTTCTAAAAATATAATTTCAGCAACTCTGACGTCAGACTACTGACGTAACCTTTGCTTCAGCTATCAGGATTGTCCTATACGTTGCCGAGGGGGAAGAACTTTACTGAGGAAATTCCTTCTATATTATCCAAAACTATAATAGTTCTTTATGTACAACTAAAAATTCCTACCATGATTTTTCAACCAAATGAACAGGGTAGACTAATTATAATTGATTTAGTTTTTTTTCCTTCTGTTTTGCCTCTCCCCATATGCCAATACCGTCCATCAAAAAATACAAAATCACTTTGTTGTAATTAACTTTGTTTTTTTTTCTGTTCTTGCATGCCATTGTTTTTAATTTGATGCACAATCTAATAGACACTAGATTGCACATTTTGTTCTTTCCTAGCCACGTTCTTCTTAACCTACGTCCTGGTCGAGAAACTGATTACTGCCCTCTCCCCCACAAAAAATCTAAGGGCCTGTTTATTCACATGGAATTGGATTTTATTTGAAGAATCACATTTCATTTTAGATCTTAATTCAAGTATGGTCATCGATGAAAGCTTCACAGTAGTGAGGATCCCCCACAAGGACCATTTTGTGCAGGTCACACGAGAGATGAAGTGAAGGAGATCAGGCCACGGGGGTAGAGATGAATCTCACTTTCATTTCTTACTATCTCCCTTTTCATTTCTTACTCTCTGAATTTGACATAGGTCTCTACTTAAGTGGAAAGTGGTGGAATATCGAATCCCAAGCTATATATAGACTAGTTCATGAAGTAGATTCCAGTTGAACTCAAATAAAAGGATCCAAGCAGGTCCTAAGGATATATATTTTTTAGGATTGACTAATTGCTTGAAGACGATGATAGCACAATGGGGGAGAATAATTTTCAATCAATGGCATTGAAATAAAGTTTTAATTTTAATGGCGCATAAAGGATGTCTATGGCTTTCAAAATCATTGAGATTCTCTCTCTTTATCATTCTCTTTACACTTTATAGGAAGTGTCAACCCAAACAAAATTAATGTCACTAAAGAAAAATTTTAGTTTCTAATGGCGCCTAAAGGATATCCATACCTTTCCATGTCATTCAGATTTTTTCTCTTTTTCAATTCCCTTTACACTTTATAGAAAGTTTTAACACCAATTGAATCTCATTGTATTACCTAGAACATTAATCTACTCCCCCGTCTTGGAATACAATACATTGTGGCTATTTTCAAACAAAATAAGAGAGAGGACAATAGACACATGTACCCTTCACTTAACTTACTAATTTGTTGAAATCTAATCCTATTTCGCATCATTAAAGGGTGCAATCTAAGTTTTCCTATAAAAAATATGGTAAGCACTCAATTAGTTCCATGTCCTATATTTTTATTTAAGTAAATAGTATCTTCTTGTTCCCTGAATGTACTATATTTGGGACACCTCTCAAATGCCAGAATGCACTCTATTCATAGAGTATTTAGGTATCATGGTTTGGATCGGGTCCAAGAAGCTATTTAATCCAAACACATGTTTAGTTTAGTTCCAGTCTTCTAGACCTCTAAACTCCAATTATATCTCTATGAAACCTCAAATAATCTTAAAACCTTAAGATAGCCTAGTGCCCTAGTCCAACCCAATGTTCAGACCTGCTAATCATGTCTATAACCTTACTAGCTAATCGTGCTAAACAGTAAACAGTTGATTATCCTTAGTTTTTGCGTTTAGACTGTTTAGATGGTGTTTAATGCAATCTAAACAATTTTGTATTGTAACATTTACACATATTTATACTGGTTCATACATATCTATGTATGTAAAAGCTAAATATGCTAGAAAGTAAACATATTTACATATGTAAAAATTAAGTATTCTACTAAATATTTTTTTGGAAGAAAAACTAAATCTCACCTCACCTCATATATTTGCGGTGTTAATTAGTTGTGTGCCAAATATAGTAGTTGTAATCCTCCTATTGATTAGTATTTAGCTCATTTAATCATGTTAAACCAAAAATCTGTGTAGACCATTTAAATGGTTTAGACAAGTTTAAGTTGGTAATCATTTAATTCAGTGATTAGGTTCTAAAATAGTAGCACAAAAACATGAAATAATACAAATTACTGTGTACAAAAGCAATTCTCTCTTTCTTTCCCAGTCCATGACCCATCTATCCATGGGATCTAGTTATTTAAAAAATCTATTAGTGGGACCCTTGACCGCCGTTCCCAACTCACCCATGCCGCCAACACATCAGGCCTCTCATCCTCTACTCCTCGTGGTTGTCCCGTATGAAAGGTCCTAATATTGTTAGAGGGGGGTGAATAGCCTATTAAAAATTCTATAAACTCACTAGAGCAAGAGGTTAGTAAATAACAAAGCGAAGCCTTTTGCTCTAGCTCTAATGGGGTGTTTGCAAGCCACCTAACCAACAATTCTAGTTGCTATAATCACTAGGCACACAAGAACTATGTCTCTACTTACACTAGAGAGTTACCTAAAGTTTTTATACAAGTAAGCTACTCTAATTTACGGGAAAGTAAAAGGAGAGGGTTTAATCTTTATACCGCTGCGTAGAGGGGATGAACCAATCACAATAATATAAAGTCCAATCACCGGGAGAAATCCAATGAACAATCACAATGAAGACACACAATTTTCTCCCGAGGTTCACGTGCTTGCCAGCACACTACGTCCCCGTTGTGTTGACCAACACTTGGTGGTTCGGCGGCTAAGAGGTGTAGCACAAACCTCGTCCTCACTAGGACACAGCAAGAACCTACCACAGCTCAATGACACGCATAATCCACTAAAATTGTCTTTAGCTCTCCACCGGGGTAGGCACAAAACCCCTCACAATCATCGAGAGATGGCCACGGACAATCACCAACTCGTGTCAATGCTCCTCTACTGCTCCAAACCATTTAGGTGGCGGCAACCACCAAGAGTAACAAGAAAACCGTAGCCAAATCGATCCCCAAGTGCCACTAGATGCAATCACTCGAGCAAATGCACTTGGAATCACTCTCAATCTCATAAAGATGGTTAATCTATAAAGGAGATGAGTGAGAGGTGTTTGCTTAGGCTCACAAGGATGTTTAATAGTCAAGAATGCCAAGAAGAGTCAGCCCCAAGCCGGCCAATAACTATTTATAGGCCCCTCAAACAAATAGAGTCATTGACTCTTTCACTGGGCACAACACGGGGTCACCCGACGCACAGCAGGAGACCACCGGACGCTTGACCCCTGCGTCTAGTGCTTAGAACACAGTCACGTGTCCACTATTTGAATCTTGTGCGTTGATATCTAACGGTCATATTCAAACTATAGGACACGGTCAAGTGAGCACCGGACCCGTACGCAGAGAGGTTGTCAAACGCACGGGGTCACCGGACTCACACCACCGGACGCTCCTTGAGTGTCCAGTGCTCTTAGACAGAAACACTCGCACTCTCACTATTAATGTCATGCATCACCGGATGCACCAACAGTGTCTGGCTACCGTCCGATTCTCCCTTCACCTCTGCCAGAAACAAGAGCGCACCAGACACTCAGGTGTAGCGTCCGACGTGCCTTTGAGGCCAGTGTCCGATGAGTGTTTTCCTAGAGAAAAACACTCTCGCGACTTCTCCAAACTTTCCATCGGCATAATAGAAAATATACATTTCATTTTCTCAAAAGCGTCGAATCCCGCCTCGCAAGCTCAGTGGGAGGGAGAGAGGAACGCAAACTCCTCTCTAGCCTTCAAACTCCACCTCCTTCTCAAAGTCTCACACCCGGATGTAAAAGAGCATTCGGGTGCCAAATCACATGTGCGCCAGGATCTCAAATTCACACACATGGACCGACATCATCAATGGTACAAAACACAGTGTTCAAACGAATTACATAAATGAGAGTAAAAGTACCATTATTACAAGCCAAAAGTTTATCAAAGTGCGAAGGGGAAACATAAGCTATATTGTTCCATAAATAAAGGGGAAACTAAACGCCGACGTAGCAGGTCCACCTTGCCACAGGAAGGTCGACGGCAAAACCACACGAGCCTAACAACTAGGAGACTCAGGGTAGTCCTCAGAGAAATCGCAATTGTACTCCTGATCGTCTGAGCAACCTTTAATGATTATAGCAAGGGTGAGCTCATGTCGAACTCAGCAAGCACAGACGGAAAGTAATGACATGCAAGGCTTAAAACAAGGTAAAGCTGACTTGGTTTGACTGCGGTAGCATTTTAGTTGATCACTTTTACTTATGACTATTATTAGAACAACCTATTACTAATTATGAGTAGCATAAACCCAACCCTTAATTAGTGTAAGTAGTGATTAACATCTTTTAGATGACTATCCTAATAATTATAGAAGTCCAGGGATTAACCCCAATTATTAACACAGGATAGCAATCCTGCCAACACGGAATAGCCATTCCGCCAAAACACGAGGTAGCAACCTCGCCACGTTCCATCTCCAAGTAGCCAGTGAATCCAATTTGCTCATCAAGTGAGGGTCTGGGCCGCTCGTGACCATGAGCACGGCTGATATATCAGTTTTACACTCTGCAGAGGTGTGCACGTTCACTCCAAGTCGTGATTCCCATTTGCCCGGGGTCGCGACTCCCCAAAACACTTCCAAGGTGAGTAGGCAGGGTCTCACTACGAGACCTTTCACAGGGTCCAACTAATAGGATGCCACTCGCAAGTTTTTGCCGGGGCGCTCGGCAGTCGATACCCATAGCCATGGCGTACCGAACAACTGACGACTTAATATTCATTACCCAAGTTACTTCCTCACGCCTACCCGGAAAGTAACACCCTACTAGTGGATGTCCTGCTAATTAGTCAAGCCAGAGCCATATAGCTTGGAGCTGCACTGTAAGTCCCAGGGGGCCGCTCCCTGACTAAGTCCTTACGGAGAGCAGAGACGGGTACGCCCGGCAAACCGGACCACCAACGGTACCCGCTCCCCCTGTCACCACCATCATCACGACGCTCGTAAGCATCCATCATCGCGGTCACCGCAGTGACCAAAGATTCAGCACAGTTTAAGCATCAAGTTAAGTAGAGAGTAATTCTTGTTTAGGCATGTGTATAAGATGAGTAGAGCAGCTAACCAAACCTAGTATAGCCTAACTACCCATATACATAACCCCAGGTGAACAAGGAATAGTAAGTAAAGCTAGTCATGTCCTTAGGGTTTGCATTCATTGGACACATGCATATAAAGTAAATGACATTAATGAATAGGTTCAAAATGATCAAACGGTGTCTGCACTTGCCTTGATCGATGTCAGGTTGTTCGAACTCAGCGGGATCCTGAACCTCTTCCTTCACGAACGTTTCGTTGGCTATACGTGACAATCATCAATCATAGGAACAATACATGCAAGCAAACAAGCTTAATCAGAAACAGTACACCAAAGCCTGCGAAAACAGAAAGCAAATGTACTACTGTATTCTACTCAACGAAACGAAACTATAGCGACCAGAATCACCTAAATCGGAGTTACGATGCAAAAGTTATGGCTAAAACAAGTTGGATGGCATTTCTGTAGATAAACTGAACTATTTTTCGTAATTAAAACTAATTAAAACTGAATTAAAACGCATTTTGGATTAAATATATAAAAACCAACGGCTACAGGGGCTATTCTGCAAAAACTAGGGGCATATTTTAAATAAATCTATAACTGGGTGGAGTGCGGGTTGATTTTAAAGAAAGCCAGGGGGGTTTTTGCCAAAAACGCAGGGGGGCGCTGGTCGGCCAGATTGACTGGCCACGTGGCGGCCGGCGGTTGGCGGGTCCACGGGTGCGCGGTGGACCGCGCGCACGGGGCAGCGGAGGCCGCTGGGCGGTGGACCGGGTCCACCGGTCCATGGTGGACCGGCCACGCGGGCGCTAAGCCGCGGTCCATCGTGGACCGCGCGCGGGCGAGGCGAGCGGCGGGGCCCCGGCGGCGCGGCGGGCAGGGATGGCGGCGCCATGGCCGCCGCCGGCGAGGTCGCGGGCACGGCCCTACGGGGCGAGACGGAGCACGCCGAGGGCACCACCAGGGTCGGCACGACGCGGCGAGGACGGGGCGCGGCTCACCTTCGCGAAACCGGCAGCGCGGAGAGGAGTGCGACGGCGGCGGCGGTGTGGGGGTATAAACCCCTATACCCTTACGGCTAGACTTGGGCCAGGAGACTTGGCCCATTACGAGACAAGCTCAAAGCTTGATCCGACAGCTTGGAGTTTCGCGCAAGGGAACAAGCCGTGAAGATCAAGCAGGATTCTAGTCGGTTAGAATAGGAATTGATATCGAACTATCTATGGCAATTGTAACCGACTAGGATTAGTTTCCAGATCTGTAACCTTGCCCTCCGGACTATATAAGGAGGGGCAAGGGACCCCCCTAGGACACGATTATTCGCTCAACACAAATCAATACAATCAGACGCAGGACGTAGGTATTACGCCAACTTGGCGGCCGAACTTGGATAAAAAGCTTGCCTGTGTCTTGCGTCACCATCGAGTTCGTAGTTTGCGCACCATCTACCAATAAACTACTACCGTGGGTATACCCCAAGGTAGACTGCCGACCAGCTTTCGTCGACAGTGGCGCGCCAGGTAGGGGGTGTGCGTACAACTTCTCCGACGAACAAGATGGTCATAGTTCCAGCTTCCGCGGCCGTACCTAAAGGCCTCACGTTCACCGTCGGCCAGATCACGTGGACGACGCGCGGCGGTGGTCTCACGACCACGGTTTCGGAAGAAACCTAGATCCAATCTGGGATGACATCGCCTCCGACCACTCGGATGACGGCACCGAGCGCCCGACCACCACTCCCACGCTACAAGGGGAAGGAGGTCGACTGCTCGGACCTTCTCCAAGCACTTGATCGCACTGATTCCAAGCTACTCGAAGCTTCCCAACTAGTAGATGGGATCTCGCGCCAGCCTGATCAAGCCGCTCTGACGGATTTTTTCAACTCCCACCGGCAAACTCGTGTCGTTACACACGAACGGCTGAGAACGTCTCTGACAATAACCTCAACTCCCTCAGGACGATTCGTCAAGCTCGAGGCTAACCCGGAGGAGGATTACCCATGCGATCTGAACAACTCGGCCTCCCTCTACTCACGGCACGTCCAATCCCTTTTCAACAAGGCGGGTTGGCTGCCAAAACGGAACGGTCGACCAGCTCGTCATTACGTCAACATAGTGACGATCCGAGAGCTACGGGACGGCCAGGCCTCCAGCACAAACTCGAGCACTGGTTCCATCCCCACCGAGGTCATAAACTTCGAAGACGAGGACTACGACCTAGATTTGCCTTCACATCCTCCGGGCTTCTCTCGTTTCCCGGTCTTCCCACCACGGCGAGGAGACATCGTTTTCAATGTCAGTGCCGACGAGCCGGTCGTCGATGGAGAAATAGACGAGCAGAGGCAGCTCCGCGAGCAACGTAACGCCGATCGCGCCCGACGACGCGCGGACGAGGAACGTCAAATCCCGCCGCATAATCTCAGCAACGCCTTCGACATGGTCGGGGATAAGCCAGTTTACAAAACGCCAAGCGCCAACGTGGCTGTGGCCATGGCCAATTTAGATCGGCTCCCTGACACTCCCGATTGCCAGGGCATCCGAACCAGCGTTCGAGCACATCTGATCGCCGCAATGGGACAGACAGCCACTCTGCTCAAAAGAGTCCAAGCCGTCTCCTATACGGAGGCCACCTCCGACCAGACTCACCGCAGCCGGACCTCACCGCACCGTTCCACCGACAATCATCGAAAAGATTCACGGCGTGACGACGGCGGTCGGGATGCTGGCGGTCGCCGCGAGCAGAACCATGGGTGTGGTCAGGAAGTAAACCAGCACAGGGATCTTCGATACAACATCCCTCCCAAAGACGCCCGAGACCGCATCAACAGGCGCGCCACGGAGAGAGCAGTCCATGAAAACCTGCGTCGTATCGAATATGATGCAACACACGGCCCCCCGGGCCTGAGGCAGTTCTCCTCACATCTCCGCCAGGTCGTGTGGCCCCGCAATTTCAAGCTCGAGAAACTCAAAAAATACAACGGCAAGGAAAATCCGGAAAACTGGATCACTCTTTACGAGATCGCCGTCCGATCAGCAGCAGGAGACGAGCACGTCATGGCCAACTACTTCCCAGTAGTCCTCGACTAGGCTGGTCACCAGTGGCTTCTTGGCCTGCCCGAGGACTCCTTCGACTCTTGGGAAGAGCTGCGCCAGGCCTTCATCGACAATTTTATCGCCACATGCGAGCAGCCTGGAAACAAATACGACCTCGAAAGGATAAGGGATAGGAAAGACGAGCCTCTGCGCGATTACATCCGGCGATTCTCAAATATGCGCCTTAAGATCCCGAAGATTTCCCACGACGAGGCCATATCTGCTTTCATCAAGGGGCTGCGCTTCCATGAAGCACTGAGGAACAAGCTGTTGCGTAAAAGGCCAACAACGATGGCCGAGCTCCTCGCCATGGCTAAAAATTATGCCGACGCCGACGACGCTGAAAAACTCATCCGGGACGATGCGAGAGGTCCCGACCAGCCTCCCCGGCGAGATGATAGTCGCGGTCGTTTCGATAACAGGAACCACCGACGTCCCGACAACCGTGATCACAGGGAAGGTTGGGATAGGCGGCGCGACAACCGCGATGATTTCAGAGGAAAGCGCCCCCGCGACCATGACCACGAAGTAAATACGGTCAAACGTCCCAACGGACGGCGGGACTACCAAGAAGACTACAACAAAACGTTGAAGGGACCGTGCCAACTACATCCAAAGTCCAACCATACCATGGAAGAGTGCCGCGTCCTCAAAAACATTTACACATGACGGGCCGCCCAAGACGACTCCGCCAAGAAGAATGGGAAGCAAGACGGACGCGACCACGAAGACGAGGACGAGGACCAAGATAGGGACCCACGACACCAGTATGTCAGTCCCACCGACGTGGTCTACTCCATCTTCGGGGGTAAGGTCTCCATCGAATCTAAGCGAGAAAGAAAGCTCCTAAAAAGAGCCTGCCTCAACATAGACAGCTCGGATGACCTGATCGCAGACCCGAAATCCCCCCCGTGGTCACACAGAGAGATCTCCTTCAGCAGGAAGGATCAGTGGGCCGCTATCCCAGAGCCAGGTCGTTTCCCTCTAATCTTGGACCCTTGCATCAATAGCATCAGATTCGAGTGGGTACTCGTGGACGGAGGAAGCTCCATTGACATCCTTTTCCGTAACAGCCTGCCCGCTCACAAACTATCTCCGGCACAGCTAAAACCCTACGACGCTCAGTTCTGGGGAGTCCTGCCCGGCCAGAGTTCAGTGCCCCTCGGACAGATAACGTTGCCTGTCCAATTCGGCACATCCGACCACTTCCGAACAGAGTTCGTCAACTTTGTGGTCGCTAACTTTGATGGGACTTACCATGCTATACTGGGCCGACCATCGCTAACAAAGTTCATGGCAGTCCCACATTACTCATACCTGGTCCTTAAAATGCCCACGGAGAAAGGCGTCCTAACCGTCAGGGGCAATGTCTACACTGCATACACTTGCGAGGAGGAGAGCTTCAAGATCATCGAAGAAATCGATCTCTCAATCCGCATGGCAGAGACAGTAACCCAGGCTGCACAGCTACCTCCCGACCAGCTTCGACTACCCGAGCAGGAGACCGCCAGGAAGAACTCAAAATCCAAGGAGCATAAGGAAGTACAGCTGGTCGAAGGCAATCCCGAGAAGACGGCCCTCATTGGGGCCAACCTGGACCCTAAATAGGAAGACGCGCTCGTCAGGTTTCTAAGGGACAACGTAAGCGTTTTCGCATGGAAACCCGCAGACATGCCCGGCATCCCACAAAACCTGATCGAGCACTCCTTAAATGTCTCGAAGACCGCAAGACCCATCAAGCAAAAGCTGCGACGGTTCGCTCGTGACAAAAAGGAGGCTATTAGGACAGAAATAACACGGCTTCTAGCAGCCGGATTCATAAAAGAAGTGTACCATCCCGATTGGCTTGCCAATCCGGTTCTTGTACGCAAAAAGAATAATGAATGGAGAATGTGCGTTGATTACACTGATCTCAATAAACACTATCCTAAAGATCCTTTTGGTCTCCCTCGCATCGACGAGGTGGTCGACTCAACGGCCGGATGCGAACTCCTTTCTTTTCTAGATTGCTACTCTGGTTATCACCAGATCTCGCTAAAGGAAGACGATCAGATCAAAACATCTTTCATCACTCCTTTCGGTGCATATTGCTATACGACCATGTCCTTCAGACTCAAAAACACCGGGGCAACCTACCAAAGGGCCATCCAGCAATGCCTCCACGATGAGATTCGTGACGACCTCGTCGAGGCTTATGTAGACGACGTCGTCGTCAAAACAAGGGACGCCAGCACCCTAATCGACAACTTAGACCGAACCTTCAAAGCACTAAACAAGTATAAGTGGAAACTTAATCCCAAAAAGTGCATCTTTGGGGTCCCCTCCGGTCTACTACTCGGCAACGTCGTCAGCCGTGACGGCATACGGCCGAATCCTTCAAAAGTAAAAGCAGTACTTGACATGCGACCACCTAAGAATGTCAAGGATATTCAGAAGCTCACCGGATGTATGGCCGCTCTCAGCCGCTTCATCTCAAGACTAGGAGAAAAAGGCCTCCCTTTCTTCAAACTCCTGAAGGCGTCAGAAAAAATTCTCTTGGACAGAAGAGGCTGACGCTGCGTTCACCCAGCTTAAGACCTTTCTCACTTCACCGCCTGTCCTTACAACGCCTCAGCCCAATGAAGACCTACTACTTTACATTGCTGCAACTGACAGGGTTGTTTCGACGGCAATAGTGGTCGAGCGAGACGAGCCAGGTCACGTCTATAAGGTCCAAAGACCCGTTTACTTCATAAGCGAAGTCCTAAACGAGTCTAAGGCCAGATATCCGCAAATACAGAAGCTCATATACGCCATCCTAATAACGTCGAGAAAGCTAAAGCACTATTTTGACGACCATCGAGTCTTGGTAACCACCAGTTTCCCTCTTGGGGATATCCTGCGCAATAAAGACGCTAACGGCAGAATTGTAAAATGGGCAATGGAATTATGCCCATTCTCCTTGGAATTCCAGAGCCGCACCACAGTCAAGTCTCAGGCCCTGGTCGATTTCATCGCAGAATGGACGGATCTCAACGAGCCTCCTGTTCCCGACGTCTCCGACCACTGGTCGATGTTCTTCGACGGGTCCTTAAACATCAACGGCGCCGGCGCTAGGGTACTTTTCGTGTCGCCCAACAAGGACAAACTGCGTTACATCCTTAGGATCCTTTTTTCGGCATCAAACAACGTCGCCGAGTACGAAGCATGCCTTCACGACATACGATTAGCCGTTGAGTTGGGAGTCAAACGCCTTTATGTCTATGGCGACTCCGCTTTAGTTATCAACCAGCTCAACAAGGAATGGGACGCAACCCACGAGAAGATGGATCTCTACTGCAAAGAAATTCGCAAATGGGAAACCAACTTCTATGGCATAGAGTACATCCACGTGGTCCGGGATAAGAACCAGGCAGCAGATGCGTTGTCAAAATTAGGGTCATCTCGGGCCCAGATCCCGCGAGGTGTTTTCGTCCAGGACATCCATGAGCCAAGTGTGGGCAAAGATCCGGTCGAAAAGCAACCAATTGAGGCAATGCTCATAGACGACGTTACTCCGACAACCAGTAACCGCGATTGGCGCACCCCATTCATCTGGTATATATCGGACGGGACAGGCTTTCAGGATAAAACAGAGAACGAGCGCCTCATTCGACGATCAAAGAATTACATACTGGTGGACGGCAAACTTATGCGAAAAAATGCAAGTTCTGAAGTGCTGCTCAAATGCATATCCCAAGATGATGGCATCAAGCTCCTAGACGACATACATGCCGGATCCTGCGGCAATCATGCTGCCTCCAGAACGCTGGTCGGGAAAGCTTTCCGAGCAGGTTTTTATTGGCTAACCGCGGTCAACGACGCAGAAAAACTGGTCCGGCACTGTGAGGGATGTCAGTTCTTCGCTAAACGGACCCACGTACCTGCTCATGAGATTCAAACTATACCGTCGTCCTGGCCTTTCGCTTGCTGGGGGCTCGACATGATCGGGCCATTTAAACCGGCCCCTGGTAACTTCAAGTTCATCTTCGTATTAATCGACAAGTTTTCAAAGTGGATTGAATACATGCCACTGGTCAAAGCAACCTCCGAGAAGGCCGTGGAGTTCCTCAATCAAATCATAGACAGATTCGGGATCCCAAACAGTATAATCACCGACCTGGGTACTCAGTTCACTGGCACCACATTTTGGGACTTCTGCGATGACAGAGGCATAGTCATAAAATACGTGTCAGTAGCTCACCCATGGGCAAATGGCCAAGTTGAACGTGCAAACGGAATGATCATCGATGCCCTAAAGAAAAGGTTGTACACCGAGAATGACAGAGCACCTGGTCGATGGATGAAAGAGTTACCGGCCGTGGTCTGGGGCCTCCGAACACAGGCTAGTCGGAACACCGGGGTGTCACCCTACTTCATGGTTTACGGCACCGAGGCAGTACTGCCATCTGACATAACCTTCGGATCTCCAAGGATTGAAAACTTCGACCAGTCAACAGCCGACAACACCAGGGAACTCGAAATCAACTGCATGGAAGAAAAGCGTCTAAATTCGTGCCTTCGAACAGCAAAGTATCTTGCGGCAATCAGACGATACCACAACAGGAACGTTAAGGACCGTTCCTTCATGGTCGGCGATCTGGTACTCAGGTGGAAAACAAGCCAGGAAGGAATGCACAAGCTATCCACTCCCTGGGAAGGACCCTTTGTGGTCGCCGAAGTCACACGACCCACATCCTACAGATTGGCATATCCAGACGGAACACGCGTGCCTAACTCTTGGCACATAAACAAACTGCGCCGATTTTATCTATAAGTTCTAGTAACTTTTGCTTGTAAGTCTCTTATAGTTGGCAATAATAAAAGTTTTTTCTTTTTGGCTATACTTTGTTTACACGCAGAGCTTTCGGCAAAGAGCAACAATGTCCTCTGAGACGGAAACTCTTAACGACTATGAATCAAACACAGTGACACGTCACTCAGATAACTTCACAGCGCTCAAAATAACAGTCATAACAAAAGCAAACTTTATTACAGACTTTACATACAAAGTTTATAATAAATACCCTGACGGGCAGTCACTAGTCTACTCCTACAGACTACTCTACTGGCCTACTGCTCGGGCTGATCACCCGCTTGGCCTTGCTGCCCGGACGAAGGGGTCGGGGCCACCGGCGCCTGGCTGGTCGAGACCACAGGCGTCGACCGCCCATCTCCGGCAATAGACGCCCCCGACAACTCCCTGGCCGACTTGTCTGAACCCGGCTGGTCGGGGGGAGTGGCCGTCCCGCATAGATTGATGTCGCCGATCACCGTCGACGACAAGTCTAGCAGTCCAGCCCTAAGCTCGTCCGCCTCCTGCGGACCGACTTCTTTGGGGTACCCCTTCTCCAGCCTGGACAAGTCGACCAGGGGGTAGTGGGCGCGCACCATGCTGAGGATATGCGCGCCAGCAAACTCCCCGGCGTCCTTCACGAACTGCTGGAGCCAGTCCCACGCCCGTTGCGCCTTTTCCACTGGCGTCAGTCTTGGCGCGCGGGGCTGGCTCTCCGGAAGCTCGGTGCTGATCAAGTCCAGGACCGGGGATACTCCTTTCCAGATCCTACAACAATTAACCTTCCAGGAGTCCCGATCCTTGACCAGCTCATCCAGGTGCTTCTTGGTGTTCACTTTTGAGCACTGCAAATCAAGCAAGATGTTAGCTTCAACATATCGAAAAGAGCGATAAGCGGCAAACAACGGGAGCAGCGCGTATTACCAGACAGCTCCCGGTCCCTCCGGTCCAGCTCCTCTCCTGCTCGGCGCCCGGCCTCCAGCGCCCCGGCAAGCTCTTGGCTGAGCTGTTCTTTCTCTTGTCGGAGGCGAGCAACCTCTTCCTCCAAGTCTACAATAACACATTCCTGGTGAGCAGATCTAATCACACAGCTATATGCAGCTGTTCGGAGAATGCAACTGACCTGTCCTTTGCCGATACTGATCGGCTAGGCGCCGAGTAAGCTCGAGACGGCGCTCCTCCTGAGCACTCAACTCGGCCACCTTCTCACCAACTTCGGACCGCAGCCGGTCCACCTCCGTGGATAAGGCCTTATTCTTGGCCACTATGCCCTCGATTTGGTCGAAGCACCGTTTCCGGTACTTCGCCGTTTTCATCGCGCCCTGCAAGGAAACACATATGTCGAGCACAGGAGCGCTACATATACCCGCTGAACAATGCACAAACCACCTACCTTGACTTCATCCACTAGACGCTTGGCCGTGCGCTCTACCCTGTCGGCCTCCTCCGTCTCCGCGAGCTCCTCGTGCCCGATGAAGTGGTCCCCGCGTTGGCGCCACACGTACACATGCTGGCGGCCATCACGGGGGCGACCTTCTATCTCCTCCACCTCATCGTCGAAGGCCGCCTGGGTTTCCTCATTCGCCGCACCGCCACCAGTCGTGGTCGCAGGCATCACCGGCCCCTGGACCAGGCCCGGGGAGCCTGCGGACGAAGAGGCCCCCGCCCGGGGTGGCGTTGGGACTCCCCTCTCTTCGGCAGGGGGAGGGGTCGGGGCTCTGTCTTCCCCTTCCGCGACGCTACTCGGGGGAGCGGTCCTTGCTGCCTCCCCATCCCTCAGTGGAGTGCTCGCCGCGACACTCGCCGGGGCAGACTCTCCCTCGGCGCCTGTAGCAGCAGCCGTCGCCGCAGGCTGATCTGTGGTCTGTGGCGTGGTGTCCTCAGCGGCACAAGCAGGCTCGGCCACCCTCTGGTCGGCGGCGTGGTCGGGGTTGATGTCCGACGCCGCGCTAAAGAACAAAGCAGCATTTTCGAAAAAAAACAAAAAAAAACAAAAACAATCGCCAAAGTACGTAAGTTGAACACTCACAGGTCTGATCGACGATGGGCCGCGGTGAACCTCCTCCTAGCCCTGCCGGTCGGCACCTGCGCCCCCGTTTCCATAACGTGCGGCGCAGGAGGGTCGCTGGCCACCCGATCAGTAGTGGTCGGTGCACTATCCGGGCGGCTATGAGGCCTTCGGACCAGCGACGGTGCGGCCTCCTCGTCCTCCTCGTCGTCGTCGTCGGTGATCCGGACGAGCCGACGGCGCTTTGACGCTTAGCTGCTCTCTGCCGACAGCGTCGGCGCAGGCGAAGGATCTGCTGCTAACGGCCTTTTCCCCGCCACTCTCTCCTCGGTGGTCGGGGCCGGACGGGCTTGCTCCTCTTCACTGCTGGTGTACCGATCACACCGAGCAGCGTCCTCCACCGGCGGATCCTCCCCTGTGGGATTCTCCATCCCAGGCGCCAGTGACACATACACTGTGCACCGGTCAACATCTCCGATCTGCAAAAGTAACAAAGACAAGTCAGCAGCTGACAATAATAAATGCTAAGGAGAAATAACTCGTAAGATACCTTAGGTGCTGGTCGCCCCAACTTGAAGGCTTGCACCCGATCACTGCCACGGATGAAGCCCCCATCCGCGAAGTTGAACAGCTCATTCAACAGCTGCTGCACCTCTGCCTTCTCCAAGACCTCAGGCCGCATCCTGGTTGGGTCCAGGCTCCCGGCATACTCGTATGCCGAATGCACCCTCTTCTGGCAGGGCATCACCCGACGACATACAAAGTTGCCGACCATGCCCAGCCCGTCCAAGCGTGACCAGTCGATCAGCTTCATCAGGTCTGCCACTTGGCCGTCGAACTCTGGGCGGTCGGTCCAGCTTATCCTCTTCTCGGGTATGTACCCCACGTCGCAGAACGTGGAGCTGCCCGGTTCTTCCCTGATGTAGAACCACTTCTTGTACCATTCGATTAGGGAAGTGTTCCATGGGCAGTGCAGATAACGGTTCTTCATCCTGTCGCGAAGGTTGAGGTATACTCCACCTGCAACCTTGGAGCCTCCAACCGCTCCCTTTTTTCTTAAACAAAAAAGATAGCGAAAGAGATCGAAGTGCGGTTCTATGCCAACATAGGCCTCGCACAGATGGATAAAAGTGGAAATGAGAAGAATTGAGTTCGGGTGCAGATTGCAAATCCCGATCTCATAATACAAAAGAAGACCTTGAAGAAAAGGATGAACAGGCACCCCAAAACCCCTCTTAAGGAAATCCTCGAACACTACGATCTCACCGGCGCGGGGGTCAGGGTAGCTCTCCCCCTCAGGCGCCCTCCAGCCGCCGAGCTCCGGGCTGTGCAGGAGTCCCATATCGACGAGGTCACCGAGGGACTTTGCGGTGCTGCGAGATTTCTTCCATTCCTTGGCCATCAGCTCGGCCCTCTTCTTGGAGTCGCTCTTCGCCATTGGAGATGCGGGAGTGATTTCGAGCTAGGAGGATGCAGGTGGTTGAAGAAGGCGAGAGCGGAAAGCTTGAAGGCAATGGCAGGGTAAGCAATACGGGGTTAATGTTAGGATTTTATAAACCGCAACTCCACCCCTCCCACTTCCCGCATTCTTGGGAAGTGGGCGGGCCATACGGCGGACGCGGCGCTTCGGTTTTCAATGATTATCGACAATTAATGCGACGGAGTTTTCGTACAAATTGATGGTTTCCTTTTCTCAAACCGCGCAAAGGGCGGCTGTACAGTTGCCAGGCGCAACTTTTCATGCTGCCATCTGACATCCCGTCAGGAGGTCTCGTCACGTCAACCTTTATGTGGTAAAATTTTTCAAAACAAGCAGACAAAACATGGTAGAGAGTCAACGATCCAAGGACTGAACCGACCACCGAGCACTGGATGCTCGGGGACTGGTCGCCCAGTCTATCAACTCGGAACTTCAAGGACTGCACCGACCACCAATCACTTGATGCTCGGGGACTGGTCGCCCAGTCTATCAACTCGGAACTTCAAGGACTGCACCGACCACCAATCACTTGAAGCTCGGGGACTGGTCGCCCAGTCTATCAACTCGGAACTTCATGGAATGCACCGACCACCGAGCACTTGATGCTCGGGGACTGGTCGTTAAATTTGTTGGGACTGCACCGACCACCGAGCGCTTGATGCTCGGGGACTGGTCGCCTAGTCTATTAGTTCGGGAATCAGCGGGCTGTATCGATCTCCGAGCATTGTACACCTGGGGACTGGTTGACCAGCTCGTCAAATTGATAAATCTATTCGATGATAAATGAGCATGAGATGCTCGGGGACTGGGTAATTTTAATTTTTTAGACCTTGCTACAAGGTTCATACTTCGCCTTCCAGCAAGCTCGGGGACTACATCGGTACGATGCATCTAGCGATGCATCTCAGTCTCAACACTACTTTGGGGAATTTTCTTTTGATCCTGGCACCACGTGCCTACGTCACCTACTACCAGGCTCGGGGACTAAGTGGGCACACTTCACCTTGCGGTGAATATGTTTACTTTTTTGAGGATCCGTACTTTTCAGAAAAGTAAAGTGGGCACACTTCACCGGAAAGGAAATATTTTTTCTCAAGAGCACCATGCATTCTTCGAACAATTGGCTTCTTCGATGCACTTGGGCCAGGAGACTTGGCCCATTACGAGACAAGCTTAAAGCTTGATCCGACAGCTTGGAGTTTCGCGCAAGGGAACAAGCCGTGAAGATCAAGCAGGATTCTAATAGGTTAGAATAGGAATTGATATCGAACTATCTATGGCAATTGTAACCGACTAGGATTAGTTTCCAGATCTGTAACCTTGCCCTTCGGACTATATAAGGAGGGGCAAGGGACCCCCCTAGGACACGATTATTCGCTCAACACAAATCAATACAATCAGACGCAGGACGTAGGTATTACGCCAACTTGGCGGCCGAACCTAGATAAAAAGCTTGCCTGTGTCTTGCGTCACCATCGAGTTCGTAGTTTGCGCACCGTCTACCGATAAACTACTACCGTGGGTATACCCCAAGGTAGACTGCCGACCAGCTTTCGTCGACAGGCGGCGAGGTTGACGGCGGCGGCGCGGGTTTCGGCGAAACGAACACGCGGCGGCTCGGGAGCGAGGCTAGGGTTTAGGGGGGGTGCGGGCGGCCGAGGGACGCCTTAAATAGGCTAGGGTGAACCTCGGGGTGCGCGTGCGGCTCGGAAGCCGGGGTGGCGGCGCGGACTCCCCGTCCGTTTCGGACGAGAGGTTAGGGACGACGGTGGGTCCCACCTGCGGGGACCACGCGTCAGCGGCTGCGGGCGGGGGCAGGGGCAGGGGGCGCTGCGGGCTGCGCGCTGCGGCTCTGCGGCTGGGCCGCTGCTGGGCCGCAGAGGGGAGAGGGGAGGGCGCGGCTGCTGGGCTGGGGAGAGAAGCCGGCCTAGAGAGGGCGCTTGCCCCCCTTTTTTTCTTTTTTTTAACAGATTTCTCCTAGTTAATTCTTTCTTGCTCCAAAACTGAAACAAGCACAAACAAACAGATCAAACAAAAATAAGTGCAGCAGGATGAATGCACACAAACAAGTTTTCTACCTTATATTTTATTTTATTTAATTTTGTAAATTATTTAATAATTTCCCAAAAAATCAAACTAAGCCAAAAAAATAAATCAAATTTAAACTAAATTTGAAATTCAAAAATTTGGAGTGTTATACAAAGTGTGCCAACACCACCAGGTGTGTACCAATATGTGCAAGTGTATTAACACTTTCACAAATATTTTCTTCAAAGAAGTTAAGTTAGCTCACTAGGTTCTAAATGCATGTACATAAACAATGACACCTAGTGGCACTTGATAACCGTTTAGCCAAAGAATTTCTCTCTTTATAGTACAACTATCTATTCTAAATGTGATCACACCCTCTATGCTGTCTTGATCACCAAAACTAAAACCCTAAGCAATACTTTTGTCTTGATCTCCATAGAGTTTTGTTTTTATCTTTCTTCTTTTCCATATTGAGCACTTGATCATCTTGTAGTCATCACCATCATTACCATGATCATCACTTGGCATGTACTAACCTCATTAAGTCTACACATACTTAATATAGAGATTAGTACTAGGATTTCATCAATTATCCAAAACCAAATTAGGGCTTTCACCGTGCTATCTTAGTTGCCGATGTCCTCCTTCCCCTCGTCAACGAGCCTGGCGTCCCCGCGCTACCTTCCTTCATGAGGGATCTTTCGCCTCTTCCTTCCTTCTGCCATCACCAACATTCTCTACCCTCCGCGCGTCAGCGCCCACCTCGTCTCTATAATATTCACATCTAAGTGTCACATCTCCCTTCTCCTCTCTTGTTGATCTGGAGCAATGACAGACATGATTTTGCAACGTTGGGGTGTACATAATTTTTTAAAAAACCTAAGACTATATATAATAATAAATGTGAACAACAATGTATAAGACATTATTAATAGTTTTCAAATTTTCATCCCCTACTTTTTAGTGCACTCCAACTGATCTCCTAAATTTCTTTTACTTAATATTGGACTTCCCTCACTTGTCAGCTTTACGTGAAGAAAGAAAGGAAGAATATGAAAGAAAAATAAAATGATCCTACATCTAAGAATCCAAGAGAGAGAAATGAGAGTCTCTCGTCCATCGAGTGTTGAACAGGGGTTGTAGGAGAGGGTTTTCATGTGTTTGAGTTCTTAAAATTGAAATGACTTATTAGACCTTAAATAGAGGCTTGGATAGAGTTGTCCTTATGACTTTATTATTTATGATGGCGTATTATGGATGTGAATAAAACACATCAATGGACACTCCTATTTATACCTGCTCATGGTCACTATGGTATTGTAAATATATATTTTTATATATTCTAATATCTTTATATTTCTTAGATATTTTTATCATACAAGAATATCTAAACCTAAAGTATCTTAGTTTTTGCTACGAAACATGACAAACATGTCTCATGTGTACTCATTATTTATCTAGAAAGTTCCACAAATATGCATCCACATCTTTTGCGCTAGCATTTAATCTTTTATGCTTTGCCATCTTGGCCTCCTACCCTAGTGGCAAGTTTTGCACTTCATCTCCTACATCTTTGACGTGAACATCACTCCTTTGGATATACATGACACTCCTCAAAATGAGATGGAACACTTGACATGCGGATCCATATGTGAGCCTATTGTCTTTTTTACTTTCTTTCTTCTCTCTCCTTAGTCGATTCTCCATACTCTCAGTCTATTCGCAGAGGGTGGTGGCTGCCTCTTCTCTCCTTGTATCCGAGCTCGCCCTAATGTTCCATAGGGTGCTCACCTAAGCACGCTTATGTGCTAGTTGAAGGGGCACTGTCCTGTCTAAGGGGGTAGATGGAAAATGGGCGGCGTGCCCCAGATCTAAGGCCGTGTTGCTTGAGAAAGAGATGACAGGTAGCAGCAGAGGCGATAAGCGCGTCTGGAGGAGACTAGTGGTAGACTCGGCTAGAAGGAAGGTGCGCCATGGTGCAACTAGAGGTAGTAGACGGATGGTGGGAGAAGGACGGGCAGGGATGATAGGCATGAGGTTACATAGGCGACAATCATAACCTAAATGAGATAGAGGTAGCATCGATAAGTAAGAGGCAGCGCCGACAGATGAGAAGCGTGGACGAGAGGAGACATGTAATGTAGGAGGTGGATGGATAAGGTTAGATGGAGTGTTGACTTATGTCAGAAAGGACAAGATGCAATAGGTAAGGTAGACTATACCTTTTTTAACATTTTGTTTCTATATAACTTTAAGTTCATACTTTTTTTTATTTATTCAATAAGATAATAATATATAGAGATGTATAAGACACCGAAGAATGTGTAGGCATGCCAAAGCTCTAGACGGATCACCTGTGGATACCGCCAAGCATTGGCAGACTCAGGTTTAGGACCACTAGGGCCAAGGCCCTAGTCATGGACTAGGTAGGCTAGGTAGAGCTCAAAATGTTTTAGTTTAGTTATTAGTTTATTAGAGTTTAGTCAACAACTTTCAAGCCAACCAATCTAGTTAGATTAGGATTAGACACCTCTTGTTGTCTCGCCTCTCTCACGCAAATGCACACCCACTCGCACCACCGCTCGTCGCTGGTGCCCGTCACCTGCCAGTGCCTTGTCACTGCACCATAGTTGGGCAGTTGGCAACCACCGGCACCTGATCTGTTATACAAATCACCGTCGAGCGTGGAACCACATCATCGCTAAGAGGAAGGAGCATAAGATCAACCAACGCTTCATCGAGTCCCCCCGCATCCTCAAGAAGGTCCTGATCCTATTTATGAAATAATTGAATCTTGCAATTCTACTACTACATTTACTCTGTTCTTAATAAAATCTGAATTCCACACACAACATATATAGATTATGGTTAATTTGGCCCTAGTCTTTACAAAATCCTGAGTCCGTCATTGCCGCCAAGTATAGGATAAATTAGATACATACCATTTAAAGTATCACGGTTTAGAAAATATATACCATTACTATTTATAATATTAGAAACATGTCAATATAATTTCACATATTTCTAAACTAAATTGACTTCATCTAAACTAAATTGGCTTCATCTTCTTCTTTTTGTCCCTTTTTTTTTTCTATTTCACCCCTGCAGCGGCCCACTGACTGGTTTCACAGTTGCGGCTTTGTTTAGTTCACCCTAAAAACCTAAAATTTTTCAAGATTCCCTGTCACATCGATTTTTACGGCACATGCATGAAGCACTAAATATAGACGAAAATAAAAACTAATTGCACAGTTTACCTGTAAATCGCGAGATGAATCTTTTAAGCCTAGTTACTCTATGATTGGACAATGTTTGTCAAATAAAAACAAAAATACTATAGTTCTGAAAACCAAAAAAATTTCGAAACTAAACAAGGCCTGCCATGGTATGCTGACCGGCATAGTACCCGCGCACGTGAAGATGGCTGCAAGAAGCTGAAGCCTTGTGTAGTTCTAAAATTTTTGCAAAATAGATAATATAGTATTTTTGTTTATATTTGATAAATATTATTTAATTATAAATTAATTTGATTTGAAAAAATTTATCTCATAAATTTTAAATAAACTTTATAATTAATTATTTTTTATTTATATTTAATGTTTTATATATGTGCTTTAATATTTAATGAGTGAGAATCTTTGAAGTAGGCGAGAGAGGAAATTGCCATTGCCCGCACGCCCCTTGGCCCACTGCCTGGACTCGTCTCGCCCGCGGTCGATCTCCATCCGCTCGCCGCGCCGCAACCCGGAGAGGAGACTGCGGTCGGTCGAGCACCACCTGGGGCCCAGCATCCTCGCGACCATCTCCGGCACGGCGTCCGCCCTCTGCAGCCCCGGTGTCCCTGCGACCGTCGCTGCTGTCCTACTTCGCCACTGGCCACTTTGCCCGGCGACGAGCACCACCAGGACACTAGGTATACCCTCCCCTTGCTCCTCCCTTCCTGCTGTGCGAAACCGTGCGCCCAAACCTTAACGTAATTCATAGGTAAAAAAACTCGTGCGCCCAAACCCTAACATACTATTTGTAATCCAATCTGAATCTAATTACAGGTGTATATGCATGTATATGCCTACTAACTTTGATTGCTTTGCAAAAATTATTGAGTGTACATGTGTACACCTGGGTCTGCCCCTGATCCGGAGTGCCGGAAGTTCGCCTCACTTTATTTTAGCCTCACTTCTTCAAGATTATTCAGATTATTGAAGAGTGAAGAACTCTTCCTTCAGCTTTGCCTTTGTCGTAAGATTCGTTCATCCCCACCTCTTAATTCTAATTTCAGCCCGAACCTTTCTTTTTTCAGGCCGTCTTGTTGCTGCCTGCTGTTCCATAGTCGACGAATCACGAATGCTAATGGTGTTTCTGCTGCTTGGAACTCATTTTTTCCATCTCTTCTGAACGAGGCTGTCCGGAAGATGTGTTTTTTTTTGTATATTGTTTCTCTGTATGCTGAATTCGTCCATTTATTTGTATTGTAGGAGGAAGAATGCGTAGAGTCTCCATCGTACATCCACATTGACAGGAACGATTTTTCCTACAGAAAGTGAGCAACCGAGTAGTTCTGCTTTAGTTCTTTCTCAATCTGTCCATTGAGGCACCATCCTACATCCACATTTCCTCTTGTTTTCTGTTGTTATGGGAATGTTATACTACCTGACTTCCTGTGTTATCTTTTGGAGGCACAAGAGGCAGACAGAGGAGGACATAGCTGTGTGCGAGTGCCAGTATGATATCTTGGATCCAGAGAGTCCATGTGGAGATAGGTGCTTGAATTTATTGACTAACACAGAATGCACGCCTGGCTATTGCCGATGTGGTGTTTACTGCAAGAATCAGGCAAGACTTTGTTATCTTGGTACTAGTGCTATAAGTTCAAAGTTATCTGATGCCTGATTCATTAGTTTCGCTCTGTATCATTGATGGTTCAATTTTCCTAACCCGGCACTGGGAAGGGAAAGTATATGATTTCAACATAGGGCAGCTTAATGCATGGATAACACAAAATTGGTCCATGGCACCGAAAGATCCTTATTTTAGATAAAAATAACACCAAAAGATTCTGGTTCTGGTACACTTTAATATCACCGAAAGTTTTCAATCTTTGGCTTCTTAGCATTCTGTGAACTTCTCCATCTATTGCAATCATCTGCCTTTACTTGGTTACTCTAAGTCCACGCCCAGTTTATCCTTTTGCCCTTGCAATACTCCTTTATACCATTATAGACATGCTGACATGCACATACGTGCTCACTATCTTCTCAAATCTACACTGTCATTGGGTTCACCCTGGAACAAAAGATTTATTGCTTGTTGGGATGAACTAGGACTAGTTGTTAGTTCAAACTAAAAATTAGTTAGCTAAAGTTAAGCTAGCTAAAGAATTATTGTGGTGCGTTTGAATCCCCAACTAAAAGTTCCATGGACACCTATTAGTTCCATTAGCTGGGATTGCCCACCTAATGGACTAGTTGTTAGTTGGGGTCTAGACTAAAAATTAGTCCACCTATTAGTTTGCTTGTTTGAATGGACTAGGACTATTTTTAGGCCATTAGTTAGTCCAAGTGATCCACACAGGCCCTTATACAGTAGATAGCAAGCACATCTTGCGCAGAGATAAACAAAGTTAGGTTGGAAAGGTAGGCTAGAGACGTAGAGTCATGTTCTTACCCATGGGAAATGTAGGAGGTCCATGAATTTATTCTACCTTTTTTTTTTTGCTTTGATACTCAACGGCAAACGAAACAACCAATTTTAGGGTTTGAATTGTTGATTTCCCCCAAACTTTAGGGTTCACCATCAATTCAAATAAAACTGAAAGGGGGTTCCTTACCTGCTGCTGGCTGGTTTTCCAAGACCTGGAGCATGTGCCAGGGCAAGGGAGGTTGGTAACACCCACATGCCGCAGGGACCAAACCTCCCTGATCTTGTCAGGGTGCATGCACCAGCTGCAGGCCACTGTTGTTAGTCCCTGGGATTCCTGCACAGGTAAGCAGTAAGCTTACCAGCACACCCACACACTCACTCACTATGGCTAGAGGTAGAAGAAGGGGTTGAGCTCAAGCACACACACATAGCACAAGCACCAGCGCTGGCCAGAGCTCTGCTCTTTGGTTTGTGGCAACTGAACTGAAAAATACATTACTAGGGCTGCACTTATATACACAAAGGGGTAGGTTTAGTTTGTGTATGAACTGAAGCTACTGAAGGTGGGCTGCTGTACTGCAGTCAGTCTACTATCCTAGCTGCAGGATAAGCCTGCAATACTTATTAGCTAAGGACACAATGGCCTACCAAAAATCTGTGTCCTCACTACTCCTAGTCAAGTGTTCCCACTACAGCTTGACTGCTGTTCAACCTTTCAAAGCTGGTCTTTAGTTTCACATTTCTAGTCACCAAGCTGCAGCCTTGACTGAAGATTGGTCTGCAGTTGCAGATTTCTTTGCAAGTCCAGCAGCAAATTATTCAACAATTCTTCCCCTAATCTTGCTGCTCTTGCTTGATTTCCACCATTCCAATCTTGGTCCTCAGCTCCATGAACCGAAGACGGCCGAGTGGCTTGGTGAGGATGTCTGCGAGCTGTCGTCCGGTTTCGACAAACTCCAGAACAATCTGACCTCCATCGACACAATCACGGATGAAGTGAAAACGAGTGTCGATGTGCTTGCTGCGGTCGTGGAGGACTGGGTTCTTTGCAAGGGCGATGGCGGGCTGATTGTCCACCATCAGGGCTGGCGGGTGAGCTTCCTTGCCAGTCAGCTCGCCCAACAGCCGGCGCAGCCAGACAGCCTGGCATGCCGCCGTGGCTGCTGCGACATACTCCGCCTCACATGTCGATAGCGCCACGATTTTTTGCTTCAGCGACTGCCAAGCAATGGGCGCTGCTCCAAGGAAGACGAGCACACCAGAGGTGCTCCGTCGACCATCAATGTCGCCTGCCATGTCTGCATCGCTGAAAACAGTGAGCTCCGGCTCACCTTTAGTCTTGGGGGGTGTCTCGCTGAAGATCGTGAGCCTTAGCCCACCTTTGCCGCCACGCTTGGGGAAGATGATCGCTTGATCAAGCGACCCTTTGACGTAGCGCAGCAGCCTCTTGACCGCCATCCAATGATCTTCTCGCGGGTCCTCCATGAAACGGCTGACGTACCCAACCGCGAACGCAATGTCCGGCCGGGTATGAGTGAGGTAGCGCAGCCCACCGACGATGCTCCGGTAGCGTGTCGCGTCAACCTTCGCAGCGGTGCTGTGCTTGCTTAGCTTCAGCCGCTCCTCCATTGGAGTCGCGCACGGCTTGCAATCTGCCATGCCGCCGCGCTCCAGCAGCTTCTCCGCATAGGCATGCTGGCCCAGGGAGATGTGCTCCTTCCCCTGCCTCACCTCAATGCCGAGGTAGTAGGAGAGCATGCCGAGATCGCTCATCTTAAATCGAGCTGCCATCTCGTGCTTGAAACGATCAATGTCCTCCGCTCGCGCTCCAGTGACGATCAAATCGTCCACATACACGCCGACGACGAGCTCCTCCTTCCCCCGTCGCCGCGTGTAGAGCGCGTGCTCTGTGGCGCAGCGAGCGAACCCAAGCTCGCCTAAGGTAGCATCAAGCTTGGCGTTCCACGCTCGAGGGGCCTGCCGCAGCCCGTAGAGCGCCTTGCGCAGCTTGAGCACCTTGTGCTCAGCACCCTTGACGGCGAAGCCTGGAGCTTGCTTGACGAAGACCGTCTCCGCAAGCTCGCCGTTGAGGAACGCAGACTTGACGTCGAGGTGGTGGACACGCCAATCCTTCGCTGCTGCCATAGCCAACAGCAAGCGAACGGACTCCATGCGCGCTACCGGAGCAAAGACTTCCTCGAAGTCGATGCCCTCACGCTGCACAAAACCGCGGGCAACAAGCCGAGCCTTGTACTTGACAATGGCACCGCGCTCATCCCGCTTCACCTTGTAGACCCACTTTAGCCCAATTGGCCTGCAGCCCGCCGGTGGATCCACCAGCTCCCATGTCCCATTGTCCTCGATCGCCCTCATCTCCTCCAACATTGCCCGACGCCAATTGGCGTCCCGTTCAGCCACTGTGAACGTTGGCGGCTCCTCTGCGCTAACAAGGAGTAGCTCTGGGTCATCTAGAAGCCGACTAGCCAACCCAGGAGCTCGCCCTTCGCCGACAATGTTGTCCACGCGTCTGAACCGGACCTCCTCGCCGTCGTGGAAAGCATCCACGTACTCATCGATGTTGGTGGGTGGAGAAGCGAATTCCAGTGGTGGTGTCCCCTGTCCTGCTGTCGCAGGAGACTGTGGTGGAGGTAAATGCGCTGCTGCTGGTGGAGACTGCTCTCCAGCAGCAGTCTGTTCTGCAGCAGCAGCCTGCTCTGTAGCAGCTGCAGCCTGCTCTCCAGCATCTGCAGCAGCCTGCTCTCCAACAGTAGCAGCAACAGCCTGCGCTCCAGCGCCACCTCCTCCTTGCATCACCAAGTGCTCGATGGTGAAGGTGCTGCTGACGCCACCAGCTTCGCCGGCGCCTTGCTGCACCCAATCCCAAGCAGCCATCTCATCGAACACCACATCCCTAGAGATCACCACCTTACCTCTCTTGGGATCATAGAGCCGATAGGCCTTGCTGCCCTCCTCGTAGCCCAACAGCACCATGGGCGTGCTTCTGTCTTCCAGCTTGCCGAGGTGGGGCTTTGTGTTCTTGACATGGCCAATGCAACCAAATGTCCTGAGGAAGGAGACATTAGGCTTGCGTCCATGCCAAGCTTCGAACGGCGTCTTGCCTTTCAAGGCCTTGGTGGGCGCACGGTTGAGGATGAACCCCGCTGTGGTCACCGCCTCGCCCCAGAACTCCGCCGGCATCTTCTTGGCCTTCATCATCGACCTCGCCATGCCGACCACGGTCTGGTTGCGCCTCTCCACCACGCCATTCTGCTGTGGTGTGTACGGTGCGGTGTGGTGGCGCACCACACCTTCCTCCGCACAGTACGCAGCGAACTCCATAGAAGTGAATTCGCCTCCAAGATCAGTCCGCAGCACGCGCAACTTCTTGCTGCTCTCCGCCTCCACGCGTGCCTTGAACTTCTTGATTGCTTCCGCCGCTTCGCTCTTGCTGGTCAAAAGCTGCAGCCACATGAACCGGCTGCAGTCATCTACCAGCAAGATGAAATACTTGCGGCCTCCATGTGTCGCCGGCGTGATTGGCCCACAGAGGTCACCGTGGACCAGCTCCAGGGCCTCAGCCGCGCGATACTTCGCCATCTTCGGGAACGGCAGCCTCCTTTGCTTCCCGGCCAGGCAGCTGTCACACAGCTCACCTGCGTGCTCAATGTGAGGCAGCCCCCGGACCATCTTCTCCAGCTTGCCGAGGGCGTCGAAGCTGAGATGGCCATAGCGGGCGTGCCACAGCCATGGCTCCTCCATGCGCTGTGCAGCAAGGCAGATGGGCTGCTCCACCTTCAAGTTGAGAAGGTACAGCCGGTTCCGGGACCTCTTCACCTTGGCAAGAAGTCGCTGCTCCCGGTCCCTGATCTTGAGGACGCCGTCCTTGATCAGCACCTCGCTGCCGCGCATCTAGCTGGCCAATGCTGATGATGTTTGAACGCAGCTGCGGGATGTAATACACATCCGTCAGTGCGCGGTGCTCGCCGTTCTGGCACCTGAAGATGATGGTGCCACGCCCTTGGATCGCCACCCTTGAGCCGTCACCAAACTTCACCGTGCCGGTCACGTTCCCGTCGAGCTCGGAGAAGGCCTCCTTGGAACCTGTCATGTGGTTGCTGGCGCCGGAGTCCAGGTACCACTGCTGCTCCTGCTCGCTGCCCACACGTCCGAGGTGGACTTGGGCACGCGGCTCGTCGAGGTTGACGGCCTTCAGAGCCTTCCCGTGCTCCTGTACCGCCATCACCTCTCCCTTCTCCTTGGCCTCAACGTCGTGCAGTGCACAGAACGTCGCCATCATGAGAGTAGCCTCATCATCATCATCATCATCATCAGCCTGCGCCAAATGAGCTTCGGCCTTCTTCTCCTGCTTGCGATTTGGGCACTCCTTTGCCCAATGGCCTGTCTTCCCGCAGCGCCTGCAAGCGTTGGGGTCGATCTTCTTCTTCTTCTTCTTCTCCGAAGAAGCCTTGCCACGGCGCTTGCCATCGCCACCGCGGCTGGAGGAGGCTTCCCCGGACTTCTTCTCCTTCATCCGGGCAGCCCACTCCTCCTCTGTCAGCAGCAGCTTGCCGCTGTCCGTCGTTGCTGTGGCCTGCTCCATGCGCTCGTCCACCGCCCGTAGACGGCCCGTCACATCTTCAATAGTGAGGGTGGACAGGTCCAACATTGTCTCTATGGAGAGAGCAATTTGGATGTACTTCGGTGGCACGGAGTGGAGGTACTTGGAGACTGCCTCTTCTTCGTTGATGGTGACGCCGTAGCTCCCCAGCTTGCTGATGAGCGACGACAGGCGGAGGGAGAACTCCTCCACCGACTCTCCATCCTTGAACTTGAGGTTGGCGTACTCCTGCTTCAGCAGCTGGGCCGTTGCCTTCTTTGCGCGATCAGAGCCGACGCGCATTGCAGCAATGGCCTCCCACGCCTCCTTAGCAGTCTTCTTCGCCCCCAACGGCTCCCTGTACTCCGTCGGCACAGCAGCGAGGATAGCCTCCATCGCTGACATGTCGTCTTCTTCCTTGTCGGTGCCCTTGTCAATGACATTCCAAAGCCGTCGGGCTCTGAGCTTGACCTTCATGGTCACCGCCCACTCGCCATAGTTGGTGCGAGTCAGCATCGGCCAACTTGTGCCGCTGACCTCCCGCACGGTGCGCACCACGACCTCCTGTCGTGGCTGGGCAGCCCCAGCAGCACTGCTGCTGTCAGCAGTCTCTGAGCCAGGTGCCATCGCTGGCGGTTAGTCTGGCGACGCAGCTATACGGCTTTGATACCACTTGTTAGTCCCTGGGATTCCTGCACAGGTAAGCAGTAAGCTTACCAGCACACCCACACACTCACTCACTATGGCTAGAGGTAGAAGAAGGGGTTGAGCTCAAGCACACACACATAGCACAAGCACCAGCGCTGGCCAGAGCTCTGCTCTTTGGTTTGTGGCAACTGAACTGAAAAATACATTACTAGGGCTGCACTTATATACACAAAGGGGTAGGTTTAGTTTGTGTATGAACTGAAGCTACTGAAGGTGGGCTGCTGTACTGCAGTCAGTCTACTATCCTAGCTGCAGGATAAGCCTGCAATACTTATTAGCTAAGGACACAATGGCCTACCAAAAATCTGTGTCCTCACTACTCCTAGTCAAGTGTTCCCACTACAGCTTGACTGCTGTTCAACCTTTCAAAGCTGGTCTTTAGTTTCACATTTCTAGTCACCAAGCTGCAGCCTTGACTGAAGATTGGTCTGCAGTTGCAGACTTCTTTGCAAGTCCAGCAGCAAATTATTCAACAACTGTGACCTAGCAGAAGACTATGAATGTGTCACTGGGCACTTGGAGAAGAGGAGCGATAGGTCATGAGGGAAGGTGTTATGGACGAGGTGCCAGATGTTATGGTGATGGATATTTGGGATAGATAACTAGGCCTTATGCTTTGCCAAGAGCTTGAGAGATTGAGGGGGTATTTTGGGATAACTAGGCCTTATGCTTTGCCAAGAGCTTGAGAGATTGAGGGAGACTAGAATTGTTTCTTCATAATTCATTGCTTATCAATAGAGTCTACAAATATTTATGTCCCTTCTACTTCACCTCTTTTGCTAAATAACCTATCTGGGACTAATATAAATTGCAAATACAAAGATAAATAAACTTATAAAGATAACTGAGCCGAACTTTCAGCCCATCGGCCCTGGCAGCCTGTTGGCTGCCCATGACATCTCCCCCTCCCTTGAGGACCAGCTCGTCCTCGAGCTGCAGTGATAGTGGTCGAGGAAGGTGCCGAGAGCGTCCTGGATCCCATGGGAAGAGACGAGTAGCCAGCTGGTCACCCTGGAGGTCGTTGTGGCTTGAGCCCCTTGAACCAGGGAAGGCTGCCACCACTGGAAGCTCTTGCTGCTGGAAGCTCTTGCCCGAGCCCCTTGCTGGAGTGGTCGGCACGACAACGAGGGTGGTCGGCGTGACGACGAGGGTGGGCGGCGACGGTGGCAGGTGGAGATGATGAGGCTGTGGCGCGGCGGCTATGGTGATGGGGGTGCGGCGGCGGCTGGTGGCGTTGCTGTGGCGGCGCGGCACGATGGATGAGGTAGGCGACGCGGCGATCTAGATCGATATTTGTTTTTTGTTTGAAACGGCTGATGGAGGATCGGAGGTGCTGGAGGATCCGGCTGATGGAAGAGGATCGCTGGACTCTAGATACCAGATGTTATGGGCGAGGTGCCAGATGTTATGGTGATGGATATTTGGGATAGATAACTAGGCCTTATGCTTTGCCAAGAGCTTGAGAGATTGAGGGGGTATTTTGGGATAACTGGGCCTTATGCTTTGCCAAGAGCTTGAGGGAGACTAGAATTGTTTCTTCATAATTCATTGCTTGGTTATATCAATAGAGTCTACAAATATTTATGTCCCTTCTACTTCACCTCTTTTGCTAAATAACCTATCTGGGACTAATATAAATTGCAAGTACAAAGATAAATAAACTTATAAAGATAACTGAGCCGAACTTTCAGCCCATCGGCCCTGGCAGCCTGTTGGCTGCCAATGACAGAAGGAGGGTTTGCCAGAGGCTGCTGCTTGGGTCACTCAGCCGAGGTGCTTTGAGTCAGCAGGGTGAGAAGAAAAGCATAGAGTAGATTGCATCTCCATACATGCACTTTCAAAATAGAAAAGCCATGGGACACTGTAGCGTTTCTTGTTGCAGACCGAAATGGGAAAATAGTGAGAATGCTAACAGAAGTTAGCAAAGTTCTAAAAGCTTAGCCTTTTGTTCATTTGGTGCTATTAAACTGTACCATACTCTCACGGTGCTAGCTTTTCTAAAACCAAATCTTTGGGTGCTACAAAACCAATTTTGCCTAATGTTATATTCTGATTGCTGGTAGAATAATGTAGTAGCAAGTCAAACATATGTGACTTGATTCTGAACTAACATGATATGCATTTCGTCCTTCTAATTCACTGACTTCAAATGTCACATTCAATCTTTGGAATTTCAAAATGCCCAAAACCCTTCGGGACTCTGTTCAGTACTCCCAGTACCAATTCCTGTGGCATCAAAACACCCAGATTTTGATAAAACCCAATTCTAGTTTCAAAACTCAAGGCCCAATTCTAGGTATTCAAAATCGTAATAGGGTGCTAGGTTGGAATGCTAGGACATGGTGATTTCTCTGTGATCATGTGCTGCATCTAGGGCCTGCTCAGATTGATGCCTGGCAGGCATTTGCCTGGCCAGGCAACAAATCGTGGCCCCAGGTGTCCAAAAAATTGGATGCTTGGGAGGTCTGCCTGGCCCAGGCACCCTTTTCAAGCCACCATCCAAACAGGCCCCTGTTATTGATCCGTGCATGTATTAGGATGATGGAGCAATTGAAGTTTTCCAGGAACTGTGTCAATGTTCTATATGACATTATTAGTTCATTTTTTTCCTTCAGTGCTTGTTTGGATATACCCATTTTTTGTGTATTGGAATAGATTGGGAGGGATTGAGGGGGGCAAATTAGTTCCCTCTCCATTCCACATGTATTAGGAGGGGGTCTGTATGAATAATCCCTTAAAAAGAAATCAGATTCTAGGAGGTCTTGCACTCTTGCATGTTGCTTATTCTTTACGTTACACTTTTAATGGCAATTGTGCTGACACATAATCTCTGTTGGTAGCGGTTCCAAAAATGTCAATATGCCAGGACAAGACTTGTAAGAACTGAAGGGCGTGGATGGGGCCTTGTGGCTGATGAGAATATTATGGTGAATGAATTATGTTGGTGCTTTTTTTTTTCTTATATCCTCCAATATACTGAAGTGAATATGCTTAAGTAACTTGGAACTAAAAATGATTTTAGGCTGGTCAATTTGTTATCGAATACTGTGGAGAAGTAATATCATGGAAGGAATCCAAACGGAGAGCTCAAGCTTATGAGACCCAAGGTCTGCAGATACTCTCTACCATCTAATATTTGATTGTGGCACACTGGCTCTTGTTTAGCTATCTATAACATCCAGCTTGTTAGGTTTAAAGGATGCTTATATCATTTACCTCAATGCTGATGAGTCAATTGATGCAACAAGAAAAGGGAACTTTGCGAGATTCATCAACCATTCATGGTAAAGTTTGTATTAAAGCAGTAAAGCACAACATATTTAAATTTCATTCTTGCTTCTTATGTATGTGATTTGATTATTTAAATCTTCTGTCATTGACTTGTAAGTAATGAAGTCTAATAGTTCACAATTGAAGCATACAGCCAACCGAATTGTGAGACTAGGAAATGGAATGTCCTTGGGGAAGTAAGAGTTGGAATCTTTGCAAAGCAAGACATTCCATTTGGAACGGAATTATCCTATGACTACAATTTTGAGTGGTATGGTGGTGTGATGGTGCGGTGCCTCTGTGGAGCTGCCAGTTGTTCTGGGTTTCTTGGGGCTAAATCACGTGGTTTCCAGGTGGGTGAACAAATTATGAGGTGCATGTGCCTTCCTATTTCATGCTTGACACTAGTGTTCGACAGAAGGAATCGCCACTATCTTTTAGTTATTATATGCCAATCCTCTTTGTCAGACCTCGGAAGATTGATTGCACTTTGGTTTTCTGCATTTGCTCATTTGCTGGTATAATGTTTTGAGCCTTTGTGCTATCTACTTATTGCTTGGAAGATTAGCATTCTGCATCATTATCTGGTCATTTTTTGCATTTCCTTGTAAGTTGATATTTGATATGTTCAATATGTGCCTAATGTAGTTTTGTTGATTGCTATGTTGCAGGAGGCCACATACCTGTGGGAAGATGATGATGACAGGTTGGTTGCACTTGTTTGACCTTATGTTAGTCTCTGTACAATATAATAATGTTCAGCTGTTCTTTTCAAAATATATTTGACATGGGCCAATGAGAAGCTTTGATTCTATCTCAGTCAGTTTCTAAATTAGGTTCACTTGGATTATCTCTGGGAGAAGTTTTATGTGGAAGTTTTATGTGCTTGTTTCTAATTGGCAAATAATTTTGTTTACCAACATATTTGCTTTGCCTGTTAAGATAAACTGGAAGGAAGACTTGAAAACTTATCAAATGGCACATGCAGGACTTTGCATATTTTAACCAATATTAATACTACTTCATGTCTTAATTTATCATCACAGAGAGAGGAAAGAAAATATGTCCTGACTTTTCTATATACATAGCTTTTGTTACACACCTATACATTATGTCTAGAAAAGCTAAACTACTTGCAATTTGGAATGGAGGGAGTACTATTTAGTGAAAATTATGCTTGCTCTGGTTTCCAAATGTACTTATTCTGACTAGTAAAATCTTTGATGCATGAAGTTTTTTTTATGGATGCAATGATTTTGAGTACCAATTATACAGCAGTTTCTGTTGATCTGTGCAGGTTTTCTGTTGAGAATATCCCTCTTTATGATTCTGCTGATGACGAACCTACAAGCGTTAACAAGGACATCCTCTTATCAAGTCATGGCATGGTTGCTGAATACAACAACATCAGCACAGTTCAGATTACTGAGAATCCTGGAAACGCTGGAACCAATGAATTTGCACCAATTATTGTGGACGAACTGACAGCAAGCTCAAATGGATTAGCACCAAAGAATGTTGAGCCATTGACTGCAAGCTCAAATGAATTCACACCAATGACTATTGAGCCACTGAATGCCATGCCAATGGTAGCTCATTTAGTCGAGAATGGGTCAACTGAATATAGTGTACAAGACACTCATGATCACGGTGTTTCTCAGAATTCAGTGCCCAAAGCTGCAAATCATGCGAATCAAACTGGATCCCAAAACAACAGCAACCATTCAGCGTTGGTCCCTGTAAAGCCCGCACCGAAACGTCGTGGTAGGAAACCTAAACGCGTTCTGCCCAAGCAGCTGGATATTCCAGATATTTGCGACCGGCTTACATCATCTTTGGCGTGTGAAGAAATACTGTATTGTGAGGTAATGGACTGCTATGATTAAAAACTCCCTTCTCTTGAAACATAGTAGTGGCAAATAATGTGAAGTTTAAGATGCATGCAACATTTATATAATCCATCTAATTCCGCAGGAAGTGAAGAATCAGGCTGTTTCTGAAATCGACGCCCTGTATGACGAGATAAGGCCTGCGGTTGAAGAGCATGAGAGGGATAGCCAAGACAGCGTCTCCACAAGCCTCGCGGAGAAGTGGATCGAGGCCAGCTGCTGCAAGTACAAAGCCGAATTCGACCTATATGCTGCAATAATCAAGAACATTGCCTCCACACCGCTAAGATCGAAGGATGACGTGGCCCCGAGAGAGCAGAACGGATTGAAGTACTTGGAGAACGGTTCATGATTTTAGCTACAAGCGTGAAATATACACCTTCAATCTTTAGGAGTTTGATTTTTTTTTTTAAACTGTGATTGGTCTTGTATTTAGGTAGATAGGCATGGTAAGGTTACAGACTTATAAATAATAACCTGTGATTGGTCTTGTATTTAGGAAGTGAAGATTTTTTTTAACTGTGATTGGTCTTGTATTTAGGTAGATGACCTGGAATCATGTCCTGCACACTCGATCTCGTCTTTATGCTGTCTATCTCATTCAGGTTTGCTAACACGGTAGGCAACACTCGTGGTCTAATGGATATCAGTCTTACTCTTACGAGCCGAGCCGGCTGAATGAAACAAATGGAAGCTCGATAATATTCCTTAGTCAAAAAAAAATCTCACTTCTTAAGAAGTCAAATGATTTCAACTTTAATTTAAAATTAAACAAAAGGTACTAACAATTACAATATAAAATAAGTACTATTAAATTAATAACGAAACTTGATAATAAACTTATTTGATGATATACTATTTATTAAATTAAATTAAAATTTTGATTAAATTTTAGTTTATTTGATTGACGCGAATAGCGAATCCTATAATCATATAAATATTTTTTTTGGACGGGAGGAAGTAAAATGGAGTTTGGAGTTTGGACTCTCCCTTCAGCAAACAGCCTGTACTTCTACTCACCCGCGTGCCCGCGCGCGCTCTCTCGTGCGGCAACTGGACGACCGCCGCCGCCGCCGCCCTACGCCAGGTGCTGAGGTCTTCGTCAGTACTTTTAGCAGGTCTTCGCCGGCGACGAGCACCCACCAGGTATGCACACTTTTCTCCTCCCTTCCTGCTGTGCGAAACAGCACCTGAAGTCCTGAACCCTAACTTAAGCTATCTGGCTATTTGCATTCGGATCTGTTCTGAGTCCAAGTGTATACATGCCTGCTAACTTCGTTTTTTTTTCCTTGGAAAAAATTTTAGATGTACATTTATACTGGGTGTGGGTGCACATGTGTACACCCATGTCCGCCCCTGTTCTTAGCCCCTTAGCATATAGGTTGTGTTCAATGTACTGTTTATTGGGCAATGAGATAGGATGAAGTCTCGAAGAAGTTTCAGTTTGGGACGATGGCATTGCCAATTTTCATCTCAAAACTGGGCTTGGTGATTTTACTGAAATAACTATTCAATGTGCCATGTTTTATATAAACAAAAATAAGGAGCTGACGATCAGTGTAGTAATTTGCCTGTTGCGATAGAGATACCCCATGCACATTATTATTGTTTTTTACTATTTATGTGTTGACACCTGGCTGCCTTATCTGCTGTACTATCACATCAATGCCCAAGCAATGATTTCTTTAGTTTCGTCCTTTGGTCATTTTTTGTATTAGCAAACTTTATGAAGACTATTTCTGCTGGTTCAGGTGTGGATTATGGGGAAGTTTATGCATGACAATCGACTGCTTTCTCCGAGCGAAGTAAATAGACGTCAGTATAGTCTTGCGGCAGTTGCTGTCGGTTTGGGACTAGGAGTTGCCGGGTTATGCAAGGCATTGCATAGTGGTTTGTCCATACCATGGGTTTCTCCAAGGAATTTATTTTTGGGGTCAGGGAGAGTATACTATGTTGGAGGTCTGCGAAATCTTGGCAACAATTGCTTTCTTAATGTCATCCTCCAGGTAAATATTGACTCCATAATTCTACTGACATCCAGCTGGGTTAATGCTAAATAAGATAGCCTTTCCTTGGCAGGCACTTGCCAGCTGTGGTGGTTTTATTTCCTTTCTAGATAATTTGCTTGCAACTGATGGCTTGCTACCTGAAGAAAAGGCTGTAAGAATGCCTCTTCTTCTTGCTCTAAGTTCTCTCTTGGAAGGTAAGATTGTTACTATGAACTATTGAACTTCTTATCACTGTTGAGATCCCCACTGGAATCTTGTCACAACTCTAGAGTCTAGAATCAGTGTCCATTGCAAGTATTGTCCCTTTAGTGCAGTAAATTTCAGGGGTCCTTTTGAGATTTTGAGTTGTATGAGAACCCCTATACAGTACAGGGCTTGTAAGTTCAAATATCAAGCGGAGTCTGCTGCATATGCAATGTAATTAATGCACCCATCGGTGGTGAAATCTATACACCCTGTAATTTTTCAACAGTCTTTTCTCCTAGGCTCTGGTTTTCTTGGGAATTGATGGTTCCTTGTAATTTGCATTGCTTGGATTCTTTGCTCCACATAATATATTCTTGCTTCTATATAAAGAATGACTGAATGGAACTGCTTTTATTTTTTTTTGTTTTTTTTTCTGAAATTAGTCATGTCCTGCAAAATGTAAACGTATGGCACTCTATTCTTCCTGACACCCACCATTTGATTATAAATGCTTTTTGGTTACATGCTCATAAATTATTATTATTGTACTTGAGCTTTGGATGTTGCAGACTTGAGCATAGTTCGAGATGAAAGAACTGTGTTGAATCCACATGGAGTAATGCATGCTTTGAGTTTCTATGTTAGTCACTTCAATTTGACCAGACAGCAGGTATATTATTTACTTCTCTATCTTATTTTGATATTTTAGTATTGTATTAGATGTGGAGTCATCATGAGAACTAATTTTCCTTATAGGACGCTTCGGAAGCTTTTCTCCATCTTCTGATCTCACTGAGGGACGAATTTTCCCATTGTTATGTACCACATAGGAGTTCTCTGGCAGACATCACCCTTTCTCACTCCAAAGTATACAAGCAAAGGGAAGGTAACCTGCCTGAATGCAAGCGCTGGAAACAAAATCTATTTGGTCCCTTCGATGGGACAATTGGCAGCATATTGTCTTGCAGAAACTGTTCATCTGTGGTAGATTCCTATGCTTCTTATTTTGTCACTGTTAAACTGTGCCTTATAAGTTATAAACAAGTTACCTACTGTTGGTTTCATAGCTGGATGCATTTTATTCCCTCTACCACTAGATGCATAGATATTGACACGATCTCTAGTGCATGCCCCTACCTTTTCTAGCTGTGCGGTAAATGTTATTAGAGAATTATGATTATGGAAGTAATTTAGCCAACAACTACAGATGCTGTTTTCATATTTCCAATTGAAGTAATTTTGTACATTTTAACAGTTAGCTTATACTTAAATACTCATATTTTGTTAACTTTTAATGTTGTGCCCTTTTTACATATCACACAGCTGTCATTGGACTTTGAGAATTTCCACTGCTTGCCTCTTTCACCAGTGCTTAATACAAATGGGGATATTGTATGTCTGCGTGAACCTTCCTAAGTTTCATTGTGTGATTCAAGTTCTTTTTATTCATATGCTGTGCTTTTCACGCTCATTAATGATACTTTTGTTCCTTCCATTTATCATATGACATGACACTAGACCAGTGGGTGTAGCTTGGTGGATTGCCTAAAGTACTTCACTGTGGTGGAGCACCTTGACAATTATCGCTGTGATCGGTGTTGGCACATCATTGCTGCCAAATATCTATCTCTTAAATCAGAAGTTGATGAGGTAAACTATGTTCTACTTTATGTCTTAATTATCACTGCACTGGAAATTCTATGGCACCCATGTTTTGTTATAAAGTTTGACTTTGCAACGTTGAGTATGACAATTTCGTTGATAACTGTTACAGGAAAAGGTTAGCAAGCTTCACACCTGTGTCGACTATGGCACTTGCAGTTGCAGGAATATGTTCCCCCTGGAGAAAATGCCATGTTCACCATCTTCACGAGCAACAAAGCAGTTAATTATCAGCCAGTGCCCAAAGGTATCCAAAATTGAAGTACTCATTGAGACTTACATGAACTGTCATAAATTACTTAATGCCTCCAGTATGTTCTCTACCAGATTCTATGCATTCATTTGCTACGTGCTTCAGTCGGTCTTGATGGTGAGCCCATCAAACATCAGGTAAGCCTGCTGCTATATGTGAAACGTGGTTGCTTTGTCACACAATATAGTTAGCGTACTAAGTGATCAGTACTTGCAGGGACATATTTCTTTCCCTTTACTTCTCAATCTGTCCCCGTTTGCGGGAGGTGCATCGGGCGCTGGACCTTTAGCAATGAATGTGCAAAGAGATGGCCAGCAAGCTCTTCATCTATATCGACAACTGAATATGCAGATGAGCTTAAATGTCTTACCGACTGGAGGGTACTTATCAAGTCAGCCATGTAAGGAAGAAGCAACAAATGATAGTGGCCGCTCAATTCACATGGTTGGTTACTCCACTTTTAAAATCTTACTACCTGATTCGGGTGGTAGCTTGTAACAATCTGATCACTTGTCATTTTCAGGCAAATGTTGATGTGTCTAGTAGTTCATCATCATCATCACCGCAGCCATCAATGAGCAAGTTATATGGTCTCTCGGCTGTCGTGGAGCATTACGGGAAATGTGGAGGAGGGCATTATGCAGTTTACAGGAGAGTTGCATCAAATCCTGACCCTGATGATCCAGGGAAACCACTTGCAGGCCTTGGCAGGCGGTGGTTTTACATCTCGGATGGCCAGGTATCAGAAGTTTCAGAGGAGGATGTTTTGTGTGCGGAGGCCACCCTCCTCTTCTATGAAAGATTGTAGCCACTTGTTGAGTAGCTAACATATGCATCATAACAAAATTTAGGGCAGTTTTGTTGTGAAGACTGAAGAGTCGATGTTCTTAGCTGTATGGTAAGCCTCCAAGTAGAGGAGGAAACTAGCCATGGCTGCTTTCAGCGTGATACATGGATTGCAGTCGTGTCCTACGCAGTGGCCTCCGCCCTTCGGGGCATTTTCTGGGTCCTGCTCCTGCAAACGGGAAAATTCTTCTTAAACTGCGATACGTCAGGGAGGTCTTCTCTTAAGAATAATGCCTTGTTTAGTTTCAATTTTTTTTTTTTTGCAAAATGGATACGGTAGCATTTTCGTTTGTATTTGACAAATATTGTCCAATCATGGATTAATTAAACTCAAAAGAGTCGTCTCGCAAATTACATGTGAACTATGTAATTAGTTATTATTTTTTGTTTATATTTAGTGCTCTATGCATACGTCTAAAGATTTGATGTGATGGGGAATCTAAAAAATTTTGTAAATTTTTTTGGGAACTAAACAAGGCCTAAATCAGACCTTCATTTTTTTGTGACAATGTAAGCAGCAATTGGTGGATCATGTGAGTTTTGTTCTGATGATGATGGAATCCGTGAATCAACTTGCGCTTCACTGTGTCCCTGGTTTTCTTTTGTCCTTTTTGACAAGGAGTTTCTGGTTTTCTATCAGCAGCAGCCAGCAGCATAATAAAACGCCAAAAATGCAGTTCCACTGCAAAGAGCCTTTTTTTAAGGAAAAAAAAGAGAAGGCTGTATGAGAAGCCAGAAAAAAAGAGAGAAGGCTGTATGAGAAGCCAAATGCAGACGAAGGCTGAATGTGAAGCTGCCAAATGCAGTTTCAGTGGCAACGGGAAAAAAGGGGGTGATGTCTATCAGGGAGGACAACTGGCTAATCACGCCAATTGATAATCTGCTGTATTTTTTTTTTTGGAATGGTTCTACTCTATCTTTAATCTCTCCTTTTGTTGGCAGGCATTTTCCAAGAGCTGGAAAACTGCAACTCTGCCGTAAGGGAAATTGTTTTGGCAGCCCCTCACGCGACGCAGCAAGCCTCACGCGACGCAGCATGACAGCATCTTTTGCCTGTTTTTGCTGTGGTACCTGCCAAATATTCGGCGAGCCAGCTTGCAATGCAAAACCAGCAGCGATTTATTATCTGTGGTATTTTTTTATTTGAAGAATTTATTATCTGTGGTATATTTATTATCTGAGGGAGGTATTATCTGTGGTATTGCCAGTGCCAAAAGAATACAAGAATACCGTGCCGGTTAGAGCGATATATCGCCGTGACCGGCAAGAACGAAAATGTCGATGATATAGGCCAACTTGTGTATGGGCCAGGCGGTTTTTTTGGCCCAATCACAGATCCCAGCCCGAGTGACATGCACATATATGAAACTTTTGATTCAAATTGAGCGGGAAGAACCATAGTCCTCAACACCATCTCCTTCTGTGGATCAATCTGAACAAGATGTAGAACTTGGAACTCCCAAAGAGCTTGCCTTGGCATGACATCAAACTGGGGTTCTCGAGGTGTTATCAAGTGGGAATTCCTTCAGGGAGACATTTTCCATTTTGGTAAAGCAAAGTTGCAACTTCGATTTGATGCACTGTTTATGAATTGTTATCTTGGTGAGTTGAACTTGCCTACTTTCACCTTTGGAGTGCAGAAAGTTCCATAAATGGCGTGCCGTGTGATTGCCCTAGTAGTAGAATTTTAGCTCAAACTGGTAGAACCATTCAATCATGGATGCCTAACAGGGATCGCTGTACTTCATCAAAACACAAAATTTCACATACAAAGATATATCAAAGAAAACTACCATATATTTCAAACTTTGTCAAAGTTGTATGTGTCTTGATTAGCAAGAACCCCTAGCTATGCAATATCATAGTAGGTAAGTTGCCATTAGTAATATTCCTTTTAACATTTATCGCCCAATTTTTTGTGCGGAGCATGTCTAATATTCTTTCTAACTCTTTATCGCCCGATATATCGCACTTATATCGTTAACCGATAAACCGAATTTCAGCCGGTATGCGGCGCTTTTATACTATCTCTAACCATGATGATGAGGCACAGAAGCTGCTAAAAAATGCTGTTGGTGGTGTAAATCTTTTCTGTGTGCTAGCCTATCCATCATCACCCTTCTCTCTATCAAATACCCCCCCCCCCCCCCCCCCCCCCGCCCCTGCCCCCGCCCCCGCCCCTGCACACCTCACACCCTCCTCTCCTCCTGCATCCACCGCACCATGTCTCAGGAAGGAGCCAACCTGCCCCAAGAAGTGGAGGGCAGCCATGATCAGGCCACCGCCCCCCACGGCAGCATCCCTGCCAACGCCGGATCGCCGACGGCGACCGTGATGTCGGCTGGTTCCAACCCCAGCTCTGTCAGCAAGCTGGCCAGCGCCGTCAACAACGCTGGGTTGTCTGAGCGTGCCAGCCCAGCGGTGCTCTCTGCCGGCGAGGACAGCAACGCCGCGTCTTCCAAGATCGCCAGCCCAGCGGTGCTCCAGGCCGGCGAGGACAGCAGCGCCGCGTCCAAGATCTCCAGCCCAGCGGTGCTCCTTGCCGGCGAGGAAAACAAAGTTGAGTTAAAGCTCGCAAGCCCGACAGTGCTCCTTGCCGGCGAGGAGAAGGGAAACGACGCTGCTGGGTCCAAGCTTGCTAGCCCGGCGATGCTCCATGACTACGACAACAGCAAAGCCGGGTCCCATGCTGGCGTGGACAACAACGCCGCCCGATCCGAGGTCGCCAGCCCGGCGGTGCTCCACGCCGGCGATGGTAACAACGGCGGATCCAAGATCGCCAGCCCGGCCGTGCCCCAGGCCATCGTGGAAAACCCCACCGGGTCCAAGCTCGACAGCCCGGCGGTGCTCCATGCCGACGAGCACAACAACGCCGGGTTCAAGGTCCCAAACCCCGCAGTGCTCCATGCCAGCAAGGACATGGACAACAACACCGAGCGGCCCAAGTTTGGCAGCTCGCTGTTGCTCCATGCTGGCAAGGACAACAAAGCCAGGACCAAGCTCGCCATCCAGGCGATGTCCCATGCCAGCGGTAACGCTGGGTCGTCCAGGCTCACCAGATCGGCGGCGGCTGCACTCCATGCCGCCAAGAGCAACGCATCCAACCTCGCCATCCAGGTGGCGCCCCGCCACCATGCCGGCAAGGACAACATCGCTGGGTCATCCAAGGCTGCCAGACCAGCGGCAGTCGGCGCCGGCGCCGGCGAGAGCAACGCCAAGGAGGGAAAAAACAACATAGCTAGAGGACAACAACGTGCCCTTGAGGCCGACGTGGGCGGCGGCAGCGGGAAGGGCAACGCCGCCGCGTTGGAGGACACCGACCACGACTTGCACATCTTTACAGAGAGGGAGCGGAGGAAGAAGATGAAGAACATGTTCAGCACCCTGCACGCGCTCCTCCCTGATCTCCCCGACAAGGTCAGTATATGTGCATGGCTCTCTATTTTTTCTTTTCTTTTCTTGATGATTGAAGTTATCCATGAGCGATGCCGAGATGATCGATGCGTGCGCGCAAGCTGAAAAAAAATGGATCCTTTGTTTTTCTTTGTTGTTTTCGGAAATCATTCAATTCATATGCGGATCACCAACTGCATGCGTTGTCGCCAATTCTAGATTTTCTCTTATTAGTGCTTCCTTTGGCAATGGTGTGATCTTAGAACTAAATGGGGGAACTTTTGTATTTCTTATTAGGCAAATTTTGCCAGAGGACATCGTAGAAACGTGTAATTGGCCGGCATATACCCTGCCAAATAGAGAATTTGCCCAGTATAACACTACAATCATGGTTGTTTGCCACTGAACACACCGGCGTCGAATAAAATAATCATTTCTGCCGTTACAGATAGCGGTGCATGTCATGTCACCATGGGCAGAAGCGTCTACTCACTATGCTTTCTCTCTCCTGAGCGGTGAAAATGATTATTTTATTCCTTGTGGTATTTAACTAGCAAATAACCATGAATTTGTATTGCTATTAGGCAAATTTTCCATTAATGGTGGGTGTCGATCAATTACATGTTTCTACATTGTCCTTAAGCAAAATTTTCCTTATTACTAAAGCATTATTATGGAGTTCCTCATATCCGAATTTTATCCTCTCCATCTTCGCATTGCATCTCCATCGTCTAGGTTAGGTTTGGATCTCAGATTTGGATGTAAATAGTAAGGAGGCAAGGGCATCGCCACCTCCTTTGGAGAACCAAATACTCCATCCATTCGAAACTGTAAGCATAGTGAGAACCAAATACTCCATCCATTCAAAAGTGTAAGCCACTCCCTCCCCTCAAGGGATATATTCTTAATTTTCATTAAAGCTAAGGAAACTGCAATACCTTATTTATTGCCATTGTTGTGCCCATGCATGGCATCTGAGGCCTAGGCATATATTTGGTGCTTATAGATAAATAACATATTATGCAAAATTTCATTGACGAGTAAGGAACTATATATCGCCTCTAGTATATTTTTTTTGAATGCAATATCAGGAGCTTTATTTTTCAATTAATTAAGGGGGAAAGAGAGTTTAAGTTAGGGGGAAGGAGAATATAGTTGGTTCTGTCTTATTAATGTAGGCTGTTTATTTAGAGCGTAATAATCCGCACCGATGTTTGGCCAAATGAGTGGTTACTACTATGCATTATGGATTTATGGTTATAGTAGGAATGTACTTTGAACCTTTCATGAGTGTTTTCAGTTAATTTTATTGAACTTGGATTCACCTTTTGTTCTGTCTTAATCTTTCATTGTGTAAATATGCATCTGTTATTCAGTTGTATTGGTAATTGAATGATTTTCATGGAGCATTTCTAGTTGTGTATTGGCTGGCTGAAATTTGGCTGTTGCTAATGCTGATTTATTATGAGAGAAAAATATTGTTGCTTCATTAAAAAGTAATTGCTAATAAGTTCAAGTGAACAGGGTGATGCGTCGATTTTGGGGAATGTTTCTTCTTTCCATTTTATTATTAGTAATTCAATGATTCTTCAGTTGTATTGCATTGGTAGCATCTGCTGTAGCACAGTTATAATGGGAAAAACTGTAGATCGACACTACTACCTTGGAATTTTGCAATGACTTGTATATATTTGAAGAGTTAAAAGAAATGGAAAAAATGAATAACGTGCCATTTATGTTGAAATTGTTTTGATGCTGCAGGCTGACAAGGCCACCATAGTTGGGGAGGCCGTGACCTACATCAAGTCTCTGGAAGGCACCGTCGAGAAGCTGGAGAAGATGAAGCTGCAGCGCAAGCGCGCGCTGGCGGCGCAGCAGCAGCTGCAGCAGCACGGCCAGCAGCTGCTGGTGGGTGCCGGCAGCGGCAGCAGCCGCGCGTCGTCCGCTCGCCACCCCGCACCAGCGCTGCCAGCACCAGCTGCACCGGCGCCGGCGCCGGCGGCGTCATCGTCGAGGGAGGCGAGCCTGGCGGACATGGTCCACAGCTTGGAGGTGCAGCAGGCCTCCGTGGCCGCCGCGAACAGGGCCCTGGCAGTGGCGGCGGCCGCGGCCGCCGCGGGCGGCTCCGGCTCCGGCTCCTCCTCCGGCGCCGCCGCCGCCAACGCGCTATCTCTGCCCCGTGGCGCGGTGCCGTTCCCGGCGCCGGCGACGGGGTTCCAGACGTGGTCCGGGCAGAACGTGGTGGTGAGCGTGGCCAACAACGAGGCGTACATCAACCTGCACTGCCCGCGGGAGCCCGGCACGCTGACCAAGGTGCTGTTCGTGCTGGAGAGGCACAGCATCGAGGTGGTCACCACCACCATCTCCGCCCACGACGGCTTCCGCATGTACGGCATCCATGCGCGCGTAAGTCACCAAACAAACACTACCCAGCTGCCTTCTTCTTCTTCTTCTTCTTCTTCTTCTTCTTCTTCTTCTTCTTCTTCTTCTTTCTATATAATCTATAGCTGGGACCTTACAAGTTTTTGTTTGCGTCGTCGTCGACGTCGACGATGGACCTGCAGGCGAACCCGGCGTCGGCGTCGGCTCGCTTCCCACAGAATCTGGGTGCTGAAGACAGGTTCAAGCTGGCGGTGTCGGAGATTGTGCAGCTGATCAACATCTGATCTGTCTACAATGCTCATGCTCTCGCCGATGCAACAAGTCGATCGCTCTGTGCTCCTTGGACTTGGAGTTGAGCTAGCTATGCTATGCTATGCTATGCTATGCTGCTGCCGTCATCGTTTCGTGTTAAGACTTAAGTCTGGTCGTCGTCGAACTCTTTTGATTTGTTTCTCAAAGAGTCTGCTTCGTGTCAAGTTTGGTCGTCGTTGAACTGTTTTAAGAGTCTGGTTCGTGTCACCCAAAAATAAAAGTTTGGTCGTCGGTTGAACTGCATGTTTTAAGAGTCTGGTTTGTACCGTATAATAAGTACTGTTTCGTATAATAAGTACTGTTTCGTATAATAAGTACTGTTTGAGTTTAATAACCTGTCGTGGATGATCGACCTGTATGATATGTGTTGCTGCTCAGTAAAGTCTTGGATGTAGTCGGATTCACGTCAATCCACATGTGTTGAGGTGGATTGAAGTGGAACTTGAACTAAATTCCACGTGAATCCGACAATATCTAAACAAAGCCTAATGGGGTGTTAGACATGCTTGCTACTCCATCAGATAATTCCGCAATCGTAGTGTATCCGCAAATGCATATGCATATGCATTGCTGCCTGATGCCAGCCTGCTACTTCTTATTCTGTTTCCTTGCAGTTATTGGGAGTTGGGATTGCACCAGTCATCAAACCGGTGAGAGCATCAGTTCATTAACCAGTTCATTGATACGCCGGTTCATTGAATCGGTGTAGGACTGCTGATCTGCTCTAGTGAAAAGGTCAACTTTCCCCGGGAAAAAAAAAGGGACCAAGGCCTCTAAGGGAGATGGAGGTGTATAGTTTGACAAAAACCTGTTCTGTATTGTAATGTAAAGGTCAATTTTCCCTAGAAAAATAGGGTTAATTAGAACAATGCCTTTATAAAATCAAAACGTCTTTGAGAAACGCCGCTACTTCTCATCTAATAATGTTTGTACCATTATATTTTATTCGAAACATAAAGGAGGTGTTTGGCACTGCTCCGTTTCAGTTTTTTTTAGCTCTACTCAACGAACTCCACCATAAAGCAGCTCTACCGTGGAGTTTGTGGAGCAGAAGGTACTGTTTGGCACACAACTCTGCTCCAGCTCTAGGAATAGGTTGTTTCTATACAAATGGTTTATTATGCCCCTGATCGAAATTACTCTTGATATTTTCTGACCAAAATAAAAATCAAATGATAGAACATTAACAAAGGCCATAATTAAAATACAAACAATTAACAGGGACGCCGCGTAGGTGAAGAAACGAGGGGTGGCGCGCACAAGATGAAATGAGGTTGCGGCATCGGGAGGGAAGACGTTTACGAGAACTAATCTGTGATTAATGAGTGACAAAGTGGGTAATTATCTTAGAACTCCATGTGGGAGTACCAAACTCAAAAAACTGGAGTACCCCCTTGAGGTACTCCAGAAAAAACATGGAGCTGGCCTTTAGCTTCACCTTTTTTGCAGAGCAGAGTTCGTAGAGCTAGACGTGTTTGCCAACATGGAGCTGGAGTGGAGCTGAAAAAACTGGAGCAGAGCAGTCCCAAACACCCTAAAAATATACCACTCGGATCCACCTGTAGCTAATCATATTTTCGTGCCCTTGCCATTTTGCCTCTCTCCACTCGTAGACATGTGAGCCTCACTCGTCATCCATTACCTCTCCTTCACCGCTCAACTCCAACCACTGTGCTCCCCTCGTCTATGCCGCATACCACCGCCATCTCGCTGCTCTCCTCGCCTATGTACAAGAGTCGTCGACGCCTATGGTCCCTATCACTAGAGCCTGGAGGGGCGACATTCAAACTTGTCACCCTCCGCACGGGCCTAGCAGTGGCCAACAACAGTGGTTGTGAAAGGCTGTGGACATACCTGCTATATCAAGCACACCACTCGCACCTACGTCGCCTCTTGCACAGTAGAGGACACAAGTTTTTTTGGAACTGTGGAAGACACAATTAGCAAATCTTTCGGTGAGTACCATGGCCAATGCTGAAGTGAAGGAGGTGAGACGAACGACACATTTAAGGTGATATAGACAATATCTTATAGCGAATATGTGGTGGTCCGACAAAAGAGTGGAAGGGGATAATAGGTGGGACCCACATGTCAGTGCGTGAGGAGCGAGGGAGTAGTAGAGCTATTTTGGGTCCATACGAAAATATGATAGTTTCTAGATGGGTCAGTGTAATTTACAGGCGAAAGTGACATATTCCAAGTTTTGGATGAATTATTGTAATGCAATAGCAATATTAGTTGAAAAACAATAATGTTTCTTAGAAATGTCAAATTTATAATGACATTGATTCTAATTAACTCAGAAATAAAAAAAATGGTCTAAGTCCTCTACAGAAGACAGAAGTATATAGTTTGATGAAAATCTATTCTGTATTTTAAGCGGAAAAATCGTCAAAAAAAAAGAAATTGCAAGGCGCACCTGTCATGCGCCTAATGTATTAACCATGTTGGTCCTGGTGGCTGCTAAATTTTCTTTAAACAATGTTTAAGTTGGCTATGTGCACATACCGTGCACCGTGCCACCAGCACACGAGCCACGGATAACTCGTGCTCTGAGTGTGCCTTCATTTGCGGCACGCCCGGCATTGGCTCGGTCGCCCATTTCAGCTCAGTCTCACAGGCCTAGGCGTCCTGTGTGGGACTAAAGCGAGATCGAGCAGCGTCTCCTCGTGTCTTCCAGTTCGTTCAATGGTTTATTACCATTTACCTGGGCTTTTACGTGCTCATTATCACGTCAGGTAGATCAATGGAGCCCAGCTGTGGCTTTTCCGGGCTGAAAGCTTCTGCAAGACTTCAGTTTCAATCGGGCTGCAAACAACTTTGTACAAACAGTGGAAGGTAACGTATAAATCTTAGGCAGAACATGCTGTGGATTATGGATGAATGGAGTTGCAGAAATGTTTCCTAGATGATATTCTGGCGTCGGCCGGCGAAAGTTTAGTTGCGTGTGGACAAGTGCACGAACGCGGCGACGAGCAGAGCCGCCTTGAGCCTGACGCTCCAGGGGATGCCGTAGCTTCCCCTGCCGACGGCGACGAGCCCCCTCACGAACGGCCAGAAGCAGAGCACCAGCCAGACGCAGCACGCGAGCTCCCCGACGCCCGGGCCACCACCGGTGGTGGGCACGCGGCCTTCCACCGCACCGGCGACCACCGCCCTCCACGCCCCGACGGCGATGGCGACGATGCTCAGCACCGTGAGCGCTGTCGGTGGGACGAACACTGGCGACGAGTCAAAGGTGAACCGCCCTGCTGGGTCCGCGCCGTCGCCGGCGCCTCCGTCGGACGAGCTCTGCTGCTCTTTGCGTGTCACCTCGAACACCGTCTCCGAGAGGCCCAGCATCTTGAGGACGACGGTGAGGAAGGCGAGCAGCCAGGCGGAGGACGACACGATCCGCTGCATCCTGTGGTTGTTCCACCAGGCACGCGCCGAGAGCCGGCAGTCCTTGTACTCGCCCAGGTTGTACGCGTTGTAGCCCAGGAAGAGGGCCAGTGGGATGAGGAAACTCGGCTCTGACGCCTGCATCATCACAACAAGATAAAATTTTTAGAAACTTGGATGAAAGTTTCACCTAAAATGATAGTACATATGGTTGGGAGGATGTATGTACAGATGATAGAACTTGGAATATAGAAGATTACCTTTGGCAGGAAGGAGTGGTTTGCGATGAGGCAGTAAGGTCCTAGCAGGGCGTAGCACAGCTCAAAAGGTGCCCTGACGGGCCACACGTCGATGACCAGGTAGGCGACGCACTGCCGGAAATCGAGGCGCTTGAACGCAGAGACAAGGCATGGGTTATGGCGGCTGAGGAGTATCTCCAGCAGGCCTGTTGCCCACCTCTTGTACTGGGTGAGGCTGGCTGGTCCGCCGGTGGGCGCGCCGCCGAGGAACGCTGGCGGGTCACCTCCAGCCGGCGGCGTGGATGCGCTGCCCGGTCAGGACATCCTCGGTCATGGACCCGTAGACCCAGCCAACCTGCAAGCACATGCATGAGTTCTTTCAGATTGCCAAAACCTGCAAAATGGTAGCTGTGAGGAACAGTGTTAATCGAGACGCTGCCCCCACGTCGCCCCCACGGGCGTCCCCTCTCTGTAACCCTAGGCATCGTTCCCATCTCTCCTCTTCTACCGCAGGCCGCCGTGGGGAAGGTCTTTCGGTCAGCTGGGATGGTGGCGGCAGGGCTATCCCCTCCCTCACATTAGGCAGCGCATGTAGAGATGGCAATGGGTACCCGAAACCCGAAATCCGATGGGTTTTTATTCTATTAGTGTAAGGGTTTGGGTCAATTTCTCTACCCATGGGTTTGTTAATGGGCAAAATGCCAGACCCAGCGGGTTTGTGGGCATGGATCTGGGAGTGTAGTACCCAAACCCGTGAACCCATGTGTTTTTGAAACCCGTAAACTTGTATTTAGATAATCATAAATATTTTGTGAAAGATTATATTAATTAAGAAAAAAGAACTCTAAAGAAAAGGATAGCTGATATATGCCTAACCACTAGCATGTTGGTATTGCATGGGTGTTGATACAGTTGTGGCCTAGTTAAGCCAGCAGCCTTTGGTGGAGATGGATAGAGGCAGCAGCAGCACACTGCACACAATAGTGCTTTATTTTGATCGTGTGCCTCCAATCCATGGCATGGTTGGGAGAAAAAATAAAATTAGCTATTTACAACAGCTATAGCTATTTTTTTTGTATGTATATGTATATTATTCTCATATATATACTACTTGAGTCTATTATTACTGTTGGGCATGGGCGACCCGTGGGTACCTGAAACCCACGTGGGCATGGGTTTGGGTCAAATGTTGCACCCGTCATGGGTTATGGGTTTTTAAATGGGTTCATATAATCTTCATGGGCATGGGTTTGGGATAGTAAAACCCAACGGGTTTGTGCCCGTTGCTATCTCTAAGCGCATGTGGTAGCGGGCTGGCGATGCCTCTCTTCGCGCAAGCTACGTGGAGCTCAGGGGACGAGGGGAGGGTTTGTGTGGATGCCGCGGTTGTGGCAACGTCGAACGGTGCCGTGCAAGCGTATGGGGATGGCGGTGAGGTTCCTTTCCTTCTCCTCCCTCTTCCATAGTCATGACGGTGGCACCAGTGTTGGTCGGGGCCTGGGTAGCCGGATCCGGAGCCTTGGTGGCTAGATCCAGCATGCCTCGGCAGGTTGACGAGGTGGCTGGCGGTGGTTGTGGCAGTGTTGGTTAGCACATCGGGCGGCGGCAGGGCTCTCTTCTCCTCACCTCCGATAGCCCTTCCTTCATGGCCATGCCAACAGCCTGCCTGCACATGGTGGCCAGATCTAGTGGCCTAGGTGACACCTTGCCTTCTCTCTCTCTCTCTCTCTCTCTCTCTCGCGCGCGCGCACATCCTTGCCAACCTAGGTGGCTGTGGTGGTGGCTTGTATGGTGGTGGCTGGTTAACGATAGTGTTTGCGATAGTTGTCATGACAGATGTGGCAACATTGACATGGGGCACCGGGTTCTAGGCCCGGCGGTCGGATGCGGTGGCCACACTGGTGGGGCACACACCTTGTGGCCGCTGGTGGCTAGGTGCTAGAGCTGGCAATGGTGGTCATTGATGGCCTCACAGTCCAATGGTGTTACACGAGCGACAGAGTTAGATTTGGCTCTATGCGTTGTAGGTTGGATGGGGTGGTGGCTGATAGCTATATATGTGGCTACTGTGTGCAGTTGGCACGTCGATGCCCCTCTGAAAGGGCTTATGTGGGGTGACAATACAGTGGCGATGGCGGTGTTGGCTAGCAAGGGGCCCAACGTCTTGGCCCATTGTTGGTGTTAGAGGATTCATTTAGCAAAAGCCTTGGCGATAGCGACACTGGGCATTGTGTTTCCCCTCTAGCATTGTCATTCGTGGGTGAAAACCCGGTATGGTTTGGATATGTGGCTGTGGTGCCATTGGCGTTGCATTTGGATTTTTGTGGCTTCAATGTCTTCTTTAGTGATGGCTCTTTGTTCTCGGCGCCTGGTTAACGTGTGGTGGCGGATATTGCAACATGAAGTCAGAGCTGCTGTGTCGGAGATGTGGCTCGGTAATGGTGACAAGCAGCAATGCCCTCCCCCCCATTGTAGGTTGGGGCTCTGCTGAGGGTCAACAACCGCTAGGGGCAAGGCGTTGGTTTGAGATTGGAAGTCGAAGCTACTATTCACAAGGTTCGGTGGGTGGCTCGTGGGTGGCGTGACATAGGAAATCGGAGCTGCTGACAGCTTTGCTTCCATGCTCAACAACAATGACCCATGACAGTGTGTCGTGTTTATCCTTAGCCACGTCACTTGAGTTGGTTCGCCCTCTTGTTTAGTTAGTATAAATTCTTTGGTTTTAATTGAGTGGCAGAGCCTGCCATTGTTAAGAAAAAGGAGGTTAAAACATATACCTCCTGGCCCCAGCTTGTGCCAGTTTCGTAGCGGCAGGCAGAAACTTGTTTCGCTGCTTCGATGCGACTCGTTAGGTCTGCCACCAGAGTCGTTGGTGCTTTGAACATGTCCCCGGAGATGATGCTCCTCGCCGACTCGATCAGTTCATTCGATCTGCCGAACCTGTTCTGTAGCTCCTTGTAAGATGGTGAATCTGCCAGAGTTTGTATTGTACAATTACAACCAGTCAAGGGCATGGACCTGAATCAGACAGAATACATTGGTAGCACTCATTCGATGTCACCTTTCATGCTGCTGCTGCTGGTGGTGGCGTGGTATGGTGGCACGCCATACATGACTTTCCTACGGTGAAAGCAACCCGTCCCACAGTAATATATGCCTTGAAGTCCGGCAACTCCGTATCCAATTTTCTGCACAAGCTCACCCCAGCACAGACGACAAAGTTGTCGATGTATATAAGGCCGTTTGTAAAAATTTTAGTTTTTGGCTGTAGCACTTTCGTTTTTATTTGACAAACATTGTCCAATTACGGAGTAACTAGGCTCAAAAGATTCATCTCACAAATTACAAGTAAACTGTACAATTAGTTTTTATTTTCGTCTATATTTAATGATCCATGCATGCGACCAAAGATTCGATGTGACGGAGAATCTTGAAAATTTTTGCGAACTAAACAAGGCCTAAGCTAATAAAGTCACCTCAATCGATGTTGTTGCCTTGAGTAGTATACAACAACACAGTGTTTCTCTTAGTGATAATGACAGTGATCTGTACCTACCTCGAACATAACCTGCATCTGGTTGCCAAAAGGATCGTCCTTGAGGGCGCCGTAGAACTTCTGTGGCACCTGGACGAAGCCGCTGTGGACGTCGTCGTCGAAGCCCATGAGCAGGCACATGGCGTGGAGTGCCACCTGCGGGTTGTTGGCGAACATGTCGCAGTCCACGTTTAGCACGATGGGAGCGTTGGTCACCACGCCGGACACCCTCGTCTGCACTCAGTAGAGTGCACAAGCAAATGTTCAGGTTCAGGAGGCACTCTTCTCCACTCATCAGTTGAGCTTATCCTGATGCGCCACCAATGGCAACGTACCAGGACGTTCATGGCGCCGGCCTTGAAGTGGTGGGGCTGTGTGGGGCTCTTCTCCCTCGAGACGTATATGAGGCTTGGGATTCCATCGCCTGCAGCATCCTGATTGTCCGACAGCACCTGAACACTCGCCGGCCGCCGGCAGGACAAGAACGTGGACCACGACCATGTTTGTTAGTTAGCAAGAAAACAAATGCAACGAGTGGCCGCACGCGTTTCACGAGTACCTTGATTATGGTCGGGTGGTTCCTGCGGTCAGCACCCACGAACTCGGCGAACTCGCCGTCGCCGCGCCGGACTAGAGACTCCTCCTCGGCGTTCTCGATCCGGTGGACCAACTCCTCGTACTCGTTCTACATGCAACAGCACGATCAGACACTGGAACGTAAGTGTGTGGAGTACTTCAGAAACAAAGCTAATTATCTATCTTTGATTTACCTTCATGGACGTCCAGGCGCGCATGAACTCGGCAACGTCGTCGGTGGTGGCGCCACCGCGCTCCGCCGTGCCGCCGCCGGAGAAGTACACGAAGGGGGCCCGGACCCCGACGCCGTGCTTCTTGCAGAACGGCACCCAGAGCTTGGCGAACTCGGCGGCCTCGCGCAGCGCGTAGCAGGTCACCGCCGAGCAGCCGTCGTCGGAGACGTAGCACGTCAGCTTGCCCGCGGGGTAGTCCAGCGCCATCAGCGACAGCACCGTGTTCACCGTCACCACCGGTGGCTCCAGCTTCGGGTCCGCCGTCGTCACGAACATGTCCACCGCCGGCAGCTCGTCGGCGCTGCTGACGACGACGAAAATAAATCAATAAATCATTACTAGCGTTTTCCTGGAGAAAACCTAGCTTAGTCTTGGTGACAGTGGCACGGTACTGTTGCCACCACCACCACGCACCACCACTTACCGTCCGGCGAGACGTTCAGGGTGCGTATCGAAGCGGACCGGGTTCCATTTGGCGTTCATGTTGATGAGCCACACCACCGTGAACCACGCCTCGCAGATGAGCGCGGCGACCCAGCACCACGTGCACGCCGCCGCCGCGCCGCTGCCGCTGGTCACCATCAGCGAGGACACACGGTGAGCGAGGAGGGCCAGGAGAAGGAAGAGAACGGCGAGGTCGGCCAGCTTCCACGCCGTGCGTGGGAGCGGGACCTTCTCCTGCAGCTGCAGCTTCGCCTTGATGCCCGCCATGGCCGCGCCGGACGCTTGGTCACTATCACCACTCAGCTGTATTTACGAACCAGCACGGGAGAGCCACAAGAAAACATATATACAGTTAGTACGGGTCATCATATATAGGCGACACACGCTCGCAGCCAAGGTATATATAGAAGTGTCGGCACATTATATTGCAGTACATTGTCTGATGTTCAACATAGTTAATTTATTTTTCTTTGTTTTAGGTCATTTTCAGCGAAGAGTTTTGTAGCACTATTTTCGAGAGCGTGTAGCATAATAAAGTAGGGATAAACCATCATTATCATTGTATAGTTTCATTCACTTATTTCATATGAACATTTTATTTCTGAGTCGTCTTTGAGTTTGATAACGGAGCATGAGAGTTCTATTCTCGATCGTGATACTTATTTCTTCTCTCCCTCTCTTATATGAAAAATTTTATCACGTCGTTGAAAAAGTTTATGTAGCAGATTATTAAATATAAATAAAATTTTGATAAAACTCTGACGTTATCAAGACGAAGACGACAAGACAAGACATGTGCGAAGCTGCAGCCTCTTCGGGTGGCTGGCTGAGCACGGTAGTATCTGTTTTTTCATTTTACTTTTAACTGATTGGCAGGTCCTACAAGTGATGTTCCTCGGTGTTGTCCACCACTGAGCTAACTGGCGTGGTGCTGCTGGAATTCGTATGTGGATGCCGGTGATTTTTGGGCGCCACTGTCACATTGTGGAAGGCCTCATGAGCCACCATTTTTTAATACTCGAAAACTCCTACTAGTAAAAAGTTACTGTCATAGTGTCAAACAAACTATTGATTTCACTCCATAATATATGGATAACCCCGTGGACTGTGCATACACAGACAGGTGCTTCACGGCATGCACCACAAACAGCAAAATCGTTGAAAAATCATCCATTCAATACAACATCAGCAGCAATTTGGTCAGCATTCAAATCCAAATCCATGAACTCTTTGCCCCCTCCCGCTTCTATTTTTTTACTTAGATCCTTACAATATATCGTTGAGCTGGCTTGGCAGGAAAGTGCTCCGATTGGATTCGTTTTTCTTTTAAAAGGAAAATGACTTGATTTGATTACTTTCGACTTCAGCTCGGCTCGTTAAGCTCAGCGTGAAGTTGGGTCTCAAACAATTCAGGTGACTATGATAAATAAAGATTATGCCAATTAACAAAAAAGCTAAAAGAAAATTGTAGTCGGCTCGATATCCAGCCCTCAGTGAAGCCCCTCCCCCTTTTTTTACTTGGCTCATGCATGTGTTGTATTCTATATTTATTTATGTTTTCTAAGGAATCTAGAGGGTCAGACGCCTCTATAGTGAATATATTAAAGCAAATAAACAATGATTATAAGAGTTTAACAAAGGAGATTAAGAAATAAAGAACAAAACAAAAAGAAAATAAGACAAATCCTACTAATTACACCTGAGTCTGTATCCATTGATCAAAAGGTGTTCAAAAGGTGTCACTATATCATTATTTTGATGCAATTCTTCCATTTTCTGTGAGAAGATTTGCAGTTGTGTCAAGATTATTTCATAAACTTGCAGGTGGAGATGTTGGCTAATATCATCTTGGTTGCAGACTTTTTCAACAGAGATATACTTTTTGCAAAGCAGAACAGCTTGGTGAGCTGGTTTTCAGAACTTGGTTACACCTCCCCAGCTATCTTACCAAAACATTCAGGTTTTCCTATTTTTTACTTCCACAACTGTCATGTCTCTCTTTGTTTATCGCAATGGTGCTGATATGGCATACCTCCTGCTCTATGTTGATCATATTGTGCTCACTACCTGGCCAGATCCTCTACTTGCATCATTGTTACCTTGACTTAGGAGTTCTAAATGAAGGTTTTTGGCCCTCTACTCGATGTGTGCTAGTGGCTTTTTTCTCTACTAGCGGCAGTATATGCTCGACATCCTTGATCATGCTAGTATGAATGATTGCTAACTCTGTACTACACCTTTCGATAGTTTCAAAGTTTACACAGATGGCACTCTACATTGTGATGCCACTGATTATCATGCTCTTATAGGTGCTTTGCAGTATCTAACTTTCACCAAATCAGATATTGCTCATATTGTTCAGTAGGTGTATCTCCATATGTATGATCCGCATGAGCCTCACCTCAGTCTCATCAAGCGGATACTCTAATATTCCTGTGGTACACTTGATTTTGGACTTCAACTTTACTCTTTTTCGGCATCTACTCTAGTGGCTTATTCTGACGCTGATTGGGCTGGTTGCCATGATACCCACAGTTCCACCTTTGGCTATGCGGTGTTTTTGGATGCTAATTTGGTCTCTTGGTCTCCTAAGTGCCAACTCATAGTCTCATGTTACAGTGCCAAGGCGGAATATACCATGTTGTACCAACGCTGTCGCTGAGTTGTCTTGGTTGTGGCAGCTACTTAGCTTGTTGAGCTTCACTGTCCCATCAAGAAGACCTCAGTTGCCTACTATAACAATGTTAGTGCGGTTCTCTCAAGCAATCCGGTTTAACATCAACACATGAAACATATTTTCACTTTGTTTGAGACAAAGTTGCTGCTGGTGATGTTTGAGTCCTTCATGTACCTACCACATCTCTCAATATGCTGATGTCTTCACCAAGGGCCTTGCTACATCTGTCTTCACCGAGTTCTACTCCACAGCCTCAATGTCCGAGGCTGACCGACATTGTGACTACTATAGGGGTGTTAGACATGTTATTAGGCTTAGCACTTAAGTCATCTTGTAATCAAGGCCTTGAGCCTCATGCATGTACGTGTACAGGCCCATGCATACATCCGGCATAGACGGCCAGGCCAGGTTCGGCTAGCTAGCCCTAGCGCTACTACCTCCCTGTATGTTCTCATGGTGATCAATGAAAATTTATATTGCGTGATTACCCAAATATCCTTTGCTTTCATCGATCTTTGAAGATGGATGGTTTCTAGAGACTCTTGAGAACAGCCTATACAAATTGCTTGTGACCATGACTAAAATCATTTGGACACCCGTGCATTTTCATAATTCAGTTGTTTTTTGGACCTACTACGGTGAACTCTAGATTTAATTTGAGACACGTACATGATGACCAGTGCATATCGACGGTGACGAGCGAGCCTTTCGTTTTGTCCCCGGCTGCTACGCTAATCCCAGTCCAAATGGAGTCAGTCATCTGGGATATAGATGGCAGCTCAGTAGTTTCTGACGTATGCTCACATTGAACAATTATTAACCATTGCTCCGTCACAACATCTAAACAAAACTAAGGATGAGATGGCCCTCCAAATAAATACTCACAGTTTTTTATTTAGTGTAACTAAATAAACTAAATAAAAAAATTAAAGAAGAAATTATTTATTTAGTTTATTAAATTAGCATAGAGAAAAACCACATATATTTATTTAGAACACGATTCCTATCCTTAAATAAAACTACGGCATCTATATATCAGCTGCACTGACGTCGTGACCCCGGATCGCGTGCATTCATGCACAGATGCACTGCAGGCGAATCATTGGCTAGGCGGTCCCGTACGCGTCGGCCCGGGTGCTTCTTGAAGTCCGGACTCCTCCATAGAAAGGTCAGGCCTTGTTTTAGTTCACAAAAAAATTTGCAAAATTTCTTAAATTTCCATTCACATCGAATCATGCATCATACGTATGAAGCATTAAATATAGATAAAAGAAATAACTAATTGCACAATTTATTTGTAATTTATGAGATGAATTTTTTGAGTCTAGTTAGTCCATGATTAAACAATACTCCCTCCATCTCAAATTGTAAGTCATTCCAAAAATCTTGGAGAGTCAAAGCATTTTCACGTTTAACCAAAATTTTTGGAATGACTTACATTATAGGATGGAGGGAGTATTTGTCAAATACAAACGAAAGTGCTATAGTGTTTATTTTGCAAAAAAAATAGAACTAAACAAGGCCAAAATATATAGCTTCTCGTAAATAGATGTGCGCATGTGTATATTTTTTTCTAGTTATTAGAAATTCAGCCGGCTGCATGGTTATCTTAACGACTTGCAGGTTGCAGCTCAGAGAATTATTTAACGATCACACCATGCATTTTCATGCGTGGTTATTTACAATTCGTTTTAGAATTGGACTCGCCATATACCATGCCTAAACACTTAGATAGCAACATGCATGGTGCTAGCGCCGATCATGGTCTTACAGCTCTACAGGGCTTGTGCTTCTTGCTCACTGCTAGACCGGCCGAACGTTAACTTGCTACCAGCCTCAACTTTTGATTTTCCATTATGTTCATGTAGAAAGGGTAGGGAGGAATCCCCATATACAACCATCATGGGGGATGCCTTTCATATATATATAGCCATGTACAAAGAAAGTACAACTTGTAGTACAACTAAAGTAAAACTTCTTGTGTACAAGAAGCTAGACTATACTATTATCCTAATACCCGCCTACAGTTATAGTAGTAGGATCACAGACTCATAGACTTGTTCGAACGTTCAGGGCAGCAAGGCTAGCTAGATACCAGTCGCCGTTGGTGCATCTAAGCCCTTAAGTAGGTTTTGGCGTATCAATGATAATATAATTAAGGATCTAACAAGATTCAAGCATGGACATGTTTCCCGGTTGATTGATTCCCGTCACATCAACCATTGCATGCATAATGCATATTCTGACGACGCCGGCGAAAGTTACTTCCGTGTGGACAAGTGCACGAACGCGGCCACGAGCAGGGCAGCCTTCAGCCTTACGCTCCAGGGGATGCTGTAGCTCCCCCTGCCGCCGACCAGCCCCCTCACGAACGGCCAGAAGCAGAGCACCAGCCAGCCGCAGCACACGAGCTCCCCGACGCCCGAGCCGCCGGACACGCCTTCTTCCCCCGCACCGGCGACCAGCCTCCACGCTCCAACGGCGACGGCGACGATGCTCAGCATCGTGAGCGCTGTCGGCGGGACGAACACCGGCGACGAGTCAAAGGTGAACCGCCCCGGGTCGGCGTCGTCGGCGTCCGCACCACCATCAGACGAGCTCTTCTGCTCCTTGCGCGTCACCTCGAACACCGTCTCCGAGAGGCCGAGCGTCTTGAGGACGACGGTGAGGAACGCGAGCAGCCAGGCGGAGGACGACACGATCCGCTGCATCCTGTGGTTGTTCCACCAGGCGCGCACCGAGAGCCGGCAGTCCTTGTACTCACCCAAGTTGTACACGTTGTAACCTAGGAACAGGACCAGCAGGATGAGGAAACCCGGTTCTGACGCCTGCATCACATTGACAACAAGATGAGAATTCATCCAGGGCTGAAATGGTACAATACATTGTACTCTTGGTAGAAATTAAGATCGATTTTACCGTAACCTTTGGCAGGAAGGAGTGGTTTGCGATGATGCAGTAAGGTCCGAGCAATGCGTAGCACACCTCAAAAGGTGCCCTGACGGGCCACACGTCAATGACTAGGTAGGCGACGCACTGCCGGAAATCGAGGCGCTTGAACGCGGAGAGGAGGATAGGGTTATGGCGGCTGAGGAGTATCTCCAGCAGGCCCGTCGCCCATCTCTTGTACTGGGTGAGGCTTGCCGGCCCGCCGGTGGGCGCACCGCCGAGGAACGCCGGCGGGTCAGGGTTGAGGATCGCCGACCTCCAGCCAGCGGCATGGATGCGCTGCCCGGTCAGAACGTCCTCGGTCATGGACCCGTAGACCCAGCCAACCTCCTGACCCCAGCTCGTGCCGGTCTCGTAGCTGCAGGCAGAGACTTGTTTGGCTGCTTCGATGCGACTCGTTAGGTCTGGCACCACCACAGTTGGTGTTCTGATTCTGAACATGTCCCCTGAAATGATGCTCCTCGCTGACTCGATCAGTTCATTCGATCTGCCAAACCTGTTCTGTAGCTCCTTGTAAGACGGTGAATCTGCTTGCCAGAGTTTGCATAGACTGAATCAGAGAATACAGTTGTGGAGCACTTATTCGTTCGACAGTGCCAAAGTTTTTGTCACCTTTCATGCTGGTGGTGGTGGCGGCGGCGTTGTCTGGTGGCACGCCGTACATGACTTTCCTACGGTGAAAGCAACCCGTCCCACAGTAATATATGCCTTGAATTCCGGCAACTCCGGATACAACTTTCTGCATAAGCTCACCCAATTTCATCAAAAAAAAAGAAACATAAGCTCACCAACACAGACGACAAAGTTGTCGATATATACAAGCTAACACAGCGTTTCGATCTCTTTGGTGATCGATCGAGTACTATGCTATGATAGTGATAGGGACGTGTACATACGTTACCTCGAATATGACCTGCAGCTGGTTCCCGAAAGGGTCGTCCTTGAGGGCGCCGTAGAACTTCTGCGGCGCCTGGACGAAGCCGCTGTGGACGTCGTCATCGAAGCCCAGGAGAAGGCACATGGCGTGGAGAGCCACCTGCGGGTTGTTTGCAAACATGTCGCAGTCCACGTTCAGCATGATGGGAGCGTTGGTCACCACGCCGGACACCCTCGTCTGCAGTGCATGCACACAGGCAAATGTTCAGGCTCAGAAGTCACCTCTCCACTCATCAGTTGCCTTGATGCATGCCATGCCGTTGCCGTTGCCGTTGCCTTGCCAGTTAAATGGGACTGAACACCGATGACGTACGTACCAGGACGTTCATGGCTCCGGCCTTGAAGTGGTGGTTCTGTGTGGGGCTCTTCTCCCTGGAGACGTATACGAGGCTTGGGATCCCATCGCCTGCAGCATCCTGATTGCTGCTGTCCCAGAGCACCTGAACACGCGGTTAGCAAGAAAAAACAAAGCAACGAGATGGGCACGCGTTTCATCATGGCTGCTCTACCTTGATTATGGTCGGGTGATTCCTGCGGTCAGCACCCACGAACTCGGCGAACTCGCCGTCGGCACGCCGGACTAAAGAGTACTCTTCGGCGTTCTCGATCCGGCGTACCAACTCCTCGTACTCGTTCTAGATGCAACAAACACGATCAGACACTGGCACGTAAGCGTGTACAGCGTATGTTAATTACTGACTACACCGAATAAAATTTACAGTACCAACCTTCATGGACGTCCAAGCGCGCAAGAACTCAACAACGTCGTCGTCGTCGTCGGCTGCGGCCCCGCCACGCTCGGAGAAGTAGACGAAGGGGGCCCTGACCTTGACGCCGTGCTTCTTGCAGAAGGGCACCCAGAGCTTGGCGAACTCGGCGGCCTCGCGCAGCGCGTAGCAGGTCACCGCCGAGCACCCGTCGTCGGAGACGTAGCACGACAGCTTGCCCGCGGGGTAGTCCAGCGCCAGCAGCGACAGCACCGTGTTCACCGTCACCAGCGGCGGCTCCAGCTTCGGGTCCGCCGTCGTCACGAACATGTCCACCGCCGGCAGCTCGTCGGTCCTGACAAATAAATCATTGAACGCATCAGATTGACCAAAAAAAAACTACGTATCGTCTTGGTGGTGTACAGTACCTGCCACCACTACACAAACTCACCGTTCGGCGAGGCGTTCAGGGTGCGTGTCGAAGCGGACCGGGTTCCACTTGGCGTTCATGTTGAGGAGCCACACCACCGTGAACCATGCCTCGCAGATGAGCGCGGCGACCCAGCACCAGGTGCACGCCGGCGCCGCGCCGGCACCGCCAGCCGCCACCAGCGAGGACGCACGGCGAGCGAGGAGGGCCAGGAGCAGGAAGAGAACGGCAAGGTCAGCCAGCTTCCACGCGGTGCGTGGGAGCGGGACCCTCTCCTGCAGCCGCAGCTTCGTCTTGGCGCTCGCCATGGCCGCGCCGGCCAACCGAGGCAGACGGCCGGACTCTTGGTCGTCGTCACTCTCAGCACTCAGCTTTAGGCTCTGTAGCACGCGAGAACAAGAAGAAAACATATATATGCATATGCGGAACCAGTTGGTACGGGTCATCATATATAGGTACATGGTACTAGTGTCTAGCCCCATCTGGCACATTATTGCAGTACATTCTCTAATCCCAACATAGTTAATTTATTTCTCCTTTGTTTTACACGACGAAGAGTTTCCAGTGTTGTTTTCGAGAACGTATAATGTAATAAAATATGGATAAACCAATCATTATCAATACATTGTTTCATTCACTTATTATTTCATATAGACATTTTAATTAATTCTGTAGTCGCAAAAAAAGACATTTTTAATTTTATGAGTCATCTTGAGTTGGTAATAAAGCAATACAATTATATATGCAAGAGAGTTTCATCCTCCTGCAGTGGCGGAGCCGGCAATTATACATAGGGGGACACTACAAATATTCAACTTTTAAAATGTGGGCACAACTCAACTAGTTAGGTTTCTTGTGGTAACCGTGTGTGTTAATTTATTGACTTAACATAGGTGCTTGCATATCTTTATATATGTATTTTAGGATTCGAGGTGATATTCTTTTTACTACTGGAAACTCGTTCTTTGCCGAGGGCCTGAGGCTTTGCTGAGGGCCAAATCTCGGACACTCGGCAAAGACCTTCTTTGCCGAGGGCCGCCAACTGAGGCCCTCGGCAAATTAAATACGCCTTTGCCGAAGGCCTCGACCCTCGGCAAAGACGCCCTCGGCAATTTTAGTGTGACCGAGCCCCGTCAGCCTTTGCCGAGGGCCTGCCGTCAGGCCCTCGGCAAAGGTTTTTAACTTTTTTTTTTTCAAAATTCTTTGACGAGGGGCATGCTTAGCCCTCGGCAAAGAATTTTTTTTTGGATTTTTGAGTCAAATTTTTTTGTGGGCACAAATCACATTATTTTAAACACAATTTTAAAAATTGGCACAAATTTCACTTTTTTATATATATTTCTTGAATTTATTTCAATTCGTCGTAATTTTTTCCGCTGTTATAAATTTGAACTGCAAGTGCATGATATAATTAACTGTAGTCTTTCAAAAAATGTTATTCATGTTATTTGATGTGTGTGGAGTCCCTACGCACAAACTCGAATCAAATTCCACGCATCTTTTGCGCGTGACATGATTAGCCACTTCTCAGAAAATCACGAAACTTGACGAGGCTTCATATTGACACATGTGTAGGCTATGGTAAAAAATTCAATCGTTTTCGAGTAAGTTGCGACGTTAGATGTCCAAAACCCAGACATCTCCATTTGTCTTCGTCGGCGTCGCGGTTCTGCCTGCACTGCGTCGCCTCACCACTGTGTCGACTCGCACTACACCGGTAGCCTGACTTCACCGACACCCTAGGTATAAATAGCCTCTCTTTCTTATTGTTGTCGTAGATCACGTGACCTAGTTAGGCGTCTCCCATCCGAAAGAGATACGGTCGTAGGTACGTGGATCTTTGCATATCTTCGACCGTATCTGTTTTGGATTGTCCATATTTTTTGGACAGCCCGCAGATGCGTAGATGAGTTAGTTTCCATGGTCAGGTCCTGTTCGAGACAAAGTTTCGACATCACCTCCCTGTTGTTCTCCGGATACACACTCTCCTTTGCAGGACGTGTATCGGGAGAACGACAAGGAGGTGCTGCCGAAATTTTATCTCGGACAGGACTCGACCATGGAAACTAACTCATCTACGTATCTGCGGGTGGGATTAGGACCTATCCTCACCTATTAGACAGTAGGAACACCGCGTAGATGCAATTGATGGTCACAATACTATGTGATGTAAATGTTAAAGGATGGAGGATCGTGAGTGGATGTACACGGGCTGGAGAAGCGGGAATGACTATGACGTTGCATGGGTGAAGGGGGTTGATCTTTTCTTGAAACAAGCATTTGGCCCAGCAGCAGGAGGACATTCTCTAGTGTGGTGTCTCTGTATAAAATGTGACAACATGTGAAAGGTAGACAAGAAGACCATGAGTAGACATCTTGTGTTCAATAGTTATACGTCTGGCTACCATCGGTGGATCTACCATGGTGAAGCAGATCGTATAAGAGCGGAGGTGGTCAGACCACGGCTCGAGGCTTTTGATGATGATGATGCTGGGGTAGCAGACATGTTAGATGACACCCACCAAGCTCACTTTGCTGAACAACGTGAGAGGGAGGAGATGGAGGACTCCGCAAAGGGCTTCTACAAAATGTTGGACTCGGCACAAAAACCCCTTCACGAGCGTACAATGATTTCTCAGCTGGATGTGATTGGACGCTTAATGGGGTTGAAGGCCGAGTTAAACCTAAGTCGAGAAGGCTTCGATAAGATGTTGGCCGTGTTTGGCACCATGCTACCGGAGAAGCATACTTTGTCGATGAACTTGTACGAGGCAGAGAAAGTGCTTCGTATGCTGAAGATGCCATATGACAAGATACATATTTGTCCGAATGGGTGCGTCCTATTTAGGACAGAACACAAGGATGCAAATTATTGTGCGAAGTGTAAATCCTCTAGGTACCTAGAGGTAGACTCTGGTGATGGTCAGAAGAAGCAGCTGTTGACGGTCCTTAAGTATCAAATTTAATTATCAAATAAATAAAAAAAGGATTCAAATGAAATCAACATCTAGACTTAGGATTTTATCTGACAGAATTCCACGAGTTTTGGTGTTTGTCTATTTCGCAGGGGGATATCAGGAAATACGGAAGAAAGGCCCTCACGTCGGGATTACATAGAGATATTAACGTGCCGCGCAATTATCTTACATCTAGAAAACTCTAGAAGCCACGGGAAGAAAGCGGAGGCCGAACGAGGCCAGAGGCAGGGCGCCCGCCCTCCTGCCCTGGGCGCCCGCCCTCTGTTGGAGTCCAATCAGGACTCTGTTTCTCGGGAGATCTCCACCGACCTAAAGGATCAAGGATAACCATTCAATCAATGTCGGTTTGATCCAACGGCCCATATTCACTTGAAGGGACTATAAAACCAGACCCCCTGGCCCCTGGAGGAGAGAGCCTCTCAACCCTAATTCATTATTCTTCAAGGGAGAAGAAGCCCCTGATCAAGATTAGAGCCACCACATCAATTAGATATCTAGATTAGCATAGCTACATAGGATTAGAACTAGAAGGAGTCAATCTTCGATTGGTTTCCGGATCTGTCAAGAGGATTTTTGGTAATTCTCTAATTGTGCTTCTAATTGCTTTCTAATTATCTTTGTTCTTCAATATTATGAATATGACTTTGTTCTACTTCAATATATTGCTTATGACTTTGCTCTACTTGCTTATATTCAAGATTATATTGTTCTTAGTTTATCATAGTTATGTACTTGGCTTAGTAAGATTGGATCTATATACATGCTTAGAATCGTATAGCGTTTATCCATCGGATCCATGGGTAAATGATAGATATTGTGTAGGCGTGGTGCTTATACCGTATTTATCTGCGATTGTACCCAATATGCCAGATCGTGGGGTAGTTCGTGATAGTGACAGCTTCATTGATTCTTATATAGTCCCCCTCTCAAGTATTGGGCTGGCAGAGCAACATTATTACAGGGGAGTGATTGCTATGTTTCTCATTTACCTTGCTAATATCACTATGCATGGGCGTAGTCTTGTCTCACAATGATTGCTAAGTATGCTTGCACTAATTATGATAATGCTAGACTATATAGTTGAGAATAACTTAGGAAATATTCTTGTAGTTCGTTATAATTCCATGCTAATGACTTTCTAGAGTATCTAATTGAGGTGCTTATCATATTTATTATGTGGCTAAGTTATGCTGATCAAATTAATTATCTTTGTCACTATTTATTACTTCATATATCTTTTATGTGACTCTTACCCCTGTATGAAAGAGTTAGATAAATGTTCTCAATTATATATGCAATGATAGATACTCAATCTTATATTTTATTCTGTAATCAATATTGATGATTGCTAATCCCTTCCCAGTGGTAAAAAATATAAATAACGATACCTGGAATACTTCCCGGTTAAAATGCTACATCGGTATTAATCTGTGCGCATGCAGATCCCATTCATTATTTATTTAGAAGAGCAATTGCATATTTCAATACCGTGTCTCTCATGTCATGCTGGGGATGACAACTTGGCTTAAGTGGTATGAGGGATAGGTTTGGCATTTTTGGCACCGTTACTAGAATTAGAAAACTGTCTACTTTTGGTAATGATGTTAAGAATACCCAACAAGCATTTTTGGCGCCGTTGCCGGGGAAGGTTGATTAATAATCAGGAATGGAATAAAGGATTTGGAGTTATCATTCACATCACTAATATGATTGAGCTTATCTATTCTCTCATACAGTTTTACCCCGATATTTTTCTATTTTATCTTATGCAGGGGAATGTATGAATAGAAGACATCTTCCAGGAAATTTTGTTGACAATCCCGAAGCATTATTCAAGAAGACAAGAGCCAAGCTCAAGAAGAGATCATCAACACTTCAGCAAGAAGTTTCATCCAATCAACAAGATCACCGGAACTTGTCTTCAGAGTTCGAAGCCATGGCGAACAAATCAATCCGCGAGTTGTGAGCTCCCACTACGGACAACATCCGCACTGGACCTACTGCAGAGATCGACGACAACTTTGAGCTCAAGCCTGGACTTATCAACATGGTGCAATCCAACCAGTTCTGTGGGAAGGCACACGAAGATGCTAGTGCTCATCTCCAACACTTCCTGGAGATTTGCAACACATTCACCATATCAGGAGTTTCTAGAGATGCTATACTACTTCGCCTCTTCCCATTCTCACTGTTAGGGAGAGCGAAGCAGTGGTTCTACGCTACAAAGGGGAAGAATACTATGTGGGCACTCTGCTCAACAAACTTCTTGGCTAAGTTCTTTCCCATGGGCAAGACCAATGCTCTCCGTGGGAAGATTACAAGTTTTCAGCAACAAAATGATGAATCTGTTCTAGAAGCATGGGAGCGCTTCTAAGACTACATCCTAGAATGTCTCCATCATGGAATGGAGAGTTGGCTACTAATGCAGACATTTTATCATCGGCTCGGCAACAGTGCCTGAGAGACTATGGATGCTGCAGCTGGAGGAGCATTCTTATCACTTACCATATCAGAAGCCACAGCTCTTGTGGAGAAGATGGCGTCCAATCAAAGCTGGAATGAAGAGAGGACCCAGACACGCAAGAGAGGTGGAGGTATGCATCAGCTCAAGGAGGTAGACATGTTGTCTGCAAAGCTAGACCTGCTCATGAAGAAGCTCGACGATAGAGCTGGAGATAAGAAGGAAGTTATGCACATCTACGACTCTCACATGACTTGTGAGGAGTGTGGAGATACTGGACACTCAGGCAATCACTGCCCTAAGATGCTTGAGGATGTGAACTACATCAACAACAACAACTACTACTACTACAACCGTCCTCAACAAAATCAAGGTTGGAATCAACAGAGGCCTAACTACTCAGGTAATTATCAAGGTAACAATTCTTACAATAATAATAATAATTTTCCACCTTTGAGAGAGTTAGTGTCTAATTAAGGAAAGTTAATGGATAACCTATCTAAGAAATTGGCATCCAATGATAAAATGCTAGAAAATATAAATAATAGAATAGATAATTTCTCTACTGCCATCAAGAATCAAATTAGCTTTAATAAAAGGATTGAATCTCAGTTAAATCAAATAGTTGCTGTTGTTCCTGCTACTAACCCCGGTATACCATCACAACCGGAAGGATTAGAATCTGTAAATCTTGTAGACATGTTTGATGCAGGTAATAATTGGAGTAACCCCGTCACTGAATTCACTACTGACCTTCTGCCGGTCAAGAGAGGCGATCCAGGACGCCCCGTCATCCCGATCTCCATCGGCATGGTGGACGTTCCAGAAGCACTCTGCGACTTTGGCTCTAGTGTCAACATTATACCCAGGGTACTCTATGAAAAATTCTTTACATATTCTTTATTAGAAACAACCATGTGTTTGCAGTTTGCAGATCAGACGATAAGTTTTCCAAAAGGAATATTGAAGAACCTTTGTGTCCGAGTTGGTACCTTGTACGCCCCAGCAGACTTCGTAGTGGTAGAGACCGACAATGATGAGAGGGCACCTATCATCTTAGGGAGGCCATTCTTAAACACCTCGGGAGCTGTCATCTACGCCAGTGCTGCCAAGATCAGTTTCTACATCAAAGGGAGGAAGGAGACGTTTTTCTTCAAGAACAAGACTACACAAATCCCAAATCAATCCAGACGTGAATCAAGGAAGAGGACCAACAGGAGGAACAGGAACAAGCAAGTGTGGACCGAGTCAGCTAAGATGGTCACTGCAGTTCATGGAGGTCAAGATCACCAACTTAAGTCACCATTTTTGACCAAGAAGGACGACCCAGGAATGCCAAGCATCTATTGCTCCATAAATGGATACAACTCCTACAAGACGACTTGCGACACAGGATCGGGCGTCAACATAATGGCCGCAGTCACCTATCGGCTCTTGTTCGGAACCATGCCCCTAAGACCAACATACATTCAGCTCCAGATGGCAGATCAGACGTTTCGAGAAGTTAAAGGAACAGTAACTGATGTCCCAGTCAAAATAGACGATCATTTTGTCTACACAGACTTTCAGGTTATTGACATGGGAGAAGACGAGTACGATCCACCCAACATTCTTGGAAGACCGTTCCTCAGCACCGTTAAAGCAATTATCTACATTGGAACTAGAGAAGTCCATATGCACTTCCCCTCAGAGAAGGTACGCCGTTATTTTACTGACCCTAACTACATCTTTGAAGAATCTAAGCAGGTAAGAAAAGAACGCAACCGCAACCAGAGGAGGCAAATCATCAAGGACGGATGGGCAGACTATGAAGGAGAAGTAATAAGGTCAGAAGACGTAGAGTTTAAACAGAATTATCCAGAGGAGACCGTAGCACTGAGTCAGGTATGGAAAGAGAAGATAACTATACATGAAGAGGAGGCGCCGCCGGAAGTACCGACTACGCCACCCATTGAATCCCAGGACAATTGAGAAAACGGAGAGTCCCATTCGGAGGACTTAAAAACACCGAACGCCTTGCCAAGAGGTAAACTTGGTAGTTATCCTTTCCCTTTCAATTATTTCAAATAGTCTACTTAGTTAATTAAGTTCATACTATCTTAAACAGAAAATAAAAATTTGAAAAACAGTAAGCCCCATGTGAGTATACGAGTGGCATAAAACCCATAAGTACATTCACTGTGGTGGCATAAAATAAATAAATATTTCATTTCTGCTTTATAAAACGAAAATATAAAAATAGGGAGTAATAATTATTAAGGAGTCTCAACATGATAAAGGTTAGATATTTATGCTAACACTTAATCAGTTCCACAAGCTTTGTTGTCTATTTGAGCTCCGCAGAATTTAAGAATCAAGAAGACTAGCAGACGGAGGACATTCTAATCGCTGTTAGAATGTTGTTGACTTTCAAATACACCTCTGCCACCTGCTAGCTACATCAAGGGAAATTACATCAAAATTCAGCTTGGGGAGAGCACCCCCATTTATCCCGATAAGTATTTCTATTTATTTATCTTTATACTTATACTATATTAAAATATAGATATACATAATTATGGAAAAACCAAATAAATATTTTATGCTTATATATTTTGCTTAGTGTGTTTAATAAATAAATAAAGTGGCTATGCTAATCTGTATCTTAATAATAAAACTCTAGCATGGATATGATGAATAGTTGCTCTGCCTAATTTGCACATTTTAAGTTCTCTCTTAAGTTTAGATATAATTGTTATAATTTAAAGGTTGCTCTAGACCTAAACTTGTGGGATGAAAACTTGATCTGAAGTCTAAGTTGTTAACGGATACGATATGGGAAGGTTGAGCTGCTGTTTATCTGTTCCTAGAGATGCTAGAATTCTGGAGAATTTTATCTTTGAAAATCTTTAAAATATTGCATGATGAGTTCCTGTATGATGAGAGTTTTAAATTCCTACCACAGCCATATATACATGCTTGCTAGACTTTGAGCCACACATTTACTATTTACTGCTTATGAGCATTGAGTGTGGTCAAGCTGTGTAGACCCTTAGGAGCCTGTCATGTGGTTAAATCAAGATTCACTTGCACGTTCACTCATATATGCTACTTCTACTCCGGAAGTACCATCCACATATATCCATCCATTTCCATCTCCAGAATCACCCAAAAATATTCTACTCCAAATCCGGGAGAGAATAGCCAAAAATATTTCTGTTTGTCCCTTGTGAAATAAATGCTCAAGTTATCTTGTTACTACCACTTGCTATATTATCTCAAGAGATGAGTGCTCTAAAAAAAGAAGAAAAAAAAGAGATACGAGGAAATAAAAAGGGGCAAGTGCCCGGAACCTCGAAAGAAAAGAAAAAGTGACACGAGAGGTAAAAATGGACAAGTGTCCGACAGTAGAATTAGGGGTACAAGATACCCACCTGAGAGGAAAGAAAAAAAAAAGAAAATATAGCGCATCTCATTCTCCTCATAAAGTTTAAAAAAGCAAGGAAGGTATATCCCCTCAAAGAGCAAAAGTAGAATTAGACTTCCACCATTGTCATCAGCATACACCATTCATTCGCCACACATGCACATCTTGATTAAACTTATTGACTTGTTTCTTTGGATCCATGGTTTGACTATGCAATAAATGTCTTGTAAGTATGTATACTTTATCTCCCACCTATGAGCTCCAGATATTAAAGCCTTATTAGAGTAGGGTGAGAGAGAAGGCAATGTCACTATGCCTTATACCATAAATACCATATATTTTGAGAGAAGGCATTGAAAGGATCAAGATGCCCAAGAGGGGGGTGAATTGGGCTTCTCTAAAAATTTAAGCAACCTACAAGCTCCAATTCAACCCCTTGTGCCTAGTGTTACCTAGAGAGCTACCGGATAAAAGTTTTGCAACCTAGTTCCAATCCTATTCTAGCATGGCAATTCTAAGAATGTAAAAGCACAAAGTAAATGCTAGAAAGTAAAGGAGTAGTGGAAGAAAGTGCTCGGCGATGTTTTGCCGAGGTATCGGAGAGTCGCCACTCTCCACTAGTCCTCGTTGGAGCACCCGCGCAAGGGTCTTGCTCCCCCTTGGTCCGCGCAAGGACCAAGTGCTCTCTACGGGCTGATTCTTTGACACTCCGTCGCGGTGAATCGCCCAAAACCGCTCACAAGCTTGACACGAGCCACCCACAAGAACTCCGGGTGGTCTTCGTGCCTCAAATCACCACCGAACCGTCTAGGTGATGGCGATCACCAAGAGTAACAAGCAAAGAACTCTCACTTGGCCCAAACAAGGCTCTAGAGAGTGGTGGATGCACACTTGACTCTTGGAACTCACTAGAGAAGGATTCTCTCAAGAAAACACTCAAATCTCAATCCTCTCTAGGCTCTTGCAAATCTCTTGCTCCACAACAAGGTTCTCTGATGTTCAAATGGGCAAGAGACCTCTCATGGACGAGGTGGAGGAGTATAAATACTATCCACGAAGTCCAAAGGTCGACCAACCGTTTTCCACTGAAAACGGGGTCACCGGACGCACATTATGTTGCACCGGACGCACTGCAACGAGCGTCCGGTGCTTCATAACGGCTACCTGTACTTCTCTCTGACAGGTCACCGGACGCTAACTCCCAGCGTCCGGTGCACCGTCCGGTGCTCGAGGGAACTTTACAAGCTCCCTGCGCATGGGACCGGACGCTACCTGGTGCGTTCGGTGCTAGCGTCCGGTGCTCAGGGAAGGCTTGCAACCTCCCTGGGTATGGGACCGGACGCTACCCGGTGCGTCCGGTGTTAACGTCCGGTGCCTAACCCTAAGCACCACGCTGTTCCAACGGCTAAGGACCTCACCGGACGCACTCACAGAGCGTCCGGTGTAGCGTCCGGTGCCCCTTTGGGCACCCATACTTCGTCGAAACCTGATCGCTCCAAAACGAAGTTGGTTCCTCTCGATCTAAGGACTATCTCTGAGCTGCCTAGTGCTAGGTTTACCAAGTGTGCACCACACCTAAACCTAAAGCCTTGCCTAAGTCAAGCTACTAGATCAAAGCCCCTCTTAATAGTACGGTCAAAGGAAAACAAAGTCCTAAACTACTCTAAGTGCCCTTCTTCACCATATGGCACTTAGACCTAGTCTAGTCTTGACGATGTCCATCCATCCTTTGAAAACTGAAACGATTTCCACTATTAAGTAGGCATGTACGTCCCTGTCCATCGAGTACCTATTTACCATGACCTTACTTATGACTTTGCCTCTGCAAAACACACGTTAGTCATAGTAATCAATAATGTCATTAATCACCGAAATCACTAGGGGCCTAGATGCTCTTTCAATCTCCCCCTTTTTGGTGATTGATGACAACCTCGTGTATGAAGAGAGTTGAGGTTTTTAAAGTGACTTGGTTTCAATAAGCATGTTACAATAAGAGCAAAGGGATTAGTCATGCTTATATCAACCAAGTCCAATATCCTGCATCCAAATATGTGAGAGATATACGACAGAATATAAACATAAGGCTCATAAGTACATCGGAGTAAAACGCGGAAGCAAAAGTAATATGAGCCAAAACGCATGACAAAAAGATATCACAATAACCACAAGTCATGTCTCACAACCATAGTATCTCACACAAGTGCAATGCATGAAAGTAAACGTGATGCATGATAAAGATAAAGTAGCACACATAAAAAGTAGCTCAAAAGAATAAACACCTAAACACCCTCTCTAGCTCCCCCTAACTCCTAACTCTCATACGCACTCTCTCCCCCTTTGGCATCAAGCGCCAAAAACCTAAGAAGATGGTGGAGGAGGCGGAGCAGTGGAGTTCCTCGGCACGGCCACGAAGCGAGCTGCATCATCTGAACTGTCGGCCGTCGAGGCAAAGGAGGTGGAGTGACCCTCTGAAGCTGCAGGAGCTGGTGAAGCGGTCCGGGTCTGCTCTGGAGCTGTCACAGGCTGTGCTGGCTGCTCGAGTCCGGCTGACGAAGCAGGCACGGGCTCGGTCATGGTAGCTGTCGTCTCTAGTACTGTAGAAGACGGTGCAAGCTGCTCGGACGACGCTACAGACGACGACAGAAGCTCTGTAGTGGTAACTGGCACCGTAAAGACTGCAGGGGCCTGCAGAGGAGGAGGCGAAGGGTCACCAGTCAGAGCACTGTAGGTGAAGCTGAGGTGCGGATCTGTCTAGGAGTCCCACACAAGCTGTGACGCTGACGCTGACTGAGGAGTGAAGCCAGAGCGGAGAGGAGTGAACTGAGGTACCTGCTCAAAGCCTGAAGAAATAGCACCCTAGGAGACCTGGTGCTGTGGCGTCGAGAACGGCTGACTCTGAGCTGGTAGCTGGAGAGGCTGCTGTGACTGACTCTGAGTCTGATGCGCAGGAGTAGGTGGCCTGACAGTCGACGTGCCTGGGAGCTGAATCTGCGGTAGCTGAATCCCTGAGGCGGCCATGAGAGCGGCCATCATCGCTGTCTGCTGGGCCTGGAAAGCAAGCTGCTGCTCCTGAAAGGTGAGAAGCTGATGCTGGAGCTCATCCTGCCTGGCCTGCATGGCTGCATTGATGGCAGCCTGATCCCTGTCTCGCCTCGCCTGCTCCTCAGCTACACGACGCTGATCTGCCCTCATCCCCTCTAAGATAGCAAGCAGGGCGGGGTCTGAAGCACTTGAAGAACCGCCTGCCTCGTGGTCGTGTGCTCTGGGAGGGAGATCTGTCACTGGCGGCTGATAGTCATCATCAGAACTATCTGAGGCGAAGTCAAACTCGCCCTCTGCCTCTGCATCTGCGAACGCACCAATAGCTATATCCTGCTGCTCCTCTGTCTCTGCAACTGGTGCTGTACTGCGAGTGCCCCTAGGATAAGGTGGGGCACCGGTCCACGTGGAGCACGAGGAGGAGGTGCACCGCGAAGGTCGTGGTGCGCTCTCAACATCTGCCTGGGGTCGTAGTGGGGGAAGACGGTGTCGGACTCTGTCAACTCCCTCTGCAAGTGAGCTGGCAGGGGCAGTGGCCTAGCACGAAGTATCAGCAGGGTAATCCAGTGTGCGTACGGCAACTGACGACGTCCCCTGAAGCTCTCGGAGATGGTGTCCTTTATCTCCGAGACGATCAAATCCCATAAGTCAAACTGCGTCTGGGAGATGAGGTGAGCGACGAGCCACTGCTAGATACGAGTGAAGGCGTCTCTGTAGCCTGTCCTGGGGAGAAGAGTCTTCCTCAACACAAAGTCGAGGATCCTAGCTGGGCGTGTCAAATCTCCCACTGTCCTGCTGGAGCCCTCCCCAAAAGGTGGACGGAAACAGGGAGCCACAAAGTCAACCGGTGGTATCTCACCACCGTGAGGACGACGAGGGGGATCCACGTTCCCGTAGCACAGCTGGTGAATCCTGGTGGGAGAGGCTCGCAGTCCAAGAACCTCTCTAGCCCTCTGAGCTGTCACTCTGTAGTCTGTCCCCGCCAGTGCGTAGTGGATGTAACTGTGATCTGGAGAAACCCACACTGACGCATAGAACTCTCTGACCCACTGCTCACAGTAAGTGCCGGGGAGTGCTAGTAACTCTAGAAGTCCGTGGAGGTAGGTGAAGTACTGACAAATGTCTGCTCCAACCACGTTCCCCAGTATCTCTAGGTCTATCACTCTGTGCTCCCTGAACTGTGTCTGAGAGCGAACCAGTGCCTCGTAGATGTCCTCCTGGACTACTGTGTAGAACCTGGCACCGGCTCTGGGATCCCTGGCAGCTGGAAACTAGGTGGGAAACGGAACAAACCACAGCTGCTGGATCTCTCTGGCTGACACAAGAGAAAGATCCCTGTGGATCCTGACTGGCCTCTGTCGTGAAGCTAGAGTCCCTCTGGCTGGTGTGGCACGAGCAGTGGAGGTAGACTGACTCTGCGTACCAGTCTGAGGAGTGGCCTGGGTACGAGCGCGAGTCGACCTCCTGAGGGTCTGCTCCTGCTCCTGCTCCTGTGCTGGTCCCTCTGCCTGGGTCTCTGTCTCAGTGTCTGGATCCTCCTGAGCTGAATCCCTAACCACGAGCCTAATCCTCTGTCCTCCAATCGTCACGGTGCCTGGAGGGGATCCATGGAATGCCTCTGTCTCAAGAACTGCACGCCGCTGCCGTGGCGTGAGGTCATCACCAATCCTCAGGGCACCTGAACGACCACCCCTCTCGGCTGCTTCAGCCGCTGCTGCAACTGCCTCTGCGACCTCTGCATCTCTGTCACTGGCCTTGCGCTTCTTGGTGGCCAGCTTCTTGCCTTTCCCTTTCTCTGCCGCTGACAAGCGACGGGGAGGATCACCTCCACTATCACCCCCTGGGGAACCTCCTGAGCCAGCTGCCGGACCACTGACGTTCTTGGTACGAGCCATTGCAAAACAAGCGTCCGACAAACAACTGACTGACTATGGAAAACAACGCGCTGCAGAGAATAGACAAGATAGGGTATATATAAGAAATTATAACAACTAGAGGTGAGTAAACCCTATAGATCGCAAGGGTAGATGAGAAACGAGAGCGAATAGCTTACGAACCACGGACGAGACGCGTTCCGGATGAAATATCACGATCGGAAACTGCCCGAGAACGCGTATCTTCTCCTTAAGGTGCTGCACATGGTTAACAAAGAAGATCGAGGTCAATAACCCTTTTCTAATCCAATGAAACAAAACCTCAAACACCTTAAGGGCATGGATCAAAAGGACTCACCCAAACCCTTGAAATCTCACGAAAACAGATCCACGCGAGAAGAGGAGGGAGGGAGACGAGTCCGCGGCGGATCTGGCGCGGGGAAACCTCCAAGGACGCCAGAGAATCGGCGAACGGACAACGGCGGCGGCGAGTCGGCGTCTTAGGGCACGGGCGGCTTGGGCGAAGTCGGCGGAAGAAAGAAAAACTACCGCGCGAAGCCCCTGGGCGCGGGCTTTATCCGCCCGCCACGGGGTCACCGGACGCTCTTAATGTGGCACCGGACGCGTCCGATGACCACCGGACTCATGCGCAGAGAGATATGCAAAACTGCATCGCACCGGACGATGGGCACCGGACGCTGGTCTTAGAGTCCGGTGCTTCAGGTCACGCCAGGTGAGCACCGGACGCACTACACCAGACGCTGCAGGGACACTGTTCCTGCGTCCGGTGAGTGCAGTCTGGCACACTCACCGCACCGGACGCACAGAGGCAGCGTCCGGTGCATCGTCCGGTGCTCCTCTGAGCACCTTTTCAAACTAAGCACCACGTCCAAATTTGACCCAACCAAGTTCCATTTCCAAAAGCACACAATTAAACACTAAATGGAACTGGTATGAGTGACTTCTCTCAAACCCTCAAATTTTCTCAAATATTTAGCCATAGGCTTAGTAGTTTTTATGAAAATAGTTCGAGAAAATCACCAAGGAGCATCGTATGGCCATAAAGCTAGGGGTTTGAATCACAATGAGCTTTGAATGCTCCCTCTATCTATGGACGAACACAGCGCATGCTCAACGATTAACCGAAAAGAAACGGTCAACTAACAAGCATGCATATGATATGAGTTGTAATGCAATACTTGAAAGTAAACTAATGCTTGTCAAGTTTGATCCAAGGTTAAGCTTTTTCACACACACAAGGGGGTTATCTTAACCATGTTAGACAAGCCCTACATGCAAGTTGGATTTTAGATTTAGTATGCATGATATGCAAAGCAAAAGTTATTTACAAGATTCAACACACAACTTTTATCTCTTAGTGAAGTTGGATAGGTCAAGCACATTAAGTTCATTTCTCAACATACAAAACCTAGCTTCATCTAGGGGTTTTGTGAAGATATCCGCCAATTGATTTTCCGTTCCCACATTCTCTAGAGATATGTCACCTTTAGCAACATGATCCCTAAGGAAGTGGTGGCGGATGTCAATATGTTTTGTGCGGGTGTGTTGAACCGGGTTGTTTGCAAGTTTTACGACACTTCCGTTGTCACACAACAAAGGTACTTTGTCTAGTACTACTTCATAGTCTAGCAAAGTTTGTTTCATGTAGAGTATTTGTGCACAACAAGCACCGGCGGCAATGTATTCCGCCTCGGCCGTTGACAAGGTAACACTATTTTGTTTCTTTGACATCCAAGAGACAAGTGATCTACCTAGGAAGTGGCACCCTCCGGATGTGCTTTTTCTATCAATCCGGCACCCGGCATAATCCGAATCGGTATAGCCTACAAGTTGGAATCTTGCACCTTTGGGATACCACAAGCCTAGGCAAGGTGTGAATTTTAGATACCTAAGAATTCTCTTGACCGCAATCAAGTGAGATTCCATAGGCATTGCTTGATATCTTGCACACATACACACACTAAACATTATATCAGGCCTAGATGCGGTGAGGTAGAGTAAACTTCCTATCATGGAGCGATAGAGAGTCTTGTCAATTGAGTTACCTCCCTCATCCAAGTCGAGATGCCCATTTGATGCCATGGGAGTCTTGATTGGCTTGCAATCCATCATCTTGAACCTCTTGAGAAGATCTTGAGTGTACTTCTCTTGAGAGATAAAGACCCCTTCCTTCATTGGCTTGACTTGAAATCCTAGGAAGAAGGATAGCTCGACAATCATGGACATCTCAAACTCCTTGGACATCAAATCACCAAATTCCTTGCAAAAATCTTCATTAGTAGAGCCAAAAATAATATCATCAACATAAACTTGGCAAATGAAGATTTCCCCATTCATTTTCTTGGTGAAGAGTGTTGTGTCAACTTTCCCAATCTTGAAGCCCTTCTCAATGAGGAAGTCCCTAAGCCTCTCATACCAAGCTCTAGGAGCTTGTTTAAGGCCATAGAGAGCCTTGGACAACCGGTAGACATGCTTGGGGTACCTAGGGTCTTCAAAACCGGGGGGTTGCTCAATATAGACAAGCTCATTAATATAACCATTTAAAAAGGCACTTTTCACATCCATTTGAAATAACTTGATATCATGACTAGATGCATATGCAAGTAGGATACGGATTGCTTCAAGTCATGCCACCGGTGCGAAGGTTTCACCGAAGTCAAGACCTTCCACTTGTGAAAAGCCTTTTGCCACAAGTCTTGCCTTGTTGCGCACCACTTTGCCTTGATCATCCTTCTTGTTCCGGAAGACCCACTTTGTTCCAATCACTCTTGCATCTTTGGGTCGCTCTTCAAGTGTCCATACTTGGTTGCGAGAAAAGTTGTTCAACTCCTCTTGCATGGCCATGATCCAATCCGCATCACGAAGAGCTTCCTCTATAGTCTTTGGTTCATCTTCAAGAGACACAAAAGTGTGATGTTCAATAAATAAAGCATGTCTAGAACGAGTAGTTACACCACGTGATGGACTCCCGATGATGAGATCTTGAGAGTGATCTTGGAGGAGATGTGATGTTCTTCTTGGCGCCACTTGAGGGGTTGGTTGGGGAGCATCAACTTCTTGTGCTTGTGCCACCGCTTGCTCATGAGTGACTTGGGTATCTTCATGAGCGTCTCTCACATCCTTGTCTTCATCTTGTGGACCTTGTGAGGTGGATGGTGGCTCAATGACTTGCACATCATCATCATCTTCTTTAGGCTTGATGTCTCCCACCGGCATGTTCTTCATGGCATCCCAAAATGGTTCACCACCTACATCATCAAGATTATCACTTGCTCCTTGGGAGCCATTAGTTTCATCAAATTCAACATCAAAAGTTTCTTCAACCATATTTGTGGCATGGTTAAAGACTTTATATGCCTTGGACTTTGATGAATAGCCAACCAAGTAGCCAATGTCACATCTTCTTTGGAACTTTCCCAAGTGTTGGCGCTTCTTGTAGATGTAGCACTTGCACCCAAACACTCTAAAGAATGAGACATCGGGCTTCTTCCCATTGAGCAACTCATATGGTGTCTTCTCTAGGAACTTGTGAGGAAAGAGCCGGTTTGAAGCATAGCATTCCATGTTGATTGCCTCGGCCCTCATCTTCTCCGAAGTGTTATATTCATCTAGCATTGTTCTTGCCAAGGTGATCAATGTCCGGTTCTTTCTTTCTACAACCCCATTTTGTTGTGGTGTGTATGTTGAGGAGAACTCATGCTTGATTCCCACTTCATCATAATATTCTTCAATGTTGGTGTTGTCAAACTCTTTGCCATTGTCACTTCTAATTTTCTTGATCTTCACATCAAATTGATTTTGGGCATTCTTTGCAAACTTCTTGAATATTGATGCAACTTCGGCTTTGTCTTGCAAGAAGAATGTCCAAGTGTACCGGGAGAAATCATCAACTATGACCACGCAATATTTGTTGCCTCCAAGACTAGCATATGTGGTTGGTCCAAACAAATCCATGTGAAGTAGCTCAAGCACTCTTGAAGTGGAGAGATAGGCTTTGGTTGGATGAGTGTTTGCAACTTGTTTGCCCGCTTGACATGCACTACAAAGCTTGTCCTTTTCAAATGTCACATCCTTCAAGCCTCTAATCAATTCTTTCTTCATCAACTTCTTGAGTGTGCCCATTCCAACATGTGCTAACCTTCTATGCCATAACCACCCAAGTGAAGTCTTGGTGAATAAGCAAGTCTTGACATCAACTTCATCGGATGAGAAATCAACTACATATAAGTTGTTGTGCCGGAAGCCTTTGAAAATCACTTCATTGTCATCTTCCTTGGTCACAATAACTTCCTTCTTCTTGAATAGGTATTCAAATCCAAGGTCACATAATTGTCCAACCGAGAGCAAGTTGAAACTCAAAGATTGCACATAGAGCACATTTGTGATGGAGTTGTCATTTGATATAGCAACCTTTCCTAGTCCCTTGACTTTTCCTTTTGAATTGTCACCAAATGTGATCTTCTCTTGGTTGTCAACATCTTCATCAAGAGAGGTGAACATCCGGGGATCTCCGGTCATATGTTGAGTGCAACCACTATCAATTACCCAATATGATCCACCGGTCTTGTAGTTCACCTACACACAAGAGATCAAGCTTGAGATTTAGGGACCCACATTTGCTTAGGGCCCTTGACCTTCTCTACTAGTTGCTTTGGCACCCAAATCTTCTTTGGCCTTTGCTTGTTGGGCGGCCCCATGAAGTTAACCTTGACCTTGCCACACTTGTCTTTTCTTACAATGTAGTGAGCATTGAAAGCAAATGGTCTTGCATGCTTGGGCAAGGATGGTGGTAGTGGTGCCTTACACTCATGAGCAAAGTGTGCTTCTTGACCACACTCAAAGCATCTCTTTGGCTTTGGCTTGCTTGGTTGATCATGAGTGGCTAGAGACTTGATGAGCTTTGTTTGATGAGCTTTATAGCCAATCCCACTTTTGTCCATCTTCATGACGGTGTTCATGAAAAGCTCACTTTGAAGGTCTTTCCCTTTGGTGAACTTTGCTAACCCCATGGTTAAATGTTCCTTCTCTTTCTTGAGCTTGTTGTTCTCTTGAGTTAGCTTCTTGATGATTGGGTCATTGTTGCTTGCTAACTCATCCAAGATGAATGTCTCATCTTCTTCTTGCTTGTCATACATCAAACCAAGCTTGAGATATTGATTTTCTTCTTTGAGTAACTTGTTCTCATATGCAAGTTTCTTGTCTTGATCAAGTGACTCAATCACAATGGTCTTGTGCTTGGCTTGGTCTTGCAACTCTTTCTTGAGCATGACAATTTCATCTTTGAGCTTGATAGTGTCCTCATAACTCTCGGCCACTACCACTTTCTTGCCCTTGCAATCAACACATTTGCTTGTGCTCTCCACAAGTAAGTCATCACAAGATGTGGCTACATCAAGCTTAGCAACATTGTTAGTAGCAACATGTGTTTCAATTGCAAGTTCATACGCAATCTCAAGGTTGTCATAGTTTGCTTTTAGAGTTGTTAGCTCTTCTTTTATTGCTCTATATCTAGTGATAAGCTCATCATGAACACTCTCAAGTTTATCATGTTTTTCTTTGAGCTCTTTTAGAGAGAGTTTGAGCTCCTTGAGCTTAGTGGTCATGATCTCATTTTGGTCTCTAAGCTCATCACTAGACTTAAGCTTTGTTAGAAGTGTTTCATTTTCAAGTTCAAGATTTTCATTTTCACTTCTAGCTTTTCTTATGACTTTTGTGTACTTGTTTAGCAATTTTACAAGTTCATCATAAGAAGGTGATTCATATTCACTATCACTTTCACTACTCTCATCCTCACTTTGTACCTTCCGGTCACCCTTAGCCATGAGGCATAGGTGTCTAGAGGATGTAGATGGTGGTGAAGATGATGGTGATGGAGCATCGATGGCAATGGCGGCAACCTTCTCATCATCACTTTCATTGCCGGAGGATTCACCACTTGAGCTCTCAATGTCGGTGAGCCAATCACCAATAATGTAAGCCTTGCCATTCTTCTTCTTGTAGTGCTCCTTCTTCTTGCCACCTTTCTTCTTGTATTGCTTCTTGTCATTCTTCTCATCATCACTTGAGTCATCTTGCTCTTTGTTTTTCTTCTTGTACTTGTCCTTCTTGGGCTTTGGACACTGATGAGCAAGATGACCAAGCTCACCACAATTGTAGCAATCCATCTCGGAGATGGGCTTCCTCTTGCTACTTGTGAAGAACTTCTTCTTCTTGGAGTCAAAGTTGACTCCATTCTTGTTGAGCTTCTTCAACATCTTTGTGGTTCTTCTCACCATGAGGGCAATAGATGCATCATCATCACTTGAAGTTGATGACTCAACTTCATTCTTCTTAGCCTTGCCCTTGTGAGAAGCCTTGAGAGCCAAGTCCTTCTTCTCTTTCTTGGCCGATGAGAAGCCATCTTGGGGATTCATGTGCATGTACATCTCATGAGCATTGATCTTTCCCAATATGGCGGTTGGTGTAGCGGTGGAAAGATCTCCTTGATGAAGCACTGTTACTATGTGCCCATATTTTTCAATGGGAAGCACACATAGTATTTTCCTCGCTACATCCGCCGCACTCATTTGAGTGAGTCCAAGTCCATTTAGCTCCTCTACAATGACATTCAAGCGAGAATACATTTCATTAGCATTTTCTTTGGGAAGCATTTCGAATGTATTAAGCTTGTTCATCACTAAGTGATAGCGTTCCTCGCGTTCACTCTTTGATCCCTCATGGAGCGCACAAAGTTCCTTCCAAAGAGCATTGGCAGTTTTGTGGCTCCGAACGCGGTTGAACACCTCCTTGCAAAGGCCTCTAAAGATGTGGTTTTTGGCCTTCGCATTCCACTTCTCGTTTTCTTGCTCTTGTGGAGTAAGAGCAGTGGCTCTTTCCGGAGGGGCAAACCCTTCGGTCGCGGCTTTTAGGCACTTTACATCGCATGCCTCAAGGTATGACTCCATCCGTATTTTCCAATACGGGAAGTCATCCCCATCGAACATGGGTGGCGGTCCATCCCCGTTAGACATCTTTCTCTAGGCGGTGAAGCCTAAATAATGAGCACTAGGCTCTGATACCAATTGAAAGGATCAAGATGCCCAAGAGGGGGGGTGAATTGGGCTTCTCTAAAAATTTAAGCAACCTACAAGCTCCAATTCAACCCCTTGTGCCTAGTGTTACCTAGAGAGCTACCGGATAAAAGTTTTGCAACCTAGTTCCAATCCTATTCTAGCATGGCAATTCTAAGAATGTAAAAGCACAAAGTAAATGCTAGAAAGTAAAGGAGTAGTGGAAGAAAGTGCTCGGCGATGTTTTGCCGAGGTATCGGAGAGTCGCCACTCTCCACTAGTCCTTGTTGGAGCACCCGCGCAAGGGTCTTGCTCCCCCTTGGTGCGCACAAGGACCAAGTGCTCTCTACGGGCTGATTCTTTGACACTCCGACACGGTGAATCGCCCAAAACCGCTCACAAGCTTGACACGAGCCACCCACAAGAACTCCGGGTGGTCTTCGTGCCTCCAATCACCACCGAACCGTCTAGGTGATGGCGATCACCAAGAGTAACAAGCAAAGAACTCTCACTTGGCCCAAACAAGGCTCTAGAGAGTGGTGGATGCACACTTGACTCTTGGAACTCACTAGAGAAGGATTCTCTCAAGAAAACACTCAAATCTCAATCCTCTCTAGGCTCTTGCAAATCTCTTGCTCCACAACAAGGTTCTCTGATGTTCAAATGGGCAAGAGACCTCTCATGGACGAGGTGGAGGAGTATAAATACTATCCACGAAGTCCAAAGGTCGGCCAACCGTTTTCCACTAAAAACGGGGTCACCGGACGCATATTATGTTGCACCGGACGCACTGCAACGAGCGTCCGGTGCTTCATAACGGCTACCTGTACTTCTCTCTGACAGGTCACCGGACGCTAACTCCCAGCGTCCGGTGCACCGTCCGGTGCTCGAGGGAACTTTACAAGCTCCCTGCGCATGGGACCGGACGCTACCCTGTGCGTCCGGTGCTAGCGTCCGGTGCTCAGGGAAGGCTTGCAACCTCCCTGGGTATGGGACCGAATGCTACCCGGTGCGTCCGGTGCTAACGTCTGGTGCCTAACCCTAAGCACCACGCTGTTCCAACGGCTAAGGACCTCACCGGACGCACTCACAGAGCGTCCGGTGTAGCGTCCGGTGCCCCTTTGGGCACCCAAACTTCGTCGAAACCTGATCGCTCCAAAACAAAGTTGGTTCCTCTCGATCTAAGGACTATCTCTGAGCTGCCTAGTGCTAGGTTTACCAAGTGTGCACCACACCTAAACCTAAAGCCTTGCCTAAGTCAGGCTACTAGATCAAAGCCCCTCTTAATAGTACGGTCAAAGGAAAATAAAGTCCTAAACTACTCTAAGTGCCCTTCTTCACCATATGGCACTTAGACCTAGTCTAGTCTTGACGATGTCCATCCATCCTTTGAAAACCGAAACGATTTCCACTATTAAGTAGGCATGTACGTCCCTATCCATCAAGTACCTATTTACCATGACCTTACCTATGACTTTGCCTCTGCAAAACACACGTTAGTCATAGTAATCAATAATGTCATTAATCACCGAAATCACTAGGGGCCTAGATGCTCTTTCAGGCATATACCATCACTGCCTTGGTAAGGATCCAGAAATACCATAAAAGAGAGATATGAGAGAATCACACAAGGAATCTCTGAGTTTTATTTGAAAATCTGCAAAAACTCTAGAGCTATAGCTGATCAAGAATAAGAGACATGGCACTTGACTAGACTGTTCTATCTTTTAACTACTCAAGACAGAAGTAACGGTTACAAGTCCCATAGTGAAAGGTAAAGTAAGTAAGTTTTAAGTCTTGACAGTTTACTCTAACTCAGTGATGAGATCTTTATTTAAAAGCATGTGTACCGTCAATTTTTAAAGTATTGCAACAACTTCTAATCCATCGTTGAGTCTATCCTTGCTCAGGGACGAGCAAGAGGTAAGCTTGGGAGAGTATGTTGACGGTCCTTAAGTATCAAATTTAATTATCAAATAAATAAAGAAAAGGATCCAAATGAAATCAACATCTAGACTTAGAGTTTTATCTGACAGAATTCCACGAGTTTTGGTGTTTGTCTATTTCTACAGGGGGATATCAGGAAATACGGAAGAAAGGCCCACACGTTGGGATTACATAGAGATATTAACGTGCCGCGCAATTATCTTACATCTATAAGACTCCAGAAGCCACGGGAAGAAAGCGGAGGCCGAACGGGGCCAGAGGCAGGGCGCCCGCCCTCCTGCCCTGGGCGCCCGCCCTCTGTTGGAGTCCAATCAGGACTCTGTTTCTCGGGAGATCTCCACCGACCAAAAGGATCAAGGATAACCGTTCAATCAATGTCGGTTTGATCCAACGGCCCATATTCACTTGAAGGGACTATAAAACCAGACCCCCTGGCCCCTGGAGGAGAGAGCCTCTCAACCCTAATTCATTATTCTTCAAGGGAGAAGAAGCCCCTGATCAAGATTAGAGCCACCACATCAATTAGATATCTAGATTAGCATAGCTACATAGGATTAGAACTAGAAGGAGTCAATCTTCGATTGGTTTCCGGATCTGTCAAGAGGATTCTTGGTAATTCTCTAATTGTGCTTCTAATTGCTTTCTAATTATCTTTGTTCTTCAATATTATGAATATGACTTTGTTCTACTTCAATATATTGCTTATGACTTTGCTCTACTTGCTTATATTCAAGATTATATTGTTCTTAGTTTATCATAGTTATGTACTTGGCTTAGTTAGATTGGATCTATATACATGCTTAGGATCGTATAGCGTTTATCCATCGGATCCATGGGTAAATGATAGATATTGTGTAGGCGTGGTGCTTATACCGTATTTATCTGCGATTGTACCCAATATGCCAGATCGTGGGGTAGTTCGTGATAGTGACAGCTTCATTGATTCTTATATAGTCCCCCTCTCGTGTATTGGGCTGGCAGAGCAACATTATTACAGGGGAGTGATTGCTATGTTTCTCATTTACCTTGCTAATATCACTATGCATGGGCGTAGTCTTGTCTCACAATGATTGCTAAGTATGCTTGCACTAATTATGATAATGCTAGACTATATAGTTGAGAATAACTTAGGAAATATTCTTGTAGTTCGTTCTAATTCCATGCTAATGACTTTCTAGAGTATCTAATTGAGGTGCTTATAATATTTATTATGTGGCTAAGTTATGCTGATCAGATTAATTATCTTTGTCACTATTTATTACTTCATATATCTTTTATGTGACACTTACCCCTGTATGAAAGAGTTAGATAAATGTTCTCAATTATATATGCAATGATAGATACTCAATCTTATATTTTATTATGTAATCAATATTGATGATTGCTAATCCCTTCCTAGTGGTAAAAAATATAAATAACGATACCTAAAATACTTCCCGGTTAAAATGCTACATCGGTATTAATCTGTGCACTTGCAGATCCCATTCATTATTTATTTAGAAGAGCAATTGCATATTTCAATACCGCGTCTCTCATGTCATGCTGGGGATGACAACTTCGCTTAAGTGGTATGAGGGATAGGTTTGGCATTTTTGGCACCGTTACTAGAATTAGAAAACTGTCTACTTTTGGTAATGATGTTAAGAATACCCAACAGCAGCTTCAGATCCCCACGAGAGTGCTACGTCGCCTCCCTTTCCTGCCAAGAATCCAACGGCTATTCATGACCGAGGAATCCGCAAAACAGATGACATGGCACAAAGATGGCAAACGGTATAATACTGAGAAGATGGTACATCCGTCAGATGCTGAAGCATGGACGTACTTTAATGACCAACATCCTGACAAAGCACCTGAGGCCCGTAATGTACGTGTCGCACTAGCAACAGATGGGTTCAATCCTTATGGAATGATGGCTGCCCCATACACATGCTGGCCCGTTTTTGTTATCCCCTCAATCTCCCTCCTGGCATCTCATTTCAGCGACATAATGTATTCCTATCGTTGATAATTCCTGGACATCCGGGTAGTAATATGGGTGTGTTCATGGAGCTTGTGATTGATGAATTGATCCACGCTTGGGAGAAGGGGGTATGGACATATGACCGAGCTACAAAGACAAGCTTCAAAATGCATGTTTGGTACCACTACTCCCTGCATGACTTCTTGGCATATGGGTTATTCGCTGCCTAGTGTGTTCACGGGAAGTTCCCATGCCCAATATGCAAGGAAGCTGTGAGGTTCATTTGGTTGAAGAAGGGTGGCAAGTATTCATCGTTCGACCAACATCGTCAATTCCTCCCTCTAGACCATGAATTCAGACAAGACATCAAGAGCTTTACAAAAGGTGTCAAAGTGATAGACCCTAAACCGCACTTGAGGACTGGTGCCGAGGTTCGTGCTCAGATAGATGCTCTCGTGCCTAATGAACAAGGTGGTTTTGTGGGATACGGTGAGGAACATATGTGGACTCATAAGTCTGGCTTGACGAGGCTCCCCTATTTCGATGACCTTCTTCTGCCACATAACATTGATGTAATGCACACTGAAAAGAATATCGCTGAGGCGCTTTGGGGAACACTCATGGACACTGATAAGTCTAAGGACAACGTTAAGGCTAGAGTGGACCTAGCAATGTTGTGCGATAGACCAAACCAACATATGAAGCCTCCTAGTGGCCGAAACAAGAACTAGAAAAGGCCTAAGGTGCCTTTTGTCTTAGGCATCGATCAAAGGAGGGAAGTACTAAAATGGATCCAGACGTTAATGTTCCCAGATGGATATGCAGCGAATCTTAGTAGGGGAGTGAACTTAGCCACTATGCGAGTCAACGGGATGAAGAGTCATGACTACCACATTTGGATTGAGCGGTTTCTTCCCACGATGGTCCGAGGCTATGTCCCCGAGCATGTCTGGCAAGTGCTGGCAGAGTTGAGCTATTTCTTTCACCAGCTTTGTGCCAAGGAGATATCTCGGACCGTCGCTCATGAGTTGGAAAAAGCGGCACCTGTGTTGCTTTGTAAGCTGGAGAAGATCTTTCCACCCGGCTTCTTCTTGCCGATGCAGCATCTGATTGTGCACCTCCCGACCGAGGCACGTTTCGGGGGGCCTGTGCAGGCCCGTTGGTGCTATCCAATCGAGAGATGTCTAAAGACTCTTCGCAAAAAATGTACAAATAAAGCCAGAATTGAGGCTTCCGTTGCAGAGGCATGCCTTCGAGAGGAGGTGGCAAACTTCACGACGCTATACTACAAGCCAAAACTTTCTAGCAATCATAATCCACTCCCTCGTTACAATGCCGTCGCAAATGAATCAACCCTCAGCCTTTTCTAAGGCCAACTAGGCAGCGCAAGTAGATGCTCACCGAAGCTATTGGGAAATGAAGAGTGGCGCAGTATAATGCTATATGTGTTGAGGAACCTTACGGAGGTGGAGCCATTCATCAAGGAATTTGTTCGTGAATTCTGGCATCAATCAAGGGATCCTACCTCGCATGAACAAGACACCCTTGTTTCGGCAGGTGCAGGAGCAGGGAGGCCTGATTTCATTTCTTGGTTCAAAAATAAGGTAATGTTGAATTTAGGTTGTACATTCGATCATCCAAGCTTATTGTTAGTTAGATTAATATAACAATCTATCATGCTTGACCTTGTAGGCCCAGACCGGTTCGTCCATGAGTGACAAGTTGAAACAAGTTGCAAATGGCTGTGATGTTAGGGTCAAGTCATTTGCTGGCTATGACGTGAATGGATATCGTTTCCACACAACCGGTTATGAGCAGATTCGACCCAAACGAAAAACCACAAATAGTGGAGTTTGTACGCTTGGCATGGATGGCCTCGACTATCATGGTAGAATTGAGGAAATCATTGAGCTCTCTTTTCATGGAGACAAACCTCTTAAACCTGTCATGTTCAAATGTCACTGGTTCGATCCTCGATCAACAAGACGAACCTCTCATCTTGGGCTAGTCGAGATTCGGGAAGATTCCATCTATCCTGGAAAAGATGTATACATTGTGGCTCAACAGGCCGTCCAGGTGTATTATACTCGATATGCCAACCACGACAAAGAGGATCTTAAGGGTTGGGCTATTGTGCACCAGGTATCTCCACATGGTAAACTACCTGCACCAAATGATGATGATTACAACTTCAATGCAAACACATATGATGGACAGTTCTATCAAGAAGATGGGCTACCAGGGACATTTGAGATCGTCTTACCTAGCCCAATTGAAATGGAAGTGGACAACGAAATGGTTGATGGCGAGGTCGATGGAGATGTGGTGGTAAATGCGAAGGACATAGCAATGCTTGAGCAATTACTTCTAGGCAATGATGATGATGACAACATAGAACCTTCGGATAGTGTTACCCATTTGGACAATTTTGACAGTAATGATGAGACCTATGATCCCAATCATGAAGATTATTCCTAATACCTGTAATACTATATTTTTTTATTTTGTGTTTTGTTTATATATTCTGAACCTATTTCTAATATATGTACTAATTAATCTTGTTCATTCTTTGTAATTGCAGGTGATTGAACCAAGATGGCGAGCAGACGTCCACGCCGTGAGACGCCCTTGGTTTACGGGAGAGACCGCTCGCGCCTTCGAGGTGAGGGGTCCTCGTCCGGGGCAGCGTCTATAGGAGGTGGCGAGAGGACGACCAGGGGCAGTCGTCGTAGGAGGCAGCGGTCTCCTCTAGCACCACGCGAACTTGTGCTGGAGGAGGAGCACGTGACGGCCATGACCACAAACACGTCGGGGGACGAGGCAGGTCAGCACACGGGCGAGGAAGGTGAGGGAGCCTTGGTGCCCGATTGCGAGGGAGGCGAGGCGCTTGAGGGCGAGGGAGGCGAGGCGCTCGAGGGCGAGGGAGGCGATGCGCTCAAGGGCGAGGGAGGGGGTACCACTGCTCGGACTCCCTACGAGCGAGGTCCTGTGAGCCTGCCTCCGGTACCGCTTCCTCACAACCGCGCAGTGATTCGGCCTGTGGCAAAGAGGTAAGTAACTATAGATGTCATCACAGCTACTTCATAAGATATGTTGGAAATCATAAGAGAAACTAATAAATTTTCTTAATCACTTGTGCAGGACCTGGTTGGTTTTGTCGGGTACTACAGCACGCACCCCTGCGAGCGTCCTTGGTGTTTTGTGCAGGAAATGGTACCCCGGCATTGTGAAACTGTCTCAGGAGCCGGCCTCCAACTGGGATAGGTACGCGCTGGCCACGGATGACACTTACCGCAACAAGCAGGAGCGAGTATTAGCGGAGTTTTGGGTAAGTCTCTCTCGTAGAACATTGCTTAATACATCATATTCGTTGGTTAAAACTTTTATTGAAATAATGAATGGATACATTGGTTTTGTATGTAGAAATTTTTCAAGGCCGAAGAAGGACTTGAGGCCCAGGCGGATCAGGCGGCTACTACAGCTTGTAGGAAGTACGTCACCGAGATGCACCACAATGCGCGCATCCAGTCCCACATAGACTACTACAGGTCGGTACTTCACCATTCCCTCCCCAAGCCTCAAGCAAGACAGGTTACGCTGACCCGAGACCAGTACCTTGAGGTAGGCGAATAACATTCACAATGATTCATTTTGATATTAAGTGGGTTCAATTTTATGTTCTAATGTGTCAAATACTCTGTTGATGATTTGTAGGTGATTCCCTGGTGGTGCCGATCGTTTCCCGAGTGCTGGGCCATGATCGTGGACAAATGGTTGTCACAGGACTATGTTGACACGCACGAGAGGCAGCGGGAACAACGTCTGATGAGGCAAGGTCCGACTCACCATCAAGGCAGCCGCAGCCTCCCTGCATACAAACAAGCATATGTAAGTGATTTTTTCATTTCTTTTGAGACTCAATTATGCTAGATTTCTCACCATCTTCCCGCCTTTCTTGCAGGAGGCTGCGCACCCGGGCGAGGAGGTCTCAGAGTTCTCTACGTGGGCTATGTCCCACATGGGCAGGGCGTCGTCCTCTGTCTCCTTCGATCCAGCTGCCCCCCACAGGTGTACTCTGACCCGAACGTGTACACTAAAGTTCAAGAGTACATATCAGCGGTAAGGGAGATCCATGGGGAAGATTACAATGTGCGCACTGAGCCCATTGATGCAGAGGCAATCATGAGGCTCGGAGGAGGCAAGAAGCACGGACGACTGTGGATTGCACATGGTGCCATTGACCCCTCCACTGTTCGAAACCTCGACGCTATCCGAGCACGGAGCACGAGCTCCAGTCAGGCCATACGCCCGCGCCCTTCTCCAGCACTGCAGCAGGTTGAAGCACTCCAGGTAATGGATCTCTTACTCATCGTATGTTCATATTTACACACCAAAATTAGAAGCAGATTACTGATATATTGGAGTGAAATATTGTAGGTTGAGCTGCAAGAAACGAAAAGGCAAACCCAAGAGCAGACCACGGCACTAACCGCACAGCTAGAGGCACAGAAGACCGCGTTCGAGGGAGCGCAGAAGCAGATGCGGAGATGATGGCGATCATGCAAAGTCTTGGGCAAGCATCGGGTGTACCTGTGCTGTTTTCAGCTCCTCCACCTCCTACTCCTACAGCTACTACTGTAAGTATAAAAGTCCGCTTTTCACTTGTCTTTGCATGTATGTTGGCCTTCGTGCCGTTGTGGATGTCGGCGTTCGTGCCGTTGTGGATGTCGGCCTTCGTGCCGTTGTTTTTGCAGGTTTTGTAAACCTCCCTGTTTAGGGGAGGTGCTGCCAAAATTTTTAATTGAGTCTAATCTTTTTGTATTCTTAGATTACTAGATGCAATCTCTAATTTCTAAAATTGTTTTCCCATATTACTCAAACATGCAATCTCTTCTTCTTTGTGCAGCCTCCGTCCGCGGGTTCAAATCATCCTGCGAATGTGTCACCAGGTGATCAGGTCTTTCCTTCACCATCGTCTCATAGGCTACCTTGATGAGGACTCGTGGTAGGTGATGTGGTTGGACTTTAGCGTGATTTGTGCTTTATGGTTGTGACTTGTGTTTGGATTTGATGAACATGTTGTAATAAATATGTGAACGATGATGAACATGCTGAGACTTGTAATATGGTTGCGATATTATGATATCACAACCATAATTATGAACCACAAATCATAATATATGTATGAAATGTTTATGTCTATGGAATGTAAAAAACAAATAAAAAATAAATTTTTCTGGCTCTTTGCCGAGGGCCTTGACCATAGCCCTCGGCAAAGATTGGGTCTTTGCCGAGGGCCTTGGCCATAGCCCTCGGCAAAGAAATTTAGGGGAAAAAATTCTGCGTACATTCTTTGCCGAGGGCCTCCTTGTAGCCCTCGGCAAAGAATTTTTTTAAAAAAATTCTGGTCATTTTTTTTGTCGAGGGCCGCTAGAGGAGGCCCTCGGCAAAGACTGGGTCTTTGCCGAGGGTCTCCCTGTAGCCCTCGGCAAAGAGTTTTTTGAAAGAAAATCTGCTCAATTTCTTTGCCGAGGGCCAGTGGTAGAGGCCCTCGGCAAAGACTCCATGCCGAGAAACGGCTCCGTTATAGTTACTTTTCTTTGCCGAGGGCCATGTTGGTCCTCGGCAAAGGCTTTGCCGAGTGCCCGACAAACGGCCCTCGGCAAAGGCCATCTTTGCTGTCTAAAAATTCCCCGAGAGCCCTTTGCCGAGGGCTTTTGGGCCTAGCCCTCGGCAAAGAGGGCGCGTCCAGTAGTGTTTATTGGTAGACGACAATGCCCTTTATAACAGTAAGATTCTACGATGATTTCATAATAAATCTCGAGAACTACCAACACAATCTTTCAGATGTGCTTATAGGGATAATTTTATTATTCTTATCTACTGTTTTTTGATGTGCCCATATGCTACTACTACAATTGGATGAGCATTCAAATCCAAGTCCGTGAACTGCTCCTCCCTTCTTTTTTTTACTTGGAACCTTAAACAAAGACTACATGAGTTTAACAAAGAAGGAATTCAAGAAACAAAGAGTGAAACACAAGAAAATAAGACAAAGCCTTCTAATTACACCAGAGTCTCTATGGGAGAGCAATAACAATTCTCTGAAGAAAGTAAGCCCGCAGGCTTCTAAAATCGGGTCAATTCCATTAAAATTGTGATTATTCTGTGCTGTCCAAATTCCCCAACAAAGTAGTATCACTGTTACCATGAATAATTGGGGCTGCAGTCTGTCTTTGAGGTAACTTGTGATTTCAGGAAGTGGATGTCTAAGTTGATAATCTCCCAGCATTGATTTGCAAACTGACACTAGAGAAATAGGTGTTGTGTAGTCTCCTCGGTATCTTGATTACACAGGACACAACTGTAAGAAGGTAGATACATGTTTCTCTTCTCAAGATATTTCTCATGCTTAATTAGTCTGTCCTTGATGAGCTATCAGAAAAAGATTTTGTGCTTTGCCTCACAAAAGCAATCCCATAGCCACTGAGCTATCTATCAGGGCATTGTAAGCACTTGATGGCACAAAAAATATTGGAGCCCCAGATGTACTTCGGGGTGTCACTATCATTATTCATCTACAATTTTTCCACTTTTTGTGAGATGATTTGCAGTTGTGTGAAGGTTATTTCAGAAACTTGCAGGTGGAGAAGTTGGCTGATAGCCTGATATCATCTTGGTTGCAGACAGACTTTTTCAACAGAGATATACTTATTCTTTGCATAGGATTACAGCTCTGGTGAGGTGGTTTTGAGAACTTGGTTACACCAGCTATCTTCCGTTTCCAACGTATGCGCTCAAATTGAACAATTAACCATTGCTCCGTCAGAACAGGAACATCCAGGGGACTGAGAACATCCAAATAAAACTGCGCGCGGCATCTATCGCCTGCATGCGGCTTTGCACGTGCGACAGCTTTGCCCGCGGCAGGAGCTGGAGGCCTGGAGTTGGATCGGAGCGTCGTCGAAGAGAGAGAGCTAGCCTCACGTTCAGAATTAGATAGCTGGATCGGCCAGCCATCCATGTTCCGACGTGATCACTGACGTCGTGACCACAGATTGCGTGCATGCATGCACTGCCGGCGAATCATTGGCTAGGCGATCCTATGTCGGGCGGGCCGGGTGCGCCCGGCAGAGCCGGCGGTTACTTGTGGCCTCTCCTTGCTGTTTGTCCGTTTGCCGCCGTACTGTGTGGCGGGGCGGATGGGGCGTCATCCTCTCCATGCGCCTGCAAGCGACGTCGAACGGCCAATATGTATTCCCTAGCGCGGGACTCGAACTCTTTATGGTGCTTCTCGAAGGCTGGACTCCTTCACGTACACAAAAGGCCTTGTTTAGTTCGTGAAATAAAAAGTTTTAAAAAACTATAACATTCTAGCGAAATCTGTCAATCATACACTAATTAGGTTTAAAAGATTTGTCTCGCAAAATATCAGGTTTTACAGACTCAGACTGGTAACGAAAGTTCAGTGCAGGAATAAGGCCAGCCAGATGCTAGTCGTCTTGAAAGTTCATCATCTAAGCCCCTAAGTGGGTGTTGATGCGTTGATGACAATATAATTAAGGATCTAATGAGATTATTAAGTATGGACATGTTTCCCAGATGATTGATTCCCGTCGTCACATCAACCATTGCATATTCTGACACCAGCGAAAGTTACTTCCATGTGGACAAGTGCACGAACGCGGCTACAAGCAGGGCAGCCTTGAGCCTGACGTTCCAGGGGATGCCGTAGCTTCCCTTGCTGACGAGCCCCCTCACGAACGGCCAGAAGCAGAGCACCAGCCAACCGCAGCACACGAACTCCCCGACGCCCGGGCCACTGGGACTGGGCACGCCTTCCCCCTCACCGGCGACCAGCCTCCACGCCCCAAAGACGACGGCGACGATGCTCAGCATCGTGAGCGCTGTCGGCGGGATGAACACCGGCGACGAGTCAAAGGTGAACCGCCCCGGGTCGGCGACGGCGTCCGCACCACCATCAGACGTGCTCTGCTGCTCCTTGCGCGTCACCTCGAACACCGTCTCCGAGAGGCCGAGCGTCTTGAGGACGACGGTGAGGAACGCGAGCAGCCAGGCGGAGGACGACACGATCCGCTGCATCCGGTGGTTGTTCCACCAGGCGCGCACCGAGAGCCGGCAGTCCTTGTACTCGCCCAGGTTGTACACGTTGTAACCTAGGAACAGGGCCAGCAGGATGACGAAACCCGGTTCTGACGCCTGCATCACATTGACAACAAGATGAGAATTCATCCAGGGAAGGTTTCGTTTCACCTGAAATGGTACAATACATTGTACTCTTGGTAGAAATTAAGATCGGTTTTACCGTACCTTTGGCAGGAAGGAGTGGTTTGCGATGACGCAGTAAGGTCCGAGCAACGCGTAGCACAGCTCAAAGGGTGCCCTAATGGCCCACACGTCGATGACTAGGTAGGCGACGCACTGCCGGAGATCGAGGCGCTTGAACGCGGCGAGAAGGAACGGGTTATGGCGGCTGAGGAGTATCTCCAGCAGGCCCGTCGCCCACCTCTTGTACTGGGTGAGGCTGCCGGGTCCGCCGGTGGGCGCGCCGCCGAGGAACGCCGGCGGGTCGGGGTTCAACAACGCCGTCCTCCAGCCGGCGGCGTGGATGCGTTGCCCCGTCAGGACGTCCTCGGTCATGGACCCGTAGACCCAGCCGACCTCCTGACCCCAGCTCGTGCCGGTCTCGTAGCTGCAGGCGGAGACTTGTTTGGCTGCTTCGATGAGACTCGTTAGGTCTGCCACAACCTCAGTTGGTGTTCTGAACATGTCCCCTGAAATGATGCTCCTCGCCGACTCGATCAGTTCTTTCGAGCTGCCAAACTTCTTATGCAGCTCCTTGTAAGATGGTGAATCTGCCAGAGTGTATGTAGTACAGTGCAGTTGCATGATCAGAAGAATACACCGGCGGAGAGCAGTCATTATTTTCTACAGGTTTTTCACCCCGAGATTTCACCTTTGATGCCGATGGTGGTGGTGGAGTCTGGTGGCACGCCGTAGATGACTTTCCTACGGTGAAAGCAACCTGTCCCGCCGTAAAATATGCCTTGAAGTCCGGCAACTCCAAATCCAACTTTCTACGTAAGCTCACAGCCACAGACGACAAGGTTTGTGGATATGTATAAGCTAATAACGTCAATCGCTGTTTCTTTATGAAGTAGTACTTATATGTATAATAACAAAGACATGCATGCAGTGTTCGTTTCTCTTAGTGATCAAAGTACTCCTATGATAATGATTAATGATAGTGATCTGTACGACTGTACTGTACTACCTCGTATATGACCTGCATCTGGTTGCCGAAAGGATCGTCCTTGAGGCCGCCGTAGAACTTCTGCGGCGCCTGAACGAAGCCGCTGTGGAGCTCGTCGTCGAAGCCCAGGAGGAGGCACATGGCGTGGAGTGCCACCTGCGGGTTGTTGGCGAACATGTCGCAGTCCACGTTCAGCATGATGGGCGCGTTGGTCACCACGCCGGACACCCTCGTCTGCACACCACAGCAATGATAGGCAAATGTTCAGGCTCAGGAGACAGACACCTCACCACTCGATCACTGATTTGCTAGTGCACTACACTACGGCGGCGGCGAGCTAGATAGCTTATCCTGACGATGATGCCATGCGTGGCGTTGCCACTCATGGCAAGCAATATGCGGCACGCCTCTAGCTAGAGAGCCTGAACTTGCTGTAATTCTTGCTACTGGCCGAACACCGATGATGCACGTACCAGGACGTTCATGGCACCGGCCTTGAAGTAGTGGTGCTGTGTGGGTCTCTTCTCCCGCGAGACGTATATGAGGCTTGGGATTATTCCATCGCCTGCAGCATTCTTGCTGTCGTCGTTGCTGCTGTTGTCCCACATCAGGACCTGAAGGAACGCTCGCGACAGGAGAGAAGAACGTTGCCATGTTTAATTCGTTAGCCCCAACAAAGAAAACAAAGCAACAACGAGATTTATATATAGGCACGTGTTTGACGACGACTATAGTATTTTTCCATGATGACGCTGCTCGATCGATCAGTTCGTCTCTACCTTGATTATGGTCGGGTGATTCCTGCGGTCAGCACCCACGAACTCAGCGAACTCGCCGTCGCCGCGCCGGACTAGAGACTCCTCGGCGTTCTCGATCCGGCGGACCAACTCCTCGTACTCGTTCTACATGCATATATACAAGAACGCCAACCGATCAGACACTGGCAGATCGGATGTTATTGACTGCAGAAACAAAATTACACTAGTTATATATATAGTTTTACCTTCATGGACGTCCAAGCGCGCAAGAACTCAGCGTCGTCGTCGTCGGCTGCGGCCCCGCCACGCTCGGAGAAGTAGACGAAGGGGGCCCTGACCTTGACGCCGTGCTTCATGCAGAAGGGCACCCAGAGCTTGGCGAACTCGGCGGCCTCGCGCAGCGCGTAGCAGGTCGCCGCCGAGCACCCGTCGTCGGAGACGTAGCAGGACAGCTTGCCTGCGGGGTAGTCCAGCGCTAGCAGCGACAGCACCGTGTTCACCGTCACCAGCGGCGGCTCCAGCTTCGGGTCCGCCGTCGTCACGAACATGTCCACCGCCGGAAGCTCGCCGTCGCTCATCCTAGCGATCGACGAAAAAAAAATAAATCATTACTACGAGCGTTTTCCTGGAAAAACCTAGTGTAGCCTTGGTGGCCACCACTTAGCGTACCGTTCGGCGAGGCGTTCAGGGTGCGTGTCGAAGCGGACCGGGTTCCATTTGGCGTTCATGTTGAGGAGCCACACCACCGTGAACCACGCCTCGCAGATGAGCGCGGCGACACAGCACCACGCCGCGCCGCCGCCGCCGCCGACGGCCACCATCAGCGAGGACACACGGTGAGCGAGGAGGGCCAGGAGCAGGAAGAGAACGGCGAGGTCGGCCAGCTTCCACGCCGTGCGGGGGAGCGGGACCCTCTCCTGCAGCTGCAGCTGCAGCTTCGTCTTGGCGCTCGCCATGGCCAACAGAGCTAGCGAGCTAGCCAGAGACGACGGACTCGCTGTTGCTGGTCACTCTCAGCAGTAGCATGCGAGAACCACAAGAAAACAACATACGGAACCAGTTGGTACGGGTGAACATATATAGATAGACGACACACGCTCGCAGCCAAGGTATATTGTCTAGCTTCGCCTGGCACATGGTAGAAGATTCTCTAAATCTATTTTATTTATTGATCTTTTCCCTCCTTTTTTTCGACTAGAGTGCGTGGTTATAAGCAGCATATTTCTGAATACTCGAAGCTCGTCCAACCAATAAATACCTATTAACAGTAAAAGTCCAAACTGTCGATTCAGTCCACAGCACATATATGGATAACCGTAGTGTCAGCATACAGACACAGACAGGCGTTTCACGACACCACAAACAGCACGATCGTTGAAGATTCACCCAGATCCATTCATCATCCATCAGCAAATTAAACCAGCATTCAAATTCACAAATAAAAATCTGAGAACTCCTTCCGATGCTCTCTTTTTCTTTACTTGGAGCATCTACAATATTGACATCAAAGACAGAGCCTCTAGTTTCTAATTTCTTAGTATAAGGGCTTCCGTCCTCTACTTTTCGGAGATTTGTTTTTAGCACGCCAAGTCCAACAAGACTATCTACGTCTGAGCTCCTATTGCATTATTTATCATATTTTGATATAATATTTACATATATCCTTCATATCACCGCTATAATTTAAACTTAAATATCTGTAAATAAACCATACAAATGAACCATATTAAAATTTAAATTTTCAAGTAAGACAATTTAAATCCAAACTCAAATACATTCTCCTAAGTACCTAAAGGTCTATTAGAAGGGAGTTCTTATTTGATTGGATGTCTATTGAACAAAGGTATATAAAAATAATAATATTACACTAAGCATGCATGATGTTTCATACAACATGAGTTAGGTCTTGTTAAGTTTGCAGAATTTTTTGGATTTGGCTACTGTAGCATTTTGCTCATGTGCATGACTTACTGCTTATGTGCAAGCATGGCGTGCCACTTTTTGGATAGGTCTTGTTTATGTGCATGATGTTTACTATTCATGTGCACGGCGCGTCGGTGCTTATATAGGTGCTAGATAAGGATGAGGTACTGTTAATTTATGTATGGCATGTCTCATGTGCATGGCATGGAACTGTTTATGGGCATAGGGCTTGTTCACCATGAACAGTAAAATGGGTCACTACCATGAAGCACAGGAATAAGGGTAAATGATAGATCAGCAGCAATACAAATCCGAGAACTGCTCCCCTTTCAGTCCTTGTTTAATTTATGAAAATTTTTAGATTTAACTACTGTAGTATTTTCGTTTGTATTTGATAATTATTGTCAAACCATAAACTAACTAGGCTCAAAAGATCCGTCTCGTAAATTACAGATAAGCTATGTAATTAGTTATTTTTTTATCTATACTTAATACTCCATATATATATACTGTAAGATTTGATGTAACAAGTAATTTTGAAATTTTTTGTGAACTAAATAAGGTCTTACTTTTTAGATCCTTTACAAAATACTCCTGTATAGCAGCGCCTTAAATTTGTTATTATCGGGGAGACGTGGAGAAAGCTAGCTAGCTAGCGCCTCTCGTTCCCCGACGTGATCAGTGACGTCGTGACCACAGGAACAGATCGCGTGCATGCACTGCCGGCGAATCATTGGCTGGGCGATCCCGTCGTCGGACCGGGCTGCGTCATCCTCTTTTGCTGTTTGTCCGTTTGCCACCGTACTATGTGGCGGCGGACTGGGCCGGGCGTCCTCCTCCCTGCGCCTGCAAAGCCACACGTCCAACGGTGAGGGATGCAACAGTGACGGATTTAGAATTTTAATTATAGGAGTACAGATAAAAATAATATATAGTTCATCAACATGAACATAACATAATTATATTACTAAACAATGATAAAATAATTGTGAATATAGAGTATTGAGGTTGTTATATGGGCTGAATAGACTAGCAATTGTATATAATAATGTATCATACATATTCATATTATTAAAAAATATATATACTAGATGTTTTTCAAAAAAATTTAGAGAAAACTATACCCTCATGCTAATACTGTAGATCCGCCCCTGGCATGGAATGGAATGGAATACTCTCGGGATGGTGTTTGGTTAGGAGGCGGCGTTGAGCGAGGACGTCCCTAACGCGAATATTCGTATAAGATGTGTATTAGAAAATTAGCAAATAACTTTATGTTTCACCAAATTATTTTCTAACCAACTAAATCCTGGATAGATTTTAGAAAATGTTTAGTTTTATTTATATTATTTGTTTGCATCTCAAAATAGAATTTTTTTTTTTAGTGTGACACATGGTTGGATGCACGTTATTCAAAAGGTATTCACATATTGGATCCGTATTATGCTAGCTTTGGATTGGATATACGTGGTCTCATTGTTTGGATTTGGATTAGAAACATGTGGACAATAAAAGGGAGATACAGATGGAGAAAGTGAGGTAAGATAATATGGATTGACTGACAAAACGTGGAGTAGGAATTGATACCTTTTTAATATTAAATTCATATATAGATTAAAAAACTACACAACAGGTCATGCATGACACCCTCCTCCCCTAGCGGCCAGCATGCATTGGGGAGAGCATAAGACGTTCTCTCTCGGCTCCAAAATAAGTGTCGCTATAATATCTGTATTGTCAAACTCTTTTAAGGTTGACTAACTTTTTTAAAAAAATATATAAAAAATATTTATATCTTCAAATAAGTTTATTAGAAAAATAGATTCAACAATTTATCTAGTGATACTAATTATGTATTATAAATATTAATATATTTTGCATATATTTGGTCAAAGTTAAAACTGTTTAGCTCCTCATGAAGCGAGAACGGCACCTAATTATTTGTGACGGAAGGAGTATGAGGCTAGTCTCAATGGAGTTTTGTATCCTAATTTTCAACACTTTAATGTGCTAGAAGTAGTTTAGACTTTATTAGAAATAGTGTAGACTAATTTCATCCCAACTCATTTCCTCCCATAAAACTATGTCCATAGCTCTTCATTTGTATTGTGCCATTTGCTAAGTTAATAGGTTATTGGAAAAAGTCTACATAACCCCCAAACTATCTAGGGTGGACTACTTCAGCCCCCGAACTATGAAACCGGATATTCTACCCCCAGAACTTTCAAAAACCGGTCAAATAACCCCCTCGAGTGGTTTTGGAGAGTGGTTTTGTCTTTTTCTTTTTTATTTATTTTTGCTGAATCTTTGAAAAATCATAATAAATCATAGAAAAATCATAAAATGAAAATTTTAATTTTGTTGGACTCCTGATGTGTTGATCTACACAGTGAATATATAATATAGTATACTTTAGTACAAAGTTTTTGCTATAGCTTTAAATCTATATTTTTCTGTAATTAATTTGAATAATTCATATATGCAGTTCCTGTGGTCCAATTGTGGTAAAATTTTTATGGTGGGCTCATTATTATATGCTTGAACTATGGTAAAAATTTCATAATCATTGGATCACGTATAACTTAGTTATAGATAAAGCATAGATTTAACAAGAATAAAGCTAAATAAATTGATAACTAAGTTATATGTGATCCACTAGATATGAAACTTTTACCATAGTTCAAGCATACAATAATGAGCTCACCATAAAAATTTCACCACAATCGGATCATAGGAACTGCATATATCAATTATTTGATTTAATTACAGAAAAACATAGAATTAAAGCTACAACAAAAACTTTATACTAAAGTATATCATATTATATATTCGCTGTGTAGATCTACTCATCAGAAGTCCAACAAAATTAAAATTTTATTTTATAATTTTTCTGTGGTTTATTATAATTTTTCAAAAATTTAGCGGAAATAAATAAAAAAAGAAAAAGACAAAACCACCATTCAAAACCACTCTAGGGGTTATTTGACCGGTTTTGAAAGTTCAGGGGGTAGAATATCCAGTTTTATAGTTCGGGAGGTGAAGTAGTCCACTCTTAATAGTTTGGGGGTTATGTAGACTTTTTCCATAGCTTATTTAATGCCATGAAACTCGCTTGATCGCGTAAGCATAGACCGGGAGCACAAGGACCCTCTGCAACAAGGCACCGCGTGTGCTATTTCAAATTTTCAATTGGTGTAGCTATGTAAATAGGTAGATGTCACTTTCATTGGCCACATCGTCGATGAGGTCAGCAAATTAAACAAAACGGGTTATGTTTTCTAAACGGTTATTGTTCTTTTATATATCGAGCGTCTGTTTTTAATCTACTTGCATCCTAGTATTCCTTCTTCCTTGTAACAAAATCTATATGTAATATATTTTAAAAAAAATTATTCAATCGGTAAACAAAGCTTACACTAGTACAATCAAACCTATAAGAAAGGTCAATCAATATGCTTGCTGCAGTCCTAATCGGTGTGCGGATATCCGTAGCAGGTGAGACAATATGATTCTTTCTCGAAAGAATGTTATAGCCCGAGTATTATTTAGGCACCTATGTGTCAGCGTCTAGACTCGTCGCCTAGACACTAACGAGTATAAGTCTACGTGTTTTCCTAAACTCGGATGGTGATGCAAGTGGAACACAGAAAATTTATACTGGTTCGGGCTAAGGATGCCCTACGTCCAGTATGAGATCGGAGGTCTGTATTGCCTTGCACCCAAAGGTGCTTGTAGTAGGGGTATACAAGCAGGTTGCGAGAGAGGGCTAAGTCCCAGGTCTCGACTTTATGTGGTGGACAGAGCGCTACTTGCTACTCTGAATGTGTGTGGTCTTGTTTGGAGTTCTAGTGTTGTGAGCGTGGTGAGTCTGCCTTGGATGTGTGCCCTGGTTCCCCTTTTATAGTCTCAAGGGGACACAGGGTTTTTACATGTGTGACCGGTGATCTTCTTCTGATGAATAGTGAAGCCACAGTCCCGACCCTGTAGAAGCTTGTCCATCCCGTCCTTGGGGTATGGCTGGTAGAATGGTTACTCCTGTGGAGGGTTACCGAGCCCTGTTGAGGTCGTGGGGGTCGGATCGATGATACTGCTGTGTGTCCTGTAATAGTAGGAGAAGACAGCCAACAGTGGCACAGGTTAATCACTTCCATACTTCTTTTACTGTGAGGTGATACTTCACGGTGAAAGAGGTAAGGCTGCATAGTGGAAGAGGTAAGGTTGGCCTGGGTGGTTGGAACAATTGTTGCCATGTCCTGCCGCAGTATGGGGATCTCAGCGTATGTCATGTCGAGGGTACGGCCACCGTGCTTTGGAAGCCTGGCTCCGAGATGGGGACTCGAGCGGGGAGGTGTTTGCGCCCGAGCCCAAAAGGGGTCGGGCGAGGCGGAACTCGCGCCCGAGGCCTAGGGGTCGGGCGAGACGGAACCTGCGCCCGAGCCGTGGTGATCTTGGGTGATTTGTCTTATTTCCTTTTTTTGTGATTTTTTTTATTTCTTTAATTTGGATATCCATTTTTATGATACTCAACACTATGGTTAGTGAACACAACGTCGGACATACAACCTGTGGGGGCAATTTATGTCATGGATCAAAAGTTTGCCCTCGGCAGGCATATCAGGTTGTAGACCATGTTAGTTTCATTACTAAATGTGCACTATTTCAATACGGAGGTAAATGTGTCACAATTATTATTATTTTTTGGTTGGAGGTACTCACATGTAGGTTGAGATGGATTAAACGTATAGGGGCTTCTTAAACCTGGCTAGTAGTGATCGATGCTAATTAGATGAATTGATAAAAAATTGCCATAGGCGTACATGTCATACGCGTAGACATCAGATTATTCTGGTGGCAACCATGTTGATCTATAAGTTTGGTTTGCTTTGTTACCCCCGAAGAAATGTCGGTTGTATATATGTACGCATCCGTCGCTGAGGGTGTGATATTACTAGTCTGAGCAGAAAAAAAATGAAAAAAAATTGCCATAGGCGTACGTGTCATACGCATAGACATCAAATTCTGGTGGCCAACATGTTGTTCTATAGGTTTGATTTGCTATGCGTGCATCCCGCACACACCATGCCACCAGCACACCAAGTACCACGGTCTCGTGCTCTGCGTGTGCCTTCATGGGGCACGCCGCATGCCCGTCCATTTCAGCCTAGTCGCGCCACTGTGGCTCTCCAGTACGGGACCAACAAACTAAATTACCCGAGGAATGGAAGCAGAATGAATCCATGCGTTCGAGCTGCTGGACTGATGCTGATGGGCCTGCTGCTCACCTCCCATTATTCAGTGCTGGACTGGAGCCACGAGTTGGAAATGGCCCGCTGGTCAAGCCGGGTGTAGTGAGGTCGCCTGCACGTACTCCTTCTAAACCTTGTCGTTCCTAATCGCCTGCACCTAATCTAGTCCATTTGCAAATGCACCCAGTTAACAGGCATCCGCGTTACTCCATTTCAGCTGATCGAGTGTGTGCAACTGCATCCGCATGCTGGTGGCCGCCAAGTGCAGTTGACATGATTCAAGGAGATGAGTATATATAATGACACTGAACAAGGAACATGACAGGCCTGAGCCCACCCAACCCAACAACATCCAGGTCCGTTTCGAGATCTTCTGCTACGTGACATTGTGACATCTGCTCATACGACTTATAACAACCCGAGTCTAGCGATGATCGATATGGAGTGATTCCGAGATGTATTGAACCGCATACATAGTTTTTTGACTCAGTCATAGCATGCTGCTCCTTATGAAATTCATCGACAATTTTTTTTCAGATAGAGATGCTGGCTGGAAAACATGGCTGCTCAGTGAGGTGTATCCCTTCGACTGTCATCTCACTGCCCCCTACAGCTACCTCTGGAGAATTATTGCTGACGAACTCAATACTTACCGTTCAATCACTTATGTCATCCTTGGTAAAGGTGCGTCCACCTCCTCTGATTTGATCACTGGCTTCCTCGTGGCCCCTTGTGTTCCTCGCATTCTGCCCTTTTTTCCCGCTCCACCATGTCTAATATTTCGGTGCGTGACGTTTTCCTTAACGAGTATGATTTGCGCTTGCGACCTAGGCTGACCAGTGCTGCTAGCAATGAGCTATGCAGCCTCCTTTCTTGCTTGCAGGGATTGGCGTTGAGCAACAGAGATGACATGCAGCTGCTCAAGTCAACAGGCAAACCCTTCAAAACGTGCAACGCCTACGCCGCACTGGACACTGCAAGAGACGCCATGGATCCGTACGGGCGTCGGATTTGGAGTACTCATCTCATCTGTCAAATAAAGTCAAAAATTTCGTGTGGTTTTTCTTCAAGGAAGACTCAACACGAAAGACAATCTCCACTCGAAGCATGTTGTTGATAACACATTGTGCCAACAGTATGCACACCCCGTAGAGAGCAGGCACCATGTGTTCTTTGACTGCCCGCAGAGGAACAACATCTGGACAATCCTCCGCCTTGATCATGTGGCCGACCTTGACACTGAGGGTCTGTGGGCGCCGACTCTGCCGTCAGTATTGGATCCTACTCTATGGCCCTTCATCCTTCTAGCGATTCTTTAGGGGATCTAGGACAATCGAAACGGAGCAATTTTCCGCGGTGAAACTTTCCAAGCCAAGCTAGTCTTGAAAAGGGTCTGTGACGACCTTGTTGTCTGGCAAAAATGCCTTTTGCACGATCTTGTAGACAGCCTTCACGGCTAGCAAACTTTCATTCCTCATTGTAATTCGGTCGCTGTAAACCCCGCTAGGTAATCGGCGGGAAACTCTTTGTCTCTGAAGGTGGGGAAACTCTCCCCCCCCCCCCCGTTTTACTTTCAAAAAAATAGCATGCTGCTCAATTTATCTCAATAGTGTAAAATAAAATAATCAGACCTTATTTAGTTACACCGGAAATTCAAAAACTTTTCAACATTCTCCATCACATCAAATCTTACGGTACATGTATATAGCATTAAATATAAATAAAAAATAACTAATTGCACAACTTGTAATTTGCGAGACGAATGCTTTGAGCCTAGTTAGTCCATGGTTGGACAATAATTATTCAATACAAACGAAAGTGCTACAGTATCCAAAAACTTTTCAATAAACAATGCCTCAGGCAGAAATATGAAAAGAGAAAAGAAAAACATTATGAAACTATATGTCTCAAAGAAAGAAAGGTGAAGAAATCGATGTAATATGAAATTTAGTACATCAAGTCTAGTATGCACGAGTGATAGTGTATGAATATATTATACTCCTACATGCAAATCCGAAAAATCATATTACAAGAGAAATGACATTAAATTATTATTTTTATTTATTGTTGAAAAATAAAAATAAAATGGCATTAAATTTATTTTTATTTATTAAAAGTAAACAAAGTAGCCGACAACATATATGACATACGGAGCATGCTGGCTTGCCCTCGTGAGAAGGTGGACGAAGTATTATGTATTATATATGGATTTTCATAATCCGATTCGGATCCTCCTGAGGGCAAGACATCAGGTGTGCACACGCGGCCAATTATGGAGGCTCGGCACGTCTATAGCATCGGCAAATCTCCTTAATAGGATTCTTGCAACAAAAGAGACCTAACTAGCATAACCACGTCATTGGTATTTATCGGCCGTCGGATCGGGCTCACGAGCGGGCCAGATCGTGCTCTCCTTAGTTGTTTTGCAAAAACACCCTCAAAATTCAGTGGAATTCTTGCAAAAAAAGGCCCAATTAGTATGGCCACGTCATCGGTATTTCTCGTCCGTCGGATCGGGATCATGAACGGTTTGCAACAAAAGAGGCCCAACCAGCATGACCACATCATTGGTATTTATTGGCCGTCGGATCGGGCTCATGAACGGGCCAAACTGTGCTCTCCCTAGTTGTTTTGCAAAAACGCCCTCAAAATTCAGTGGAATTCTTGCAACAATAGAGGCCCAACCAGCATGGCCACGTCATCGGTATTTCTCAGCCGTCGGATCGGGATCACGAACGGATCGTACTCTCCCTAGTCGTTTTGCAAAAAAGCCCTCAAAATTCAGTGGAATCAACCCGCAGTCCATGCCTCCTCTCAATTGTTTTTGAAACAGACCCTCAAACTTTATCGAAATCAACCCGCAATCCAGGCCTTATAAATGGGTCGGCCTGACTCCCGCTGAGGCCATACATCGTGGACCTGGGCCTTACTAGGTCGAAATTGGCCCGAAGACATCTTCGTATTTTCGTTCAAGTTTATTCTTTATCTAAAATGGTTGAAATTTTGTAGAGGACATAATAAAAACAAATAAAAAATAAAAATGTCAAACTAAGTTTATTGAACTCTACACAACTACCACTGCACTGCAAACACATAACATCACATATTTCAATGATTTTTTTGCTATTAATGATAGCTTAACCATACCACTTATAAAATAAAATAATTGAAGATTTTACCAGCTTTATAGGCATAAAAAATATATAAATATACTTTCTTCAACAAAATACCATTATGTTTATGTATTGCAAATTTCACGATTCGAGATCAAATTCTCCTCGTGTCGCAATTACATTTAGCTTTCGACTATCATGGTCTTCCCTCCTTAATAAATACTTTTAATATTTCTTCCTCCATAATAATTTAGCCAAAAAAGTGATACCTCTATATCGATAACCAATAAAATATATTATGTCGCAATTACATTTAGCTTTCGGCTATCATGATCTTCCCTCAATAAATATTTTTAATATTTCTTCCTCCATAATAAATTTAGCCAAAAAAAAATGATATCTCCATATCGATAACCAATAAAATATATTACTTAAATAATATAAGTTTGCAAAATTATACCAAATGTAACAACGAGCTGCAGACCGTGACACCTATATAAAAATAACAAAGCGACAAATTTTTCTTACCTATGTTGCTTAAAAAAATGTGCATCTATCTACATACAATTATTATTACTCTACGCTTGAAATAAATATTTATCCTACTACACTTGGCAAAACAAATTCGTATGGAAAAAAAGTCCATCAACGCCGCGTGCATTTCTAGTTGGGATTTAAGCTGGCCCATGTTCCTCGGTTGCCCGTACAAGATTAATTCAGGGGTGGATCCTTGAATTGAATTTATTTTAATAATTATAATTACAATTTAGGCCGTATCTCTGAACCGATCCACGCTACTCTGTAGGCCGTATCTCTGAACCCCCCGATCCACTAAAATCTGTTGGGCCTGGAAAATACTGCTTCGGGCTAGGCCCTCGGCCTTGGCCCACAGCCTACCTAGGCAAGACAAGATTGTGTAGCCGGCAGTCGGCACAGCAACACCAGCACAAGCTTTTTATTATGAGAAAATAATCACACCAACCAAAAAAAGATCAGATAAATAAGAAATGGTCCAGAATCCAGGTGGTACCAGCACATATGGCCAAGCACGTACCCGTCATACTTACTATAATAAACTAGTACTAAATTACCATTTTGTCGGGTCACATCCAACTTGTGTGATCTAGCACTAGTAGAACAATCGCTTGTAAGTACTCTCTATCGAAAAGAATATGTAATTTTGCTTTAAGGAATATTAATATTTTAAATATTAAATAATTATCCTAATTTTTAAATAGTGATAGTATATTATTTATTTGATGTTATGGATATTATTTTATAAAAATGTTTAAGATAGTTTGATGGAAGGTTAACAACTTGTTAATGAGCCAAAAGTCAAGGTGACTCATCAATAAATAAATAAATAAATAAATTTACACCTTACATTAAAGATTTTAAAATAAATATTAATTTTGTCTATGTTTTTATAATTATCATAACAGTGGGGAGTTTTTTTGTCTTATTTTTTACTTCTCAAACTGCATTTGTGCCCTTCATGTCTTATACAGATTTGGTTATGTTCATTCAAGTTACAACAGCTCACACTTAGTGGCCTAGACTCATACGAGTTAGAATAATTCATGTCTAACTGTGATCGGTATGGAGTTCCAAAACATATCTCATACACGATCTAAACTCATAACTTGTGCTTTAGAACACCTCGCGTGTAGTAATAATAAATAGTCTGATACATATATATTGAGTTCTATTGTAATGTACATATATATTATTTGCTAGCAAACAAACAAACAAATAAATAAATAATATGGCCGCATTTGTTTGGCGGTCCGTATGAGATCATTATCACGCCACCTCTTTTGCCAACACAGTGCCCATCCAGTCATGACGTGTGTACAAGACTACGAGTACAAACAGAGTACGTACTACTGTATTATCCTCTCTCCCCTTGGAGTATTTTTATATTTGCGATGCGGGGTCTGGTCTTACCAATTTTCCTTGAGGAGACCAGGAGAAGAAGGTTGGAAGGATGGTGGGAAGACCGTGAAAGCTACTGTAGATGCATTTTTTGTGGCTGGAATTTGATTTTGGGGCTCTGGAGAAAGGTGGGCAGCTAGCTGGTGACTGTGACCAGGGTTGTTGATGGCGCATTTGTTTATATACGGATAAATACGTCTGATCGAGACATCCGCTGGAATCATGGGATGTGAAAATCACACGGATAACTTAGGATTTGTTTAAATCTAGCGCCTAAAGTTTTAGAGTGTCATATAAAATACCGAATGTCACATCCTCGGTACTCCAAGAAACAGATTAATTAAGCTTAAAAGAATCATCTTGCAAAAATTATAATATATATAATTAGTTATTTTTTAATCTATATTTAATACTCTAAATATATATATATTTCAAACATCCGAGATAGGAAGTAAACTGTAGGGCCTTAAATTCTAAGAACCAGTCTCGCCGTATATTGCCAATAGATTGCATTTCTGCTACTATAGATGTCCAGGTGATATAGTATCTCATTGGCCGTCCACTTTGGCCTTGTTTAGTTCGCAAAAATTTTCAAAATTTCTCATCACATCGAATTTTTGATCGCATGCATGGAGCATTAAATAAAGACAAAAATAAAAACTAATTACACAGTTTAGCTGAAATTTATGAGATGAATCTTTTGAGTCTAGTTACTCCGTGATTGGACAATGTTTGTCAAATAAAAACGAAAGTGCTACAGTAGCCAAAAAAGCCAAAATTTTGCGAACTAAACAAGGCCTTTGTTTAAATGTCCATTTAGATCACCTTTAGATTATACTCTCTTCCTCATTCTTTTTTACATTTTATATTAGATTTATTCTAAATCAAATATTCCTAATTTTGATTGTTGATTTAAAAAATATGTAGTAATTTCACAGCGTGTGAGTTTTATATAATGAAAATATTTCATGTAGTAAATCTGCAATATAAATCTTTTTTTTAAATAATAGAACAAAGTTCTAGCCTTTACCATCCGTAGATGATACACAATTGTACAATATAAATATCTTATGTGTTAAGTTATACATTTTGTTAAAAAAGATTGGTGGTAACGATATAAATATTTGACTTAGGACAAACTTAAATTAAAGCTTAGAGGGTAGTACTCAGATAAAATAATCTCTAGGTGATCCAAACACTCTAGAACAACAAATCTATAGTTCTCTTAGAAAACAAAATCCCGCTACAAGTTCCATCTTAGGCCGTGTTTAGTTCGTGAAGGAAAAAATTTTGCGACACTGTAGTACTTTCGTTTGTTTGTGGTAATTGTCCAATCATGGCCTAACTAGGCTCAAAAGATTCGTCTCGTAAAATTTCGACCAAACTATGTAATTAATTTTTATTTTCGTCTATATTTAATACTCCATGCATGCGCCTAAAAATTCGATGTGACGGAAAATCTTGAAAATTTTTGGGATTTAGGGTGGAAGTAAACAAGGCCTTATACCATAGTGATCCATGTCATCAAGTAGCTAAACAATCCCATGCTGAAATACCTCCTCAACAAGCAATATAAACACAGTTAAGTCCACCCACTATTAAGGAAACGGAGAAGTTTGGGCATTCTCTATTTTTGTGGAAGGATAATGATTAGCTTCAACAATTTAATGCCTACTAATTTAATACCATGAGATGAGGATTAGCTCGTTTGGTTTCGCCACTAAGTTAAAAGAGTCATTTTAGAGTTGCACATGCTGGCCAAGGAGAAGGGGAAATTTGTTATACCCCTATATTGTCTCTTCTCTCATCTTTCGTTCCATGTCTATTCCCTGTATTCTCTCTTCTCCCATCCAAATCCACCGTGAAGGCTTCACTTGCTAGCACGAAGGTCGTGCCTGCTCTCGTCGATTGACTCGTTTGGCGCGGGGACCTCTCCTAGCACCGGCTACCTCGACTTCATTGGAGGCCTCTCCCAACATCACTGCCACAGCTACCGCCTACCGATGGACTCTTGTAGATCTAGTATGGTGTCCACGCCCACCATGTAGAGCCCCACGCTCGCCGCACTGGCGCAGAAGAAGAGGAAGGAGGGCGTCAACGAAGGAGAAGAGGAGGAAAGGCATCATTGGAGAAGAAGAGCTCGGACACTGCACCTTGGTGGCATAGTAGGAGAGCACTTGATGTCGTCGAGGTCAATCTCTCCTTTGATGTCGAGCAAGGATGCATCTGCAAGGTGAATAGAGAGAACAAAGTGGGTGCAAGGGAGCGGTGGATGGCACTATGGTTTAGGGAGTAGAATCTAGTGGATGGTACAAGATGGACATATAGTCTAAAACGACATTTTTATGGGACACAGTTCGATTCCTAGAACGACACTTTTATTGGGAAAGAGGAAGTATGTATAGTGGTATCACATTTCTCAAATCTAAACAAGAGATTTTGAATGCGTTAGATATTTGAAACCACATATATAGATGTATTCACAAGAACATCGTATAGATGTACTTAACCATAATATGGGCCTACACCTTCTCAAGCTTGTTCCATCATGCGTGCGCAACACTCGACACAAAGTTGATTTGAGAAAAAAAAAAGGAAAAACGCAAAGATGTCCATGCATGACCACTGTCTAAAGGGCTGTTTGGCACTGCTCTATGAACTCTGCTCCACAAACTCCAATATGGAGCAGCTCCACAAAAAACTACAGTTCGTAGAGTACCTCTTTAGGTGCTCTCACAACTCCACCCTTTTTCCTCGAGCTGAGTGCGTGGAGCTGAAACTGTTTTGCTAAAAAGCGTAGAACAGAGCTGCAAAACGTGGAGCAGAGCAGTTCCAAACATCCCCTAACTTCGAAATCGAACCCCTGTGGCGGCCGCGACCGGCACTATCGTTGACCCAAAGATTTTTTTTACGAGGCAGTTAGTGGAGCACTAGTGTACTAGTTTTAGAGTGCCCTTTCCAATAGGCCTTGTTTAGTTGGCCAAAAATTTTATGTTTAGTAATTACTATAACACTTTCACTTATATTTAGTAATTACTTATCTAACTATAGACTAATTAGGCTTAAAACATTCGTCTCGTAAATTACAAATAAACTATACAATTATTTATTTATTTTACCTTAAAAAATTTTAAAAACTAAATTAGGGCTAAAGAAGATGATTATCTCGCAAGGCAAGAAGACAGCAAGACCATGGCCTTGTTTAGTTCCTAAGAAATTTTGTAAAAAAATTTAGATTCTTCGTCAAATCGAATTTTGTGACACATACATGGAGCATTAAATATATATTAAAAAATAACTAATTGTACAGTTTGACTGTAATTTACGAGATACAATTTTGAGCCTAATTAGTTTATGATTAGACAATTTTTTTAAAATACAAACGAAAATGATAGGATGTATATTTTGAAAAAAAATACGCCTAAGGTCTTGTTTAGTTCCAAAAAATTGGTAAAATAGACACCGTAGTACTTTCGTTTGTATTTGACAAATATTGCCCAATTATGGACTAACTAGGCTCAAAAGATTGACACTGTAGTACTTTCGTTTGTATTGGACAAATATTATCCAATTATGGACTAACTAGGCTCAAAAGATTTGTCTCGTAAATTACCGTTAAATTGTGTAATTAGTTATTTTTTTATCTATATTTAATACTCCATACATATACAGTAAAAATTTGATGTGACGAAAATTTAAAAAAATTTGCAAATTTTTTAAAACTAAACCCCTGTCCCCTGCCACCCGCAAAAAGTCGTCGGGGTCTGTGCGGCGGCCGCGGCAGCCCGCAGGAGATCCCAGCAGCAACACGGCGGCGTGATCCAGGAAGATTCCTGCAGGCCACCCCACCAGAAGGAAGGAGAGGTGCGCGTCGCGTGAGCGTGCGTGCATCTCCGCGGACCCACCACCCAAAAAGGCCAAAGCGAAGCCGCCTCCACCACCAAGTCACCAACCGCACGCCACCTGGCATCTCGCTTCCGCGGACTCGTGTCTTGGGCCCAAACAACCGTCTCTGACGGTGGGACCGACGCGCTTGGGGACCCAAACATCGTGTGCACGGGTAAGCTAGTGTTTGTATATCAGCAGTTCAGCACAGGGGAAAGAGCGAAAAAAGTGATCATGGCTATGTTAGTCCAAAAAGGCCAGCACGGAAATGGAAATCAGCAGAGGGGATGAGGATTCCTGAATTTCTGATTCGGACCTCGGCGTTTCCGAAAAATCCATTTTGAGATAGAGTTTTTTTTGCTTGGTTCATATTTCTCATCATATTATCAACGAGTTTATTATTATGATCCTAAATGCAGGGCTGATGGACCAGGGTTTTTCATCCGTGGAACTCTAGAACACGAGATGTTTGATAAATTGGAATGGCGATGAGAAATTGTTGAAGCTATTAGGCTCACTAAAACAGCGACGTATTGGAGCATACCACATGTGTACCTTTTTTTTACAGAGTTCTTAGTGAGGAAAACTAATAGCGTCGTTATGTCCATAATTAATGACGTTATCCGAGCAAATAAAGTTACGTGTGTATTTTGTCGTCATATAGTTTCTGTCTAGCTGCTAATTGGCCAATATGCATGCATTGTGGCACGTGAAAAAAAAATGCTCTCAACTACGTCGAGATATATATCGCGTGTTTTCTTCGTTTTGCTATAGCAAAATGAAGGAAACACGTGATATACATGTCGACGTAGAGAGAACAGGCGCATCAAATAAGAACCAATTTGGCAATGACTCATAGAATGCAAGCATGAATGCCAAATGAACGGATGTCAAGATCAAACATCAATTCATGACTGTACCTTTTTTAACATTCAAACACCTACCCTGTGGTGACGAGTTGACGACCAACAACCTACAGGGGTATCGGTGTAATTTGCATGTTTCCCCCTGGTGCACGCCTACAAGTCTGCAAACTAATATTCCAACATATAAATACCGCCGGGCTCCCGGCCGAGCTCCCAAATTCCATTCCGCTCCCTGCCTTCTCCGCCTCCTCCGCCTCCGCCTCCTTCCGGTCTCCAGTTGTCTTCCTCCCGCCTCCTCCCGCCCCCCTCCCGCAGCAGCCTCTCCCGCCCCCTCCAGCCAGCAAGCGAACCCTAGGCGGAGGGCCACCTTCCACTCTTCCAGAAGCTTTCCCAGGAGGGGAAGCCAGGATGGCGGCGACATCGGCGCCGCCCGCGAGCGCCCACGCCAACGGCAACGGTAACGGCTCCCTCGCGGGGGTGGCGGCGCCCGTGGGCGCGCCCACCAACCCCATGGCGACGGCGCTGCTCACCGATCAGTACCAGTTCTCCATGGCCTACGCGTACTGGAAGGCCGGGAAGCACGCCGACCGAGCCGTGTGAGCGCCCTCTCACCCCTGTCCCGTCCCGCTTCGTTGGTGTGACTTGTTCGGCGGTGCCGGTTGGATTGGGTTGGATCGGGAGCTCGTGATCTGGCGCGAGCGTGGTGGGCGGGACGGCTTATCCGTGCCGGGTTAGGTTTTGAGGGATGGGGCTTTCAGGGCCATGTATGTATTGGAGTTCGGCCCCTCACTGCTGCAATTCCCTTGTTGCTTTTCTGTTGCTAATGTGGTGCTATCGTTTTTGCGGTTCTGATTAATGTGCTGGTAGCGTTTGTTCTCATACGATCGGTTGTTTGATATTGCTGAATTTTTCCCTCTTATTACTTCCTCACCGTTGTTTGTTACGGCAGTGTTCTCTACCTCGTGGATCATTGATTGTTCAGAGCACTTTATCTATTTTCGACTCGGTGCTCTGGTTTTGCTCTGCCTTTGGGAACCATTTTCGTGTGTAGTTATCTCTTGTTGCAGCAGTGATATTTCAAGCGTCTCTTCGTCTCGATATCTACTGTTCATCTTTTATGTTTCTGTGTTAGTACATTTGCTGTATGTCAATATGGATTACTTTTTGCTAATACAATGTTGCCTATGTAAAATATGAACAAGTGGGATGTCACCTTTAGTATTTTGATCTGTGCTGTTCTGTGTTCAAACCGGACTTTCATTTTCATCACTCAACTTTGTATTTCTCCACTAAGCCCTTTACATTGTGCAATTTTAATTGCTCCTTGTCGATGTTGGTATTTATCTGTGTTTTATTTGTTTGGACTTTGGAGTGGACGATGCATTCATTTGGGATTATCGTGCTCTTGTTAGAGGTATATTCTCCTAAGTTGGATTTAGGAGCCAAAACTTTTTTCCCTACTTTTCTAATTGTATGCCTTGGATAGTTTTCACAATTTGCACATGACATTGACACATGAGTAGTTTTTTTTTCTTGATCGTGATGTAATTCAGAGGGTACGTGGACATTTGAATGAAGACAACAGATGAATGACATTTACTGCTTGAGTAAACAAATAAGTCAATCAATTATCTTTGGATTTTATATTTAAAAATTGCTTTGGTCATCAAGGTTTGAAATGTGTACAATCACAAGCAAATGCAAGAAAGTGACTTTGACTTAAAACAGTTGCATATTTTAGTAGCGGAAAACTCTTTTTCTTTAGAGAAGAAACAAAGTGATATCATCATATGTGTGTTGCTGCTAGTTCAGGAACAGGGGAGTGTTGTACAGAAAAAAAAAAGCTATAACTGTGTCATTCAAGGAATATTCTGGGAAGGTACCTTGAAACTACTACATAGGCTGTTTTATATATTGCTAGTACAGCAAGACAGTGCATAACCTATTGATGGATGTTGAGCTAAACAAGGAACTATGTTTGATCTTCTCTATGTCTTGGAAGGTAGTCATAGTTCTTAACTAGGGGATTTCGAACCAATTGCTTTGCCTTTATCAATCGTCATATGTGGCTCCATACCCTTAAGTTTCATATGGATAGAACCTGCTTGTATGCATTATACCCTTAAGTTTTCATATGGATATTTGTCGGCTTCTGAAAAAGCAATGTTTTATTATCTCAGCAGCTCCCTAGATTGCACCAGAGAATGCCTCCACTTGTCTCCAAATAAAGTGCGGCCAATCTTAAAATAATTTTTATTACAATTTTAGGGAAAATTTAATGCAAGTGGCATTGTGGCAAGTTAATGGTAGGCCATGGTATAATTCAATTAAGCCAAGTTGGGAAATGATGTATTACAGCTAACAGCTTTGTCAACTTAATTCTGATTTGAATCATTTTCCTTTGACAGGTTTGACCTATACTTTAGGAAAAATCCATTTGGTGGGGAGTTCACTGTTTTTGCTGGCCTTGAGGAGTGCATCAAATTTATTGCGAATTTTAAGTTCACAGAAGATGACATTTCTTTCCTGCAATCAGTCATGCCAATCTGTGAGGTATCATCTCATCCATACATGAGTAGTCTCTTTCTTCCCATGATTCTGAGATAGGTTGCTGGGTTTGCTGAAAATCATGCCTTTTAGTCACCAAGACCAATTAGCATGAACTAGAAAGTATTGGCTACTTCAAACGGAGGAATTAAGCGGGAGTAATTTTAAATGCACGTGCTGTGCCTTGGATCTTTCGTTTTTCACCTAACTTTTATAAACACTCCTTGTTTGGTTGTTTCCTGCTAAATGTTCATTTTCTGATGTCAAGTTGTCAACTACAATTCCTAGGGTGCGTTCTTCGATTATCTCAGGGAAGTTGACTGCTCGGATGTAGAGGTGTACTCCATTCCTGAGGGATCAGTAGTTTTTCCAAAAGTTCCCTTAATGAGAGTTGAAGGTCCAGTTGCTGTAAGTACAAAGACATCACCAATTGTTGTGCTAATACATGTTTGCCATATGAGCATTGACCAGATTTTGAAATGCATCTTATAACTTACCATTTGTTATTACACCATCAGGTGGTTCAACTTCTTGAGACTCCATTTGTAAATCTTATCAATTATGCCTCTTTGGTAACTACTAATGCTGCACGTCATCGTCATGTTGCTGGAAAGTCAAAGGTTCTGTTAGAATTTGGTTTAAGACGAGCACAGGTGTGATATTGAATTATCCATCCCTTTTCAACTGTCAATTGTAAAACATTAGTATTTCTATGTTAAATATTGCTGTGGATTTATTACTGCAGGGACCAGATGGAGCAATAAGTGCCTCAAAATATTGTTTTATGGGAGGTTTTGACGCAACCAGGTGGATTATTTTGCATTTACAGTTTATAACTAAAATCCAGCATATTTATGATCCTTTCTCTTTATAATAATGCTTGAAGAAGTATATTTTCAGTTATGCTTGCATAGTTGCCTTTTTATCCCTTACGATAAAAAATATTTGCCCCCAAAAATGTTAAATGTGTTTACCTTTTGTTCAATCTTTTTTTTTGCAGTAATGTTTTGGCTGGACATCTGTTTGGCATACCACTTCGTGGAACACATTCTCATGCTTTTGTTAGCTCATATATGGTCAGTAAAGTATCCTTCCTGCTATGAATGAATGAAAGTTTACACAGATGCAGTTACTTTCGTCGTTGGAGAGCATTATGTCTGCATACTGTAGTTTCATTGGTCAAACAAAACCTTTGTTCTTCACTGCATTGGTTGCTAGCCCCACTGTTGCTACAGTGTTACAGGATTCTGGGTAATGTGTTTCATTTCTTCTCTTTTCAACCATGCTAGTTTTTTCTTGTTATGTTCTTTTAGTCTGATGTGTGGAATATATGGATTATCAATTTATCGTTCCTCCTTTTCATATCATTTCTGTGCAGTGTGCACAACAGTTGGTACTGTTCCTTTCAAAATTTTCCCTCGAACGCGCAGGAGAGCTGCATATCATTGCATTAATAGGCTGTCCCTTGAATGTTCATGCTTAGATGTCTATTTTGAGAGTATTTTTCTTTGTGCCAGTTATCACATTTTGCTTGTTTCATGATTTAGTAATATACTTTCCACCCTTTCAGAGCCTTGATGAGATACCAGACAAGGCCCTCAGGAGCAAAGATGGCTCAAGAGTTTGCCAGGATTTTGTTAGTTTAGTGCAAGAGTGGCTTCAAAAGATTCAGGTATGATTCCAGAAACTTGTTATGTTGGTTTTAATTATCATGGTATTCTTATGTTACTTTTTTGGTTGATTTCAGACAGCCGATTCATTAGGTGGTGTATTTGGTGATACAAATAAAAGTGAGCTGGCTGCATTTGCATCCTATGCATTGGCTTTTCCAAGCAACTTCCTTGCTCTTGTGGACACATATGACGTGAGTTGTTAGTTTGTTCGAGCTTCAAGCTTTTCTCTTGTTGTTTGTACTTCAATTCATGTCTGAATGTGTAGGGTCAACTCTCTTTTCTTGAGGTTGTGAGTAGGTCTGAAAACCTCCCTTTGTCATTGCTGACTTCTATAATTTTCTGTTTTCTTTCTGAATGCTCCTTCTTTCTGTTCGGATATTAAGAAATCATGATTTTTGTTTTACTGCCAAAACAACTTTATGCATAGACATGTATGGACTTTTTTGGACTGAGGGTAGACTGATTGGTGATTGCACAATTCCAGAACAGAATGTGTTTTCACTATTATCATTACCTGGCATTTATTCAGAAGGCATAGTCAATTCCTACTCATTCATGTATATATGTTGTGTAACAATTACCGTCCATAAGCCATACTCACCCTCTTCTCTACCTTTCAGGTTATGCGAAGTGGTATTCCGAATTTCTGTGCAGTGGCTCTAGCACTTCATGACTTAGGGTATGCCAAATGTCCTTTGGCACTCAATACCTGTGTGTTTGACCACCCCTATTAGATACGATACGAGCTTATCTTCACATGGAAATTCATTGTGTACTCAAAGAAACAAATTCATGAGAACACAAATGAAGCTAAAGTTATTAAAAAAAGGTCACACCAATAGCATATACTTTAGGATGGTTTAAATTTATAACTACCATGCTTACAATTTACAACTGAGATAGGAAATTCCCCAATCTTGTGCTCAATCTTTAAACATAAGCATTTTGCGTAATCATATATTCTTTTGTAGGTACAAGGCATCTGGTATTAGATTAGATTCTGGTGATCTGGCCTATTTGTCCATTGAAGCACGAAAAGTGTTTCATGCAGTAGAGAAGGAATTTAATGTACCTGGTTTTGCAAAGATGGTCATTACTGCTAGCAACGACCTGAATGAGGAAACAATTGATGCCCTCAACAAACAGGTAATAAAGTGTTTGGTTGGGGCTGTTAAAGTTTAACAGGTACTATAGCATTTTCGTTTTATTTGACAATTAGGCCATGTTTGATTCCCCTTGCTAAATTTTAGCTACCTAAACTTTAGTCACTTTAGTAGCTAAAGTTCCAAACACATTGACTAAAAGGAGCTAAAATAGTTTAGTTCCATTAGTCACCCAAGAGTAGCTAAAATAATTTTAACAGCTAAAATTTAGCAAGGGGAACCAAACAGGCCCTTAGTGTCCAATTATGGACTAATTAGGCTCAGAAGATTCGTATCGCAAATTACTCTCTAGCTGTGTTTTTAGTTTTGTAAATAGTCTATATTTAGTACTCCATGCATGTGTCCAAACATTTGATGTGACGGACGGTAAACTTTAACAGACGCAACTAAACGGGGCCTTGTTTACAATTTGTCAAGGACTATTTTACCTTTTGTATTATGGCAGCTGTGGTTCCAATTTTATCTGACATGTATGCTTGTTCTTTTGTAGATTTATTCATCCGGCCAATTGCAGATATAATTTAAGATCTCCATTAATTTTGCAGGGTCATGAGGTTGATGCCTTTGGAATTGGAACTTACCTTGTGACGTGTTATTCCCAAGCTGCTCTTGGCTGTGTCTTTAAGCTAGTTGAGATAAATAATAGACCTCGTATTAAGCTTTCTGAGGACGTGGCAAAAGTATGTCCAGTATTTGTGTGTTAGAATTATCTGCTTTGTTTTATGTATATTGGTTGATGGTGTGATAATATGTTTCAGGTTTCCATTCCGTGCAAAAAACGATGCTTTAGACTGTATGGGAAAGAAGGCTACCCACTGGTAGATATCATGATTCGTGAAAGTGAACCATCACCTAAGGTAACAATGCACCTCTGTTATCTTCTTGTTGACATCTGGGCTTTATATTTAGCACAAGGTTCCCAAGTATCACACTACAGAATTTTAGAACATATCTTAGAATGGGATATAAGCTGAGCTAGTACTTGTTTTCATCATGTTGCTTCCTATATGTGTTATGCAGCACAGCTATCATACTCTGTATCTTGTCTTGGACATTTCCATCTGCAGTAACCTCTAATGTTTAAACTGGATTTCATATTGTTAAAATATTGCAGGCAGGAGAAAGAATCCTCTGCCGCCATCCATTCATTGAATCAAAGAGAGCATATGTTGTCCCCCAGCATGTTGAGGAGCTTCTACAGTGCTATTGGCCTGGGACATCAGGTATGGACCTTTTAACTCTTTAGCGAGAATTTTGTTAGCGGTCACACACCCATGCCTGAATTTTCAAAAGTAGTTACTGAAAATGGGAGTAACCAGCATCAGCATTGGATTGCCTTCAGAAATCAGAAGGATTTATCGATCTCGTTTTGCACTACATATTTTAAGCAGAGGAATCTTAAAATAGAAAGGAGTAGCATGACAGGCTTAAATTTCTTTCTGAACATAATTTGATAGACTAAATTAATTTACGCGTCCCATATTTCCAGTGCTCTGTTCTGTTCATATCCTACTGTTGACAATCACCAGAGCCACAGCTAAGGACGCAAATCTGTAGACTTTAGTGTCCTGGCTCCTGGCCTCTGTCTTGTTATGTGTTAGTGACATGAGTACTGTGTTTCCCTGCAGATAAACCTAGAGCAGAGCTCCCCTCATTGGAGAAGATCAGAAGCCGCTGCATGCAGCAGCTTGAAAAGCTGCGTCCGGATCACATCCGGCGACTAAATCCAACACCGTACAAGGTTTGTTTCTTTGCATCTCGTCTTTGTGTGTCCTCATCTTGATATAATGACATGTCATAACCGGAAGTATCACTAACTCCTCAATATGGGCAGGTGAGTGTAAGCGCAAAGCTGTACGATTTCATCCACTGCCTATGGCTGAATGAGGCGCCAGTAGGTGAACTGCAGTAGATGATGGTCGCATAAAAGAAGTTTTGGGTCATCTTTGATACAGCAGCAATTCATCGAAAAGAATTAGAGCTCTTCTGCACAAGCTCATGGCCCATGCCGTAGGATTTTGCTCCCCAGATTTTTTCCATCTCGAGTTACCGGTATAGTAGAAGCAGGTTAATCAACTCGTCTAATTTATACATCCCTTGATTGGTGGGATACTATATACACATCATCATGGAAGGAACAGAATAGTACATCATTTGGAGTCGATGGGAAGATTAATAGCCAAAAATGTTACCAGATCCTGCCGTGTTTGTCCTCTGCAGTGTACGTACACATTTGCAGGTGTTGGATCCAAGAGAGCAGGCACCAGAGCAAAGCTGCTGGTTGCCGCGCTAGCAGGCTTGAATTGCTGCTGTCACCGTTCCCTGTTCTCGGGTGTTGTGTTACGCAAGGACTGGGAATGCCGTGGGGTGGGAATTGAGAATTTGGGATGAGTCTAACTTTTTTCTCTCTTCGTTTTCTTGATAAGGGGATGAGTCCAAATGCTGCAGTCAGTAGAGTAAAGCAAGCAGGAATTGGTGATGCGCTCGCCAACTGCCCTGGCATTAACACAGCAGCACTTTTTGGCTGATTATTTTTTCTAGTGGTGTTTAGCATTTCTGTTTTTCTAAACTACCGTTGCGTTATGACAGCACATGTAACAGATCGGTTAGTTGCTTTTGGATCTTGTGGTGGCATGCGTGGTTGTTTGTTCTTTTATGCGCAATTCCTGCCAAAAGGGTGACTAGGCCTGCTGATTTCCACGGAAGGGGGCACACGTTTTCATGAATGCAGAGCTTGCAACGATGGAGACTTGTGAGAGGTAGGTCTACGGTTAAGCATCAGAATGCTATTTTCTGACAAATTCATGTTACCTACGGTTTTTAGGCTCAGATACAGATCTGAGCACTCCATTTCTCATTAGCCAGTCCAAATAACTTTTAGGTCCTATTTGAAACATGGGGGAAAAATTTTCTATTCCTACATTTTTTTCCTACGAAATTGAACTGGCTCATATGAAATTCATATATGCTTCAAACAGACCCTTAACATATCCAAGAAAGTAAAAAAAAAGGCAAAATATTATAGTTTTCGATAGTTCAAAAGTGTATTAGGTAAAGTAATTCCTCCAGGTGCGCTCTATTTTGGGTGCCCAAAATCTATCGTGTTAGAGTATCTCCAAGAGTTTGCTATTCCACTTGGTATACTACAAAATTTGGCAAAAGTTTCAAAAAACGTTCTCCAACAATTTGCTATTCACAGTTGCCAAAATCCTTAACTTGCCAAAAGTTTTCTCCGCGCGTCCAGGTTTCCGCGCGGCGGAGAACGTCGCCAAATCACGTGCGGCCTCGCGCGGTGTGAGTCCGTTTCGTTCGTGCGTTCCGTGGGAAGTCGCCGCCAGAAAACCTAGCTACGCCCCGGTTCGTGGCCGGTGAGTTCCAAATCGAAGATCGCCGGTATACTGCTGATCGAGGTCCGGAAGATCGCCCTGTTCGTGGGATCGTCGGAAAACCTAGGTACGCCCCGGTTCGTGGACTCCTTCTCTGCAATCTTCTGCAATCTGTGGCCACGGCAGGGGCCTCCTCTCGGGTTCGTGGACTCGTTCTCTGCAATCTATGCACCGGTTCTGGGATGATTTTTTCTGGATTCCCGTCTCCATATGTGACGATCATCGGCAGCCTGGTTTTTCCGATTAGGTCCACTGTCGTTTTGATGTTCAGCTGATGTATCAACAAGAGTGTTTTCTCCCAGTCCAGTGGGGTTTAAAATTTCATGTTGCTAGTTCTTGAGAAGACAGTCTTCTAGCTATGTTGTCCGTTTTTATTTTTTTATATACTTCCGTATACTTTAACTAGAATTGATCGTATGAATTCTGAATGATCATTATTTTTTCAGACTCATTGCGATGGATTAGGGAGGAGATGATTTCCTGTCGGACATTCTTCTGCAGGGAGCTGGCAACAATGTTGCTGGTTTAGACGACCTGGTCATTCTATTGACTCCTCAGGAAACTCAGATTAGTCCAGATATCGAAGTTGTTGCTAGTCGTGGAAATCAAGGAACGAAGACGTCCAAAAATTTTAATGTCGAAGAAGACGAACTTGTTTGTGAAGCATGGTTGGTTGCTAGCAAAGATCCCCTCCACCGGGCCAACCAAAATCTCACCCATAGCAAGTAATCGTGCTGTGTCCGTCTCATTGGGTTGTCTGAGGTATTCATCTTCATACAGCTCAACAGCTGCACGAACGAAGTGACGCAGGCTCTCTAGTGTTGTACTTTCACCAATACGAGCATACTCATCTGCCGCATCAGCAGCTGTTCCATAAGTCAGCATACGCATTGCCGCAGTGACTTTTTGGAAGCAACTCAAGCCAAAAACATTAGCTGCATTCCTTTTCTGCACAAAGTAGTCATCGTGGTCTTCTACATCACTCATTATGTGTAAGAAAAGATTTCTAGACATCCGGTACCTGAACCAAAATAACCAAAATATTTACACAAATAAATATGAGATCAAATATAACAATTTTATCTAAAAATTAATATGAACAACCTTCTACGGAATAATTCGGACCCATATGTTGGATTCTCAGCCAAATAATCTTGATACATCCTTTCATGGCCGGCTTCTCTATCACGGTAAATAACTTTGTGACCTTTGACAGATCCACCATGTGGCCCTTTTTCCTTGCTAGCGATTTGTAAAATTTGAGCAGTCGATAATATTATAGAACAATCGTCATCGGATGATGAATCATCCAATTGTTTTTGGAAAAGAGATCTCTTCCTAGGCATGATTCCTGAGGAATTACTGTCTACATCAGCAGTCTTTCGAAGTTGTATGAACAAAAAACCAAAAAAAAATTATCGGATAGGAGGTTCGTGAATTACCTGTGCGAGGGAGTCACGCACCCTGCTGCCTTGATGTAACGATGGAGGGACTGACGCTGGTTGATCTCACGAAGGAGGGAGACTCACGCAGCCTTGATCTCACGAAGGCGCCCTGTCTCCACGCCGCCGCAATCTCCCCGCGACCAGCAATCACGAAAGCCTCCCGACGGTTATACTGCTGGGCCTATTTTTTGTGGTTTGATAAGTCTAAATTGGCAAACTCTTGGAGATACTCTATTCACTTGCTATTTTTTTTACGGAGTTGCCAAACATCACAATTTAGCAAGCTAAAAATAGCAAACTCTTGGAGATGCTTGTGCGGAACCTCTCCGGTCACCTGGCCACCGATAGGAGGCAGCTAGCGGCCATTTGGAGCACAGCAACACACTGCTGGAAGCTAGAGGCCAGTAGATGTAGCCAGCGGCAACCAGGGCGTCTGTAATTTGCCTTTGGACAAACAGAGGAGCACAAAGAGGTGATATGGTGCTCGTTGAGTGGTTTTAGTCTTTTGTTGCAAGTAGTGAGGGAAACGGTACGGATATTTTCCAACTGTATTTAAGACCAAATTCGTTTAGATGAGTTTAGATCTGTTCGTATCCGAGTTTAAATATTCAACATCTGATACCTACGTTACACGAGTACGGGTACGAGTATCCGATACAATACGTACCGGATACGCGGATACACACTTTCTTAAAAGAAAACCCACTAAAATGGTGTATCTGAGTATCTGTATCTGCGTATCCGATGAGTATCGGATACGGATACGTCAAACCCCTTGGAGTATCCGTGTAACATAGTCTGATACCGTATCCGTATTCGAATACTTAAATCGTATATTCATAATGTCGACATCTAATCGAATTTTATCCGACATGGTTGACATTATCTGTATTCGAATCCGAATTCGACTAAAAATATGAAACAAAATATGATATTGATGATATCCATCTTTATCCGATCCGTTTTCATCTCTAGTTGTAAGGTATCCCCACCCTAGAAACCCTCCAAATCTGTTTTTGTCTGCAATTTTCCGCACTCTTGGAGATGCCCAACAATGAAGCAATAACGTTTAATCTTTAGTTCCCTGAGTCTGTTTAATTTCTGACTCACCTAGAAACTTGTTATTCTTGTTTGCTTATTTCCACGAAACAGCACATGTTCGATGGATCGAGAGAACCAGCTGCGAGAGATGTATCGCCATAATGCACTTAAGGTGGATGTGTGACATGGTTGCTGATCATCCTCTATAATAAAATTCGTATGATTGACAAACAGTTTTTAAAAAATCACTCGTAAAAAAACAAATTTAAGCACGTCGATTCATATGATTACTCTTCTCGATTTAATTTGCACCTTGCGCTTCCTGGAGGACGAGAATCACGTGGCTGAGGTGTTGTCGCGGTTGGCAACCGAAACGACGGCGTCGCCGCGACAACAGCTTCCAACCGTGTAGTACGTAGTACGTTTTGCTAGGTCCGTGCTGGCTTCTCGGTACACAAAATACTACGACAGCAAAGAAAATTTTTCTTCGGAAACGCACGAGGTTACCCCTAGCTTCTATAACAATTATGAAGTAGACCACGCTGACATTTGTATCTTCAAAGATATAGGTCATTTCAGCATTTAAATATGGGTTTGGTATATAGTTTTTGTTACTAAAACCCGCGGACTCACATGACCCCCCGCCGCGCGTTACCTCCTTGTGAGACGATTAGGGCACTTATAATGCAGACTCTATCATAGAGACTAAGGCCTTGTTTAGTTTCCAAAAAATTTTACAAAATTTTTCAGATTCTCCGTCATATCGAATCTTTAGACACATGCATAAAGTATTAAATATAGACAAAAATAAAAACTAATTGCACAGTTTGGTCGAAATTGACGAGATGAATCTTTTGAGTCTAGTTAGTTTATAATTGGATAATATTTATCAAATACAAACGAAATAGCTACAGTGTCAATTTTACAAAATATTTTGGAATTAAACAAGGCCTAAAGTTATTTATTACCTCGAACAATATAGACTTGGAGTCTAAATAAGACTTGGTGTCTTATTTTTTCTACCTCTTTCTTCAATAAATATGTTGCCACATCAGCAAAATACTATAAATAATATGTAATTAATTGTCTTGAACTCTATGATAGAGTCTTGCATTGTGAGTGCCCTTAGGGGCAACGAGTGGTCGATTGCCCACCACCAGAGCCTCCCCTCTAGCTGCTCCCAGGCTGCCACTGCCCACTGTCGCTCCTTAGACTAGAGATGTGGCAACATACATTTTAGCTATCGTTCATCATGCAAAAACCACGTAAATATTAGAGTTCTTGGTACTCACTCTAATTACACTCATATTGAAATATCGCTTATTTTTTATTAGGAAAATCTCTTGTTTGTTTACTATTATGTATCTATTATTGATGACTTCTGCAACGTGACAAATAATATATATAGAATTTCTGATGTAAAATTGTATTCTATATTTTAGGAGTAAATTATCAAAATTATTGGAGACGATCTTATTTATTTCTCTCAAATACTTTTTGGCGAGTTGAAAACTCTATTTTTTAGAGGAAAATATTGGTGACTAACCTTAATTAATTTGAAGCTCTAGTGGATCAAATAGAACCATAAAATCACCCAAAATACAAGATCCATTTGTCCTTTGGGTAGCGCTACAGGTAAAAGGTTCCATACCTATTTTTAGTCTTCTCCAACAACAAGACCTAAAAGACAACACTCTCTGCAAATGGGTCTCGAGGAGAGAGGATACCCAAATTTGGGTTATGTCTCTTCTGATACCCAAAATGGGTCTTCTATAGGTACTCTGTTGGAGGCTATAGGTATTGTGTTGGAGACCCATTTTAGGTTTGGGTTCCCAAATGAGTCTAAGACAGCCTAAGCATGGCTTCATAGTCCTAGTGGACCCACCACAAGCTCCAAAACCCAAATTTTTTTGGAAAAAAAAGAACTAAACACCCCTTAATCATACTGTTGAGCTGCTGTTACCGCTGTTTTTATTTATTATAATAGTTTATTAGTTTGTGAGAGTAGAAAAAGCGGCTGCCATTTTTTCATTTTCTCCCATGGTAGCAAAAGCGATTGTGGGCTGTCGGCTGTGGTCGCTGCTGCAGCAGCAGCAGTGCAGTCGAACAGGAATCATCCGGTCCTGAGATTCCCACGTTTGAATCTGAAAACGGGGTGTGCAAGTTGGAATGCCACCTCATGACTCCACTCGATCCGCTCGCGTCTGAAACCGAGAACTGTTTGCGTTGCGTTTGCGACCTCAAAAATATCCCCTGTTGTGCATTTGTTTAGGTGATCCGGTATTGACTTCTCTATCTCCCCCTCCCAATTCTAATAGTCGCTAATTTCTGTACAATTATGCAAACAGCCTGTCAGGCTGTCACTCTCTCCTCCACTGGTCCTGCAGTCCACTCCTCCCCGTGCTGTTCTCCACTCTCCCCGCACTCGTCTCTCCCCTTCTCTCTATCGTACGTACTACTCACTAGTCACTACACTCTCACTCTCACTCTGAGCAGTCACTTTTGTACTGTCCATGCTTCCTTGTGCGTGCATTTCTTGTTGATTTGGACTGTGATTGGCCTCTAATGATCGCCACCAACCACCCGGGGCCAGCCACACACCTCACCACCACCACCACCACCACCGTCCTCCTCCACCTCCACGCCAAAAATCCATGCTAGCTTGCATCAGAGCTACTAGTAGCTAAATTAACCACGCTTCGCTCGTCGCTCGCTCCTAATGCTCACGCCCCGCAAAATAATCCAGCGAGTCTCAGCCCCCACATTGCCCGCAAATCCAACCTTTTCGGGCCCAATCAACCTCCAAATCCACCTTTTTCGTCACTCCATCCTGTCCTAAATCCCCTCCCTCCCCGCAAAGTCATACCTTTCCCACTGCACCCTCCTGCAGAAATCCAGAGATTCTTTGGCCACTCTGGTTGTTCCCCGCATGAATCCGGCTTCGCGCGCACAATTCCCTGCAAAACCCCAGTTCTTGGCGGTTTTTTTCTTGGGAAATTTCTTTATTCTTTAGTATACTAGCGCCCAATTCTGCTGGGCGGGGGGGTTCTTGGGAGGGAGATCCGCCACTTCGTTTCGGCAGCTTGAGCAGCCGGGGAGCTGAGCACAGAGCAGCGCGGCGCGGCGCCCATGTCGGACTCTGAGCTGTCCCAGGGCACGCTCGTGTTCGGCCTCCACCTCTGGGAGCTCGTCGGCATCGGTGTCGGTGCCGCATTCGTGCTCCTCCTCGTCCTCCTCTCCCTGCTCTGCCTCCTCGCCTCCCGCCGCCGCCGCCGCCGCCGTGCCGCCCCCGTCCTCCAGCTCCCCGTCGTCGTGCCCAATGCCCAGCCCAAGCACCCCGCCGCCAAGCCCCCCAAGGACATCCAGGAGGTGCCCTCCCGCGGCGGCGCCGCGGCCCCCGCCGCCGCTCCGGCGGCCAAGGCGCCGCTCGCCCAGGTGCTGCAGGCGCCGCCGCCGGACTCCATCCAGATCGAGACGGGGAAGGAGCACCGCATCACGTTCCCGGAGCAGCCGCCGCCCCCGCACCACCAGCGGAGCGGGGGCCCGTCGTCTCGGGGCGCCAGCGGGGAGAGCCGTGGCGGTGGTGGGGAACCCGGGGTCCCGGAGGTGTCGCACCTCGGGTGGGGCCACTGGTACACGCTCAAGGAGCTCGAGGACGCCACGTGCATGTTCGCCGACGAGAAGGTGATCGGCGAGGGCGGCTACGGCATAGTGTACCACGGCGTGCTCGAGGGCGGAGTGCAGGTCGCCGTCAAGAACTTGCTCAACAACAGGTACTGATGCTACCTGTGGACTGAAGCATACATAGCCGTATTTATAAGCTTGTGTGTTCGATTGGCTATCGTCTTTCTTTTGCAAAATGTTGATTATAGTCTAAGCAAGATGTATACGAATTGTCAATGGAGATGTGACAATTCAGATGGTGACACTCACAAGAACTTTTTGATAGAAAATATCGAACTAAGCCGTGTTTTGTTGGGTTCATGCTTAGTAGTGTAGTCTGCCATATATATAACATAGATGATGAAATGTGTGTTTGAATTAGTGATTTTTGTGCTGCTGAATTTGATAAACTTTGATGCTATGTTCTATCAGGGGGCAGGCGGAACGGGAATTCAAGGTTGAGGTGGAAGCTATTGGACGGGTGCGACACAAGAACCTTGTGCGGTTGTTAGGATACTGCGCTGAAGGCAACCAAAGGTATCTTCTTGTATGGACAATAGCTTTAGCTTATATATTGTGAAATTGTAAAACCAAGGAGTTTGTAGTTTTATCATAAATTTCATTGTATATGGTTCTTTTCCAGGATGCTTGTGTATGAGTATGTTAATAATGGAAACTTGGAGCAATGGCTCCATGGTGATGTTGGTCCTGTGAGCCCTCTTACATGGGATATAAGAATGAAGATTATTCTGGGAACAGCAAAAGGGTATGCACCTTTTGACTTTTACCGTGGTCCATATTTCTTTTGGCTGTCACTGTCTGCTTATATTAATTTACCTAATTGTGCAGGTTAATGTATTTGCACGAGGGGCTTGAGCCAAAGGTGGTTCACCGTGATGTCAAGTCGAGCAATATTCTTCTTGACAAGCATTGGAATGCAAAGCTTTCTGATTTTGGGCTAGCGAAACTTTTGGGTTCAGAGAGGAGTTATGTCACAACCAGGGTCATGGGGACATTTGGGTTAGACATCAACACTGCTTATAAGATCAGGATCACGCAAGATAAGCAAGAATGTGGTGGCTTATTTTTTATTTTATCGCTTGCAGGTATGTTGCACCAGAGTATGCGGGCACTGGCATGCTGAATGAAACTAGCGATGTCTATAGTTTTGGAATTCTTATCATGGAAATAATATCTGGCCGTGTACCTGTTGATTACAACAGGCCGCCAGGGGAGGTTAGTAATGGTGGTACCTCCTTGCATTCGCTGAATAATGAACTTGAGAAGTGCATATATGAACTTTGTGGAGCAATCTTTTCAGATTAATCTTGTTGAGTGGCTGAAGACAATGGTCAGCAACAGAAACTCTGAAGGGGTTTTGGATCCAAAGATGACTGAGAAGCCTACTTCTAGGGCATTGAAGAAGGCTTTGCTAGTGGCTCTGCGGTGCGTAGATCCTGAAGCTCGCAAGAGGCCGAAGATTGGGCATGTCATTCACATGCTTGAAGTTGATGATTTCCCATACAGAGATGTAAGTTAAGATGGCATGTGCATATTTTTGAACTTATTTTTGAGTACCCATTGTTTTAGTAATGTTAATATTGTATTGATTTTGTTGCCCGTAAATCTTATTTTCCACCTATTCTGAAGCAAGAAGGTCACCATGATGAACACTTTGTTTGCACTCATTGTTTACATTTGGATTTGCTGGGTAACACCTTTATTTACTTGTTATAGTCAAGTATCCGTACAGGTTACTTTATGATATGTACTAAATTGGTTGCACTTATTGTTATCACGATTCCATGACTCTCACGGGGCAACTTGCTAGAGGACTGTGCTCTCATTAATCCTTTGTAGGTTAATTGGGGGGCTGTCCTCCATTCTTCATTTTTTTTAATTTGTTCTCATAGCATATGAGTTTAGATATCAATCTGGTATGCCTGGTCGTTTTTGCTGTAAGTTATGTGTGCCTTCGCCTTCAAAGCCTGCAAGAGATGCGCCAACTTGTTCTTTCTTCAAAAAATTTCAACGATCATGATAAGAGTAATATGCTGATATTTTTCCAAATTGCACAGACTTAGATTGCTAACATTTTACTAATGTTCCCAGGAGCGTCGGGGTGGCAAAGCTCCAACTCAAGCAAGATCAGTGGAAACACCTGCAAGTGAACCTGGCGATAGCAGTGGAAACAACACTCCAAAGGATGCACCGAAGGGAGAACCTTTCAAGTGGAGAAATCAGGAAGACTAGCTAGCCATCAGGAAAACGGTGGTTGCTACGAGTCTGTGCCTGATAAAGAAGCTGGATATCGCGTAGGGACAGAGGAAAGCTCATCTGCAGTCTCATCGGTTGGTTGGTCAGGCATGCAAACTCTGCAAGCACCTGTGTCGATCGTCGTGACAGTATATGTACATTGTTGGATCAATATGTTAGCGATAGCGATTTTTTCTGTTGGTTTTCTTGGGGCCTTATTTATGCGAGGGATGATTTTGTATGATAAAGGCGCGCGTGTGTGTACTCCTGAGGGAAAAAAAAAAACATTGAGCATTGTTATAGCTGAAAACCGTTCCAGTGGGATTGGCCGATGACCTCCAAAGTCCAAACCTTGATGCATGTTTGAGCCGTCTGCCTGGTATATAGCCCTCAGTGTCTGATATCATGCTCTTACCATATGTTGCTTATTATGCAGTCATAGCAATGTGATAGCTCAGCTGTTCAGGCTGGATACTTTCATGTACAGTGCCGCTTGTGCCATGGATCATGGATGGAATGGAATGGAATGCTGTTGGGGTGCGTCTCCTGCACTCCTGTTTGTGAGGGCCTGATTGTATTAGGCTTGCAGCTGCCGTTTGTTGTTTGGCACAAAAATAAGAGGATTGCATCTGCACAGTTACTAGGTATTCATATACAAATGCCGGTGGTGTGCTCAGGTAGAGATGGCCGATGAAGGCAGGCAGCCATGACGGACAGGTGGATTGAGGCTGATGATGATCCTCCAGACTGAACGACTTGGAGATGGGCGATGGGCAACAAATTCGGCTGCAGCCTGCAGGTCCTGCGTCCACTTGGAGATGAGACGACGACGACGACGACGACAGGCAAGGACCGAGAGGAGCTGAGCTGGCCCCGAGTCCCCGACGACGATGAGTGAGATATCAGCTTCGACGGCCCCGATGGAATCGCTGTCCAAACACGCGGCTAAAGGCACGTTCGCGAGGAATCGCTGTCCAGATGCCTTTCGGTTACGGTCTTAAGCGTCATACGCCGCAGTCCCCGTACAGCCCGTGGATCCTGACGGCTGACGGGACGATGACCGCCGCCGACAGGTTGCCGTCGGTGGCCACTCTTTTTCCTTGGGCGCGTGCGCGTTTAGGTGTGGCTAAGCGATCCGAGTACGTGACACTTGTAATAATTACTCTCTCCATTCTATTAAAAGTGTCGTTTTTGACATTCAGATTTCTTGTTTAGCTGTTCCTCTTATTCAATTTTTTTACGTAAAAAGTAAAATAAATAAATCATTGCTAAAGTATTGATACAAAAAATTTGAATAAGACAAACGACCAAACAAGAAGTCTTAAAGTCAAAAATGACAATTTCAATAGGACGGAAGGATTAGTTAGTTAATAGTTCATAGCTAATATTAGCTGGTATTAACTACAGGGGCAAAGTTAGAGCAAATCAAATGGTGACGTGTTCGCCTTGAAGGTGTTTGAATTTGAGCTACAACCATAGTGAAACTCTTATCGTAGTATTAGTTTTCCTTTTTTTGTGGGTGCAGATACACCCACAACCATTAATATGACTTCGCCACTAATTAGCTAGTTTGATATAACTAGTGAAATAGTTGTTAGTTGACTATTCAGCTACTCCCTCGGTCCCTCAAAGAATAAATTTATAGCCTATAAATTTGTCTCCAAAAGAATCGAGTTTTGGACGTGAACGGGCTGCAGATTCATATTAATCTTTCTTATAGTTTGGGTTACATTTAACACAACCGATACTTCAAACAACACTACTTAACTAATCTTCTCGGTAACTAGAGAACTAGTAAGATTTATGGTATCAAATTAGTATCATTTGATTTATTGTAGAATATATTTTCATGTGATGCGCATTTTATGTCATAGATGTTGTTACTCTTTTCTATAAAGTTAGTCAAACTTAAGTGACTTACACGGATTCTAAGAATTGATTCTTTTGTGAACAGAGAGAGTAAACTATTGGCGACTTTTGGATCCAAAGAGCTAATTGTTAGCGGCTAACTATTAGAGTTTGCTGAACAAGACCACAATCATGTCCGGATCACCTAAATTAGTTTTTAGATTTATCCTCTTTTTGTTAACAAGACCATAATCATGTCAAAGTTGTTCGCTGATCTGAAAAGTCATGGCTAAAATTACTGTTGACTTATTTATTGTGAGAGAGAAAGTACGACTGATAAGAGAAGCGGATGGTTATTCATGGAAACGCATTAGTTACGTCATTAGGCACAAGCGGAACGGTTTGAAGTAAACAAAGAGGGTATCATCCATGTGTGTCGAACGAGGCTTTCAAATTCTTTGCTTTCTTTTCGATGGCCTTTTAATATAGGTTTGATTTTTAAGTTGGCTCGGCTTTCTGTTTTGTCAAAGCGTTTGTAACAATTGGTCTGGTTCCCTTAGTTAGTTGATTATAAGGGATGAAGCTGAATTTTATTCATTATTAAAAAAAGTTGTCAGTCCAACTAAAATTTAGTCATATGTTATCCAGATACATAGATTAGTCGTAGAGACTAACAGAGTAACAGCTAGTTGAGTTGGACTAGAAATTAGTTCATCTTTTAGTCCACCCATGATGAAACTGACGTGATCAATCTTGTACAATTTACCGCTTTCATCCCTGTTTTATTTGGAGAAAATACACTGGACATGACACGAAACGGGATGAACTGAGACCAAGACCGCAAACAGTTAGGCCTTGTTTTGATGTAGTCGGATTCGCATCAATCCACATGTATTGGAGTGGAACTTGAACTAAATTCCACCCTAATCCACTCCAACACATGTGGATTGAGGTGAATCCGATAACATCCAAACAAGGCCTTAAGTGTGTATCCTGCCATGTATTCTCGGTATCTTGTTTTTGAGCCGACTGTAATTTCCTATACCTATCGGGTGATGTTGCGAGCTGGGGCGTACTAGGACGAATGGTTGGTGCCGGCGTTGATTCTTGGGCAGACGCGATTGAGTCAGTGTGTCGTGCTATACCTCAACTCACACCACAACCATGGACACGATCCATGGCCATTCCCCTTGTTGGTGTATGTGTGTAATGTCGAATTGTGTATTGTACTATTGTAAATACAGGAATTATGCTGTGTATGTCACACTGACTTGTGAGTTGTGACTCTATGAGGTGCACCATATGGTACACCATCAATTTAGCTTATGCGTTTAGGTTGCCATGTGGCATTTAACTCGGCTTAAGTTCCAACTTACCATCTGTTTATGTCTATTTTCTGACTGTATTTCCTAGTTTTGTATCTATATCTCTTATATAGATAAACCCCACTAGATAATTCTCTTGATATACAAAGCATCCACATCATCATCTACTAGAGCATCCCACTAACTATTTCTCTTACCATGCAAAGCGTCCACATCAACATCCACTAAATCATCCCACTAATATATTACCCCACCATGCAAAGTGTTCACATCATTATCCACTAATAAATCGAACTAACACATATAATTTATCATGTATCTATGTTATTCACATTAGCAAACCACATTATTTTCTAACATATATTTAGTTGTCCATGCTAAAATACTAAAAATCATCCACTAACATATATTATGATAGTATAATTTTACCGGTAATTCTCGCAGCAACGCGCGGGGCATTCTCCTAGTATCCATATATCCTGCTATGGCTACTGCTCCTGAGTCCTGACTATCCTGCTCGCACTATCGGTGAAATATTATGGTAACAAAATTGAGAGAGATTATTTCCTGTCCATTTCCATATGTTTTCATCTCTATTTGGATGGTCCAGGAGTGTTTAGTCCAGTGATTCAAACAAACCATAATTTATAGGAGTAGCCACTACCATTACGGCACGACATCGTAGATTATCACCAAACTGATAGCAGCTCACATATATTCAGGAAATGGAGTAAAAGTTACTCATACTTACATGTATATAGGACTTTAAAAGATTGAATTCGTGTAGATCTTAAAATCGATGAATCATAACAGACTCTCGTTATTGATAGACACATTGTCTCAAAAAAAAGGTCTGCCTCTTACAGTGGCGGATCAAAGATTTCAATAATGAGGGTATGGACCTACGTGAATTAATTAGCCAATAATAGATACCACAAAATAACTATAGAATAGTTTATATGTGTTGACCTAAGGATTCAATTTGACAATATTATTCATCGCTAAGTATAAAAAAGTATTTCCTCCAAATTTGATTGATTGTCAAGGAAGATCCATACTCAAACTTCATAACATTTTGCAAGGACGAAAAGGCTCGGTTAGTCTTGTGCCATCTTTTTTTAACTTTGTTCCATCTTTTCTTAGTCTTGTGGTGTATGGATCGGTACATTTTGGGTTCAATGCTAGTACTACGATATTATATTGTAGAGTGCTTTTTTTCATCTTGGATGATGAATACTTGGGCTGAAAATATTACTATTTAATAAGGTGGTATAATATATAATAATGTATTATGAGTATATATACTTAATATCTCTACAGAATTTATGGAAACAGCTATACCCCTATGCACCTTAACTAGATCCGCCCCTGGTCTCTGAAATATAATATTAGTCGAGCATTCAAATCCATATGGCTAGGTCTTTATCATAGAAAAAATCTAACTAACTAAACTATAGTCAGCTTCTAAGCACACGTGTTTTCAAGAAAATAGAATATATTTGAAGTAATAATAAAGAAAAATATAGCCGACTTTAGTAGCAGGCCGAGGCGGAAAATAAATCCATGCCCAGTGCATAAAGAACGGCTCAGCCACACAACGCAAAACGGCCCAAATATATATTTTTTTGAGTGGATAAACGACCCAAATATGTACCCCGGGTAGTACTGGGCCAAGAAGTCCAGCCCAGATGCAGAAGGCCCCGCCTCCATTTTGACGCTTATACCCCTCACTCGCTCTGCTCATCGAACCAAACCCTACACCGCGGCGGCAGCTATATAAAAGCCATCTCCCGACCCGTGCGCTAGGGTTCTTCGTTCCTCCCACTCGCCGCCGCCGCCGCCGCCTCCCCAGCACCAGGCGCTCCAGCACCCGGAGCTCGCCCTCCCGCCGCCCACCATGGTAAGATAGCACGCGCGAGGATTAATCCGCTGCTGCTCCTCGGCTTCCGTCTGTTCTGTTGCCGGTGTTAATATTGCGTCTGTTTTCTTCACCCGCAGATCATCCCCAAGAAGAACCGCAATGAGATCTGCAAGTACCTCTTCAAGGGTACGTGATTCTTGGTCCACTGAACTCGCAGTAGGGTAGGTTGCGTTGATTGGCTGTTTCGTTTTATGGGAGGAGACAGATCTTCAAGTTCTTTATTTTTATTAATAGGAGAGTGCTAGCGTATTATTTTGAGCTCTCCTTTTTGTGCCAATTTTAGCATCCCACAAACTAGCTAGCAGATATATAGGTTTGACACAGCGAGCTTGTGAAGTTTCCCCTCCAATTCTGTTTGCCACAGTAAACTAGGGAATGTACACAGTTTCTTGTTCGTTGTTACATATTCACCACCGATAATTCAAAGCATGGACTGATGTGTTGTGTGTTGTGTCAATACAATTTCTCTTAATTTGATGTATATCTGTTGCTGCAGAGGGCGTGCTCTATGCCAAGAAGGACTACAACCTGGCGAAGCACCCGCAGATTGATGTGCCCAACCTCCAGGTGATCAAGCTCATGCAGAGCTTCAAGTCCAAGGAGTACGTCAGGGAGACCTTCTCCTGGCAGTACTACTACTGGTACCTCACCAACGATGGCATTGAGCACCTCCGCAACTACCTGAACCTCCCGTCTGAGATCGTGCCTGCCACGCTCAAGAAGTCTGCCAGGCCACCGGGCCGCCCATTCGGCTCTGGCCCTCCTGGTGACCGCCCACCAAGGTAAAACCTTAATTCTCGAGGCGCTTTGGCATTCATGTTAATGTGTATACTTAACAAACGTGTCTAGTGATGATTTCACATGTTTGCTTCTCATGTCTGGTGATGATTTCAGATGGAAAAGTACAATCAAGTCATAAGTAGCTTTTTGAGTACATGTTTATTAAAGAATAGGGGCTTTGTTGTACTTATTTATACTGAGTTATTGGTTTGATAAGTCTGCTCTAGGATGACACATTTTGCTGTGTAAGGATATCCTTGTAAAGCAGACAAACTAAATTTAAGCAGATCATATTTGGATGCTTTTAACAGTGTGTTTTATTGAGGAGCAGATTAAAGCTAACCTATTAGGTACAAATTGTTAGTTTTGAATTTTTGATGCTGTTATTTAATCTTCTCTTTGCTTGTAATGTATGTAGGGGCCCAGGTCGTTTTGAAGGCGACAGGCCAAGGTTTGGTGACAGGGATGGGTACCGTGGTGGTCCTCGTGGTGCTCCTGGTGACTTTGGTGGTGACAAGGGTGGAGCTCCTGCTGAGTTCCAGCCATCTTTCAGGGTAATCATATTCGTTCGTTGATGCCATGTTTTATTCCTAAGGTTTGAGCATACTGAGTTGAAATTCCACCTGTTCATGTGTTGTGCATAGAGATACACATCATGCAGCTTGAAGTGAAATTGACAATTTGAAAGCATCACGATTGAAATGAATACATTAGGATTAACTTTTTTCTGAAAACATTTTCATAGATTTGCTGCCAATTAGAAATCTTGAATGGACTTTGTATGAGACATCATTCTGTCCTGATTAACTCAATCTTTTATATAGTAGTAACCATTCTTCTTCTACTTTAAAAGATGGAGTTGGTGGTGATTCTCTGTTTGCTATCCTGTAAGCCCTACAGGCCTCCACCCTGATTGTTTGAACTTATCAGCTCAATCTGCCTACCATTAAGCACTGTTTTTCTCTCACAACAAATCAGCGAACAGTACTTTTTGCCATGGCTTTTTAGCCAAGCGAACAGGACCGGCTAGAGATTTGGCACGAGTCCCTTGTTTAGCTGTATTTAGTTATAAACATTTGGCTAAAGTCATCATATCCTGTTAATTTACAAACAGAAAGCAGAAGCATGATGCACAGTTGTTATGCTAGGCTGATCACACTGCAACTGTGCTCCGGTGCCTCTGGAAATGTTCTTGTAGGAGATAAATAAAGTTAACTGATAGCTTTTGTTTACTAGAAGGTTTTACCTGATATATCTTTAGTTTTAGAAGGGACATGCGATATTGAATGAAGATTGGGTGGGGCGTTGTATTGTGGTTTGTGCACTAATTGTGGTTTTTAAAGTAGTATATTGAAAGGATAATGTTGATTTAGAATTTGGAAGTTGAGAGGCCTCACATGTGAACTGGTAGAGTTTTGCTGAGCTTTGAGGCCCCACATTTTAAGGACATTTATGCTACATACATGCTAAACCTACATGCTCTCATTTTACCAAAATTCGTGTACTACCATTTTCTATAATTACAGTAATGCTAGTGTCAAGTTCGCTTTTGAAATTTCATTAGCAACTTGCCATGTACTGTATTTCATACATGCTGATATATATTTTCTGCACCTACAATATTGCAGAGTTCTGGTGGCAGGCCTGGGTTTGGACGTGGTGGCGGCAGTGGCTTTGGTGCTGGCCCGACCTCTTCTTCCATGGAGTGAAGTTGCCCTTAGTTTGGACATGATGTTTCTGTTCGCGTGATGCGTTTAAATTTTGAAGGACAGCTATTATGTACTAGTAATGTTATCCGGATCGGCCAGTGCTGACAATATGCAAAAAGAATTGGTCCATCGTAATACATTGGTTCCAGTATAATAGTCTTTGCAAAACGTTTGTGTTTTCAAGTCAGTACCTTTTTCGCTAAGTAATTGTCCAGTTGACTGGTCTGATGTGTGATGCAGGGATGTTTTGCTTTTTCTTCTAGCTGTTGCTGTTTGTGTTCTCCCTCTGTCCCTGAATGAATTGTTCTCTTGGCTGGGGCCAATAGAGCTAAAACAGCGATTAGTTTTGGTGCTTGGGGCTCTAATTTCTGATGGCGCCCTCCGAAAATTGGCAGAGCTCAGCCAAATTTCTGATGGCGCCCATGGCATCTCTAAACACCCCACGGCCGCTACGATGGCAGAACATAGTTCCAGTGAGCCATGTTGCATTGGTACCTTGCTGGGGACATGTAACATGTTCCAGATATGAGACATGTTCCAGTGATGCACATTTTTGGTGTTGAATTGCGGCTTATTTGGCTCTTCGTTGCAGGAACTGATAGTTGTCTTTCGTATTCGCAGATGATGTAGTACAAGTACTGCATATGTCAATGTCTTTTATGCACTATTGCTTAGACTTGGCACACCCCAACCAATTGAAATCAAACTCATGAAATTGGCTTTGCCACTAAGAGCCTCACGTTATCTAGGTTTTGAACTATTTCCTAGACCTAGCACACCTTAACTGAATCAAAACAAACTTATAAAATTGGCTTTGCAACAATGTTACACTATCATCAAGGCTTGATCAAATCGAGCTTATGAAATTGGCTTTTGCTAGTGTAAAATATGACTACCTTTATTTTGCTTTATGTTTTATGAACTCTATTATATTTGCATTTGTATAGGACATAGCCATTTCTCTTTTTTTTATGGGTACTTAGCAACTCTTGTAAGCTTATGTGGCTATAAAAAAATAAAGGTGTATGAAAAATAGCTCCAAACATGTTATTCTATTAAACCGTTTGGTAGGACTGGAGCTGATGCTGGAATCAGAGCCCTACTAAATGGGGCCTAGATTCATCCCTAATATTCAGAACCATAATGGTAGATTCACCAGAATGCTACTTTGTGACAACTCTAACCCAATGTTAGATTCACCGGAGAATGCTAATTTTGAGACCGTGCCCATGGCACCTCCGACAAGTTACGGACTTCAACCAAGGTGCAAGGATGGCATGGTGTTGGTCTAGTTATGAGAATGTTCTGGCTTGGTTTATTTTGCCGTGGAGCTTGGCAGCTTGCACTAGGCATGACATTATTTTTTAACCACAGGGCATTTTTCTTGTGCTGAATTGCTGGCATGGCTTTATTTTAACTGCTGGAGGTTTAGCCTGCATTCGTGGCTACGTTGGATACACATGCACCGGGAGTGTTTGGATGTGGTTCTTTGCACCACGGTCCACGGTCACTACTCCGGCCTTGTTTAGTTGCACTCGAAATTCAAAACCTTTTTAAAATTTCTTATCATATCAAATTTTACGACACATGTATAGAGTATTAAATATAAACTTGTCTATAGTTTACGAGACAAATTTTTTAAGCCTAGTTAGACCATGAGTTTTTTTTTGACATAGTTAGCCTATGGTTAGACAATAATTATCAAATACAAGAAAAAGCACTATAGTACCGAAAAAAACTTTTCAGCAAGGGAACTAAACAAGGCCTCACTATCAGAGTGCATATAGTAAGGTCTTGCTTAGATCCAAAAAGTTTTTGGATTTTGACACCGTAGCACTTTCATTTTTATTTAACAAACATTGTCCAATCATGGAGTAACTAGGCTTAAAAGATTTGTTTCACAATTTACAGGCAAATTGTGCAATTAGTTTTTGTTTTCATCTATATTTAATACTCTATGCATATGCCGTAAGATTCGATGTGACGCGAAATCTTGAAAAGTTTTTGGTTTTTAAGGTGAAGTAAGTGAGGCCTAAGCCCATACGAAATGCCTCCCTTGCTTGGAGCTCAAACTGACTCATTAGGCTCTCAGTTTGTCTATCAAGAAGCCTAAGGCCGTCCCCAGTTTTAGTTGTGCATCGATGAGCAAGAGCAACTGAGCAAGACTAAGAACGGGGCAACAAAAGGCGAGGCCGATCAAGATCATGGTTAAACGCATCTGTCCGCATTTGATGTTTGTGTTTATGCTACTGTATATGTGCACCCTGTCTCATACACAGACTAGTGTGGACTAAGCTGCTGACAGGCTGCAACCAATCTGTCTGTATGTACAACAAAATACGCTCGCTCGCTGGCTGCAACCAAACCAATCCGTCTATGTATGTACACGGCAAAATACGTAGAATTTACAGGCCCAGAAGGAGAGCAAGGAGACACGGTAGCAGGATGAGCCGCTGCCACTGCAGCACCGGCGGCGGCGGCGACCTCCACGCCGCCGCGTCGGACGAGGCGTTGAAGATGCCTTTCGGCGTCCTGCCGTGCCGCGGAGTGCACGTCCCGTTCGCCTGCTCAGAGACAGTGAGACACACAGTTTCATCTCTGTCAGTAATTTTACTAGAGGCTTTTGTGCAGCTAGCTAGTAGAGGAGGCATTACGTTGCAAGCCGATATGCTCCCGCAGCCGCAGACGAGGCCGCCGTTGGCCTTGTCCGTGGCCTCCGCCGCGCCGCCTCGGTCGCTCCTCTGCACGCGTTCAAGATCCACAAGCCAAAAAGTTCAGAGTTGATCTGAGTAGGAACCAACCAACCACGGAGATGAGACGAACGACGGGGCTGATGAGTGATGATCGCTGACCTTGTAGAAGTCGACGGCGATGAAGTTGGGCCACCGGTTCCCGGACTTGTCGTGGCAGGCGGTGACCATGTCCAGCAGCGGCGCCGAGTTGTCCTTGCACGCCGTCGGCAGGTTCGGGAGGTCCCTGAAGTAGTTGACGAGCACCAGCGACCTGGACAGGTCGTTCATGGCGGCCGACTCGGCGCGGTTGTGGCACGTCCCCTTCACCATCCCCTTGGTCCCGTCTGCAAGCAAGCAAGCAACAAGAAGCACCACCCGAGCCGGGCGTCAGAAACTGCATCGCTCATCACGTCGATTCGATGTGAGTGATCTTGACAATGCAAGGAAGGACGGCGGTGGCGGCGGCGTACACTGGTTCTCGACGACGTATCGCCACTCGTAGGCGATGCCCTCAGCGGCCTCCTTGGCGGGCCTGGAGGTGAAGACGAGGAGGCGGTGGTTGTCGCGGACCATGTCGCTGAGCCGCGGCCAGTCGCCGCCGGTCTTGGGCATGCGCCAGGGAGGGAACATGTAGCGGCCGAGGCCCGACGCGTTGAGCACGCCGGTGAGGCCCTTGGGCGACTCCACGTAGTCCTCCACGAAGATGGTCACCACCTCGGCGGGGTTCCGCGACAGGAACCGCTCCACCTCCCGGAGCACGTTCACCGCCGGTTGCTGTCACAGGGGGGGAAGAACTCGAGGTCAGTCAGTCAGACAGAGCTGTGTGTGTGTGTGGAGACGAACACGGTGAGTGGACGCCGGCTGGGAGGAGGAGGAAGAGCTTACAAAGGCGGTGAAGTTCTGGCAGATGCCGCCGTAGGAGTGGCAGAGCCAGACGTCGTTGCGGAAGTCGTACATGTCCAGCATCAGCCCCCTCACGCCGTTCTGCACCACAGACAGAGAATTAAAGTGAGGCCAAATCTATGTGCTGACTTGCTGTGCAGTCTAGTAGCAACCGAGTCATCCTTAAGGCCTTGTTTAGTTCCTAATTTTTTTTAAAGATTTTCCGTCACATCGAATTTTACGGTACATGCATAAAATATTAAATATAAATAAAAAAAATAACTAATTGCACGGTTTATCTATAATTTACGAGACGAATCTTTTAAATCTAATTAGTTTTTTATTAGATAATAATTGTCAAATAAAAACGAAAAATTTCCAGCTATGTATAACACAACCCACCCCACCTCATTCCGTCTTTTTTTATCTTTCATCACAACAATAATCGTCCAGAATGCCACATGGTTTATGGTTGCCGGAAATGCCATCGTGGGGACATCAAGGCGAGATAGAGACATTGACGCGGCAACCGAGAGCTAGCTCATTGATGCGGCCATCACAGAGAGACGTGCAGGACACAACAGACAGGGGGTCGCCGCAGTGCAGTGCCATGTGTGCCGCGACCATGCTCCAAGCAAGCGCAGCCGCAGCCGGGCGTGTGGTGGCGGTGTGGTGTGCCTCTCGCTGCGGCTCTGCCCCGCCACCGGGAGCGTGCACGCAAACCCGTGCTCGCTCGCCGTCTGGAGCGCGTGCACGCGTCGGCACGCGGAGAGCCCCCCGCGACACCTGTTGGCTGTCGCGTCGCGCCCGGCGGCGGCACCTCACGCCCATGCCTACCAACCAACCCGTGGAAGCAGCAGCAGAGGAGCTGTTGGCATGGCATAATGGCATTTTGCTCCAAGATTCGCGCGCGCCGCCGCCAGCGATCGAGGGACGACGGAGCCGAAGGAAGAAGGAGACAACCGTGCCGTATGTCTTACTGTACGTACTACTAGGAGTCTAGGACGTGGAAGCAAACGTTTGCGAGCGCCGCCGGGTCATCCGGAACGTGGACGAGACGAGCAGCAGGTAGCTCTGCCGAGCTCAGCTCAGGAAGCTGTGAGGAAGGATGGAGAGGGAGGGGGGAAACTCACGCTGAGCTGCTCGGTGACGGTGTCCTGCTGGTTCCACGGCGTGGCGATGGCGACCCCCGTCTGGGACCGCTGCCCGAGCCGCGCGAACGAGTTGTGCGTCGTCAGCCACGCGTACCGGTTGAACGGCAGGTCCCGCGCCTGCCACAGCCCACCAGTTGCCATGGGACGGTCAGTGGCAGCGATCCAGTAAAATCCGGCGGCCGCATTCGGGCGCGTACCTTGGTCTGCGGGTCGACGGGGGCGACGCGGGTGCAGCGGGGCCGCACGTTGCCGTCGGCGACGCACGTCTCGCAGTGCAGCCCGGCGTCGCAGTTCCGGTTCACCGCGCACGTCTCGCCCACCTTCCGCCCCGACACCACCACCACCACCGCGCCGGGGGAGCACAGCATCAAAATCAAGAGGACGCGGCGGAGAAGAAGCACCGCCGGCGCCGGCCCGTCCCTGCCACCGCCCACCATCTCCTTGCTTTCCTTGCCTTGTCCTCCCTCGATCCCCTCGCCGCCGCCGCCGCCTCCTGCTACTCTAGCTCCCGGCAATGGCCTGGGCACGGCAATATCCAGCTATTCCAGGCAAAGAAGCCAGGAGGAGAGCAGCGAGCACAAAGCAGGCGGCGGTCGCTTCGCTCGCGTCTCAGAGTGGTGCTCGTGTCATTGTGTGGCTTGCAAGGCCGGACATGCGAGTGGCGTCGGCACCCTGACCCGCCGTGCGTGGGTTTTCTCGGACTCGGACGCTCTAAAATTTCGGAAGAAAATTGAGTGCGGCCTCCCCGCACCGAGTCCCCGTGGGCACCAGGCTCGTGCTGATGACGCGTGTACACCGGGATTTGGAGAGCCGTCCGCTCGACTCGCATCTCAGCGCTTCGGCTCGCACGTCTTTGGCTCGCAGGGTCAAGTCCACGTAGCGCTCGGCTCGCAAGTTAGTTGCAGATCGCCCGACGCTCGTAGTACATTCTCGGCTCCTGGCTTTAACGCGCTGCTTGTACGTCTAGAAGTCGGATTAATTTTCCAACAGTCACTAGTACAATCACTTGAGTGCAATTTTACCACTGCTGGATTTCATAACTAATCCCGTGTAATAATGATGAAAATATTCAGATGCAGTCCATGATCTTTCTGATGGTGCAAAGGCTTTTGAGATATGTTTACACATTGTTTTTTTTTTGAAATACATATAGCATGTTGGCTATTTTTAAACTTATATAAGAGGCTATTTTTGCTGAAAATTATCACAGTATGTTGTGATCATAGAGAATAGAATATGCAAAAATTTGAAATTGATAACCAACGTAACTAGCAAATCCATCCAAAAAAAGTACTACAAAGTGACGTCTTGTTGAACAATATAGTTACATATTCTCATCAAAATTTAACTTCCTAGCGGATAAGGACATTGCAGCATCTTGATGAACACCATGTAAAAGATCCGTATATCCGCCTTGCATGAAAGGAACAGACACAGTAAAAGATTGCCCATACACACAGTTTGTGAAGTTTGGCGTTGTAGCATTATTAGTATCTCCGCCATGGATGAATGGAGCAACCATGGCTGAATCATTTGCAAATTGTATTGTACTATTACCGCCACTGTTGCCAGCATGAAGATCATGTGTCGTGTATAAGAAATTATTTATAACAATTTATTGTAAGTAAATAAAATATAAAACTAAAACAATAAATGTAAGTCATTTACGATTAATTGGTTTGGATTAACACTTCCGTCTCTATTCTCTACAGTATTATTTGTAGCATCTCCTGTCAACAAAAATAATTAATATATAAGTTAGACTTTTTCCTGGGAACAAAATCAGCTAGGAAAGGTAGGATCAATACCTTTTGTCTTGGAACTTTTCTTTTTCTTCTTTAATGTATTTTTTTCAACTGCACTTTGGAGTCGCTTATTCTTTGGGCCCTTTATGATATGGGGAACTCTAAATGATATTGTACCGTTCAATGTGTCTGTAGCACATTCAGTTGAAACTAGAGGAACATCATCGGATTTTTCTTGCAACTTGCTTATAGCAATATCTGCTTCCAAGTCCAATTTATCTATACCTTTCTCCAAATCATCAAGAAGTTCTTTTGACAATGAACATTTCAATGTAAGGGATGTAGCCTTTCGTGAGATACGCGCAGCACGCGTTTTCAAACTTTCTTCGCCGGTTTCTTGTTTCTCGATATAAAATCCTCTTTTTGCATATTTGGTCCATCTTCCCAATATATATTGCGGCGGCAATTTGAAAACATCGTTCACACTAAAAACTTTGAAGGCATGCTTGCACAGTATACCTACAAAATAAAGATATAATTTTTCATCGGTGCACATTAGAAACTATATTATAATTCAAAATGTGTGCACATACCTATGGATTCATACTTTCTGCACGAACATGTAATGGATATATTCGCACTGTCAAAAACAGTCGTTGCTCCATGATTAGCTTGCATATGTGTAACCATATATGTGAAGATTGATCCATCAGTTTGCAACAATTTACAAGAGAATGAAAAATATTCTTTAAATTCTTCCTCAAACTCCAAATACATCCTCTTTGTATAGGATTCAGCTGCGGTTTTCAATAGAGGTAAATTTGGGATGCAAGTAACTGGGTTCTTTCGACGTGAATTAAAATCCGCTTCTAACTCATTTTCACGAAGGCTAGCAGAAACCTTCTCGCACTCTATAAGAAGTTCAGTAAGTCCAAGTTTTCTACGAAATCTTTTCTTGAAGACGTTATTCATACCTTCACTTCTTTGAGTTGAATTCATATCGGCAGTAAAAGAGTCACGATATACAGCGGCCCACTTTTTCCTCAAAGCATATAAGTTTGCCATCCATTGGTTGTTCTCAAGGTTATACTTACTCAACAATTCCTGCCACTTCTGGATGAATAGATCTTCTGATCTATCTTCATACACACATCTCTTAAATTCAGGTAAAAATGTGTCAGGATAATTCTGAATTATGGGCCCTAGATGTTTAGCAGCATTAAGATAGATGTGCCACAAACAAAGACGATGACTTGTATTTCTAAATACATAGGCAATTGCTCCTGCCATGGCCGCGTCTTGATCAGTGAAAATTGTGTTGGGATGTTTGCCTGACATTGCTATTAGGAAGGTCTCAAAGAGCCAAACAAATAATTCAATAGTCTCATTAAATATCAGTGCAGCCCCAAAAATTATTGTTTGTTTATGATGGTTCGTTCCAAGGAGTGGAGCAAAAGGCATTTCAAACTTATTAGTCTGAAAGGTGGTGTCAAATGATATAGCGTCACCAAAGCATGCATAGTCCATAATCGACTGACCATCTGCCCAAAAGAAATTAGCTATCCGGCCATCTTCCTCATCTATTTGAGCAGCATAAAAAAATGCAGGATCATCTTTCTGCTTATTTTTCAAGTAATCCAACAATGACTGTGCATCATTGGACTCTAAGTACTTCTTCCGCTCACGACCGATCTCATTGTTGCTATCCATCTGTGCGAATGGAACTTTGTCAGATCCTCCATAAAACTCTTTCATGAACTCATACACCTGGGCTGGCTTCATTCCAGCTTCTCTTATCTGACCAATGAGCTGCCTGTCTGCTTCGGTTACACGACGCTGTGACTTCAACTTGTGCAATTTATTTGGACTAGCAAGATAATGATTGTGATCAAGTACAACCTTTTGTACTTTCCAAATCCCCTCTTTACTAACACTAAACTGAACACGGGCATCACAACCCGTCCTTGTAACGTCCCTGTTTGATGACTCATTTCCTCGAAATCCTTGGTTACTGCAAACTATATACTTTTGACATATAGTTTTATCAACTCGGCGCTTCGTATGACTCTTTCTAATACTAAACCCGACCTTACCAGCATAGGTGTTGTACATCTCATAAGCTTTATCCTCTGAATCAAAAGTCATTCCAACTTGAGGGCGAATCAAAGGTTGTCTAGTTTTATCTACTACCTGTTGTATGAGAGAGAGAAAATTTAAAGGTGTTTCGTTCGCAAAAAAAAGAAAATTTAAAGGTGTTTAATAACCAAAAAATACATAGTATGATTTTCTCCATGCTTATAATAATCAAACTGACATCTCATACCTCATCTGATTGTTGTGTCGTAGATTCTGGCAACTCCAAAATTGATATAGTCCTGTGCAATGTACACGCGGACTTGATGACAGCAGTGTTGTTCTCCTATATAAAAACACTTGTTTGAGATGTTCCCGCATACAAACCTAGCATAAATAAATTCTATAATGTTATCAGGTGCATAGCGATCCATACGTACCTGTGTTGCATCAATGGCATCAACGACACCATTGATTAGGGCAGAGTTCGTTTCTATGCTGTCTACTAGTGTATTTGATTGGGAACAAATCTCCTCTGAATTATCTTTGAAGGCGTAGTCCGTCGTATGGCTTGCGTGGCTACAAGACATCGCGCAACCGGCGGCAACTCGCACAACCGGCCGCGGTATGTATCGGCGGCGGCGTGACCTATTTCTGCGCTCTTTTCCGTGCGATGGAACTAACTCAGGTAACTATCCAATGATTACGGCGCTGATCGGGTGATGGAAACCAACTTGCGAGCCGAAGACGTGCGAGCCGAAGCGCTGGGATACGAGAAGCGCTGGGATGCGAGTCGAGCGGACGGCTCGCCAAATCCCAGTGTACACGCGTCATCAGCACGAGCCTGGTGCCCACGGGGACTCGGTGCGGGGAGGCCGCACTCAATTTTCTCCCAAAATTTCACCTTTCGTTCCACCCCCGCGGATCTTGGGCGTTGGTGGGGGCGCCTCATCCTCCGTGGGCCCCGGTCGTCATGTCACGGGTGGAGCCTAGCCCTGATGAAGCCGGCGGGAGGTGGGTACGGACGGGAGCGCCGGGTGACCGTTGCGGTGGTCCGGTGCGCTGCCGCCGCGGGTCATCAACCGCCAGGTGAGCTGGCACGGGGCAGCAACCGCAGCTCGTTACGTACGCCGCGCGCATTATTCATGGCCCATATGATTTGCTGATATATTGCCATTTTTCTCGTGCTGTTCTGTCACTCGTGAGGTGTTGTGTCTTGTTTCGGAAACTAGTACGAAGCGCGCGCCCCTGCACGCGTGTGGGTAAATAATATATGTGTTACACATTTAAATTATATGATAACTTAATTAAAAGTAAGTGGCTGTAATTGGTCTTACAACAAATAAGAATATATTACATATGGTGTTAGGGAGTAATGAAGCATAGGCATACAATACGTGCGATGCCACATGATTTGTACATGTAAATGTGGCTTTGGGCATGGTGTTGTTGTACAATAGACGGAATCATAGGTAGCATTGTTTCCCTGGACATAACTGAACACATTCTATGGAACATACATATAACAGTGCAAAAGTAAGGAGATTGTCGTGCTGATGCACCAAAGATGCTGCCCCAACAACATTGGGGGCAGTTTGCAAAAGATCCTCTCGGGTCATCTTTACTCCTACTGCAAAGGGAGGAACAAGATATCTTAGTGGCACACAATTACACCGACTAACAAATGTTGTGGTAGGGCCTTGAGCAACATGCTTACCTGTTATGGTGGAGGCTGCAATGCTGGCTGCTGTTGGTAACTTTGATACCTTGGATATTGTTGTGTAGGTGTATATGGCAGGATTTTGAGGGGGCAAGCAACCATATGGATAGTATCCTTGGGGATACCCATAATAGCCACCACTAAATTGGTCCGGCTCTTGTTGAGGCTGAAACAAAAATTCAACAAAGGGAATATGACCTCCCATGAGAGTTGTATGTTCTGGCTTCCCAGCTGGCTTCCACATAGCACCCTATGTGGTCTTCTCAGCTGATGCCCCGAAGAAACAACTTTTTTAGTGAATATAATCGATGTAGTAGTATCTGTTCCAGAAAATTATATAAGCATTTTCCACTACAAATTTGAAATCCTTTGTCGTATATGGTTAAAATTTACACAATACACTCTTGAGTTAACCAATTGGGTGCTAAGTTTGGCACTAAAATATTGGCACAAAAAGGTTTCACAATGGAACTGGATACTAAAGACAACATAAGTAATGAGCATTGGCTGGCCTATAAATTGATTTGCATAGTACATAAAACAGGATACTCTTCATATCTGTTAGAATACTGGACAGATGTTTGCAAAAAAAAAACGGACAGATCTACAACACTTTTGTACAGGTATTTCAACATAGAGATGTCCGTATAGGCTGAAAGTTTAGTTCAGAAGCTCACCACCTACAGTCGGGTTAGGACAACCAACATAATGAAGTGCATAAAATGAATATCAGTCATGCAGTTTGAGGAAGACAGAACTATTTACCGACAGTAGTATTGCTTTGATTGTTATGAAGTGGGTGGTAAATAATTCAAAAGATCGATCCACAACTCCAGTGGACCAATTAGAAGAAGTTCACAATAAAAAGGAGTAACATATACTCCCTCCATCCCAAATTATAAGACATTTGACTTTTTTTATCCCAAGTTTGTAATACATGTACAACTTTTATTAATAAACCACCAAGCCACGACAAAAGAAGTGATATTTTGTACAAATTTTTGAGTAAGACAAATGGTCAAACTTGGTATCAAAAAAGTCAAACGTCCTATAATTTGGGATGGATTAAGTACTTTCCAAAATTCATATTTAAGGACACCATCTGCAGCTGTCGTGGTTTCAATTCTATCAAAAAGGTCAAGCATGCCCAAAAACATACCTTCAGACACAGCATCCTAAGAAGGTATGTGAGCCTTCGTGTAGCTGGTTTCCTTGAACACAAGCATCAGGTCTTGGAACCCATTTTTTAATTCTCGAAGAGAGTGCTTAGCTGGTCTCCTTTTACACATGGAGCAGTGCGTGTAACACAATTTTGAACTGTGAAAGAGAGTGGTTAATTGCATATCTTGTTAGTCTATAGTTAAACACCACAAGGTTTGCTTTAGGAAGTGGATGACGGTATGATAGGTATAGAGAGGAAAGGCAAGTATGAGAGCAGAAAATAAAGAAACTTTAGTGCACAGGTAGCTTACCTGAAGATCAGTCAAAGTAAGTTTTTTGTGCAAGGACAGGAATATTATTAAAAACACAGGCAAAATGCTTGAGGCTGAATATTCTGTGGAGATGACCAAGATTCTAATAGCATTACTGAGGTTTTCAAAAGCTTCGACTTGCAAGAACTCTTACGACACCTATATAATTCATTTATGATGATGAAGTGAGGATAGAAACATATAGATGTCTTCGATATGGTTGGAAAAACTCTTAGACCGATTAGTGCCAGAGAAGGGTTGGCAACAAACCGATATCAATTAATAGACAGGAAGATGGAGCGCCAAAAATAAATACAAAGTTGGATGACCTATGAGCATGAAAAGTCAAAAGGAATTTGGCTAGAGTACTAAACGATCAATAGGAGTACATAAATATATCTTTCAGAAACCGGTAGTGATAAATTTTATAGTAGGTACTAACCACCCATTCTATATCTGCTACATTTATGGTCAAATATGTGATGCATTGGAACCCCAGCCTTAGGGGGATCAAACTGGAATTGCAAAGAAGATGAGGACGATATCAAAGATCTGAACAAATTGTCCACGGACCATTTAGTCCTCCCTGACACAAAACCAATGCAGAACCGCATGGCCATCCTGTGTAATCTCTTCCTTTGCTCCTAGAATTAAATTAAACATGGCAAATCCATGAAAATTAGATGCAAGGAAACGCAAAGAGAACAAGTACTATGAGCCGTAAATTCCAATAGCTCCAACTAAATTACTTTATCCGCATGTTTCCATCTGTTAAGTCCAGTTGTGAAAGGGTGACTGGAAAGTAAAAACACAGTTGCTCTAAGTACACTAAACTGTGATTTGAGTGCAGGAAAGCGAATGAGTTTTGTGAGACACATAAAACCTGACAATGCCATTGTAGAATTGGGCCAATGGAAGCATGAAAAGTTTCTTATATCATGTCGTTGGCTCCCTGGAAGCCTGTATCCCAAGAAGCTTGTAATCAGCACCAAATGAATCCACTGCTGATAAAAGGGACTGGATAGCCAAATCATTTGGACATTCTGTCTCCCTAGAAAAATAACAAAAGATTGAAGTTATTCGAATATGTCTAAGCCACCAAATGTACAACTTAGTAAATATACATAATCATAAATTGATATGTCGCAACAATGCTTTTTGGAGCTATAAAACTCCCTGGAACAAAAGCAGAGTGAAATAAAAGTAGCTTTCACTTTGCGGAAAAATGTTACTTCTTGTCAGTCGATGCAGATGGAAAGAAATAATCATCAGTGGCTCCTAAATCAAGTGATCTGAAGCATCTAATTAGATCAGTTCATGTGCTATGACAACAAAACTAACTGCCTCATAAAGGCAACATGATTGAACAGGCCGTTGCTTCAAATATTGTACTACAACTGCACATACACCATTGAACAAATCTGAAGAAATAAATCTGCGACTCTACGAAACTAAACATTAAAGTTGAAGCACCAATAGGAACGGCAAAGTACCCATATCCATCCATACTTGATGGCTGGACTTTTGCACAGCAAGAGAGAGGCGAGGACGAGGGATGGCCCTGCGTCGCCGCTATGACCGTGGAACCCCGTTTGCACACCGGCGAGCACGCGTCCGCACCACCTGTGTCGGGGCCACTGCAATGGTAGGTGACCTAGGGTTTCCCCTTGCCACCGCCGCCCTCATGGGGCCTGCCGTGCCAGGGCCCGGACGATCCTAAACGGCTAATGACACGGAGGGCGAACCCTAGGTCAGCAACGATGCTGCGGTTCGCCGCCTCAGAGGAGCCGACCGGTGCGTCGTCATGTGAGGAGACAGGGAGAGAACGAGGAAGCTGAGAGTAGAGAAAGGGAAAGAGGATTCGAGAGGTTTCAGGAGGGGGCACCGATGGGATGAAGCCGGTGAGCTTCGCCGCCACCGCCGACGGTGAGGAACAGGTACCTAGGGTTTCGTCGAGCGCCCGTGGAGGGCGCCAACACCCCGGCATCGCGTGAAGAGGAGGCCACGGTCCTTGGCCACCTAGCACGCCGCAACGCCGGAGGAGAGGGACAGAGAGAGGGGAAGCCCGCCCGCGGGTGGCGCCGTCGCCTGTCGCTGTCGCGTCGGGAGGAGAGACGGGGAGGAGAGACCGAGGGGATTTTTTTATGGGAACGAGCGAGGCGTCGGGAGGAGAGACGGGGAGGAGAGACTGAGGGGATTTTTTTTACGGGCCACCACATGCCGACAAAATTGGATAGGAGCTCAAATGAAATCTGACCATTGAAGGCGAAATCAAACGGCCCAAAATAATTCTGCTAACGTGGCCACGGTGAGCTTGCGGGGAGCTCCCGCTGAATGTAGAGGTAAATGAGGCACATGCCTCTTTGTGTACTCGTACTCTAGTTTAATACAGGATCGAGCTGTTATATGGTTTTTTTTTTTTTTTGCATCTGATTCATTTTCATCGGTTTTTTTTTCTTATGCTTTCGCTCACGTCCGCTCGCCCACATCTTCCTATCTTGTGCGCCGCCTAACCGCTACTTAGTCCTCCATTCAACTGCCACTTAAAATGGTTTTGTCTTTTCCTATCCTCTCCTGGCCTATCGGTTCTACACTGTTGCTTCGCTATCCCTTCCACCTCTATGTTTGGCTCTGCCTACTCTCGAATCCTTCATTCTAGACCCCATAGTGACAAACTCGCTCTTCTAATCTAAAGAAGAAGCTCGTCTCCCACCACCGACGTTGTCTCACTATACTTTGGTGACATGAAAATTTTTCTCCATTTTAGACAACTGCAATTTAGGATGCATAAGGTTTAATATAGTGCTTTGTTTTGTACTAATATAATGTGACAAGTCTTAGGGGGTGAATGAATAGGTAATGTTCGCCAATCAAACCAAACAAACACAAGCCTTAGTTATATCATTTCCTAATAGAATATGTCAATGTTGTTTATGGGATTTGTAATTTTGTGAAATCCTATGTTTGTCAACAATATAACCATTACATTATCTCCATAATGTCTATATATGTATGATACGATTACTACAAGATGCTCACCACTGTTGTTTATCGGTGATAACTAGTGGTGATAATCGAGGTCATCACAATTGTCTTTTGTAATGAGATGATGGTGAAAATATATAAAAAAATTAACACCATTTGATAGAGGTGCCCATCGATGTCTGAGAGGAGGACACCTCTGCAGACATCGATGGTGTTTTTGGGTGAAAATATTGAATGTTTGGACATCCTGTAGACATCAAATGTTTGGACATCTCTGTAGACATCGAATATTTGGACACCTCTGTAGACACCTCTCGTGCTCGCACCATGGGGGCCATCCATGCTGGGGCCACCACCGCTCTAAGTGAGGGCCATGGCACGGCCTGCCTCCTCGCTGGAGAGAGAGAGAGAGAGAGCACGAGGCCCCGCCTATTAGCCATAACAAAGAAGCATACACGCTGAGACACATGAGGGAAAGATGATGTATACTTTTCATCGTAGTTGGGAGTTTTTCAATACCTGTTTAAGTCTCAAACCAACGGTGGAAACACCATTGATAAAAAAAATAATTTTATAGTAGTATTTACCTTCTTCTTTTAGGGGAGGTCATATCCTTATCCTAGAGCGAGGTTCCATTGTTAACACAACTAGGGAATACACATCTTGTAAAAAAACCTAGGGAATACGATTAGTGAATGAAGATATAAAAAAGACAAGCATGAAAAGGAGGTGGGGATGAAAAAATAAGAGAAGAAAAATACATGAAGAAGATAGTTATAATATTATGCACCGACGGAAATATAAATAATACTGAAACCACACACACAATGACACAAATGACTAAGAGAGACACATTTACGGCTAGCAAATGTTGCAATATAAAGTAGGCACTCTCTTTGTACTCCCTACCATGCAGTGACCTTTCCCCAATTGCACGAATCAAATCTTCAAAATTGATGCCAAGTCGGAGTGGATTATGCTGGTAGTTAATCAATGGTTCCTAGCAGAGCGGCGGCCGGCCTCCGCGCGCCATGTCATTGACGCATTGTTAATTGTGTACTCCACCACCGTTCCAACGAGCTGTGAGTTAGCACAAGTATTGACCATCATAATCGTTAAGTACGTTGCACACGCATCGCCTTGTTTGGCATAAAAGAAGGACGCACTTTGTACATGCCAAGTCATGGCGCATGAGAGTGGTTGGTTGAATGTGGACGCATGTGTGAACTTGCCATCAACGACTCCATAGCTGGATATATATACTAGAGTAGTAAAATGAAACTAAATGAATACACGCAATTTGCAGGTATGAGGCATGTGTGTGTTTATGGACGTTGTGTTGACTGTTGAGGATAGTCAAAAGGAAACATGCAACAAGCAGCTGGTACCGTCTGTTATTGATATATTGAGGCTGAGGGCCTTGGACGTGGCCATCGATAATAACTGGCTACTCTCAACATCCCAATTTATTTATAAGTTATTCTAAAAATTTTGAAGAATCAAAGTATCTAAAGTTTGATCAAATTTATATGATAGCATAATAATATTTATGATATCATCTAAATATTATTAGATTCTTCATTAGTTATATTTTTGTAATTATATCTATTTAATGTCATAAACCTTTTAAATTTTTTTTATCATATTAATTAAACTTGAGATGCTTTGAGTAGTTAAGATTTTTAGAATGATTTATAAATTAAGATGAAGAGAGTAGTTTTGAATTTAGACAAGAGCCTTGTGGCCAGAGAAAGCTGATTGGTTCTTCAGATGCGGAAGCGCGGATGTAGACAGAAGCAAGCTGATCCGTGCTCTGGTAACTCACCTTTCTTAGGCTCTTTTGGGGTAATTAGTATAATACCCGTGCTAACGCTACGGTTTTATTTTAGGGTGCATATGAAAACAATCAAACAACAAAATAATATCAATATTAACTTATATAATCTTTTGAAATAATACAAAGTTAAATACCAAAAAAAGATAATTCACATGTATACATACTAATCTCTATGATTTATACTGCCCAAAATTTCACATGTATAAGCTAAGGCCATCTCATTGGGGAATTTCATCTTAGATTGAACTTTTTCTCTAAAATTTCGAATCAGTGGGGTCATAAAACTCATGGCCCTGTCGACGTCATTGCCACCATTGTTGCCTTGTGTCATTGAGCTGACAAAACTTAAATTTTTTCAAAGACAAATAAAACCACCCAATCCCTGCTACAAGAAAATTAATTCTGAAACTGATAACCTCTAATATTTGTTTAGCCAACTTTCTTATTTCAATTCTTTCCTTTTCAACAATTATATTGCAACTCCACTAAAACTTTGTAGCCAATTACATTGCAAGACCCTAACGATCTGCGGCGCCAGATCTTCCTCGCTCCTTGCTCAAAACGCCTCCAGCATCGGCAACTCTGACCGGCCGCGCCGTGTGCCGCCCCGGCTAGGCCGCACCACCTCAACACCCACAAGCAAACCCAAACCCATACACTAAAATTGTGTAGCACATTGAAGCACAAAAGATAGATGTAGGATTTATATATTTCTCAGAATGTCTAGCATGGAAAGAAATTTATCCATCTAGAAAAAACATGCCAAGATAACAATCTCAACGACTGATCAAATACAGGATATTGGTGAGGGTATACATAACAAAACAGTTAAGAGAAGAAATATATTGTAGGAAGTACAATAGATTTACTAAAAGAAGAGCTTACAACAAACGGAAATGCTTATTCAACAACTGCATGCCAAAGAAATATAAACAAACCGCTAACTTGGATCTCTTTTGGGAACGTCGCACTAAACAGCATTGTCTGCCTGACACCTGGAAGTGACAAGTCCACTTGCTCAATAATTCTGCTAACTGTGGTTCAAAACACATATCAAGCATTCTATCTACCTCATCACAGGGCAAAGCTAGAGTGCAAGATATTCTTGCCCTTTTCCAACAAAACAATCATTCAGTCGTGTGTGGCTACCTTGTTCTTCATCTGAGTAGAATTTTTCCAGACACTACCTACCTTGCCTCCGAACCTGTCTTACACGAATCTCATGTGTGGCATGATTCATGCAAGAAGAGATCACACAAATGAGCTAGAGGAAAATTCCAAATTACTTGGAAAGCAAAGCAACTAACCTTTTCCATCTCGTTTTGGATCTGCAGGAGCTTGCCGAAGGAAAGAAGCAGACCACCGTCGATGGGATGTCCCCAATCTTTCTGTCATCTAAAAAATAGATACCTTTCTATTGCCTACTTCCCCCTACCAATACAGCATTTGTGTCAAATATATTCAAAATTTAACCTCACTAAGAGCATCTTCAAAGGCTTTGGCAAATTAACTTGGCATTTGTTGTTGTTTGTAAACTCCCATGACAAAATGCAAAGAATAAAAACATGTCATCTCCAAGGGAATTGGCATTTGGAGTTGGCAAAGGATAAAAATAGGAGGTCTCCGGGCGCGCGCTTTCCTCACGCGTGACTTTGCTCGCGCGATCGGATTTGCAAAGCCGTCCACAACTTGGCATTTTTGCCAAGTTTGCTCCTTCATTTGTCAAGTTGCCCAATTTGCAAACTCCAAATGCAAAACTGTTGGATACCTTTTTTGGAATTTTTTGGCAAATTACTCAAATGCAAACTTCAAATGCAAAACCTTTGGAGATGCTCTAACAATTACCAATCTTTCTGCCATCTATAGAAACATTGTTCTATTGCCTACTTCATTGCAGCAGTTAGATGGAGAGGCTAATTAATATGCGGTGGCTAAACACCCCGCTTGAGGAACCCAAAGCACCGGCTATACCACAAATCATCGAATCTTTGGACACATGCATAGAACATTAAATTTAGATAAAAAATAAACTAATTACATAGTTTGGTTGAAAATCGCGAGACGAATCTTTTAAGCCTAGTTAGTCCATGATTACTACAGTAACCCACATGTGCTAATGACAAATTAATTATACTTAATATATTTGTCTTACAGTTTCTAAACGAGCTATGTAATTTGTTTTTTTTATTAACCCCTCTCGAAATTCTTCCGATACATTCGATGTGACACTCAAAAAATTTTCATCTCCAAAGCCTAACATGAAGAACTTTTCATCTGAGAAACACAGAGAACAATAAAATTGAGCAGAGAACTCCTTTGGCACCTGCTTGACCGCCGCCGCCTAGCAAGTAGTAGTACAGTAGAGATGACGTGATGGATCAGCTCCTTGACAGGTTGCTTGACTGCTGATGCCTGATGGATCAGCCGCATGAGCCGATCAGCCGCGGGGGTACGTGAGGTCGTGAGGATGGCTAAAACGCGACGCCCACGTGGTCGACCGCTGCCGCCGCTACGAGTTCACCGATCAGCCGCGGGCGTACGTGAGGATGGCCAAGACGCAACGCCCTTGTGCTCGAGCACCGCCGCCGCTATGAGTCAAAATCGGTCGCAACAGCCGTGGGTGTCCGTGTGCGAGGTGAGGGAAAAGAGTTTGGCGTACGTGAGGATGGCCAAGACGCAACGCCCTTGTGCTCGAGCGCCGCCGCCGCTATGAGTTCAGATCGGTCGCAGCAGCCGTGGGTGTCCGTGTGCGAGGTGAGGGAAAAGAGTTTGGTAGTTTGATGTAGGCTTCAAATTTTTCTCTACCACCGTTGGATTTGATGCTAGTTGATTTTGAGTCGTTGATTTTAATAGAGATAAAATCCCGTGTGCGTTTTGCTAGGTACATGATGATTGAGGCCTTCAGTAGGGGATGTTTTCTTTGGTAGACCAAGCATAATTTTGTTGGATCAATTATAGTAGAGATAATGTATCACAACATGTAATATATGTTTAGCATGCATTTTTTTATCATTTAAAATTGTTTTGAGATTCGTGCTACACATACTACGTCCTTGTTTAGTTCCCAAAAAGTTTTATCAAAAAATTTAGATTTTCCGTTATATCGAATCTTGCGTCACATACATGGAGTATTAAATATAGATGAAAAAAATTACACGGTTTACCTATAATTTGTGAGACGAATCTTTTAAGCCTAGATAGTCCATGATTGGACAATATTTGTCAAATACAAACAAAAGTGCTGCAGTACTTGAAATCCAAAAATTTTGCCAACTGAACAAGACCTTAGTTTACCCTAAAACCAAAAACTTTTCAAAATTCTCCATCACATCAAAAATCATGCGGCACATGCATAGAGCATTAGATATAGATGAAAATAAACTAATTGCATAATTTACTTGTAAATCACGAGATGAATCTTTTAAGTCTAGTTACTCTATAATTGGACAATGTTTATCAAATAAAAACGAAAATGCTACGGTATAAAAATGCAAAACCTTTTTGATTTAAACAAGGCCTACCTAATATAAAATCCTACTATTTTAAATGTCATATATCTCAATACACTATATAAACGATTCACGTATACATTGAAAAACTGCTTTCTTTTAGGTGGGCTGGCTGTATGTATGCGGATACAGCGTAGCGCTAGCGCCGCGGCCCCGAGACGACTAGGAGACCTAAGGGCAAGTACAACGGGACTTTAAGAGTCGTCTGCAAGACATAATTTTATCAAAAAAGCCCTTTGCGAGTAGTAGACAGGCCGAGGTCGTCGTCTCGCGAGACGACGACGACGGCTCGTGCTCCCATGCGTAGTCGCCGGGTGAACAACCGTTGTACGAGAACGTTTTCTTGAGTCTGACGCACACAGATCCTGCTGTGGTTACGTGCGGCCTGCTCCGGCAACTTGCTCCTCTCTAGACCGCTACGCGTGATGCCAGAAGAAAAAAAGATAAGAACTGACAGAGTATATCAGCTTTATTCGATCGATGTGAGATGATGTGACACAACAGTAGTGAAAATGGTGATGGCCATGACCCTATGGCCTTGTTTAGTTAAAAAAAATTTAAAATTTATCGTCACATTGAATTTTTAAGACGTATCCATAGAGCACTAAATATAGATAAAAATAAAAATTAATTATATAATTTGCCTAAATTACGAGACAAATCTTTTAAACCTAGTTAATCCATAATTAGATAATAATTATCAAATACAAACGAAAATTCTACGGTATCCAAAGCCAAATTTTTCGCGAACTAAACAAGGCTAGGCCGTGCAAATTTTTAGCTTTAGCTACTATAGCACTTTTGTTTATATTTAATAATTATTGTTCAATCGTGAACTAAATAGACTCAAAAGATTTGTCTCACAAGTTACAATGAACAAGGCCATTGTGTTGACGATTTTAATTAAAAAATATTGCAATTAAGTTTGATCTATGTTTAATCTTATTTGTAATCAACAAAATAGTATACATAGATGATGTGCACCTCATTAAGACTTGATATGGCAGTGTTGTGGAAACAAAGAAAAATAAGATAAAAATGTTACCATTATATATAATATGTGACTTATATTTATATTTTTCGAAAAAATCTTATAAGAATGTTCATCTTATTTATGCTTCATTTATTTTCTATCAAATAGCAACAAAATAGTATATAAAGTGGTATTCACAATTGATCTTAGCTACATATAAAACATTAAACAGCTTAGAGACAGCCAAACAAACAATCATTGTATGACCTGTCTTTTTAACTGTCTGTGTTCAGATTCCAAAAACATATAGACAGAAGGCTGTCTGTGGGTTGTACATGCCCTAACTTGCCATGTCAAGAGATGGCAACAACGGTGTGGCGACAAGAAGCTGGGGTCTACCGTCTGCGTGTGTTGTTTCAGTCAAATGAAATGCCCGGTCAGTCACCGTAGTACTTTCGTTTTCTATTTGAGTCTAATTATAATTAATTGGGCCTAAAAGATTTGCCTCATAAATTACAAATAAACTATACGCAAATTTTTTTAAAACTAAACAAAGACTCCAAAAACCAAAAACTTTCCAATCGAATCTTGTAGCATATAGAGCATTAAATATAAACGAAAACAAAAGCTAATTGCATAATTTGCCTATAAATCATAAGATGAATCTTTTGAGCATAATTAGTCTATGATTGAATAATAATTTTTAAATAAAAATGAAAGCACTACAGTATTCAAAACCAAAAAATTTCAAAACTAATCAAGGCCTAAGCCTGTGTATATGTTCAACGTTGACATTTGCATCTCCGTGATCCGTATGCTTCCTTTTTTTAACATCGGGGCCTTGTTTAGTTCATCAAAAATCAAAAAAAATTTAAGATTTTTTATCACAAAAACATTAAATATAGATGAAAACAAAAATTAATTACACAATTTGCCTGTAAAATCATGAGACAAATTTTTTAAACTTAGTTACTCCATAATTGGATAATATTTGTCAAATAGAAACAAAATTAGTACAATTTTAAAATTTAAAAACTTTTTAAATCTAAACAAGACCATATTGCTGGGTTTCGGATGGCTTTCATAGGATACCAATACCATACCAGCAATCAGTTGCCTGACAGAATGTATGGAATGATAAGCTAGGCTGCCGAGCATATGTTCCGTCACGAAAAAAAATCAATTCATTGACTAAGGCCTGGTTTAGATCCGAAAAATTTTTAGATTTTGATACTATAGTATTTTCGTTTATATTTGGTATTTATTGTCTAACCATGAATTAACTAGTCTGAAAAGATTTATCTCGTGATTTCCAACTTAACTATGCAATTAGTTATTTTTAATCTATATCAAGTGCTCTATACAGGTGTCGCAAGATTCGATGTGATGGAGAATGTTAAAAAGTTTTTGAATTCTGAAGAGAACTAAACAAGGTCCAACTTTATAGAAAAGAGTAATAACATCTATTACATAAAATATACATCTTTTAAAAATATACTTTACGACAAATTTAATTATACCAATTTGATACTACAAATCTTTGCATCATTTTTTAGAAGTTTAATTAAAATTTTAAAAAAATTAACTTAGCATAACTCTAAAAATCGATTCTTTTCATGGCCTAATGGAACGAGGGCGGCCCTGGCGCATGTGGCTTGGTCCTGGCCTTGTTTACTTTCTCTCAAAAACCCAAAATTTTTCAAGATTCTCCGTCACATCGAATCTTTAGACGTATGCATGGAGTATTAAATATAAATGAAAATAAAAACTAATTACACAGTTTGGTCGAAATTGATAAGACGAATCTTTTGAGCCTAGTTAGTCTATGGTTGGACAATAATTACCATAAACAAACGAAAAAGCTACAGTGTAACGAAATGTTTTGGTTGAGGAACTAAACACGGCCCTAGTCGTTCATCCTTCGGCCTTGGGCCGTGCAGCACGGCCATACCACCGCAGACGCAGATGCCTCTCAGCTCTCATCTCGTGCAATTTTGTTCGCTTAAGCTTATCAACCAAATCTACTAATGATTTAATAGTATTTTATTTTTAAAATAAATCAGCCAATAATATTTTCTGTTATGATTTATCAGCCAAACATAGTTGGAACTCGAAAGCACAGAGAGTCTAGAGTACATAGGTCTTGTTTAGTTCTATTTTTTTTTGCAAAATAGATACCGTAACACTTTCGTTTGAATTTGATAAATATTATATAATTATGAACTAATTATGCTCAAAGAATTCGTCTCGCAAATTATAATTATTTTATCTATATTTAATACTTCATGTATGTGTCGTAAGATTTGATGTACACAAAACTTTTTAGAATATCCTAGAGAATGTCTGCATGAGGCGGCCAACATAAGGCCAGCATCGTCATCTCCATGAACGCCAATTTGGGGCGCCGGCTTGGGGAGTTCTCTCTCTCTCTCTCTGGTATACGCAGGAAAACATGCCTCCTCAGCCCATACCAGATCGCGACACTACACAACGCATGTCCCCAGTGGCAGGCCATGCCCTGTGGCCTGTGGGCGCGACCGTACGTACGCGTGGTAGCTTTGCCGCAGCAACAAACGCCGTAGCAGAGGTTGTCGCGGACTCCCGGTCCCGGGGACATTCTGGCAGGCCCCGAAACCACCGACTTGTTGTTGACAAAACTTTTTTTTCTTTTTTATATGGTAACATTTTTATTTATATTTAAAAATTATTATCTAACAATAAACTAATTAGATTTAAAAAAAATTATTTTGTAAACTACAGATAAATTGTGTAGCTAGTTATTTTTTGTCTATACTTAATGCTAAAATTAGATGTGACTAGAAATCTTATAAGCCTAAGGCTTTGTTTAGTTTTCAAAAAATTTTATAGATTCTTTGTCACCTGGTTAAATATAGATAAAAACAATAACTAATTACATTGTTTACCTATAATTTATAAGATAAATTTTTTAAATCTAATTAATTTATAATTAAATAATATTTATTAAATATAAACGAAAGTACTATAATATTTATTAACAAAAATTTTAGAAGTAGGCCTTTAATCCAGTCAGTAGGCCGTCGCCCGAGATGGTCGTCGGGTCAGCGCCTTGACGAGACCAGACGAGACCGCGCCGTCACGAGATGCCCCCCGCTAGCGTCGCGACGGCGGGGCGATGGCCGAAATCCTCGAGCGCGGCGCCGCGCGCGGCTGCTGCTGCCACTGTGGTATCTGTATGGGCCGGTGCCGGTCCACGCCACGTGCGAGACCCATTTGGCCGGCCGCATATCCCCCTCTACTATACTATCCCACTGCGCGCCCGTGAGCCCAACCCACCCACAACTCCTCCTATAGATGAAAAGGGGGCCTGCCACTGCCAGTGCCGCCTGCGCCCGGCACGGCAAAGCGAAAAAGCGGCGGCCGGCGAGCAAAAGAGAGCGGGGGGAATCGAGTTGGCGTCGGGTGGGCAGCCTGGCATCCCATTCCTGCCTTCCTTCCTCCCCGACGACCCAGACCAGACGGACTATTTTTTTCCTCCTCACCCGCACTGCCACTGAGACTGACTGCACGCTCTCCGACTCCACTCTGCCACTCCCGCGGTGCCGACCCAGCCTCCTTCGGCGGGCTCGATGCGGCGGCGCCTCGCGCCGGCGCTGCTCTTCACCGCCGCGGTGCTTCTGGCGGCGCGCCCGGGCCCAGCGGTGATCGCGGCAGGTAAGCGCCCGCCGATGCCACTCGGCCCGCCAGGCGCCGGGTTCCCCTTCCTTCCTTCCTTCCTTCCTTCCTTTGCAGCTCATATATATTCGCCAGCTGTCGCGCGCGCTTCTCACCGGTGATCGCTGTCGCTGGGGTTCTGGAGGCTGGTGGCTGGTAGGGTGGGTGGGGGTGGCGGCGGCGACTGTGCTCGCGAACCGGAAGCGCGCACTTCGCTCAACCGGTGCTTCCATTATGTTCTGCTCTTTGCTTCCCTGCCTTGGTGGTGATTCATTGAGTTGATGAAACCTATTTTCCCCCCTTTTACTCGAGACTTTCTGGTGACGATTCTGCATTCCGTCCCAGATTAGCTGTCGTTCCCCAGAGCTGCATTTTTATGAGTATGTTAGTATTATATTTTTCGTTCCTCCTGAGGTACTGAGGGTTTGAGTTCGAGACGTGGTCACCTCGCTTGGGGGGAGTGGGGGATACTGCCAGAGAAATTGTTCGCGGCCGCCGCATGTGTCGTCTGCCATAGGGGGACCTCGCTTCGCTAGCATTTGGAGACGGGAGTCCTCGCGCCATCAATTCGCTTACCTAATGGGGTTGCTGTACTGCGCCGGGTTAAACAGTTCATGCCTCTCTCGCCTTGCTTTTGCGGCCGTTGGATTTTGCTCTCCGCAGAACTCCCCGTCCTGTCATTTGGCGTTACTGAATCACTTAATTTGTTTTGACTTCACCTTCACCTGATGTTTTCACGTGGGTTGTTCAGACTTGTCACTTGTGCCCTACTCTCTCTTCTAAATTAGAAGTCACTTTGATTACTATTTTGGTATATTCATTCTACTTTACTATGCATCTAGATAAATAATATGTCTAGATATATAAAAAAAATAGATGTACATAAAAAAATCTTATAATTCAAAACGGAGGCAGTACAATACTGCTGAATATCTTGAATTCATATACGCTTATCCGTAGGTACCCCACATTCTGAATACCTGGTATAGCACGTTCCATAGTCCGATGAAATCGGGGGATCGTATTTGGAATTTATTGCATGTTCTGTTGGTGTTGGGCATGCAAGATGTATCTACCTTGTACTGGTCCTGAGGATCTGAGGCATTCACTTCAGTTTCTGTTTTCTACTCCGTAAGATGCAATTCGTGTCATGAACCGAAAGAGCCAGCTCCACGGCTTTCATTGAAGATTTTGTTCTTTCTGTGTAATATAAAGATGTGGAGTGATTGAGATGGTCTTAAAAAGTTATCTTTTTTTTTTCTGTTTTCTTATATCCATACTTCTGCAGCACCATTCATTATTCATAATTGTTCTTCCTTCATGCAGATTGCCCCTTAGATTTGAGTTGGCCCAACTACGGACTGATAGCTTCAGTGTGCTCGGACCAAAATGGACACTCAAAGTGTTGCCGCTACATCAATGCTGTTCTCGCGGTCTCATCTGCCATGTATGCAAACACAACAGGCACCCTTGGGGTTCCGGCTCAAATTTCTGATGCCTGCATTGCCAATATCTCTGATACATTGGTGTCCAAGGGGATACTGCCCACTGCCGCTTCGTTTTGTGGCCTTGGGATCAAAATTCAGGTGTCCTATCAGTGTGTTGGGATGACCACCGTCCTTGAGATGTTGCAGTCTCCGAATTTCAGCGATGTCACAAGAAGCTGTGCAACTACACTTTCGGATGATATCACTTGCAAGAGGTGCTTAAACTCTGGTCTGTCGTACCTCCGCCATCTTATCGGGGAACCAGATAATGTCACGTTGAATACCTGCCGTGATGCTGCTTTTGTTGCATTTGTGAGTCAAGGGAATATATCTACCATTGATACGGCTGGTTGCTTTTTTAGCGTTCAAGGGCTTAGTGCTCTTCAAGGTTTGAATATTTGATAAATCAATTCGCCTTCCTTTTCTGAGAATGGCTAGTGTCATTAAAAAATCTTAGGAAAAAACTCTTTTAGATTCTGTTATCTTAGCAATATTCCCTTTTCTCTCTCTGTGTTTTTTGTGATATAAAGATGACTTCTCTTTCATTTAAGTGGATCATATAATGTGACTTAACATATAAAGCCTGGCACCTCACAGAATCATTTCCTAGTTTTTCCCCCCATCGCTTGATGCTAGTACATTGCACAAAAACAAAATGATTGCTGTGGATATTTCTTCTGGTTCAAACAAGCTTTTCATACCAAATGGTTGCTCTGAATTCTGCGAATCAACTTTACCCCTGATAGCTTCCTGTATAAATATTCAACAATAGGTATCCATCTTAATCTAAACATTCATAATAATTATATATTAGTATCATTGTTACCTTTACCTCTTATTGTAATAGTTAAGCATGAGCATACTGCTTTTTTTTGAATCTTTGCCAAAAAAAAAAAAAATCTATTCCATATATTGGTTAATAAGATGAAACTATTGCTTTACATCTGCTTTTGTTATGCAAAACTGTAGCTGTATTTCTTATACTTATTGATTTGCTTCTTTAACGATTTAGGTACTTATGTGTATTAAAGTGTGTTCTCTGAAAAAGTATTTGTTTGTTGTGATTCTGTAATCTGTTCCTTGACCTTGTCCAATATGTTGAACTTCTCATCGTTGAATATATAATGCAGCGAACATCTCTGGACCGGCTCCAGCTGGACTTGCCGTGCCCGATATTTCTCCTAGTCCACTTACAGTGCAAGTTCCTGTAGTACCACCCAAGCATCATCGCAGTTACAAGCTTGTTCTATTCCCAGCAATTGGAGCTTTGGTTACTGGAGTAGCAATTCTACTAATGATAGTACTGATTTTCCTAATCCGTAGAAAGAATAAAGAACTCAAAAAGCTGGAAGGAAATAACCCTCTGGATGCATGGAGTTTTTCCTGTGTCAAGAAGGGCCAAGAAGGTAACGATTTCCTGATTTTTTTTATTGTGATATTGTAATTCTTTCACGAATGTCTGCTCATTTGGATGTCCAACTGTCTTGGATAATTTAAAGAGGTTATATGGCATCTGATACAAGTGCTGGATACTAGCATACTACCATTTCTTTGTGGAATATGTTTGATTTTAGATGACACAGAATTCATTTATGGCTATCGGCGTGTATGTGATAAGGGAAGGAACCAAAATGAGAGTTACAGCCTAAGGCAAACATGAGTTCCTAGAACAAGTTAATATGTTTGGCTTCTTCCATGCTGTTCAGATTAAAAAAATATATACCATGTGCACAGTAGACGTCAATATCTCAAGTTGGTATACATGGTGTCCCGTTTGTACTCATTATCTTAAATAAAAAAACACCTTTGAGGAACTAGGTGATTTCTAATTTAAAAGTAAATAGACACCCAAATTCAAGACAAAGAGGACTGAACTTGGATGAGGGTGTACAGACTCCCATAAGCTGAGCTAGGCTCAGTTCCTTTCAGTCATTATCATGACGCTACCAATAATATGGATAGTAATGATGTGGTCTGAATTTTTTTGCCACAGTGCATCGTACTAAATACTATGATGGACTTCCTGTAATTTATTCAAAACCTTACCCTTATGGTTCAAAATAGGATAGATTGATGTCACAGGCTTTATCTTCAAATTACTTAATAATCAGAATCAGTTCAAGAACCATTTCAACTTATTTGCCTAACTGAATATTTTGCAGGCAATTCCACCATTTTTGGCAGATTTAGTTACAAAGAAATGAAGAAAGCAACAAGGAACTTCAGCACAGTGTTAGGAGGAGGTGAAAATGGTACAGTATTCAGAGGACAACTAAATGATGGATCTGTGGTTGCTATCAGACACGTTGAGTGTTCACCAAAACAAAGTCAACATGAATTTTGTAAAGAAATGGAATTTCTTGGGCGATTGCATCATCGGCATCTTGTTGGACTAAAAGGTTTTTGTTCAACAAGATTTGAGAGGTTAATATCTGTCGTACTTAAATTCAGATATCCACCGAGTTATGGTTCTTACAGTGTTCTGTAATCCAGGTTTCAGGTGTATGAATACATGGAAAATGGAAGCCTTCAAGATCACCTACATTGTAATATGTCATGTTTCGTTCTCATTCTTCTGATGATGCATCATTTGTTGAATTGATGCTAAAAAGCATTTTGCTCTTTGCAGCGCCAAGTAAACACCTGCTACCATGGAAAAATAGGGTCCAAATTGCCATCGATGTTGCTAATGCTTTGGTGAGTTTCAGGAAATCTGTGATTGTTTCTTTCTTTCTTTCTTTCTTTCTTTCTGCAGAAATCAGTGTTCGTGATAAGTGAGACTTAATAGTTGTTTCTTATGATTTTGCCAATGTGCGCAAAGGCTAAATCAATCTTTACCATATTCCCTGTTGTGATTAAATATATTTTAAATTTTATGTTTAACTTTTTATGATGTTTGGTTGCAGGAGTACCTTCATTTTTATTGTGATCCTCCACTATACCATGGAGACGTTAGGCCTAGCAATGTCTTCTTGGACAAGAATTACCTTGCAAAGGTAAATTAAAACAGAACTTCGTCACAATTTACAATCCTATTCTGCACATCCCAACCGTTTGCATTTTAACAGCTTGCTGGTTGCGGTCTTGCACACCACTCTAGTATTGGCAATGCAACTCCCAGTCGCACCCCAGCAAATGTCAAGATCCAAGCAACTCCTGGTAAGGCTCTCTTATTTTTCTGGTGCCTTTTGCTCTGTCAGTTAGTACATGAAGGATGCTATATTTTGAATGAAATATGGTTCCGACCTCTGCATCCGACTGTTAAGCCAAAGCACTCAGCCATTATAAATGCGAAAGAATAGAAACTTAAGAGCCTGTTCGCTTGTCTGAAAAACCATGGCTGAAAGTATTGTTATTGTAAGAGAAAACACTGCTGGCCGGCAGAAAAAGTACGGCTTAGACAAACAAACGAATGTGCGCAACGTGTCACCATGTCACAGGCCAAAACCTACCTGACAACGTCTCACCACGCAGAGAGGATCAGAACTTCTATAGAGGTTGGAGCTGCCATTTAAGATGAGGGAATGGTCTCTGGATTTTTCATGGCATTTGTGATTTTTTAATCCCACCAATTAATTTCACCCAGTACTGTACTCTGTACTAGTATCCCAGTAGCAATGTATAAAATCAAAATCTTTGAGCAGGCTACGTAGACCCCGAGTACATGGTGACCCAGGAGGTGACCCCGAAGAGCGACGTGTACAGCTACGGCGTGCTGTTGCTGGAGCTGGTGACGGGGAAGCCGGTGATCCAGGACAACAAGAGCCTGGTGGAGTGGTCCCGCGAGCTCATCGGCACGGACTACCGTCTCCACGAGCTGGTCGACCCGTCGGTGGCGGACGCGTTCGACCTGGACGAGCTGCAGGTGGTGGCGGACGTGATCCACTGGTGCACGCACCGGGACGGCGCGGCGCGGCCGTCCATGAAGCAGGTGCTCCGCATCCTCTACGAGCGGCTGGACCCGCTGTCCGGGCGGTTCGCGCGCGCCGTGGAGGGCGAGGAAGGGTACTACTACTACAGCCACGGCGGCCGGCGGGTGAAGGGGAAGCAGGCAGGCGGCGGCGGCGACTTGTCGTGGCTGCCGTCGTCGAGCAGCACGTCCAGGTCGCACTGCAGCCGCAGCGTGCTGCTGGAGTGCAACTCGCCCGAGCCGGAGTCGTCCCCGGCCCACGGCAACGCCGCGTTCCTGGCCTGATAATACCGGCCCGTCACCCGTGCTGCGCGTCCGTGTTTTGGTCTGCACTGCACTGGAGCTGGCGCTGCACCTGCACTGCGCCCATCCGTTGCGTCGGCAGTTCTGCAGGTCTGGCTGATGCGGTGCCAGCTGCGATTTTTTGAGGAGACTTTTCGTGGTGATTTTCTGGTGACGAGTGCCGACCGACGGATCCTGCAACGAGATCGGGAGGGAGTGGAGCCGGCATGTGAGCCAGGAGGCAGAGAGTGATGGGAGCACAACTGTGCGAGGTGGCACGCGTGAGAGTTTACTGACTGCTGTCTCGGTTCGTTTCCCTAGGTGTTGGTTGTTTGTTTTTCATTGATCACTGCATTGATGTGCTTCGGGAACATGGCTGCATCGTGACACAGATTTCACTGACGAATTGTTGTCAACTAACGACTAGACTAAAAAGATTTATCTCTAGATTTATAAACTATATAATTAATTTTTGTTTTCGTCTATATTCAATACTGTATGTGTATATACCACAAGATTCGATATGACAAGAAATCTTGAAAAGTTTTTGGTGTAAAACTGTTTAGAACTTTAGTAGGGCTTGCCAGAGTGTTTCGCTAAGACTGACTGACTCCAGTAGCGTATCCATTAGGTAACCCATACTTAAAATGGGTGGCACACATTGTTTTTGCGGTGAAAATACACGCTCCAACGGAGTGGGCAACCACGGGACCAATTTTGGGTCGACTGTGACGCCGAAGGCAAATATGTGTCCGCCATCCCTCTTATTGCGTCTTGCCGGACCAGGCCCTCTCCCCTCTTGCGTCCTGTCCAAGGAAACGGGCGACAACTCCAGCCACCCGTCGTCCCGGTCCCGCGAGCGCCGCGACACGGCTGTCCCGGAGCTTCCCTCCCCTCACAAGGTGGAGTCCGGTGTGGGCACAGCGGCGGCGGATGACGCGTGGTGCTCGGAGGTAGGCTCCGTGGTGCAACAATAGCGGATGACGCAACGACGAAGATGACATGCGGGGCGGGCTCGTGTGGATTCCCCAACCTCTAGCTCGGCACCGACATGGCCAGGCAACCGAGCGGACTGAGCCACCGCAAGAACCCAGCCGCGCCGCTGCACCGCCCCGACCTGCTCTCCTGCGCACCGAGTCAGAGTGTGGCCGCCATTAACGGTCGGCTACCGTCCTCGCCCTTGTTGCGGTTCCGTAGAAGCACATTGCCGCCGCCTCTCTCATCTTTGTGGCTGCCCTGGGACCGTGGGGCGCCCACCACGACGTCCACATGCCAGCAGCCACCAGATCCCGTCGGCGTGCGCGCGGCCGCAGCCTTGCACCCTAGCCGTTGCCGGTGCCGGTGCCGCTCCCCAGCAGCAGCGAGTCAGGCAGGCAGGCAGGCAAGCAGCTCCGTGGCACTACTGTCCCTGGCGCGCGTGCCCGTGGCAGGCTGCTGCGGAGGCGAAGTCACTGTCAGATCGGCCGTCCGATGCCATCGATGCCCGCCGGCAGACACGACAAGGCTGACCTCACGCACCTGCCGTGCCGCCCACAGCAAGTGTGGCGTTTTCCCGGCGAGTTTATGTACCGCGGATCGAATCGAAAGTATTCTCCGGGACTGTGCGCATCGATCACGATAATTATTATTAGAGTTTCAGGGCAAAAGCCTCGGTCATTGCATTACCACAAGGACCAGAGTAACAGGTTTCGCGATTTATTGTTATATATATATATTATCAATCATCAGGAGAACTGGAGAACCGACTGGATCGCGATCACGTGACACTAGATCGATCGATCCCGTCCGGCAAGCCAGTCAGGCAGAGGGTCAGAGGGGAGCTCCGCGAACGCGAAGCATCTCATTCTCGTCTCTCCACAGTGCCGGTGGGGCGGCGTAGGTAGGTAGGCGCAGCCCGGTGGAATCCACAAGTCAATGCTTGCACGTAGGAGTAGCAGGGGATCGGTCGCGGCTCACGATGCGGCTGCACGCGGTCCGCGGCGGCGCCACGGTTGGCGCAAATCGGGCGGATCAGATGATAAGGCCGAACGACCGAACCCCAACCCAAAGTGCACTGGACGGACGGACGGGTTGATACTTGATTTGAAAAACAAACACAGGAGGGAGCAGACCAGCAGAGTACTCTACTCTACGCCAATCCACGTTCCGGGGGACGTTTCCTAACCAGCCAGCTAATATCTGGGCTTTGTAAACAAACAATTCCTGTAGCCGCCCCGCAAGTAATTAACCTTCACATGGGCGAGCGGGCGGGCGATGCGTTCTCCTGCCATCTAACGTGTAGTAGTATGTGCCTCACTGTCCCAGACGTCACAAATGCGTCAATGCCAGTGCCATCTCGATGGCTGCTGTGCTCCAGACCGTAGAAACTCGGCATCGGCAACGGGAACTGTTAGGTGCCCGGTTGCCATCCAAACCATGATCCAGTCAGACACCCAGTGCTGCACGTCTCCACGAGCGTCCTCCTCCGACCCGGGCCGGCAGCCCCGCAGAGCACACGGAGCCGTTCACGGTTCACCTTCACCGACCCCGGGAACCGCAGCGGAGACTGAGAGCGAGTCGCCGGGTGGTGGGCGCGCACCACTCCTGGAGTCCTGGGTCTACTACTTCTACCGCCCGGCGCCCGCTGACCTGACCCAGCGCCAGGCACCGCACCTCCACCTTTCTATTCTACTACTACCTGCAGTGCACACAGCCAGAGGAGCCAGCCGCGATGCTGCAGCAGCAGCCGCCGCCGCCGCACCGGCACGCCAAGACGGACTCGGAGGTGACGTCGAGCATGGCGGCGTCGTCGCCGCCGCGGGCGGCCTACTACGTGCAGTCGCCGAGCCACGACGACGGGGACAACAAGACGGCCGCCTCCTCCTTCCACTCCTCCCCGGCCGCGTCCCCGCCGCGGTCGCTGGGGCGAGCGTCCAGGGACTCCTCCTCCTCCTCCCGCTTCTCCGCCAGCGCCAAGAGCGCCGGTGCCGCCGGACCGGGAGGCGTCGCGGCCGTCCCCGGCGGCCGGCGACGCAGCAGCCCGTGGATGAAGGAGGCGGCCATCGAGGAGGAAGGTCTCCTCGGCATGGACGACGACGACGGCGACGGCTCCGGAGGCCACGGCAGCGGGATCCCGAAGCGGGTGCGGTACGCGCTCGGCTTCGTGGGGGCCTTCTTCGGGCTCTTCTTCTTCTTCGCGCTCATCCTGTGGGGCGCCAGCCGCAACCAGCGGCCCGTCGTCACCCTCCGCGCCGTCACGTTCCACCGCTTCGTGGTGCAGGCCGGGACCGACGCGTCGCTCGTCCCCACCGAGATGGCCTCGCTCAACGCCACCGTCGCCCTCGTCTTCCGCAACACCGGCACCTTCTTCGGCGTCCACGTCTCCGCCGACCCCGTCACGCTCTACTACACACAGCTCCAGCTCGCGTCCGGCAATGTGAGCACTCCGCCATTCATTCTTGTTTCGAACTTGTTCGGATTTTTACATTACAGTACAGCAGCAATCTGTTTGTTTTACTAGTATGAGTTTGTTCATGGATCATCATCACTCGGTGTGCGCCGTTTAGCTCAAAGCAGCCGGTCTTGATCGATCGAGATCGAGCCTAGTAGTTAAATCGCTCAAGTCGCCATTGATTTTAGGACGGATACTGGAGTAGAATGGTAGAGAATTTGCCATTTTAAGGTTGCTAATCCAAGCGCCTCAACTAAAAGTAGAATCGCTACGGATGACATTTCAAGGTTGCTAGTACTTGCTAGAAGAAAGGTTGAAGCTTTGTGTCTTGATAACATTTTTTTTTTTGGCGAAAAGTGTTCCTTGATAACACCGAGGACTGTTTGCAAGGTTTCTCTGTTAATTAGGGGCAGTGAAAAAATTCACAGATTTTGCCAATACATCTCCCGAACCAGAGCAGTAGCTGCCTCAAAATGCAAATTGTTAAAACAGGACAGTAGATAGAGTACTTAAAAATGAACAGAACAGTGGACTACAGCTGCACAGTGACATTGACCCGAGCGAGCAGCACGCGGTAGCAGTAGCCGTCGATAGCGACTTGCGACGGGAACACGAGCGCAGAGTCACCGGGTCCGCGCCGTGGAAACTCGAGCAGACACACAGCTCATGCCTTGCAGTTTCCTGCATCGTAGCTGTCACCCAGTTCTCACTCGCGTCGCCGTCGCGTTCCCAGCACCCTGCATGCCTGCTGCCTGCTGCGTTGCATTCGCAATTTCGCAATCGCATTTCCGGGGCCAATTTCTTCTCTTTTTTTCTTTGTCATGGTTTAGTTCGTGAAATTTTTAGCTTACCGTAGCACTTACGCTAGTATTTAAAAGTTATTGTTTAATTATAGACTAATTATATTTAAAAGATTTGTCTCGTAAATTATAGATAAATTAGTTTTTGTCTTCATCTATATTTTCTGCAAAAGAAAGATCCTTTATTTGACCGACGACCATCGTGTCGCGTTGCATTTGGTCGCAGATAAAGTACTTCTACCAGTCTCGGAAGAGCCAGCGGAGCCTGAAGGTGGCGGTGGTCGGCGACAAGGTGCCCCTGTACGGCGGCGGGTCGGGGCTGAGCAGCACGGCGACGACGCTTCCGCCGCCCAAGAAGCGGGCGCCGCCGGTGGTGGTGCCGCCGCCGCCCGTGCCGCTGCAGCTGACGGTGCGGCTGCGGTCGCGCGCCTTCGTGCTGGGGAGGCTGGTGAAGCCCAAGTTCTACAGCGAGGCACGCTGCAGCGTCACCATGGACCAGACCAAGCTCGGCAAGCCCGTCTCCCTCAACAAGGCCTGCACCTACACCCACTAGCTAATACTCCTGCTGCCGTCGCCGTCGCCATCGCCGTCGTCATCGCCGTCGTCGTGAACTTCGCCGTTGTTCTTGAATTCTCCGATCTCCATCGTGTTACACTGCCTGCGTGCGTGCGTGCGTTATATCTGGATTGGATGGGAGCATTGTTGGTCGGTTGTGTTTGTACAGAGGAATTTTTGGTATTGGAGAGTTTTGTTGAGATGGAATAAGAATCAAACCTTTCTTGATACGGCGTGTGTGTGTTTCCTCCCCCGATTGCATGCCATGCCGTGGAGGGCATGTAAAAATAAAATGTCGGTGAAATTCAGTGCGCTCGATGCAGCAGACCGAGACGTAATTTTTTTTTTGGCCTTGTTTAGTTCTCAAAAATTTTGTAAAATTTTTTTGATTCTCCGTCACATCAAATTATTAGACGTATGCATGGAATATTGAATATAGATAAAAATAAAAACTAATTGTACAATTTAGTCGATATTGACGAGACGAATCTTTTAAATCTAGTTAGTCTATAATTGGACAATATTTGTCTAATACTAATACAAATAAAAGTGTTACTATTTTTATTTTATAAAAATTTTTTTAACTAAACAAGGCCTTGGTGAAAGACGCGTAAAACTCCTGACAATCACCGGAAGTGCTCGAATGAAATTTGGCAGCTCAAGTTTGTCAGTTGTTTCAGAAGACATCTGGTCTCCAACAAAGAGATTAGATGGCTCCAATCAGCATTTTGCTCTTCATGTAGATCTGATTCTGACAAATGTAATATTGTAACACAGAGCTCCTCCTGCCTCCGATTCTAAAAGAAAATACGGAGTAACCACGAAGCTGGATCTGAGATAAATGAGCGCATCCGTATCACTGTTGCAAAGTTGCGGAACGAGTGATACATTAACTAGTGCAGTACCCTGTTCTAGCGATCCTAGTGCATTGAGGCCTTGTTTAGTTCCAAAATATTTTGCAAAATCGACACTGTAACTTTTTCGTTTGTATTTGACAAATATTATCCAATCATGGACTAACTAGGCTCAAAAGATTCGTCTCGTCAATTTCGACCAAATTGTGTAATTAGTTTTTATTTTTATCTATATTTAATACTTCATGCATGTGTCTAAAGATTCGATGTGATGGAGAATCTGAAAAATTTTGCAAAATTTTTTGGGAACTAAACAAGGCCTGAAACGGGCAGGGTTCAGATGTTGAGTGAAGGGATGGAGCTCACATGGACAGGTCAGGCAGAGATCGGAACGTGTATCCTCCGATGCTTCTCAAGATAAAACCATCGTGGTGGAACTCAGTTTTCGCCATGGCATTGGCATGATCCAGCACCCATCCCCATCTTATTAGCTGAAGCCACAGACCAAAAAAAAAACAATATACACGGCAAGCATGTTTCAAATCTAATCTTTTATTTACTTTACGAATCCTGCCCCATCCTCTCCGTCACCAGATTTATCCACATCATCTGAAATTTATCTGCCGTTCGATTCACAAACTGACGTCGATCAAGCCGTCCACGCATCCATTCTCTGCCTCCCCTCCTCTCTCGCGAAACCTCCCTCTCTCTCTCTCACGGCGGCGAGGCGGGCGTGGCAGGGTGTACTAGGGCGAGGTGGCACTGGCTCCCGGCCATGGCAGTCGAGGCACCCTTGTCCACCGGCACAACGATAAGTTGGTCCCGGCGCAGCTGCTCCCCGGTGCGGGCTGCGGGATGTGGACAGCTCCACGGTCCGTGCGTGGCCACCCCCCGTGCCCACGCGACTCCGCCGACGCAATCTAGGTGGGCCCTTCGCGACGGCGCTCGGGCGGGATGGACTCCGATGCCGTTGCGGGCTACAACGTCGAGCGAACCTGAGGTAGCAGCGGGGCCTCCGGCCGTGAATCCCCATCATGACATTGTTGCCCTGCTTAGCTTCTGCTCCGCTACAGGCGAGTGATCTCCATCCTCAAGTTCATTCAGCCTGTTCGCTTGAACTGGTGGGTCATGTCAGTTAGGTGTTTGATCTAATGTCGTGAACACCATGGTGCAGCATTACGGTGTGTCACAGCTTCATTCTTTTGGTTGGGCTCTGGGCGTCGTGACCAGCCAAGCCATGGCAGAGTCACAGCTTCATTCATTTGGTTGGCCTCTCAATGTCGTGACCGGCCAAGCCATGGCGTGAATGTGGCGATACCAACCTTGGTAGCCAAGATTTTATATTTGACAGGTCATTGCCCATTGCATTGCTGCATAGATATCTTGCAAAGGCACTGCTCTCCTGTTTCTTCTCTGTAGTTTGTATAGGGCACTCTTGAGAACTGACGGGAGGCAAGCTCAGGATCCAGAAAGCTAGATAGTAATTGCCCAGTTTCCTTTTCTATGGAACAAATTAATGTAGATGACACCTCATCCAAAACACAAAACTTCCATTTGCTAAACCTCCATGCTTAGTTTTGCTACTACCATGATAACTGGTGTGATTGAGATATGAGAATACATAAATATTATACCCTGATTCCTTCCGGACAACCAAATACATTTGCGAATGCTGGATACACACTAAGTGCTTAAGAAATGCCTTACTGGAATATATAATTTCAAGCCTCAGCAAATTCAAAATTTCAATGCTACACATTTGTTTGACACTTCAACTATATACCTCAGAAAGTGAGCAGGAGTGCAGATGAAGCCATTTCATATTTATGAATGTAGCATTCTGCCTTCATCCTCTTCTTCAGGAACGATTTTGCTGCGAAGACAATGATCCAAATACTGATGTTACTATGTTACTATGTTAGTTTCAGCTTATATTCTTGACAGCCTGATTGCCAATGAGGTCTCTCCTGAGAAAACAACCCAGCTAGTATAGCTCTTCATTTTAATATTTAGCACTTGTTGCCTTTGAGAAGCAAGTTGCAAATTGACATGGGTTCATTCTAAATTTGTGTGAGCAAGATGCAGACCCCTTCAGTGTGAACAGTGTAAGATGTGATAGTCATAGCAAGAGAGTGATTAATCTGTAAGAATAAGGGAACCAAGGCCAACTTGGAAACAATTTTACAACTTGTCCTTGCCGCTATAAAATAGTATAGAGCTTAATAACTATTTCTTGTTTTTTTTTTTCTTTTTCAGGAACTTATCCTGGGAGCGAGTTCATTCCACATTTTTTTGATAATCTGTTCATTACATCATTGTACCTTTTTTTAACAAATCAATGTAATTGTTATGACAAACTAATGGCTCACAAAAATAAGCAATACCATCTCTGGTTCACTTGCAATTTCAATGAGTCATCGTGAGTGGTCTTTACCTTTTTTATTCAAAAGCATATCTGTCTTATTTGTTCGATCTCATGGATACAAAGATATTGATCCATAAGCTGATCTAATTTATCTCTCCATTCTCCAATAAGTAGCAATGCTACTTTCCCATTCCTTAGATTCCAATTGTATTTAATTTTGGTAATGTAGCTTTGTTGAGAACCTCGGTTATCTGGTATGCACTTCTGCTGTCAAACATTTGTTTCATCTAAACCTCTGAACTGTTCAGTCTGCTGTTGCTTTAACTATATACATTGAAGAGTTGTCAGTTCTGACTGTAATGCACATTTTGTGGCTTGTTTTCCAATGAGCAATGCACTTGCTTTGGAAATTCAAAAGCTGCAATACTCTATAGCTTTCGTTCAGTGTCAAGGCCAATTTGGCTCTTTTATGTTAGATGTATCAGTCAAACTCTGAGCTTCTGTTTCTAAACTTTCCCATGCCATAATCTGAAATTCTGAACTTGCATGCCTGTAATCTAGCAGAACATATATAAGGCCTTGAACATCTCAGGATCAACAGGTACACAGGATGTATCAGAAAGTATGTTAAGATGAACCCAGGTTTCACAATCATACATGTTGAGCGACTATTTCTCCTTTATCAATCTATTGCCAACATAACAATACTACTTAATTACATTTAGAATCTAAATTAGACACTTTAAAAGTAGATTAACGAAGAGCATAAGATCGAACATGATATAGAGGTTTCGGTGTCCACACAAGCCAGTGGCGCGGCAACGCCGTGCCCATGTCTTTCTAGTATCATCCACAAGCTGTCAAATCTTTCAACAACAATATACTCGGTAACAATTAGTTAACCTTCGTGCACAAACGTTGCAAGAAGTCGTCCATCGGTGGTTCTTGGAGCATCACTTGCAGAGTAGTATATCTACCAATGAGGCAAGAACAGATGAAAGGCCATCACTGAGTTAATTGCTTCCTCAAACAGATCATGGCGACCACTGAAAAGGCCGACGAGAAGTTTAGCCTATTACTCCCTCCATCCTAAATTATAAGTCATTTCAAGAATCTTGGAGAGTCAAATCATTTCAAGTTTGATCAAATTTATATGGTAAGATAATAATATTTATAACTAAGTATCATTACATTACTTATTAATTATATTTTCATAGTATACCTATTTGATGTTATAAATCTTTATAATTCTCTCTATAATTTTGGTCAATGTTGAGATGCTTTGACTCTCCAATATTCTTGGAATGGCTTAGGCCCTGTTTAGTTTCCCACCCAAAAAATTTGCATCCATCCTATCGAATCTTTGGACACATGCATGGAACATTAAATGTAGATAAAAAATAAACTAATTACACAATTTGGTTGAAAATCGCGAGACGAATCTTTTAAGCCTAGTTAGTCCATGATTAACCTCAAGTGCTACAGTAACCCACATGTGCTAATGATAGATTAATTATGCTTAATAGATTTATCTTGCAGTCTTCAGACGAGCTATGTAATTTGTTTTTTTATTAGTTTCTAAAAACCACTTCCGACATCCTTCCGACACATCCGACGTGACACTCAAAAATTTTTCATTTCCAATCTAAACAGGGTCTTATAATTTAGGATTAGGATGGAGGTTGTACTATCTTTCGATTTGATGTCTTTTCTCAATCATTTACCCAAAGTGATACCACAGGACACAAGAGGATAGAAACTTGGCTCCGTTCATTTGTCTTATAAACCGTACTTTTTCTATCAGCAGTATTTTTCTTTCATAATAAATCAGCGAACATTATTTTCGACTATGACTTTTCATTCAACTCCTTAAGGAACCCCCTTTTTATCTTTTGCACTTTAATATCTTGTAAACATATAATTAATATATCAAATAATGCATCGATGCTTCGTATGCAAAATACACATACACCACAAACTTGAACATATGTATCAATAGCAACCAAAAAAGAGCGGCAAGGATTCAATATATGGAAAGAGAAATACTGAATCATGAAGAGTTAACCTCATGATTTAGGTACAAACTCTTTTCTGGGAAAAGACCACGGGCGGTGGTGAGGCAAAATTCACCCTGTTCACTTGTTAGTCATGGTATAATGTTTTTCTCTCGCAACAACTCATTTCCATCGCTTCTGTCTCTGAATATCTTTTTTTTTCCCTGGAGCGTTGGTGTGTTGTCTAACCAACAGCGCAAGAGATGCGGTGCTGAGCCCGCACCTACAGTCCATCGGGTCGGACTACCGGCACGGCGCCAACTTCGCGACGCTGGCGTCGACGGTGCTGCTCCCCGACAGAAAGAAGATGCAGGATGCATCGATCTCGACAAGCATACAGTAAACGCTTGAACTGTTCCGACACCCAACTGCTCACGGTAAGCTCTCCTAAATACTGTCACTGCAAATTTGGTTCATATTTACATCCAGTGTAAAAATTGACTGATCTGGTGTTCATCCCAGGGCTGAAGTACGGGACTAGAGCTTGGTGTGGATATGTAGTAGTTGTTTCAGTCATACAGGATTGCTACATGTTGTGCTTGTTATCTTAAGAGTTCAGACTTCCAATCAAAGATGACTCCCAAATGCAAGTGCAATTCCTGTAAACAAATTCCAGCTGCTGATTCAAAAAGAAACACTTACACAACCCAGTTCAGCAATTGTGCTCTTAATGCTAGCATAATTTCCAGGCTAAGTACAAGTTTAAGAGCTCAAGATACACTCTGAGATTAGAGTATATGCAGATCACTACTACACTCACAAACACATTGTTTTTCGGTTAATTTTTTTCACTGTAGGGGCTCCAGATTCCTCAAAAACAAAAACAAAAAAAGGAAACAAGACCAAATTCAGGACAGTCAGTACTCAATACCATGTTTCTCTTCAAGGCTTATAGCAGATGAGGTTCGAAGCTAACAACACAAGGTCATGCCGTTGCCAGATCGTTTCACTTGTGCTAAATCATAGCCAATTATACTTAAAAAATAGTAAAACAGAATCAGTTGATAGTAGAGGTCAGAACATCACACGTTACTGCAAATATTGCAATGGATGCAAATAATAAGTTTCAACTTCCCATTCAAAAAAAGATAGATCCACCTTCTTATCAACAATTTACTAGGAACTGAATCTTACAAAACCACCATCACAAGCAAGAAGCAACCATCAGCCATAATAACTTAACAAGGCCCATTCCAATCAAGCATTCTGAAAGCACGGCACGCAGACCATCAGTATTCACGTCGTGAAAAGCATAGATCACTGCATTTCTCTCAAACAAGCAGCCACATATAGTAGTTCACTGATAGCGTCACCACAACAGGAGACAGGACGAAACTAAAAACTCAAGAACAGCGCACTCCTAGAACAGAGCATAAACACCTAGTATGTAGTGTAGCAGATAGATACAATGAAACAGCTAGGCGCGCTCCCCGCGGATGCGGCGGGCGAGCTGGATGTCCTTGGGCATGATGGTGACCCGCTTGGCGTGGATGGCGCAGAGGTTGGTGTCCTCGAAGAGCCCCACCAGGTAGGCCTCGGCGGCCTCCTGCAGCGCGGCGACGGCGGAGGACTGGAAGCGGAGGTCGGTCTTGAAGTCCTGCGCGATCTCGCGGACCAGGCGCTGGAAGGGGAGCTTGCGGATGAGCAGCTCCGTGCTCTTCTGGTACTTGCGGATCTCGCGGAGCGCGACGGTGCCCGGGCGGAAGCGGTGCGGCTTCTTCACGCCGCCGGTCGCCGGCGCCGACTTGCGCGCCGCCTTGGTCGCCAGCTGCTTCCGCGGCGCCTTGCCGCCGGTGGACTTGCGCGCCGTCTGCTTCGTGCGGGCCATCTGCTTCGTGTGGGAGTGGAGGGCGCGGCAGGTGATTTGGGCTCGGAAACAAGACGGTTTTGGTAGATGGGATTCGCTTGGGGTTTGGGTGCGTTTAAGTAGCGGTGGGATTTTCGGGAATTGGCGCGCCGGCTTCAAATTTCTTCGCGGTTTTGGGCAAAAATTTGGAGGGGATCCGGCCGGGGAGCGCGACCGCGGGCCGCGGCGCCAGCGCAGCAGGGGGGCGCCCCGGGGGAGGGGAGCCCTTGGATGAGGGTGGATTTGACGGCGGGGATGCCTCCTGCGGCAGCGCTGCCACGGATCGCGATCCGCGTGTGTGGTGGCCCCTTGCCGGCCGCCGTGCGTGGTGTTGGACTGTTTGGGCCGGCTGCAGCTTGTGTGTCTCCACTTGGGCCTTCTTTAGGCCTCGTTTAGTTTGCAAATTTTTTTAGTTTTGGCTAACTTCCATTTCAATTTAATAATTGTTGTCAAATTATGGACTAACTAGTGTCAAAATATTTATCTCGTAAATTACAGATAAATTATATAATTAATTATTTTTTATCTATATTTAATGCTCTATGCATATGTTGCAAGTTTCGATGTGACATGAACCTTGAAATTTTTTTGGAAACTAAATAAGATCTTAGTTCGCAAAATTTTTTGGATTCGACTAGCACCTTCGGTTGTATTTATCAATTATTGTCCAACCATGGGCTAATGGGCTCAAAAGATTTGTCTCGCAAATTATAAGCAAACTGTACAAATTGTTATTTTTTAATCTATATTTAATGTTCTATGCATACGTCTAAAGATTTGATGTGATGAATAATCTTCAGATGAACTACATCCGTGTATTTCTCTTCAAACATGGGTCCTCTTATTTTCTCCCTATGCAAACGCCTCGAGAAAACAGAGCCGTTCACGTTTGCTCCTTTGTCGCACCTCCACCGCACCCTAATCACGGGTGTGCTTCTGTCTCCCGCCTACACATGCCCCATGGGTGTGCGTCGCTCTGTCTTCCTGCATCTCTGTCAGACCTGCCGCGAACCAGTAGCCAGATAGCCATCCCAATAAGCATCTCTATTCTCTCATGCCATAGACGCTGGGCGAGCAGCAAAGAAGTCGGGGCGACAGAGTCAACTAATGATATGACGAAGAGTTGGGATATTCGTGTGTTACTAGACGGAATAATCCGTGTGAGCCTAGAGCTTCTAAACGGTAAGGTGTGAGAAGATGTGAATAGCCTCCATGTGTATTGAGATACACACGGAGACAGGTAAGCTATATAGTCGGAGAGGGAGGGGAGCGGGGTCACCGAGAGCGCCGGCGTGCAAGCAGCTTCCGCTCCACCCTCATCGCGCTCCGAGAAGGAGGAGAAATGAACAAGCAAGCATCTCCCTCTAGTAAGAGAGAAAGGATGCTTGCTTGTCCGAGAAGGAAGAGAAATGAACAAGCAAGCATCCCTTCTCTTACTTTTCTTGGATGCCTTATGGTACCGCCAAGGATATATTGGCGGTTTACTACAACCCTAAGAAAATGATATTTCTTTGGCGGCTAGATTACAACACAGAGAAATTTTAGACCCTAAAGAATTATCGGTTTTGGTGTAGTGAAAATAAAGCTCATGGTAACAAAAAAACAGGTTTAGGAAAAGGAAACTAAAGTTTAGAGTCTTCAAATCCCACCAATTTCAATGTCTAATATGACTTCTAATGAATGGTAGATCAAAACCTCACCCCTCAGATCTTCTCATTCCCTCTCTTAACTTCAAAAAAGGGAAAGGACAAACCAAACCATATAAGAGAATCTCCTCTCTCCCTCTCTCAACCCTAAAAGGAAAAAGGAAAAACACACCATAGAAGAGAAGTTTAGCTCCCTTGGTTTTACCACTTTTTCGTAATCTCTCCACCCACCCCACCACCACACACACACCCCGACACACCAAGGTACATAATATTGCAAACAATTCCCATTTCAGCCTATGCAGTATGCAGCATGTATGGAGCTGCAACACCACAGCCCACCTATGTCAAAAATATTAAAATGAAGCTTCGGCTCAATACACGATTATGATGAATTGAACAAGAGACCAAATTGTCCCTCCTCCGCCGCCGAGTGCCTCTACTCAGCCGCAGCAGGGTGACCCTGTGTGGGACCAGTGGACTGGTTCACACTCTGCTCACCAGGGGGAGCCGTAGGTACCTCGCACGTCCCTTTACTTGTTTATGTGTTGGACTTAGTTGATGGATTGTGTTGGACGTGGATGTTCGTCGAGGATGAACGATATGTGTTTATGTGATTCTGATGGATGATATGTGGTTATGGACATGTCGATGGTTCGATTATGATATGTGATATATTGTGATATGTGATATATTGTGATATATGTGATATATGTGATGAGTACATGTCGATGGATATGCTGTCCTAATAGCGGATTGCGCGGAAATAGCCTGAACATTAAAAAAAATGAAATTTGCCAGCTTCGCCGACTGCGGCACTCGGTTAAGCTGGGACACGAAACCGTAAAAGCCTCGGGCTCAGTGGCTTCGCCGAGTGCCATGTGGCCGGCACTCGGCGAAGGCAGGGGCTTCGCCGAGTGCCAAAGTCCCACTGGGCGAAGAGGACGGAGAAGCCAGGGGCTTCGCCGAGTGCCAGCCACGTGGCACTCGGCGAAGAATTTTAAAAAAATAAAGCCATTTCTTCGCCGAGTGCCTCGTGGCTCGTGGCTGGCACTCGGCGAAGACTTCGCCGAGTGCCAAAGTCCCACTGGGCGAAGAGGACGGAGAAGCCACTTGCCGTCATCTTCGCTGAGTGGGCCCTTGGCACTCGGCGAAGGCTTCGCCGAGTGCCCGAAATTTGGCAAGTGCTCTTCGCCGAGTGCGGCACTCGGCGAAGCCTTCGCCGAGTATAAAGTAGTCTTCGCCGAGTGCCCCAGGCACTCGGCGAAGTACTATTTTCATGTAGTGAGACCAAATTGTTTCTTGAAAATTACTCGTATATGACCAAATATTAAATTAAAGTGGAACTTAATTGTTTGATCCAGGATCACATTCGATAAGAAGAACGCGAACTGAAAAGGTGAACTAATAAAACAAGCTACCCTCAGTAAACTTATTTTCTTTTTATAATACTCTCACTGAACTTTATTTCCCCAAACAGCGCATCAGGCCATCAGCACTGCGAGAGATGATCGGTTTTCCTATATTCCACATGCCATACGAAGATCACTGGTTCCCGACTGCTGCTGGCAATTTGCTGCTGGGGCCTTGTTTAGTTCTAAAAAAATTTGCAAAATCGACACTGTAGCACTTTTGTTTGTATTTGATAAAAATTATTCAATCATGGACTAACTAGGCTTAAAAGATTCGTCTCGTCAATTTCGACCAAACTGTGCAATTAGTTTTTATTTTCATCTATATTTAATACTACATGCATGCGTCTAAAGATTCGATGTGACGGAGAATCTGAAAAATTTTGCAAAACTTTTTGGAAACTAAACAAGGCCTGGCTAGCTTGAGCTGAAAAGGTACCAAACACCATTAATCTTATAACCATGTTATAGATCAGCACTCACACTTGCAAATTCAGCGAAACAACGTACTCCAAAACCTCCTTTATTTGCAAATTCATCACTCTAAGTCTAAGGTGGATATCATACATCATACAAGTAAATACTCGAGAATAGAGAATAGAGGCCATACCAGCAATGACTCGGTGTAGAAGCTCACAAAGGGATAAATAATGCTGTCGACGACTCTGCCCATCTCGCACACCTTCCTCGCCTGCAACTGCAATGACGACCCAACAAGCTCGATGGTGAATACGCCATCTTCTGTGCTTACAAAAATGACATTGGCGTCTTGGGCAACGCCACTCAAACATGGCTGCCTCTTAAGGTTGCCAACCGGGAGCAGCGTTTTGAGATCGATGACCCTGCGCTGCACCCATCGGCCATCGTCGTCTCCGGCGGTGCTTTCCGTCTCCTCCCTTGCCAACAGGTAGAGCATGGTACCCGTCTTAGGACACAGGCAGGCCAATCCGAGCCCGCCGCCCTCCGCCGCCATGACGACGACGTTTGTGTTCTTGCCATTGCCAATGCCGAGACGCTTCTCCCTCGGCAGCTCCATCATCGACAGGACGTCGCGTTCCCTGATGCCTGCTGAGATGATGTCCCTTCTGCGCACACGGCGTAGGAGGCCGTACCGGTACCGCAGTATCCCCGCCGTCGGCAGAAGAAGTAGAGCGAGTCCCCCACCAGCGCGGCGGGGCGATCGTCGAGGTTGTACCGGCCGTGGTCGAGGTGGATGTTGATGTGCACGCTCCACTCGCCGGTGTCAGACGCGTAGAAACAAGCGTGTGCGTCGAAGTAATGGCTCTCCGGTATCGGTATGTTCTCCACGCCGACGAAGGCGACGATGAAAGGTCCCCCGCTGCAGCCGCGGTGGTCGTCGTCGCAGCCTTCGGTGGCCGCAGCGCAGACCACAGCTGGGCGTGTCAAGACATCCGGCACATCGGGGAGGCTGTGCCGCTCGCCGGTGGCTGGGTCCCAGACGACGTAGGAGCCGAGCACTCCCCTGGGGTCGAGGGAGCCGTAGTCGTAGAAGACGGCGTGGCCGTGGCGGCAGTCGAGCGCATGGCACCGGCGATGGTCGGCGTCGGAAGGGCGGAAGGACGTGGTGGAGACGAAGCGGGGAAGCTTGCGGTTGCTAGGGTTGTGGAGGAAGCCGAGCACGGGGGCCGTTGGGTGCAACGCGCGGTAGCGGCCGGGGAAGGCGGCGTCGGTGATGATGCAGCGCCAGCCCTTGCAGACGGCGGAGGCCCGGACGAGCCCCGCAGGATCGTCCGGAGGAAGGCGGAGGAGGATTTCCGGAATGAGATCGTCCGGCAGAGTCCGCGGAGGCGGCGCCATTGGCGTAACCGCCTCGCGATCCAAGGAGGGACGAGCAGGAGAATGTGAATGAAATCGTCCTCCTATATATAGTTATATGCCTCGCCGCTAAACCCCTACCACAAATCTAGGAGAGCTGGATAATGATGTCGCTGCTTCCTTGTATATGTCCAGGTAAAGTTCATCATCTTCCATATATATCTACATCGATTTGATCTGTGTGAATTGTTGATTGGAAAGTTTCAAACGCTGCGTGCACTTTCCTTTTTATTCTACAAAATTTGCCACCCAGCTTGAATTATTTTGATTATTTTGCAAGTTAAGCACAAAATATAATAAATCAAATAGCTTTGCAAAAAGTTAGACATAAAAGATAATAATTATAAGTTAATATCTACTAGTTACACGTAGAAAGTTAGATATAAAAGTTGCATACATAAAGTTAGACATAAAAGTTACGTGCAGAAAGTTAATAATTACAAATTATATGGTTAAAATTTACATCTAGCATTTTAAAATAAATGATTTACTTTTTTATGACATCAGTGGTGGTTATGGAAAAAGCACACTAGAAGGGGAGATAGTTTAAACCTTTGTTACATCAAATCTAAGTGAACGATCGTCCAAATAAAATAAGAGTTGATAGCATATATAAAAAGAAAAAAAATGATAGACTTATATAAAGAATAAAAAGAGAAAAAAAAAGACAAAAGAAAAATCTTTTATAACTTTTGTGTTTCAAATTTTAGCATAAGTTGTAAGTTATATGGTATAAGTCATATGGTAATAAGTTTTGCAAAGTGTTATGCCAAGTTGCTAGTATAATTTATAGAAATAAGTTATGTTCTATAACATATATATGTATAACTTAGTTACCTTCTAAAAATGGAAAGTTGCGGAAATTATCATTTCCAAATAAGGAAAGTTGCGGTAGTAGCTGATGGTTCGCTGGATTTGTTACCGGTGATCGATCGTGGAATTGGAAACGGGCTCTACCGCTCCGCCTCCGGCCCAGCGCCGCCCCTTCCTCCGGCGCCGCCCCTGCTTCCGGCGCCGCCTCCTCCCCGACCTCCCCCTCCTCCCCCACACGTGCCATGCGGTGCGCACTAGCCTGCGCCGACGGACAACGACGGCGCGCCCCAACCCCGTTGCCTCCGCTCGGCATCGTGTGATGTCCGCCCTACTTCAGTCGGCATGCTGGCGCAAACGCCAGCACCAACTCCGCCTCCATCTCGCTGCGTGATAATTTGTCCATGGATCCAATCCTGCTTCCACCGCTTCGGTAGATTTTCCCATGTTTGATAATTTGCTTTGTTCTGTGTCCATGGACCCGCAGGCCGCAGTAATGTTGGTAGTATGCTCTCACTCGCCCAGCACCTCCGCTCGCGCAACCCCGCTGCAGCAACGTTGGTAGTATGCTCTGCCTTCTCTCTTTCTATTTTGTCATTTTTGAGAAACGATATGCAAATCTGGATCCAATATATATATTCAGTGATCTGGTGTGTTGCCCAACGTAAGGTATGTAAAATTGTAAATCCTAACTTGCTCTGCTCTGCTCTACTCAATCGAATGTACTAGGGTTTATGCAAATTCTGAGATAAATATACATAATTATTTAGGATTTTATACAAATATATACATTTATTTTTCTTATCTGCACAAATGAATTAGACATAATGTACCAGAGTTTATAAAATCTCTGAGATAAATTATAAATAAACATTGTTTTCTATTGGTGTAGGAGAGTTATCTAGGGATTGTATAATAACTTATACAAATATGTATATACTTGTAACCAAATGTTGTCTTATCTGTACAAATGAATTAGAAATAATGAACTATGGTTTACACAAACTCTGAGATAAAATAAACATTTTTGCATTGATGTAGAGAGTTATCTAGGAACTGTACAGTAGCTTGTATAGATTAGTTTTTTTTTCAATTGTCCACACCAAACTTTTCTTAACCGCATAAATTTAGAAGATCATGATTTGTTTGGAGTTTTGACCTGTTTTATTGGTACAAGCTTGTTGTTGAGTCAATTGGAATCAGTGGGAGCCTTGAAGAAAGCTAAAATGAAAAAAATGTAATTGCAAATAGGATATGAGGATTCATGCTTGATTTTTCTGGAAGTGGTGGTTTTACTGATATTTAATGTTGCAAACAGAAATTGCTTAAATGAGTTGTTGTGGATGTTGTGAAAAGGATGATGAGTTATCCCTAGTAGCAGATATACTGGCTCAGGATATTCATTAGCTTCCCATGAGGTAAAGCGATATACCAATATATGATCGATTCTGTGCCATATAGAATGTATAGGTTTTGACAAGTCTATCTAATATGTGCCTGAGCTTATCAGATCCACAAGCTCATGGATTATCTTCTGATAACCAGATCCCCTGGTTATTTAAATTGGATATGTTTTATGCTTTTGAGAAATAGCTTGGCCTCATATTAGCACTGACAGTGGGTGGACAAATAGCTGAGTGCATAATTCTCTTATAGTGGCCAGTCATTGGCTTAATGAAATTATGAAGAAATGTGTTCTCTAAATACTGTTATTGGTACTTGGTAGTGCTATGCTTATCAGAAAATAGTGCCAAAAGTCTCCGTCTCTTACTAATCGATTACAGTTTTATCCAAAACCAATGCCATTTTTTATGTCAACATGGTTCCATGTGACCATGTTGGTTATCTTGCTTTTGCACTATGTAAAATGCTATATCTCTGTCTGGACATACTTTCACCGCTGCTGAATTACTGATGTTGTATTGAGTTCAATTTACACTTGTTTTCTCTGGGGACATTTTACATCCTAATATTGATCTTGAGGAATGGTTTCGTTCCGAAACAAAAATCGTTCCATATTTTAATTCCATTCAATATACTAGCTGCTGTCCAGTTTGTTCACCTCAAGCTCATTTTGTTATACTGTAGTTAAGTGAACATGTGTTGCTGCTATCAATGTGTTGACTTTAATGCAGAGGTTTAAGGTTGTATATAGGATTCACATGTTAAATTTCTTTAACTTAACAAGTTTCATTGGATGCAGTTGTTTTAGACCAGCTGGTATACCATTATCTTATTGAAATTTAATCATTGATTGTCTTTATGTGTTATTCTTCTTAATACAGGAACTAAAGGAAGGAAGACAGATAAGTCGTGCTCAGAAAAAATGGGCAGCCAATGAATGACTAAAGCTTTGGAAAAATGTATGTTGCTTTCTTCCTCATACCGGTTTGTTAGTTTACTTATGGTTAAAAAAATTATTTGGTCATAACTTTTTTGAAGGATGAAATCCGAAGAAGATTTCAAGAAGACCCTTCGGCTTTTTAGATGTTGGCCCTACCATTTTAACTATTTTAGGCCTTCAAATTTTATTGCTTTCTTACCTCAACTTATAGCCTTTGGAAGTTCAATCCTTGTCCCATGCGTTGACTAGATATTGTTTTTTTATTCCCATGATTTAACATTGCTTTGAGGTAAGAGATAGCTTTTTTGACTAGTTTGGATCGAACAGATAGCTTCTTATAGTTCTTATATTACATTGTCCCTTAGAAAGCACCTTGGTATTTTAATGGCCTGAGCCTCTTGTGGGGTAATTGCTTCCTCACTATGGCTTTCATAGCTCAGTCACACGCACACATGGTTCACGCAAGCTCAGTCACAACCTCGCAGGCACACTTCACTGCTTGTGTGTAAGTAAATCGCGCTGTGCTTTCTACTAGGCTCAACACACACGTACTTAATTAATTTCTTCAGAATCATGATGAGTTAAATACTGAGTTACTAAGTTGTATTTTCGACTTCAAAATTTAGCACTAACATTTTTGTTTTCATTGCAGACAACTTGATTATTTGTTAGTCATAAAACTAATGATACTGGTGCTCGTTTAATCAACTTGATTCAGAGATATATAAGTTCCGAGTTATCTGAATCATGGAAGCTTTCTCCCTCTACTTCTTTATCTACATCTTTTGTTGCACTACTTCCATTTGCATCATTTAAGATTGGGGACCTACACAAAAGGACTTGGGAATATCATTTGAAGATAGATATTTGATTATTTTTCTACCTTATTGATTGTGTTTGGTTACAAATATAACTCTGTATGCCAGAAAGATTTAAATGATTGGATTGTGCTGTTAATATCTGCTTTCATCGGTTAATTTCTCAATGAATTTGTGCTATTTTGATATTAATTACTAGCAAATTTCAGCATGTATGAATTGGTTTTGGAGGCATTTTTAAAAATGCCTTTAAAAACTATTATAGGCAACTACAAAATGCCTTTATATGTTGATATTGGAAGGCGTTTTGAAAAAATGCCTCAAAAGACCTTTTAAGTCCAGTTTATAGCAGGCATTTTTAAGTATGCCTAAAAAAGTTTTTAAAGGCATTTTAATGATTTTTAAAGGCATTTTTAAACGCCTTCTATAAACAGTCATGTTGTAGTGTTAGACTATTTAACCCCATCAACTTTGAAAGTTTTACCCCCTGAATTTTCCAAAACCGTTTAAATAATCCACTCATGTGATTTTCGATTTGCTACAATAACCATGGTTTTGCTACAGTGACATTGGTTTTGTCATTTTCTTTTTTATTTATTTTATCTGAATTTTTGAAAAAATCATAGTAAATCATAGAAAATTATAAATAAAAAATCTAATTTTATTGGACGCCATATGAGTAGATCTGCACAGTGGATATATAATATGACATATTTTAGTACAAAGTTTTTGCTATAGATTTTACAAAAAATAATATGTCATTAACATGTGTTTTTGTAGTGGTATTGTTTAGTATAAGGTCACCATGATGCTAATTGATTGGGAAATTATGGTAGTCATACCCCAATAATGAAATTGTTTTGGTTTTTACAGGATGTGTACAAAGGTTAAGGACGGAATAGTTTGAAGTGTCATTTAATATTCAGAGACACTTATAATAGTATAGGTCTCTTTTATCTTTTGGTTGTACTATTAAGGGGTACAAACAGGTAGCTTGACCTAAGTTTGAGTATAATAAGTGAATATGATATACATAATTATCAAATCTAGCACTATGTAGCTTAGTGGAAGGCCAAAGATCAATTGGAAACCAAGTTATTTTCAAAGTTGTTTGCTTTCAAAGAAAATAGTGTGGTGTTCACTACAACCATAGCCGCAGCTAACCTCCTACAGGTACTCTAGATTGAACTAAAAAAAGTTGCTCCTATGACTTTAATCTCAAGTGAATGTGCCCTAGGTTGTTTATATAACCACTGGAGGTCCCGAGTCAGTGCTATAGCAAAACTGCCTAGTTTAACATGATCCTGAGCGCACTCGTCAACCACTAGCTTTGTGATTTATGCAGGTCTTCACATATTTCTTGTTGATCAAGTTAAGTTGGATTATAAAATTAGGGTTTTAAAAATCTAACACTTAAGATTGAGTTGATCAAATCACATTATTCCTGTTTAACAATTTTGTTGTTGTTCTTTCATATGTTTGAGTCTTTTTATTACACCAACCTTATTTTAACGAATCATTAACTAAGCAAATGATTGCATGTTTAGTGTTAATGGCCTTTCAAATACTTAGGGTGTTATAGGTCACCACCGCAGCCACTGGAAGGTTAGGCTAAGTGTTGGTTGACTAATGGCAAACTGTGCACAAAACCTTAACTTGTAGTGGTCAACAGAGTTGTACCACCAGAGCTTAGGTACAATGAGACTCACTAGAGTTGTTTGGTGGGATCACTAGATAGCTCCACTCAAGCTTCATCATAATAGAGAAGGCACTAAGGGCACTCGGCAAAGCCCAAAATACACTCGACACTAGAGCTCTCAGACTAACCCAAGTTTTTTAGTGAGCCACCAGAGCTCATTACTGGAGTTACGTGCATACAGTAACATAGCTAGCTCAGATACAACCATTTGAGCTTATCTGGAGTTCTCTGGTGCTAATTCAAAGGGACTACCCAAGCTTTCAGGTGAGTACTTTTCAGCTAAGTCGAGTTCAAATGGATAGTTTTTGGGGATGTCGCCTGTATATAACTCTTGCACTCGTGCTTTGACTCCCTCTTGGAAATTTGAGGAGTTAGCTACACATGTTGTTTATAGAGCCATTGGAGCTCCCCGATGGATGTTATGGCAGAACCACCCAGTTTAATGTGATTCCAAGTGCACTCATCAGCCATTAGATTTTTTATTTAAGTCATACATATTTCTTGTTGATCAACTTAAGTTGGAATGGAGAGTTAGGGTTTTAAACTGTGGCACTTAAGATTGAGTTGATCTAAATCACATTATTTGTGTTTAACGATTTTGTATTTGTTCCTTCATATTTTTTAGTTCTTTTTTATGATAACCTTATTTAATCAATCATTAACTAAGTAAATGATTGTTTGGTTAACATTAACGAACTTCTATCACCTAGGGTGTTACAAACCCCCCCTTAAAATAATATTATCTCGAGATTCAGTATGAAAGCCTTCTAAGAGTAAGGAGTGTGCCATGCATTTAATGATTGTTTAAAAATTACACCAAAGGTTTTGTATTGGGTTGTTGGGATAGGAGTTGGTACTTATGACAACTTTAGTTTACTTTGAGAGGAATCCAAGATAACTGTTACCTTGAGATGAATCCAAGGCAACCGTGTTACTTTGAGATGAATCCAAAACAATTTTTTATTTTGAGGAGCGGGTCATAGTTTCTCTTGGGACATAGCATGTAGCAGCTCTTCATAAGGGGTTGAGATTTGCGTAAGACCGTAAGCTTATGGGGTGTACTCATATGAGTGTTTATTCCCAAAGTTTGAGAAACGTTCCTCTATCTAGTGGCTTGAATACAACTTTCCTTTATGATATAGTTGCAAACCAACAACACCTACTTTTGTCGAACTACCTTTCTTATTGATGAACCTTTTTTAGGATCAATCAACAATCCAAGGTCAAGTAGAATCCTTTGCCTATCACCTCATGTAGTTAGTTAAAGTTTATGTCTATTACCTGTTCTTTAAAGGTTATCCTCTTTGCGACCTAAAAAGGAAGCCCTACTATAGCTAATCCAATAGATGGATCTCCTGCCATAACATTGAAAGAATTTTAATGAAGGATTCATGACAAGATAGCACACTGTTGTAGTTCTGTAGTGGGCTAGAAACCTCGATACCAGTGCATGCCAAGCAGCACAACCATGCATGTGACCGTAGTACATAGGAGGCTCTCGCTTTCATCACGACACCATAGGTCACTAATCATGACACTAATTCCAAACATACCCCCAATGAAATACTAGTGGTATGGGTAGAATTTTTGTAAGGGAAAAGTAATGTCATATAAGGCATAGTTAGGAAATTAAGGGCTCACTTCTAGAGGTTAGAAGATAAGAGGAACAAGGTTCAAGGGTACACATGGATGGTTGTGAGTTAGGTGGTCATTTGGTTATTGGATGCTTGTCGTTTATCTTGGTAAAGATGACATGCTTAGCAAAGCTGGCAAAACTTTGGAAGCGACTAGCGTCAATGAGGTTTTAGAGAACAAGGGTGGTGATGCAATAGAAAGCATGACAACACATCTCTTAGTGGTGGTCATAGTAGAGAGGTCCAAGGATGATGTAGCTAGAGAATCCAGATGTGCTTAACAAGGCCTTAAGTTTATCACGTATGTGAATATAACAAAATTAGGTTGGTGCAAGAACATGACCCAATCATGTTAAGTTATCAAGAACGTTGCTTTTGTAAGACTTTATATGCTTTAAGATTTTAGGATACCATGATAACTAGACTTTGAACTGAATTAAGAGAATTATAAAGCTAACTAGTCGACATGAAAAGTTATGCAGGGTAGGACAAGTTATAGTTACTTTAACACGACTATTGGACATCTTTTTTGTGGTTGCTTTTTAGTAGTGATGACCACATAATGGTATATACATTAGTGTTTATAGATAGCATGATATGATCTCTTTAGTGTTTTAAGGTCTCAACCAGATCTTGTTCTTTTAATCTGTTCTATTTCCTGAAGTACCTTCTCCAACAAAGCTATTAGAAGAGCGGATGTTCTACACATTTCCTAGCATAAGAGAAGTTTAAAAGTTTCCCTAACACAAGATTAATTATAGGTGGGGATAGAGGTGAGAAGAACAATTAATGCATGAGTACATGATATGATGCATGCATGGCCTATTCATGCTCACATTACCACCAAGGTGGCAGTTGTTCTCATTTTTGGCACATCGTTCACTCCCTTTAACTAGTCGAAGGCTGTCAATCTTTGTTCGAAAGTTAGTGTACCTGCAGAAAAATTCATTTTAGCCCATCCAAGCTAGCAGAGTGCCATCTATCCTAGTTACATAAACATAGTAGTAGGGCTACTTATATAACTCGCTTGCAATGTTTCCTAAGTTTTTTAAAGTTTTTTTTGTCAACTTTTAGTTTAGAAATAGGTTTTGAAGCTTTGCCACTCATTTATGCTCTCATATGAGTAGTGGTAGAAACTTGTCTATCCATTGGTATTAACTGATTTCCCACAAGCACCTAGAAATCATCATTTAGAGGGGTCACTTCACAAAACCCCATTTTGTGAAAGAGATTTGAAATTCTGATTCAATATTTGGCCTTTTTGAGTTGATCTTTTAGGGTAGATTCTAAATGGGTTGGTCAAGGTGTGTGGTAAGTTTTAGAATTTTTGGAGCTTATTCGAATTTATTTTGAATTTTTCTTAGAGAGAATTCTGCTGAAAACAACAAAAACTAGCTAGTTTTTGAACTTACTCAGATTGAGCTAATTTTTTGTGGAGATCTTCTATATGGTGTTACAAACTGGTCCACAAAATTTCATGATCATTGAAGGTTGTTTGGTCAATTTTTGACTTTTGTGAGCTGTGTTTTGAAAAAACGAGCTCATGCCGATTTTACAAACGAGCTCAAGCCAGTTTTTGCAGTTAGTTTGCTAGTTTTGATCTCTATTTGCTTCCATGATTGTTTCTCTGCTATCTTTGAACACCTCTAGGTCATCTTGTCACCTGTTGGCTTGTGTGATCTAGGGTTGGAGTAAGAAAGCACTCGGGGTTGATTTTGTGATATAGGCCAAGTTCTCGACGAGAATTTCATTTGGTTCTCATTCACCTCATCTCTGGTCGCTTGCTCGATCCTTGACTGTTTATCATATTGTGTGAATTTTATGAGATCCAAATGTTGAAGGGAGCACATGGTAGCAAACCGAAACATTGAACACATGTGGCACTTAAAAAAACCTTATAAAGAATTCATTACTCTTGGAGGTGAAGCCTCCTAGCCGACTAGACATCTCCCGACAAGCATCCGAGTTCGCGGAAGGCTGCAGATTTACATGTTCAAATAAAATTTTCATTATTCTGTGCTTCCAATGTATGTATTCCGGATAACACAATTTAACAGATTCTGCTCAAATAAAATTAAGCAACCACATGTTAGCATTCAATGTGGATGGCTCGTAGAAACCATGTGGCTTATGGCCGGGTTAGGAGAGCTCTAATACATAACTTTTCTCTCTTGATCCTTTTCCTCTATAAAGAAAGAAATAAACATCTTTTTCTATGCTTGGAACATAAGAGTATGATTACTTTTCTTGTGACAGTTTTGGTAGTTCCATTCTTAGACTGGGCCCAGACAGAGGGGCAATGTTGGGCTAGGCCTATCACCTTTTTTTTCATATATCCTTTTGTTTTCTTTCCAACTTCTTAGCATCTTTAAGATTTGTCATTTTGGATATAAAGGAAAATTTTATCAAAATCAAGACAACACATTGAGCCACAGCCACTGCCCTCCAAAAGTCCATAACCAGGATACACATTTAGCCCAAGCTGTGATTTATCTTTTCTCCGTAATAACTAAAATAAAAGGAAGAAAAATACTTAGGGCCTGTTTGGTACAGCTCACAACAACTTCATGAGCTGTTGTGAGCTTTTTTTTTTTGCCAAACACTTATTTCCAAAACAGCTTCATGGGTGAAGCTGTTTTTCCCATCCTCTCACAAATACATAAGTTGGATGAAGCTGGAAAAAAGTAGTTTATTGCAGCTTCTCCCTCATTTCTCTCTCTCAACTATGTATGAAGTAGTTGATGAAGCTATTTTGCCAAATATTTTTTCCAAAACAGCTCAGCTTCATCTAGAAAGTCACTCATGAAGCTATTTTCTAAAAAAACAGCTTTACTAGTGAAGTTGAGCTGTGCCAAACAAGCCCTTATTTGTCATCGACCATATCATCACCATATAACCTGAGAGTTGGAAGTAGTACACATCAAACTTTGCTTTAGAGCACATACACATGAAAAGCATACAGTTTGCTTTTGTTAAGACATTTGCTAAGCTTTAGATAAGGTCTAGAAACAAAAGCGGCCACCTTCTCCGATCCTTTTTCTCGTTGGTATTCTTGTGCCCACAACAAGCAAAAAGCCGCACGCTTGACACACCAGCCGCTATCATAATAAGAGTAATAATCGACCTAAACAAAGCATCATCGCCATGGATCGTTCACCTTTGCATCATGCTGCCGGCGGCCTCTCGATCGCTTCATAATCACACACCAATGATCAGTAATCGCCACTGAAAAAAGGCTTTGCCAGGACAATTGCCACTTTAGCAAGCCTCTGCATTCTGCATCCACTGCTATTATGGTACTACTAGTACTACACAGTACTACCAATCTCTTGTATTTTTTTATGAAAACCAATCTCTTCTTCTGCCTTGTACTTCTGCCCACTTGAATTTATGGAGCTATTGCAATTATGAGTGCAGTGTGCCATGCATGCAATGAGTTTACAAGAAGCAAGCTTTTCGTGTGGAATTCAGATGGAGTACACAACTGAACCGAATTATGGAACAGTGCGATGGCAGTTGGAGTGCTCAAAGCCAGTTGATATCATATATTTTATTTGATTTGGAGCTCACACACAGCAAGCAACTGATTTTGATTTCTCCCTGAAAACGCGATGATACAGTGTGGCAATCTGAGGAGCAGTTGGTGTCGCTTTCGGTTGCCATCGTCGTCAGGAATTAGAATCTGTTACGCTAGAAAAACTCAGAATTGAATGTGCGGCATGCGACCGTGCTGCACTCTTCCACCTCAAATCTTTGGCGCCCTCCTCAAAACTCCAGTTCATATAGGTAGTAATCATTGACCACAAACTCATCAGAGCAAGGAAGATCATCGACGATGCCACATCCACATCCACCTGAAATTGCTTCTAAATTCCGGACTGGCATCGTCGTCAGCGGTTGTAGAGTTCGTTACGCGAAAAGAAGAATTAAATGAAGAGAATGCAACCCTCAGGAATCAGAAGTTCAGAACCCGTTACGCGAGAGAGCTCGGAATTGAATGAGAAGGGCGACGCAAATCGTGCTGCACTGTGCACTCCTCAACTCAACGGTCTCACCGGTCACTCTCAGTGCTCGCTGCCCGCCTGTCCTCCAGTCATCCAGTCGGCGGCCGGGTCGGTCTCCGCCGCAACCGAAGACGGCGGCCGGCGGTGGAGCACAAGGCCGGAAAAGGAGCACATCGGCTTGACCGCACACACACCAAGACCATCCCATCCCATCCCATCCCATCCCTCCCTGAATGCATGCCTGCCTGCCTGACTGCCTGAGTGCACGCAGCACCCACAGTGGAGCGCACAGCACTGGCGCCCTGCGTGCCTTTTGTTTTCATGCGCTTCTGTTTCCTGTTGTGCATCGGTTTCATTTCACGCGATCATATCGAAGGGAAACAGATAGCATATCCACACCCGAATCGTGCCCCTTTTTCTGAATTTCTTTGACGTAGCAACAGTGCCAGCCAAGTGGCGCAGCTTGACCGGAAGAAAGCACTGCTGCAATTGCATAACGAACTGATTGGCGAGTAAACAAGGTGGCATCATGGCATTAGCACTGTAAAGTGTAAAGACAGGAGGATTATAGGATGCTACTAATCAAACCGGCTCGAGCAGGTGCGAATAAGAGCCGCTGTCGTGGGAGGAAAGCAAGTCCAGTGACATGGACGCGCACCAGACGCCGGTTATAATTTACATATATACATACATGTGCTTTCATCAAAAGCTAGCTAATGGAACTGTACAATGATTGCAACGTCGACAGACATGCAGGCCACCCACTGGGGTTATCGATCCCATGGCTGAGCTTTGCGTTATTTGGTGACGATCTTGCTAAGATTCTTCCGTGTGTGACATTTGATTAATCCCATGCATTGCCGCCATGGAATCCATTATATATGTGTATATATATATATATATAATGTATGTACTATCAATCTGCATCTGGTAGGGTGTCACCACACCACTGCACCGGCGACGCGACGGCGAGTGCTCTCCACTCGTGTCATCCACTCACTCACTCTCACTCCACTCCGCTGCTGATGCATAAGAAGCGGCAGCTCTGAGCTCAAGCGTCTCAGCTCAGCTCGCTTCAACTGCGGGCGGCTGCTTCTGACGTCCGCGATCATGTTCCGCGCCATCAGCCTCTTGCTGCTGGCATGCGCCACCGCGGCGGCGGCGGCGGCGGATGACGGCGAGCGGCGATCGTACATCGTCCACATGGACGTGGAGAAGATGCCGTCGCCGTTCATGGAGCACGAGGCGTGGTACCTCTCGGTGCTGTCGTCGCTGCCGTCCTCGGCGACGGCAGGGGAGGGCGCCGCGGCGCCGGTCCACCTGTACACGTACACGCACATCATGCACGGGTTCAGCGCGGTGCTCACCTCGCGGCAGCTGGAGGAGCTCAGGGCCGTGGATGGCCACGTGGCCGCGTTCCCGGAGACGTACGGCCGGCTCCACACCACGCACACGCCGGCGTTCCTCGGGCTGACGATGAACGGCGGCTCGGGCGTCTGGCCGGCGTCCAAGTACGGCGACGGCGTGATCATCGGGATCGTCGACACGGGCGTCTGGCCGGAGAGCGAGAGCTTCAGCGACGCCGGCATGGGCCCCGTCCCGGCGAGGTGGAAGGGCGCGTGCGAGGTCGGCCAGGCGTTCAAGGCCTCCATGTGCAACCGGAAGCTCATCGGGGCGCGCTCCTTCAGCAAGGGCCTCAAGCAGCGCGGCCTCACGATCGCGCCCGACGACTACGACTCGCCGCGGGACTACTACGGCCACGGCTCGCACACGTCGTCCACGGCGGCCGGCGCCGCCGTCAGCGGCGCCAGCTACTTCGGCTACGCCAACGGCACGGCCACGGGCATCGCCCCGAAGGCCCGGGTGGCCATGTACAAGGCCGTGTTCTCGGCCGACTCGCTGGAGTCCGCGTCCACCGACGTGCTGGCCGCCATGGACCAGGCCATCGCCGACGGCGTCGACGTGATGTCGCTGTCCCTGGGCTTTCCCGAGACGTCCTACGACACCAATGTGATAGCCATCGGAGCCTTCGCCGCCATGCAGAAGGGCGTCTTCGTGGCGTGCTCGGCCGGGAACGACGGCTCCGACGGGTACACCGTCATGAACGGCGCGCCATGGATCACGACCGTCGGCGCCGCGAGCGTCGACAGGGACTTCACCGCGACCGTCACGCTCGGCAGCGGCGCCACCGTCCAGGGCAAGTCGGTGTACCCGCTGAGCACGCCGACCGCAGGCGCGAACCTCTACTACGGCCACGGCAACCGGAGCAAGCAGTGCGAGCCCTCTAGCCTGAGAAGCAAGGACGTGAAGGGGAAGTACGTCTTTTGCGCCGCCGCCCCGAGCATCGAGATCGAGCTGCAGATGGAGGAGGTGCAGAGCAATGGCGGCCTCGGCGCCATCATCGCGAGCGACATGAAGGAGTTCCTCCAGCCGACGGACTACACCATGCCGGTGGTGCTGGTCACCCAGTCGGACGGCGCGGCCATCGCCAAGTACGCGACGACGGCACGGTCAGCCAGAGGGGCGCCGCCCAAGGCGAGCGTCCGGTTCGGCGGCACGGCGCTCGGCGTCAAGCCGGCGCCGACCGTGTCCTACTTCTCCGCCCGCGGGCCCGGCCAGATCAGCCCGACGATCCTGAAGCCGGACGTCGTCGCGCCGGGGCTGGACATCATCGCGGCGTGGGTGCCCAACAAGGAGATCATGGAGCTCGGCAAGCAGAAGCTCTTCACCAAGTACGCGCTCATCTCCGGCACGTCCATGTCGTCGCCGCACGTCGCCGGCGTGGTCGCCCTCCTGCGGTCGGTGCACCCTGACTGGAGCCCCGCGGCCATCCGGTCCGCCATGATGACAACGGCGTACGTGAAGGACAGCGCCAGCAACGTCATCGTCAGCATGCCGAGCGGGTCACCGGGGACGCCGCTGGACTTTGGCAGTGGCCATGTCAGCCCCAACGAGGCCATGGACCCTGGCCTCGTGTACGACGTGGCGGCCGACGACTACGTCAGCTTCCTGTGCGGCCTACGCTACAGCAGCCGGCAGATATCGACCATCACCGGCCGGCGAAACCCCAGCTGCGCCGGAGCAAACCTGGACCTGAACTACCCGTCCTTCATGGTCATCCTCAACAGGACAAACTCGGCCACACACACGTTCAAGAGGGTACTGACAAACGTCGCAGCCTCACCAGCAAAGTACAGTGTGTCAGTGGCGGCGCCAGCAGGGATGAAGGTGACGGTATCGCCGACGGCGCTGTCATTCAGCGGCAAAGGCAGCAAGCAGCCGTTCACAGTCACGGTGCAGGTCAGCCAGGTGAAAAGGAACTCATATGAGTACAACTACATTGGGAACTATGGGTTCCTGAGCTGGAATGAAGTTGGAGGCAAGCATGTTGTGAGGAGCCCAATAGTCTCTGCATTTGCCCAATGATCGAGGAAGACATGTTAGCATAACAGGAGCAAAAATAAGACTATAAGAGCACGACAGTAGAAAAGATAATTATTATATTTACGATTAATCCTGATCAGGAACATAAAGAAAAATAGACTGAAGAAAGGGGGAAAAGCCTCTGACAGATACTAAATTACTACAGTTGACAAGTGTATTTATACCTGATAAATCAAATTATAGGTTTCTCAATTATTATTTTTCTCAGCATATCAGACTCTGCTCCAATCCACTGAACTGCTTTCCATATTTTGGTTTGCTTCATAAGCACACAGTTGCAGAATGGTTGAAATTGAAAGGGATTGCACCCCATCTCTGGGAACCTCAATCAGATGGGTTCTGTAACATGTCACGTTACTCCAGATAAACTATAGTATTACTCCCTCTGTTCAAAAAAAAAAAAAAAACATGCAACTACGAGTTGCATACCGACAAAAGTAGTTTACATTTGACCAAATTTCTAGTGAATATTATTCACATTTACGACTCTAAATTAATTTATTAAGAAAATATATTTTGTAATAATCTAAGGGTATTTTTTACTATCATAAATATTGATATTTTTTTATTTATAATTAACCAAACTTGAGATACTAAACCATGACACTGTGCTAGAATTGCATGTTTTCGTGGACGGAGAGAGTATTATACAGTTAGGGCAATCCATGTTAACAAACCTCATACAATGAGTTGGAGCAGGTACATGTACATCTCAGGCTTCCTCCCTCCTACAATTTGTCCTATGGGCAGTGATAGATCAGATACAACATTGAACAAAAGCAACTTCCAAATCCCAAATGTAGAAAATAGTTCTCCAAAATTGCACAACCAGCACCTCACCATACCAATACCCAATTAGATCAGCAAAATTATGTGACATAGGTTGATGCGGCCAAATGGGGATACTCTTAAAGATAAGTCTAACTGGATATGCTTCATATTGAGGCATTTTGTATTCAATATATCCAAAACATCCAAAACTATTGTGTTCTAAGCTCCAGTGGGACAATTTGCTTTGCGCAAAGCACTAGTACCGTCAGAAAAAACTTAAGAAGTCATGGCCATCTTGCTGTAATCAGATCACTGCAGGTCTGTACTACTCAACACCATTCCTGCAAAAAATCCAAAATCCTACTCATTCTAAACTTCTACCTTAGGTATAAAGTCATTGTTAGCAGAACAAGTGAACAACACTTGCAAATGATTATCCATATCACATCAAAGTCTTTTGCCATCCACAGTTAGGTACTTCATGTTGTTGACCATACTAGCACCGGAGACGTACACTGACACTAAAGACCATCAAGAATAGATGAGTCATTGTCTTATTGAGTTGCCTGACTGCTAGCTGTGGTGCTTCCAAAGCTCTAGTGCCTTGTGTAATACAGGTGTATCTCTTGTATCGGCGAGGACAGAGGAGCTCTAGTGCCTTGTGCAATACAGGTGTATCTCTTGTATCGGCAAGGACAGAGGGGCAAGCCTGAGATGATACCAGCAAGTAATGCCTCACCAAGTCACCAGGTACCCAAAGGCTCATGAAGTTTTCTGAAGAAGCCTTAAACACCCAGACCAGTACATCTGATGATGACATTGACAATGCACCCACAGACTACAACAGCCATCAATCCCACATCTTCATGGTTTCAACTACAGATCCTGTCGTCATGGTTGATTGTTTCAGTTGTTATTGGATTCAACATCAACCATTACCACCATAAACTGTACAGGCATGCACTATGTTATAGTCTCAGCAATTGCTATTTTTCATCAGCACTTACAAACCTAATTGCATGGTTACTTTCCTGGTACCAACCACTTGATTTCAAACGTTTCTCAGGATCTCAGATCTCCAGTAGTTCAATAACCATGTGATGTTTTATGCCCATGGTAAATATGATCTTCATTCATGTTCAGCTGGCATGGCTCCCAAGGTACATGCCCATGAATGTCCCAGACCAGATGGTGTACTGGTTGATATTTACGATCAACACTAACTTCATGTCTTCATGTCAATTGCAATATGTGACCCAATAATTTTCTTATTATAGCATAACAGGCCAGATAAAGTCCAAAGCAACAACAGTCATGAAATAGTTAACTAGTCACTGGCAGATGGTGTGCAAGTACTGCAAGAACCAAGCAATTTCTTCATGGTAAGGCTGTATATCAGGCTCTTAAATGCTGGACATAACAAGAAATTACATAGCTGCAACATGTGCACCAAAGACCAATTCCATTTCACCATGCTGACTTGGGGATGAAGCGAACACCACGAGTCGTGACCACATGTGCTTCTGCTGAGGGAATTGAGTGCTGAATAAGATGCATGGAGATTGGTGATACCAAGTTGATCATCCAGTACACATTCATTCTACCATAACCGCATAATTATTACAAACTTGCTTGGTGCATGCCATGCATGAAAGTATGTGCAGCAACCATCAAGTCTGCCACGACAACAGCATATTTGGTCAATAATCCACTAACAAGATCAATAGCATTTGAGCTAGAGTAAGCACAATTCTGCGATGTGTTGATAATGGCTGTGTCATGTTAACACTTCAACCTTAAATTGTGCACCAAATCTTTTTAGTAGGAGCAGTGACTAAGAGATCCCACACGAGCTCCACCAGTGCCCAATCCTGATATAGATTACCTTTCCTAATCATTCTTAGAGAATACAAACAATTAGGAAAGGCTAAACAGGATCTTACAGAAAATCACTTAATCTACATCCAATTAAAATATTCACATGGGCATCCAAACCAGCAGTTAAAGAAGCAGTGTTCAGAAATACAGAGGTAATCAGGAAAGTTAGCTTTGCCCGTCTGTGTCTTCTTAAGTAATACAACAGGAAAATCCCCTGTTTGTTCACTTAAAAAAACAGGAAAATTAGAAACATGTGAATATCATATAGTATAAACTCTAAAAAAGGTATCATATATGACCTTAGCAGTAAGCACGAGTAGAAGTATGTTCTGGACAAAATTGATTATCTCAGATTGCAGTGATTTTCTTGCACTAAAGGCTTGTTCAGTTAATCCCTCCAAATCCTCGGGATTGCCCAAACAAGGCCTAAGCAAATGCAAGATATGTACTATCTATGGAATGCACAAAGGATAAAACAGATAAAAATTAGATGATATAGACTCAACAAAAAAGTTGAGGAAAACCTAACTTTGATTTCATTTAATAAGGTATCGCCGAGGGCCTCAAATAGGCTGCCCTTGCCCTGTAATAATATATTTCAGTCTTTGAGGAAACTTTTTGGTTAAAAAAAAGGAACACGCTGGCTTTTAAGAAATACATCTATATTTACACTGCTATTGTATAGCAAAAGGATCACCATCAGTTCCATACTTCTAGATAAGATGCTTGTGCTGTAAACTCAAATTTTACCTTGAGTTCTCTCTGCACTATCTGGTATAAAATGAAGTATACAGATCAATAACTCTGGACCAGAGAATATTAACCAAATATGTCATTGTTCTGAAATAGATTTCTCAATGGCTTTCACATAAACAGCCTTTGGCAGTGTCCCGGTAATACTATGTATTTTCTCTCCATCCTTGAAGAGTAAAACAGTTGGAATCCTATCGATGCTGTAAGCCGTAGCAACCTGTGGGTAATCGTCAGTGTCAAGCTTGTAGCATTTTATTCTCCCAGCATATTCTTGTGCTATCTCATCGACAATCCGTGTGACCATTTTGCAAGGTCCACACCAGGAGGCCCAAAACTCAATAAGCACAGGTACATCACTGCAGATCACATATTCATTCCAAGAGCATGCAGTGATTCTTTCAGCTGTAGAAGTAGACAATATCATTAGAATTTTTCTAAATATTTCTACATAAGCTTCACAGATAAAATCCATGTCAAATTCAAAGCAGTAGTTCTGCTCATATAACGGAGTTAGAAAAGTTGAAAAAAAAAACAAGAAGTACACAGGGAATCTGAAAGTCTTTATTTAGGTCAATCACAAAGATGCCCAAAGTTGATGGGCTATCTATCACACGAAGAAGATGAATAAAACAGAGAATGAAATCTACTCAATCAAACTATGAATGGACAAAGCTGAAAGCTGTATGGCAGTAAGATAACATAATATGCATAGATGCGTAGTGCCTGTCTATCTTTATGGTATAAAAATATTCGATAGTTTAGTTGTATTTACTCATGAAGTTCTATTGTTAACGGCAAACAGCTATTAGAATATTTCAAAGAAGTTCCAGGAAAGTTCAATTTCATAGCCAGAGCTGCCAGAAGATTATTTCAAGTTTTCAACATGTATTAAGACTCAACTTTCAATCATTCTAGCCAACCACGGCTTCAAATCAAAGGATGATCTACAATGTCCATTCCATCCGTTACATCTAGCTTCTATAAAGTTGCCTTTCACCACGGAGAGAGCACTAGATGCCCGTAAGCATGTTCGCTACAAAATAATGGCAAGCGGAAACTACAATAGAAGCTTGAAGCATGCTATTGCACTTTCCGAGGAGTGTTAAGCGAGCAGTAAAGAGGGCGTGAGAAATAAAGCTTCACGGCACGGGGATAAATCAGCGGCAGCTAGGCCCTTACCGCCGGGGGAGTAGGCGCAGGTCACCCTCAGTGCCGCCGTGCGGCGCGCCGTTGGCCGCCGGATCCGCGTCGTCGCAGCGTCCGGCCGGTGGGCCCAGCGGCGGCACTGCCACCGGCGGGCGTAGGAGGAGCCGTAGACGACCCTTCCGCGGCTGGGTGCGGCGGCGGAGGAGGGAAAAGGCACCGTCTTGGCGCAGCGGAGCCCGCGCGGAGGCGCGGGGCAGGGAGGAGCGGCGACGGCGGCGGCGGCCATGTCTGATTTCGTGTGTCGAGCTCGAGTCGTGGCGGAGAAATGCGGTTGGTAGAAAATTCACGAGACAGCCGCACACGGCCGATCCTGCCTCAAGACAGCGACGTTGACCACGGCGAAAACGTGGAAACGCTGTGGCTGGACCGCTGCAGTGTTGAACCCTTCCAAAACTTCTCTTTCCATCTCACGGGACCAAAAATGAATTTTAGGAAAGTCTAGGCCGTGTTTAGTTTATGAAAGGAAAAATTTTACAACATTGTAGCACTTTTGTTTGTTTGTAGTAATTATTATCTAACCGTAGACTAGGCTCAAAAGATTCGTCTTGTAAATTCTGACCAAACTGTACAATTAGTTTTTATTTTCGTATATATTTAATACTCCATGCATGTATCTAAAGATTCGATGTGGTCGGAAATTTTGAAAAATTTTAGGTTTTAGGGTGCAAATAAACAAGGCCTAGTTCAAAAAGATTCTCCTAACATATACAAGAGTTTCCAAACTCACTCCCAATTTAAACTTGGAAAAAGTCTACATCACCCACTGAACTATGAGGTGGTGTCTACTTTACCCTCCAAACTATGAAACAGTCTAATTTACCCCCTGAACTATCCAAAATTGTTCAAATCACCCCAAGCGGTTTTTGATGGCGGTTTTGCTATAGTACCGTGGTTTTGACTTTTTCTTTTTTCCTATTTGTTTTCATATAATCTTTGAAAAATCATAGTAAATCACAGAAAAATTATAAAATAGAAAATGTAATTTTGTTAGACTCCGCATGAGTAGATCTACGCAATGAATATATAATATGGTATACTTTAATATAAATATTTTATGTAGCTTTAAATTAGTTAGAAAAATAAAATTTTATATATAATTAATTGGAATAATTCATAGCTGCAGCTTCTGTGGTCCAATTGTGGTGAAATATTTATGGTGGACTAATTATTCTATGTTTAAACTATAGTAAATATTTTATACTCATAGGATCATGTATAACTAAGTTTATTCAGGTTTATGCTTGTTAAATATAAATAAATCTATAACTAAGTTATACATGATCCGATGAGTATGAAATATTTACTATTGTTCAAGCATAGAATAATGAGTTCACCAAAAAAAAATTCACCACAGAACCTGCAGCTATGAATTATTCCAGTTAACTACAGATAAAATTTGATTTTTCTAACTAATTTAAAGCTACAGAAAAAATTTATACTAAAGTATACCATATTATATATTCATTCGTAGATCTACTCATGTGGAGTCCAACAGAATTAATTTTTCTATTTTATGATTTTTCTGTGATTTACTATGATTTTTCAAAGATTATATGAAAACAAATAGGAAAAAAGAAAGTCAAAACAACTGTTACTGTAGCAAAACCGCCATAAAAAACCACCCAAGGGATGATTTTAACGATTTTCGATAGTTCAGGGGGTAAATTAGACTGTTTCATAGTTCGGGGGGTAAAGTAGACACCACCCCATAGTTCAGGAGGTGATGTAGACTTTTTCCATTTAAACTTCTTAGCAAGATTAAAAAAATACTCAATCCATTCCAAATTGTAAGTCGTTTGACTTTTTTAATATCAAGTTTGACAACTCGTCTTATTCAAAGTTTTGTATAAAATATCACTTTTTTTGTTGTGTATTGGTCTATTAATAAAAGTTCTTCAAGAATGACTTAAATTTGACTATATTTACACAATTTTTTTTGAATAAGACGAGTGGTCAAACTTGGGGTAAAAAAAGTCAAACGACTTACAATTTGGAATGGAGGGGTACTAGTCTCCAATGACGTCGTGTCTCACCCCTCAATATGCACTAGAGAAAAACGATCTCACAAGAATATACGCCTGCCGATGGGCATGCCAATATAAAGGTGAAAGAACGTGGGAAGAGAAAAGAGTAAGATAAAGTTTATGATGCAAATGTACATGAGAGAAAAAAAGTATAAAAATGATTTTGATGATTTAGAACAGTTATGCAAAAATTTCTTCTATATTTTAGAGGCTAGATTTTAGAAATTATTATAGGAAGCCAACAAATATGTTCCCAATATTTTTTTAGCTGCTTCTAAAACTTATTGATTTACCTAGTAATTTTGTTGAAACTATTGGAGATACTTCCTCTGTGTATATAAATAAACAAATACTAATATATATCCTCTACATAGTATAGGGTAATAACTGTTTTGAATTTTTTAATGAGGTGAATCACTAGATGCACTATGGATTATGGAACACACGAGACTGCGAGAGTAAACAAACAAACAGAACATGTAGACGTGCAAATAAATAGATGGAAGAGGAATCACGAGAAACGATCCACCGGTTGCCTTCCCTTATAAAGAAGGCTTGTGATTGCAGATTATTTCTTCTCTGTACTCCATCCAAAGGAAAGAAAATAAAGACATCACATTTCTCCTCCCTATAGTCACTGAGTTATTGGATGAGCTACGTGGGGGCAAAATGGTTCCCCAAACTATATCGTCGATTTGGATATCATCAACTTTGGTTTGCAATTAGGGATGAGGATGAGTACAAACCTGCATTCAAAACTCATCGTGACTTGTTTGAGTTCAAAGTTATGTCATTTGGGCTCACTAATTCCCTAGCTTCCTTTTGAGGTCCTATAAATTCCATTTTTGCTCCCCTGTTAAGAAAAGGTAGTGTTCTAGGTTTCATGGATGACATTATGATGTATAACTCTACTTTGGGAAAACATGTGGATCTCTTTCTCCAAGTCTTTGAGATTTTGCACCAAAATGAATTCCATCTCAAACTATCTAAATGTGCTTTTGCACAACTAGATCTCGAATATTTGGGGCACATCTTCTCTGTTGCAGGTGTGCCAACAAAACCAACAAAAGTTCTAGCAATTGCAACATGGCCTTCTCCCAAAATAGTAAATAATTTGAGAGGATTTTTGGGACTCGTCACTAAGCCTTTCGAAAATCTATTGAGAAAGTGTACTATATTTTAGTGGACCCCATTAGCTCAACGAGTCTTTGACATTCTGAAACAAACACCTCATTCATGCTCCTATGTTGGCTGTTCCAAACTATCACAAACCATTTTGTGATTGAAACTGGTGCTAGTGACGTGGGTTTTGGAGTTGTTATGATGTAGGATGGGCATCCAAATTTGATATTAATAATTATTTGATCCCTAAAAACAAACTCTCTCTCTGTATGAGAAAGAATGTATATATGTTTTACTAGTCATGGAAAAATGGAGATCATATTTGTTGGGGGCAAGAGTTCACTATGAGAGTTGATCATCAAAGTCTCTAATACCTTATTGAGCATAAGGTCACCACCTAGTTGCAGCAGAAAGCCCTTCTCAAGCTTATGGACCTCAATTTCAGAATACGATAAAAAAAGGTACTTCAAATGTAGCAGTTGATGCATAATCTAGGTGTGTTGCCCCTTAGTCTACTACTGTCATTTCAACTTGATCTCCTATATGGTAAGAAAGACTATAAACTAGATATGATGATTCTAAAGCTAACAATTGCTAACACAATTGGCTCTATGTGATAGCAATGACAGATGTTTTTCTCTCTTCAATAGGATCATTTAATACAAGGGCAGAGTTTGGCGGGTAACAATTCCCTTGCTCAAAATCACATTTTACAGGCCTTGCATGCTAGTGGGATTGGTGGACACTAGAATTCATGACACTTATTGCAAAATTAATGGTCTGTTTGCATGGCTCAAGCTAAAGCAATTGGTTATCACATATATTCAAATAATGTTTCTCGAAAAGCAACAATAGAACGTGTTGAATTGTCATGTCTTCAACCTCTTCTTGTCTATGAGCATGCTTGGTCCATTGTCCGACTTGACATGAAGGCCTACCAAAGTCTGATGATATGATGTTATCTTGGTGGTTATCTATATATCCTATAAAGATAAACCCCACTAACTGATTTCTCTGTGATCTCATGAAGCCACATCATCGTGTGGAGCCCACTTCTCTCTACCTGTTTTGATGTAACAAAGACCATTTAGTTTCTTCTGCTTCACGTTGTGCCTGCGGGCGCCTGTTCTCCTTCTAGCATCTGAATAGACTAATTAAAACTGATGCAAACACTACCACTCACGAGCAAATAAACACCACAACTGGTGGAGGTCTTTCATTAGTGTGAAAAATTGCATCACAAGACGGCGGTACAGGATCCGAACAGTCAATTTTGTAGGATTTATAAGCTACGGATAGCATCGCGGGATCCATATGTGGTTGATTTAGCAGAGTGGCAAGGATGAATAGCAGGCCGCGGCAGCGTTTTGCGCCAGCAGCAGCAGCGGGAAGAGGAGGTAAAGGGGAATTGCTGCTCGCGCTCAAAAGCCGGCAGCGGCATGGAAGCATGGTGGCCTTCATCCCGCGGTTCATGCTAAAGTTCCATGGAATCTTGTCAATGTGTTCTCGGAAGCGCCCCTCGGTTGTCACTCATGGAGTCATCATCGCTAGACTGCACGTCATGGGCCAAGAACATGAACAAGAAGCAGTGGATGCAGGGCCAGCGTGACCGACTACCGAGCTAGGCCGGGCTGTGCATGCTTGTGCTGGAGTTTTGCTGGGCACAACAGCAATTCGCAGCAGCACTCGACTGGCTCGCACTCGCAACTGGCAGTCAAGCTAGCGTTTGTCCATCCGCCAATCTACGTGTGGCCGTAGACATGTACAACGACGTGTCTGCCTTTGGCGTTGGTGGTTTATGTTGTGCTTTCGCTTTTTTTGTAGCGCAAGCTCAATCATTGTGTGTATTCGTATGCAATTGCGGAGCTGCAGAGGATTTTGAAGGTATCAAACGGATCAATTTGTGGAGAAGGAAGACCATCAATTTGGGAAGAGATGGACAATAGTTCTAGATAAAGATTAGTCTGTTGTAGAATTGTTTTGTCATGGAAGTCTGATCAATTTTAATTCCAATAGCCATGCCTTCTAGGTAAAAATAACGGCCATGACATATAAGGAATACAAAATATAAAATTAATGGCAATGGTGAAAACATATATTTTTTTATTAATAACATAGAAGGCATGATACATAAGGAATTTTCTTTGTAATATATGCTTATGTATTTTATATGTAAAACTCTAATTATCAACTCATAAGCACCTACCGGTATGCTTACTGAAACAATTATGTGTATTTTCCAATTACTACCATTTTCTTAGTGACTTCATGTCTTTCTCTTCAAAAACCAACTACTAATAATCAAGGTATATATAGATGACTCGATAAACTATAGTGAAGATATATTTATATTCCTCCTTCGTACCCGCGGCAACGCGCGGGGAATCCTCCTAGTTGATAAGGTTACAAAGTGTGCACACTTCTAGCCTTGTTTCACCCCTACAACGCTCTTCGAGTGGTCAAGTTATACTTCAGTCAAGTTTATTGCTTTCATGGACTTTCCTCTTCAATTATATTTGAGAGATACAAGATTTTCATTGTGGCTTTATGACATGAGTTATTTCGACTATCTGATACTCAACTATTGATGAGCTCCTCACATCATCCCCAAATAGACAGTCAACACAAATTGTTTGAATTAGTGTCTAGAACCCTTTTCTCATTGCACTATTCATTCATGTCCAAAACCAGCAGAATAAATGGTTGCCATTAGCGGAGTTTGTTCCACTCTGCTTCGGGTCATACTCGTTTTGAGGTTTTCTATGCCCGTGCTCCGAGACATTTAGGAATTATGAACCCCTATGATTTTATTGTCCCAAATTTGGTTGATTGGTTGAAACAATGCTCTTTGCTGACTTCACTCTCATTCAACAACAACTATCTTGAGCTTAGGCTCACATAAAACATCAAGCGGACAAAAGGACGATTGGAAAGGCAAATTGAGGTCAATGATCTCGTCTATCTCAAGTTTCCACATGTTCAAACTTCGGTTGCCATGAGATCTCTACTACTAAAACGTTTACAGTCCAATCGTCCACAGGGTTACCGCTCCCGCAACCTCACCTGGACACTCCACATCATCGATCCGCGGCATCCTGACATCCCCAATCGGTGCTCGTGCCCGTCCCTCCTTCCCAATCGGCAGCGGCAGCTCCTTCCCACTCGGCAGTGGCGGTGCCACCTAGCTCTCAATCGGCAGCGATAGCCTCGCCCTTATCCTGACACCAAAGCTGCAGCTCCCGTCCGCCCCGCGCCTCTCCGCCCCACCCTCATCGACGTCGCTGCCAGGGTCAGGGCGCTGGGCCGCTGTCACCACTCGACGCCGACGCTGCAACACTCCTCCACCATCGCGGCCAACGCTGACACTAACCCCGACCCCCAGGTGACCAGGGAGTTGGACCGCAACCGTGGCGTCGCTCCTGCTCCTGGTTCACGCCGACCACCACCAGCAGCCGCCCCCACCTTCCTAAAGTCTCTGCGTCTCCCTCGAGGTGCATGGCTATCGGAGGTGCGTGGCCGCCCAGCAGCAGAAGACGCTTGAAGCTCCTGCCAAAGGTGTGTGGACACCGACAAGTAGCAGCTCGTGCCGGAGGTGCGTGGTCGCCGACCAGCAGTAGAAGACGCTTGAAGCAGCAGCCACCGCTGAAGTTCCACCGGAGGTGCGTGGCCTGATTCACCGCTGCCCTGAGCAGAGACATAGTCGCACACATTTCCTGATTCACCTCTCTGCCCTCATTTTCTAATGTGCGGATCTGAATTAATTGGCTTGATTCAGTGCATAACTAACACAACAAGTATATAGGGATTTCCTCTATGAACCTTAAGCCTTAAATCAAATCCGCACATAAAAGGTGAGTCTATAAACTCTATATTCTATAGAGGGATGTCATACTATTCTTTTTCTCTTCTTTTCCCCTCACCTCCAACTTGTAAATGATTTGGTCATTCCATGCTTGCTAAATTTGCCAAGCTGTCTTCTTACCAAAGAAGGACACTATTAGTAGCAGTATCCAGTAAACATTGTTGTCTTCTGATATCTGATCTCAATCTGGTTAACTTGCAGATAAGAACAGCCGTTCAGAAGCAGAGCAGCATGTTCTCTTCAATTATTTTTCCAGGATTCTGAATTTCTGCTAATTGTGAGTGAGACAGGTTTCCCAAGCTTGTATCCTTCTTTTATTTGATAAATAAAAAAGAGTTCTCCAAGCTGCAAACATATAACATATATCTCTTTCATAGTTTTGTTCATGCCGATTGGGAGCTCGCATTCTCTGAGTTTCATTGTCTTAATGTACATCTGACAGAATAATAAAATAGGTAGGTTTTCAGTTTGCTTCGGCTTATGAATTTAATTGGGTTAGTTTGTCTTGCTATTATAGGAAGAATCTGTCCTGATCCATGTAAAGTATGATTTCTTTTGGTTAACTACAATATGCATGGATAACATCACTAACATTAGGCAAGACAAGATCTAAGCAGGTCCTACAATCTACAATACACAAATAAAGCAACTTGATTCAGAACAAGTAGAATATTGCCAGTGCAAGTATATCTCTTTCAAAGCCTTGTTTAGATGTGAATTTCTTTTGGATTTCGCTACTGTAGCATTTTCGTTTGTTTGTGGCAAATATTGTCCAATTATAGACTAACTAGGGTCAAAAGATTCGTCTCACGATTTACAGGCAAACTGTGTAATTAGTTTTTATTTTCGTCTATATTTAGTGCTTCATGCATGTGCCGCAAGATTCGATGTGATGAAGAATCTTGAAAACTTTTTTGAATTTTGGTGGAAACTAAACAAGGCCTAGAAAATGTTACCTTCAAAAAATGATCATTTAATTAGAAGCAAGTATATAGGGATTTCAAATCTGAGCCTTAAGCGTTAACTCAAATATTATTTGACTGCAAGTCTGCGACCCGTAGAGGTGTAACCACAAGCAGGATACTGAGGATGTATTTGCTTATTAGCTTACTGAAAAATTTATCTTTTTTCCCCAACTCGTGACAATTAAAACTAGGTCACAACTCATATGTTTATGACATTGTAATCTTTTACTTTGCTACATGTAGAATAGTGCCCCACTGTTCATTGGTCAAGAAGGGGCAGCATATGAGCTTTTGATGAGCTCTCTTAAACTCCAGATTTCCATAGAAAATAGGTTTCACTCTGGAAGAAGTACAATACAGAACCTAGGTCTTCAAAATGATTTTGCGTCTTCAGTTTTTTATTTAAAAGATCCAGATTAGCTACTTCTTCTTTCTTTCTTTTTGAAAAATGTGGACTGGCTGCAAACTTATATTAATAAGGAGGACTATGAGAATGTGGAAGTAGCGCCTACAGGAGGCCCTTGGAGACAGATTGCCAACAGAGGGTTTAAAAACAAACACTAATTACTTAACGAAAGGTAAGATGACTAGGTCCTTTGAGCATTTTGCCCCTAGCAGTTGTATCCTGCTTGTCGCTATTCAGTGTAGAGTTTCTATTAACAGTAATATTATTCCCTTACGAATTGCAATTGCTGAGTATTTTCGTGATATGGGATACAATGTCAATATGATGGCTTGAATTGTTGCAATTTTATTGGCATGGCTTACATTTGTAACTCTACAGGATGAGTCGATGGTTGGCATTGTCATGGTGATGCTTGATGCCGATCAGTTAGCATAACCAGCTGCCAAAGCAACTACAAAAATCAGATGTAGAATAAATTTTGTGCTCAATATAATGATATTGCAACTAAAGGTATTTTTTAATATCTTGGTATGGCCATGTTTAGTATACCTATGGAGCTTTTACTGTCTAAAGTAGGGAGATGGCAAGCAGTTCACTTTCCTGAGAATGTATCTATGTGATTAGATTGGTTTAGTGGACTAGATAAAATTCTCATTTTGAAAGAAGTGAAATTCATTCAACAATTTTGATATATTTGGCAAGCACATGCTGACCATCTTGACTTATGACACTTCGAACAAGAACAGTGCACTGAGCTTGCCATGTATTGTGGTTGCATTATAGTACATGAGTATAATAGTAACATACATCTAAACTTAAGTTATCATGATATTATTTTATTCCCGTTGCAACGCACGGGCATGATCCTAGTCAAATAAAAAATGGGTATTGAAATCCTATGGTCCAGTCCATTAAAGATTTTGAAACGTGTGAGCTCAGTGGCATATCAATTAGAGTTACCACCAACTATGGAGATTCACTCGGTGATGCATGTGTCTGAAATTAAACAACATAATCCTCCACAGACACAAGTTAATATTGATTTTTCATCAGTTTCAGATTCCCCAATTCCTTTGATGGTTGTGTTGGATATCTCTGCTTATTCTAGTGGTCGAGGCAACTCCTACGAAGTTGGAAGTGCGCTAGGGAAACTCAAGGTGACACTCAAGATGAACATGATATGAAGCATCGTTGTCCTGAGAGGCACCAACTTGTGGTCAAGCCGCTTCTCAAGGGAAAGGGGGTGTCATGTGGGTCTTTGATGAGTGGGAAAGTGGCCAGGCTTGTTTAGTCCTTGTTTAGTTGGTGAAAAATTTTAGATTTAGCTACTGTAGCACTTTCGTTTGTATTTGACAACTTTATCCAATCATAGACTCTCAAAAGATTCATCTCGTAAATTACAAACAAAGTGTCTAATTAGTCATTATTTATCTATATTTAATGTTATATGTATGTGTCTAAAGATTTGATGCGATGATGAATCTTAAATTTTTTTAGGATTTTGGGGCGAACTAAACAAGACCTTAGGCTCTGTTCTAAACTATATAAAAAAGGAAGGCCACAGGCCCAGTAACTCGGCGCTGCGTCACCTATATCAGCCATGGTTGGCTTGTAACATAAACCAAAGAATTTTGTGGATAACTATTATACCTGAACCAAAACATCCACCCTCCTCGCGGAATCCAGTCGTGTCTGATATCCTCATCTGATTTCTCCCCAAATTCCTACTGATTAATTACTTCCCAAGCTCCATTCTAGCTTCCTAGGTTCACAAAGCTGAGGTACACATGTAGGGTGGACATCTTGTCTCAAATCCAATCCATCCATCGGCGTCGCCTGGCCTCTTGCAGCTAACATACCTATAACAAAAAGAACAGCACAACGTTTCGTAAACCACCTGAAATGGTCGTCCAAATCACTGGTCGTGGTTTTTCGTTTTGTGTGTGTGTGTGTGTGTGTTCAAGCATCTCATCTGGAAGGAACCGTAACGTCAAAAAAAAAAAAAGGTTACAAGAAAAACCTTAATACGAAATCCTAATGAAGTTGCTTATATAATCGGTGGTTCTTACTCCATATTGATCGACAAGAGCATTGTGCTCCACTCCACATTGGCCGGTCCTTAACACAACGAAAACGAATCAAGGCATGCAGCGCATCTATCCAAAGTACAGTATTAACGTATACACAAACACAACTTGCTGTTCTTAAAGTTCTGTCGCCGACAAAACAAGCTCAGTAGCCACTTCTGCTGCCTACAGCGGCCAGACAGCACACACAGCAGTAGTGCCCTCTCCAGGTAGCTAGCTGCTGCCGCTACGCATTTTCTATTCTTGCCATCGACCAACCCAGCAGCGGAGAGACGGAGAGACCAAGCAGCCCAGACCATGGGCACATCACAAGAGCAAAGCGCGGCAACAAGGCCCACAGGGCATCGCCCGCACCGCGCACCGCCTCCGATCCTCCGCCGCAGGCCGCAGCTTTTGTCCCGCCGGCTCCTCCGCAGGCCGCGCTGTCTGGTGCTCCCCTACGTGCGTGCTCGTGCCGCCACGCCACCAACGCCGGCGGCAATAGACGTGCATGGTCACGTAGGATAGCCGTAGCCGCAGGCCGCAGCCGCAGCAGCCAGCAGCCCCCCTCCCCGGACGCCAAAACCGCGGCAGGACAGGACAGGACGAGGACACGATCGAGCACTCCCCATCGCGCCGGTCGGCTGCAGCTCCGAGTGGTACTCGTAGTCTCGTACTCGTGCGCGTGCGTCCATTCCATGGCGGCGGCGGCGGCGGCGTTCACGCGCAGGAGGCACGGCGCGGCGGCGCCGGGGGCGGAGTGGGCGGCGGTGTCCGGAGCGGGGGCGTGGCGCGTGGAGGAGGTCGGGAAGCACCAGCTGATGCGGCGGACGGGGCTCCCCGCGCGCGACCTCCGCGGGCTCGACCCGGCGCTGTCGTGCCCGTGCAGCATCACGGGCCGGGACCGCGCCGTCGTCGTCAACCTGGAGCGCGCACGCGCCGTCATCACGGCCACCGAGGTGCTCGTCCCGGCGCCGCGGGACCCCGCCGTCGCGCCGCTCGTCGGCAACCTCCTCGCGCGCCTGGCCGCCTCGCCCACGCCGCCGCAGGCCTCTGTACGTCCGTCCGTCCGTCCGCCGCCCTGCCCTCCTCCTTGTCTTTCGATCGGTCTCTTTATTTAGATTGGTCGTTTCATGCATGGACTGCTCGCTGAAGCAAAAGGTTCGATTTTTTTTGTTTCCATGGAAGGAGGAGGACGAGGCGGCGGAGAACGGAGGTGGTGCGTTGCCGCCGAGCTCCGGTGGAGTAGGAGGCGGCGGCGGCGGCGGCAGGGACGACGGGCAACCGTCTGCACGACGCGACAAGGCCCTGCCGTTCGAGTTCAGGGCGCTGGAGGTGTGCCTCGAGTTCTCATGCAAGTCACTAGAACAAGAGGTGCGTGCGTGCTGTCCTGTTCGCGGTCAACGCGGTCAAATCACTGTTTGCGTGCAGGGCTCAAGTCAACTGCTGTTGTCTGACTCTCTCATGCTGTTTGGAATTTCTTCAGACTTGCACACTGGAGAAGGAGGCGTACCCAGCCTTGGATGAGCTCAGCTCCAATGTCAGCACTCTCAATCTTGAGCGAGCGAGGCAAATCAAGAGCCGTTTGCTTGCCATCTCCGGGAGAGTTCAGAAGGTAATTAAGCTCCCTCGACGACCACTGACGATAGTTGTGAATGTTTTTCGTGTTGTTATGTGCTCATGTTAATTACAGCACTGAAAGTGCCATTGTGCCATGCATGCATGCACATTTTGGCAGGTCAGGGACGAACTGGAACACTTGCTAGACGACGACGTGGACATGGCCGCCATGCACCTATCCGACAAGCTCGCCTACTACCAAGCCGCCGTTGATGGCCGCTCAGCGAGATTCGACACCAACAACGAACCGAGCGAATTCGACGAAGAGAGGTACCCAAAGCTGATGAACTCCAGTTACTAGAACAGTGCCCTCAGTGTCAATATTGCAGGGGCCGAGAAGAAGACGAAGAAGGCGAGGGGTCGTTCTCTGAAGGCGGCAATGGCAATGGGACCTCCGTCGTCGGCTTCACGCCCAAAATCGACGAGCTGGAGAACCTTCTGGAGGCCTACTTCGTGCAGGTCGACGGCACCCTCAACAAGCTCTCCACTGTACGTACGCTAGCTGTGACGCTGATCGATTTCCCACATCGTCCATTTCTTGGCTTGCTTCTTGCCATCCTGAACGTACTCGCTCACCATTGCTGGATCGATCGCCATGGCTCTGTTGTTGTTTTGAAGCTGCGCGAGTACGTGGACGACACGGAGGACTACATCAACATAATGCTGGACGACAAGCAGAACCAGCTGCTGCAGATGGGGATCTTGCTGTCGACGGCCACGCTGGTGATGAGCTGCGCCATCGCGATCACGGGCGTCTTCGGCATGAACATCACGATCCCGCTCTACACTGCCTCCACCGAAGGCGTCTTCTGGGAGGTCACCGGCGGCATCGTCGGCGCCACCGTCGCCATCTACCTCGTCGCCCTCATCTTCTTCAAGAGGAGCGGTATACTGCAGTGATCGAGCCAGTGACATGCATGTCATGCATGGCCATGGGAAGAATGGACCATCGTCTGTTCTTTTTCCTTTTGATAATAGATCGAGAGATGATCGTACTTGCTTTGACGTGAGCTGAGGAATGCAAATGCGAACATGGGATGGCGAGAGAGGAAGATCGAGGCACTGACCTGCTATAAGCCTATAAGGTTTCTGTGTTCATGTCTCCCTTGCTGCGCTTTTATCTAGTCGCGGAAGTTTGGGCAGTTTCTCGTCACAACACTTGTTTTGGGAGAAGTACCAGAATACGGTTTTTTTACCCCTAAAGCACATGACCTCACAATGTGAATCACAGAATTCACATTAAAATTCGTGTCCAGTAGGAGGGATATTAGAAAACTATCTTTTTTTCCGCTGGTCACGAATCTCAGAGCGAATCCTGTGGTCCACATTATGCCTTTGGGGCAAATTTTACTTTGTCAGAAGTATAGCGTCAGTCGCAGCAAAGCGTGAGATTAACATTTAATTTGTTTGTCAGATTAATAGGAGACTGATTGTCTTATCCCAACATCTCTTTCTATATTCTCTATCTCCATCTGACTATCTCCTCTTTATATCCATCTCTTCTCTTCTCTGTTGCTTCTATATCTATTCTATTATCATCTATAATCTGTTAAGTGTATATATATATATATATATATATATATATATATATGAGAGAGAGAGAGAGAGAGAGAGAGAGAGAGAGAGAGAGAGGCAGACACAACTTTAAAAGAACGCAACATTCTTGTACTCTCACTTAGAGCATGTCTAACAGATAACATCACGTCTCCAACCAATACCAAAAAGCTACCATATAGAAAATTGAGATGTCTCACCTAACCCATTATTACCAATACCTAAATCTTTTGAACACATTCCCATCTCCTTCAAATGTATGAGTTTGGGGGGCATCAAGTGAAACTTTAAATGGGGTCTACATTAAGTGTTAAAATAAACCAGTGACAATTCAAACTATAATGTATTGAACAAAAAGAAAGTATAGTATGGACTAATGGAAGACAAAGAATTGATTAGAACTAGATATCAAGTACCCACCTCCTTGATTCGCAGGTGTCCACACGCGGAAACATGATACGTGTGAAAGAATTAGGAGACCTGACTGCCTATCTTGGCTCGCCATGGGTACATGTTATTATATAGCCTCAGCCAGGCCTTAACCTTAACAACCGAGGAAGATACGAACTCTAGATACGATGCAGAGTTTGCTACATACTTCCTCCGTTGTGTAATATAATATATTATAGCGTTTAAAGTTTGTCGTTAAATATAATACATTATATAGGACCAAAACTAGTTTTACATTAAATACTTTCCACTTATCAACCAATCATCATTAATCATATTGATAATAGCGTCGGATTAGGAAATAAAATGAGGATACATACATCTTTTATGTTCTCTCTTATTTTGTCTTAAAATTCCTAGAATTTATTATATTACAGGGCAACGGTAGTACTTGGCAAACAAGAACATCTAGCTACCCAGGTGCACTCCAACCATATCACGCAGGATATGTTTGCTTACAGACAAAAGATATCTAGATCATATATCTATATCGTATTCTAACAGCCCCTCTCCAATCTACTATCCTTTGTTAGATTTAGATTGCGCTTGAACTATTTAAATTGCCAGACTGCCAAAGGTTTTGTAAATCCATCACCGACCTGATCCTTAGTTGATATCAACTTGACTTGCAGCAATTTCTTTGCTAATCTCTCTTGAACATAATCAAAACCTATATCAATTGTCTTGCTTGAGCATGAAAGACAGGATTAGCACCCAAAATTATCAAACCATAGGCAAGACACTTGATGTTGTTTTACCCCAAAGTTCCTTTAATAATTATTCTATGCATATATACACTAGTAGAAATATGCACAACTATGACAAAATTAGTAACGTACTGTCACACCCCAAAATTAAAATATTAGGTTGTGCATAGAAAACACTAACTAAAATAAATGTTTTGATATTTGGATAAAATTTCTAATGTCAGTAAAAAAAATAGCGTCAATTAGTTATATGAAATACATCTTTAAATTTTTCTAAATTTAACTTGATGGGTTTTTGCTTGATATGATGTGATGTGATGCTTGTTTGTTGTTTGACTTTGTGTTGTAAGTGGGTAGAGTTTTAGAACGCGCTTAGTAAGTTATTGATCTGTATCCTACGTGTCTCTATCTTTTTCTATAATCGAGCCTCTTCTTTCTTGATCTTAATCTTTGATTTAAAGTTTTTCATATTCTCTTATTCTACCCTAAATCATTCTTTTGAGTTCATCTTTCATCAACCGATCTATAAAAACTTTTCGAGAATTTTTCCATCTTTTTCGGGAATTATTTCTCGCTTTTCTGTGAGCATAATCTAATTTTTAGATGCTCCTAGATATCTTTTCATGAGCTCTAAATACCTTATTTGGGTTCTTCATGTTCTAAAATGTCTTTAAGAATTTTCTCCAAAATTTTGGAGCCTTTGGAGTATTTTTCGGGGCTTAAATATCAATTCTGGACTTATCAGGAATTATTTTAATCCCGAAAATAATTAATTCCGAAAATAATAAAATATCTCGTTTTTCCATCAACCCAAAACCCTAACACTATATATATGCCGGCATAGCCCTCGACGCGCTGATTCCGAAAGTACAGCCGATTTTTCGAGCCGCCGTTCCTATCGTCCTAGATCTAAAGCCGAAGTTTCGAAACCTAGAGCTCCGGCAAACTTCCGGCGAAGGTTCGGCGAGCTTTTCCGGTCACGTTTCTCATCTCCGGTGAATTCCGCTTCCATCATGAGGTTCGTTTCGTTGCCCTCTACACCGGCACGCCATTTATTTTGCGAACCCATCCCGTTTTGATCGATTCCCTAACCCATCTTCTTCTTTTCCGGCGAACCTCCATTGACGCTTGTGAAGTTCTTCGTTTTCCGATTGTGCAGGATATCTCCGGCCACTCCTTGCGCGTCCTGGTCTTGTCCCCGCGTGGCCTCATGCCACGCTAGTCCTAGAAGCTCGCGCCCCTGTTTGTTTGTGCAGAGCAGCAGGCCGACATGCTACTCGTGACAAGCAAGGGGAGCAGCCCTAGCTGCTGGTCCTGCTAGCCACCTCCACATGGTGTGCTGCGGCGTCGGCCGGCCAGCAAGCTCTACGGCCGAGATCCCTCCCTCCTGTGCGTGGTGCAGCAGCAGCCTGCAGTGGCCATGGAGGTCACGTCCAGATGCATAACGTGGAGCAAGGTAGAAGATGATTATATTTACGGCTTTGCCACTGCTTGCTCAATCCCCACCGTTTATTCGTTTTACGTTCGTTTCGAGTAATTCAAGTTATGTTAGATTCATATCGACATGCTCTACATAGTAATATAAACTTTTATTATGCAACTCAATTCTAAATTTATTAATTTAAAGGTAATTTGTTTAATAGCTTTCTAATTAAATTCGACCTAGGGTTATAATTACCTTTTGTTGCATTATGACTGTGTCGAGTTTAAGCTATGTGTTAGCGACGATGTTTAACATGTCTCACATCATTGAATTTCATAAGTTAAATTTTAATTTAATTTATGCTTACGCAATTGTATTTCTAATTAAAAGCATAATAGGTTTATATTTTGGTCCTTCATAAATTAATGTTAATTTAACTAATATTAATCTTTATGTCCTTTGAATTATAATATGCTTAGTTCAACCTTAAAATATAAGTGCTTTAATTTAGCTGTCATATGGTTTTATACGTAAAGCTAAACACTAAATTGATTATTATACTTGTATCTAGTTTTATAATTAAAAATCAAAATAGATTTTATGCTTATGTATTTTATATATAAATGATTAACATGATTAGTTGCCAACACAATTATATTCCTAAATTATAATTTGTCCAGTCTAAATATGCATATTATACTCGATTAAATGTTGTCATATGTCAATTTGTATTTACATGTTAGTGTTGAATTGGCATAAATGATATCTAAATATTTATAAAATAAAATATGATTAGTTTTAACTTGACCTTTGAAAATAAATATGCTAACATTAATCTGAATTAATAATTTTTACATTATTTTGTTTACTTAAATAAATCAAATATGTAGGCTTCTCTTCTATAATATAAAACTACCATTAATCATTTCTTTTAACGATAGGTTCGGTTCCGGTGCTTCTTGTGATCTTGTAGCGTTGATTCTCCTTTAGTACGCTCTTTTCTCTTGCGTGGTGTATTGTTCTTAGTTGCTTTTATTTTTTGCTTGTATGTTTGTCTATGTGTGGTGTTTGATACGAGTAGACAAGAACCGTTTGTGGGCGCTGAAGATCAGAAGGTGATGACCGAAAGCTGAAGGTGTGAGAATTGAGCAAGTATTTAAGACAAATATAACTTGGGATCATCCTTGTTACCTATTCACTTAAGTACACATATATATCATATGCATGCTATCACCTTGTCGACCTTAGCAAAATCATAGATGATTGTCACCTGTATTCCTTGCTACCTACTTGATATGCATTTGGTGTAGATGTGCTAGTGCTTTATATAATCCATGATCTTGTAAGATGATTAATAGCTATGCAATGAATATAAAAGAATGACAAATAACTGTATGAGATCTTGTCTGTACGTGATCACCCGGGATAACAGTGCAACCATGAGGGCTATAATGGCTCTGGCTTTATCTCAGTATGAAGACCTTTTCTAGCTTATTAGAGGTTACCCGAAAGGGCGGAGGGGCTGGACCGTTTTGGGTATAGTGCGAGCCCCTGTCCCTATGTGTATAGGCTGCGCGTCATTGTGCCATTTGGAAGAGGGGTATCTATATCTGCGCGCAAAGGAAACCTTACGGCCCTAACATGTTAGACGAACTTTTGAAAGGCTTCATAGTGATCCCTGCCGACCTTCCTTGGTAGTGGGTTAAGAGGTCGACGGGCCTCGGGCGAAAGGGTAAATCATGACTCATGGATAAAGATGTACAACCTCTGCAGAGTGTAAAACTGGTATACTAGCCGAGCTCACGGTCAGGAGCGGCCTTGGGGACATCTACATTAAGATGATGAGCTTATTATGTTATTATGTTCATTTGATTATCGTTTATGCTATGGGTTAATTATGCTTACACTTGATCATGTGATTAATGGATTATTTATGCTACCTTGATATTTGATATCCAATGATTAAACATGCTATCCACTATTAAAAGCTAAATGCAGTCAAACCAGTGTCAGCTATTTGAGCCTCATGAACCCCTGGTTGTACTTGTTGAGTACGATATGTGCTCACTCTTGCTATTTCCCACCACTTCAGTTTACTAGTAAGAGTTGAGCAGAAGAGCGATGGAATCATGAAGGTGTTCTCAGGATACAAGAAGTGCTAGGCATATGTTACCCCCAGTCAACCGTCCCTGTGAAGATTGAGCCTAAAGATTAGTTACCGTTCCGCGATACTCTGATGTAAGTGTTAATTATAAGTATGTTTTCGCTATATAACATTGTTTCTGATACTGTTCCTTTCTGTTGTTGTATGTGTGGACTTCCTGGGCACACATATAGCTAGCCTGGTTTTGTTTCTTAAAACCGGGTGTGACAGAGTGGTATCAGAGCAGTGTTGACTGTAGGACATATGCCTAGGTAGCACTGGTCGATTAGAAAAGTCTAATTTGGTATAAAAACTAATTTTCCACCTCCTTGACCATTGATTTGACTATTTCTCATCCTTGTCATATTGTCTCTCCTCCTTGAATAGCTTCCTTTGAGCTATTTCTGTTTATCAACTTGGCCTTTATTTACTTGTCTTACTTAACTTTTCAAAACTTGCTTTATTCAAAATTCGATGGCCTTTCATCATGTCTAACCCGCCCTTTAGGATGACCACCATTATTGAAAAAACGTATAGAATCGATGATGTGTTGTGTGCCTGTCTTGGTTGTGTGATGCCTGTGTGTCATCTCTGTTCATGTGTTACAAAGGAGATCTAGAAGGTACCATCTTGAGAAGTAGCTCAATCTTGTTAAGTGGGGTAGCGTCCGCTACCATCAACTATCTCAAGTTTCAAGACATGAAAATCTAATGTTCAATTTTATTCTTCTTGTATATCTCTTTCTTGTATATCAAACTTTATCTTTTCTACCATCCATCGTCATCTTCTTATGCTCTTTTGTTGGTCTTTGCTCCTTGATCGTTTACTTCATGTAATATAATGATCTAAAGGTCAACTTCATCTTTCTAGTGTACTTTTCTTGTCATCAATTTTTGTGTTTCTTGTGACCAACCAATATTTTCTATTTAACCTTTGTCCATCTACAGTCATCCTATCATCTCTTATCATAGAGCTCAAAATAACCTTGAAAAAAACAATCTTCATTCTTCTTATCAATCCTTGCTAATTTATAATCTTTTATCATAAACCTCAGAAATCTTGAATTAAGGAATTCTGACCACTATAAGATGTATCTTTATCTTTTATATTATCTCTTATTGACCTTTACTCCTTGACTTTAAACCTCATAATGTGTCACCATTTATCTAATTCTCTTAAACCTTCCTTGACCCTTCCTTGACCTTTCCTTTCCACCTATGCTAATATATAATCCTTTGATCTCATGTCATAAATCCTGAATAAATCTTGAGAATAAATCTTTGCAACTTTCGTTAATGCTTAATTCCTAAATCATATCTTGTCAAAAGTCTCAAAAGAACCTTGATGATCTGCTTTATCATTGTCTATAGTCTCTTCGAATCTCGGGACGAGATTCCTATTAAGTGGGGTAGAATTGTCACACCCCAAAATTAAAATATTAGGTTGTGCATAGAAAACACTAATTAAAATAAATGTTTTGATATTTGGATAAAATTTCTAATGTCAGTAAAAAAAATAGCGTCAATAGTTATATGAAATACATCATTCTTTAGATTTTTCTAAATTTAACTTGATGGGTTTTTGCTTGATATGATGTGATGTTTGTTTGTTGTTTGACTTTGTGTTGTAAGTGGGTAGAGTTTTAGAACGCGCTTAGTAAGTTATTGATCTGTATCCTACGTGTCTCTAGCTTTTTTTATAATCGAGCCACTTCTTTCTTGATCTTAATCTTTTATTTAAAGTTTTTCATATTCTCTTATTCTACCCTAAATCATTCTTTTGAGTTCATCTTTCATCAACCGATCTATAAAAACTTTTCGAGAATTTTTTCATCTTTTTCGGGAATTATTTCTCGCTTTTCTGTGAGCAAAATCTAATTTTTAGATGCTCCTAGATATCTTTTCATGAGCTCTAAATACCTTATTTGGGTTCTTCATGTTCTAAAATGTCTTTAAGAATTTTCTCCAAATTTTTGGAGCCTTTGGAGTATTTTTCGGGGCTTAAATATCAATTCTGGACTTATCAGGAATTATTTTAATCCCGAAAATAATTAATTCCGAAAATAATAAAATATCTTGTTTTTCCATCAACCCAAAACCCTAACACTATATATATGCCGGCGTAGCCCTCGACGCGCTGATTCCGAAAGTACAGCCGATTTTTCGAGCCGCCGTTCCTAGATCGAAAGGGTAAATCATAACTCATGGGTAAAGATGTACAACCTCTGCAGAGTGTAAAACTGGTATACTAGCCGAGCTCACGGTCAGGAGCGGCCTTGGGACATCTACATTAAGATGATGAGCTTATTATGTTATTATGTTCATTTGATTATCGTTTATGCTATGGGTTAATTATGCTTACACTTGATCATGTGATTAATGGATTATTTATGCTACCTTGATATTTGATATCCAATGATTAAACATGCTATCCACTATTAAAAGCTAAATGCAGTCAAACCAGTGTCAGCTATTTGAGCCTTATGAACCCCTGGTTATACTTGTTGAGTACGATATGTGCTCACTCTTGCTATTTCCCACCACTTCAGTTTACTAGTAAGAGTTGGGCAGAAGAGCGATGGAATCATGAAGGTGTTCTCAGGATACAAGAAGTGCTAGGCATATGTTACCCCCAGTCAACCGTCCCTGTGAAGATTGAGCCTGAAGATTAGTTACCGTTCCGCGATACTCTGATGTAAGTGTTAATTATAAGTATGTTTTCGTTATATAACATTGTTTCTTATACTGTTCCTTTCTGTTGTTGTATGTGTGGACTTACTGGGCACACATATAGCCAGTCTGGTTTTGTTCTTTAAAACCGGATGTAACACGTACAAAGCAAACTTTTATCACATAACAACGCATAATTATAATGAAATTTATATTTCATCATGGATCGTTTATTACAGACCCGGCGCAAACTATTGGTGACAAAGCCAGATATCATCACAACTAATCATTGGACGACCCAAGATATCATCATAGATCACAAGTGCCCGCGACCCGCGACCCGATGGGTATTTACTCTATTAGGGTATCAATATGGAGTGAAACCAGTATCCATGGGTACACAAACGGAGCAAACCCTTCACCCATTGGGTATGCGGGTATGGGGACGTTCTAATAGTCCCCATACCCATTTACCCATGGGTGAAAAATACCCAGCCCAAAACTAAAGAAGTCCACCAGCCACCAGTCCACCGGCAGCCCATACACTGAAACCCTATGTAGTGCTAGCAAAGTACTACTCTCTACTACGTGATTTGTATGGACAATGAACTATTATGGTGTTGTGACTAGTGGTTGCAGCAGAAATTATTATGTTGGTATTTGCTAGGTATATGATGAGGTGGCTATGTGACGATGCTTGTGAATGGCTATATGACGATGCTTGTGAATTGCTACTACGTGACTGGTGCTTGTGAATTGCTGATATTTGGCGGGTATGGGTGACCCGCCGGGTCTAATTTACCCACCCGGGTATGGATCTGGGGAAATTCTCCAACCCATCACTCTATATGGGGATACCCATGGTGTCATATTGTTGTCACGGGGATGGGTCTGAAGAGTTCATACCCGATGGGGATTTACCCATTGCCAACACTACTCTCGCCCTACTCATATGTCTGTTTTAGAAGTATAGCAAACACCACTTCATCATTGAACCAAATACTCATCTATGACACTCACAGTTTTAGGACCGTAACGAACGCCACTTCGTCATAATATAAGTCTCTAGGCGGTCATTTATCCATCCGACAGATATGCATGCCAGTCACATGTACATGTGACGTGTACCTATATGGGACCCGAAGACTTGCGTGGCGTGCCAAAATCAACATCGCGAAGAAGCATCTCCTGATTGGCATTGTCCTCGGTGCCGACTGGCAGCTCCTAACAGCCCTGTTGCGCAAGGGCTGCCTTTGTTGCTGTAGCTAGCATTTGAGGCTTTCCACTGACAATGCCTTCATATCGTGTCTATTTGATCAATGACACCAGTTGGCAAGATCAGGTTACTCATGTAAAAGGCTAGCCTGCAGAATTACAACATTAACCATTGTGGGTCTTCTACAATATGAGCGCAACTCAACTTACCAATTTTTGATCAGTTTTGTTATGGCAGCAAAGTAACCACCAACCTACAATTCTATATAAATTGTCGTGTGGGTAGCCACTTACTTTCTTAGACATTAATTAGGGCAATACCTAACTGCATAAAGTCTCAAACTCCTGATTTCTTTCATGCAGAATATATATTAGCTAGTGCATCTCTTGTGTGTGGTGGAGAAGCAAACCCAACACCTAGTAAATCAGCTAGTGTCAGGCATGAGTGGAGCTAGGATTCCAACTGGTCATGTAAACATATTGGAAATTATCAAATCCATCTTTTGATTAAAATATACACCCCCTCAGACATACTAGCTCCATTCCATATTAAGTGCAGTTTTGGATATGGACACATGGGAACTAAGGTGGTGTGCAAAGGAAACGAGAAAGAGAGAGATAGAGATAGAGATAGAGACAGAGATAGAGATGTATTCAGAGAAAAGTGAGAATGACACACTCTTTGTGAGACAAAATCTGAATGTTAGAATGACATACTTTGTGGGATCCGAGTGTATTAAGGAAGAGCTATAGAAAATATAATTTACCCATTGATAAACTTGTTTTACTTCATGCACAGATTAATTATATCACTATTATAGAAACGGTTTATAGAGGCACATCTTTTTTCAGTTCCATCAAGAACAACTCTCGAAATGCCTCCAGAGTGCCCCAGCATTGGACTGCATCTGGAAATCAAAGTTTAAAAATGGTCTATATTCCCAAACTAGAAACATTATTTTGAGAACTAGAAATCAATCAATTTCAAATATAATCCAGTTATATAAAAATAAGTACCATTATATTAATCACAATATATAATTTTAAATCCATTTGAAGATATAAATATTTTTTGAGGAAACAGGAGAGACCCAAAGGGCCTCTACTGAAAAATATATTAAATAAATAAAGGTTCGAGAAGAAACAACAAAGTAATCAAGGGGATTACAGAAAAAAGGAAAACCTTAAGGATTACAGCCCCAGGACCAAAGAGGGGAGTTTAGGAGACAAAAAAGGAAACAAAGAAAATCAACAAAATTACGCAAGGTGGTCTATCCATGACTCAATTGCCGGGAAGTACTTCTTCTTAGCTCTCCACAGGAGTTGTCTGAAGATTTCTTTGAAAACCGTTAAACCTCTGAGGCAGTCAACTTGAATTCCTCTAAAGATGAAATCATTTCTTAATCCCCAAATGCACCAACACATGATGATGATAATCTCCATAAAGAAGGGAGCATTGATCTGATTTCTGAAACTGTGAAATCTGTCCACAAAATTAGGACTGCTGACCACTGTTAAATTAATGAGGCTCCAGCAATCTCTTGCCACGCTGCACTCAAGAAAAAGGTGTGAAGCTGTTTCTTCCACGCTCTGATTACACAGAATGCAATCATAGGAAGGCAGAAACATATTTTATTGATATTGTTTTCTATAAACTTAATCAAAATTAAAAATAATTTAGTACAAAATTAGAATTGCACTCTTTTCTTGACCGAAGGAGTACCAAAGCTTGTACGAAGAGGACACCTCTAAACAACTTTGAGAGTCGCTGATGAATTTTACTTAAATAGACATGTTATATTTGTTTGGTATGGTTGTGGGTCCTAAGGGAATTGCGCGCGCTGATGCAGAATGCATGCTTTGCTTTTTACATTACCATGAATGTCCCATTGCCTAACAATTGCATTTTATTGCTCTTTCGGATCCTATCAAAAGTTGCAGGAGTTCAGCACAGCTATATACTATATATATAAAACAAAAGGAATCATAAACACGTTTTAAGCTCTCTTGAGTCGTCTCTAACTGTGACTGTGACAGCAGGTTTCCTGGAACTACTACTAGGTCGATATGGACGGGAGAAAGCCTTACAGATTCGCTGTCACCATACGGGTGATCGTCGCTGGCATGTTCGTTATCAACAAGGCAGCAGTGGACCATGGATTCAACGGCTTCTCGTCTTCGTCTTCTACCGCCAAGCAGCCGCGTCTCTGCTCCTGCTGCCCATTGCAGTCGTTCTCGAGAGGTAATATAACTGTAACTCCATCACCCGCTGGGCCGCTGACTGCTGACTAAAATCTAGGAAAATAAATGACAAATTACGTGGTCTTGTAAACGGTGGATCAAAGGGCCACGAAAACGTCAACTTTCACCAGGGGATTACTTTCACCTGAATATATTCAAAAAGGGTCTAAAAAGGTAGATTTACAAAAGTTTTGAGAAGAAAAAAAAAACAACAACAGCACCGAACGCTCTAGCGCTAGGGCGAAAAGTGGCAGAGCCACAGATAAACAAGGAAACAGTAGCAGAAAAACGTTAATGGGAGCGGCATGGATCAAAGGGACGTTCGTCGCGGTGCTCGCTGTGCTGGCATTAAGGATGAAAACGGTCGGAAACGGTCGAAAACGGAATTACAATGTAGAAAACGAAAGCGGTCGGTACGGAATATTTCTATATTTTAGCAACTAAAAAGTACAAAAAAAGAATAAAAATGGTTGTGAAACCAACTGAAACTGACAAACTTTTATGTTTGACAAAATTCGAAAACAGTTTCATAATATAGAAAACGATATCATAATGTAGAAAACGAAAGCGGTCGGTACGGAATATTTCCGTTCCGTTTTCATCCTTAGCTGGCATGGTCCATATCGCTCGTCCTGCAGGTGTCATCAACATATCTGCATATCAGAACTATATAAATGTTTTATTAATTGTACTTATTACTTGTGCTTGATCGATCTATGTCCATCCATTTGTAGGCCGCTGTGCTCAAGGAGTTCCCGAACAAGATGCTTGTGACGGTGACACAATGCTTGTTCAGCACAGTGCAATCGTTCTTCGTCGCAGTGGTTGCTGAGAGGGACTTCTCAATGTGGAAGGTCTGGCTAGACATCAGCTTGCTCACGGTCGTTTACTCGGTAAATTTTGTATTTGAGAAGTTAATTAATTACTGCATCAAGTTCTTTTTTTGTGTTTTTTCTAACTAATAAACTGGTACTGGTATGTACTGGTTCTGGTACTACCACCAGATCCTCATCTACAACAAAAGTTTATTACGACTTGTTACATTTTAGTTAGGTTAAGAAAACTGTCAACCTAGATTAAGAATTCCCAGGGTTTCCATGGAAGTTGTCAACTAGGATTCAGAAGCTGTTGAATAATAAGATCTCAAAATTTGTTGCATTTTCCTCATGTTGATTTTTCACTAGATAAGTAACAACTGCACCTTCACCAAATAATACTTTTATTTCATTTTTATTATTGACCAATGCTAGCTATATTGTGAGGGATTATTTTATTCATTTACACAACCCATTTCCAAAAAGGTGACCGTAATTTTTAAGAATACTGATTTGCATGTTTATATGCATGCATGCATGGATCCAACAAACCAATGAGTAAGGGGTTTTTGGTGTCCGGACTGAACTACTATATCCAAGCATAGTGCATGGAGATGAAGGGTCCTGTCTTCCTCACCGCTTGGACTCCACTCACCTTTATCCTAACAATATTTTGTTCCTCCTTTCTAGGAGAGATGGTTCATGTTGGCAGGTAGGTAAGCATATACTACTCTCTCCATCCCAATTTATAAATCATTCCAAGAATCTTCGAAAGTTAAAACATCTTAAGTTTGACCAACATTATAAGAAAAATAGACAGATTTATGACATCAAATAGATATTAGTATGAAAATTAACTAATAAAGAACTTAATGATACTTAGTTGGTATCATAAATGTTATTATATTATCATATAAATTTGGTCAAACTTGAGATGTTTTGACTTTCTAAGATTTTTGGAATGACTTACTATAATTTGGGATGGAGATAGAGGGAGTATATATTGTACGTCGCACCAGCAATAACGAACATAAAAAATTGAATAATCAACCTTTTTATGGCCCTCTTGTTTTTCTCTCTTAATGCAAAACTGCAGCGTTATTGGTGGAATCCTGCTATGTGGAGGCCTTTGCAGTGTGCTAGTGCTATGGGGTAAAAGTAGGGAAACTAAGACTGGACAGTGCAATACAGAGACCACCACGGTCGACGGTGCTCAAGGTGAGGTTCACAGAGAACTAGAAGGGCAGAAGGAAAATAATGGTAGGGAAGCAGAGCAGGAGAAAGCAGAATTTGGAACCTGTATTCAACAAGTGTGATCAATCATCCCTTGAATCCAGAACTGTTCCTGTTTATTAATTTGTTTTCAATATATTTATGTATCATGACATCCTATATTCCTTTTGAGAACTAATTTGTTAGCTAAAATCAGAAACAAAGGTACTGTATGTGAAATCTTAGGCGTGGCTATTGAGCATTCACAATTTGCTCACATTTTTGTTAACTAGAGAGAGAGCACGGATCTACTTCAGATTTCAGAAGTCAAGTCTCACTTTCTCTCATCATGGATCTGTGTATTCTAATACTAGAGGGTACTCGTAGGAACGAAAATCGCTTAATTTTCAGCCAATTGTTCTGAACTTTTGTGATATTTTCATTGAAATTTGAAAACTGAACAAATCTCGTCCATTTACTGATGTATGCATTTATCTGAGGTCATCCAAAGGGCCAAAAATCATGAAATTTTAGCCAAAATTCTGTACCAATTCAAAGCATCTGACTAGCTACTCCTTAAATACAGTATATCACTTCAGTTTTGATGTCAACTAGGGTGCCAAGGACCCCATGCATTGAAATACTCAATCGATTAATTAAGCAATGATTGATGTATGTGAGTACATCCAAATCAGTGAAGAAATTTACTAGTGCACGGGTGTGCTGGAAAGTACATCGAAATCAATAAAAAAATTTACCAGTGCACGGTTGTGCTGGAAATGAACAATCGGATTGCACGTGCCTTTTCCTGAAAAAAAAACGACACCCCCTCCCGTTTTTTGGAAACACACGCGAGGGAGAAAAGGTAAAATCGTTTATGACAACGACACGGTCTCCAAAGCTTATCTTTGATTTTTTATAAAAATATTTATCAAAAAGTGGCATATGTATTTTTATGAAATTCATCAACTTAAAAGTTATTTATGATTTATATTCATAATGTTTGACTCAATTCTTATCCAAAACAACTTTCTTTATGGGTATGGAGGGAGTATGTAGTTTTGTGCCGCTTTCAAGGAGTGGGCCTATACGAACCTGTTGCCCAAGGTTAGTTTTAGTGGGGATCTCATGAAAGTTTATAAGCATTAATAAGCTGACATGATATAAATAAGTAAAAAAAGAGATGATAAAAGTTTTATGTGATAAAATGTATTTCATGGAGATGAAGATGGTGTTTATAGATGCTTTTGGAATGACAAAACTTTTGTCCCTAATCTTTTGCTACAAAACTCTTGCACATTTAAACTTTACTTCTTGGTGTTTAGATGCATGGTAAAACTTTAGCCATGCAGACACAACACGCGCCCCTCAGTTTTGGGCCTCTTGGATCTCAAATGCAAAAGTTTAGCAATCCAAGTTTTGTTCTTTTTTTCCCATACTGTTTAGAATGATTTGCCAAAAGATGGGGTAAAACAGCAAAAGTTTTGATGAAAGAGGTGAACTAAACAGGCCCAAAACTTGTCTACACAGCTTCCAACTCATGAGGTCGAAAGTGGAACATGAAACCTACCACTGAGATTATTCTTAGTTTTCTTTTGTGGAACCTAATTTTTTTAAAGGTCCAGAATTTTGACATTATATAAATAAGCAAGAAATAGAGTTACAAACAAATGCATGAGAGGCGCTAACCCACGGAGCAGGCCGCCATGTGGGCTGCTAGAAACCTATGCTAATTACTCATGTTGTTTATTTAAATCCTTGGGAAACTAAGTCTTCGCCTTCCTGTTGAAGCCCAGTCGGAGTATTCGTCCTTGATTCTAGTGAAGACCGATAGCTCCCCACTCGATGCTTCACTGAAAACTCTAGTGTTTCTCTCCTTCCAGATATGCCAAATAGTCAGTTGTGCGTCTGATTCTAGTGAACCTTATTTTTCTATTTCCAACATAAACACAGATCGAGATCCAGAAATCTAGAAATCAGAAGACCCTGATGATCCAAAAATCAAACAAGATTGAAGGAAAAGAATCAACATGATTATGTATTCAAGTCAAATTCTTGCATCCTTTTCTATCTTTCTTCACTTCGTATCTCCTGCCCAGTTCATTTTTTGAGTAGAACAGAAATCTGAAAACCAATTTACTGATTTAGTTTTATACTATGCTAGTTCCTTTTCGTTGCACTTAAAAAAAACAACTTAGTTCAAACCTAGAATTGTACTCTTTAAGAAGCCGAAGGAGTGCTAGAGTTTACTGAGGACGAAGAGTTATAAGAGCATCTTCAAGAGTCTTTCTAAAGTTTGTTATCTAAATCATCATTTGAAGAGTCATTTCTATAAAAATCATCTTTTATATCTTTTCATTCTCCATTTTTTTACATCTTGTGTGCATTCTAGGAAGTCATTCTCTTTTTCTATCTTCAGCTAGCAAGAAATTTGAAATAAAAGATGGCTATGGATAACTAAATAAAAAGGCTGTTGGAGGTTTTTTTTATCAATATCTCTATTCTTAGTAGCTAGGAAGAATATGAAATTGCTCTTAGTAGAGAGGATAAAGATAAAATAGAGATATGTCATATTTTTTATATGATTGCATATGATACGTTGCCTTGTTATATATATGGCTGTGGGTCCTAAGTCCTAAGGGAAGTGCGCGCTGATACATAATGCTTTGCTGTTCACATTATGATAAATGCACTTTGCAACGATAGCATTAATACTTTATTAATATATTTCGGATCATATTAAAAGTTTCATGAGCATTCATCTGCTATATATATAGAACGAAAGTATCAGAAACACATTTTAAGCCCTCTAATATAAGTCTCTAGCTGTGTAAGAGCATATTATCTCTGCAAACTAGTCGATATGGACGACGGGACAAAGCCTTACATAGTCGCCATCATCGTACGGGTGATCTTCGCAGGCATGTTCGTTATCAACAAGGCAGCAATAGACCATGGATTGAACAGCTTCGTCTTCATCTTCTACCGCCAGATAGCCGCGTCTCTCCTCATGCTGCCAATCGCAGTCCTTCTCGAGAGGTAACTCGATTACTCTACCACCCGGCCGCTGGCCGCTGACTGATAACTAAAAGCTAGGAAAACAAGCAAAATCACGTGGTCTGGTGAACAGAGTTTCATCACCTCAAAATGATATAGAGATGATCTAGATGATCTGTTTAATTTCTAGCAGGAGAAATGCAAGATCCATGTCGTCCGCGTTGCTCTTCAAGATCTTCGTCTGCGCCTTGATCGGGTATGTAAGCTAAGCATATGCATGTAGTTTTGTTGAGTAATTTATTTAGGGTTCATTGAACGATTGATTTCCTCCGGAGCTGAAGGAGGAATTTGAGATCGAATTGCTGTTGGATTGGTTCGTCGGTTTTGCAGGATTACATTCAGCGGCACGCTGTACAACGTGAGCCTGAAATTGACATCAGCAACGGTGGTAGCAGCATCAACCAACTCCATTCCTGTGATTACTTTCTGCTTGGCACTTCTATTAAGGTGTCTAACTGACATTATAAATCATAGAAGAATCAAGTATATATATATGCAATAATGTCTATGGAGTAATTATAAATATATATATATGCTTTGGTTGTTAACTATATGTAATATTGGCCCACGCAGGATGGAGGAGTTGAAGCTGAGGAGTCCATCGGGCATAGCCAAGCTGACTGGCGTGGCGCTCTGTCTTGCCGGCGTCTTAGTCATTGCCTTGTACGCCGGGGAGTTGCTGAGCGCCGTCAACCATCACCATGCCTTCGTTGCTGCTCCCACCCATGCCGCCTCCGCCACGGCCCCGAAAACGTTGATGGGAGCCACCTGGATCAAAGGGACGTTCATGGCGGTGCTCGGCTGCTCGCTGCCCTGGCATATGTCCTCTGGCTCATCCTGCAGGTCTCATCAACATCTGCAAATCAGAACTGTATACATAAATATAAATGTTCTAGTATTAATTTTACTTATTACCTTACGCTATATATATCTGTGTCCATCCATATAGGCCGCCGTGCTCAAGGAGTTTCCGAACAAGATGCTTGTGATGGTGACACAATGCCTGTTCAGCATGGTGCAATCGTTCTTAGCCGCAGTGGTAGCTGAGAGGGACTTTTCAATGTGGAAGCTCCACCTAGACATCGGCTTGCTTGCGATCTTTTACTCGGTAATTTTTGCATATGATGAGTCAATTACTGGGTCAGGTGTTTTTTTTGTTTTTTGTTTCTAACTACTAGTAAACTGGTACCAGATCCTCATCTAGTCTAGCACAAGATTTATTTAGAACTCGTTAATTACATTAGTTAGATTAATAAAATTGCTGGCCTAGGTTAAGAATTCTCAGGGTTTCCATTGGAAACTCGTTAATAAACGCACCATCACCAAACAGGGCTCTTGTTGCATTAATTTTAGTGAGCTGCAGTACTAGCTATATACGTACTATTCATTTGCACCATACATTTCTAAAAACGGCAATACAATAATTTTAAGAATACTGATTTGCCCTGTTTTATGCATGGACCCAACAAATCAATGGCCTAGGGTTTTGTAGTGGCTGGAGTGAACTACTATCTCCAAGCATGGTGCATGGAGATGAGGGGCCCTGTCTTCCTTACCGCTTGGACTCCACTCAGCTTCGTCTTAACAATGTTATGTTCTTCCTTCTTTCTAGGAGAGATGGTTCACCTTGGCAGGTAGATAACATAAGTTGAATAATTAATTGGCCTTTTGCTAGATGAACTCATGGAATTTGTTGATGCCTCCTTATTTTTCGCTCTCTAAAAAATGCAGCATTATTGGTGGAATTCTGTTATGTGGAGGCCTTTACAGTATGCTATGGGGTAAAAGCAGGGAAACAAAGACCCTGCAATGCAACATAGAGACCACCACAGTCGATGACGGCGCTCAAGATGGGGTTCACAGAGAATTAGAAGGGCACAAGGAAAATAAGGGTAGGGAAGAGCAAGAGAAAGTAGAATTGGAAACATGTGTTCATCAACAAGTGTGATCAATTCAGATGAACCAGGAAATGCTCCTGTTTATTAATTTGTTTCAATACATTTATGTATCACAACATCCTATGTTCCTTAAAAGACTAATTTGTTAGATAAAATCATATATAGAGGTATTGTATATAAAATCTAGGTGATCCATGCTCTCTCTGATTGCACATCCTTTTTCTGCAAAGAAATAAATTTTCCCTATCATCGTTTTTAGGAAATACACAGACGCGTGAGGGAGAAAGGTGTGCGGTTGCATGCCGCTTCCACAATGGTGGGCCCACATGAACCCGTCATCGATCTTCTATTCCCTTGCTTGCTTCACCGTTTGGGACTCCAGAGAGCCTCACGCTCAGGTCTGCATGGCCAAGCAGCACCGTTTGCCAGTTTATTTGCCACCAGTGGAGTGACCGATGTGGAGCCTTATAATTACAGCACCGGTACCGTCTGTTTGTACTGCTGTTTCGGTCCCTGGAATTTTCGGTACCCTCACGTCTCTTTATGTTCTCGCGCATGTAACTTTTGAGATAGTGAGATTGTTGTCGGCTGGTGTCCATGGTTTTTTCTCTTCGTATTGAAGGGATTTTCTACGTAATTCGTGTGTCTTCGCTGTGATTGATTTCGTTTACTTCATACTTGTATACGTCGTTCATAACAATTTGTCCTTTCTTATGATAATAGATAACTGGATCTTTTAACAAAAAAAATTTACCGATTAACTTTGTCTCCATGCAGCCTGGTTCTTTTCCCTCGGCACATCCAGATTTGTCCTTGACTTCCAGCATGCACGCAGTCCACCGCGCATGGTGCTAGCGTGTCTGGTATTGCTATGCCCTAAGCCTGACCTCGACTCAGGCTCGGCCGGACCCACTTGCCCTTGCATCTCGCTTGAGTCGCTTTGACCTCGCCAGCACCACCACCCGGATAAGTGTCGGAAACCTTGCCATCTACAGTTCACTGCAACCACAATGCAACCAAATTTCTATAGTTTCTCGTCGTGCTGAGGATACCACACCGCCTTTACTTCTCCCGGAGGTTGGAGGGTTTTTCGCATATTTTATGAGTTGGGTAGCCAGGATTCCTAGTTTCCCACCTAGGCACGCAGTTCCAAATCATCATCGTCTTCTCCTTTGCCTTTTGCCAGTCGCCATCGTCGAGATGTCGACCCTCTTCTCCTGGCACGACCAACAAAAGCCCTCTCAAGGTCCGCCCTTGCATGTTATATGATTATGCATCAACTTAACACTTGCAATTAGCACCAATCCTCTTTGGATTGTTTTTGTCTGCCAGTTCTAGATTGGAATCGACGTAGGAAGTTTTGCTGTTTTAGGAGGCCAAGATGGCCCTTCTGTGTTTACGATGGTGGTGTGGAAATACGTGTTCATTCTCATGCCATCTATATAATGATCCCATGAAGCATGACAGGGGAAGATTTGTTTAAGCTTTTATATAAGGGTGATGAGATGGTGGTCATTGAGCATGTTGTTAAATTTCAGAACCATAATCTTAATTATAGCCTCCATGCACTGCAAATATTCACAAAATTGAGGCATTGCATTATCTGATTTAAGTTCATAATCCGAGTATCCTACTCACTATGATGAAACTAGTTGCACTAAGGACTAAGCCAGGGTTACAACATCCTGATTCCTAGTGCTCCGGTCCCGAGCAATCTGAGTTCAAATCACTAGGAAGAGGAATGCTTACTTCTAAACTTTCAGTAGCATTATTGCCTCTAAAAGGATATGATGATAGCTATGGATGTGGCTCGAGATTTGTTGGATCATTATGAACTGATTCTCATCATTTTTAGATTAGAGAACTATAAGAAGGAATACAATCTTTTGGGGATATAGGGCCACATATGAAGAAAAACTGCCTGGTTTTGCTAAATCTTGATTTTCGATGCAAGGGATAAGCTTCATTGTCGCTTCTAGGATTGGATTTTTTAAAACTACGGTTAACAAATTTATTTAACAATTTGATATTTATACCAATATATCCTAGAATCGGATCTTGACGTGCGGTACTCTAACTCGTATCACTCATACAAGTCCACAAGTATCCCTGACAGAATGAGATCCGATAGCTAGCAACCGATTGAAAGGTCCAAATGGCTAGGGGGTGAATAGCCTATTTAAATTTTCTACAAACTCAACTAGAGATAAGTTGATTAGTAAGACAAATAGCGAAGCTAAACTAGCACTAGCTTAGCTAAGCTATGCAATCTACCTAAAGTCTAAATGTAACATCCCCGATGTTACGGTTACTAAAAGTGGATCATGTCATCATGAGCATTGCATAGTATTTTTGTTAAGCACACACTGATGCACTAAATTAAAATAAGTTTAAATTTTGTTGAATGTGCTTAGGAATTTAAGTGTGTTTATATTGTGTTTGGATGTTTGTGTTGGTGATTAAATCCCTTGGGTGAAAGTTTTCCGAGAGCTAAAAGGAAAAAAAAACCCTAATTTTAAACCCTGGATATGCCCCCTTTTGTGCAATTTAAAAACTAAGCAAAATTTGAAGTTGTGTTTAAAAGCAAAGTTGAAGATCTTGTCAAGATGTACAACTTTGGTGTTTTGAGTTTTTGAAGTTTCAATACAAAATTCAAAGTAATTTTGAAAATACAGATTTCCGGAAAGTATCCCCTTTTCTAATTTGAGTCTTCAATTCAAAATCTATTTGGAATTTTGAAAAATGGTCAACATGAAAGTTGTAGGGCTTGAAAAGTTGAACAACTTTCATGTTGGGAGTTTTTCAAGTTGTTTTGGAAAATCAAAAGTAATTTTGGAATTTCTAATCTGCCCCAAATAACAAAATTGAAAATTTTCCCAATTTGAGATTTGATTTCAAACTGTTTGGCTCAAATTCGTCCCTTTCCTTTTGAAATCAGTCTTGGACCCTTAAAGATGTTTTGTAGCATTCAAAATTCTGAACAAGTTTTATTTTGGCAAAAATTTGACTTCTATTCAAATTTTGGTTGATTTTCGCAAAAGACAGAAAGGGTAAATGGGGAAGAGGGAGATAAGCCTTGGTCACTGTTCTTGGCGGTGTGCAGCTGGTCTTGGATCTGCGTTTGCCAGCGCGTGAGCACCGTTTTACCTCGTCCAAGCACGTGCTTGCGACCGTGGCGAGGTGAAGCAGCTGCTGGCGAAGTGGAGCGCGGCGTGTCCCTTCCTCTTGCGCTCACCGACGTCGTTTTGCCACCGGAGCACCGACGGGCAGCGTTTCACTCAAATCCAAAATTCACCGCAACGGTTGATCCATATCCAAATTCACCGTGGGCATATCTTTGTTACATCCTTGCGCATCGCCAGAACCCATCCTTCTGTTTCCTTTCGCACCAGAGCACCGGAATTCATCGTTTTCCTCCTCGCCGGAGTAAATCGCCGCCGAGCTCGAGTCTCCCGTGGTTGGCCCATCCGGGCAACTCTCTGCTCTCTCTTTCTCTCGTCTTTGCTTCGACATGACCCTGTGATGCTCATCGGCTCGTTCTTTTCTCCGTTGTTTCACAGCTGTCGCTGAAACATCATCTTCTTCGTCGGAGCTCGCCGCCGGAGTCACTGGTCGCATGGACGAGTATCACCCGATTGTTCTCTGCTCCTTCTCTCTGCGTCAGCACACCCAGGGTGAGATGCCGATGCTTCCCGACCTCTTCATCCTATCTCTACCGGTCCAGGGTCACCGGCGTAAGCGCCGCCGCGGCCATGTCCGCCGCCGCTCGTGGCCAGAGCTCGCTAGGGCAGTAGAGTTCGGGTTTTCTAGCTCGTTCGGTTGCGGGTTGCTTGCTGGTGCTCGTGCTCGCCTCAGTTTGGTTCGGGGTGGCCGGAGTTGGCTGGCGTAACCCACGCCGCCGCGTTATGCCGCGCTCTGGTCAGCCGGGGCGTCGGGGACCTCGTTGTTGTAAAGATGAGAAAGGGGAGGGGGTTGGTTGCGAAGTCCTTGACTCAAGTGAACAGTCGTATGGACTGCGGGTTAGTTTAGTTTAAGCCGAGGGATCTTTTTGCAAGATCGCCATGGGGCGCGGGTGTTTGGCCGGCTGGGCCGCTGTGCGCGCGCAGTGGGCCGCTCAGCTGGGCTAGTGCTGGGCTGAAAGCCAAGTTAGGGCTAAAATTTGTGTTTTTCTTTTTGTTTATATTTAAACAGTAGCTAGTTTTGTTATTTTTGCTATATTTAATCTATAGCTCTGATGTTCATGAAAATTTACATGCTATCTTATGATATGTCTGTGCTAATATAAAAATTATCAAACTTGTATATTGAGTAACTTTTCTGTGATAATTAAATCCATGCTTTAATTAATAAATGAAGCTTTGATGATTTATCTAGCTCTCTGTAAAAGTCCAAAAATTATGAAATTTGACATGTGAGTTTGTGTTACTGTTATCTATCTCCATGAATAATTTCAACTCTTTTTGATAAAGTATGATCTGTTCCATAATAAAGCTATTTAAAATAATTATAAAAGAAATAGAAATAATTAATCCCTTTAGGATTTGAGTGGTATTTTGGATTGATTGACAACCAGTGGTTACTTAGTATGATATGCTCCCTGGTTATGGATTATTTTATATAAATGATCTTTGTTGATTGATAGCTACACAACATTGCTTAATGAAGATGCTAAAATTTGTTTAGTAGTAATCTATGCTTTGATAGCTAGGTTAGTTTGTTTCTTTACAAGAAGGTAAATTGTACTCGAGGTAGTTATGTTTGTTGTTATCATCCAAGAACATGTAACCTGTCTTTATCATGTCTTGAGCATCTCATTGATCATGCATATGCACTTCTACGTGTAGACTACGTTCCAGAGGAATCTGATCCTCAGTGGGTTGCTTCTGAGTTGGTGGATCCATCTGGTTTTTCTGAGTTGTCGGACTTCCCTTCCCACCAAGGCAAGCCCCGGACATTAAACCCTATCCTTGTATTTTCATAAAGTTATTTATATCACTTGAGTTAATATGATGCATTAGGTGAATAGGAGTTGAGTGAATCCTATTTGCTGCATTATCTACCATGATGATTTCAATATTAACCTTGATACTTGTTTTATGAAAATACTTAGTATGCTTAGCCCTGCTTATTAGATAGGTTTTCAAATGAGAAAGTTTGAAGGGTTGTTGCGGAATACTTTTATGGTTAATAATGTTTAAACTTGAGACCGGTTGGTGGACTTGCTTTAAGAATGGAGTCTTAAAGTAGTGTCTCCAACTGTGTCGATTAAGGACCGTTCCGTTGTTGGCCTGTTGTGATTGAGACCTTTGAGTACAGCCCACATGCGATGGTAAGCCTTACCTATAGCTATTCCGATACTTGAGAACGGCTAACCGCGTACTGGGAGTGGAGAGATGGCGAGAGTAGCGTGTACCCACCTTACGGATCTGAGATGACCGGGAAACATCTAGATTGGCTGTAGGATGGTGGTGTACTGTACTCTCGGGTGACGCTGGACCCGTTCTTGTATGGGAGGATCTATAGAAACAGGTTGACATATGCAAGCTTAAGTTCTACATATGTCGTGTGGTACATATGCCAGCTGGGTTTAATCGATTCGAATCGCCGTGTTTCCTCGGATATGGAGCCTCAATCCTCACACCATCATCGTAGTAATAAGTGAATCTTTGGTATAAGAAAGATATGGTTTGCTTATGAAAGTTTGATAATAATTTAGTTAGTCATATATGATAACCTTGAGTTAAAACTTGAAAGTAGGTTTTAATCTTAGTAAGCTTCTATGCAAAAGAAATGCTTTGATTTTGCTAAAGCTTTACCTTGAATCCCTATAGCCTGCATACCTAAGTCTTCACCTCTTTTATAGTCGGTTAAGTCTTGTTGAGTACTTTTGTACTCAGGGTTTATTGACCCATGTTGCAGGTGAACCTTTTGATAATCCTTTTGATGGTCGTTGTTACTTCACTCTTGTGGAGGAAAGTAATGATGATGAATCTGATGTGTGACCTTGGGCAAGCAAAAACTTGTTGTGTGACTTATGGTTTATGTAATATAAAGTTCCGAACCCTTTATGTACTAATACTTATGGTTTGTAACCGTTGGACTTAAGTTTCAATCTATGTTATGTAACCTTTCCGCTTTTACTCTGATTTATCTTATCTATGAAAATGTTGTAATGTTGTAATGCTTAATGAGGGAATTCCTGGAAAGAATGTAACGTGGATGATTCGGGTTTCCCAAGGACACCCGACAGACTTCTTGTGTCATTTGGAACTCGTGCACGCCGATCAGAAGTCTTTGAGACAATGATGGGTGCATGTGGGCCACTTAATTCAGGAGGTTCTGCCACACTAAAGTCTTGTACAAGGCTAAACACTAAACCACAACAACAAGAGAAGGCTAGCTACACTCCTAAACAAGAAGACTATGCTAAACAAGCTAAACAACTAGCAAGGTATGCAAGTAAGTAAAGGAGTGGAGAGTGATAGTTATACCAACGCTGTAGAGTAGAGATATATCCAACCAATCACTCACAATCACAATCATAATACATAATCCTCGACAAGAGATGACACAAGATTTTTTACCGAGGTTCACTTGCTTCTCCACAAGCTAGTCCTCGTGGCGATATACCCACTTGATGGATTATAAGCTAATTGGCAATTCAAAGTCAAACCCTCAGCGGGTGCCGCACATCCACTCCAAGATGGGGATCCTCCAAGCCATGAGCAATCCACTAGAGTAGCCAATTGCGATCTCCCACGAGGAAGGCTCAAGAACCCCTCACAAATCACTTGGTGAGGCTCGAAAAATCTCCAATCACGAGCTCAACACCTCCGCTGCTCCAAGTCGTCTAGGGCGTCGAGAAATACCCAAGAGTAACAGGAAATCCACAGCAAACTCAAGGATCAAGTGCCACTAGATGCAACTCACTAAGCAATGTACTTGAATCTCACTCAATCTCACTAGGATTAGCAATCAAGCAAGGATATGAGTGAAGGGAGTATTCTCTAGCTCAAAGTATGCCTCAAGTGTTCAAAGTGCAAGAGAGAACCCCCAAGGCTGGCCACCTTCTATTTATAAGCCCCCTCAACAAATAGAGCAGTTGGCTCTTTCACTAGACAAAACTCGGGGGCACCAGACGCGTAGAAGGTCAACCACCGAACGCTCAAGAACATCCGGTGCTCAGAAGACAGCCACGTGTCAAACTTTTGAATCTCGCACGTCGATCTCTAACGGTCACTTTCAAACCACCAGACGCGGTTAAGTACCCACCGGACGCGTCTGGTACACACTGGACCCGTACGTAGAGAGGGTGTTTTTGACACCGGGTCACCGAACGCGGGACACCGGACGCTCTCCAGCGTCCGATGCCGCGAGCGCTTCTGCAGTGAACCACTGGACGCACATCACCGGACTCGCTCATGTTACTGTGCGAGGGGTCCACCTCCTTTGCAAAAGTGCTAACACCACCAAGTGACCACCACCATTGTGCATGTGTGTTAGCATTTCATAAACATTTTCCCAAAGGAGTTAGGTTAGCACTTTACTAGATCCTAATACATATGCTCAAGATATGGACCTAGTAGCACTTGATTCGAGAGATGACCGTGATTTCTCCTCTTGATAGTCGGCTATCTATCCTAAATCCGATCAAACATTTCTCTACTCAACTTAGACCGACAAAAGCAAAATCCTATATTTATACCTTTGCCTTGATCACTTTACTCCTTGTTTATCACCATAATCTCCACTTCATGCTTCATCTCTTTGTAATCATGTGGCCACCTTTCCATACCACCTTGCACCTTCATCACATGTGTTGCTATGCCTAACTCAAATCACTTGGACACAAGGCATTAGCAACTTGATGTCATTAATTACCAAAACCAAACTTGGGCATTCACCGATAATGATGAGCCTTGCCTAATACTGTTGTTGGTTTGACCTCTATCCGACAGTGATAATATCCCTATCAGGTCAATGGCTTCAACCGGTAGTAATATTTATTTTTTTATATACTTATCTGTCGGCGTCTAGACTCGCGGTCTAGGCACTAACAAGTATAAACCTGCGTGACTGACCAAGCTCGGATGGTGATGCAAATGAAACACAGAGGGTTTATACTGGTTCGGGCTAAGAATGCCCTACGTCCAGTGCGGTCAGAATCTCTGTATAACTTTGCACCCAAAGGTGCTTGTAGTAGGGGGTACAAGCAGGTTGCGAGAGAGGGCTAAGTCCCAGGTCTCGGCTTAGTGGTGGGCAGAGTGCGAGTTGCTGCTCTGAGAAAGAGTGCTCTGTGTGCGAACTTGATCCTCTGGACCTTGTGGACCTGTCCGTTGTTGTGAGCCCTGGCTCCCCTTTTATAGCCTCAAGGGAAGACAGGTATTTACATGAGTAGATTTCTTCTGTTGAATGGTGAAGCCACAGTCCTGTCCCTGTTGAAGCTGGTCCGTCTCGTCCTTGAGGGATGGCTGCCAGTATGGTTGCTTCTGTGGAGGGTTACCGAGCCCTGTAGGAGTCGGGGGGGTCGGGTCGGTGATACTTGTTGACACCGTTTTTGGGCACGTGTCCACGATTGGTAAAGTGTAGGTCGGCAAGATAATACGGCAGTGCTTGATCTACAGGGTGAGTTGCCGATGAAGATGGTTGCCGATGGAAGGATGGTTGAACGTGACCAAGTCCATAGGTGATGATGTGTTTGTGCCGATGGCTATGACATAGGAGTCTGCCGATGACACAGAGGGAGAACCTGGAAGTTGCCGATCGGCTTATGGGGATGTCCTAGTTTGTCACGTGAGGATAGTTTTACGTTTTCCTTAGTTATTTAGATCGTTTTGCACACGAACTCTGTTTAAATTTGGAATTCGAATTCTAGTCGTGTCTGGTTGCAGCTCTTTGAGCAGGGTATAAATGTAGACCCTCGAGCCTTGTAACATAAATCAATCAATCAAACACAAGTTTTTACTCATATTCTAGTATCTACTTTTCGACGACTTCGTCATACCTTTTTTTTTCTTTTCTTTTTATCACGAGTTCTTAGGAATTCGTCGACTTAAGCTCGGCGTATTCTCGAGTTTCGCGTGAGTACCTCTTGGCCGTGACATCCGGGCGTATCGCTGTTGTCAGGACCAAAGTATTCGAGTTACCACCTTTGCCGATAGTAAGGTCAAATCGGCTGGCACGCCTTAACGTTTGAATCGGGTATTAGCCCTTTGTGTTTGCAGATCAGCTTTTGCATCAACACATCTTTTGGCACGCCCGGTGGGACCAGATTCAAGATCAAGATCAACATGTCAATTGATCAAGAAAACGTCATCACCGTGACGGAGGCCAATCTCAAGGATGAGCAGAAGCAAGCTATTGCCCAAGCCATGGAAGAGTTCAAGCTGCAATGCCTGAGGTCTTTCAGCATAAACAGGAGCGGCGAGGTGATCCAGAAAGAGGCACTGCCGACACCACGGCAGGTTACTTTCGAAGCCAATTCGGGCAAGCTTCAAGATATGGTTGACAGTGCTATCAACCGGGCTTTGATCAACCAAGCTGGTGTACTGTCTAATACGGTTTTTAATGCCGTGGCAAGAACTTTCAAGGAAGGACAGATCCCACCAGATTATGTGGGCCCCTCTCATCATCAGCCAACGGCACCAGAGGTCACGGCTCCATCGGCTGCTTTGACGGCTGCAAGTGCACAATCTGTTGTCCCTCCAAATACATCGGGAGCTACCGATGCACCATCTGTGCCGATGACAACTAACCCGCAGACTTCAGGTGGGCAGAATAGGCTGACTACAGATATGTTGGCATCGGCAATGTCAGGGTTGACTCTTCCTCCTAACTGGTGGGGTTATGGTATGCCTCCAGAATTGACGCCAGGTACATCGCAGATAAACGACATGAGGGGCAAGACTCCTATGACATCGGCGCCTCCCAACGCGCCGTTGAATCAGAGTCCACGGTACACGACAACTACTACTGCAAGACCTCACCCTGGGAATCCTCAAGATTCGATGTTCCAGATGCCTAATGCATCGGCAGATGCAATGCTGATGCAACAGAGGTCTATGGCCCAGTCAGGATATGTCAATTCAATGATGGTACCTAATTACCAATCATCGGCAGCGCCTATGCCGATGAACGCTAATAATGGGTGGCTTGGACAACAAGTTTTTCCACAGAGTTACCAGGCTACAGGGTTCCAGCAAGGACAGGTCTATCCCGGATTCCCAAGTCAAGGGATTTCCAGCCAGCCAATGAATATTGGACAGCAACTCGGGGGGCAGCAAGTCGGTGGACAACAGTTTGGTGGTCCGCAAATTGGGGGCCAGATGATCGACCCAATGTTCCGTGCAGATCATGCCCCAAACAGACACGTGGAGGCTCGCCACCAGGTGCTAGACCCGCAGCTGCCTCATCGGCAGGATGCCGATGCATATTGGGCCGATAAGATCGCTGAAGTAATGAGAGATCAATTTGGGATAAAACCCAAAGTCAATACTTACTCTTATCGGACACCGTATCCTCCCGCGTATGATTTGATCCCACTTCCACATCGGTACAAGGTACCAGACTTTACCAAATTTTCCGGGCAGGATGATACGTCGACTATGGAGCATGTCAACAGGTTCATCATTCAATGCGGAGAAGCTGGTAACAGGGACGAATTGAGGGTTCGGCTATTTTCATCATCATTATCTGGATCGGCCTTTACTTGGTTCATATCATTACCTCCCAACTCAGTGATTACTTGGGCCGATCTGGAGAAGCAATTCCACAAATACTTTTTCTCCGGGGTTCATGAGAAGAAGATCACCGATTTGGTCAAGTTAAGACAGCGCAATGATGAATCGGTTGAAGGTTTCGTGCAGAGGATACGGGAAGTTAAGAATAAATGCTACAGCCTGATTCTAGATGATCGGCAGCTAGCCGATTTGGCTTTCCAAGGTTTATTGCCACATGTCAGGGATAAGCATGCTTCTCAGGAATTTGAAAGCTTAAGTCATTTGGTGCAGAGGATTTCTGATCAAGACGCCAAACCTTTCGAGCCCAAAAGAGCATGGAACAAGAGAGTATCATTTGTTGATGAAGCAACGAGCTCCGATTCTGATGAGGAACCAGTCATCGGCTTGGTAGAGTGGGTAAAAAACAAGAAGCCGATGTCTTGCCCTTTTGGGCAGAAGGAACCAGAAAAGTTCGCTTTTGACACCGCTAAGGCCGATAGGATATTTGACTTTCTGCTTCAGGAAGGTCAGATCAAGCTATCTCCTAATCACGTAATCCCATCGGCTGAGGAGTTAAAGAGGATGAAATATTGCAAGTGGCATAATGCAACTTCTCATGACACTAATGAATGCAAAGTTTTCAGACAGCAGCTGCAATCGGCAATAGAATCTGGGAGGATTAAGTTTGATAGTTCCAAGACCCAGAAGCCGATGAAGATAGACCAACATCCTTTCCCGACAAACATGTTGGATGCCAAGGGGAAGGCCAAGGTCTTAACATCGGAAATAGCCGAGAAAAGTGCATCGGTAGATCCTCAACATCAAGTTACTACTGCCGATGCGCAAAGTAAGGGCTTAGTCCAGACACGAACCAGTTTGGATAAACCCCCTCGGTCTGGTATCGTTATAACTCATAGAAGACCTCGAAAGAACTGGCAGCAACGGGAAAATCGGTATCGGCGCCAGCAAGAAGATTATCGATGGGAGGAAGAAAGACGCCGACAGGAGTGGAATCGGCATAGAGATCATTGGAACTGCCCGTTCTTCATCCATTGTTGGGAAGAAAATATTAAGCTTCCTACTGTCAGAGACTACCCTGAGTGCAATGGTTATGATCGGTACGACAGGTCTGATCGGCGTTATCCTGATGACAACCGGCGATTTGATGGGCCGATCAGAGGAAGAGCATCGGTTCATGATCGGCTGGGGAGCAGGCTTAACGTACACGATAGGCTTGGTGATCGTGTCCAATATTTTCCCAGGAACCAGGAAGAGCTCGAAGAGATGGCTAATGCACGAATTCCCGATGAATTTATATTTTGCAGGGATGCTAACACATATCGTATGGAGTCAAGGGAGAGCCGACGCCCGGCAGCAAGGCAAAAGCCACTCCCTCCATGGTGTCCTGCAGGGTTGACCAGGACACAGAAAAGGAGATTGCAGCGTGAAAGGCAAGAGGAGCTAAGCAAGGTCGAAAATTCTGGTCAGTCTGGGGATCAACAGCAGTCAGATCCTAAGAAAGGAGGTCCATCGGCAGGAGTTAATATGGTCTTTATGTTGCCGATGGAGTTTCTTGCGCCATCCAGTGATGATGAGTTGGAATTTTCCGATCAGATAGCTCAGCTGGCTCTGGATCCGATGACGGCTATCTTTGAGAAACCTGCCGATGACGAGAGACAGCATCTCAAAGCTCTGTTTGTCAAAGGAAGGATTGATGGGCAGCCAATGACCAAGATCCTAGTTGATGGTGGAGCTGCTATTAATATTATGCCATATGCAGTATATCGGAAGCTTGGAAAAGGAGATCAGGACTTGACCAAGACCGATATGATGCTCAAGGATTTTGAAGGAAACGTGTCTCCAGTCAAAGGGGCAATATGTGTGGAGTTGACCATCGGCAGCAAAACCTTGCCGACAACTTTCTTCGTAATCAGTGGAAAGGGTGCTTATAACTTATTGTTGGGAAGAGATTGGATTCATGCCAATTGTTGCATCCCGTCTACCATGCACCAATGCCTGGTTCAGTGGGTAGGTGACAAGATTGAGATTGTCCCGGGGGATTCTTCTTATGTCATTGCATCGGCAGAGGCAGATACCTATGAGAGGACCAAGTGCATTTCAGGAGAAGTTTGGGAGAAAGATTTTCTCAAAGTTGTCGATTACGAAATTCCACCGATCCAAGCAGTCGGTTCTGACGATGGCTTTTAATGGATAGGTTCGCCGATGATGGAAAGTTAGGCCAGGGATTCACATCGGCCGATGATTTGGTAGGGGTAGATATAGGTAATGGTGATAAACCCAGGCCTACTTTTATTAGTGCTAAGTTAGATCCTGAGTGTAAGCAGCAATTAATCAATTTGTTAAAGGAATATAAAGATTGCTTTGCTTGGGATTATACCGAGATGCCTGGTTTAGACCGATCAATTGTTGAACATCGGTTACCCATCAAGTCTGGATTTCGGCCACATCAGCAGCCAGCTCGCCGATGTAATCCTGGTATTCTACCTGATATTAAGGCTGAAATCACTAAGCTTATTGAAGCTAAGTTTATTCGGCAGTGTCGGTATGCCGAATGGATTTCCAATGTCGTTCCGGTTTACAAGAAAAACGGGAAGCTTCGGGTGTGCATTGATTTCAGGAATCTCAATAAAGCTACGCCGATGGATGGATACCCAATGCCTGTTGCTGATCTGTTGGTTGACGCCGCGGCTGGTCATCGGGTTATCAGCTTTATGGACGGCAATGCAGGGTACAATCAAATATTCATGGCAGAGGAAGATATTCCAAAAACCGCATTTAGGTGTCCTGGTCATGTTGGGTTATTTGAATGGATAGTCATGACCTTTGGGTTGAAGAATGTTGGTGCCACTTATCAAAGAGCCATGAATTTTATATTTCATGAGTTCATCGGCAAGCTGGTGGAGATCTATATTGATGATGTGGTGGTTAAGTCTGGGGATTTCTCAAAACATCTTGCCGACTTAGAGAAGGTGTTAGAGTGCACAAGGAAGCATGGATTGAAGATGAATCCCAATAAGTGTGCATTTGGTGTATCGGCAGGGCAGTTTCTTGGTTTCATGGTACATCAAAGGGGGATTGAAATTAGTCGGAGATCTATTGATGCCATCAATAAAATAGTGGCCCCTACCAACAAGACTGAGCTCCAATCTTTGATCGGCAAGGTAAATTTTATTAGGAGATTTATATCCAATCTGTCTGGTAAGATTCGTGCTTTCAGTCCTCTCCTTAAGTCGAAAGCCGATCAAGAATTTATTTGGGGAGCAGAGCAGCAGTTGGCTTTGGATGAAATCAAGAAATATCTAGCGAATCCTCCAGTTCTAGTTCCACCTCAGCCGGGAAAGCCCTTCAGATTATATTTGTCTACCGATGGGACGATTATCGGTTCGGCTTTGATTCAAGAATTTGAAGGGAAAGAGCGTGTAATTTATTACTTAAGCAGGAGATTAATTGATGCTGAGACCAGGTATTCGGTCATTGAGAAGTTATGCTTATGCTTATATTTTTCGTGTATTAAATTGAGGCACTATTTATTATCGGCCGAATGCACTGTTGTTTGCAAAGATGATGTGGTCCGATACATGCTATCTATGCCGATTATGAGTGGCAGGATCGGTAAATGGATTTTGGCACTGTCGGAGTTCGATCTGCGCTACGAATCGGCTAAGGCGGTTAAAGGACAGATTATGGCCGATTTTGTGACTCAGCATTGCGGTATAGTGGAAGCCTTGGAAGTTGTGCCTTGGACGCTTTTCTTTGATGGATCTACTTGTGACCGGGGGGCAGGAATCGGCATTGTATTAGTTTCCCCTAAGGGGAAGAAGTATGAGTTTTCCTTACCGATTGTTGCTACATCGACAAATAATCAGGCTGAATATCAGGCTCTGATCAAGGGATTGGAGTTGTTAAGAGAAGTTCGTGCCGATGCTGTTGAAATTTTTGGGGATTCTATGTTAGTTATAAATCAATTGGCCGGGAGCTACGAATGCCGAAGTGAAGTTCTCATAACTTATTTCGAAAGAAGCATGCAACTGTTAAAGGAATTCAGAGATTTCCGATTAAAGCATGTTCCTCGGTTGCATAATGAAGAGGCCAATCGGTTAGCTCAGCATGCCTCAGGATATCAGCCTATGATTAATACAATATCGGCAATTGGTGCCGATGATTGGAGGAAAAAATTATTGATTATTTGAAAAATCCATCTAAGAAAGTTGAAAGACGGGTTCGATTTCAAGCAACCAAGTATGTGCTCCTCGAAGATGAATTGTATTATCGAACTATTGATGGAATTCATCTCCGATGCCTAGGTGATGATGAAGCTAGAAGTTTAATGGGAGAAGTTCATGAAGGAGTGTGTGGAGCACATCAGTCGGCTTTCAAGATGAAATGGATGATTAGAAGGAATGGATATTTTTGGCCGACCATGCTCGAGGATTGCTTTAAGTATTTCAAGGGGTGTCAAGGTTGTCAAAAGTTTGGTAACATTCAAAGAGCCCCTGCATCGGCCATGAATCCTATTATTAAGCCTTGGCCGTTTCGGGGATGGGCTATCGACCTAATCGGCCAGATTTACCCACCATCTAGCAAGGGGCATAAGTTCATTCTGGTTGCCACCGATTATTTCACTAAATGGGTTGAAGCTATTCCTTTGAAGAAAGTTACCTCGGCTAATATGATTGATTTTGTAAAGGAGCACATTATTTACCGATTTGGGATTCCTCAGACAATCACTACCGATCAAGGCACTATGTTCACATCGGGGGAGTTTGATGAATTCGCAATCGGTATGGGGATTAAAGTGTTGAATTCTTCTCCTTATTATGCTCAAGCCAATGGGCAGGCCGAGGCGTCTAACAAAGGAATTATCAAGCTTATTAAACGAAAGATTGAAGAAAATCCTAAGCGATGGCATACATTGTTAAATGAAGCACTATGGTCTTATCGGATGGCTTGTCATGGATCAACCAAGGTGTCACCCTATCAATTGGTGTATGGACATGATGCAGTGTTGCCTTGGGAGATTAAGGCTGGATCTAGGCGATTATCTTTTCAAGATCAATTGGCTGCCGATGATTATGCCACTTTGATGACCGATGAGTTAGATGATTTAGCAGGGCATCGGTTAAAGGCTTTAATGAGTATAGAAGAAAATAAGAAGAGAGTTGCTAGATGGTATGATAAGAAAGTAAAGGCTAAGAAGTTTGCCGATGGGGATTTGGTATGGAAGTTGATTTTGCCAGTCGGGACTAAAAGTTCGAAGTTTGGGAAGTGGTCTCCTAATTGGGAAGGTCCTTATCGGATAAGACACTCGGCTCCTGGTAACGCCTATATTCTAGAAACTCTCGAAGGAGTTGAATTTCCCAGAGCATTAAATGGCAAATATTTAAAGAAGTACTACCCCAGCATATGGGTCGATGCATAAAAGTTTAAGTGCCGATAACACTCCTATCGGCTGGATTTAAATGTTTGGGGGCAGACTTAATGTTTCAAAAGATGCCGATAACAGTCTTATCGGCTAGACTAAAAGCTAAAAGCGGGAAAACAAAGGTGTGTTGCCGATGAAAGCTTCAGATGTTCAGCAGCGCTTGGATTGCTGATATGGCGCGCAGCCGGATCTGATTGGCTGTCTCTATCTCTTTGATATCATCATCGGCAGAACCTTCTATCGGCTTCAACTTCCTCTTCAACTGCAGTGCTTTGCGACCGTGGACATTTCGTTCTTGTTCAAGGTGCTTGATGGTCTCTGGCAGTTGACTCTCTTCTTGCTGGGCTTGGGACAGAGCATTCTCTACTCGCTTGAGTTCGGCCAGTAGGGCTTCCCTTTTTGCCAATAGATCAGATATTTTCTGCTTCAGTACATCACCTGAGGACTTTAAGGTGCCGATGTTCTTATGTTTTTCATCGGCTAAGAGTTTTTCTTTCATCATCTCCTCAGAAAGCTGGATTTGAGCAGCTCTATCGGCAAGGCGTCGAGTGGCTCTCTGGTACTGTAGCTGGCGGCTTTCTAGGTGTGCAGCCTGGAAGAGGGTTTCTTCAGCTTCGGCAGGAATTTGGCTTCTAAGGGTCTTGAACAGGGCCTTGGCTGGGTCAGAATCGTTGACCAGTTGAGCTGTGTCTTGATGAAATATGGCCGATAGCTCTTCCAGTTTAGCCCTGGTTTCTGCCGATACAGTCCCAACTGCCCGAGAGGAGCTTGCTTCCTCACCTTCTTCTTCGAAGATATCAATGGCGAAGGAGAATAAGCTGTCGGGAGAATCTTGTTCCTGAAAATGAGGATGAAATAAGTCATTTTTATGGTCAAAACTTCGGCAGACGATACTGGTGGAAAATTGGATGACTTACTTGCTTCAAGGCAATTTCTTGCCTTTGACTCAAGGATACCGATGGAGCTATAGGTTGATCGGCAAGTGTTGCCGATGGAACAACATCGACTGGAAAGAAGACAGAAAGAGTTATAAGGCTAAATGAGAATAAGTTTATCGGCGGAAGTGTTGTTGAAATATGTTACCTGGAGAAGGAACAACAGTTGTCTGAATTGGGGGAACTGCCGATGATATAATTGGACCTGCCGGGCCAGTTGTTTGTTCACCCACGTCAGCTGACGTACCTTCTGCTTGAGGTTCTTCCTGCTGGGGTTCTTCCATCGGTGGTGCTTCCTGCATTAGTTGGGGAGATGGTGCTTGCTGTGTCTGGACTTCTGGCGAAGAAGGGGAAGATTCCACCGGGATTGGAGACACCGGAGGAGGAGGGGGAGTTGCCACTTTCTGGCGCTTTGTTCCAGCCTTAGCACCTTGGGTGCCCTTCCTCTTTGGTTGGCTAGACTGGGGGGCATCGGTACCTTGGCGTTTGGCTTTTGCCGATGCACCAGTTTGCTGCAACAACAAAAAGGAGTTTATGAGCACAGATAGCCGATACAAAGATAGTCAGCATAAATGAAAAGGGTTTGACAAATTGCCTTGAAAGCTTGCGCCAGAGTGGAAGCAGCTACCGTTGGCGATGTCTGAGTTTTCCTGGTGGTAACTTTCTTGAGGCGCACACCCCGATGCACGATGGAAGCCAGAGTGGGAGCATTGTGGCCGATTGAGGAGATCGGGCCTGATGGGAACAAGTCGATCGGCTTGCCACTCCTGCTAACCGATGGGGGGATGTTGTCAACCTGCAAAAGGAATACAGGGGTAAGTTACCGATGGAAATAGTATTGAAAAATGAGACATCGGTTTAAAATACTTACAGTGTCATCAGGGACTTCGTATTCGGGGTCGATCATGCCGCGGTATGAGAGGGCCGATCTGCAGAATAGATTCTCTTTCCATTCTGCCCACCATAGCTTGTATGCCTGAGTGATAAAGGCAGCTGGAACCCATTCTGACAGATCTACATCTGTATCGGCATTTGGTGGTAGATGGGCTACTCGAGTCCACTCGAGAAGGTTGGTGATGGGTTCTCTGGGCTTTATCACATCGGCATAAGGAAGTGCAATCGGCAACTGGCCGAAAGCTAGCTGGCGAGCTAATGCCGATGGATTGTAAAATTCATAGGTTTGGGGAGAGGTTTTTGTGCTACCAAAGAAATTCACTGGTATGGCTCTGGGAGTCACAATCGCTATCATCACCTCATTATCCCTGTCAAGAGCTTCATCAAATGGATTGAAGGTTAGAGGGAGCATGCTGTCTGGGTCATCATAAGCCAACCATGGTCGTTCATCTCTGGCCAATCCCTCATACAGAGTCTGGAAGAATCGGCCGATTTGGTCCGGATTACTCCCTAAACCAGGTAGAACTATGGCAGCTTCGCCAAAATTCAGGGGGGCACGTGTTGCCGATTCCTCTTCGCCCAACACATGATTTTTGGCTATATCTCTTGGGAAATGCTGTGTGAACAAGTTGAAGTCAAGGCGCTTATGCAAGTGCAGATTGAGCCACATGTTAATAAACCACCAGGGACCTCCCAAGTTGCCGATAGACTGACCAAGCAGGAGTTTTTGGGCTACCTGATGGAGAAGATGGTAAGCAGCGCCAAGCAAGTATCGGCCGAGAGGAAATTGGCCACCGTTAGCCAGTCTCTCTGCTGCCGATAGATAGACAGAAGTCGGTCCTGCCGATCGACCACAGAATACGAACTTGTCCAGCCACATATTCAGAAAGGTGGTTTGTTCCTTTGTGGTGACAGGCCCCTTCCCACGGTACTTCTGAATGTACCCCGACCAACCGCCGATAGCGCGAGTCTCCACTTTGGCACTAGGGGCGGTATCGAAGAAATGGGTGCTATCGGCAGAAGAAACGTCTAGACCAGTGAGCATAGCAACGTCGGCAAGAGTGGGAGAAACAGGACCGTGGCCAAAGATGAAAGCATTAAGGGTATCTGACCAAAAATAAGATGCAGCTATCAACAGCGACTCGTTCTTGTGCATATCGGCAATAGATAGCCTGATGCATTGGGCTAGCTTCCTTTCACCCCACTGGACTTCATTCGAATTACTGACTCTCAAGAACCAGTCTTTCCACCCTACAGTAGGGCTGGGCCAAGAGCGAAAGGTGTCTTTCCACAGATCTAAAGAAAAGTTTTCGGCTCTAAAGGGAATCCTGTTGGTTTCTGCATTGATAAGGTCAGTTGGATCTGGATTCCCTAGAGGGCCGAGGCACTGAAGGTGTGGTTGATCGGTGGGGATGACAATTTTGTTGGACAACTCCTAGTATTTTGGGGAATAAAAATACAAAGAAAAACGAAAAGGAAGATATTCAGTAAGATGAATCGCAGATGAACAGGAATGCGAGAAAAGGTACAGGAGATGAGATGGAGATTTGACCTCAGGAACGACGAAGTTAATGGCCATCTTGCAGCAAGGAGAGCGTTTGAGGGCACCGGAGTTGATGAGGAGGAGTGCTTGTCGGAGGTCTTGAAGGTTTTCAATGGCACCGCCGCTGGAAAAGTAAAAGTTGGGATGGTGGAATGATGTGATGGAGAAGGAGTACCCGAGAAGGAACTATTTATAGGACGAAACGGGCAAGGGCAAATCTGACTTATCTCTTTGCCGCATCCGAGAAACCCGAGGGTGCTCAGGAAGATATGGTAACTGTTCGCACGATAATCAAGGGATTGTGCAGGTGATTTGATAGGAAGCGGTCATCATCCATAGATATTTCACTGTGCGAAATCTCCTGGTCGGTCCATCGGTAGCGCCTTGTAACGGTCATATTGCCGATGGGCAGGTAACAATGAGATAGCCGTTTGGGAGGATAAGATATGGACGTTCATCGGCAAGTCCCTGTAACGGTAATATTGCCGATGTGCGACTAAAGTGGAAATGTCCGTTTGGGGAAGTTGAGGATTTCGAGGAATCTGCAGAGGAATAGGATCAGAGTTGTTCAGATTAAGGCTGTCGGTTACCAAATTGGGAGCATTAATTGCGGGAAGGCATCATTACTGCAGAGAATTTCGGAGCATTAATGATTTCATTCTCCGAAATTGGGGGGCATGTGTTGACACCGTTTTTGGGCACGTGTCCACGATTGGTAAAGTGTAGGTCGGCAAGATAATACGGCAGTGCTTGATCTACAGGGTGAGTTGCCGATGAAGATGGTTGCCGATGGAAGGATGGTTGAACGTGACCAAGTCCATAGGTGATGATGTGTTTGTGCCGATGGCTATGACAGAGGAGTCTGCCGATGACACAGAGGGAGAACCTGGAAGTTGCCGATCGGCTTATGGGGATGTCCTAGTTTGTCACGTGAGGATGGTTTTACGTTTTCCTTAGTTATTTAGATCGTTTTGCACACGAACTCTGTTTAAATTTGGAATTCGAATTCTAGTCGTGTCTGGTTGCAGCTCTTTGAGCAGGGTATAAATGTAGACCCTCGAGCCTTGTAACATAAATCAATCAATCAAACACAAGTTTTTACTCATATTCTAGTATCTACTTTTCGACGACTTCGTCATACCTTTTTTTTTCTTTTCTTTTTATCACGAGTTCTTAGGAATTCGTCGACTTAAGCTCGGCGTATTCTCGAGTTTCGCGTGAGTACCTCTTGGCCGTGACATCCGGGCGTATCGCTGTTGTCAGGACCAAAGTATTCGAGTTACCACCTTTGCCGATAGTAAGGTCAAATCGGCTGGCACGCCTTAACGTTTGAATCGGGTATTAGCCCTTTGTGTTTGCAGATCAGCTTTTGCATCAACACATCTTTTGGCACGCCCGGTGGGACCAGATTCAAGATCAAGATCAACATGTCAATTGATCAAGAAAACGTCATCACCGTGACGGAGGCCAATCTCAAGGATGAGCAGAAGCAAGCTATTGCCCAAGCCATGGAAGAGTTCAAGCTGCAATGCCTGAGGTCTTTCAGCATAAACAGGAGCGGCGAGGTGATCCAGAAAGAGGCACTGCCGACACCACGGCAGGTTACTTTCGAAGCCAATCCGGGCAAGCTTCAAGATATGGTTGACAGTGCTATCAACCGGGCTTTGATCAACCAAGCTGGTGTACTGTCTAATACGGTTTTTAATGCCGTGGCAAGAACTTTCAAGGAAGGACAGATCCCACCAGATTATGTGGGCCCCTCTCATCATCAGCCAACGGCACCAGAGGTCACGGCTCCATCGGCTGCTTTGACGGCTGCAAGTGCACAATCTGTTGTCCCTCCAAATACATCGGGAGCTACCGATGCACCATCTGTGCCGATGACAACTAACCCGCAGACTTCAGGTGGGCAGAATAGGCTGACTACAGATATGTTGGCATCGGCAATGTCAGGGTTGACTCTTCCTCCTAACTGGTGGGGTTATGGTATGCCTCCAGAATTGACGCCAGGTACATCGCAGATAAACGACATGAGGGGCAAGACTCCTATGACATCGGCGCCTCCCAACGCGCCGTTGAATCAGAGTCCACGGTACACGACAACTACTACTGCAAGACCTCACCCTGGGAATCCTCAAGATTCGATGTTCCAGATGCCTAATGCATCGGCAGATGCAATGCTGATGCAACAGAGGTCTATGGCCCAGTCAGGATATGTCAATTCAGTGATGGTACCTAATTACCAATCATCGGCAGCGCCTATGCCGATGAACGCTAATAATGGGTGGCTTGGACAGCAAGTTTTTCCACAGAGTTACCAGGCTACAGGGTTCCAGCAAGGACAGGTCTATCCCGGACAGCAAGCTTTTGCATCAACAATACTGCTGATCGTCCTGTTAATAGTAGGAGAAGACGGCAGACAGTGGCGCTGATTGACCTTCCCCATCTCCCTTTTTACTGTGAGGCAGTGCGCCACAGTGAAAGAGGTAAGGTTGCATAGTGAAAGAGGTAAGGCCACAGTGACCAGGGTGGTTGAAACAGTCGGCACCCTACCCTGCTGCGGTATGGGAGTCATCGCGCTTGTCACTTCGCGGGTATGGGCGCCGTATGGTGGAAGTCTTGTCGACCTGGTGGGGCAGGGTCCAGCGCCTGAGCCCAGAAGGGATCGGGCGAGATGGAACTTGCGTCCGAGACCCTGAGGGGTCGGGCGAGTCGGAACGTGCGTCCGAGACCCTGAGGAGTCGGGCGAGTCGGAACGTGCGTCCGAGGCCCTGAGGGGTCGGTGAAAGCCCTAGTTTGGTTTTGGATAATTGATGAAACCCTTGTACTAACCTCTATGCTAAGTATGTGTAGACTTAATGAGGTTGGTACATGCCAAGTGATGGAGCAAGAGATGATCATGGTGATGATGGTGATGACCACAAGATGATCAAGTGCTCAACTTGGAAAAGAAGAAAGAGAAAAACAAAACCCTATGGAGATCAAGGCAAAGGTATTGCTTAGGGTTTTGGTTTTGGTGATCAAGACACCATAGAGGGTGTGATCACATTTAGGATAGATAGCCGTACTATAAAGAGGGGAATTCTTTGGCTAAGCGGTTATCAAGTGCCACTAGGTGTCATTGTTCATGTGCATGCATTTAGAACCTAGTAAGCTAACTTAACTCCTTCGAAGAAAATGATTGTGAAAATGCTAACACACGTGCACAAGTTGGTTTACACTTTGGTGTTGGCACACTTTGAGAAGGAGGTGGAGTTTGAAAGGTAGAGAGAGGATTCGGCGCTTTTCGAGAAAATGAAGTGCATATTTTCTATTGCGCAGGTGGGAAATTTGGAGAAGTCGTGGGAGTGTTTCTCGCTGAGAAAACACTCACCGGACGCTGGCTTCTGGGGCACCGGACGCTGCGTCTGAGCGTCCGGTGCAGACAGTGCCTGGCCCAGCTAGGGTAAGGCACCGGACGATAGGCACCGGACGCTGGCTTGAGCGTCCGATGGTTAGCGTCCGGTGTGCGGGCGTTTTGCGACCCTCTCTGCGCGTGGGTCCGGTGAGCACCGGACGCTGAGGGTGCGTCCGGTGGCTTGCGTCCGGTGACCCTGCGAGTTTGCGGAGCTCTCTGCGCATGAGTCCGGTGTGCACCGGACGCGTCTGGTGCCAACCTGCTTAGCGTCCGGTGCTCTGCAGGTTACCGTTAGACTCTGACACGCGGCTATCGTTGGAGCACCGGACGCAGGTGTTGAGCGTCCGGTGCCCCTTTAAGAGCGTCCGGTGACCCCGTATTTCGCCCAGTGAAAGAGCCAACGACTCTATTTGTTTGAAGGGCTATAAATACGTGTTTGGCCGGCTTGGGGCTCTCTCTCTTAGCATTCTAACATACTTGACATCCTTGTGAGCCTAAGCAAACACCTCCCACTCATCTCCTTCATAGATTATACATCTTTGTGAGATTGGGAGTGATTCCAAGTGCATTTGCTTGAGTGATTGCATCTAGTGGCACTTGGGGATCGTTTTAGCTGCGGTTTTCTTGTTACTCTTGGTGGTTGCCGCCACCTAGACGGCTTGGAGCAGCGGAGGAGGATTGGCACGAGTTGGTGATTGTTCGTGGCCATCTCCCGGTGATTGTGAGGGGTCTTATACCTTCCCCGGCGGAGAGCCGAAAGGTAACTCTAGTGGATTGCTCGTGTCATTGAGTTACCTCACTTGTGGGTAGGTTCTTGTGGTGTCCTGGTGAGGACGAGGTTCGTGCTACACCTCTTAGCCACCGAACCACCAAGTGTTGGTCGACACAACGGAGACGTAGCGTGCCGGCAAGCACGTGAACCTCGGGAGAAAAATTCTTTGTCTTCATTGTGTTTATTCATTGGATTTCTCCCGATGATTGGACTTCATATTATTGATTGGTTCATCCCCTCTACGCGGTGGTATAAAAATCAAACCATCTCTTTTTACATTCCCGCAAACTAGAGTAGCTTTCTTACTTGTATAGAAACTTTAGGTAGCTCTCTAGTGTAAGTAGTGACATAGCTCTTGTGTGCCTAGAGATTATATCAACTAGAATTATTGGATAGGTGGCTTGCAAACACCCCTTTAGAGCTAGAGCAAAAAGCTTCGCTTTGTTATTTACTAACCTCTTGCTCTAGTGAGTTTGTAGAATTTTTAAATAGGCTATTCACCCCCCTCTAGCCATATTAGGACCTTTCAGTCGGGCGAGTCGGAACTTGCGTCCGAGGCCCTGAGGGGTCGGGCGAGTCGGAACTTGCGTCCGAGGCCCTGAGGGGTCGGGCGGGTCGGAACTTGCGTCTGAGGCTCTGAGAGGTCGGGCGAGTCGGAACTTGCGTCCGAGGCCCTGAGGGTTCAGGCGAGTCGGAACTTGCGTCCGAGGCCCTGAGGGGTCGGGCGAGTCGGAACTTGCGTCCGAGGCCCTGAGGGGTCAGGCGAGTCGGAACTTGCGTCCGAGGCCCTGAGGGGTCGGGCGAGTCGGAACTTGCGTCCGTACCCCGGTGATCGCGGTTATTATGCTTTTTGCGTTTTTTCGTTGCTCTGATTAGGGTATCCTTTATTATGGTACCCGACAGTAGCCCCCGAGCCTCTGAAGGGGTGAAGTCACCTCTTTAGAGGTTCTTTTCCCCAGGGACTGTAGTTGAATAGGAGCTTTTTACTTTTCTCCGGGGGGGGGGGTGCGCGCGAGCGCACCCGCCGGGTGTAGACCCCGAGCCTTTTGGAGGAATGGTGTTATTCCTTCATAGGCTTTCACCCTTTGACAGCTATAGTCTGGAGTGTTTTAAGGGGTAGGTTGCGTGTTCTCTACACGTAGTGCCTTTTCCCATGGTGCGAGGAAGCCCCCGAGCCCTTTCCCCACAAGGGTCGATCAGGTTCTTTCTCGTCTTGTAATTACGTCCCTCATTCTTCCTTTCGCTCGGAGGAGGGGTGGGTCGTGCCGTACTACCCTCGATGGGCGAGTGACGACGTTTCCCGGGAGCTGCAGGCGGGTAGATCCAAGTGGATGTCTGAAAGGTCCTTGTTTGGTTTTGGTAATTGAGTGACAACTTAGGTGGACTAATAGTGTTTATGTGAGCTATACAGGAGATTAGTCCACAGGTGATGATGTGATGATGGAGGAGCTCATCGCAAGCTCGGCGGGATTCGGCGCTTTTGAGAAAAATAAGTGTATTTTTTCTATTGCGCCGGTGGGAAATTTTGGAGAAGTCGCGGGAGTGTTTCTCAGTAGGAAACACTCACCGGACGCTCTGTGCGGAGGCACCGGACGCTGGCCTTTAGCGTCCGGTGTGCTGTTGGGTACAGAAGAGTGCACCGGACGCACCGGAGTGAGTCCGGTGCTCAGCGTCCGGTGTGAGGGGTTTTTGCAACCCTCTCTGCGCACGAGTCCGGTGAGCACCGGACCGTCCGGTGCCTAGCATCCGGTGAGGTCGCGAGTTTGACAAACTCTCTGCGCACGAGTCCGGTGAACACCGGACCGTCCGGTGCCCATCGTCCGGTGGTGCTGTGCAGGCGCACGTGCGAAGTAGTCGTTGGCGGCAACGGTCGACTTCAAACGGCTAGTGACACGTGGCGGTCAGCTGAGCACCGGACGCTGGGTGTTGAGCGTCCGGTGGCTCCCTGTGAGCGTCCGGTGCTCACGTGTTTTGCCCAGTAAAGGGGCAACGGCTAGTTTAGCCCTTGGGGCTATAAATATAAGTGGTGGTCGGCCTTGGCTGGTGCTGAGCACCCTTGGGACTTAGTGTCCATGCTTGGGGAGTGCTAGTGAAGCCTCTAACTCACATATGCTTGATAGTGATCATTCGATTGTGTGAGTGAGCGATTCTAGTGCGTTGCATTGAGAGATTGCATCGAGTGGCACTAGGTGTTCGTGTTGCAAGCCGGTGGTGCTTGTTACTCTTGGAGGTTGCCACCTCCTAGACGGCTTGGTGGCTTGTGACTCCGTCGAAGCACGCAAGGAGATTGTGCGGTGCTCCGGAGAAGAGATTGTGAGGGGTACGGTGCTCACCCCGCGAGGATCGCGAAGAGCAACTCTAGTTGAGCGAGACGTGAAGAGCAACAAGTGGTCCGGCCGGGTCAAGTGCTAGAGCTTGTGGTAAGCACTCCACGTGGGAGAGTGTGACTTGCGGGTCACCACTAGCAAGAGGACCGGCGGCAACCTTGGAGCTTGTCTCAACGGGGACGTAGCTTGGTGGCAACCAAGTGAACCTCAGGAGAAAATCATCGTGTCAACATTGTTCTTCCCGTTGGTTTGCAAGTCCCTAACACAAGCTCATTCTTACGTTCATATACTTGTGCTTGTGTAGTTGCTCTTGTAATTAGTTAGCTTGTGTAGCTTGCTAGTTGCCTTCTTGCTTGTGTAGCTAGAAGTAGTTCCCTTGCGTGACTAATTTGGTTTGTGTAACCTTGTTAGTCACATTGCTTAGTTTGTGTAGCTAAGTAAGTTGTGCTCTCTAATTTGGCATTAGTTGCCTTGTTATTGAGCTTGCTAGTGAGCTTAGGCTTTGTGCGCTTGCCTCACTAGTTTGTGTAGGAGCTCCCTCGGTTTGCAAAGTACTAGTTGCATAGGTTTGTGTGACCTTGCTCCTAGAATTGGTTAGGTGAGCTCTTGCTAAGGTAGCACCTTGCTTGTTTAGGATCTTTTCAAGGTGCTAGAGAACTTAGATAGAGGGGTGTAGTCTTGGCTAGACCAATAGTTTTAATTCCGCATTTATTTCGGTTAGCCGGCGTGTTAAATTTTTAGAAAGGACTATTCACCCCCCTCTAGTCCGCCATCTCGACCCTTCAATGTCCGAATCCCGTTCGATAGGGATCGGCTAGCGGCCTTATGGGCACATCTCAAAAAGTACCCGAGGGCAGTCACGGTGGATGTCAGAACCGTTCGCTAGGTTCCGAGGGCTCGATGCCTCCCTCGATGGGATCCCACTCACATGACACCCGCGTGGGTCTTGGATATGACTTACAAAGATGCGCTGACTCCCAGTAGGGTTCGGACCTTGGCCTCTATTGTGCTCATCTCCAGTCATCCCTCGCTCGGTTATCCTAAGGCGACTGTTCGAACCTGCGTCGCAGGTCAGTCTCGCAACCTCTAGAACGTAGGTGGCCATGGCCTGGGGTTTCCTGGGCCTCGAAAGGCTTTTTTCAGACTCGTTCTTTAGTGTCGGGGTTGTCGCAAGACAGGGTCTGCGCCCGACGGGAAACCGCCTCGCAACTTTGGCGCGGGGTCTTGATGGGGTCGGGCGAGGCGGAATCTTGCGCTCGACGAAGACCTCCCCGCGACGCTTGGCCCGCGGGGGGTCGGGCACCGCGTCCCTTGGAAGGAACCGCCCTGACATGACTTTTCAGGGCGCTCCTTTTGAGGCGTGGAGCGTGGGGACTCGAAACGGCCGTGCCGTTTCGCCCTGGTTGGATGGGACGTTTCGCCCACGAAATTAATGCGCGCGTGCGGCGGGCGCGGGAATCGGAGGAAGTTGGCGCTTCGAGTTTTTTCAACTGAGTGGGCGACGGTTGCTCTCTCTCCCGTTTGGCCTTCCTCGCAGTGGTCGTGGCTTGCCTCTCCTATAAAAGCGGCCGCCGGAGGCTTGGTTTCTCTTCTCTGCGCCACAAAGCCCTTGCCTCCCGTCTTTTCTTTCGCCTCCATCTCCTCCACTTCCGCCGCGCAGACACTCCTCTTCCTCCCAAAGCCATGGCCGGCGTTGAGGCGTGGCCGCCCAGCAACGTAACCAGGTCCGCGCTGGAGGCGCGCGTGAGGGCCGGGATTCTCCGCCCTCTCAACGACGTTGGTTTCCCGGAATGGATCGTTCCTTCGGCGAACGACAGGGAGCCAAACCCGCCGCCGGGCTATGTGGTTTGCTTCCTGTCGTTCTTAGACCGGGGGTTCGGGGTCCCAGCCGGTCGTCTGATCCGGGCGATCCTCCACTACTATGAGGTGGAGCTGCACAACCTGAATCCCAATTCGGTGATGCAGGCCGCCGTCTTCGCCACGGTCTGCGAGGGGTTCCTGGGGGTTCCTGTCAACTGGAACCTCTGGCTTCACCTCTTCAAGGCGGACATGTTGGCCCGCTACGTGGGGAAGGAGAAGATCCCCCTGCGGGCCGGTGGCTGCACGCTGCAGCTTCGTCAGCAGCGATCCGGATTATATATCTGGAGTTCGATGCCGTCGTCCAACCGGGGGTGGCAGAGCGGGTGGTTCTACCTCCGGAACGACGACGGTCTGCTGCCGAAGTACATCGGGAAGATGGTGACGGAGGCCCCCCAGAAGTGGGTGTGGGGCGCTCCGGCCGAGGAGCAGAAGAGGCTCGCCCCGCTTCTTGCGGGGCTTCAGAAGCTGCGGGATGCCCGAGTCACTGCGGCCACGGTGGCAGTGGCGTTCCACAAGAGGAGCCTGCTTCTGCTGGCGCAGCGCCGGGTGCCCATGTTCGAGATGTCCCGGGACGTCCCCTGGGCAGGGACGAGGATGTTAGCCGAGCCGATCTCGGCCTCGGACATCGCCGCCCGGGTCGAGAAGACCACGCACTCGGAGCTGAAGAACTCCCGGGTGGTGCCGATGCGCCCTGAAAAGGGCTACATTTCCCTGGTAAGAAGGTTTCTTTTATTTCAATTTCTTGCCCTCGTTCTTTCTTTTGCCTGATTCCCTGTTGATCTGTTTGCTCAGGGGATCGGGGCCGTCAGGGACTCCCCACCCCCTGTCCCGGAGGACAAAGAAATTCGGGCCAAAAATCGGGCCCGGAACGAGGAGCAAAAGAAGGTCAAGGACGGCAAGAAGGCCAAGGCGGCGCGAAGGGCGGAGAGGCGGGAGATCGCCTCCAAGAACCGCCGTGAAGCCGAGAAGGCGGGGATCGCCCCGCCTCCGTCTCCTGAGACTTCGGACTCGGAGACAGAGGGCGGGGGCGGCGACGTCGACTGGCTTGACGCGCTGATGGAGGAGGACGACGCAGTCCCTCCTGCCGGGGGGATCGAGGCCCCGGAGGGGTCAAAGGCCCAAGGTGGGTCGGAGACCCCCGAGGGGACCCAGGCGCCGGGGGGCGGGCAGCCCGTCCCCCACATCGTTGTGGACGACGAGGGCAGCGTCCCTCGTGAGGATTCAGCCCCCGTGGGCCTCCAAGAGGGGGAGAAGGCGTCTGAGGCCGAGCCCCAGGGGGCCCCTCACTCGGTAGCGCCGGAGGGTCCGGCCGAGCCTGCCCCAGCGTCCGGGACGGGAGCTGGTGCCCCGTTGGCCGAGGACATCATGGTGCCCCCTGCGCCGTCGGCAGGCGAGGCCGGTGTCCGACCGTCGGCCCCTGACGCCGTGGGGGACCCCCGAGGAGCCCCGGGTTCTTATAAGAAATCTGCTCCCCGGGCGAGGTAAAGATAGGCTTCCTGATCCTTCTTTCGATTTTTTATTTTTCTCTTTCTTATGACTTGATGTTGTTTCCCCAGCCGTAAGCAAAAAGCGCCTTCGGTGGCGCTGGCCCCCTAAAAGCTGTGAAGAGGGGGGCTCGGTCGACTCCCGGGTCGGCTAGGCCCGTGTCGCCGCCAGGGGCAAGACACGGGGGCGCCAAAGCCCCAAGGGCCGGAGGACGCTGACCTCAGAGGTGCGGCCCGGCCTGCGCGCGCCGACGAAGGCCGAGCCATCGTGGTGTCCGGTGCGGCGCCCGAGGCCACCGCGGCGGGGAGGGAGGAGGAAGCTGGTTGGGGCAAGAGCCCCGTAATCTGGCCCAACCTCGGCAATGCCGAGAGGAGAGCCAGATTTGTCCTGGATGACCCGTCAGAGGATTACCTCTGGCAGGGTCTGGATGCGTGCGGGCGCGTCGGTGTCGAGGCCCTCAACCGAGCTACCCAGCTCGTGGGCCGTGACATGTACAATTTGGCTCAGGTAAGATTTTTACCCGTGTTATAAAATAGTTTCGTCCTTGCTTTTGTGGTATTAACTCCCTGTGTGACCCTTGATCTTGCAGGCGCTCAAGGCCACCTCCCAGGAGAAGTCGGTATTTCTCCGTCGGGAGAGGGATGCTTGGGCGTCCTTAGAGAATGAGAGGGCTGCCAGGGAGGCGGCCGAGGGGGAGCTTGCAAAGGAGTGCGAGGTTTCCGCCGAGCTTCGGCAGAAATGCTCGGCACTAGCCACCGAGGCTCAAGAGGTCCGGAATAAGGTTGCTCCCCTAGAGGAGAGGATTGGGGTCCTCACCCAAGAGTCCGAGGCGCGGAAGGCGGCGGCTGAGGGGTATAAGGGTGAGGTCGCTCGGCTTGAAGCTTTGCTCGCCGAGAAAGACCTTGCCTTGAACCAAGCTCAGACCGACCTGACCGAGGCTCTGAGCCAGGTGGCCCGCTGGCATCAGAGCTCGGCGGAGTACGAGAAGCGCGCCAAGGGTAGGACTTGCGCCCTTTACCTTAGACGCTTTTGTGCTTTTGAATCGGTCTTTCCTGATTCCTTTTTTCTTGTCGTATTTTTAATCAGAATTGGAGGTGAAGGTGGTCGAGATGGCCTCTACTGCCGAGGCCCTTCAAAAGTCCCTCGACGCCGAGGCTTCAGACCGCTCGGTTCTTGAAGCCGTGGTCACCTCGGCGTGTGAGGGGCTTGGGGTATCGGCGTCGGGGTCGTCGCTGCGTAGTCGGATCGAAGCCCTTTACTCCCGGGCCGGGGAGAGGATAAGGGAGGCACTCCGCACCGGGGTGAAGAAGGCCCTGGCGGTGGTGAGTTCTCACTACGCCGGCATTGACTTGCCGGCGGTTTGTGAGGACTACGTTCTCCCTGACGACGAAACCGAAGCCCAGGAGGAGGTGCAGAGGCTCGACGACGCCGCGACTGTCCCTGGAGACGCCTTGGCCGCCTTTTTCGATGATGAGGCGGAGCTTCCCCCCCTCGGAGCTCGAGGACCTGAGTAGGCAGGGCGATAGATTTCTTAGTTTTTCTTTTTTCTTTTTGTGGGTGTTGTGGCCAGTAGGCTTTGTATTATACAATGTTTAATGTTGAATACAGATATTTGTGTAATTGCTTTTTTAATCTGTTTTCGTTTTTCTTATGCCGATCCGACCTCGGCAGCGCGAGGTCGGGTAAGCTCCTTAGAGTTTTGCGCTAGCCAGAGTCCCCGAACCTAGGTGCTTTTTCTTTTTCCTTAGCAACTCCTGAAAGTCCGAATTCGTTCCCCGAATCCAAGGTGAGTAGAGGCGGTCTTTGCTCATGAGCGCAGATCCTTCCTCGGGCTCATGCCTTAAGGTTTAGGGGACGGATTTTCGGTTTCTTAAGTCTTTTTAGAAGGGAGGAGGAAAACCTCGGGTCGGGGTTCTTTTAGCTTGCGTGAAAAAAGAAAAAAGTTCAGAGTCGACATAGGGGGTTCCCCCCATGTAGCCCCCGAGGGGGGCTCGGACTCTGCTTAGCAGGTCCGAGGCTCTCTAATAACGTAAACTTTGATTTATTCCTTGAAGGTAACGAGTGAACAAAGAAATTTTTACAAAGTTCTAAGGGTAAAAGCGACGTAGCTGTTCTATGTTCCACGCGTTTTTGAAGACCTCTCCTGCTTCATTGGCGAGCTTGTAGGTCCCGGGTCGGAGGACTTCGGCGATGACGAAGGGTCCTTCCCAGGGGGGTGTGAACTTGTGACGACCCTTGTTGCTCTGTCTGAGCCTTAGTACCAAGTCGCCGACTTGAAAGGCTCGGCCTCGGATCCGCCGCGCATGGTATCGGCGGAGAGCCTGCTGGTACTTGGCGAAGTGTAGGAGGGCTACATCCCTGGCTTCATCCAGCTGGTCCAGCGCGTCTTCTTGGAACGCCTTGCCGCTATTCTCGTTGTAGGCTTGTACCCTCGGGGACCCGTACTCTAGGTCAGTGGGGAGGACAGCTTCCGACCCATAGACCATGAAGAACGGGGTGAAGCCTGTGGCTCGACTTCGGGAGGTTCTCAGACTCCAGATCACGGCCGATAGCTGTTTGAGCCACCTTTTTCCAAACTTGTTCAGACGGTTGAAGATCCTGGGCTTCAGACCCTGGAGGATCATGCCATTGGCACGCTCCACTTGACCGTTGGTCTTGGGGTGAGCCACTGCCGCCCAATCCACACGTATGTGGTGTCTGTCGCAGAATTGCATGAACTTTAGTCCGGTGAACTGTGTGCCGTTGTCGGTGATTATGGAGTTTGGTACCCCGAATCGATGGATGATATCCGTGAAGAACAAAACCGCTTGTTCAGCCTTGATCCTTGTAATGGGTCGGACTTCGATCCACTTAGAGAACTTGTTGATTGCAACAAGCAAGTGGGTGAAGCCCTCAGGCGCTTTCTGCAGAGGCCTGACCAGGTCGAGGCCCCAGACAGCGAAAGGCCAGGTGATGGGGATTGTTTGCAGGGCCTGAGCGGGTAGATGTATCTGCCGAGCGTAAAATTGGCATCCCTTGCAGGTCCTGACGATCTCTGTGGCGTCGGCTACGGCGGTGGGCCAGTAGAAGCCTTGTCGGAAGGCATTTCCCACCAACGTCCGGGGTGCGGCGTGATGGCCACAAGCCCCCGAGTGAATGTCCTGCAGGAGCTTGACCCCTTCTCGTCGTGGGATGCAACGCATGAGGATGCCCGAGGGGCTTCGCTTGTACATCTCCCCATCAAGGAGGACAAAGGTCTTGGCACGCCGAGCCACGCGTCTTGCTTCGGCCTGGTCCAGGGGCAAAGTGCCGTCGACCAGGCGTTGGAGCAAAGGGTAGCGCCAATCGGGCGAGTCGTCAGGTGCAGGTGGCTCTGGCTCGATGTCCATGGCCTCCTGTTCTGGAGGGGCGGTGCTTTTGGGGTCGGAACCTTGTTCGCTTGGAGGTTCGTCCGACCCCCCGTCGTCCTTGTAGTCGACAGAAGGCTTGTAGAGATCGCTGACGAAAACATCCGGAGGGACCGTGGCCCGTTCGGATGCCATTTTGGCGAGTGCGTCGGCGGCCTCATTATACTTCCTTAACACGTGGCTTAGTTCGAGACCGTCGAACTTTTCTTCCAGGCGTCGAACCGCTTTGCAGTACGCATCCATCTTGGGGTCATGGCAGCTAGACTCTTTCATGACTTGATCGATGATGAGTCTAGAATCGCCTCGGGCGTCGAGCCGTTTGATCCCGACGCTGCATTGTTTGAAGCGGGGAAATGAAGCCGGATCGCGTATCGCATCCTTACCCCGAGGGGTGAGATGAAGACAAGGCCTGCTCCTGCCTCGGTTTTCATCAAAGATCCGTCGAAGTACATGGTCCAACACTCGTGTTGGATTTGAGGTGGAGGGAGCTGAGTCCCAGTCCACTCTGCCACAAAGTCTGCCAGAACCTGAGACTTTATGGCTTTCCGAGGCTCATAGGTGATTCCATCGCCCATGAGCTCTATGGCCCATTTAGCGATTCTTCCGTTGGCCTCTCGGTTCTGGATCACTTCTCCCAAAGGGAAAGATGAGATTACTGAGACCGGGTGAGATTCGAAGTAATGGCGGAGCTTGCGTCGGGCCAACACTACTGCGTAGAGTAGTTTTTGGATCTGGGGGTATCGGGTCTTTGTGTCGGAGAGTACCTCACTGATGAAGTATACCGGCCTTTGGACCGGCAGGGCGTGCCCTTCTTCCTTCCTCTCGACCACGATAGCTGCGCTGGCCACCTGATCAGTGGCTGCGACGTAGAGAAGCAGTGGTTCCCCCTCGGCGGGGGGCACCAGGATGGGAGGGTTGGTGAGCAAGGCCTTGAGCTTGTCAAGGGCTTCCTGGGCCTCGGGGGTCCAGGAAAAGTGCTCAGATTTCCTAAGTAACCTATACAGAGGCAGCCCTTTCTCCCCGAGGCGAGAAATGAAACGGCTTAGGGAGGCTAGACATCCCATCACCCTCTGTACTCCCTTTAGGTTACGAATGGGGCCCATATTCGCGATGGCCGAGACCTTTTCTGGGTTGGCCTCGATCCCCTGCTCAGACACAATAAACCCAAGGAGCATGCCTCGGGGGACCCTGAAAACGCACTTTTCGGGGTTGAGTCTGATCCCTTTTGCCCTAAGGCATCGGAATGTTTCTTCCAGGTCGACAACTAGGCCGCTCGCTTTTCTGGACTTGACGACGATGTCGTCTACGTAAGCTTCTACCGTTTTGCCTATAAGGTTCCCAAAAACCTGGAGCATACACCGTTGATATGTAGCCCCCGCGTTCTTGAGGCCAAAAGGCATGGTTACGTAGCAATACATTCCAAAAGGGGTGATGAATGAAGTCGCGAGCTGGTCGGACTCCTTCATCTTGATTTGATGGTAGCCGGAGTAAGCATCAAGGAAAGACAAAGTTTCACATCCCGCGGTGGAGTCAACTATCTGATCAATGCGAGGCAATGGAAAGGGATTCTTTGGACATGCTTTATTTAAACTAGTATAATCTACACACATCCTCCACTTCCCATTTTTCTTTTTAACCAACACGGGGTTGGCTAACCACTCGGGATGAAAAACCTCCTTGATGAATCCGGCCGCCAGCAGCTTGTGAATTTCCTCCCCGATGGCCCGACGCTTCTCCTCGTCGAATCGGCGCAGGCGTTGTTTTACGGGTTTGGAGCCGGGTCGGATGTCCAAGGAGTGCTCGGCGACTTCCCTCGGTATTCTAGGCATGTCCGAGGGACTCCACGCAAATATGTCAGCGTTTGCGCGGAGAAAGTCGACGAGCACTATTTCCTATTTGGGGTCGAGGTTGGAGCTGATCCTCAACGCCTTGCCTTCAGAGGTCCCGGGGTCGAGAAAAACTAGCTTGGTCTCCTCTGCCGGCTCGAAGCTCCCGGCATGACGCTTGGGGTCGGGAACGTCCTGGTCGCAGTCGCCGAGGCTGGTGAGAATGGCCAGAGACTCGGCCAGAGCCTCGGCCTGCTCAATGCACTCGACGTCGCACTGGTAGGCGTGCTGACTGGTCGTGCTGACGGTGATGATGCCTTTTGGCCCTGGCATCTTGAGCTTGAGGTAGGTGTAGTTGGGGACGGCCATGAACTTGGCGTAGCATGGTCGTCCGAGGATGGCGTGGTAGGTCCCTGGGAACCCAACCACGTCGAAAGTGAGGACCTCCCGTCTGAAGTTGTCGGGGGTCCCGAAGCAGACGGGCAGATCGATCTGTCCGAGGGGGTGGGCACGATGTCCTGGCACCACTCCATGGAATGGCGCAGTGTCGTTCCTCAATCGGGACTTGCTAATCCCCATGAGGGCCAGAGTCTCGGCGTAGAGTATGTTGAGGCCACTGCCTCCATCCATCAGTACCTTAGTGAGGCGGGTCTCGGCGATGATGGGGTCGACGATCAACGGATAGCTCCCGGGATTGGGAATCCGATCCGGGTGATCCTGTCGGTCGAACGTGATTGCGCTCTCGGACCATTTAAGGTACGAGGGCGCAGCTGCGCTGACTGCGCAAACTTCTCGGAGTTCGTGCTTCCTTTGACTCGCAGTGAGGCGAGCTGCGCGTCCCCCAAAGATCATAAGGCAGTTCTTGACCTTGGGGAAAACCTCCGCCTCGGGGTCGTCGTCCTTGGGAGGCTCTTCGGCACTCTCTTTGGTGATGATGTCGGTGTAGTACCGACGGAGGACGGTGCACTCCTCAAGGGTGTGTTTAGTCGGCCCCCTGTGATAGGGGCACGGCTTCTTCAACATTTCGTCGAAGAGACCGGGGCCAGCGGGAGCCCGCTTGGGGTTCTTGCGATCAGCTGCGGCGACTAGGTGGTCGTCCGACAGACCCTGCTTCCCCTTGCGTCCCTTCTTCTTCTTCTTGGGCTCGCGCGATCCTGAGGTTTCTGTGGCCTCGGCCTTCTGCTTCCCCTTGGCTGCGCCGTCGGAGAAAATGGCTCCGACAGCTTCTTCGCCTGAGGCAAAGTTGGTGGCGATATCGAGCAGCTGGCTAGTGCTCGTGGGAGTCTTGCGTCCGAGCTCGTGTACCAACTCCTTGCAGGTGGTACCGGAAATGAAGGCTCCGATCACGTCGGAGTCCGTGATGTTGGGGAGTTCGGTGCATTGTTTGGAGAATCGCCTGATGAAGTCTCGGAGGGACTCATCAGGCTTCTGCCGGCAGCTCCTGAGGTCCCAGGAGTTCCCAGGGCGCACGTATGTGCCCTGGAAGTTCCCGACAAAGATTCTGACCAGGTCAGCCCAGTCATAGATCATGCGCTCAGGGAGGTGCTCGAGCCATGCCCTGGCCGTATCGGCCAGGTGGAGTGGGAGGTTGCGGATGATGAGCAGGTCGTCATCCGCACCGCCCAGCTGGCATGCTAGGCGGTAATCAGCCAGCCAGAGTTCAGGGTTCGTTTCCCCTGAGTACTTGGTGAGGTTGGCGGGCTGTCAAAATCGCGCCAGGAACTTGGCCCTGCGTATGGCTTCGCTGAAGACGCGGGGACCCGGAGGCTCCGGTGATGTGCTGCGATCGTGATTGGGGTCGTACCTCCCGCCTCGGCGGGGTCGGTAACGCCGGGACTCGGCTTCGTCCCTGTCGCGTCGCCTGGCCTCGAGGGTGGCCCGCACGTCCGCGCCTGCTCCGACGCGCTCGTGTACCGACAGGGCCCTGTCGCCCCTTTGGGGGTCAGGGGGTGGCGGACCCTGTATCGTTGGTGCCTTGTTCGGAGGGGGTCGGTTCCCACGACGTCTTGTGCTATGGGATTGTGAGGCAGAGCTCTCCGCGTTCTGCACCACAGCCTGCTCTAGAAGGCCACGTAACCCCTGGCGCACTCTTCTTCCCTCAGGGGTCGATGGCTCGGGCATCGCCCTGAGGAGGAGCGCGACGGCCATCACGTTTTGGCTGGCCGTGCTAAAGGCTGGGGCGTCACCCCCTTGGTCCTCGAAGATACGGCGGTTGAGGTCACGGGCGCGGCGTCTAGCCTCGCCCCCATCCCCGCGGCCTGATGGATCTCGGACCAGGGCCTCACGGAGTTGTCGGAGGCGTGCGCGCTCTTCTTCGAGCCTGGCTTCCAGCTCGTCGAGCTGTACGAGGTCCGGGCGATGTCCTCCAACGGGGGCCGACGCTACCCCTCGGGCGCCGAGATCGGCTCCGGGAGTAGAGTTAGGAGGTGGTGTTGCATTTTCTTGCCTGGAGGGTCCTGCGTCCCCCTGGGCGTTATGGGACGTGCCTCCGACTTCCAAGTTGAAGCACTCCCGTGATGGGTCGTAGCTTCCGTCGTCGGAGTCGGAGTAGCCGAGGCAGTAGTTGCGGGCTTCCAGGAAACGCATGAAGGTCTCTGGGTCGCCGCACCCGGAGAAGTCAGCGCCTGCCCACTCGTCGTCGCCCGAGGTAGGATCCTCAGGGTATGACGAAACGGGCGGTGTAGAGATGAGGTCCAGGGTGGACCTTAAGTGGTGTCCTGGGAGTTCCGCGTACGCACTCAACGAAGTGCTTACGGAAGAGGCGTAGGTGGCGGCAGCGTTCCTGAGACCAATAGGCAACTCAGGAGGTGCCGCTGTCGCTCCTTTGCCCATGGGTGGAGGAGGAACAGATGTTGAGCCCCCTTTGTCCCTCTTGCGGGGGACGGGCGCGGGCCGTGCCTTCCCCTTCGAACGGGGTGGGACGGGAGGCCGCGATGATCCTCTGTTGGTCCCGGGGGCGGAGCCTGATGCCCCCCGAGCCTTTCCTCTGGCGCCTGTCGGGCCGGAGGAGCGGGCGACCTGGTGAGGAATATGCGGGGGGAGGGCTGGACGGGTCCTAGCCTCGGAGGTAGGGTCGGAGATCCTAGATCTCTGACGCCCCCTCCGTGAGCCCCCCGCACGGTGTCCCGAACGTCTCCCACGCACTGACTGTGGTGGGATCGGCTCAGGGCTAGGTTCGACGTTGTCACGTGGCGGGAGGAGGACCATGTCGTAGCCGGAACCGAGGGACATGAACTCTAAACTCCCAAACATCATGATGGTGCCGCGACAGAGCGGGTGAAATCCGTCTGCCATCCAAGCCTTCCCAGTAGGGACTGGCAAGCGTCACGCAGAAGGCCCCTACCTGGCGCGCCAACTGTCGGCGTCTAGACTCGCGGTCTAGGCACTAACAAGTATAAACCTGCGTGACTGACCAAGCTCGGATGGTGATGCAAATGAAACACAGAGGGTTTATACTGGTTTGGGCTAAGAATGCCCTACGTCCAGTGCGGTCAGAATCTCTGTATAACTTTGCACCCAAAGGTGCTTGTAGTAGGGGGTACAAGCAGGTTGCGAGAGAGGGCTAAGTCCCAGGTCTCGGCTTAGTGGTGGGCAGAGTGCGAGTTGCTGCTCTGAGAAAGAGTGCTCTGTGTGCGAACTTGATCCTCTGGACCTTGTGGACCTGCCCGTTGTTGTGAGCCCTGGCTCCCCTTTTATAGCCTCTAGGGAAGACAGGTATTTACATGAGTAGATTTCTTCTGTTGAATGGTGAAGCCACAGTCCTGTCCCTGTTGAAGCTGGTCCGTCTCGTCCTTGAGGGATGGCTGCCAGTATGGTTGCTTCTGTGGAGGGTTACCGAGCCCTGTAGGAGTCGGGGGGGTCGGGTCGGTGATACTGCTGATCGTCCTGTTAATAGTAGGAGAAGACGGCAGACAGTGGCGCTGATTGACCTTCCCCATCTCCCTTTTTACTGTGAGGCAGTGCGCCACAGTGAAAGAGGTAAGGTTGCATAGTGAAAGAGGTAAGGCCACAGTGACCAGGGTGGTTGAAACAGTCGGCACCCTACCCTGCTGCGGTATGGGAGTCATCGCGCTTGTCACTTCGCGGGTATGGGCGCCGTATGGTGGAAGTCTTGTCGACCTGGTGGGGCAGGGTCCAGCGCCTGAGCCCAGAAGGGATCGGGCGAGACGGAACTTGCGTCCGAGACCCTGAGGGGTCAGGCGAGTCGGAACGTGCGTCCGAGACCCTGAGGGGTCGGGCGAGTCGGAACTTGCGTCCGAGGCCCTGAGGGGTCGGGCGAGTCGGAACTTGCGTCCGAGGCCCTGAGGGGTCGGGCGAGTCGGAACTTGCGTCCGAGGCTCTGAGAGGTCGGGCGAGTCGGAACTTGCGTCCGAGGCCCTGAGGGGTCGGGCGAGTCGGAACTTGCGTCCGAGGCCCTGAGAGGTCAGGCGAGTCGGAACTTGCGTCCGAGGCCCTGAGGGGTCGGGCGAGTCGGAACTTGCGTCCGTACCCCGGTGATCGCGGTTATTATGCTTTTTGCGTTTTTTCGTTGCTCTGATTAGGGTATCCTTTATTATGGTACCCGACATTATCATTACATATAAATAGATTCTACTATCTTGAAAGAGTAAAGATGCCCATCTGAGCACAATACCAGACTAATCTGGTGCTACTATGTGGAGTAGAGTGCTCATTCACTTCCAATTCAAACATCTATGTGAATGTCACTACTCCAACTTGAATCTGGGCTCCCTCTTAGCTACCTCATGTTAAGTTTAACAAGTGTGCACTACACTAACTCACTAGACTCAATACTTATCTTGCTAGATTCTTGAAATTTTTATTTAGTTATTGTATTTGTTTAAATCGTTAGATGCACCTATCTGGAGTACATGCATAAGTCGTCAACCGCCGAATCCAATTATCGTTGTAGTGATGCATAAGGCTAAGATTACATTGACCATTCTTATAATAAGCTTCCTCATCAAGCCCCCTAGTCAGGAGCTTTCCATCTCACACTTAGGAGAGACTGTATTTCAAAGGCATCAGAAGTATGCTCGTGAAGATAAGACTTCGCTGAAGCCAAAAACCGCTGCAAAGGATGCTGGACAACTATGTTGTTGCATAAGTCGCCTAGTTGGTACATGAGTAGTTTTGGAGTTTTGTTTGATCTTTGGTTGTATGTACCTGTGTGTGTGCCTGCGCCTATCCTCTATTTACTTTACACATATATGCAGAATTTTTTATAATTATAAAAAGAAAGAAATCATTTTTAAAAAATTGAAACTTTTTAATTCCTTAACTTATGATAAAATAAGGTTATATTAAAATTTAAGTTGCATCAGAAGTCCAAATAGATCTGCTAGAACTCCCAAATTATCCAAGCTACGAATTTTCTCATTGAGGTTGAGGATTTGGGACTAGTGAAGATGGTCTAGCGGGAGGAGTTATTGACGATTTTGGATGTTTATCTACACTTTTTTTGTAAGAAAATCTAATGATCGCGTGTTAAGGTAAGTACATTAGTCTTGTCTTATAGGTGGTCTCACGTAGTGCCACTTAATTTTAGGACGACTTAATATATAACATGTACCATTGTTGTTTTTAAAGTTATCTCGTAGCAACTTATAATTCCGTAATCTGTGGATAGAATATAAATAAAGTTGTGAGTTGTATGGAATAATTGTCTCATAGTCCTAAATTTTAGTTCATGTGGTATTTGTTTCGTGAAACAATGACTTCTTTTTTTCTCTCTCTTTTCTTCATATCAACAGAAATTCTATGTACCATTAATGTATAGCAATGTACTTGTTCAATTAACCTGAAAAACTGTACTTTCTTTATACCTATAAAAAAAGTTATTTTCGACAAAATTTGAGTCAAAAATAAAGAATATAAATCATAAATAACTTTTAAATTGCTGAGTTTGAAAATGTAAAAATTATATAAATAGATTTATCTTGAAAAATACTTATATATATATATCATTTTTTAATAAATATTTTTTATAAAAATAAAGAGTATTTGGAGACTATATTATTATTCTAAACGAGTGAGAATAGCATACTACACTGGGCACTCCCGTGTCCAAACTAACCCGATTCCCATCGCAATCTGCACACAGATGACCCATTTCTCCCCTGACAGACCGACCAAAGCAGTTCTCTGGCCCACCTGTCTGTCTCCCAACAACCCACATCCACTGTGGCGATAAGAAAACACGTGCACCCACACCTCTGGCCCCAACCCGCAACGACCGACCAGAAAAACAAAAAGGAAACAAACTTCTTGACTACGAAAACATCGAACTCCACAAATCACTCTCAAAACTTTCTTCCATTTTCTGTCAAAAACCAAAACGAAATTTATAATTCAAGGGACGCTAACCCTGACTCCGTTTGACGCGGCTCCGATGGTCACCGCCGGCACCCTCGCCGCCGCTGCCGTCGCCGCCGCAGTCAACTCCTGAGACCTCGTCGTGCCTAGGGTTCGATTCGCACGCCCCCTGTTCATTTTTATCCATTCCTCGTCTCCGATTTTGTTTGCTTGATTTGCTCTCGGCCGCATCTGATTCCGCCGCCGCGTGAATGGATTGGGCGCAGCAGCAGGGCGTGAGCTTGCCGCTGCCGCGATCCGGGTACCAGCCCCCGCGGATGCAGTACCAGCATGCCGGCAGCCGCAGCGGCATGCCGCCGTTCGCACGCGGCGGCGGCGGCGGCGGCGCCTACAGCCGCGGACAAAAGCAGTTCTACCCGCCGCCGCCGCCGCCGCCTCCCCTTCCGTCGGCCGCGCTGCCTCTGCCGCGGCAGAACAAGTATGAGGTGCTCATGGAGGCCGGCCGCCTCGCTGCCGAGTACCTGGTGGCGAAGGGCGTGCTCCCACCGGGCTCCCTGCAGCAGCGTGGCGGCACAGCCGTCGCTGGAGGGTGGGGCCAGCTGCTGCCTCCGCCTCCGCCTCCACCTCCACTGCCGCTTTCGGTGACACAGGAAGCCCCAGCATACTATGGCGCCAGGAATGGCCGGCGGCAAGTTGATGAGGAGCGTGGTATTCGGAATGCCCGCTCGCGGCGTAACCGCGGTGGTGACTACAGTAGCAGCAACAGTAGTAACTATAATGGAAGGGGGAAAAGGAAATTTGGGGCTGACAATAAGTATTCAGATTGGACAAAGGATAGGGGGAGGAACAGGCGGTATTCTGATATCCAGAGTTATGATGATGAGGATGAAGATGGGGCTCCTGGGTTCAAAAGGGAGCGCCGAAGCGGTGGTGGGATTGACGAGGTTGGTAGTAGCGTGTCGGGGGTGGCTGGGGAGGGGCCATCATCGAAGGTGGAGGCGATGGGAGAGTCGGAGCTGGAGGATACTGGGTCAAAGGCTAGTTCTAACAGCAATGCCCAGCAGAAAGCTGATGCTTTGCAAGAGGTGGAGGATGAAAATGAGGCAAACAAAATGCAGGAGAACAGTGTGGTGTCTAATTCAGACGTAGTCGAGCAAGGGTTGAATGGTGAGGATAATAGCAATAATGGTTCTTCTGATGGTGTTCAAGGGGCAGAGACAAAACATTTGCCAGTATCCTCAGGTGAAAAGGTCTCAGATGGGAGGCCTGAAGATATTGGTGTTCTGAATGACAAGGTTGAAGGTGGCAGTACTTTGCATGAGAAGGCTGAAGATGACACAACGTCTGAAGAGGTCTCTGTTGTGGAGAACAATTTGCCTAATGATGCTAGAAATTTGCTAAACTATTGTAGTTTTGCAAGAGTTCCAACAAGACCACGATCAGTGCTTGCAAACAGGAATGTTGGACCAGCTCAAAGAGAAATTGTTGTGTCCGAACAGGTCAATCCGGTTATTGCTGAAGAAATGGCCCAGATGGCAATGGATGGAGAAGCTAACACCAATTCCGTAACTAGCATCGAGGAAGACAGTAAAGATGAGCTGGTTGGCCAAGACCAAGAACATGCTGAACAAAGCACTATCTGCAATCAAGTGGAAGAATCAGTGACATTCCATGAAAAGGAAACACAAGGTGAAACTGAAGAAATGGAAGAACAGAAGAACATCCCTCGACATAATGAAGTAGAGGATAATAAGGAGACAAATGAACTGTCTCCTACATTTGCTTCTTGTCAGAATAACTTCAATTTGCAAGTTGAGAAAGGAATACAAATCTACAATTTAGATACACCGCCACAAGATGAAGTGTTGATCGATCCACCCAATAAAGGGAAAACAGTTGATTCGGAGTTATTACCCAATATCAAAGCAGAACATGCTGTTACAATGGAAGAGGAAAAGCTTGGCCAGTCTAGCTCATTTAAAATACGTGATCTCAACCTGGTTGGTAGTCCAGAGGTTGCTGACATGCGAGGTGACCCTCGTTTAGGCCAAAACTCCACTGCTGGATGTTCAGTGGGCCTACAAGATAATCAACAAGTTGACTTTGGAACAGCTTTTGGTAACAATCCAAGTAATACTGACACATGTGCTCCATTTCTGTTGGGAAATAAGGCAGTTCAAGTTATTGATATCGAAGATGACTCACCAAATGAAGCTGGTGCTTGTGACACTTCAAAATCAAAGTGAGTTATTCTTCTCTGCTGTTTCATCCAGGTGAAAGGATACATAGAGTCATAGAGAGAATGTTTTGTTTTCATTTCTGATATTATGGGCTGATAAAATATGGGGAATCAGAGCCCTATGACTATGAGAAACTTGTCTTGGACTAGTTACCTTTAGGTGACCATCTTTTTGTAGAAAATTATGAGTGGTAGCTACTATCTGTAAAAAAAATGTGCTGTTGGCAAACAAGGTCGGCAGCTATCATGCTACTAGTTGGTTTATGATTGATTTGAAGCAAATCCGCCATTATGTCAAATAGTCAATAGCATGATATACATTTTTCACATTTATTTTCATTCATTCAAGATTCAACAAAAACATGAAACTTGTTCGTAGCTACTGGAACATGAATTAATTTGGGGCTTTGGGCTGTAGTGGCAATCAAATTTTATCCTTAAGAACATTGATCAGACTTGTTACAGATTTCTGGCTAGCATGCATTTTGATTATAGAAACTATGCCATAGCAGTGTTGAGGATGGAATGATAGATTGGTGTCTTTTCAATCTAATTATTATTGGTCCATGCTGCAGTTATTTCTGCATGGTGCACTGGTAATATGGAGCAGCCATCTTTGGCCATGTTAGTCTATGCATTAGTTAACTGTTGTTACAATGTTTACTGGACATGCTTTTTTACCCCCTGTGGCATCTGGCCACATATGTTAAATCTGATTCATTCCTGTGTACTAATACAATTGCTGTCAATCAGAGGTGAGATGGTTTATTCTAGCATGGAGGGCATGATGAATCCTCCGGCGAACACCGATGCTCTACATGGTATCCAAGATGGTTATGGTCTTGCAATTTCAGATTACCTTGGTGCTGATATGTCATGCTACCAATCAATGCAAACAGAACTTCAAGATGGGATGGACCTAAATGGTTCAGAGGTGAGCTTTCCTGCTATTTTTAGCCATCACATATAGACTTATGGTAAAGATTTCAGAATCAAATATTGCTTCATTTCTGTCATCTGTAATGGAGTACTTACATCATTTTTTGTTATTGTTCCTGCAGGGCATAACTGTGATGGATGATCCAATTTACAGTTCTCTTGGTGACATAGGTAACTTTTCTGCTTCTTCACTTTGCCTTTCTACAATTATGTGCTTTTATTATATTGTTGTTTCTTGGCAACTGTGTGGCTTTGCTGGCATTCTTTCATTTCCCGTTTTATTGTGTTGAAAATTTGAAACGGCCACATAAGGATCTGTTTTACTTCCTTATTTTTTCCTAAAGAGAAGGGGGGAATGCATCATGTCCTAAGATCCTTGGTCCTTGTGCATTGTTTGTTAAATTTTGTTCTTTATGGTTTCAGGTTTTATGGAGGTTTGGGACCAGCAACCTCAAGACTATGAAAAGTTCTTCTGAGTCACCGACCCATGTCGCTAAAACTGTTCTGGAGTTCGACTGATAAATACCAGTTACACTTGCATAGGCAGAAATAAAGCACCAGATCGTGCCTAACAAATAGAATCCCGTATGCTCGTGCGACAGCAGCACCTCATACACTTGTATCTACCAGGCTATATATATTGGGGCTTTTGTAATACCAGGGTCTGCGGCGGCAGCTCAAAGAGCGAGATATGTTCAAACTCCGTGTCCCTGCCTTGCCCAACAGTGGTGTAAAAAGTTGTAGTATAGCTGTCATGTAATTCAAGGGAATTGACGCAAGCACGATAGAGTATTCATCCGAAATCATTCTTAACAGTTCTATTTTCCAAAATAAAATTGTTTATTTGTTATATCTGTGTTCTTGTTGCACTCTAAGTTGGGTGGTTTGTGGCTTGTAAGTTGTAAGCTTGTTTGGATAGGAATCGATGAAAATCCCTTCGAATAGATGTAGTGTTTTTTTTTTATCGAACTTCCTTTTTCTAATCAAGAAGTGAATGTGTGAAAAAGGTGCCAACAGCTCAATTGCCAGGAGGGAGATTTAATTCATGAAAAAACACTCTTAGTTGGAGAAAGGAAGTCAATATATCCGGTATGTATGTTGAATGTTTCACTCTCTTTTGGTGGACAAAATTCTAGCAGATTACAAATAACAGCAAAACTTCAAGCTGATGCTCCCTGGCAACACCATACATAGGTGACCTATCTCATTTGATATCAAACACATTTGTCATGTTATGAACAGAAAAGTTGCTCAAAAGGAGAGGTTCCTTGTCTATCAGTTCCTGATGGTCGTTTGATCAGATTCACAAAAAGGCATCTTTGCCCCCCTCTTATGAGCTTGCGCTTTGTTTGCCAGAGCCAGTAGAGACCTTAACAGTAGCAGGCCTTAGCAGCCTCTCCTTCAAATGGAACCCTCTGCGGACTTCATGCATGACAATCCCTGCCTTGAATTGCATGGATGCTTCTCGTGAGATGGCTTCATGGACCTGCACAATAAGTAAGAAAACATAAAGAATGAGCCCCCACAGAGGTGCATATATGATGAACATAAAAGTAACATTATTGAACTCTCATGCATATCTTCATACTTTCTATCTGTATATAAGCACTGAAAGTAGATGATCATTTTTTCTCTCAAATTCCCAATATGATTATTTAGATCAACAGAGATGTGCTGCAAAGTAGACGCGGGAATCTCTGTGAAAGCTAAGCTGTAAGCTCAATCCCATGAGTATGAACCAGGCCATAAAAAACCTAGGTATTACTATGCATCTGTTAATACTGGAATGGAATTCCTTTTGCATGTTCAAAAGGATCCAATATGTTGTTTCTTGTTTCCATCCACGTTTTGGGGAGAGCGCCAGACCATGAGAACGAAACAGGTGATGGAAGGGTAAATATTACTTACTGAAGGATCAAATGGCTTGCCAACTGTTTCCACTACTCCTACACCCAAATATCTTAGTGTTTCAACTAACTGCTTGTATATGCCTTGATAGCTTGTGCTGATCTTTTGCTCCTTCTCAGTCTCTGGTGTGTTCTCTAAATTCGTTTTCTCAAAACTATCAACCAGAGGTAACAGACTCTGAACAACTTGCACCCGCATATTTGATGTAAACTTTGCACGATCCTTTTCAGTCTGTTTCCGGAAATTCTCCAGATCAGCATTTAAGCGAATAAACTTCTCCTTCCCAGAAGTTATTTCGGTTGTAATACTTTCAAACTGAGAAGCTACCCTACTCTTCTCTTTTTCCACAGCAGTGATTGCCTTCTCAACTTCACCAAGAACCTCATCATTTCCTTGTTGAAAAGCTGTCCTGTATAGTTGAATTAGGTCCTTCATGGGAGGAAAATCTTCCCCATTGACAACCTGCAGCAAAGTACTCATTTTGGTGAAACTTGATGAAGCACATTTGGTTAAAACGAAATGCAAGACAAGAAGATCCAACAGAGAACGTGGGCATTTTTCAAATGGTTTGTTTCTCTCCCCATTTCATTGCTACCATTTAAATAAATATTTCAATTACTTCACCTCATTGCTCACAAGTTGCAATAGCAGCTCGAAATGCAACTTTACAACAGCGCCACAAAACTTCCTATTTTCTCACACTATTCTTCAAACTATCCGATTTAGCTCAGAGAAAAAAGGAAGGAATTTCTCATGTCCTCCAGACACCCATGTGACTAGTCACATATAGTAATAGCAAAGCAATCTAATTTTAGTTCACCTTCTTCTGTATTTGGCAAACCCCAACTAGTGTAGATTAACTGCAGGTTCTTGTAGTCCAGGGCATATTAAGAGCATACCAAAGATGGGTATTTATCGCAAAATTAGCAATGGCACCTTAACACACAAAGTTCAGGTCTGCATTAGTCACTCTTTGTAACACTCCAATGGCAGCTAGTCACGGAACAAACTATCGAAGAATAAGACACACCTAATAGCACACAAACATACGAGAATCTTGAACTAACACAGAGAAATCTTCACACTTCTCCAAGAACAGTGCTTCCCTACTCTCTCTGCTCCTCAAGCTTGCAAGTTGCAAGTGCCCCCCAAAGGGGCGAAATTCTCCGCGAGCAAATCACTCCCTCGCTGCCTCTCACCCAACCCACGTTGCCACTTACCCACTAACCGCAAAAGTAGGTCTGAAGTACCTCACCTTCGGGTCAACGCCGGAGCCGGCGGCCACGCGTAGCGGCCGCAGCTCGGCATTGGGGCGCCGGAGGGAGAGGAAGGCGGGAATCGGCCGGGTGGGCCGCCAGCAGGCAGACAGCACGCCAGCCCGAGGTAGGTTCTGGCGTCGGCAGCCGGCGGAGCTAGGGTTTGCTACCGCGGATGCGGCGGGCCCGGCGCAGAAGGTTGCCGCCATGCTGCCCTATCTATCGTCCTCTACTCCCCCCCACTCTACTGTCCGGAATGTACCCAGAAAAAGAAAAAAAATAAATAAATAAAAAGAAAAGGGGAAAAAAAAAAGGGTCAACCCCTGGATGCCGTCCGTTCGCGCGCAGGCCATGCGGGCCGTTGGATCACGGGGCGGGACCCTGTCCACAGATAGTTGAGGCGGGCGGGACGGCAACGTCGGCAGCCGGCAGGGAGGCAGGTCGCTACCGCCGCGCCGCGCCTCGAACCGTCTCGTTTCGTGCTCCCGTTTCGTTTCGAGTCCCCCCTGGCCCCACGTCGCTCCCCAGCCACATCTCGAGCGCGCTCTCGGCGGCCGTCCACGTCTCGGTCCCAGGCGCCGCGGCTCGCTCGCTTGCCGGCGGGCGCGCGAGGGCGGTGGCGTAGGTGTTGCCCGGCGAACGCGCGGTGTGCCGCGGGGTCGGGGTGGGGGTGGGGGGTTGGCTCGGGACCATCGAGCGTTGGTTCGTAGGTCCGGATTTTTTTCTTCCTGGGGCGTGATTCGTGGCTGAGAGAGGATCAGAAGAGGGAACGGCTATTGACTATTCAGTGCTCGCGAGCGAGCTTCCCACCGTCCCCTGGTCGATTCGGTGCAAATCGTCCCAAGCTTCTGGGTCCTAATGGCTTCCTCAGGTATTCCTCCGCGCTTAATTTGTGGGATTGATAGGAGGGAGTCTCCATTTTTCTCCCACCTAGTACTTCTTTGATTATTTTCTTTGGGTCTACCTGTGAATGTAATGATTTGGTATCAGGTGATCCATAAGTGGCTTAGAATGAATTGAGTTATGGTGCATTTTTTTTTACAAGATGGTGCAATTTCATTGGAATCCTTTTTCTGTACACGATTTGTTTGGTGTTGTTCAAATAAAACCCAAAAAAAATCGAGCCAAGTACATGCCCTGATCGTCTGTTCATCGTTTTCTTTGGCAAAGATAGTATACCTTCTATGGGGACTCGTCAATAGGTGTTCTTAAATTTTTACTCAAAGAATATTAGCTAGCCAAGTCGTAGATCACATGGAAATTCGAGCCGTTTGCAAGGGGCCTTGTTATCTGTTCTCATGTAATTACCTACAACAGACAGGCCACACTTGATATTTGTATCAAATCTGTCAGCAAACAAGTAAAATTGAGGAAAGACGATCGTCTCACCAAAATAGCAGAGACATATGTTTTCCCCCATTCCTCAAACATTTCATGAGATACTGTATTGTTTGTTTGATATTGAAGTAGATTACAAAGGATTATAGGATTCTAATGGACATCCAAGGTGGTATACAGAGATCATCCTCAGTAGTTGGAAGTTGTTATCCTGTACAGGGACTACAGAAATACGTAAAAACAACTCCCTGATTTACCTAGTGTCAATGGAATCCTCTGACAAAGTGTGCTACTTTAGTGCTGTTATTTGAGGCGATAAACTGCTATCCTAATTCTTCATTTATGATCAAGATTGTTAGGGATATCAATCTGGATCCTAGAATCTTATACTATAATCTTACCATGCCAAAATGATACTGAACCCACCATGTATCCGAAATTTTATAGCACCCTATCCAGCTATCCTACATAAAAGTTTCGTATAGTCCCATACCAGTAAGATCTTACATAGGATTCCGATCCTATATAATAATTGATACATATGACTTTTGGAATGATTTGCTTGTGATAAATTATGAGGGATTTAAGGCTTTTTTATGGTTGATCCTTGACCACAGTTCACATCACTAACTCTATCTGATCCTAACAACATTGTTTTGGATTGGCTGTGCTAGAGCATGGCAAAGGCTGTTTCTGTGAGATATATGCCATGTTTCTCACTGAACTTTCCTTGTAAGCGTAGTTATGTGCTCATCGTCAATTTAGCTAAGGGATATTTTGCATCAAGAGTTACATGTCCACAGGACATCATGTATTCGTGTTGCTGGTTTGATTCTGGATTTGTTCTTAGTATTCACTCTCACACATACATGATATACTGATATAATAATGTCTCCTCATGCAGATATCTCTGTTGATATTCGTCCTGACATAAACTCGTTTGATCATTTCCTAAGCATGCGATACATTGCAACAGATAGACCCTGGCTGAGTAAGTATAACATGAGGTTGCTGTTTGAATTAAAGATTAAACTGGCTGCCACCTTTTTCTTTTAATTGAATAATGACTATTGAACATTAGCTTCTTTAGTGCTACATAGATTAACCAGTTCTTTTATCTTGCGTTATCTAATTTCTTAACAGAATTATATGGAATAAGAGTTCAGCCTGTGCCACCATTCAGCAGTTTGAGCTACAAACCTGATCCAGCACTCATTCACCATTGCCTACCTGATGAACTAATGCTCGAGGTGATGGTTATTTGAAGTGAGCAGCATTTATTTCATTTCCTTAACATCTAAGTGGAAAACATTTTACTGAAATTTTTCTCCAATTATGTCCATTACATCATTCCATGTGTATTCCTGCTAGTATCTCTGTATATTTCATTGTATTATTGAATCATTATGGAGAAGAACTAATATACTTGATTGATCCATAATACATGTCTTGCATGGAAAAAGTCCATTCTGTCACTGAAGCATCCTGAGAGTCCACTTTGCCTCTTAAAGTATTGTTTGGTTTACTTAACCCCTTGAGATTATAATAAGGGCTCAGATCACCCACTTCCCCCTATGCTGGTTTTACTAAACTATTTTGATGACTTGGAAGGTTGTGTGGCCCTAACATCTGGTCCCTTATTCTCTCTCACCAGTCACCACCTGATCTCTCTGTTGCAACTACATACCCAATTCCTCATCCCAGTGGTGTTACTTTGTGCCATCATGCGGCTGCTGTGGTGCTCTCCAAGTATTCCCATGAGCCCATGACTTCCACCGTATGTTATGCAGACTGGAAACTATGGCATGATGTGCATGCAGACCATTAAGGGGGCTTAGCAATAGTTTCTACCATGCTGCACATAACTCCACGCATGCTGTCAGTACTAATGTTGAATGCTGATCTTACCTATGAGAGGAGGCGGGTTTGGTTTTTGGGGCTGGAGGGGTAGGCGCAATATATGAAATGGGGATGATGTGGCACCATACATGGCAATACAATCTTTGCAATCATCAAAATTGGTTAGTAAAACTGAGAGTGGTGTTGTGAACCCTTATTGTAATCTAAGGGGGTTCAGTTAAAGCAAACAATACTTTAGGATGCTAAACAGACTCTAGTAGAACTTCGGGGGAGTAAAATGGATTTTTTTCCTTCTCGCTAAGGAGATAAGGCATAACTCAAGTTTCACTCATGTTCCTCATCCCATCATGACTTCAGTATGAAAAGAAGCCAGTGATCAATGCAATGCTGCTTTGCTCAACTGTTTTAAGCCTTTTTTTCAACAGATTTTCACAAGAATGAGCCCATATACTTTAGGGAGGGCTGCATGTGTCTGCCGCAAGTGGAAATATACTGCACGTAATCCTACTTTGTGGCGTGCTGCATGCTTGAAAACTTGGCAGGTTAGTGTACTTGATTTTGTTATTCAGTTACATGTTCTTACATTTTCTCAAGCATCTAATTTTATGTTATGAAGAGGAGTGGATTGGAGGCAAACTACATGATGGTTCGGTCGTTGTATGATTCCTCTTGGAGGAGAATGTGGCTGCAGAGACCAAGAATCCGAATTGACGGTAAATATTCAAGAAGCCTTATGTCATATAATATATTCCCTCCATTCCAAATTGTAAGTCGTTTTGGATTCTAGATACATAGTTTTGGCTTTGCACCTAGATATACGCTATGTCTAGGTACATAGTAAAAAACTATGTATCAATGTTATCAAATCATCTAATCGATCCTAGTCACCATGGCAACGATCAGCCCGACTAATCACGATTAGTCACGATTTATCGCGACTAATCGTAGTGCATAGCTCACCGATGAGCCTGACTAATCGTGATTAGTTAGATGACTTGATAACATTGCTAGTATGTATCTAGAACAGCCAAAATGGCTTGCAATTTGGAACGGAGGGACTAGTACATTACTGAAAGCATATTTCTACAATTAGATAAGAATGTTTTGCGGATTATGAATCTTTTTTAGCCTTGTCAAGTGCTACCTTGTTTCTATGATTTCATCGATAAAATGATCACCATGCCAGTGACTGAATGATTGTTTGAAAGGTTCTTTACGATGTTTTTCTGAATGGGGCTGTGAATATAAATCAAAATCTCATATACTAAGTGGATGCGCAGAGCTGTGATCTGGCACTTTGTTCTAGTGTGCCTAATTTAGTTTGCATAGTGCAGACTCAGGTCTGATGCATCATGGATACCATAGAGCTGTAATTTATCAGTATGATCTATAGATCCGCAGTAAGCCAGTAGCCATGCGCCTTAGACTCAATTGTGTGTTAAAATGAAGGCATGCTGGAATTGTTATTTTAGTTTTAGGTGCAGAACTCATCACATTGCAATTCATGGAGATAGTTCTTCTCCGATAAATATTAGTTTTCTCTTTAAAACTGTCTGAAAGTTCTTGATTCCACTAATTTGCTCTGTTGCTATTGCTGTATAGTTGATACTATTTGAATAGAGCCTTCAGTATTTTGGTGTATTATATTTGCACTGACTTTGATATTTGTTGCTTACTCAGGTCTCTATGTGAGCAGGAACACATATATTCATACTGGAGTTACAGAATGGCAATTCAAGAAAACTGTCAATGTGGTATGGTGGCACTGTTTGTTTTTTTGCACCTCGTTGTGACACTTCTACAAATCCTGATCATTATGAACGTATTATTATCAGTTATCTTATTGATTTGATGTTCTAAGTGTTACTAAATTGTTGGTATTAATGACAATACATCCCATTCATGTTCAGGTTTGCTACTACCGTTACTTGAGATTTTTTCCTAGTGGGAAGTTTCTCTATAAGGTCCCTATCACAACTCTCATGTTGTCCTTTATCACTCAACAGCATATTTCTCACCTGCTCCACTTATCTTTTTTTTTTCATCCCTGTGAATTACCAGATCTCCCCAGATAAAGTTAAAGACGCTGTTAAGTGCATGCATTTCCGGGCATCAAAGGCTGATTGTGTATTTAAAGGCGACTACATACTGTCAGAGGATGGCCAGGTGAGAGTTCTGATGATCTATTCTTTCTTCAGCTGCCCTTCACATTCTTCCTAATATGAGCTACTCTTTCTGGCATGCAGATAGAAATGGCTCTCCTGTATCCAGGACATCGGTACACGCTTGTCAGGATGCGCCTTAGGTATTTTTTATGAAATTGTTGCCCAGGTTTTGAAGATTTTTGCCAGTTCCTAGTCTTTGAAAGTTGTGCCAACATTCTGCAGGCTTAGAGGAACCACAGTTGGTGCAAATAACAGGTTGGATGTACTGAAGATTCTAACCACTGGAGTGAATGCAACTGAACTGCAAAATTGGAAAGGCAGCATACTAGAACTTGTTGACGGCTGGGAAGAGGATGAGACACATGACCCAGATGTGCCTGCTGTTTCCCACAGCAGGGGTTTGTCGCCCTTTGTGTTTGTTCCGTTTGAGGAGGTACACCATTTTTATCTAATTTGCCGTGACCAGCCATTGGAGGGATGGTTAACTGCAACTTATAGTTCAATATTTTATCCCTAGCATGGTATTTTGATTAACTGAAGTGTGTATGTAAATTATTCAGGCTGATACTTCGGTGCTAAACCTCCCTGTGGAGAAGATGGACTACTACGTCCCTGGGTGAGCTCTTCATGACGAAGATGGCTATTGGAGAATGATGGTTGATGGCCATGTCACAGGTTAAAATGATGATGACCAACGATTTCATTCCCTCGCAGATCGCTTGCTAGAGCAATGTGTAAATACACAGTGTTGTTTTGTTTCCACATTTTGGTTGGTTGCATGCTGTTGTATGAATTTGAATAATTATACATTATGTTTGTTGATGCTTGGAAACAGGTTCTTTTTTCTTGTTGGTCCTGAAGTAATGTGGGTCTGTACTATAAAAACAAGCAGTCTATCGTTGTAAACTCTTGTATATATTTTCTGATTGTACAGTTAAACCTTTGCACCTTCTTTTTTTTATTTATTTATTGGAACGACGCCTTGATGTTTGGCTACTCGAGTACTGAATGACCGGTATTATACCTGTTGTTCTGCAGAAGCTTCAAGTATTTGAAGCTTATTATCTTTTCGAAATCGAATGGTTCTGAAACAGAGATACAATGTGTAACATCTGACACCAAGGCCTTTGGAGATATACAACAGAAATTTCTATTGGCCGGATATCTGCTTATTTATTTAGTTGCATTTGGTTTCTTGTACAAGCAACAACTACATGCTGCTGGGTTTGGGATGGGATTCTTCATCCTTGTACACGAGCTCCTTCAGCGCCGGATTCCGAGGCAGGTAAGTGTCCTGCAACTCAGGAAACAGTTCAATAGTTGAGCAAAAGATTCAGCCTTGAATGAGTAAAATTCCTGCTAAATTTGGATGACACAAGGTCAGCAACTGAAAAACAATTTAACGTTTAATAGGTTTTTCCTGAACATTTGCCAATTTCCTCTAGGAAAAAAAAAACCAATTGCCAATCGATATCTCATTTTGTCAGATAAATCAGTGCAATAGGCTCTTTCCTGTCGCTGTAGTAAATCAGGAGGAGTAACCCTACTCATGAATTCCAATTCCTGTAACCTCCTCCAAAGCACCAGCGGAACGAGAGAGAGAAGCGAGGCGCAGCGCCGCAGCCGCCAGGAGAGGAATTCGTGTAGAGCAGAAGAGGAGAAGGGGGGGCCGCGGGCCGGTGGTACTCACGGAGATGTAGGAGCAGGTGGGGAGGACGCGCATGCCGCGGCCCCGCGCGTGGTCGAAGGCGGCGTCGCAGAGCCGCGCCGCGAGGCCCTGCCCGCGCTTGCTCCGCGGCACGTACGTGTGCACCATGTCCATCACCGCCACCGCGGGTGCCGCGCCGCCCCCGTGGCCGCTGAGGAGGCGGTACTGGAGGAAGGCCTCGCCGTCGGGCGTCTCGAACCTCCCCTTGTCCTCGCTCCACACGATGCTCTCCGTCTCCGGCGGAGGGGCATCCACCGTCCGCTGGGCCGCGCCGCCTTCCTCCTCCGCCATCCCCCGGTGCTGCTGCCGACTCTCTGGTGCTCTCGGAGCCGGACTCCTCTGCTCAGCTAGGTCGTTTGCCCGTGATGTGATCGTGGTCATGCCGCCGGCAGGGGAAAGCAGGCAGTTTCTGGGGTTGGCCCAGCCAAGGGTTCGTTAGACCAAGATTCTTGGGCCTTAATTTCTCGATAAACTGGGCTAGGGATCCAGTGGAGGCTGCAATGGCTGCTTTATACGCAGAAAAAGCGACCCAAAGAATTGCATTTGTCGCTGTAGGGTGTGGTTGGTTCGTGTCCTCTACAACCTCTAACAAGCCAGGATGGATTTGTTTGGTTGCATGTATCTATTAAGCCTGACCAACAACTAAATGTGTTTGGTTGTCTGATTTACACTACATACAATTACCTCTTCTCTATTCTTGTGAGCTCACCCCCTCTTAGACATTTCATCGAACATCTAGTCTGCGACGGAGCTGGAGGTGAGCCTTGCGTATATCAAGCATTGCGAGCACAGCAGCAACATGTCAAGCAGCAGCAAGGCTCGTCGGCGCGTACCTCGGCGAGGATAAGCCGCCCCCGCGGCGCTCCGTGCGCAGGACCAGTGACACAGCTGCGGACCAAGATGCGGGAGCGGCAGCGGCGCGCGACCACGGGGCGGATCCTGGCGGGCCTGCGCCAGCACGGCAACATCAACAAGGTGATTGCCGCGCTCGCCAGGGAGGCCGGATGGTCGTCCTCCCCGACGGCACCACCTTCCCCTCTTCGTCCTCCTCCGCCGCCGTGGCTGCACATGTTGCTTTGCTCTCTCTGCCTGCTCTCCTGCTTTCCTTTCCTTCCGAGTCTGTCAGTATCTCAATTGGGAAGAAAGGGAACCAACTGGCACCTCTGCGATGCGAATTGGGAAGAGAAGGGGAACGACGAAAAAAAAGAAAGAGTGAGCTCAGCTCAGTGTGTGAGTAGTTCGAGATGGCTGGCCCTACCTCGGAGGAGCTGAGCGAAGCTGCTCCACCGGGAGTCGCTCGAGATGGCTGGCCCTACCTCTCCCCGTCGGGAGAATGACGGCGAGGGGAGCGGCCGGAGATCTCCAGCTCCGGCGGCAGAGAAGGAGCGCCCGAGGTCCTTCGACGAGAAGACCCTGATGGCGTCCTGGCGTAAGGCAGCGGTGCTGGCGGGGCGGAGGTAGAGCAGGTGCTTGCCGCCGCTGGTGTGCGGGGAGGAGACGGCCGGAGCACGTACTGGGACGCAGGTGAACGGGGAGGAGACGACCGGAGCAGCGGTGATGAAAACTCGGACCGACGCTGGCCCTGGCCTGGCTAGGATCGAACGACTGATTTGGCCGTTCAATCCTGGCCAGGCTCCAGGCGTACGGTTAGCTCTGATTAGCCAGGCCCTAGGTTCAGTACAGCCAACCAAACACCCAAAAACTGGCTCAAGAGAGCCATGGCCAGGTTGGGCCGCCAACCAAACACACCCGCCCCAGGTCCAGTACAGCCAACCAAACACCCAAAAACTGGCTCAAGTGAGCCATAACCAGGTTGGGCAGCCAACCAAACACCGTAGGCTCCTTGCTGACTCTTCAAGATTTTGCATATATATTTATCGATCACCATCTCTGCCGCTCTTTGCCTGTATTGTATCGTCTTTTAACAAAACTTATTATTACACAGCTACGGTCAGGAACATCTTCTCTAGAAAAAGCTCTTCAGGGAGCTAGGAAGCAAGGAACCATGTGTTGCGTGTCCTCAGAGCAAGGTAGAGATAGCTGCTGGTGCCTGACCACGCACAACAGTTAGTCTTAGGCCATGTTTGGTTCCCTGGTAAATTTTAGCTAGCTAAACTTTAATTACTTTAGTAGCTATAAAGTTCCAAACATATTGACTAAAAGGAGCTAAGATAGTTTAGTTCCATTAATCATCCAAGAATAACTAAAATAATTTTAGCTAGCTAAAATTTAGCAAGGGGAACCAAACAGGCCCTTAGAGCAACTCCATCTCAAGTCCCTAAATTAAAGTCCTTATCTCATATAGGACCCACCTGTCATTGACAAGTTCTACATCAACTCCACCATTTGTAATTCTTGTCTTGATTTATGGGTGGGGGGAGGAAAGTGGGTGGGACCCACTGGATAGAGGGTTCTGGATTTTTTTTTTCGAGATCGGGGAGGGTTCTGGATGTGAGAGGCTGAAACTATAATTTGTGAGGGCATGAAAAATAGGAGCCCAATTAGAAAGTGGGTTGGAGTTGATTTTTTTATCAAGTCCTTAGATTTAGAATAAGGACTTGTTTAGGAGGTGGGCTGGAGTTGCTCTTGCTCAGCTAGACTGTCTCCTGCTGACCTGCCGTCATACATCTCTCGATCGGCTTCCTTCTGATCTGAAGGCAGTCTTCATGGAATGAATGATGGGTTAGATTGTGTGCCTTTCTTTCTTCCTGGTCTTGGTAAGCAGTTACCATCTGTGATATATATTTACATTATTTGCTCCCTCAGCTTGTTAAATCTGACACTTGGTTTCGCTGCAGGAGCTAGACAGAGAGTGGGTCTTGATCACCGGTTCAGTGGATTTATTTATTATGGATTAGATCGGCGTTCATGCGCACCTTTCCTGTTCAATTTGTTTGCATTGGTCACCTACTAGAAGAGGAGTTTCATCATGGAACCATATGAAACGGTATGCTACTATACTCCAAATTCATGTAACCGTAAGCATTGTTATTTTTGATTGATGAAACAAGTTCTGAGACACCACTGCACTCTACTAGTAGCTGGAGCATATGTCCACCAAACATTTATCGAGTTATTATTCATACACCATACCAGAGCACGCATTCATATCTGTTTACTTTGTTGTTGTTATCAATTGAAGCTTCAACGAGTTGATGTGCCCTTACTTTGCTTCCTGCTGCCTCCACTTCAGGGTCACATATTCAGTGCAGGAGACATTAACACCGCCAGACAGAGTATATTTCATGATATGCGGCGGCAGAGCGAGAGACACCAGAAGGTCATCTATTTTGATGGTTGGCGTGGCTTTGGGGCGGTCCCGGTCCTTAGATCTATAGTAAAAGAACTTGGGTCGATCAAATCTAAGAATACTCCTCCAGAATTATGCTTTGACAGAATAATTTACATAGATTGCTCTGTGTGGGAAATATAAGGGTGATGCAGAGAAAGATTGCAGAGGAGTTAGAACTTGACCTTGGAATAATGGCCAAGTTTGATGAGCAGGATGAGGAGGATGATTTCAATGGTGTGGACTATGCCTCTAGGGATGTGATACCAAGTGTTTGGCAAGCGGTCGCCCAAACATTGATGTACAGAAAAGTGCTGATGGTTTTTCTTAATGGAAGTGATGACACGATTGATGTAAGCAGGTTTGGTATTAATCCGGAATATTGTGACCATGTAAAAATATGGACATTCAAAAGACAGTCTCTGACCATACAAGATAGAGATAGAGAGGATCATTTTCAGGGTGTTAAGTTCCACAAGGTAAGATACACTCGCAGCCTAATTGGATGCGCGACGAATCCTGTATACTTAAAAAGCTCAGAGCTTTCTGCACTATTGTGTGAAGAAGCAGTTAAGAGCATCTCCAACAGTTTTGCATATTGCTTTTGCATTCTTGATTTTTGTTAAAATTCACAAAAACACCTCTCCAACAATTTTGCATATTGGTTTTGTATTTTTGGAAACTTGGCAAATTCCAGAGGAGGCTTGGCATTTATGCAAGTCCGTCTACAACTTGGCAAACACCGATCACGACAATAGCAAGATAGATCAGCGATCGTGGCTTAGCGGCCACCGGCCAGCGGCGATCGTGGACTACTTGCCAATCTCTAGGGGAAGTTGCATTGCTTGCCGATCTCCAGGCACTTCTTCCAGCGACCGACCATGGACTTGCCGATCTCCAGGGAGCAGCTACCGAGCCATGGGATGAAGCAACTGGTGGCGGACCTCCTCAACGCGAGTGGCGGCGGACTTCCTAAATGCGCAAAGAAAGCCCGTGAACGGACCGAGACCGCGCGTGTGCTGAAAACTTTTCGACAATTGGATCCACATTTTGGTAAATGACAAGTCAGATTTGCAAAACTCTTGGAGATGTCTTGTCTTTCTCCTTCCCATTTGCTTTTCAGAGTTGATAAACTCCAACAAATAACAAAGAAAAAATATCAAACTGTTGGAGATGCTCTAATATAGTCGCTCGCCACCCATCCAAGTGGGGCATTAGCATAACAATGGTAACAGAGTGTTGCCTGTACAAGTTATTCCTGCAACGTAGTTTTCATAGAGCCACTGGACTTTATTGGGAAGCTCTTGCTCCCAGCTGCTGGATGTGCGATGGGATCATTGAAGGGGATGCAGCAAGGGACATTAGCAATACATTGCATGAGAAAATACATTGGGAGATAGTTTCTTGGATGCTTGATGGAGTGTTTAAAAATTTGATGGGAGATCCGAAGGCTCCATTTTATTTAGTGAAAGACAACACTCCCTTGTTAAAAAGGCTACCCCATGTGAGGAGCCAAAGCCATCTTAGAAAGAGTCAGAGCTATACCAAACAGATCATTAGTATTACATTGTGTTTCATTCAGGCTTTACAAAAATCCTGGCTCCGCCACTAGGATAAATAATAGAAACCGGAAAGGAGAAGAAGGCATGAGCAAGGAGGCTAAAGGAAACAGCGAGCAAGAGGCCGAATACACGATGAAGAAGACAAGTTTCTGCCGGTTGAATCGCGCCGGTTTACTGGCCTAGGGCGGATGGGCTAATTAAGGTGGGTGGAGAGCGGGCTAGCATAGACAAGAGAAGGAGTGGGGGAGCAGTCGGGCTAGGGCGGACAAGGAGACAAGTAGGGCGTGCAGCCATGCAGTATAAAGCGAGCGGTGCGGTGTCAATGGGCTGTTTTGTTGGGCTAAAATAGAACCGAATGGGCCAAGAAAAATAGGGTAGAATTTTTGGTTCTTTAATATAATATTAGTTCTAGATTATATATGTATGTCTAAATATGTAACAAAATATACAGAAAGACAGAACGATGTATAATTTGGGACAGAGAGTTTTGATTCTTGTACATGGGCTCCTTCAACGTAGGATTAGGAGGCAGGTAAGTGTCCTGCAATGCAGAAACAGTGTCAGATGTTGAGCCGAAGATTCAATCTAGAAATAGAATGAGTAAAATTGCTACTTAGTTAGAATGGCGGCACAAGATCAGCAACCAAAGGATAATTTAACGCTTAATTATAATGCCACAAACTCGGTATAGTTGAAGACCAGAGAAAAAACATTTGCAAATTGTAATCTCGTTTTGGCAGAGAAATATGTCCATCAGAGTGTGGGTGTCTTCAATCTGCCTTTCCTGTCTCTGTTTGGGTAATTGAAGAAGGCTAATCAGCGGAAGGAGATTACTCTCCTGCTGTCGGGCGTCTCGAACCTCCCCTTGTCCTCTGTCCACACGATGCTCTCCATCCGCCGTCCACTCGGCCGCGCCACTATCCTTCTCCATCAGCGCTCCTCGGCTCCTTGCTCAGGCTTCAGTTACTGATGGAAGCAGGCAGCTCATTGGCTTAGCCCAACTGAAAGTTCGATGGGCCAAGATCTGATGGGCCTGTGCGGATAAACTGGGCAAGGGCCATATCCACGTCGACGGGAGATGGGCTGTTTTACAGGCGGGAAAGGCGTTCAAACTTCAAAGAGTCGGGTAATGTGCTCGTATTTTACTGCTTGGCCACGGCCAGAGAGTTTTTTTACCAATCTCTAAATAAAAGCGGAACAGAAAAGATGGTCAATTCTCTTTGAGAGAGAGTACGTTCGGAAACATGTGTTGAGAATAAAGCAAAAAGGGGGGCGCTCGAATTTCATGCTTTGGCAAAGATAAGAGGCAATGCTTTGTGTACTGTACATGGAGGAAGGCATCAAGCAAGCAAGGAACCATATGTATGAGTGTGTACGTCTCAGAGAAAGCAAAGATAGCTGCTGGGGTGCCTGATCATGCACAACTGTTAGTCATCAGCTACACAACTCTCTCCTGCCGTCCTTCGCCTCTCGAATCACGATTGTATTTTCCAGCCGGCTCTCATCTGATTCTGATCTGAAGGCAGTGGTGTGCATGGAATGAGTGATGGGTTAGATTGGTGCAGCATCCTTCCTTGGTCTTGGTCCGACGGGAAATCAGGTGCATGTGTGATTGCTCTATATTTGCATTAATTCATTAATTTTCTCCCTGATTGATCAGCTCGTTAAGATTGGTACTGACACTTTGATTGTTTCTGCGCCTGCAGCAGCTCGAGAGGGATCTTGATAGACTCCGTGGACTCTTACATTCTGTTCGCTTGAGCTTATCGGCCGAATCTGCCACTCATTCAGCATGGCTTATCAGTCAAACGGTTAGATCGGCTTCGTGCGCACCTTTGCTGTTTAATTTGCTTGGTCACTTGCAACAAGAGGAATCTTCATCATGGAAACAGAGGTACGCTACTACTCCAAATTCACGTGACCGTATTCCCGTAAGCATTGGTACTTTTGATTCAAACAACTTTTCGGGCACAAGTGCACTCTACTAGTAGCTGGAGTTTGTGCCCACCAAACATTTATTTTGTTATTATTATTAACTGAAGCTGCAACGAGTTGATGTTGCCTTACTTTGTTTCCTGCTTCCACTTCAGGTCATCAATGCAACAGACGTTTACCAAGCCAGAGAGCAGATACTCGGTTATATTCTGCGCCACAGAGACCAAAAAGTCATCTATTTTACTGGTTGGAGTCGGAATGGCTTTGGTGCGGCCCCGGTCCTCAGATCCATAGCACAAGAACTTCGATTGATCAAAGATAAGAAAACTCCTGCAGATCTATGCTTTGATAGGATAATTTACATAGACTGCTCTGCATGGGAAAGTAGAAGGGTGATGCAGAGAAAAATAGCAGAGGAGTTAGAACTTGATCTTGAAACAATGGCCATATTTGACAAGCAGGACGAGGAAGACGACTTCAGTGGTAAGGACCATGGCTCTAGGGATCTGTTACGCAGCGTTTCAGCGGCAATTGACCAAACTGTGGGTCACAGAAAAATTATGATGATTTTTCTTAATGGAAGTGATGATGAAGTCGACGTGAGCAGGTTCGGTATTAATCCTGAATACCGTGACCATACGATATTATGGACATTCAGAAAACGGTATTTGACCATGCATGGTCGTGACATAGCAGTCAAGCTAAGATACACTCACATTCATCTTCATACGTTTTGGGGAGTCTTCCTATCACAAAGTTCAGATCGATTTGCATTGCTGCGTGAAGAAGCAAGTAATATAGTCGTTCGCCATCCATGCATGCCAAGCATCGACATAAGAATGGTAACTGAGTGTTGCCTGTACGAGTTATTCATGCAATATGGTTTTCACAGAGCCACTGGATTTGATTGGGCAGCTCATGCTCCCAACTACTGGATGTGCGACGGTATCATTAAAGGGAGCCGGACAAGGGAGATTAGTAGTGCATTGCATCAGTAAATACATTGGGAGATCGATGATGCTTCGCTGCTTGGCAGAGTGTTTAAAAATCTGATGGAAGATCCCGAGGCTCCATTTTTTTTAGTCGAAGACGACACTCCCTTGTTAATAAAGAGGCCTTATCCTTGGATTTCTGTCACCTCAAAGAATCTGATAATACATGAGGATACCGACAAAGCTCTATTGGCAAAGGTATCTTCTTTGTTCGTAGTACACGGAGAGCCTGATGACCCCAAAGGCTTACCAGATGGTTTTCTTAAACATTGCAGCAACCTTGGAGTGCTAATTCTCTGTCGTTGTGCCTTCAGCTTTGTATCACCACCTTTCCTCTGGTGCTGTGGGTTGAGATTTCTCGGTTTGGATCACTGCACACATGACAACACAAGTGAAGGAGGGAACAATGCAAAGTGGACATGGTTGCAAAACCTATGGGTGCTTGACCTACGTTACACAGAATGGGATGATATCTTATCTGCAGAAAAAATTGATAACATGACCAGCCTCATGGAGCTAAACATCGAGGGATTTTTGTGTTGGCAGTTGGCGACTAGATTACAAGGAAGACTGCCTTGCCTCCGAAGGCTTCGAATAATCAGATCTATGCGCAAGGCAGAGGCATCAACTGACAGTAGCAGTAGCTTATTTATGGACAGGGCAGAGCTGGAGATACTAGATTTGTCTGGAAACAGAGACATGAAAACCCTATCAATAAGCTCATCAATGGCAAGGAGCCTCCAGATGCTTATTCTTGATGGTTGTGATGAGCTAGAGAATGTTGTTGTACCCGACGGGCTTCCCTCTTCCCTAAGGTCATTTAGCTTTGATGGATATGGACCGGCAACCCGTTGGACGTCATCTTTTAAGCTGCCTCTAAAAAGTTCCGAGCAGAAGCATAATTGTGATGCAGATACAAGTGCTGTCAAGACCTCTAAGATATCCCTGCAAGGCTGCACACAGTTGGAGAACTTATTTGTACGTGGACTACCCAATCTTGAGGAGCTAGATCTTTCTAGAAGCGCAATCAAGGTAACTTGACTTCAAAACTATGGTGATAAATGTCCCAGCGCTGAAGCGGCTCATACTGCTGGGTTGTGAGCACCTTCGTGCCATACAGTGGGCAACATTTGATTCCGTAGAACAGTTGGAGTTGCTGTGTGTGGACACACGACCGTGGAGAGCACATGGACCTACTCGGCCATGCCTTGCCGAACATAAGAAATCTTTTTGGTTGCAGTTGCATGCTACTCTTGCAGACGCAAGGCTCGCGAGATCCTTGTATATTCTGTTGAAGCACTATGGATATAACAAGAATACTTATTTTAATATCCATGTCACCTCTTCACATAAGTATGGTGGAGTTGTCCAAGTAGTTGAAGCAACTCGTGATGAGGAGATGACTGAACCCAGCAGCCAACAAAAACATCACGTTGAAGTGATCCTATATGGTGACACATTTTGTAAGATTGGTGGTGCCCCGACGATGTTGTTCTTCCCACAGCCTCCGACTCAACCATCGGATCATCATGTCGAGATCAGTGATACGAGCCGTGGAGCTTGTCCTCATGGCAGCTTAGATGATCTGATGATGGACTACACTGAATCTCTTCATGTACACGATGCCTCGACTGGCGCTAGTATGCCTACAGGGTCCTCGTATCTTCTTCAGTGGTGCCGCATTGAGAGATGTCCCAACCTTGACACTGTCTTTCCTGATCAGGAGGCATGGGGAGAAGGAAACAAACTAGAGACCATCTGGGCATCACATCTCCTGATGGCCCGCTGCATCTGGAGCAAAGGTCTCAATCGGTACCCACATCCTGTTGATTCGTTTGGGAATCTACAGCACCTGCACTTGCAGTTCTGCCCAAGGCTCCAGTTCGTGCTGCCGGTGTGGGTCTACTCCTTCCCAAGCCTGGAGACACTCCACATCATCCGCTGCGGCGACCTCACGCGCGTCTTCGTGCTGGACGGAAGCTACCCAGGGGAGATCATAGATGTCCATGGGCTACCGTTCCCGAAGCTGGCCACCATCCACCTGAACGACCTGCCGAAGCTGCAGCAGATATGCGAGGTGAAGATGATGCTCGCGCCGGCGCTCGAGACCGTCAGGATCCGGGGCTGCTTTGGCCTGCGCCGCCTTCCGGCCGTGGCGGCGCGCGAGCCGGGCGTGAAGAAGCCGGCCGTCGAGATGGAGAAGGACGTGCGGGACTCGCTGGAGTGGGACGGGCTGGACGCCGGCCACCACCCGGACCTCTTCGAGCCGCCCCTGCACTCGCGCTACTACAGGCGGAGCCGCCTCCTCAGAGGCACCGTGCTCAGGTATGTTTTTTCCTTAACTAACCTTATGCGTAATGATTGGTGAACGAAATAGTCCATCCAGCTATTTAATTATTTGATTAACTCTGCTGCTATACGTATATGTAGAGATAAAAACGGTACGGATATTTTCCAACCATATTCGAGACCGAATTCGTTTAGAGGGTTTAGATATGTTCGTATCCGAGTCCGAATATTCAACATCTCATACCGTATCCGAATACTTAAATCGTATATTTATGATGTTCTGACCAAAAATATAAAAATAAATATGATATCGGTGATATCCGGTCCGTTTTCATCTCTGCCTATATGATGTCTGCATACTCACTCGCCATTAGTATAACTTTGCCTCTTGCTTGCATTGCCTAGGTGAATATATCATGAATATTCCTGCCTGAGTACGTTGTGGAGCATCTACGTACGTACTGCTGGTGTGCAAGATCAGTGGCTCGCCTGCCCTCTAATCTAATGGATGCTCAGTTTCGTTCATGGCTGTAGAGTACGTGTGCCTGATGCTGATTTGGTTTGTTGGATTTGGATACTACCTTTGGTTGACTTTGTTGTGCACGATCGAAGAGGTATGTGCCTCTCAGTTGGCTACTGCGTGTGCCTCTCGGTTGGCTACGTCTCTGTGTGTGTGCCTGCGTGCACCTGTCGTGGCTGCTTTGAGCTTGTTTCATGTTGGTATATATGCAGTTTCTGATGAACCAATATAGGCAGCTTGGTTGTGTGCTTGCCTGGTGCTGGCTGCCGTGATTTGTGAACAAGATTAAGCTATGATAATCAACTTTGTAGTGTGTGATATTCTTGCGAGCATCGGCGGCGAGATGTTTCAGTGTCTATATAATATAATAATCCATGCATATGTTCCAATTGGCAAAAGAGATTGACAAGGCTCTTCGCTATTGCTAATTAGCACATGTTTTAACAAAAGAGCTAGCTTGTGCCGCAACGCTCAAATGCCATCACACGCGTAGCACATGTTCTTGCTTGAGTTGGGATGCACTTGAATCCTCTGCCTAAATGCCTTTTTCCTGTGAGTCCATATAGCTCTTGCTAAAAGGAAAAAAAAAACATTTCCATATTTTTCATTCCGTATTTTACACGAACCACCAGTTGTCCAGTAGGGAGAAAATACCAAAGGAACAACAACAGAACGCTCCAGAGTCCAGTAGGGAGATCGATCACCGCTCATCAGCGAGCTTAATCTGAAGACTACGCATATAATTAATAATATATAAATATAGCCAAAAATACAAAATGAAGAATAGGTCTCACCGGGATTCGAACCCAGGTCGCCAGATTCAAAGTCTGGAGTGCTAACCACTACACTATGAAACCAATTGATGTTAGATCTTGTACTTAAATTCTTATAACCGATATACCTCCCAGGGGAAATAAGTTTCCTTTTCCAGAGTAAGGCAAATTCATCACATCCACCAACAGAGCTGAATCTCTGGACACCTCGAATTGCAAAAATCCTCAGAAAAATGAACTGACACAGCACCTCAACATACTTGCTAAAGGTTACATGTTAATGGACAGAACACATTACCGCGCAAAACGAAGCTTGTGTGGATATTAAACAACAAACGGAAAGCAGCAGGCCAATAGCTTCTATAAGCGTAAAATTGGCGATTGTCTCATTGTAAGTACACACTTATTACCTAGCCCATAGCACATATGCAAATAGTATGCACACGCACAATAACTTCGCTCAAAAAAAAAAGAGGAACAATGCCTAGCATCTATTTTACAGTTTCTTATTTTGGAGGGATTTCAGCCACTTTTTCACCCACTTTAGTATCATTAGACTCGATGCTTGCAGCCTCAGCTCTTGTCATTGTGATTTCTCTTTGCATTTTTATTTGTTCCTGCATAACTTTTGCCATCTCCTTCATTTGCTTTTCCTCTTTCTCCAACTGCATATCCGATATGATTTTAGCATTCTTGTCAATTGGTTTAAAATACTCATCGATAGCAGCTTCCTGAAAATTATGATAAAAAAAGTTAAAAAGTTATTGCAAATGATTGTGAATAAGACAGGAAGCATCAGTCTTAGTGTCACCAGAAACCTGAACTGAATAATCAGTCTATTTGGCCTCTTGGGAATATAATACATTAATGTCTCCTGAACAGCTGCAACTATTTGGCAGGAGCGGAGTAGAAGAACTTTCCAGAATGACTCTATGCAGCCAAGTCAAGTCGCGTAGTAAACAAAGATGATATTCAGCAATTTCAGTTGGCAACGAGACCAATTGTTACGGATGGCTCGATGCTTAGTTTCTTTTGGCCTGGGTGTTTCAGTATTTTCTTTTTCAGTGGTTTTAGTAGTTTCAGTTGGTTCTGTGCTTTGTACAGGCATTGTCAGTGGTTTGTTTCGGCTTTGTTCTCAGGGGAAATGATGCCTCTGTGTCCGTCCCAGGGATCTCAGTTATAGTTTGCCAGACAGAGGCCGTTTGTTTCCCCTTTCTGTACTTATTTTTATTTTCCCTCGTCTAATATAATTTCGGCAAAGCTCTTGCTGCCTTTCTAAAAAAAGAACAGCTGCATTGTTTTCTGGGTGCCAACAGTATGATAGAAAATATTTTCCCAATCATCTCTCACTGATGTCAGCACAAATGAATTCATTTATTCAGAAATTAATAGTTTTCTTGTAAAATTTTGTGTACATTTCCATGCAAGCAATGAATCAGTTTTTTGTGACTTAAACTTACAGCTTCGTCAAGGTGCTGATTTAGAGCTTGCATCTGCTGAACCACTTGACGAACCTCCGATAAGATAACTTGTTCTGGCTGTTTCCGCAGCTCCTCCTTTCTAGCTTGTGCCTGAATGAATGGTAGCAAAAACAAAGAGATTAAACTTTTACCATGAGGGCCGAGGTATTTGTAAATTCTCTGCATATAAAAAGGGAGAAGTGAGCACAGGACTTTGCCCCATCGTATATATAGACGAGACTAAGAAGATGAAGAGCTTGGTCTTCAACAGACAGCCTTACACCATTTTCTTAATTACCTCTCACAGGACAGCTCTATAATACCACTTTCCTTCCACTGTAAGTGAAATAGTTTTTGGAACAGACCACTGATTTGCATGACATAAAGGTGATATTACTTGCTAACATTGCACCAAAAGTATCGTAATATGTTTCACTAGGTGATGATACAACATCAGTGGTATGAATAAACTCAGAACTTTGTCGGCTCAATATTTAGGTTGCTAAAATGTTGAGGTACAAAACAGTAACATGAATAATCTGAGAACTGTGATGCATTAAACCTCACTACAAGACAATCCAAGTGGACAGGTGGTAAAATACTTGCAACATGTTTCTGACAACAATGGCAATTAATGAGTTAAACCACTAAATAGTCCGCAAGATAGTCTGTTGTAACACCAAGATTAAAGAGGAAACCACATGGTTTTCCTATAAAAATTACATCAGTTAACAAAAAAAACGTTGGAAGTTAGCTGGGTTGTACCACGTAATGAAGCTACATTTGACAGTATTCTGAAGTACTCAGTCATAAGAGTAACTGATGTTTTCAACTAATGATCAACCATTATGTAGGGGAAGATATGGCAATAACAATCATTTCTAAATCTATAATGATGTAACAATCAGTTATCCTCAACAGTAAGAACTAGATAGAAGTTAAAATGTATGGGATATCAATCAATCATTTTGATGGGAAAAAAAGGAGACTTTCGAGGCAAGCACCTGTAGTTACTATTTTCGTGCACATGAACAATCAATAAGGGAAACACGCACGCATACGGAATGCCCTAACACCTAGCCCCCCTCTTGCCTTGTTTCTGGATCCGCCAGCCACTGAGCAAAACAAAAGCACATGTGGACAACTAGAAGATTTGGTATCATGCACTTAGAAAGCAGAAATGGTTACTTTTACCAGGAAATGTTAGTTCCACAATTAAAGGACACTAGGGACTACTACGTTATCCATGAAATTCGCGGCAAAAAAAAAAAAAAAAAAAAAAAAAAAAAAAAAACTTGCCATCTCGAGGCGCTTCTGCAGCTGCAGCCTGTAGGAGCGGATCCTCCTCTCCTCTTGACCAGACATCACCCGCACGACGAACCATGCCTTCCGCCCGAATTGCAGCAACTTGTCCATCGCCTCCGTCAACGGGAGCTCGCCCTCAACCCTCGGATAGATGGGCCTTGAGCGCTAGGAATAGGAAGAAGGGCCTAATGGATCCATGGGTGGATGGGTCGGATTAGATAACAGGAAACAAATCCGCAAATAACTGAACCGAGAGAAGCAAACTACAGATCTGACGCGACGAACGAACGAACTGCAGCAGGGCAGGATAAGCTTTTTACACGTACCAAGGAATGGAGAAACCGATCCGTCCCCCTGGGCCCTGGATCTCTACTCCACGCCGGTGCAGTCCCAGCCAGCAGAGGGCGGGGCTATGGGGAGCGGGGGGCGCGTCCACGAGAGAACACGTCGGTCGGCGGGATAGGGCTTGGCTGGTTGCGGTCCCGTTGCCCGCGGCCGGCGGTGGCGTCGCCGGTGATGGCCAGCAGTGGCGGACGGGGCGAGGCCTTGCGCTGGACATTGCCATTGCCATTGCCATTGCTATAGGCCCATTGCCGCGTGCAGGGGCGGGCCCAATGCGTAGTCCAGGTAGGCCCAGTACCCCCTGGAATTTAGCCCAGCCCATGAAAATTTGGAACAAAAATTTTTGGAAAAAAAAATCTACTTTTCCTCACCAACTTTCGTGAAAGTCTATTTTTCATTTCTCAATTTTAAAACCGGATAAACCATCTCCCTCAACTTTCAAAACCATATATTTTTCAGTCTTTTCTTTTTTTTAATTATTTTTACTGAATCTTTAAAAAATCATAGTAAATCATAGAAAAATTATAAAACAGAAAATCTAATTTTTTAGACTCACATGAGTAAATTTATATAGTAAATATATAATATGATATGCTTTAGTATAAAATTTTTTCTATAAAGTTTTTGTCTTTTTCTTTTGTTATTTATTTGGTTGAATATTTAAAAAATCATAGTAAATCATAGGAAATTCATAAAATAGAAAATTCAATTTTGTTAGACTTTACATGAGTAGATATACACAGTGAGTATATAATATGTTATACTTTAGTATACTTTTTTATGTTCATTGTGTAGAATGTGGAGTCCAACAAAATTGTATCTTTATTTTATAATTTTTCTATGATTTATTATAATTTTCTAAAAATTTAGTCAAAATAAATAAAAAAAAGAGACAAAACATTATTACTGTACGTTAGGGCAGTCTCAGTGGCCCGTTTCAATGCACTGTTTTCAAAACAAATCCGCTGACAGCGCATCAATAAAACGAATAATGAAACAACCTCCACATTGCATGAGTTTCACCTTGACGTTTCCTAGGCTGGGCAAAGCATTTAATTGCTGCAAAATGATTAGATCATATGCAAGATGGTGAAACGATTTAGCCCTCGGTGGGGATTTCATCTCGTTTCACCGCGTGGGAAACAACGTCCGCGGGGTTTCACCATGGTGAAACTACTTCCTTCTCTCTCCTCTTTGTTTCATGCAAAAAGTACAGTTTGCTGACATGACGCTCTAATAAATGTGTATGACATCCTGGTGAAACTCCCACTAAGACGCACCTTAGAGCATCTCCAAGGGCTTTGCAAATCAACTTTGCATTGCCCAATTTGCAAAAAAGAGTAGAAAACACCTCTCCAATGGCTTTGCAAATGAGGTTTGCAATTTGGTAAGGTTTGCAAATAGAGGTGGAAACTTTGCATATATGCAAACCTCCTCAAGGCTTTGCATTTGGGATTCGCAAGGAATTCGGTCCGCCACGTAGGCCGCTCGGTCCCCTCGCGCGAAATATTTTGGGCGGCATCACGGTTGCCCGACTCGGCGCGCCAAAGGGCTCCCGCGCGATTTATCTCCCCCCCGCGATCTCCCTCCGCCGCCGCCACGCGACTTCTTCATCGCGCGGCTTCTTCATCGCTCAGCTTCTTCATCGCGCGACAGCTCCCTTCGCCGCCGCCACACAACATCTTCATCGCGATCTGGCACTGCGCGCGAAATTTTTTGGCCGGATGGCGCGTGGGAAAAAATTTCGGGAAAGGACTTGATGAGAATGCAAAACGGTTGGAGATCCCCCCCTTTGGGAACTTTGCAAACTCATTTGCAACTTTGCAAATCCCCTGAAATGCAAAGCTGAGAATGGAAAGCCCTTGGAGATGCTCTTACATACTCCTTCCGTCTCTTTTTAATTGTCACTTGCGCTTCCAAAAAACAAATGTCGGCAATTATATATTAAATAATATTAATATTTATATAATATAATTAGTATCATCAGAAAGATCTTTGAATCTAGTTTTTTAACAAATTTATTTAGAGATACACATGTTATACGTATTTTTTACAAATCGAGTAAAACTTGTGGCACGCACACCAACAACGACAATTAAAAAGAAAAAGAGAGCCTAGGCGATCGGAGCCTAGCCTAGCCAAGCGAGCGTACGCACGCATATGCTATTCGAGGGGAACACGCGCGCGTGCCTGTACTGGGCTGCTGCGTCGTGCCGAACTGCCGATCGATCTGCCGCCACGCCATGCAAGCAGCAGCCGGGGCCGCGGGCGCGCGGCGCCCATCCACGGATGACGGATCCACCGGCCGGCAGCGGCCGCGCGCCTCGCTCTCGGTCGGTTACCTCACCTCGATCCGCGGCCGCGTGCGATGATTTAGTCTCATTTTTCTTTTCCCCTGCCTGCCGGGCGGCTGCTGCCGGCCCCCGGCGAGCGGCGGTGCATGCATCCGTGGACGGCGACGCGGGCGCACGTGGTAATGTGTACTATGTGTATGGATGGGTCGTACATACGGTGTCTAGTGTGGAGTGGTCCACACGACGGGTCCGCATGGGGGGCTGCAACGGTTAACGTCGTCGTGGCGAAGTCGAAATAAAGAAAATTCCACTTGTTAACTATGGCCTTGTTTAGTTCCGAAAAATTTTGAGAAATTGACACTGTAGCATTTTCGTTTGTATTTGACAAATATTGTCCAATCATGGACTAACTAGTCTCGAAAGATTCGTCTCGTCAATTTCGACCAAATTATGCAATTAGTTTTTATTTTCATCTATATTTAATACTCCATGCATGCGTCTAAAGATTCGATGTGACGAAAAATGTGAAAAATTTTGTAAAATTTTCTGAGAAGTAAACAAGGCCTATGTACATTATTACTTTACCAGTAATAACGTGTCATGCGGATGCAGATACTGTTACATACTGTAGCGAGGAAGAGCCCGCACCGCATACAGTACATGTACAGCACAACAGGCGCGCGCGTCTGGCCGCTGGGTGTCCGATCGATACCATTCAGTGACCTTTCCACGCCAACATCGTACGCGGCGGGCTCCGATCCCCACGTGGCCTGCCCACGTGATGGACGTCGCCGGTGCCCACGCAGCCGCGCGCCCGCGCCGCTGCCTGCCGCCTGTAGCGCTTTGTTTAGTTTGCAAAATTTTTGGTTTTTAGCTATTATAGTATTTTCTTTTTTATTTGATAAACATTATCCAATCCGGAGTAACTAGGTTCAAAAGATTCATCTTACAAATTATAGGTAAACTATGTAATTAGTTTTTATTTTTGTCTATATTTAATACTCCATACATACGATCAAAGATTCGATATGACGAAAAATCTTGAAAATTTTTGCGAACTAAACAAGGTGCAAGTCAAACAGCTCGTCATCTGTAGCGCAGTCGCAGTGGGTGGTGATCTCGCAGCCCCCACGCCCAGGCCACGCCACGCCGCCCCCTCCCATCACGACTCACTAGCACCGTCACCGCGTCCGCTCGCTGCGGGTCAACTCAAATCTCGTCCCTCTCGTTCCGTGTCACTGTCACGCACCATTTCCCCCTACTAGTAACGCAAAATTTTTTAATTCTCTCTAGACGTATGCATAAAGTATTAAATATAAACAAAAATAAAAATTAATTGCACAGTTTGTTTAGAATTGATAAGATAAATTTTTTGAGTCTAGTTAGTCTATGATTGGACAATATTTATCAAATACAAACGAAAGTGTTACAGTGTCAATTCCCAAAAAAAATTTAGAAGTAAACAAGGCCTAAGGATGTCTCCAACAGCAGACTTATTTGGGAACCCAAACCTAAATGGGTCTCCAACACAATACCTATAGCCTCCAACATAGTACCCATACAGAAGACCTATTTTAGGTATCAGGAGAGACATAACCCAGATTTGGGTATTCTCTCTCCTCGAGATCCATTTACAGAGAGTGTTGTCTTTTAGGTCTTGTTGTTGGAGAAGACTAAAAATATGTATGGAACCTTTTACCTGTAGCGTTACCCAAATGACAAATAGGTCTTGTATTTTGGGTGACGATTGTTGGAGATAGTCTAACTCCACGTTATGGACGTAGTAGTATCTTTAATTAAGGCTTCGTTTGGTTTGTCCATTCGTCGCATCAAATATTTGATACATGCATGGAGTACTAAATATAGACTATTTACAGAAATAAAAACACAACAAGATATTAATTTGAGAGTCAAATTAGTTCAAGATTGGATACTAATTGTTAAATATGACGAAACTGCTACAGTATTTGTTAAACTTTAACACCAAACCAATCTCAATTCGGCCCAATTCATCAGTAATCACCAGTGATATGAACGTATCTTAATTTCAGTTAAAATTCTGACATGGAACTTTTCCAACTAGATTCTAGTTTACCTTAAACAAACAGGGTCTTAACATAAGCGCTTGCGTTTGCGGCTACGTATTCTTTCTCAAAAATACCACTCTGTTCTCTTGGAAACGTTCTTAAGGGTACCGTGTGTTTGTCATAGAGTTCATAAATTGTCAGCCCCCCCCCGCCCCCCCCCCCCCAAAAAAAAGAGAGGTGTTGTTTAGTTCACTCCAAAAATCAAATGTTTCAAGATTCTCCATCATATCGAATCTTGGGTCACATGTATGAAGCATTAAATATAGACAAAAACAAAAATTAATTATATAGTTTGTTTGTAAATCGCGAGACAAATCTTTTGACCCTAGTTAACCTATGATTGCACAATATTTGCCACAAACAAACGAAAGTACTACAGTAGCGAAATCCAAAAAGTTTTCGCTTATAAACAAGGCCTTAGCAGAGCACGCAAGGACCGTAGCCCAAACTGGAAGAAACCAAAGGTTCAAACTGCAATTAAACATGGAGTAACAGTTAAAGAACGCCACACCATGGCGATCGAAGCCACGTTAAACTAATCACCGAATAAAAACGGATTCCTCACTCGCTGCCGCTGCAGCCCATACATAGGTGCCCAACTCGTTCCCAGCGAAGAACCGGACGAACGAGCAGCAAGAGGCCGCCTCCTCAAGCTTCGAATCCTTTCTTCCCTCCCCCTCCTCTCCTCCCCTTTCCAGTCCCCCACCCCAGCGAAGCTTCCAAACCCCATCAAACGGCCGGCCGATCGATCAGACATCAGCTGTCCGGCCGCGGTCCAGTCCTCCCCGTCCGCCGGAGCTAGCAGGGAGCCATGGAGAAGTACGAGCTGCTCAAGGACATCGGCGCCGGCAACTTCGGCGTGGCGCGGCTGATGCGCAACAGGGAGACCAAGGAGCTCGTCGCCATGAAGTACATCCCCCGGGGCCAGAAGGTGTCCGGGCGTTCGAGCGAGTTCTTGCACAGCACAGCCATATATAAGATGGTTCGCGTGAGAGAGTGAGATTCAGGTCAGGGCGTTCCTTGCTGACATGTGGAATCGCTCGTCTGCGTTTTGCAGATTGACGAGAATGTGGCGAGGGAGATCATCAACCACCGCTCGCTCCGGCACCCCAACATCATCCGGTTCAAGGAGGTGTGCGGCCGAAAAATGCCATCTTTTTTTTTCTTTTTTGATATGTTGCTGGTGAAGAAAGAGCTTGTGTGCGAGAGTTCCTTCGTTTCCTCCCTGCAGGTGGTGCTCACGCCGACGCACCTGGCGATCGTGATGGAGTACGCCGCCGGCGGCGAGCTGTTCGACCGGATCTGCAACGCCGGCAGGTTCAGCGAAGACGAGGTACGGTGGGGATCGGTTACCAGTTAGTTTACTCGCCCGAATCATGCGGCTACCTGTAACTCATGTCAAGGGATGGGATTTCTTGTGCTGTAGTATGGTTCTTGTGATTTGTGAATGCTGACTGGCTGTGCTGTCCTTGCAGGCGAGGTACTTCTTCCAGCAGCTAATCTGCGGCGTCAGCTACTGCCACTTCATGGTAAGTAGTACAGTAACAATGGAAGAAAAATAAAGAGGATCGACCTTTTTTATTATATTATATTAACAAACAAAAAGAAAGAAGTGTCCAATGCGAGAGATTTTCGTCGTGGATTCTGCAGCAAATCTGCCACCGAGACTTGAAGCTGGAGAACACGCTGCTGGACGGCAGCCCGGCGCCTCGCCTCAAGATCTGCGACTTTGGTTACTCCAAGGTGCTCCTCAAACCACGGCCTCTTTCGTCTTCCTCGGTTTTCTTGTAAAAACTTTCCACCAAAAAAAAAAGGCGCCCCTCTTTCCACCTCGGTTTGCTTGAGCTCTGCTAGCTGCTCACCCGAAAATGCTTCTCTGCCTGCCTGCCCTGAAGAGACTACTGGTCGTCTCGCACTACTAGTACTTTCTTCTGTCTCCACCGTGGTGATCCCTTTGCCTTTTTTGGTTGCATTGCATGCAGTCGTCGCTGCTGCACTCGAAGCCCAAGTCGACGGTGGGCACGCCGGCGTACATCGCCCCGGAGGTGCTCTCCCGCCGGGAATACGACGGCAAGGTCAGTCACTCACCCCCCTCGTCAGATTCTCTTCTCTGCCCCTGAGACTGTGAGACGCGGCAAAGTGGGCCCCACTGTCGCAGTGACGATCCTGTCTCGCTTGTCGTGAGCCTGCGTACGAGCACGTGCCGGCCCCTTGGAGTCCACGTAACGTAACGCGGGTCTCAATGCCTCCCGTCCCCCGAGTGTCCGTCCGTGCACCAGGTCTATAGGCGAGCGCACCAGTGTCAGCATGTGGGCCCATCGCATGAATGCAAAGATATGGTTGCCAAGTCTATAGAAAAATTATAGATGTAGTATAAATATTATAGATTCTTAATTTAATATATCTCAATAGCACAACTATCTAATGTCATAAATATTATTTTTCAATAGATTCATGTCAAATTTTAAATAGTTTAAATTTGAATAATGAGAAAGCTAGAATTAGGCCTTGTTTAGTTCTAAAAAAATTTATAATTTTTTTTAGATTCTCCGTTGCATCGAATCTTTAGACGTATGATGAAACATTAAATATAGACGAAAATAAAAACTAATTACACAGTGTAATTTGCGAGATGAATCTTTTGAACTTAGTTAATCTATGTTTGGATAATATTTATCAAACACAAACAAAAATTGTCTATTTTAAAAAAAATTTGGAACTAATCAAGGCCTTACTGGAGTTAGTGCATGCCTATAGACCGGGCTCACCCTTCTGCAAAACAGGAAACGTTTTAGGGTCCATAGGCCTGTGGGCCCCGGGCCCCAGAGATCTGTGGGCTCTGGCGGATTATGGGATTTGGGATTTGTCCGGGATTGAGATTTGCTTGCCCGTGGCCGGGCAGACAGAGCCTCCTGCCACCGAGCAGTGGGGCCCAGGGAGCATCGTGATTCGGGACCTCGCAGCGGCAGCGCGCACGCCGTCGCCGTGTGATTCGGCTTCAGGTACGCAGGCGGCAAGCTGCATGCAGTGCTAGCTCTGTGCTCTGGCCGGGCTCGGGACGAACAGGGTGTGCTGTGCAATGGGGCCCGGAGACCATGCTGACTCTCACATAGTGTGAGTGTCGTCAGTGTCACTAGCTCCTGTTGCCGCTGCTCCTGTAGAGGCTGCTGTTAGATTAGATGCCTAGACTCCCAGCTAATGCGATCTGGTACTGGCGGAATTAGGAGTAGTGGGGTAGTGCCCGAGTGGTTTGAGTTGAAAAAAAAAACTCATTCTGAAAAAGCATAAAAGAGACCATGCAAGGATATGTATGTTCCTTCAATCCTTCCTTTGTGAAGCGATTTGGACATTCACATTGTTCACATGTCATGCTTGATGGCGATGCAGGCTCCACCTGCAAGCTACACACAACTGAAGGTGGGCGAAAGGTTTAGGTTCATGGAATTCGGACCAGTTTAGCAGTCAAGATTGTAGTCTGTACGATTCTGCTTGCTTTATTAAATTGTGGCCTGGAAGAAAGTTAGCTCGGCTGAAGAAAAAGTGATATTCTGTAGATCCAGATATATTGTTCATAAGTGCTACTTGATTCGAGTCAGTTTTCTTTTTAATAGCAATTTGAGTGAGGTTGAAGATCAGTGAATGGCTAGGAGCAAAGTGCCATTTTGTAAATAGGAGCATGCAACCTTCAGAAGAACTTTTTTTTTTTTTTACTTTTCTATCATTAGGAATTTGAGAAAGGAACATACATGAAAATATTAGGTGAATCCATCCTTGTGACAAGCTGGTTACTTTATGTCCTTTTCATAGCCATTTTACCATCATGGTTTTAACTGATTGATGTTTTTTTTTTTTGAAAGTAACTGATTGATGTTAGAGGCCCTCAAGTGCAGTCATTTTCAAGCAGTCATGTTAGACTGAACCGCTATTTGGCCTCTTGTGGTCCTTTGAAGCTATTTTCTACTCTCCCTTTTTCTTTTTTCTCATTGTCAGCTATCGCTAAACAGTGGTTGTATTTTGTTCCATTGCTATCCAACCAACCATGCTAATCTATTATTCTGTTTCGGTTTCTCCTTTCCAGCACTGCAAAATTGGTTGCATTTGCTTGTCAGAAACAGTAAGATGCCTTTGAGACTATAGGTAGCTCATTGTTTTTTTGGTTTGGTTGATTTCGAGAACATCCCTTCAAGACTATGCAAAGACCATAGTGGCATTGATCTGTCCAACCATACGTGCCCACTCCTATTTCATAAAGTTCTCTGTCTGCTTTCACCTTGAAAGATTGTATTCACAGTCTTTATTTCTCCAAGTATACCTAATTTTATGCTGAGTGAATTTGACTTCGCTGCAAAGTTCTTGGATCAGCAGTTTCAGTTTGATAACTCATTTATATGAGTTAAAAACAACATCAGTTGTTTATATTGCCCTAAACTCCTTAAAAACAACCTCATTTGTGCGGGGTCAAAGGCGAGCAACTACCAAACTATAATATTCTCTAATGCGGTAACACCATATTTTATCCTCAACATATCACCATTAGAGTAATAAACCCTCAATTTAAAACTTTTACATAGATTCCTTATATCACTGCTTACTTATCTTTGATTTGGAAGTTGTTGCTTGTTTATTTAGCTGGGTACCTGGGTTGATACCAGCGACGAAGCCAGCAGTGGGGCTAGGGGGGCTCCAGCCCCCCCTACCGCTGCTGGCACAGTGGAATTTTTAGTGCTCTCCTTCTGATTTTAGACATAAATTTATAAGATAGGGTGAGCTGAACACTTTATTTTTTAGATATATTTTGTGAATTTCATCATTAATCTATATTTACGAGGAGTAATAGTAGAGTTAAGTTGATGTAGAACTTTTGTTCAGCCCCTCCTAAATTTTTTTCTAGCTTCGTCCCTGGTTGATACAGGTCAAATGTTCACCCGAGTTGTATTGTTTTCTCTATGAAAGCTCATAGCGTACATTTTAGAAGTTTGCTACAAATGTAACATAGCTGAAGTCTTGCCTACTATGAAGACCACTTGAATGATGTATGGCATCTTTTAGCGAGCCAACTACATACACCAAATACTAACAGTAGAAATTCAGTCTCAGAACATCCCACACGATGTCCAGAATTCCAGGCATGTGTGGCCCAACAGAATGTGGAGCCTTTCTAAAACTTGTATCGATGATCAGAACTGCATCTTAATATCCTATTGGCAGTAAATGTTCTTTAGTTCAAACTTTACCGATTCGTCATTGCCTTTATATTTGTTTGCTTATTTTGCCTTAACATATTTGCAACATCTGATTGATGGTTCAGACTGCCGATGTGTGGTCCTGTGGAGTCACCCTTTATGTGATGCTGGTCGGTGCTTACCCTTTTGAGGACCCAGATGACCCAAAGAACTTCAGAAAGACAATTGGGGTAACAACTTCAGAGCTTCTCTTTTTTTCCTAATAATGAGCAATCTAAAACCCCAAGTTCTTATCACTTAATGTAATTCTTGATATATTCTTTCTTTTCATAGAGGATCATGTCAATCCAATACAAAATACCGGAGTATGTGCACGTGTCCCAAGACTGCAAGGAACTGCTCTCTAGAATATTTGTTGCAAACTCTGCAAAGGTACCCATATATTTGAACTTGGGACCATCTTAAGTGGTTCATATTTGGTTCGCTGATTTCATTACATCTCCAAATTCATGCAGAGAATAACAATCAGGGAGATCAGGAACCACCCCTGGTTCCTGAAGAACCTGCCTAGAGAGCTCACTGAACCTGCACAGGCAATGTACTACAAGAAAGACAACAGCGCCCCGACTTACTCCGTCCAGTCCGTGGAGGAGATCATGAAGATTGTGGAGAAGGCGCGGACGCCGCCTCCTTCCTCCACCCCCGTGGCTGGCTTTGGTTGGGCCGCGGAGGAGGACGAGCAGGAGGACAGCAAGAATCCAGACGGAAAACATGAGGAGGAAGAGGATGGTGAGGACGAGTATGACAAACAGGTGAAGCAAGTCCATGCCAGCGGGGAGTTTCATATCAGCTGAGGCCTGAGGGTTTCGCCGGCGACAGAGGAGACCCCAAACAGGAGATGTTGTGGTAGCAGCTGATGATGGACCTGATAGTTTGTGGTCTTGTTTCCAAGTTTTCTTTCATTTTTTTTCCTGTGATGCCTCAAGCCTGCAACAGTGTAAAGTATTGAAGTGGTTCCAGCATTGCCCTTGTATTGACTGATTAAAGCCAGCATGGGGAACATAATTATGGAATAAAACATCTCGTTGAGCATACTCCGTCTGTAACTGCATGATGTATTTGTCTGTTCATTTGGTGGACGATGATCACATTGACTAAGCCAAAGCATCAATGACAATAACACAATGTCTATGTACGGTTTCCTTATATAGATCATTATGTGCAGATTGCCAATATGATTTTGTAAAGCACTGGAATGTGCTTTCGTGCATACCTTCAAGATTTTTCCGGTAGAAATCACAAGTATTCCTAATGTAATGTTATCAAGATACTTGATGTGGCAAGTTAAGTTTAAAGTAAATTCGTGGTCACTTCAGTGGGGCGACAATCATACAATAATATAACAAATGAAAAATGATGTGTCAACTGTCAAGTACCAAAGGGATCTAAGATTAAAAAAAGGAAGTACCAAAGAGATCTTCGATCAATAGAAGACCATCATAGGATCCATGGGGTGTTTACAGATTTGCTCGTCTAAACATCACGAACAGTAATAAAGAATTCCCAGAGGACAAGGCAAACCACACTGTTTGGTGCCCCCTTTGTTTTGAAAGACCTTCAATCAATAAAAGACCATCACAAGATCCAGCGATCGTTAATAAGATTTGCTCATCTAAACACCAGACAGTAAAAAAGGAATTTCTGAAGGATAATGCAATCACAATATTTGGTAGTTATCTCAAAATCAAGGTAAAATCCAACCTTGTTTCATGCAGTAATGCATACTGCAGCCTATTGGACACTGTTTCCCACCTTTTTTTGGAATAATTTGTTTTCCACTTCCAACACATGGAAATGTTTCGATGACAACTAAGTTGTGCCCTGTATCAACCTACGTCAACTGTTAAGTACCCCTTGCCTTGGAAAAGTGGCAGGGGCTCTACAAATTCCATTATTGCTTCAAAATAGTGCTAGTAATGTCAATTAGAGGTACACATCAGGATTTATCGGACTTCTGATAAGTGGGACACCATCTTCCCTCCATACGACGCGGTCCTCGCACAAAGCAGCAACTGCTTCAACATAGACTTGATGCTCCTGAGATGCAAGTTTCAAATCAACTAACTGATCAATACTTCTGGTTGCAGATTAACTTCAGTTATGTGCAGAAGTAGCTTGAAGCTATCTCAAGCTAGAAGGCTGAAATCTTACCTCATGAAGGACTCTTGCAGCCAACAACTCTGGTGTGTCATCCGCAAACACAGGCACAACCCTCTGGGCTAATGTTTTCCCGGTATCATAGTGCTCATCCACAAAATGTACAGTTGGACCTGAGTATCTGAACAGAAAATTGTTGTCAAATAACAGAAGTCACATTTGACACGCAAAATAATTGGCCATTTCTCTATCAGCCATCCATCACGTATATCAATTTTTAAAATGTTTACATTCAACTCAAAAAGTGTGTTACAACAAAATGTAGCGTTATGTTCCTTGAAATTACACAGGTTTATGAATACACATGTTTATTAGGGGATCAACAGGTGAATGTGTTGTATAGGCAGACAGCTATATCATTTGTCAATGGAGGCATGCAGTTACTTGGACAAGCTAGAGAATTCTAAATTACCTTGCTCCAGAGGCAATAACGGCTTTATGCACCTTTGAACCATAAAAACCTTTGCCTCCGAATGCCGGAAGGAGAGAAGGATGGATATTTAATATGGACTTTGGGTATTCCTGGACCAATTCAGCGGGTATAAGCTTCAAGTAACCAGCAAGAAGAACAAAGTCTACACTGTATCCCCTGTTTAAAAGTTAAATATAAAAGGCTTATTTCACTAGTCAGAAAAAACATATATCTTACAATACACAAGATAGATTAGCACAATCCAATGCCTAACAGAACAAATCAAAACCACAGTGTCTACAGTCAAGAGCAAGTCTATGTAACAATGTGGCACTTGATGAAGGACTTGTTCCATAGTATTATTCCAACCGAATATTGCGTTAAAGTTTAAGTTCAAAAAATATCAGCAGAAAGATACATAGAGGGTTCAAAGAAGTAACAACTTCTCTAATTAATGATGCAGAAACATGATCATCACTTGGCTATAAGTACCTGTACATGTAATCGAGCGTGACTCTGTGTGTATCTTACTGGCATAAACAAACATAAGAAAGCTTGACTTACTCTGAGTGGTGCTTTTCACCCGAGTTATTACTAAACTGAAATTGACACAACAAAAAAGAATCAGAGACAGGTATAAGAAGCAGGAACAACCTCAGGGTATCCAGCAGTTGAGCAACCGAAATCCCCTCGGGCGCAGACTTGGACTTGGGAAACACGAGCACAGGAATGCCATTGCTCCTGGCATACTCCGCGCCGCCGCAACCTGTAACGCACAGCTTCAGCCTCCGCTCACAGTGTGGGGCACCTTCGCTTGGGGGTGCAGGTGCAGTTTCCCTCACCTGGCTTGTCGGTGACAAGCGCGACGACATCCCCGTGCACGGCCCCGCCCAGCGCGGCCTCGTGGATCGCCCGGAAGTTGGATCCCCCTCCGGACACGAACACCGCCAGCCGCTTCCTCCTCCCGGCCGCCGCCGCCGCCGCCGCCGCGTCAGCACCACCCGGCTGCGCCGCGCGCAGACGCAGCCGCGGCTCCGGGCGCCGGGACGGCTCGCACCTGACGGCGTTCGACTGGCGCCTCGCCGATCGCACTACCCCCTGCCAGGGCTTTGGGTCCGGCCGGACGGCGGGCGTGGTGGGTCTGAGGGCGAGCGAGCGGCGCAGGGCCGGAGCAGGTGGAGCGTGAGCGACCGCGGCCTCCATTGCCAAGGGTGGAGAAAGCTGCTGCGGATACAGTAAGCGCGCGAGCAGTAGGCGGCAGGTAGAATGGGCGCCGCGGATGGGGGAAAGGCTGACGGGCAGGTTGCGCCCCCCGGCGGGCGGGTGGGCGGCGGCGGACTGCGAGGAGAATCTTGGACACGGGACGGAAAGGCAAAGGCTTGTCGCAGGAAGGAGGGCTGCCCAGCGCAAAAGATCATACGACATGGGCCGTAACCCGTAGGCGGCCTGGGAGGTCGTCTACCGGGCCGGGATGCGGGGAAGGCCGAGCTGACGGCCCGCGTCTCGTCTGATTTGGGCTACGTTGGGCCCGATCACTGCATGGGTCACACACGATCGTCGGATTTCCGATCTAGTGCGGAGCGTGACGCAGAGAATATTCGTCGCTTTTCAAAAAATAATTTTAATTAAATATATATTTAAAATATTAATATTTTTAGTATATAATTAGTATTATTAAAAGAAGTTCTAAAATAAATTTTTTAGAGATATAAATATTACATGTATTTTCTATAAATTAAGTCAAATTTGTGACACATATATCAATTGTGACAATTATTTAGGAATGAAGCGAGTAATACCCAAAACCTAAAAACCTAGAGACCTGATGGATTTTTTTACCTAAAGTTACGTCGGGGTATGAATATTTCTTCACAAATGGTTACATTAATGGCGGTTGCAAAGTGTTAGAGTTTATGGGCTTGGTCCAATAAAAAAATTCCAATAATTCTATAGAAATCTTAAGGGACCGGTTGTTTGTGTAAGAATGAAAACGGATGAAAACGAGCAAAAAAACTCATCTCCCATTTCTATTTCCAACCCATCAAAATGTCAGAATATCCACCACCTCAAAAAAGTTGCCATTTTCAGCGGTGTGACACCAGTGGAATGCATCATTTTTAGTGGAATGCATTCATACAGGCGGTTTTAAAACCGCTAGTGAAATGGAAAAAGTGCCATCAGTAGAAAATGTTTATGCAATGGCGGTGTTTGGCAACTCTTTTATTATGAGCTCCATGAGATGCTTTATGTTGTGAATGTGAAGATTTTGTTAATACGTTGCTTAGAATAAATGGCAAATTAAGCTGGGTCGATCACCGGTGCGTCAGCAGGCTGGCTGTTAATTTCCAAAAGCATCATCATACTGGCCTTGATTAGTAACGACCTACTCCCTCCGTACCAAAATAATTGTCATTTTAGGTTTTTGTGTCGCAAGTTTAACTAGATTTATAGAAAATAAGTGCAACATTTGTATCTCCAAATAAATTTATTAAAAAAATAGATTCAAAGATCTTCCGATTGTACTAATTATATACTATAAGTATTAATACTTTTTAATATATATTTAGTTAAAGTTATTTCTCGGGAAGCGAGAATGACAATTATTTTGGGACGAAGGGAGTATGGTTGTGATGAGCAGAGGCTGAAGATTCAACCTTGCACACATTGTGTTTTGTTTTTGGTCTGTTCCTCGTATAGACAAGTATTAATTTAATTAATTACTACTTGATTACTAAACAATGGTTTTAGAAGCGGGAACTTAGGTGGTGTTTGGTTGGGAGTGTTAAGGTTTAACAAATGTAGCATTTTTGTTTTATTTAGTAGTGTCCAATCATAGACTAATTAGGCTTAGAAGATTCGTCTTGCAAATTACTCTCATACTGTGTTTTTAGTTTTGTAAATAGTTTATATTTAGTACTCCATGTATGTGTCCAAATACTCGATATGATGACTTTACCAGCGCTGACCATACAGGCCCCTAGCTTCCTAAGGGCTTGAAATTAAGTTGCTGTGCAGCGTGCCGCCGGTAAGGATGGCAACGGGACGGGTTCGGATCGAGTGAACTCTATGTGCACCCGAACCCGAAACCCAAAACCGAACCGAACACCGATTCAGGTGATAACCTCTCCCAAAAACCAAACCCACGGATACCCGAAACCCGAATGGATACCTAAAACCTGCTTTCTATGTCGACATAATAATAGCAATAAGGACTTTCTATAAATATATATATAATATATATACATATATTTACATATATAAACAAGAGACAATAAAACATAAATATTTTCATGAGTTAGCTTAAAATAAATTTCATAATCTAAGTAAACAAGTTATTATTATTATATTATAAAATATAAAAAATTAATTCTAATGACTTATTTCGAATATCCATCGGATATCCACGGGTGGAAAACTAAACCCGAAACTGAATCCGATAGGTTTCGAGACCCGAATCCGAAAACTAGGTAAAAAATCATCCCCAATCCCAAACCGAAACTCACACATGTCCAACCCGAAACCACCCCGCTGACATCTTTAGCCGCCGGCAGTCGTCTGACTCTGACTTACAATGTGATGGCCCGACATAGAACCTGGGAACCAGGCAGCATTGTTGTTGAGCCGGTGCAACGGACAGAGGGACGGTCGAGAGATATATCTCCACATGATGTACAGTATCTACCAAAAAGGTATACATATAATAGTCGCACACGAGACTTGACTGCTATACTGACCTAGCAGGCATCCACATCCTCCAGGCCGGACACATGCATGCATGCGCACATTGTAATAATACGTACTAACTCGTAATGATTCGACAAAGCTGCCGCCCAAAATACGTGTACGTGTACTCCCTGCCAAATGAACCCGAAAGAAATGGAAACGACGCACGCACGTCGTGACAGAAAGTAGGCGTATCCGGCAAGAAAATGGTCACCGGCCGAGGACGGAGAGCGACGCGCGCAGATGCCCTGCCTCTGCCTGGGACTGGGAGGGATTTCTAGGAGCAAATCTCAATCACATGTGCCTGGGAGGGATTCTCTCTCGCTCGTAGCATCTCTGTGTAGATGAATAGTACAGGTCTTGTTGAGATCATCCAAAAACAAAAAACTTTTTCAAGATTTTCCGTCATATCGAATTTCTAAGCACATACCTGAAGCATTAGATATAGACAAAAACAAAAACTAATTGCACAGTTTCTTGTAAATCACGAAATAAATTTTTTAATTATAATTAGATAATATTTGTCACAAACAAACAAAAATGTGACATTTAAAATCTTTACGGTTCTTAACAAGACCTTACTAGTATATTTTGAGCGCACGAGACGACGAGAAGAAGGCCACTTTCGTGGGGGCGTCGCTGTCGCGTGCACCCGCACTGGGATATTCATCGGATAGGCAGCAAGCCTGCTGATTCCGACAGATCTCGCGTCGCGTGCGTCAGGACGTCAGGTGAGCCGTGAGCACAACAGCGATCGCGGCCGGCCGGCCGTCCGTCCGGCGGCTGCCTGGGCCGCGCGTCCGCGCGCGCGATGCCCGCGACAGCATGCATTTTTTTTTTTGTCCCAGCGCCAGCGATGACGGCTGCTGCTCGCTCGGGGTTCGACCGGCGGTTGCATTCCACACCTGCCAGCAAGACGGGATCTCCCCGGGAAGGGAGGGTGTGTCATAACCGATAGCTGAAGGCGTATTATGTAATTGGCGTATTCATCTCTGTAAAGCGTAAAGAGGTTTACTACTTTGTATCGGTCTATGACATGTAGGTCCCAGGGACCAGTAGGCTGCGGCCATATATGGTTTGGAACCTGTTGCGTGTAAGACAGTTAATCATTTGGTAATAGAACACGAGACAGAGAGGTTCCTCTGTTCTCCTCGTCGGCGATATCCGTTGTGTGCTCACGCCTCCGGCGATCACCGCCGGTGGCCAGGGGTATTACAGTGGTATCAAAGACAGTCCATCCTCGGCCCTTCCCTTCCCTACCCACCCAGCTCGCTCTCGCTCGGCGTCGGCCGCACGGTCCATTGCCATCGAGCGAGATTCACACGAGTTTGGTCCACATACTCCTGCCGGATCGATCCGATCCTCCAGCCACGACAAGCGCTCGGCGGCGGCGTGAAGGGGTTCACTCGCAGCGTCACTTGCGAGTTGGCGAGAGGCGGCGGCGGCAGATCGGGATTCGCATCGGCGACGGATCCAGGCGCGACACGGCGCCACGTCCACTGGGTGTCTACATCTCCGGCTCGACAACTCGACTGGGGGACTACATCAACCTCTTCGGTTCGGCGGCGTGAACCTCAGTGAGCTCTTCTCATTAGCTCACATCTATTCCTTCTCGTGCTCGCATCGTTTTCTAGCCCAGGGTTGCGGAACAATTGTTTCCGTGTAAAATTCCGTAAGCTAACGGACGATTGCGGAGCGGTGGCGTTGGCGAGGAACCGTCCTTCGATTTGGGTTGCGGAGCACTGTTTCCGTTGTAAAATTCCTCGATCGAGCCTCGGTTCCGGGAGTTGGGGATTTGGTGTTGCAGGATTTTGGGGAGGTTGTTACTGAACCGGCTGCTACACCATATTTTGTTCTTCTGTTTTGATTCAGTTGGTCACCACGGCACCATCCAAGTCACCGAAACCTTCGGCTCAGACCTCCATCTTGCTGGATCAAATGGCTACCAATGCTGGGGTTGAGCAGGGCCACTGGCGCGAGGTGTTGGACCATCTCGACCTGCTCTCTCAGCGCATGAATGATTTGGGTGTCACTCAACAACAAGTCAAACAACAGTTGCAGGAGACAAGCCTGAAAGTGGACAAGTGCACTGCTGATCAAGACATGATAGCTCAGCAAGTCAGGGCGAATGGACATGCTGTTGCCCAGATCACTCTTCGTCAGTTTGCCCATGAGGACCGTTCAGATACTACTGAATCAGTAGTGGCAAATGAGGTGGACACTTTTGAGAATGTGTTTGCTGCCAATGAGAGAGCCAACCCCAGACAGGACACAACTTTTCACCCTCGACACAATCGGCTTCCACATCGGCGGGACGTCTTACCTCATCATGCTTTGCCCAAGATGTTGTTCCCTTCCTTTGATGGCTCTCAACCCAAGATCTGGCTGGATAAGTGTAAGAACTATTTCAGGATCTATCAAATTCCTGATACTCTGTGGGTGGAAGCAGCTTCAATGCATCTGCAAGATAATGCAGCCAAGTGGTGGCAGACTTACAAGATGACTTATCCAGATGTCTCGTGGCAGCGGTTCTCTGCTGATATCCAGAGTCAGTTTGGAGGTGATGATTACAGAGCGTCACTGAATGACTTACTTGATCTCAAACAGGACACCACAGTGGAAGAGTATACTACCAAGTTTCAGTCCTTGCAGTACGATGTCACTATGCATGGTGGCAATTATGATCCTATGTTTTTTGCCACTCACTTTGTCAGGGGTCTCAGGGAGGACATTCGAGCTGTGGTGGAACCTCAGGTCCCTTCATCTGTGGAGAAAGCTGTTATTATCGCCAAGATTCAGCAAAAGGTCATAGACCGCAGCAAACTGAAACTCAGCCAGAACAGACCCCCACCCAGGGGACAACAAGCCAAACCTGAAGCTAAACCATCCAACATCTATGGCACTCTGTGGAGGGATAAGCAACTCAGGGACTACAGGAAGGCTAATAACCTTTGTTATGGGTGTGGGGAGAAGTATGAGCCTGGTCATGCCGAGCACTGCCCCAAAAGAGCTAAACCTCAGTTGAATGCTATGATAGTCAATGACTTAGACAAAGAGATCAGTGAAGACTTGCTCAATGAGATGGCTATTGATGAGATGTTAACTGAAAATTTTTGCCAACTTTCACTCAATGCCATGTCTGGTACTGATTCTGGCAACTCTATCAAGCTGAAAGCTACTGTTAAGAACAAAACCATGTTGATTCTGGTGGATACTGGCAGCAGCCATACTTTTGTCAGCGCAGCTTTTGTCCAGTTAGCCCGCTTACCTACAGTGGACATTCAGCATCAGAAGATTCACCTGGCTAATGATACCTGGATGTCCACAACCAAGCAAGTGAAACAATTGGACTGGTATATCCAGGGCCATACCTTTACTACTGACATGATTGTACTGGACCAGTTGCCTTATGATGCAGTCTTGGGATATGATTGGCTCAGAACATTCAGTCCTATGCAGTGTGATTGGCAGGCCAAAACATTACAGTTCCAGCATCATCACCAGACTGTTACTCTTCAGGGTTTGGAACCTGCACCTGTGGCAGCAAGTCCTATTTCGGCTAAAGGTATGTTCAAAGCTATTCAGGGTAATGACATCTGGGCTTATGTCATGGTGGATAAGATGGTTCCCGCTTCCCATGCCACATCACAATCACAAAACCCGGAGAATGCTGATCTCCAGGATCTCTTGCTTCAGTATGCTGACATATTTCAGGACCCTAAGCAACTTCCACCACATAGGAGCTATGATCATGCAGTTCCATTGTTTCCTGATGCAGTTCCAGTGAATGCAAGACCATACCATTATTCTCCACAGCATAAGACTGAGATTGAGAATCAAGTGAAGAATCTGTTGGAAGCTGGGCTTATTACTCACAGTCACAGTCCATTTGCTTCTCCAGTACTATTGGTGAAGAAAAAGGATGGGCAGTGGAGGTTTTGCGTGGATTATCGCAAATTGAATGCTCTCACCATCAAAAACAGATTTCCTATGCCCATTGTGGAGGAAATCTTGGATGAGTTGGCAGGTGCCAAGTTTTTCACTAAGCTGGATATGAGGTCAGGCTACCATCAGATTCGCATGCTACCTGAAGATGAGTATAAAACAGCATTCAAAACACATCAAGGCCACTATCAGTTTAGAGTTATGCCTTTTGGCTTAACCAATGCTCCTGCCACTTTCCAATGCATTATGAACCATCTGCTGCAACCATTCCTCAGAAAGTTTGTACTGGTGTTTCTGGATGACATTCTCATTTACAGTACCTCGTTGGAGGACCATTTGCAGCACATCCAACAAGTACTGGAAGTTTTAAGGAAGAATCAACTATATCTCAAACCTTCTAAGTGCACTTTTGCCCAGCCAAGTTTGGAATACTTGGGTCACATAATCTCGGCTCAAGGGGTAGCCACTGACCCAGCTAAGACTCAGGACATGGTCAACTGGCCTACACCATCCACAATGACTGAACTAAGGGCCTTCTTGGGGTTCACTGGCTATTACAGGAAGTTTGTCAAGAATTATGGGGTGATTGCCAAACCACTGACTGCAGTGCTTCGGCTGAAACAATTCCAGTGGTCAGCTCAAGCTCAGGAGGCTTTTGACAACCTCAAGGTGGCTATGACTACTACTCCTGTCTTGGCCCTCCCAGATTTCAACAAGCAGTTCCAGGTTGAAACTGATGCCTGTGGTGAAGGAGTAGGGGCTGTGTTGATGCAACAGGGCCAGCCAGTGGCTTATCTTAGCAAAGCTTTGGGCACAAAGCACAAGGATCTGTCCATTTATGAGAAGGAATTCCTGGCCCTCATTATGGCAGTGGAAAAGTGGAGACCCTATTTGGAGAGACAGGAATTTGTCATCCTTACTGATCATAGATCCTTATCCTACCTCAATGAACAGAATTTGCATTCCAACATGCAAAGGAAGGCTATGACCCGGCTAATGGGATTACAGTTCAAAATTGTCTACAAACAGGGCAAGGACAATGTGGCTGCTGATGCTCTTTCCAGGGTTGCCCATCTCATGTCTTTACAGGCAGTGTCTCAAGTGCAACCACAATGGGTCCAGGAGGTACTCAACTCTTATGCAACTGATGCCCAGGCTCAGAATCTCCTGACTCAACTGGCAATCTCTAGTCCCAATGACAATGGTTTCAGGTTGGACAAAGGACTGATCAAGAAGGACAATCTCATTTGGATAGGTAACAACTCCGCCCTACAAACAAGGTTGATTTCGGCATTCCATGCATCTGCCATTGGTGGACATTCTGGTTCAAGCGCCACATATCACAGACTCAAGAAACTCTTTCTCTGGAAGGGCATGAAAAATGATGTCAATAGCTTTGTTAAGCAGTGCACCATTTGTCAACATTCCAAACACTCCCTTGAGCACCCTGCTGGACTACTTCAACCACTTCCTATACCAGCTGGTGTGTGGCAAGAATTGTCCATGGACTTTGTGGAGGGCCTGCCTAAGTCAGAGGGCTTCACTGTGATTTTGGTGGTGGTGGACAGACTCACGAAGTATGCTCACTTCATTCCTATGAAGCATCCTTATACAGCAGCTACTGTTGCACAACTGTTTATGGACTGCATTGTCAAACTCCATGGTTTACCTCACAGTATTGTCAGTGACCGTGACCGGATCTTTGTCAGTACCTTTTGGAAACAGCTGTTCAAGTTGTATAAAGTCAATCTGGCACTGTCTACTGCTTACCATCCGCAGACCGACGGTCAAACTGAGCGTATAAACCAATGCCTTGAGATGTATCTGCGCTGTTCTGTCCAGGATGATCCTAAAACTTGGAAGACGTGGCTGTCTTTTGCAGAGTTGTGGTACAATTCCTCTTATCATAGCGCCCTTGGTTGTTCTCCATTCAAGGCTCTCTATGGTTGTGAAGCTAATCTGGGTGCCCCACTTCAGTCCACTGAGGACACCATTCAGTCTGTGACAGAGGTCATCGAGAATCGGGAGGCCCATTTAACAATGCTCAAGCAGAGACTGGAACATGCTCAAAACCGAATGAAAATTCAGGCAGACAAGAAACGGACTGACAGGCAGTTTGCTGTTGGAGAAAAAGTTCTACTCAAGCTTCAACCCTACACTCAAACCTCAGTGGCCAAAGCTGGCATACAAATATTTTGGTCCGTACACGGTTCTGGAACGAGTAGGAGCCGTTGCCTACAAACTGGAATTGCCTGACCACAGCGAGATTCACCCGGTGTTTCATGTTTCCCAGCTCAAACCTTTCACACCTGATTATACACCGGTGTTCACTACTCTTCCAGTACTAACTGATTTGCAGGCTTCTGAGGCTGTCCCATAATACATTCTTCAGCGCCGTCTGGTCAAGAAAGGAAACCATGCCATTCCTCAGGTTCTGGTGAAGTGGTCAGGCTTACCTCTAACGTCGGCCACTTGGGAAGATCACCATGTCCTGAAGACGCGCTTTCCTGCAGCACCTGCTTGGGGCCAAGCAGGATCTTCGGGCGGGGGAGATGTCATAACCGATAGCTGAAGGCGTATTATGTAATTGGCGTATTCATCTCTGTAAAGCGTAAAGAGGTTTACTACTTTGTATCGGTCTATGACATGTAGGTCCCAGGGACCAGTAGGCTGCGGCCATATATGGTTTGGAACCTGTTGCGTGTAAGACAGTTAATCATTTGGTAATAGAACACGAGACAGAGAGGTTCCTCTGTTCTCCTCGTCGGCGATATCCGTTGTGTGCTCACGCCTCCGGCGATCACCGCCGGTGGCCAGGGGTATTACAGGGTGGTGGGCTCCGGCCAGGGGCGTCCCGGGTAAATATTGGGCCAAGATCAAAATAATAAGTGGAGGCCTAGTGTCTATTGTCAAAATCTAAAAAAAATATTAAATATCAACATATTACAAAGACAACATATAAAAGATTAACTAAATAAAATAGGGATTATACCAGGCAATGATCTCCATCTGGCGTCCTAATCTGGGTCCACCCGTCTATAATTGCTATTAGGTCTCGACTCTTGAGCGACGAACAACACCAAGGACGAGGAATAACTCTAAGGGACGAAACCATGAACTCACGAAAGGTTACAAACTTATGTGAAGAAAAATTACCAACCATAAACTTTTCTAACTCACAATCATGGACTTTCAATGTGTTTTCTCACGAAGGAAGTAACAAGCTTTTACTAATTATTATATATACTTAGAACACTTAGTAAATTTTGGGGTCCATAAATTTTGGAGGCCCAGTTCGGTCGCACAGCTCGCACGGCCTCAGGGACGCCCCTGGCTCCGGCCCCCGCGATGTGAACGTGATCCACCGGCCCTCCTGTCCGCTAACGTTTGGACGGGTTCCTTTGAATTCGCAGAAAGTTGGTGCGGGTGGAACGGACCCAGGGGCACGTACACAATTCGGATCGCACTGGTACGGTGCTGCTTGGCTTGGACCTTGGAGATGGCGAATTCAGCGCTAGTGTTCCGTCCGATCTTGCATGTGCAAAAAGGGTACTCCGGCCAAGAACTCCGACCATCTTTGGTCGCGGCGTCAAAAAGGATGTGTACTAGTATATCGTATGGACCGGAAGCGAGAGTGCACATTTTGTTGGTCTCTCTTGACGCGTCCAACGACCAAAAAGCATGCATATCGTATCGGCGCTGCACATTTTGAGGGCTTGTTTAGATGCAAAAAGTTTTAGGATTTTGACACCGTAGCATTTTTATTTTTATTTGACAAACATTGTCTAATTATAGAGTAACCAGGTTTAAAGTATTCATCTCGTGATTTACATGTAAACTGTGCAATTAGTTATTCTTTTTATCTATATTTAATACTTCATGCATGTGCCGCAAGATTCGACGTGCCATGACGCGTGACTTGCCGCCTGAGCTGGAGCCTAGTCGTCCATGCTTCCTGTGCGTCCCCTGCCCCGCACACATACATGTTGTTTCCAGAATTCACTGGTATGCTATTCAACCTTGAATCTTTCGTACAAGCTCCCCTTGACTTAACCAGTTAACCGCTTTGGTAGCTCCCTTCAGCGGAGAAGAGATTAATTTAGTAGTCAAATTTTCACCATTAGACAAAGGCACCATGGCATGATGACTTCAAACGCTGATTTTGTGAACCAAATGATGGTACATTATTTGTGAATATTTCAACAAACTTTGTGATGACATTTGTAATGGGGATATTTTCATGCAAAACATCAATGGTTCTCAAATTATTACTTTGGTCCCCAAACATAACAATGCTGTCAAAGTCTCAGATTTCAGGCCTATTTCTTTATTGAACACTTGAGATCATCATAAATTTGTTGGCCAAAAGGTTGCAATTAGTTCTTCCATGGTTGATTCATAAAAATCATTATGGTTTTATTAAACATAGATGTATCCATAGCTGTTTAGCTTGGTCCATGTAATTCCTACACCTTCTTCATCAATCTAAAGGGGATATCACTATAAGTTAGATTCTTTTAAAAAATCATGGAACAAAACCTGACATGTGGATGACTTGGATGCATTTGATCTTCTATACTGGTACATCAACTGTTCTTCTTAATGGAGTTCTTGGCAATTTTTTCCACCGTAAGAGGGGTTAGGCAAGAGGATCCCCTTTCCCCATTACTCTTTGTGTTAGCAACTGACTTTCTACAAGATCTTCCAAATTTAGCGAAGGATCAAGGGTTGCTTTCTTTGCCTTTGGCCCTACCTCACAACCAAGATTTTTCAGTGCTCTAGTATGTTGATGATACACTCATTTTTATGAAAGGGGATGCTAGGAAGTTGATTTTTCTTAAAGCTCTTCTCAATTCTTTTGTTGAATCAATTGGTTTAGAGGTTAGTTATGAGAAGTCCATGTTGGTTCCTATAAATGTTGAAGACTCTAAATTGGAAACTCTTGCAAGAACCTTGGGTTGTTCAAGGGGATCTTTGCCATTCACATATTTAGGCTTTCCCCTCAGTCTTACTAAACCAACAATGGCATATTTCTAGCCTTTTGGTTACTTGATGTGAACGTCGACTAGTGAGTATTTCTTCCTTCCTGAGGGCTATTTACAACTAACTAATGCAGTTTTCAGTGTTATATCCATTATTTGCAATATATACCTACAGAGTATTTATTACCCAAGACTGTCATTAAGCAAATTGATAAGTTCAGGAAGCATTATTTGTGGTGAGGGTCAGACATAAACAACAAGCCTCCTAAGGAAGCATGGCAAATGGTCTGTGTTCCTAAAGAGAATGGTGGACTGAGAGTCCTAAATTTACACATTCATAACCAGAGCTTGCTCTTAAATAACCTTCTTAAGTTCTTCAACCGGATAGACATTCCCTGGGTGCACCATGTAAGAGCAATTTAATATCCTAATGGAAGACCTCTAACTATAATTCACAAAGGTTCTTTCTTGTGGCGAGATATCCTAAAGTTTTTGGCCACTTTCAAAGGCATGACAACTACCTCAGTCAATAATGGCTCTTCTTGCTTCTTCTGGTTAGATACTTGGAATGGTTTTTCTCTAAATTCGACTATGCCATAACTTTTCTTTTTCAGTCAATAATGGCTCTTATTTTTCAGCATGCATTTCAAAGAGGGCTTTGATCTATGGACATACATCTGGAACTCCCCTAAATTTACCTCAAAGCAGGCTTATGTGCATCTCATTAGTTGAAGACAGGTTCATCAAGCTTTTTCCTAGCTCTGGAAATCTTGCTATCAAAATAAAAGGTAAATTTTCTCCTAGATTCTTCTTAAGGACATATTGAGAACTTTTAAGAAGAAAAATGAAGCTTTATGACTACAATTGTGTTCTTCGTGACCTTGCCTCAGAAGAATCTTGTGTTCGCCTCTTCCTGGCTTGTCCTTTTACAAGACCATGTTGGGCAACTCTTGGTTTGATTATCCATCATCCTTCTGACCCATTTGGGACCCAGGTATCCTTCAAGAATGAACTGCAACTACCATTCTTCATAGTGATTGTTGTCACAATGTGCTGGTCCATTTGGATTGTCCGCAACAACGCCATTGTTCAGCATGCACAACCATCAATTGATCACTACAAGGCATTCTTTCAAAGAGAATGTGCTCAAGTTACTTAGAGCAAAATAAAGCATAGCACCTTTGTTTAGTCAATGGCTAGATATGTGTAATCTTACATATTTTTTCGTTTTGTTCTGTCTCTTGATAAACGTTGTAAAAAGAACTATTCTTTGTATAATAAAAGAGCATAGTAGGCGGCGCACCACTCCTGTTTCTCTTAAAAAAATTGTATTTGTAACAAGTACTTTTTTTTGAACAGAAATGGCAGGTGCGATGCCTTTTCATTTAATAGGAAGCAAAAGTCTGAATATTTAGGCCTTGTTTACTTCCATCCTAAAACCCAAAATTTTCAAGATTCCCGTCACATCAAATCTTTAGACGCATACATAGAGTATTAAATATAGACAAAAAATAAAAACTAATTGCACAGTTTGGTCGGAATTTACGAGACGAATCTTTTGAGCCTAGTTAGTCCATGGTTGGACAATAATTACCACAAACAAACGAAAGTGCTACAGTGTCGCGAAATTTTTCCCTTCAAGAATTAAACACGACCTTACATAATGGAGAAAAGAGCTAAAGTGCAAAAGTGTGAAAACTGAAGAAAATACACAACTATAAAGCTACCGGTTGTCCTCGTGTGCTAGGCGATGCATCTATATATCATTGTTGATGTCTTGCAGTAGCTCCTGTGTAGTACGTGGCCTTGTTATCAAAGACTCATCGACATCGTTCCTTCCACAAAATCCAAGCAGTGTAGGTTATTAGGCTTGCTCGCTGCTTCTCATTCCCTTGCCCTTGTGTTTTGATGATCTTCACCCACCACTCTCGAATGTTTATCGGTGATGATTGACATGCCTAGCTCGTTGTGTGTGAGTTCCACCTGCCGCCATAATAACAAGTACTTTTCAACATGCCATAAAATCTCTGCTTTATAAAAAAAAACCCGGCGGGATCCATGGTTCATGTTTTCACGCAAGCAAACACGACTGCTACTCCCAAAGTGTGGTGTCCATTCCATATGTCAGTACGTACGGGTTTTGGGTCGACGCTTTCAAATTCTCGAGCAATTAGTATGCCCATTCACACGCGTGAAACTAGACCGGCCGCCTCCGATCAGCAGTACTGGGCCACAGGATCGGGGTAGAGATCGATGATAACAAGGGGTGCTCGTCACGTTATACCTCTGATGATGCATCATCTCTATCTTCACACCGTGGACCAAGGACAGGATTATTCGTAACCTCCATTAATAAACTCGTGCGCGAGGTTCGGTTCGAACGCAATGGCACAGAAATGCGTGGCAACGTTTCAACGATCCTACCGTCGTCTCTGCAGAGAAATCTTTTATTAGGGTGGTGTTTGGTTAGAGGTGTTAAAGTTTAACAGGTATTGTGGCTCTTTTGTTTTATTTGGTAATTAGTGTCCAATCATAGACTAATTAGGCTTAAAAGATTCATCTCGCAAATTACTCTTAAACTGTATTTTTAGTTTTATAAATAATCTATATTTAGTACTTTATGCATGTGTCGAAATATTCGATATGATAGGAATTAAATTTTACCGACTCAAACGGAACTTAGGTGCAGATCGACAAGCGGTTTGGTGAACCACTCCCTGCTGGCAAGGTCACCACATCGTCCTGTGTTTATCCTTTCCAACGTAGACTCCCTTTTTACTCACCTCTGGACTCTGGTGATGAATCATGTATAGTTAATTTACCTTGCAAGTTACGTTTTCCTTACTGCATATGTAGACCTTAGCTTCCATGTAATTTCTGCTGGAGCATAAAGTCATATGTTCTAAGTACTCCTTCCTGGAGTTTTGACCGCAAGTAAGTCTGCAACTTGTGTTATAAATATTATTGCTAACTACAAACTACAAGTCAGCATACAAAGACTATTAACTTCTTGTGTGACTTCCTAACAAGAAGAAAACTAACCTGCTGTGTTTTTTTTTTTGAACCTGATAACTAACCTGTGTTTATATTATTACTATATTTGGACACAAAATCGCTTGGCAATCAGCCCAGCTTGACTAACGCATTGTTATCGGCATTTGTTAATACTAGATAGATGGATCAGTTTTGTGAACTAGCTAGTGCATCAGTCAGCTCATCATATGGAGTATATTAAGAGATGCCGTATATATATATATATTAAAACCAGTTTACCATTGAAATTGTAGTTAATTGATCGTCTAACCAGTAAACTCCTCTCCAATTTGATGCGGCCCGTCCATGCGTGCTAGAAAGGACAATATGCTTCGAATCTAATTATATATATGCTTTAATTTGTCTACAAGTCTATTTCTGTACGTACCAATCGTGTGTAGTAACTCTTTTGGCATCTATACTTTACATGTATATATGTATATATGTGTATCAATCAACGAAAGAAAAGCACAAGAGAAACTAACAAACCAAACCTTCTTCTCTCCACAATGAACCAATTGAACAAACCAAGAAGTCGACGAGATCGTCCAAGTATAATTTATCGATGAACTGGGCTGATTTCGGCTTCATCCCCACTGTACGTATGTACGTATGTACTAGCTGAACGCCGGCTTGTTGGTCGATCGGCGCCGGCGCCGCCACCCAGTCGCGGTGATCAGCTGCACGCTATCTCTCCACCCCAGCGACATGGCGCTGCTGCCACCTTCGCCCTCCATCATGACCCGGAACCCGCCGCCGCCGCCGCTCTTCATCTTCAGCAGCAGCTTCGCCTGGCTCACCGTTCGCGAGCTCAGCTCCACGCGCTCGAACCCCGCGCGCTCCATCATCTGCCTCCAACAGCTGGTAGTAGGCAGCTCTACCATGTGATGATCGTCGCCGCCGCCGCCATAGTTGTTGTTGTAGTCTGCTAAAGAAGCCATGGCGTCGCTGATCTCCGCGCCCAGGTGGTTCCGCTCGATGGCGAGCCTCTCGGCGCTGTCGGCGGGGAGGCACTCGTGCAGCGAGTCGAACACCGCCGCGAAGTACCGCAGGCTGGCCGTGAACGGCGGGAGCACGATTGAGGAGCGGCGTCCTCTCGACGTGGCATTGCCGCCGCCATCTTTCTCGACCAAGAACACCAGGGACGGATTCAGGGAGCGGATGCGAGCCAACGCGCTGCTGCACGCTTCGTCTCTTGTGCTCGTCGTCGTCGAGCTCTGATGTGCTGCTGCTGCCGGGAACACCAGGTTGACGACCACGGTCGCGTCGTCGTCGACCTTGATGCGTTCATGGCGGCGGCCACTGTCTGGACCATCATCGTCCACGACCACGATGCCCTCGAACTCGAACCTTAGGTTGGGGCACCCGCTCGCGAACCGCGCCAGCCGCGCCTCCGTTTGCCTCAGCTCGTCGGGGTTCGTGCCGAGGCCGGTGATTCGCAGGGAAACCGGCGGCTCGGCGCAGTCGCCGTCGCCACCGTCGTGTGAGCTGCTGCTCGTCGTGCACGTGCTCGTGCTCGTGCTCGCGGCGGCGTGCGACATGGACTGGATCAGGGAGGGCCACTGGAAGCCGTACGACACGTCGAAGTCGACGACGTGGAGGCGCCGGCGGCCGCCGCTCTCGAACGCCTCCACGATCGCCTGGTTCGCCGTGAAGTGCGCGAGCTGGTAGATCGGGGACGCCTGGTAGAACATGGTGTACGCCAGGAACCGCTCGGCGCGCGTCGGCGGCGAGGGCGAGGGCGAGGCCGCGGCCGCGGCCGCGGCCGCCGCAGGCGACGGCGACCGGATGACGAGCCTCGACGACGCCAGCGCGTCCGCGAAGTAGGCCGCGACGCGCTGCGCGGGGTCGCCGCCGCGGAACGACGCGCGCCGGTAGACCTCGTGCAGGGCCGCGGCGGCCGCGTGCGCGTCGCCGGACTCCGCCGCGGCCACCGACGAGAGAAGCAAATGCATGAGCCGCAGGCTGCCGGCGCTACCGTCATCGGGAGCTGCTGCTGCTACCCTCGTGTCGTCGGCCTCCAACCTCGCCATCATCCGTTCCCTGGCCTGTAGAAGCCTCGCGACCCTGCTGTGGTCTCCACCATCGCAGCTCATCACGTCGTCGACGACGACGCTGTCCCGCAGCAGCTTGCGCTTCTTGGTCGTGCCGCTGGTGCCACCGCCATTGATGGCTAGACTCAACGTCAGGTTCATGTACACTTTCCAGCGTACCGAATACCAACACGATCCTCACAGTTGCTCCTCGCACCAAAATGGCCGATGGCGACGGTGATGGCGAGGATGATGGTGAGGATCGGAAGGGAGGGAGGAAGGGGGGTTACGGAGCGAGAGCTATATATATATACTCCCTCCGTCCTGAAAAAATCAATTTCTAGAGTTGTCCTAGTCAAATTTTTTAAACTTTGACCAAATTTCTAGAAAAAAATGCTAAGACTTATAGTATCAAATTAATATTATTAGATTCATCATAAAATATATATTCATATAATGTGTATTTTATATTATAGATGTTGTTACTCTTTTCTATAAAGTTAGTCAAACTTTAAAAAGTTTGACTGGCACGGATCCTAGGAATTGATTCTTTTAGGGACGGAGGGAGTATAGCTCTAGACACGCCAGCAAACTAAAGGAATCTAGGAGATCTTGGCAAGAGGAGAAAGAGGGAATAGCGTGTAGCTTTGGATGCAAGAAATGCTTCCATATGCTGCCCCGGTTCGTTTTGGCTTGTTCCCGGCGACGTGGCCTTGGATTCCAAGGATAGGATATGCCGGGGGAGGGGAACGTTCGTTGGCTGGCCGCCTCTTTGTTTTATGCAAGGAGGATCTTGCTGTCTACCGGCATCAGGCCACCACTCCCTGGCCTTACATGGAAACATTGTGTCAAAGATAGTGTTATGTTAATTAACAAACAATCTTCTGGGGCTAATATGTATGCTTTGGATGGCATCTTTTCCGTGTTGCAAGGTGTGCTTTTACACTGAAGTCTGGCTTACCAGCGCAAGATGGGCCTATTATAGTAGTTAACCACGACAAACCTCGATGGATGGGTACAATTTCTATACGGCTTAAAAGAGGTCTTGGGCTCTGGATTCGCTTCTAAGTTGGCACAAGAAGATATTGACCTGGGCATCATCGTATACGTCAAGGCCACTTGAGCTGAGCATACGTTCTGTGGACTTGACTTTGTGTGTTTGGACATGGGCGTGGAACCGGTAAAATCTGTGGAAAGGGGTAGGCTGCTGAATGCTGATTGGAAGGGGGAGGTGAAAAAGGCGCCGGCAAGAAGATGCGACGAAGGGAAGGCAGTGGACCCTTTGCGCGAAAGCCGAAAGAGCCATAGCATGTACTCTCTCCGTCCCAAATTAATTATCGCTTTTAGTTTACATGTCATAAATTTGACTCAATTTGTAACAAATATGTATAATATTTATGCCCCGAAATAAATATGTTTAAAACTTAGATTCAAATATCTTTCTAACGATATTAATTATGTACTATAAATATTAATATTTTTCAATATATATTTAATCAAAGTTATTTATCAAGAAGTGTAAACAACAGTTATTTTAGGACAGAACAAATAGAGGCATATGTCATATGTGACCAAGAAAAGGAGCTAAAGAGGGCATCCGGGAGATGGCGACACTCGAGTCCACCGGATAGACTACCCTACCCACCATCGCTGAGATCCGCCGGTCGCACTGCCTGCCGTTCTAGAAACCATGGTCCTACACTACATATGCGACAGTTGGATCATTCTCTTCTCTCTAGCCTTTGTTTACACTTTGGTTTCCGGACGTTTGGCTAACTTTGCTGGCAGGTGGTTTATTCCTGACGTGATGACGGAAAACGCCGTAGCCTGGTTCCAAAACCCAGCGTTCAGTAGGACGACCCATTGGCATGCGGATACACATTACAAAGGGTAGGCAAGGCAAGGGAAAGGTCAGCGGTTCGAGAGGCCGCGATGGAAGTGGAATAAACAATAGATCAAACTTGTCATGCATAACATTTTGTCTCTCCGCAACAGTAGTACACGATGTTCTTTTGCTGGTACAACTACACGTAAACTTAACAACGTACAAAGTCCAAGAGCGAGATTGCCATGCACCATTGTAAGACATATCCTCGATAAAGTCGGCGTTCATCATGTCATTCTGCCCCATCACGATTCTATTCTATTGATTCATCCACAGTTCTCTAGAATACAAAGTAACATTCGTCCTATACCTACCGAGCTGTACTACAGTCACCTTTTTACAGTACTGAAAACTTTGGTCATATAAGCATGGAAAAATTCTCGCGAAACAACAGTCCTATATTCACCGAGCTGTACAATATGCACGTACGGTTGGATTCCAAAATTCTTCAATTGCAATTGTCTCTAGAATGGATCAGTACTATAGGAAATAAAACAAGTGCAACGCCCTGTTTGGTTTACCCTCCTAAACTTTAATAGCTCTTAAATGGTTCAGTTCCTTACTTCCTTTTAGTCACTCTAAGTGACTAGAGAGGACTAAAAACCATTTAGTCCCATTTAGTTATAGTGTTTGGGTAAAAGGTGACTAAATATAATAGCTGCTAGCTGAATCAAACACCCCTAAATATCAGGAATCCTAATACAATTCTCATCATCACTAACTGTCATCTAGGCCTTCCCCAACGTTGCTTTTTTACTTGTAGCCTCAAATGCCATGTAGGATTGGATAAAAAAAAGTTGATGCTCTGCACTTGTCATAGTAGCTTGCAGAAGCTATAAATGCTTAGGGAGAGAGAAGGTGGTCTATGCTAAAAAAGAAGAGGGAGAGGAAATAAAGGTGAGGCGTGATGGAAGGAAATACAAATGCTTAGGAAGAGAGAAGGTGGTCCATGTTAAAAAAGAAGAGAGAGAAAATAAAGGTGAGGCATGATGAAACGAAAAAAGTTTTTTTGCAAACCACTAGAACCACTAATAGTATTTGCTATAGTTTCATATATGTATATATGGTTTTTCAATTTTCATTTTTCTGTTCAAAGTTTCAGATGGAAAATTGACGGCAATTCAGGCTTTTGAGTTTTATCTGCTCTGTATTTTGATACATGCAAGCTCAAGCTCCAAATTTGGGGCCAGGGTATTACACAATTACTAGATTGACGCAAACTTCTTCCATATAAAAACAAGCAACGCATCAATATATAGCAAACCTCCATTTCCGCTTTGCAGTTTCCACATTAGCAGTCAGCCACATTGTGCAATAAGAATGCTGTGCAGACTGTGGAACGTGCACAACGGCGAGAACCGATATTGATCCAAGGCCTACACAGAATGACAGGACAGAAAATATCAAAATGGGCAAGTTCTAAAATCATCTGTTGATGCAACTGAATAGCATCATCATGTCCTAAAAAAGGCCAGCATCTGGATATTAAGCTGTAAATTAGAAACAAGAACGGTAGCTAATCTAAAAAAAACAGTAGCTGAAAAGCATATCTTCAGACTTACATACTAGACACCATGTTTTATACCATTATTTGACATCTGAAACTCAGAACACTATTTTAAAAAAAAAACAATAGAAACACTGTTAAAGTGGCTCTAGTCTCTCAACAACGGGTGGCTGTGTGTCCTGTCTTTGGTGGCACCATTACCCAATATAACAAATAAAATGGACAAGATGCCAACCCATAATTTCTCATATGTTTTTGAATCTTGCACGAAGAAATCATAGGATCATATGGATGCTTTTACAAAATATTGACCCTCATTGGCCAGTTAAAATTATCAGATCATAAATGAAGTTACCAAGCAGATGCTACCAATAATTATTATTATTTAATTAGTGAGATATGCAGAATGATTCAAGCAGACAATCATACAACTTTCCCTACCAAAGAAAGCTATGAAGCTGCCAACGCAAGCACATTAATTGTACCTGGTAGTATGCAACTTAAATCTGGGTCCTTAATGTTCTCCCGAAGTCCTTCGGTTGATTCTGCTACATTTCCACCTTTGTCTACAATATAATTCAATGACCTAGTGTAGAATAACAGAAATTAGGCATTGAAACTATACTGGAAATTGGGAAAATAACAACATATAATCAGTTGAACTGTTAAGCATGCTACGGCCCTATTTGGATCCAAGGAGATAATAGTTAGTTGCTAATAATTAGCTCCTTGGATCCAAACAGGTCTAGCTAATAGTTTAGCTAATTGTTAGTTGAATACCAAACTAACAACTATTTCACTAGTTGAACAAAACTAGCTAATAGCAGCTAGTATTAGTTGTGGGCTATTAGCTAGCTAATTATTATCAGCTAATGGATCCAAACAGGGCCCACATATGATGAATCAAAATGTTAATAGTGGGAATTGCTAGATTGCTGATTATTCCATCTGACGATCCAACTTTGCCGCTCCAAGTTCATTCATTTCTCAAAGTGAAGTATAGCTGCAAAAATAAATAAATAAATAATATCAATAGGATTACCATGAATTCATGCTTATCGAGCCTTGTCTTCTTCTAACAATAAATGAATGATGGACCTGACCACTTCATTGTCAACAAAAGTTGCCATCTGAAATAAGACAATCAGATAAGGTAATTAGAAAAGGGGAGTTGCAGCACAGATCTTCAGTGATGTCAAGGAGGTTTTGTACAAAGAAAGCTATACATTTCTATGATACAGTGAACAGAAATTAAGCAACTGCATGCAGAGATGGGCAAGAGACGCTGCAGCTGCATGCATTTCCATTACATCAGATGGCCATTGCATGTTCAACAACAGAAAAATACACCGTACCTCTGGTTTTCTTGTCAGTTCTTTTAGAACAGCATCAAGAGTTATCCGAAGTTGCTTGAATAAAACAGCAGTCTGTGCAGCAGCAGACAGCCTCAACCATCCATCTATAACAACCACTCCTGTCTGGAGCAAAGACAATCAGTTCCCTTATCAAAATTCAGATATCATATATATTATATGAACATATGAGCTTTCCAAGTGCCCCTCTAAATAAGAAAAAAAAGTACTTATCTGATCCACATAGACCTGGAGTCAAAACAAAATATGTAAAGTATACCCTCTTCTTAATGCAGTCCTGATTTTTCATATATACTTTTCAGTTTTCACATAGATGATAGATAATACAGTTTCTGACTTTTTCTTTACTCGAGCGCGCAGGACAGTTGCGTGTCATTTAATTGAGTATCATATGTGCAACACTATGCACACAAACTCAAACACACCACACGACACACTACAAAAGTAAAATAGAACAATTGCACCACACTATGACAGACCACATATGCAAACAGGAGGCCTTAGAAAAAAGGCTCACACTGAAGGGTTCCACCACCCTCTACTGTCACCAGAAAAGTCACATGGACAAACTCTTGTCCAAAAGAATCAGAAAATTAAGATCCTGTCAACTCAAGTGCCTCCTAAAAAGATGAAAGGTCCAGTAGTCTAGTTTTTTTATGAGAGGCAAAGTACCTGATGTTGGATTACCATGGAACCACCAAACAAAAGAAGTGAGTATGGGGAAACGACGCTAGTATCACGTAAGAACACCTTGGTTGTCTCAACCTGAAAATAAGGAACAGAGATAGAAGAATAACTAATGTGTTAACATCAGAGATTGACAATTTGAATTCATCTTGCCACCTTTGGTGTGGTGACCACAATCCTATATACTACAATAGGAAGTATATATCCATATGGATTGCCCAGTACTTCAATAATCAATAAGCAAATAAATATGGACATGCAAATTTCCTCTGGATCAAGTATACAATCTTATGCATAATCTGGAAGGGAAGGTAACATCTAGATTATTTTCCATTGATAACATCTGGCACAAAATCCATACAAACAGAAGACATCAAATGCATAACAAACTTCTCTAATAAACAATTGATAATTGGAGCCCTCGAATACCTATACCCATTTATCAGAAGCATGTGCACCTCAAATGACGACAGGGGTAAAGAAACACAGAACAAAGGAGGAGGAGGAGGAGGGGGGGGGGGGGGGGGGGGTTGCACAAAGATACTCCTCACTTATGAATAATAATCACCTTGTGGGGACAAAAGAAAAAGACAGGCATATACCTTTTCGAGAAACACCAAAAATGGATATTGAACAGCTTTCAAGCTGTGATTAACAGATGATGGATGTATATGGACTTCTCGCCTTCCATCGTACCATCTAGGACGGTCCTTACTGAACAGAACATCAGATGGCTTTCTTCCACCTAGAGCTCCAGGATCAACACCCTCTAGAGATGCTGCGACATTTGGGTATAGACCTGCACACATAACCGACTGCACAACACAAATGGCTTGTAAGAAATTTCTGTACAATTTGCTGACACCATATCCATCTATACAAAGTGAAAAAAAAAATAGAACTGTGGTATGCATAATGGTGGCATGTTATAACTTTGTTATAGACACCAGCATTGGTCTCACTATCCCAGCATCTATGGATTAGAGATAAGCCATCTACCATCATTAGCCTGTTTAGTTTCTTGATTATTAAGATAGCAAATTGGTTAGGTGGTTAGCTAAGGTTGAATTTGTTAATGGGTCTGATGGTGTATCCTGTATTAGGAAGAATTATGAAGGAAAACCTCTTTTCTACTCAGACGTGGGCTGAGGCCCCACGACGATCTCTCACCCTCAACCCTAACAAAATCCACATCACTTTTGAACAAGCAACAATACTCCCGGTCCCTGAAAGCTTCAATTCCTAGAATCCGTGTCAATCAATTTTTTTAAAGTTTGACCAACTTTATAGAAAAGAGCATCAATATCTATGACATAAAATAAGTATTTTATGAAAAAAATATTCTACGATAAATCTAATGGCACTAATTTGATAATATAAATCTTAGCGTTTTTTTTTCTAGAAATTAGGTCAAAATTTAAAAAGTTTGACTTAAGACAACTCTAGAAATTAAAGCTTCCAGAGAGGGAGTTGTTAGAGTATAGGCCCATGAGGCTAGGCCCATGAGACCCATGTGTATGACACTATATTCCTAACCCTCTAGGGTTAGCCCAGTTATGGAAAAATAGAAGTTTAGCATGGTATCAGCTTAGGGTTTCCTTCCCACCCAGTCCCTGCCCACCCCAGCCGCCGCCCACCTCTGGCCGGCGCGCCGCCGGCGGCCATGGCCGGCCGGCCTCCTCCTCCTCCTCCACCTCCTCCTCCTCCCTTCTACTTCAATCACTTCCCTCCTCTCCCAACCTCCTCCTGGGCGCAAATCGCGGGTCACCCGTCGCCCAGGCCCGTTTCCGGCGGCTCTGCTGCCCTGGCCGCCGGCGCGGCTGCTGCTCTAGCGGCGCGCGCGGGGCTGGCGGGGGCGGGAGCTCCGGAGCTCGCGGGGCGCGCAGAGAACGCGGCGCACGCGGCGGGGGCGGACGCTACGGAGGCCGCGGCGCGCGCAGAGGCCGCGGCCCGTGCGCAGGCTGCCGCGCGCGGGGCGGATGCGGCCGCGGGAGCTGCGGACCGCGCCGATCCGGCGGCCGTGGATGCAGAGGCCGTCGCAGCCGCGCCTGCCCAGGTCGCCGGTCTTCATGGCCACCTCACGGACCCCCTGGGCTTGTCAGACGCCACGACAACAGCCGCCTACGCCCGGGGAGCAGCCGCTGCCATTGCTGCTGGCCTTGGCATGCCCCTGGACGGGACTGCTCTGCCCGGAACGCTGCTCACAACTGCGGGCGCCCTGTCCAGGGGGCTGACCGCTGGCACGAGCGCGGCTGCAGGTGCGGGAGGCGCGCCAACCTTCCCTCCCTTCCCTGCACCACCTCCGCCTCCAGTGATCCATCGTCCGGACTCCACCCTACTCGCCGCTCTCGTCACTGCTCGCGCTGCGGCTGCGGAAGGACGGGAACGCGTGCGGGCGGCCGCACTCGCTTGGGAGCGCGAGCGCGACGCGGCCGACGCCTTGGCCCGCCAGATCACCGAGGCCGAGCAGTTCCTTGGCCTTCCGACCCCACCTGACGTCGGGACCACGTCCTCGGGATCGGCTGCGGTCGTCTGGCACGATCCGGCCGACCCCCACGTGGTGCAGCTCCACTACCAGGCTGGGGGTGTGGGGGTGTCCAGAACATCCGCCTCCTCGTCCCGGTCGTCCTCGAGCCCGAGTCGCCCTCCTACGCTCGCTGGAGGGACTTGGTCCTCCCCACCCTCCGCCGCTACGCCCTCGACGACCACGTCCTCCTCGACACCGCGGGGGCGGTCCCGACCCCCTCGTGGCTACGCCTCGACAGCATCGTCCTCTCATGGATTCTGGGGACGATCTCCCTGGACCTCCACGACCTCGTCCGCAACACCCCGAGCGCTCGCGGGGCCTGGCTGGCGCTCGAGGGCCAGTTCCTGGGCAACGCCGAAGCACGGGCTCTGCGGCTCGACGCGAGCTTCCGGACCTTCGTCCAGGGCGACCTCTCCGTCAGCGAGTACTGCCGCCAGATGAAGGGCATGGCGGACTCTCTCGGCGACCTCGGCTGGCCCGTGGAGGACCGCATCTTGGTCCTCAACGTTCTCCGCGGGCTCAGTGACCGCTACTCCTACCTCCGGACGTGGATCACCCGGCAGCGGCCCTTCCCCACCTTCCTACAGGTCCGTGACGACCTTGTCATGGAGGAGCTCACTCAGGGTCTGCAGCCTGGGTCCACCTCCGCCTCGGGGTCCTCGTCCTCCTCGACTGCTCTCGCTGCCACTCCTCCGCCCCGTCCTACCCCGTCACCACAGTCGTCACTCCTTGGTCCTCTTCCCCCTGGGCCAAGCGGGGGTGGGGGAGGCCGTGGCGGCCGCCGACGCCGTGGCGGGGGACGTGGAGGAGGTCGCGGGGGCAGCACGACGCCGCCGGGCCCACGAGGTGCACCCTGGCCATCCTTCCACAACCCATGGTCAGGGCGCATCTCCATGTGGCCGTTCCAGGCTCCCGGTGGAGAGCCTCGCCCGCCGGCGGCCATGCTCGCTGGTGCTTCCCCGGGGTTTCCCTCTGTGACCCCGTGGACGGCACCCACCAGGCCTGCCGGCTGGGACCAGGCGGCTTTGGCACACTCTTTCAGCACCATGGCCCTGACTCCTCCAGTTGGGCCGGAGTGGGTCGCCGACTCTGGGGCTACTTACCACACCACTCCTAACCCCGGTATACTTTCTTCTGTTCACCCTCCTTCTCCTTCTCTCCCTTCGTCCATTATGGTCGCTAATGGGTCTTGTCTTCCTGTCACCTCTGTGGGTGCCGCCGGCCCCCATGGCTCCTTTTGTCTTCCTGATGTTCTTGTTGCTCCTTCTATGGTTCACAACCTTCTTTCAATTCGTCGTTTTACAGCTAACAATTCTTGTTCTGTGGAGTTTGACTCTTCTGGTCTTACTGTGAAGGATTTGGTTTCCCGGCGTCCACTGCTCCGATGTGACAGCACGGGGCCCCTTTACACTCTTCGTTTTCCGGCTTCTGCCTCGCCTCCTTCGCCAGTTTTGTCAGCTGCCTTCACCACCACTACCTCCACTACTTGGCACCGGCGTCTCGGCCATCCTGGACGTGATGCTTTGATGCAGCTTAGTCGTAGTTCCGATATTCGATGTACTCGGGCTCACGATGAGCATTTGTGTCATGCGTGCCAACTGGGCCGTCATGTTCGTCTTCCTTTTTCTAGTTCTTCTTCTCATGCGGCCCGCATTTTTGACCTTGTACATTGTGACTTATGGACCTCTGTTGTCATCAGTATTTTTGGATACAAGTACTATCTTGTGGTGGTGGATGATTATTCTCATTATTCCTGGACCTTTCCTTTACGTGCAAAGTCTGATGCTTTTCCCGCGCTTGTCCACTTTTTCGCTTGGGTGTCCACACAGTTCGGCCTCACTGTCAAGGCTGTCCAGTGTGACAATGGTCGGGAGTTCGACAACTCCACCTCCCGCGCCTTCTTTCTCTCTCACGGTGTCCAGTTGCGCATGTCTTGCCCGTATACCTCCTCTCAAAACGGCAAGGCTGAGCGCATGATTCGCACCACCAACGACACCCTGCGCACTCCCCTGCTTCAGGCCTCTCTTCCTGCTCGCTTCTGGGCCGAGAGCTTGCACACCTCCACTTATCTCCTTAACCGCCTTCCTTCCGCTGCTTGTCCAGCACCCACTCCACACCACGCTCTCTTTGGTACCCCTCCTCGCTATGATCACCTTCGAGTCTTTGGGTGTGCGTGTTACCCGAACACCACAGCCACCGCTCCTCACAAGCTGGCTCCCCGTTCGACTCTCTGTGTCTTCCTTGGGTACTCCCCGGATCACAAGGGGTACCGATACTACGACCTTACCTCTCGTCGAGTCCTCATATCTCGCCATGTGGTGTTCGATGAGTCGATCTTTCCCTTTTCCACCACTACCACTCCTGCTTCTACCTCGGAGCTTGACCTCTCCTATGTGTTTCCTACTGACCCGGTGGTCGAGCCACCTTTGACGGTGTTTCCTGCAGGTACTGCTACGTCGCCTGTCGCCCGTGACACCTCGGGGCCTCTACCCTGCCCGGGTCCCGAGGGGTCACCTTCCGGCCCGGCCCCTGCGCCTGACGCGGGTCCCGGGTCGGCACCTTCGACACCGGCCCCACCGGCACGCTTCGCCCAGCCGGTGCGTGTCTACCAGCGACGTGCACCCGACGTGGGTCCCGGGTCGGCGTCTCCGACTCCAGCCCCACCGGCACGTTTCGCCCAGCCGGTGCGTGTCTACCAGCGACGTGCCCGGCTGGCGCCGCTGCCTCCGGCGGCGCCGGTGGCCCCCTCCTCGCCAGGGTCACCTGCGCCACCAGCGACGTCTTCCCCGTCGGCGACACCGACCCCACCGCCAAGACACCCAGCTTCTCGGGCCGCGACGCCGGTGTACCACCCTCCGCTCCTTCACCGACACCCGCGTCATGTTCACCCGATGGTGACGTGACACGCGGCTAGGACCCTGCAGCCCTGGGCTCTTGCGGCGATGCCCGGGGACTCGCAGGTCTCACCGGTACCCTCTTCCGTCCGCGAGGCCTTGCTGGACCCTCATTGGCGCCGAGCGATGGAAGAGGAGTACGCGGCCCTCCTCGCCAACCAGACTTGGGATCTCGTCCCTCGTCCCCCAGGCTCCAACATCGTCACCGGCAAGTGGATCTGGACCCACAAGCGCCGGGCTGACGGGACCCTTGAGCGGTACAAGGCTCGCTGGGTTCTCCGGGGCTTCACTCAGCGGCCTGGTGTCGACTACGACGAGACCTTCAGCCCGGTGGTCAAGCCGGCCACCGTCCGCACGGTGCTTTCGCTTGCTCTCACGCGCGGGTGGCCCATGCATCAGCTGGACGTCAAGAATGCCTTCCTACATGGCGTTCTGACTGAGACAGTCTACTGCAGTCAGCCGGCGGGGTTTGTTGACTCTTCTCGTCCCAACATGGTGTGTCGGCTCAACAAGTCTCTCTACGGCCTCAAGCAGGCCCCCCGGGCGTGGAACCATCGGTTTGCTACTTTTCTACAGACTCTGGGGTTTGTGGAGGCCAAGTCAGATACATCTCTGTTCATCTCTCACCATGGGACTGAGACTGCATATCTGCTGCTCTATGTTGATGACATTGTCCTCACAGCCTCCAGTGAGTCACTTCTTCGGCGGATCATCGCCTCTATTCAGCAGGAGTTCGCTATGAAGGATCTGGGTGCACTACATCACTTCCTCGGGGTCACTGTTGAGCCTCACCCTGCTGGATTACTCCTTCACCAGCGGCAGTACACTCTTGATATCCTGGAGAGAGCTGGGATGACTGACTGCAAGCCCTGCTCCACTCCAGTTGACACACAGGGCAAGATCTCGGAGGCTGAGGGTACACCTGTTACAGATCCTACTGCATATCGGAGTCTTGCCGGGGCACTTCAGTACCTCACCTTCACCCGCCCGGATATCACCTATGCAGTTCAGCAGATCTGTCTTCATATGCATGATCCTCGGGAGCCACACCTCACCGCTCTCAAGCGGATCCTACGCTACCTCCGCGGCACCGTCGACTTCGGTCTCCTCCTTCACCGACGGTCGCCCTCCACCGAGCTCGTCGTCTACACTGACGCCGACTGGGCCGGGTGTCCGGACACCCGCCGCTCCACCTCCGGCTACGCCGTCTTCTTAGGCGGCAACCTGGTGTCTTGGTCGTCCAAGCGCCAGCTAGTCGTCTCCCGCTCCAGTGCCGAGGCGGAGTACCGCGTTGTCGCCAACGGCGTGGCTGAGGCTTCGTGGCTCCGTCAGCTCCTCGCCGACCTCCACAGTCCTCTCTCCCGGAGCGCACTGGTCTACTGCGACAACGTCAGTGCGGTGTACCTCTCCACCAACCCGGTCCAACACCAGAGGACCAAGCACGTGGAGATCGACCTACACTTCGTCCGGGACCGGGTCGCTGTCGGCGATGTTCGGGTCCTGCACGTCCCGACCACCTCCCAGTTCGCCGACATCTTCACCAAGGGTCTCCCGTCCTCGACCTTCACCGAGTTCCGCACCAGCCTCAACATCACCAGTGGCTAGTTGTGTCTGTGGGGGGGCTCGTGTGTTGTACTTCTTTTCTTTCGTGTCCAGTCTGTAAACTCCGCTGCGACGGTAGTTCAGACTGCGGGGGGGTGTTAGAGTATAGGCCCATGAGGCTAGGCCCATGAGGCCCATGTGTATGACACTATATTCCTAACCCTCTAGGGTTAGCCCAGTTATGGAAAAACAGAAGTTTAGCAGGAGTAAAAGATAATTCTACCATCATGGTTACATGGCTAAATATACTTTTGGTACATATCCAAAAGTAGCGAAAGGGTAAAATATTCCAGGCTCATTCAAACCAAAAACAAGAACTAAAGTCATCCCATAAATTTATTCCTATCTAATGTAAGTGAGCTTTAAATTTGCAATACAACTGCATTCATTTGTAAGTTCTGGTACACTGGACCTTATCACTATTTGCAAAATAAATATGAAAATGTATAGTCAGTAAAAAGGGCTAGCAAATGCTAGTGTTACCTTAATAACTGAGGTGCAGCGAGCATATGTATTGAATGGAAGAGACATATTAGAAAACCAGCTCTCGAGATTATTTTTCCTACTCCCCTCCTTAGGCCTCTGGAAATAAGAAACCATTTCTCACTTGAAGATTGAATTTGATGTGTTTCCATTCAGATTAAGAAAAAGTATTTGCAAAAATAGTTACAAAGAGGTAATATGATATATCAATAGAACTAAACTAGCTTAGCACGTCATTGGCTACAAACCTGCCAGTTTCTTTTAATAAGTTACAGTCCCTAAGGTAGTGTAGAGATGGGAGATATATCCTTCCATAATTGGTGGGAAAGAGTGAGCAATGCTGCTAGTGAAATAACAAGGAAAGGAATTAACTCTCTCATAATCTTGGGGGCATGGATTTTATGGACACATCGGAACAATTGTGTTTTTGATGGAGCAGCTCCAAGTGTTACAGGTGCACTTGCTGTAGCTGAAGATGAAAGAAGGTCGTGGTCTTTGGCGGGGGCTCGGGGACTTTCCCTCTTGGCTGCCTTCGCTTCGGGTGGCTAGCGCCCTATGTGTGTGTGAGTGTTTTGGTCGGTTTCAGTTTTTTCTGTCACAGGCGCTTTGTCAACAGCATTGTAGTGTGTAGTGTGTGTGTGTTTTTTGGGTGTGTTTGTATGGGTTCTTGTCCCATTTTTATCTTCTTAATATAATGATGCGCAGCTCTCCTGCGTTTTCGAGAAAAAAAAAAGATTGAACTTAATATCTATAAGTGATTCATGATAAATTAGTGAATCAGTACGCAGATTGTAATCTTCTAAAAGTTTGTTTGTTATGTTTTCTGTCTGAGGAGAGGATGCTCTTAACCCATCCCAACAAAAGACACAAATGACCTAAGTGACACACCTTTCAATCAATAAGGGGCCTAAGAGGTAGTTTACAGGTTTAGGGGCTTCTAGGTCAATTCTCTTAAAATAGACATACCAGACTATCTTTAGGAAGATCTATAAGTCCAATGTCTGCTAACAATGTACCAAACTGAAGACGCATGTCCCTGTAAAGAAAAATTAACCTGATTAAATACTTGTAATGTATAAAATATAAATATATCATATGAGAATTTGTTACTTCTACATTTTTTTATGGAAAACTTTAACATATTTTCAAAACTAATGGTGGCCAGAAGTAGCCGCTGAATCGACTTCATTTTGCAATACGACTATACGAGAGATCTGCGTGTAAGGATAACATACAAGAAAGAAAATCTACCAATTGCTTCCACAGAATCAGTACCAACTAGCTACTAAAAATGATATTCCCATAATTAATGCAATGGAACTGCAACTTTCCCAACCAATAATTGGGTTTCCTACAAGCTTTGAAAACAAAAAACCACACATGATCTCTCAGGAGCATACTTATGATTTATGAACCTATGCTTATCAACACAATGGTCCACATACCAGCTAAATTGCAGGTTATGTACCATAACCATGTAAGGCATGCATAAAGTGCAAACATATAATGATATTAAAAAACAGTCAGATGGATTTCAATAAAAAAGATGTAGTTAAATAATATCCCAAAACCCAAAAAAAATGCAGGATCCAATATCTAATGACAACAGATATTTTAAAAGAAGTTCCTGAGCACATTCATATATCTTCTGAGGAATATAGAAAATAAAAATCATTCTTCATATATATAAAAAAATTGATTTAACTTCTGAGGAAATGTACCTGATCATGTGCATCACAGTATTATTCAAGTAGAATGAATGGCAAAACTGACGAGCAGATTTAGCACCATTCTGAAATTCAAAAACCAGCTTATTAGAATCCTGTCAGCAGCAGTTTCATAATATAATCTACCTACTACACAAATCATGTATAAGAAAAAATTCGTATGAAGCAATATAATGCTAGATACACACCAAAAGCTACTCCCTCAATTTCAAATTATAAGTCATTTTGACTTTTTTGGTACATCGAATTTTCTATGTAGCCAATTCAATGTACCAAAAAAATCAAATCGACTTATAATTTGGAACGAGGGAGTACACAATAATAGAAAAGGTGTATTATAACAAAAAAAAAGTAGTTTATGACCTGTAGCAGTATCCGGGACCATTTGTCGTACGCAATTACCATTAGCAGGTGATCTGATTGTTTATTATCTGTTACAGAAGTAGATCCATCAAGGTTCTCATTCAATAATGTGGCTTTTGCTTTCTCCACATTTTGCTTCTGTAGTGTAAATAAAAAGTTCATGAAATGTCAGCGCACATCTTTGTTGCATAAATTGTTCATCATTGAAGTCACATAATACCTCATCTTTTGGTGAGAGAAATGGAGATTTATAACTCAGAAAAGCAGCAACAGACAGAACTGGTGATAAACAACCGAAGATAGCACCATAAAGCATCATCTGCAACCGCATATGAAAAATGAATCAGAATATCAGTATGCAAAAAAGAACAGATCCATAAAGAATTATAAATACAGAAGAAATTGCATGAAGCAGAAATAGTTAACTACATCTAAGTTTTAAGAAACCTGAAGTTGTCGCAGACTACATACAAAAGTGCCCATATATGGTGTGTGTGTGTGTTTTGGGGGGGGGGGGGGGGGGGGGGAGGGGGAGGGGCAGGGAATAAGGGTGTTGCCTACAGAAATCAAAGTGAAATTGAACTGTCAAAAAACCCGATCCCGATAAGTAACTTTTCTTGACTAAGGCCAAATTCAGGCAAGGATCTACTGGTAAATAAGCAGGCCATGAGCCTAAACCAAAGCACAGTCTTGAGTTTAAGCAGTTTACTTGTGTTCAAACTGAGCTCAAGTTTATGGTATCATATGCAATTCATAACTGTGAAATATGCATGTGTTTTAATGTTAGCAAGCTCACTTCAGACAAGCTCAAACTCTGAACATGAGCTTACTCAAGCTGCCTCAAGCTTTGGCTCTTTGACAGCCTACTGTGAATTCTAGTACAAAAGGCAATGCACAGGAAGGAGGGGGGGGGGGGGGGAGTTAATATGCACAGAGCATTCAAGAGATGCGTCGTGTGACAGAATCAGGTAGTTCCACCGAAATTTCAAATTGCCCATTTTCCTTGAAACTATTTCCAGGAGTAGAGCCAGAGGATTTTATCAACAGATTAATGTAGTGAAGAGTCTGCAGACAGCCGTTCACAGCAGGCCGCAGGTGGGAGTCCACACTGGCGGCAGCCCACACGACCAGGAAAAAGGAAGGGAGGGAAAAAAAAAGACAAAAAAGGAATTGCTCGCTGGCCGATGGTGATGGCAGACAGGTGAGGATCGATCCTAACCCTAGAGCTTTGGTACCATGTTACGAATAGCAACACAGCTGTATTGCAATGCCCAAAGCCAAAGGGACACATACGAAGAGATGAAGAGCAGAAAGTGCAGATAGCACCCTACACTAATGTCTAAATACATGCACAATATATACATCTAACACAGATTACCAGATTTCTCACCCTTCCCAGATGACGAGATTCTTTGAATGGTGGATACAGATCATTTCTTCCTTCCCCCAAGGACTTCAAGCATGGCTGATTATCCTTGGTGCTTGGATTAGGAAATGTTGTAACGGTTGTGTGTTTAATGGAGCTGTTCCCAACATACAGTTTGTGTTTAGGATTAGGAATATCCTCGAGGAGGTTGTTATGGCAAGTGGGCTAGTCCTGGCCCCGATTTGTTCAGATTTGTTAGCAGATAGATTTGTTACTTTCCTTAGACAAGATTTATTAGCATGTTTGTTAGGTACCTAGCCTATAAAGGCAGCCATGAGGCATATGTTGGGCAAGCAGAAATAGATCTAAGAAGCAGCTCAGAGCCTCCGTAGGGAGGGCGAGTTAGCCGATCTATCTGCTGTTCTTGTAAACCATTCCCCAATCAATCTACTACAACAGGTTCAGCTTTGGTGCATTGCAGGCGCCAAGGGGCTAGCCTGATTAGAGGTAGCAGCCAGGTAGAACATTGGATTCGATGTCATCAGATTGTGTTCTTTGAAGAAACAGGCACGATTGTAACTCCCTAATACATGCAGCTGTGCACGAGGTTTGCCATGTGTTTTTGGGTGTGTTGTACTTGCAGCTATCCTGCATATTCAAGAAATAAAAGGGTGAGTAAACTATATTTTAGACGCACCTTTCCAATCAAAACATCAACAGGCAGTTTTGCCAGATGATACCCAAGAGGTGACAACTCTTCATGTCCTTCAAATGCTCCGACCTAGACAAACAATAGCAGCATAGCCATAAAGCTTGCTTGAGACCAGAGAACTGCTGAAAGAAAAGCCAAGATTGCCATGCATATTTATGCTTCTGACAATGCATACATGTATAATAAACAGAAAGAGAACACAACCTTGTATAACAAGTCAACTGCAGAGGAAATAGCTTCTTCATTAGGGGGCTCTACTGCCTGGAGCAAAACAAGATAATATGTGATAACAAGGAATGACATGTATAATAGCAGAACTAACATAAATATAACTACTACTAAGTACCTCGCAAAACTCTACAAAAAGGTGCACATGAACTCAACCTTTTCTTCCAAAAGTTACAGAGAAACTTGCGAATATTGCATAGAATGTGATGGCATCAAAAGTAAATGGTGAAAAGCAGAGGGAAATGTACCTTTAGCAGGAAGGATTTGATGTCACCAAGATGAAGTGATTTTATTTGCAAGCACAGCTCAGTCAAAGGCATCCGTAGCATCTCAGGTACCTTCAAACATGTAGAGTACTAGAGTTAATATAAATTCCCAAAGACTATATATGCTATTTAGGAAAATCTTGATAACCTTGGCCAATGATATTAACTACTCCCTCCGTCCTAAATTATGAGTCATTCCAACTTTCTTGGAGAGTCAAAGCATCTCAAGTTTGACCAAATTTATATAATAAAATAATAACATTTACGATACCAAATAAGTATCATTAGATTCTTCATTAATTATATTTTCATACCTATTTGATGTCATAAATCTTTATAATTCTCTTTATAATTTTGGTCAAACTTGAGATGTTTTGACTCTCCAAAAAAGTTGGAATGACTTAAAATTTGGAATGGAGGGAGTACTTTATTTGCGTCATAGAAAAGCATATTTTCATATCTTACAAATTACTACTATAACCATATGCAGAGAATGTGGGTTTGCAAATTGCAGATTGGTATAACTGCCCTAAAAGATATTGATTGATATATTGGAGATGGATTAGCAGGGTGAGATAGCAAACAAGGAAACAGAAAAGCTTAAAAATAACCATATAATGAATACTGAAAAGGTCAAGGTACCATGAAAGATAACTGGCATATATGAGTGGCAGAATAAGGGAACATCAGGAAAATATATATATATATAATCAACGCCAGCGGTAACCTGAAATGGCCGCATGATGTTTTCGAACCGATGCCTTGTATATAAACAGAAACATAAACCAGGCTTCACACGACCAGCCCTACCCCGCCTCTGTTTTGCATTTGCACGAGAAATCCAATCTTCAACTATGCTTGACATTTTCTGCAAAGATAAAATAAAGCAACCAATAACAGAATGTACTTTATATTATATCTAAAATCAATGCGCATTATTGCAACTTCTAAGATTATATTGTTTCATAACTTACATGTCCACAGATGCATAAGGAAGTAACAAGAGCTCATGCACAAAAACTAGAACTGTCAAACTACGTAACAACCATATTGAGCGCCATGTGCATTTTACTTTGGGGCTCTTGGGATAATGAATATAAAAGTCCAAGTGTGCAACCAAAACATGAGCTGAACACAATGTAGTATGCATGGTAGAAGACTAACTATGAATTCCACTATTAGACTATTAGTGTCAAGGCATCAAGCACTAGCCCTTGTGTTCATTTACAACTTCTTTTCTATAGTGGCTTATGTTGTTTTCATGGAAGTGTAATACAAGAAGCAAAATCTATTGGTTACAGCTCCAGAAGAACAAGTAGAAAATCAAAGTCTGGAAGTGCAAGCATCACTGAATAAAATGGATGCTAAACAGATGGTTTAGGGACCTGAGGAGAATTTTGGAGTGTTAGATTAGACTTAGACCAGCTAGTGCTGTGTCTTTATTTACTCTAATATATCAGCCAGAGTCACCGGGAACATTAAACGGCGTCGCGTTCCTGGTCCCAGGAACAATTTTGTCCCTGCCTCATAAAAACATTTCTCAAGTAACATGGAACTTGGCAACATAGGAATTGGGATCACCTTGTATTTTTTTTTCATACAAGCTACTGAAGGACTCACCCAAAATTCTTTAATATGATAATATATAACCCGTAAAACATTGTTTCAGCAAACAATGTTAACCACAGTGTTATCATGGACAAATTTGCCACGTGCCTCAGTAAATCTGAATTGCACCAGTCAAATGAACCATAAAAAACTTCTAAAATATAGAAATCCTTAGAAAAAGATTATGCAAATTGTAAATCCTATATTTCCCCCCCAAAATTATAGGTAAAAATAAGAGAAAACTGACCTTGCGTGGATTATAACGGTTCTCCTTGTGCTTTCCAGTATCAACTACATATATTACATCATCAATTGTAATGCTGGTCTCTGCTATGTCTGTGGCAATAATAACCTGCAACACAACATGAAGTAAGATGCAGTAGGTGTCAGCCAGTGAGGACAGGAGTGGGCATAATCACCTTGCGGAAGTTATCTGGTGGAGACTGGAACACTTTCCTTTGATCAGAGGGTCCAAGTAGTGAATGTAAAGGAAGGATCCAATCAGATGATGCCCCTCCAAATCTAACTGAAGCAGATAATCTATCAATCAACAAGTCAATCTCTGCAACTCCCTGTAGCAGCATCAATGGAAGAAAAGAACTAAGATATATATTAGCGAACAAAGCACTAAGCTGAAGTGGTGCTCATAAACTTACAGGAAGAAAAACAAGAATAGCACCCGGAGGACAGTTCTCATCAATATAGCATATCAAGTCTTCCAATAGATCAAAATCGATCACATCTTCATTCAAGTGTTTCTATGTTAACAACAGAAGATTCAGTCAGAACAAAAACATTATTAGAGAGGACGGATGTGGTATGGATCAAACAATGAACTCACTAGATTTTGGTTGGTTCTCTCATTATATGACTTGTAGTAATCAGAAATATAATGAGGGTTAATATAGCCTTCGGAAAGCATTGACTCATCGCCCCATGAAGATAAGACAAGGTTCTTTTTTCCTCGACGGTTATTCACTGAGCTGCTAGCATGCTTCCACTGGAGCAGAGTCAAATAGATTAAAGGTAAGTATAGTATTAATGATCAGAGACACAATAAATGCCTGTTGGCACAGCTCAGCTCCAAGATTTTTTTTGAAGCTACATCCCTAGCTCCAGAAATTCTTGGGGCTGGAGCTGTGGGCACACAGAATGTATTTGGTTGAACCATTTAGTTATTACTTTGGATGAAAAACATGTGACTAAACCACTTTGGAGGAAATCCCTTCTCTCTTGCCGGCCGTGGGCAGAGCCCCGCGGCTGGCATTTCCCAGCGCCCAAAACCCTAGCCTCCTCTCTCGCTCTCACAGCCAGGTACTGTAGCGCGGGTACTGTTCACGCCTTCAGCCGCCGCTCCCTCAACCCTAGCAGCCACATAACATCTGGTATCGGAGATCTCAGGTTCGATTCGATGTGGAGTTGTGGACCTCGCTGCCGCTGACCACGGGGGCATCCTCATCCGCCGGTTCCATCATGTCGAATGCAGAATTGACGGCGGCGGTTCTCGACCTCGGCAAGATGGTGGCCGGGATTCAGTCCTACCTCGTCAGTTTGGGCATGCAGCCGACGGCCCCGGTTTCCATCCATCAGCCATGGATGTCGCCCTCTCCTTTGCCGATCTCGTCATATGCTATGGCATCAACGACGGGGCTGGTGTACACGATGGCGAGCACCCCGACGGTAACGACGACGGTCGCTCCAATGCCCACCACTGGCGCTGTTGTTGTTCCTGGTGTGCCAAGCCTCCAGCACTCATTCACCGATGGGATCATCTATAGGGGCGCCGGCGTCCAACAGATCCAAGATGAGGGCGAGAAGTCACAACAAATTGAGCAGCCGACGGACAAGCTGCTTAGCTGCCCGGTGTCAGCGGTTGTGCGGCTGCAGGCTGCTGCGCGCGGTCTCCTGGCACGTCGGCGGGTGCGGGAGATGCACGATCTGCAGCTGATTCAAGCCGACACCCCTTCACATCTCCTCCATGTTGCACTTCGCCGCGTGGATGAGTTCAATCCCGTCCGCTGCGCCAGGGATCTTCTGCATTCGGTTCCTCCCATGGGTAGCGGGCAAGTTGTTTTCTCCGCGGGCGGCGAACTCAACCTCTGCGTCGGTGGCGGTTTGGAAGGCGCCCCCCTCCCTGTCTATCTTGTCATTGGCGGGAGCGCTTTGCCTAGCGTCGCTGTTTTTCGTCGCCGGCCGCCACGAGGGCGCCTCCGCTGGTCGTTGTTGCGGCCAATTCTTCATGGTCGTCCATGTGCTTCCCTTTTGTCTAGATGGCACCCATGGGATCCAGGTGGCCACACACGTACATGCTCATCACGCGGAGGGTGCCCGACGTATCTTCAGGAGTCATAAATAAAGATTTGCATTCCATTTCAGGTTAGAATAATAAAATAAGCCGAAATGTAAAAGGCTTGTTTTTTAGATGTTACGTTTGTGTCTTGCAGAGTCATTGTTAGTGTCGTCGTTAAGTTGCAGCTCGAGGACGAGCTGCATGTCCAGGTGGGGTGTAGTGTTAGAAGAGTCAAGGACCTATTGGGCCTTAGCCCATTAGGGTTAATTAGTCGCTTGCTTAGGGGTCAAGTAAGTCTTGCTTGTAAGTCAAGTAAACCTCTCTATATAAAGAGAGGAGATGTATCAATCTAATCAAGCAAGAGATTAGAAGGAAATCCCTTCTCTCTTGCCGGCCGTGGGCAGAGCCCCGCGGCTGGCGTTTCCCAGAGCCCAAAACCCTAGCCTCCTCTCTCGCTCTCACAGCCAGGTACTGTAGCGCGGGTACTGTTCACGCCATCAGCCGCCGCTCTTTCGATCCCAATCCATCTCTCTTGATCCCCAGCAGACACATAACTATAACTTTATTGGAAAAGAAGTTGCAGGACCAACAAGATTTTCTTTCGATCCCAATCCATCTCCCTTGATCCCCAGCAGCCACATAACAACTATAACTTTATTGGAAAAGAAGTTGCAGGACCAACAAGATTTTTCATACTTTTGTAATAGAAGTATAGAACACAGAGGAAGACCAAAAGAACAAACCTATATCTACAAATAGAATGAGCAATAAGGACATATACACGATTTAGCTATCCAAATGAAAGTGAAACAGTAATAAGCACAGGGCTCCAACTAATGAAGAATGTGTAATCTGTAATCTATCTATTGTGAGTTGTCCTGCGTATTTGAGAAAAAGAATTGGGAGTATGAAACCTTTTCCCCATGCTGTGCGAAATATGCTCCTGATGCAAGAGAATCCAATGCAAGACAGAGCACATGGTTCCAACTAATTAAGAATATGGAATCTATCTACTGTGAGCTGTCCTGCATATTTGAGAAAAAGAATTGGGAGTATGAAACCTTTTCCCCATGCTGTGCGAAGTATGCCCCTGATGCAGGAGAATCCAATGCAAGACAGTACTCCATTTTCTCATAAACATCCTCAAGGAAGTGAGTTGACACTGGATGTGTTCTTCCTTCAACACTAATCACAGGGCATTCTCCAAAATATCGTGCAAATAGGCTTGAATCAACCGTTGCAGACCTAATTAATGATTATAAACAGAATTGGAATAAAAACAAGATTAGAAGGGCAAAACAGTAAGAAAGTGAATGCAAAATTTATATAAGTAGTAAAATAAGGGAAGAATTTTACATGAGAATCACTTTCAACTTCCTTCCTTGTTGATTGGAGCGTTTCTCGACAAGATTCTTAAGAACAATAAGCAGGAAGTCACTCTGAACAGAGAAATAAAGATCATTCAAGTACCTTATCCAGTATAGGAACATATTAGACGAATTTTGTAACATGAAAATGGATAAAACAGATGAATACATACCAAAATTGTACGTTCATGTACTTCATCTACAACAACATGAGTAACATCACTTAAGTCTCTGTTTCCCTGAAACATATAGCATGGATAACAAATCATATTTTAGCAATTATTAAGGCATGATCCGAAATTGGATCCCTTCTTTTCATTAGCTGAAAGGCAGCTTCACTTTAACTATATCAGATCAATGAAAAAATGATATCACCTTTATATGTGATTTAAAAACTGCATCAAATGTTAGCAACTATTATGCATATGAAGGCACTACTTACAGACAGTTTTCTGAGAAGGATACCAGTAGTACAGAACAAAAGCTTTGTCCTCTCATTCCTAAAACAATAGAAAACATTAGGCATGGGTAAACCTCTACTGTGGTATATATATACACATATGTTAGATGTAAACCTAAGGAAAAGAGGTACAAACAACAACGAAAATCGAGGTGGGGGGGGTACCACTCAAGAGTTTCCATCCAAGAGAAAATATCAGAGATATTATATAAAAAATTAGAACTTATGCTTATAAAGCCTGTGCATATGAGAAAGAAACAGACCGTGCACTGTCAAGACGAACTTGATATCCGACCAGTGAATCATTCGATCCAGGTGATGATTCACACCTTTCATCAGATACTCTTTCGGCCACAGAAATAGCCTATACATACGTAGACCAATCCAAGTTATATTTGACTATATCTGTTTGATCAAATAAAGGTATTGGGTGGTTTGTGATCAAGTAAACAGTAAAGTTGGAAGCTTTAGCAGATATAGAAAGAGCGGTCACCACAGCAAATGGTCTTCTGATAATGCAATATTTCAAAAGTTGCAATTTGAGATTCAATATATAGCATTGCAAGTGATTTCATTAATAAGGCATGCAACTTTTGCATAATACCATTATTAATTTTATGATGATGATCTCCTGGAAGAAAAGATAAAGAACTGCACTGTGATCATACCGCTATCCGCCGGGGCTGTGTGCAAACTATATTGCAAGAACCTCCAAGTTCAGATTCAATCATGTCATCCAAAATAAACTGTGGCACCTGAAAAGATGAGAACAGAGACAATAATGCATATATCACAAAACAAAAATAAAATCCGTTTGATTCAAACATGGAGATTAACAATGATAGTAGTTGATTAGCAGTGTTAAGTGTTAACTCTACTGTTCCCAAAAAAATAGCGCCAGCCACTGCTAACGGCTTAAGGCCGGATACCAGCCTTACTGGTTCAGTTTATGTTTATCCTAACTTTGACACAGAAGATTCACTAGCCTGGTGGGGACAATGTGCACTTGCCAAGCAGAGGCTAAAGGTTGAGCTCCCTCCAGCTTCTGATTGCAAATTAACCATTTGAAGTGGGGCCTGCAGGGCTGCATGTGTGCTGTGCTTTGGAAGAAATATTGAATAGCTATGTGAGAACCGAACCCACGACCAGAACCTTGCCCAGGACAGACAAGAGAGTAATTGCTCTGGTAGCTAATGCATCATGTTGTCATCTCTGACTTCTGGATTAGAGACTTGCAAAATTCAAATGAAACCATTTTTTTTCTTTTTGCCAGTTTATACAGCTACCAAGTCCCAAAGGTAACTGAAGGTACCAACCCTGTTTGTTAACACAACCCCAAAGGTAAAAAATGGTTTAAATGGCATGTCCATATCAGACCTCATGAGTATAAAACTTTGTGCTGGATGTGTAAACAATATATATTCATGCTTATTACAACAAGCTTGTTCAACATATCAGGTATAATTGCTTTTGACGGAAAAGTATCAATTTTAACAAATAAGTGGAACTTCAGAGAAAGATATCCAAGACACTGCTAGTTTGAGAGAGGACGTCACTCTTAGACGTAAAACAGGCAATGGCAAGGAATGAAATGGCAATGAACAAAAATACTGGGACTGCATGACTGCACATGCCATAATCATGTACCCCTCCTTATGATTCAGCAATAATTTGAAACAAATAATTGTTCCAAAGGAGACACACAAGACTGAAACAAATTGCCTATATAATGTACTCATCTACAACAGAGATATATGGTTTTATGATATGATGCACAACATGCCTTCCACTCGGAATAGTCATTTTGTAATGACAATTGACATTGAAGAAGGAAACCATTGCCACGGAGCATAACAAATAGTGGGGAAGAACTCAAATAAAATGGTATCACAGGTACCTGAGTTGTTTTCCCACATCCAGTTTCTCCACTAACAACAACTACATCGTTCTCTTTCAGCAACTGTAGGAAGTGTTGCTTCTGTCTAGCTATTGGTAGAGAAGCTCTTGCTTCCAGCATTTTCTAAATTCAAGGTGAAAACAAAAAATCATTAGTAACAGTACAAAAGAAGCAGCGTTTAATTCTAAACCAAAAAAAAAATACTGCTATTAGATTGCAAATCCATTCTTACCAAGTAATTTGGTAGCTTCCTTTTATCTTCCAACTGCTTTTTCAAAATTGCGCTCTCTGCATGATCTGCTGATTTCAATCCAATTGTGGAAGAAAAACAAATCACATTTTAATTGTTAGCAGATAGAAAAACCAAACTACAAAAATGACAGGCAGCTTTATTCATTTGACCATTTCAATTAGAAGAGGGAATATGAGAAACTGTAGGAATATGATAGGAAATCAAAGCTTATAAAATAGAAGACACGGATTTAGATAGACAAATTCACGATTCCATATGATTCATCCTGAAAAGTGGCAAGGAAACAGATTCCGTATGATAGCAACCTTATTGATGCCCACTGCCCACAAAGTGCAAGGAAATGAAGAACTGAAGAAATAAATGCAATTGTTCAATTTGCTACATAGAAGCAATGTCTGTCATGAATGACAACCTAGCATGTCTTGGAAGGGGAAAACGATAATCATCCATAAGCAAGATTGCTTGTGACATTATTCTCAAATACGAAAATGATCTGAAAGCTTACCCATAGAACTCTTCATGCTAGTCTGTCTCTTCTCATTCAAAGATTTGCTGCCTTCAGTATTGCCAGAATCCATAGATATGCCATCAGCAGAAGAATTTTCTATTTCAGATGAAGGAATTGTATCTGCATCTATATTCAATAACATATCTACAAAGCCAGATCTTCGGCTATCCTCAGTATCCAGCACCCTTGATGTAGACGACAATTCACCTGTTTTATGGAAACATGCATTTTGTTGCTCAGACCATTTATGATGCTCAAGCCATCACATAAGAAAACCTAAACCAATAGTTCCAACCTTCTTGCCATCTTAAAATAAGTGATGAGTATGGTTCAGTAAGCAGTTGACGTAGTGGAAGGTCAGCAAAGAATTGATATAGAGCAAAAGCTGCAACTCGACTTTGTGCTTCCTGTTCATAAATTCAGTTTAATAATGGTAATTTAGATAAGAAGAATAAGATAATATTCTATTGTGGTTTGTTATGAACTGATATCTCAGTGTATTCGTTCGAGAGAAAAACTATCTCAGTGTATCATGTACGTATAATGATAATTATTATCATGGAGAGAAGTGCCATACCAGAATAATAATTAGCTGACCTAAAGTATTTGTAAGAAGAGTTATCATACAAAGTAACAGAAAAGGTTGTAACCTGAACAGATCCATATTCTTCATCTAGTTCAGGTAGCTGGATTTTTGTCAAGCCTCCAGCCTTCCAACTCTTACCACGGCCAGTAGCTCCACGCAACACATTAACAGAATATACAAATTTACCATCTCTCTCAGATATTTTATTATACTTTGGAGCTTCCCAACCAAGTTTTTGACAGAACTTTTGTAGAACAGCTTTCGGCATTTTACCAGAATCTCCCTGTAGTTGAGCAAAAGAAAAGAACAGTTAGAAAATAGTGCATAGCAGAAGCACAAATCAAACATGAAACATGTCTCGTTAATATGAAGAAAAGGTAAAAAAAAAACACTTGGACCTTCTTCCATATATCATCTATGTTTCCAAGAAGATGGCCATAACCATCAAGTGATAATTTCTCTATTTGTTGCTGTTTCAAGATTTCTGGAGCCACTGCCTCCCAAGCAGATGAGTCTTCAAAGAACATGTTATCAAGCTCAACCACCTCTTCGTCTACCTCGTTCGTACAAGTTTTATCGATATCCTTAGGAATTGCCTTTTTCAGATCAGATCCTTCATCAATGTTGCCTAGACTCTCAGATCTTTTCTCACTTGCCTCTAAATCATTTTGAACACCCTCGACATTTGCAGTTTCAGAATTTGAAGATACAGAATTGGAAGAATGGCTTATCTGTTCCTTTGAGCTTCCATGCTTGGAATTCTTTTTTGCAGCTGTAAAGTGTGGGAGGGAATCATAAGATAGATCAGTGTTAACTATCAACATTCAACAATGTAAACTTCCAAAGACTTGTCAGGGTCATGTAACTAAAAATTAGTAGACAACATATGTCATTGTTACAGCATGAATGCCAATAATACAATAAGCAAAGTTACCCTTGCTCTTCCGCCTACTTGGCTTTGCTTCGACAACTTCAAAACTTTGTAAGCAGTGATCTTCCCATGTAGAGGAATCATTGGAATTTGCATCGTCCTCCTAACAACAGTGATATCCAAAAGAAAAAGGGATAACAGTTAACAGAAAGACTTGATAGAGGGAGAAAGAAAGTGGTAGAGGAATCATTTAATTGATTGTCAAATTGTATGCATAGAATATTCCGATGTTGGGTATATGCAATGCCAGTATCAGCCGTATATTTATAATATATTGCTATAATGCCTCAGATACATTGATACCATTCTAAGTGAATGGTGTCATGTTTTTCATAATTGTCCCATTCATGTGTAGAAAAACATTTAGATTAACCACAAGAAAATAGCATTAGTAGATGTGTCATCACAAGGACTTACATTCTATTACTAGAGGCTGTTTGGTTTGCGGTCGAACCCCGCTACGCCACAGCGGTGGCGAGCCACAGATTCTGACACAGCTGTTTGATTGGGTCAGCAGTTTAGGCTGTGTGGCGCTCAAAAAGTTCACCGCAGCAGCGGCGCGCCACGCCCAGCCGCAGTTTAGGCGTGGCTAGCAGCGGCTCACATCCAAACACACCCTTAGGCCTTGTTTGGATGTAGTCGGATTCGCATCAATCCACATGTGTTGGGATGGGTTGGAGTGGAACTTGAACTAAATTCCACCATAATCCACTCCAACACATGTGGATTGAGGTGAATCCGACAACATCCAAACAAGGCCTTAATGTTTACTGGTATGGATGCTTTCTAAGCAGGGTATTACCTCGTTCTACAAAAACCTACACATTTGAGACCATGTAAACATCTAAAACTGCAGTGAGGATAGTTAACAGATTGAAACAAAAGATAAACCATGAGTGAAAGAGATAAGAAAAGACCTAAATTGTTGTGAAACATAGTTCTCAGTGAACAATAGTTACCAGCTTGTATAACCATATCGTGTGTTTTTCCCAACCAGTACAAAACATTGTGTTACTTAGATTAGCACACCAAATCAATTATCTTTCTTCTAAACTGTAAGTTGCACAAGTTCATGATGTGGAGGCTCTTAGGGGGTGTTTGGGACTGCTCCACAAACTCCACTGTGGAGCAGCTCCACAAAAAACTGGAGTTTGTGGAGCACCTCTTTAGGTGCTCTCACAACTCCACCTTTTTTTCTCGAACAGAGTGCGTAAAGCTGAAACTGTTTGGCTAAAAAACGTGGAGTGGAGCAGTCCCAAACACCCCCCTTAGTATCCATGGGAAGTTCAGTACAACCTGAGAGAAGTATAAAACAGAACGATAAAATTGCAAACTAAGCAAGCAGACAAAAAACATAAGATTAACAAAATCCAACGGCTGTTCAAAGAGTACTAAGAAATGACTCAATTCAAGCGATAAATTTACTTGTTCATTCATCTATACCTCCTCTTGCTGTTCCATGTATTGACGAATCCATGCAGCTTGCGATGATCGCCCATCATCCAGTGACACATTCTCATCTTTCCGCCCACCGATTCTAACTTCCAACCCCTCAGTGCTCACCTTCACCTCCTCAGGTTCACGACTCTGTGGCACCCAGTTGTCCTTGGCTGTGGACAGTACTTTAACAGAGCCTTCAGCTCCTACAACACATACAAACAATGTAATCATGACATGATTCTAGCATGAAAGGGCAACACCTAATTAATCAATCAGTGCTTCTATGAGTGGAAAAGAAGAGACACATTCAACACTTCAACATTTGTACGATATTGGAAAAGAAGAGACAAACCAGCGAGTCCATGGACCATCAAGCATATTGGCCCAAATAACATCTGAAGATGAAGCTTAAGGTATAGTCATATAGACTACATAATGGAGCCACACCAAGGAAAGGAGCATCGAACAGAACATAAATATAGAAGACAAACAGAGGAAGGAAGCAAATCTTCCTCCTCCCTATTGAGGTCCTATTCCTCTTATTATCCTGTGATTGCTCACATGGTTCAGGTTGATGTCACCAGTGGCCACAGGTGTGACAGCCACTTCATCATATCATAGATAAAAAAAAGTAAATTGCAGAATGCAGGCAAATGATCAATGATGTAAAATCTGTTCTATGTACACATGTAGGAGAAAAGTTACACATCGCAAATTCATGCCAAATAGCACCCTAGTAGACTGATGAGAACACAAGCACACGCACAGAGAATGTGTGTACACATGTTGAACCATTCATCGCCTATAAACCTTAAACCCTTGAAATTTCAAACCTGCGAGCGACGTGGTACTGGTGCCAGCGCTGGAGAACTTGAGGGGGAGCTCATCGCCAGGCAGATTAAAGCATAGCCAGTCCAACGCCGATTCAAACGTCGCCGAATCCTACCTCAGGAAAAAAAAAAGACAAAAAAAGCAAAATCATCAGCTCACAGCCAATACGAACATGTCACATCGTCGCCGTGACTTGAACGCTCGAGGATACGCACAGGTATCGCGGAGAGCGCCTGCTCGATTTGCGCGGAGGAGAATCCCTCGAGAGCGAGCTTATCGTACACGCCACGCAGCCGCCGCGCCTTCTGCTCCCTCGACTCGCCACGGGCTTCCGGACCGTCGGCAGGTGCCGGGGAGGGGGTGGATGCTGCGGAGGAGTTAAGGAGGAGGCGGCGGAGGCGGCGCTCGTTCTCCGACGAGATCTGGAGGCGCGGCGCGGCGGTGGCTGCGGATGAGGAGGACGAGGAGGCGGAGGAGGACTTGGGCTTCTGCTTCTGCTTCGAGGCCGGCTGCTTCTTCTTCGGCGCCATTTGGCCACAGCCGTGCGGAGTGTGGGCGATCGTCTCCGGCGACGGCGGGCTTTCGGAATTCCGCAACTGCGGGCGGGGAACTGCTGGGTTTTTGGGTATTGGGGGTACGGAAACGGTGACGATTGACGAGCAGACAGTTCCCGTTCTGGTTGCTGAATGCTGATATACGTTGGGACCCACGTGTAAAGCCCTCTCTCACTACATTTCAGAAATCAGGAGTCATGGTTGGGCTGGGCCTTCGCCACCTGCCTTTTTAGGCAAAAATGTTTTTTTAGAGAGCAGCGAATTAGAAAATTCGACGTGAGATGAACTGTCGCCACAAATTTCTGTTTTACATTTTTCGGAAAATTTTTTTTTTAAAGTGTTACATCAGATATATTGGCACACATTTAAAATATTAAACATAGACTAATCAAAAATATAAATTATATAGCTCGTTAAGAAATTACGAGACAAATTTATTAAGCCTAATTAATCCATTATTAGCACATGTTTGTTACTGTAGCAATTATGGCTAATCATAGACTAATTAGACTTAAAATATTCGTCTCACAATTTACAACCAAATTGTGCAATTAATTTTTTTAGTCTACATTTAATGCTCCGTGCATATGTTAAAAAATTCGATGAGATGAGTGAATTTTTTTAGTTGGAAAACTAAGGCCTTGTTTAGTTGGCAAAATAAAGAGTTTTCGGACACTATAGCACTTTCGTTTGTTTGTGGCAAATATTGTCTAATTATGGACTAACTAGGTTCAAAAAATTCATATCGCGATTTACAGACAACTTGTGTAGATAGTTTTTTTTACTATATTTAATACTCCATGTATGTACCGTAAGATTCGATATGACAGAGAATCTTGAAAAAAAATTTGTTTTTGGGTGAACTAAACAAGGCCTAAATAAGCTCTTATTCTCAATGTTATCGTGCTGAAATGTAGCCTAGAGACTTTTGGCACATTTGGTTAGTTAGCCATCTCATCATGTCTCGCTCGGTGAAGCGGTGAGGATATGCTTACCAACGCCAGAGAGCAGTTCTGGCTCGTTCATGTTGGCCTGGCCCGAAAGCTATACACCGACTAATCAAAGACGTGCTGATTTGGTGGGTTAGGCGAGGCTAGCACTTGCCAAGAAACCAAACGCCCTTTTGTTGGCTTATTGTGCAAGATATTGCAATACTTTATGGATGTTAAACCGTTTGTGTTTTATATACGACGACGAAACTATTCGGCACGTTAGTGCAATTAGCTGGAGATTATACACTCAGTTGCCTTAGCTGGGACACGTCTCATAGTTGTCCAAACAGTTCGTAATGTTTCTCCTTAAAAAGGCCCATGATTAACTTTCGAAAAAGTTTTTTTTGCCACCTTAGTTGGGGGCACGTCTCATATAGTCTCGAGGCGAAAAAAGTTTCCGAATTAGCTTTCGGCGGTTGGGCTTTTGCCACCTGCTTTAAGCTGGTAAATTTGAAGAGATGATATAACATTTATGTCATATTGTGAGAGAAACCTCCAAAATATGTGGGACTCTCTTGATTCCACACTAATCTCTTATCTTTTGCACTATTTAGTAAATGAAAATTGGTTCGGCTATAGCTCTAAGCTAAGACTATTAGGGGACACTCTTATGGTATTTAGTAGGCTTCCCCTGCATAGGCGAATGGACCTAACTCCATTTGTCTATGCCACTCTAAGTTTGATATATCTTTGCCTTTCGAAAGAAATAACTCAGACTTCTTTTTTTCTAAAGGTATATGGTTGCTTCCTCTTGATTTTCAAGAACACGAGTGTTCCATTTGAGCTTTGTAGAATATCTAAACATTTTGAACCAGTGAGCCATCTCAGCATGGTCACATCCCTTGTAAAAAGCTGTCGTCGTTGCCATGACGAGAGATGAAGTGGATCTGTATTTTTAAGGCAGATTGTTGTTGTAGCCCCTAGCCGAGTGCTTAGTAACTAAGAGTATCTTCAGTAGACTATCTAAATTTTTATGTAGTGGAGGTCAAAAAAAAATCCACTCTAACAAACTACCTACTTAGAGCATCTTGAAAAGTTATTCTAAATCTCACTCTTTAAATCGTCATTCGAAGAATCATTTGTATAGAAATCATTTTGTACATCTTTCTACTCTCCAATATTTTTTCTATGTTCTATGTGCATTCTAGGAAGTTATTCTCATTTTCTATCATTGGCTAACGAGAAATCTAAAATAAAAAATAACTATATTTAGATAACCAAATAAAGAAACTGTTGGAGTATTTTTTTAAATTAAATTCTCTATTTCTACCAATTAATTAGTAAGAATATAGAGGGTTTCTTGGGCACCCAAATCTGTTGGCCCTCTACTTTTATCCTCCTATCCACTTATATTGGGTCAACATGTGGCTAACTATTTTCCCCCACCCGTGCTTCTCTCACACACACACACTCTCTCTCTCTCTCCCATTTGCCCGACCGCCATTTGCCTCACCGCTGCCTCCTTGGTCGATAACGGTCCTCACCGACACCAGGTTTGAACGATGACCTCCCGGTCGCATCTCTTCCACCCCGACACGACCTCTTCTCCAACGGTCCTCCAACGGAGGCTCTCCTTCCCATGGTGCGACCCTTCTTTGGCAAGGCTGGCCTCGAATGACTCCCTTCCCTAGTGGCATCCTGCTCCCCGATGGATTTCAAAACATATTTTGACCAATACGACCATGTTTGGAAAACACACACATCTTATAGGAATTAGTTAAAAAAAATTAGAAATCAATTTAATTTTACAGAAAAATGCAGGAATACAAATTTTTTTCCACATTCCAAACAGACCTACGGTAGGGGCATGAGCCTTGCTTATGGAGGTGTTATAAATTTATATAGGCAGAATTTGGCAAGCCCGCCCCAGGTTGCTTCATAGTAAGCGTTTGGTTAACATGATGGCTAATGGCTATACAGCTGAAGGCCTGAACCAATCGCATAAAAACATTTCTCAGCAAAATGATTGTTTTACATTTCTAGTGAAAACTAGCGAGTAACGGCTCCGTTCGCTGCAGCTGCGGCTGTTGTTCTGCTGCCGCAACAGACGCATCTGCAGCAATAGAAAACGACCAGGCTCATAGTCATAGCACCAGAACACACTCTATATAATATATATCCTGTAATAATTGTACAAAAGTTCAGTAGCAGAGTATGATAACAAATATATTTTCACAGAAATGGACTCTGGAATGGCAGTGTCTAGGAAGAGGCAGAGACTAATTTCTAAGCTCTAAATTGAAAAACAAATTTAAGGGCACAACACATAAACACAAACAGGTAGGATGTAGAAGTTGATGTTGCCAGTAGAGATGGAAGAATCTCATCATCAATCGCCAAAACCACTCTTCACGACTTGCGTCAGTTGAAAGTTTGATATCTAACCTCTGAGCTACATCTCCTGGTAGATTAGCCATCTTTAGTGCAAGAAGCTCCCCATGCTTCCATCACTCTTCATGAATTCGTCTTGGCTGAGGAGTATCATCTTGCCCAGCAAAGTAAACCATGACAACCAGAAGGGCAATGACAAATATAAGGATGTACAGCGAGCTCAAGCTGACGAGAGAGTTCAGGAAACCCATAAAAGAAGGGCCGCTGATTTTCTTCTTTGTTGTTCTTCCTGCTCTGTATCCCTCAAGGAATTGGCTTATTTGAGATGCTTGGTCACCTTCTTCTAATCTCTCTGAACCATCCACCTTCAACAAGGACCATTCTAATTCAATCCCAGAAAATAATGAATTCTTGTTTGATGATTATCATGAGAGTGATAGTAGCAGTTTCTATCTTAACCAGGTATTAACTTTTTCAGGGAATTATGAGGGTCAACAAACAGGAACTATAAAAGTAAAATAATAACTTTATTGGTAGAAAAATTGTGCCATTACTAGTAAGAACATGCCAGTAACACAGTGCTTTTTATATGGATGCTAGTATTAGAAAATAGAATTAATTACTGATGATTGCTTTACTTACTAGCTCGTACTCCTCGTTTCTATCCCACACAAGTAGCTTTGGCAGCTGTGAGCTCTTGGAAACATCAAAAGTCTCCACAAACTCGTCCCATTGCTTGATTCCAACATATCCAAACACCAAATCACGGTTTGCATTAGCAGCAGATCTCAAAATCTTTACCAGCTGTGTAGAATTTTCATCTGAATCATCCTCCAAAATTGTGAGAACAACTTTCCTCTGATCATCATTCAGCATTTTTAGCGTCTCTGTATTGATTGGAACAACCAAAGGGAGAAGGGATTGCCGTACAAAATCTTCCAAGAAATTTTCTATGTCCAAAAAACAACACCATAAATTATGGCATTATGGGGGAAAGCAACATGGCTATGTATGGTGTATTAAATTAAATAGACATAAGACAATATACGGTGCCTAAAATTCTTCTCAAACTAAGAATCAACATAAGAAAAAATCAAGTAATGAACGAACACAAGAAAAGGATAACAATTACCTTCAAATGGGCCATAGAACAAACTTTGTTCCTTATACTTTGGATGGATTGCAACTAGTGCTGGAACCTTATCAAATTCATAGGCTACCATGATGTCCTCAGAGAATTCTTTAGCAACAGCAAACCACGCTCTTTTCTTGTATTTCCTTCCATATTCAGCAATCAATGAGTCATTCACCCCAAAACCAAGGAACATAGGAAAGCTTGTACCAGCATTCTCAACAAAGGTCTTTATCGCAGAGTCTGACTCAAGGATCGAAACATCTGGCGAGACAAACTTCTTTAGATTGCGCACAAGCTGGTCAGCTTTCCTCGAACCAGTGTATTCAATTGGGACGCCGTGGATAAAAAGCATGAGAGTAGGGAACCCACTGCATTTAGGAACTAATAACATTAGACATACAATCTAAGAATATATCAATTTCCCCAGCGAAGTCAAAATACTTTGGGAGAAGAACTTACTCCACTCCATATTTTGATCCTAGTTTCCTGTATTTATCAGCATTGACTTTGGCAACAACAATAGGCTCACTCAACCCTGCCAACACTGGTGCAGCTTCATCTAACTACACCAGCAAAAAAGGGAATAATGTCAGAACGTCATTTTCTTAATCCAATTCCCGGGCAGTTCCGGCTTTTATCCAAGTGTATGCAAGCAAAACTTATCATTTGAGAACCTACTAATGGGTCACACACTACCTCCCGGTTTGTTTTTTTATGACTCAATAACAACAAATTTTGTTCAAAAATCGAATAATAAATATTCTGAAAATTAATAAGTTCTGTACTCTCCCACTTCGGTCTAATCTACTCGAGTTCTTGGGACCGCCCACCCAAAGAACAAGGAATCCCAGAGTCCCAATCAACCCATTCCCATGGCACTAACACAGAAACCAAGATCCACGACAACAGGCCACGGTATCCCAACTCCCAATTCGCATCACATCTCACAGGTCTACCAACAGCAGCAAGCGACAGGTCGGCAGGAGTTCCTCGTACCTCGGGCGCAAGGCGCTTGCAGTGGCCGCACCATGGGGCGTAGAAGTCGACGAAGAGGAAGTCGATGGCGCCCAGCGCCGCCTCGAAGTTGCTCTCGTCGAGGTCGATCACCCGCCCGTCGCGTGGGAAATCCTCGCCCGCGGCGACGGTGTCGCGGGCTGAGAGCAAGAGCAGCGGCAGGAGTATGAGCGAGAGCAGCGCCGGCGGCAGGACTCTCGTTGCCATCGCCGTGGCGGGCGCTCGATTCGATCTCCGCCGCGCTGGAAGAAGTATGGGCACGGAACTTGACTAGTTTCCAAGGGGTTTATTCGGAAAAAGTTCACAATTACCCTTCTTCGGAATCTGAGATATTTTGTGGACCTTTTTATATATATATATAGATAGATACTAGCATAAAAATACATTTTTTTTTAGAAATTGAGCCCCACATTTATTTCAGATTATATATGCACACTCATCTGTCCACCCGAAAGATTTAACGTCATTGCATCATAGCAACTTTATACTGATTTTAATAAAATTAATTTTTTGAAATTTCCAGGAAACGAAAGTTAAAAACAAACATATGCCACGAATCTTTTGAAAATAAGGAACTGCATGGCCAACGAGGCTTTTTGGTCCACTACTGTCAAAAAAAGGACCAACCACCACAGGACCTAGATTTGAGTCTAAAAAAAATCAAAGATCCAGGTCAGTCAGTCAAGCCCCTTTGATAGTACACCGTAAAAAAAAAAAAAAAAATCAAAGATCCAGGTCAGTCAAGCCCCTGTGCTAGTACACCGTAATTTCCATGCAGCATCATTAAGCATCGGGATACAAAAGGAAGTGACACCTCAAAAGGTAACACACCTGCTACCCGTGTTCAGCAGTTAGAACAAGTAGCGTGACAAGAAACAGGAAAATTAACAAACGATATCCACAGCCTGGAATGTTCAAGCCACGATATTATTAACAGAAAAGGTTGTGTCCTACACCAAATCGCAAGAAACGAGGTTACAACTTATGGTAAGAAAATGCCGTATCAGGCAACAACCAAGGTGGAATGAAGTCCAAGCTTTTAACTTCACAAAATGTTGTTGAAAATAAGTCTCCAATATGCAGGCAACGAGAGGCATCATCTCAACCTGAGGCAGTCTTCTTCTGCTGGAATATGACTGCGTACACAGGGACTCCAACACCGATGCTAACCGCTCCCAGCACGGAAAGAGTCACCTTCAACCCTTGATGCTTCATCCTGTGCAAGTTATACATGTGCTTGGCATGGATGTAGTATGGCTCGTCATGGCCATGTCCTCCCATTCTCTTCACACCAGTGGCATGGAACCCACGAGAAGCTGATGTAGGCACAACAAGAAAATCAGATATCTGGGGGTGATATACAAGGAGAACAGAAAATAAAAGAGAGCACATATCTTCATGATATAGAAAGAATAGGGAATGATGAACAGACTGATGCATTCACACATAGTGCTAAATCATTTGTCAGAAGTGAATTAAACCAGAGAAAACTTCACAGCTTCATCCGATGATAATTTCAGACACCAGAAATCCAGTCGACAAGCCAAACAACTAATAGACACTAATGTTCAGTCCCAGCAATCACCATCTCCAGTTCTCCACACATACACATACCCAACCTGCTTTGGTCACCTCTAAGAACACTGACAAGAAATATGAAATGCAGGAGTTTTGACCTTACGGCACTGGTATGATAGGAACTAATGAATTGGAGAAAGAATGCTGAGAAGATAAGACAATTGGCTTCTTCTGAGAGAAAAAACAGTTTGCACAATACTTATCATGGGGCCAGTGCACTAACTACAGCCTGGAGTGACCAAAGGTAGAATGAGCCTGTTGTATTGTAAATAACCACCTTTGATCACTGCTTTAAAGGAGGCACAACAAAGTAGGGCATCAAAATAATAACCAACCCCAGTTGCATAGTTAATATTTCCAACCATTATTTCTAATAAACTGTATGTCCTCAAAGACCTATCAATATCAGGTCCTCAACAAGACAATGAAACTGGACACGAAACCTCAAACAAATTGATACAAACTCCTTTAAAAACACAAGGAAAAAAACTCTAATTATAACATTGGTGAACATACATAACAAAACAGAAAACACAAGAACAGTGCTCTTTCGCACTGGCTAATCAGAATGATACAAAAGTATCCAGAGTGGTCGTTCAACTGTTCAGTGCTTATCGGCTATGGCTGATTCCTGTGTTATCAGACGCTTGCAAACTCAGCAATTCTCGACCTAAGGCCAAAGGCTAACCATCGACCACATGTAAGTCCAAACGGCAAAAAAAAAAAAAAAACCCCGCAAATACAGTGTTTCTCCTGATTCTCTAAACATAAACATACCGACTGATCTCACAGCCCGATCCAAAGCAAAATCAGCAGAGCGCGGACAAATCTCTGACCAGGAATATTGGGACCACCACAACCATTTGATAACGAGATCGAAACTATTATCCGAGGAACCGACGGATCTACCACCGCAGACATCCACGCCACCGCGACCAACGGAAAACTACACCAACCCTAACTGAATCGTGCCGCAGTAACCCTAGTTGTCCCATGGTGAGAGGTCAAGGCGAGGGGATGCGGGATGAGAGGGGCGCTTGCCTGGCCTGGACGCCTCGGCGCCGGCAGCGAGGAGGCGGATCCCGGAGCGGAGGCCGCGGTTCAGCGCCGTCGCCATCGCCTTCGTGTTCTCGACTGGTTCGCCGCCGCCGCCGGTGGTGTGGTCTGGTGGTGGTCGAGAGGGGGTGACCCAGTACGATTTGTTGTGGTCGGGCCTTCGACGATGTGCTTGACTGGGCTTGAATGGGCCAATCTCAGGCTGCTTTGGTTCCTAGCGAAGAGGCCCGGCCCAGAGAGCAAAGAAGAGAATACGTCTTCGTTGGCCAAATGAAACCGTTTTCAATAGGAGATTAACGTATCCTAGTGGAATACGTCTTCTGCCTCAGATGACTTCGAATCCAAGAGTCGGATGATTGCCGATCAAATAGTCATGCTCGCGAAGCAAATCCAAAGGAGAGACGCTTCCCCTTCTTGCCCACCTCGCCGATGGAGTCGCTTGCCTCGCAAGCGAGGCCGGCGGCGGTGCTCTGGCTCGCCGGCTTCTTCCAGGCCGCGCGCCTCCACCGCGTTGTCTCCTTCTGCGCTAGGTCCTCCTCCACCTCTGTCCCATACCCTCTTCTCTCTCGATTTGGTAGTGATTTAATTTGATTCTTTGGGGCCAAATTAACGTCCTCTGACCGAGCTCAAAGCTTCGATTACTTGTTCGTTAGTATAACCTTGTCGATTTCTGACTGGATGCAGCTCGAGGGCACTATCCATCAGGATTGCACAGTGCTTCCTGCTGAACGGGCTTATCTTCCTGGGGAGGTACCGTCGTTCGTAATTGATTTTTGATTCCCGACTGAATTTTGTTTTTTTTGTTACTTTGGTGTGTGATTGAATTAAAATTATTAGAGCTTGTGAGCAGTGTCACAATTTACTCTTGAGTGTTGTTCTTAGTTGTCATTTGTACTGAAACTACAAGGGTAGCATCGTAAATACCAGTAAAATGCTTTGTGATTGGAATGCCGCTATGCATTTGCCTTGAATGATGTAGGTTGCCTGATGAAACAGAAAAATGAGCTGGATGGAGTTTGATGTGCTGTTGGAGTTCCGCTAAGCACAGTGGGCTTTTGACCTGTCTTAGTTCTCTGTCACTTCAGTTGTTTGATTAAAATGTCTTAAGCCGAAGGAGATTTATGTTATGTATATCATGTCAGCACTTCTCTGCTGATATTGCTCCGAATGTTCCTTCTTAGCTATTTTGTGTGTTCTTTACTTCATTCTCACGAATACCCATTTAAATATTTCTTGTGCTTCACAGCTTGCTAACCCTGAAATCGGTGGTCATTCCAACTCTATTGTGGATACTACCTGACCAATGCAATCAAACGGGGGGACATCTTTGTGAGCACACGGCAGCCATATCTATCTATTCATTCTTACGCTCTGGCCTTGTTGAGATTTTTTATGTGAGTGCTACTTGTTACATGCTGCTATTTTAATTTTATTTTTTTCTAAAAAAAAGTTACTCTGTTTTTGTCATTGAAAATAACTCTCCAGTTTGTCTCTTGCGGTCCATCCAATAATAAGTTATTGGCTTTGGCATTGAAGAACACATGATTGTTGATGTTAGCTAATATGAAAAGGATATTTGGATTATTATTATTATTTTAGAAACATATATGGAATAACAGATACTAGCATTAAAACAAGAGAGAATTCCTTATTTGACACTAGAAAGATGCACAATTCCTTCCTTGGCCCTCTAAACTTAGAAATCCCCTATCTGACAATATTTGTATCTTTAGCGCCCAAAATGACACTGCCGTTAGTTTGGAGGTCTAACGGTGTTAAATTGAAGGTAAAAAGACCATAATGCCCCTCAATGGACTGAATGTATGTACTGTAAGTATGTCTGGATATATATGGACAATGTATATGTAATGTAGCTCGAAATGGCTTTCCACTCACTAGTGTTAAACCTGCATTTACATTGGTGCAAGGTTACGGGATAGCTTTCATGGACTAATTACATTGGTCTTATCCTGTTTATTATATTTATTAAAAGTAGTGTATGTCAGATGTCCAGCTGTAAATAGAGATAAGTCCATTTCCTGCGTAATCAGAAATAGTTTCACTTAATAGATTACTCCACCTTAGCGTACAACATGAGTTACTTCGATCTAGCTACACTTTCACTAACACCAATCTATCATGCATGTTCGAAAAGTAAATAAAGAACGAAAAGAGCCCACTATGCCTTTGGTTATTAGCCATTTGAATCTGTCAGTGCTACTGAAGTGTGCAGCAACTAGATAACCAACATAGTAACGAAATTTAGCAGCTTTTAACACTAACATATGAAAAGCTGGAAGCTAGTAGTAAGCAACAAAATTTACTATAGCTTTTGACTGTATACGTCAGGCTTAATGCTTGAATTTGTACTTATTATGGCTGTCCATTGTGTTGTTGTTTATCAAAAATATCTGCAAGGTTGAAACATGAATACAGCTGGTTATATTTCACATTACATATACATTGTCTATACATCCAGTCATACTTACAGTTACAGTACATATGCATTCAGTCTACTGAGGGGCATTATGGTCTTTTTACCTTCAGTTTAACACCGTTAGACCTCAAAACTAACGGCAGTGTCATTTTGCGCGCTAAAGATACAAATAATGTCAGATAGGGGATTTCTAAGTTTAGAGGGCCAAGGTAGGAATTCTGCATCTTTCTAGTGTCAAATAAGGAATTCTCTCTTAAAACAACCTAGCGGTTGTCGTTTATCTTTGCAATAACACACGTAAATATACATCATGTAGGAAATCTTGTTGTTTCCCTAGCAATAAACGTTCACAACTTCACAAATAATAATCTAACATGATATATAAAGCGTCACTAACCCTTGTTTTTCTTGTGACATGCTTGACTCTCCATATGCTGCAAAGTTTTCCATGAACATAATACTCCACTAGTCTGCATGATCCCTTGGGACAAACTATCTAATACCTGTCAACTTACTGTTACTATCTTCCCTAAAAATAATACATACTGTGACTATTATGCCATGTAGTACTTTATATGGTACATGTGGCATTGGCACCATAATCTGTGTGTTCTTCTTATTACATTATTATTTTCTTTGAATATCTATGCATTGCTTATTATTTACATTTTTGTTTTACACAACTAAACATCTATTTCAGGTACTTTGGTTTTATCCACTTTATGTCTTCAGCTTCATATTAAGTACGATTTGGTATGTTTAATCCTTTTCCATTCATGATGTCTAACTTTTCTTATACTGTCAGACATTGTTTTTCCTTGTGAGTACACTTTCAGTTAATAGTGGGATTGTCAGCCACTGCACAAGTTATATGCTTACAATTTCTAGTTTAAAGATTTCCCATTTTCTCTTATTAATGCAGTAATAATGTGTTCACTCTAGCAACTATGGGTCCAATATTCCATCCAGCAAGCGACACAAGATCCTTATCATAACCAGTTGAAAGTTTGTATTTGGGTGCACCATGGCACAATAAGTTGTAGGACATTTTTTGATCACCTCCTCGATGGTTTTAAGTCTACTGTTTTCAAGTACTTTTCTGTAGAAGATTTGTGGAGTAACATGATCAGAATAGGTTTTTCCTGTGCATAAGTTTGCTATTTGCTTTCTGGGATATGTATTTAGCAAATGTTGAAGTGAGTTATATGTTTGCAGCAGGCGGGTAAAATTGGTCTGTCTATGTTTTATCACCTTATCGCTCTGAAAAAAAGTAAAAAACTGAGTGTTGTTGACTGGTGCATTCTTTTTTAAAAAACAAGTGTTGCCTAGTTAGGTTTTAACGGTGCATAAAAACAAACCTGGATCTGGTATTTGAGCTGAACTCTTTTGTTGTTACAGCTATGGAATCTCATCTTATTGTCCTCAAATAATGTATAATTCAGAGACTGAACAAGGGAGTATCCTTTTATCCGTTTTGTGATGCGGAACATTTATGCCAGGTATAATGACATTGCCAAGCATGCTTTGGATGTTGTGAAAAGTAAACGCCTAGTTTTGACTCGAGCCCTGGATGATCACAACACAACTGAAACAGAAGAGCAGCCTGAAGGATTTGACAGGTAGTTGTATTCATGTAGAACTTGTTTGTGCCTGATTGCATGCTTTGTTTGCTGATATTTTAATATTAGGGTTGCACTTGGTATTGGGGAACAGGTCTATTCAATCCTTCTTTTAACCATTTTCTTTGTTGAGGTATGATTCTATCTTTCCTGCATGTACCAGTGTACCACTTGATAACCAATTCCACAGATCATATCTATTTGAACTTTGTTTCTCCTGGTCTTCTTAGCTTGTCAGTTACTAATTTTTATATATCTGCATCTGTAGGTTTCAGTGATTGGTTACATACCTTACTTTGGCAAGGCAATGAACTTCCTGCTCTTGTCATTGATGTATGCCTACTACTGCTTCGAGTAAGCACACCTGAATGTTATTCGTCATTCTCCTAGCTATTATTTTTTAATGTGTTATGCATTTGCCAAGCTATTTCTATAGTTCTATTATCTTGAACTTTGATAAACCTTTTTTCCAGGTACAAGTGGAACTTCTTTGCAGTGAGTCTCCATGAGAGACTTGATTTCTTTGAGTCAAATTGGGCATTCTTTGCTGGATTTGGTATGTTGACAATTTATGCTCTGATGGGTTATGTCATATACTATGTTGTTTTCCCTTTAGTCTACTCATTATGTTTTGGCACATGTATTATTAGAGTGAGACAGATTTGTGGTATTAAACTGCTTCTTTTCACTGGTCATTTTGTTGAATAGGATTTGGTCACATGAGTGGTCTTATTGTGATCTTCGCTGATGTAAAGAGTGACCAAAGTTCGTTTTATAGTTTCTGTTAGACAGAGGGGTATGGCAGCCCTTATGGTTACCGTGTGGTTCTCTTGCTGGACCTAGCGCCCATATGGCTAGGATAGATAGATTGATCTCTATTAAGCAAGGATCACCGTTGATTTGGTTCTATTTCTATAAACCCTCGGTCATCCTTGCTTATATGTATGTGTAACATCATATCCTCCATAATAATCCTTGTGCCTAATCTTACAGTTTCAAGGACCTTTTGTGTCTTTGTTCCCTCTTTCAGTGACATGTGAATTGCTTTGCAAGTAAGCTGAGTTAGCTCAGTTGGTCAAGGGTATGGATGTATACCCAGACCACCCAGGTTCAGGCGAATTTGGGTGCCTATTTTCTTCTTGATAAAATGCCTGGACCTAGTTTGCCCTAGGTTGGTCTAGTTTCTTTTTAATTGCTTTGCAAAGAAATTGTTGAGGTCTAGTTTTTTTTAATTGCTTTGCAAAGAAAATGTTGAAAATTAGCTAACCTTCTCTGGCTGTGGCTATCTACGACTACATATTTTGCACGCTATCAAAAGCTATTTCATGCACATTGTGTCTATTTGAAATAACTTGGTTCATTTTATATGTATGTAAACTGCTTGTCTAATAGGTTTTGAACAATTTAAAACCTATTCTTGCTGTAATTTGGGGAACGGCCATCATAGGCGTTAGCCAAATACCTCTTGTTATTGGGGACTGTTGTTTTTCTTTTATTGCACTTTTGTAAAATTGCTCATTTATCACTGTCATGTCTCCTATATGCTAGCTACTAGCTGGTTTTTGTGTTATTCTGACATTTTATTTGTTTTTCCTATGTAGGTGCTCCATGCGTCCTTCCAATTTTCTTCTTCTCTCCTCTTACTAGCTATGGATTTTTGGCTATACTTTACCCATTGGTACGGTTAAGCACATTTCAGTCGTGGTTCCTTTTTCCTACATATTATTTGTTTTCTTGACATTTTATTTTTAGAACTGTAAGAATTTTCAATCTTTAGTTTTTATTGCTCTTTTGTGAAACATGCACAATTGATTATTGTCATATATATAACTGGATTCCCCGCTGGTGGCTTATGGCTGGAATTAGCAAATAGGTAGAGTTTCACCATTTTGTATATTTGCTTTCTTGTAGGAAAAACAGAAGTTGGTACATGCTCGTAAGCTGTTGCAGTTTTCTCATTCACAATAACATGCTGTTTCGTAATACCATTTCAGAATATTGAAATTAATCATTATGATTCAAAGATGAAATACTTCTACAAGACTTATAGAGCCCTTATAAGATAAAAAATGATCATCTTGTACAGTATCCCTAGTTGCCCTTCTTTCTGTCCCCTTGATCTCTAGTTCCCTGTCGGACATCAGTTTTCCCACGAAATAGAAAAAAAATCAGAAGTCTGCATGTGGTTATTCATTAATCATTATGGAAGTATGACCATATGGTAATTGCACACTGTACCTGTCTTAGAATACTAGTCCTGAACTGCATGGAATATCATATTTGTGTATGTGAAGATGAAAGAGAGCAAGCCATGAACACTTATTATGCTATCTCAGTTTTCCTCATCTTGCCCTGGAGCAGGAGCTTTCTGAGATATTTGACATGTCTTTGATCTATTTAAAGTTTTTGTCACATAGGTCTTAGATGCTTTGGGAAAGAGTGCTTTGATCGATTTTACAATTTTTTAGTATATATACAACAAATTCTGAGTTCAACTTGACACCATTGCCCTTTTCCAGTTTGTCATGACTGCTGCAGGCACTCAAGCTGAGCAAGTAATTGATGGACTGAGACCTGCACATGAAGGGAAACTACAAAGAATACCTGTGTTCTTTGTGGCAAAGCGACTGACGTGAGCACCCCCTAAACTGTCCCTCGTGCATTTCAGTTTCTTTCAAGTAGCGAGCCCCATATGCTCAACAACAACAACCACCCCCTTCCTTCCGTTTTGGGTTCTCTGTCACTGTTACATTTAGGTGACTGACACTAACAGTCTGAACTTTTCTGAATTGTGGTGCCTGCAGGACAAAAGTGCTGCAACTGTTTCCATTGGCACAGAAAGAACAATGAAGGATCCACAGAAACAAATCAAGGAGAGAGGCACTGGTGTTGTGCTTTTCACAATGCCCTCCGTCCAGAACGTTGCATCCGTAAGGTCTAAGGTGCGCACACGCCTCTCCATAATGTGGAAGGAAGCGGGGCTTGCCTTCACGCTGTAAATATCCTGTAACATTGCCGTTGTAACAAGCACTTCTGTGGAATGTGAAAATATAGAGAATTGCACTTTGTACACATGAAACCACCCATATTGATGTACATACAAATTGCACAATGTCTTTCTCCGACCATTCCATACCGTCAGTAGCAGATTTGGCACCGAATCCCTTTAGCCTGCCTCTCGTATGGTACATCTTGTGCTTTCTTTAGTTTGTAGGCCTCGTTCAAGAATGAAGAATGACAGTGATATTAAGTATCTGCTCAGCGTAAAGTTGCATTTTTTTCCCCTGTTATTTATAACATCGTGCTGGGACTGCGATGTAACATGGGAAGTGGAGGGAAGAGCGCTACGACACATCTGACGTTTCAACTCTCGCAGCATCTTTTCATCTTTTGTCTCCAGTAGCCATATGCGCGTGGCAGTGTGTGGCTAGCACCCAAAGCACAATATATATGGACTATTTTTAAGGCTTATGGACTTTTTTTTTTTTGCAATGTTGGCCTTAGTTCGTGCCTTGTTTATAGATACTTGAGAAATCCGCAAGGGTTACCAAATGGGAGCATTGCGCGGTTGTGCCTGTACTTTTGTGTCAGCCACTTGGAAGGCTTGCTGAACTATTGCTCATTTGCCTGCGTCCTGAAACAATTACTGTTCACACCTGTTTGCCCAACTACTCTTTATTAAGAATCAGGTGATAGGAAAGGACTACTAACCATATGCTGTCCTATGCTTCATCAATTATCCATGTTCATCTGATTTGAAACCAAATATTTGGTTCCTAAAAATAAATATATTTATTAGCTAGTGTTGACCATTGAAGATTAGGCCAGCCGGCGAGTCGGCGACACCAACCAAAGGACGGCGTTCCTTGGTTTCAGCTTGGTCATATAACTCATAACAGGACAATAGTGTTCTCTGTTAGCTGAATTTATAATTGTAATGCAAGCCGCCCTTGAGATTATTGAGAGGCTGCTTTCGTAAGATGCTGGACAAGCTCCATAATTTCATGTACTTGGTACTCAGCACTAATGGGTCGGGTCGTGTCTGCTTGCTCCTTTCCTCGTACGTGACCACCCATACCCTCCCTCTATTTCTATGCTAATATTCTGTCAGCTACTCTGTCATTGCGTATATAAATTAAATGACCAAAACAGAGTCAGCGGAGAATATATCTGATGAGCGAATAGCCTTTGATTAACAAATAACAAATAACATATGTACTGGTAACTTTGTTCACCCTTTGATGTTCCTTTGTTTCCTCTCCTTCCATAACATCGTGTATATTATATGATTATTGATCTGAGTTGAAGACTGTCAGTCTGTCACTCACATTTACATTCACAATTGGAGGAAGACTAGCTCTATTATCCATTTTTTTTCTTTGAGCAAACGAAGACGCAAGTCAGAATAAATTAATTTCAGACATTGTAGTCCGCCTGTATGTGGCTATAGCAATTAGAGAGGACCACATACTGAACATCCACCTGGCCCTCAGTGTTAGCTAGCTAGCTGCACGTTCCTCGTCTCACGCATCAGTGTTCTTGCACACATCATTACTTGATGTTGTGTTGCCACCTAACGCACTGCTAGTAGCAGCAAACAGATCAATGCACGATGCTTCCCATTTTTATCAGCAAGGAATATTGACATGTATACTGTGCACTATTTGGTCCACAAGTCAAATTATTTGAGCACCAGAGGAATAGCCAGTTTCACTGTTCTTTCTTTGTTTTCGACGCTTGAAAGATCCAGCGTACTCCCTCCATACTAGGTTTAAGTGACGCTCTGGGCACCTGTTTAGATTTAGCAAAGCATGGCGTTTTAGCCTCCGAAGAAGTCCGGCGGACTGGAATGCCCCTGCCGCTTCGTTCATTGCACGCGCGCTCGAACGGACGCACGCGTCTCGGTCCCACCCCCAACCGCGCGTCACCTCGTTCATTGAATCAACGCACGCGCGCTCTGTGGCTTTCAGAGCCCCCTGCCCTCGCCCACGCACACCTCGGAACCACCCCAGTAACCAGTAGAGACGAGAGTCTTTCATGTCTAGAAACACCTTCGGCTCCATTTAATAGGGGCTAAACCGGAAGATTAGCCCTTAATTAATGACTCTTTGGTAAGCACAATCATATCCTAAACGTCATATAATCCTGATATAGAGGGAGTATAAGATAGAGCATACCTTGTTCGCAAGCCAAATGTTCTCATATTCTGGCATCTTAACATTACTAACTAGAACATTCGTTTCAATAATGCCTCATTATCAATCCTCATGAGACCCGCTATCCATAGACTTAATTAGTCATAGTTTTTTTAGAAAAAAAAATTACACAGTATAATGCAAACGCTCACAGTGTATGCATACTTACTCCTATAGAAACACGTACGTAAATCCTACCTCTATAAACTTCTTCGAATACTTGAGTTATAGTTATATATGCCATATCATTCATAGGGTTGGTAGAATAATAAGAACTAGTTTGAAGTCAAAAAAACACCTAGAAGTTAAAAATTAGATACAATTTAATGTATGCTAACTGATTGATAGCTTAATCTCAAGCACTCGATTTGTTTTCAAAACCTAAATGATTATACTCATAAGCTTTGATAGAGGATATTCAACATCTTATCGGTGGGGTATTGGCTAAAACATTAATTTTAGTGTTGTACTAACTAAGAGAGTGCAACATAGAACCTAGATTCAATGTTCTTAATACAATCTAAATTGACAATCTACACCAAGAATGTACAACCAGCCAAATACAATGTGAACAAGGGTAGGAAAAATCCTTATAAATCGAGACATGTAAGATAAGAAATGGAAAGAATATATATATAGATTTATGAAATTGTGAGACACACACACTCACAACCACCACACACCATCACCACCACCACCACCACCACCACCACCACCAGTCCACCATACACCCCTTCAGCCTCTAAACTTATCCATGAACTTAAAAAAAAATTATGTGTTGTAAATTAAATTGATAGACGGTGCCAGTAAGCACAGGTTGAGATGAGCTAAATGCCGTTCCCAAATGAGATCTTTATATAAAAACTCGGTGCTCCCAAATGATTGAGCATTGATTAAATAACTGGTTGGTATTCTTCCTGAACTCGATCCTGAGGACATTCATTAATATCTGAGAGGTACTCTGAAGCTGAAGCTGAGGGATCATGGTGGAGCCACAACAGGCCACAGCACTTACTGGGTGCAAGCAGCTTTCAGGTGCAGGACCAGTGCTAGTCTTAATTTGTTTCGTTTATATTTATTATATATCGATTCTTTCAAGTGTGTTTAGTTCATTGTGTGGCATCTCCAATAGCTTCATGCGGTTGCACTATAGCACGCATATAGTGCATTGCATTATAATCTACTCCTATTTCAACTTTGCTTTGTTGGTCGACTGCAAGCATCATGCATATATACTAGTATGCTGTATCATCGTCATCATCATCATATATACATACATGCATGACTGCTGACTAATAATGCGTCCACAACAATCGATCCATGGAAATGCTGCTATCAAATCAGAATAATTGGGTTCAGTGCAGGGTTAGGAACGAGATGGTTTTCGCATTTTCTGTGCAGACATGCATGTTGCTGGCATCTGCCCCCACACACATATTTTTTGAGCTCAGATCGACGCGTAGGCGTCAATCATGCATGCCGCAGCCAGTACGAGTCCACGCCTTGGTCCGCACTCGACAGCGCCCGTACGTGCGTGCGCGTATTCTGAAACATGCCTCTGCCATCAGGCGAAAGCATACGAGTAGTAGCTAGATTCTGTCGAGCGAGGATTAAGCAACAACAGACTACTCTCTTTTTAATTAAGTTCTCCTGCCTGTCATGATTATATTCCCGTCGAGAAAGAATATAATGCCGGCCGGCCGGGCGTGTCGTGTCGTGTCGTGTTAAGAAATGAGAATCGGCCGGCAGTGTGTAAGTGTGTTAGGATTCATGTCCCAGTCCGTGTCAAGTAAAAAGGATCTTCGATCTCCCAAGTGGCGGGGGGGAAGCGTAAAGGGTGAAAGTATCATCAGGTGAAGTACGTGCTAGCACACGGTCACATTCGAGAGGACAAAGTGATAACGCGAGACGGGTCGCACTACCATTGTCGTCGTTGTCTTCTTCCTCGGGTCCGATCTGATCTCGGATGAGCTGGACTGAGATTTGGCTTAGATCATAATTTTTGCTACATATGTAGATATGTATTATGTTTAGATGCATAGAAAAAAAACTATGAATCTTAAACTATCAAAATGTCTTATAATTTGGGACGAAGGAAGTAGTTATAATGTTCTAATTATTATATGATTAGAAAGTGTTATCCTGAGGAAAAGTAATCTATACAAAGTGTATTATTACTTTGAGAGTAATAGGTGTGTGTGTCTCTCTCTCTATATATATATATAGAGGATCTAGAGCAAGGGTGGTTCATTTTAGATATAAAATAAAAAAAAATAGAGTGATCTATGTGTAATTTTTATGATTTTTAGAGAACTCATTTACTATAGTTTAACCATAAACTAAATTTTAGGGTGATCCATAGACCATCTATCCAGCACGCTCCGTTTATGTGTGACCGAAGGATGAGTAACACAACGGGTCAACGGCAAGCTCGACCATACCCATATTTGTACACCATATTGAGTGGACATCACCAATTTTTGTCGGAGGCCGCACTACCGGATGCAACCTTTTTGCCGATGGCTTGAAGCCATCGGCAAAAAGAACTTAGCCATCGGAAAAAAGGTTGCCGATGGCAAAGTGACGTGGCCATCGGCAACCTCCCATCGGCAAAATTCTCATCGGAAAACACATGTTTGCCGATGGCTAAAGCAGAAGCCATCGGCAAAAGGGTTGCCGATGGCCGCTACCCCCATCGGCAAACCCTCCACGTCATCCGGCCCGCCGTCAGGCTGACGGCGGGTTTGCCGATGGCTGACTCCACGTGGCCATCGGCAAATAGTCCTGTTTTCCGATGGCCAAGGCCGTTGGCATTTTTTGTATTTTGTTTTTTAAAAATCATTTCACGAATTTTTTTGCCGTTGGCCACGGCCATCGGCATACCTGGGCCGCGCTAGGCCAATTTCCACAGGGGGAAATTTTTTTTCCCTTTTTTTCCCTGTTTCTTCCATTTCCAGCACATATAAACACAAGCATGATATCAGAAGCAATATATACAACATTCATCACATATATTCGCAATAATACGCCATTTCAAACATAATATAGCATCAAATCCATATCCATGCATAGAAGTCCATATCAGAAGTGCATCCATACAAGTCCAACATGTCCAAATGCATCCATACAAGTTCAACGTCGGCCAAACATGTCCGACGTGGCACAACAAGGTCCAAAATAAGGAGTAGAAGCTACCTAGCTCGTGGCGCCGTCTCCTTGGGTCCCCGAGCCCCTAGAAGCATCCTCCCACTGAGGCCAACCCCCGTGCGGCTGCGGATTCTGCATCTGCTGCTGCTGCCACGAGTACTGCCAGTGGCCGAGCTGCTGAGGTAACTGCGACGGCCCGGGCTGCGGCTGCGGTGGCCACGAGTACCCCGGCTGCGTGGGGAACTGAGACGGCCCGGGCTGCCCCTGCGGCGGCCACGAGTACCCCTGCGTCGGTGGAGGTGTCGGGCCGAACGGCTGCCCGCTCTGGAGGAGGCTCTGGTAAGGACCCAAACCGGGGTGTGGAGGAGGAACCTATGGAGAAGCACTCGCCGGAGGGCTAGCACCTGGAGTTGGGTTCGAACCCGCCGAGTGTGTCTGCACAAAGTTCAAGTGATGGAATTAGTACCTGCGGACTGGCATCACAAGCTAAAGCAGTAGGCAATGTAGAGACTCACCGGACGAGGTGCAAGAAAAGGTGGCAGTGGAGGTAATGGAGGTGGAGCGAAGAAAGCGGCTGGAGGCTCACTCATTCCCATGGCACGCATGTGCTGGGACATCTGCGACCACGCCTGCTCGTAGTGTTGCGCAACTGAGGCCGCGTGCTGCTGATAGGCAAGCGCCATCATCTTCTGGTTGGCTACCACCTCCTGGACCTGGGCCTGCAATATTACACGAGCATGGTGGATTGTATTTGAAGGCAAGGTACATTATTTGTGAAACGGTCGAACGACGAATGAAACTCCACTTACCTGAAGACCCGCGATCTGCTGCGCACTGCTCTGCTCCCGAGGCGCTATGGGGACCCGCGGTGCGCCGCCCCTACGCTGGTCTTCCTTGCGGATCTGGGTCAGTGTCGGGACAGAGGACGGGTCAATGGTGCTGTGGGCCATATAGAACCGCCCGTGCTGCTTCCCTCCTCCCAACCTCATCACGAGCTTAGGGTCTATGGGCTCTGTGGTGACGTCGTAGTCGTTGCAATGGGTCGCTCGAGCTGCGTCGGCGTACTTGGTGAGCTTCTCGTGCACTCTCGGGCTGGTGTACTTCTCGGGCCCGTCCGAAGAGCTGTACGTGGTGGAGGGCGCTTTCGCTGGGCCCTTGTGAGCAAGAGCCCACCCCGTGTACTCGTTGATGGGCTGCCCGTCGTGGTGCTCCCTCTGCGAGGAAAACAGAAAACATGGTTACAAGCAGAGATATAAGAAATCCGGCGCTATAAGAAATGGTTGAACACAAGCATACCCATGTTTCCATGAACTCGCCGAGGTTCACGCTCCCCTGGTGGTGTGAGACCCCGTACCTCGCCATCTCTCCCAAGCGCTTCGCCCGACGTTCTCGGTGCTCCACGTACGCCGCCGGCGTTTGCCACCCTTGGACAATCGTACGCCAGCAGTCCTCGTACTTGCTGCACCAGCCCGGAGGTGACTGCATGACATTCAAGTGTTAGATCTTCCAGATAATGAGTTGAATGTGTCACATAAGGAATCACAGCGGATGGTTTCCTACTTATTTACCTGCATGTACTGCTCCTCGGTGAGGTCGGTCTCCGGCTCATAAATCAGCTCCCTGGCCGTGGTCTTATCCACCTTCATCCCCTTGTAGTTGGCGTAGTAGGAGATGACGGCCTGGGTGCGTGCCTCGTAGAACATGTCCTTGATCCGCGACTCGCACACCTTCTCCTGATGCTTGTCCGCCACCTCGGGGTCCTGCCCCTCCGCCAACCTATAGTACAACTGCACACAGGCATCAAACATCATTCCATTGTTTGAGAAAAGTCCAACAAATGCGTAGTATTGAGATATGTGTTGCGATTGAAAGACTCACCCAGAACTCCCTCTTGATCTTCTCAGCGAGGACTGCCCCACGTGCGTCCCTGATTAGCCAGTAGTATGGCCATTTGTCGGGCACGATCGTCCTCCCCTCGATGGTGACCAAGCCAGGGAAGTTTGCCTTAATAATTCGCCCCTGGATGCTCGTGACATGGGGCGAAGCCGTCCTGGCCGACACCTTTCTCCAGCCACTGCACAAGCACAACAATTGTTAGTATGCAGTTTTAATTCGAAAATGAAATAAGAACAAGTACAGAAATCAACAATGGATACTTACGACGGCCCAGAGATCACGATCTGCGCGCGGTCCTCAGGGCGCGGCAAGTGCTCAGGGAGCTTAGTGGGCCCGCGCTGGAAGGGCTTCTTCTCGGTCCTCGTGGAAGCCGAGGTGCCTGCGGTCTCCTCCTCCTCGTCGTCGCCACAGCCACCGCCGCCGCCGTCCTCCTCCTCGTCGTCGCCACAGCCACCGCCGCCGCCGTCCTCCTCCTCGTCGTCCTCATCGCCACCGCGGTTGACACAAATAGCCTCATCGTCCAATAGCCTCAACCTGGCACTCCTGCGCCTACCAGCACCCCTGCTGGTCGACGGCTCGACCTCAAGCTCCTCGTCGTCCTCCTCGTGGTTGCCGGCCTCCACGCGCTCCTCGTGGTGGCCGGCCTCCACGTCGTCCTGCTGGGGCGCGAGAAAGTTGTACCTCGACCTGACGTTCTTGCGGCGCGACCGTCCTCCGCCTGGCATTTTGTCTAGTGCCTGCAATGACAAAGAATGAAACAGTTAGTATTAGTAGATTGCAAGTACTTGTAAAGAAAACATAAGTGTAAGGCAATATAAATAAAAGTATCAATATTACATGGATTAGAAACTATCTCCGCAAACGGCAATATTGCCGGCGAGCGCTCGTCCTCGTCATCAGTGTTGTCGTCATCACTATCAATATTGTCGAGCTCTCTTAAGTCCTCAGCATTAGGCGCTACATGTTCCCCAACTTCTACATCACGTCGTTGCTGCCAGGCTTCAAGGATTCTTAAGTCCTCGGCATCGTTCACCTCATCGCCCTCGTCCTCATCGATGTCGTTGTGTACTTCCATACTCATCAACGAATCAATGTCTATCTCCAACTTACCTTCTAGCCCCTCAGGTTGATAGAACTCATCTGCCCTTGGGTCAAAGTTGTAATCATCATCGTTCGGGACCGCCGGTTTACCGCATGGCGATACGAACTACACAAGGCTCCAACCCGCAAGGCGCTTGTCATTCTGGTTTGCCCATGGGAGGTAATAAACTTGCTTGGCGTCTCGGTTAGCCACAATATAGACATCATCTCCTGCATATGTGGAATCATGTCGGATTTCGATTTACCCGATCTTAAGGTCCTTTTTCGTTTTCTCGGGATTGAACCAATGACATTTGAACATCACTAGCTTACAACCTAGGAACTTGCCAAAGTCAAGCTCCAATATTTGTTCGACTATGTCGTAATAGTCCAGCCCATCCGTGCCGGGAGTCCGAACTCTGGTGCACGTGGTTTTTAGGTTGCCCCGTTTCTCCTCGTAGCTTCTCGTGCGAAAGCGATAGCCATTCACATCATAAACGTCGAATGACTTGACATGTCGATCAAAGGTTTAGCCCACACATCTCAATGCATCACTCATTTCCGTGTCACAATTAGCCTGCACGGTCAGGACAGGTGGATAGTTAAGTTACTCGCTCATAGGAGCAAAGTGGAATCGAGGTTAGGTAGATAGTTACCTTTTTGCTGAACCAATTGACGAAATCGGGCGTATTATGCCTGAGAAGATGGTCTTTTTCATCCTCGGTAGGAGCCCTACTGCAGCTCCAGTGTTCATTAATGAACTCCCTAGAGAAACAATAGACAAGAGGGGTCGGATCAATAGGTGGAGGATAGTGGCGACGTATGGAACAAGCTCATCGAGAACTTACTCTTGATAATCAATCGTTTCTTCAAGGTTCAACAACAAGTACATCATGATAGTGTGCCACTCATCATGCCGCAAGTAACGAGGGGTCCCTGCTCCTGCTCTTCCGAGATCCCCTCTGAAAAGGCTGAGAGGGCATGAATTCTCGTCGATGTTGTAACGAGGGATTGGATCTCGTGGCCTCGTAAGTTTCTCGGTATAGTACGCCTGTGTGCATGTGGACACCTCCTCCAGAATGAATGCCTCTGCCACAGAAGCCTCAATTTTGGCTTTATTTTTAAACTTTTTCCGAAGAAGCTTTAGACACCTCTCGATTGGATAGCACCAACGGTGCTGCACGGGCCCCCCAACCGTGCCTCCCTGGGTAGGTGCAAAATCATATGCTGCATGGACAGGAAGAAGCCCGGTGGAAATATCATCTCCAACTTGCAGAGCAACTTAGGTGCAGCATCCTCCAGTTCTAGACAGGTGTCCTGAGACAACTCCTTGGAACAAAGCTGGCGGAAGAAAAAGCTCAACTCTGCCAGGACGCGCCACACCGGCTCGGGTAGGTATCCCCGGGTCATCGCGGGAAGGAGCCGCTCAATCTAGATGTGGAAGTCATGACTCTTCATCCCTAAGACTTTGCCACTCAACAAGTTCACTCCCCTGCTCAGATTCGTCGCATACCCATCAGGGAACCTTAACTTCGACAACCACTCCAGCGCTTCCTTCCTATGCGGCCTCTTCATGATGTAATCAGCCGGGCCCTTCTTCCATCTCTTGCCTGGCGCAGGGGTCTTCATCACTAGATTTGGTCTATCGCAGATCGTTTCAATGTCCAGTCTAGCCTTAACATTGTCCTTAGACTTCTTGCCAATGTCCAGGAGTGTTGCCCAAAGTGCCTCGGCGATATTCTTTTCTGTGTGCATTACATCGATGTTGTGTGGACGAAGAAGGTCCTTGTAGTAGGGGAGCCTAGTCAAGCCCGATATATGAGTCCACATGTGGTCGGTACCATATCCTTTGAAACCACCATTGTCATCAACTTCGAGAGCCGCTATTTGTGCAAGGATGTCAGCTGGGCTCTTTTCCTTAGGGATGGGGCCTGTGACTTGAACACCTTTCGTGAAGTGCTTTTTATCTCGTCTCAGTGGATCGTCCTCCTTTAGGAATTGATGATGTTTGTCGAAAGAAGAATACTTCCCACCCTTGGCCAGCCAGGTGAACATCACATCTGTCTTGCATGTTGGGCAAGGGAACTTCCCGTGAACACACCACGCGCTGAACAAGCCATACGCCAGGAAGTCATGCATTGAGTACTGGTACCACACATGCATCGTGAAGTTCGTCTTTGTAGCTCGGTCATACGTCAGCACCCCCTCATCCCAAGCTTTCTGCAATTCATCCCACACTGGCTGCATGAACACACCCATTTTGTTGCCCGGGTGTCCAGGTATTATCAGCGTCAAGAACACGTTCTTGGGGTCGAACATGACGCCAGGGGGAAGATTGAGGGGGATCGCAAACACAGGCCAACAAGTGTACGGAGCCGCCATCATTCCAAACGGGTTGAACCCATCTGTTGCCAGCGCTACGCGTACATTTCGAGCCTCCTCGGCCATGCGAGGATTCTTGACATCGAAGTGCTTCCATGCATCACCATCCGCCGGGTGATGCATCTTTTCATTGTATCTTTTGCCATTCTTGTGCCAAGTCATTTGTTTCGTGGACTCCTCCGTCATGTACAGCCGTTGCAGCCTCGGTAGTACTGGAAGGTGTCGTATGACCATCTCGGGGATCTTAGACTATTTCTTAGTGCCACCACTGCCTTCTACCTCCACGTACCTAGAGGCTTTGCACTCCGGACAGTGTGTTGCTGCCTCGTGGTCTCCCCGGAACAGGACACACCCGTTCTTACAAGCTTGGATCGGGTTATAAGGCATCTTGAGTGCACGAAGGAGCTTCTGTGACTCGGTCGTGTTTTTCGGTAGGCAGTGCTCCTCCGGAAGCAGCCCGCCAACGGTTGCCAATACGAGATCAAAACCTTCCCGACTGATGCCCAGTGACGACTTCAGCCCTATTAGGCGTCAAATGGCATCCAGTTTAGAAATGCGGGTCTTCTCATGAAGGTGCTCCTTTGCCGCCTCCATCATGTCGTAGTACGCCTTTGCGGTCGACTCTGGATCTTCTTCCACCACCCCCAATCCTTCAACGGCTCCAACGTCCTCAAGCAAGTCTGCCATTCCGGCATCTTGATCAAACCCCTCGAGGTCCGGTCTCACCACCGCCTCCGTAACCCGTTGGGGTTCCCCATGGAGGATCCAGCGGGTATAGTTTGGAACATACCCATTTGCCCAAATATGATTCCTCATCTGTGGGGGTATAAACCCCTATACCCTCGTGGGCCTATATGGGCCGCACCGTCAGAGGTGGCTCGGCCCACAAGATGAAGACGTGCGGCGCACGACTGGTCGGCGTGCACCGCAAGGCTACAAGATATTGTACCAAATAGGATACTTTGCTTGTAACTCTGTCCCTTCAGGATATATAAGGAGGGGCAGGGGTCCCCTAGAGGACAAGTCATATACATCATATATTCTCTCAACACAAATCAATACAACCAGACGCAGAACGTAGGTATTACGCCAACTCGGCGGCCGAACCTGGATAAAAAGCTTGTCCGTGTCTTGCGTCACCATCGAGTTCGTAGTTTGCGCACCGTCTACCGATAAACTACTACCGTGGGTATACCCCGAGGTAGACTGCCGACTAGCTTTCGTCGACAGTGGCGCGCCAGGTAGGGGGTGTGCGTACAGCTCTCCCGACGAACAAGATGGCCATCATCCCCGACTTCGCGGCCATGGCGGGCGACTTCACGTTCACCGTCAGCTTCAACAACTTCACCGCCATGACCACGGAGGAGGTGTAGATCCGACTGCGCCAACCACTTCTTCATCGACGTCGGCGGCGGCTTCAACCACGCTGGCTACGACTCCGACTACTCCAGCAACGTCTCCGACCACGCCGACAACGCGTCACCCGCTTCCCTGCTACAAAGGGAGGCAGATCGACAACACCGACCTGCTCGGGCCATCGACCAAATTGTTTAGCCTACTTGCTCTGACCACCAGTCGCAATAATAATCGCCGCGAAGAACGACGCTACGACAACAGCGACCACCGTCATGACAAGTCGAAAAGCTCGAGGGCCGGACAATTTTGTCGTCACCGACTAGACTTTCATCCAAAGATAAGTACACTTCTAATATCTTATTTATTTTTGGCATAATATTTTTTATTATCCTTCAAAAACAACTTTTTGTTTAGCCACACTAGTTTTTTCTCCTACACGAGCTTTCCAGAGCCGGTACTGTCTCCGACTCCTCCCTACACGTGCACGAGATCCGCCCTCTGCGTTCCGGGTGGTCGGCAGTAGCTCTCTGGTGAGGCTGGCAATCCCACGCGTGTCTAGGTTCCGCACCTCATGCTGATTGTTGGCTAGACCAGAGCTGGTACAAGCTCTAGGATGAATTAACTACTTGTGCTAATTTTATAACAAAAAATCTAAAACTTATCTCAGTACTGATTTTTATCTAAAGTTTATTTATACATCATGTACTACCTATTCTTTATATTTATTTTTCAGGGGTTTGGCCCAGTCGACAAGCTACGCTCGGGGACTCGTCGACTATTCCCTACGCTGTGCCCGGGGACTGCTCCGACCACCGAGCACGTTTACGTTCCCAACCACGCTCGGAGACTTGTCGACTACTCTCTATGCTGTGCTCGAAGACTGTGCCGACCACCGAGCACGTTTACGTTCCCAACCACGCTCGGGGACTTGTCCACCGGTCCCTACGCCGTGCTCGGGGACTGTGCCGACCACCGAGCACTATACGCTCGGGGACTGGTCGACCAGCTCACCAATTTAAGAACTTGGGGACTGCACCGACCACCGAGCACTATACGCTCGGGGACTGGTCGACCAGCCCACCAATTTGAGAATTCGGGAACTGTACCGACCACCGAGCGTTATATGCTCGGAGACTGGTCGATTAGTCTATCCAATTGCAGACGAGCATGATATGCTCGGGGACTGGTAAGTTCAATTTTTTAGACCTTGCTACAAGGCTCATACTTCGCCTTCCAGCAAGCTAGGGGACTACATCGGTACGATGCATCTAGCGATGCATCTCAGTCTCAAAACTACTTTGGGGAATTTTCTTTTGACCCTGGCACCACGTGCCTACGTCACCTACTACCAAGCTCGGGGACTAAGTGGGCACACTTCACCTTGCGGTGAATATGCTTGCTATTTTGGAGGTCTATACTTTTCAAAAAAGTAAAGTGGGCACACTTCACCAGGAAAGAAATCTTTTTTAATTAAGAGCACCATGCATTCTTCGAACAACCTGCTTCTTCGATGTCAATGTTGATCAACTGTCTTTTGAGTTGGTCAAAATACCGTTGCAACTGTTTGGGCGACTTTCCTGCTTATTGAAGACGTCAAGCCTCACTAATCGAAGAAGCTCAAGACGGCGTGTTACATCACAATACATGGTGCTCGGGGACTAGCTGTGGGGGTATAAACCCCTATACCCTCGTGGGCCTATATGGGCCGCACCGTCAGAGGTGGCTCGGCCCACAAGATGAAGACGTGCGGCGCACGACTGGTCGGCGTGCACCGCAAGGCTACAAGATATTGTACCAAATAGGATACTTTGCTTGTAACTCTGTCCCTTCAGGATATATAAGGAGGGGCAGGGGTCCCCTAGAGGACAGGTCATATACATCATATATTCTCTCAACACAAATCAATACAACCAGACGCAGGACGTAGGTATTACGCCAACTTGGCGGCCGAACCTGGATAAAAAGCTTGTCCGTGTCTTGCGTCACCATCGAGTTCGTAGTTTGCGCACCGTCTACCGATAAACTACTACCGTGGGTATACCCCGAGGTAGACTGCCGACTAGCTTTCGTCGACATCATCTGTCGTTGCTCTTTCCTTGTCTGGTTCTTACACTTGCTACAGGGACAAAACACCCGAATCGCCCCTTTAGAAGCTGGGCCAAATGCCTTCTCCAGGAACTCCCCGGTCCCATTAACCCATTCATTGGTCTTGTCTTTGGATCCCGTGTACATCCACTCACGGTCAGCCATCGTCTGTCATGCGCCAAAGTAAGCGAGTAATAAGACCAACATCTGCATCTACAAGGCGTTCCTACCATCTACTAGGTGAAGGATAGGTCCTAATCCCACCCGAGGATGCGTAGATGAGGTTAGCTTCTATGCTCCGCTCCCGTCCGAGACGGAATTTCGGCAGCACCTCCCCGCTGTTCTCCCGATACACGTCCCGACAGGGAGAGTGTGTATCCGGAGAACAACGGGGAGGGGCTGACGAAACTCCGACTCGGACGGGGGCGGAACATGGAAGCTAACCCATCTACGCATCCTCGGGCTGTCCAAAAAACGTGGACAATCCGAAAGAGAAACAGTCGCAGATATGCACTGATCCGCATACCAACGACCGCGAATCTCTTTCGGACGGGAGACGCCTAACTCGGTTACGCAATGTACTTACAACAACTATAAGACACAGAGGTGGTTTATACCTAGGGTGGCGGCGCAGAGGCGGGTAGGTGCACGATAAGTCCTGCTCTGCAAAGCAATAAAGATATCAATATTTGTGGAAAATTTTGACAGAACCTCTCCTGTACAGGGAGGTTCCAAGACCTGCAAGAAAAACTGCCGGCTCGAAGGCCGGTGTCCACATTTGCGGCACAATGGCCCACACAACCACAAACCCGGCACGAAGGCCGTCAACACAGAAAACGACGCGATGGCCAACAACCCTAGAGCTTTACCTTCTCCTACGGCGACGCGCGGCGTCGGACGACGTGGACTAACGGCGTCGGACGACGTGGACGGACAGTGCACGAACGAAACGGACCTTCTCCGCCTCCTCCTCCTCTCTTCCTCCTCCCCTTCTCCTTCCTCTCCTCCCCTTCTCCTTTCTCCTCCCTTCTCCTTCCTCTCCTCCTCCTCCTTCCTCCTCCCCTCCTCTTCTCCTCCTTCTCCTCCTTCTTTTCTTCCTCCTCCCCTTCTCTTCTCCTCCCCTTCCCTTCCCTTCCTGCAGGACCCGGCGGCCGCGGCGGTGAGGCGCGGTCCCGCGCCGGCGAGGAGCAGGGCGGCGGCGGCGCTGGAGGGCGCGGGACGGGGCGGGGGTGGGGGCGCAGGATGGGGTGGGGGGAGGCGCAGGGCGCGGCGGCCGCGGCGGTGAGGCGCGAGCGGCGGTGTGGGAGAGAGGAGGGTGAGAGAGAGAGGAGTGGAGAGTGGTGAGAGAGAGGAGATGGGCCGGCCCGTTAGCTAGGGTTGCAAGCTTTGCCGATGGCCGTGGCCATCGGCAAAGCCGTTCGCCGTTGACCGGCCATCGGCAAAAACCGGCCATCGGCAAACAAGGTGGGCCTGGGCGCTCTCCAGGCTGCCACGTGGCCATGGTCTGCCGTTAGCCGCGGCCATCGGCAAACGTGACGGCGTCTGCGGCCGTCCGCTCCTGGCAAGTTTTGCCGATGGGGGAGGTCTGCCGATGGCCTGGCCATCGGCAAAAAATTTCTTGGTCGATGGCTTTTAGTCGCCGATGGCCGGGCCACCGGCAAACTGGACGGTTGCCGATGGCCCGGCCATCGGCAACAATAGTTTTTCCAATGGCTCCACTTTGCCATCGGCAAACCTTGTTTTTTGCCGATGGCAGATTCCTCGGCCATCGGCAACCTTGAGGGCCATCGGAAAAAACTCCGTCTCCGGTAGGCCGGCCTTGTTTAGTTGGCAAAATTCTTAGATTTTGTATAATGTAATATTTTCATTTGTATTTGATAATTATTATCCAATTATATACTAACTAGGTTTAAAAGATTCGTCTCACAAATTACAGGTAAACTATGTAATTAATTTTTATTTTTATCTATATTTAATACTCTATACATATGCCACAAGATTTGTGTGACAGAGAATCTTGAATTTTTTTGAACTAAACAAGGTCGTGCTTCTCTCAAAATCCATTTTAGGTTTGGGTCCGCTACAAAATTGTGAGGTTGCTGGCTGCTGCAATTGTTCTTTTCGGACGCGACAAGCGCTGTTTAGGCGCCCTGCCTGCCGATACTCTTCCGTCCATGTCAGCGTACTATACTGTCTTCATAAACAAAGATACTAGTACGTACTCAGTATGATGATGAGGAACAGTGTCTGTTTCTTTAATTAATGAACACTATTCTGTCTAGAATTAAACAAAATGCCACCGCAAAACTTGGGCACTACTCCTAATCACGAAATAATCAATTTCTAAAATTCGTGACTAATTTTATAGAAAAGAGTAGTAACTTATATAATATAAAATGCGCATATTATAAAAATATATTCTATAATAAATGTAATAATACTAATTTGATGTTATAAATCTTAGTGTGTTTTTTTAAAATTCAGATAAAATTTAAAATTTTCGACTTAGAATTAGAAATTAATTCTTTGGCGTACGGATGGATGGAGTATATCCCAACAAAACCGCCGGAGTTGAAGGACGACGTGTGCGTGTGCGTCCTGGCAATTGCCACACTCGGACACAGTTGCGTACAGGAAACAAAAAAAACCGGAAAAGGCTTGGCGAGTCGCGACGGCACCGCTTGAGTAGTAGTAGTAATTGTATTTGTACTGTGTGTCTGATCCGTCATCCATCTGGTAATTACTTCCACCAAAAACCAATTGCACGGTAGTAAGAGCAACTCCAGCGGGCCCCTACTCAAGCCCCAATAGCTAAATATAGGTGTCCATGCTAAAAATATTACTCCAGCAGGGCTCCTACTCCAGACCCCATATTTGGCTGGGCACCCATATTTCTTCCCCAGACCCCATTCCTGTTGGCCCAACAGGACAGCCTCCATCCTCCATCGTGTGTTCTAGCCCCAGCGCATGCTCCCTCTCTCTTTACCCTTGCATGTGCATGACACCCTACGGTAACCGGCTCGATGCTCTAGTTGTGTCCATGTCCAAAGGAAGAAGAAAAAGACACTGACGAGTGGGTCCCTTCTGTCATTCTCTCTGGAATAGGTTTGGGGGCTCAAATTTGGGTGCTATTGTTGGAGTTGAAGCAAAAAATTAGAGCCCCAAGAAGTAGGGGGAGCACCCAAATTAAAAATAGGGGCTTAGTTTTGGGGGCTACTGCTGGAGTTGCTCTAAGGTATAGCAGATTAGGCCTTGTTTAGTTCCCAAAAGATTTTGCAAAATTTTTCAGATTTACCGTCACATCGAATCTTTAGATGCATGCATAAAGTATTAAATATAAACAAAAATAAAAACTAATTGCACAGTTTGGTCGGAAATGACGAGACGATTCTTTTGAGACTAGTTAGTCTATGATTGGACAATATTTGTTAAATACAAACAAAAATACTATAGTATCAATTTTCTAAAAAATTTTGGAACTAAATAAGGCCTTAGTAGCAGTATAGTGCGCTGCGCCTTTGTCTTCCCTTTTTGCAGGGCTTGCTATATACAGCCTCTCTCGCGTGCGACGACACTGTAACCACTTCTTCACACTAATTGTAAACGTACTGTGACTCTGATCCCGTGTCATCCATCTGGTAATAGTTACATCCACGCACCTAAAAACAATGCACGGTAAGGAAGCATACTACAGGACTAGCACGAATTGCAGCGCGCACGCGCGGGAGCGGAGCATGGCCAACCGAAGATCGCGTGCATCGGGGCGCCTCCCGTCGCGGTCCGTCCGGCCCTCCGCCCATCATCATGCCGCCGGGACAGGGGTCCGGCCGGCTACTTTCTCCTCACCAAGCTAGCTACACGACGACGACGGATCCCCGGAGCTGCAGGACGGCCGAAGCCGAAGCAGCCAACCAACCGCCGGCCGGATGCATGGGCACGCGCGCGCGGCAAAGCCGATCCGGCCCGCGCCCTGCCGCGGCCTGCATGCACGAACGGAATGTGTCACCTCGTGCTGGGCGAGTGACTGTCACGAGCACAGTACCTGCCTGACGGGCGGGCGAGTCGTCGAGACGACGTGGCACCTACTGCTGCCCGCGCCCGCGCACTGGTGGCTACAACAACCACTCGAGTACACTGTTGGTGGCTGCTGTAGTAGCGGTAGTGCGGCGGCACTGCTTTCAGTTTTGACATTGCCTTTTTGCAGGGTTTTGGTGTAGAGCGAGAGAGATGGATAACAGCCCGCCCGGCCGACTCACACTTTGCTGCTACGTCGTCTTCTTCACCTTCTAGGTCTGGTTTACTTCCAATTTTTTTTTACAAAATAGAAATAGTAGCATTTTCGTTTGTATTTAACAAATATTATCTAATTATTGACTAACTAGGCTCAAAAGATTCGTCTCGTCAATTCCGACCAAACTGTGCAATTAGTTTTTATTTTTATCTATATTTAATACTCCATGCAGACGTCTAAAGATTCGATGTGACAGGGAATCTGAAAAAATTTTGTAAAATTTTTGGGAACTAAACAAGACCCTAGTTCTTCTACAGTATATATCTGGTCTTCCTAACATTGCCCCCCCAATTTGATCCAAAACATCATGATTTAGAGGCTGTTTGGATGGACGAAATGTTGCTAGTTCCGCGTGAGAAAATTGTTATTATAGCACGCAAAAAAGATTTTGTTTCACCACAATAAGCATTTCACCACGAATAGCATCGAAACGTTTCTTGTTTTAATAGTGGAAATTAAAGGAGAATATCCAGAAATTAAAAGTGTTTCGCAACAATTCTAGTCTCGTTTTAAGAGAAATCTAAATTCGTTCCCAAACAAATTGAGCAAGAGTTTTTTGTTTCAAAGAAAAAAAGAGAGAGCAATGTTCTTAGAGAGAATCAAGATCCGAAACAGGCTGTTTGAGAGAATATATATACTAAAAGATCCTAGAAATCTTGTAACATTTAACGTAACTGATGAAACCACACAAACTATCTATATTTATATTATCTTCGCTGTATTAGACAAATTACTTCACAAATAAATTTTATCCTCAGCTCACATAAATAATTAAAAACAAGAATAGACAGTCTAATGGACGCCATAATAAGTAGGAGTACCTTAAGTATCGCCTACCACTGGAAAAAAAGGAAAACCGTACCCGAAAATTTGGCCTAAGAAACACTGCTCGTCGGTATAGCTTTTCACTCATTTGGAGCCTAGCTAGAATGTGCAGTACAATTTCAACAGCAAAATCTTGCTGCCAAAAGTCACATTGATTCAGGGGGGTACTTATATTAATTGAGTGACGCTGGCCCGCACGGCACAGCAACATAATGAAAATCGTAACTACGGTACTGCTAGCTGGTTGTTAGAGTAGCTAAATGAAGATGATTAGCTGCGGCAATAAGCATGTGCTTCCCGGCTAATCACGCGACCTTCGTTTCCTAGCTAACCAACGGTGGCGCAGCAGAGCAGGGGATCGTCGGAGTTGTAGTAATTTGTCCTGTTTAGCTTGTCATGACCTGCTCAGAATTGGCGGGAAAGGCCCTCCTCAGCGCCTAATTAACACCGTATCTCAGGCCTTAGTTTCAAAAAAAATTTGGAAAATCGACGCTGTAGCACTTTCGTTTGTATTTAATACATATTGTCTAATCATGAACTAACTAGACTCAAAAGATTCGTCTCGTCAATTCCGACCAAACTATGTAATTAGTTTTTATTTTTATCTATATTTAATACTCCATGTATGCGTCTAAAGATTCGATATGACGGTAAATCTGAAAAATTTTGCAAAATTTTTTGAGAACTAAACAAGGCCTTAGTGTGTCTCACTCGGCCGCACTGTTTCGGCCTGCACAACATATCGACGTGAACAATATGTGGCCTCCCGGGCGTCTCGTTTGTTCCGTCGTCGTAACATCCTTGCCTAACTACGTAGACACTGTATAGCTTGGTTACTACAGCAAGGTTGTTGAAAAAGCGACCAAGTATGGCCATGTTTGCATTTACCAAACTAAAATTTAGCTAATTAAAATTTCAAAGCTAAATTTTAGCTAGCTAAAACTTTTCTTAGCTAAACTTTAGTTAGACATTTGAATCCTCCAGTTAATAGGCTCACTAAGAGCATCTCCAAGGGCTTTGCAAACAAACTTTGCATTACCCTATTTGCAAAAAAGAGTAGAAAATACCCCTCCAATGGTTTTGCAAATAAGGTTTGCAATTTGGTTAATTTTGCAAATAGAGGTTGAGGCTTTGCATATATGCAAACCTTCCCACCACTTTGCATCTACAATTTCGGCCTTCCACGTCGGACTCCGTCCCCCCGCCCCCCCCCCCACCCCGCGCGATTTCTCTACGCTTGTCTGCCCTCCTTGCCGCGCGCGCCCGCCCTCCAGCTGCCGCGCGTGCCCGCCATCCCTCCAGCTGCCGTGCGCGCCCGCCCCATCGGAGGTGCATGGAGCCGAACTGACGTGAACGACGACGGCGACGAACGACGAACGTGGCCTGGGCTGGGCGGCAACTGGCGGCGACTGGCACGCACGACGTACGTCAAAATGGCGCGAAGGGCGCGCGGGCGCGATCACTGAAAAAAAATTCGAGGTGGGGTCCATACTTTAGGTTTGCCAAGTCTAAATGCAAAGTCTCTTGGAGTTGGACTATTTTTAGACTTTGCAAATAAGTTTGAGACTTTGCAAACAACACCAAATGCAAAATTCATTTGCAAAGTCCCTTGGAGATGCTCTAACTAAACTTTAACAGGCTAAATTTAGCTATAAGAGATCCAAACAACCTAACTAAAAGATCAGCTAAAATTTAACTAAGTTTATCTACTTCAACCTAGCTAACCAAAACTCCATCAGTAACCCTAAAAATAAGACCTCTACTTTTGATTTGGGTGCTCCCTCTACTTTTTGGGGTTTAAACTTTTTGCTTCAACTCCAACAACAACACCCAAATTTGGGCCCCAAACCTATTCTGGTAGAGAATGAGAAGGGATCCAGTCGCCATTGTCTCTTTTTCTTCTTACTCTTTCTTCTTCCTTTGGACAGGGACACAATTAGAGGATCGAGCCAGTGACCGTACGGTGTTATGCACGTGCAAGGAGAGAGAGAGAGAGAGAGAGCACTGAGGCTAGGATAAGCAATGGAGGATGAGGGTTGTCCTGTTGTGCCAACAAGAATGGGGCCTAGAAGAGAAATATGAGTGCCCGATCAAATATGGGGTCTGGAGTAATTTTTTTAGCTTAGGCACCCATACTTAGCTACTGGGGGGCTTAAGTAGGGGCACTGCTTAGAATTACTCTTAGTTGTAGCATCCAAACACTATAGCTTAGAGAACTTTTAGCCGAACTCCAAAAGCTTGGTCATTCTTGTTTTGGAGGCTATTTTAGAATTTGCATAGAAAAAAGTAGGCTCTAATAGATGTGTTATCTGGTTTTGTAAAAAATATAAAGTTAGCTATCCCTTAATTTTTTGTGGCCATATATAGCCAACCACTGACACTGGCTATCTGATTTTGTAAAATAGCAAGGCTGTTGTGGACTTTTTATTTTTTATTTTTTTTATTTATAAAATAGCTAAACAATGAAATTTGGCTACTAAATTTTAGCCAAACTCTTAGAGTTGCTCTAAAGTATAGCTTTGAAATTAAAAAAAGCTAAACTTTAGTTTGGTGGATCCAAACAAGGCCTTACTGACGAGGCAAGAAATTCTAATTCAGACTTTGAAGGACTTTCGTTCCTCAAAAAATCCAGTACATAAAACCGGATGATCAATAACATGCTCATTTCTCACTTCACAGAACCGCTACTTGTTGATTTTACTGCGCCGTAAATATAACTCACCCTCCTTGATCTCGAATCGCTTAAATTAACCTACTCTTCACTAGTTCCACTGCTACTACCCTACCTAAAGCTAAGCCTAACCGTGTAGGTGCATTACTGTTACCGCCTTGATCCGATGTCTCGGATGCACAAAATTACCAAACCGAAGCTGCACATCCGGATCACGTCACCTCCCCCCGTCCTGCGCCGTGACCCGACCATAAAAAAGCCCGCGCGCAGCTCTCCCCCTTCTGCTCCTGCGCCTCCACTGATTCCAGTTCTTCCAGCAGAGAGCACTTCCCTCTGTCTGACGCCTCGCCTACACCAAGAAACAAACACACGGGCACGGCAATGCCCAACCCATCCGCATCCCCGCCACCGGCACCGGCGCCGGCACCGGCCACCGCCGCCACTCACCGGAAGCGGCTGCGGCGGCGGAGGCAGCTCCTCCCGTCGTCCTCCTCCTCCTCCGCGCTCCCCACGTCCGCGTCCTCTTCGTCGTCCTCCTCCTCCTCGTCCTGTGCCTCCTCGGGCCTCTCCTTCTCGTTCCCGTCCTTCTCGCCGGCGCCCTCGCCGTTCCACCACCGCTTCTTCCTCTCCCCGCTGCGCGCCTCCGCGGTGCCCTTCTCCTGGGAGCACCGCCCGGGCATCCCCAAGACGCCCGCGCGCCAGCAGGCGGTGCGCGCCAAGACGGCCAAGGCTACGGCGGCGGCGGCGGCGGCGCTGCCGCTTCCCCTCCCACCCTCCCTCCTCTCCAGCAAGGTCGGCGCCGCCGACGGGCCCTTCTCCTCCTCCTCCTCCGCCGCCGCCGCCGACGGCTACTTCATCGTCCCCGACGACGCCAAGGCGGCGGCGAGGCGGCGGCGGCGGCGGCGCAGGCAGCGGCCGCCGGCGCTGGCCGCCACGCTAACCGACTGGCTCGCCGTGCTCAGCCTGTACCGGTCGTGCACGCGGTCCCGCGACTGCCTCGCCGGCACGCCGCCGCCGCGCCCCCGCGCTCCGGCCAAGTTCCGGTGAGCTGGGTTCGCTGATCTCGCGCCGGCCGCGCGCGCGCGCGTGTCTGGTTCCGGTGCTGCTGCTCCTCAGCTCCTCCTTTGGCCGCGCGGCGCCTTGCGTTTGTGTGGGTGCTGCTGCTGTGGTGCGGATTAAGCAATGTGCTTAGGAGGATTAATCACGCGTGGCTTAGCTTGACACTGTAATTAAGGTGGGTTTTTTTTTTTCGTTTTCCCCGTGTGCGTGTGCTTTTTGTCTGTTCCCGCCGTTAATAATGGGTTAATCCGGACTTGATGCTGAAGCAGCTGCTGCTGCTATAGTGCTAGCTGGTGAGGTGAATGGTGATGCTGTGTGCGTCCCACCCGTTAATTAGGTTGTAAGATTGCTCGCTGATTGGTAAGGCACAGTTAATGTGAAGTATGAAAATCTTGTCAAAAAAAAAAGTGAAGTATGAAAAGGCCCGTGTGTGCGACGAGATCGGGTATATTGTACTACTACTATATATATGACCCCATACTACAGTAAAGCAATTGAGCATAATGCATTGTTTCCGTGACCATCAGTGACCACTATGCGTTGTTCACTAGTAGTACTGCGTGAATTATTTGAGCTTGTATCTTTTTGGATCCAATTTGGCACATAGGGCGCTGTCTGAAAAGCCATTGCAAATTTCGTGACTTCTGTTTGCTTGTTTGTTTTGAGAGAGAGAGAGAGAGAGAGAGAGTGTGTCAACGAACACACCTCGATCGCTCCCTGAACTGTTGGGAAATGGAGAGTCACCGTGCAGTGTGCTTTCTTCATCGATTAGGTTCCTTTAATTGCTCGCCGGGGACAAGTGGTGGCGTAGAATTGCGAGCACCGTCGCAAGCAACCGGTGCATGCGCGCGGACCGTCCCAGAGCAAATGCAAAGTGTTGGTTGGGTCACGTCGGTCGTCTTGAGTCTTGACCACGGAAAGCTCCTTTAATTTGCTGCCTGCAGGTACCCAGTGCTGTGTGCACCGGGGGTGCATCCCTGATCCTCTCCCTTGGCCGTCGGCACCTTCTTCCACTATTATTTCTTTCATTATATGATTCACGTCAAGGGCTGGTGTCTGTCAAATCGCTCCCTAATGTTTGATGGTTGGCTTGTCTGTTACAATCTTGATTTTGTCCCTATAGTTATTTTTATGAATTTGGAATGCCTCAACCGCGCTAGTTATCTGATTGTCAATGCGAGAGTGACATGTTGTGTTTGGCTCACAGCCACGTCCGACATTGACAGCGTCTAAGGTGTGGTGTTAAAATTCCACGCCACAACTAATTTGTACTTAAGAAAAAAGAGTATATGGTTGTCACAGTTCATACGTGAACCAAACAACAGCTCTACGTTATATGTCTTGTGCTGCGAGTTGGATGTGGCATATCATGGCTGGGCTGATAACCCTCTCACGGCCTAGAGAGAAACTGAACATCATGGTTAAATTTTGACATTAGATTTGACCACCCCAATTTAATCAACTCATGCCACAAAAACGAATTTATGGTTGGGTATGGGAGTTAGAGCCAAGTTATTTTTTTTTTCACAATCCAAACACATTTATTGCTCCTAGCCAATGAACAAAAGTTCGTTAGGATGATGTAGGCACCGATCTAAACATGCTCTACTATGCTATCGTGGCCTCCACCACGATGGCGTACAACAAGACCATATCCAATTGCTCTAACAAGAGAGGGCTAGACACCTTGGATGATGTGGGAAGTGATGATCAGAAGGTGGTGGCAACGAATAGTGGGGGTGAGGACTAGTGAAGAGTTATTAGGCTTAGAGATAGAACAATAAACCACGAATTGATTGCCTCAAACTACCAACTCTATCCAATATAGCACCACCATGGCGGATGGTGCCCTAGCTGCCTTATCCTCCTGATTGTCCAACAAGCCACATTCCCTAGTCATCTCTACACCTAGAGTCCACCTAATTCCTAACCCCCCCCCCCCCCCCAAATCATGATCTGCTCGTCAAGGTTGGATTCACCATTGAAGAAGCAAACGAAGTTTTAGTGAATTGCATATCCTTGCCTATACAACTCGATTAATATAGGGTCATGTTGGTTCCCTTGCCAAGCTTGCTTGTTTCACCCCAGTGAGTAAGGCTAGCCTTGCAAAGATAGGAGAGCCAAATTTGGCTCACCAAAACTAGCAAGCAAAATTCTTGCTTTCACAGGCAAAGAGTAGTGGGCAAAGAATCCAAATGCATCCACTATTTCAACTTGCCCCAATAGGTATTGCAAGGATCAACAGGGAATCCAAGCACACCCATAGTATACTAGATAGTGTTTAGTTCACCGAATAAGGCAAACAAATATGGGGATTCCATTTGCGGTGAGAATGGTGTCGGATCATCACTGGTTGCGCTGCGCTAATCTGTTTGGATGCATGTTTGGTTGAGCCATAATAGGATAGAACTCAGGGATGGGCGCAATCAGGAGTGAATGGGTCAGTATTCGATAACGAGGCATCTCTTAACGGGTCAGGTTGAAGCAAACAACTGTATCGCCATGTGATTCCCTACGTAATCAGGTCATGTTACATTTTAGCCAACCAAACGCTTTGTCAGTTCAAATATCAACAATCACAATTAAAATGAAGCAATTATAGCTGACTTTTATTTTCACGTTTGATGATGGAAGTTGCTCAACCTTTGTATCGGACTGTAAGAGATTCTTCGGATTCCCCTCGAATAAACTATCATCAGGACATTCCCTCGTGCTATTATCCTTCTACTACTAACTGCACACGCATATGACACATGCGGAAATTTAAATTCACTTGACGTTTTAGCAAACTATACCGTACTTATCATATTGATCCACTTCACATAGCGCCTTATAATACATTGTGCTCTACGAGAATAATCAACCTTGGTCAATATCTAAATGAGGTGGTATTGGATTAACTAATCTGGGCTGAATGGGATCTCGGAGGATCAGCATCAACTGGAAGTAGATGACGTGATGGCAAAGCGTCAACATATGGTATAAAAAGTACTGAGGTGTCAAGGTCGTTGGCAAGAGCATTATTTACCCTCGTCGACAAGTAAAAAAAAAATCTTCCTTGTTTGACGGCCCAAGTAACCTTGGAGTACACGGGAGTGCCAAATTCACTGATGCAGGTGGGGCCTTGTTTAGTTCACTCCGAAAAATCAAAAAGTTTTCAAAATTCTCTATCATATCAAATCTTGTAGTACATGCATGAAGCATTAAATATAGACGAAAACAAAAACTAATCACACAGTCTAACTGTAAATCGTGAGACGAATCTTTTGACCCTAGTTAGTCTATAATTGAACAATATTTACCACAAACAAACGAAAATGCTACAGTAATAAAATCCAAAATTTTTTCACTTCCTTGTGCATCAGAGGAAATTCTCTGATCCAGCCGACACTGGTTTCCAAAAGTCAACCGAGAGCGTCCTGCATATGCTATGCGTGGACACATGGGCTCAGCTCGCTTTCGCCTGCGTGCATGCTTGTCGTCACGCCGGGCTGTCTGCCTTTGCCTGCCACCAGGAACTTTCAGCTCAGCGTGTATTGTCATGGCTGAATCATCGATTGACTGTGCAACCAAATGATTGCCAATAATTGCAGGAGTTACGAATTCTTTTAACACAAGGAGAATGTGCTCAACTGTTGTTAATTAGTATATATTACCAGTAGTAGTCTTTATCTGAGTCCCGCGATGTGATGACGTACGGTACACCAAAATTCAGAGGTGCATCAATTCGCGGCAACTGAAATCCGGATCCACAATCCGATTTTTGATCCCCCCCCCCTGGTTTGGAACATGCTGGGAGAATGTGATCAACCCTCTGTTAATTACCAGTACCCTTTTATCAAAGTCCCACGATGTGGATGCGATGATGGTACACCAAAGTCAGAGGTGCCATCAATTCACCGCAACTGAACAGACTATTCGCTTGAGATTATCAGATGAATCAGCAGTGTTTTTCTCTCACAACAAACCAGCCAACCGTACTTTCTGAATAAGACGGGACATCGTGTCAGTCTGAAATTTGATTTTTTTTTTTCTGTTTGCAATTTTTTTTAAAAAAATGAACAGCAGAGGCCTAGGGACCTGTACTCAAAGTTTTTAATACGAGTAACCAAGGAGATTACAAAACAAGGTCCAAAAACAGCAAAAAAGAGACAACAAAGGAGCCGAAAGAGCAAAAAAAAAAAACGACCCAACACTCAGGGAACAGAAAAGGAGACAAAGAAGATTAAAGATATTAGAACACTTGTTCTAGTCATAATTAACTCAATTCTAGGGAAATACTTTTTCTTGTCCCTCCACAGGAGTAGTATTACTAATGTTATGATGTGTCCGTCATATTTCTCTCGCTGGCTTTCTAGTCTTGGAATTTGTTGGTGTGTCAATGGCGCCCGTAAGTTATTGCCTTCCTACACAATTTTGTGGATGAGCAAGATGCGCTAGGTGAAGTGTTCGTTGCTACATGCTTTGACTAGCTTTCAAGTATATTTATTTACACGATTCAAGTTATATATAGAGGATTGCATGATGATTCTGCGGTCATTGCAAGTTGTTATTATATGAATCTGGACGATAAAATAATATATAAGTTTACAGTAAAATACGGATCATACATTATTTTAAAAAAAGAGTTTCCAGATCGAGACATAATAAAGCAAGTGCTCAGTGCTCACTTAACCAAACCTTATTATTATCAGGCCGAGTTGTTGAAGATTTGGTCAAGGCAATGTATAGGTGAACCTAGCCTCAAGGTCGAAGACTTGTAGTAAGTAGTAACACATGGATGAAGGTAATTAGATGGTTGGGCTGTTGGTCTCGATCGATCGATCGGATAATTGATTGACCTAGCCTCCGATCCCTAACGGCAAGAGCTACATTGTTGGATTTAATTGGGTTCCTCCAATTTATTCAGCAATTAAATCAAAGAAAAACCTAAGATCAAAGCTAATGCTAGGTGTAATTTGTTGAATCCTTTATACAGTGTAACTTACGGTTTGACGAGTGTTATGTGTGTATGATGATCATTAGTATGTGATAGTGGTTTACGATGTCTTAGTTTTTTCTCTGTTACTAGTAACACACAATTGATTTGTAAGTTTTATGAGTTACTAGTAATGGACAATGTCATGATATGTGCATTACCTTTTATGCGCGGCTTTTCATCTTCATCTTCCGTTGTTGCCGCATAAAAGGGACACTCCTTTTCTTGTTCGGGAGTGATGAGTTATAACTAAGAACACCAACTCGCTGTTGTTGCGCTGCTCTCTATCATCCCAGTCCTGGTTCTTGCGCTCATGGGAATAGGGAGAGCATGCCTTCGAAACTGGCGCCGTTTGTGAGTTCATATGCTCGGGAGAAGATTGACAATCAGGTTTTCAGAGAGCTCGATCATACGACAACCTCATCTTCTTCCCGGCGTTCATGGTGGCAGCGGGAGATTGACACTGCAACCTCTCTGTACTGCATCGAGCGAGGCGACTACTCCAACAAGTCCTATATCGACTAGCGTAATCGGCTCTTGTGCCGCACAGTATTCTGTAGGTCATCCTCTATTTTCAACGACTAAAATATCATGCACATATCTGATGCACAAACTTGGCATTATTATTTTTCTGCATTAAATTGCTACTTAAATTGCCTAAATTTCTAGCATACATGGCTCTCTCGCTGGAAGGAACGTTCACGTGTCCAAGCGAGTGATAGTTTTTGCTTGCTCGATTTGCGCGCGCGTGTCGTCGATCGTATAAGGACATTCACAATGCAGACTCTATCATAGAGTCTAAAGTTATTTATTACCTCGAATAATATGGACTTAGAGTCTAAATAAGACTTGGAGTCTTATTTTTTCTACCTCTTTCTTCAATACATATGCTGCCACATCAGCAAAATACCATAAATAATATGTCATTAATTGTCTTGCACTTTGTGATAAAGTCTTGCATTGTGAGTGCCTTAAGGCCTTGTTTAGTTGCAAAAAATTTTGCAAAATTTTTCAGATTCTCCGTCACATCAAATCTTTAGACGCATGCATAGAGTATTAAATATAGACGAAAATAAAAACTAATTGCACAATTTAGTCGAAATTGACGAGATGAATCTTTTGACCCTAGTTATCCTATTTTGCAAAAATTTTTGGAACTAAACAAGGGCCTTGTTTAGTTCCAAAAAATTCCAGGAAATCTACACTGTAGCACTTTCGTTTGTATTTGACAAATATTGTCCAATCGTGGACTAACTAGGCTCAAAAGATTCGTCTCGTCAATTTCGACCAAACTGTATAATTAGTTTTTATTTTCGTCTATATTTAATACTCTATGCATGCATCTAAAGATTCGATGCGACGGGGAATTTGAAAAATTTTACAAAATTTTTTAGGAACTAAACAAGACCAAGACCTAAATTAAAATTTAGACAATAAAGCGTGTGGCGTTACGGTGTCACTACTGACGAGCGACCTCGCGCGCGGGTAGCTAGCGTCGTTTTAGGTGGTCACGAGCGAGCGCGATCGTTTCGTATCGTATCGTATACGGTATACGAGTATAGTACTATCATTCACCGCGTCGATCGTGCATCCATGATCCATGGCTGTCCCCCACCGCGCCCGCCCGCCGGCGGCGTGCCTCGGTCCTTGCCCGTACAGATCTGCGGCGAGACTCGCGTCGCTAGCTGGCGACGGCAGATAGATACTGCATGTGGGCGGTGGCTACTCCGCTACTGGCTGATTCCTCGTGGTGTACCAATGGATCAGCTAGCTGGCCTGGCTGGCTTTGCATTGGCGCCGGCCGCTGGTCGCATGCCGTCCCCCCTGCACTGCAGGCCCCCACCAGCACCACGAACAGACCAACTGCATGCATCTCAGCATCCGCATCTTGCGTTGTCGTCGGGAGGCCGATCGCGGTTGAGAATCATCGGCGCCGGCCAAAATCCCAGCAGCTGGTGGTCCTCCTGATGGCCTGCCAGCCGCTGGGGCTCGCGAGCAGCACGTGCCAATCAGCCATGAGCCAGGTCCCCGGCCGGCCCCGTTACACTCACTGATCATGCGTGCGTGCGTGCGTCGCGTGCGGCCACTGCAAAGCGCCCAGCGCCCGGCGGCGGCAGTCGGCGCGGCGCTTGACGTACGGCTTCTTCAATCTTCACGCACGTCGCGCTGCCGGCCCGGGATGCATGTCCGATCCGATCCGTTCCGTCCCCAGCTAAAAAGCTGCGGCGCCATTTATTACTAGAGTCCTAGCGTCGGCACTGTGAGGCGAGCCGAGCCGGGCGGTGGCGACCGGCGACTTGGCGAGTGGTGGGGCACGAGCGAAGTCTGTGGCAGCCCGTCACCGCGTACGGCCGGAGCAAAGGGCAGGGGGGCGCCTGCGGGTCAGAATGCTGGTGCATCTCCGTCGTCCGTCCCAGTTCCCAGCTCCCACGGGGGGACGAACAACGCCGACGCCGCGCGTGTAGTGTACTACGTACGTGGCTACATGGCAATGGCATTGGTACGTACGGCACCCCTGATCCTGCGGCCCTTGTCTGGACGTACCGTACAGCTGGGCTGTACTACTAGGGATCTCTCATCTCTCTGGGTCTGCAGCATCGGCTGTGTTGTGTGCGCGCCATGTGCTTACTGGTCTGCTGCTGCTTGCTGCGATTGCGATCGGACTGCATGCCCATGTGCGTGCGGCCTCCAGGCTGCAGCAGCTCCATCGAACGTCCGCAGCAGAGGCGAGGGCCTTGTTTAGTTTAAAAAATTTTACAAAATTTTTCAAATTCTTCGTCACATCGAATCTTTAAACGCATGCATGAAGTATTAAATATAGACGAAAATAAAAACTAATTACATAGTTTGGTCGGAATTGATGAGATGAATCTTTTGAGCCTAGTTAATCTATAATTGGACAATATTTGTCACAAACAAACGAAAGTGCTACGGTAGCTGTTTTGCAAAAAAAAAAATTAGAACTAAACAAGGCCAGAGAGAGCCACAGCCGGGTGCACAACACATAGAGCACAACCATGCATTTGGGCATGGGCGACGCGGGACGACGCAAGTTCGAGTGCGCGCATGCATGGCGGCGCGGACGAGCGGTGGTGCGGCGGCGCGGGATGCAAGGCCGAGCGCGGGCACGGCGGCGCGGATGAGCGGGTGCCGGCGCTCCTGCCTCCTGGGCGCGGCGGCATGGGACGCACGGCCGAGCGCGGGGCCGGTGCGAGCGGGCGCGGGCGCGCGGCGGAGCGTGGGCGAGCGGGCTGGCATGGGCACTGTGGCACGACCGGATGCCGGCGAGAGCAGTCTAGCCACCTGGATTCCAAAAAATTTTACAAAATTTTTTAGATTTTCCGTCACATAAAATCTTTAGACGCATGCAAGAAGTATTAAATATAGATAAAAATAAAAATTAATTGCACAGTTTGGTCGGAATTGACGAGATGAATCTTTTGAGCCTAGTTAGTTTATGATTGGACAATATTTGTCAAATACAAACGAAAGTGCTACTATTTCTATTTTGTAAAATTTTTTGGAACTAAACAAGGCCCTAGTGCCATTTTGATCGTTCCTTGGTGCATCGGATGAAGAGCCGAAGGCGTTTGTGGAAATCATTTCTTTTATTTTTTCTTCTCTTTTCTTACTAATTAGATTGTCATATTAGTAATATTTTATTTAGATGACATCTTATTTAATTTAATAGAGAAGTAATCTACAACCATGGATTTGATGCCACCCTTAATTCACGAAGTGTGTCTCCTACCTGCACTGCACTACTGAAAGTTTGGATACACAGTTGTCCCGCCGCTCCGTCAGAGAGAACAACTCACAGCTCAAGCAGACAGCCAGGTAGAATCGCACATGCATGTGCTGCCCCCCTCTTAAGGCTTTGTTTGATATTGTCAGATTCACATCAATCCACATGTGTTGAGGTGGATTGAAGTGGAACTTGAACTAAATTCTACCCCAATCCACACCAACACACATGGATTGAAATGAATACGACAACATCGGAACAAGGCCTAACCAAATTCTGCTAGTCGCGCTACTATTTCTAGTTATGGTATAGTATACTCTCAGGTTTAATTTCCACTGTACAGCGTGCAATAAACGTGCATGCATGTAAATACAAGCAGCAACCAGCCCACCACGGGAAAGTTGAACCACTGGGCTAGCCGGCCGGGCTGGGCCGTTTTCTTCTTCCATTCCAGTTCCACCACATCTCAAGCTCCGAGTAATCTTAGGGAGTGTTTAGTTTTAAAAAATACAAAATACAAAATGTCAACTACTTTATAATAAAGGAAAGTAAAAATGTCAAAATTTTTAGGGTCATATTTAATTTCATCCAAAGTGTAGAATTTATTGCTCTCATGAGGGCCTCATGAGATTCTTTTATGTTTTTTTGGCCTCTTGAAGCCAAAATCCAAAATAGAAAATAATCATCTTTTGTCAAAAAATTTACATGGTATGTAGGCCTTGTTTAGTTCCCTCTAAAAACAAAAAAAAATTCAAAATTCTATCACATCAAATCTTATTGCATATGCATAGATCATTAAATATAGATGAAAATAAAAACTAATTGTACAGTTTGCCCGTAAATCGCGAGATGAATCTTTTAAGCGTAGTTACTCCCTAATTGGACAATGTTTGTCAAATAAAAATGAAAATGCTGTAGTGTCAAAATTTTAAAATTTTTTAGATCTAAAAAGGCCTTACTTTTATTTTACAAAATAATAAAATAAAATCTATTTTTTTTTGAAATGAGAGGGGAACTAAACACCCCCTTAATCTCGTGGCCAGCAGCGCTTTGATTGTGAATCAAAAGCACCATACTGTACAGCATGGCATGCCTGAGTCGCCTCATAAGCGAGCTAGGCCGAGCGAGTGGCGTGCCAAATGGACGCACACCCAACTCACGGGAAGACTCGTGTTGTGGTAGACGTGGCAACATGTGCGGCATGCACATATAGCAATGATGAAAAAGTCAGCCACCGATGCCGCCGGGGCCAACTGGTGGTGCTCGGCATGCTGGCGCATGACACGTGCGCCTTGCACATCCTCCTTTTTTTTCTTTGCCTATTTTTAACTGTCAAATCAAAATTTTCTTTACAATATTTTTTTTGACAGCCTAATCAGGATGTTCTTCACCATACCTTCGGTATATGATGTCAAATGAAGTTAATTTTGACATCAAAGTTGTAGTTTTCAATGAGATCTATAACTTTATAGTTTTTATATTTAAAGTCATTAAGATGTTCAAAAAATGATATAATATTTCAGCAGCATAATAATTATGTACTAGCGTTTGTCACATTAGAAAAATAATATCATTTTTGTATGGTATCAAATGCAGGTACTTTTTATATTAAAGTCGTAGCTTTCAATGAGATCAACTACTTTCATTTAAAAAGTATTTTATGCGACATGAAATAAGAAATATATAATTTTTCTAAAAAGATAAGCATACACGATTAATATGCTCCTTAAATTTGTACTGTTTTTTAAATCTTAACTATCTCAAATAAAAGACCTCAAAACTAAAAAGTTTTTGATCTCATAGTTAGTTATATTTTAAATATAAAAGATATCTTCATTTGATACCATACAGGAAAAAAAAATAATTTTAGTAAGGCGAAAAGACCTAGTGCATGATTAATATGCTGCTAAAAGTTTGTAATATTTTTTAGAGTATGTTAACGACAAAAATTTAAAACTATAAAGTTGTATATCTTATTGAGAGCTACATTTGACACCATACAAAAAATAAATTATTTTCTATGTGACAAGCATTAATATGAGATTATTATACCGATAAAATTTCATATTGTTTCTTAGCATCTTAACCGCCTCAAATTAAAAAATAAAAGTTGTAAAGTTGTAAATCTTATCAAAGGCTACAACTTTAATGTAAAAAATATTTTCATTTGACACTATACAAAAAAAGATATTATTTTTGAATACGGCAAGCACTAGCACACGATTATCATGCTCCTCAAATTTTATATTATTTTTTGAGCATCTTAATGTTCTCAAATAAAAAATAATAGAAAAAGTCTACTTTTCCTTCCCTAACTATCACCATACTTCACTTTTCCTACCTCAACTCCAAAACTGGATAAACCACCTTCCTTAACTTTTAAAACCGTACATTTTATCTTCCTACAACGATTTTAAAGACACTTTTGCTACAATAAATGGTGGTTTACTATAGTAACAATGTTTTGTTTTTTCCTTTTTATTTATTTTGACTACATCTTTAAAAAACCATAGTAAATCACAAAAAATCATAAAATAAAAAATCTAATTTTGCTGGACTCTACATGAGTAGATCTATACAGTGAACATATAATATATTATACTTTAGTACAAAGTTTTTTCTATGGAGGTTTTGCCTTTTTATTTTTTATTTATTTTGGCTAAATCTTTGAAAATCATAGTAAATTACCAAAAAAATCATAAAATGAAAATCCAATTTTGTTATACTCCACATGAGCATATCAACACAGCGAACATAGAAGATGATATGCTTTAGTATAATTTTTTGTTGTAGGTTTAGATCTATATTTTTTAATAATTAATTAAAATAATTCGTATCTGTAGCTTCTATTATTATTTTATTAAACTATCGCATACCATATTATATGCTCACTGTGTATATCTACTCATGTGAAGTCCAACAAAATTAGATTTTTCTATTTTATTATTTTTCTGTGATTTACTATGATTTTTCGAAGATATAGCTGAAAGGTCCTAATATGGCTAGAGGGGGGGTGAATAGCCTATTAAGAAATTCTACAAACTCACTAGAGCAAGAGGTTAGTAAATAACAAAGCGAAGCTTTTTGCTCTAGCTCTAAAAGGGGTGTTTGCAAGCCACCTATCCAACAATTCTAGTTGTTAAGATCACTAGGCACACAAGAGCTATGTCACTACTTACACTAGAGAGCTACCTAAAGTTTCTATATAAGTAAGTAAGCTACTCTAGTTTGCGGGAATGTAAGAGAGAAGGTTTGATCTTTATACCACCGCGTAGAGGGGATGAACCAATCAATAAAATGAAGTCTAATCACCGGGAGAAATCCAATGAACAAACACAATGGAGACAAGCAATTTTTCTCCCGAGGTTCACGTGCTTGCCGGCACGCTACGTCCCCGTTGTGTCGACCAACACTTGGTGGTTCGGTGGCTAAGAGGTGTAGCACGAACCTCGTCCTCACTAGGACACCACAAGAACCTACCCACAAGTGAGGTAGCTCAATGACACGAGCAATCCACTAATGTTGCCTTTGGCTCTCCGCCGAGGTAGGCATAAACCTCTCACAATCACCGGGAGATGGCCACGAACAATCACCAACTCGTGCCAATCCTCCTCCGCTGCTCCAAGCCGTCTAGATGGCGGCAACCACCAAGAGTAACAAGAAAACCGCAGCTAAAACGATCCCTAAGTGCCACTAGATGCAATCACTCAAGCAAATGCACTTGGAATCACTCCCAATCTCACAAAGATGTTTAATCTATGAAGGAGATGAGTGGGAGGAGTTTGCTTAGGCTCACAAGGATGTCAAGTATGTTAGAATGCCAAGAGTGTATGCCCCAAGCCGGCCAAACACGTATTTATAGCCCCTCAAGTAAATAGAGCCGTTGGCTCTTTCACTGGGCGAAATACGGGGTCACCGGACACTCTTAAAGGGGCACCGGACGCTCAACACCAGCGTCCGGTGCTCCAACGTCAGCCGCGTGTCAGAGTCTAACGGTAACCTGCAGTGCACCGGACGCTGAGCAAGTTACCACCGGACGCGTCCGGTGCACACCGGACCCGTGCGCAGAGAGCTCCGCAAACTTGCAGGGTCACCGGACGCAAGCCATCGGACGCACCCTGAGCGTCTGGTGCTCACCGGACTCACACCCAGAGAGGTCTGGAAAACGGACCTCACACCGGACACGGACCACAGGACGCACAGGCCAGCGTCCGGTGCCTATCGTCCGGTGCCTTACCCTAGCTGAGCCAGGCAGCCTGCACACCGGACGCTCAGACACAGCGTCCGGTGCCTCTGAGCCAGCGTCCGGCGAGAAACACTCCCGCGACTTCTCTAAATTTCCCTTCGGCGCAATAGAAAATATGCACTTCATTTTCTCAAAAGCGCCGAATCCCGCCTCGCAAGCTCGGCGGGAGGGAGAGAGGAACCCATCCTCTCTCTACCTTCCAAACTCCACCTCCTTCTCAAAGTGTGCCAACACCACAACGTGTGTACCAACAAGTGCAAGTGTGTTAGCATTTTCACAAACAATTTTCTTTGAAGGAGTTAAGTTAGCTCACTAGGTTCTAAATACATGCACATGAACAATGACACCTAGTGGCACTTGATAACCGCTTAGCCAAAGAATTCCCCTCTTTATAGTACAGCTATCTATCCTAAATGTGATCACACCCTCTATGGTGTCTTGATCACCAAAACCAAAACCCTAAGCAATACCTTTGCCTTGATCTCCATAGGGTTTTTGTTTTTCTCTTTCTTCTTTTCCAAGTTGAGCACTTGATCATCTTGTGGTCATCACCATCATCACCATGATCATCACTTGCTCCATCACTTGGCATGTACCAACCTCATTAAGTCTACATACACTTATTATGGAGGTTAGTACTAGGGTTTCATCAATTATCCAAAACCAAACTAGGGCTTTCAATAGCCAAAAAAATAAAAAAATAAAAAGACAAAACCTTCATAGCAAAAACTTTGTACTAAAGCATGCAATATTATATGTTCATTATGTGTATCTACTTATATGGAGTCCAACAAAATTGAATTTTCTATTTTGTGATTTTTCTGTGATTTACTACGATTTTTTAAAAATTCAACCGAATAATTAAAAACAGAAAAAGATAAAACCACTGTCACTGTAGCAAAAATCACCATTCGTTGTAGTAAAACCGCCTTTGAAATCGCTCTAAGCAGATAAAATGCAAAGTTTGAAAAGCTGAGGGAGGTGGTTTGCTCGGTTTTGGAGTTGAGAGAGTAAAAACGGATTTTCGTGAAAGTTGACAGAGAAAAGTAGACTTTTGCCAAAAATAAAGCTAGAAAGTTGTACATCTCATCAAAATTTACAATTTTCATAAAAAATTCATCTTCATCTGATGTCGTATTAAAACGTTATGATTTTTCTAAGGTTCAATCTCTTTACGCCACCACTAGTGGCATGAGAAAACAATACTCTCACACCAATGAAAATGGTGTGACAAGGTTTTTCACATAGAAAACGTTGTCTAATGTGACAGATATTACTGTGCTAATACATGTTGCGCGTCAATATTATTCTATCGCGCGAGCGGCACTGGCACAACAAAAAATGTCGCATCCGCAAAAAATTAGGAGCAATTATTATTAAAAATATTGGATAAAAAATAATAAAAAATATCCAAGCTCGGTATCCGAGTATCATGCGTGGGCAATTGGGCATGGATGATCCTACCATGGGATTCACAAAAAGACGTGAACAAATGACACCCGCCTCCGACACAAAACTAACCATTTCCCCATATGTTGACTACTCCTTCCTAACAAATTATAAATTGTTTTATTTTTTTAAATTTATCAATTATACATCTAAATATAATAAATGTCTTGATACATAGTAAATTCTATATAAAAAATCATTAGAATAGATCAGTGGCAAAGCCAGAAAATTTCAGGAGCCCGGACAATTTTTATTAAATAAAAATATTTAACTATAAAATAACAGAATTTTATATAAATATAAAGAAGATTTTTTTTTTATTTTGGCGAGGAGCCCGGCCGGCCGCCTGGGGTCCGGGCGGTGGCTCCGCCAGTGGAATAGATGAAGTATTTGCTTATTTATTCTCTTGCCGTGTCAACATTTAGCAAAGTGGCCTGGTAAATTCAATGAAAGCGAATCATGTAATCGTATTCAGACTGTCATAAAATTAAAATAACCACAACAGTAACTATTGTAATGTTATTAGCACAACTCTTAGAGCATCTTCATCACATTGAGAAAAAAGTCCCTTATAACTGATTAAATGTGATTAAAAAATAAGATTCCTGGCTAAAGGCGATGGTTAATCCTGTACATTGAGAGAGAAAAAATATTTTCCTTGTATTACCTTTCCTCCACTTTTCTCTCTTTTAATATATCATGTAGTTTGAACCTTATTTCAATCCCATAAAAATCAAAACTTTTCTGATTATACCCCCATACACAACTAAAAAACATTTTAAATCCATAATTTAGAATTCTAATTTAAATTTGAACAAAATATAGGACAGATGCACCAATTAATATATATAAACATGTGAAAACAAAGATAAATCTATTGTCCACATGTGAAAACAAAGATAAATCTATTGCCTATCTGTTTGCCACCTTATGCTCAACAAAGTCATTATGAAGTTGCTCATGTGCCTCATAGGGGCCAGCCTCGAAGGTGATGATGTGATCTCGAGGAAGGCGCGACAAGGAGGGCCGATCTAGGCTGACGACTAGCCTCGTGGTGGCCTCTGATGGTGGATCTTGCTGGGTGCCATGGAAGTTAGGTGCACAAGAAATGAATAGTTGCATCTCCAACAGTTGCCTAAAACTTATTGGTATTCTAAAAATAGTGCTAAAACATCAAAAATCCATCTCCAAGAGTTTCCTAAAACTCTTTCCTATTTTTAGGAGACGCGCAAAAAGAGTCCTGGAGGGCGTATATTTCCGCGTCGAAGCCCGCTGCCTATCTCCTCGCGCGCGCGGCCGTCGTTCTCTCCCGCGTTCGATTGGCAGACAGATGGAACTGCAGCCTGAACTCTCCTGCTGCTGTCGCCGCTACGTGCTGCTGAAAGCGACGTCCTCCAGTCCTTGTCGCCTGATCAACTTCTGAATGCCATGCATCATTGATTGACCATCTAGTACAGGACCATGCACGTATACAAATATTTGTTACTGGGACATAGAGTATTGTTCGTGCGACGGGGGGCGGCGTCACCCTGGCGTTGAGACAAAGGATGCGCGAGACCGGCCTAGCGTTGATCGAGATATAGGCCGCGCGAAGGGGTACGGGGAGACCGATTATGTTAAGATTAGGTACAAGTGGGCCCTAGTTTCAGAGTTTAGAAAAGCTTTTTTACCAAACTATTGGAGATAACATGTTTTTACACTTCCTAAAACTTTTATAAACTTCCTAAAACTCAAGATTTGAGAAATGGATTTTAGGCAACTGTTGGAGATGCTCTTAGAACGGAAATGGGGTGGATGAAAGTCCCCTTCATTTAAGGGAAAAGGAGAAGATGTTTAGTAGATTTTGAGACAAATTAAGGAAATGATAAAAAAGAACTATGTTACTTTTTCTCTTCAATCCCCTTATGACAGTTTAAGGGAAAATAGATTAATTCTGTCAATCTAGTCACTGGATCATATCCCGTCTCTCTATAACTACTATAGGAGATCTCTTAAAACTAATTTATGGATATATGAGCACAACACCGCAACAGATTACTCAAAATTCATCCCTTATAGTCAAATTCATTGGGTGTCAAAACTAATTTAAGGATATAGGAGTACAACACCGCAACAGATTACTCAAAATTCATCCCTTATAGTCAAATTCATTGGATGTGATCAGTTGCCTTTATTAGGCTTAGCCTGCTTTAGATCTTATGACCACACAACCAAGCCAGCATAAACATACTCCCTCTGTACCCGAATTAGTTGACGTTTAAAACAAGATTGTGCTAACCAAGAAGTAATTAATTAGAGGTTAGTTTTTCTACTTTGCCCTTATTAAATAACACTGCGGGTGTTTACTTTACAATAACCTAGCGTAGTTCGATTGGTGAGACCTTCGTAGCCTGAAACAAGTGATCACGGTTTGACTCCTCAGTGCGCTATTTTTTTTGTGTGGGAGCGCAGCCTGATAGGCCCATGCCAGGCCGTCACTCATCCATCCAATGAGCTGACGCGCCTGTCACTCATCCATTAAACAGCTGTGGCAGAGCTGATATTTGGAGGAGACGAAGGAGGCACGTGTGCGGCTCGAGGAGGGCATTCAATACTAATGGACAGATCGCTCAAGGGTAGTCGCGTCAAGTTCCATCCTCTAAGGTTTAGAGCGTCAGCTTTTTGCAAAAATAGCAAAGTTGCTCAAAACGTGGACTATTTGAGGTACGGAGGGAGTATGTAGTATCTTCGTGGTTGGTTATCATGTATATTCAAGCTGTGTCCAACAAAATTATGTTTATTTGTTTACAATTTTCTTTCATGTAGTTACCTTATATGTTCTATTAAAGATAGAGAAAATGAAAATATTTTTACTTTTTTTTCTTTTGCACGCATCATGTTTCGCAAATCTGCATTGTATAATACGGAAAATCAAACGTAATAGGTAATGGTGCATTGGCCTGATTTGAGCACCGTGCAATCCTGCGAAAGAGGCTCGCAACCAAACATTAGCAAACTACACTGTATGAGCCTAAATCCAAATTAATCTAAGCAACCAATCAAACTCTTAGAAGAGGCGAGGCGAGGGTTTTAAGAGTTCTAAAATACATAGGGAAACAAGATGTAATAGGAGATCTTCTAGAGCTGCTACATTTTCTTTATATTGCAAAGTTTTAAAAATAGGGAAGAAAAATAAAGTAACTATCTAATACTAGAGTTTCTCTCTTAATTCCTTTAATTTTGCTTGGATGAAAAACATCCTAGCTTGCTCTTAATTAATGCCAATGCCTTATAAAGACAATCACGGGTAGCCTCACCCTCGCATAGTCACATTAATTGCTTGAAAAATGATGCCCTAGCTCGTCAAACTTGTTTGCTCGTATGTTGTAATAGTCATGTTCAAAGATCACCATTCACTAGTCACGTTTCGTTTCCACCGCGCGCAGCACGCGACAGCGCAAAACGATCACATCTGATCCGGCGTCGATGTGATCGCTTGGTTGACCAAATGGCTAGTCATTTGTTTATCTGGACCGTTCATGCATGGAGGCAGCTGAGAACAAATCCAACCTGAATGGCGCGCGTAGCCTTTTTATTAGTACCGTACCGTGGAGGTACGTAGATGTACATTGATTCATAAGACGTGCAGGTCCAATGGGTGGCGTGCCCAATGAAGACACATATACAGACACACGTGTAACTCGTGTTGTTCACCTGTGCGTGGAACGCGCACGTTGCAAACCCAAAAACCATACCAAGATCAAAAATCGTCTGTCATCGGCAGACGTGTGGGCGCATGACATATGTGCTTAGCTATCACCTCTTTTTTTTAATCGTCTTAATGGGCCATCTCCCTCTAGTTCATGATCCCGGATGACTTGGAGCCAATATGAGTCTTAATGGGCTAAGCGGACGCGCGGATTCTACTCGATGGGCCGTGGAGCTGGGAAGCGAGGAATTCTTCAGAACGGGAAGCTAATTAACCAGCTTTTTTTTTTTTATTCCCATACCGTGGATCTTAGCAGGGATGCTCGGCTTCATAAGCGCCCAAGCCGTATGGGTGGCGTGCTCCTACAAGGCACACCGTACCCGGCACGTCTGGTTGCTGTGGTGTCGTGCGGCACGCACGGATAGCCTCACATCTTTGAGCTAAAAAAATCGTCCCTTATTAAGGTGACGTCACCATCTCAACCTCTAATAATATTCTCCGAGGGGAATGGTGCTAGCGCATGACATGTGCGCCTAGCAAATATTTTTTTACCCTTTTTGATTTGTACAATACATTTATATCTTATTCTTTCTATAGAAATCTATAATACAGAATTTGACAGCTTATATTCTATCCCCTCTATTCTAAATTATAATACGTTTTGGTTTTTCTAGATTCATAGCTTTTGCTATATAGCAAGATATATGTCGTGTCTAGAAACATAGCAAATGTTATGAATATAAAAATGATAAAATGTCATATAATTTGGGACATAGGAAGTAGCAAATAACTCATACATATTGTCACCGGCTGTGATTTTCACAACTGCAGATAATATGTGCGGAAAGAGATTCATGTTTGTTTGTTTTTCCCTGCCCTGACATGATGCCGTTTTCTTTGTATAATGTGATTGTCACAACTGCACATACAAATAACAAACAGATCGAAGTAACAAAGCTCTTCTTATACTATACCTACTCAGCTGATGTACAGAGCACATATAAGCATGCCCGACTATATCCGGACATGAAGAAAAACGTACGTCCTCTATGGCAAAAACTAAAACGCACGCCCTCCACAGCAAGAACAACTCTAGTTTCCATCTACGACCTAATAACGAAGACGAAAACAACCAGCAAGCTGGATCAGAAGAGTTTGGCGTCCCCTCTTTTCAGATAACTCTGACACCTTAGACCACTCGACAAACACAGCCTTTCTGGATAAAAGGCGTTGTGCGATGCTTAGCATGTCATGGTCCATGACCATTCCTGGCTTTTGGTTACATACCTTGGTCAGTGGCTTTTTGCATTGCCGGACGGTTACTCTGGCTGACGAGGTGATGAAGCCAGACAACCAACTCTAGAATGCAATCCTCAGTCCTTGCCTTGTCAGCATGGTATAGCGTCTCAATTGGATCTGCTTGACCCGGTCGCTTACCAACCCTGTCAGTCCTGAATGAAACAGTAAACAAACCACAACACAAAGGTCGAATCTTAGAAAGAAAACTACTTTTCACGAGAAAACATGGATCAAAGCATTGGAAATGGTCATTCTCACCCTGATTTCGCCCATTCACTGAACCTCAAGAAACCTCGAGCACTGAAGTAAGCATGAAAGACAGTACAGGCGTTACAAATAGCAGCACAACTGAATCAATCTTAAACCTTATGTTTGGTGTAAAGCAGGATACAGTACCAGGTGGTATTGATGGCCATGGGCACAAGCCATTTCAGAGTTTTCTCCATCCTAGCCCTTATTTGATCAATAGTGAGCTGCATCAGAATTCATGGATTAGAATGCGTGAAAAATTTGCCCATGGTTCACTTATTCTCTACTTGTATTACCTCCTGAGGCACTGAGGTCGTTCTCAGTTTATTTGGTAGCGCTGACTTGATCCTTGGTGGCAATCCCTGGTAGAGGGCATCTCTTGAATTTGCTGGCACATACCCTGATCGAGAAACCTATAAAAGCAAGTTTTGTTATTTCTTGCGCCTTAAAATAGTATCTGAGTTGTGAGCACTGCTGAAAGCTATTTAAACCATATGTTATTTCTTATGTTTGGTTAATTATCTTCGTTTTTTATAACATCCAGTCATGAAAGCTGCATCTACGTGACTACGTTAGCGAACTAGAAGTTCAGAAAAATAATGCCCAAAATAAAGATGGCAAAAGAAAATAAATAACTCAAAATCTTGATCTGGCTTAGAAGAAACAAGAAGAAACTTACAATACTATATATTTGAATGATAATGTTTGCATAATGTAATGCAAGTCCGGCAGGTCCTAGCCTTTGACAGCTCACAGTTGATTCGGCATTCACCACACCTCCATCTACAAATGCATTAAGAGGTTCAGCTGGAAATAAGACTGATTCAACATGAGAAATTGGGTTGTGGAAGTACCAGAAGATCCAAAAGCATTGTTGATCTCAACATTTAAGTAGTGCACGATGTCTACAAGCTTCTCGACTACCTATCATCAGAAATGCATATTATTACAACCAAAAAAGAGGTAGGCTGATGGTAGCATACAAAAGAAATTCTACAGCAAAAGTTGCTTACTTCTTCCAACGTCTTGGACCAGAGAGATCTTTTCTTCAAGCTCTTCACATAACTACTTTGGGTCTTCAACTCCAGTCTCACAATTTGAATATTGTCTCCTGCAAAGTAACTTAAATATAGTGTCAAAAGTTCAAGGACTAAGCTACATTGCCATAATGAGTTGAATTTTAGACTTCTAAACGGTGCCAAGCCCTGTCGTGCATGTGGTCACATTTGCTCTCTTCCTCTTAATGGAATACGTGCTCAGGCATCGCAAACCCAAAAAAAAACATAATGAGGTGAATTTTAGATTTAGAGAAACATTAGTGATAGGATAATTTTTCTTTGCTTAAGCTTCCACAATCCTTTTTAGTTCAGATAATGGGCACAGTCCACAATGCCATTTTGTTTAGGTAATGGACACATAACAAATGACAAAAAACATCCACAATTTTCCCCCTAAAATGAAATACAATGTTATAGATAGGAGCAATACCTTTTTCAAATCTATCTGTATTACCCTTTCCGTTTAGCCTAGAGCGGTACTCTTGCTCGAATCTGTCTAATGCATGCAGCTCATGATACAAATCCTGAAAAAGAAAGCAAAATATAAATAAAATGAAATGACGGACATTTGTCGCTTAGAAGACATCTTTAGAGAACAACACAGTGCTCACAGTTGTACGTTGAACAAGGTTCATCAACTTCTGCATATCTGCTATTGCTGTTTCTTTCAGCTGCTTCTGGGGTGCACTTTCTGATTCTAACCTAGATATCAAATTAACAAGAGAGATATAAAAACTCAAGCATATTTGTCTAATTCTTTGCTGCTGTGAGAAATCATGAAATATGCTTACTTCACAAAGTACCGATCCAGGTTATGCCACTGGGGATCTTTACAACGGTTCCCGAACCTAACAATCTCTTGAGAAAATATTCTCAGCTCCTCTCTGCAAATATTAACCAGAGTTCACTAAATACAAACTGGACAAAGACGATACGAAAGCCACCATGGTAACTGACAACAATCTTGCAGGGTACCTTTTGTCATTTGCTGTAATTCGCATCACTTCACTCATGTCACTGGAAACCAAATTCTGTACACCTTCAGAAGGAAGCACAACTCGTTTGAAGTATGTGACAGTGTCTTCTGAGAGAGATTGCATAATACTAGCACCTTTAAGTATTGTGTTGGCAACCTCAAAAGCAAGAATTGATATCTTGCACCCTTTGGTCTTGGATCTGGAAACAAAGCCACCATCTGAGCTCAAGGTCGTCATCAAGCAGCCTAATGTGTCTAGAATCTCCACTGCCTTGCCAAATCCAGCCATGCTGGCTGTCCCAAGCATTGAACCCAGTCTAGGGACCTGCTATGAAAGGTAAGGACTTCAGGACACCATACATTTATTTCAGTCACGTGGCTAAGCTAAAATGTTGCGATATAGGTTAAGTAATTCTCCTGCATTCACACAGAAATCTAATGTTGAATTAAAGCGAAGAATTTTTTTTTTAAAAAAAATGCCTGTTTGTCACTAATTTAGTTAAATACTAGTCCCTTCATTCTAAATTATAAATCGTTTTGGCTTTTTGAGATACATCGATTTTATCACGTATGTAGACATAGCATACCTAGGAAAGCCAAAACGACCTATAATTTGGAACAGAGAGTGTATGCGAAACGAGAATCAATTGACTTTCTGCCCACCACTTGCCTTGCTTGTTCCATTGCTTCCAGACCTGTCTAACCTCGGGTCCATTTTGCCAGACAGAGGCATCTCTCCTGATGTTGACGCGCGCTGCTTACTACTCCCAGGAAGAACAAAATCAAAATCATCATCATCCTTGTAGGGGAGCTGGTTAGATTTCCAAACGAGCCCCTGCTCCTCCTCCTCCATCTCCACGGTTTCCTCGACAACCTTCTCCTTGTGCGCAAGACTCATCGTGTCACCAAAATCGGTGTCGCCGTCCGCAGCATCCTCGAACCCCGCATCAGCGATCGCGACGAACCTTCTCGACTTCAGCGCTGCAGAACAATAGAAATCACCATGAGCGAAATTCTCCAACAAGTTCAGTCCAGCCTAGTTTACCAAAGAAAAGAAAAGGAAAAAAAAGGCACTTAGGAGTCCAGGACAGCAAAAGCATCACATACCGTAGCAGCCGTTGCATTCCATCCGCTAGAACCCTGCGCCTGCCACAGCAGCGGCATCAAGAGGAGCGCTCCCCGGAAACCAGGAACCGCCACCCGCCGCCGCCGCACGGAAGGTGCTCGACGGAATGCCCGCCCGAGTCAACGGGGCGTAGCAGCAGGAAACAAGACGGCGCTCTCGCGCAGAAACCAAAGAGAAGTTGCGGGAAAATGACCAACCAACCGAAAATTCCCGTACACAGGAAACCGAACCAGGAAAAGGTTGGGGAGCGAAAACTCCAAAAGAACCCAAAAAAAAAATCTACAAGCTCTCTCCAGAGCAAGCGACGATTCACGACCGGGCGTGGAGGAGAAGGAGAGGAGAGGAGGGAGCTCAGAGCTGGACCGCGCGAGCTGGAGATCTGTAGCCGGCTGGAGGCGGACTGGACCACTCGCCGCCCCTCCACAGGCAGAGAGAGAGAGAGAGAGCGAGGAGAGGGGGCACGAGGCAGTTTCTTCCGGTATTTCTTTTGCTTTTCGCTTGGGGCTTGGGCGCCAACAACCGGACACGACAGTGTCGACAGGCAGGCAGGGTGCCGCCGATTCGATTTCGATCTCGTCCAGTCCATGCATCCCTCCCACTCCCAGCGGCCGAGTCCACGCGCTGACCGCGATTTTTTTACGGGCGCGCGCGCGTGTGCGTGTGCGCGGTCGCTCGCTTGGTTGGAAACGCCACCCGCGCTCCGCGCATGCAATGCAGCTGGGTCGCCGCCGGAGCCGGACTCGGCCCGGCCGGCATGAGGAGGACGGATCTGCATCTGGTTGGCCGGCCCGGGCGAGCCTGCAGGTTGCTGACGAATCTGGCTCTCGCTTTTCAGCTCACCACCCGCTGGCCGCCGCTGCTGCTGACAGCTACTACTACGGAGCCGGGTGGGGGTCACGTTCCTGTTCCTGCAATGGTTTATTAAAATTTTCGTTGAAAAAGCAACTCGTTAGCATTTAATATTGCATTATTGATCGTTTCGATTTTCTTCGCGTCGTGTCGTGTTAGGACACTCACAATACTACTACAAGATTTTATCACAGAGTCCAAAACAATTATTTACATATTATTTATGATATTTTGCTGATGTGGTAGTATATTTATTGAAGAAAGAGGTAGAAAAAAATAAGACTCAAGTCTTATTTGGACTCTATATCCACATTGCTCGATGTAATAAATAACTTTAGACTCTATGATAGAGTCTATATTGTGAGTGCCCTTAGGAGTAGTATAGTTGTACTTGCAAGTACTATTATAATAATCACCATACCCGATCAAGCAATGTTTTTTTTTACAAAACCAAGCAATGGTTTGGATATATCTACCCGTTGAACGTGTTCGAGATACAATTAGTCGGTGATCAATGACGTGATTAGCGGTTGTTAATGACGAACAAGGCGACTGTTTTTTTTTAAGTATTACTAGTATATAGGGATGTCGCACGCATTTCTCTTCCCGCGCCGGTGTGAGACAATCTCTTCGTCATGTATAATTTTGCAATCCCACTGCTCGTTCAGGTATTACTAGTTAACAATATAATTGTCTGTTTATTTACGGTCCATTTTAGTTTTTTTTTACGCTGTCATCCACACAACTCGATCTAGCACGACAGGAGAGAACAATACAGGAGAACAACATAGGCACGCAAGTCTCCGTGGACGGTAAGCAACGGCACTAATCTCACCGCCTTTCTCAATTCACGCCCTACGCTGAATCGGTGTACGTCTAGTTCGGTACCTTCGGAATGAGTAGCCGGAACGATTTCCAATTAAATTGGCTCACTAATTTACATAATCTTGAGAAGCTAAAATGGTTTCTAGGTCTAATCCAGGGTAACCTAAGAGCACTCACAATGCAGACTCTATCATAGAGTCTAAAGTTATTTATTACCTCGAACAATGTGGATTTGGAGTCTTATTTTTTTCTACCTCTTTCTTCAATAAATATGCTGCCACATCAGCAAAATACCATAAATAATATGTAACTAATTGTCTTGGACTCTGTGATAGAGTCTTGCATTGTGAGTGCCCTAACAGACTCTAATCTGATTCCATGGACTCATTATCACCACACCCCCTCGGCCCCTCCAAGGGCACGATCATCATAGTCCAAAGGCCTCTCCAATTCTCATGGAAAATGATTGATCCAAAGAGGCCCTAAGTTTGGTTGGTATATTCTTCAAATCGTGTCCTTTCACAAATAATAGAATACAAAACCCAAACTGTTCATACAATAAATTCTTGCCAAATACTTCTATTCATAACCAGAACTAGGAAAATTTCTTGGACCCACATGCGAGAATTAGAGAGTACTAGTTGCAACAAATTTAGGTTACTGTAAGACGTATCATTTGCATTTGCATACTTCTCTTCAACTACGAAGTAGTTTTTCCATAAAAAAACAGTTGAAGCAAATTTCATTAAAGAAAATAAGGCAAAATCATGTTTCCCATGTGAATCAGAATGATTAATTAGTTTCTCACGAGAACCGCTTGTTCAAGAAACCGAATCCCTGCGCCAAACAAACTATTTAGTTTGGCACTTAGCTGCTCCCTCTATTTGGCCAGGACCAAAATTTGTCTAGTAGTACTTGTTTGCAATTCTCACCGTGTTGCCTCGCTTGACCTAGTTGATAAAAGCAAAGTTTCGCTAGCCAAAGGCGAGCTAGATTGGCTCTATTGAGCAAGCAAGAAGAAACCTTGAAAACGATGCAATGGGTAAAGGAAACCAAACACCCAAGTTTGCTCAGCGAGGCCAAGTAAGAAGCGACGAAGAATCCAAATCCGCCGTCAACCAAAATAGAGATCATCATCGAATTTGAACTGACACACTGGCGTGGTTAGTTTCTCGGGTCCTGTCGTCCTGACTGTCATGTCCTCAGATCCTAGCCGAAACATAGAGCATGTTCGTTTAAATTTATCTGTCAAATTTAGTGTTTTTTTAAAAAAACAAATCATCAAACGGTACTTTGCTAGTCGTGATGGATCAGCCTTTCACTCGTGGTAAAGCATAGTACGATTTGGACCTGTGTGGTGCATTCACGAGTCACGTGGCAAATCCGCGCGCGCAGCAGTGAACTCCACGTCTCCACCGGGCGCTCTCGGCTGGTGGAGCCTGCAACCGCGACCGCGTGCCCCGACTGCCAGCCGCGCGCGCCCAGACCGTCTGCTCAGAAAGTTAGGAGGGGGCAACCGGTGCCGGTGCCGGTGCCGGCGGCATGTGACGGGGACACGCGCCGCCCGCACACGACGCTGAGTGCAGAGTGCGTCACTGCGTCAGCCGTCGCCATTGCGGAGCTTGCCGCCGCAGCAGGGAGTGGCCGTCGCGCACGTCGTACAGAGGAGAGGACGATGGCTCGCCGCGCATTGGCGCTCCACACGTACGCCATGGACCCAGGCACGCGTCAACGACGCCGGCCGCAAGAGGCGGCCCCCCTGATCCGATGTTGCATTGCACTGCTGCACCTGGTCCGGTCGTCCGGCCATGCGCGCAACAGTTGACTTTTGAGCTTTGCCATTGACAATGGGAGCTAGCGCCGGACTCTGGCCGGACAAATTAGTAGTACATTTTTCATTCAAATGGCTCGCAAAGTAGTAGTTGAGCTTCCTCTGTCCACAAGTCTCCGCGCGGGGCCCTAATTGGCTAGTTGCCATTAGATCAACCATTTCTCACCACGAGCTGCTCCCCCCTCCTATACCTTCGTCAATTCGTGCGTGCCTACAACAGTGCCCGGTCGGCACGTACGTCCTCCTCCCCTTCCCCTGAAAACTGTAGGCTTTCTGAAACAAACACCACCGACTAGCCTGCTGAAACTTCAGTTCAGGGGGCAACAGAAACACTGGGCACAGCCGGTGCCAACACGGTCTAGTTTTCTCATACAGGTCCGGTTCGGTTGTTCCACAATGGCCGTCGTCAGCGGCATCCGTGGACGGAGAAGCTATTTTTACAGACTGCTACTCAAGTCACACTTAAGAAGGCTACAGGCAGACCGGTTCACATCATCACAGCCACAGGGTGAAGCGACCGTCAGAGCTCCCACCAGAGCAACGAGGCTTTCCATTTCCGCCGCGCAAACCGACGCGGAAACCTCAGATACCGGCGACGACTGATGCTCGGCCTCGGCCACATCTTCAGAAACAGCAACAAGAGACGGCGCCTGGTGACGATGATCATAAGCTGCTGCTGTCACCGGCGACGACGAGGACGACTGACCGCGGCGGCTCATGCAACCCACTGCGTCATCTTTATTGGCACACTATATTCAAACCGGTGCGGTTTCTCGGCAGCATGCGAGAGTAAACTTTGAAGGGTTTAGGGTTCGGCAGCTCACCGGTGTCTTCCACGCCTGAACATTCACACAGGTTCTTCTTCAGTAGGACGGTTCCTGGAACTGCGGCCAGCCTCACCATACTTAGCCTCTTCTTGTCTGAATCGTCTATCTCTCTGAACCCAAATGTTGAGGTCCATGTCTCCACTAGGTGCGGAATCGCTGATAGGAGTAGCATCTCCACCTTCAGAGATTTCAGCATCTGTCCCAGAAGACAATTGTTCAGGCGTAAGTTTTAGAGTAGCAATTTACATTCAAAAAGTTTTAGAGTAGAAATGTAACTCTGACATCATACACACTGAAGAACACAAACTCACAAAGAATCGGTACTCCCTTTGTCCATCAAATAAGGCATATTTTGTTTTGAAAAAAAAAGTAAATTTTTACATCTTTTGACCAACAATCAGTTAACTTACATGCATGCTCAGTGTACAGAAGTTGCATCAATAGATTAATATTCAAAATATTTGTAATATGATGTTCTTTTGTTGTGATTAACAATATAATGGAAGAGAAATAAATGGTTAAAATCAACTTTTGAAGATTTTCTCGGTCTAAAATACACCTTACATCGATGGATGGAAGAGGTAGATGCTAGACACATGAACATATAGACAAACACTAGGGTAATTAAGGACACATGTTGGAAGTATGCCAATTTGATAGATAATTTTGCACACCCGCACATCCACCCGCACGCACACGCTACACGCCCCCCCCCCCCCCCCACACACATATATATATATAGACAAAGTAAGATATTAGTTTCTCCTACTGTACTTATGTCCATACCTCCTCAATGTAATCCATGAGGCGCCTGCACATCCCCTGCTGACGATTCTCTGTGGAAGTTGCAACTAGAGGCATCTCTGCTACAATTGTACCATGCAACCTGCAGCGACATCCATGTTAACCCCAGTTGTTCACTTCCTGTAGTATATTACTTCGACTGTGTACTCATGAACAAGTCAGAAAAAATGTCACACTTCTTTTTTTTTCTCATGGGAGTACCTTATGGAGGCAACAGATACCATGCTGTCATCATTTTCCAAGACTACTGTATAGAATCCCTTGTGATTGAAATGTATGAAGTCAGACCTGGCAAAGGAATATAACAGTGTAAGGATTCGAATGGCCAAAATAACAAAAGAAAAGCAACCTGCAGTAAGCAACTATGCATGTCACAAGTACATATTGATTCAAAAGAGGAAAAAAGAAAGTCCATCTCACCTCCAGTTATATAATATAGAAGGAATAATATCTATCCCTGTCCTGGGATCTAGAATAGGCAGGAAACATTCTTCCATAATACTCAGGGCAATCATAAGTTTCATGTTGCATTCAGCCATGAGAGCAATCTCCCCTGCCGTACGAACCTTTTTATCACCATTGTTACGAAGAATGGTGCAAGACAGATCATTGTCCACGTGATCAGGCACTCCAACACGAGAGCGAAAGATCATATAAATCTGACAGTAGCAGAACAAGATCAGTCTCACTCGAATAGGCATTCTGCCATGCATTTACATGATAGTTAAGGAAAAAAAAACTCTCCTTAATGCAATGATGTGCATCTCTCCTGTGTATTCAAGAAAAAAACTCGTGATAGTTAAAGGACAGGTCAAGTTCTTCTGAAACATACCTGCTGGCATTTTCTTCCACAAAACCAGGTACCAGGTCCATCCTCATTGCACGAAACTTTGGCAGATACGCATTTTACATGGTCTGGAGAAAATAAATTGGTTATTGGATAAGTAACCAAAAATATAGTACTCCCTCCATCCCAAATTATAAGACGTTTGACTTTTTTGATCTCAAGTTTGACCACTCGTCTTATTTAAAAAAATTATGCAAATATAGTCAAATTTAAGTCATTCTTGAAGAACTTTTATTAATAAACCAAACCACGACAAAAGAAGTGATAGTTTGTACAAATTTTTGAATAAGTCGAATGGTCAAAGTTGGTGTCAAAAAGTCAAATGTCTTATAATTTGGGATGGATTGAGTATGTATTTAGTTTCATACGGTAATTAATTAACCAACAACTTTAAGTCATTAAAATCTTGCTCTAGGCTTGGTTAAAAAGCAGTCTGTGTGGCTTAACATTCCATGAACAATGTGCTATTATATAAAAATAATCATAAATGGGTATCGCATAATGATAAATCATATATGCCTGAGAACAATCATACTGACAAAAGAGATATTTTATATGGCAACAAAAATGCATAGTATGACAAGTGACATTACATTGGCGTTCGCACTGTGAGCATTCTAAAGCAGGAAGGGAAGTTCTGAGCTCCTTTGAAGTGATTACTTCCCCACAAATGTTGCAAAGGCAGCTAGAGCAGTACCAGTTGCCATCTGGAATATCCTGAAGGAGAAATTACAATACAGTGGAACAATTCAGTAGTAATAATTATGGGAACCTTGCATCTTTAAAGACTCTAAGGTAGACAATCTGAAGTGAGAAGGTTGTTAGGGTAGAATTATGGGAAGTTCAATAGATAATTATATCAGTAAAATGAACTCCAATATGTAAGTGCTAAATCAGGTGTTCTGTGATGCTGCTGGGGATGAAGAACACTAGAATGCTACAGTGGCTGTTGTTTTTAGGATAGAACTGGAGTACATTATTGATCCAATCAATGTAATTCAGAGTCATGGTAGAACAAAAGTGATTTTTTCCCCATGATTTTACTTTAAGCATGGTAAGAAAACATGGGTCAAACAAGTATTAGTTGTGACTGTGACATACTGACATGACACCCTTTTGTTTGTTAAATTACAACAGCAGAATAACAATTTGTGAAGCATCATTTCAACACCAGGCATGGATCAAGAATAAACGTAGTTCTTTTCAGCCTACTCATTAGTAGTAATGAATAGGCAGAGAAGAGTCATTAGTTAATTAGTTTATTTGCCCAAACAAAATGTCCAGATAAATCGAATGACATCAGGATAACAAACCTGACAAGGCAAGCAGGCTTGATGGTAACTAGCAGGACAATTGTCACAGCATATCAGTTCACCACCATCGCCACATGATCCACAGGTATCATCATTTTGATCTGCTTGAAGGGACATTGTATCTTTTACACGCTCTTTCCTCACCTTCTGCTCTATAGACCATGCTTGAAGCAGACAAAGACTGTATGATTTGCCTGTACCCAAGAAAAGATTCAGAGATGGGACTTCTTGCCTGAGACCAGCATGACATTTAAACTTGGACATTGTGAATGTGGTGCCACAGCATCGGCATCGAATGCCACTCGTAGTTATGTTCCCATCCTTTAACACAATTTTGCCTCCTGGACCTCGACATTGAAGAATGTTCACTCTAGCAACAATGCCCATTTCAAGTAACTTGTTCAGCACCGTCCTTGCACCTCCAGGAAACTTCTTCCTGACACCTTTATCTTCATTCTCCCAGCGATATCTTGGAAGACGCTTGAAACCGAGTTTATTTCTGAGCTTCCGTTGAAAAGAGTTCCTGTAACGTGCTGTCAGCTTATATATTACAGCTGTCATCAGAAGGTCATCATCATCAAACTTGCATGTGCGAGACCATGTTCTCTTTTGCCTTTTGATGTCCCTTTTGTGTGGTTCTTTGGATATGAGTTGTTCTGAAGGTTCACTGCTTTCCTCACCTTGGTCCTTGTCATTTTTGTTCGCAAGCACTAGATTCAAAGGATATCTAACACTGTCTTGGATATCTGCAGCCTTATCGGGCCATTTTTTCCCCTTCTTATGTTCAGACGTTGATGCATCATTCTCCAACCTCATTTCAACATACTGTTTCGACGTCTTCGGGTTTGGTTCCGGAGCAGTGGCACATATCAAGCGCCTAGGAGGTTCAGGGTTCATTACTGTCCAACAAATTGGAGAACCCTCATTGTCAAGGTACAAGAAACCCTGGATCAAGCTTGCCTCATAAACCAATGAATTAGAGTCCATCTGCATTGCGGTATCCATGGTGTCAGGGGAAGCATTCAGGAAGCTCAACAACTCTTGGTTGTTCATATTATTGTTCATGAAAGACAGAGTCCCATCTTGTGGGGACACAAACAATACTTGTGGCTCTGAGATCCTCAAAGTGCTGCCACTAGCTTCAGATGATAATTGTCCTGTTTTTGCTGGATCTTCCAAGGTCGTTTTATTAGCTTCCAAATCTTTACCCTTTTCTGATAGTAGCGAGAATGTGCCAGAAGGTTCACATTCTGCATCCTTATTAGCCATTTGGAACTCAGAGACAACCGGAGGATCATGATAGCCATTGTTAATACAATCCTTTTTAGCTCCCATGTATGCATCTTTCTCTGGTGGTAGTGATGATGCACCAGAAGGTCCACTCCCATCATTATCTGCCGATTGGGGCTCAGAGACAGCTGCATCATCATGCTGTCCATTGTTGATATCATCTGTAGTTCCAAGTAGCATATCATCAATCTCGGGAGCAAACAGTAAATTCTCTCCAAGGTACATCTCATCAATTTCTGTGGTTTCATAGCCATGAGAGCTAACATCATGTTTTTGAACATTTTCAACCAGATGACTTAATGCAGATGAATCCTCTTTAGACTTGTCTTCAGCTTGATGATCCTCTTTAGACATGATGCACGGAAATTTCCTTTTCCTGCCGGAACAAGTTTGACTTGAGCCAAGAAAAGCTGTTGCGTCATGAAGACCCATAACTATGCGATGAGCTGTGCTTCTTATGCCTCTTTCATTCATTTCTGACATACACAATGACCGTCGATCAGCTTCTTCGCTAGTCTTGTTCGTACAAAATAGAGAAGCTTCTTCATTAGGCATAGGATTCCCTTCCTTACCAGGCTGATAATCAGATTCAGAGAGAAGCGGCAGAAGACTTTTTTTGCAGGAGCTGAGATGTGGATTCGTATATTTACTTCTGGGGTTGACCCCAAGTGACCTACTTGAATTCTTGGCATTCAACAGCTTACACTCACTGTGATTGAGGAAAGTTGCAGTGCTGTTAACAGCTTTCAGTGCCACTCCATCTTTAAGAGCTCCAACCTTCTTATCAATGCAAACAACAGCCACGAAAGGATCAAGGAGCTGCCACTGGGAGAGGAAAGATAGTGCTGGCTTCGTACGTTGGACCTCATACTGTAAGCATAGCAGTGTGTTCTTCAAATCATACACAAATTCATGTATGTTCGACCACTCCTTTCCGTAGCCAATTGACTCATTTCCATTGACGCAGGGTGTTGTCACAAGCAACCACTGGCCAAAGTATTTCCATGCTCTGGGAAGAGAAAACAGGCGTGTCATCACATTGTCTGGTGCCACATAAACATGATCAACCTTAACCGTACTCTTGTTGCCTCTTTCCTTGCCTTCAATCTTCCACCCGGCATCCACCATCAGAAGCTGTGCATGCAGACGAAGATGGTTCCAAAGCTCTCCATGGCCACGACCATCCCTCCGACGACTGAAATTGGAAATGTCGATGCTCTCCAAATCCATTGCACTGCAAATTCTTGCCCTCTCGCTCATGCGATTTACCACCCTACGAGTGTAGACCCGATCAGGGGGAGGGGGAGGAGTACACTGTACCGCAAGCTCAAAATGGACAGCATCAGGAGAATGCATTGCTCGGTGAGACTTCTCATCAGCACCAAGACAGGAGACACGATAGCTTGATAAGTTGCCAGCAGTGAAGGACTCTACTATGCGACAGTGTGCTGTCTTGTAATTGTGGGCAGAACTCGATGGTTTGCTAGACCTTGTCACCACTTTGCCTGCATCCACAGTATGTCCAGTGCCTTCATGATGATGATCATTTAATCCCTTAACGTTTGTTAGGCAGAAGACACCCTCAAAGATCTGTCTTTCTTCCTTGGAACCATCAAATGCATCTTCTGCCAGCTCGGCAACTTTCTTCCCAAACAGCATTGTGGCAATGTCCTCCTCCTTCATCCCTATCTCCACGAACAAGCCTTTCCCATCCATCTTGCTCTTATTGATCAACGGTCAGCCGGTTGCTTTGAACGCGTACTAGCTATTCTGCAAGGCAGTAAAAAAAAACATGAATTAAAGCACAGTAGAAGCAAGATGTGACGAAGCCTGGTACAACCAAATCTAGAAAAGCAAAAAGATTTGCATTGTATAAAAGAAAAACATTTGAGCATACATCAGTTTACACTTTACAAGGCTGTCAGAAAATCCGGAAATAGCACATAAATTTGCAAGATTCAATTCGAAATAATTGCAACACGGCTAAAGCAGACATCTATGGGCTCAATCATAGCATGCATACTCCAAAACATATTGCAACATTCCATGGTTCTGTGCCAAGTGCCAACTGCCAACATGTGTAGCCATCTGGTATCCAACTTATCAGTCGGAATATAAAATTACTGCAGGAAACAATAGCCTGAGCAACTGAAAGAGCTGTGGTTCCGGAAAGAGGAACCAGTGCCAAATCTATCAACCTATGGGAGTATGACGGGAAAAAAAAAGAAATATGCATAAGCACTACTATACTGCAGGAGCTGAAATCACACGATAGCAGGTAGCAGCCGCACCGGTCTGCTCGCAAGGATATCAAAGTAAAACACTGAAGACAAACCGAAATGGCAGACCCTGAGATGACCTTACTGAGCATAAAATCCGTTGAATGCGGAGCAGTGATTTTTATCTGAAATCACCATGAGCTGGAGCAGAGGTGCACTCTATCAATGAAAGCAATGCTGTTTGGGTGACAGGGGAAATGGACCAAAAGAATGAACCGGGATGGAGCAAGAACGCTGTCCGACTAAGAACCAACTTCAACATGCAGGCATGCAGCAAGAACTCTATCCATTATCTTAAAAAAAAAAACCAAGAACTCTATCCAGCATTCCTTCTCTTAAAAACAACGGCAACATTCGAGCAGACCGCTGTCTGCAGCACCAACGGATCAATCTTCCATCCGACGAACTGATCGTAGACCGCCGCCGTAGCATTTCCCCCAATCAAGAAGCCACCCCATCCACCAAGAAAATCAAAATGGGACACGGCGAGTCGCATTGTTGACGAGATACTAACCGCGAAGAGGGCGAAACGGCGGCATTGCCGTCGGCCTTCTTCCCTTATCCTAAAACGGCGGCATAGAAGGCTTCGCCGCCAGCAGCATCTCCCTCCCTCCTCTCCTTCCTTCCAGCCCCTTCTTCCTTATCCCTCTACCTCACCGCACCGAACAGTAATGGCAAGCACTCGCTCTGCTCCGGGGCGCGCGCGCGCAGCAATCTCTGCCGGCCTGACTGGCTCCCACACCACACCACCACCACCCCCACCTTTCCCTTTTACCGCCCCTCGCGCGCCTCGCGGACAGAGGCGGCAGAACCGGGCAGGGAGTGCAGGCCGCTGGCGGCAAACGGATCTGCGTGTCCGTCAGACCCCGTCGTCCCCATGCAACTCTCGGACGAGTCTCTCTGACCTCTGGGGCCCGGGAGCCGGGGCGTGCGCGGCGTGGCGGCTTTGACGTGACGGCGGACGACGCTCGTGCTCGTGTGCGCTTACGTGTGCGCCTCACGGCTGTTGTACGTGTGGCTGGCTAGCCGGCAGCTGCTCAGTTGGGGTATTTGGTGTTGGAAATCAAAGTCAAGAACCAGTATGTGAATATGGACTTTGAATGGTGGCCAAATTAATGAAGGAGGAGATAAATTTCAAAGGATTCAAACACTGTACAAACTTGTATTCATTCTCTTTGTCTCTCTATAAATAGGGAGTCCTTTCAGCTGATGAGATGTACAAGTGAAAAGTAAGAGTGAAATACAAAACCTCTCATTCTCCTCACCTCTCTGTCTGTATCCACAAGTGAAATATTGTGAGCACCCAGTAAACGATTTCTAACACGTTATCAGCACGAGTTCTACCGAGCTAAGGGTAAGAAGGTAGAAAATCGTTTCATTCTATGCTCACTTTTGTTCATGAACAAACATACACACAAAACACAAATACCAGTACCTAGCCGTCATCCCGAAGAAGCACGTGCGAGCCGAGTCGATGTCGTCCCGAAGACGTGCAAATTCCACCCTCTGCAGGGGAACAGGCCGCGCCGCCGGAGCCGCGAGCCGGGCGCAGGGCAGCCGCGGGCGCCGTGCCGCCGTCTAGCCGACCCGCTGCGCCGCAGGCCGCGAGCTGCCGGGGCCGCGAGCCGCCGGGGCCAGGGCCTGGCCGCGCGCCACCGGGGCCGCGCGCCTGGCCGCGCGCCACCGGGGCCGCGAGCCGCCGGGAGCCGCGCAGTCACGCCGCCTGGCCGCGCGCCACCGGGGCCGCGAGCTGCCGCGAGCCGCGCCGTCTGGACGCGCCCGCCAGGGGGCCGCGCACCCCTCCCTAGCCGGGCCGCGCCGCCCCTGGCCGGCTGGGCCGCCGCCGGGAGCCGCGGATCGCGCCCAGGCCGCGAGCCAGGCCAGTGCCGCCCGCCGGAGCTCCCTACCAGGGGGACCGCCGCCCCCTGGCCTAGGCCGCGCCCCTCCCCTGGCCGAGCAGGCCAGCGCGCCGCCCCCTGTGCGCCTCCACTCCATTGCCAGTCTCTCCTCTTCCTGAAGAAGAGGATAAGAAAGAGAGGGAGAGAAAAAAAAGGAAAAAAATGGATAGGTTTAGGGTTTCCCTCTCTATTTATATGAGTTATGGGAAGATCTAAGCCGTCCACTATGATAAACGGCCATAATTGACTAGGCCTATCAGTCCAGCCCATAAAGAGCGAATTTGGCCCATCTAGAATGGGCAGCGCAGATTATTATTACTTGCGCAAAATAGTGGCCCGAAGTCCACTGTAGTATAAAATACACGGCCTGAAGTCCGTGAATTATGTGCGGCCCGAAGTCCGCCATATTTATTTATTTATTTATTATCATCATCGCCATTATTTATTTTCTACAATTATTTATTGCATTTAATTCCGTATATTTACTTTATTGCAATGCTTTACATTTAATTGCAAAGTAATCCTGAAGATTACACCTGGGGAAATTATATAGTCCTGAAGTCTATATTAAGTCGTAATTCTGAAGATTACGCACCGACATCTACTAATCCTGCGCATTAATTGTGCAGGCATGTCGGACATCGCAAAGAGGGATTTCGAGATGCTCGCCGTGGATGGTAGCAACTACCTCACTTGGGCGACCGACATCGAGATCAGACTCGATGGCATGGGCCTCGATCATACCATTGTCCAGCCTGAAGCTGGCAAGGATGAGCGCACAAAGCAGGACAAGGCAAAAGCGTTGCATTACCTGCGACACCACCTTCATCCTGACTTGAAGTGCGAGTACATGACGGAGAAGGACCCGCTAGTCTTGTGGCAGTCCCTGAAGGATCGCTTCAGCCAGCAGCTGACCATTGTGCTCCCTAGAGCACAACAAGACTGGATCAACCTACGCTTCCAAGACTTCAAGTCTGTGGCAGCGTACAACTCCGCATTGCACAGGATTGTGACCAAACTGCGTCTATGTGGCCAGAAGATCATTGACGCTGATATGATCAAGAAGACCTTGTCCACCTTCCACCCCGGCAACATTTTAATTCAACAACAGTATAGAAACTCAAGGTACACCAAGTACTCTGAGTTGAGTGAAGTACTATCTGTTGCCGAGCAACAGAATGAAGTTCTCATGAACAATCATTCTGCCCGGCCTACTGGTTCCATAGCTGTGCCTGAAGCACATGCCAATGTTGCTGAGAGTTCTCGCAACCGCAAGAGGGGCCGTGGAAAGGGAAGGTGGAAGGGGAAGAAGGGTGCCATGTTCAAGGTCAAAGGAAAGGGAAAGCCCAAAGGTAGGTTCGACCCCAAGAAGGAAAGAGGTGACCACAGTGGGGAAGAGCAAGGCGATTGCTATAGATGTGGAGCAAAGAGGCATTGGTCCCGTAATTGCCGCACCCCCAAACACCTCGTTGACCTTTACCAGCAGAGCAAAAACAAGAATAAAGGTCAGCATGAGTCCCACTTCCTCACTGAGCCTGAAGCTCGGCCTGAGAAGCACGACGACGGGGTCGTCGGTGCAAGTGGAGACGTCCGAATGGACGAGAGTGAGGACAACCTTCTTGATGACTTTGATATATTTGGAGACCTGCAGTAATCTCCAAAGAGTCATGTTAGCGATGTCCACATGTACTAGTTTGGTCATGTATGCTCCTGAAGAGCATTTGTAATGTAGTAGATGCTCCAAACTGTTGTAATGTTTCCCAGGAATTATGTAATGTTGTCTTTATGATAATATATGTTTATGTTAAATTCCTGTTTTTACTTTATGATATTTAACAGAATCTGTGGGGACCCGATGGCGGAAGCGGAACTCTGTCTTGTGGACAGTGGTACCACCAATACGATACTCAGGGATACTAGATATTTCCAAACATTAACAAAGAAAAGTGGAAATATTATGACCATTGCCGGAAGCAATGCTCATATTGTGGGCACCGGAAGTGTCACACTAGTTCTCCCTATGGGTACTCAAATCTTTGTAAAGGATGCACTATTGTATCCCGACTCAAAGCGCACGCTTTTGAGCTTCAAAGATGTCCGTGCGAATGGTTTCCATGTAGAAACCGAGATCGAGCAAGGTGCTGAATACATGCTGATCACTAAATTCGACGGGTACCAAAAGCGAGTGGTGGAAAAGTTCCCTTCATCGCCAACGGGTTTGTACTATACGTACATAAAGCCCACAGACGAGTATGTTGCGATGAAGACCATATTCAGAAACACAGAATCGTTTCGAATATGGCATGACCGCTTAGGTCATCCTGGGTCGGGAATGATGAGAAGAATCATCAACAATTCTGCTGGCCATGATGTCAGAGGCTTCCCAAATCCTGAAGATTTTGTTTGCACCGCATGTGCAAAAGGGAAGCTGATCACTAGACCATCCCTCCTGAAGATTAGGGATGAGTCACCTGTGTTCCTGCAAAGGATACAAGGTGACATATGTGGACCTATCCAGCCCCTGTCGGGCCCATTTAGGTACTTTATGGTACTGATTGATGCATCTACCAGATGGAGCCATGTGGACCTGTTGTCCACTAGAAACCATGCTTTCTCAAAGCTCATTGCCCAGATAATCAGGCTAAAGGCAAGTTTCCCTGATAACCGCATCCAGTCCATTCGGATGGATAATGCTGGTGAGTTCAGGTCAAAAGCTTTTGATGATTATTGCTTAGCCCTGGGCATTAATTTAGAGCATTCAGTACCACATGTCCACACACAAAATGGTCTAGCTGAGTCCTTGATCAAGAGGATCAAGTGGATTGCTAGGCCCTTGCTGCAGAATTGTAAGCTGCCAACCAGTTGTTAGGGCCATGCGGTGTTGCATGCTGCAGCACTGATCCAACTCAGGCCAACTGCATACCATGATACATCCCCCTTACAGTTAGTGCGTGGGAAAGAACTGAGTATTTCCCATCTGCGAATATTTGGCTGCGCAGTGTACGTGCCAATACCACCACCCCAGCGTACTGCTCTGGGACCCCACCAGAAGTTGGGGATATATGTTGGTTATGTGACTCCGTCCATAATCAAATATTTAGAGCCTATGACTGGGGATCTTCATACGGCTCGGTACGCTGATTGTGTCTTCGATGAAGACCATTTCCTAGCATTAGGGGGAGATAGGCATCCAGAAGAATGCCGGGAAATTGAATGGAATGCATCAGGGATGCAATCCTTAGACCCACGCACTAGCGAATCTGAACTGGAAGTTCAGAGAATTATTCATTTGCAAGGTCTTGCAAATGAGCTGCCAGATGCCTTCACTGATCACAAAAGGGTGACAAGGTCGCATATACCTGCAGTAAATGCGCCGGAGAGAGTTCAGGTACCCCTAAAGGCTACCAACTCTATAGTCTCCCCTAATCCTAGGAAGAGGGGGAGACCTCCGGGTGCTTAGGACAAGGTCCCGCGGAGACGTCCGCAGAGGCGACGGTCTGAGACACTTGCACCACTCGAAGAATCAGTTGAAGAGGCTCGACCCGAAGTCGAGAATGCCCCAGAAGTGGCAACTCAACCTGAAGTTGAGGAGGTCCCTGAAGGACACCATCCTGAAGATGGAAATCCCAATGCGTCGCGCGCACATCATCGCATTGGAAGATCGGAACGCCCCAACTCAATCGTTACGGGAAATCACGATGAGTGGGAGGACGATCATGAAGAGATCGCCACTAATTATGTGGAATCAGGAGAGTCATATCATAGAAAGACCACTATTGTCGACATATATTTTGCCTCAAAAATTGCTGACTCAATGGATCCAGATCCAGAACCAAAGTCCATGATAGTGTGCCGGAAGCGCTTAGACTGGGATAAATGGAAAGCAGCAATTGAGGCTGAGTTGCGCTCGCTTTGCCAAAGAGAGGTTTTTGGGCCTGCAGTCCCAACACCTCCAAAGGTCATCCCTGTAGGATGCAAATGGGTCTTTCTCCGGAAGAGGAATGAACATGGCGAGGTGGTAAGATACAAAGCGAGGCTAGTGGCACAAGGGTTCACGCAGAGACCCGGCATCAATTACGATGAAACTTACTCTCCTGTTATGAGTGGCATAACGTTCCGATACCTTATATCTATGGCAGCTAACTTAAATTTGAAAATGCAGTTGATGGATGTTGTGACCGCATACTTGTATGGGTCACTTGATTCAGAAATATACATGAGAGTCCCTGAAGGGCTCAAGATCCCTGGACCGAATCAAAACCGCAACATGTTCAGCATCCGCCTGCAGCGGTCATTGTATGGGTTGAAACAATCTGGAAGGATGTGGTTCAACCGACTGAGTAACTTTCTCCTGCAGAGAGGTTACATCAATAATGATGATTGTCCCTGTGTCTTCATAAAGAAATCCAATGATGGATTTTGTATCATCTCCGTTTATGTCGATGATTTGAATATCGTCGGGACTACAAGAGACATTGAGGAAGCAATGGCTTACCTCAAGGCGGAGTTTGAGATGAAAGACTTGGGCAAGACCAAGTTTTGTTTCACCTCCCTGAAGGAGTGTTTGTACACCAGTCCACTTATACTAAGAGGGTACTTGAAAAATTCAATATGAGCAAGTGCCACCCTCTTAAGACCCCCATGGTAGTCCGATCCCTGGAAGCGGATAAGGACCCATTTAGACCAAAGGGCGATGATGAGGAAGTATTGGGACCCGAAGTTCCATACTTAAGTGCCATTGGAGCACTGATGTACCTTGCAAACTGCACTAGGCCTGACATTGCGTTTTCAGTAAATCTGTTGGCAAGGTACAGTGCTGCCCCAACCAGGAGACATTGGGTTGGTGTCAAAACCATCTTGAGGTACCTACAAGGTACACAAGACCCTGGTCTATGGTTCCCGAAGAACCAAGCTCCAACCGTGGTGGGATATGTGGATGCTAGCTATATGTCTGACCCGCATAATGCCAGATCACAGACTGGTTTTGTCTTCCTCTGTGGTGGTGCAGCCATTTCCTGGCGGTCTGTAAAGCAGACCCTAGTTGCCACATCGACTAACCACTCAGAGATAATAGCTCTGTATGAGGCTGCACGAGAGTGTGTTTGGTTGCGACGAATGATTAATCACATCCAGAAGTCATGTGGTTTGAATGTCGCTGATACCCCCACCATTATCTATGAGGATAATGCAGCTTGTGTTGCACAGATGCATATGGGTTATGTCAAGAGCAATCTCACAAAGCATATTGCTCCGAAGTTCTTTTATCCCCATGAGCTCCAGAAGAGCGGGGAGATAAATATCCTGCAAGCAAGATCGTGCGATAACCTCGCAGATCTTTTCACAAAGTCTCTACCCGCCTCTAGCTTCTATAAGTGCATCCATGGAATTGGTATGAGGCGGCTTAGAGAGTTGCAGGGTCTAGGGGGAGACCAGTCCCAAAGACACAATCCATGACCGTGGTCCTGAAGATCACGAGTCGGTCCTAAAGACCGACATGAGCATCAACTGTTGTACTCTTTTTCCCTTGATGAGTTTTTCCCACTGGGTTTTCTCATGCAAGGTTTTTAACGAGGCAACAGGTGCAACATAAGCGATGCGTGTGATGTACTCTTTTCTCCTACCCTTTTTTCCCACAGGGTTTTTGGGGGGAGTTTTTAACGAGGCATACACATAGCATAAATTTGGCCAAGGGGGAGTGTTGGAAATTAAAGTCAAGAAACAGTATGTGAATATGGACTTTGAATGGTGGCCAAATTAATGAAGGAGGAGAGGAATTTCAAAGGATTCAAACACTGTACAAACTTGTATTCATTCTCTTTGTCTCTCTATAAATAGGGAGTCCCTTTCAGCTGATGAGATGTACAAGTGAAAAGTAAGAGTGAAATACAAAGCCTCTCATTCTCCTCACCTCTCTGTCTGTGTCCACAAGTGAAATATTGTGAGCACCTAGTAAACGATTTCTAACATTTGGTTTGGGGGCGGGTCCTTTTTGGCCTTCGGCTTTGTGAGAGGTTGGAGAGCGTGGGTTTTTGGTGCTTTTGGTGTGAGTTGACCAGATTTCACTTTAATTAGACTGTCCTAAAATCTGATTAAGCTGATCACACTTAAGGGTTGTTTACTTTCTAAAAATTTTACAAAACTTTTCAAGATCTTTTGTCACATCAAATTTTGCGGCACATGCATGGAACATTAAATATAGATAAAAAAAATTAACTAATTACACAGTTTATTTGTAATTGTGAGACGATTTTTTTTATTTTAGTCAGTCCATGATTGAACAATAATTATTAAATACAAATGAAAGTGCTACAGTAGCCATTTTGTAAAATTTTCTGCAACCTAACAAGGCCTTAAACTAAATATTGGTATTGAATTATCTATTACTCCCTCCATCCCAAATTGTAAGTCACTCCAAGAATCTTGGAGAGTCAAAGCATTTTCACGTTTGACCAAAATTATAGAGTGAAATACTAAGATTTGTAACGTAAAGTGAGTATACTATGAAAATATAATTAAAGAAGAATCTAATGATATTTAGTTGGTATCATAATAATTATTATTTTATCATATAAATTTGGTCAAACTTTGAAAAGTTTGAATCTCTAACATTCTTGGAATGACTTACAATTTGGGATGGAGGGGGTACAACGTTAGTGCTAAAACAAGGCTTTGACGTGACAAATCACAAATCTAGTCCAAGAAATTTAGAGGGTGCATGTGTCCCCCCTATCCCAATGCAGTTTTGCTCGTGATTTTCTCGCGTGTTGTAAGTTCTTTTCGCAGTTTGTCAAAAAGAAAAAAAATACAACAATACATGACTCGAGATGTACAGCAGATCTTGAGGTTTTGAACATTGTGTCTAAAATAGTATCTAAAGTTTAGTTAACTTTTAAAAATATCAGTAGTTCATTAGTCTACATAAACGAGCTAAGGGTGTTTAAAATTTAGTCTTTAACTTTAATCAACTTAACTTTAGAGAGTATATGATCTAATCAGGGCAACAGATATTCCCACCCGACACCCGAGTACTGCCACTTGCGGATGGAGGGGCTGTTTGGTTGCTAACCACAGTTTGCTACATTTTTACTTTAGAAAAGTTTGACCAAGTTGGCAAGTGTTTGGTTGATAACTAAGTTTAGGCATGATTCTTTTGGACTCCACATGTCATAGAGTTAAAAAGTGTGGCAAGATTCCTTTAGCCATGGCAAAATGTGGCAACCAATTTGCTAGCCACACTTGCCTAAAGTTAGTTGTGGTAGATTATGGCTAGCAACCAAACATCCCCGAAAACGCTGGGACACTGCTACCAGCGACTATTTAATATTTATCAAATACAAACGAAAATGATACTATTTATATTTTGTAAAAAGTTTTGGAAGTAAACAAGGGCCTTGTTTAGTTCCAAAATATTTTACAAAATCGACACTGTAGCTTTTTCGTTTGTATTTGACAAATATTATCCAATCATAGACTAACTAGGCTCAAAAGATTCGTCTCGTCAATTTCGACCAAACTGTGCAATTAGTTTTTATTTTTGTCTATATTTAATACTTCATGCATGTGTCTAAAGATTCGATGTGACGAGGAATCTGAAAAATTTTGCAAAACTTTTTGGGAAGTAAACAATGCCAAGACCTTAGAGAGTATATGATCTAATCAGGGCAATAAATATTCCCACCCCTCGTACTGCCACTGGGAGATGGAAACGCTGGGACACCGCTGCCAGCGACGTGCGTACACGCGGGAGTATATGCCACTGACGAAAGTAGAAAGAGTATCCCCGGAAAAGGCGCCCGCGCACTCTCTCGCGCGCGCTCCCATCTTCCCCACTACTAGCTGCGGGATTCCCTTTCCGTTCTCGGTGAAACGAGCGCGCGGCCTCCGAGTGCGAGCCGTGTCCCCCGGGGTGGCCGACACGCGCGACGTGTCCACGTCCAGGTCCAGGTCCAGGTCCAGCTCCCGCGCCGAGACGGCACAGCAGGAGGAGGCGTCGCCGCGCCCGCGCGCTCGCCGGGGTGCTCGCGGTCGCTGTGTGTGCCCGCGATGCCGATGCGCGCCCATGGTACGAGTACGAGTACGACCACGCCACGCTCCTTCTCCCACGACGTGAGACAGTGAGAGTGAGAGATAGATACGCAGGCACGGGACACAGCGGCTCGGTAAAGCCATGAGGCTGGCTGGCAATTCAATCAGGCCAGGCGTTGCTCCGGCCGGGCCGGGTCCGCCCGCCGTTCGCGTCGGGCGCGGGTGACCTCGTGTCCTTGCAACTACTGGTCCCGTCCCGGCGCGCGCCACGCGTTGAGCTGGCTTGCCACCCTGCGCGCCTCGTACGTGTCGACGGCGCCACGGCGGGGCCGCGCGTCGGTACGTGGCTGGGCACGCTGGGCGGGCGCGCGCGCGCGGTTGCCCAAACGGCCATGCAAACACGAGCTGACATGGTTGTGCACGTACGTGTGCGTGCCACTACCGGCCACTTACAGGATTCAGGATATAGGCTCGTGCTCTCAAGGCTCTCAACGTAACCTCTGTGTCCGCGGTGCACGACCGCACGTACGATGAATCCAGTCCTTTCATGGATTGTCCTTTTCTAGTCTCCTTTCGACCAAACAAGGACGGGCACAATAGTACTAGCTCTCACAACATGTAAATTTATAAAATTATGTGTGCATCTGTAAACGTAGATCGGAGTGGCGCAGCGGAAGCGTGGTGGGCCCATAACCCACAGGTCCCAGGATCGAAACCTGGCTCCGATATCCGTTTTTGTTGTGCACCTGTTTGTTTTTTCAGCTTTATTTTTTTGTGCTTCAGCCTGTTTGTTTGGTACTACTTTGTGTTTAATTCGGTTCTGATATCTATTTTTGTTCAGTTTTTTTTTTGTTTTTTCGGTTTCGATCTTTTGTGCTCCAGCCTGTTTGCATGGTACCTGCTCACCTTTTCTGTTTCGGTTTTCCTGTATTTTTTGTGCTTCGGGCCTTCAGCCTATCTGTTTGGTACCTCCCCACTTTTCCTATTTTTCGGTTAATCTTTGCCTGATGACTGATGAGTGATGGCACAAAGTCCAAGCCTCGGCTATCGGTGCACTTCCAAATTATTCCAAACACAGTAGCAAATAGCACCATGTTTTTCACTTTCATCAAACCCTGATCCGTGATGCAGCATCAGATGCCTACGAGGAAACTTGTTTGCAACCAAAAACAGCAGTTGCATAGTGTCAGTGTCAGCAGAGAGTAATAAGAGTTGCCAGTGCTGCAAAGCTGCAATACATGCAGCCGAACAGGCATGTATTTGTATAGTGGCACAATTTTGCAACGACATACAGAACAGATCGAGTAAACAAACCGCCAAAATTGATCAGAGACGCGCCCAAGAACAAATCACTACAAGTTACAAACACCGCCTTAGCCTAGGGCCTAGGGGGACGATGTCGATGAAATCTTGCTGGTAAGGATTACAAGCAGGGCTATCGTTACGGCGAAGCTGACGGCCAAACCGCACCACAAAATCGTGTCGATATTTACCCCTCTCCTAGTTACTACTTTCACCTGCTGTTCCTTCCCTAGTGAATGTGCTGCACTGCTTTTACTTCCTTTCGTAGTTCCCTCTACGCTTCTCCTCACAAGCGTAGGCTGGAGTGCCTCCTGACGAGTAACATCACCACAGGTCTCCGGAGCATGAGATGTGTCTTCACATCGTTCTGGACTGCACTGCTGTGCCTCATTGGAGCATGCACAGGTGCCACAAGAGTCAGTGGCACAACAACCAGCTTCCTCCACCTGATTCTGTATGTGTTCTTTCTGCAGTTTGGCACTAGTTTGCTTTGGTGCTTCTCCTACTACAACAGATCCTTCTATCACTTCACCAAAGACAGACCATCGTCCAACAGATGTGATCTTCACATTTGCTGACGTTCCTAACAAGCTATCAGGAGCAATTACCAGAACCTGGATATATCCCTTGGTATGTCCAACCTGCGCAGAAAAGATCATTTCAGGGTAAGCTTTGCACCGGGCATGAACATAATCAACAATAAGTGACAAAATTTGGTATGCACTTACTAAGTGAACACCATCAGTCGCAATCTCGGTGATCCAGATCCTCTCTACTTTGCCTTCCATTCCTTGGTATGGTGAAAATAATTCGAAAACTGAAGTCAGTTCACGACTCCGCTTTTTCACTTCATTGCTTGGTACTTTCTTCATCCTAGCAGCAGGTGTCCCTACAAAAATCACATTGTAGATGTACATGTAGGAAAAGAATATCAGCAACCAACACTTGTACTTTTACAGAACATTGTGGCTTGAGAAAGAATAATTTACCTGGCCTCGGGTAAAACTGTGAAATGTGAACTTGAGGGAATTGATATTCCTTTACGAGGTTAACAGTCTCAGAGAAATCTTCATCAGTCTCGCCTGAAAATGGGATGTCAATTCAGTACAAACCATTAGCAGCAGCATTTTTTGTGGGTTGTGGCATTCAATTCAATTAATAAAATATCATTCAGATGCACTCATAAATGATAACTCAGAACATATTGCTAAACTGAGAACTTGCTTCGCGTACCAGGAAAGCCACAGATAATGTCTGTAGCAATTTGCATTCCAGGGACAAGCTCATACAGAGTGTCAACTACCTTTCTGAACTCAGCAACAGTGTATTCACGATTCATTGCCTGGGATGTGCAATCATACACCGAATCAGATCCAGGTGCAGACACTGGATATATAAGTTATAAACAAAGAATATTCATGCTGTATGTTTGCTGCTAAAAAGCTTTTCAGAACAAGAGTTGACAGTCGGACTATACCGTTAAAACAGCATCGCTTCCAGATTGCACAGGAACATGGAGGAAAGAGTAAACGCAGGGATGACACAAAACGGCAGCTATCTCCTTCAAATGCTCTAGTATGAAAGGAGGATTTGTCATGCCTATGCGGAGCATTGTGCTTTGGTCAACAGGAAGCTCTGCAACAATCGCATTTAACAAATTGGGAAGGTTCGTACTGATATCCCGTCCTGAAATTTTTGCAAGCCAGAAGAAGTAAATTACCATGTAACCACATGTATCTGCTATCATTAGAAGACCCGGAAGGAATTGGACATCGGGGTTACCATAAGCACCAGTATCTTCGCTGCTCAACCAGATCTCCCTGACACCTTCGGAGACAACAGTTTTCACACGATCCACCTGCAAGAGATTGAAGATCAAATGATTTACTTGGAGTTTGAAGCAACAGCAGCAGCTCCAAAATAGACACATTCTGAATATACTCACCAAGCTGTCAATAGTATAGCTTCCCAAATGACCACGAGCATGCTTTGTCTTACAGTATGTGCAGGCACCTAAACATCCCACATTAATAGGAAGAATCTCGATAAACTTGTTCTTTCTTACCTGTAAGTACAGTTTTACAGAGTCAGAAATAAAGTTACAGGATCTGATAACTGCAAAAATGCTACTCTACTAGGACATCAAATTGCTTAATAAAAAAGAAAATTGTACACACATGTGCTCCTAATACTGAGCAGACACAAGTATTTTGCTTTAAATAATACGCAGAGGTACGACTTATACCTTAGGTAAATCAAGCGAGGGCAGTGTTTTCCGACTCAACAGCCGAACCTCATGGCCCTTTAAAGTTTCCTCAACCACTTCAACAACCCGGTCTATCTGTTGCACTCCAATTATACTAATACCTTCAAGCTCCTTGAGGCCCTGGCTTCCTTGGGGTACACATCCAGCCACTACTAGTGGCTTGTTTGCATTCTTGCATTTAGATATGAGGGTTGTCATTGCAGATTGACTTGGATTTTTCACTGTGCATCTGGAATAGAACAAGTCAATGTTAAGCTACATAGTAATCTTTCTTTCTTGAGTTGGGTTTTCCAATAAAATTATCCTGCATACCTAAACATCACTGACTCAGCCATCATAAATGAAAATTTTGAAATCTACCAAGTACCTAGCCACTTAGACAGTACAGTCCACTGAATGGTAAAGTACAAGAAAAGAGGTGGTGTTCAATGCTGTGAATCCATAGCCATAACAGTTTGAGATTCCTGATCAAGGAATCCATTTCATGTATAACTCTAGCCTTTAATGAGCAATAAGCAAACAAAATAAATGGATCATACGTGTTAATTAGCCACAAATCTGCTCCTTCGGGCTCTTCAGTGATCGCATATCCAAATGCAGAGAGCTGACCTGACATGTATTCACTGTCACTCTGCGGAGCAGCAAAAGGAAAATATGTTACAGTCAAGTCAACCACATAGCACAGCAAAACCATTGGCCTCTCAGCAATTGCACTAGGCGCTCGAATAAGACACCAACACGGAAATCGTGCAGTCTTTCATACCAGCACACTAACTAAGTAACTAGTTTGGAAGCTCGCGTAAAAAAGTACAAGCAGAAACTAGTGAGCAGGGAAGCTTGCCTGGTTATGTGAGCACCCGAAAGTCTTGACGTAAATCGTCTGCAACACAGAACGCACGAGAAACGACTCGAACATCAGATCACACTAGCACAGGTGGAGCATCTCTAAGAGGCCCGAAAGTGATGGCGTTACCTGCGTGCCGGGGATCCGGGCCTCGGGCTGAGGCGGCGCCTGCGCGACCCTGGACGACCGTCGCTTGGGCTTCACCGCGACGGCGGCTAGCGGGAGCCGGAGCCCCGGAGGCGCTCCGCCGCCAGAGAGGTCGGCCGGACCCAGCACGTCCTCGATGTCCTCCATCTCCAGCTGCGGCGAGACCAGGGAGCGGTGCGCCGAGCCGAGTAGGGTTTTTGCCTGCGGGCTGCGGACCCGGTGCCACGCGAGGCCGGAAAGTAACTGGGCCTCTCAGCTGACTAATGGGCTTTTTGTTTACGACCAGGCCAAGCGATCCGGGCTGATGATGCCGGCCTGGCCTATATTGCTCAAAAAGCCCAGACGCGCATGGTCTCGGGCCGATTTTTCCTGGGCTGCCCGTGCGGTGACCATGCCACTGAGCCGTCGTTGCTCGCTCGATCCGAGAGCAGAGCGCCCCCGCCGGCCGCCGCTTTTCAACAGCCGACCTCGCGGCCCCAAGCGCGCGAGAACCGAAACCACACCAGACGCAGCCGCGTGCTCGCACGCGTGTCGTTCCAGGGCTCGTGGCCATGCCATACGTGCCCCATCGCACGCCTCGCCGTCGTACCACGTGTAAAAAGCACACACCACGGCTACACCTTTGGTAGCTTCTACAACGATCGGCGGCCGCGATTTTAAGCTGTTTACCACGCCGGCGGAGCAGACTACAGTGAAGAGAGTGCTCGCTAGTCGCTATACTCGCAATCGCAAGATAGCTCACTTTTTCGTGGTACAACCAAGCTGACGCGTGGTCACCAGATGCGACACCGACACGTCGCCGCCGCCATGATGAACGTCGTGGCCATCGGGCTCGTCCTCTCCACTCTGGCGGCCGCGGGGGTCTGGTCCCCCGCGCCGCCGCCGACGCCACCCGCGGCCCATCATCACGGTGACCACGTCGTCCGGGAGGGACGACGCGTGGTCATCGTGGAGTACGAGCGCGAGCTCCCGCTCTCGACCGAGGACGGCGGCACCGTCAAGGTCAAGGAGACGCGCGTCCTGCCCCCGGACGCGCTCGACGGCGTCGAGGGCGACGGCGGGGTCTTCGACGAGGCTAGGGGCGTCGTCTCTGACGCGGCCGGCAAGGTGGCCGGCGCCGCGGAGGAGGGCAAGGAGAGGCTGTCCGACGCCAAGGAGAGCGCCAAGGGCGGTGTCCTCGGCGCGGTCAAGCGGTGCAAGGATAGACTCTGCGGCGCCGGCAGGAAAGTAGAGGAGGGAGCCAAGGACGCGGCGTACCGCGTCGAGCACGGCGCGGAGGACGCGGCGAGGGGCGCCGTGGAGGTGGTCTCGGATGTCAAGGACAGCGCCGAGAGCAAGGCGTTCTACGCCGCGGAGAAGGGTAAGGATACGATCAAGAGCGCCAAGGACAAGGCGTCGGACGCCGCGCATCAAGGGAAGGAGGCCGTGAGGAGCGCCAAGGACAAGGCGTTCGACGCCGCGCATCAGGGGAAGGAGACCGTGGAGAACGCCAAGGGCAAGGTCTCCGAAGCCGCCGGCAAAGCGAAGGAGAAGGCATCCGACATCCAGCAGGGAGCAGCCGAAGCGGCGAAGGCTGCCAAAGAGAAGGCGTCCGAGGCGGCCAGGCACGCCAAGGAGACCGTCCGGAGCGCCAGGGACAGCGTCTCCGAGATCGCGCAGAGAGCCGAGGAGCGCGCGGAGGACGCCGCCGAGCGCGCGGCGGACAGGGCCGCGGAGGCCGAGGAGGAAGTGAAGGCGAAGGCCGCCGAGGTGCGCAAGAACCTGACGGACATCGCGCGTCGGGCGCGGGACGTGGCGTCCGACGCGGCGGCGTACCTCCTCGGCGCGCCCCGGGACGCCGCGCGCACCGCGACGGCCGTGATGCACCTCCTGGGCTTCGCCACCGCCTACGGCGCCTGCGTGTGGGTGACGTTCGTGTCCAGCCACGTGCTGGCGGCGGCGCTGCCGCGGCAGCAGCTCGGCTTGCTGCAGAGCAAGCTGTTCCCGGTGTACTTCCGCGCCATGGCCTACGGCGTCGGGCTGGCGCTCGCGGCGCACCTGCTGGGGCGCGAGCTCAGGTCCGTCGCGTCGCGCGCGCAGAGCTTCAACCTGCTCGCCGCGCTCGGCCTCGTCGTCGCCAACATGCTGCTGCTGGAGCCGAAAGCCACCAAAGTATGTCGCAGTTTGTCACCGCACGTATAGTTCACTGGAATTTCGTACGTCTTACCATACTTGCATTGCAGGTGATGTTTGAGAGGATGAAAGTGGAGAAGGAAGAAGGCCGGGGACGTGACATGGTGGACGACATCGTGGACCCGCCGGTGGTGACCGTGGCCACGCCGGGCGCCGGCACCACGACCACCACCACCGTCCCCACGGCGGCGGCCGCAGCGCGCACAGGCACAGCTCCCGTGGACGGCGCGGGGGCCGGCGGCAAGCAAGCGAAGCCCGCGACGGCAACCGCAGGCGACGCGGAGATGTCGAAGAGCAGGGCGGTGAGGCTGAGCAGGCGGCTGAAGCAGCTCAACGGCTACTCGTCCCTGTGCAACGTGCTGTCCCTGATGTCACTCACCTGGCACCTCGTGCACCTGGCGCGCCGCCTGCACGCCGGCACCGCCTGCTAGGTTGATGATGTGGATGGAGCTCATGGCAGCTGTCGTGCTGGGTCTCTTGTAGGAGTACTTCTTGGTTTCTGACGTGAATGTGACACGTTGGCTTCAGTTTAGGCTTCAGTTTGTGTTCGGCTAGTGGCTGTTTCAGTTGTCTGGAAATTAGGGTTAGGGTGTACCTTGGATGTATGTACCTAGTTAAAACTTAGATGTGCAAGTTTAGGCTAGTTTCATCTAATGTTAGCCACGCAGGGCGCTGGGCGCGCTTGTCTCTGTTGTAGTGGTGATGGTGCAAAAGTTTGATGGGTCATGTTTTTGCTTCACTTGGTTCCAGTCCAGAGCAGTTCGTTACACCGGACTACTATTTCGTCGGGCAGTTCAATTTACAAGTTACTCCTCTATCCTAATCGTTCTAAGAATCCATCTTGGAGTATCAAAATATCTAAAATTTAATTAACATTATAGAATATGTTAGAAAGATTTATAACATCAAATAGATATTATGAAAATATAATTAATGAAGAATCTAATGATATTTAGTTGCTATAATAAATGTTATTATATTATTATATAAATTTGGTTAAACTTGGTTAAATTTGATGTGTTTTGACTCTCCGAAGATTATTAGAATGAAAAGGTTTGAAAGATTTATGACATCAAATCTAATAATATTTAGTTGCTATTCTAAATGTTAAATTTCCTTAAACTTGGTTAAATTTGATGTGTTTTGACTATTGGAAGATTATTAAAATGATTTATAATTTAATAATTTAGGATGAAGGGAGTACATACGTGCGTTTGGTTGGAGCGTATTTGCTAGTCCTATCCTCGCTATGGCAAAAGACAGACACGAGGACTAATCCGCTGAGAACTAGGGGGTGTACGTGGAGAAGATCTTTAGGCTCAAGTTCAGTGTAAATGTGTAATGAGGTTTTGCTATTTCCTAACCGTAGCATTAGCATGTGCTGTATAGTGGTCATGATGAAATGTTTGTGGCCTCTTATTTGGTGTGATTTAGACCAGTGGATATTATGTGATCGCTACTTGGTAAAAGTGGTAACCTGTATATAGAGTTAGGGCCTGAGTTCTACTCATCGATTAGCCTCTATTAGTTTTTTAGCATCAATTAGTCCCTATTAGTCTTTTTAGACCATGACTGGTTAATGTTTAGGTCTTCAATTTGACATTTGAAACATAGACTAAATATAGTTTAGTTCATCCAAACAGACTCTTAGCCTCATAACATCATGTTGTATGGGATGTACTATAGTATTTGTATTATATGGGCTGAATTATAATCTTTGTGTGGTATGGGCTTGGGTCTGCATGTGCTGATTTGGTCAAAATGTTTTGTAGTTAAGTTGGCCATAAATGTTATATCTTATATGAGCTATTGAAATGGGTTTGGTTCACTTAAAATTTTAGTTAAATGTAACTCAATGAATAAAATATTATTTTGAATACGTCCATTAACACGTTTTTCATTAAATTGAGAAGTCGTTTATAACGGTAACGCGAGTAGTGTAAGCATTGAGGATGCCGTGAACGCTACACTACACTTGACAAGGCGGGGAAGGGAGCTGAGATATACAATTTTAAATGGCTAGGCCAACAATTTGGGCTTAGCCCACGAACAGCCTGCCAAATATACGGGCCATGCATGACAGGCCACGAGACCTTTGTGATCTTTTTATACTTTGGGCCACGTATTTTTGGCTCTCGGCTCAAACGACATCTTCTGCGGAGGAACCAGAGAAGCCGTATCAAAAAAAAAAAGAGAAGAAGAAACCATTTTTTTTAATGAACAATAGAGGAGCTAGAGCCGTCAAAAATCGAAGCTGCAAAAAATGATCAGGTGCTCTAGGTTCCCTGGAGAAGCCATGTGAAACGCGTGCTTAACAATGACAAAAGCAAGTGCTATATTGCCGAAAGAAGGATCTTATAGCTATATTGGCGAAAGAAGGATCTTATAAGATCTAAAACGAAAAGAACACATTTCTGTCACAGTAATTGAACACACATGATAGGTAACTAACATTTTTTTGTCACGTGACTATATAATTCTTGTAACTCGTCGGCGCACGAGATTGCTAAGATAGCTTTAAGTTGGGACCCGGGTCAATCCTTAGTATGGGATGATCCCCTCCCTGAATTTGTAAACAATCTTGCGGCTCGTGATTTCGTCGAGTCTACGTTTGTTAATGACAGGCCATGAGGGCCAATGTGAACTCAAAAAAATATAAGCTTCATACTTTTGTACTTGGTGTATTTTTAGACATGAACAAAAACTAAAACTAAGCCAGGGCAGGCTTAGCTTCTTTTTGGTGAATGTTTTTGGTCAACTCAAAAGCGAAAATGAGATCAGACAATGGATATGCAAGAACCCCCCAAAAAATTTCTAAAAACATGTCAAATTTCATGTTAAATGTTTTTGTCTACATAGAGAGCCAAAATCCAATGAACCATACGTTTCAATCCCATTTAAACAACTAATGGGACCTTGACAAATAGCACGGGCAGTTAGCATTTTTCACTATAATATTTGAAATTTTTATTTGAAACTATCTTTCGTTAGTAGTTTTGTTTATTTGTTTGATAGCATTGGTTATTTCTCCATGTATCCTGCCTTTATCGTCACAAACCCCAATAGTCATATCAATCAATATCCTGGCATAAACCTGTTGTCATCTCTCTTTTTTCTTTCTTTTCACTCGAATCATATGGATGTGCAGTTTTTGCCATTGTCAAACTAAGGCAGTCTTCAATTTTTCATCTTGTTGAACTCTAGAACTTAATAAAATCATGGCCAAAAGTCACTTAGAAATTGCAATGCTTCTCATGTCTACTGGAGCCACTATTGTCTCATGTAAGTTGGTTCCCAAGTAGCAAGTGCATAAAAAAAAATTATTCTAACTAACTAAATTATTTTATATCCAAAGTTGAAAAAAATAAAAGGATTTAGCATATCTAATAGATCATGCATGCATAATTTATTAGGTCTAAAAAGATCTTTATTCCTAAAAGTTTACTTATTTCATCGATTACCACTTAGAAAGTAATAGATAATTCTAGTCCTCCGATCTAATCAGATGACTCACCGTTATTTGAGGATACCATAGCGAAGCCCATTCCATTGCCCAATATCTATTGATACCTCAAGTCTTCCCAAAAAGAAAAATCCATGGAGCCATGACCTAGTGATTTCGGGCCTGCTGGCCATGCTAGGCCTTGTTTAGTTCCGAAAAGTGAAAAGTTTTTAGTACTGTAGCACTTTTGTTTGTTTGTGACAAATATTATCTAATCATGGACTAACTAGAATCAAAAGATTCGTCTCGTGATTTCCAGCTAAACTGTGTAATTAGTTTTTGTTTTCGTCTATATTTAATGTTTCATGCATGTGCCACAAGATTCGATGTGACGGAGAATCTTGAAAACTTTTTGGTTTTCAGGGTGAACTAAACAAGGCCCTACTCTAGCGCGCTGTTGTTGGACATGATCAATCTAACCACATTCGTTTCTGTTTTTGGACGCAGGGAGTATTTATTTAGCTAGAATGTCCTTTAATCCTATGGAATCAGGTTGGGTGGCACAGGCGCTCTCCGCTGATAGTACGGCCTTTGTGAGAGCACAGGGTCTGGTTCCTATCCCTTGGAAATGCCACAATGCTCAGCCCGGCTTTTGTAGCCTTGATAAGGCCTTGTTTAGTTGGCAAAAATTTTGTATTTTGGATACTGTAGCACTTTCGTTTGTTTGTGGTAAATATTGTCCAATCATAGACTAATTAGGGTTAAAAGATTCATCTCGCGATTCACAGGCAAACTGTGTAATTACTTTTTGTTTTCGTCTAAATTCAATACTCCATACATATGCCGTAAGATTCTGACGTGGAATCTTGAAATTTTTTGAGAAGCCTAAGTTCAGCTCGTGCCTAGTACAGCCACCGGTCCGTCGTGTGGCGTGGAGGAACGACTGGTCTCCTACCAAGCAAACCAGGCCCGGCCTCGTCGCGTCCAAGCTGTGTGTGACATGCCAAGACTGCAGAGAGGAGGAGAGGAATCGACACGACCCAATGAGGGATCCGTGTCGGATCCTGCCCCGCACCGAAAGCCCCCAACGGCGCCGGCCGCTCTACTAGCCATCCATCATGACCCCCACGACATCAACATCGGCCGGGGCCGGACCGGAAACCGGACGGGGCGACAGGGAGACGCCGAAGTGACGTCTCACGCGCGCCGGGACGCGACGCATCTCCTGCGCTGCGCCACACGCCTCCACCCCCCGGCGTCCACCTCGGCCCCGCCCGGCCGTCGCACGAGCCGACGACCGCCGGTGAAGCAACGAACCGGAGTTGCTGGTGCGGGCGTGCGGCAGCCCCCGGCCTCTGCAACGGCAGGTCGTCCGGCTGGCGGCTGGCTCCCACCACCGCGTCCACCGGCACGGGCGCACGGCCGGGGCGGAGGGCGGCAGGGCGCAAATGGCAACAAAAATATCAGGCCACCCGCCGCTTTGGGACTCCACTCCACCCACCGATCCCAAACAAAGCCCACGCCACGCACGCACGCACGCGTTGTCGCTCGCGGCCACAAACAAATGTGGCCGCCGTTGTTGCAACCACAGAAGGCGAGCGGCAGCGGACCAGAACAAGGCGATTAGTTGTCGTATCAAGAGATGACACGAGCAGATCATAGCGAAATCGGGCGTCCATCCAAAGGAGATGATTTTCCAGGCACTGACTCCGAAGCTTCGTCTCAGGCAGTACGGACGAATACTGAAATCATCATTAAGTCACTGATAATAATAAAGGTAGTAGTACGAGATTAGTAGGAGACAGTAGTGCAGCTACAAGCTGAGCCTAATCATAAGACTGGAGAATGAAAATGACAGATATGACCCTCCGTGGCACGGCCGCGTCACGGGAGGCAAGGAGGTTAACATGGCAACAGAAGGTTCTACTTCTAGGAGCAGTAGTAGTACGTAGCTAGTGAAGGCCTGACGGTTACCTAGAGCTGATTAATTGCTACTAAACCCTACTAGTGATTAAAAGGAGGAGCGCATTAGCGCGCGGAGGAGACTGGAGAGTGGGGAAGTGCCTTGGGTCGGCGGCGGGGTGGTGGCTAGACGCTGATCGGGGACGGGGAGGGGGAGGAGACGGCGGCGCGGGGCGGGGAGTCGTCGGTGTCCTCGTCGTCTCCGTCGCCGGTGATGCCAACGCCGCCGGTTCCAGTGCCGGCAGCGGGGGTCATGCCGATGCCGATGCCCGCGGCGGCGGCCGCGGCAGCGGCAACGGCAACGGCGGAGGTGGGGGAGTTGGAGGCGAGCTGGTTCTTGTGGTTGTGCATCCACACCTTGAGCACCTGGCGCTTGACCCCGATCTCGTCGCAGAAGCGGTCCAGGGCGCCGTCGTCGTTCCGCTGGATGCGCCACCCTTGTTTCTCCGCGAACTCGCGCATCCGCTCCTTCTGCTCCGGGGTGAACTTGGTCCGGAACCGCTTCCGCCCGAAGCTGCCGCTGCCGGTGCCGCCGCCGCCCCCGCCGCTGCCAGGTACGAAGCCGACGCCGAAGTCGTCCAGCTGGCGCGGCGGCGTCTCGGAGCCGGAGCGCACGAGCCACGGTGGGGGCGCGGCGACGGCGGCGTTGGGCACGGCGTGGTACGGCAGCGCGAGGTGCGGCGGCGGCACCGGCACCGACGGGAACAAGGCCTGCAGCGCGGCGGCCGTGGCATGCTGCTGCTGGTGCTGGTGGTGGGGGTGGTGGTGGAAGTGCTGCTGCGGCGGGGACGGCGGCCCTGGTGGCGCGGGCAGCGCTAGCGGCGGCGGCGGCGGGCGGAAGAAGACGGGCGGCGCGCACGACGAGCCCGGTGGCGCGAACGCGGCGGCGCGGCGGTGGAAGCTGCGGTGGCACCCGCACGCGGCGCACTTGAGCGAGTCGGGGGAGGACGCCATGTACTCGCCGCAGCCGTCGAAGGCTTGGCCCCCCATGGCCGCGGCGTGGTTGCGCATGCACTCCTTGTACTTGCCACCGCCCCCCGCGTCGGCGCCCCCGCCGCCGCCGCTGCCGGCCCCATCGTAGTATGGCACCAGGCTCAGGTGATCCATCATGTCCTCCGTCTTCGCAACCCAACCGAGCCGCCCGGTGGTGGGGCTCGCCGTGGTGGCCCCTCGCGCGCGCGTGCCTGTGTTGTCCTCCCCCACACCACCCCGGCCTCCGCCTCCTCCACCTGGCTCTCTCTCTCGCGCTCGCAGTCGGCAGGCAGTGGGCGGGGGGCGGCAGGGGCAAAGGAATTTATCCGCGCGTGGCGTGGCGTGGCGTCGCGGGGGCCGGTCGATCGGTCGGTCGCTGTCTCTCTGGGCTGAGCATCCGCGTGCCCGGCACGAGCACAGCGATTAACCTTAACAGCCAAGCCACGAGCACTTGTGCGGTTATATTAATTTAATTAAATTAAACGCGACTAGGAGAAGGGCAGGACGATTAAGCGGCGGTGTGGCGCCACGTGGCGTGCGGGAGGGGCCCGCGGAGCCCTGCCCCTGCGCGCGCCACGTGAGGTCGGTTCGGGACACGGGACGAAGGGAAGGAGGACGGGACGTGTCGACCGCCCAGTGGTGGCGCGGTAACAGTAGCGGCCGTGCTGGGGTTTCGCTTCGCCGCCGGGGTGGGGGGTCCCGCCACGTTGGGTGCGGCGGCGAGCGGTGGTGCACGGTGTACCCGCGGTGGCGTCAGACGAGCGAGCGAGGCTTGCCGGACTGACGGACGGACGGACGGCGCTGCTGATACGATCGGACGATGGAGGAGGGCCCATGCTTGGCTATGTCATGTCCTGAGGATCCTCTGCGCCGTGCGTTGCCGGGCGTGGGGCGGTGACTGACCGTGCTCTCGTGGACGGACGGAGACGGACTCGTGATCAGTCAGTGATCAGGTTCTCTCAGCTGGCAGTGCAATTACGCGCGGCATGCAGGTGGATGGGATTCTGTGACGAGAAGCAAGCATGCGTGATGAAAGTGAAGAGAAGCTGGGTCTTCTCTCTCTCCCGGCGGCAGGCAGGGCGATGGATGGATACATAAATTGCAGTCTCTGGGTTCATTGATGGTGATCACACGACGCTTACACCTGCATTGATCGCGGGCTTACTATCCCCCACCGACGTGCACAGTACTAGTACTAGGGGATCGGGTATGCTCGCTGCTGCTGCGCTGCGTCCGTGAGAGATGGATCTCTTCGTCGTCGCCACCAGGGCCACTGCCCGTCTCGGCTCGGGTACTAGCAGGGCACTGTAGCACAGCGCTCCTGCTCTGGTCTAGCCATGCTCCATCGCTCTCTCGCGTACTACGCATGTTGGATGGATGTCTCGTCGCCTTCAGTGGATTTGAGAGGTGAAAGAGGCGCCGGAGCCGGATAGGAATAGGAATAGGATTCCTCCCCACGTGCACGTGGTGGCCGCCAGTTTTTGTGCTCGCTGCCGCTGCGTCCGGTCGATCGCGTCCGAGTGGAGTAGGGGCAGGAAGAGGAGTATAGGCAGTAGGCAGGCAGGTGGTGAGCAGAGCAATCATGCGATGCTTATCTCTCTCCAACGGATATTTGCCGCTCACGTGGTGACGCTGGTGATCCTCTGATCTGATCTGATCCTCTCAACCGAACTCCGCGTGGGTGGCGCCAGCGGCAGTTGATGGAATTGGGCCGCCAATTAATGGCCCGCCCATGCGTCGTCCTCCTGAAAACTCCTTCCTCCCCCCACCCCCCGGGGTTCCTCACGGAGGCAGAGGCAACGGCAATGCCTGAGTGAGAGAATGAAAACACGGTGCTCGCGAACGTGATCACTGCTTGCCTTGCCTAGAGATAATAACATCGCTACAGTGCTGAGCTTGGAGCTTGGAGACATAAGCAGCTTTTCGTGTACACTCCTGCCTACTGTACCGGCTAGAAAAACAAAACAAAAGAATACTCCTAGGCGTTCCGAAATCGGTATGGTAGCAGTTTCGTTTGTTTGTGACAAATATTATCCAATCATGGACTAACTAGGATCAAAAGATTCGTCTTGTGATTTACAGCTAAACTGTGTAATTAGTTTTTGTTTTCGTTTATATTTAATGTTTCATGTGTCATAAGATTCGATGTGACTGAGAATCTTGAATTTTTTTTTTTTTCAGCTGAACTAAACAAGGCCCTACTGCTAGTAGAATCCTGGATCAGCCAGACAGCAAAGGGAATCAACAAGCGCACGGACACATATAAAAGAGTGTGCTTGTTGCTGTCACTCTCCGGGGCCGGAGACGACACGGCGCTGCGGCGGACCATGCCGATCAACAGGCGGATGGAGACGGGGCAGAGGCAGAGGCAGCGGCAGTGCTACAGTGCTCAGTTCTTCTCGTCGTCCCGTCTACTCGACTCCCTCGGCACCCGTCTTGTCCGTCCTCGCTTTTTACCGGGTAGCTCACGGTTTTGTTTTTGCTTGTTGCGATCAAAAAGCTGCCGCGCGGCCATCATCTCGCCACCAGCACGGGCCTCCGGCGTGAATTCGCTTCCAACACTGACGGACAGCTTTTGCCCCCTCGCCCGCCTGGCTCGGCCCGGATAGTACGACGGATATTGATATAATATTTATTTTCATATTTATGGTTGAATTTAGATTTGAATATAAATAATATCAATCATATTACATATGATGGATATCGACATCATAAGTATACGATTTAAGTATTCGAATACAAATACAGTATCAGATATTGAATATTCAAACTCGGATACGGACCGTACTCTACAGCCGGCTGGAACTGAAGCTGCTGACTCGTCGCTGGGCACGTCTTGCAACTTGCAACGTCGCGCCCTCTTTGATCGATCTACATGTTTCACAATACGATTTTTAGAATTTTGTTTAGTTACACTTGAAATTTTTTAAAAAAAAAATTCCTATCACATTAAATTTTATAGTACATGCATGAAGCTTTAAATCTTTTAAGCTTAATTAGTCTACGATTTTATAGTACATACATGAATTTTATAGTACATGTACGAAGCTTTAAATCCTATCACCTAGCCCTCGATGCTGATGTGGCGACAATGCTGCCGCGCGCAGATCTTGGCGCGGTAGTGCCCCGCCACGGTCCATATCACGTCAAGCCCACGTAAGGGTCTCGCTCGGCCCTCCTTGTTTTAGACTTTGTCCACTCGCATTTCACATTAGACCTGTGTCGTCGTCACCGTTACCGTCACCCGTGCCCGTGTCGCCTGCCCCCGTGGCCCCCCTCATCCACCACCATTCGCACCTCCCCACCTTTTTCTCTCAGCATTCCCCTGCTAGAAAGGGTTAGGTCAGCCCCTTGTTTCCTTACACGCCCCCCTGGTGGCCGGCTGTTGGCCCGCCGCCGTTGGAGAGGGAGCTAGTCGCCCTTTGCGTCCTCATGGCTGACCCCGAGGACCTCTCCACTGTTGTTAAGGTAGTCCCCTCCTCTAAGACTTTTTTGTTGATTAGTTTTAGAATCAATTGATTATTGTTATTGATTTGGTATAGTGAAGTACTTATGATTTAGGGTATGGTTAGGTAGTTAGTTTAGTATTGTGTTAGTTAGGATTTAGTGTCTGGTTAGTAATTTATGGTTCAAGTTTTTGTTAGTTAGGATTACAAGTTTAGGATTTAGGTTATTGTTAGTAATTTATGATTTAGGGTAACCGGCTCAATGCTCTAATTGTGTCCATGTCCAAAGGAAGAAGAAAGAGGAAGAATAAAAAGATACTGACGAGTGGGTCCCTTCTGTCATTCTCTCTGGAATAGGTTTGGGGGCCCAAATTTGGATGCTATTGTTGGAGTTGAAGCAAAAAAGTTGAGCCCCAAGAAGTAGGGGGAGCACCCAAATTAAAAGTAGGGGCTTAGTTTTTGGGGCTACTGCTGGAGTTGCTCTTAGCAGCGTCTCAGAGGATTCTAATGATGAGCAAGGAGTTATAGATGTCATCCCAACATCAATTGCTCATATGCTAGTACTAGTTCATGCTAGGCCATAACGTGTTCCAGCTGAGGTACTTTATGCCATGCCGACTAAGGAGACACTAGTCCATGATCTACCAGAGGGTGATACTCCCTATGACTCATGGGGTAGGATTAGTGAAGCACAGTAGTATGTTGCACCACCACCTTAGAGCAACTCCAACCATTATGCAAATGGACTTGGCATTTACCAAAATGCATAAAACTCCAAAAAAAAACCCCTCCAATCGTTATGCATTTGGACTTTGCATTTTACATAGCTATGCATTTGGAGGGAGTGGCATATATGCCAAAGGAGTCTGGCTATGCAAATAGAGATCACGGGATTCTCGGTTCCACCTCGCGGGCTTTTTTTCTTCCCTTCGCGCAGTTTCCCTTCGCGCCGCCACCACTTCGCGCGTCCTCCTTCGCCAGCTTCGCGCGCGCGTTTGGACGAAGCAACGCACAATAGGACGACGCAGCGCGCGATAGGACGAATCTACGACGCCTTCCTCATCAACGCCGGCCAGGTACGCCTTCTTTATCAATGCGATATCTAGGGTTTTGCTGTTGGCGGCTTGGGGATTGGATCATGGTAAGCACAGTACGATCGGTACTGCGCGGCTGTTTGGCGCGGGATCGATTGGCCGCGCGGGAAGGAGTGCCACGAAACAAAATTTCCGGAAAAAAAAAGATGATGGACTTGGCATTTTGCATAACGGTTGGAGATCACTCGATTTTAGCCTTGCCATTTTCATTTAGAGGTTTGCAATTTGCCTAAAATGCATAACTTCAAATGCATAATGGTTGGAGATGCTCTACACAGCGACAAAGCTTATGCAACGGAGGGAGGGTAACCTGCCTTTCAGTGGCGTTCCGAACTACTAAGATGTGAGCACGATGATATGGACACCAGTCTGCACATGTGTAGGCACTCATACAAACAAGCATACTATAAAATTATATTTTATAAAAATATAATAATAATAATAATAATAATAATAATAATAATAATAATAATAATAATAATAATAATAATAATAATATGATATTTAAAATTATTTGACTTAGTACTGTAGTATTATTATCTTTTAAAATGAAAATACTGTACTTGAGTTCAATGCATGAGCAGTCCCCAAATTATCAAGGGGTATTATCCACAAACTTCTAAGGCCTTGTTTACTTCCATTTTTTTTGCAAAATAGGAATAGTAGCACTTTCGTTTGTATTTGACAAATATTGTCCAATTATAGACTAACTAGACTCAAAAGGTTCATCTCGTCAATTCCGACCAAACTGTGCAATTAGTTTTTATTTTCATCTATATTTAATACTCCATGCATACGTCTAAAGATTCGATGTGACGAGGAATCTGAAAAATTTTGCAAAATTTTCCGGGAACTAAACAAGGCCTAAAATATATTTGTGTCACTAAACTTGTTAAGTGATGCACTATGATCCATAACAGTCACATGAACATTTTATCCGATGTGACATTTGGCAAAGAGAGGAGGGAGATGAGGAGTGAAGAAGGGAGGATAGGTGAGGGCCAGATATAGTCAACGCCACAATGGTAATGCTACTTCGGATAAAATGTCCATGTGGTTGATATTAACTTGCTTTGTACCGCTTAACAAGTTTAATGATGTTAACATATATTTTTAAAATTCATGAACCAAGTGACACCTTTTGATAAGTTTGAAGGCCGCTCATACTTTTAGTTTAAATTAGAGTCACACATTGGAAACCAGTACTGATGTTTTTTTACCTCACTTAATGTAGGTTGCATGGGACAGATATTACAATGAGTTGTTCAAAGTTTACCATTGATTAGGGCCTTCTTGTTTCCCTGCTAAACTTGTATAAGGTGGCTTATAGTTGGTTGTAGGTAGCCATGAACAACAATGCTCTCAATTGTTAGTTGTGAATGGCAAAACCAAAAAAAGAGAGCACCTTTTGGCAGCATTCGTTTGTTTAACATATGAATATGAATTTATAGAAATCTAAGGGTAAAACAGGGCCTTAGGTACAACTTATAGTTATTGTGTTTAGAAAAAATTTAGCTAGAAAGATCGACTCTATTGTTTGGAAAAAGTATGTTTGGTAGGTCTCCATTTCAAGAGCTTGTGTGAAAAAGCCAGAGCCACTTTGGAGCGATGCTACTCTAGAACTGCTTCGATTTAGGTGTAAGCCGAAGATGAGCCCTACCGCACGCCAAAAACTTCTCAAATCTTACCTAGGCTGCCAGCCGAAGGCACCTGGTTTGGTGTCCCATCACTGCTCTTAATTAGGACTATAATGCTCATACAGACTGACGGCTATTATCATTGTCACGTATTTAGGCTATCTCCAACAGGACCAAATTCAAAATGAATACCTATAGCCTCCAACAGAGTACCCATACAGAAGACTCATTTTGGGTATCAGGAGAGGCATAACCCAAATTTAGGTATCCTCTCTCCTCGAGACTCATTTGCAGAGAGTGTTGTCTTTTAGGTCTTGTTGTTGGAGAAAACTAAAAATAAATATGGAACCTTTTACCTGTAGCGCTACCCAAATGACAAATAGGTCTTGTATTTTGGATGACGATTGTTGGAGATAGTCTTATAGGCTATGAGTGAGAGACTTGCTCCGCCAGGAGACCAATTCGGACGCTAAAGGTAAAGGTTGTTACTCTTAGTGGACATACGTAAGTCACGAGACTACGAACACATTCGCATCTATCGTTGAGGAATGAGGAGTGTGCTTTCGTCCCCTATGGTGGACGATACGTAGAGCCTGATAGTATCGTAGGGCAGCTGTGAAACCAGCAAGGATCATGGCCTCGTTTACTTCCACGCTAAAACCTAAAATTTTTCAAGATTTCTATGGACATCGAATCTTTAGACATATGCATGGAGTATTAAATATAAACAAAAATAAAAACTAATTACATAGTTTAGTCGAAATTTGCGAACGAATCTTTTGAGCCTAATTAGTCCATAGTTGAACAATAATTACACTAACAAACGAAAGTGCTACAATTTCATGAATTTTTTCTCTTAAAAAACTAAACACGGCCCATACGAGGAAATCGAGCTTTGGATTTATTAGTACTCTTTTTTTTATAGCAGAAGCATGGGATTTCTTTAACGCACCATTCCAAAGGCCAAAAGCACACGGACCTGGAAAAGGGACGTGGCACTGTAGCAAACAAAGACAGGACGGGCAGCTCCTAAAATCCAACCTTTAATTTGGCCCTTAGTATCTGACATGGGTCAAAGGTTACCAGCCACTAGTTGTCACGACAGCCATGATTAGCCGCTGCACTGAAGCTCAACCGGGATTCCCAATCGGCAGCCCGTGTCGTCAAATTGGAGAGCCCTTTTTCATCTTGTCCCGTTCCTGGCGAGTCTGGGACAGAATTATAATCCGCTCAGCCTTTCGTTCTTCTTTTTCTTTGAACGGATTGTTCATGTAGCTTCGACTTGCCTGCATTGCCATGTTGTAACCTGGTTTCATCGAACCAGTAACGGTGTACCAAGAGCTTCCAGGCTCCAGCAATGGCCGGGACCATGGACGCTACAGTTTGTACATGAAAGCTACAGTTACTCCTATAAGTACTCGTTATACAGGAGTAGGAGTACTCGTATAGCACGGAAAACTGCGCAGAAGATGGCCAGATTCCTATAAGTACTTCCATGTAAAGTCAAACCACGACGTCGTCCTCCAGCCGCAGGATTGGCCAGAGAAAAATCTTGTCGCCGGCGAGGACGACGTGCTCTGTACCCTGGTCAGGATCCACAGCAGCTGGGAGCAGTTTGTAATGGCGGAGATTCGGAGCACGGGAACGCAATCCCGTGGGACATTCGCAGTGACACACCACATGATAATCCGTAGCTTAATAATCGCAGATCCGTGTGGCAGCACACCGCTGCCGTGCTCCCGGCTGAAGTCAACCTTGCGATTCGGGCACGCACGGCGCCAGGTGCACGGCAGTCATGCATCACATCAACAGCAAGTTGCCAAAGCTACATCAGCGTCCGTTCGGGGTTTACTACGGTTTGTTTGGGCAGAGCACGGTCCAGGTACAACAGAAACACCATCTTCGGGTTTTCCCAGCTCCTATATTAGCAGTATAAATACAATCCGGTACTACTACTACAACAGTCCTACTGCTACTATCTTTAATAAGCTGTACAAGGAGGCGAGTATCTGCATGCTAACTAGTGATCATCAGCGCCTGCTATCTAACCGTATTTTGCTTCGTTTTCTGCCGGTTAAACGCAGGAATCAGTGTCCAAATGCGGGTTAATCAATAATGTTGCCCCGGTTGGGGTAGCAGCAACGATGTGAAATTGTGAGTGAAACATCAGAGCGACGGGCTTCAAGGGAGAACTGAGAAAGAAGCTCTAGCCTGCATGAAAGCGGCTTCTCGTCTCAGGCAAGGCTTTTGCTATAGCGCCTGACTTGCCATCTGCAGAGCACGATAGAGGTGTGTTAAGGGAAACACATAGCACGTTGGGAAAGAGTCAAAGCTTGTTGATTACTACAATATGTTCAAAAGATCCGAGCTTTTGATTAAACACATGTGGATGTGGGGCATGTCGTGTGCGTGTTCAAGTACGTGTACGTAAGGGTGTGGTCCGTGAGGCGTCGCAGGTGGAATGGCATACCTTCTCTTGGCAGATCCTTGACAGTGCTTCGACATGGAAATTTTGTAGCTCTTCAAGGACTTTAATATCTAGGCCCCTGAGGTCCTCACCCTAAAAGACAAAAATTCCTATCAGAAACATGGAAATACAAACTAAATAGCTAAATTTCAGTACATTCTGTCAAGTGACCCAAGGCAAGGCAACCAGCCAAAGAGAAATATTAGCCCACAAAGTGGATTCTAACAGGTAAATGTGGTAAATCCCTATAAAAAAAAGTGGTAAACCCTATCACATAGAGCTCTTCATTATTCTTTCCCCTTCTTTTTATTCAATTTTTTTCATTCTGCTTATTTGATTGTTTTTCATTCTGCTTTCTCAAGCTGCAAAAGCTAGTACAATTATAAATAGATTATAATCACCTTCAATCTGGACACGACGCTTTCCAATTCTTTGCAGCGCATTCTTTCATAATTGTATGCAGCTCTTGCTTCTTCAAAAGTACTGAGGCCATCCCAGCTCCCATTATCTGAAGCTTGCATTTCACTTGCCAGTCTGCCACTATCAGTCTTGGATGAGTGAAAGCCGTTTTGCTTTGCTTTGAATTCAAACACATCCTGTTGAGAGTTTTCTTTCTTTATCTTCGAAACAAGGGCCCACATGCTTGCCAGTTCGTTTTCCATCTCATGCTCACGGCATTTTGCATCATCAATAATCTTTAGAAGCTCAGTCTCTCTTCGGTCTTTTTTAGATAGTGTGTCCTCTAACACAGCCTCCCTTTGACAACTAGCAACCAACTCTTTCTGCAACTCCTCAACTAAAATTCCGCTCTCATGATCACGTCGCTTTGGATCAGGGTGAATGTTACTTCTTGACATTGATGCATTTAGCTCTTTTGCCGCAGCTAAGTCTGCATTCAGCTTTGCGTTTTCATAAGAAAGCCTAGTGACTTCTTCTGCCAAATTCTTTAGTTCAACTGCAGCAGCAGATGCCAATTCTTTAGCATAGGATGATTCCTCTGCCAGCTTATGACTATTAATTTCCAGTCCATCCTTCTCTTCCACCAACCTCAGATTTTCTTGCTTCAAACTTTCAATTTCTGAAGCCTGGAGCACCGCTTTTATGTTTCAATTGGCATATCAAAAGAAGATGAACTAAATAGGAAAGTGACAATTAGGGGCATACAATCTTTACCTGCTTGAGCACTTGAGATACAAATCCTGACTCATTTAAGTCAGTTGTTCTAGAAGGCATATTTGCACGGTTTGAGATTTCATTTGCTTGATCTTGATCCCTAGCATCAGTGCTAGCCGTTGATGGTTCACTAGACTGCACACTTGCAAAACTATCCTCACTTTTTGCAGCCTTCGATAAATTACTGATTTCTTGCCTCAAGTGTGCAACTTTTTCTTGGAGTTCTGCATTTTCTGTAACCTATTTGAACAAAAAAAATGGAGATCAGATTGATCTGTTGAGCATCAAAAGATTCATGCCCCACCCTTGCCCCACCCTTTGCTCACCTTTGCTTGTAGCTGGTCTTGAAGAATTCTATTATCAGCAGACATAATCTAGACAAGTCACAGTCAGATAGAAAACAGTAATTAGTATGGCATAAAAAATAGAATAGTACTCCCTCCATACCCATAAAGGAAGTCATTAAGGGCAACGACACGGTCTCTAAAGCCTAACTTTGACTCCTTATTTTTATAAAAATATTTATCAAAAAGCGGTATATGTATACTTTTATGAAAGTATTTTTCAAGACAAATCTATTCATATGCTTTTCACATTTCCAAATTCAACAACTTAAAAGTTATTCACGATTTATATTCCCAATGTTTGACCCAAACCTTATCCAAAACGACTTTCTTTATGGGTATGGAGGGAGTATCTGACAGAGTGACTATGGACCAACCTCCAGTTCAAATGTCTTCTCACTCAGCTGCGTGCTCAACTTTGAAAAGGTCTGTGAGAATATCAGATTGCATGAAAAATTCAGATCATTTATTTGTAAAAATGGCCATCAAAAGACAACATCTAGCATGTGACACTGGCTCATGCATTAGCAAGTAAAATACTAGAAAAGGTATATGATATTATAACAAATCAGGGAAGAATATAACTACAATAGGCCCAATGATAATTGGTAGAAAATTACAAGTAAACCAAGCTAAGATGACGTTACACTTCAGCTCGTCATTTCATAGCCTTATTACCTGGGACAACTCTGTCTTAATTGCTGGGTCTTCTGTAGTTTCCAGTGATTGCACCATCCGGTGCTCTAGCATATGTATATGTGATTTCTTTTCTGTGATTTCATCTTTCAACTTCTCAATTTGCTCCTGCAGAAGAAATAAAAGAGAAAAAAAAACTTCATAAAGAACATGACATCTCCGTAGTTGGTTACAGGACAAACAGAAAATTTACCTGAATTTGCAAATCATCAGGGTTGTTGGTTGCTTGCTCTGTCAATCTTTTGAGTGAGCTGGTACAAAGTGCAACTTCCCCAGCCAGCATTTTGACCTGCTCTTGTAGAAGATCTATTTGATCCACGATGGTCGTTCCACTCTGCAAATGCAACAAAGCTGTCAGTGTCAACGGATGTAGCAAATACCCACCAAAATAATACACAGGTAGAACAAGATGAGACTAACAAACTAACATGACTGGATGTTTTTAGCAAGGAAGGGATGCCATACTGTTCTTGGCCAGATGCAGTCAGGGAAAGAAAATTAAGGAATAAGGAATACCATCCAAATTTCAGAGCAAAAAACATGAATTCAAAGTCCATCAAAACTTCAATCTAGATCTGTGCCCCCCACCCTCCCAACCTAGTTTGTCATGCTAAGTTGCTTGTTGGGATAAAAGGAATGCTTGCACAGGGAGAAAAATGGAAAAGAGAGAGATGTACAATCAATAGAAAGCCAACTCACCGGCAGAGGGTGTCGTGCTCTGGGCGCAGCACTAAATAAATCACCAGCTTGAGTCCTTTCAAGAAAAGAATCGGCAAGTGCTGGGTCATCTCCTTTCCTAGTCATAGATTTCCTTCGACCATCCTTCAGGTCAAGCAGTAAGTGTTTTTGTTGTGATGATTTTGAGCATGAAGGTGAGCCGCTAGCAGTGCTATCACCATCCACACTGGATGATAGCCCTGATAATTGGTCAGACTTCTGCATAGGTTAACATATATTAGCATATATGATTTAATCATATATTCCCCATGTATAGCTAATGTCTTCATGATATCCACAATTCATTGTACAATAAAAATACCTTTAGTTTAAACCACCCAAGCATTCCACGTTTGCGGTTCCTTCTGCCAAACCTGGATGACTCATCTGGATTGTTCAGATCAAGTTTCCCTTCAAGCGAAAGCTCTGAATCAAGACTAACATCATCATCATCGTCTACAAAGTATTCCCGCTTTCGATCAGGCAAATACACAAGCTGCAATTGAAAACAGAATGTGAACAATAGGTATGTCTACAAAGTATTCCCGCTTTCGATCAGGCAAATACACAGGCTGCAATTGAAAACAGAATGTGAACAATAGGTACACTGCAACACACACAGGCTGGCCTAATCTTCAATGGTCAACACTAGCTAATATATATACATCACAGTAGGAATTTTTCATCTTCAATCAAGTTTGCTATACACCAATTTCAGGTGAAACAATCATACTGTGAATATCTTAGGCATTACATCATCATAAGCACTAAGCACTTCCACAAAGGATTCATAAGGTGCCCCAAAAACACCATAGCGCATCAGTACATGTACATTGCAAATCCAGTACCAAAAGTATCGACAAAAACTGAACACCTCCTTTGATGTGCAATTTTATAAACTTAGTGAACCAAGTACTATCATTATGCATATACCATATATGATATTTTATATTAGGTATATTTATATATATTACTATTTAAGTCTAAAACGGTACTTACAGGTTTTCGTTTATTCAAAACATGAAACATGTGACACAAGTTTTTTTTTACATGTGTATTGTGCAGCAGAAGTGTAATCTCAGGTAGTTGTCTCACTATGAAACATAGTTGGAAAGAAATCCTGAACTCGCTAAGAATTCGTCGGTGAACAAGAAAAGCAACATACTTAGCGTCCAAAAAAAAAACAACAGAAGAAAAGCAATCCTATGTGTTCTTGCACATTTGCATTATATTTCACTTTCTAGAACATGCTATTGAGAATTTCAGTCTACTGTTCTGGGTTGGACTAATAGAACAAAATGCGGCAACCAATCAAACAAAAAGAAGGTTCAAACCTCATCTTCCCCAAATGAATGCCGTCGACGGAAGTTAGTCTTTCCAGAAACATTTGAGGATATCGAACTTTTGGTTGATACCAATATTAATTTTGTTAGCCGCTGAATCCTACCCATCAGTGCTGCTTTTGCTTCCTCTTCCTGTTCTAGCCTCGATTGAAGTTTGACTTGCCCAGCTTCAAGCTATCACACAAAAAGAATAGAAAAGAAATAGTTTAATCTATTTGTATCAAAATATGACCAATAAGTAATGTCCAAAGGGGAAAGGTTCATTTAATCTACCAGGATGAGGATGTTATTACAAAAGAACATGGTGATATTACGTAGCTTTAAAGTATGCCAGATGAAAATGAAAACTAGTCATACAGCATTCTCATTGGCATGTTCTTACGGTTGTAAAAGTAAAATCCAGAGCTCAAGAAAGAATAATTTGCCAACTGTCGAATAAGATATATAGCAAACCTGAAGTTTTAAATTAACAAGATCCTCTTGATCCGTAGGGAGAATACCACCATTTCCCATCATACCACGCCTGAGTTGCTGTAGCTCTTCTTTTAGGCTGGATATCTCCTTTTGATACTTCTTTATTAAGGACTTCTCGTCTATTATCTGGAAACAAAATCTGTCAACACTAATAACAAGCACAGACAATACGGATTACAAATTTATTGGTTATTACCTTGTTTTGGGAAGCTTTTATCTCAATATGCTTGCTCCTGTGGGCAAATTTTAATGTATTATGTGTCTCCTCACTGTTGCTGGATGCAGGTGTAACTGTGCAAATGAGCTGCGAAAATGGTAGAACTTAGAACGTAGCGATACAGGCTGCCATATGCATTTAGTACGACATGTATACATGGGAATATTCTCCTCAAAGCAAGCAACATATAAAGATAACTTATAAGAGCTACTCACAGATATGCGTCCATGCCCACTCAGAGAAGACTGAAGTAAGCGTGTGAGCTTTGAGTCTCTATAAGGAATATGAGTGGCCTTACCATCTGTAAGTTTAGCAATTACCTGCAAGGAGAAATAACAATTTACCAAGAAAGGAAAAACCAAATAAATGAACAAGGAATGACCATTTTCCCAGTATTCCTTCCTACTGGACAGTCGTATTCGAGGGGTAGCAACTAAATCTAGGTCTGCCGAATCACTGATTAGGAGCAAGAAGTTGATCTGTTCCCCATCTAGGTCCTAGAGACAAGAGGAAGACTGGTTGCCAAGCTAATCATTTCTATATTTATCAATAAGTCATAGTAATAAGAAAAATTGTTAGCACTTAGCAATATAGGATACTCACGGTTCCAAGGGTGAGCAAACTCTTGTTTATATATGAACCTTCTTTGCGTCGTAAACCAGTTGTTTCAGTTTTGGAACTCTCAGATCCAGCAAGGTCAATCAAGTTCTGATAAAAGGATATAAAAGAATACCGTAAGTTAGGAGTCAAGAAATGATACCCATGTCCTGTACTTCTGTATGCCAATGCCCAAAGAATCAAAGATGCAATAGACTGAATGAGAAAAAAAATTGGGTATACTGGGGGAGAGTACTCACCAACTGAGACAACTTGACTTCTTCTTCTGCTTCATTTTCACCAGAGGGGCTGCTCTCGATGGTCTGCAGTATTGTTATGGAAGTGTAAGCTTAACAGGTTTAACTATTGTTATGAGTTTATTAACCTAGCATTTATCAAACAAGATTTCTTTTTTGAAAAATAACAACTGAGATCTGAGATGATTAACAGTAATCCAGACTTAACAAGCATTAGTTCCCGTACTTGTTATCTGGAGTGAGTAAATAACATGTCATAAAACTAGCATGGTGAATTCAAGTATGCCCATAAATCAGGCTGGGCACTTTTCCACCGAAAACCACAAACCGAACCGAACCGAATAGTCGGTTTATTCGGTCTTCGGTTGCGGTTGCGGTTTCTGTATTCAACCAATTCGGTCGGCTTCGGGTTCGGTTTCCTACCCCAAACGAACCGAAACACCGAATCAACCGAACCTGTGAGACATCCGCAGGATTCCAGCCTTCAGGAAGTCATCGCCACACCGCCTACCCAGTCATCTGGCCCACCAGGCATCAAGGCCCAACGCGAGGCTACGCCCTCAACCTCCCTACGCATCTGACTCCCCATCCCTCTCCCTGTCTCCATCCGACTCCCCCTCCCTCTCCCATCTGACTCCCCATCGGAAACCCTAAAATCAAGCGGCAGTGCAGGCGCGACTGATGCGAGCTGCAGCGGCGTGAGCGCGGCACGAGGCGGCGCGGGCGACTGCTGCCATGCTGCGAGCTGCGGTGGCGCGCCGCGATGCGAGGTGGCGCTGGCGGTGCTGCACGACTGGAAGGTGGCGCTGGTGGCGCATCTGCTGCTCAAGGGCCAAGGCAAAGTTCTGCATGTTGCAGATTCGAGCAGACTGCGAGGCAGTGGAGGTAGGTTCTGTTTCCTTGGTTTAAACCGAAAAACAGAAGTACAACCGAAACCGAAATGGTCAGTTTCACGTTCTCTGATTAACCAACCGAATTTTTGAGGAACCGAATAGACCGAACCGAAATGTCGGTTTAAACCGAATGCGCAGCCTGCCCCATAAACTTGTTTACGTGACTACCATACTTAAATCCTAACGAGAGGGAGGGGCATACCAGCGTGAAGATAGTGTGACTCCTGCTGCTGACAAGATTGAAGTTGTTTGATCCAACATGCCTGTGTTCTGCAAGAAAGCAATTGGGTCTTCAGAACAAATACTACTTTGATTCCACCATGGAAAAAGTAATAAAGGAACTGCCAAAACACATTCCACGACATGCTAGGACACAGGCACAAGCACTCTTGACTCTTCAAGTTTACATATACAAAAATATCAGACATGTGAAATGAGGTCTGCTATGACCTAGGGAAAAACACCAACCTCCATAATTGTAGACCTAGAAAGGGAAATAATCGAAAAAATAATACAACGTAGACCCAAAACATAAACATAATGCATGTACATTAATAAAGTCAACAGCACAGAAACTGGGAATCCTTTGATGCAGTTGGTGATAATTTGAGAGAGCATCGAGTTTCATGTACCAAATGGTGCATCCAAAAGCTTAGGCTATTGAGGAAACGGATAGTTTACTTCAAGACTCCCTATTATGTCTAGGATCAACATACATACAACATACAATCAAAGTACACCCCATGTTTATTCTTCAAACTACATCAGCCAAGGTTCTGACTTAGATCTCTTGGATTTATACAATATTGGGATTCATACACCAAACAGTGTCATTGACTCATTGTACTTGTACACCCGTCTTGCCCAATTGAACCAATGGTTAAAGCTACTGAAGCAAGGTGGGCAGATATAAAGGGTCTTCTCTAGATAGAAAGAAATACCTTCTCCAGATGCTATTAGAGAGAGCGCATGTGCAGGTGATAAAACAACCTCTTCTTTAATCCCTTCCACATAAGTTCCCTGAATGATTGAATCAATAGAAAAAATAAGGGTGCAATAATTTTATCAGTTAAGAAAGGAAGACATGATCGACACTAATGGACAAGATTATTTTTCTCTAGGATGATGAAAAAAAAGGATCTGGACAATAGGGAAAACAAACCAAGATAAGTAATGAATATGGAGAATTCATAACAAGTAGGTAAAACAAATCCAATGCAATTTAACTTTTTGAGCTATACAAAATTGAATGGGCATGAGTGAGTAATCACAAAATAAATTTCAATAAATAACACTGCACCAACCTGTGCGTCTTCTCGAATTCTGAGATTCTGCCCTGTTGGATCTAGTAAATCATTGATAACCTGCAAAGCGGTAAGATTAAAAAAAAGAAGTATGTGAACAATACTAAACAGCGAACAGTTGTTAAACTTTGCTTCCTTTTAAATAAAACTTTACAGTGGAGGCCTCCCTTGCTGTATTTTAGGGTAAAAAAACAATCCTAGACATTTTTACCATTGAGTTCTCAGTCAGTTCATTGAAACACATCTACCACTTTGAATCGGTCTAGATTTCATTACTAGTAAGCGGTTCATGTTAAATAATAACATCAGAAATCCTTTCATATCAATTGCATCATAATCAAGAGTAGCATGGAATCTAATCAAATGACAATATATGCATATGAGTAGGAAATAAACAGGCATCTGGAGGTACCCTGTGTATGCAATCAAAGAAGAGATGAAATTGTAATTGGTCTTGGTGTTGCTAAGCTGCAGCAAGCAAATGCATGGCTTGAAAAGAGATGTCACCTCATTGTAAATTTCAAGATACGAAACCCGCAGAAGAAACTCTCGTCCAGGTGTCTGTTGTCAACAAAAGAGACAAGAATGTCATGCTACTTTGTCTTCTTTTTGTATGTGCGACTGTGGGGGTTGGGGGGGGGGGGGGGGGGAGGGGGGGAGGGGAGCACAGTGGATAGGAAATGAGCTAATTACATCTTGAATAATGCTGAATACATCCTTCACTGCCAATGGAATGATTCCAGGTGACTTTTGTTCTCCCTACAACAATAACCCAAGTGTAACATAAAACGAAATTAAATGTTGAAAATTAATAAAAACTTCATGCCCATGCTTGTAGGGTGTGAAATCTCCATTTCTATAGCTTCATATCGACAACGATGGTGATGATAGACATAGATTAAATAATAAAGGGATGTTCTGTCTTGTGCTGAACAAACAAATCCACAACAGCACATAGCTAGAATCATTAAAGGCATTATGCATAGGCATAACACTGAAGCATAAACATACATGCATGGTGTGAGTTTTCCCACTGCTAGTTACACCATATGCAAAAACAGTTCCTGCAGGAACAGAGAAATATCAGCAAACTGAATAAATCTCAGAGTACACATTCTAGCTATAGTCAGGTTCACTTGTCATTTAGGGAATTGTTACTGTCTCTAACTCACAATCATTAATCTTTCTAAGTACAAGTTTAACAAACTTATGATGCCATAGAAGTTCTGATGGTGAATCAGAGCCATTTTCGATGTACCGAAGTTAATTACTTTTATATGTCATCATGGTAAATGTTTTCAAAGGTTGAACCTAAGCATTCTAGGCTTCTAGCACACAACTATTTTGGGCCAGATTAAAAGAAAGCATGCAGCACCATTGCACCAGAAACCAACAGTGAAGTCCTAATCAAAAGCAGAGATCGAAGTAACAAGAAACATGTCTCAAATTTTATATGATCAAAAGAACAGGTACTGATCGGAGGATATAAATCAAATAATCCCCCCCCCCCCCCCGCAACAAAAAAAAAGGTTCAATCAGAAGGGCTACTGACCCTACCAATCTGCACTCAACATACCTTTTCCGCATTGTCCATAGCCCACATCTGTTGTTTACAGAGGTCATCGGACATGTGGCTACTGGCTAGCATAGGAACTGACTACCAATAAGTAATACGATACTAGAATCCTGTCCCACTCAAACTTCTAATAGGCATGCAGTAACAATTCCTAGTCTCATAATTAGTTAACAGCACTTATTTTAAAATAAGTAAGAGAGCTTACATACCATTGATTCCTTGCATGGCACCACTCACAACATGCTGAGCAGCAACATCATATACATGGCGAGTTGTAGTAGCAGGGCCAAACACTTTATCTAATAGTTAAAAGGAAAACACAAACAAAAAGGATGCATATGGTTTAGTAAACTCTATGACTATGGTGAGTACCTCTGGAACTATAATGTATATAGCTTATCTCTGAGATAAGGTTCTTTGACTGGAATATTAATTCAGATTCAAAATAAGACCAGAACTAACCATCCGTAACAGGATTAATGACATTAATTTTTTACCATTGGCTGCTGCTTTTACTGAAAAGGATGAAGACGTCACCTTGCTCTTTCAAACAAATCACGTCTTATAATAAGAAGAAATCTTTCTCGGTATCAATCCCTTTACCCCTTGTTCTTTGAGAATCAGAAGGATCCTTTTCGATTGCATAATGCATACTATACATAAGTGGCAAATAGTACAAAGAAGATATCTGATTTTCTACATTCATTAGGAAGCTGAGCCTAGGTTAGGTAGTAGTTACTCTTAAGCCTCTATGCTCTATTCTGACAACGTGCCGACATTCTCATGCCCAGCAGCCCAGGTATACCATAGAAAAGGAATACAACTTTCTAATTCCACTCCATTCCCAAATATGCCATAACCAACACGCTTTTTCCTCAACAACCCGACAGGACTCGAGTCAACCAATTTTATCCCCTTTTTTGAACAAACAGGCATAACTCCTTCGTATCATCACCCGTTCCACAATGTACTATTGCACTGAAATGGGCTCAAGAGCACTCACCGAAAGCATAGGCAATGCTGAGGTTATACTCGTTGCGTACCATGTTGTCGCCGTCCGCATACCACGCCACCTCGTCCCCCTTGTTGATCTCTCTAGGACTGCAAAATGAACCACAAAAAAAAAAGCATGAGACAAACATCCAGCTCAAAGACCACGAAAATCCAACGCCTTGTCCCCTCCAAAGCCGGCACAAAGCGTACAAATAAGAGCGCAAATAAGAGTAGAAGCACACCTGAGGGGCCGGAAGCGGACGGTGACCATGATGTTCTCCTTGGCATTGGCCGGGTCCACGAGCGGCGCCCTCCCCGCGGCGCGCGAGGAGATCGACGAGGGCGTGGTGGGCCGCGCGGAAGCGGTAGAGGACGGCGTGGCGGGCCGCGCCGAGGACGATGAAGGGGTGGTGGGGCGCGCGAACGCGGCGGACGGGGTAGCGGGGCGGCCACCGGAGGAGGAGGGGGTGGTGGGTCGCGCAGAGGCGGTAGAGGAGGGGGTGGACGGGCGGCCTCCAGATGAGGTCCTCGCCGGCGGAGGAGGTCCCGCTGCCGACGCCGCCGGAGCCGAGCGGCGGGATCGGAATGGGGAGATACTGGAGCGCGCCGGCCTCGACGACGACATTGCGGCGCCGCGGCGGTGGAGATTGGGAGCGCAGCCGGACTTGGGGAGGGGGACTAGGGTTTTGGGGAGGAAGAGAGCACGAGCTCGTGGGGGGGGAGGTGGGGAGCTCTCGTGTGCTTGCTTTGGAGGGTCGTCGTCGTCTTCCTCCGAGGCGCCCGCTGCCGCCTTTTTGGTGTTTTTGGGCAAAGCTCTGAAGTTTTCTGGGGTTTGGGAACACCGGAGGTGAGCTCACCGCGGCCTTTTTGTCAGTGACTTGCGGAGCACTGTTTTTGTTGTGTGTGATCGGGTTCGCGGGTTCGGGCCTGCAAGGCGCGTACTCTCTTTTCCGTAATAATTGGGCAAAACTGGTTTGAACCACGGGAAACTGACGCGGAGCGCAAAACAAAAGCAAATAGCAAGAGGAAGAAAATGGAAGGTGAGGGTAGCAAGTTTAGAGCCAATTTGGATTATAGTCTAAGCTTATTTGAATTTATTAGCACTAAAAATTACTAGCTAAAACTAGTATTAGGGGATCTAATTAGATATGCTAATAAATCTACTAATTATTAGCTAGATGGCTGCTAACTATTACTTTTATTAGCAAGTTTAAAGTTGCTAATAAGTGCTATAGTTCATATCCAACCACCTATTAGCTGGTGGATCTCAAGCATCATCTTGACATCCTGGTAAAATTTGTTTAGCTAAAAAATAGCAGCTATTAGCTATTAGCTAGCTAATTTTTAGTACTCAAGCATCTCCAACCGTTATTTTGTTGTTTGTCAACTCTTAAAATAATATAGGAAGAAAAAAAAAGATCTTATCTCCAACAATTTGGTAAATTAAATTCCGTTTTCAAAAACATGATAACGAAATAAAAGTGCCCCGTTAAGCATGAGGAGAAAAACTGATGCTAAACATGGAGCCGCGCGTATATTTGCGCGCTAGACAGGAGATACGTCAAGTTGGAAAAATAGAGAATTAGGATGTCAAACTGTTGGAGAGAGTTTTTTTCATTTTGCTAAAAAAATTGTAGATGGGAGAGTCATTTGCTAAACTATTAAAGATGCTCTAATATATCCTAGCAAACCATAAGTAACCCAGACTAATCTGGCAACCACAATTTCCCTAGGTAGAGTTGTAATTTTAGTTATCCCGAGTCCTGACTTTGCCAATTACCCCATTTATCATAAATAAAATACACTTTCTTTTCTAATGATTTTGTTTAAGGCTAGGTTATCAATTTCTCTCGCTGCACCTTAGGGTTTGTTTAGTATCTTTTCTTACTGTACTATGTAACCTAGCTTGGCATGATTATTCATTTGGTAGCAAGCAATGACCTCATTTTGCTCAGCAATCTCGCTTGTCTCAACAAGGTTTTCTTTGCTTAGTGGAAAACATAATGTATTTTTTTTGCGAAAAACATAACGTATATTAACCGCGTAGAAAAACTATGAGATAGTTTTCCAATGGATGGTTTCTTGAAAATACATTGTTTCTCTAATAACATGTTTTCTCTTTACGGTCATCAACCTATCACATCTCCATCTATCTTTATTTTGTATATATAGATAAGATAGTATCTTGTATAAAAAGATATTTACTTAGGCCTTATTTAGTTCACACAAAAAACTAAAACTTGTCAAGATTCTCTATCACATCGAATCTTGCGGCACATGCATGAAGCATTTAATATATATAAAAACAAAAACTAATTACACAGTTTGTCTGTAAATCGCGATACGAATATTTTAAGTCTAGTTACTCCATGATTGGACAATATTTGTTAAATAAAAACGAAAGTGCTACAGTGTCAAAATCCAAAAACTTTTCGCATCTAAACAAGGTGAAATTTTTTTGAATTTCGCTACTGTAGCATTTTCGTTTGTTTGTGGCAAATATTATTCAATTATAAACTAACTAAGATTAAAAGATTCGTCTCGCGATTTACAGACAAACTGTATAATTAATTTTGTTTTCGTTTGTATTTAGTGCTTAATGCATGTGCCGCAAGATTCGATGTGACGGGGAATCTTGAAAACTTTTTGGATTTTGGTGGGAACTAAACAAGCCTTAATGAACAGAAATATAAGCCATTTTAAACTTTAGATCGGGACTTCCCTAGTACAGGAAACACGCACAAAAACAACGCAAAATGCCGAAGCATATAATAAGAAAGAAAAGGAGAAAAAGTTGCGGTGCATTTGGGCGGGAAGGCAGGGTAATAGACACTACGGTCACCGGTAAAGTGACCAGACGCAGACCTCTGCGGGCTCTTTGAAGTTTGTAAATTTGGCTAGTTGCGGAACGGGCCGCTGGTGCCCGGCACGTGGCGTGCACGTGACGCTGATCAGGGTTAATGCGCCTCGTCGCCGTGGCCTATCAGCAACATCTAGTGTCCGATGTGTGATGTGTCTCGGTACGCAGCTGTCCTAATGATGTCTCATTGTCCAGCCCTGTGCTTCTCTCCTAAAATGGTGGGCGCCCACCAGCCCAGACGGTCCAAACGGGCGATACATACAAAAATTACAAATCCAGGTCGCGGGCACGAGTTGGTGGACCGGGGGTCCATGGCGCCAAGTGGCCCATATACGGCTTTAAAGATTCCCCCTCTGCCTGTGACGACAAATCCGGGAGCATGGCCAGATGAAATTTACTCCTGGCTGTGTTGTGCTGGGAAGCACTCTGACCAGCTACCCCAGAGGTAGGGTCGAGATCGACACCCCCCGAGAGTTTTTAAGTGCTGCAGATCCGCTATGGCTAATGCATAAAGCCTAAGCGCAGGCGCGCAGCAGGAGGGAGGCAACAAGGTATAGCAACCAAAGAGGAACCAACCATGGGTGTTAATAGTAGAATATTGACAGCAGCGCAGAGCGTGAAAGGGATAAAATCAAATCTGATAGCAGTATCTTTTCTCAGTTGTCACAATGGCTCTGATATTTATGTAGTGTCACTGTGTCAGTTCTTTTATTTGCAAGCTCGATGGTTCCAAAATCTTGCTAAATTGGAAGACTCATATATAGCATCATGGAAAGCCGGTCCATCTTGTACGATGATGATATGAGAAGAGCAATGAATTGTATGTTTCCTCTTGAATCTTGATCCTGCAAGGGGCAGTAGTGGGGTGGTTTATCTTTGTAGAAAGCTAAATTAACTGCTTTATTTCACTATTTCTGTCAAGCCCCGTATGGAACTGAAGTGAGTTTAGAGATGGGAGCAGGAGGAATATACACCTGTTGAAGGACAGCATTTTCCTGTTTCACGGACTGGAGCTCTGGTGCTGCACTAATCATCCAAAGAGAATCCCTGCAGAATCAATATTAAAAAGGACGATAAGGTTGCCCCAACTTGTTTGAGAAAAAAGAAAAAAAAACAATGATTTTTGAGCAGCCAGTTTCCTTCCCAGAACCAATTAAATTGCCGTTTTAATGAAGAGCAAAGTGTACTTGTAAGAAAACTAAGGACAAAAATGTTAACACTAACCTGCGGTGGTTGGAACTTCGCACCCAAATTGCTCAGTTTAGCATGAGCCTCAGCGTAGTCACTGAAGAATGCGTCTTGGTCCTCTGCATATTTCTCCGCATAGACCTGGTTGTGTTGTGGATTCCCATACAGTAAGCTCAACGATTAATTTCATAGGATACCAACATCATACAGTTGATCATCAGAGATCACCTTGAAGTTTGGGTCCTCAAATAAAGCAGCATCTGTAGGTAGGACCAGAAGATCCTGATCTCGTTTCTCTTTGATATCCTGAAGTATTGGTACCAGATAAGAGATGATGAACTCGGATCGATTTTTCAGCATGTAGTATGTGGCAAAAGGCACGCACCTTGAAGTAACTGTTATCAAATCTCAGCCACTCAACTGTCCATGATTGCCCACCAGGTGCACCAGGACCATTTTTCTGTAAAGAGTAACAAGACATGGTAGATGAACTCACACGATTAACAAGACAAGCCCAATTTATATTCACATAATTCATGTCCCAATGTTTCAATGGTCTGGAGAGGATTTATATATAAGTCAAGCGAGCGAATTAAGAAGATGAAGAGACAATACATGATGCACAGAACTTAGTCGGTACATAAATATTGCACAAAAGCATCCCAGAAAGGTTAAAGACAATCCTTGGAGCTGTGCAGGTGCAATGTACCAAAGCATTAAGAAATTGCAATGTTCCTCTTATTGCAAAATTATAAATGCAATGCAATCCATGATCAAGACAAATTGGATGGAACAGATCATGCTCAAAACAGACTTCCTGCAGAAAAGAACAACTGATGTTCACATAAAGAAGATAAGAACATACAGTATATTTTGTTTCTGGTTTCCCCCAGCCACTCCGTTCAGGCCTGGACCTTCCAAGTGTATGTGCTCCAGACAAGGCAACAATTTCCTACAAACACAATAATTAGAATTCCAAACAGCTCAACAAAGTCAATTAGACACATATACTGCAATGGGTTAAGTGTTGCGATCTGCACACCTTGTCATCAAGGCCCATTCTGTAGAATACCTCCCTCAAGTGGTCAGCAGGTGAACTTGGGCCAGCATCTGTGAAACACAAGATAAATAAAACTTGAGATTTGGCAGGCATCAGATTAGTGGAATTGGCTTATATGCTGGTGCATCTATTCCCCTCTACACAGCAACAGTTTTCTGACACCAATGTGGCAGCGGAGGTATTCCCGTGATTTCTGAAAAAATGTGAAATACATTTAGGGCTCGTTTGGTTCGGGTCATTCCTGCTGGGAATGATTCCTGGTGAAGTCTGGCCTATACAAATTATATAAGTGTTCCTGGCCGGAACGGTTCCAGGACGTGATTCCCTGGGAACAGAACATAGCCTGTTGATATTCCCAGCAGATAAGGGAAATCTCTAAGTATATCTTTGGCATCTAAATTCTTCCCTGCAAACTAACAAAGGGCATTGGTACTGGATGAAGAACACTGCAAAGCCCATGGAATTCTACTAACCAGGAAGCTTCCCTTCAGGTGGGCACTGCTCAGGTCCTGTAACATCAACTCGTCCGTATTTCATCGGAATCTTTGGGCCACCAGCTTCCTGGAGTGAAATTGAGTCGTATTTAACATGGTAGCATATGATTAAAAATAACATAGCCTACTTCAATGAGGGAAAGGTCAGACCTCAATTGCTGTAGCACTTGCCAACTGAAATAGATCTGCATAAGTGATACTCGGGTACTTGTCCTTAATTGGTTGGATAAGCTTTAGAGCATTTATCAGACCTTATAAATTCCAATCAGAGATTGCAATTACTAATAGCACACTTTAGAAGAATAAAACAATGATACTGAGAGAAGTTGAGTAACAGTACCAGCATTGGCTCCATGTTTCAACTCAACATCAAATCTTAAGCTTCCATTAGCTCCACCTCGTTGTGGCCACTCCTCAATATTCTTGTCATATGTACCAGCATCATGCCATCCTAGACGTACCTTCATCCAATCAAACATATAACAATAAGTCATCTTGCATACAGAAACTGAAGACCAAAGGTAACCTGACTCCATACATATATGTCTTAGAAAATACTCCCTCTATTCCAAATTATAAGTCGCTTTGACTTTTCTGGTACATAAAATTTGTTATGTATCTAGACATATGTTATATCCAGATACATGGCAAAATCGATGTACAAAAAAGTCAAAGTGACTTATAATTTGGAACGGAGGGAGCATTGCATTTGTTAGCTGAATCGAAATACACAGAAATTCATTCAGCAGGAGTTTTGTAAAACAACTCCTTGTTTTAATATTTTAGCAAAAAAGAAAAAAAGTGTCTAACAGTTTGGTAAAAGAGGTCCTTAAAAGTAAAAAGTTGCCAAATATTCTCTCCAACTAGCAGTCGAGAAGAATTCCATATCAGCTCCCCACCCAGCTTTTTTCTCGGGAGATAGGAGTAAATTGGACGCATGCGTAAATTAAGAAAATAAAGGATTCCAGATGAGAAAGTGGTAAGACACACAAAAAGGGTTTTGTTAGTTAGAAATAGTTCAGGTTCCCAATGTGAAATCGTTTAGGAAGAGAATGTTGGAGATGGACAAAATTTAAGATTGCTATTCTTCTGTTAATTTGCTAGCTCTATTAGTTTAGCAAGTAAATTATACCAAACACCTGAAGATGCTCTTATCTCAACAAATGGCGGTCCTGTTGTATCTTTAACCTCTAAAACTTAAGACAAAAAGTCATATGATCATGCAAATGTAAAATGATTAAAAATGCAGCATAATAAATGAATAGACTCTGACATAACCCTGAAGCGTGCATTGGATGATGCCCTTCATCAACATAGTACCGTTAGTCATTACTACATCGTTAAGTTTGAACTGGCCAATTCCCTTTGAATTAGTTAATACCATCTTATGAGCAAACAAACTTCCCTAGCATACCACTAAGTCTTTTGAAATTCGTAATGGTAAATTTTCTCACACATTTCATACCATTTCACAACAAACCAACCACTCATGTCGAATCTTATTTGCTTGCCTATATGGGCTACAAAAGAGCCAGCTCCAGCATACACTCATTGGTGTCAAGTGAAACCATTCACTTTGTTGCAAGCGCTAATTAAATCTCTAAGCATAACTAGGGAAATCATTTATAACCGAGCAATGACCCATGTTCTAGTAGAAGTGGCCCTAGTAACATTTTTTTTCTGGATCCACCACTGCTCAACAGTGAATAGTGGATTACATGGTAACAGGCACAAAACGGGCACCCTGCTTGGTCTGCTCACAAACCATATGCTGCAGAGGCATATAAGAATGGACATCACTAACAGAGTTATTAAAAGTGATCACTACCACTATGTTCACCAACAGTGATCTTAGCATAGTAAGATCATAATTTAAAGCCTTGCATCTTCTACTGTAGCAGTGTGATTGTAATAAGTTTTCTACTCTATCTTTAGCTTTGTAGCTCAGCAAGGTGGCTGGCTGTCTTTTTTGTACTCGCTTTGGTAAACTGGTATCCCCAGTGTGTAAAACCTTATTGCTTTCTGAAAAGCAGAGTTAATTCTCCTTTTTTAAAAAAAATGTAGCAGTGTGATGGTAAGCTCGCAAAGGGGTTAGTCAAATCCTAAATCACCATCATGAATTCATAATTGACGAAGTTTATGAATAACGTAATTTAAAGCGCAGAACAAGGGTCACCGTACGCACCAGGATGGGGTGGCAGTGAGTCGTCCTGAGAAGCTCCCTGATGTCCTCGCGCGCGGCCTTCACCTGAGCCACGTCAGACGCCGCCGCCACAGCCGCGCACCTCACTGCCCTCGCCTTCTGCGATCACACAACACACGTAAACACGAGTCAACAGCCTGTATGCTGCTGCTGCTGCACCATTTCGATCTCAAGATCAAGGCGCACCCGCCCTATCAGATACGTAACGGAGGCGGTACACGGACCTGCGGGAGCGGAGACGGCGCGGCGCGGAGGCCAACGCGCGCGCGAGCCGACGACGCCGGCGAGGGCGGGAAGAACGCGCGGCTGGCCCGCGCCGCGCGGCGCGCGGACGGGGTGGCGGCGGCGGCGGCCGAGGCGCGGAGGGTGGCGGCGGATGCGGCGAGGCGCTCGGCCATGGCGGGTTTGGTTTGGTTGGTGAAGGTGGGAGCAGCGCGGCGGCCCTTGGAGCGAGGAGGGGCTGCGGGCCGCGGCTGCTTGTTGCGAGACAAGTGGTTGGTTCCACCACGGCGCCTCGCCTGGGTTTCGAGGGGTTTTGGGGTTGGTGCGCGGAGCGTGCTCTGCTCCTGCCCTCGTCGGCTTCTCGGGCCTGTGCGGCGTGGGCTTCTGGGGTTGGTTCGTTGATGGTTGGTGGTCGTTTTTTTTTTTGGTTGTTGATAAGATGCACGGTACTCAGTTTTTTTTTTTGAAAAGGGTCGCTAGTCAGTTTATTACGCGGCGGCCAATGAGCGACGCGCGCGTTTGGGGACTCCGGCGGACCGGCGGTGTTTGGTGGTCTGGTGAGTGCTGAGTGGTGACGGATGCGTCGGCGTCCCCGGCAGGTGGTGGTTTTACCTTAAGGCCCAACTGGTGCCTACAGCCCACCTGCCCAACTGGTATCTTAGGTTTCCAGCCCAATTAGTTCCACATCCTCAGGCTCATTAACGCGCAGGTAGTGGGCCTACCAGCCAGTGCCAAGGCGCGATAACGAGCGGCAGGTCAGGGGGTCAGGCAGAGGCCACAGCGCTAGCGGCACGGCATAGCCGGCGACAGAAACCAACCGATGCCACTCGTCGGCTGTCCCCGCCGCGGCCCGCCGCTTTCTCCCGCCTGCCGCCACCGCCGCAGCCTGTATCGGGCCCGAGCCGTCGCGCCCAAATGCGAGGCCTCCTCCTCCTCTCCTCCGCCGCTCCTGACCAGGAGACTGTCCGCTGCCTCGCTGCTTCTCGCTGTCCTCCCCGTCCCCGCGTCGTCGCCGCAACTCCCCGTCGCCTCCGCGTCGCAGGCGGAGGCGAAGGAGGCGGAAGGAGAAAGCGGAGCTTCCGAGGGGATAGAACTGGAGCGGTACACTGACCAGGAGCAGGGCTTCACCCTCCTCAAGCCGACCTCTTGGCCCAAGGTAAGGACTAATTTGAATGAACCTGGACGACGTCAATACTTCGTGACAACGTAATGTAGCCGTAGGAGCGTAGGATACTTTGGAATTCGATACTTTGTGTACTTTTGGGGGATTGTGGATTGCACATGTGAATTTGCTGTGCTGAAGTCGCGTGGTGGTTGGTGAAGGTGGAGAAGGCGGGCGCGACGGCGCTGTTTCAGCAGGAGGGCAAAGGGAGTAACAATATCGGGGTCGTCGTCAACCCCGTCCGGCTCAATTCGCTGACGGAGTTCGGGACGCCGCAGTTCGTCGCGGACAGACTTCTGCAAGCAGAGAAGAAAAAGGTAGAAATGCCTGAACAATGTTTTCTTGGCACTGCAAGTATTCTGAATCTGGTCAGGGTCACTTATGAACGCCTGACACTTGAAGTAGACTATTTGTATGGACAACTAATGTGCTGATCATGATTCGGGAGGTTCTCATTGATACCTGTATTCTCTGTACAATTGGCGAGATACTGAGATCTTCTGTACTAGTAGCTTCCTAGCATCTGATTGAATCATTTTGCTTAAAAAACAGGAAAGTACCAAGACTGCCGAGGTGATCTCAGTGGGAGAGAGATCAGGTCATGGTGGCCTGACAGTGTATGAAATCGAGTACACACTGGATAGCACTAGGGGAGGGATGAAACGGATCTTCTCGGGTGCATTTGTTGCTTCAAGGAAGCTCTATCTGCTCAACATAGCCTGTTCAGACACCCAGGAGAAGCCCTTGGACAGCGAGACAAGAATTGTTCTGGAAAAAGTTCTACATTCTTTTGATTCTGTATAGTTGATATTTTTTTACGACAGAGGTATGGCACTTTTTCTTGTTTTCGGATTTTCTCTCACTTGAAAATACAGTTGCAAGTAATTGTTTGTTTGTAAAATGAGTGCTAACCAAATAGTTGCAGTGTCCTTTTGTCCAATACCGTTTCACCTTTCTCAGTGATGTCAGGCTATAAGTAATTTCAGTTTTCAGTTTAGATAATGAACTTCGTCTTCCATAGGTAACATTTGTGTCACAGGCAGTAAAACGTTGTGATCTTAATTACTAGCCTGGCAGTGGCATTACTGCATTCGTAATATATCTTGGACAAAGCATTGGGCAGTGAGCCAGTGACAGTATTACTCCTTGAAAATCTGTAATGCCTCATGTCCTGAAATACAATCATTTGAGCATTAGATAGGATACAGGATGGCAAGAGTTAGAGGGAGAAAGACAAGGCCAAGTAGTATTCTGCCTAAAGTTTATCAGAATGCCAGGCTCAGTTCATTTAAATGCTCGTCTGTGCTGAGTGCTAACTTGAGCAAAATTTTTGAAGCAGCTGTGATATGCGGTTAGATGAAAATAAGGAGCAAGTTAGAACTTCTCTAATCATAGAAGTTGCAGGATTCGTTCCTGTTTTTATGGAATTAGGAGTAAATGGTTTCTTTTGTTATTTTGTAATTCATAAAATCATTATGATACAAACTTTATATGGACATGCTAGAGTGATTAGACAATGTTATAGCAGACTGTATGCGATGGGACTCTAGAGATTAGGCACATCATTATGTGTTCCCGTTTTTTTTTCTGCATTCCCTGATCAAGGTACCATCATGTTATATTTAGAAGCGAAAATCCTTCTTTCTCACGATATATGCTGGAAAATTTATATATTATCATAATAAAATGGAATGTTCAGATATAATTCTTGTGATTATCATTAAGATGTAAGAGGTTATTACACGAACATGTCTTATGTTGTAATCTTGCCATCTAAATCTAATGGTATAGCCATATAGGAATTATCACATTCCCCATCCTCAAACAATCAAACTCTGTAGAGAAATCAAGAACAATGCACACTTGCAGTAATTTCTTTCATATGGATAAAGTATATTCTCAGACTTGAATCGTTAACCATCTCATTGTTCTCGAAAAAGAGACATAAAATTTCTACATTCAAAGAAGCATTACACCTTTCAAAGGGCTCTTTTGGACATTCTGAAATAGGGTTGTTTTGGACCATTTCCTTGACTTTCTCCTTCAGATGACATATGAGGGAGAATATTCGCTGAAATAGAGACTTTTGATTCGGGCAACCGAGAGACTCTCTGGTCCCACCCTGTTGGGATGTGGATAGCATATGATGGTAACACAGGTGCCATGTTGTCAGCGGCTGGAGCTAGTGTCCTATTCTTAGGACTTTTTAGTTCCAAATTTTTTTATAAAATAGACACTATAGTACTTTCGTTGTATTTGACAAATATTATTCAATTATGGACTAACTAGGTTCAAAAGATTCGTCTCGCAAATTATAGGTGAACTCTGTAATTAGTTTTTATTTTCGTCTATATTTAATGCTTTATATATGCGTCTAAAGATTCGATGTGACGGGAAATCTGAAAAAAATTGCAAATTCTTTTGGGAACTAAACAAGACCTTAGGGATAGTACTATTTACTCCCTCCATCCTCACATTTCAAGAATTTTAGAGAGTCAAAGGAATTTATATGATAAGATAATAATATTTATGATACCAACCAAATATCATTAGATTCTTTATTAATTATTTTTTCACAATATGCCTACTTGATGTTATAAATCTTTGTAATTTTTACTATAATTTTGGTTAAACTTAAGATGCTTTGACTCTCCAAGATTCTTAGAATATCTTATAATTTAGAATAAAGGGAGTGTGGAAAGTTGCACTAGATTATTGTGGTTGTGCGAGATGAGTTGTGTTCTTTTTAAGATGGAGAAACGGTACTCGTCAAGAAACACTTTTGTGGCAAATGCATCCAAATTGTCAAGGTTGGTAGTGATTCTCCAATTATACTAGTGGAATACTCAACTATATGCCCTGGAATTGGGCTTTCGCAATAATACTATTGTACTTGGGATGTTGATGAACTGGTCAGAAGCCGTAATCTTTCGGCGATTCAGTCCAGCGAGATAGTCGCATGGGAATATCATCCACTATCCCAGCCGCAAAGTTGGGAGCTGGTCAAAGGAAAGGAGGAGGACTTGTCCTCGTCCCTTTTGCTTTTAAGAATTTTTACTTCGCTGTCACTTGAGAAAACGAAAACCCTGACTGATGATGGTGTCCGAAAAGATTGCGTGCATTGGCAGGTGCCAAGTTGTCCTGAAATCTTGCTGTTGATGGCCTGGCCGTTTCACAACAGCACCATCTGTGTTTGGTTTTATTGGTACAAGTTGCACCATCAATTCTGATTTCTGAATCACGCTCCATTTTGGATGCAACTTAGCATCAACAAACCTTTTGTGTCAATTCCTTGCTCTTCTGGCTGTCGAGAGTCGAGAACACGGGGTCGCATGTCTCAGGCATTGTTTAGTTCACGTATAGACAAAAATAAAAACTAACTACACAGTTTACCTGTAATTTGCGAGATGAATCTTTTGAGCCTAGTTACTCCGTGATTGGACAATGTTTGTCAAATAAAAACGAAATGCTACAGTACTCAAAAACAAAAAATTTTGCGAACTAAACAAGGCCTCAGCTTCTCATTCGTAACAGATTAACAGGCCGACAAACAAGGCCACATGTCAGTATGTCACGTGTGAATGAACCAAGATGTTCTGGACGTGAGCCTTTTGTTTGCAATCGTAGAAAATGATCCCATGCCGGTGCCACCTAAAGTCAGCGAGCGTTACGTGCAGCAAAGGAGACCGCGGGTTCTCTCCTCTGAACGTGGGATGGCTATGGTTTGTTCGCGCCTCGAGATGAAACCATGCCAAAATACCAGTCTAACTCACAATGTATTACATTCTGATTCTGATCCTGAGATCGCATACCTTCATATTCTAGCACCCAGATTCATTTGAGCGATTATTTCATTACTTTCCTTTGAATTATTTTAAGAAGTCGAACTGTTAATTGTCACCTACTGAGTAGTCAACTATTTTTAATTTAACTAAATATATATAAGAAAGTACTCCATATAAATATTTACGGTGCATAATTAATAATTTAGTATCATTGCACGAATAGCCAATTTTCTCATAAAATAAAAATAAAAATATTGCTAGTATTTTATATAAACCTGATAACACTTTTTTAAAAATCTGATCTATAACGATAACTTTTTTTTAGATGTAGGAAGTGCACACGTACACTGCCTTTGACCAACATAATTATTCCCTCTGTATAGAATTTAGAAATCATGTACGACAGCTACATGGTCTTCAAAATATAATTTTGGTCTCTTATTTTTATAAAAATATTTAGAAAAAGCTGGTATATAAATACTTTTATAATTTTCAAGATAAATTTATTCATATAATTTTTATATTTACAAACTCAATAATTTAAAAGTTATTGATAATTTATATTTTAAATATTTGATCCAAATGTTATCTAAATGACTTATAAATCCTATACAGAGTGAGTAATTATTGAGTACTTGAATTTGCATGTCAGTATTGATCACTCCGTATTCGGTGCAGTATAATTCTTTACGCTGAAAGACGCGTGCGTGCGTCTTTTTTTTTTCTTTCTAGAAAAAGGAAAAACTGCGTTCGTGGATTTCCTGTGTCTACAGTCTACGTCGGCATGCGGACCTTTCAAAGGCTCCACTTTTGGACGTTTGTGTAGGAAGGAACGTATGGCGTCGCGTGGGACCCCGCTTGCTAGCCGAGGGGGGAAGAAAGTTTGCTGCGACGTCGCGCCATTGGTCGCTTGGATCAAGTCAGTCAACGGGACGGCCGCTCCGGCTGGCCCGTCCCGTTTGAACACGACGGCAAGTGTGGTACAATGCAACGAGCAACTTGGGCAGCTGATGGCCGACAAATATGCAGCGTAGACTACGCTCGCGCATGAACCAAGTACGAATGAACAAGCATCCTTTCTTAATTTCGCATATATCGTGCACACAGCACACACAAGAAGTTACGTTGAAAAGCGTCACGCGCATGGACGCAATGTATTTGTTCTTGTTTTTAACAAAAATATATATGACGTTTGATGGATACTTATATAGGCCTTGTTTGGATCCTAAAAGTTTTTAGATTTTGACACTGTAGTATTTTCGTTTTTATTTGATAAATATTGTTTAATTATAGAGTAACTAGGTTTAAAAGATTCGTCTTCAAACTGTGTAATTGGTTTTTATTTTCATTTATATTTAATGCTTGTGTCGTGAGATTCGATTTGACGAGAAATCTTGAAAAGTTTTTAGTTTTTTAGTTGAAGTAAACAAGACCATAATAGCAAAAGCTTGCTATAGGAAGATGACACCATCGCCAGCACGTGTAAGGGAGAGGCAAGAAAACCTTGTCGTTCACGAGGTGTGCATGATAGTGTGGTCCTCCTAAAAGGCACACAAACCTGTCACCCAAAGCCTGTGAGGATTGTTTTTTTTTTAAAAAAAAAGCCTGTGAGGATTGCACATTTTTGTTATCTGAACAATTTAGATGTATTCTATTATTATTCACATGCAGCAGTATTAAAATGAGCCTCCACAATCAATCTAAAAAATTGTATAAACCATTAGATTTTTATGATGACCTATTAACCCAAAGAGTCAATAAAAATATGTTAACATTTAATTAAATTCAAAAATAAGATTATGAGAACTTTGTTGTTTGTTTTCCATACAAACAACGAAGCAAAACATCTAAATAAGAATGCATAACAATAGCCCTGAATCTGTGATTATCGTATTTGAGGACCATACTTTCCAAGTGATAATTGATTTCTTACTTCAATTTCATATATAGCATGCCGTGTATTTTTTTTTTGTCAGTTAAAACACACACACCCCAATTCATGGCGTGGCTTGGACAGGCGCAAAACAAGAATAAGGCCTTGTTTAGTTCCCAATTTTTTTTGGTTGGTGTACTGTAGCACTTTCGTTTTTTATTTGATAAATATTGTTTAATCATGGAGTGACTAGTTTTAGAAGATTCATCTCGTGATTTACAGACAAACTGTGTAATTAGTTTTTATTTTTATCTATATTTAATGCTTCATGCATGTGCCGTAAGATTCGATGTGATGGAGAATGTTGAAAACTTTTTGGTTTTGGGGTGAACTAAACAAGGCCTAACAAACTGTATTTCCAAAATTTCAATGCGAGCACCACTACGACAATGCTTCTGGTACACTTGAAGGTGCGCATGTCATTTGCCATGCTGGTACGGCAGTAGAGTCCCAGCTGCGCGAGACGAGCTGTCTCGAAGAAAAGAATCCCGTTAGTCAACCCCGGGGACGCGCGCAGTACACGCGGAGAAAAACCAAACCCAGGAAAATAATATACTCATCATACATATAAATTCCAGATCTCTCGCTGCACGTAAGACGTAACGCAACGAACGCCAACAAACAAACAGAGCCAGCGGCGCAACCGCCGCCGCTGAACCGCGCCGCAACCCGCAGGAGATCGAGCCCCTCCTCCATTCCTCGGCGCCGGCAGCTTCGGTTGTTCGTTCGCCATGGCCGGCGGGGAGAGGGACGACGCGGTGGCGATGGACTCCGGCGAGAAGCGCCTCAACGAGCTCGGCTACAAACAGGAGCTCCGCAGGGAGATGGTACTTTTCGGTTCCCACGCCATTTTTTCTTCTGTTTTCATGTTCTCCTGTTCTTCGTAGTATGGGTTTGTTTCCGGACTTGTGGGAGGAACACGATGCGATCAGGTTTGAATAAACCTGCTTGCAAGCCTGTTCTTTTTTTCCCCTTGATTGAAAAAAAAACGTCGGTAGAAAATGTGTTTGTGATCGGCTTTCTCTGCGGCTGAATTGAGTTTCTTCCTTCTCGGTTCTCAAGATTTTGATACACCCGTGTGCCTGCCTGCCTGCAGACGCTGTTCAAGACGCTGGCCATCTCCTTCTCGACGATGACGCTCTTCACGGGGATCACGCCGCTGTACGGGAGCAGCCTGCAGTACGCGGGGCCGGCGCCGCTCGTCTGGGGCTGGGTCGTCGTCTCCTTCTTCACCTGGTTCGTCGGCATCGCCATGGCCGAGATCTGCTCCTCCTTCCCGGTACGCGTCCATATAGTGGTGCACTCTGTCTGTCTGGGCCTTGCATGATCAGATTGATGCTAGTTGTAGTTGCCTTGCATGGTCAGATTTCCGTGTTGATACAGATTATGCCACCCATATTCGGCTCAAATGGTACCATAGAAATTACTTATGTTTTCTTGGGCAAAGGATTAAATGCCCTGTCATCAGTCATCACTTGCGTGTTCTTTTACTGTTGCCATATGTTAAGCAAGGTTATTATATCTTCTGTGAGTCTGTCATTACTCTGCACATAGTGAACCTTTGTTTTTTTTCTTGAAACATTTTTGCTTACTGATCCCAAAAGAAGACTGATAAATGTCGCACACCAAATCATACAGCTACTTCAATTTGTATTTGTACACAGGCCGGTGGTTAACCCATCGCTTCTCTTTTAAAAAAAAATCATACAAGCTAATTTGTATTGCTAATTTTCTTCAATCTGCGCAACCATCCTAGCGAAGTTGCAACATGGAATTTTACTGTCCTGACTTTGCAATGGCATGGTTGTAAGTTGTAACTGCAATGCGCATTCTTCCGAGGAAGGCGTGTTTGTCTGATTGTTTCTAATCACATATATTTGTAACTGAATACTGACGCGGTTTTCTTTTTTGTGAGCAGACCACTGGTTCTCTGTATTTCTGGGCTGCTCATTTGGCTGGTCCAGTCTGGGGTCCCTTGGCATCTTGGTGCTGTGCTTGGCTGGAGGCCATCGGCCTCATTGCCGGAATTGGCACACAGGTAACCTACTAACCTCCTCTGTTTATTACTAATCTTGCCACATGCTGGAACTGTCTATAGACTGCAGTGACCTTCCTCCATTCTGATGTACAATTTCATTTGATCCTTACATGGCAAAATGAAAACTGCTAGCTGCCCATTTCATTACTCTCAGTTTATAGCAGATCTCTCACATGCTCCAGTTTTCTGAAGTAATCTACCTCTCCTCTAGTGTGGAATTTCCATCTAATCATTACGCGGAAACAATGGAAACTATCAACTGTCAATTTCACTACTCATAGATAATAAATCATACACGCTATGTAGACAACTCATAATTACTCATAACGTACCAAATTAAATGTTCTATTCTACTCTGTAATCTCCTATTTGATCAGGTCTTTCAAAAATTTCAACTTGTGATCTAAACAATGGAAACTTACTGTGCACTTCAGTACTCACATGAACATAACCCCCTGCCTCTGTGTTGCAATTCCAGGCATATGCAGGATCCCAAGTATTGCAAAGCATCATCCTACTCTGCACCGGCACCAACACCGGCGGTGGCTACCTGGCCCCTCGCTGGCTGTTTCTGGTCATGTACATCGGGTTGACACTGATCTGGGCCGTGCTCAACACTTTTGCTCTTGAAGTCATCGCGTTCCTCGACGTGATCTCCATGTGGTGGCAGGTAATTACCTTACCTAACGGCTGCCACATTTGGAGAGGCCAGGCCATTCTTACTCATCTCGTGGCACGCCATGCTCCTGGTTTCTTGCCCGGCTTCAGCTGCTAATTTGCATCGCAGGTGATCGGTGGCACCGTGATCGTGATCATGCTCCCGCTGGTGGCCAAGACGACGCAGCCGGCGTCGTACGTGTTCACCCATTTCCAGACGTCGCCCGACGTGACGGGGATCAGCAGCAGCTCCTACGCCGTCGTCCTGTCCTTCCTCGTGAGCCAGTACTCGCTGTACGGGTACGACGCGGCGGCGCACCTGACGGAGGAGACCAAAGGCGCCGACAAGAACGGGCCCATCGCCATCCTCTCCAGCATCGGCATCATCTCCGTCTTCGGCTGGGCGTACATCCTGGCGCTCACCTTCAGCATCCAGGACTTCAGCTACCTGTACGACGCGAGCAACGAGACCGCCGGCGCGTTCGTGCCGGCGCAGATCCTGTACGACGCGTTCCACGGGCGGTACGGCAGCTCGGCGGGCGCCATCGTGCTGCTGCTCGTCATCTGGGGATCCTTCTTCTTCGGCGGGCTGTCCATCACGACGAGCGCGGCGCGGGTGGTGTACGCGCTGTCGCGGGACAGGGGCGTGCCGCTGTCGTCGGTGTGGCGCCGGATCCACCCGCGGCACAAGGTGCCGGCGAACGCGGTGTGGCTGTGCGCGGCGGTGTGCGCGCTGCTGGGCCTGCCCATCCTGCGCATCAACGTGGTGTTCACGGCCATCACCTCCATCGCCACCATCGGGTGGGTGGGCGGCTACGCGGTGCCCATCTTCGCGCGCATGGTGATGCGGGAGGACGACTTCCGCCCGGGGCCATTCTACCTCGGCCGCGCAAGCAGGCCCGTCTGCCTCGTCGCCTTCCTGTGGATCTGCTACACCTGCTCCGTGTTCCTGCTCCCCACAGTGTACCCGATCAAGATGGACACCTTCAACTACGCGCCCATCGCGCTCGGCGTCGTCCTCGGCCTCATCATGCTCTGGTGGCTGCTCGACGCGCGCAAGTGGTTCAAGGGCCCCGTCAGGAACATCGACGAACACAACAACGGCAGCAAGGTCTGACACACCACCAACGTCGTCGTCGTCAAGCTCAAGCAAAGCCTCGAGCCACTCACGCCATCCTCTCTTTTTGAACACCATGGGTGCTGATGAACACCATGCTCTCTCCGTCTGTGTGTATGATGCTGGATCAGTGGGGTTTAGTTAGTTTAGATTGTGGAGTGAGACCTCTGGGTGACATACAAGGAAACTAGAGGTTGACCCATTGTGGAGAACAGAGGAAAAATTGAGCAAACAGAAAAGGAATATGAATGACCAACAAAGTACAAGCATTGGGGACACTGATGTATGCTCCCTGTGTAACTATGTTATTTTAGGCTTGTTCTAAGACAAACTTCCCAAACAATTTAATTTTGATCAAGTTTTTAGATGTAAGCCAAAGAAGAGAAACGGATACTTTCTTTTTTTGTTGTTGTTGGAAATGAATCAAGCGAAGAGCTGCTAAAAGAAGACAAGGAAGAAACACACAGGAAGAACAAGTAACACATCGAGAAAACGCCGATGCCAAATCTCTATTCTAAACGGTAGTATGAAATTCAGTTCATGCTTTCTCTATGTCCCATTCCTAAAACTCTTAGACATTCTCTTTCTTCCTCTTCCCGGTCTAATGTCTAATCATGTACTCAATCCATCCAAAATTATAAGACGTTTGACTTTTTTTACAATAAATTTGACCACTTGTCTTTTTTAAAAATTTATGCAAAATATCACTTTTTTGTCGTGGCTTGGTTTATTAATAGAAGTTCTTGAAGAATGACTTAAATTTGACTGTATTTATATAAATTTTTTAAATAAGCAAGTATCAAATTTGGGGTCAAAAAAGTCAAACCTCTTATAATCTGAGATGGATGGAGTATATGTTGTGTACATATCTGTTACGCAGCTATGTATATGTTGTGTGTCGAATGGTGGCAGCCATTGCATACTTTATAGGATAGAGTTAAATAATTGATCAACAATGTCATCATTGTTATATAATAGCTAGTTTGACTATCAAGAATATGTAGTAAGAATATGGTGAACAAATATAGAGAGGATGAAAATGAGTTGTTTCCAATACATAAGCCCTCCAATATATAGTCATACATGTGAGGTGGAGTTACAAGAACTGATGCTAGGAGAGTTACATCATTGATGAGTAGTAGGAGTTTGTAGCTTTGATGGTATAGGGGTTATGGACATCCACATTAATATTTCATAACACTCACCCTTGGATGTCCATTAACAGGTGAATTGCATGCCTAGTTAAAAATCTTGCCAAGGAAAAACCCAGTGGGAAAAAACCATGGCCAAGTAAAAAAGAGTACACACGTATTCACTCCCCCTGATGACAACATCACTTGATGTCTTTCAACCGTCGCAATCCAATACAATGTGCCAATTTCTTGAACACTGAAGTAGGGAGTGCCTTTCTAAATAAGTCTGCTAGATTCTCACTTGAACGATTTTGTTGGACTGTTATAATACCATCCTTTTGAAGATCATGAGTGAAGAAAAACTTTGGCGAGATGTGTTTCACTCTATCTCCTTTTATGTACCCATCTTTCAATTGAGTTATGCAAGCCGCATTGTCTTCATGTATAACTGTTGGTTCTTTCTTTTCTGAAAATAAATTGCATACCTTGCGAATATGATGTGTCATATTTCTCAACCAGACACACTCTGCTGGCTTCATGGATAGCCAAAATTTCTGCATGGTTAGATGAAGTTGTTGCTATTGTTTGCTTCATTGAACGCCATGAAATAGATGCATCACCACACATAAATATGTATCCCGTTTGTGAACGACCGTTGTGTGGATCAGATAAATATCCTGCATCTGCAAAACAAACTAATCCCTCCATGCATTTGCTAGCAAAATATAGACCCATGTCTTTCATACCTTGCAAATAACGAAGTATATGTTTTATCCCATTCCAATGTCTTCTAGTAAGACAGGAGCTATATCTTGCTAATAAATTAATAGCAAATGCAATATCAGGTCGTGTATGAGTAGATAGATACATTAGTGCTCCTATAGCACTTAGATATGGCACCTCAAGACCAAGAATTTCACTATCACATTCTGGAGGTCGAAAAGGATCTTTGGTTACATCAAGGGATCTAACAACCATTGAGGTACTCAATGGATGTGCTTTGTTCATGTAAAATTGCTTTAGTATTTTCTCTTTGTAAGTTGCTTGATGCAAAAGAACTCCATCTTCAAGATGTTCTATTTGCACACCAAGGCAAAACTTTGTTTTCCCCAGATCCTTCATTTCAATTTTTTTTTTCTTCAAACAATCTTTGGCCTTGGTGATTCCTTGAGGAGTACCAATTAAGTTTAGATCATCAACATATACAACTATGATCACAAATTCGGTTTCAGATCTTTTTATGAATATACATGGACAAATAGAGTCATTCTTATACCAATTATGTATGGTTGCCTGTTTTTTTATTAATGTTTGATGAGGAAGTGTTGCATATTTCTTTCTTTTCCGGCCCGCCGGTAATGTTGCATGTGTTGCTTGTACTACAAGTAGTCGTTGTACTAGAAGAAATCCTCGGCCAGAGTGTTAAACGGGGACCCTTTATGATATATCAGTTCAATTGTAGTCACATGTAAATATATGGGTTGGTTTGCATGTTTTGATCATGGGTTTAAAGTATATTTTTTTGACTAAACTCGAACCACATCGAGTTCGAAGTATTGACTAGTCTATGGTCCTGTTGGTCCAGACATATTGGCTAGTGGCCAACTAAAATCAAAAAGATTTTAAGATTCTCCGTCACATCGAATCTTTCGATATATGCATTAAGCATTAAATATAAACGAAAATAAAAACTAATTGTACAGTTTATCTGTAAATCATGAGATGAATCTTTTAATCCTAGTCAGTCCATAATTAGACAATATTTGCTACAAACAAACGAAAATACTACAGTAGTGAAATTCAAAATCTTTTCGCATCTAAACAAGGCCCAAGCTCAAAATTCTCCGGATCAGAAGGCATTAAAGCAAGGCCCACGAAATCTGATAGGCCCACCGCCAGTCTCGCCGCGTCCGCTTCCAACCGCCGGCCACCGCCCACCTCCAGCTCCGAAACCGTGAAGCCGGAGGACCGAGACGGCAAGACGGAGACAGGGGAGCCCTCTCAGGTTCGGCGACCTAGAGCTCCGCTTGTGCATTCCTGGAGCGAGGGCAGAACGGGGCGGCAGCCGCTACAGCTCGCGCGAGAGGAGGGCGGGGATGTCGAGGCCTCGATGGTCCGCCGCCTCGGCTCCGGATAACCACATAGAGAAGGCGTATGCTGGGCTGGTTCCGTGAGTGTCCTCTCTTGCTCGTAGAACATGCAGTGACTACTTTATTTTTTGAGTCTTGAAATGTTTATCTCTGACGCCGGTTGCGGATCCAGAATTTATTGGCTGGGCATTCGAACACTGAGGTAGCACGAAGGTTTAATTGAAACATGTGAAATTCAGTCTAAATCTTTATTGTTAAGCTACATGTATATTTATTTTTATATTCCAACAATGGATGTACATAGTCCAAATTCCATAGGAGTTCAGTATTGCTACTACCAATTTTCATCGTTCACGAAGCTACTACGGGATAAATTCTTAGTACTGGTGAAGAGAATTAGGAGAGGGGAAAACTTTCTTCAGCGGATCAGTAGCATATGTTGAGTAATGTCCTGAAAAATTTTGTGGATGCAAATTGGCAGCAGATAAATTTCTATGTATCTGCCTTCGAGCTGCGCTGATCACATCCCGCACAGCACTTCCTCTTGCATGGTTGTGTGCCTGCAGCTCGTGTCCACAGCTGATGGAGCAAGGAGGTGGTGATGAAATCAAGTTTTAAGCAGCCTAGGTCATTGGTGGTTGGACACTGCATAAGACGGTGTAGGGTATGGAGGACAGGAAAAGAATCAAAATAAGCCTTCTTTAGGCGAACTGTGGCTCGGCATGCTGTATACTTATATATCTATCTAGCACATACATTATATGTTTGCTTATGTGCAATAATTTTTGGCATTAGATGAATGACCTTGAATCAAGGCAGGTCCATCCCTGTCTGACACTTTGGATTTCAGTTCACGATGGTCCTACTGGTCATCTTCATCAAGGATGTGGCTTAGGTTGAATCACCACACTGTTCTGCCAGTAGTGTTAAGTTTTTTTACCTAATTGGAATTAGGATGCCATTCTTGATTTCTTGGGCAATTTGATGTCTACATTAGTGAGCTATTGCACATTACTCATGACATATAAGCTTTACCTTGTGATTTTTTAAATGACTGGCATGATGTTGGCCAATTTCCTTAGATAGAGAAGAAATACCTTGTGTGAATTGCAAAGCCAAGATACCGCTACCAACCGGAGTGTGGATTATATTTTTGTTTTATTTTCCAACAATGATTGTGCTAATCCCATTGGAAAAACACTGAAAAAAAATCTCAACTCGACCCCTTTGTGTAGAAAGGATGATTGCACCGGCTTTCCTCAGTGCTTCCATGGACAATGTTCTTAGGTTTTTTGTTTCCTTCTCTTCAAAACATGTGTTCATGGATGCATGTGTTTTGTTTTATCTACTGAAACGGTCATGTAGGCCAAAAGGAAGGGGAAGGAGAAACTAACAACAATAGGCATGGGAGGCATTGGGAAAGAACAAATCTGAACCCCTAGTTCCAGAACTACAGAAGAGAAGAAAAATATGTGCCTTCCCTGATTTTCCTATGCCCAGTGCTCTTAGACACCCGTTTCTTCCCCTTCCCAACATACTTTTAAGACCCCAGCTCCTGAGCCTACACATGTGTATATATTTTGAGGCAACTACACATGTGTATATTTTTTTTCACTAGAACATGGTTTGAAGCCAACGGAAGAGGAAGGAGCACCTAAGAACAATAGGAATGGGAGGCACCAGGAAAGCAATGAGACAAATGCCCACTTCTAATTTTGGAGGTGCTACCAGCTCATAGCTCATGCTTTCCTCCATGTTCCCATTCCCACTGCTCTTAGACAGACTCTTTCTTCCTCTTCCTTGCTTGCATGGGTCTAAGACAACTCAATAAGAAGCTGAACTGTTGTATATTTATACAATGCCTATGCTATATATAATACCTGTGGTGCAGTGGTGTACTGTTCTTGTGACTTAAGATTGAAAGCAGTGGGTACACCTACTCCATGGCACATCAATGGAAGTGTATAGGACATCTTTTCCATATGCACATCTAATAGGTCAGCAGGCAAGTCCTGGTTTTTAGAAAGGCATTACAACATGGAAAGAAAAAGGGGACTATGGTTTAATTTAGTTTTTTTTAAAGAAGGTAGGTGTATGCAGCTGAACATTGCTAGAACCAAGAACAAAAAAATTTAGAATGAATGTTCTCGACTGTGCAATATATGTGGGCATGATATTATCCCATGGGCTTATGAATAGTCTAGGAACATGTAAGTTTAAACTGTAAGAGTTTGGGAATAGGAAGAATTTAAACTTTCTTGTTCTGTTTTTGTGTGTCAATGTGTGTTAACTCATTTGGTAATGTGTGTTAACAAGGGCTCTGTCAATGAAGAACTTAATTTTCATGCGCACCATGTTTGATGTATATAGCTTTATTGAATCTGGATGTTCTTTCTGTTCTCATTTTTGTTTTGTGGACGTATTATGCATACGTTGTTTGATCTACCTTGTATGAGATGGTAGACATCATACCAAACTATATGTGCGTGTTAGTTTTAAACTTCCCGGATTTGAGATATTTATCTAAGTACATGTCGCTGCCTTTGAATCCATCAGATGGGCATCAAATCTGACTATAGTCCACAAACCAATCTTCATATGAACCAAAGAGTCACAAACGCCAACTTGTATTAAAAGTATGAGATAACTTACATATAGAACAATAGGTATATTGATTGAACATTTGTTGATTCGACTTTTATCCCTATACTAGTGCATGTACCTTCGGCAGAATGCAACCGCCAAAGGTGCATACAACTATACAGCCTTACCTTTGACTTAGGTTGAATCTCTGAAAAATTCTAAAACTATTCTTAAATTAACTGACATAGTTAAACCAATTCCTAGCAAATTTGATGCCTACATCTAGTTGGTTATTTAATTTTACATTAGTCATATGCTGTAAATTTAACCATACCTTGACTAACTGAAACCATGTAGTTTATGTCTTGTGTTCTATTTGTCAACAATGAGCCAGAAGGTGGGGGGAAAACAGAGGAACACCTAAGAACACTAGTCATGATATGCATCTGAAAAGTACTGAAACAAATGTGGGCGTTATTGTAGTGAGAAAATATTGTTATAGGCTCCCCCCCCACTTTTCCAGTGCATGCGTTCTTAGGTTCTTTGTTCTTTTTTATCTGTGTTAATGAACACTGTATCTAAACCTCTGTATGCATTTGTTGTGTTAATCCACTAAAACAGTTGCGTAAGCCAAAAGGAAGGGGAAGGAGTAACTAAGAACAATAGGCATGGGAGGCATCGGGAAACACTAAACTAATCTTCACCCCTAGCTGTAGAGGTAAAGAAAAGTTTGGCTTTCCTCCATGTTCCCATGCCCACTGCTCTTAGACACTCGTTTCTTCCTCTTCCTGACTCACTCTCAAGGCCTCACAATCTAAACTTATATGTGTGTATACTGTTTTCTTCAGTAGCACTAATTTCACAGGCCAAAGGAAGAGGAAGGAGCACCTAAGAACCGTAGGAATGAGAGGCAACAGGAAAACATTCAGAAAAAAAACATAGTTCATGCTTTCCTTCATGTTCTCATTCCCACTGCTCTTAGACATTCTCTTTCTTCCACTTCCTTGGTTACCCACTCAACATCTCATCATCTAATCCTTCACTTGGCATTTGTTTCCTTGTCTGGAACAATTTTGCAGGCCAAAGGAAGAGGAAGGAGCACCTAAGAACTGTAGGAATGGGAGGCATCAGGAAAACACTGAGACAAATGTCTGTATCCAATAGTTTTCATGCTTTCCTCCATGTTCCCATTCCCACCGCTCTTAGGTATTCTCTTTCTTCCTCTTCCTGGCTTACTGGCCTAGTACAGCAAGAATAGAAAGACTGAACTGATGAAGGCTGTGGTATGGTATGCTGTGGTATATATAAGGTCTCAGTACTTTAGACCATACAAAATCCTTGTGAGGGGAAATATAAGTGTATGCATCTACTTGCTACAGCATGGTACACTGATGCACATTCTATTCAATGAAAGTGGGCCTGGAAGCATCTATTGGTAAAACGATAGGTGACACATTTGTAGACAGGGGATTATTACATCTTATTCCTTGATATTTCTAGAAGGCCAACAGCTAAGTCCTTGACACTAATCAATGCAACTACAGCACAGGGGAGAAACAAACTGTGATTCATTCATGTTTTCAAAGAATGAGAGATCAGTGCATGCGACTGAAGATCATTAGAAACAAGACATTACTAACTTAGCACTGATGGCGCTCTATGCGATATATGCCAGCTTGATATGACCCCATGAGGTCACAAATATTAGAGGAATTCACATATACTAGAAAACCACATTTATCATGTATTCATTAACTGTGCACCAAAATGATAGGCAGATTGAAATTTGTACAAAGTAACAAAGAAAAAGCAAAATTTGAACCAGATCATTAATTTCACAATTGGTGTGATAAACACAAATACGTTGTCACTAATTGATGATCACAATCTCCTAGAAGACTAATTTTCTACTCTTACATGTATTCTTGAATTCAATTTTAATGTTGATTTAGCATGAAGGTATTGATTTCATCCTGATGCGTGTATGTTAAGTCTCATTGTTATGCACTGCCTTGATATTGGTTCATATCATCAATGCCTGCCAATCAATAAAGTAACATGTACATCAGAATATGAGACAAACTGCATCCTGACCATTTTATATCAACTTAACTTTTCTTTTTGTTCTGTTTCTATCTGTCACTCAACAATTGTAGAAGGCGTGCGTCAAAATGGAGCCTGAGTAATAAAGGACTTAACTTTCATGTACACCTCACCATTTGTTATATCATTTTACGTGTTATTTCTGTTTTATTATCAACTCTCTTATGTATGCATTAGGATCAGGTGCTTCCCCTTGTATAAGATTGGGGGTATCATACTATCATCTCGAAGTATGTGTGTATGTCTGAAGCTTCCTGCTTTAATATCTGTGTCATAGTACATGTCAATGTTTTTTAATCCATCTGATCAACATCAAACCAGACTGTGGCACACCAATTTTCATATGGGACCAATAGTCAAACATTGACCTTACTTAGATATATATAAGAGAACATTGGGTAACTAACATTTAGTGTAGGTATCTTAATACAAAAATTGATTATTATTTATCTCTATGCTGAAGCAGGCATCTTTGTCAGAATGCAGGTCCCTCTACAAGTGGTACGAGCTTGTTTATTCCCACTTTTTCACCGTGATAAGGATCTTAATCCCAAAAGATATGAACAACATTTATATAAACTTGTGCTCATGCAGTTGTAGACTGTACAGTACTTCAGTGACAGGTTTATCTGAAATCTGAAATTTATGAACTATATACCTCATTTGAATTCATCTCAATACTCGTATATTTTATCTAATATGTTATCAATTAGAGTCACTTAATCCTTCAGCCGTTATACAAGCTTTGTTCACATTACGTGCAGATGAAAGCTAAGCATATTAACAACACTGAATAAGTCCGATGTTTGCGGGACTTGGAGATCGGCTATCCCTTCTAGTGTGATCCTTCTGGATGAGACAGAAGAGAAAGGATCCAGTTCTCCAAAAGAAGTAAAATAACTAGATGGTAGCAATCTGGCTCGTCAGTGAGTGCTTGTTCAGCTCTTGCTCTTCTTTTTATGCAATTTGTTTTAGATAAACTCTTCTTCTATTACAAACTGTGATATAGTCACTGTGGGGTACTTTCTTAATCTGTAGTATCATTTTGTGCTAATTAATGCTCAGTTCACAGAAAAATCATTGGCCACATTATAATTATCTAACTTCACTGAAACCATTTAATAATAGGCCATTGGAAATGGAAATTTCTCAGATCCCATTAACGATTTGACATGTGTATGAAGTTTAATTATTCGTATATGCTCTCAAGTTTGTACAACAATGTCCTAGTTCGGCCACTAAGATCCTACAAACCATACTAATTTTTTTGTCATTTATTTGTTTCCTTGATTGCAAGCATTTTGGCAAGTCCCAGGAAGAGGAAGGAACACCTAAGAACAATAGGCATGGGAGGCATTGGGAAAGAAAAAGAACTTGAATCCCCCTTATTGATCATAGCTCATTCTTTCCTCCATGTTCCCATGCCCAACGCCCTTAGATACTCTTTTTCTTCATCTTCCCAACTCACCCTCTAGCCCATGATCGTACTCTCCCTACGAACTCTCAAATCTGTATGTACTATTAAAAGAACTGAGTGAGCTAAATGGAAGAGGAAGGAGAACCTAAGAACGATAGGAATGGGAGGCATTGGGAAAGCAAGATACAACATTCACCTCCAGTTGTGGAAGTGCACATGCTTTCCTCCATGCTCCCATTCCCATTGCTCTTAGACTATCTCTTTCTTCCTCTTCCTGGTCCACCCTCACGGTCTAGGACTTGAAAAGTTTCATAATGAAATGGATGCATGCATTGCTATGAAGCACACATATATAATCCCAGGGAGCAAAAGCACTGTACAGTGAACAAAATCACCTACTACAGCATCTGCATGGTGCACAAAAGTACACTTCATTCAATGGCATTAATATATTGGGCTATGTGACATCTACTATTAATAATAAAGATCAAGTGTGGTGATGATGCCTGGAGATTTTTTTTCATGTGCCCATCAAACGCGAGGATATTGTACAGGTGACAGCTTGGCAAGTTAATGCTTGACTTAATAAGCGATGCAAAATTACTTCCTGGCCTTTTGAGTAGTACTTTTAGGGAAAGATAAGGAAATCACGTTCTCATCATAGGGTACATATGCAAACATGTACTCCCAGTTATGGGTCCAAATTCTTCCCAGTTTAACAGGAAATCAAAACTAAGACAAAAGCATTTAGTTGGTTTTATATATGGAGAATTCCATCAACTATTAGGTAATGATGGATCTGTAGAAGACCACACAATACAACATCAACTAAGTTCTGTTCATGCATAGTGCATTGGTGGTACCCTTTCTGTTGCTGCCCTTTCGGAGTTCCTTGATCTTTGGGATTTGTTGGCTGAGGTTACTTTGCATCTCGAAGATGAGCACAGTTTGAAGCATTTTGAACCTGGGCAGTATACGACCCGGGCATCATACCACCAAGCCTTGGTAACCTGTATGAATTCGTGGGCCCTTCAAGAAAATTAATGCCATTTTTTTCTGTGGCTAGCAGTAGCAGTTCATTGCTGATGTCTGACTGCAGATTGTTTGGCGAGAAGGGGACTGCCACATCTTTATGCAGTCAAGAAAAATAGAGTGTCCAGCACATATGGGCATCATGTGTATTCTCTGATCAAGGCAGGTTTGGTTCTTGTTATTTTGGAGATTGGCCTATATGATCCTTCATCTCAGCCTGATGACGTGTGGAGTTCAAAGTGTGGTACTGTGGTGGATGAGAATTAGCATTTTGGACGCCACACCATTGGAACGGGAGTATGCTCATTACTTTGGGGGCAGGGTTGATATGGAAAAAAAGGCTAATTAATATTCAAGCCTTTGAGGCGAAATTGCTTTTTGTTCTCTATGTTCATTGTCCTCTTTCCTTCATACCCTTTTTTAAGCGACTTCAGCAGCTTGTCTGAACTATTCCGGGCTGTGGCATCTCCTAGTGCTCCCACTGCACAGTTATTAAATGAGGCTTCAAGTCTGTATCTGAAGTTTCATGTCGCTGTAAAAGTAGCTTTCCAGTGTCCGTTTATGTGTGCAGTGCTCCCTCTGCAGCATTATTAAATGAGATATATGTCCTTATAAAAAGGAGAGAGATGTAGTCACTTTGTATATCGAACTTTCTTTGCCAATGAACCTTTTTCAGCTTTTAGAAATATATTATGTTTGGGTTTTCACATCCCATCATCATGATGTAACATCATACACCTTTTTGATAGATAAAAATCTTCTCCCTCTTTCAAACCAGTCGCAGCTTCATAAAATTCGTTCCAGCTAGTGGGTAATCCTTGTACATGCCATGAATATTACATCATTACATGATTAAGGTCAAAGCCTACCTTAACGTGCTTGAAACAAAAGAGTTTGTTGTCATATGTTATATGTTAAGGCTGAATATGCCTATAGATCATATAATTTATTTCACTGTTTTTTAAAATTATCTTCATGGTAGTTTACCATGTGTTTTCATACTAGTAAAAAAGCTAGAAAAAACTTAGTTATTATTCTGGCGGATTTTTAAACACGAACCACTTTTCTTTTCTCCTATAGAGACGCTTGGATATGATCAGTCTCCAAGGAAACACAACATGCCAAATGAAACTCTTACCAAGCCCACATCACAGGGACAGATGGCCCACTGAACCATCCGATAATCTTTTATGCACTCAACCAAAGAATTGTGCTAACCAAAAGTGAGAAGGATCACACAAGGAAAATAGGCATGAGAGGCAATGGGAGAATATCAAAAAGCAAATCTCTTCGTGACTCATTAGAAAAACTCATTTCTAAACATATCATCGAATATGCTTTTTTTCCAATAAAATCTCTTATGCAACCAAATGGAAAATGAAGAAGCATATATGAGAACAATAGGCATGGAAGGCATTATCGGAAAAACCATGGAAACAAATCTTGGACCCTAGCTCTAGGGTCAATGAAGAGTTTGGCTTTTTCGTTTTTCCACCAGGTTCCCATGGCCTTTGTTCTAAGACACTAATTTTCATCTTCCCAAATCACTGTTAAGTAGCTCTCTGAGTCTAACCTACATTTTTTTTCATTAAAGGTACTTGTGTGAGCTGAAAGAAAGGGGAAGGAGTTACCTAAGATCGACAGGAATAGGAGGCATCGGGAAAACACAAGCAAATTTCTACCTCCAATGCTAGAGGAGAAAATGAACCTATCGGTTTCCTCTATGTTCCTGTTCCCACTGTTCTTAGTTCCTCTTGCCTCACGCAATCCTGAAGCTGAACAACTTTCACAATCACAAATACGAATTATTTTCATTAGCTAGATTAGATATCTCTAGATGCTATAATGTCTTTCTTTGCCTTTGTATTTCTAAAATATATGGGAGATTATCTAAGTGGGGAACGAATGTAATTCCTCCTTCATGTATTATAGTGGTCTGTAGAGCGAGAATGCTGCAGAAATATTTATCTAAGATCAAATCATCATTTATCATAGATAGATCTCTAATTGTAACTTCATCTATAATATATTTGGTGCCATTTATATAGGCTTCAATATTATATGCTAATTGATTATGTATGAGGGAGATATGAATAGAATAATAACATATCTCCAGATTTAATGATGCCAGTAAAAGAATTTGCTAAGCTTTGGGTTTCAAACCAAAGGATATGAAGATTTTAGACTATCTCCAACAATCGTCACCCAAAATACAAGACCCATTTGTCCTTTAGGTAGCGCTACAGGTAAAAGGTTACATACCTATTTTTAGTCTTCTCCAACAACAAGACCTAAAAGACAACACTCTCTGCAAATAGGTCTCGAGAAGAGAGGATACCCAAATTTGGGTTATGCCTCTCATGATACCCAAAGTGGGTCTTCTGTATGGGTACTTTGTTGGAGGCTATAGGTATTGTGTTGGAGACCCATTTTGGGTTTGGGTTTCCAAATGGGTGTGCCGTTGGAGATAGCCTTAAAGGAACAAATCTCATGATACCCAAAGTGGGTCTTCTGTATGGGTACTTTGTTGGAGGCTATAGGTATTGTGTTGGAGACCCATTTTGGGTTTGGGTTTCCAAATGGGTGTGCCGTTGGAGATAGCCTTAAAGGAACAAATTTACTAGTAAGCATATAATTCATAGGTAGGTTTACTAATAAAACTAGCTCAAAATATAGAGTAAATGTAAATGATGTCATTGAAAGTATGCAATCTGAGGGTATTCTGAAATATCTCATGTTTATGTTTGCCTTTAATATTAGATATGTATGGCGAGGCTTGATGACTAGTGTGTTATCTAGATGGATTAACGGGAGAATATGAGTGCTGATTACTATTCGGGGATGCCTTTCAATTCCTTTAAAGAGCTTCATAAAGAAGTTATGGATATCTAGGAATATTTTTTTTTGTCTTTCAGCATATTTTTCCCATATGAGATTGGTAATATCTTGGGGGTAAGTATGATAATATTTGCTCTGTTTTGATGCTTCCTCTAGGAGTAAGAAACTCATAGGGTATATCATTATAGTGATAGATACCTTTGTCAATTATTATATATGGCTCATTATATATTATATTATTTTGAATCTCATATGATAAGGGCTGATTCTTAGACTTATCTTCACTGTTTTTGTTGTCCTTCAGACACGAAGAATAAGCTTGTTTTAAGCAAAGGTTACATGTAAGCTTTCCATCGAATATTACATATAAAGGCCTTTTCTTTGGTAACTCAGTGTTTTCAGATGATTTAGACATTTCATTTATCGTACTGAAATATTCAGCTAAACTATTGAATATTGACAACATACATCCTTTGTGTTTCATTTGTTATACTGGAACCAGAAAATATCCATTATGTGTCAAGGGCGTCGAACCCCTGACTGGCCGGACCACGGCTACGTAGTTCGTAGCCGTCGGCCGTCTTCTCCGGTGAGGTTATACCCCTCTACCGTAGGCTTAGATGAAGGAGAGAGAGAATAATTGTTCTTGCTTGCCTTGATCAATCTGATTACAAGGCTTATAAAGCCATAGTCCCAACTAAAACGAGTAACAAACTCCTAGAATCAAGGGACAGATAACAGGGAAGGAAACTAACAATATCTTTCCTTCTAACCTATCCTCCTAACCACCTGACGCGCCTGGGCCAGAGACCTGCGCGCCCCCTGCGTCCCAAGACGCCGTGCCTTTGGCTGCACGTTCAGCAGCCCGCCGTACGTCCCTGGCCCGACGCCTCCTGGTGTAGACCTTTCCCCACATGACATCTCCCCCTCCGTCGAAGCTCAGCTCGTCCTCGAGCTGGAAAGAGGGGTACTTGGCGCGGAACGCGTCGACATCTTCCCAAGTAGACGATGCCGCAGACTCGCATTTCCACTGGATCAAGACCTGGCGGACGCCCCGAGCCAGGCGAGAACGCACAACACGAGCTGGTTCGGGAGCAAGCGCGCCATGGTGCACCGCTGGTAGAGGTGGAGGCGCTGCTGGTGGAGTCCCCTGGAACTTCTTGAGAAGGCCGACGTGAAACACGTCATGCAGACGTGCTCCTGCGGGCAAATCGAGGCGGACAGCGACGTCGTTGATCAGCTCGGAGACGCGGTACGGCCCGAAGTAGCGGGGCTTGAGCTTGCCCGTCGACGCTTGGGGCAGAGAGGCAGCGGGGCGCTGGCGCAGTCGAAGGAGAGCCCAGTCGCCTACTTGATAGGTTACTGGACGGTGGGCTGCATCATAGTGGTGCTTCTGGACTTGCTGAGCTTGCTGCAGCCGAGCACGAATGTCCGCCAGGAACTCGTCACGCTCCTCCATGCTGCGGGCCACAGCAGCCACCCGCGTCTCGCCGGGTTCGTAGGAGCGAAGGGATGGCGGGTCGCGGCCGTACACGACACGGAACGGGGTGTCCCGCAGCGACGTCTGATAGGCAGTGTTGAAGATGAATTCTGCCCAAGGAAGCCACCGAAGCCATTGACGTGGTCTGTCACCTGTCAAACAGCGAAGGTACATAATAATGACCCGATTAGCCGCCTCCGAATAGCCATCGGACTGGGGATGGAACGCCGTCGTCATGTGCAGCTTCGTGCCCATCAAGCGCATGAGCTCTCGCCAAAACGTGGAGGTGAAGACCGGATCGCGATCCGACACCATGGACTGGGGAACGCCGTGTAGACGAACAATGTCGGCGAAGAAGGCTGCTGCTACAGACTCCGCGGAGTACGGGTGCGCCAGGGGTATGAAATGACAGTATTTGCTGAACCTGTCCACGACCGTCAAGATGACGGACTTGCCACGCACCTTGGGCAGCGCTTCAACGAAGTCCAGGGCGATGTCGGTCCAAACGCCGTGGGGAACGGGCAGAGGCATGAGCAGGCCTGCCGGGTGCAAGTGCTCAGCTTTATAACGTTGGCAGACACCGCAAACTTTGATGAAGTCCTGCACGAACTGTTTCATATTAGGAAAATGAAAGTCGCGGCGTAGTCGATGAAGCGTCCGTTGCACGCCCTCGTGGCCGTCCTCGTGCACGGCTTGCACGATCTCCCGAACAAGGGCTGAGTCGGGCGGAATGTAGAGCCGGCCCTTGTACTGGACCAGGCCGTCCACCAGGGACCAGGGAGCACCGCGTGCGCCGCTGGAGAGCTCCTGGAGCAGTGCCCCCAACGTCGGATCAGTACCATGAGCCTGCCGGAGGCGCGTGACGAAGTCGAACCGTGGAGCGGAGAGGGCGAGGATGGTGCTGCCCTCGCTGTCGTCTGTGTCACGGCGGGAGAGCGCGTCGGCGATCGTGTTTGCTGCGCCCGGCTTGTATTCCACGGTGAAATCGAAGCCCAGCAGCTTCGTCGAGAGCCGCTGGTCCAGAAAGAACTTCAGGCTGTAGTGGTCCGTCTTCACCAGGAAGCGACGACCCCAAAGGTACGGCCTCCAGTGCCGTACAGCCTGAACAAGGCCGATGAGTTCGCGCTCATATGCAGCGAGCGTGCGATGGCGAGGGGTGATCGGCCTGCCGAAAAAAGCAATTGGGTGACCCTCCTGGATGAGGACAGCACCGAAGCCGTGGGAGGACGCGTCACACTTGACGGTGAAAGGCTTGGCGAAGTCCGGCATGGCGAGGACGGGCGCTGAAGACACGGCGGACTTGAGGGCGTCAAATGCCGCAGCGGCGTCATCGCTCCAGGAGAACCCCTCCTTTTTGAGGAGAGCGGTGAGCGGGGCAGCGACGGCGCCGTAGTTGTGGACGAATTTGCGGTAGTAGCCCGCCAAGCCGAGGAAGCCCCGCACGGCGCAAGCGGACCGTGGAGCAGGCCAGTCGCGGATGGCCTGCACCTTGGCTGGGTCCATGGCGACGCTGGACGCAGAAATAATGTGACCGAGGTAGGAGACCGACGTTTCGCCGAATGCGCACTTGCTGCGCTTGACGAAAAGCTGATGGCGCCGAAGCTCAGCGAGCACGACCCGGAGATGACGCAGATGCTCCGCCCATGACCCGCTGTAGATAAGAATGTCATAAAAAAATACCAGAACGAACCGTCGCAGGAAAGGCCGCAAGATGTCGTTCATGAGCGCCTGGAACGTCGCCGGCGCGTTGCACAGCCCGAACGGCATCACCAGGAACTCGTAGAGCCCATCGTGAGTCCGGAACGCCGTCTTGTGGATGTCGGCGGGGCGCATGCGGACTTGGTGGTACCCCGACCGTAGGTCGAGCTTGGTGAAGAAACGAGCGCCGTGGAGCTCGTCGAGCAGCTCGTCGACGACGGGAATCGGGAACGCGTCCTTGACGGTGAGCGCGTTCAGCGCTCGGTAGTCGACGCAGAAACGCCACGCACCATCCGCCTTTTTGACGAGGAGGACTGGGGAGGAGAACGCCGAGTCGCTGCGACGGACGATGCCCTGCTCGATCATAGAAGTGCACTGCCGCTCCAGCTCGTCCTTGTGGGCAGCCGGGTAGCGGTAGGGGCGAACGGCTACCGGCTGTGCGTCGGGCTTGAGGATGATGGCGTGGTCGCGGGAGCGCTGGGGTGGCAGTCCGCTGGGTGCTGTGAACACGTCCCCGAAGCCAGTGAGGAGCTCGTCGAGGAGAGGCGCTGCTGTGGTGGACGCGCAGGGCTCCACCATCTCCTGAAGGGACACCCCGGTCCAGCAGGTCGGCTGGCCCTGGTGCATGAACATCACTGTGCCCGCGGCGAAGTCCCACGTGAGGCGGCCTAGGGATTCTATCCACTGCGTCCCGAGCACCAGGTCGTACCCAGCAAGGGCATGACGAACAGGTCCGCGGTGAAAGATAGATCGCCGATGACGAGGGGGGCCTGACGAAGCACACCAGGGCAGGGCACCTTGTCGCCGTTGGCGACAGTGGCTGTCAGCCGTGGGCGTGGCTGGATAGGCAGCCCCGAACGTCGCGCAGCTTCTTCCCCGATGAAGTTGTGGGTGGAACCGGTGTCGAGGAGCGCGATCAAAGACGTCACGCCCACTCCCACGCGGATCTGCATGGTCTTGCCCACGGCCACGCCGGCCACTGCGTGGAGAGAGAAGACGGGCGCCTCCGTCTCCGCGGCCTCGCGGCCGCTGCCCCGGCACCGTCCGCGTCGTCGATCTCGACGCCGTCGATAAAGAAGATGCGCCTGCAAAATCTATTGTGGCCACGAGAATATTTTTCATTGCAATTAAAACACAGCCCTTGACGACACCGTTCAGCCATCTCTTCCGGAGTCAGACGGTGTTGATTTCCCGCGCCGCGGCCCTGCTGGGCGGCTGCGGGGGGTGCAGGCAGCGCCAGCAACGGTGGAGGCGCTGGGAAGGCTGCGCAGGGCGGTGCCCGTGGCGGCGGCTGCACGGGGCGTTCGGCCTCCATGAGTTCGACTTGGCGAGCCAAACTCATTGCAGCGGCTAGGGTCTCCGGGTTGTGGATGCGGACGACGTGGCTGAGAGGTGGAAGAAGACCACCCGTGAAGAGTTGGACTCGCTGCGCTTCGTCAAGGCGGCCTGCGCGCGGCAGTAGGCCCTGGAAGCGGTTAGCGTAGTCCTCGACCGTCCCGGTCCGCCGGCATTCGGCGAGCTCGAACAGTGGAGCCGAGCGGAGGGGAGGCCCGAACCGTAGATGCAGGAGCTCCTTGAAGCGCCCCCATGGAGGTGCGCCCTCATCCTCCAGAAGCTGCGTGTACCACAGCTGTGCCACCTCGTCCAGATGGTAAGAGGCCATCCAGACCCGCTCCTCCGCCATGGTCCGGTGATGGCGAAAGTAAGATTCGCACTTGTTGAGGAAGAGTAGCGGATCAGTCATGCCGTCGTAGCGGGGGAAGTCCCACTTCTTGGGTTTGGGGGGGGGGGGGGGAAGTCGTTGTCGCGCGGCTCCTCCGACTTGCGACCGCCGGCGCTGTCGGAAGACGACGCGGACTTCTCCTTCATCGCGGCCAGATCGGCCTTCATGGTGGACATCTCGGTGGACAGGGTCTTGAGGGACGCCAGGACGTCGGCAAGGGTGGGCTCGGCCATGGCCGGTGACTGGTGGGAGGGTGCAGTAGAGGTGGGGGATATGGGCGGGGTAGGGTTTTGCTGGCCGGCGGCAGTGGAAGATTGGGCGGAGTGGGCAGGGGAGGATCGCCGGAATCCTGATACCAGGTTGTCAAGGGCGTCGAACCCCTGACTGGCCGGACCGCGGCTACGTAGTTCATAGCCGTCGACCGTCTTCTCCGGTGAGGTTATACCCCTCTACCGTAGGCTTAGATGAAAGAGAGAGAGAGAGAGGATAATTGTTCTTGCTTGCCTTGATCAATCTGATTACAAGGCTTATAAAACCATAGTTCCAACTAAAACGAGTAACAAACTCCTAGAATCAAGGGACAGATAACAGGGAAGGAAACTAACAATATCTTTCCTTCTAACCTATCCTCCTAACCACCTGACGCGCCTGGGCCAGAGACCTGCGCGCCCCCTGCGTCCCCAGACGCCGCGCCTTTGGCTGCGTGTTCAGCAGCCCGCCATACGTCCCTGGCCCGGCGCCTCCTGGTGTAGACCTTTCCCCACATGACATTATGCATTCTTGAACCTTCTAAAATAATATGGTTATTTTTAAGTTTAAACTTATAATCCCGTAGATTCCTCGCATGCAATTAGGAGAGCTCCTAATGCATACTTATGACGACGCTTCGTGATTATATTATAATACTAGTCAAGGGCGCGCGCCATCGCGCGCATGAGCAGCTATATGAAAAATTATAAATATGGAGAAAGTGCGTGGATGTTCAAAATACAGATTATGGGATTATTTGCAATTCAATTTGATGTTCAAAATGAATAATTCATAAGGAGATGTATATATTGATACTATTTATAAGATACATATATAATTCGTGTGGTAAATCATGAAGGTGGAGGAATATTATACAGGCATATAACATGAGTTCAAGCTAGACATCCTTAAATAAGTCAACACAATCGATGCTGATGCATGGATTGATATATATGTGCTCGTAGCGTGTTGCCCTTCCAATGTTTCAGTGCATATCAATGGTTGTTTCTGATCATTTCAGAACTGCAAGAATTGGAGTAATCCACGATATAATGGGAGGTCAATATCTGAAAGCAATGGGAATAATGCATGTCAGGTACCTTGAAAAAGGAGGTCAAAAGCCCCTAAATAAGAATATGGAAAAGAAGCATATAGAAACAATAAGGTGGGCAGAGAAGGTAACCTTGAACAGCACAATACAATAAGGATAATGAGTAAACAAAGTCCCTATCTTTGGAGAGCTATAATTGGTGTAATTTAAAGAATTTGGAAAAGGAATATATGTGGATCATGGCATGAAGTGGCAATATGTGGATAGCACGATGTTCTAAGCCTCTAAGCGCATCAGGAAAATACAACATGAAGACATCAAAAGTACAGCCTGTGTAGTAATAAAGGCCACTCCATGGCAGATATAGTTACCGCAGGAACACACAATTTGACCGTGTTAAACAGTAAAGCGTAGTGTGTGGAAATGAAATGTAAAATAATTTAATTTGAGTGATAAGGGCAAAGTATGGCATATATAATTTCAATGGAACACTAAGGAATCTCACCATTGTGACTACCCCAATGAGAGGTAACCTGTCGACAGCAGGAAGTCATCAGAGAAGCCTTTGAAGAAGCTTGAAATTGTTGGCATAGCATGATGATTCGTCAGATCCATCTATAGTGGTCAAAGTCATGGTGTATGGTAGCACAGCCAACTAAAATGCATAGAGCAAATATTTAGCTTAATATATATTTGGCTAGAACAATCCTAAGAACTAAGAATAGAATCTGTACATATGAGCGGCATTGCATCTATGAAAACTCTTTATCATGACTATGAAGTGGCATCAATAAATAGAGCAATGAATGATATAAAAATAATGGATCGCCAATAAGCACAAAAGCTAATTCCTGAAAGCCTAAATGGTCTGTGTAGGAACTAAAATGGCATCTTCATTCTTAAAGCATCAAAATATCTTAACTCAGGCTGCATATGGGGGCTAAATATAAAATATCGTATGTCTAAATGGCCTATTGTAGGAAGAAAAAAGGCTAAAAACATACATAAAACATATTTTAATTAAAATCCTATATGTACGATATATATAACTTGAAATGTGTGGTGAGTACATGGCTTCTGCAACAACTAAAAAGTTAAGAAGACATGAACTCTCTGTGCCAAAACTGTCCTTACATGTATGCCACTATTATAGTGGTGACCCTGATTGGCCAGAATCATAAAGAACCATTCAAGTATTTCAAATTTGGATGATGACAAATAGGTAGTGCTATACATTATGAGACAAGAAGGGTGGAAGTAATACTTGTTACAGGTATACCTAGGCCATCTCTGCCAACAATAGAGAAGAATATTCACTTTAAGGTAATAATTCTAGCTGAACTGTGTGGCGCCAGTAATTACCATAAGCGGCTATTGTAAATAGCCATTACACTAAAAGGCTACAAAAAAGAGGGATCATACATTAGTGTTATCCTGCAATGAATATGCTATTATCACACTGCAGTTGTATTAAAAAAAACTTTAGAATTAGATTGTTGCTAAAAGCTCACAAAAAGAGAAAGCCTTAAATAGGTGGCATGTTTTTGCAATATATGTTTCATGGGAACGTTGAAAGGGTAGTATGTAGATGTATAGCTGTCACTAATAATTAGGTATCCATGAAGTCTAGAATACATCTAGCTAAGTGACATAAGTACTTGTAGGATCAAGTGTATTGACTAAGATAATTCTCTCGAACTGATATGTAGTACTCCCTCCATCCCAATTGTAAGTCATTCGAAGAATCTTGGAGAGTCAAACTTTTCTAAGTTTGACTGAATTTATATAATAAAATAATTATTATTATGATATCAACTAAGTATCATTAAATTCTTTCTTAACTATATTTTCATAGTGTACTCATTTTACGTTACAATTCTTAGTATTTCTCTCTATAATTTTGGTGAAACGTAAAAATGCTTTGACTCTCCAAGATTCTTGGAATGACTTACAATTTGGGATGGAGGGAGTAATTAAGAATTCAGAATGTACCTTAACTTTTAATAAGTCTGAACATTGACATCAGATTATGGGCTGAATGTAATAGTATAATGGTCGTAAACCAAGCAAAGCAAGAACTATTTAATTTTTAATGTTGCTGTTGTCGCTATATGTATATGCATGGTTTTCTTAGCAATCTCTAAATTGGTAGCACCTTCTGCACAAAAGGAATTTTCACTCACCTACACACATAAATGTTGTCGAGTCAAATTGTTGAGAGCATAAAAGAAGTTTAGTTTTGCAAGAAGCATTGAAACTGTAAAAGCTTTATTGACTCAAAGCTTTACTGCTCCAGTTGTTGCATGTATATTCGATCCAAGAAGTGATTAAATGGTTCACCTTTAAATTTCTGAACTGCATGTATATTTGATCCGTAGGGAGTACTGTCAATTGCATGCATATTGATCCATAGGCAATAGCACGTATAACAGCTGAATTGAAACAACACTGAGATTAGTAAGCACAATACGTTGTAATTAGATCATATCAGAGATTGAAGAGGTAGGGTCTGGGTGCTCGGTTTCGAACAGCAGGAAGGGAAGAGAAAGGGTGGGCGTACCTGGAGGAAGAAACGCAGACTGACGCGGCGTCGAGGTGTGCCCATGGAGGGGCCGCCGCGCCTGCACAGCTGCGTGTGCTAGGGTTTCGTCGAGCACAGAAGCACATGCTGATGCTCCCCAGCGGGAGGAGGCGTTGAGGAGACCGCGTGGAGGCTGAGGGAGAGGGAGGGGCCGCCGGGCCACAGCCGCGTCGGAGCGCCGCCCGCGAGGGCCGCCGTCAGCCCGTCACCTCGCGCCCGCCGCCACCTCGGGAGGGAGGGAGAGAGAGATGAAGGGGAGGGAGGAACGGAGGTGCGAAGCAGGCGAGGAGGGAGGAACGGAGGAGGAGGAGGAGGAAGGTGGGCGCCGCCGTCGAGCCCCGGTCCCGGGAGCCGCCATCGCTCCTGCCAGCGTCGGGGAGAGACGCGAAGAGGAGAGAGGAAGGGGTGAGAAGCGGGTAGGAGAAGCCGAAGCTGGCCTATATATTTGATTATATGGATTCGGACGAGAAGCGGTGGAAGCAGGTAAGAAGCGAAAGAATCTGGCGAGAAGCAGCGGAATCGGCTTCCGGAACAATCTGCTTCGAAGAACCGTGGCCATCCGATGGGAAATCAGACGGACACGAGAATTCCAGGCGACGTGGCATCTGGTTCTGGCCGGGAAGCTGGCGGCTTATTTAGGGGAGAATTACTCGTGTGGCAAGGTTAGGTCATCCCATCCGCATGATTGATGCTTTATTATTAAGGCCCTATTTGGTTCCCTCTCTTGCTAAATTTTAGTCAGCTAAAATTATTTTAGTTGCTCTTAGGTGACTAATAGGACTAAACTATTTAACTCCTTTTTAGTCAATGTGTTTAGAATTTTAACTACTAAAATGAAGCTGGCTAAAATTTAGCAAGCTCTAAATCTCATAGTGTAGGGGTATGGTCCATACAAGACGCAATGCCGTAAGGTATAATAAAATATATTAACAGACGCTCGGCCGTGTGCGTATATTAAAGTTTGAATTGGATCTCTTAATCCAACAAATGAACTATGTATTTTTTTAGAAAAAAATGAACTTTTATTCTAGTCACTACAAGAGATTTGCATACAACCAAATAAACTCTGTATTTATGACAGTAGGGAAGCATATATCAGTAATTATTTAGCAAAGCAATATGGTTTTAAAAATCAGCTGTTATGAGAACTGTAAGTGCAATCAAGCCTATTGTGGGTTTTGGCGTTGATGACCACCGAATTAGGGAACTAATGAGTTTTGCTGAGATGACAAGCAGAGAATATAGCAAAGAGGTTGTTGAATACAGATCCCCCATTTCTAAAGAATGGCTTTCCTAGCTCCAAAGGAGGTTTAATTCATTTTCGGTTTGAATTTGAGTATAAGAAAAGCCGTACTATAAAGAGGGACTCCAAGTTTGTTGATCAAATTGTGAACCAAAGGCTCAAAACTCTTCAACATCCTCAGACCCAAACCTAGCCAGCATATCTTTCTCTCCACACTTTGGTGTTTTCAGGCTGGTTCAGGCAAGGGCGGCACTGCCGCCCTACCCTGTGACAGTTGGAGAGCTGGGTATAAATACCCTTTCAGACCGTCTCAAACGGTAACCTGCTCATCTTCCTCGCTCCCAACCGTTGCAAACTGACCAGAGCTCACTTCTCTCTCCCTCCATTGTTGCTCCTCAAGCCCCCAAGCCAATCCTTAATTCCAACCATCAAAACTTGAGGGAAAAGGCAGCAAACTTCGATTGGAGAGCAGATCCATTGATTCCCACTGTCAAAGAGAGCTTTTGGTTCACGTTTGGCCGGCAGCCTTGAGTTTGTTACTCTTGGAGCTTGCTCCTAGCCGGCTAGGCGTCGCCCTAGAGCTTGCCAACGTGTGTGGCAGCCAAGGGAAGGTTTGTAAGGTTACCCTTGCAGCTAATACATTCTTCACTCTTTGCAAGGGGTAAAATCCTTGCTTTGAGAACGAGGAGAAGGTAAGCCTGTGTGGCTAAGCCGGTCCTAGCACTGCTGCATGATCGGGCATTAGCACCGGTCGGGAAGGGCCTGTTGCCCCGGTTCCCGAGCCGGTGCTGCCCTTCCGGGACTAAAGGCCCACCCTTTAGTCCCGGTTCGGCCAACCGGTGTTAAAGGGTTTCTTTTTCTTTTTTTTAGTTCACTTCTTCGGTTCTGTTTATTGTTTATATATAATATATAATAATAGGTTTTTCAATACCGTTTTGCTGATACAATAATATATTTATATTACACGCATATTAAGCATATATAAATGAAAATTATAGGCTAAGCTTAATAGTTAAGCTTTGCCTATAATAAAATGAATAGACCACATCAAAAATTAAATAGATATGTAAAAAGCTTTATATATATATAGTTTTATATGTACAAAATTCGTAACACATATATACATAGAGTTTGTTCTCCCAATGTCTACAAACGATACAAATGATCATCGTTGTTTGGTATAAGAGTTTCGTTGCCGTTGAAGTGAAACTCGCCGTTTGGATTGATCACTTGGTCGCGGAGAAATCCTGCTATCGTCTCTTGGATAGCTTTGATTCGGTCTTGTTGTAGGACCTTTTCCCTCAGCCATTCCGTCTTTAATTTGAAATAAATAAAAAAGGTATTAGTTATCTAAGTTATTCAATATAATTCAGGAGATAATGAAAAGAGACATGTAACGTACTCTGAGCGTCTCTGTGGGTGTTTGATTGACTTGTGCCATCATGAATTTGCACACGTAATATGCACATAGATTGTTCCCTCCTTCTTGTCTTAAACACCACTGTACGATGTATATATATATAAAAATATTCATAACCACGACAATAAGAAGGCTAAAAGTTAGCGAAAGTTTGTTAGCTAGTAGAACTTACTTGTGGATGTATTATGTTAAGCGGCGCTTTACATCCACTGAGATGTTCACGGTCAATGAATCTTTCCCAAACCCTATACACAGCCATTGTGGATCGTGAACTAATAATTACAGAGTCATATTATGATATTTTTGTAGCTGAGATCGACATTACGTACCTTTGAATACTGTTTACCATTTGTTGATAATTTTCTTGTGGTTTTCTCATTGAGTCAAAGATTATCAATCGGTTCTTGGGAATTTCAATGACCATGAGTATCCAGTGAAAGCTGTTTACACACACATATATAGGGTCAGTCCTATAATGTAAAATAAAATATGCATGCACTTAATAACTATATAACTCACTCGAAGTTGAAGGGGAAGAGTATTTTTTGTTTTTCTTTTTGGTTTACAAAGAACCTCATAAGATTGGTGCAGATTTCTGTCTCATAATCTGCTGTCCACACTGCCTGCGGAGCCTTGAAAACAATATAAGGGTCAACGAACCCAATACTATTGTCATTTCTCATTCTGAGCTCTCTCATTTGGTGCCTGCATATATACATACAAATCCTAAGTGTGTAAGGATTATATACATGTAATTAAAGAAGTTAGAAGTATAATAAAAAGGAAAAATACTTACAGACAAAAGCAGCTGACAAGAGATTTGTCAAGAGCGTCGAGGTGGCATAATTGGTGCAATTCTTCGAACTGCACGTATATGAGGTCATCTCCACGGAAGTAGTGATGTTGTCTAATACGAACAGAAATCCAATTCTCTCCCCTTTTAGACGCCTCAATGCACCATTTGTTTATTGCAAACATTTGTGTGCCGAGCTCGTGTAAACGCTTAGGGTCGAATAGACTCCTGCCCGGTTCATATCTTGCCCTCCATTGATCAACTACCTCGGCTTTTTCAAATGTATGACATCCAAGAATGGCGGTAATTTCTTCTATATTTAAACCGCTCTGTCCAAAGTAACTCTCAAGCGAGTCTAGCTCAGACAACGCTAAGGATTTCTTTGGCATCAAGTCTTCATTTGAGCCGTATTGATTTGGCACAATCAAAGGGGGCACCGGTTTTGATACTTCTCCGAGCTGTGGGACCCCCTTTCCTACTCTCTTCTTAGTAGGCTGTGAAGACTTGACCAGAGACCGCTCATAGTCTGAAAGTGCTGGCTTTTTCTGAGCTTCGCGTTGCTTCTTTTGATGGTCCGCCACCTTCTGCCTCAGTTCCGATGGCTTCACATAAAAGTACGGCTTTTCTGGGTTAAGCCATTTTTTCCTTTCCTCCTTTATTTTATCAAAAAATTGTTGGACCTCAGCTTTAGATGTAGCAATTACCTCCTCTTCACTCTTTTCGTAAGGTAATTTTTCTGGCGTCTTAGCTCTCTTTGCTGAGGCAGCCTTCTTTGGAGGTGGGACCGATGACTTCGGTCCTTCTTGGACGGACCGCTTCTTACTACCTCGCTTTGGAGGCGAGGGGACCGACCGTGCACTCTTTGGAGAGGGCGGTGCAGGCGGTGGAGGGGGTGGGGCCGATCTTTTTGGCGTTGGAGAACGCGGTGGAGGAGTTGGAGAACGCGGTGGAGGAGTTGGAGACCTCGGTGGAGGAGGTGGAGACCGTGGTGGAGGCGGTGGCGGGGTCGGTGTGGCCGCCGCAGGTGTTGGAGGAGATCCAGCATTGTCACCGCCCGCAGCACTATGATGCGCTGGGGAGAGAACTGGACTTAGGTTGGAGGAGTCCCTGCAAAGAAAACAATTACAAGTTTTGTGAGTAAACTTTTTTTAAATTTCAATACATAATAAATAATATAAGAAGTAAAATCACACACAAACCTATGCTGAGGAATAATTATGAAGCGCTTGCGCCAACAAATAAATGTCTTCTCAGCTTCACCTAAGGTCTTCTCTCCGTCTCCCCCTTCTATGTCTAGTGGCACATTGCCACAACCTTTCTCAACCCTATCAACCGAGACGCTAGCATATCCACCAGGTACTGGTCGATTATGGATTCTTGGAGTGCCCGTTCGGTCGATAGGGTTGACAACAGCGATAGCCACCTTTTTGGTGGCATTCCCATCTGGTACATGCAGCTCACAGGTAGTAAAAGCCTCTGTGACATCATCCACGGGGAAGTGTAGCTTCGTGTCATCCTGAATGGTTGGTACTTCCGTGGATGCGCAGCTGCTTTTCAACTGGCCTGGGGGGCTAACATTGACCTCAGGCTGTGATGTACCTTGCCCTTTCGTCATTTGACTAAGTGCTGCTTGCACTTGCCTTTGAATCTCTGCCTGCATCCATTCTTCACGAGCTTTCTCGCGCTCTTGTGACTGCAGAACAAAAGCTTCCAGGCGGCGGATCCGCTCTGCCTCCTCATCCTTCTTTCTCTGGCGGCTTCTGTAGGTATCTTGATCGGCTTGGAATGATTGCAGCCACGGAACTGCCCCATAGCCTCTCGTACGCCCACCGTGCTCAGGATTTTCAAGCGCATAGGTGAGTTCATCCTTCTCCCTGTTAGGCCTGAACTCACCAGACTGAACCGCCTCACGTGCACGGACTAGTCTCTCTGCTGCTCTAGAGATTTCTTGGCCCCAAACTAGCGCCCCGGTGTCTGGGTCCACGCTTCCCCCATGACCGTAGAACCAATGCTTGGAGCGCTCGCTCCAATTCTTTGCTATTGTCTCGGGTGTGACCCCCCTAGCAAGCATCTCCTGTTCCATTCGGTCCCACTTGGGAGCAGCACTCTTATAACCACCTGATCCCATATGATGGTGGTATGCCTTTTTACTGGCATTCTCTTTGTTTCTATTGGCTCGTTCCTCGCCCTCTTCTGATGTTTTGTACTGCACAAAGTCATCCCAGAAGGCCCTCAGCTTTACATATTGCTTGAGGTTGAAATCTGGAGTCTCGTTTTTCTTGACATATTTATTGTACAAAGACTTCTTCCAATTCTGGAAGAGTACTGCCATCTTCTTCATAGTCCAGTCATAAATTCGCACCTTCAACTCTTCATCGTTGGTGTCGAAGGTGAAAACGTCTGTGACGGCTTTCCAAACTAACTCCTTGTCACGATCAGAGACAAAACTGATCTCAGGAGCACCTCGCTTCTCTCTCCATTCACGACAACTGATCGGTATTTGATCTCTCACAAGATATCCACAGTGATTAACATATTTATTTGCATGCTCACCAAGTGGTCTGCCTGTAGCTATCTCAAACTCAGAGATTACATAGCGGCCCTCCAACGGCTTCTTTGGTCCTCGTGGAGGTACGCTTCTCCCCGTAGAGGTCGATCCAGAAGGCTACACGTACATATAGAAACAAAAATACTAAATTAATAACCAAGTAATAAGTCTAAAACCTAATGTAAGAGATGCATTATTTATATATGTTTACATTTACATACCTCGCCAGTATTTTCTTCTTGTTGCACGACAAGTTGTTGCTCAGGGGCATTGCCCTCTTGTTGCTCAGGGGCATTGCCCTCTTGTTGCTCAGTACGATTGCCTTGCATGATGTCGTGGTAATCAACGAAGTACTAACTACCGTCGTCGATTATATTTTGAATGGCAGCTTCCATATAATCAGGATCATCATGAGGACGGTCCGCCATTTCTATGTCTGCAACCATACATATATATATATTCTATATAAGATAAGAAATACACTAATACTACTACAAATGAAAGTGTTGGAGTGCTCTAAAAATAATACTAGAATCTTTTAAGCCAAGTAATACATTAGAATAAAAAACAATACTAGAATAATACATACATACAAAAAATATTACATATATATATGTGTGTGTATATGTAAAAAAAATAAAACATACATACATAGTATATATAAAACATACATACATACTATATATATACTAGAATAATATATTAAAAAAATAATACATACATACATACATACATACATACATACATACATACATACATACATACATACATACATACATACATACATACATACATACATACATACATACATACATACATACATACATACATACATACATACATACATACATACATACATACATACATACAAACAATTATAATTCATACATACAAACTATATATATGTGTGTGTATATTTACAAAAAATAATATACATACATACAAAAAATATTACATATATACAAAAAAGTAAAACATACATACAAAAAAATTACATATATATAAAAAAAATATATACAAAAAATTACATATATACATACTATATATACTAGAAATATATACAAAAAATTACATATATATACAAAAAAATATATACATACTATATATAATACTACAAATCAAAACACCATATATATAATATACATATACACAAAAAAAATTACATATATATACATAAAAATATATAAAAAAATAATACTACAAATCAAAACACCATATATACATATATATATATATATATATGTATATATATGGTGTTTTGATTTGTAATATTATTTTTTGTATATATTTTTATGTATATATATGTAATATTTTTTGTGTGTATATATATATTTCTCTGGTCTAGTGTATATAAATACGCAATTAATCAATGGCGTCGTTCTCGATCTATACTTAGCACACAGCCGGCCGGAGAAGATCGCGAGTGGGGAAGATGATGTACTGTGCAGTGGCCCGCGCGCTCGATCTGGCCGTGGCCCGCTGCGGCGGCGTTGGCGGAGGGCCGCGGCGGCGCTGGTGGAGAGCCGCGGCGGCGCTGGTGGAGATGGTGGTCGCGGCGGCGAGGGAGTCGAAACGACGGCGGCGAAGATGAACCCGGCGGCGCTGGAACGAAGACGAAGACGATGAACTGCCGGATCCAGGGCTCCTGCGCATATTTATAGGGGCAGACCCTTTAGCACCGGTCCGTGGCTGGAACCGGTGCTAAAGGGTCTTTAACACCGGCTGGTAACACGAGCCGGTGTTAAAGGGTCACCCTTTAGCACCGGCTCGTGTTACCAGCCGGTGCTAAAGGGTCCCTTTAGCACCGGTTCCAGCCACGGACCGGTGCTAAAGGGTCCTAGGCGGGCTCGGGCGGGGTCCTGAAATTTTCAGGACCCTTTAGCACCGGTTCCCACTATGGGCCGGTGCTAAAGGCCCATTTTTTTAGTTTAGGGTTTTTCAATTGTTTTATATATACAGTTTATATTATAAATTGTATAGTAAATTAAATATTTTGCATAATGTTTTTTAAATAGTGACATATATTGTAATTTGTTTTAATGTACACATGAAAATTTTTAAACTTAAATATCTTATTGTATTTACAATGATTTTGTAAGAAATGTTTAGTATTTTGTTAATGCAAAAATATATTATTCCAATAAATTTACAAAAACTATATCCAATGAACTGGAAATTTATTTTCACATCATATTGACGTAAAACTTTTTATTTTTGTTATTTATTACTAGGAATGCTACTTGGGTATAATTTTCATCAAATAAAAAATCATATAAAAATATATATCTTGATGAACACACCCTTTGACCGAACCCTAGATTGTCCCAAATGGAACAGTCATGAATACAAAGTTTGCTACACTCATCAAGTTCTACATTTTGTCTAATGGTCAACTTTTCATTTGGAAAAGTTTGAACCACTGAATTTTGAATTTTCATGGAACTCATAGCCACGCAGCGGTTTCGGAACCCTACATGGTCTCGAATGGAAAAGTCATGAATACCAATATTGTTCCACTCATCAAAATCTACATTTCATATATAGACTATTTTTGCATTTGACAAAGTTTTGGGAAGGTGTAGTTGAAAATCCACAATTGACACATATAGTTTCATATAGTTTGTGTGAGAACTTAGAATTGGTGGGTATTGTTAACTTAGATTTTCTCAAATGGAAAAGTTGTGTATATAAAAAGTTTAGATCTTGAAGATATCTAACAACTTGGTATTCAAAATATTTTCATTTGAAGTAATTTAGTTTGTCATTTGACCAAGTTTGACCGAAACCCGTCTTGGATTTTATAGAAATGTAACTAGAATTGGCTCAAAATTATCCAAATGGAAAAATGGACAATATATAAAATATAGATTTTGATGATCTCTAACAACTTTGTATTCAAACTTTTTTCATTTCAAGTCATCAAATGGGCTATTTGACCAAGTTTGACCAAAGTCAAAGCATTGGTTTTTACAAACACACCCTTTGACCGAACCCTAGATTGTCCCAAATGGAACAGTCATGAATACAAAGTTTGCTACACTCATCAAGTTCTACATTTTGTCTAATGGTCAACTTTTCATTTGGAAAAGTTTGAAGCACTGAATTTTGAATTTTCATGGAACTCATAGCCACGCAGCGGTTTCGGAACCCTACATGGTCTCGAATGGAAAAGTCATGAATACCAATATTGTTCCACTCATCAAAATCTACATTTCATATATAGACTATTTTTGCATTTGACAAAGTTTTGGGAAGGTGTAGTTGAAAATCCACAATTGACACATATAGTTTCATATAGTTTGTGTGAGAACTTAGAATTGGTGGGTATTGTTAACTTAGATTTTCTCAAATGGAAAAGTTGTGTATATAAAAAGTTTAGATCTTGAAGATATCTAACAACTTGGTATTCAAAATATTTTCATTTGAAGTAATTTAGTTTGTCATTTGACCAAGTTTGACCGAAACCCGTCTTGGATTTTATAGAAATGTAACTAGAATTGGCTCAAAATTATCCAAATGGAAAAATGGACAATATATAAAATATAGATTTTGATGATCTCTAACAACTTTGTATTCAAACTTTTTTCATTTCAAGTCATCAAATGGGCTATTTGACCAAGTTTGACCAAAGTCAAAGCATTGGTTTTTACAAACACACCCTTTGACCGAACCCTAGATTGTCCCAAATGGAACAGTCAAGCCGACACAACAGTGAACTTCTTCTTGACGTATGACCCTTGGTTATGATCCTGCCGTAACCATGGAGTATCCTCATTGTTTAACAGAATGCTTGGGTCTTTGTTGACTATGAAGGGCGGAATTCGATCATCCCTTTCGTAATCGCCTGACATGTCTGACTTGTCCTCAATTCCGACAATGTTTCTTTTCCCAGAAAGGACAATGTGGCGCTTTGGCTCATTGATGATTGAGTGGTCATCATTTTTTCCTCTCTTTGGTTTCGTAGACATATCTTTGACATAGAACACCTGACTCACGTCTGCAGCAAGGACGAATGGTTCGTCTTTGAACCCACTATTGTTAAGGTCCACGGTTGTCATCCCATACTCCTTGTCGACTGTTACCCCACCTCCGGTCATCTTCACCCATTGGCACCGGAACAAAGGAACTTTAAAATTAGCTGCATAGACTAGTTCCCATATGTCTTCTATGCGTCCATAATATGTTTGCCTGTTCCCATTTGGATCCGTGGCATCCACGCGTACACCACTATTTTGGTTGGTGCTCCTTTTATCTTGGCCAACTGTGTAAAATGTGTTACCATTTATCTCGTACCCTTTGTATGTGAGGACATGCCATGATGGTTGCCTGGCCAACAAATAAAGCTGCTCATCAATGTTTTCATCACCTTGACATTTTTTGCGCAACCAATCGCCAAAAGTTTCCATGTGCTGACGCATTATCCAAGCTTCATTCTTCCCGGGCCACTGGGACCGTAGGTAATCTTTGTGTACCTCAACATATGGTTCCACCAATGAGGAGTTCTGGAGAACTGTGTAGTGTGCTTTATTGAAGTAATCGTTTCCCGTACCAATATATGTTTTCTTCCCAAGTGTTCCCTTTCCGCTGAGTCTGCCCTCGTGTCGAGATTCAGGAATGCCAATTGGGTCAAGGTCTGGAATAAAGTCAACACAGAACTCTATGACCTCCTCTGTTCCGTAGCCCTTGGCAATGCTTCCTTCTGGCCGGGAACGACTATGGACATATTTCTTTAGGACACCCATGAATCTCTCGAAGGGGAACATGTTGTGTAGGAACACAGGACCGAGAATACGAATCTCTTTGACCAGATGAACTAGGAGGTGTGTCATGATATCGAAGAAGGATGGAGGGAACACCAACTCAAAGCTGACGAGACATTGAACGACATCATTCTGCAGAGTAGCTAGTTGCTCTGGATTGATTGCCTTCTGAGAAATTGCATTGAGGAATGCACATAGCTTTACGGTGGCTAGACGTACGTGTGGAGGTAGAATTCCTCTTAAAACGACCGGCAGCAATTGCGTCATTAGAACGTGACAGTCATGGGACTTCAAGTTCAGGAATTTCTTCTCTGGCACATTAATTTTTCCCTTGATATTGGAGGAGAATCCAGATGGGACCTTGATGCTGCTAAGACATTCAAACATGCTTTCCTTCTCTTCTTTGCTCAGAGTGTAGCTAGCAGGGCTTAAGTAATGACGTCCATCATCTGTCTTTTCTGGATGCAGGTTGTCTCGTTCTTTCATGCGCTGCAAGTCTTGTCGTGCTTCAAGTGAATCCTTAGACTTCCCGTAGACACCCATGAATCCGAGCAAGTTCACACAAAGATTCTTTGTCAGGTGCATCACGTCGATCGCGTTGCGGACCTCTAGGACATTCCAGTAAGGTAGCTCCCAAAATATGCATTTCTTCTTCCACATGGGTACGTGTCCCTTAGCATCCTTGGGAATAGGTTCGCTGCCTCGTCCCTTTCCAAATACCACTTTTATATCCTTGACCATTTCGAGTACATCATCCCCGGTTCGATTGAGAGGTTTGGTCCGGTGGTCTGCCTTGCCTTTAAAATGCTTGCCTTTCTTTCGTACTGGGTGGTTCACAGGAAGAAACCGACGGTGGCCAAGGTACACGACCTTTCGACATTTTTTCAAAAATACACAGTCAAGGTCTTCATAACAATGTGTGCATGCATTATATCCCTTGTTTGACTGGCCTGAAAGATTACTCAGAGCTGGCCAATCATTGATTGTTACAAACAGCAATGCTCGTAGGTCAAAGTGCTCTTGTTTGTACTCATCCCACACGCGAACTCCTGGTTTGCTCCATAAAAGTTGAAGTTCCTCAACTAATGGCCTAAGGTAGACATCTATGTCATTGCCAGGTTGCTTCGGTCCTTGGATAAGCACCGGCATCATAATAAACTTCCGCTTCATGCATAGCCATGGAGGAAGGTTGTAGATACATAGAGTAACTGGCCAAGTGCTGTGACTACTGCTCTGCTCACCGAAAGGATTCATACCATCTGTACTTAAGGCGAACCGCAAGTTTCTAGCATCATTTGCAAAATCTGAGAATTCTCTGTCTATCGCTCTCCACTGGGATCCATCGGCAGGGTGTCTCAGCATATTGTCTATCTTACGGTCTTCTTTATGCCACCGCAACAACTTTGCATTGTCCTTATTTCTGAACAGACGTTTTAATCGTGGTATTATAGGAGCATACCACATAACCTTGGCTGGAATTTTCTTCCTATGACGTTCTTCACCCTCAACATCGCCAGGATCATCTCGTCTAATCTTATACCGTGATGCCTTACATACTGGACATGCATCCAAATTCTCGTATTCCTCCCCACGGTAGAGGATGCAGTCATTAGGACATGCGTGTATCTTCTGGATTTCTAATCCCAAAGGGCAGACAACCTGTTTTGCTTCATACGTAGTGGTGGGCAATTCGTTGCCTTTCGGAAGCATCTTTTTTATGATCTTCAATAACTGCCCAAATGCCTTGTCAGATGTACCATTCTTTGCCTTCCATTGCAGCATTCTAGTGTGGTACCCAGCTTTTTTTGCCCCTCTTCAGCGGTGGGATATAGCGATTTCCTGTGGTCCTCTAGCATGCGCTCGAACTTGGCTTTCTCTTTATCACTTTCACATTCTCTTTGTGCATCACGGATGGCATCACCAAAAGCATCATCGCCCCGATCGTCTTCTGCCGCCACCTCTTCTTCATTATCTCCCCCCATTGCAACATCATTGAAGCCACCGTACTGAGCAATAATATTGGCATGGTCCAATTCTTCTTCTTCTTCTTCTTCACCTTCATCCATTATAATCCCGCTTTCTCCATGTTTGGTCCAACAAATATAGTTTGGTACGAAACCAGACTTTAATAAGTGTGAATGAAGAGTTCTTGAGTTAGAATATTCCGTCAAATTCTTGCACACGGCACATGGACAACACATGAAACCGTCCCTCTTATTTGACTCGGCCACACTTAAGAAATAGTGCACGCCATTAATGAACTCTTCGGAGCGCCGATCGGCATTATACATCCAATTACGTGTTACCATCTGCATTAAAGATAACATATATATTATGAAAACCATGCACACATATAGTTTCTCATCTTATTGCACAACATGTCTAAGATACATAGTTGATTAATTTAGAAAAGCTTGGCTACAACAAATACAATCGCAACTAGCATTAAAAAAAATAAAACTAAAATGCACTTAAGCAACATAATTAGTTCGCGTCCGATCCCAACTATAATAGATAGATCATTCGCTTGATCAACTTCATTGAACTTCTTTCGTCGGCTCACTGCCTCACCACCTTCAGCCTCAACCACCTGTGCAAAAGATTTCTTAATGTGTTCAATGTATTCTTCCTCCCAGTACCAACCTGTACATCCGCCGGTACCGTCCCACTGAAATTAAAAGAGAGAATCAAAAGTTTAATTAATATCATTTAAAAAAATATGCACATATATAAGCAAATGTCTGGAAATAACTCACATTACGATCTGGACACTTGTAGAATATACGACCCTTGTTTACTCCCTCTTTCGACACTTTGTACTCCATCAAAATCTTCTGCCCACACTTGCCACAAGTAATGAGAGGGAGTTCCGGACGGTATCGCTTTTGAACCCGTTGAGAGACGGAAGACCCGGTCACGGTTGCCATCTACTATCCATACTCAATTTTAAAACAATTATAAATTCCACATTTACTAGTAAACATGTATGATACAATGGACATTATATGTAGTAATAAAAATAAATCAAGTGATATTAACAAACCAATTAATTTGAACTATCCTACTTTCTATGATCATAAAAATATACTATAATTCATTCTTGCAAAATATATTAAAACTAGGTCAACCATGAAATATGATATATATATATGGATACTAATTCATGTGAATGATTCAAAATAACAAAGTGGATTTGAGCTAAAAAATGATGGGAACATCACAAGCCAAAAACAACATGAAAAAGACAAGAAAGGCTGAAGTTAGTCACCTCTAAGCGCGAAGAGACGATGACGGAGTCGAAGAAGATCAACGATGGGCGTTGGAGATGAAGAACAAATGAAGAACAAGCAAGAAGAAGCTCCAAGAACAACAATGGTGCTCTCGGTTTCAAATGGGCAGAGGGGAGGAGGGAGCCGGCCTATAAACCGGACCTTTAGCACCGGTTCAGAGCAAAAACCGGTGCTAAAGGGTTACCTTTTAGCACCGGTTTGTAACACAAACCGGTGCTAAAGGGTTTGCCTCGGCCCGTGGCTCTGGCCGGTGCTAAAGGGACCCCTTTAGCACCGGTTCTTGTTAAAAACCGTTGCTAAAGGGTCCCTGCCCCGACAGCACATGTCAGTAGCCGTTGGGCAGGACCCTTTAGCACCGGTTTGTCACACGAACCGGTGCTAAAGGGGTCTTTAACCCCGGGCCGCAAAAAGGCCGAGGTTTTTGGCCATTTTGGGCATCGACCAATGCCTCATTCTGTAGTAGTGTAGTGTGGGCGCCTCAACAACGTGGAGTAGGCCAAGCCTTGTTGTGGCAACAGCTGAACCACGGTAAAAATCGTGTGTCTTGTGTGCTTTCACTTGTGTATGAGTTTGTGTTAGGATTTGAGGCCGATCTACTTGGTGGGGAGGCTCCAGCACATTCTAGCCACATACCTGTGCTCTAACATCTTGCAGGAAGCTTGGAAATTTAGTCGATCTAAATTTCTCTGGGTAAAGTTTGAATCAATTCAGTTAAGCTTCTGTCTGTTTTTCTGTTGAGGCCGGCAGTGCCGCCCTGGGAGGGCCTCACTGCCGCCCTTGCCTGTGTGACTGATAAACTTTGTTGAAAAAGTTTGAACAGGCCTATTCACCCCCCCCTCTAGGCCACTTCCTGTACGTCCAGAGATCCTACAAGAACGCATCATGAAGTGTCATTTTTCTCTCAAACACATAGGAGTGCTAGGTGTCATTATATTAAGGAATATAAGAAAGTTTTATTACACAAAGGCACCTGAGGTGCAAAAAAAAAAGATTCTGAAAAATAGACCAGCGCCACTGAATATAGCATGAACAACTGACAAACAACTCTAGGACTGCAGCCCAATCCTCGTGCCTCCGTCAGTCTGGAGCAGAAGCCGCGGCGCCATCGAACACGCTGGCGTTGTGGTGTTTCCAGATGGACCATGTGACCAGCATGAGTATATCTGTGTATGACACACAGGGATTGACCGATCCAATGAAAGATTAGAACACCATGTTATTTTCTTATCATGCAAGCAAGCACCACATCACCATATATGTCATTTCAGCATGTGCTGGTTTGATGCTTTCAGCTGTATATGAATATGTGAAAAGTTAGGCCTTGTTTAGTTCCAAAAACAATTGTAAAAAAATTCAGATTCTCCGTTACGTCGACTCCTGCGGCGTATGCATGGAGCATTAAATATAGATAAAAATAACAACTAATTGCACATTTTGTCTGTAATTTGCGAGACGAATCTTTTGAGCCTAGTTAGTCCATGATTAGACAATATTTGTCAAATACAAACGAAAGTGCTACATTGTTCATTTTGCAAAAACTTTTAGAACTAAACAGGCCCTAAGGAATCCTGATGTTCAATAACTATATGCCTTTGATTGATACTAGTGTATAGGAGATCATTAATCATATTTTGTTTCATTTAGAAAGTGTAATTGTGTAAACATATATACTTGCTCAGTTTTGTGGAGGCAGTAGGTTTCCAGGGACTAATCTATGTAGGATTTTAATTTTGTTACTGTGAGAAGCTAGGCATGGGAGCATCAACGTCTCATTGGATTCAATCATTCTACAAAATAATCTACATCATGTTCATCACCTTGAGGACCAAAATCAAACCTCCAAGGAAATTCTATTTTCCTTGCGGTGCAAGGGAGCCTCCAAGCTAAGGTATATCAATTATTTGAAGGTTTCTAGTAACCACCAAGTAATATGGAGATTTCAACTGTTACATTCAACCTCCAAGGAAATTACACATTTCTTGGGTGTTTTTTGAAGCCTTCAAGTAAATAATTAATATTCTTGAGTGTTGTTGCCAAATGTCAAGAAATTACACTTTTTCTTGGGTTTTCTTGCAAGCCTCCAAGGAAATGCTTAATATTCTTTAGTGTTATTGCCAAACCGCCAAAGTAAATTGCTAGTTTCCTTAGGGATTGGTCAAAATTTGAATATCAAAAGAAATCACTGTTTTCCTATACATATATTCCTTTAGTCCATCAATAGTAATATGCCACCAATTTGTACATTTCGACAACTATTTGCCTCAGTTAAATGTTGCATTGTGCAACCACACCAATTTGTACACTTCGACAACTATTTGGCTCACTTAAATGTTGCATTGTGCAACCACCAACCATCGACATTTCCTTGAAGATTTATAACCCTCAGGAAAATAAAATTAGTTTGTCGACCAACAGTCTCCAATGAAATATGGTAGTTTCCTTGGAGGTTTAAACCCTCAAGAAAATAGATATTACCTTGGCAGTTTATATTTGGCTGCCTCTAAGGAAAGCGATTTACTTGTCAATTGAAATATTTCCTTGTCGCTTAGCAAATTAGATGTCACCCTAATTTCCTTGACAGCCAACCTCCAAGGAAATGATCCTTGAGTGCCAAGACCACCAAGAAAAAGAATTTCCCTTATCCTCTATTTTTGGCGGATTTTGTTTGGCGGTTAATATTAGTCAAGGATTGTTGTATTGGTGGTTTAGCCATTTTATTTTGCAGTTTTGGCCCTCAAAGTAATTTGATTCTCTTGTAGTAGCACTTTGTTCCCTACTTTCTGCTTTCAAAGCCCAATTTCTTAGTTAAAGCATGTTACTGCTGAAGTTCTGATACATTATCTACGGTGACTCAAGGTAGAGGGCAAACTAGTGATGAATGTGTTCCATGTTGTCAATTAAAATTTTGTACTCATCCACTTATCTGAATGTTTTGATTTCTTACAACATATGATACCTGTAAAGTTTTCAGGTGATTTTTTTTTGAAAAGGAGCACCAGAGGGGTGAGAACCCCACCTGAACATTTTCCATTAATTCTGGCAATGCCGGTGTAACGGAGGGTGCCAGGCACCTTAAGGTTTTACAATTGTTTGCAAATGGCTTGCTTAATTAATTGCAAACAAATTACACCAGAAATCAGAAACGGAGCGCTGCTGTGGGCGCAGACGGCAGCTCCAGAGGTGGCATGCTTCCCTGCAGTTATGGAGTAGACGCGGAAGCGACGGCTGCAAGGACCTGAAGACGACATCATGTCGGTGGTTCCAGATTTGCCAGCAGCACAGGAGTATCATCATTGAGAACAGATCTGCCGGTATTTGGGGTGGCCAATGGAACTGCCAGAGTGCTGTCCCTTGAGGTAATAACCAATATTGTGATATAGCATGTACATGCTCAACATGTACTATCTACACCATCCAAAAGTGCTTTGAGATTCGTGCATTTGTACTCTCCCACTGCTACTTCACACTTCTTCACTGCTGCTTCACATTACTGATTTGGATTGCACACATCTCAATGCAATGTTGAACGGTGAGGATAGCAGATGTTGAACATGTATGCACCAAAAAACTGCGTTCGGTAATAACGTTGTTTCTCTCCAACCAATGTGTGTCCAAAATTGAGAGGTTACCTGGCAATGGAAGATCAGGTGGTCTGCTGTCCCTGAAGTTTCTCCACACAACTCACAAATATCATCATCTAGGATGTGTTTGAGGAGGAGATTGGAGTGACATTGGATGCGATTGTTGATAAGCAAACAGCCAAAGAAGCATAGCCGCTGATTTAAGGTTGTTGAGGGTATCAGTGAACTTGGACGTTCTGCTGTCCCGCTGACATCGCTGTCGTCATTGCCTCATTGGCTGAAACCAAACATGAAACATGGTTTCGCTTTCGCCGGTGGCACTGGCACTAACTCCATCAGCAGCCAAGCCGCCCAACCCTTGCACCAAATTAAACATGAAACATGCTGCACGACTGCACCACATTAATAATTCCCACTTGAATCACATCATTAGTTATGTCATTATATTAACTTGTCCATGGATTAAGGCATAGTAAAGAAGAAACACAAAGACCGGCAACACACAGTGCATCTCCTGAATGTTCTGCAAACCAAAAGGAGGAGGAAGGAGCACCGAAGAACACTAGGCATGAGAAGCATGCATTAGGGAAACTCCAAACAGTAGTCATCCTCCAGTAATTTATTAACATGGAGAATTGGAGCTGCTTGGGCTTTCCTGCTTGTTCCCATATGCCTACTGCTCTTACAGTAAGCCTTCTTATATATGCTTCCTTAGCTTTTACTAATTCACTATCAAGATTATCCATCATCCTCATATGGGAAAGAGATCATTATTTGGTTTTCGTGTATGAAGCAATAGTGTAAGCAAAAGGATGAGGAAGGAGTGCTTGAGAGTAATAGGAATGGGAGGCACCGGGAAAGACCAAACCACATCAAACACCCTCCATTGCTGGAGGAACAAATTTGGCTTTCCTCCATGTTCCCATTCCCACTGCTCTCAGGCCCTCTATTCTTCCTCTTCCTTGCTTGCAACCAACACAGTGTATCCCATCTAATAAATATCTCTCTTTTGATCTGTTTAACATTAATCTCGCAAGCCATAAGGAAAGGGAAGGAGAACCTAAGAGCCTTAGGAATAGGAGGCATCAGGAAAACATTAAACCAAATCTCCATATACAATAATGCTTTCCTTCATGTTCCTATCCCTAGTGCTCTTAGAAACATTTCTTCCTTTTCCTGGCTCACCCTCTAGGCCCCAATTTGTAACTTCATCTAACTCTACTCTCTCTAGGACTACGACACATGTATGTAGAGCAGTATATATATAGACCTCTGTGCCTAGTCCAGTGACTAGTGATGAACTCGCCATGTGCATGAAATACGAGCACTGCACCAGAGGACATATAGCAGTTGATTATAGTGGGACCAGGCTACATCGTCTATGGTACATGTAGCAGTAACGTATAGGAAAAGCACATGCAAGAACCAAGGGAGAGTACTAAAAAAAAGTGTGGTCGTCACCTTTTAATAATTATGGCACTCTTGTCTACCCTACATACATACTTTCCGGTATTGAAGTAGACAACATACAAAATCAGTAGGAAACAAAAGTACTTTGCCTCTCAAATTATTCACAAAAGCAAAGCTATATACAAACAAGTAGAAGCACTTCTGCCTGCTTGGTGTTTCAGAGTGGGTTAGAATTTTATTTGACAAGCAGTTGAAATTATCGGGAACCCTTTTTCATGTTGATATTTTAGAACTCAGAATACCAAAACTCAAAGGTAAAAATGACCGAGATTTTTCTTGTCAATCATAGACATATTCAATATAAAATTATAAATTCAAAGCACATGTTGATTTTAATTGTCATTTTAAAATAGTTCTGAGGACTTCTAAATGATCTTTTTGGTGTTTAAATGATTTTAATTGAAAAAAAGTCAATTACAACGATGTAGATGTCGTCAAGCTCTAAATTTTTATATAAAATTTATCTTCATATGACTTTCAATAATACGATAGTAAGAATGGCTAATAGGTCCATTTGTAACCACTATTACCACCTTAATCGTGGCCGTACACAATCTCCGAAATTGTCCATTTTGATAAAAGTTATTAATTTTATATACACATTTTAATAGTGTTCATATGAAAAAGTTATCAATTTCATAAACGTGTCATCTAGAAACAACTCTAGAATGTTCATTGAAAAAATAGAAACAAACTCCAAAAATGGATTTTTAGTGTTAGTCGTCTTAAAACAAATCTCTCTAAAAATAAAGGTATTTCTAGTGGCAGATTTCTTAAGCATCCACCACACCTCTTCCACCGAGCATTCAAAGACGAGCATCATTTGTGGTGTCCTGCAGGTGCTAAGGGCCTACATGCCCTTGGCCTTCGTCACGGTGACGAGCTTGGTTAGATTAGCCTTGCTTGTCATGTTCGGTCAAGGATCAGAGTGTTTTCTTCTCTAGTTATTAGTTCTTTAACATGTATTTCTTACCCTCACGGCTTGACCAGAGTGAGGTGGTGATCTTGTAGGGGTTCAGTTTCCCTCTCTTAATACAAAGATACACAGTTGTTTACGTATTTCAGAAAAAAATACCAACTTATAGTGACAGTTGCTCAATAAAACTGTTAGTACAAATAGTCTATTTATGTAGACGGTTGTCTTAAAATGTCTACCACTAGAAATTTAGGCGGCTGTTGGTTATGGGCCTTGTTGGCTCACAACGTGGGCAAAACCGATAAATTCTTTTTATAGTTGTGTAAGTGAACATGTATTCATTTCAACTATAGAAATATCTGTCCAAAGCTTCCCAAAGTAAAGATATTTCTCTGGTTAGCCCGCAGGCGCAGGCATTGGGCAACTGACAGAAGGAGAATGCACGGCCTAGAAGCCAGAGATCTTTGTTGTCTATGCGACCAAGAGGAGGAAACCATCGATCACATCTTAGTCACCTGCTCCTTATCTAGAGAGGTATGGTTCGCTGTCCTACACGCACTTGACATCCACCTGCCACCAGCCGCTCACTCCACCCTTAGCTGGTGGAGAAGGTTATGTGCCATGGTCACCACAGAACATTGGCAAGGAATGGATTCTCTGTTCACGCTCATATCCTAGCATATCTAGAAAGAGCGCAATGCATGTTGCTTCAGGGGTGCATCCACAACAATCAGCGGCGCCCTACGTGTCATCAAGGCCGAGGCAGATCGATGGATTGTTGCTGGTGCCACGGGTTTATAGGAGCTGGCCTTGGTTCACTAGCTCGGATGCTGAACCTGCACCCTCCCTTTAAAATGTCTTTTTTGAGTGTAATACCCTAGTTTGGTTCTTGTCGCCGGCAACGGCTTCTTGTACATAAACATTCTTCTTCTTTTAATACAACGATATGCACACTCGTGCGTATTGGAGAAAAAAAAAGCTTCCCAAAGTCAAAACCGATAAATTCTTTTTATAGATTGCGCAAGAAACCGTTAATGATATAATCATTTCATTGCAGGTAGATCTTCCCGGATACCATTACCTGTTTGACTGTTCCTAATATACAGATGGTTGCTGTGCTCCATCTCCACAATGTTTTGGCCACGTTTGTCTCAGTTCATCAGCTCAGTCATTTTACAGGCAACTTTCTATTTTTTCAAAGAAAAGGCCATGAATTATTGGTTCCCTAAAAAATGACATAGTTTTTGTACTGAGTGAAGTGTTCACGTTTTTGCATGCAGTTCATCTCTCTTCTGTCTATGATTTCTGGTACCAACTTAATGTCACAAAAGGTGCATGTTTTATGTGTTGTCTCTCATGACCATGGTTTCAGCCTTCGGCGTGACAGAAGCAGCGATGAATTAGCTGTGCCACTGTGTTCCCATCTAACTTTTTTGTGTTGCTTATTAAATTCAAATTGGTGTTTGATTCTTCCTTCACAACTTACTTCCCAGCACATACTCCGTACATCTTAGTGCAATATTGTTCAAACTTCTAGTTGCCATTATGCACTCATACTAGTAATACCAGTAGAATCTGTAGCAGAAAGGTGATCCAAAACCTTGTGATGGATGTCCCTAGTTTTTTTCTGCAAAACCATCACGCAAGCCAAAAGGAAGAGGAAGGAAGGCGCAAGAACTATAGGAATGAGAGGCATCGGGAAACACCAAACTAAATTCCCACCCCAAAACTAAGAGGAAATCAAGCGTGGCTTTCCTCAATATTCTCATTCCCACTGCTCTTATACCCTCTGTTTCTTCCTCTTCCTGACTTGCCAATTGCCATCAGGCTCTCATCTAACTATGTGCTTTGGAATGTATATTGTCTTCATCACTAAATCAATTGCGCTAGCGAAAGGAAGAGGAAGGAGCACCTAAGAACCATAGGAATGGGAGGCATCAGGAACACGACAAGTCTAAATGTCCATACCCAAACGATATAGAAGAACGAAATTAGGGCATTGCGTTCCTTCATGTTCCCATTCCTATTGCTCTTAGGACCTCTCTTTCTTCCTCTTCCGTGCTCACAGATTCTAAGATGAAGAAGGTTTTGCAGTGGAACCACTCATGCCTCAAGGATAGCACAAGCAATATATAGACACTTCCAGTCACCTAGCTTTGTGAGCAATATGAATGGACCAAGTGCAACGTGCACCAACAGACCATTAATTGGATGCAGCTTTGGATGACAGTGGGGCCATGTAAACTACAGCAGTCTACTAGCTATGAATGTGGTACCATGCAAGATATCGACATATCGGCAATAAAGAACACATGCAGGATGCATAAATCACGTTAGTTGTGCCATAGTATCATGAAAGAGAGGCATTCATGTTGTTAGTCAATTGGTCTAGGCCGTAAATTCAGAGAATGGAATCGTGGGGAAAAGAAAACTATTTACAGGTATTTACTTGTATTGTTAAATCCAGTTTGGATTTTAATCTATATCTCCTATAAGAAATCAACATTTGTTCAGATAGTTGCTAATTAATTCCAGGAATGGAAGACTCAAATTCTGTAGAAGTAAAACTGGAATTAATCTGGTTTTACTCAGGTAGTCGAGTTAGTACAATGCACCAAAGGACAAAGGAGGTCCCCAGCTCACTCCTTCAAAAATTAAATACTACAAACTGAAAATCAGTGACTCGACTATAAACTAGAATCAACTTTGAATCGAAAAGATTAAAAACAAAATCGACATTTCTTGGTCGAGTGCTCATCATGTGTCAGTCCCAGCTATGCTTACGTCTGTTCAATGGCATCAGGCATTCTCTGTTCATTTAAGACAGATTTTTGGATCTGAAGGCATATAATTCCAATCATGGTGTTCACTTCTTACTAACTCATTGTCCATCTATGCATGTATGAAGCCCCAAGGAACAGCTCGTTTATTTCAAATCATTTGTCAGGGCAGTTACCAGTTAATGTTTGTACTATAGATCGTGATCTGCAGGGTCAGATACAATGTTCACGTCATGTGTGTTGCATCTTTTGTTTTGTTTTGATTTGTTTTTCTTTTAATTTCTTTGCACTAAGTCATAGCTGAAAGTTGGTGGCGAATATATGGAGAATTCATTCCATTCCATGAGACAGTACCATTGTGTAGTAAATTTGAATATTTATAGCCATTGTCAACTAAATCGTTACGGATAACAAAGCCGTCATATTAAAGTGTGTACATAGCTAGGTTGAGATGATGCCATGTCCCAATGCCCTTTGCTCTCATGTTCTCTTCACATTCCCTTACCATCTCAGCTTCAATAACTCTATGTGTGTTTCACTGCTAAGACAATTCCACAAGCCAAAAGAAAAAGCAAGGAGCAACTAAGAACAATAGGAATGAGAGTCATCGAGAAACATCATAGCTTGCGTCGGGTTTTCACATGAACATGGCTTAGTGTCAAGCGGCTCCTATTCAGCATGGCAATGACAAGCTGATTGTGACTCGCTACTTGCCTTGTCAAGTGGTCCAGTTCCCATCCAGTACCTTGGCATTCTGTTGTCCGTGTTCAGCCGCGAAGTATGGTGCCTCGTTCTCATACACTCGGCGAGTGGATCTCGCCGTCAGAGTGGGAAATCCAGCCTGAGAATGACCTAGGACAAACTTGTACCGTAGAATTTTGATTAACCGACAACAACATACATGTTAAGAGCAAAAGAACAACCAATAAGATTCAAGATGTTACACTACCACTTGCCGAGTTTCTACTACTACTACTCCTACTAAAGAAGCTTTTCAAATCCACATAATTAATAAATTGAATCAGACAATCAGTAATCAAACTCTATGACAATTGACTACTAGTAATCAAATCAAATAATCAACAACACATTTGGCAATACCTAGTTTCTTATAGCGCTTCTTGCTTAGTGGAATTGAAGTTGCCTGCCTAATCCGGGTGGCAGTGCCGCTGTTTGAATCAATTCCATCTCTAGCTTCATTTAATCCACCACCCACAGCGGTTTCTTCTGCTACTCCATCCATCACCAAAATAAAAAGTCCTGCCATGCTAGGAACTCTGAGCACAGGGTAGGAGCTGGTAGACCGGAGGCCTGAGCTAGGCCGCTATGGGCTGGCCGCCTGAACGGCTAGCTGGTTGGGGCCTGCCGAGGGCCTTGGTGTGGGGTGGGGCGGTCATCTATGGGCCGTGGTAAGTGGGCGGATGGCTCCCGGTGGGAGCTCCGATTGGCTGGGGCTCTAGGCAGCAGGGGCGGGCATTGGGGGAACTGTGGCCGCTGGCGATGGCCAGATGGGATCCAGAGATGGCAAGGGTGACTCTGCGACTGGGCAAGTGCAAAGCTTGGAAATAGAAGCCGCAGTGGCACGTGGAGAGGGACAGCGGGTGTCGGGCGAGCGGTGCCACCTGGCGCCTGCCTTAAGGCCGCCTGTGTGACTGTGTTTGTTACTCTGTTGGGTCATCGAAAAAATGACCGTGGCCCAGTCTTAGGCATTTTGTTTGACAGTTAATAATCAAGGATTTGAAAACACAGTAGGCATTTTGTTTGACAGTTAATAACCAAGGATTCTTTTCTTTGCGGTTTTGCCATTTTCCTTAGTGGTTTTTAGCCCTCAAAGTAATAATAACTCTTGTAGTAGCATTATGTTTGTTCCCTACTATCTGCTCTGAGAGTCCAACTCTTAGTCAAAGCATGTTACTGTTGATACATTATCTATCGTAACTCAAGGTCCAGGACAAACTAGTGATGAATGTGTTCCATGTGGTCAATTAAAATTTTGATTTACTATAGATGCTACCTGCAAAGTTTTTAGAAGATATATGCAAGTGTTGGCCCAAAGTTATCTTTTGTATTGTTACAGTTATTCAATCAATCACCTTAGTCATTAAAAAAACTTGGCCATTGCAGAAAAGACCACCCAATAGATTTTAAACTATCGCTAGTAGAAGGGTCCAAACCAATCATAGGTGCCACAAGCCTCTTAAGGAAATACTTGAGTACATTGTGATTTGTGAGCCAAAAGGAAAAGGAAGGAGGACCGAAGAACAGTAGGCATGTGAGGCATTAGGAAAGCTTGAAGCATGCATGCCACCTCCATGAGTTAACCATAGCTTAAACTTTCCTGAATGTTCCCACGCCGGCTGCTCTTTGACCCTCATCTCTTCCTTTTCCCGCCTCACCAAGCATTGTTCTGTCTCATCGTGCAAATATGTATATGAAGAACTTTAGCTTAGCACCAAATGATTATGCGAGCCAAAAAGGAAGAGGAAGGAGTGCTTAAGAATAATAGGAATGGGAGGCATCGGAAAGCACATTAGACTCCATCATGGTTAGAGGAAACAAACATGTTGGCTTTCCATAATGTTCCCACTCCCACTACTCTTAGGCTCTCCTTTCTTCCTCTTCCTGACTCACTAAGCCTGCAACTACAAAACGATCAGAGAGGCCTGAGCTGTTGTGTATTGTAGACGTCGACGATCAGAGTATATGTAGATCTCTGTGGTAGTGCAGTGAACAAATTAATGCATCTCTTGGATGGTGGATTGTAAATAGCAGTAATGACAGCTGGGCCAGGAGACCTAGTATATACATTATTGTATCAATGTAAACACTAGACGATGGCATTTCTGTGCATAACTAGATAGCCAATGGCATTGACAGGACCTTAATTAAATTTCCATCCACCGGGGAAAAATAAAGAACTACGCCCTCGTTCTTTTTTACATGTCACATCAGCTTTGTCTTAAGTTAAATATTAATATCTTTGATCATCTATTTCTTTAGAAAAAAATCCTTATAGTTACACAATATATGAACTGTATATTATAGAAATATTCCTTATAGTGAATTTAAAAACATAAATCTTATATCATGAATATATTTTTTCTTAATCGAAATAAATGTTTGATTTAGGAAAAAGCTAATGCGATGTGTAAATAAAAATGTAGGGAGTATGAATTAATCTGATCTATTTAAGATTTTATTTTCCTTTGGTAGTGTCAGTTAGTTGTTCGGGGAGTGCATCTACCTGGAAAAACTCAACCCCTGGGGGTTTGACCTCTTGTTAGGTATTGCAACCTCCCAACCAAAGGACCTACCGTACCACCATGTTGTTGACGTGTTTGCAGTTGATGTCCCCTAGCTAGTTGTCGTAGTGAAGTCAATGTTGAGATGTTGTCCCAATGGAGTTGTGGAGGTGGTTTTGCCGATTATCTCTCACTAAAACTTGTGTTGTTTAGTTGAGCTATTTGTTGTACCGAAGTAGTTTGACAGAAACATGCATGGCAGGTCCCCCAGTTGTGTGTGTTTTGCCCAGATTCCTCATAAGTTGAGGCGTTGTTTAGTTCCCTTGCGAAAAATTTTCAGGCAATTGTAGCACTTTCGTTTGTATGTGACAATTGTTGTCCAATTATGAACTAATTGAGCTGTGTAATTAGTTATTTTTATCTATATTTAATGTTCCATGCATGTGCCGTAAGATTCGATGTGATGGAGAATCTTGAAAAAAAATGGCTTTTGGAAGGAAGCTTCAGTCAACCCTCTTCGACGTGGCAGGAGCAAAAGTTTTTGTCGTCCTTCTGAAAAAATACTAAACTTACATCATATAACAGTCCCATATATAACAAATGCATCTTGCGCCATATGTGATTCATGTGCTGAATAGTCTATAGTTAACACATTATTTCATAATTTGGTAGTAGATTTTCCATGTAGGAACATTTCATAACAATGCACAGGTTTCCTACTATCTACTTACATCGTCGTCGTCATTGCCTCTTTTTTTTTTCTTTTTCTTTTTTGCGAATGTCATTGCCTCATTGGTTGAAACCAAACATGAAACATGGTTTCGCCAGTGGCACTAACTCCACCAGTGGCAGCCGGCCAGCCCAACCCTTGCACCGTAGGCACCACCTGCAGAGCTGCACCACATTAATTCCCACTTGAATCACATCATTGTTTTTTTAGATAAATAATCACATCATTAGTTATGTTATTATATTAACCTATCCATGGATTAAGGCATACTAAAGAGAGAAACAAAGGGGCAGGAAGGAGCAACGAAGAACAATAGGCATGGGAAGCATTAGGAAATTCCAAACAGTATTCATCCTCCAGAAATTTATTAACATGGAGAATTGGAGCTGCTTAGGCTTTACTGCATGTTCCCATACATGCCCACTGCCACTATAGGATTCAGACGCTTTGCCGGGAGCCAAAAACACCCGACAAAGGCTACTTTGCACTCGGCAAAGCCTCGCTGGGTGCAGCACTCGGCAAAGAACTGCCGACAAAAAGTCAGTCGACAAAGATTTCTTTGCCGGGAGCTTTTTATCGGGCACCCGACAAAGACTTTGCTGAGAGCAAACCCGGTCCCCGGCAAAGAAAAGTGGCCATCACGGTGCCGGCTCCGTCAACCCTTGCTTTGTTGGGTGCCATGTCAGAGGCACTCGGTAAAGATTTTTTAATTTTTTTCCCAAATTTTCTTTGCCGATTGCGTGCCGGGGAGGCTCCCGGTAAGCCTTCTTATATATATGTTTCCTTTTCCTGGTGGCAAGATTATCCAAAGTTCATTTAGTTTTCATGTATGAAACACTGGTGTAAGCAAACGGATGAGGAAGGAGTGCTTGAGAGTAATAGGAATGGGAGGCACCGGGAAAGACCAAACCAGATCAAACCCTCTATATTGGTGGCTGAGATACAAACAAATTTGCCTTTCCTCCATGTTCCCATTCCCACTGCTCTCACGACCTCTCATTCTTCCTCTTCTTTGCTTGCAACCAACATAATGTATCCCATCTAATAAATATCTCTCTTTTTTAATCTGATTAACATTAATCTCGCAAGCCATATGGAAAGGGAAGGAGAACCTAAGAGCCTTAGGAATAGGAGGCATCAGGAAAACATTAAACCAAATGTCCATATACACAATAATGCTTTCCTTCATGTTCCTATTCCTAGTGCTCTTAGAAACTTTCTTCCTTTTCCTGGCTCACCCTTCTAGGCCTCAAATTTGTAGCTTCATCTCAGTCTACTCCTCTCTAGCTAGGACACATGTATATATAGAGCGGTATATTTAGACCTCTCCTTCAGTGTTGTAGAGTCCAGTGACTAGTGAACTCGCCATGTGCATGAATTACGAGCACTGCACCATAGGACATATAGCAGTTGATGACAGTGGGACCGTGTTACATCTATTGTACATGTGTCAGTTACGTATAGGTATAGCACATGGAAGAAGCAACGGAAAATACTAAGAAAAGTGTGGCCGTCACCTTGTAATTAACTAGAATATTAAATTCTCCTATAGCAAGGTGGAGTTTTAGTGTTTTTATTCAAAATTTAGTATAAATTTTCCCTACTCCATGCCTACTAGTGAGATTTTCATGTGCTATGACTAGTGATATTGTTTTATTATTGTTTAAAATGCTAAGAGAATTCCACCATTTTGGTAGTAATTGTACTCTTGTCTACACCGTTTTGTTTTTGAAATATCCAGATTGGTTACCGGCATATATTAATAAGCAAAGATTGGACAAGCGCAAGCTACACCAACGTTTCCTTGAGGTGGCAGACGGCCACATTAGGCTTAAAGGGGTATTGAAGTAGACACAGTTCAAACAGTGTGCAAAATCACTAGGAAACAAAACTATTTTGCCTCTGAAATTGTACACAAAAGCAAAGCTTTACACTCCCGTCTAGAAGCACTTCTCCCTGGCTTGGTGTTTCAGAGTGGGTGAGAATTTGATTCGACAAGCTTGAAATTATCGGGAACTATTTTCATATTGATTTTGCAGAACTCAGATTGCCAGAACTCAAAGGTAAAAATGAATGAGATTTTCTTGTCAATCATGGACAAGGTCAATATAATTTAAAAACACAATAACACATGTTGACTTTTAGTGGCGATTTTCTAAGCCAACCGTCTATAGTCTTTAAAATTTGTCGATTTAATAGCTCCGAGAACTTCTAACACATACTTAGGTGCCTAAATGATCTTAATTTTAAAAAAATCAACTAAAATATTGTAGATCTCGTCGAGCTCTACAATTTTGATATAAAGTTTATCTTCATATGATTTTCAATGATACCAGGATTGTAAGAATGGCCAATAAGTCAACTAGTAACCATATTCGTACTACCTTAATCATTCACAATCTTTGTGACCATCCATTGGTAAAAGTTATAAATTTTATATACACATTTAGTAGTGTTCATATAAAAAGTTATCAATTTTAATTTGTATGTGCATCATCTAGAAACAAACTCTAGGAATGGATTTTGTGTCGATCGGGCGTCATAAGACAAACGTCTTTAAAAATAGGGGTATTCTAGTGGCAGATTTCTTAAGGGTCCCCTTGTAGTAATGCCCATTATAGTGAAAGTTGCTTAATAAAACTGACACTAGGAATAGTATATTTATATATGCGGTTGCCTTTAGATGTCTACTCAGCGGTTGTTGGTTATGGGCCTGCTTGGCTCGCAGCACAGGTTTAACACTAATAAAATGATTTTTTATAGTTCGTGAGTCGACACATACTATTTCAGCTATATACAAACATCTGTTCAAAGCTTCCCCAGTGTCCAATAGAGATTGCGTGGGCAACCGTTGAGAGTATCCATTGCAGGTAGATCTTCCTGCTAACATTTTCTGTTTGACTGTTTCTAATATACATATGGTCTCTGTGCTCCATCCACAATGTTTTTGCCACAGTTGTGTCTCAATTCATCAGTTTAGTCATGTTTACAAGCAACTTGCTATTTTCTTTTAAAAAAAGGCTATGAATTATGTCCCTAAAAATTGAAATGACATACTAGTTTGTGTACTGAGTGAAGTGTTCATGTTTTGCATGCAGTTCATCTCCCTTCTGTCTATGATTTCTGGTTCCAACTCATGTTCCAACTCAATGTCACAAGAGAGGTGCATGGTTTCATCCGAATGACAAGAACAGCGATGAATCTGTGCCACTGAATTGCCATCTGACATTTTTGTGTTCCTTGTTAAATTCAAATAATTGTTTGTTTCTTCCTTCACAATTTACTACTGGCACATACATCTTAGTGCAATATTTTAATTTTGATTGTCAGAACAGCGAAAGTTCTAGCTGTCAAAGTGTGTACATGCATGTCTCTAACTTTCTCCATGAAACAATTTCACAAGCAAAAACAGAAGAGGAAGGAAGGCTTAAGAACAATAGGAATGAGAGGCATCGGGAAAGACCAAACCAAATTCCCACCCGACAGCTAGGAGGAAATCAGGCTTGGCTTTCCTCAATATTCTCATTCCCACTGCTCTTATACCCTCTGTTTCTTCCTCTTCCTGACTTGCCATCAGGCCCTCCTCATCTAAATATATGCTTTGGTATATATCTATACCTACTAATAAAGAGGCAAAATTTCAGTCTGCCTTTTTTTTCTTCTGCCTCGGACTGCTTCCGCGTACATCTCCTCGGTGAAAAAAAGCCGTCTGTTCTCCACGCTGTTAAACAAACCGGAAGTCGTGTCTTAAACGAACCGGACAATCTCCTACAACACGGCATCCCCAGCTCGCCCGCGCGGATGCGCGCCTGCCTGGTGGCAGGGCTGCTGCGCCTGTCCCGCATGTGGCCTTGCTGTTGCAGCCATATGTGTGGCCTCTCCCGTACGTATATATATATATATATATATATAGAGGGTTTAGGGTTTAGGGTAAACCCTAAAACCCTAAACCCTATTCTACACCCTAGGTGTAGAATACTATTCTACACCGAACTGTTATACTGAGCAAAGTTCAGTATTGTTCAGTATTCATATTTCAGTATTGTTCAGTATTTCGTGGTCCTGGGTGTTGGACAGGATGATACTGAACGCTCTCCAGTATTGCTCAGTATTTTTTGTCCTCAGTTTTAACTTGATATATATATATATATACAACACGGCATCCCCAGCTCGCCCGCGCGGATGCGCGCCTGCCTGGTGGCAGGGCTGCTGCGCCTGTCCCGCATGTGGCCTTGCTGTTGCAGCCATATGTGTGGCCTCTCCCGTACGTATATATATATATATATATATATATAGGGTTTAGGGTTTAGGGTAAACCCTAAAACCCTAAACCCTATTCTACACCCTAGGTGTAGAATACTATTCTACACCGAACTGTTATACTGAGCAAAGTTCAGTATTGTTCAGTATTCATATTTCAGTATTGTTCAGTATTTCGTGGTCCTGGGTGTTGGACAGGATGATACTGAACGCTCTCCAGTATTGCTCAGTATTTTTTGTCCTCAGTTTTAACTTGATATATATATATATATATATATATATATATATATATATATATATATATATATATATATAAACGCTATTCTACACCCTAGGTGTAGAATACTATTCTACACCAAACTGTTATACCGAGCAGAATTCAGTATCGTTCAGTATCCGCGTTTTAGTATTGTTCAGTATTTCGTGATCCTGAGTGTAGTATCAGTTCGATGTAGAATACTACACTCAGCACCATGAAATACTGAACAATACTGAAACGCGAATACTGAAAGATACTGAATTTTGCTCAGTATAACAGTTCGATGTAGAATAGTATTCTTCACCTAGGGTGTAGAATAGCAATATATATATATATATATATAGTAATTCATAGAAAAATCTAAAATTACAAAACAAATTTTGTTCAACTCCACATGTGTAGATCTATGCAGTACACAAAAAATATCACAAATTTTATTATATTTTCTTTGCTGGAGATGCTTGTATATACTTTTTAGTATAAAATTGATCAGCTGGAAATTGATAAATAAATCATAGAAAAATCTAAAAATTACAAAATAAATTTTTTTCAGCTCCATATATGTAGATCCATGCACTAAACAAAAAATATCACAAATTTTAGTATATTTATTTTTTGTTGAAGATGCTTGCCTATGCTTAGTGTAAAATTGAAATTGTAGTTATCTTGCTCCAATTATTATGAAAATTTTATGGCAGTCTATTTAATGTGATGCTTGATTTGTGATAAAAGTTTTAGCACCATTTCTACATATCTCACTATTTTACTAATTTATCTAAATGTATGCTTGAGGATGCTTACACTACATTTGCACGATATGTTGTTATGTTATATGAACACTTGATAAGCCCATATATTCATAATTACATACATTTAACTGATATATCATATTTCATAGGAATCCTAACCTAAATAAAAAAAAGCTACCAACAAACTTCTCATATTTTAATATAATACTAAGGTATATTAAGAGGTAATATTAGAGTAAGATAAGGTTTGTCTAATCTCTATTATTATTATTACTAAATAAATATGTCTCCAAGCTATATATTGTTGTAAATATTAACTATCTAATATCATAGATGTCATGGTTATCAATAAAATAAAATACAGACTTTAATGTTACAAAAAAGATAAATATAAATAGATATGTAACATTGTATCATCACTTTCTATGATCATTTAATGTTTTTCTCCCGTTGCAACGCACGGGCATATTTACTAGTATTATCTTCATCACCAAGTCAATTGCGCTAGTGAAAGGAAGAGGAAGGAGCACCTAAGAACCATAGGAATGGGAGGCATCAGGAACACGACGAGTGAAATGTCCATCTCCAAACTATAGAGAAGAACGAGACTAGGGCATTACGTTCCTTCATGTTCCCATTCCTATTGCGCTTAGGACCTCTCTTGCTTCCTCTTCCATGCTCACAGATTCTGGGATGGAACACCACTGATGCCTCAAGGCTACCTCAAGTAATATATAGACACCTCTAGTACTGCACCTAGTTTATGTTAACAATGAATAGACCATGTTTCAAAAAAAAACAATGAATAGACCAAGTGCAGGCTGTGCAGCGTGCACCAACAGGCCATTAATTGGATGACAGTGGGGCCATGTAAACTGTATTAGTTTGTGCATGTGGGACCATGCATGCAATCGATATTGGCAGTGAAGAACACATGCAGGAAGCCATAGTATCTAGTCAATTGGTCTAGGACGTGAATTCAATTCAGAGAATGGAATCGTGGGGAAATAAGTGAACACTTCAGGTAAGCGAGCACCTAAGAAGCAGATTGGATTTTAATCTATATCTCCCAAAAGAACTCAACATTTGTTCAGTTGAGATGTTTTACAATGGTTTTTTTTTAGCAGAACAGGAGAGCCCCGAGGAGCCTCTACTGGATTTGTATTGAAAGAAAAAAAATGTCCAAAGAATTGAGAAAGTACCATGGTACTTCCTGGTCCTTTCATCGTTCCCTAATTAAATGAGAAATATATCGCAGTGGGTATTCTAGTATGCATATCTCGACGAAACAATAAGGAAAAACAAGCCTTTGAAGCTCGACAGAACCTGTCGACACCCCACGGCACACAGGAATGATGTTCCTGGTGTAGCGTTGCGTGTGCGTAGGGACAGCATCGCTTGGAGCCATGGCGCCGCACTCCAGAGCCACGGGGTCGCGCCCGGACGTGGCCGCACCCGCCGGTGAAGAGGCTGCTGGCTGGCGAGAGGCAACCCCAGGCCCAGCAGCACTCTCGCCTGGCTTTGGCCGCGCCGGCTGGGACCGCACCTGCTGGGGCCGCACCCAGCACCCGTCGCCGCTCTCCGGCAACAGCACCGCTGTCGCGCCCCACCGGAACTTGCGTTCTAACGCCGCCACCGCGCCCTGTAGCCGATCGCGCCCAGCCGTCGTGCACCGGAGCCGCGCATGTCGGCGTCGCGCCTGGCCGTGGCAACGCCAGCTAGGACCGCACCCGTCAGGGCCGCGCCCAGCATCGGCCGCCGTGCTCCGTAGTCCTAGCCGCCCACCGTCGCTCTTCGGCCACCGTACCGCCGCCGCGCCCCAGCATAACTCGCGTCCCGATGCTGCCGACATGCCACGTAGCCCCCATGCCCATTGCCCAGCCGCCGTGCACCGGAGCCGCGCACGCTGGCGTTGTGCCTAGCTGTGGCCGCGCCGACTGGGACCGCACCTGTCGGAGCTGCGCCTGGCACCGTCCGCTGCGCTTTGAAAAAGCGGGCGCGGGCGGGAGTGCGCTCACCGGCAGAAGCAGCTCACGAGAGAGGCAACAACGCGAGAGGCAGGCCAACAACCCTTTCGCATAAAACAAAAAATGATATGAAAAATCTCATTTCTACCCTTCAATGACCACACTGAAATGACCGATTAACCCTTATTTGTAAAAAAATGCAAAATTAAAAAATAGATATGGTCCCACATATTTTGGTACCGGCCCCCCTAAATATGGTACTCTCTCCACCTATTTGGTACTTCCAAGTACTTTCACTTGGATTCTTCCTATTTTTTTTACCGTCCGATCTCAGCCAACGAACGGCCCATGTTTTTTCTAACCATTGTAAAATTTCTCTTGTTCAGGTAGTTGCTTAATTCTAGGAATGAAAGACTCAAATTCTGTGTAGTAATGGATATTAATCTGGTTTTACTCAAGTATAGTCGAGTTAGTACAATGCACAAAGGACAAAGGAGGTTCCCAGCTTCTTCAAAAGTTAAATATTACAAACTGATAATCAGTGTCTCTAGAATCAACTTTGAATCGAAAAGATTAAAAACAAAATCAACATTTTTTGGTCGAGCACGCATGCATAGATTCAGCCAAAAGCCTGAGTAGAGACTAGAGAGTATGGTGTCGGCTCATCATGTGTCAGTTGCAGCTGTGCTTGCATCTGTTCAAAGGCATCAGGCATTCTCTGTTCATTTGAGACAGATTTTTGGAGCTAAAGACATATCTTTCAATTGTCATGCATGTTCGCTTCTTACTAGGCCTAGGCCTTGTTTAGTTCACGAAAATTTTTTAGTTCGGGCTACTGTAGGACTTTCATTTGTATTTGATAATTATTATCCAACCATATACTAACTACGCTTAAAAGATTCGTCTCACAAATTACAGACAAACTATGCGATTAGTTATTTTTTATTTATATGTAATGCTCTATGCATGTGTCCAAAGATTCAATGTGATAGGAAATCTTGAAAATTTTTAGAACTAAACAAGGCTTAACATCAGGAGCATTTGTCCATCTAACTATGTATGTATGAATCCCCAACGGCGTTCCCAGCTTACTTCTTCAAAAATTAAATATTACAAACTGACAATCAGTGACTCGACTACAAACTAGAATCAACTTTGAATCGAAAAGATTAAACCAAAATCAGCATTTCTTGGTCGAGCGCTCATCAATCATGTGTCACTCCCAGTTATTCTTGCATCTGTTCAAAGGAATCAGGCATTATCTGTTCATTTGAGACAGATTTTTGGAGCTGCAGCCTGCAGGCATATCTTTCAACTGCAATGTTCGCTTCTTACTTTTTTTTTTGGAAGGGGTCGGCAGGGAAGCTCCCTACCTTTTTTTGTATTTTCCACTAAATGTGCGAAAAAATACAATATTTACAGTTACAGAGATCTCAGAGCCAAAAAGCAAAAAGAAATACATTAAGGCCTTGTTTGATGTTGTCGGATTCACTTCAATCCATGTGTATTGGTGTGGATTGGGGTGGAATTTAGTTCAAGTTCCACTCCAATCCACCTCAACACATGTGGATTGATGTGTGAATCCGACTACATCCAAACAAAGCCTAAGGGAAATTCTCACACCAACTAGTAAGACCATCTCTAATCCTCTGCTTGGATTTGATGCAAACGAATCTAAGTTCAATTTTTTTTCACGATTGGGTCTTCACCCGTGTTTCGTTAAGAAGAAAAACCCACACAAGATACAAACCGCGGAAGGCGAGGAGCTCTTTTTTTTGAACGCAATGGCAGGAGCTCTGCCTTTCAATTAAGAGAGGAAAAAAGAGTTTATGTACACGAAGGTCTTGGAGGGTAAAAAGTAACAGTTACAGATTTTGTTTATATACTACCCCTCCAAATTAGTGCTCTCTTCCTTTGCTCGATATCCTCTTTGGTCCTTGTAGCCACTTGCATTGCCGATTCATGGACGTTGTTGAAATTTCTTCTGTTCCTCTCCTTCCAGATATTCCAGAAAGTGAAGATCACCATACCGTTGAAACGATTTCTTTCCCCCTTAGTTATCTTGGTTTCGGCCTCTTCCCACCATGAGCTTAAAGGGGCTGGATCCTGAGATGGTAGGATCAATCGGACATCGAAGTGCTCCCATTGTAGAATAAGGCTCCATACTGCTTTGGCGAATGGGCAGAGAAGTGCCATGTGCAGCCCTGTCTCAAGTGGGCCACCGCACAAAGCGCAGTGGTCTTGATGTGGCCATCCTCTCTTTCGCAGGTTATCCGCCGTGAGGATTTTTCCTCTCACCAGAATCCAAACGAACACTTTACACTTGTTTTCTGCGTGAGCCTTCCAGATGAGGTTGCTCCGGAAGCCCCCATAGGAACCTTTGAATTGTATCTTGTAAGCTGATCTGGTGGAGTAAGTGCCATCAGCTGTCCATCTCCAAATAATGGAATCCCGAACGCCCGGTGTGAGGTGGATGTTTTGGATTCTGACCCATAGGGAGACAAATTCTTCAACTTGGACAACGGTGGTGATTCGGCCGCTTAGAGATCGAAGCCAGTTATTGTTTTGAAGTTCAAGCTTGACCGACCTGTTTTTCCTTTTGACTAGCTCGAACAAGTGGGGCGCTAGATGTCTTGGGGCCTCGCCGTCCAACCAACTGTTGTGCCAGAAGCGGGCCTTTTCACCATCACCAATTGTGATTTTTGTTGATGCATTGAAGAGCAGCCGATCAAGGTCATTGCAAGGTAATTCCGCACCCGCCCAAGGTTTGGACTCTTCCACCCAATCTTGCCATAGCCAGCGTAGACGGAGAGCTCTTCCAAACCTCTCTAAGTCTAGTATCCCTAGCCCGCCCAGGTCTTTGGGCCTTGATACTGTCGGCCAATTGACCAAGCAATGTCCTCCATTTGTGTTTTCTTCTCCTTTCCAAAGAAAAGATCTCCTTATTTTATCTATTTTTTTCCTTGCCCAAGCCGCGAGCGGGAACACCGTGAGGTGGTAAGTGGGCATGGATGAGAGGACTGACGAGACTAAGGTGAGGCGGCCCGCTTTGTTTAGCCATCTTCCTTTCCATGTAGGAAGTCTTTGACCGATGCGTTCGATGAGGGGCTGTACATGGACCTTCCGAAGCGCACGCGTGTGGAGCAGCAAACCCAGATAACGGCAAGGGAAGGTGCCTCTGATCCCTGCAAAGGAGGAGAGCACGTGATCCAGGTTGACCTCCTCGCATCTAATTGGGTGGATGGAGCTTTTTTCAAGATTTATGTGGAGGCCTGAGAAATTTCCAAAAGCGTGGAGGATCGCCTTGACTGTCTCTAGATCTTCTTTTCGTGGATTTATAAAGATGGCCGCATCATCTGCATATAGAGAGGTCCTCCATCTAGTGGCAGTCAGGGGTAGCGGTGAGAGAGTCCCATGTTGGGTTGCCAGGTCGAGAAGACGCTGCAAGGGGTCCATGGCCAGGATGAATAACATGGGCGATAGAGGGTCGCCTTGTCGTACTCCTCTGGCATGATCAATAGTAGGTCCATGCTGCCCATTGAGAAGCACCCTCGAGGTGGCCGTGCGAAAGAGTATGGACACCCATTCCCGCCAGCGCGGTCCAAAACCTAAGGCCTGAAGCACCTCCAGCAGGTAGCTCCAATTGATTGTGTCAAAAGCTTTATGGATGTCAAGCTTCATGAAGAGGGCTGGCGTCTTTTGTTTATGCAATTTTCTAACTGTGGACTGCACATATAGGAAATTGTCATGGATGCTTCTCCTCTTAATGAACGCACTCTGACAATTTGATACCAAGGAGTTGAGATGTGGGGCGAGCCTGTTGGCTAGAAGCTTTGCGAACAGCTTTGCAAAGCTGTGAATGAGGCTGATGGGCCTGTAGTCAGTGATTCGCAATGCGTCTTCTTTTTTTGGGAGAAGGACAATATTTGCCGAGTTCATCAACTCGAATCCTTGTGAGTTCATTTGAAATAGACTGTTAACGGCGGCTGTGACGTCCTCTTTGATAGTTTCCCAGCAAGCTTTGAAAAAAATTCCGGTGAAACCATCTGGGCCCGGAGCTTTGTCCGAAGGCATCATGCTGATCGTGGCCCGGATTTCCTTCTCTGTGAAGGGCAGCTCGAGGTCCCCAAGGTTTCGCAGGGTGTACCCAAGGGTCTGCCAGTCCAAGGTTCTGGCTCTTGCGGTCGGTTTGCCCAAATGATTTCTGAAATAGTCCGCAATCACTTGTTCTTTATCATCATGTGTGAGTGCCATCCCTCCATCTTTGTGCAGGCAATGAATATAATTTTTTCTTCGGCGTGCGTTTGCTTTGGTGTGGAAAAATTTGGTGTTGGCATCTCCACAACGGATATAGGTGAGCCTCGATCTTTGCCTGATCCTAGATTTTTCTATGGTTGCTAGGCCGATGCAACGAATTTTGAGGCGACGTCTAAGTTCAGCCTCCTGGCTTGTGAGAGCTCTGGACTCCTGTGCAGCTTCCAATTGCAGGATGACTTCTTTGATTATGGCCAATTGCAGCTTTGTGTCTCCCACCTTTTCTTTACGCCATTTTTTGATGCTTTTAGCTACTCTGGCCAACTTGATGTGCAGACGTTTGATGGGCAGCTCGGTATTAACCGGCCTGCTCCAAGCCTCTTGGACCACTTCCTGGAAGCCGTGCATATTGATCCAGAAATTCTCAAAGCGGAAGGACGGGTTACAGTAGTGGTCAAGTTCTCCTTGCAGCAAGAGTGGCGTATGATCCGACATGAGCGATGGCAAGGAGTGGAGGAAACATGACGGGAATAGCAGCTCCCATTCGGCAGTGCATAATAGTCGGTCGATTCTTGTTAGTGTTGGATTGGACTGCTGGTTACTCCAAGTGAACCGGCGTCCGTTTAACTTAATCTCCTTCAGTCGCAGGTCATCTATTGTCGCCTTGAAAGAATTCATTAGTCGTCGATTGAGGTTTGAATTATTTTTATCTTCCGCTTGGTAGATTAGGTTGAAGTCGCCTAAGATGAGCCATCTGTCATGGTTTGGGGGGGGGGAATGTTCTTCAGTTCATGAAGGAACTGAATCTTGTCATCGTCCCTTTGTGGTCCATAGACTACAGTGATTTGCCATTCTGTCCCATCAGCCCTCATGGCAATCGACGCGGTGATCGTATTTGTGGACAGGTGTATGTTAGACAAATCGAAGAAATCTTCATTGACGGCAAGAAGGATGCCACCTCTAGTTTGCGCCGCCGGTAGGACGGCGAAAGAATTAGTAAATTTTGGGCCTAGAGTCCGGGTTATCTTGTGTTGGTCCACAAATTGGAGTTTTGTTTCTTGCAGACAAACAATCGTGGCGCCTGTGTCTCTCACAAGCTCACTCACTGTGTCTTGCCTGGAGCCGTCGTTCAGTCCCCTCACATTCCAGTTGAGAAGTCGACAATTACGTTGTGCCATTCTGTAACAGACTGGAAAACCCCAATGTGGTAATGTGTGCAGCAACTGGGCACAGACAACTTAACGGGAGATCACGGAGCAGCCAAAATAGACGGACAGGCGAAATAACGCTGAACCGGAAGCAAAGCAATATAAGGGTGCTGTTCAGTGCTGGCCCGGATGAAAGGCCAAAAATTTCTGGCATGACGACTCGCTGCAGCAGTAGTACAAAGCACGTAGAACAACGACGACCGACAATTTGGCAAGCTGGTTCACTGGGTTGCAGCAGCGGTGACTTGAGGCCCCTGGCTGTCACCCTGCATGCGTCCAGTGAGCAGAGTCTGCATTTGGCGAGCAGAGGCTTGCAGGAAGCTAAACGATGCGACACAGCAGTGCAGGAAGCAAAATAATGCATGGCGACTAACATGGATGAATTACTGGACCCTGGAGCATGGACGCATTGCATCTACTCACGAACAGTAGTTGTTGCCATGGTGTCGTCGAGGCCGCATAAGGCTGTCAAGGCCATGACCGCTGAGTCGTTGAGCGGTCCCTGGAAGAGGTTGATGTAGCGGAGGAACTGATCATCAGGGGTGAGGCCATCTTCTTCCAGGACTCCAAGGCGCTTCATGAGGACCTGCCTTGCACGTTCAGTGGTGTCTCCTTTGGGCCAGCACTTGGCCGCGATGCGGACGCTTTTCCGCACTGGGGGAGGTGGGCACCTCCTATGTCCCTGTTGACGGCCGATCCTGGCTGCTGGTAGCTGTAGTAGAGCAGGAGGTAGGGGACGTGAGATTGTGTCAAGGAACGTCGCTGTCGCAGACTCCACATTGTGCTCGCGGTCGGATGCTGTGGGGGTATAAACCCCTATACCCTTACGGCTAGACTTCGGCCAGGAGGCTTGGCCCATTACGAGACGAGTTCAAGGCTTGATCCGACAACCTGGAGTTTCGCGCAAGGAAACAAGATGTGGAGATCGAGCAGGATTCTAGTCGGTTAGAATAGGATCTGATATCGAATTATCCATGGCAATTGTAACCGACTAGGATTAGTTTCCCGATCTGTAACCCTGCCCTCCAGACTATATAAGGAGGGGCAAGGGACCCCCCTAGGACACATCATATTCTCTCAACACAAATCAATACAACCAGACGCAGGACGTAGGTATTACGCCAACTCGGCGGCCGAACCTGGATAAAAAGCTTGTCCGTGTCTTGCGTCACCATCGAGTTCGTAGTTTGCGCACCGTCTACCGACAAACTACTACCGTGGGTATACCCCAAGGTAGACTGCCGACCAGCTTTCGTCGACAGTGGCGCGCCAGGTAGGGGGTGTGCGTGCAACTTTTTCGGCGAACAAGATGGTCACGATCCCAGCTTCCGCGACCGTGCCCGAAGGCCTCACGTTCACCGTCGGCCAGATCACGTGGACGACGTGCAGCGGTGGTTTCGCGACCACGGTTTCGAAAGAGATCCAGATCCAATCTGAGATCACGCCGTCTCCGACCACACGCATGACGGCACCAAGCGCCCGACCACCGTTCCCACTCTACAAGGGAAGGGAGATCGACTGCTCGGACCTTCTCCAAGCGCTTGATCGCGCTGACTCCAAGCTACTCGAAGTTTCCCAACTAATAGATGGAGTTCTGCGTTGGCCCGACCAAGCCGCTCCAATGGATTTTTTCAAATCCCGCCGGCCAACTCGTGTCGCCACACACGAACGGCTGGAAACGTCTCTGACGATAACCTCAACCTCCTCAGGACGATCCGTCGAGCTCAAGAAGGAAGACTATCCTTGCGGCCTGAACAACTCGGCCTCTGTTTACTCACAGCACACCCAATCCGTTTTCAGCAAGGCGGGTTGGTCGCCGACAAGGAACAATCGTCACCACGTCAACATGGTGACAATCCGAGAACTACGGGACGGCCAGGTTTCCAGCACCAACTCAAGCACCGGCTCCGTCCCCACCGAGGTTATAAACACCGAAGACGAGGACTACGACCTGGATTTTCCTTCACACCCTCCGGGTTTCGACCGATTCCCGATATTCCCCCCGGCGAGGGGATATTGTGTTCAATGTCAGCGCCGACGAACCGGTCGTTGATGGAGAAACAGATGACCAGAGGCAACTCCGCGAACAGCGTAACGCCGATCGCGCCCGACGACGTGCGGATGAGCAACAACAAATGCCACCAAATAATCTCAACGATGCCTTTGATATGGTCGGGGACCAGCCAGTCTACAAAACGCCAAGCGCCAACGTGGCTGTCGCCATGGCTAACCTGGATCGGCTTCCTGACACCCCCGAATGCCAGGGAGTCCGGACCAGCATCCGAGCACACCTGATCGCCGCAATGGGACAGACAGCCACTCTGCTCAAGAGAGTCCAGGACGTCTCTTATACGGAAGCCACCTCCGACCAGACTAATCGTAGCCGGGCCTCACCCAGCAGGCGTCACCACAGCCGCTCCCCCGACAACCGTCGAGGGGACTCACGGCGTGACGATGGTGGTCGGGACGCCGATGGCCGCCGCAAGCAGAACCGCGTACGCGGCCAAGAAGAAGATCAACACTGGGATCTCCGCCACAACATCCCTCCCAAAGATGCCCGGGACCGCATCAACAGGCGCGCCGCAGAGAGAGCAGTCCACGAAAACCTGCGCCGCATCGAGTACGATGCAACGCACGGGCCTCCGGGCCTAAGACAGTTCTCCTCACACCTCCGCCAGGTCGTGTGGCCCCGCAATTTCAAGCTCGAAAAACTTAAAAAATACGACGGCAAGGAAAATCCAGAGAACTGGATCACCCTCTATGAAATCGCCGTCCGATCAGCGGCAGGGGATGAGCACGTCATGGCCAACTACTTCCCCGTAGTCCTCGACCAGGCTGGTCATCAGTGGCTTCTCGGCTTGCCCGAGGACTCCTTCGACTCTTGGGAAGAGCTACGCCAGGCTTTCATCGACAACTTCATCGCCACATGCGAGCAGCCTGGAAATAAGTATGATCTTGAAAGGATAAGGGACAGGAAGAACGAACCTCTGCGCGATTACATCCGACGATTCTCGGATATGCGCCTCAAAATCCCGAAGATTTCCCATGACAAGGCCATCTTAGCCTTCATCAAGGGCCTGCGTTTCCACGAAGCGCTGAGGAACAAGCTGTTGCGCAAGCGCCCAACAACGGTAGCAGAGCTCCTCGCCACGGCCAAAAATTACGCCGATGCCGATGACGTAGAAAAACTAATCCGAGACGATGCGAGAGGTCCCGACCAGCCTCCCCGGCGAGATGACGGTCGTGGTCGCTACGACAGCAGAAGCCACCGCCGCTCCGACAACCGCGATCACCGAGAGGGTTGGGATCGGCGGCGCGACAGCCGCGACAACTTCAGAGGAAAGCGCCCTCGTGACTACGACCACGAAGTAAATACGGTCAAACGTCCCAATGGACGACGGGATTACCAAGAAGACTACAACAAAACGTTGAAGGGACCATGCCAACTACACCCAAAGTCCAATCATACCATGGAAGAGTGCCGCGTCCTCAAAAGTATCTATACACGGCGGGCCGCCCAAGACGACTCCGCCAAGAAAAATAACAAGCGCGACGGGCACGACCATGAAGATGAGGATGAGGACCAAGATAGGGACCCCCGACACCAATACGTCAGCCCCACTGACGTGGTCCACTCCATTTTCGGGGGCAAGGTCTCCACCGAGTCCAAGCGGGAAAGAAAGCTGTTAAAGAGAGCCTGCCTCAACATAGACAGCACGGACGGGCTGATCGCAGACCCAAAATTTCCCACGTGGTCCCACAGGGAGATCTCGTTCAGCAGGAAGGACCAGTGGGCCGCTATCCCAGAGCCGGGTCGTTTCCCCCTGATTCTTGACCCCTGCATCAACAGCATCAGATTCGAGCGCGTGCTCGTGGACGGGGGAAGCTCCATCGACATCCTCTTCCGCAACAGCCTGCCCGCCCTCAAGATATCCCCGGCACAACTAAAACCTTACGACGCCCAATTCTGGGGGGTTTTGCCAGGTCAAAGTTCCGTGCCTCTCGGACAGATAACATTGCCTGTCCAATTCGGCACACCCGACCACTTCCGGACGGAGTTCATCAACTTCGTAGTCGCGGATTTCGACGGGACCTATCACGCCATACTGGGCCGCCCATCGCTGACAAAGTTCATGGCAGTCCCGCACTACTCATACCTAGTCCTTAAGATGCCCACGGAGAAGGGTGTCCTAACCGTCAAAGGCAACGTCTACACTGCGTACACCTGCGAAGAAGAAAGCTTCAAGATCACCGAGGCAATTGACATCTCAATCCGCATGGCGGAAACAGCAAACCAAGCCGCACAGCTGCCTCCCGACCAGCTCCGATTACCCGAACAGACGACAGCCAGGAAGAACTCGAAATCCAAGGAGTACAAAGAAGTGCAGCTGGTCGAAGGCAACCCCGAGAAGACAGCCCTCATCGGGGCCAACCTGGATCCAAAATAGGAAGACGCGCTCGTCAGGTTTCTAAGGGACAACGTGAGCGTTTTCGCATGGAAACCCGCAGACATGCCCGGTGTCCCACGAAACCTGATCGAGCACTCCTTAAATGTCTCGAAGACCGCAAGACCAATCAAGCAAAAACTGCGACGGTTCGCTCGCGACAAAAAGGAGGCTATTAGGACAGAAATAACACGGCTTCTAGCAGCCGGATTCATAAAAGAAGTGTATCACCCCGATTGGCTCGCCAATCCGGTTCTTGTACGCAAAAAGAATAATGAATGGAGAATGTGCGTTGATTACACTGATCTCAACAAACACTGTCCTAAAGATCCTTTTGGTCTCCCTCGCATCGACGAGGTGGTCGACTCAACGGCCGGATGCGAACTCCTCTCCTTTCTAGACTGCTACTCTGGTTATCACCAGATCTCGCTAAAGGAAGAAGATCAGATCAAAACATCCTTTATCACACCCTTCGGCGCATACTGCTACAGGACCATGTCTTTCGGACTCAAAAACGCCGGAGCCACTTATCAAAGGGCCATCCAGCAATGCCTCCACGACGAGATTCGTGATGACCTCGTCGAGGCCTATGTGGACGATGTGGTCGTAAAAACAAGGGACGCGAGCACCCTAATCGACAACTTAGACCGAACCTTCAAGGCACTTAATAGGTACAAGTGGAAGCTCAACCCCAAAAAATGCATTTTCGGTGTTCCTTCTGGTCTACTGCTCGGCAACGTTGTCAGTCGCGACGGCATACGACCAAACCCTTCAAAAGTAAAGGCGGTACTTGACATGCGACCACCAAAGAACGTAAAGGATATCCAAAAGCTAACAAGATGTATGGCCGCCCTCAGTCGCTTCATCTCAAGGCTAGGAGAAAAAGGCCTCCCTTTCTTCAAACTGTTAAAAGCGTCGGAAAAGTTTTCTTGGACAGAAGAAGCCGACACCGCATTCAACCAGCTTAAGACCTTCCTCACTTCACCACCTGTCCTTACAGCGCCTCAGCCCAATGAAGACCTACTCCTTTACATTGCTGCAACCGACAGGGTTGTCTCCACGGCAATAGTGGTCGAGCGAGGTGAACCAGGTCACGCCTACAAGGTCCAGAGACCGGTTTACTTCATAAGTGAAGTCTTAAACGAGTCCAAGGCCAGGTATCCTCAAATACAGAAGCTCATATACGCCATTCTAATAACGTCAAGAAAGCTGAAGCACTACTTCGACGGCCATCGAGTCCTGGTGACAACCAGTTTCCCTCTCGGGGACATCCTGCGCAATAAAGACGCCAATGGCAGAATCGTGAAATGGGCAATGGAATTATGTCCATTTTCCCTGGAGTTCCAGAGTCGCACCACTGTCAAGTCTCAGGCCCTGGTCGATTTCATTGCTGAATGGACGGATCTCAACGAGCCTTCCGTTCCCGATGCCTCAGACCACTGGTCAATGTTCTTTGACGGGTCCTTGAACATCAACGGTGCCGGCGCTGGGATACTGTTCGTATCACCCAACAAGGACAAACTGCGTTACGTCCTTCGGATCCTTTTTCCGGCGTCAAACAACGTCGCCGAATACGAAGCATGCTTGCATGGCATAAGACTAGCCGTAGAGCTGGGAGTCAAGCGCCTCTATGTTTATGGCAACTCCGCTTTGGTCATCAACCAGCTCAACAAGGAGTGGGACGCAACCCACGAGAAGATGGATCTCTACTGCAAAGAAATTCGCAAATGGGAAACCAACTTCTACGACATGGAGTACATCCACGTGGTCCGGGATAAGAACCAAGCAGCAGATGCGTTGTCGAAGTTAGGCTCATCTCGGGCCCAGATCCCGCGGGGTATTTTCGTCCAGGACATCCACGAGCCGAGCGTAGGCTCCTCCCTGGTCGACAAGCAGCCCACCGAGGCAATGCTCATAGACGACGCCACTCCGACAACCGGTGGGCCTGACTGGCGTACCCCGTTCATCAAATACATATCAGACGGGATAGGCCTCCAGGACAAAACAGAGAACGAGCGCCTCATTCGACGATCAAAGAACTACGTCCTGGTCGACGGCAAACTCATGCGGAAAAACGCAAGCTCCGAAGTACTGCTCAAGTGCGTACCCCAAGATGATGGTATCAAGCTCTTAGAGGACATACATGCTGGATCCTGCGGCAATCACACCGCATCCAGAACGCTGGTCGGAAAGGCTTTCCGAGCAGGTTTTTATTGGCCAACCGCGGTCGGCGACGCAGAAAAACTGGTTCGACATTGTGAAGGATGCCAGTTTTTCGCTAAGAGGACCCACGTACCTGCCCACGAAATTCAAACCATCCCGTCGTCTTGGCCCTTTGCTTGCTGGGGGCTTGACATGATCGGGCCATTTAAACCAGCCCCGGGCAATTTCAAGTTTGTTTTCGTGTTAATCGACAAGTTCTCCAAGTGGATTGAATACATGCCTCTGGTCAAGGCAACCTCCGAGAAGGCTGTGGAGTTCCTCAATCAAATCATACACAGATTCGGCATCCCGAACAGCATAATCACCGACCTGGGCACTCAGTTTACTGGCACCACTTTTTGGGACTTCTGCGATGACAGAGGCATAGTCATAAAATACGTGTCAGTGGCACATCCACGTGCCAACGGTCAAGTGGAACGTGCTAACGGAATGATCGTTGACGCCCTAAAGAAAAGGTTGTACACCGAAAACGACAGAGCGCCCGGTCGATGGATGAAAGAATTGCCGGCAGTGGTCTGGGGCCTCCGAACTCAGACCAGTCGAAACACAGGGGTGTCTCCCTACTTCATGGTGTACGGTGCAGAGGCGGTCCTGCCGTCTGACATACACTTCGGATCTCCTAGAATCGAACACTTCGACCAGGCGACCGCCGACAACGCCAGAGAACTCGAAATCAATTGCATGGAGGAAAAGCGTTTAGATTCCTGTCTCCGAACAGCAAAATATCTCGCGGCAGTCAGGCGATACTACAACAGGAATGTCAAGGACCGTTCCTTCGTGGTCGGCGATCTGGTACTTCGATGGAAAACAAGCCAGGAGGGAATGCACAAGCTATCCACTCCCTGGGAAGGACCCTTCGTGGTGACCGAGGTCACACGACCTACGTCCTACAGATTGGCATACCCAGATGGAACGCGAGTGCCTAACTCTTTGCACATCGACAAGCTGCGACGTTTCTATCCATAAAGTTTTGATAACTTTCCTTCGTAAGTATCTTATAATTGTTGATAATGAAATTCTCTATTTTTTTGCCTGTACCTTGTCGCACACAGCACTCGGCAAAACTCCTGCAATGGATGCTCTTAACGACTACCAAGACGAATACGGTGACACGTCACTCAGATATTCTTACAACGCTCAAAATAACAGTCATGACAAAAAAGACCAACTTTATTACAAACTTTACATACAAAGTTTACAATAAATACCCTGACGGGCAGACACTAGTCTATTTCTACAGACTACTGGCCTAGCTGCTCGGGCTGATCACCCGCCTGGCCCTGCTGCCCGGACGAAGGGGTCGGGGCCACCGGCGCCTGGCTGGTCGAGACCGCAGGCGTCGACCGCCCATCTCCCGCAACGGACGCGCCCGACAACTCCCTGGCCGACCTATCTGAACTCGGCTGGTCGGGGGGAGTGGCCGTTCCGCACAGATTGATGTCGCCGATCACTGTCGACGACAAGTCCAGCAGACTACCCCGAAGCTCGTCTGCTTCCAGTGGACCGACTTCCTTCGGGTACCCCTTCTCCAGTCGGCTCAAGTCGACCAGGGGGTAGTGGGCGCGCACCATGCTGAGGACGTGCGCGCCGGCAAACTCCCCGGCGTCCTTCACGAACTGCTGGAGCCAGTCCCACGCCCGTTGCGCCTTCTCGACCGGGGTCAACTGCGGCGCGCGGGGCTGGCTCTCCGGGAGCTCGGGACTGATCAGGTCTAGGACCGGGGACACTCCTTTCCAGATCCTGCAACAGTTGACCTTCCAGGAGTCCCGGTCCTTGATCAGATCATCCAGGTGCTTCTTGGCGTTCACCTTGAGCACTGCAAACGAAACAAAGCGTTATTTTCGGCATACCAAACAAACAAAGGGGCAACAAGCAGCAGCACCCATTACCAGATAATTCCCGGTCCTTTCGACCCAATTCCTCTTCCACTCGCCGCCCGGACTCCAGCGCACCGGCGAGCTGTTGGCTGAGCTGCTCCTTCTCTTGTCGGAGGCGCGCCACCTCCTCCTCCAAGTCTGCGTGAATCATAAACTGGTCAGTAAAGCAAACTACACAAGTACGCAAAGCTGCTCAGAGCGTGTGACTAACCTTCTCGGTGCCGGTACTGATCGGCCAAGCGACGAGTGAGGTCGAGACGACGCTCCTCTTGGGCACTCATCTCGGCCACCTTCTCCCCGACTTCCGACCGCAGCCGGTCTACCTCTGCGGCAAGGGCCTTGTTCTCGGCCACGACGCCTTCTATTTGGTCAAAGCACCGTTTCCGGTATTTTGCCGTTTTCATTACGACCTGCAAAGCAAGCGTATAACGACCATGCAAGGCAAGGCATACAATGTACAGCAGTACAAAAAGCCGCTTACCTTGACTTCGTCGACGAGGCGCTTGGCCGCGCGCTCCACCCTGGCGGCCTCCTCGGTCTCGGCGAGCTCCTCATGCCCGATAAAGTGATCCCCGCGTTGGCACCACACATAAACGTGTTGGCGGCCATCACGGGGACGACCCTCAATCTCTTCCACCTCGTCATCGGAGGCCGCCCGGGTCTCCTCCTCCTGCGCTGCGCCACCCCCGGTGGTGGTCCCAGGTATTACTGGCCCTCGAATCAGACCTGGGGAGCCTGCAGCCGAAGAGGGTCCTGCTCGGGGTGGCATGGGGACTTCACTCCTCCCGGCAGGAGGAGCGGTCGGGGATCTTCCCTCCTCTTCTGTGGAGCCAGCTGAGGGAGCCTCTTCAGCCCTGGTCGGGCTGCCTGTCGTAGTCAGTGCTGCGGTCGGGAGCCCCTCGGTGCTCCCAGGCGCGACTGCAGCTGTAGGCTGCTCTGTGGTCTGGGGAGCCGTATCTTCAGCAGCGCGGACAGGCTCGCCCGTCCCCTGGCTGGCAGCCTGGCCGGGGTCGACATCCGACGCCGCACTACAGGAACAAAAGTGTAATTTCAAAAAAAAAAGACAAAGAGAAGTCCAAAATACGTAAGTCGAACACTTACAGGTCTGATCGGCGGTGGGTCGCGGTGAACCTCCTCCTCGCCCGGCCGGTCGGCACCTGCGCCCCCATCTCGACAACTTGCGGTGCAGGGGGGTCGCTGGCCACTCGATCAGTAGCGGCCGGCGCATTATCTGGGCGGCTCCGAACCCGTCGGACTAACGACGGCGCAGCCTCCTCGTCGTCGTCGTCGTCGTCAACGATTCGCACGAGCCGACGACGCTTCGGTGCTTGGCTGCTCTCCGCCGGTAGATCTGCTGGCAGCTCCGGTGTCGGCAAGGGATCTGCCGGCAATGGCCTCTTCCCCGCTACCCTCTCCTCGGAGGTCGGGACGGGGCGGGCTTGGTCCTCCTCACTGCTGGTGTAATGAGTACACCGAGCAGCGTCCTCCTCTGGCGGGTCTTCTCCCGCAGGATTTTCCATCCCCGGTGCCAGTGATACATACACTGTGCACCGGTCAACATCGCCGATCTGCAAAAGCAACAGAGATGAGTCAGGTGCAGACGATATACGAATGCTAAAACAAAATAATCTGCTACATACCTTTGGTGCTGGTCGTCCTAACTTGAAGGCTTGCACCCGGTCACTGCCACGGATGAAGCCTCCGTCCGCGAAGTTAAACAGCTCGTTCAACAGCTGTTGTACCTCCGCTTTCTCCAAGATCTCCGATCGCATCCTGGTCGGGTCCACGCTTCCGGCATACTCGTACGCCGAGTGCACCCTCTTCTGGCAGGGCATCACCCGACGACAAATGAAGTTGCCGACCACGCCAAGCCCGTCCAGGCGCGACCAGTCGATCAGCTTCATGAGATCCGCCACTGGACCGTCGAACTCCGGGCGGTCGGTCCAGCTCATCCTCTTCTCAGGAATGTATCCCACGTCGCAGAAAGTGGAGCTACCCAGTTCCTCCCTGATGTAGAACCACTTCCTGTACCATTCGGTCAAGGAAGTGTTCCATGGACAGTGCAGGTAGCGATTCTTCATTCCATCACGAAGGTTGAGGTATACTCCAACTGCTCCCTTCTTCCTCAAGCAGAAAAGATACCGAAAAAGATCGAAGTGCGGCTCTATGCCAACATAGGCCTCGCACAAGTGGATAAAAGTGGAAATGAGGAGAATTGAGTTCGGGTGCAGATTGCAAATCCCGATCTCATAATACAAAAGAAGACCTTGAAGAAAAGGATGAACAGGAACACCAAAGCCCCTCTTAATGAAATCTTCAAATACGACGATCTCACCGGCGCGGGGGTCGGGGTAGCTCTCCCCCTCCGGTGCCCTCCAGCCACCGAGCTCCGGGCTGTGCAGAAGCCCCATATCGACGAGGTCACCAAGAGATTTCGCGGTGCTGCGGGACTTTTTTCACTCCTTGCCATCAGTTCGGTCCTCTTCTTGGAGTCGCTCTTCGCCATTGGAGGTGCGAAGGTGGGCTTGAGTTAGGAAGATGCAGGTGGTTGAAGGAGGCGAGAGCGGAAGGCTTGAAGGCAATGGCAGGGTAAGCAGTATAGGCGGAACTGTCAGGCTCTTATAACCCGCAACTCCACCTCTCCCACATCCCGTAATCTCGGGAAGTGGGCGGGCCATGCGGCGGATGCGGCGTTTCGGTTTACAATGATTATAGACAATTAATGCGGCGGAACTTTCGTACCAATTGATGGTTTCCTTTTCTCAAATCATGCAAAGGGCGGCTGCACAGTTGCCAGGCGCAATTTTTCATGCATCCATCTGACACCCTGTCAGGAGGTCTCGTCACGTCAACTTTAACTGGAAAGATCTTTTCAAAAACAAGAAGACACATATGCCAGAGGGTCAACAATCCAAGGATTGCACCGACCTCCGAGCACTCAACGCTCGGGGACTGGTCGCCCAGTCTATCAGCTCGGAACTTCAAGGACTGCACCGACCACCGAGCACTCGACGCTCGGGGACTGGTCGCCCAGTCTATCAGCTCGGAACTTCAAGGACTGCACCGACCACCGAGCACTCGACGCTCGGGGACTGGTCGCCCAGTCTATCAGCTCGGAACTTCAAGGACTGCACCGACCACCGAGCACTCGATGCTCGGGGACTGGTCGTACAGTACAGCAACACAGAATTCTAAGGAGCGCACTTGGTGCTTGGGGACTGGTCGATTGGTCTATTCCATTGCAGACGGACTGGTAAATTCAATTTTTTAGACCTTGCTACAAGGCTCATACTTCGCCTTCCAGCAAGCTCGGGGACTACATCGGTACGATGCATCTGGCGATGCATCTCAGTTACAGAATTTCTTTGAGGACTTTTATTTTGACCCTGGCACCACGTGCCTACGTCACCTACTACCAGGCTCGGGGACTAAGTGGGCACACTTCACCTTGCGGTGAATATGCTTGCTTTTTTTTGATGTTTATACCTTTCAAAAAAGTAAAGTGGGCACACTTCACCAGGAAAGAAATCTTTTTTAATTTAGAGCACCATGCATTCTTCGAACAACTCGCTTCTTCGATGTCAATGTTGATCAACTGTCTTTTGAGTTGGTCAAAGAACCGTTGCAACTGTTTGGGCGACCTTCCCACTTATTGAAGACGTCAAGTTTCACTGATCGAAGAAGCTCAAGACGGCGTGTTACATCACAATACATGGTGCTCGGGGACTAGCTGTGGGGGTATAAACCCCTATACCCTTACGGCTAGACTTCGGCCAGGAGGCTTGGCCCATTACGAGACGAGTTCAAGGCTTGATCCGACAACCTAGAGTTTCGCGCAAGGAAACAAGATGTGGAGATCGAGCAGGATTCTAGTCGGTTAGAATAGGATCTGATATCGAATTATCCATGGCAATTGTAACCGACTAGGATTAGTTTCCCGATCTGTAACCCTGCCCTCCAGACTATATAAGGAGGGGCAAGGGACCCCCCTAGGACACATCATATTCTCTCAACACAAATCAATACAACCAGACGCAGGACGTAGGTATTACGCCAACTCGGCGGCCGAACCTGGATAAAAAGCTTGTCCGTGTCTTGCGTCACCATCGAGTTCGTAGTTTGCGCACCGTCTACCGACAAACTACTACCGTGGGTATACCCCAAGGTAGACTGCCGACCAGCTTTCGTCGACAGATGCTGGTGATGTTGTGACAGGCGCTGTCGCCGTCATCGGTGACGCGCAGCTCGGACGCCATCTTGTGTGACCCGGCCCGCGGATCCTGCGCCTGGAGTAGAAGTAGCCTGGCTTGAAGCAGTTCGCCCATGTGGGCGCGGCAGATGCTGGAGGTGCTGCGTCCTGGGGGTTAGGCGCCTGGTTGAGCTGACTTGGTGCCGGGCGCTGCATGTCCTCTGCTCCAACCTGTGGAAGGCTCCTGCACGACAGAGGAGGGTCAGGGGAAGCAGAGGCCTGCTGAAACATTGGTCGTGACGCTGTCGGCGGGCTTGGGGAGCAGTCGTCGTTGTCATGTTCATTGTCAGATTGGCACCTTGTGTTGCAGCGTCGAGGAGTATCTGGGGTTGGCTGTCGAGGTGCAGGTCGAGTCGGCGAACGTTGCTTGCCACCGCTGCGGCGCCGGCTGCCGCGTTCACGGCTACGCCCACGGGTCTTCCTTGCCGGTGGCGTCATGATCTCCGGCTGACCTTCAATGGGGCTGGTGCCCCTACCGCGCTCCTCCGAAGCAGGGCCAGCACCGATGACGGCCGCCGAAGAGCAGGGCGTGACGTAGTTGCTGGTCTCGCTGGGTGCAGACATGTGCCGTGGAGGAGTCCTGAGCGAGGCAGCGTGGTGTCGCCCGCAAAGCGGTGGACGACTCTCGGAGGAGTGCCGGCGGTGACCCCCGGCTGCGGATGAGGAGCCGTTCCGACGACCACGACGCGATTCCGATCTCTCGCGCTCCCGTTCTCTGGCCGGGGCGCGGGAGAGGCTGCACACCAGCCTGGAGCCCCAGCTTCTCCTCTTGTCATGACGGCGTCCGCGGCGATCATCGTCGTCGTCGTCGTCTCTGCGTCTGTCGTGCCTGGGGACGGGCGGTGGTGGTTCGTGCCGCTCCCGCGGTCCACGCTCGCCGTCGATGATGCCGTAGTCCCAGTCAAGTTTTCTTGACGACGAGCGGCCGTACTCGTCCGGCGGCGACTCAACGATGTCGAGGTGGACTAACACCTTGAAGGTGAGCCCTCGGCGTCCTCTGGGTGGAGCTGCGCCTTCCTGCACTGTCACCATGTTCCCTGTCAATGTTAGCCATGTTACCTTGGGGATGTCGGATGGATTGTGCGTCCAGGCCCAGAGGCAGAAAGCTCTGGTGTCGTCACGGCTCCGGGTACGTGCATCAACGTAGTCGATGTCGCAGGTTCTGGCAATTGCCCTCTTCGCGATGCTTTCGTTCCAGGCATGAGCCGGGATCCCCTCGAGGCAGATGCAGACATGGTGGCGGAGGTCGATGAGGTCGCTGTAGGGGAGGATGCGCCAAGGCATGATCCGGATGTTGATGCGGCCTACTGGAAGTCGCCCCATGTCCAGCGCCGCGTCGTGATGGTGCTGGTGCTCGAAGATGATGAGGAAGTCCTCCGGCCGGTGGCGTGACACCTTGATGTCCTTCTCCAGGATGCCGAGCTCGGTGCAGAAAGCCCTCTTGATGGCCTCCGGTCCGACATCGTCGCGGTCCCCGCGGTCCCTGCACAGGCATGCCACCACGGCACACGTTGACAGCCGCCTGAGCTCTTTCTCCATTGCCTCGTTGGCAGCCGCCACTGCAGCGGTCTCCGCCGGGCGCAGAGCTGGGTCCCCCGGAAGCGACATGGTGGTTCGGGGCAGCTTGGGGAAGTTGGCGAGGTCGAGCGGTGGTGGACGCGGCTGCTCCGGGGTTGGGGCTTGGCTCCGTGGGAGGGGATGTGCTGCTCGTGGTCGACACTCTCGAGCTTTATGGCCAATCCGGCCGCATTGAAGGCAACGAACTGGGTCCCTGCAATCAGCGGCGGAGTGTCCACGAGAGAGGCAGCGGAAGCATTTACCTCGGTGCTGAGCGCCAAAAGCGGGGCGATGCAGAGGCGTGCGCCATGAAGACTCTCTGTCCTTGAAGTCGACACGACGCCACCAACGCCTACGACGGACCAGAGACCAGCCATCGCCGTCGCGGGCGGCGCCCTGCCCACCCGTCTTGTCGCCGGAGCCTTGGGAAGGAACGTCGCCATAAGAGAAGGCAATGTCGCCATAAGTGAGGGCGGCGCGGCGTCCAGAGGCACCGAGGTGCGCGGCCGAACCGGATCCAGGGGCTGCCGAAATGAAGGATCTACAGGACCAGTAGTTGGTGGGCGGGGGGAGTAATGGCGGTGGCAGGAAGGACGAGGAGCAGGGGAGCGGGATTTGGGAGGAGTGCTGAGCGGGAGGGAGAAGCTGACGCGCTTCGGGGCTCTGTCCGCCGCTCGGGGGGCAGCTGTGTCCTCACCGGGTAGGACATGCGACCCCACGACGATGGATTTGAGGACGGGGCGCTGAGCCGGCGACGCGCCGGTCGCCGGAGTAACGCAGCGGACAGCGGTCTTGATCTGCGGCTCTGGAGCAGCATTTGCGGTGGTTGCTGGGTGGGGCAGACGGGCGCGAGAAGGGGAATAAGCTCCGGAAGGCCGCTGCGGCGGGACGCGGCCGTCGGCGCCGGATCTGGGCTCGCACGCCATGGGGGCAGCGCGAGGGTCGGGCCGTCGGGGACGGGCGGGGGATGGAAATCTCACTTGGCGAGGAGCTCTCAAACGGAACAACAGGCCCTAGCTACTATATTCTCAAAGATGCAGCCTTCCAACTCATGATATGATACAGTGGTGAAGCTGCAGTGTTCCTAGGGGGTGTAGATGCACCCCTCAAATTTTCGAAAATCATAATCACTAAATTTTCACCATGTATATCCTCCACAACAAAAGCATATGCACCCTCAAAAATCCATGTTCGCTTCTTACTAACTCATCAGATCATTTGTCCATCTAACTATATGCATGTATGAACCCCCAAGGAACAGCTCGTTTATTTCAAATCATTTGTCAGGGCAGTTACCGGTTAATGTTGTACTATAGATGGTGGTCTGCAGGGTCAGATACAATGTTCACGTCACGTGTGTTGCATCTTTGTCCTCTTTTTTTTTTCTTTTTTACTTTCTTTGCACTAAATCATAGCTGAAAGTTGGTGGCGAATATATGGAGAATTCATCCCATTCCATGGGACAGTAGCATTGTGTTGTTAATAAGTTTGAATATATATAGCCATCGTGTAACTTATAAGTTTGAAATTGTTGCGGATATATAACAAAGCCATCATCTTAAACCGTGAGCACATATGGATTGAGATAATGCCATGTCCGGATCTCCGAATGCCCTTTGCTCTCATGTTCTCTTTACATTCCTTTACCATCTCAGCTTCAAGAACTCTGTGCTTCTCTGCTAAGACAATTGCATAGGCCACTTACCAAAATGAAAAGGAAGGAGCGACTAAAAACAATAGGCATGAGAGTCATCAGGAAACACTGAGGTCTTCGCACGAGCATGGCTCCTATTCAATTTGGCGATGACGAGCTAACCGTCTTGAGGTGCTACCTCCCTTTTCCAGGTGGTCAATTTCCCCATGAAGTACCTCGGCATTTTGCTGTCTGTCTTTGGGTTGCACAGCGTAACTCCATGGTCGTCCATTCCTCTCTATGGCTCTATTGCAATCAAGGCCTTGTTTACTTTTCGAAAGCTTTGCAAAATTTTTCAAGATTCTTGTCATATCGAAACTTGCTGCACATGCATAGAGCATTAAATATAAATTAAAAAATAACTAATTACATAGTTTGTCTGTAATTTGCGACACAAATCTTTTGAGCCTAGTTAGTCTATGGTTGGATAATATTTATCAAACACAAACAAAAATGCTATTATGTCCATTTTGCAAAAAAAAAAAATTGCAACTAAACAAGGCCTTAACACTTGTCCATGAATTCTTTGTATGATCGAATAAAAAATGGCGAGCATTCTTATGGCACAGCATGAACATGGTTGGTTACGCCGAATAGATGAGGAAAGGATACGGTTTCACCTATCTGACACTTCCCAACACGCTATACAGGCAATGTTTGAGGTGAACCTTGATCATTAAGAACAGGGATGATCGCAAAACGAAGTTCTGGACAAATAGATGGATTGATGGGAAATCCATATACAAGGAGCTCAGGCCAAATCTTTTCATGGATGTAAGGAACAGCTTGTTTGTTTCAGATCATTTTGGCAGGGCAGTTGCCATTCAGTGTTTCCTGTAGATAGACTGATAGAGTGATCTGAACAGTGAGATAAATGTTCACGTCATGCGTCCCGAATCTTTCTCAGATGCTACATTACATCATTAGTTTTTGTATACGGGAGGTTCCTACTTGCACTCTGCTGGCAAGTCTTGTTGTGAGAAGCAGTAATGGCAGAACAGTCAATACGTTAAGTAGTTGCATCATTGTGCTTTTATGCATTTTGAAACTCTAAAAACGTTCAAGTTTTTCTAAAAAAACTCTCATCTTGGACCGGCACTTTGTATTTTGTTTTTTCTTTATTCTAATAAAATTTACAGTGAACTTTTGCTGTCGTTAGGGGGGAGGGGGCATCATCCTAGACTATGCGTGGATTGAGACATGCCATATTCCCATAACCATTGTTCTTAAACTCTCTGTATTTCTTCTTACTGCACCACATTCAGGATTATCAATGTCTAAAGTCTGTGTGAGCTCTCAAGTCTGTGTAAACATATCTCCGCTAAGACAAATCATGCGAGCCAAAGGAAAAGGAAGGAGCGCGTAAAAACAATAGGAATGAGAGGCATCAGGAAACACCTCACTAAATTTCCACCCTTTACGGGTGGAAACCAGTGAACTAGTCTTTCCTCGATGTTTTCATTCCCACTGCTCTTACACGGTCTTTTCTTCCTCTTCCCGAGTCGCCATTAGAGCCTCCATATCTAAAATATATGTATTTGACTATTGTTTTCCATCCCCGAACCAAAAATAACATAAGCAATGAAGCATAAGGAAAAGGAAGGAGAACCTAAGAACCATAGGAATGAGAGACACCAGGAACACGATATTGAAAATGCAAATGTTGTCAAGTGCTAGAGGAGAAATAATTTAGAGCACTCGCGTTCCTTCGTGTTCTCATTCCTACTGCCCTTAGGACCTCTCTTTCCTCCTCTTCCCTGCTCACAAATTCTCAATGGCGAGAAGCTCTTGCCATGGAACCACCCACATCAGGTGTGCATATATATAGGGACCTTAGTGTACCTGGCTTTGTGAAAAATGAAAGCACACCAAACAAGGTGTACTGTAGGACATTGCATTGGCGTAGCAGCGGATGACAGGGGGGCCTATAGCAATTGAAGAATGTGGGGGCCATGGAGTCTGTATTGGCAATGAAGAGCACATGCACGAAGTCCAGATGATGATCTTCTGGGTGTGCCATATCTGATGGCAGACATGCAACGGCCTGATGTGAATTCACAAAAATGAAGTAGGGAGAAAAAGGAGCCTTAACTTGAAGTGCATTTCATGGATAAAAATAGCATGAATGATTCTGACAAAAAAAACCTTTGAATTCTCTCTTTTCATGAGTTTAAAATCTTGCTTCTCGCTTTTCTATTAAAAAAAGGTGTTGCGGACGAGACACCAAACTCGTGACAAGAAAACTGCATATTTAGAACTCCAAACAATGCGCTTCACAAATATAGGACTGAGGCGCTCATCGACGCGCCCGGCCTTCCTGTCCAAGCTCTGCACGCTCGCCCCCGTGCTATGGTCCCGCGTCCGTCTCGGCCCCGGCGACGTCGTGTTCGTGCTCGCGCCCACGGGTGTCCGTGTTCTACTGCACGCTCATGTTCATCGGCGCTGTCGTGGCCCCCACCAACCCGTCCCTCACCGTCGCCGAGGTCTTCCACCTGCTGGCGCTCTCCAACCCCTGCGTCACATTTGCCGTCGAGGACACCAGAGGCAAGAAAACTTTTCGGGCAATCCCACCCGCACCCGCCGGCGGCCGCTCCGGCCCCACCGGCCACCAACCCTAACAACGCCGGTAGCCATCCCCGGCGCCGCCGTCCAGACTACTCTCCGCCGCTAGACGGTTGACTGAGTGCCCTTCGACCGCCCCTGCGGGGGAACCTCGGTGACGCCGGGCGCCTCCGCCCTCGCCGTGGCCGTCGTGGACGGCGGCCCTCTCCACCTTCGCGTTGGCTTCCTCTTCTCGTCTCGTCGCCTGCTCCCCGTTGCCGGCGCCATCCCCTCCGTCCTCGCCGCAGTCTCGGTGGAGGACTGTGATCGCTGAAGAAAAGCTTTTCTCTTGTCCTCATCGCCGAGATCTGACTTCTCTGAGGAGCATCAGGCAAGATCTTCGGCCTCTTCGCCGCCGGTGCGTCCTCATCAATCTTCTGGTGCTGCGCGTCTCCCTCGATCTTGAGATCATGGATGCAGGTCAGTTGTCTCGACACAATGGTTCTTTTACATCCTTGTTCCTACCTGGTCTAAACTTTAGGCCAGGTCGGGTGATTGAAGCTGAGATTAAGCGTAAATTTGGCACTTCCATTACCCCTGAATCCCACCATTCCAAACATTTTTTGCTTGATGTTTCTTTTGGGAGATGTCGTTTTCGTCTCTCCCCCCAATCCGTTAGTCTCATTCTTCACGCAGTTTTAGGTGGTTCGCCTTCTGGCTTCTGTGTATCTACCCTTTCTGATCGAGTGTTTAGTTTCAAGGTCTCCACTCCAGAAATTGGATTTCATATTTACAATTTAAAGAACTTTGAATGTGAACAATTTAAACTCTTCTTTAATCTCTGGAGTGGTGGCGGACCAAATTATTTGCTTGAATATCAAAATTGGCTTAAAGAGGAATCAAACTCTGGGAATCTGGTTTCCCGCAACGCCAAACTGAAACCTCCGGTGATCCCGCTCTCAGGAGCAAATTCCGTGCCTTTGAATTTTTCAAAAACTTCTCCTTTCAAATCAGCTTCCAGATCGCGCCCTGAATCCCGCCAACAAACCTTTTCAAAATTCAAGTCACTGGCCACTTCTCGCTTGGCACAACCCAATGCTCCTCAATTTCGAATAGGCCATTTGCCTAAATCAATGTTACCTTTTGGGCCGGGATTACTGGGCAAAGGGCCAGCCCAACATGCCTCTGGTTTGGACGTCCAAACGCGCACGCTTCAATCGGGCAGAGTTATTTCTAAACCTACCAGCCGACCCGCGAATCTTCCGCCTCGGCCATCGCACCGGCCTGATCCTGCCCCTGCCCCAATTAGCTCTTGTGCCCCTTCCAATTCTGCCCTTCCTACGTCGCTGCAACATAGGACCGAGCACTTGATCTTTCCCTCTTTCGGTGCTATGTTCCAATTCTTTACCAATTTGGCCCCGCCGACCCCAGATCCCCTGGGCCCTCCCCTGGAGACTCAAAGCCCCTGACTTTGAAGACGACGAGCTCGAGGAGTCAACCTCGACGGTGTCGCATGCCCCAGTGCCACCTCCTCCCTCCATTGTCATGGCCCTAGACTCCTCCTCAACCTCGGTGAAAATCCCTTTCCAACAAGGCCTCGGTGAGTACGCCTCAGCTTGTCTCCTAAAACCCTAGCCTCGACTCCCATCTTTGCACGTTCCTTGGCAACAGATTACTAATCCATTCGTCCCATCGATTTCGCAGCCGGGAATGGCTTTTCGACTGGTGGACCCGGCCCCTTTCATGCCTCCTGGGGCTTAGAGGATGATGGTCAATGGGAGACCGACTATGCGTCGAGTGGTCACTGGACATGTTCAAGAACACAACAATAACCTGGCCATTGCTAACTTCCTTCCAGCCCCGCAGGAGCCAATCAACTTCATGATGATTAGAGATTTGATCGAGGGGTTTCTCAACCAGCGAAACATTGGCTTCCTATCCATCCAGCCTTGTCCTTTTGGTCAAGCATACGTGCGACTTGCTTCTATTTTTGAGAAGGATCTGTTGGTTCATTGGGGGCCCCAACTAATGCCAAATAGAGATTCCATCTTCTTCACTCCCCACAACAGAGCATGGAATAACCGCACTGCTGTAATGACTCACGAGGTTTGGTTAATGCTCCTGGGATTGAACCTGGACTTCTGGTCAGAACAATTGCTGGATAAAGTAGTTTCCTCCTTTGCTCGCCTTCTTTTGTGGCAAGAAGATATGTTCCACATGTCTAGAGTTGTGATCAAGGTCAGAGTTTCCAATCTTGAGGACATCCCTTGGTTTTTTGTCTTCTCAGAGGGCACACAGTTTGAGTCAAACAGTTGGTGTGTGCAATGTGAAATTCTACAAACTACTATGTTAGGTATTCCTCCTCAAGATGAAGACCTGCCCCCTAATGATGGTGATTTCAATCCCAATAATTTTCACTTTCAAGGCTTTGGTCAGCCAGTTAACCAGATGCCCCCACCAGCTCCGATAGTTCATCAGTTTAATCCAAACCAAGGTCTCCTGAATCACCCTGGTTTCCAAGCATTGACCCAGGATGGAGAAGATGATCACATCCCTCTTTTAATTCCTCTTCAAGATGAAGTTTTGGACAACAATCTGGTTGAACCCCAAGAAGAAATTCTTCAAGCCCAAGCTCAGAATTTGGTACAACCCCCCCCAATCCCGGACCAGCAGGAACATGTCCTGGCTATGGATGATTTGACAGACTCTTCAAATGAAATGCCTCCTCTAATTGATATCATTGAAAATGAGGTGGAAGTGGAAATGCCACCACTTCCAAATCTGCAGAATGTACAGCCCTTATTGGCTGATGAAGTTCAGTTTGAAGATTTAGTCTCCTTTGAGAACTTGGTGCCCAATCCCAATCAAAATCAAGACTTTGGCCCAGCAGACATCAATTTAGGAATGGTGCATACCTTTTTTAATAATCCAGATCCCAGCCATTTCTTTAACTTTAACACCCCTGATCAGTTCCTTCACCCTTTCTGGGAACAACCCAACACTGCAGATACTGGACTGGTTCAAAGCTTAATGGATAAGCAAAAGCAGTCCTCTCCTCATTTCAGTTTGGGCCCAGTTTTGCATGACAAGAATTGCTGCTCTCCAACTCAACAATACCATAGTGGGCCGTCTCCAACACAGGACAACTTAAATTCTAGTACAAACCCATAAGCAATCAGACTTTGGGCCAAATTCTTTAGGGGAATGGATCAATCACAGCCCAATGTCTTAGTACCAACTCAGTGGATGAACTTTTTCAACCTGCTGTTACTTAAACAGTCATCTTTTGATTGGGCTAAAGACCTTCTTCAATCACCTGCCTGGCAACTGATTTCCGGAGACTCCCTTAATGAAGGTTATTGCTTCTCTCTCCCCTCTTCCAAACCCTCCATCTCAATTTCTGAAATAGCCTGCTCTGATTGCGAAGTGCATGATAACCTACAAAGTGCTTCAACAATGTTGACAGGTCCCCAGGATGATGTCACCTTGGAAGTTACCCCCCATCTAGAAGACGTCCACTTTGAACAGACAGCTTATCAAAGCCCTTCATCTGCCCAGGACCCTTCCAATACCCCTACAAGGGACAATAAAGGTAAACAACTTTATATTTCTGAAGAAGGCCTGAGAAGAAGTAATAGAATTCATAATCTCAATAGAGGTTTCAAGTCCCCTTCAAAAAAAGAGAAAAAATGTTGTCTTGGCTGTGATTGTCAACCTCCAACTCTTTCCTTTGTTGTTGTGCGCAATCTAGGTGTCACCTTTTGCAATCTGAAGCCTGACCAAATAGACCAGGAGATTCTGATGGACAAGCCTTCACCCAAGAAAAGAGCAGTGGGCCAGCCCAGGAAGACAAAAGGAAAAGAAGCTCCCCCCAAAGACCAGCCTGACAATGGGGGTAAAGGGAAAGGGCCCAAGAAGTAGTTCGACTCCTCTCTCTCTTTTGCTCTTTGGTTATCTAAAGTAGCCTTCTAATCTTTTTTCTACCAAACTTAGTTTTATGGCTGTTAAACAAAATTCTTAGTTGGAATATCAGGGGTATCAACTCAGAGAAAAAATGGAATGCTATTAAGGATAGAGTTTTGGAGTCAAATTGTGATGTAGTCTGTCTTCAAGAGACAAAACGTGAAGCTTTTGATCAAAACTATCTTAGACTTGTCTGCCCCCCTTCTTTTGACTCTTTTGTTTCTCTTCCATCCATTGGAGCCTCTAGGGGATCTATTATTTGTTGGAAAAGCTCCATCTTTCATGGACATTGTATTTTCCAGAATGCTTATGCTTCTTCTGCCCTCTTCACTTCCACGATCAATAATTCTTGTTGGATTTTAACTAATGTGTACGCACCATGCACTGATCAAGGGAAAGCTGACTTTGTCCACTGGTTTAAACACATTTCCATGCCTGATACTATTGACTGGTTAATAGTTGGAGATTTCAACCTTTATCGCAATCCTGAGGATAGAAACCGAGATGGAGCCAACTTCCCTGCAATGCTCATGTTCAATGATGCTATCAGTTCTTTAGGTCTCATAGAGCTTCCTCTTAAAGGACAACGTTTTACTTGGTCTAACAAGCTGCATCCTCCCCTTCTTGAACGTTTAGATTGGTTTTTCACTTCTGTTAGTTGGACTATCTCCTACCCCAACACCTCTGTCAATACTATTCCCATGGAAACCTCATACCACGTTCCTTGTCTCATATCGATTTCCACTGCCATTCCTAAAGGTTCCATCTTTCGTTTTGAGAATTATTGGCTAAACCATGATGACTTCTTTGCCCAAGTCCAAGATGGCTGGTTCACCAACATTCTACATCCTGATGCAGCCAAAAATATTACTGCAAGATTCAAAAACTTGCGAAGTGTTCTTAAAGCTTGGAAACAAACTCTCTCTAACTTAAGCACTACCATCAGTAATGTCAAACTCATCCTTTCCCTTCTCAACTTCCTGGAAGAGCATAGAGATTTTTAAGCATCATTGAATGGAACTTCAGAAAACTTCTTGAACAAAAGCTTATCTCCCTCCTTCAGCAACAAAAAACCTATTGGAAGGAGCATGGTGCCATAAAGTGGATCACCCTAGGTGATGCCAACACCAAATTCTTCCATGCCCATGCCACCATCAAATTCAGGAAAAATTTCATCTCTCATCTTCAGGATGATAATGGTTTGATCTGGACTGAACACCAAGATAAGGCTAATCTCATTTGGACCTCCTTTAAAGAAAGACTAGGTTCTTCTAACTTCACTTCTATTGGCTTTGACCTCTCCTCCTTTTTATCCCCCAACCCTCAGTTAGAATCTTTATCTTGTCCCTTTACTAAGGAAGAAATTGACTCTGTCGTCAAAGCCCTCCCTTCTAATAAATCTCCTGGCCCTGAAGGCTTTAATACTGACTTCGTTAAAAAATGTTGGCCAATCATTAGTACTGACTTCTATAATCTTTGCTCTGATTTTCACTCTAATCCTGAATCAATCTGTCTAAAAAGTATTAACGGGTCCTACATAACCCTAATCCCTAAGAAAGATGATGCTTCAAAAGTTAACGACTTTAGACCCATTTCTCTTCTAAATACTTCTGTAAAAATCCTTATTAAACTGTTGGCTAATAGACTTCAAACTGTTTTGCCTTCTCCCCTCCATAAGAATCAGTATGGTTTCATTAAAAATAGATCAATTCAAGATTGTATAGCCTGGGCCCTTGAATATCTCCACTCTTGTCATCAATCAAAAAAAGAGCTTCTCATCCTCAAACTTGATTTTGAAAAGGCCTTTGATAAGGTGGAACATGAATTCATGATCCAAATTATGACTCACAAGGGCCTTCCCCCAAAATGGATCCAGTGGATGACTGCTATCTTTAATTCTGGTACTTCATCTGTCATCCTAAATGGGCTTCCTGGGAAAGTCTTTCACTGTAAAAGAGGGGTCAGGCAAGGGGATCCCCTTTCTCCTCTCCTCTTTGTCTTAGCAGCTGACTTCTTACAAACCCTTCTCAACCATGCAGTCTCTTCTGGAACTCTTTCTCTTCCCATCCCCATTACTGATCAAGATTTCCCTATTCTACAATATGCTGACGACACCCTTATCTTTATCAAAGCCTGTCCCACTGAACTTGCTCATTTAAAAGACATCCTCACCTCCTTTGCTGAATCCTCAGGGCTTAAAGTTAATTATTCTAAGTCCATGATGGTTCCCCTTAATCTGCACCAAGATGCAACCCAACCTCTTGCTCAAATTCTAGGTTGCCCTATTGGTGACCTCCCTTTTACCTACTTAGGTCTCCCCCTTTCCCTTTCTAAACCATCAGTAGCAGACTTCTGGCCACTAACCACTAAATGTGAAAGAAGGCTTGCTGCTTTCTCATCCTTTCTCAATGAAGCAGGCAGATTGCAGCTCACTAACTCAATTTTAACTGCCCTACCAATGTTCGCTATGAGCAGCTATCTGCTCCCTAAGATCATAGTGGATCAAATTGATAGGTTCAGAAGACATTGTCTTTGGAGGGGTTCTGATATTAGTAGCAGAAAACCTCCTAAAGCCGCTTGGCCCAAATGCTGCCTACCAAAAAATGAAGGAGGTTTGGGCATTCTTGACATCAACAAACAAAATGAAAGTCTTCTTCTAAAACATCTTCACAAATTCTTTAATAAAGATAACACTCCCTGGGTTCAGCTTGTTTGGGACAAATACTACTCAGGAGCTAAACTCCCTTTCTTAAATGTCTATTTTAGGGGATCCTTTTGGTGGCGTGATATCTTAAAATCTCTTAATTCTTTCAAGAACCTTTCCAGAATCACAATCAAAAATGGATCTACTTGTCTCCTTTGGTTTGATCACTGGACCAATGCTCCTCTAAATCAACAATACCCTGAGCTCTTTTCTTTTGCCCGAAACCCAAGAATTTCGTTGGCCACTGCTTGCTCCTCTACTGATCTTCATTCCCTTTTCCATCTTCCCCTAACCTCTGAAGCCTATCTGCAGTTCCTTAACCTATCTACTCTCCTTCAAAACTTGCAACTAACAAATGAATGTGACATTTGGACTTACAACAATGGCCACAAAACCTTTTCTTCCCATAATGCATACCTTCACCTTGTTGGACAGCACAACCCTCATTCTGCCTTTCGCTGGCTCTGGCAATCGTTTTCCCAAAACAAGAGGAAAATCTTCTTTTGGCTCCTTCTTAATGATCGCCTTAATACTACATCCCTCCTTCACAGGAAAAACATGCACTTACCTTCCTACTGTTGTGTTCTTTGTCAAAGCAATATTGATGAAGACCTTACCCACCTCTTCTTTCATTGTCCTTTTTCAATTTCTTACTGGTGGAGTCTTCAGGTAATAGTGCCAAATAGTATGAGCGTTTGCCAAATTGTGGAAATTCTTAAATCTCAGCTTCTTGCACCTTTTTTCATGGATGTAATAGTAACAATGTGTTGGGCAATTTGGTCCTCGCGAAATGATAAGATCTTCAGAGGCATTGACAACTCTATCCGTCGCTGTAAGGAGATCTTCAAACAAGAATAGCCTTTCAAAAAGCAAGCATATTCACTGCAAGGTGAAGTGTGCCCACTTAGTCCCCGAGCCTGGTAGTAGGTGACATAGGCACGTGGTGCCAGGGTCAAAAGAAAAGTCCTCAAAGAAATTCTGAAACTGAGATGCATCGCCAGATGCATCGTACCGATGTAGTCCCCGAGCTTGCTGGAAGGCGAAGTATGAGCCTTGTAGCAAGGTCTAAAAAATTAAAATTATCCAGTCCCCGAGAATCTCATGCTCGTTTGCCAGACTTATCAACCAGTCCCCGAGCGTGTAGTGATTGGTAATTGATGCATACCTAGATTTCTAAACTTGCAGACTGGTCGACCAGTCTCCGAGCATACGGTGCTAGGTGGTCGGTGCAGTCCCCGATCTCCAAACTGGCAGACTGGTCGACCAGTCCCCGAGCATACGGTACTCGGTGGTCGGTGCAGTCCCTAGATCTCCAAACTGGCAGACTGGTTGACCAGTCCCCGAGCATACAGTACTCGGTGGTGGATGCAGTCCCCGGATCTCCAAACTGGCAGACTGGTCGACCAGTCCCCGAGCATACGGTACTCGGTGGTCGATGCAGTCCCTAGGGACGTTGGTCATCCACCAATTTGTGTCTGTTATTTTGAAAAAAAGCATCTTATCACGGAAATGGGTGATGTGACGAGACCTCCTGACGCATTGTCAGATGGCTGCATGAAAAGGTGCGCCCGGTAACTGTACAGCCGCTCTTTGCGCGGTTCAAGATAAGGAAAGCATTAATTAAACAAAAAAGGCCGCCGTATTAACTGCCGGTAATTATTGAAAACCGAAACGCCGCATCCGCCGTTGGGTCTGCCCATTTCCCAAGAATGCAGGAAGTGGGAGGGGTGGAGTTGTTGGTTATAAAAGCTTGACCTCACCCCCCGTATTGCTTACCCTGCCATTGCCTTCAAGCTTTCCACTCATGCCTTCTGCAACCTTCATCAGTCCGCCCAGCTCGCACCCATTTCTGCAGCGTCAATGGCGAAGAGCGACTCCAAGAAGAGGGCCGAACTGATGGCTAAGGAGTGGAAGAAGTCCCGGAGCAGCGTGAGGTCCCTCAACGACCTCGTCGGCATGGGGCTACTGCACAGCCAAGAGCTCGGCGGCTGGAGGGCGCCAGAGGGGGAGAGCTACCCCGACCCCCGCCGGTGAGATAGTGGTTTTCGAAGATTTTTTCAAGAGGGGTTTTAGGGTTCTCATCCATCCTTTTCTTCAGGGGCTTCTTCTTTACTATGAGATCGGGATCTGCAATCTGCATCCGAACTCGATTCTTCTTATTTCCACTTTTATCCATCTGTGCGAGGCCTATGTTGGGATAGAGCCGCACTTCGATCTTTTCTGCTACCTTTTCTGTTTGAGGAAGAAGGGAGCGGTTGGAGGCTCCAAGATTGCAGGTGGAGTATACCTCAATCTTCGCGACGGGATGAAGAATCGGTATCTCAGCTGCCTGTGGAACACTTCTCTCACTGAATGGTACACGAAGTGGTTCTACGTCAGGGAGGAGCCGGGCAGCTCCATGTTCTGCGATGTGGGGTACATTCCCGAGAAGAGGGTCAGTTGGACAGACCGCCCAGAGTTCGTCGGCCAGGTAGAAGACCTGATGAAGCTGATCGACTGGTCGCGTTTAGATGGACTAGGGGTGGTCGGCAACTTCGTCTGTCGTCGGGTGATGCCCTGCCAGATGAGGGTGCACTCGGCATACGAGTATGCTAGAAGCCAGGACCCGACCAGGATGAGCCCTGAAGTCCTGGAGAAGGCGGAAGTGCAACAGCTGCTGAACGAGCTGTTCAACTTTTCGGACGGCAGCTTCGTTCGCAGTAGTGATCGGGTGCAGGCCTTCAAGCTGGGGCGACCAGCTCCCAAGGTAATGTTGCGAACTGATTTTGCTTTCCGAGTACTAGTTCTCCTAGTTGTTGATTTGTCTTTTATTTTTGCTGTAGATTGGAGACGTTGACCGGTGCGCGGTGTTCGTATCACTGGCGCCCGGCATGGAGAACCCTGGGGGGGTAGACCCGTCGGAAGAGGACGCTGCTCGGTGTGCTCGGTACACCAACAGTGAGGAGGAGCAGAACCATCCTGCCCCGACCACCGAAGACAGAGTGGCGGGGAAAAGGCCACTAGCAGCAGACCCCTCCCCTACGGAAGTGCTGCTGGCGGAGAGCAGTCAGGCGCCAAAGCGCCGTCGACTCGTCCGGATCACCGATGACGACGACAAGGAGGAGGAGGCTGCGCCTTCCCTGGTCCGGAGGCCGCGCAGTCGTTCGGACGTAGCGCCGGCCACCACTGATCGTGTGACCAGCGACCCTCCTGCACCGCGCGTCGTAGAGACGGGGGCGCAGGCACCATTCGGTAGGACCAGGAGGAGGTTCACCGCAACACACAGGCGATCTGACCTGTAAGTGCTTAATCTTACTTTCGTACTGCGACGTTCTGCTTTTTGTTGCTATTTTTGACATTGTTTAAATGTTGTTTCGTTGTCTAGCTTGGCGTTGGATGTCAACCCCGACTAGGTCGCTAAACAGAGGACAGCTGAGCCTGCAGCCGCCGTTGGAGACGCCGTGCCGCAAGCCACGGAGTAGCCTGCGGTGACAACCGCTGCTACGAGCGCCGAGGAACAACCGGCCCCGGCGAGTGCCGCGGCGAGCACCCCGACGAGGGATGAAGAGGCAGCGAGGACCCCTCCCCCGAGTAATGTTGTGGGGGAGGAAGACAGAGTCCCGACTCCTCCAGCCGGAGAAAGGGGGTCCCAACACCGCCCCGAGCAGAGGCCTCTTCGCCCGTAGGCTCACCTGGCCTGGACCAGGGGCCAGTGATGCCTGCGACCACGGCCGGTGGCGGTGCGGCGAACGAGGAGCCCCGGGCGGCCTCTGACGACGACGTGGAGGAGATCTAGGGTCGTCCCCGTGACGGCCGCCAGCACGTCTACGTGTGGCGCCAACGCGGGGACCACTTCATTGGACACGAGGAGCTCGCGGAGACGGAAGAGGCCTCGAGGGTGGAGCGCGCGGCCAAGTGTCTCGTGGACGAGGTTAAGGTAAGTGATCCTTTGTGCTACTCGACACTTATATGCTGTGTTCCTGGGTTCGACATATGTTCTTCTTGCAGGGTGCGATGAAAACGGCGAAGTACCAGAAGAGGTGCTTCGACCAAATCGAGGGGATTGTGGCCGAGAACAAGGCCCTGTCCGTGGAGGTGGACCGGCTTCGGTCAGAAGTTAGGGAGAAGGTGGCCGAGATGAGTGCTCAGGAAGAGCACCGTCTCGAGCTTACTCGGCGTTTAGCCGACTAGTATCGGCAGAGGACAGGTCAGTCGCGCACTCCGAGCAGCTGTATATAGCCGCGTGGTTAGTTTTGTTGACCAGGGGATTGTTCTTGTAGAATTAGAGGAAGAGGTTGCGCGCCTCTGACAAGATAAGGAGTAGCTTGGCCAAGAGCTTGCCGGGGTGCTGGAGGCCGGGCGCTGTCTGGTAATAACCGTGGCACCCCTTTTTTATTTGGTTGATCAACGTTCCTTTTCTTGTTCTTGAACTGACCTCCTGCTTGGTTTGTAGTGCTCAAGGTGAATACCAAGCAGCACTTAGACGAGCTGGTCAAGGATCGGGACTCCTGGAAGACTAACTGTATTAGGCTTTGGAAAGGAGTAGCCCCGGGTTCGGGACTTGATCAGCCCCGAGCTTCCTGAAGACCAGCCCCGCGCGCCGAAACTGACGCCAGTCGAGAAAGCGCAACGGGCGTGGGACTGGCTCCAGCAGTTCGTCAAGGACGCCGGGGAGTTCGCCGGCGCGCATGTCCTCAACATGGTGCGCACCCAGTATCCCCTGGTCGACCTGTCCAGGATGGAGAGGGGGTACCCCAAGGAAGTTGGCCCGCAGGAGGCAGACGACCTTCGAGCTGGCCTGCTAGACTTGTCGTCGACGGTGATCGGCGACATTAACCTATGCGGGACGGCCACTCCCCCCGACCAACCGGGGTCTGACAGATCGGCCAGGGAGTTGTCGGGGGCGTCTATTGCTGGAGATGGGCGGTCGACGCCTGCGGTCTCGACCTGCCAGGCGCCGGTGGCCCCGACCCCTTCGTCTGGGCAGCAAGGCCAAGCGGGTGATCAGCCCGAGCAGTAGGCCTGTAGGATAGTCTGTAGGAGTAGACTAGTAGCCGCCTGGTGGGGTGTTTATTGTAAACTCTGTATTTAAAGTTTGTAATAAAGTTTGAATTTTGTCATGACCATGAATTTGAGCGTTGTAATGTTATCTGAGTGACGTATCACTGTGTTTGATTGATAGTCGTTAAGAATCTTTAGCGCAGAGGAAGACTGTTGTACTCGTCGGAAGCTCTGCGTGTAAACAATACATAGCGAAAAAGAAAAACTTTTATTATTGCTAATTATAAGAAACTTACAAGCAAAAGGTACTGGAACTTATGGATAAAAACGGCGCAGTTTGTCTATGTGCCAAGAATTAGGCACGCGTGTTCCATCTGGATACGCCAGTCTGTAGGATGTAGGGCGTGTGACTTCCGCGACCACAAAGGGTCCTTCCCAAGGCGTGGATAACTTGTGCATTCCTTCCTGGCTTGTTTTCCACTTGAGTACCAGGTCACCGACCACGAAAGAACGGTCTTTGACGTTCCTGTTGTGATACCGCCTGATGGCTTCGAGATATTTTGCTGTTCGAAGACATGAAATTAGACGCCTTTCCTCCATGCAGTTGATTTCGAGCTCCCTGGCGTTGTCAACCGTCGATTGGTCGAAGTTTTCAACTCTTGGAGATCTGAAGGTTATATCGGACGGAAGTACTGCCTCGGAGTCATAAACCATGAAGTAGGGTGATACACCTGTATTGCGACTGGCTTGTGTTCGGAGACCCCAGACCACGGCCGGCAATTCTTTCATCCATCGACCAGGCGCTCTGTCGTTCTCGGTGTACAACCTTTTCTTTAGGGCATCAATGATCATTCCGTTTGCGCGTTCGACTTGACCGTTTGCTCGTAGGTGAGCTACTGACACGTATTTTACGACTATGCCTCTGTCATCGCAGAAGTCCCAGAACGTAGTGCCAGTGAACTGAGTGCCCAGGTCGGTGATTATACTGTTGGGGATCTCGAATCTGTGTATGATTTGATTGAGGAACTCCATAGCCTTCTCGGAGGTTGCTTTGACCAGTGGCATGTATTCGATCCACTTCGAGAATTTGTCGATTAACACGAAGACGAACTTGAAGTTGCCGGGAGCCGGTTTGAATGGCCCGATCATGTCGAGGCCCCAGCAGGCGAAAGGCCAGGATGACGGAATAGTTTGAATCTCATGAGCAGGTACGTGGGTCCTTTTGGCGAAGAACTGACATCCTTCGCAATGTCGGACCAGTTTTTCTGCGTCGGTGACCGCGGTTGGCCAGTAAAAACCTGCTCGGAAAGCCTTCCCGACCAGTGTTCTGAAGGCTGCGTGGTTGGCGCAGGATCCGGCGTGTATGTCGTCTAGGAGCTTGATGCCATCCTCTTGGGATATGCATTTGAGCAGCACTTCAGAACTTGCATTTTTTCGCATAAGTTTACCGTCCACCAGTATGTAATTCTTTGATCGTCGAATGAGGCGCTCGTTCTCCGTTTTATCCTGAAAGCCTGACCCGTCCGATATATACCTGATGAACGGGGTGCGCCAATCACGGATGCTGGTTGTCAGAGTAGTGTTGTCTATGAGCATTGCCTCAATAGGTTGCTTTTTGACCAGGTTTGTGCCCACACTTGGCTCATGGATGTCCTGGACGAAAACACCTCGCGGGATCTAGGCCCGAGATGACCCTAACTTTGACAGCGCATCCGCTGCCTGGTTCTTGTCCCGGACCACGTGGATGTAGTCTATGCCATAGAAGTTGGATTCCCATTTGCGGATTTCTTTGCAGTAGAGATCCATCTTCTCGTGGGTTGCGTCCCATTCCTTGTTGAGCTGGTTGATAACTAAAGCGGAGTTGTTGACATCGTTTTTGGGCACGTGTCCATGATTGGTAAAGTATAGGCCGGCAAGATAAGACGGTGGTGTTTTGATCTACAGGATGAGTTGCCGATGAAGGTGGTTGCCGATAGAGGAAGGGTTGAACGTGACTAAGTCCATAGGTGGTGATGTGTCTGTGCTGATGGCTATGACAAGGGAGTCTGCCGATGATATGGATGGAGAGTGTGGAAGCTGCCGATCGGTTTGTGGAGGTGTCCCAGTTTGTCACGGAGGACTAGTTTTATGTTTTCCTTAGTTATTTAAATCGTTTTGTATACGGATTCTGTGTAATTTAGAATTCGAGTTCTAGTCATATCTGGTTGTAGCTCTTCGAGCAGGGTATAAATATGGACCTTAGGGCTTTGTAATCGATATCTATCAATCAATCAAACACACATTTTTACTCATATTCCAAGCATCTACTTTTTCGACGACTTCGTCATACTTTTTCCTTTTCACTACGAGTTCTTAGGAATTCGTCGACTTAAGCTCGGCGTGTTCTCAAGTTTCGTGTGAATACCTCTTGGCCATGACATCCGGGCGCATCGCTGTTGTCAGGACCAAAGTATTCGAGTTACCAACTTTGCCGATAGTAAGGTCAAATCGGCTGGCACGCCTTAACGTTTGAATCGGGTATTAGCCCTTTGTGTTTGCAGATCAGTTTTTGCATCAACACATCTTTTGGCATGCCATGTGGGACAGATTCAAGATCAAGATCAACATGTCGACTTCTGAGTTTGATCAGGAGAACGTCATCCCCGTGACGGAAGCCAATCTCAAGGATGAGCAGAAGCAAGCTATTGCTAGAGCCAAGGAGGATTACAAGCAGCAATGCCTGAGGTCCTTCAGCATGAATAGGAGCGGCGAAGTGATCCAGAAAGATGCACTGCCGGCACGTCGGCAGGTTACTTTTGAAGCTAATCCTGGTAAACTTCAAGAGATGGTTGATAGTGCTATCAACCGTGCTTTGATCAACCAAGCTGGTGTGCTGTCCAATACGGTTTTTTCAACGCCGTGGCTAGAACTTTCAAGGAAGGATAGTTGCCACCAGATTACGTGGGCCCCTCTCATCATCAGCCAGGGTCACCGGTGGTCACAGCTCCATCGGCTGCTGCAGCCACTTCGGGTACACAGACTACTGTTCCTCCAAGTACGTTGGGAGTTACTAATGCGCAATCCACACCGATGACAACTAATCCACCGAGTTTAGATGAGCAGATCAAGCTTGCTACAGATCTATTGGCATCGGCAATGTCAGGACCAGTTCCTCCTCCCAACTGGTGGGGTTATGGTATGCCCCCGAAATACTTGAAGACACCTGGCACATCTTAGGCAACCAATATAAGAGGCAAGGCTCCTATGGCATCGGCACCCCAAACATGCCGATGAATCAGAGTCCCCAGTATACTACAACTACTACTGCAAGACCTTACACTGGGAATTCTCAAGCTCCAACGTTCCAGATGCCTAACGCATCGGCAGACTCAATGCTGATGCAACAGAGGTTTATGACTCAACCTGGGTATGTCAATTCAATGATGATGCCCAATTACCAGTCATCGGCACGACCTATGCCGATGAATGCTAATAATGGATGGCTTGGACAGCAAGTTTTTCCGCAAACGCCCCAACAAAATCATCAGGTAACAGGGTTCCAGCAAGGCCAGATCTATCCTGGGTTTCAGAATCAGGGGATTCCCAACCAGCCAATGAATCTTGGGCACCAGGTCGGTGGACAACAGATTGGCGAGCAACAACTTGGTGGCCCATAGATTTTGGGCCAGATGATTAACCCGATGTTCCATGAAGATCGTGCGCCGCATCGACACGTGGAAGCTTACCAGCAGGCGCCCGATCTGCAACCGCCTCATCAGCCAGATGCCGATGCATATTGGGCCGATAAGGTCGCTGAAGTGATGAGGGACCAATTTGGGATAAAACCCAAAGTCAACACTTACTCTTATCGGACACCGTATCCTCCCGCATATGATTTGATCCCACTTCCAAATCGGTACAAGGTACCGGATTTTACTAAGTTTTTTGGGCAGGATGACACGTCAACCATGGAGCACGTCAACAGGTTCATCATCCAATGCGGGGAAGCTGGTAACAGGGATGAGTTAAAGGTTCGTTTATTCTCATCTTCATTTTCTGGATCGGCTTTTACCTGGTTTATATCATTACCTCCCAACTCAGTGATTACTTGGGCCGATCTGGAGAAACAATTCCACAAATACTTCTTCTCTGGTGTCCATGAGAATAAGATCACCGATTTGGTTAAATTGAGGCAACGCAATGATGAATCGGTTGAAAGTTTTGTGCAGAGAATACGGGAGGTCAAGAACAAATGCAATAGCCTGGTTCTGGATGATCGGCAGCTAGCCGATTTGGCTTTCCAGGGTTTGTTGCCACACATCAGGGACAAGTATGCATCTCAGGAGATTGAAAGCTTAAGTCATTTGGTGCAGAGAATTTCTGATCAAGATATCAAGCCTTTCGAGCCCAAGAGAGCATGGAACAAAAAGGTGTCATTCGTTGATGAAGCAACAAGTTCAGATTCTGATGAAGAAACAGTCATCGGCTTGGCAGAATGAGTGAAAAATAAGAAGCCGATGTCTTGCCCTTTTGGGCACAAGGAACCAGAAAAGTTCGCATTCGACACCACTAAGGCCGATAGGATATTTGACTTTCTACTCCAGGAAGGTCAGATCAAGTTGTCACCTAATCATGTGATCCCATCGGCTGAAGAATTAAAGAGGATGAAATATTGTAAGTGGCACAATGCGACTTCTCACGACACTAATGAGTGCAAGGTTTTCAGACAGCAGCTGCAATCGGCTATAGATTCTGGAAGGATCAAATTTGACAGCTCCAAGACCCAGAAGCCGATGAAGATTGACCAACATCCTTTCCCGACAAACATGCTAGATGCTAAGGGAAAGGCTAAGGTCTTGACATCAGAAGCGGCTGAAAGAAGTGCATCGGTGGATCCTCAGCATCAAGTTACTACTGCCGATGTGAAGGGAAAAGGTTTAATTCAGGAAGGAGCTAACTCAGGAAGGCCTCCCCGATCTGGCATTGTGATAACTCATAGGAGGCCTCGTGAGACTTGGCAGCAACGTGAAGATCGATATCGGCGCCAGCAAGAGGATCATCGTCGGGAAGAGGAAAGACGCCGACAGGAGTGGAATCGGCATAGGGATCACTGGAATTGCCCGTTCTTCATTCATTGTTGGGAGGAAAACATCAAACTTCCCACTGTCAGAGATTGTCCCGAGTGCAACGGTTATGACCGGTATGACAGGTCCGATCGGTACTACCACGATGATGATCGGCGATTTAATGGGCCGATTAGGGGGAGAGCATCCGTTCATGATCGGCTGGGGGGCAGGCTCAGTGTGCATGACAGGCTTGGGGATCGTGTCGAATATTTTCCCAGGAACCAAGAAGGACTTGAAGAAATGGCTAATGCACGGGTTCCCGATGAGTTCATATTTTGCAGGGATGCTAATACTTATCGGATGGAGTCAAGGGAAAATCGTCGCCCAGCAGTAAGGTAGCAACAACTTCCTCTATGGTGTCCAGAGGGGTTGACCAGGACTCAGAAGAGAAGACTGCAGCGCGAAAGGAGAGAAGAGTTGAACAAGGGGGAGAACTCTGGACAGTCTGGGGATCAGCAACAACCAGATCCTAAGGGGAAAGGTCCATCGGCAGATGTCAACATGGTCTTTATGTTGCTCATGGAGTTCCTCGCGCCATCCAGTGATGATGGGGTAGAATTCTCCGACCAAATAGCTCAACTGGCTCTGGATCCAATGACAGCTATTTTCGAGAAGCCTGCCGATGTTGAAAGGCAACATCTTAAGGCTCTGTTTGTCAAAGGAAGGGTTGATGGTCAGCCGATAACTAAGATTTTAGTTGATGGTGGGGCTGCTATCAACATCATGCCGTATGCAGTGTATCGGAAGCTTGGAAAAGGAGATCAGGACCTGACCAAGACCGATATGATGCTCAAAGACTTTGAAGGGACCGTGTCTCCAGTCAAGGGGGCGATATGCGTAGAGTTGACCATCGGCAGTAAAACCTTGCCGACAACCTTCTTTGTGATCAGTGGAAAGGGTGCTTACAATTTGCTGTTGGGGAGAGATTGGATTCATGCTAATTGTTGCATCCCGTCTACAATGCACCAATGCTTGGTCCAGTGGGTAGGTGACAAGATTGAGATTGTCCCAGGAGATTCTTCTTATGTCATCGCATCGGCAGAGGCAGACACCTATGAAAGGACTAGGTGTATTTCAGGAGAAGCTTGGGAAAAGGATTTTCTCAAAGTTGCCGATTACGAAATTCCACCGATCCAAGCAGTCGGTTCTGAAGATGGTTTTTAATGGATAGGTTCGCCGATGATGGAAAATTAGGCCAGGGGTTCACATCGGCCGATGATTTGGTAGAAGTAGATATAGATAGTGGTGATAAACCTAGACCTACTTTTATTAGTGTTAAGTTAAGTCCTGAGTGTAAACAACAATTGACTGATTCGTTAAAGGAATATAAAGATTGCTTTGCTTGGGATTATACTGAGATGCCTGGTTTGGACCGATCGATTGTTGAACATTGGTTGCCTATCAAGTCTGGATTTCGGCCACATCAGCAGCCAGCTCGCCGATGTAATCCTAATATTCTTCATGACATCAAGGCCGAAATAACCAAACTTATTGAAGCCAAATTTATTCGGCAGTGTCGGTATGCCGAGTGGATTTCCAATGTTGTTCCGGTTTACAAGAAGAACGGGAAACTTCAGGTCTGCATTGATTTCAGGAACCTTAACAGAGCTACACCGATGGATGGCTACCCAATGCCAGTTGCCGATCTGCTAGTTGATGCTGCAGCTGGGCATCGGATCATTAGCTTTATGGATGGCAATGCAGGGTACAATCAAATATTCATGGCGGAAGAGGATATTCCAAAAACTGCATTTAGATGTCCTGGTCATGTTGGGTTATTTGAATGGATAGTCATGACCTTTGGCTTAAAAAATGCTGGCGCTACTTATCAAAGGGCCATGAATTTCATATTCCACGAGTTCATCGGTAAGCTGGTGGAAATTTATATTGATGATGTGGTGGTTAAGTCTGGGGACTTCACAAAGTATCTTGCCGATCTACGAAAGGTGTTGGAATGCATGAGGAAGCATGGTTTCAAGATGAATCCCAATAAGTGTGCATTTGGTGTATCGGCAGGGCAGTTTCTTGGTTTCATGGTGCATCAAAGGGGGATTGAAATCAGTCGAAGATCTATCGAGGCTATCAACAAAATAGTTGCCCCTACCAACAAGACTGAGCTCCAGTCCTTGATCGGCAAGGTAAATTTTATCAGGAGATTTATATCTAATTTGTCTGGTAAAATTCGTGCTTTCAGTCCTCTTCTTAAGCTAAAAGCCGACCAAGAATTTATTTGGGGGAAAGAACAACAGCTAGCTCTGGATGAAATCAAGAATTATTTAGTGAATCCTCCAGTTCTAATTCCACCTCAGCAAGGGAAACCCTTCAGATTGTATTTGTCTACCGATGAGATGGTCATCGGTTCGGCTTTAATTCAAGAATTTGAAGGGAAAGAGCGTGTAATTTATTACTTAAGCAGGAGGTTGATTGATGCTGAGACCAGGTATTCGACTATTGAGAAACTATGCTTGTGCCTGTATTTCTCTTGTATCAAGTTAAGACACTACTTGCTATCGGCCGAATGCACTGTTATTTGCAAGGATGATGTGGTCCGGTACATGCTATCTATGCCGATTTTGAGTGGCAGGATCGGTAAATGGATTTTGGCACTATCGGAATTTGATCTGCGTTATGAATCGGCTAAGGCAGTTAAGGGACAGGTTATGGCCGATTTTGTAACTCAACATTGCGGTGAAGTGGAAGCTTTGGAAATTGTACCTTGGACGCTCTTCTTTGATGGATCCACATGTGACCGGGGGGCAGGGATCGGCATAGTATTGATTTCCCCTCGGGGAAGGAAATATGAATTTTCCTTGCCGATTGTTGCCACGTCAACGAATAATCAGGCTGAGTATCAAGCTTTGATAAAAGGATTAGAGTTATTGAGAGAAGTTCATGCTGATGCTGTTGAAGTCTTCGGGGATTCTATGCTGGTTATAAATCAATTGGCGGGGAGCTATGAATGCCGAAGTGAAGTCCTCGTAACTTATTACGAAAGGAGTATGCGATTGTTAAAGGAATTTAAAGATTTCCGATTAGAGCATGTTCCTCGATTGCATAATGAAGAGGCCAATCGGTTGGCTCTGCATGCCTTAGGATATCAGCCTATGATTAATACAATATCGGCAGTTGGTGCCGATGATTGGAGAAAAGGAATCATTGATTATTTAAAAGATCCAACTAAGAAAGTCGAAAGACGAGTTCAGTTTCAAGCCACCAAGTATGTGCTCCTCGAAGATGAATTGTATTACCGAACTATTGATGGGATTCTTCTCCGATGCTTGGGTGATGATGAAGCTAGAAGTTTGATAGGAGAAATCCATGAAGGGGTATGTGGAGCACATCAGTCGGCTTTCAAGATGAAGTGGATGATTAGGAGGAATGGATATTACTGGCTGACTATACTTGAAGATTGCTTTAAGTATTTCAAAGGGTGTCAAGGATGTCAAAAGTTTGGTAATATTCAAAGGGCGCCTGCATCGGCTATGAATCCTATTATAAAGCCTTGGCCGTTCCGAGGATGGGCTATCGATTTGATCGGCCAGATTTACCCACCATCTAGCAAAGGACATAAGTTTATTCTAGTTGCCACTGATTATTTTACCAAGTGGGTTGAAGCTATTCCTTTGAAAAAAGTCACATCGGCCGATATGATTGATTTTGTAAAAGAGCATATTATTTACCGATTTGGGATTCCTCAAACAATTACTACCGATCAAGGCACTATGTTTACATCAGGGGAGTTTGATGAATTCGCAATCGGCATGGGGATTAAAGTATTGAATTCTTCTCCTTACTATGCTCAAGCCAACGGGCAGGCCGAGGCGTCTAACAAAGGAATTATTAAGCTTATTAAATGGAAGATTGAAGAAAATCCTATAAGGTGGCACATGTTGTTAAATGAGGCTTTATGGTCATACTGGATGGTTTGTCATGGATCGACCAAGGTTTCACCCTATCAGTTGGTGTATGGGCATGATGCAGTATTACCTTGGGAGATTAAGCCTGGGTCTAGGCGAATGTCTTTTCAAGATCAGTTGGCTGCCGATGATTATGCTACTTTGATGACAAACGAGTTGGATGATCTAGCAGGACATCGGCTGAGGGCTTTGATGAGTATAGAAGAGAATAAGAAAAGAGTTGCCAGATGGTATGATAAGAAGGTAAAGGCTAAAGAATTTGCCAATGGAGACTTAGTATGGAAGTTGATCTTACCGATCGGGACTAAAAGTTCAAAGTTTGGGAAGTGGTCTCCCAATTGGGAAGGTCCCTATCGGATAAGTCGATCGGCTCCTGGCAATGCTTACGTTTTAGAAACTCTCGAAGGAGTTGAATTTCCCAGAGCATTAAATGGAAAATATCTGAAAAAGTATTACCCAAGTATATGGGTCGATGCATAAGAGTTTAAATGCCGATAACACTCCTATCGGCTGGACTGAAATGTATCTGGGACCGGGCTTAATGTTTCAAAAGGATGCCGATAACAGTCCTATCGGCTAGACTAAATATCAAGAAGATTGGGAAGCAGAGAGAGGCGAGAATCTTGCCGATGAAGGGCTCACATGTTTAGCAACGCTTGGATAGCCGATATGGCATGTAGGCGGATTTGGTTCGCTGCTTCTATCTCTTTGACGTCCTCATTGGCAGAACCTTCTATCGACTTCAACTTCTTCTTCAGCTGCAGTGCTTTGCAACCATGGGCATTTCGCTCTTGCTCAAGGAGCTTGATGGTCCCTGGCAGTTGACTCTCTTCCTGTTGGGCTCGGGATAGGCCATCCTCCACTTGCTCGAGTTCTGCCAACAGGGCTTCTCTTTTTGCCGATAGATCAGAGATCTGCTTCAGTATGGCTCCTGAGGACTTCAAGATGTCGACGTTCTTGTGCTTCTCATCGGTCAGGATCTTTTCTTTCATCATCTCCTCGGAAAGACGAGTCTGAGCGGCTCTGTCGGCAAGGCGCTGGGCAGCCCTCTGGTATTGCAGTTCACGGCTCTCCAGGTGTGCCGCTTGGAAAAGAACTTCTTCAGCATCGGCGGGGATTTGGCCTCTCAGAGTCTTGAATAAAGCTTTGGCCAGATCAGAATCATCGACTAGCTGGGCTGTGTCTTGGTGGAGGAGAGCCGATAATTCTTCCAGTTTCGCCCTGATTTCTGTCGATGTGATCATAACTGCCCGAGAAGAACTTGCTTCTTCACCCTCATCTTCGGAGATGTCGATGGCGAAAGAGAACAAGCTGTCGGGAGAGTCCTGCTCCTGAAAAAGAAATAAAACGGGTTATTCTGTGGCCAAGTATTGATAAATGATGCAAACAGAGGTTGGATAACTTACTTGCTTCAGGGCAATCTCTTGCCTCTGACTCGAAGATGCCGATGGAGTCGCGGATTGATCGGCTGGAGTTGCCGATGGAACTACGTCAACTGAAAAATTAACAGAAGTGGTTATAAAGTAGAAAAAATAAGTTCATCAGCAACAATATTATAAGAGCGTGTTACCTTGAGGAGGAGCAATGCTTGTCTGGATGGAAGAGACCACCGATGCTATAATGGAACCTGCTGGATCGGTGGTTTGTTCTTGCACATCAGCCGATATGACTTCTGGCTGAGGGACTTCTGGTTGAGGTTCTTCTGGTTGGGGTTCTTCTACTTGCGGTGCTTCTTGCACTGGAGGAGGAGATGGCACTTGTTGCATCTGGGCTTCTGGAGAAGAAGGAGAAGATTCCACCGGAATTGGAGAAACCGGAGGAGGAGGGGGAGTTGCCACTTTCTGGCGCTTTGTTTGTGCCCTGGTACTCTTGGCGCCTTTTCTCTTTTGCTGGCTGGGCTGGGGGGCATCGGCACCTTTACCTTTAGTCCTTGCCGATGCACTGGTTTGCTGATACAGAAAGGAGGATTTGTGAGTACCAGTGCGGCAGATGCAAAAGTAAAATTGGTATGAATGAAAAGGTTTGATAGTTACCTTAAAAGCTTGTGCTAGGGTGGAAGCAGCTACCGATGGAGATATCTGGGTCTTCCTGGTGGTGACTTTTTTGATGTGTATGCCTCGATGCACGATGGCAGCCAGGGTAGGAGCGTTGTGGCCGATTGAAGAGATTGGACCCGATGCAAACAGATCAATCGGCTTGCCACTCCTACTAACCGATGGAGGGGTGTCGTCAACCTGCAAAACGGTACAAAAGTAAATCACCGATGGAAGTGAAATTGAGAGAATTGGAATATCGGTTCAAAGATACTTATAGCATCATCAGGGACTTCGTACTCAGGATCGATCAAACCGCGGTATGAGAGGGCCGATTTGCAGAACAGAAGCTCCTTCCATTCTGCCCACCATTGCTTGTATGCCTGAGTAATAAAGGCGGCTGGAACCCACTCTGACAAATCTACATCTATGTCGGCACTTGACGGCAGTTGGGCTACTCGAATCCATTCAAGGAGGCTGGTGATGGTTTCCCTCGATTTTATCACATCGGCGTAACAGAGTGCAATCGGCAGCTGGCCGAAAGCTAATTGACGAGCTAATGCCGATGGGTTATAAAATTCATAAGTTTGAGGGGAGGTTTTCCCACTGCCAAAGAAATTCACTGGTATAGCTCGGGGAGTGACCAGTGCCATCATCACTTCGTGATCCTTGTCGAGAGCATCATTGAATGGGTTGAAAACCAGGGGGAACATAGCGTCTGGGTCATCATAGGCCAACCATGCTCGCTCATCTCTGGCCAAACCTTCGTAGAAAGTTTGGAAGAATCGGCTAACCTGATCTGGATTACCTCCTGTACCAGGCAGAACTATGACAGCCTCACCAAAGTTTAGGGGAGGACGTGTTGCCGATTCTTCTTCATCCAGTACATAGTCCTCGGCTATATCCCTTGGAAAGCATTGTGCGAAGAGGTTGAACTCAAGGCGTTTGTGCATATGGAGGCTGAGCACTAAGGACCTCCCAAGTTACCGATAGACTGGCCGAGTAAGAGTTTCCTCGTTACTTGGTGAAGGAGGTGGTAGGCTGCCCCGAGCAGATATCGGCCGAGAGGGAATCAGCCACCATTGGCCAGGTTTTCTGCTGCTGCTAGATAGACGAAAGTTGGTCCTGCCGATCGGCCGCAGAACACGAATTTATCTAACCACATGTTCAGGAAGCAAGTCTGCTCTTTTATGTTGACAGGGCCTGTTTTGCTGTATTTTTGGATGTACCCCGACCAACCGCCGATGGCACGAGTTTCTACCTTGGCCTTGGGTTTGGTATCGAAGAAATGGGTGCTATCGGCAGAGGATACATCTAGGCCAGTGAGCATGGCTACATCGGCAAGTGTAGGAGAAGCAGGGCCGTGGCCAAAGACAAAAGCATTGAGCGTGTCTGACCAGAAATATGATGCAGCTATCAGCAGTGATTCATTCCTATGCATATCGGCAATAGACAACCTAATGCATTGGTCTAGCTTTCTCTCGCCCCACTGGACTTTGTTTGAGTTGCTGACCCTCAAGAACCAATCCTTCCACCCCACGGTAGGGCTGGGCCAAGAACGGAAAGTATCCTTCCACAGATCCAAAGAAAAGTTCTCGGCTCTAAAAGGGATCCTGTTGGTTTCTGCGTTAATGAGGTCGGTTGGATCTGGATCCCCTAACGGGCCAAGGCATTGGAGGTGTGGTTGATCGGTGGGGATGACAATTTTGTTGGACAAATCCTAATGGTTTTGAAGGTAAAAGAAAAAACAAAGAAAGAAAAGGGAAATATTCAGTAAAATGGATTGCGGATGAACAGGGGTGTGAGGAAAAGTACAAGAGATGGAGTGAAGAACTGACCTCAGGAATGATGAAGTTGACGGCCATCTTGTCACGAGGAGGATGATCGAGGGCTTTGGGGTTGATGAAGAAAGAACTTCATCGGAGATCTTGGAGTTCTTGAACAGCGCCGCCGTCGGGAAAGTGGAGTTGGAGTTGTGGAATGATGTGATGGAGAAGGAGTACCCGAGAAGGAACTATTTATAGGACAAAACGGGCAGGGGCAAATTTGACTTATCTCTTCGCCGTATCCGTGAAATCCGAAGGTACTCAGGCAGATATGGTAACTGTACGCACGGTAATCAAGGGATTGCGCAGGTGATTTGACAGGAAGCAGTCATTTTCTAGAGATATTTTACTGTGCGGGATATCCTGGTCGGTCCATCGGCAGCGCCTTGTAACGGTCATATTGCCGATGGGTGAATGAAGTGGAGATAGCCGTTTGGGGGGATAAGATAAAAACGTCCTGATCAGTCCATCGGCAGATCCTTGTAACGGGAATATTGCCGATGCGCGATTAAAATGGAAATGTCCGTTTGGGAAGTTGAGGATTTCGAGGAATCTGCGGAAGAATCAAATCAGAGTTGTTCAGATTAAGGCTGTCGGCTACCAGATTAAGAGCATTAATTGCGGAAAAGCATCATTACTGCAGAGAATTTCAGAGCATTAATGACTTTATACCCTGAAATTGGGGGGCATGTGTTGACATCATTTTTGGGCACGTGTCTATGATTGGTGAAGTATAGGCCGGCAAGATAAGACGGTGGTGTTTTGATCTACAGGATGAGTTGCCGATGAAGGTGGTTGCCGATAGAGGAAGGGTTGAACGTGACTAAGTCCATAGGTGGTGATGTGTCTGTGCTGATGGCTATGACAAGGGAGTCTGCCGATGATATGGATGGAGAGTCTGGAAGCTGCCGATCGGTTTGTGGAGGTGTCCCAGTTTGTCACGGAGGACTAGTTTTATGTTTTCCTTAGTTATTTAAATCGTTTTGTATACGGATTCTGTGTAATTTAGAATTCGAGTTCTAGCCGTATCTGGTTGTAGCTCTTCGAGCAGGGTATAAATATGGACCTTAGGGCTTTGTAATCGATATCTATCAATCAATCAAACACATGTTTTTACTCATATTCCAAGCATCTACTTTTTCGACGACTTCATCATACTTTTTCCTTTTCACTACGAGTTCTTAGGAATTCGTCGACTTAAGCTCGGCGTGTTCTCAAATTCCGCGTGAATACCTCTTGGCCGTGACATCCGGGCGCATCGCTGTTGTCAGGACCAAAGTATTCGAGTTACCACCTTTGCCGATAGTAAGGTCAAATCGGCTGGCACGCCTTAACGTTTGAATCAAGTATTAGCCCTTTGTGTTTGCAGATCAATTTTTGCATCAACAGGAGTCGCCGTGGACGTAGAGGCGTTTGACTCCCAACTCAACGACTAGTCGTATGCCATGTAGGCATGCTTCGTACTCAGCGACGTTGTTTGACGCCGAAAAAAGGATCCTAAGGATGTAACGCAATTTGTCCTTGTTAGGCGACACGAAAAGTATCCCAGCGCCGGCGCCGTTGATGTTCAAGAACCCAATCGAAGAACATTGACTAGTGGTCGGAGACGTCGGAAACGGGAGGCTCGTTAAGATCCGTCCACTCTGCGATGAAATCGACCAGGGCCTGAGACTTGACTGTGGTGCGGCTCTGGAAATCCAGGGAGAATGGGCATAACTCCATTGCCCATTTTACAATTCTGTCGTTGGCGTCTTTATTGCGCAGAATATCCCCAAGAGGGAAACTGGTGGTTACCAAGACCCGATGGCCGTCGAAGTAGTGCTTTAGCTTCCTCGACGTTATTAGAATGGCGTATATGAGCTTCTGTATTTGTGGGTATCTGGCCTTGGACTCATTTAAGACTTCTCTTATGAAATAAATGGGTCTCTGGACCTTGTAGACGTGGCCTGGCTCATCTCGCTCGACCACTATTGCCGTGGAGACGACCCTGTCGGTTGCTGCAATGTAAAGAAGTAGGTCTTCATTGGGCTGAGGTGCTGTGAGAACAGGCGGTGAGGTGAGGAAAGTCTTGAGCTGGGTGAACGCAGCGTCAGCTTCCTCTGTCCAGGAGAATTTTTCCGACGCCTTCAAGAGTTTGAAGAAGGGAAGGCCTTTTTCTCCTAGTCTTGAGATGAAGCGGCTGAGGGCGGCCATACATCCGGTGAGCTTCTGAATATCCTTGATGTTCTTAGGTGGTCGCATGTCGAGCACTGCTTTTACTTTTGAAGGATTTGGTCGTATGCCGTCGCGGCTGACGACGTTGCCGAGCAGTTGACCAGAAGGGACCCCAAAGATGCACTTTTTGGGGTTAAGCTTCCACTTGTACTTGTTTAGTGCCTTAAAGGTTCGGTCTAAGTTGTCGATTAAGGTGCTTGCGTCCCTTGTTTTGACGACGACGTCGTCTACATAAGCCTCGACGAGGTCATCACGAATCTCATCGTGGAGGCATTGCTGGATGGCCCGTTGATAGGTGGCTCCGGTGTTTTTGAGTCCAAAGGACATGGTCGTGTAGCAGTACGCGCCGAAAGGAGTAATGAAAGACGTTTTGATCTGATCATCTTCCTTTATCGAGATCTGGTGATAACCAGAGTAGCAGTCTAGAAAAGAGAGGAGTTCGCATCCGGCTGTTGAGTCGACCACCTCGTCGATGCGAGGGAGACCAAAAGGATCTTTAGGACAGTATTTGTTGAGATCAGTGTAATCAACGTACATTCTCCATTCATTATTCATTTTGCGTACAAGAACCGGATTGGCGAGCCAATCGGGATGATACACTTCTTTTATGAATTCGGCTGCTAGAAGCCGTGTTATTTCTGTCCTAATAGCCTCCTTTTTGTCACGAGCGAACCGTCGCAGCTTTTGCTTGATGGGTCTTGCGGTCTTCGAGACATTTAAGGAGTGCTCGATCAGGTTTCGTGGGACGCCGGGCATGTCTGCGGGTTTCCATATGAAAACGCTCACGTTGTCCCTTAGAAACCTGACGAGCGCGTCTTCCTATTTAGGGTCCAGGTTGGCCCCGATGAGGGCCGTCTTCTCGGGGCTGCCTTCGACCAGCTGTACTTCCTTGTACTCCTTGGATTTTGAATTCTTGCTGGCGGTCTCCTGCTCGGGTAGTCGGAGCTGGTCGGGATGGAGTTGTGCGTCTTGTGTTGCTATTTCTGCCATGCGAATTGAAAGATCAATTGCTTCAGTGATCTTGAAGCTCTCCTCCTCGCAAGTATATGCGGTGTAGACATTGCCTCTGACAGTTAGGACGCCCTTCTCTGTAGGCATTTTGAGGACCAGATATGAGTAATGTGGAACTGCCACAAACTTTGTCAGCGATGGTCGGCCCAGTATGGCATGGTAGGTTCTGTCGAAGTCGGCGACCACGAAGTTGACGAACTCTGTTCGAAAGTGGTCGGACGTGCCGAATTGGACAGGCAGTGTTATCTGTCCGAGGGGCACTGAACTTTGACCTGGCAAGACTCCCCAGAATTGAGCATCGTAGGGCTTTAGCTGTGCTAGGGTTATCTTGAGAGCAGGCAAGCTGTTACGAAAAAGGATGTCAATGGAGGTTCCCCCATCGACGAGCACGCGCTCAAATCTGATGCTGTTGATGCAAGGATCCAGTATTAGAGGGAAACGTCCTGGTTCCGGGATGGTGGCCCACTGGTCCTTCCTGCTGAAGGAGATTTCCCTGTGCGACCAGGGAGGGAATTTCGGGTCAGCGATTAGGCCATCCGTGGTGTCTAAATTGAGGCAGGCTCTTTTTAAGAGCTTCCTTTCTCGCTTAGACTCGGTGGAGACCTTGCCCCCAAAGATGGAGCGGACCACGTCGGTGGGACTGACATACTGGTGTCGTGGGTCTCTATCCTGGTCCTCGTCCTCATCTTCATGATCGCGCCCGTCCTGTTTCCCATTTTTCTTGGTTGTGTCGTCTTGAGCAGCCCGCCGTGTGTAGATGCTTTTTAGGACGCGACATTCCTCCATCGTGTGGTTGGACTTTGGATGCAGCTGGCATGGTCCCTTCAACGTCTTATTGTAGTCTTCCTCGTAGTCTCGCCGCCCATTGGGACGCTTGACCATATTCACTTCGTGGTCGTGATCGCGAGGGCGCTTGCCTCTGAAGTCATCGCGGTTGTCACGCCGCCTGTCCCAGCCTTCTCTGTGGTCCTGATTGTCGGGGCGACGATGGTTCCTGTTGTCGAAACAACCTCGACTGTCATCTCGTCGAGGGGGCTGGTCGGGACCTCTCGCATCGTCCCGGATGAGTTTTTCTGCGTCGTCGGCGTCGGCGTAGTTTTTGGCCGTGGCAAGAAGCTCGGCCATCGTTGTTGGCCTTTTGCGCAGTAGCTTGTTCCTCAGTGCTTCGTGAAAGCGCAACCCCTTGATGAAAGGAGATATGGCCTCGTCATGGGAAATTTTCAGGATCTTAAGGCGCATATCCGAGAATCGTCGAATGTAATCACGCAGAGGCTCGTTCTTCCTGTCCCGTATCCTTTCGAGGTCGTATTAGTTCCCAGGCTGTTCGCATGTAGCGATGAAATTATCGATGAATGCTTGTCGTAACTCTTCCCAGGAGTCGAAAGAGTCCTCGGGCAGGCCTAGGAGCCACTGGTGACCGGCCTGGTCAAGGACGACTGGGAAGTAGTTGGCCATGACGTGCTCATCTCCTGCTGCTGATCGGACGGCGATCTCGTATAGAGTGATCCAGTTTTCTGGTTTTCCTTGCCGTCGTATTTTTTGAGTTTCTCAAGTTTGAAATTTCTAGGCCACATGACCTGGCGGAGGTGTGAGGAGAACTGTCTCAGGCCCGGGGGGCCGTGCGTTGCATCGTACTCAATACGACGCAGGTTTTCGTGGACTGCTCTCTCCGTGGCGCGCCTGTTGATGCGGTCCCTGGCGTCTTTGGGAGGGATGTTGTATCGAAGATCCCTGTGCTGGTTTACTTCCTGACCACGCCCGCGATTCTGCTCGCGATGGCCGCCAGTGTCCCAACCGCCATCGTCACGCCGTGAATCTTTTCGATGATTGTTGGGGGAACGGCTGCGGTGGTGCCTACTGGGTTGTGGTGAGGTCCGGCTGCGATGAGTCTGGTCAGAGGAGACCTCTGTATAGGAGATAGCTTGGACTCTTTTGAGCAGAGTGGCTGTCTGTCCCATCGCGGCGATCAGGTGTGCTCGAACGCTGGATCGGACGCCCTGGCATTCGGGAGTATCAGGGAGTCGATCTAAGTTGGCCATGGCGACAGCCACGTTGACGCTTGGCGTTTTGTAGACTGGCTGATCCCCGACCATGTCGAAAGCGTCGGTGAGGTTATGTGGCGGGAGTTGGCGTTCCTCGTCCGCGCGTCGTCGGGCGCGGTCAGCATTGCGCTGCTCGCGGAGCTGCCTCTGCTCGTCTGTTTCTCCGTCAACGACCGGCTCGTCGGCGCTGACATTGAAAACGAGGTCTCCACGCCGAGGTGGAAAGACCGGGAAGCGAGAGAAACCCGGAGGATACGGTGGTAAATCCAGGTCGTAGTCTTCGTCCTCGGAATTTATGACTTCGGTAGGAACGGAGCCAATGCTAGAGTTTGTGCTGGAAGCCTGGCCGTCCCGTAGTTCTCGGATCGTCACCATGTTGACGTAGTGACAAGCTGGTCGATTGCTCCGCTTTGGCAACCAACCAGTCCCGTTGAAGAGGGATTGGATGTGCCGTGAGTAGTGAACGGCCGAATTGTTCAGCCCGTAAGGAGAGCCTTGATCTGGACTAGCCTCGAGTTTGACGGACCGTCCTGAGGGGGTCGAGGTTATCGTCAGAGACGTTCCTAGAAGTTCGTGTGTGACGACACGAGTTGGCCGGTGAGAGTTGTAAAAATCCGTTGACTTGGCTTGGTCAGGGTGGCGCGAGATCCCATCTATTAGTCGGGAAGCTTCGAGAAGCTTGAGATCGGCGCGATCAAGAGCTCGGAAAAGATCCGAGCCATCGATCTTCTTTCCCCTGTAGCACGGAAGCGGTGGTCGGGTGCTCGGTGCCGGTGTCCGCGTGGTCGGAGCCGATGCCGCCGTCATCCCAGATCGGATCTGGGTTTCTTCCGAAACCGTGACCGTGGGGCCACCGCCGCGGGTTGTCCACGTAATCTGGCCAACGGTGAACGTGAGGCCTTCAGGCACGGCCGCGGAAGCTGGAACGATGACCATCTTGTTCGTTGGAAAAGTTGCACGCACACCCCCTACCTGGCGCGCCACTGTCGACGAAAGCTAGTCGGCAGTCCACCTTGGGGTATACCCACGGTAGTAGTTTATCGGTAGACGGTGCGCAAACTACGAACTCAATGGTGACGCAAGACACGGACAAGCTTTTTATCCAGGTTCGGCCGCCGTGTGGGCGTAATACCTACGTCCTGCGTCTGATTGTATTGGATTGAGAATAATGTGTCCTAAGGGGGTCCCTTGCCCCTCCTTATATAGTCCGGAGGGCAGGGTTACAGATCTGGAAACTAATCCTAGTCGGTTACAATTGCCATAGATAGCTCAATATCAATTCATATTCTAACCGACTAGAATCCTGCTTGATCTCCATGTCTTGTTTTCTTGCGCGAAACTCCGAGCAGTCGGATCAAGCCTCGAACTCGTCTCGTAATGGACCAAGCCTCCTGGCCCAAGTCTAGCCGTAAGGGTATATGGGTTTATACCCCCACACTCAGGTTATCCTACGAGCAAAGAGTGACATGCAACCATCGATGAAGACATGGCTACAAGCTTATGTATAATATTTTTTATCTTTTTCCACTCTTTTTTTGTCTCCTAAGTGAGGCTTGTAACACTTTGTACATTTTGTCTTTTTCAATAAATTCCAGTAGGGGGTGAAACCCCTCCTGTTTCCTAAAAAAAAAAAATATAGGACTTGAAACATGGACTTTGTAGAAATAACCCTTGGAATGTTAGTTTCTTATTTTCCATGACATTTGTTGTATTTCATCTCTTTTTAATTCCTGGTACATGTATTTCGCCGGGGGTCGAAGCATCCATCGCAGCCGCTGATGGCACCGCGAGGGGCCGCAAAGGCACGAGAAGTTCTTGCACACGTACGTGTCCCAGACGACGGTGGTGTCCGGCGGCGTGTTCCAAAGGCTCTTGGGCAGTGGCGCCGTGTCCGCGAGCACGTGTTGTCCTTCCTGCCGGCCCACGAGGCCGTGCGGACGACCGTGCTTGCCCGCTCCTGGCACGACCTCAGGATGAGATCCCCTACGCTCCGCATTGTCGGATGGGGTAGTGTCGCCAAGTTCATCCAGTTCGTCGAACGCTTGTTGCGCCACTGCCTCAGTGGCCTGACATCCAGGCACCACCGCAACGGCGAGCCATGCGCTGCACCGATGCCTCTTGATTCCTGTCTGTTCGATTTGTCCCTGCTGGATTTCCACGATGAAAGAAGCATGGTTGCTAACGAGATATATAGAGACGCTGATGAATGACTGGATCCAGCGTGTTGTTTGCTGCCAAGGCCTTGTTTACTTTACCCTGAAAACCAAAAAGTTTTCAAGATTCCCGTCACATCGAATCTTATGGCATATGCATGAAACATTAAATATAGACAAAAATAAAAACAAATTACACAGTTTAGCTGTAAATCATGAGACGAATCTTTTGGTCCTAGTTAGTTCATGATTAGATAATATTTGTCACAAACAAACGAAAGTGCTACAGTACCGAAAATTTTTAATTTTTCGGAACTAAACAAGGCCCAAGTTCGTGTGCTACGATTCAGCTTCCTGTGCCATGGGGTCCCGCCGTTCGACCTTGCCTGACTCTTCTCTCAGAGCATTTAACCAACTTAGAGCTCGCTAGTGTCGCATATCATGATAACCTTAAGCTTTCAGGTTGTCTAGCACTGCAGGATATGAAGATTGAGGATTGGCTTTTTGTTTCTGATGAAATTCAGGCTCCATACTTGAAGCATCTGACGATGAAATTCAGGCTAAGGAGCTCCACACTTGGGCGACCCCAGGCGGCACCGTTGGCACGGCAGGATGAGGAGGAGATGCATTTGGGCGTCGGGGTGAAAGCTCTAGTTTGATTTTGGTGAATTGATAAAACCTTATATGGTAACCTATTACTCTAAGTGTTTATGAGATAGAAAAACACACTCCAAGTGATAAGCAACATGGGTGATAATTATGATGGTGATGGTGGAACCAAGGTGATCAAGTACTTGGGTTTAGAAATGAAGAAAGAGACAAATAAAAAGCTCAAGGCAAAGTATATTTGGTTAGGAGCTTTTTGGTTTATACTCAAGACACCATAGAGGGTGTGAGTGATTTAGGATTGATAGTCATACTATCAAGAGGGGTGAAACTCGTATCTAAATGTGGTTCTTAAAGTGTCACTAGATGCTCTAACTCATTGCATATGCATTAGGATCTAGTGAAAGCGCTAACTCCTTTGAGAAAATGCTTGTGAAAATACTAATACACGTGCACAAGGTGGCACACTTGGTGGTTAGCACTTTTGAGCAAGGGTTGAAGAGGTGGAGAGGGGTTTGAGATCCTCTCTTCCTTCTGCCGAGCTTGTGAGGCAGGATTCGGCGCTTTTATGGAAATGAAATGCTTATTTTCCACTATGTCGGATGTTGTGTTGAAGAGGAGATGAAGTCGCAAGCACCCGTCGAACGTTGAGGTTGGCAGTGTTGGATGTTGGACCTGCGTCCGGCACATGTTGGCAGTTCTGCGTGCTTTTTAGTGGGTCACCGGCGCGTCCAACGCTCTTGCACCAAACACAGCTGGAACACTATTGAGCGTCCAATGAGTGACGTCAGCAGGGTCATGAGCGAGATTTTCGGACAGTGTGCGTCGGACGCTGAGGCGCGTCTGATGGCATGCTGTCAGACGTGTCTGATGCGTCTCTGAGTAGCGTCCGGTGTGAGAAAGGAGTGTCTGATGTGTAGCACATGATGCATCTGACGCCTCCTGACCAAGTACATTAATGTTTAAGTGACCGTTAGAGATCAATGGCTCACATTTAAATGAGGACACATGGCAGCAATCAGGAGTTGCTGGCAGGGCAGTGTCGGACGCTGAGGCGCGTCGGACGCCTTGGTATCGGCGCGTCCAACGCCCCCGACAGAGGCTATTTTCGAAGCCTAATGACTCTATTTGTTTGGGAGCCACTATAAATATGTGTTGGTCGGCTTGTGCTGACTCTCTTGGCCATTTTCATTGAGATAGCAACCTTGTGAGCCTAGCCAACACTCTTCCACTCAATCGCATCATTGATTCATCATCTTTATAAGATGGGAGAGTATCCAAGTGCATTGCTTAAGTGATTGCATCTAGAGTCACTTGGTGATCGTGTTTCGCTGCGGGGTTCGCTTGTTACTCTTGGAGTTTGCCAACTCCTAGACAGCTTGGTGCAGCGAGGATCGTTGAGCGGGGGGTTAGTGATTGTCTCGGCTCCGATCGCAGTGATTGTGAGGGGTTCTTAACCTTTATCCGGCGGAGAACCAAAAGGTACTCTAGTGGATTGCTCGTGGCTTGTGTGATCCCCATCTTGTGTTGGTTGTGCAGCACCCTAGTGAGGGTTTGGCATGTGATGCCTATTAGCTCGTGAACCTCCAAGTGAGTGTATCGCCACAACAAGGGCTAGCTTACCGGCAAGCAAGTGAACCTCGGTAAAAAAAAATTATTGTGTCAATATTTGATTCTGAGGTGATTGGACTTTATTGGCATTCTCTATTGTGATTAGTTGGCTTACGTGGTGGTATATCAATCCTAACCTTTTTTTGCATTACTTTGTTAGCTAGTTTGTGTAGCTCTTTTGCTTAGCTTAGCTTATCACCTAGGGGTAAGTAGTGACATAGTTTTAGTGTGCTTCCTTAAAGACTATAGAAACTAGATTGGGTAGGAGGCTTGCATCACCCTTGTAGAGCTATTGCCAAATTTACTTCGTCATCTTATATACTAATCAAGTGCTTTTAGTGTTGTTATAGAAAATTTTATTTGGCTATTCATCCCTCCCTCTAGCCATTAAGACCTTTCACAAGGTCTTTGGATTGATCGGATGGGAGGAAGGTGACAGGATGGGGATCGGCGGTGAAGAGAAGGAGGACGACAGCAACGGGGAACTAGATGTGTATTAACAGCGATTGATGCTTCGGCCCTCGGTAAAAGGGTAAGTTTAGGTAGGAAATACATGTATTAAGAATTAAAAAGAGATAAAATAAAACAAATGTCATAAAAACCAAGAAGCCAACATTTCGAGAGTTATTTCTACGAAGTCGATGTTTAGAGTCCAATATCTACAAAGTGCGTTATTTGAAGTCCTAAAATATGCAATTTTCTCACTCAGAAATAGAATTTTAAGATGTGATTGAGGAAATTAAAGGATCAGGTGCGTAGGAACTTAAACATCTTTTTGATTTCCCTCCACTTATCATACGTTTCACAAGGTGCTCACTTCCTAAATTTGTCTCATGAGAGAAACAAAAGTAAGGACACTATTCCACAAAAGTAATAAAAAGGGGGTGGCGGCTAGGGTTTGGGTCACCGCTCGTGTCGCCAGTGTGGGAGCGACGCGGGGACAAGAGTGTTGTCCCAATCAAGGTTCAAAATTTCACGAATTTTGTTAATTTCGGTGGTGGCCGAAAGAAAAATCCAAAAAAAACATATTTCATATGCTAGTCTCTAAAAAGATTCAGTGAAATTTTGGCCAAATTTTATGAAATTTAGTAATTTCGGTGGTGGCCGAAATTGTTGCCATACCGAAATTAAAAACCTCTCCTAATTCCTTCAAACTAGGAAGGTCAAAATATGTCAACTTCCTGATTGTTGCAAGAGGTTGAGGTTCCCCCGATAGCGAAGGTTGGTCGAGCTTGCTCGCCCGTTGCTTTGAGGGGCCTGAGTATCTTGACAGACAAGGAAGAGAGAGCTCGAAACCCTAGAACAGTCAGTGCTTCAGTAAATTGGTTTCAACTAACTCTCAGAAAAGCATTTATAGTCCCTTTATATAGGGCTCGGATCCCGACTAAGATTTGTTACAAGAATGTCCCGTGACAGTGGCGGAATATCCCAGCATATTTCGCCCCTTTGTCACTGACCTACAGGGTTACTAGAGTAATTCTCCTTCAAGAACACTTCACAGGCCGATCTGCCGGAGTTGCGCCCCCAAAGCGTCCCTGACCTCTGTTGTGCCTCCACCGAAGGTTCTGGATCCTCCGCCACCCAGCCGTCGGAGGTCCGGTGTCTGCCTCTCGAGGTTCTTCGCCATCTTCAAGCCGGTCCGGACCTTCGCCGCACCTTCGCTGCAAGCTCCAGATCCTCCGCCAATCTTCTGCCAGGGGATCAGCGTCCGCCTCTCGAGATCCCTCGCGCCGGGTCAGCATGCTCACACCTGTTTCACAGAACCAGATTGAGTCACGGAGTTAGCTTTTCCCCGGAACCTTCATACTCTCCTGTATGAAGGTTAGGGGTACGAAGGCTTGGCTACCGCGATTGAGTTTTGATGGCTTTGTTTCCTAAGAAGGGGGGGGGGGCAGGCGTGGTTCAATCCCCAACACTGATCATGCATCTAAAAATTCAGCATGAAGCCACTACGATTTTAGAATCAGCTTGGTTATCCATTTGTTGTGGGTCAGCCAAGCTCACACCTATTGAAGGCATTAGGATAACAGGATGAGCTGACTATCAGAAATCTTTTACTTCCCAAATCGGAATGTTCGTTTGCTGCAATCATACCTGGACTGCGAGAGTGCTAGTCCATTCAGGAGGTGCATGCCGTGTGCACTTACGATCTCGTATCGTTTATTATATTCAAATTTTGTAGTGCAGTTTCAACTTTTTGTTTGTGCCATAGATGGTCTACCAAGCCAGATCGATGCGATGTTCTTGTTGTGCGTGTCAATATCTTTATTTGCACTGCACCTTCTTTGCAGCCTTCATAATAGTGTAAAAAAAAACTAGTGGCAGATCATGAGAAAGAAAAAGGAAAGGACACTTTCACAAATATTAAACGAAATTAAGTAACTACAATTCCTTCAAAATAGGAAGGTCAAAATATGTCGACTTCTTGACCATGCATCTAAAATAGCACTTACGATCTTGTATAGCTTTATTCAAATTTTTCATTGCGGTTGCAAACTATTGTTTGTGCCACAGATGGTCTACCAAGTCAAATGCAATGTTCTTGTTGTGTGGCAGTATCTTTATTTTCTCTGTACCTTCTTTGCAGCCTTTGGTAATAGCAGAAAGTTAGTAGCGAATGAATCGAATCTGTCAGTCATTTAGTAGTGTTTTTCTCTCACAGTAAGTCTATCTCCCGAAGTTTACTAGTGTGATGTGTATTCATGTCCAAAACAATCGGTAATAAACAGTCATATCATTATGTTAGTGGAATCTGAAACTCATTAAACCCTATCTAGGCCATCCTCTTAAGCTAATTCATGGGCTAGACTTGCCAACGAATTTCAGACGGTGAGACTAATCAAACATTTCAGTTAAAACAAAGGCATCATGTTACACAATTCAAGTATTTAAACTTCTCAAAGAAACAACATCAACCGAAAATGGCAATAACTGAGAAATGAAAACGTGTCATTCAGTCATCGAATGGATTGTGTGAGCCAAGAAGAAGAGGAACGAGCGCCTAAGAATGACAGGAATGAGAGGTATCAGGAAGACCCAAAATGAATCATAGCCTTGACATTCCCATTCCTGCTAATCTTAGGCCCTCTTTCTCCCTCTTCCATGATCACTTAAAACAAGCATTGCAAACCAAGAGGAAGAACAAGGAGCGCTTAAGAACGATAGGAATGGGAGGCACCAGGAAACACCAAACCGAAGCTCCCACCTCCACTGCTGGAGGGAGGGAAATTTCTAGAATGGCTTTCCTCCATGTTCCCATTCCCACTGCTCTTAGGCCCGCTCTTTCTTGCTCTTCCCGGCTCACTCTTACAAGTCATCCATATACTCTCAAGCATGAACATGTTGGTCACTGACCAAAGCCCATAGGCCTAGAGGTGTATATATAGATCTTTAGTGCATTCTGAACTTTATGTCCGCAACAGGAGGAATTGGAGCCATGTGATCTTCAGGCCCTGTCCTGCATTGTCAGTTTAGAGCATGTGCATGAGATCTTCTGTTTGGCCATATTTAAAAGGTTGCCAGTAAAAAGGTCCCAGCATTTACAATGGGGGACATTGGTGAAGAAGCCTCCGTTTAAGAAAGTGAGGAGAGATGTGAATGACACCTTATGAAGCTGGATTGTAGGAAAGGTACAGTAGTACAGATATTGGGCAAGGAATGAAGTATTGGGCAAATACAAATAAAACAAACAACCCAAGAAAGGGACCACTATCCCTGTTGAAGATCAAAAGCGCGAGAGCTCTAATGGTAGAATGGCAGGCAAGTAGACGACAAAAGTAAACGTGACTGCAAGTTACTTCAGACAAGAACTGCTCCGGAACAAGTGATAAAATGTGGTTAGCCCATAAATTTGGATGTTACATATGAGCAAGTAACCGTATTACTATTCTGAAGATGTTCTAGATCCAGAAACTATCAAGAACAAACTTTTCAAGAAAAACATATTTAACATTTATAGGTCACGTTCTGATTCAAGTATTCAACAGGTATTGATTCAGCTATGCAACTGCTTAACTATAAATGTTAAATATGTCTGTCTATTGATCTACAGTCTGTCTATTGATTCAGCTCATTGTGAAGTATATTTTCTGAACAAGGTCCGGCTGCACAGACAGACTTAGACAGAAATCTTATATTCCTTCACAATGAGCTCCAGTTATGATCCCTTATAACAAGATTAAAACATGACGGCGTGCATATTAAGATTCAGCATCAAACCACTGTAGACCACAGGGATCAGCCAAGCAATACATCTACCTCAACCGTTCTTGGATTTGAGGCATCAGGAATGAAGCATGTGCTCACTGTCCTTAATCTTCTGTTGTCTTACATGGACTACTTGTCCATTTGGTTGCTATGCTCCATGCGTGTTTGATCCCTATAGCAGGGCAGTTGCCTGCTATGTTTGTTGTGTAGAAGGACTACAAACTTTAGAATGTATAATTTTCATTCCATGTTTGTCATAATCTTAGTTCTCATTGCTTTCTTTGCAATCCTTGGTCATAGCAGAAAATTAAGCAGCGAATGCATGTGGATATGTTCCACGAAATAACATTTTCCGTTGTACATTCCTGACAAGATTTCTAGTCACTAGTCAGTTTTCATAACTACAGGACAAGCAATATTATGATCTGTGATCATGTACAGAACAGTAAGTACTAGAAGTTGTATTATTTTGCCAATGGGTTGTGACACGAACTTGTAGGCGAGCTAGCTAAGCCATCATCTTAGCGTATGAGTGGACTGCACAAGACACAGAATATGAAACTGAAAGGGCTGCAATTAACAAGGCCATCATCTTGAACTAGATGCCAAATAAAGAAAAGAAAAGAAAAAATCACCATTTGACGAGTGAAAACATCATCTTTTAAAGATACAGCAAAACAGAAAAAGGAAACACACTGTTTATCATCTCAGTATTGTGTGAGATGAATCGAAGAAGCACCTAAGAACAATAGGGTTGGAAGGCATCAGGAAGACTCAAAATGGGATCTTAGGTCCTTTTTCCTTCCTTTACCTGGGTCACCCTCAAGTTGAAATCATCCAAGTCCACTTGTACCAACGCTCTTTAATAACGAGGCTTTCCAGCTTCTGGAAAACCCTATCCCCCATCTTTCACTTCCCCTTTAGATGAGAAGCCGAAGGTAGCTATCAATATGGCACATCGAAGAGCATAAAAGCAATGGGTTAGTTAAGTGCAAAGCTGAAGGGTCTGTCGATAGATAGTTGGCTCGCTCAGTAGCAAAGGGATCCTAAGGTCTCTTCGCCAAGAACTCTCCGGCAATGACAGAGGAACTAACCTGCCTGCTGTGGCGGGGCGGCTTTAAACAACAATAAGACCTGGACGATCAATGTAAGAAATGTTAGATTTGTTGATGGATGTACACAGATATATAATATACTGGGACTTTCGATACAGAGTGAAATGAACTACCAGCTTTCCAAGGAATCCCGTCGTTCTTCCTTACTAAAAGACTATTGCATGCACTAGTGTGTGCTTTGGTTTTTTTCGCTAAAACAATTGTGCTGCAAGCCATAAGGAAAAGGAAGGAGTGCTTAAGAACGAAAGGAGTGGGAGTCATCGGGAAATACCAAACCAAGCTTCTACCTCTGTAGATAGAGGAGGAAACAAATAGGTAAGGCTTTCCTCCATGTTCCCATTCCTACTGTTCTTAGGCCCTCTCGATCTTCCTATTCCAGGCTTACTATCAAGTCCCACTACTCTCACATACTATAAACCATATATGTCTGGATTGATGAGATATGAAATATATATGGGCCACTAGTGCACCCTATAGAAAACCTTTTGTGGAGTAAACTATGCACAGACAGACCTCATCCATGGCGCACCGTTAGAGCTGAAGTCAATGACACTGGGGGGAGCACGTGGATTTTAGATAGTCAAGCTGGGTGACTTGCATATATATAGCCTGAGTAACCTGTGCTATATACACATGTACAAATACATCTTACACTTTGTCCTGAAGACTAAGTGTAAATATAGAGCATATGCAGAAAAACTTCGCTTTACCCATATCTAATAGGACCACCAGTATGGCCAGTATTTAGATTACAAAAAAAAAATGAAGACATTTGCATTTAAGAATGAGAACAATGAGGGGATAACATATCTTAAACATTTCAGCTGTAGCATGGTTCAGATGTCAGGAATGCCATGCTATTTGAAAGCAATGAGAAGCTAGGCATAAGAAATTGGCAACATTATAAATAAAGTAAACAAAGGAAGAGAGGTGTAAATTATAATCGCTCAGGCTAAGAGGAAATACAATAAGACAGTGACAGTTGTTGCAGTTGAAAAAACAAGAACTGTTCAGGCTAGCAAGAAAACACCATGCTACCTAATTCAACACATAGACATCAATTTGATTTTTTCACACTTATTAGTGCATTTCAATGAGTTCAATACAACAGGAGGTGTAAGCACTCTGCACTTTGCAAGTTTAACCCCATGAAATTGTAACTCAGAGATGACTGAAACAACTACTAGAGACTAGCACAAAGTATGCACGGATTACAAAATCCTCAGCTCTGCAACACTTGGCTGGAGTTCTCTGAGATGGCAGACACCTGCTTGGACCCAGAGTGCATATCACCAGGAGCTCGCATGCTGAGCAATCATTTGCTACAGACGTGCTTGCATATGTTTAGGCTGTGCAAAGAGGATGCAATTAGTTATAGATCTTCTAGTTTCCATATTTGCTTCTTGCAAACTTATTGACCACCTGTCCATTTGGTTGCTCTGCCCCAAGCTTGTGTAATCTCAGTGTAGCTCATTTGGTTCAAATTTTGTATGGAAGTTGTTGATTTTGTTTCTGGTGTAGAGTCACATGTACAATGCTCATATCTTATGTTTCATCATCTCTGTTTCTATACTTTCTTTTGCAGTACTTCGTCAAAGAGAAGACAGCGGAAAATGCATGCCATCATATGTTCTGTCAAATAGCATTTCTATGTCTCTTGCTGTTAAGTTTGAGGAAGTGCTAGCCAGTTTCTTATTCCATATGCTAGCTGATAAATGTTGGCATGAGATGTGTTCATATTCAGAACAGTCAATAGTTAAGCAGTTGTATGATTGTGCTAGTGGAATCTGAAACTTGACCTATTGGCAATCTTTTTTGAAAGAACCTATTGGCAATCTAACTAAGCTATAACCTTTAACTTATCTGTGACCAAACAGGCCAAAGAATTTTGAACTTAAAACATTCCAGGAAGCAAAGCCAACATCGTAAACTATGCATCTACTAAGGCATGCCAAAACAAACATAAAAGAAAAAAAAAGTCAAATCAGGAATGGAGACACAGCACTCATCCTGTATGTCATGTGAGCCAAAAGCAAGAGGAAGGAGCACCTAAGAACAATAGGCATGGGAGGCATCAGGAAGACCCAAAATGAGCTTTCCATCTCAAAGGCCTTCCTACATGTTCCCATGCCCACTGCTCTTAGACCCTCTTTTCTTCCTCTTCCATGCCCACTCCCAAATTCAAATCATCAAAATAGGAGCATAATTTGGTTGTCTACTGAACCAACTGCACAGTAAGCCAAAAGGAAAAGGATGGAGCACTTAAGAACAATAGGAATGGGAGGCATTGGGAAACACCGGACCAAGCTTCCACCTCTGTTTCTGGAGGAGGAAACAAACAGGATAGGCTTTCCTCCATGTTCCCATTCCCACTGCTCTTAGGCCCTCTCTTCCTCTTCCCAGCTCACTCTCATGTCCTATAGCTACAACTTTCCATATGCTCCACAGCAAAGAAACTTGGATTGTTGAACAGAAAACCTTCTATCTGAGATATATATAGAGCGGTAGTGTACTCTGGAGAAAACATTATGCAGAGAAAACGAAGTACAGACCTGGCCCATGGTGCATTATTGGAGCAAAAGGAGCATGTGATAGTCAGGCAACTGTCCTGCATTTTAAATGTCGCACATGCAGAGCTTATGCTTACCTGTATGGTCATACCTAAAATGCCAATCAGTATTAAGGCCTGCATTTGGAATGGAAAAGAAAATGTGTCATAGAACTTGCACTTTAAGTCTGATAGAAGTGAGGAGAAAGGATATAACATACCTTTGCAGTAGAGTATCAAGGATAAGTGGATAACCTCCCCTTCAAAGAAATTAGAAACTAAGGAAGAAAGGCATAATAACTTGATCAAGTTATAAATTAAGGAAGCAATTAGACAGTACCAAAATCAAGTCAACAATAATTTATTTCAGACAAGAATTGGACTAGAACAAGTGACAAAAACCGAAATGTATACTTAGGCCTATTCTGTATACAGTTCTATAACATGCATTTCTGCAAACAACATGAAGCAGAAATATACAAGCAAACAAACGTATTTGGTTTTACAGGTGAAAACAGAACTCAAGACCACAAAAAGTCACATGGAAGATGTACAGATGATTTTTTAGCCAAAACTCACTATACAAGTCAGTTCACAAGGTACTGATTCAGCTATTTCAGCTGCTGGACTATCTAGTACTTCCTGAACAGGGTTCGAACGCAAAGAAAGAACGATGTCTTGAAGAGAGTCCGATACTTCTTCCATCCACTAAAGTATTTGCCAATGGCAATCTTGTAGCTTGGCCGCAGCTTCACCAAATTGTAGTACTCAAGTATCTTGGGTCTGCAGTTGATGTATTCATCATCAAGGTCCAGAAGAGTTATGCGCGCAAGAATAGGGATAAGCATCGAATCAGCAGGTGAGAATTCATCGCCAGCGAGATATTTGGTCCTGCTGAGCTGAGATTCAACTTCATCAAGGAGTTTGCTCAGTTCTTCCTCGCTTTGCTTCATGATGTCAGGGTCCTTCACTTTGTCCTCAGTCTCATAAGCCTCACGGAGCTTGACATGATACATGCTAGCTAAATCAGGGGCATCAGCCATGCGAGCAATCAACACCCGCCTTATGAACTTGGAGACAAACGCACGGTACTTGACCGGGGTGTGCGTGAGGGTGAACATCTTAGGATTCCAAGCATCAACTTTCTGCATCCATTGGTGAACCTCAGTATTCACAGGGGCGATTTCACCACTTAAATGCACTGCAAGCCTGTCTATGTACCTATGACAACGTAAAGTGCATATAAACATTTGTGTTCAACAGAAATAGAAGAATGTCAGGTTTCATATATTTCCAATATATATAAAAAAGAAGGAACGTACTGAATAATATCGATGGCGCGATAGATTACGTGCGCTCCATTCTGGAAGACTGGGAGCTTCGCTGAAGGGTTCATGCGGAAGAAGTCCACATTCATGTTTTTGCCCGTGAGTGGATTGACGTGATATGAGGTGTAGTCAATGCCCTTCTCTTCCAGTGCCATTCGCACTTTCTGACTGTCCAGCGAATAGGGGTGGTGGTATAGCTGCATTGCTGTATTAGCAGTAAAAGAAAGATGTGCTTAGTATTAGTTCCTCATGACAACCATACTTGCTGTGTCTGGAATAGCATAAACAAATGTGCAACTCAAATTTTTTTTTAAACAAGTAAAACTCTGCCTTTCAGAAAGCGAACGTGCAACTCATCAGAGTCAATTACTGTCTGGGATCAAAGTATATACGCAGTATTATTGCAATAAAAACAACAGCAAAATAAACAGGAAGATAAGTAGTTTGCTCGTTTGCTCTGTATTTCTTCTACAGTTCAATTCTGGAATGATAATAGGTACGATGGAATAAGTACATCTGTTTGTGTAGTCCTAATGAAAAAAAAATTGTAATCATCATGGTGGCACCGGCTTTTCATTGCAAATCACGCGACCCTTACTATAGCAGCCATGAATCATGAGAATCAAGGGGGGGAAGGGAACAAGCCCTATGTACTGGCTACAAGGAGGGGAAAAGGCAAAGAAAACATCACCTGTCTGATCTCCTAATTGGTCTGATAAACACTAGTACAGCCGAACTACAACTACCGCAACCGCGCGACGCCACACCGAATTCAGCCAATCGAGTACGGGAACTGAAGAAGCGTACCTCCCGAGTCCCCGCGAGGAAGCGGCGGCGATGGGGAGTGGAGACTGGAGACTGGAGAGACTTCGCGAAGGCGAAGATTCTTCCCGGCGACGAGGAGACGCGGGCGGGCGGGCGGGCGGGGTTTAGGTGCGCTCGTGGTCGCGGGGGCAGTTTCAGTCGGGGGCCTTTGGGGGCTCCGCTGCAGTTTCAAGCCAAGCAGAGTCGGGGCGTGTGCTTGGATTCGTCCTCACTGGCACGTTTGACGACCTGGATCGACGCAAAAAGGCCCTTTTTTTTGCCCCCCTCTTGTGCGTCCTCGCGACGACACCTTCCTCCCTCGCGGCCTCGCCTCGCCTCTGCTCGTGCCCGGCTCGATCCCGTCGCCTCTGCCTGGTCGGTGGCCGTGGGGAGGGCAGGGCCGGCCGGCTGATTATCCAATGCGCCACACCCGGGGCAAAGGGGACCTGGGAGTAGACCCAACTCGCCGCCGACCGGCGACCGCCGAGTCGCGCCGCGTGAGCGTGACCCAAGTGTTTTTTTTTTCCCGCGGCGTGGCGTGGCGGTGGCGGAGGCCCCGCGCGCGCGGTCAGGTCGGGTCGGGTCAGCGTCTGACGACGGCCCGACGTGACGGTTACGCCAGCCCGCGCCACGCTGTGTTCCCGTCGCATCGGACGAGCTAGGCGGCTTCCGTGGGTGTCGCTCTCACCGACGCACACGGCGGCGCAACTGACAAACTGGCACGGGCCACCGGCGGAGTAATAGCTGTCCGCACACCGCCCGTTCGTTCCATTTCATCATTCCGTTCCCAGTCGCGGTTGCCGGTTGGTGTGGCCAGGAGAGGAGGAGGTCTGGTTCTGCGCTGCTTGCTGTTGCCACCTGCCAGAGTCCAGAAGGCTGCGTCGTCATTGTGATTGCCGTGGCCGCGCCGCGTGGTTCTGGTCAGGTACCTTTGCCGCTGGGATTTTTTTTTTTCTTTTTTTTGTTTTTAAATAAATTCTCTGTCTTTGAAAATGGGAAGTCATCGCAGCTGCGAAGGAAAAAAAAGATTGCACCAACGGCAAAGCAAGTGTCAATGGGCTAATGGCGTGACACAAACAACATGGTGTAACGCTACTATGGGCCGTGCCACAGACATGAAGGGCGTGTTTACTAAAGGGCCTAGGGGTGGCCCGAGCTCCTTTAGCCAACAGCAGCTCATATTTAGATATGCTAGTTCATTCTCGGAGTCCACCTCACACGAATTTTAAAGCATTTTGAGTCAAACCTAAAAAAATAATGGAGGATCATTTTTAAAGCCGGCTAGATTGAGCAAGGAACTGGGCCCCATAAAAAGAGCGGGCTGTTCTACACTGTCCACCTCCCCTTCCTATCCTCTATTTGGCTGGCAAACAAATATAATCTCTACTCGGCTTTACTCTACGTGGCCCGCAACTACACATGGTCACGTGCATCATTTGCACCAGGTCGTGGCTGGCCATAGCAGCATCAAACACACCCTATGGAGTAACTTAACACACCCTATGGAGTAACTTTTTTTTCTGAGGTACGTAGAACATAGGGTGATATAATAAGCAACAGAAGACATTATGGCCTTGTTTACTTCCAAAATATTTTACAAATAGAAATAGTACCACTTTCGTTCGTATTTGACCAATATTATTCAATCATAAATAATCAGGCTTAAAAGATTCGTCTCGTAAATTACATGTAAACTGTGTAATTAATTATTTCTTTTATCTATATTTAGTGCTCCATGTATGTGCCATAAGATTTGATGTGTTGGGGAATGTGAAAAATTTTGTAAAATATTTTGAGTACTAAACAAGGCCTATAAGACGTGGGCCGAACTGGGCCAGCTTGCTTTAGTTTCCAGTCATACAGTGTGAAGCTCAATACGTAGTAGCCCGGCTAAAAAAAATCAATGTGATGATTGTTTTCCAAAAAGAAAAATCAATGTGATGATGAAATGAGACCACTTCCACCCACCATCTAGTAGAATATTGAAGTTCCAATGCGACGAAGCAGTGCAGTGTGTTTGCTTAGGCTCATATCCCGCCATGTCAATTGCCGTTTTCTTTGTCTGAGCTTATAAGCTGAATGTAGCATTATTTTTCTTTCACAACAAATAAACTAATAGCACTTTCTACCATGAATTATCAGCCAAACGAACAAAGCGGACCGTTCTCGCTACCGCAGAGCCTGGCTGGCTGCCTTGCCTGCCGTTTACTCCATGAGTGTTAGTGCCACGAGGCTCACGCACGCGCCCGGGGTGGGGGGAGGGGGGGGGGGTCAACGTCGCCTCAACAGTTCGCGCGCTTCATTCATCCTTGCGGCGGCCTAGAGGCTAAGCGGCGGCCGGGCGTCGGCTTGTGCTTGATTTCGTTGAGCCGGACGCTGGGCCAGCGCGCCCCAATTTTTTTAAAATTTGGCCTTTTTTTTGAAAAAATTCTCTTTTGGACACCTAGAAAACTTAATCTCAGTTTTGGACACAGGGGGTCGACGCCATGTTGGCGTCGAGGTTACACGTCTCGACGCCATGGATCACGGCGTCGAGGTCCCTGGCTGTGCCAGCGTGGCTTCTGACGTGGCAGAGACCTCGACGCCGTAGATCATGGCGTCGAGCTCGACGCCATAGATCACGGCGTCGAGCTCTGAACTACATAGCAGAGAGTTCATCCAGTTCTTGCCGAAGATCGACGAGCTGGAGAGCTTGCTGGAGGTCTACTTCGTGCAGATCGACGGCACCCTCAACAAGCTCTCAACTGTATGTACATTCTCCTTCCCCTAGTCTCAGATCAATCGATGCGTTCAATTTCAATCCATGCCTTGCGCTGAAGAAACGTTTAATTTTTTGGTTCATTCATGGATTGGTTTGGATTGAAATACTTGAAGCTGCGGGAGTACGTGGACGACACGGAAGACTACATCAACATCATGCTGGACGACAAGCAGAACCAGCTGCTGCAGATGGGGGTGGTGCTGTCCACGGTAACGCTGCTGGTCACCGGCGCCGTCGTCGTCACTGCCATCTTCGGCATGAACATCCACATCACGCTCTACAGGATCACCGACCTCAACGTCTTCTGGGAGGCCGTCGGCGGCACGCTCGCCAGCGTAGCCACGCTGTTCCTCGGTGCCATGCTCTACTACTGGAAGAACGGGATACTCCGGTGATCGACGATCTTCGGCAAGAACTGGATGAACTCTCTGCTATGTAGTTCAGAGCTCGACGTCGTGATCTATGGCGTCGAGCTCGACGCCATGATCTACGGCGTCGAGGTCTCTGCCACGTCAGAAGCCACGCTGGCACAGCCAGAGACCTCGACGCCGTGATCCATGGCGTCGAGACGTGTAACCTCGACGCCATGAAGCATGGCGTCGACCCCCTGGGTCCAAAACTGATATTAAGTTTTCTAGAGGTCCAAAAGAGAATTTTTTCAAAAAAAAAGCCAAATTTTAAAAAATTGGACCAAGCGCTACCAACTCCTCTGTGGGCGGGTTAATGGATCTTCACTCACAACGTAAAGTTCAATTCAATAGTAAAAAATACTTCCTCCATACTTAAAAGAAAGTTGTTTTGAAAAAAATTTAGATCAAACATTAAAAATATAAATTATGAATAATTTTTAAATTGTTAAGTTTGAAAATATAAAAATTATGTATATATTATTTTTAATAAATATTTTTATGAGAACAAGAGTCAAAGTTATACGGCACCCATACGTATGGCTAGGAGAGGATCAGATGAAGTCAAAAGTACGGATCACGATCACACATTGTGTAGCATGATTTGCTCAACAGTGACACACGAGCTAGATCAGCGAGTCCAGCCAGGAGCCTCATGTCACACAGTATAGCTCGTGCGCTGCCAGGACATGTCTCTACCTGATCCCGAGCCCGAGCGGGCGAACCTCCAACCACCAACGTACGTGCCCACCAAACCCCGTACCACGGGGCGTAAACTCGGGCGCTGCCGCCGCCGTGGCCCGCGCGCGCCACGACGCGGAGCCCAACCAGAAGGAGCGCTGCAGTCTGTTGGCAGTAACTTTCTCTCACGGTAAATTAGGTCTAGGCGTTCACCCGAAATCTAAAAAGTTTTCAAGATTCTTCGTCACATCGAATCTTACGACATATGCATGAAATATTAAATATAGACAAAACAAAAACTAATTACACAGTTTGTCTGTAAATCGCGAGACGAATCTTTTGATCCTAGTTAGTTTATGATTGGACAATATTTGTCAAATAAAAACGAAAGTACTACAGTATCGAAATCCGAAATTTTTTCGGAACTAAACAAGGCCCTAGTTTCGGAACATATATGAAATATTAAATAAAAATAAAAAAATTAATTCTACAGTTTTTCTGTAATTTACAAGATAAATCTTTTCAACCTAATTAGTCTATAATTAGATAATAATTACCAAATACAAACGAAAATGCTATCGTACCAAAAAAATTAACAACTAAACAAAACCTTAATGAATAGTACTTTCAATTATGAATTATTAGCTAGGTGAACAAGCTAATGGATAGCAAGCGCTCACTCTGGCTAGTTTGGAAGCAAGCAAGGGATAAAAAAACCCTCCAAAGAAGTAAATAATTATTTAAATTATGTCGTTATAGATTTTCACCTCCAAAGAGCTAAGGATCTCAAGAAAATTTGAGTTTCTGGCTCCGTTTGGTATGGCTTCACTTCATCAATGAAGCTTTTTTTTGGGCTTCAGCTTCATTAACAGCTTTATTAATGGAGCTGGAGCCATTTTGGTAAACTATTTCACAAAACAACTTCTTTCTTAAAATATGCTCTCACAGAACGTCACGTAGGATGAGGTGAAGCCGAAAAAACCACTACTTTTAGCTCCTTCACATTCCAAAGCCTGTGAAAATACGATTTAAGGGGCTTTATTGGTGAAGCCATTCTATTTTATCCCGTTTGACATAAAATGGCTCCTGAAGTAGAGGCTTTATTGGTGAAGTCATTCTATTTTATCCTGTTTAACATAAAATGGCTCCTAAAGCCGCTGAAGAAGCCGTACCAAAAACGCGACCTAAATTAGTCCGCGGTGTCTCACACGCCACAGTATACGCCTTTCTGGACGGGAGATGCATGCACGGCGGCACGCCCTCTGTACGGCGACAGTGCGCCGGTACAGCCACGGACCACTAGGCGTGCAGGCATGATTGAGGCATTGAGGGCTTGTTTATTTCCACTAAAAAACTATATCACATGAATCTTACATCGTATATATATAGAACATTAAATATAAATAAAAACTAATTATATAGTTTGTCTATAAATTACGAGACGAATTTTTTAAGTATAGTTATTTATAATTAAATAACGTTTATCAAATAAAAACGAAAGTGATACAATACCCCTAATTAAAAAAAGTTAGAAACTAAACAAGACATAAACAAGGCCTGAGTCTCGTCGCACTGCCTTCTCCAAATCCCACGTTCCCGTGTTCAGGCGGCAGCAGAATCGGCTCTGCATTGGCGTGGTAGTACATACAGTCTCCGAGTAGTATGTTTACTGGCCCTAACGTTCCAATAATCCGCAGTTACAATTCGCTAGTACGTACTAGCCTTCTAGAAAGACGGTACTTCGGCCGGCAGCCAGGACACGCCGACGGGAACAGAGACACGTGACAACACATTTATAACGAGCTCTAGTAGTATCGTTACTGTATAGTATCGTGTGCTAGTATGGTGCACGCCGGGCGGGCGCAGTAATTAGCGAGCTACCTGGCGCTTTGATGACAGACTAAAGACCGACAAGGAAAACGATCGGCCCAACACGCATGTTCCGCATGTGTCGTGTGTGGCACTCGGGAGTTGAAATTCGTGGCACCGTTTCTCCGGCTCCCAGCCAGTCCCATTCTCGTTCACGCACCGGCGGATCCAGGATGATGATAAAAAGAGAGCTAAATAGTAAACATTTAGAGTTAAAGCTAAAAATTAATAAAGATTTATGACTAATTAACACTAATATAATGAATAAATATATTCATAGGGGGGCTGGAGCCCACCCAACCCCCAATTTGGATCCGCCACTAGGTTCACGCCTCATTTAGTTTAGAAAAAGGAAGTTTTTCTACGTATTTTATTACATTCATAACTATAGCAATTAGTACCTAATTATAAACTAATTAAATTTAAAAATTCGTCTTATAAAATACACGTAAACTATATAATTAGTTTTTTAATTTATATTTAATGCTCCATACATATATCCTAATATTTAATGTGATGAGGCAAAAGTTTTTGAAGTTTTTGGATGGAAACTAAATAAAGCCTCACTCTTCGAGTTGTGAAACGATAGGGTTTGACTAAAATTAATACAAAATACTTACCCTACTATTAATTTAATTAGTATGAAAGATATACTCCCTTCGTATAGGTTTTTCAGATGTCGTTTAGGACAGTGACACGGTCTCCAAAACATAACTTTGACCTCTTATTTTTATAAAATTATTTTAAAAAAATGATATATGTATACTTTTATGAAAGTATTTTTCAAGGCAAATCTATTTATATAATTTTCACATTTACAAACTCAATAACTTAAAAGTTATTGATAATTTATATTTTCAATGTTTGACCCAAACCTTATCCAAAACGACGTATAATCCTATACGGAGGGAATAATTATAGTAAATCTAGTTAAATATATGCTCCCTCTGTGGTTTCTTAAATAATGTTGTTTTGAGGTTGTCTTAAGTCAAACATTTTAAACTTTTACTACAAATAAATTCTTTTGGGTTGAGTTTGAAAATATGAAACAGCCCTGTTCGTTTGAACTTATCACCAAAAATTTTATAGTTAGTAGTGTTTTTCTCCCACAATAATCAGCACCACCATCAACATCACCGCTTTACGTTCATAAAAGTATATATTCATTATATCTTATAATAAAAAGTAATGGTCAAAGTTATTTATTTGAGACTATGTCACTATCCAAAATGTCATTCTTTTAGAAAATTGTAGGGAATAGTAAATATAAAATATTCCCTCCATCCCAAATTATAAGTCATTCCAAAAATCTTGGAGAGTCAAACCATCTTAAGTTTGACCAAATTTATATGGTAAGATAATAATATTTATAGTGTCAACTTAGTACCATTGCATTGTTTATTAATTATATTATCATATTATACCTATTTAATGTTATAAATCTTTGTAATTCTCTCTATAATTTTAATCAAAGTTGAGATGCTTTGACTCTCCAACATTCTTGAAATGACTTACAATTTTGGGATGGAGGGATTAGTATTCTACTTACTATAAATTATTTTAAAGTTAAATTAGATTACCTTTGCTCCCTCTTGTCTCAAAAGAAGTTATTTTTGTTTTCCAAAAAGTCAACTTTTTAAATCTTTGACCAAAAAAATATTAATATTTATAATACATTATAATTATCATTAGATAGATGATTAAATATATTTTCATAATAAATTTGAGAATTTTTACAATGGTTGTCGAAAAATGGACGGTCCACGAGAGCCGATCCGACGGCTAAAAAGACAAAGGAACCAAGAGGAACCAATCGAAGAGGCACCAAGTGCATACTAAACAGTGGGGCCATATGCACTAAGTGCATACTAAAATTAGTGGAAGAAACCCATTAGGATAATTCTATTTTTGAGATTTATTTATATAATTAAGGGTAGAATGGTAAACATTATGATAGAAACTAGTATAGGGATGATCGATTGAATTGAAGTAATATATGTCGCATGTTTTCTCTACCTCCTCGGTCTAGCCACTCTCTCATCTCTCTTCTCCGTTCTCACTGTCAACTGTGAGTCCGTGCTGCGGCGGCGACGGCTGCCAGGGCAAGGGCGAGCGCAAGGGCAGGGCTGTGGCATCCAGGGCACGCGATCTGATAGCGATTATATGCGGTGAATAGGTAGCACATTGTCCTTTAAAATGGCTTTAGCAGCCACGTTTATAACATTGTCTTTATTTATTTTTGAATCGTGCTGCAAGGACGCAATTCACAATGAAAGGGTAACTGTTACTAGATGGTGTGTAGTTCATCTAAATCAGTAGAGGTGCAATTCACAATGTCGTTGATGTGTCCGAACACAAGCCGTTGTAGCGACGTTGAGCTGATGGAGATGTGGCCGGCGGCGATGACAATGCCCACGTTGCTCACCTCGAGCTCCCGCAGGCGCGGGCACTGCATAGACACAAGGTGGCCGACGTCGCCGAGCACAAACTTGCCCCCGTTGGATCCTGAGGGCGCGCAGCTACGTGAACACGCCGACACTTGGGACTTGGGAGTCGGAGCTGGAAGTTGATCCTGGCGAGCTCGATGCGCGTCACCCTATTGTAGACCGCCACGTCTTCTGCCGCCTATGAATGTTGTGCTCCGTCGAGATCCCTCGTGCGCCGGCGTTGGCGCCCAAGAGGGAGAGGCGGAGCTCGCCGGCGTGGCACGGGCGTTGATGGATCCACGTCGAGGGCAAGGCGGTTCAGTGCGGCGGGCAGAGTAGGCGTCAAGGGCGACGTCGACGGCGTCAACGTCGAGGAAAAAGCACTCGGCGGCGCCTTTCGGCTCCACGTGGAAAGAGAGCGCCGGGACGCAGTTCCACAGGCCGCGCCAGCGGCGGGACAGGACGCTCGTGCGCGCGGCGGCGACGGTGGTCGGGAGGCAAGCCGAGGGCAGGCCGCCGGCGGCGATCTGCCGAGGCAGGCTGGTAGCGACACTCCGCACAAGGCTAGGGGTAGGGCGACGATGGTGCCGTGCGAGGATGAGGGCGAGGCGGCAGTGATACACGATGGCGAGGCAGTTGCGATGCGTGCACGATGCGCGATGCAGAGGGCGAGGCAAGGCCGCGGCGATGCGTCTTTCATGTGTGGTCTTTCATGTGTGTATGTGCGCAGCGAGGGGTGCGGGGGAGCCACAATTACAATCCTAACCTTCCACTCATAAAATTAATTAGCGCTAATAATTTACTTAGGAACCTATAGGAACCAAGAATACCCTCAACCACCGTAAAAGAGCTCAATAAACTTATTTAGAAATATAAATATTGCATATATTTTACTACAAAGCTAGTTATTATTAAAGCTATGAAAGTTTAATCGATACGTTTTCCTTGATAATCTTCTTTTTTTACCGAGGGAGTATAAACTTTATACAGTCCAAGGTAGTACGTGGATGTGCCTGTGCTCCGTGCCCGTGCCCGTGCCCCCTTAGTAGATGATTTCAGGCGTGGGTGCGGTCTTTTTTTTTTTGCACACGATACTTTCATGAATCCTCTCTCTCCTTTTAAAAACAAAATAAAATTCTCAGCGTAAAAAATAACTTCATCTATAAAACTATTTTAAAAATAAGTAGTTGGAAAAAAATAACTCATAATAGCTCATAAAGCTATTGTAAGTTATACCAAATAGTTCATGAGGAGTTACTTTATATGGTTTTCGCTTCTAGTCTAGAAATGGCTAGCTCGGCTCCTACTGTACAGTAAAAATGTCTCATCCTAAAGTGTTGGCAGGACTCCTTTAACTCTTTTGTAGAAGCTGTTGTTGTCGGAGCTAAAGCTCGAGCCATATTAAACAGGACCTAAATGTGTGTTTGGATGTGATATATAGAGCTGTTGCTATCAGTGTTCATGCATCGGGAGCCTAATTTCTAGCCTAACACCACACAAATTAAAAGTGTCAAATACTATAGCCCTGTTTAGATTAGAGATAAATTTTTTTGATGTTATATCGGATGTGTCGGTAGAATATCGGGAGGAGTTTTTAGAAACTAATAAAAAATAAACTACATAACTCGTCTGGAAACTACAAGACAAATCTATTAAGCATAATTAGACCTTGTTTAGTTCGCAAATTTTTTTGGTTTTTGGCTACTGTAGCATTTCGTTTTTATTTGACAAACATTGTCCAATCACGGAGTAACTAGACTCAAAAGATTCATCTCACAAATTATAGGTAAACTGTGCAATTAGTTTTTATTTTTATCTATATTTAGTGCTCCATACATACGACCAAAGATTCGACGTGACGGAGAATATTGAAATTTTTTCGAACTAAACAAGGCCTTAATCTATCATTAGCATATGTGGGTTACTTGAACACTTAAGGCTAATCATGGACTAACTAGGCTTAAAAAATCCATCTCGTGATTTTCAACTAAACCGTGTATTTAGTTTATTTTTTATCTACATTTAATGTTCCATACATGTGTCCAAAGATTCAATGGGATGATGAAAATTTTTTAGATGGAGAACTAAAGAGAGCCATAGTATGAGTTATGATCCGAGGCGAATAAGCAATTAAGCAGCCCCCATGTAAGGGTACCCTACCGATCTATATGTTCATCGAGCACGATGATGTTCAGGTACAGGCAGGGGGCAGCCAAACACCGGAGCCTTGTTTCTAGGCTCTAGGCGTCTCATGCAGGAGGCAGCTTCTCCAGGAAACGGGATCTAGAGCACGTGAACATGCATGTATGGATGCACTCCAAGCCTACACACTTTAAAACCGGATTACGGTGCTCGTATCACGAATTCACGATCTTATTCTTGCCGCGTATGCATATACTAGACCGTAACTGTACAGTGATGTGCGTTATATCCTTCTCTAATTGGATCATACGTACGTAGTTGACCTTTTCTTTTATTCATTAATTTTGATATGTATCTAGATATATTATTACATATAGATGCATAGTAAAATAGATATAGAAAAAGTTAAAGTAACTTATAATTTGAAATAGGAGTAGACTAGTAGTAGATGCACTAATTTACCGAATTAATTATTGCGCCATTAGACCAGATTACAAGTTCATGTATGGATCAACAATAATCTCACCCACATTATTAGTTGATGTATGGTAGATTTATTGCTACATTCAATTATGAGTTGCATTCCCTTCACCTAATCACCTCCTGGAGAGCTCGAGCTACCACCGATCTTGGCCCTTGTTTAGTTTCGAATAAATTTCGGATTTCGCCACTGTAATATTTTTATTTTTATTTGACAAATATTATCTAATTATAGACTAACTAGACTCAAAAGATTTATCTCGTGATTTATAGGCAAACTGTGTAATTAATTTTTATTTTCGTCTATATCTAATGCTTAATGCATGTGCTCTAAGATTTAATGTGACAGGAATCTTGAAAAGTTTTTGGTTTTCAAGACAAACTAAACAAGGCTCACTTACGATACTATTGTGGACTGTGGTAGTGTGGTGTACTGGTGTTAGTTGTGGTGGTAATGATGATGCTCATTAGTGCACACGTACGATTGATCCGCAGGGTCCGGCCATCCTTCCTTGTCGTTCTATTCACACGTAGACTTCTTCTCTTAATAATCAGAAGCTACATGCCCTGGCCCTCCTGTTCTTCTAGCCTGCGGACGGTCCATATCCTCAGATCGTGCACCATCTTGTACAGTGTTTCACAACACAAGGGATGATAGAGATCGCAACTATGGCCTGCTCGCCTCACGAACTAGAACTCTAATGGATGTTTTTCCACCCAGGCTGCAGAGACGTCATTGAAAGCTCCGTCAACTAGTGTTGCTTAAGGCCGTGTTTGATTGCTAGTGTTTTTTATAACACTTATCACATTAAATATTTAAACACATATATAAAGTACTAAATATAGACAATTTATGAAATTAAAAACACAACTAGAGAATAATTACGAGAGGAATCTTTTAAATCTAATTAGTCTATAATTGAATATTAATTGACAAATAGAACAAAAATACTATAATATCCGTTAAACTTTAACAGCTTTAACCGAACACCCCTTGAGTCTCAGCTTTTAACAGACCGAGCTAGAACTCTAGTCTGATTTGGGTCGCTTTTATTGGAGCAGCACGGTATGTGTGTGTGTCAGATCCGAACCTAAAGGCAATATGATGCAGAGTAACCCAGAAACTTTTTCTCTATCACATCGATTGTTTAGACATATACATAAAATATTAAATATAGATTAAAAATAACTAATTATATAATTTGTATGTATTTTGTGAGACAAATTTTTTAAGCCTAATTAGTCTATGATTGGACAATAATTGCTATAGTTACAAAAAGAAAGCAGTTTGATTTGTTCACATGAAATCTTTTTTCGATTCACATGGTACAAATGGTTCAAACCATGAATAGAAAAAAAAAGTGGAGCCCATGCATGCAGGCCCGAGGCTAGTAGTTTGCTCCAACCACGAGAAGAGAGAAACCTTATGCCTTTTTTTTTATTAAAACATAATGGAGGTCCACCAACTGAACCAACCATTACAACTATCGAATTGTGTCTCATGCTGACAATTTTGCACAACAAAATCACTACCTTGTTTACTTCCAAAAATTTTTATAAAATAGAAATAGCAGCATTTTCGTTTGTATTTGACAAATATTATCTAATCATAGACTAACTAGGTTCAAAGATTCGTCTCACAAATTATAGATAAACTGTATAATTAGTTATTTTTTATATATATTTAATGCTCCATGAATGCGCCACAAGATTCATGTGATGGAGAATCTGAAAAATTTTGCAAAATATTTTAGAAACTAAACAAGGTCTGAGACACTGGAGCCGCCTTAGTAGGCCAACTCATTAACAACAACAACTCATTGTACAAACATTAAAGAGGAGGAGAAGGGGGAGGAAAAGATGCAATGGAAATTGAGTATAATGCATACTAGAATACATTACAATATCAAGTTTAACTTTGGAGTTTTAGGCTATTGGACTATAGTTTGCGAATTAGCTTATTAAGCAAGCTAACATGACTTGTTAGAAAAAAAGGAAACGAGACGAGCTACCACGGTCAGGTAACCGTTCGCTTGTCTTATAAGCTGTACTTTTTCTACCAACCAACATTATTTTTCTCTCACGATAAATCAATGAACAGAACGACTAATTTGAAATGAGCTAACTAAACAAGCGGCGAACTCGTGCTCGGAAGAGTGATGGCAAAACTTTACTCTCCGAAGAGTGTACTACTTTTTCTACCAGCCAACATTATTTTTCTCTCACGATAAATCAATGAACAGAACGGCTAATTTGAAATGAGCTAACTAAACAAGCGGCGAACTCGTGCTCGGAAGAGTGATGGCAAAACTTTACTCTCCGAAGAGTGTAATAGATCAAGCATGATGCATGAAGGTTTGCTGAAAGACTGTGAATATACCATCCAAACGTACATGGATATTCTGTACCAGGTTTTTAAATGACATATATTATATAAACAAAAATAAATTTTGCCATTAACTATTGGTTTTATATAGGGACACGGAGCAATATGTGCCGTTTGGATGGATATAAGAGTAGGAGATAGAAAAGAAAATAGATGAACAGCTAGGATTAGATGATGGATAAGGAACGGATGGCTAGGATATAATGTTACCCTTTGGAGAGGTTGGATATCTCTATCCTCGTACCTATTCCAGTGCCATCCAAACGCCACAGCTCCACGCTCTTGCAGTCCTGCTCCCGTGAAGCTGTGACAGACTTGTCAAATTGTTTTTTTTTAAATTATTTTCTACATAATAATATATGGCCTTGTTTAGTTCGCAAAAATTTTCAAAATTCTCCGTCACATCGAATCTTTAGTTGCATGCATGAAGCATTAAATATAGATAAAAATAAAAACTAACTACACAGTTTACCTGTAATTTGTGAGATGAATCTTTTGAGCCTAGTTACTCTATGATTAGACAATGTTTGTCAAATAAAAACGAAAGTGCTACAGTACCCAAAACTCAAAATTTTTGTAAACTAAACAAGGCCTATAGGACTTGCCAAATTGGCGAAAAGTCATGTCTTGACTAGGAAGCCACGGAATTGGAGTTGGAAAAACGGGAGGCAAGGACCACGGCGGGCGCGTAATGGACTTCTGGCAGTAGCCCAGTACGTCCACTTGGACATCTCGGTCCATCGTTTTTATTTCCAGCTCGTGATACGGTACCATACAAATGGAACAAATTGATCAATACGTACATCATCCATGATGAGGTGCAGAGATCCAGGTCTTGTTTTTTTTTTTTTTGAGAAACAGATCCAGGTCTTTGCCTGAGTAGTGAGGCCTTGTTTAGTTCGCAAAATTTTTCAAGATTCCCCGTCACATCGAATCTTTGGTCGCATGCATGAAGCATTAATTATAGACGAAAATAAAAACTAACTGCACAGTTTACCTGTAATTTGTGAGATGAATCTTTTGAGCCTAGTTACTCTGTGATTGGACAATGTTTGTCAAATAAAAACGAAATGCTACAGTAGCCAAAAACAAAAAAATTTGCCAACTAAACAAGGCCTGAGTATTGCTGGAATCTAATCTAAAAAAAAGAGTATTGCTCGAATCCCTGGTTCTGCAACGGAAAAAAACACGTTGCGATTTCGAGCCAGCCTAATCTAGTTGGTGAAAAATTTAGATACAAATATTTAATATAATGAAAAATCTTGAAAATTTTAGGAAGGGCCCGTTTTCTCCGAAAAGAAAAACGGCCGGAGCCCGGGAAGACGACGGACGCGACGAGACGAGCCGAATTAAAAACCCAGATAAGTTTGCGAGGGCGACGTTGCGCGCTTCTGGTCTCTTCGCTCCCGGAGCAAAACGAGTGGCCCTCCAGGCCGCCTCCCCCTCCCGCCTCCGAAAACTCCCCCGTCCCCGGACCCCTCTCGCCACCCGCCCACTGACAACGGGCCCCGCGGAGACACGGCCCCACGAGTCAGCGGAGCACCACCCTGGCCTGGCCGCCGCGACCGAGCACGCACGGGGGCCCGTCGTCGTCGTCGTCCACCTCTGCCGCTCCTCCTTAATGACGCGCTAATCAGCGAGCGAGCTTAACCCACCGGCCGGCTCGGGCGAGCGCGCGGCAGTGCTTACCGGCGTTAGCGAGCGTGCGTCTCGTCACATGGGGGGTGGGGGGGTGGGCCGGTGGGGCTTGTACGCTAGCCATTAATACGGCAGGTCGCCCATCCCATCGCGGCCGCCGCGCCCCGCCCGTCTCATCTCATCAGTCTCCACTCCCCCCCGCTTAAAATCCCGCGTCCCGGTCGTCGCGCACCCCCCCACTCCGCCTCCGCCTCCGCTCCCGGCACGCCGTCGCGATTGTTGAACGATTGGCGGCCGCCAGCGAGCGCACGCCCGTTCCAGTTCCTCGCGGTGTTTGGTTTGGTGGTGGTGGCTAGAGTCTCGACTGGACTGGACGCCGCGGCTCGCCGCCCGGTCGGAGAGATGGACTCGGTCATGGCCGCCGTCCCCGACTCGCCGCCGCAGACTGTCGTGCTCGTCTCCGCCGGCGCCAGCCACTCCGTCGCGCTCCTCAGTAAGCCAGGCCGCCTGGACTAGGCATTCCGTCGAGCACGATTCTGGGCTTGTCAGTTTGTCACTTGTTGCTTGCGCTTTTGGCTGACAAGTGGCCGTCCCTGCCTTGCTTTTCCTTTTGTTTTGTGTGTCTGCTTGCCAGCGGGCAATGTCCTGTGCTCGTGGGGCAGGGGCGAGGACGGGCAGCTCGGCCACGGCGACGCGGAGGACCGGCTCGTGCCCACCGTGCTGAGCGGCTTCGACGCGCCCGGGATCACGTCGGTCATCTGCGGCGCCGACCACACCACCGCCTACTCCGAGGACGAGCTGCAGGTCTACAGCTGGGGCTGGGGAGACTTCGGGAGGCTCGGCCATGGCAACTCCAGCGACGTCTTCACGCCCCAGCCGGTCAAGGCGCTGCAGGGGCTCAAGATCAAGCAGATTGCCTGCGGGGACAGCCATTGTCTTGCCGTCACCATGGCCGGACAAGTGCAGAGGTGAGCGGGCTACCCACCACAGTTGTAACTGTCGAGCATGTTATATGACTTGTTGCGAGTATTAAGACTATTCATGTGAAAAATATATTTGATAAGCACTGCTATCAAGTTTCACATCATGTATTCGGTTGCTCTATTCATGAAAAAACTTATAGGGAATGAAGCCTATTCATGAAAATTTTTTTTGCTAATCAGTTTCATCAAGTTTCACATCATTGTATTCCGTTGCTTTATTTGAGTTTTGCGGATAACTTTTTTAATATCTGATCCCTATTTCTTCTCTTGGTTGTATCGTAGTTGGGGCCGTAACCAGAATGGACAGCTAGGCCTTGGAACCACTGAAGACTCGCTGCTTCCACAGAAGATTCAGGCTTTCGAGGTAACACAAAGGGGATAACGAAATCTTCATACAGAGTGATCTGGATCATGTTACGAAAATTTTAGGACCACCATTTGCACTCCGACAGTGCAACATGCTATGCGTATAAAACTATTGAGTTGAAGTGTTGGATTCGTATCTAAGTACTTATGATTTCGTTCACAACAATATATTACCTAAACTACCATAATCATGAGACACCATTTATGTGCTGTCATTATGTTCCCCAGTAATGGTGATGTGAACATTGGCCCTCACCCATCCCACCTTGTTCCTTCTGGAGCAGAACTGTCACTATTTGTCAATGTCCTGCGCACTGCACTTTAGTGCTAATGGTCCTATGTTTGTAGGGTGTTTGCGTGAAAATGATTGCTGCTGGCGCCGAACATACTGCTGCAGTTACTGAAGATGGTGACCTCTATGGATGGGGTTGGGGTCGATATGGAAACTTAGGTCTTGGTGACCGTAATGATCGTTTGCTTCCTGAAAAAGTATCTTCTGTGGAGGTAAATTATCTGATTTGGCTCAGCTTGTTTTTTCCAGTTTAAAATCAACAGATCCAAGCAACTGAAAGTCTACTAACACCTACAGCACTTGATACTGCATGAAAATTGATCACATGTTACAAAATCTAAGTGTGCTCCTTATTCCTTAATCCTTACTTGATCTCTGAGACACGTCAGCTGGGCATATGTTTAGCTGTGACTTACTGCTGTGGCATGTTTTTCATTAAGAAGTTGAGTGAAATGCAAGCATCAATAGTCAGAACGGTAATCACTGGATTACCAAGTTAAGGGCACACATCAGTGTTTACAGCGGTTTATATTACACATAGCACATTTGCGACCTTTCTGAAAAAGACCCTAGCTCTGAGCCACAATCAGGTGTATACATAAGAGAACCATCAGCAAACTGAGCTGTTCCTTTCTTTCCTGATCATCCACCCAACAAGGAAAAGCAGGGAGTCGGAACCACGCTGGATGTTGTCATCTTGAAACATCCCTCAACTAAAAATAGTGTTGGGACCTTGGGGGTCAATCTTTTTTTGCCCTGATAGAAACCATCAAATGCATAAAACTCTTTCAGCTGATTGCAGAACTTCTGTGTTCTTGTCTAAAAATTATGCCGGTGATTTTCTTTGAAATCATAAACATGGAGGGCATCCATTTTACCTTTTCCAGTCCTGACAAAGTAAAGCACTAGCACTGGTCTGCCATCATCCAAGCACAGATCAGAGGTCTGCCATCATCCAAGCACACATCAGAGTTTAAATATTTGATATATGGTTCAGTTATAGGTGAAAAGGGAGTTCCTTACTCTAATAATTAATAATTACTTAACAGTAATGAGATGAGTAAGATTCAGTTTTCCCTGCAGCTTTATCTTACTCCTGCTTTATACTCCGTATAAGTTAATGGAACTGTCACAAAGATATGGCCATTTTGGTCCTCTTCCCGTAGATCATTACTTTTTTTTACTGTTATTTCTGTTTGTTCTGTTGTTCCAGGTTTCTGTAATTCTTATGTTATGCCCTTCTGTAGGGTGAGAAGATGGTGCTTGTGGCATGTGGATGGCGCCATACAATCACTGTTTCTGACTCTGGTAATCTGTACACTTATGGTTGGAGCAAATACGGTCAACTGGGACATGGTGATTTTGAAGATCATTTAGTTCCACATAAACTAGAAGCTTTGAAAGATAGCACTATATCCCAGGTAATACCTTCTAGAAACATTCCGTGACATGGTTTTGTGAAGGATTAATAAAATCAAGAACTTTCATTTTCACTTTGCTGGGATTTAGAAAGACGATGGTTCCATACTTCCATGCACAGGTTGACATAGACATACCTTATACTGATGGCTTGAAGAATTCTACCTTTTACATATTGGTATATATAGTCAAGTTTACCTTGAAAGTTGAGGAAACTCCCAAACAAATGGGAACATATCTTATGCTACTTAGTCCAGAGCCCCAGACAAAATGTCCCTGTCGGAATAAATTAGCATGTCCTCAAGTCTTTATTACTATTTGACTATTTCAGCTTTGGAATAGAAGGTTTACATACACAAATTCTGCTGATTTAGATTTCAGGCGGTTGGAGGCATACGATGGCACTTACATCAGAGGGAAAGCTTTACGGATGGGGATGGAACAAGGTCATTATCATCTTTGTGCCTCTACTTGCTTTGGTACCCAATTATTGGTGTCTGATTCAAACCGCACATGCAAAATTCTATCATGTACTTTTTATTGATGAATAAAAAGACATTTATCGATGAATAAAAAGGCAAACATTGAGTAATGCATCTCTTTTGTGGATAATTACACTTTTTTGTATGCACATGTATAGTTGCTTAGGCATGGTGGAACTCGGCATGATGATTGAGAAGTTTCTTTCCTGAATAACACAACAGAAACAAGATAGACTTTATCCTTGGTCACCTTGGGAAATTGAGTTCAGACAAACACTGTTCTTCTATGAACATGATTGCTTACTTGCAAAATGACCATTCTTCTCCCGAAGAGGGACACATCTTGTCTCTACATGTGCATACTTTGGGAACAACTTAAAACTATGTACAATCTAGGCACACGGCGACTTTCACGCAGAGCTTTGCTTGCGTTCCATCTCTATTGTATTCTATTTTCACTTGCCCATGTGGGGGTTTTGTACCATTTTTACACTGAATGTTTCTCCTATTTTGAGCCTGCAGTTTGGACAAGTTGGAGTCGGCAACAATGATGATCACTGCTCCCCAGTACAAGTTCATTTTCCCGAGGATCAGGTATGGTTTGTTTGTGGGAGGGCTAGTGCATAATACTGACTTTTTCCTCAAACAAACGATCCTTGTACTACATGAACCAAAAAGTTATAGCCCCCAAAATGATGGTCACAGTTCGTTAATTGATTCATTTAAATTACAATCACTAACTTTTCTTATTACTGTGGTTACTGCAGAAAATTTCCCAAGTTGCATGCGGATGGAGGCATACACTTGCCCTTTCTGAGAAGAAAAATGTTTTCTCCTGGGGAAGGGGTACTAGCGGACAGCTCGGCAATGGTGAAATAGTTGACAGGTGGTTCTTATCTAGTGCGCGAGCTCAATGTCTTCTCCCTTGTAAAACACTTGTTTATGCTAGTCTCTGCTATTTATACTCTTATGTGCTGACAACTTATCGACTTGTATCATCCTGAAGGAATACACCTGTACTGATTGATGCCTTAAGCACTGATGGTTCTGGCTGCAAGAAGTTGGAGTCATCAACGGCAGCCCCATTTGCAGGTTTGGTTCATTGAAATCTAGTAGCTGCAGATGCTCTTTCAAGACAGGGAATTTTTTGAGGGAACATCTTGCAAGACAGGGAATTGACTGATAATCTCTATTTTTTGCAGCCAAAGTTTGGGTATCGCCATCAGAAAGATATGCCATAGTTCCTGACGAAAACGTGAGTTCAGTTTACCCACGTTTAGTTTGAAGCAAATTGCTTAAACTGCAGCATTAGTGACACACAAGAAAAGTTTTTTTTTACAACACCGACATATCCATCTGGTTAGTGCTGCTGAATTTTCCTGTGTTCATCTGCAGGTTCCTAAAGCAGGCGAAGGCACAGCACGAGGCAACGGCGCCGACGCGAACGTACCAGAGAACGACGTAAAGAGGATGCGCGTGCAGTCGTAGTTCTTCTACCATCCACTCCACCGACCTCCCTTAAGTCCTTAACCCTAGTAGTACTATGAAGAAGACCTGGTGCCCCGTCTAGCGGTGCCCGATTTTTGTGCATTATGTTGTGCCGAAGTACTTTCCGTGGACGGACGGACCTCCTGGTGTTGAGATGGTAGCAGTAGCACTGCCTCGCGTCGTAGCGATGATGTGTGTGTGATGTGATTCACCTCTTAGAGGTGGCTAGTAGTAGCCCAGTCGACCTGCACTTGTTGTGATGTTAAGATGTGTCCTGGATCTTTGACATTCATGGAGGGTACAATAAGTGCTTCATTCTCATTTCTTGCCGCTTGCATGATGGCTAACCAAAGCCATCAGTCTTTTCGGCAGATGTTCTATTTTTCTTGGCAGGAGATACGGGTAAACTGAAATTTGGATGTGAATGTGATTGAATGATTGTAGAACTAGAAAGGAACAAAACAGTACGGATGCAGCATCTGCCTCTGTTACCCTGGAGATAATGAGACATGACATTAGAGGCAGAGAAAGGGAAGACAGGTAGTAGCACGAGGTTGACGAAGCAAGTCACGCCCTTGTCACCTTGTGATTTGTGAATTCTGATGCCTGGACGTTCCTTTCCTTGCATTTACGATTGCTGCATCGACCATGCAAGTCACGCTGAATTTTTGTTTCCTAGATTCGTGAAGAAACAAAGCACCCAAACAGGTGAACTCCAACAGCGAAGGCAAAAACAGAGGCCCCGAGTGTTGGTCTGCCCCCTCCCCACCGAGCTCCTCGCCAAGCGCCAGCCTGACCCCTGCGAGCGGATCTGGCAGCGCCGGCCCGCCTTGCCGTCATCAGGCCTGCCTGGCCGAGCGCCCCACGGGCTCGCCTGGCCGTGCTCTGTCGACGCCGCAGTCCTGCCTCGACGTCATCGTCCGTGGCCGCCAGACCTCCGCGCACTCCCGTTGCCGGAGTGGGGGTGGGAGAAGAAGAAGGAGAGGGAGGAGAACCCAACGCCGGAGATTTGCGTCGTGCACAGAGGTGACGCATATTTGCCTTCTGCTTGGCCTCGTATGTAAAATGCATGTTGTGTTTGTGTCCTCTGTTGGAGCATGATTTGAGGACGCAAAACAGGATAGACGACGGATTTTACGTTTGGGTAGTGCTTTGTCTACTTTCTTGGAGATAGTCCTAGGTGCGGTAAAATTCGAAGAAAAATTGTTTTTTAAAAAAAGAATTTAGAGAAATTTAGGGTCCTTTGGTTAGTCTTTTGAACCTGCTTTTGCTTTTGTAAAAGACAAAAGCCAACCAAAGGACCCAAAAGCCCGACGTCATTATTTTACGAACGTTCAGTGAAAACAAAAGCAGTGGTCAATTTCCGACAGCTATTTTCTTTCTTTTTTGAAAAGTGCATATGTTACTTTCTATTTTTGGATAGAATAGGAATCGTTTCTCTTTCTCTTTTGAGGCATTCGATTCTCTTTTTACTTTCTTTCGCTAGATCACCCACCCTTTAATATTTTTTATTTTTTTAAGAAGCATGTGCTCATAACTTATAAAACGGAATTAAAAAACATAACTTTCACGATAAACTTAACAGTACTAACTTAAAAGTACTTCTAGACAACATAAGTTCGAGAAATAACTCAACATTGCTAACTTAGTTGTTCTAAAAAAGTTATAGCATATAACTTATGTACATAAGTTTACTCCCACTATTTCCAATTATAAGGCAAAACATTTTATAACTTGGAATAGAGGGAGACATAAGTTATACAATACAACTTATGCACATAAGTTACGCAACTAATACACTAGTGTATATAGAAAGTTATACAATTATTATACACAAACAAAAGTTACACAATACAACTTAGCAGAATAAGTTAGCAACATAACCTAGCAGAATAAGTTAGCAATATAACTTATATGTTATAAGTTAATATACATAAATTGCTACTAGAAAAATAAAAATCTTCGAAACATATAGAAGTGGGGTCTAGTTTTGTTCGCCTCGTCACGTTGAACACAACGGTGAAGACGGAATTAAAAATAGATACATCATTCAAAAGTTATAGTAATTTGAAATAAATATTTTGTTTTCTTCACGATAACGTCAAAAGCAGAGGGGAAGAGAAGTGGAAGGGAGGAGGATGGGCGGCCGGCGTACATTAGTTATCGGATCGTTCGCTAGATTGAACTGAATGACCATGAGAATGGAATTGGGCCAAAAACCACAAGTGTTTTTGCCCAAAAGCAGTTTTTCTCGTAGTACAAATCCAAAAGCACCTCACCTCCTACTTTCACTGAGGTTGTTCAGTTTATTTTTTTTCAAAAACCACGAGTGACCAACCAAACGACTTTTCGCTTTCTCAAAACCCATGTTGCACAACAGCTTTTCAAAAGCTCAGAAGCTGCAGCCCTAACCAAACGCACCCCGTGACCGGGCGACTCGGTTACGCACGCTCTCGCATTGCGTCCTTGTGCGGGGATGGGCGGCCGGCCAGGCCCAATCCAATTCCGCCGAGGCAGGGCCACACGGGGACGGCTGGCGGCCCAAGTGAGCGGACATGTAGCGCGAGGCCGCGAGCTAGCCACCCTGGCCCAGTCGACGGTCCAGCCGAGCCGACAGCCGTGTGCATCACGAGCACGCTCCTTCTGGCTTTCTGGGTAGGAAAAAAAAAAAGGAATCGTGGTACCACTAACCACTTGACACGAAGCCCGGCCTCTGCAACGGCAACGTCGCACGCCGTGGGAGTTCCTGTCCCGGTCATGTCCGTCCGTCGTCATTCGTCAAAAAGGCAAGACCTCCTTCGCCGGCCGTCGTCGCGTCCCTGCCGCCAGACGCACCCCACACCTCACCTGACCAACCTGACACACACACACACACATCTCACGCCCGGCGTGGTTAGCTCGATCGTCGCTAGCTAGCTGCACACACACACACACACACACACACACACGTGTGCGGCAAGGTATTAAGCGGAGAGGAATCCAGGCAAGTGCCGCGCGACGGCGACGTGCAGTTGGGGGCGTCGACCAGCTAGCGGGGTGGGTGCCCAGGCCGCATCGCGCCACAGCGACGGCCGAAGCTGGCAGCCAAAGCCAAAGCCAAATGCGGCGTACGGCCCTCGCCGACTCGCCGGCTCATGAGGCGTCAGCCATCAGGTTGTCACACCACCCGCCCCGGCCGCCCCGCGCGCGCGCTCCCCCCTGAAATGAAATCACCAGGTCCACCAGACCACCACCGCGGCTCCGGACCAGCTGTTGACACGGCCGATCGACCCTCTCTGTTGCGGTTCGCTCGCTCGGTCCCCGGGCGATCGACACCGTGTATGCCCTCCGATCCTGTCGGCGGACGGGTCGATCTGCGCGCCAGTCCCAGTCCCAGACCCAGATGGTACGCGCACTGCACTGTTAGTCTGTTACCGCTTTTACGGACGCATCTGGTACGCGCGCGTCACATGTCAGTGGCACACGGTGAACTCGGAGCGTGTATTATGTAGCCTTAAGCCTCCCGATCGATGCTAGTCTACCACTGCAGCAGATCACTCGCTCCCCAGCTCCAGTCACCGCAGCGACACGTGCGTATGGCCCCGACCGCTGGATCCGGGTTACATATGCCGTGTGCGTTTCCGTGTTGCCGGCCGGAGCGACGAGGACGGAGGACACGCGACGCCGCGCTGGACCAGCCAGGGGTACAGTACAGCATCCACCTACCTACTGGCTACTACTACTACAGGGCAGCCGGGCAGGGGACACACACACCCACACAGCGCGCGGCACCAAAATCACAATCAGGCTAGCTTCCTCGCCTTGGGGAGCGCGCCTAGCGCCTAGCGACGTCATCTACTATATCCTTCTCTGGCTAGCATACACATAACACAACACACAACACGTCGAGTGTTAATTAAGAGTGGACATGGACTCCACCAGCTTCCCTGCCACTTCGACGACAGCCGCAGCGACGGCGGCGACGACGGCCGAGCCGCCTGCTGTCGTCGTCGCAGGCCCACTCCCGCCGGCGGCGGCGTCGGCGGCGTGCCGCCACCTCCCGTTCTACCGGTTCACGGCCTCCTCGTCGTCGCCACCACCCTGGTTGTTGTTGCCTGCTTCTTCCTCTCCTTCTCCTACCGCCGCCACCGGTGCGCCGCCGGTGAGTGTGACGACGACGACGAGCCGAGCGCCCACCACTACCATGGCAGCGCAACCAGCGCCGCCGCCGGGCGCGGGGGGAGACGTCGACGCTGCTGCTGCTGCTGCTGCGGCGGTGGTGGTTGCGGCGGAGGTGGAAGACAGGATGGACCTGCTGTGGGAGGACTTCAACGAGGAGCTGGCGCGGGCCCGCGTCGCCGGCGCCGGGCTGCAGCAGGCGCGGCGCGAGCTGTGGTCGGAGTCGGGCTCGTCGGACGCGGAGTCGTCGTCGGAGCCCGCGGCGGCTCGCGGGTGCGCGCCGGTGCTGCGGCCCTCGTCCAGGGCCGGCGGCGCGGTCCGGCACTGCCGCCGCCGCGCCGGGACGTGGGTGATGCTCATGAGGATCTTCAGGAGGCTCTTCGTCATCGAGAAGACCACCGTCTCCGCGTCCGCCGCCAGGCGGCACCACGCCGCTGCCACCACGAGGGCGAGCTGATGCCAGCATGCTTGCAGCCAATTGCCTCCATGATCATGCCTGAATGCTGCTGCGCTTAGCGTGAGCTGCATCCTGCACTGCATGCATGCCTTCCTGTGCGAACGTACGCCGTACGGCCACTAGTAAATTATACTGCTATGCTACTCCATTAGACATACAAGCAAGGGGAGGATCATCTGTTCTTGACGCTGTAATTAAGTAAATAGGGTTCAGTGGTTCATCATCGGCAGATATAGAGAAATTATAGCTAGCAGTGCCATAGCAATGCCACTCCATTTCTTCAATTCATTCTCCCACTGTTAATTACTGGCACTCCATTTTTGTTAATCCTGTTTTATTTATGAATTCATCAATAGTAGAAATGTAAAGGGAAAAAAAAGGAGAAAAGTCAATGCACATTCTTCTTTTTGTGCCTTTTTTTTATTAGTCACGAGACGCTGTCTTGTGTTCATGGTATCATATTCATATCTGCGGATCCGAAGAAAGAAAGAAAGGTGCACGGCTTTCTCAGGACATTTTTTTTTGGGTGTGTATTCGTGGGGATGAAAGGTGCTTGTGCTGATGCGTGTTTTTATTCAGGCGGCTCACATAAGGACAAGGGCATTAGCTCGAAATAATGAACTGACTAAAGGCAAAAGGAGACCACGGACAGGGACATCCAACCTCCTGTCTCTCAGCAGTAAGAACCCTTTTGTCCTTCCAACAATCCAAGGTAACTTCAGAAATCACAGTCGACGGACAGCTACATTGTGTAAGAATGGGAGAAGAAGGACAGCTTTTCATTAAAATGACCCAATGCAATGAAACTGCCTAGGATCAGCAGTTCAGCATGGCCTTGTTTAGTTCCAAAAAAAAATACTAAATTTTTTTTTCCGTCACATCGAATCTTACGACGGAGCATTAAATATAGACGAATCTTACGACGGAGCATTAAATATAGACGAAAGTGCTACCATTCCCGAAACCAAAAAATTTTGCCAACTAAGTGCCCCAAAAAATTTTGCCAACTAAATTGGGCACTATGACTGTTTGAGTATGCTGATTTTTTCAAGGCTGCTTAGTGCCACTGGGGCTAGAGAGTAGAGACTCACAAACTTCCTTCATCACAGCAAAAAAACTGGCACTTTTGTCTCATTGCCTGTACCATTTACTTGCATCCAAATTCAAAAACTGCACGGGCATAGGTAGGAAAGGGACAATTCTTGCAAATCATGTTGGGATCCTACCACAAGTCAATAACAAATTGGGGTCAACTAACAGCTGAATAGACAGGATATGATAGCCCACAAGGACCTAGAGCTCGTACCACTGTAAACACAGCGTGGTGGCAGCCGGGCCTACTTTCACCAACTATCTCAGGCCGATGTGTGCACCAGATTAAATACCATGCACCTTCTAGTCCAATAATAGAATGATGCAGCAATGATCAATTCTTTTTATAAACGGATTGAATCTCCCAAGATGATGGCAGACCGAGCCAATGCAACAACTGTTATTTCCTGCGAAGTTACAACCAAGTGCCTCTGTCGAAACATGTTATCCGATCATGTCTGTCAAGTGAAAGTAACATGACTAGACCAATATGCATCAGAGGCACCAATGATGATACTTGAATTTCATACATATATAGTATATATACAGCAATTTTTTTGACAAAAAAAGATATATCACAAGCATTGTATGATTGCTGCCTATTAATGATGGCACCAGTAATGGAGGGTTTGGGTGCAATTATGTTGATATCTTGTTAACAGAAGGGGAGCACCTCACAATTTGCTTGATGCCACAAGATACTTTGTATGACGGGCCTGTGCCATCAATTTTCCTGTCTTTTTCTTCCTGAAATCGACAGAGACAACACCAACTGACTTTCCAGCACGCAACAACTTCCCCTCAACCTCTATTTCCTCCTGGACAATCAACCCAAAAAAGTTAACAGTATTGTCAAAAAACTTTGTAAGGAAACATAGCAGTGTGGAAACAAAGAAAAAGTTGAAAATAAAACTATTTTTCACTATGTCACCACCAAGGGCAGTGCAAAGACAGGACTAACAAAGTAACAAGTGGGGGCTATGGGCAAAAATGTCAAAAAGTCGCAGATATTTGAAACCTATACATAGAGAGTGACATTTTGATGTGTTGCACCTCTACAGTGGTGGATTTTTTAAGCTGCCCTTAGCGATAGCAAATTGGCAATTTTCACTAGCCGAAGCTGGCTTCATTTTTGTTTAACTTCTAGTAGAATAACCAAAGGACCATCAGTACAATGCGACATCTGACAGTATCAACTACCAAGATGGCTACTTTTTATACCTACCAGAAAATTTTCCAGATATAAAGTGATACAATCCTACACTGTTCAACAATGTTATCCAGAACAACACTCATTTATGTAACCATCTTTTCTGCTTACACACGCAACACATCCTACTTTAGGTAAGTACATAACCTTTAATGCAAGTTGCCAAAAGGTAAGAAGCAAAGAAGTAATAACCATTTCATCTTGCCAATCGAGCTGTTGTCATGCAATGTTCACTTACTGATATAAGTCATACAAATGTAAGCATTCAACCTTTCCAGAGGAGTAGAGGACCACGAAGCAACACTAAAGCTTCTAGAAGAATCATAAAAGAATGGCTATTTATCTATTCTAAATAAACAATCTTAGACCGAATGATACTGGCCTGGCAACAGGCACATGTGTTATGTTATGCATGAGCACAAAAAACAATAAAAAGTATGAAACAATCAGCATTGAGTCATTAATTTGGCAGTTATTAGGAAAATATCTTAATCACGCTGAAGACGGATTTCTAGCACAAGAAAGATGGATAACTGAACTGGGATTCAAAAAACCTGTTGCAAAATTAAACTAAAGACAGTTTCATAGGTTCTGAAATTATGTTATCATGAATACATCAAATTGTCTACAACAGACAGACAAGAACATATACACCTTTGCCACATCCTAATAAAATAAAAAAACTTTCACTATTGAAGTTGTACCATCATTAATTACCACAAAATGCACCCTCGAGCCTCTACTAGAGACAGATATACTAATAAATTATTTCAGAATGCTAGAAAATAATAAACACAAATCCAACAACTTCCATCAAGTTGGAAGCAATTTCAGCATCCAATCCCAGCTCATCCCTACAGTCCTACTCATCAACCAACTTCACAATACAGCACATTGACTAGTATCCAGTATATAGCAGAGAAGATTCCTGAGGTATTATAGCCATAACAACTATGAGTGTGCCATTGAGATCCAAGCCCATAGCTTAGTGACAGTTTCTGACAGCCAGAAATCCATGCACAACAGCAAGCAGTAGAATTGTACAAACCATGGGCGATTGTAATTTCTAGGAGACAAACCACAACATGCTAATTTGACATTCTCCTTAAACATGCTAGAACCATGACACAGCCTAATTGTCAATAGAAAGTACAGACCTTCAAATTATCAGAGAGCAATTACTGAAAGTGAATGCCATTTCTCCAGGGAAAAAAAGGATTTCCCAATGGCCTAGCTCTAGCACTAGCAGACTAGAGCAGCATATAAGTGCCGAATCAATCCAGTTCCATCACAAATCCCGATCCCAATGAACTATTTTTTTTAATACCATAATCGAACACAAAAGGAAATGTGAACCGAGAGAGAGTGGGTCTCACCCCGACTGCAGCCGCGTCGACAAAGGAGACGCTGATCTCGATGGAGACCCCGCTGCTGGGGAGCCCGCTGCAGAAGAACACGGCCGATCCCAGCTGGTCGGCGAGCGTCGCTGTGACCCCGCTGCGGAGGTACCCCACGGGACTCTGCAAGGGCACCACAGATCGAACCAAGCAAAGCAATCAAGCAGGTCAGTCAACTCCGAGTCCGTCGACACCATCTCAACCCGGAGTCGGGAGCGAAGGGAGTGCGAGGCTTACCGCAAGGCGAGGTGTCACGACGAAGGAGCAGAGGAGGCGGCCGTGCTCGGCGGCTTCGATGCTGACGCCGCTGAGGACGAAGGGGTCGTAGAAGTGGAGCCGCGCAGGGGTGGAGCCCGTGATTTTCTCTGCGGTTGCGGTGGGCTCCAGGCTTTTCCGCACCGCTTCCGGGTCCATGGTGGTGGCGCGCCGGGCGGTGAGGAGAGGGGAGGCAGCCAAGACGGCTCCGGAGACGAAAGGAGGCCGCTGCAGAGCGTGGTGGTCGGGGTGGGGGAGGGGGATGTGGGATTGCTAGGGTCATTAGGCTGACAGGTGGGGCCACGGCAGTGATAGGAGCCGCACTCAGGGGAAAAAAAAAAAGAAAAATGCTCGCGTGCTCAATGTTGAGCATATGCATATTTGGATTCGCGCAACTGAGCAGGAACGATTCTATTTGGATTCCTCTTTTGGGCATGTTCGGTTGCAAGGAACGACACCTTGAAATGATTCCCGGCTGGATTGATTTGCTAATTTATATAAGCTTCATTAGCAAGAATGATTTGAGCTCCGTTCTCGGCCAAATGAACGAGCCCTTACATAAAAACATACTGTCTCCATAAGAAAAAGTATATAATTCTGAATTTAGATCGAGTTAAACTATGAAAAGAAATACTATTAATGTATAAATTAAAGTTTGACTTATGAAAGTTTAGAAACATTCTTGCTAATTGGCTAGAAGCACTAAAAAAGTTTGACTATTTTGCATGAATTGGGCAGAAACAACGAAAAGGTTGAGTGCTGGCTGGATTACAATGGCCTTATTCAGATCAGTAACGGCTTATGACAGCAAATTTCAACCAAATAAAACTAGCAACCTCAGTGTGCAATGACTTATGACAAATGGTTCCCAACTTGTAATTGGCTATTTTCTCTGAATCTCTCTATGTGCCTCACTCTCTCACAGCATAGCTACATATGACACCTTGATCAGAGTTCGTCTTTCGGAAGCTCTGACGTCGATGAAGGTGCAGTGCCCTCTTCTACAGCACCAGCATCCGTCTGCGTCACTTCGTCCACGGCACCAGCTCTGGGGCCCTTGTTCTTCTTGATGAAACTGATGATGTCCTCGGCCGTTCTTCCACCATTGTAGGAATAAAGGTCACCGGTGGTCGAGTAGAAGTAGATCGTGGGATATCCCTCCACCGCCAAGTCGGTAGGGATATCGTTTGCAGTGCCATCCTGAGAAACCAAAAGGGATTTATGATAAGTAATGCCTGGTATCAGCAAGATCATACCATACCACAACAAGGAAACAAAGAGAAAAACAATTGAGCATTCAGTCGCAAAATGGCTCACCATCTTTGCAATGACGACGTCTTCGTCGTCTTGTAATGAGACTGCAACTTCCTCCAAGATTGGGGCCAGCTTCCGGCAATGGCCACACCAAGGTGCATAGAACTCGAGCAGTACTGTAGTAAAACAAGTTGAATGTTAAATGTAACTGAAATCTGAATGTAACCACTAATACAATCATATTGAGCTAAGGGGCACATATTACTCAGACAACCGATGGAAGTGAGAAAAACTAACCATTTTTGCCAGAGTTGAAAACGACATCATCGATACTGTCAGCCACAACGACCTTAACAGGTTGGTCATTCACCTTTGGGATTGGCTCTGACTTAACATAAGGTGTCAAGTTTCCATACTGCATGAACCAACACAAGACAGAACAAGATTGAGCAGGAAATTATTTGCCAATAAAGTACTGTGAAACAGCTCGGTAACTAAGAAACATAATAAAGTAGAAAAGGCCTCAACTATGTACTCCTTCAACCAAGGGATGATTTGATCAGGGTCAATAGTTGGATTGAGATATTTCCCACCCTGTGCAATCACAAAAAGGAGGGGCGCATCGTTCTCTTTAAGCCCAAAGTACTGAAACCATTAGCACAAGAGCTTGTTAGGCATCTAACTGTAGAAATTATTGACAAACAAATACACAGAGAAACTACAAATAGCAACCTGGAAGGCACGGTCAGCAGCTTCAACATCACCAATTAGAAAACTTATGTTATTAGCACTGAATTTCTTGGCAGCTTCTTGAATCTGATTCTTGAAGGCCTCCACTCTGTCGTCACTGAAGTTCAAGAAAAGCATTGCCTGTCCAACCATATTTCAAACGATGGTATTCATGCTTTCAGTAGATATGAAAAATAGGTCGATGCATTCGCGCAAGCAGAAATGTCAGCTCAATGCGGATAACATAACCTATTACGTATACTTATGCAGAGGAAAATGAATTACAAAAACCCAGCTCTTCCACCTAACATACAGCTCGTATATTCAAATTCTGAAGGAGCAAACAGAACATAATCACAATTGTGTTACTCACTTTGGCACTAGGAGTGCTGTAGTATCTCTCAAGAAACTTATGGTTGGTTGGATCAGCATCGAATGTAACTACTGCTGGGAAACCAGACACGTCAATGAATTTTTCAAGAGCATCCGTATCAAAATCCTGAAAAAGATCAAGAATGGTGTTTTAGTGCTAGTGTGTTACTGTGTTCAGTCATGAATTAGCATTGAATTATACATGAAAAAGGAATGTACCCGTGAATCAGCAAAGAGCTCGTCAAATGGTTTGAAGAGACGAACAACAGGGCCCTTGATAGTCTGATCACCACGTGGCAGAATGCTTGCGTCTGACGTGTGAAAGAAATCATAGTCTGACCGTTTTTTCTCTGCCACGGCCATGAAATTCTCATACTCCACGCCAGCAAACTCGGGGAAAACTCCAACCTGCAACAGAAGTTTCATATGGACATGGCATGCATCAAATTCGCATCCATCACTCTCCCATGGCATCCACGAAACAGAAGACATTATTCTTAACAGTGGTGAAAACCTACAAGAACCACCCCCTTGTCACCGATGGACGACTGAGCAGCCTCCGCCGAACTGAGCTCGATGGAAGCTGGGCCGACCTGCTTCTTGAGGTACCCCACAATGCCATCGGCGTCCCTCGGACCACCATAGCCACGTACATCCTTCCCTCCGTTCTCTATGATCTTGATGGTGGGGTACGCATGCACCTGGTACTTGTCCTTGATCTCCTTGTTCCTCTCGTCGTACGCGTCCACTTTGGCGAGCACCAACGGCGGGTCGTGATTCCTCAGAACAGCAGCTGCCTTCTCGTACTGCATGCATGGTATCACGGACATGGCACAAAACAAATTAAAACACACATGACATGTCCCTGCGTTGCATCCTCCGGGGCAACCAGGCAAGCCCGGCAGTCTAGCACAGCGGCCCGTATGAAAGGAGCAGCGAGTTGTTACCTCTGGAGCGAGTTGCTTGCAGTGGCCACACCTGCGGATAAGTTACCATTACTCCATTAGCCAAGAGTTGAGACAGAGCACGGCTGCTCAGAGAATGGAGTCACTGAGCCGTACATACCATGGCGCGTAGAACTCGACGACGATGAACTGGTGCTTGGCCACCACCTCCGAGAAGTTACTGGCGTCAAGCGTCAGGACCACCTCGCCCAGCTCCACGGCGGTCTCCACCTCAGCCAAGACAGGACCAGAGAGGAGAACGGCAGCGAGGAGGATGGTGAACGGAAGCACCAGGGAGACAGCCATTGCTTAAGCTGCAACTAAAAGTGCCCTGCTGAGGGTAGAACCCGAGTTAATATATGCCAGGGTATTGCATTGCATTTGCAGGGATCTCGAGGAAGTCAATGGGAGCTTTGTTTGCTAGCTTCTCTTTGACTCTATGTCTATGAACTTTGCCTTCAAAAGACATTAGTGAGCCTCGTTCATCTTTTTTTTCCCCTTCAGCAAATGATAGCCTGTAGCTTGTAAGTGCTATCAAGTATTGATAGTACAGCGCCTTTTGTGTGCAAGTGGCATATCACCTTTGTAAATTAGAGTTATGCGCTAGAAGCACACCAAATTTTTTTGTAAGTTTTGCAAGTACAAGGTACTTGGCGTTCTTGCCATCCCTAGGAGATTAAAAATGATTTACAGGAAAATACATAACACAGTTAATCTAAGAGTAACTGCAGACTGCTAACGCTAATGCTCACCATCTGAAAATGCCAGCAGTAACAGCTCCAGCTTCTTATTCCCACCAGGCACCAGGGGCGGGTGGCGGGCTTCATCCTGAATTCCAGAGAGGATTCCAGACTCAGAGCGGCCCTGTCTACTGAACACTCTGTTTTCCTTTCTTTCCAAATTTCCCAGATTGTGAGGATGATCAGGGACCTGAGACCCAGCACCAGAGAAGGCCGACCTTGCTTGTTAACTGAATGTTTGAATGTAGCAATCCTGCAGGGAGGTAGCCGACTACTAGGTGGAAGGTTACACCCCTCATGCCACAGTCAAATCACCGCCACTGCCCATGCCATCATTATTACTGGACGCTCTATGCTAGGTGCGTTGCCATCTCCAAGTTCCTGATACATAATTGGCAGAAATATGAATTCAAAATTTTTCAAATCAAAAGGAAAAAAAGAATACGAAGAGCCATCCACACGTTTGCATCCGTGCTGCCGTCCATACATGTTCTTGTAGGGACATCCTCACATCCATACAAAGAATTTACGACTTCGCGTCGCTGATGGCTTCCAAATGTGTGTAGCTATTGCCGAAATTACCGTTTCCCTGAATTTCAGAAAATATGAAGAGCGTGTGAAGTACTCACCATTCTCATTTGCAGTCCACACACTGTGATCAGGCTGGTCAGATGTAGGATCCACATTGAAATCTTGCTACTGGACGAACAGCTTGACAAATTTCTCAAATAAAGGAAAAGTGAGGACATGGTCCAAATCTGGAAATCCATCTACGATTATGTGAGCCTCAGCCATTGTATTCTTCCTTCTGGCGTGCGCGATTATGTGAGCCTCAGCCATTGTATTCTTCCTTCTGGCATGCGCAAACAGGGACGGGAAGAGTGCCGACAGTGTGTCTTCTCGAACCCAACTAGTCCAGAAACATGCTGTGTCCTATGAGTCTGTTGTTCAGTTGGACAACAATAGCTGCATTGAAAAGAGCAATATTAGTAATGCTCTACAGGCAGGGGCATGCCAATCCAAGGGTGCTCTAGTGCAACCCATTCAAACCACAGCCACCATAAGCGTTGAGCTCGCGTGTAGCATTCAAGGTCAAGTATGCTAAGGCCGGCCATTTCTAATAGCTGACACATTGTTGTCCAAGGCACTTTGTATTTACCCGAGGAGAGTTCCTAATCCCCCACCCAAAGGAAACATCTCCGTAGCTTATCCCATTCTTTGAAAAAATCATTTTATCTGGTTGAGAACAGTGACCAGATAGGTTGGTTGGGAGCTTAAAATCGATCTGAAAACTCGCCTCTCTCTCTCTCTCTCTCTCTCTTACTAGGTAAAAAGATGATCCTTTCTGTCAACCAACTTGCTTTTGGCCCTGTCCTGTAAGTACTGTGGATGTACTAACCTTGGCAATACAATCTCAAGTTGTCAACGCCTACTTCTGAAGTCATCTGACTTTCTACTTCTATCCACAGGCTTCAGAGCAGTAATTCATCAAGCCATCATCAATTTCATCTATACTCGTTCTGCCCATCTCCATCTGAATTATTCTTAAAGTATTGTGTATCTCATTCCTGCATGGATGTCGTTTGTCTCGTGCTAGAAACACATTCATTTTCCTTCCTATCTCAATCCAACTACACCCTGGCTGCTTACTGACACCCCTGTCCTTCATGGATCTCCTCACTCTAAAAACTTCTGCCCATTTGCCCATCTCAGCGTACATATTCGAGAGAAGGACATAGGGTCCAGAGTTCTGAGGATCAAGCTCAAACAATCTCCCAGCTGTCCATTCCCCCAACTCAACATTCTTATGCAGCCTGCAAGCACCTAGCAGAGAAGCCCAGAGCACAGAGTCAGGTTCCATTGGCATGTCGTTTATGAGCTCCTCAGCTTCTTTGAGATGACCAGCACGACCAAGCAAGTCAACCATGCATGTGTAATGATCTCGGGATGGCGTAATCCCATGATCTTCAGTCATAGAATGGAAGTATCTCCGGCCCTCATCCACCAATCCAGAATGGCCACAGGCTGACAAGACCCCTATCATAGTGACAGAGTCCGGGTTCTCATTGCTGCACAGCATTCTCTCAAAAAGATGCAATGCATCTTTTGCACGGCCATTCTGTGCATAACCAACAATCATCGCATTCCAGGACACATTATCTCTGGCTGCCATTCTCTCAAATACCTTAGCACCATCATCGATGGAACCTGTTTTCAGGTACATGTCTACAAGGGAGTTCCCAACAAACACATCAGATTCTGGCCCAAAGTCAAAGCGAAAACCTTCCTTGAGGACATGCACATGAGCTTGCTGACCAAGTTGAAGGTCAGCAATATTCCCACATGCGTTCAGAACATTCCCATACGTGTAATGTGTCGGCCAAATGGAGTCTCTTTTCAGCTGGACAAAGAGCCTAATTGCTTCTTCCTCCTCACCATTCTGGGCATATGCTGCAATGAGCACATTCCAAGCAATGACATTCTTCTCGACCATCTGCGAGAACACCACTTGAGCATCTTCCACATTTGCAGACTTCGCATACCCAGTGAGTATAGATGTTTCTGACACAATACTCCTGGAAGGCATGGAATCAAAGATGCACCTTGCTTCCCACGTCCTCCCACATTTGGCATACATGTCCACCAGAGCATTGTTGAGCACCATGTCATCCCTAAGTCTGTCACACTTCACCATATGGGCATGGACCTGCCGTCCTTCCCTGTCTGCAGCAAGTCCTGCACATGCGCTCATGACACTTGAGAGTGTCACCTCATCCGGAGAGAAACCAGCAGCCATCATCTCGACGAACAGCATGAGTGCCTCACCCACGGGACCGTTCTGCTCGTAGCAAGTGATCAGGCTGTTCCAGGAAACGACGTTCCGCTCCGGCATTGCGTCGAACACCCTGCGCGCATCCTCCGGGCGCTCGCACTTGGCGTACATGTCCACGAGCGCGCTCCTGATGTGCACGTCGTCCGCGTGCGGCGACCTGGCGACGAGGCCGTGCACCTGCTCCCCGGTCCTCGAGTCCTTCTCAGCGGCGCACGCGCTCAGGGCGCTGGCGAAGGAGTAGGCATTGAGCACGAAGTCGTCCGCGTGCATGGCGGCCAGGAACCGGAGCGCGTCCGCGGCATGCCCGCGCCCGTGCCGTGCGAGCGCCGCGACGACCGCGTTGTAGGAGCACTGGTCGGGGTCCGGGATGGCCTCGAAGAGAGCCCGCGCCTCGTCGGGGCGGCCCAGGCGCGCGTACGCGGAGAGGAGCGCGTTGTACGAGAAGGTGTTGCGCAGGGGTATCTCGTCGAACACCCTGCGTGCGTCGCGGAGTCGGCCGAGCCGCGCGTACGTGGACACGAGCGTGTTGAGGAGGAAGGTCTCGCCGGCTACGGGGGACTTCAGAATACGTGCGTGCGCGGCTCGCGCGCCGGAGAGGTTCGGCGCGGAGCGGAGGAGGTCGGCCAGTGGCGACGACGCGCGGAGGTGCGCGACGAGTTCTTGGCCATGGTGGTGGTGGAGGTGCCGCGCCATGCCACCGAGAGGTACGCCGTCAGGTCGTAAGACCCACCCTTGGACGGATCTCCTGTCGTAATCAACGGCCAGGATCAGTTAAGATAACATGTGCGAATCTGAGTCAGGATCCTGCATGAGAACACAAATACTATTTCTCAGCAACATTCTCGAGATGTTAACATTCAAATAAGTGTTCAGTTTCGAAATGCGTTTGTAAAAGCATCACAGTTTCACACTTGCTGATGCACTTTTGAAAGATTGAATTGAGAATGCTCCTTGCCATCAACCCATCCCATCATCAGTTTCATCAGTCCCCTAAATTTCTTGATTTTCATCATCCATGGCAATACAACTGCATTGCAGCATCGGGGGCTCGGGGCTTCAGCTAATGCTGCATAGCAGATTACAATCCTGTCCACTTCATATATAGATTCAGCATCTGGACACAACAGTTAATCTTTGTTTTAGGCATTTATAGTTAACATGCACAGCACCAGATGCAACTAAAAATGCATCAGCATCTTCTTATCTTAACTCGAGGCATGCCATTTGCTCTCCGAGAGTTCTCATTGTAGATCAAGCTTCAGCTCGATTTTTTTTTAACACAAATTGCAGCAGCTCTGCCCTTCAATTAAGGTACGAAAAAGAGAACAAACAATCCAAAACTAAGGGAGAGGCAGTTGCTAGCTGCTACACCACATCACTAATAAAACAGGAAAAGCCCCAAAGGCTGAGAAACCTCCCCTGAACACAAGGAGACACTGAGCCAAGGAAACAAACACTATGGCAGATTGTTAAAAGCTCTTTTATGCTGAGAAATGTCTTCCTTCACTTTTAGAGCAACCTGTTGCACCGTTTGGGACATGCTGTCAAAGATGAGCTGGTTATGATGTTTCCAGATGTTCCACATGATATAGACGGCCATACCTTTGAAACTGCGCCTCTTGTCCTTTGGGATCTTGCGGGCTGTTTCCTTCCACCAGGTGCTAATCGCTGTGCTCACATCTGAAAGCGCAGGCAGCCTCATGCTAAAATGGTCCCAGGTCAGAACCTGGTTCCCGATCGCCTAGGCAAAGGGGCACTGCAAGCAAAGGTGTCTTCCAGTCTCAGGGGGCCATTACACAGCACACATGCATCATGGTGAGGCCAACCCCATAGCACCAAATTGTCTGTGGTTAGAGTTTTATCTTGCACCAAAATCCAAGTGAAGGCTTGCATTTGTTTTCCATATGTGCTTCAAATTAACTTTGGTTTGGGCCTAGTGTAGGAGCCCTTGAATTGTGCCTTGTGCGCTGACGTGGAATACTGGCCATCAGAAGTCCATCTCCAGATGATGGAATCTTGCACTGTAGATGCACATACTTTACTCGATTGATGGTGATAGTCGTACTTTACTCGACAGACAGATGAACTGCTGAAAGTGAAGTCTGCAATTGGGAAATCCAGCACTATATGATCATATACTTCTTAACTACATTCTGACCCAATGCAAACCCCCAAGGCAGGAGAGGAGGTTAAGCCCTTGATAGACATCAATTATCAGGTCAATCAGCACATGAGCTCAGGGTCCAGCCTGAATTCTCGTTTTAGCAGGGTATCATAAGTGCTGCTGAATGCTGATCCTACCAGCTTATAGGCAGCTAAAAGGTCAAGTTCAAGTTTGTAGCATCTCAGACTGCCCATTCAGCTTCTCAGCCACCAAAAAGACCACTCCTCAACAAGAATCTCAATCATCACCAGTTTTGTCCACCTCAGCAGAATGACATGGGCTCTTCATCATCACTGCCACTGCATTTGTAGTCAGGAGTGGACTCGAAAAATATAACTGGAGTAAGGGGTTTTCTGTCATTGATACGCTGCGCAGCCCTCTCCCCTAATTTTCTGTTCCCATATTCCCTGCAGCAGTCAAAGATCCTAAGCCACATCGCGGTTGTTGGCTCAAAGGGCATGTGGTCCACGAAATCCTCTAGCTCAACCATGTATCCATGCTTGCCCAACAGCTCGATCATGCATTCATAGTGTTCGATGCGTGGGATGATGCTATACTCATCAGTCATCAGAGTGAAATAACTCCTCCCCAACCCAACATGCCCTTCACAGATACATGAAACCAGAGCACCAAGGAAAGTGACAGAGTCTGGCCTAATCCCCTGCTTCCGCATTTCATCAAACAATTCAAGCCCATAGTCACCTTTGCTATTGTAAGCACATGCAAAGATCATAGAATTCCACAGGATGACATCATTAGATAATCCCAACTCAAAGATCCTGGAGGAATAATCAAACAGACTACACTTGGAATACATATCAACCAGTGCACTTCGCAGTATGTCATCAATATCATACCCGTTTCTGATCATGTATGCATGAATCTGCTTGCCATGATTCAGCAGAAATATATTTGCACAGGCTGCAAGGGCAGAGCTGAATGTGGACTGGCTAGGTTTTGCCTCAGATTGCATCTCACGTAGAGCATGCAGAGCTGCTTCACTCATGGAGTGGCGTTCGTAACCTGAGATGAGTGAGTTCCAGGAGAATCTCTCTCTCTCTGATCCCATCTCAAATAGAAGAAGCCGTTCCGCGTTCCTCAGGCATCCACATTTGGAATATAACCTCACAAGTGCATTCATCAAAAAGGGGTAACTGAACAAACCACACTTGAGAGCAAGTGCATGGAGCTCCTCACCTTTCCCAAGGTCAAGCAGCCCTGTACAGGCATTGAGCACAGAACCAAGTGTAACGACATCAAGCTCCTTTGTCTCGTGCCTCATCTGCTGGAACAAATCTAAAGCACCAGTCAGATCCATGGACTTGACACAACCGGTCAACATAGCGTTCCAGGATACCAAATTGTGCTGTTCCATGCCATCAAACACCCTTTTTGCATCAGCAATCCTGCCACAAGCAGCCAATCCTGACACAACTGAAGTGGATGTCACCACGTCCTTCTTTGGTGCCAAGTTGAAGAGCCTTAGCGCTGCATCAATGTCACCACACTTTGCATACATATCTACAACTGAGCTCCGCACGTGTACATGGTGTTCATACCCATGTCGGAGCACAAAAGTATGTATGCACCTTCCTTCTTTAAGTGCACCGTTATCCCGGCAAGCAAGCATTGCGTGTGTGACAGTATATACCAGTGGCCTAATGCCAGCCCATACCATCCTGAAGAACATATGAACTGCCATGTCGCCCATACCAGCGAGAAGATATCTCCGGATGATTACATTCCACGAAATGTCATTGGGTTGCAGGATGTCATCAAATGCCCGCCTTGCATCTGTAAGCAAGAGGCACTTCCCATACACGTCAACCAGTGCCGTGCCTAGAATCACATTGGACTGAAAGTCTCTCTTTGCGATGTGACCATGGAGCTGTTGTGCACCACGCAGGTCAAGGCACTCAGCACAGCAGGCAAGCACTGATGCCAGTGTGACGTCCTTGGGGCGAATGCCAAGAGAGTTCATGCCAGCGAAGAGGGAGAACGCCTCTGCAGGGTGCCCAGCGCGGGACGAGGCGGAGATGATGGCGTTCCAGGATCCGCCATCCCGGCGTGGCATTGCGTCGAACATCTCCCGCGCGTCGGCGAGACTGCCGCAGGCAGCGAGCGACTCGATAGCGCGGTTGAAGAGGAATGTTGGAGCGAACGAGGTCGAGGTGGAAGGGGAAGAAGACGAAGAGGAGGCGAGGTGGGAGGCGACGCGGCGGGCGGCGGCGAGGGAGCGGCGGGAGGTTGCCAAGCGGAGGAGCGAGGCGTAAAGAGAGGGCGGGAGCAGGGAGGAGGCAGAGCACGGGGGGAGGGCGTCGATGGCGGCGAAGAGGTGCCCGGCGGCAACGTGGTGGGAGATCGCGGACACCGTTGAGGCGACGGCGGACGCGGACGCGGCCGCCATGTTGGCGGGAAGGCAGGATGGGTCTACCATAGTATACGCGTAATGGGGGTGCTGCGCTATCTGAGGGCCTAAATTGTTTTTTTTCTTTTTTTTTTTGTGATTATTTCCTCTATTTTTTTAGATTCCTCTAAGAAAAGCTAATTGTAGTTTTCTTGCATTAAGATGTGGTCTGAAATGTAGCTCGATTACATCAGGTAACAAATTCTATAACTTATTGTCCATTTTTGCTCCTTTGTAATAGGTCTCACTGTTAATCAACACTAGCTTGTATAAGACCAATAGTGTTCAACTCCATTGTAATCATGAGAATTTTTATATTTGACACGGTGCTATAAATTGATTCTTAGAGACACGATGTAGAAGTGTCGTGTCTGAAAATTATTAGAAAACCCAACAACTAATAATTCTATCTGTAAATTAATTTTTAAAGATGAATGTAAAAAGCTAGCTGTACAAATTATGACAGTTTTAGACTTTAGAGGCAGACCTCGAAAATCCTCCACCTCTAAAAATACTTCCAATGCGTAGTTCAGCATATAAGTCACTTCCTAGGATTTTTTTCGAGTCCTACATTCAAAGTCACCGCACATGCTCTCTTTCTAGCCACAACATTTATCTATCTCCGCACTCTAGCTGCTTTACAACTCTCCATCAACGTGTATGGAAGCCGCCAATATGTTCCCAATGATGATCCAGATATGGTGGCCCTTCACACTGACTTTGTCCTCTTATTCACCCCAACTCTTCTCGTCTTCTCTTGGAGGAAAAGTAGATGAGACCACCCAGCTGGAGAGTTCAGCTTTGAGTAACCTCTGAGAGGAACGTTGAGAAGAACACTTATACTCAAAGGTACCTATCCTTCAACAGTTCAACCCACCCATCATATCTTTAATTCTCCACCCAGTATGCATGGATCCTCTCCAATAGAGTCCACATCCACATATCGGTTGGGCTCCAGCGAATGGATAGTTGGATCCACTTAACATTGAGATGCAACGCTATCGATGGTCCTTGAGCTCCATCAGGTATGTCTCATTGCTTGATCGGCCATGGGTTCTCTAGTCCTTGGCTCCTCTTGTATCCTCTCCCTATCCCTCTCCTCACATGGTGGATTTTGGCATGGTGATGTGCAGATCCATCCAAAAGACGTTGAAGACAGCGTGGCAACATGCATACTATGGAGGTGACTATGATTATAGAGCGTAGCATGTGGACCCAAGAATAGGACGTTGAGGAGCTACTTCTTTTATTATTATTTTCTACTGATTTAATAGAGATGGGTATCATAAGACACATGCCTTTGTAGTTGCCATTTTCATAGGAGCACTCCACCTCTAAAATGTCTCATTTATGGAGGCCTACTTGCTAAGATGGGCAATCATGTCACCTCTGCTAATCCAAAAACCTGTTCTGTGTAAACCGGTAGTAGTGATACTGAATCCTTAGGCATATGTGTGGTTAATTGAGTAGCAACTAGTAGATTAACCTTAGTGGAGTCAACTTACTAGCTCATATGGATTCAAAAGAAGTTGAAATACAATAGTCTAACAAGTAACAAGCTAGTATAGAAAAATATGTAAGCATAGACACATGAGTCATAGATAAGTGTGTGAGCTTAGCTCTTAGCGAAGAACTAGCTTATTATTTTGTTTCTTTTTTAGCGAACAAAATATTTTATGAGTTAGCTCTTTTTAACACTGTTCAAGCTGTCCTTAGTACCTTGATAACACGTCATCAATAGTAGTAGTGGTATGCTACTACATTCACAAGATACTGCCAAGCTGCAAATGATTACCATAGCCATCATTAAGCCTCAGGATCAAAGATACTATGTACTCCTTCCATATCGCAATTAGAAGTCGCTTAGGATAGCATTGTGCATATCAATGAGTGATTAATTAGAGGGGATTTCCTTCTTTGCCCTTATTAAATAAGGTTGTGGGTGTTCCTATATAACAATTCTTCGCAGTCCAAGTGGTAAGCACTCTGTGCCCCGAGGCTGGAGGTTGAAGCGCCCCTGGAAAACCAGGAACTTAAATGTGATACAATACTAGTCCCAGGAGGCTAGTAACACATTTATTACATCAGATAAGTTTCAGCGCAGTAGTCTCGGAAAGCGTGGACAAGGAAGGCACGCTATAATAATAAGACACCAAAATACAACATAGGTCCAAAGGACCCAGAAACAAACGATATCACAATCGAACATCTGACGAGTCCCAATGCCACAGGCTTAGTTGGGTGCAGACACGACCTTACTCGAACGCCACTTCGGGATCGAAGTCCGGATCTTCCTCTGTTTAATAAAGCAAGGATGAGTACAAAGTACTCAGCAAATCCAACCTTACCCTACGGAAGGGGATAATGATATATATGCATATGGATAAATCAAGGATGATGCTTAGTTTTATTTGCATAAAGCTATCTTTTTACACATGCAAGGTTTCAGTTCACAAATACTGTTGTAAAAGACCTCTTTTTCCATATATGATAGTATTTCTGAAAATGGGGGTTTGATCACAATTTTAAGTGTTGTTGAACCCTTGTTCCCACAACACAATGGCAGTCAACCATTTATTTCTAAAATCACACTCACTCTCATGTTTTCACTCATACCAACCAATCTAGTTGTTGAAACTAAACCATAACCCGTCCGAGACCGCGGACACGGCTATCCAGATAGATTTACATTCTGCAGAGGTTGTACACTTTTCCCACAAGTAGGATACTATAACTTACACCGTCGTGCAAGCACAGATCCATCAAAGTCATTACCCTCCATAGCTAAGTAATGGCGCTCACCACGGAAACACTAAGGTCACATCTCATGATACCACAATAATTCACAAAGCTCTTTTCATATATTTCAACAATTTTACATACATCACTTAGTGTCCCGTTGCACACCTGCCTCTAGGAGATTGCCATACTAACTAGAGGGATTTAGACTAAGCCTTTCCCATGCAAGGCGAGTGGTTGTACGATAAATGAGTTAGGCAAGATGAATCATCAACTCAGTCCTTAATCGAGACAAGGCGGATATCTTCACGCTTAACCCCGCAAGGTATAAGCCACAACACCAGGGCATCCCCAAAAAAGATCCCATCCGCCCCATCTCTATAGTAATCACATCTAAAACTTGTTCATTAACCCTTTCATAATACCCACAATTTATTTTCACCACTCACACCTTTTACTTTTAAAATCATTATATTTGAAAAATATAGCGATGAGTATCCATGATGAGTAACCAGTCCTAAGCATACTAAATAATAATATTTCTGTCATAGCATATTATTTGTTTCTAGGTTCGAACAAGACAATTACCGGGTAATATCAATTCAAGGATGGCTATTCAACTGGTTTTAACTAAGCAACAAAAATACTTCGTACATATATCGTACATGCAATATTTAAAACGGCTTCTACGGGTTGTGTTTAAAAATAGGATCAATATGCATCAAAGGGGATCGGTTGGACTTGCCTCCGTCGGCGTCCTCGGCAAACTCCTGCTGACAGTCCGGGTCCTCGGCGTCAAACTCGCGGTACTCGTTTCCAACGTTCTCGTTTTCCGGCTCGTTCACTCCGTCAGCTAAAATACGCGACGAACGACACAGACAACAAGCACAGATAAATAATCATATAAATTCAAATGAGCTCCAAAAATCATGAAATTAATATGGGAGGTGGATCATGATTTTAGATGAATTTAGGAAAAAGAATTATTAAAATCAGAGTTAGCATATGGTATTTGTAAAATGGCCGGACTTTAATCATACGAAAAAGGCTAACAATGATTAAGGAATGGATGCTTCACGTGGGCATTTGTTTGGCTGGTAGTGCATGCATGCATGTACTATTTGGTGAAGTTAATGCTTATGGCCCACGCATGCATGGTTAGAGAGAAATTAGCAGGGGTCATTAGAGCTCGTCTGTATGTCATGGTTCTATTCGTGGAGTTCTTGGCAGTGAACCGGTACAGACAAATACAAGGAAAAATACAGAAAAATACTACAGAAAGACAGAGAAGAGCAAGAAGATGCTCATGAGCTGCTCACCTCGTCTTGCGACGACAGTCGAGCTCGGCTTGTGCATATGGCCGTATACGGTATACGCGAAGTGAGAGTGAGTGAGCGAGTGAGTGAACGTGCTTCTCGGGTGGTGAGAGTGAGCACCCGAGGCTGGCTTTTTATAGCCAGAGGAGTGAGGTTATGCCTCTGGTGCTCAGCTTCGTGCCATTAGAATTGCTACTGTAGTGCATGGCTACACAGGACGACAGAACGGTGGACGGTGCCTAATTTTCATGCAAATGGCAATGTCTCATTTGCATGCACGGTGCGTGCAAATGGACGGTGCCTAATCACCATGTCCTTGCATGCAGGTGCATGCAAATGGACGGTGCATGCTCGTCCTGCATGCATGTATGCATGAGATATATATTCGTGTAGGTGCACTGCTATGTTTTCTTGCATGTAAGCTTGCTGGTACTCGCTGTTATTTGTGCGCGAAAAATATGGATGGATTAGATGGAGATACTATAGAGCTCAAATTATTTTATAGTTTTTGAAATATATTTTGAAAATAATTTTTAATACGAGCGATTTTTGAATGTGAATTTTTGGGATGTTACAAACCTACCCCACTTAAATGGAATCTCGTCCTCGAGATTCGGCTGGGTCCTAAATAGATGAGGAAACTATTTTCTCAGGGCATCTTCTCTTTCCCATGTTGCTTCTGCTTCAGTGTGTCTACTCCACTGAACACGACAAATTCGGACTGTTATCGTTCGAGTTTGCTTGGTGACTGTATCTAGGATTTTTATTGGCACTTCTTGATATCTTAGGTCGTCTTGTAAATCAACAGTGTCTGGCGATATTTGTTCCTCTGGTACTCTGAGACATTTCTTCAATTGGGAGACATGAAACACATTGTGTATATCTGACATTTCTTCAGGTAGCCGATTACGATAGGCTACAGCACCAATCCTCTGTAGTACTTGATATGGTCCAATATACTGAGGTGCTAGCTTGCCTCTAACTTGGAACCTTCGAGTTTCTCGAATAGGAGAGACTTTGACATACACAAAATCTCCAACTGCAAAACTTAACTCTCGTCTTCTTTTATCAGAATAGCTCTTTTGACGTGATTGTGCCTCTTTCAATTTTTCTCTGATTTCAGCTATACGATCTTCTGCTTCCTTTATAAGGGCTGGTCCAAGCAAGGTTCGTTCTCCAACTTCTGACCACATCAATGGGGTTCTACATTTTCTTCCATACAGGGCCTCAAAAGGTGACATGCCCAAACTAGCTTTGTAACTATTATTATAGGAGAACTCTGCATAAGTTAGGCATTTCTCCCAATCTTTACCATACGTGAGCACACATGCTCTTAGCATATCTTCCATAATCTGATTTATTATTTCAGTTTGACCATCTGTTTGAGGATGATAAGCTGAGCTAAAATCTAGCTTGGTTCCCATAGCTTCACGCAAACTTTTCCAGAACTTAGAGGTAAATTGGGTACCTCGGTCAGATACAATCCTACTTGGCACACCATGCAATTTGACTATGTTATCCACATATAACTGGGCTAACTTGTCTCCACTATACTTGGTGTGCACAGGTATGAAGTGAGCAACCTTGGTAAGGCGGTCCACTATTACCCATATTGAATTATTTTCTTTCAATGTTTTGGGTAATCCATTCACAAAATCCATGCCTATCTCATCCCATTTCCAAACAGGAATAGGCAATGGCTGGAGCAAGCCTGCTGGTTTTTGATGCTCTGCTTTAACCCTTTGGCAAACATCACATTGTGCAACAAATCGTGCCACATCAGCCTTCATGTCATTCTACCAATATCTTTCTTTTAGGTCCATGTACATCTTGGTGGCACCATGGTGGATAGAATAAGTTGAGTTATGGGCTTCATCAAGGATTAATTCTTGAAACTTTCCCTCCTTGGGCACACAAATCCTATTTTTATACCACAATACTCCTTTGTTATCCACTCTAAAGTATGGAGCTTTATTTTCTCCAGTTTGCTCACGAATCTTCATCAGATCCTTATCCTTATGTTGTGTATGCTTGATTTCTTCCACAAGAGTTGGCTGCACCATCAGACTGCCATTTTGAGGTTGACGTACTATATGCATGTTCAACTGTGCTATCTCTTCTTGTAGGTGAGTGTTCTTAGGCACCAACTGCTGACCATATGACCTTCTGCTTAGGGCATCTGCTACCACGTTGGCCTTTCCTGGGTGGTAATGAATCTCAAGGTTGTAGTCCTTGATTAACTCCAACCATCTTCTTTGCCTTAGGTTCAAGTCTGACTGTGTGAAGATGTACTTCAAACTCTTGTGATCAGTGTAGATTTCACACTTGTTTCCAATGAGGTAGTGCCTCCAAATCTTGAGAGCATGTACTATAGCTGCTAACTCCAAATCATGGGTAGGGTAATTTTGCTCATGAGGTCTAAGCTGACGGGATGCATAAGCAACCACTTTTCCTCCTTGCATGAGAACACATCCTAAACCTTGTCTTGAGGCATCACAGTATATGATAAAATCTTGGTGAATGTCTGGCAAGGTTAACACTGGTGCTGTTGTTAGTCTCTTCTTCAACTCTTGGAAACTCTTCTCACATGATTCTGTCCAAGTGAATTTCTTATCCTTCCTAAGAAGCTCTGTCATGGGTCTGGCTATCTTGGAAAATCCTTCTATAAACCTTCGATAATATCCAGCTAATCCAAGAAAACTTCTAACCTCACTCACATTGGTGGGTTGCTCCCAATGGGAGACAGCTTCGACTTTCTCAGGGTCAACTGCAACTCCTTCATCTGTCAAGATATGGCCTAGAAATGCAACCTTCTCAAGCCAAAATTCACACTTGCTGAATTTAGCATACAACTTATGTCTTCTTAGCTTTTCCAACACTACTCTCAAGTGTTGCCCATGTTCTTCAGCACTCTTAGAGTAGATAAGTATGTCATCAATGAAGACTACAACAAACTTATCTAACTCTTCCATGAATACCTTATTCATGAGGTTCATGAAATAGGCAGGGGCATTGGTTAATCCAAAAGACATCACTGTAAACTCATATTGTCCATATCTGGTTACAAAGGCTGTCTTGGGGACATCACTATTCTTGATCTTGAGTTGGTGATAACCTGATCTCAAATCGATCTTAGAGAAATACTTGGCTCCTTTAAGCTGATCAAAAAGATCATCTATCCTTGGCAGGGGATACTTATTCTTGATGGTGACTTCATTTAGGGACCTATAATCCACACACATCCTCATACTTCCATCTTTCTTCTTCACAAACAAGACTGGGGCTCTCCATGGTGAAGAACTAGGTCTAATATAACCTTTCTGCTGTAATTCTCTTAGCTGCTCTTTTAGTTTAGCTAACTCTGCCGGAGCCATTCTGTAAGGTCTCTTGCCTATGGGGGTATTCCCAGGGATAAGATCAATGATGAACTCTATATCCCTATCTGGTGGCATTCCAGGTAGTTCCTCAGGAAATACATCAGGGTATTCTTGCACTATTGGTACTCCCTCTATGGTCCTTGCATCCAAGTTGAAGACCATTGGATTAACTTTAGACCCTCGGGTTTGGCATTTCACTTTAATCCCTTCATGGTTAACTAATGATACTTCCTTGGTTGCACAACTAATAATTCCATTGCGTCTGGTTAACCAATCCATTCCAAGGATAACATCTATTCCTTTGGACTTGAGCACTACTAAGTCTGCTAAGAAAACTACCCCACTTAGAATGATCCTTACATTTGAACAACCTAGATGACATTTGATGTCAGACCCAGGTGTTTGGGTTATTAGGGGTAACTTTAGTAGTACTGTGGGTATTTGACGCTTCTCAACAAAACTTGATGATATGAATGAATGTGATGCTCCAAAATCGAATAATACTGTTGCAAGTACTGAATTGACTAAGAACTCACCAAGTACCACTCCTGAAGCAGTCTGAGCATCCTGAGCATGAATATGGTTGACACGAGCTCTACCATAGGATTGTTGAGGTTGCTTCATCATCTAGCTATTATTGTTGGTGTTTCCATTGTTGCGAGGGAAACCACGGTTGACTCCAGACACTGCACGTCTTGGTCCATTAACAGTGTGGGACTGAGTGGATACTGCTGGTGGGTTGTTCTTGTAGGGACAGTTGGCGATGTAGTGTCCAGTCTCATGGCAATTAAAGCAAGTCCTAACATTGTTTGTGACTTGACCAGTGCTGTTCTGTTGAGTCTTGCCATAAGTTTGATTCTGATAGGTTGTCTTAGGTTGATATGATGACTGCATTTGGTTATTGGAGACACTAGCAGGAGAGCGAAACTGCATTGGGGCTTGAGTCCGCTGGCTTGGTTGGCTAAAGGTTTTCAGCCTCTGGGATCTAGCACCATCTTGAACCTTGCGCTCCAGAAACTTGCGCTTGTTCTTTCCTTTCTTCAGTCTTGGCCACATCAGTCAGAATGGCCTTGTTCATCAAGGTGTTGAAGTCTGGATAGATCTGTGGGGTCATGAGGGTTCTAAGCTCACAGGTCAATCCTTCTATGAACTTTGTCTGCTTCTTGACATCAGTGTTGACCAATTCTGGGGCATAACGAGACAACTCAGTGAATTGGAAGATGTATTCACTTAGGGTTTTATTTCCTTGCTTCAAGTTGCGAAATTCATCAGCTTTCAGCTTCATGATCCCATCTGGAATGTGGTACCGGCGGAACTCATCCACAAATTCTTCCCATGTGATTGTGTTGGCATTGTCCACAGCTCCACTATAGGCTTCCCACCAAGAAAGGGCAATTCCTGTCAGCTGAGAGATGCTAGCAGAACTCTATCCCTTCCATCGCAGTGGATTGTGTCCAACTTCCTTTCAATCACCTTAAGCCAATCATCTGCTTCCATGGGGTTGTCAAATCCGGTAAAGGTGGGTGGCTTAAGCCTCATGAACTCAGTCATCTTGTCTTGGACTTCGGCTCCACGGTTGTTCCTGGGGCGGTTCATGCCTTGAGCCAAGGTCTCTAGAAGGCGAGTCTGAGTTACCATGACTTGTGCTAAGTCAATTACTGGAGGAGGGGGCAAGTCATCTCCTTCATTATGGTTCCTAGTCTGACTCACTTCATCTTCATGAATACCATCAACATTTGCGTTGGCTTGACTTTCATTTGGATTTTGGCTTTATCTACTAGCTGCACGACCACTTGGTTGAGAGCGGGTAGCTGGTTTATGAGGCATCTGTTGGTTAAGATGAGAAAGCATTAGATAAGGGTTAGATCTATTGAGTGATGTTGTTTTTTTGTTAAGACGCTATATTTTAAAAAGGTGCAAGTTTTAAGACTTGCTATCCCGTAAGGGAACAACATGGAGCACTCAATTATTTAGCACAACCAACAAGCACAAATATATATTTTGAATAAGAGGGCGGTCTACAACATAGTAATGGAGGAAATAAGCGTACTACAATACGATTCATCTACTTTGGGGGTTGAACAAAAGTGAAGTAAACTTCACTTCCCCAAGACATAAGGAGGAACTAGGTGCTACTATTCTTCAACTTCTTCGGATAGAACGACTTCATTCCCTTGGTGTTGAGGAGGATCATGCTTCCGGCATTTGTGGTTCTTCTTTTGGACTAAGAGGTGGGTCACCGTCTTCTTTTGGTGGTGGCTGGGTGAGGAGGGGAAATCCTTCTTCCTTACTGGGCTCCAACTCTAAAGCTTCATGAGAGGCTTCTGTGGGTAGGGGAGCTGATGGCCCTTCTATGTCCATCTTTCTTTTGGTTTTTAGGGACATGATTGGGATACCTTTTAGGACTATGGGCTCTTGGTCTTCCTTTGCTAACATCCTTCTTTTGATCCTGGTGATAAGGTAGGCATCCTTCAACTCCTGAGCATGGCGGTCTTCAGCTGCCTTCAAGACTTCAGCAATGGCGGTTTCACGACTCTCGGCTGCAGCTGCTTGGGCCTGAGCTTCTGCAAGCTGCACATGGAGCTTTCTAACTATGATCTCGGCTTCCTGCGCACGATGGATGCACTTCCTTAACTCTGAGGCCTGCTCATCATATTGCTTATTTAGAGCAAGAAGGTACGTGGTCATGAATACCACAGTTGGGTCATCTTCAAGTGAGTAACGTCCTTGCAAGAGCTCCATGCGGGTCCTCCAAACTGGTCGGTCTTTTTCATCGGGTCGAAAGAACCTCATGGGTGTACGGGTGATGGGCTTCTCGTAGATCTGGCATAGGTACCTCAAGACTTTGCGGGCGACGGCTTGATATGTATCTGCAAACCGAAACCCGGTCGCAGTCATGCTCCAAGCTTCAGCTATATTAGGGAAGTCCTCACTTTTCCCAATATAGACGGTAACTTCACACCGCTCGGTCTCATGCTCTTCATATTCTCTGCCTTCATATTCTGGGCGATCCTTGATTCCAAGTTTCTGCATGGTAGCATACAAGAGCTTGGGAAAGCCTTCTACACTTAGACAGTAACTGCTGGTCCAAACTCCTTCTGCCATCTGAGAGACATAGATGAGAGTAAATATTTTTTTTTTCAAATAGAGGGAAGAGGGTAAGAACTTTTGTAAAATATATTTATTTAGTAAAATACTGGTCCAGAAAAGCCTAAGGTCGCGTCCTACAGCCAACTACGGCTCTGATACCACCTGAAGCGCCCCTGGAAAACCAGGAACTCAAATGTGATACAATACTAGTCCCAGGAGGCTAGTAACACATTTATTACATCAAATAAGTTTCAGCGCAGTAGTCTCGGAAAGCGTGGACAAGGAAGGCACGCTATAATAATAAGACACCAAAATACAATATAGGTCCAAAGGACCCAGAAACAAACGATATCACAATCGAACATCTGACGAGTCCCAATGCCACAGGCTTAGTTGGGTGCAGACACGACCTTACTCGAACGCCACTTCGGGATCGAAGTCCGGATCTTCCTCTGTTTAATAAAGCAAGGGTGAGTACAAAGTACTCATCAAATCCAACCTTACCCTACGGAAGGGGATAATAATATATATGCATATGGACAAATCAAGGATGAGGCTTAGTTTTATTTGCATAAAGCTATCTTTTTACACATGCAAGGTTTCAGTTCACAAATACTGTTGTAAAAGACCACTTTTTCCATATATGATAGTATTTCTGAAAATGGAGGTTTGATCACAATTTTAAGTGTTGTTGAACCCTTGTTCCCACAACACAATGGCAGTCAACCATTTATTTCCAAAATCACACTCACTCTCATATTTTCACTCATACCAACCAATCTAGTTGTTGAAACCAAACCATAACCCGTACGAGACCGCGGACACGGCTATCCAGATAGATTTACACTCTGCAGAGGTTGTACACTTTTCCTACAAGTAGGATACCATAACTTACACCGTCGTGCAAGCACAGATCCATCAAAGTCATTACCCTCCATAGCTAAGTAATGGCGCTCATCACGGGAACACTAAGGCCACATCTCATGATACCATAATAATTCACAAAGCTCTTTTCATATATTTCCACAATTTTACATACATCACTTAGTGTCCCGTTGCACACCTGCATCCAGGAGATTGCCATACTAACTAGAGGGATTTAGACTAAGCCTTTCCCATGCAAGGCGAGTGGTTGTACGATAAATGAGTTAGGCAAGATGAATCATCAACTCAGTCCTTAATCGAGACAAGGCGGATATCTTCACGCTTAACTCCGCAAGGTATAAGCCACAACACCAGGGCATCCCAAAAGAGATCCCATCCGCCCCATCTCCATAGTAATCACATCTATAACTTGTTCATTAACCCTTTTATAATACCCACAATTTATTTTCACCACTCACACCTTTTACTTTTAAAATCATTATATTTAAAAAATATAGCGATGAGTATCCAGGATGAGTAACAAGTCCTAAGCATACTAAATAATAATATTTCTGTCATAGCATATTATTTGTTTCTAGGTTCGAACAAGACAATTACCGGGTAATATCAATTCAAGGATGCCTATTCAACAGGTTTTAACTAAGCAGCAAAAATACTTCGTACATATATCGTACATGCAATATTTAAAACGGCTTCTACGGGTTGTGTTTAAAAATAGGATCAATATGCATCAAAGGGGATCGGTTGGACTTGCCTCCGTCGGCGTCCTCGGCAAACTCCTGCTGACAGTCCGGGTCCTCGGCGTCAAACTCGCGGTACTCGTTTCCAACGTTCTCGTTTTCCGGCTCGTTCACTCCGTCAGCTAAAATACGCGACGAACGACACAGACAACAAGCACAGATAAATAATCATATAAATTCAAATGAGCTCCAAAAATCATGAAATTAATATAGGAGGTGGATCATGATTTTAGATGAATTTAGGAAAAAGAATTATTAAAATCAGAGTTAGCATATGGTATTTGTAAAATGGCCGGACTTTAATCATACGAAAAAGGCTAACAATGATTAAGGAATGGATGCTTCACGTGGGCATTTGTTTGGCTGGTAGTGCATGCATGCATGTACTATTTGGTGAAGTTAATGCTTATGGCCCACGCATGCATGGTTAGAGAGAAATTAGCAGGGGTCATTAGAGCTCGTCTGTATGTCATGGTTCTATTCGTGGAGTTCTTGGCAGTGAACCGGTACAGACAAATACAAGAAAAAATACAGAAAAATACTACAGAAAGACAGAGAAGAGCAAGAAGATGCTCATGAGCTGCTCACCTCGTCTTGCGACGACAGTCGAGCTCGGCTTGTGCGTATGGCCGTATACGGTATACGCGAAGTGAGAGTGAGTGAGCGAGTGAGTGAACGTGCTTCACGGGTGGTGAGAGTGAGCACCCGAGGCTGGCTTTTTATAGCCAGAGGAGTGAGGTTATGCCTCTGGTGCTCAGCTTCGTGCCATTAGAATTGCTACTGTAGTGCATGGCTACACAGGACGACAGGACGGTGGACGGTGCCTAATTTTCATGCAAATGGCAATGTCTCATTTGCATGCACGGTGCGTGCAAATGGACGGTGCCTAATCACCATGTCCTTGCATGCAGGTGCATGCAAATGGACGGTGCATGCTCGTCCTGCATGCATGCATGCATGAGATATATATTCGTGTAGGTGCACTGCTATGTTTTCTTGCATGTAAGCTTGCTGGTACTCGCTGTTATTTGTGCGTGAAAAATATGAATGGATTAGATGGAGATACTATAGAGCTCAAATTATTTTATAGTTTTTGAAATATATTTTGAAAATAATTTTTAATGCGAGTGATTTTTGAATGTGAATTTTTAGAATGTTACAGAGGACGGACCTGTACTGGAATTGCATGGCACGCAACGTGCGTGTGGAGAGGGCGAGCGACACTATTAACATGTGGGCGCGGGAGCCAAAGCGTGCGTGCGAAGAGGGAAAGCAGCACTATTAACATGCGGGCGCGGGAGCCGAAGCGCTAAGGGTCATTCGTGTTAAATTTCAAGCCGCAGAACCAAAACGACTTCCTTTGCCAAAGTCGTTATCTCGTCCAGAACAACTTCTATTAACGATACAGAGGGAGTAATGAATTACTCTACTACGTTTGGTTACACGCGGGTTATGGTGGATACAACGACTAACTTCACTAGCTAACTGTCGTCAAAGAAAAAAAGAATCACTAGCTAGCAATATTTGAAAAGGGATTTGGCCTAAACAACAAAAGTCCAGACAAAGACCTGTTGACGAGTTAGCCTGTGGTTAGTAGGACTTGGATAGTAACGTGACTAAACCGGTGCTACCAAGACAATTGGACCATATTGGTAGTCCCTCACCACTTTACGGGCCCCTACTTAATTAACCTGTCAATCAAGTTCAACCTGTGAGAGGTACTCTCTCCATTTCAAAAAAATGTCGTTACTATAAGTTCGTGATGATCAAACTTTCTTAAATATAACTAGATTTATAAAAAAATATTAATAACATTAATTTGTATCTTCATATAGATTCATTATAAAAATATATTTAGTGATTCATGTAATGATTTTAATTGTACGCCACAAATGTTAATATTTTCTTTTATATATATTTGTTTAGGTATCTAAATTCCCAGAAAGTGAGAATGATACTAGGGAGTATCTATCATTCAACTGTATTGGTGATGTTTTTCAGGTGTTTGTATTTTGTCGGCAATTGTCTCTTTTTTCAGGTGTTTGTATTTTCAGGTGATGCATGAAACAACCAAGTCGATCCGTACCAGAAGAAAACAAAGCATGTAAGGACAAGAATATCCACAGTCTGAAGAGGTGTAGGTGTATTAATTAGTATAGTAGACAGTAGGCTGCCAGTTTTTCCACAGAATAACAGAGCACATGATTGCCAATAGGAAGATAGGCCTTGTTTAGTTCCGAAAAGTGAAAAGATTTCGGCACTGTAGCACTTTCGTTTGTTTGTGACAAATATTATTTAATTATGGACTAACTAGGATCAAAAGATTCGTCTCGTGATTTACAGCTAAACTGTGTAATTAGTTTTTGTTTTCGTCTATATTTAATGTTTCATGTATGTGCCACAAGATTCGATGTGACGGGAAATCTTGAAAACTTTTTGGTTTTCAGGTTGAACTAAACAAGGCCATAGCCATTTTAGCACAGAATAATTAACGAGGAGCACAAGGATTTGCTGCCCATCCCCCCAGAACAGAGTACAAGAGCAATATGTCATGTCAACAATAGCCAATTAGCTTACCCGAGTTACCTCAGGATCAAGACAAACACAGAGCAAGGGCCGAAAGAAACAATTTGGGCGACCAGGGCTCTTTTTTTTTACAACATCGACCAGGGCCAATTGTGTACCCACGAGTACCAACTTCCAACACCATGATGCCATGGCAGAGCCACCAAGGCCATACATGCCCCCCCACCCCCACCACCCATTTGAGACCATGTTCGATTGATCTTTTTTATAATTACATTCATTTGATCTTGAGATGGGAAGGATTGAAGAGCATAGAGAAGAATTTTGACTCATAAGGAATTGAATCCTTCTCAATTCTCTTAGTTTTGAGGACACAACATGCCTATTATTACAATTTTTTTAGAAAATGAAAGAACATCTAGCTTGATCTTCACAAGAGAGAAATAAGACCAAAATTATTATTATAGGACACGAATGCTTAAAAACAAAAATAATTCTATATACCAAATAAAGGGAGGCAAACAAGATAATTGCCATAGCAAGCAAAGACAGTGTTATTTGTTTTCATCACAATGTTGTAATTGGCTCAATGACGAAGCTAATAAGTTCCTAGGAGTAAGACCTGCATAAAGTTTTTAGGTTTACACAGAAACAATTTTATTTTATTTCTTGTCAACCAAATAGAACAAAGACTTATGTCCTTGTTAGTAAAAACAATGTATTTTTTCCTCCATGTTTACACCATCTTTAAAAGGATTCGTAACATGAAGTGGAACAATACAAAAAACAACCAACAAACCCAACCAAAGAGCCTTTGCCAGAAAACAATCAAAATAAAAAGGTGTAGAATTGTTTCATTGTCACGGGGATCCTGTTTTCTTCCCAAATCCTGGTGTTCTAGACACGCGGACATGTTACCTAGTTATGTTCATTGATGAAGATACAAATTAGCACAACTCTACTTCACCGGTGGATTAGCTTGTTTTGTTTCGGCTCTCCAAGTAGCTCTACTGGTGGAGCTAAAGTTGTTTTAGTAAAAGTGTCAAATGTTTAGTAAAATAGCTCCTTAGGATAGATAAAAAGACTAAAATGTCCATAATATCCTTTTCTTGTTTTTCCTTACTTTTTAAAACAACTTCTTTTTTATTTTTTCCCTCATCACCTATTTCTCCTTCCCTTCACTCCTCTCTCTCTCTTCCTTATCCACTCACGCCACCTCCTTGGTCAACCACCCCGCACCCTAGTAACTTTGCCTCGCTCGCCTGAAGCCGGCGTCTCCACCACCTTTGCCATTGTGCCTTTGTCTGTCCTAATGCCTCTTTTACCTCTACTCTGTGCTTATTTGTTCGCTCCATGCTTTGCTCATACGAAGTTGAAGTATTTTGAGGAGCGCCTCGTGCCCAGATCAAGGAGCTGAGAAGCCACATTTCTTTTTTCCCATAAAGGATTCTAGGTTTAAAGAACATGAATCGGGATAAAGCGGCGTTAAGCATAGGCCTTTGACCATGTCTAGTAGGCGGAGTCGTGGAGCTACCTATAGAGTAGCTCGAGAAGCGCTACCAAAGGCCTGGGGGTGAAGTCGGTATTGAGTGGCTATCTTTAATTAAGGATGCACATTGGCGGACTCACGGGGAGGGGGGGGGGGCTGGGGTGGCTGCAGCCCCCTCTTGGGCTCAAACAAAATTTAACAGATTTTCTTTTTAGTAAAAGACTCCATGTATTTAGTATTTTTCTATGTTTATTCTATGAATCTTTACTTTTGAGCACTTTAAATCAATATTGAATTATCAATCTTAGCTATATCTATTAGTGTACTGGATTGAGCGAGTAAAAATTTTTTATAGCTATGTTATTTAGCCCCCTCTTGATCCGTTTCTAGGTGCACCACTGAGGATCATATCTTTTTAGGTTAGTGCAGAGCAGCAAAGGCATAGGCAGGCTTACCCCTACTCTAAGAAAGATGACACACGCCTGCCGACTTACCGAGCTGAAACAAAAGCTTAAAAGATTTGCCTAGATGCTGGCTCCGTGATTATCTTGTTGCACATTCCGGCCACAGGGGCTCATCAGAGACGACGGAGAAACAGAAGTACAGGTCTTGTTTAGTTCACCCCGAAAACCAAAAAGTTTTCAAGATTTCCCGTCACATCGAATCTTGTGTCACATGCATGAAACATTAAATATAAACGAAAACAAAAACTAATTACACAGTTTAGCTGTAAATCACGAGACGAATCTTTTAATCCTAGTTAGTCCATGATTGAATAATATTTGTTACATACCAACGAAAATGCTACAGTACCGAAAACTTTTCACTTTCCGGGAGGCCATAGCTTCGTCATCAGTACGTCGATCACCTGGGCCCATGGAAGGGTCAGGTCGCCCCACGTGTAGCTCTGCTGCCACCAGCAGCCATGACTGGGCTGCCCCAGCCAGTATCAAGTGGACCTATAGCCTAATCCTGCATGTTCTGCCGAAAAGGGGGACACGGCATGCATAAAATGAAACATCCTTCCTCCCTAAAAAGGAGAGGGCAGGGCATCAGTGTGCATGAGCTTGGGCAGCGTGAATGAAGTGACTGAATGATTGTCTGTCATTATTAGACTCCATGGCGACAGAGATCGAGCTGCTGCAGGTATACTTACTGGAAGATTCTGACGATCAGGAGGATTATGATTATCCTTCTTGCGATTATTTAAGCTGCGCCTGCACCAAGTTTAGCAGCAGCATCTATCTTACCAAATACCAACAACTGTTAGGAAGCACAGCACAGCACACACTATACTACTGGTCAGTGTATATATTATTGATCCATTGAAGCAAGGGGGGGTTGAACAACTCAGTACAATATTGACAAGAGTGCTCGCTATCAGTGGAAAAAGCCTTTTTTGTGCAAGCGATGTGTGTCCCTTACCCATTGGCTTGGCGCTTACTTAGCAAGGCGGTATTTGCCAAAAGATTTGGACAGGCCAGCAGGCCAGTGTAGGCATGCATCGCCACCAGCATCGCTGTCATAATGTATGGTGGTAAATTTCTCTGCCACACGCCAGCCTGTTTCAAACTGACCATGGAGCTGAGACATGGGATGCAAGGTAAACTTGAAAATGATGATTGATAAGCCTCTTTTTGACGCGGCGGTTTTTGCGAAAACGGGTATACACAGAATGGATAGGTGAAAAGGGCACATGGGTCGGAAATTAAATGGAAGTTGAGTGGCTTCATGCCCAAGTGATGCTCCCTGATCTGTACTTTCCCACAGCTCCACTGAACTCTCTGATATATACCTTTTAGTTTGGTGGGTAATGGAATCGGTATGTTTTATATGTGCCACAAGTGATAGTAGCAAAGCAATGGTCAAGAGGCATGCTGGTTGTGACGCCTGAATGACATGAGGAGTACTGTTGCAGCACTAATAAAGATCCACTATAGGTGTAGGGGTAGCAGCATGGTCAATTTATGGTGGAAATTTTAGGAAGTAGTTAGTTACTTAGTTTCGATGATAAAAGTCGACAGTACTTTCTTACTTTCAGATGCATCCTGCTAAGCTTCACGAAGAAATCAAGATGTTAAAATCTGGTGCAAACCAGCATGTTTCTTGGTACATGATGAAGTGACAAGAAGTTGAGAGCCTAGAGCCCTAGACTATACCTTTCAAATGACTATACAGAGTACGAGTATAGCACTCACCTCCCTGGGTACAGTACTGAAACCTCAACCTCAAGTCGATTGCTTAAGAGTTACATGATGACGTTATTATACCCAGGGAATTGAAGTTGACTGTTCAAGAAGTACAACATATGTATGTATGCAAATCATAGCTGCGTTGGAAAACAAGCTTCATCAAGTTACTATTTGCCTTATAATTGATTGACATCTATATATATCTACATGATGTCCAGCACACATCAACGTAACTGTAAGCATGTCAAAGCTTCTGTCTAATCAGCACAATAATTTAATGGCAACATCTTTTTTTTTTCACACAACTTGCGCGCGCAATCAAAACATGTCAAGGACTGATTCTGTCAGCTCACCTAGCTTTCCATTCACACATATCCTGATTTCAGATATGGACGAGCACAAGAAGAAACCAATCACCTGGTATTACGTTCAATCGCGGTTTCTTGGGCAGCCATGATGTTTTGAAGTTGCATCTAATTAAAGTAGAACAGAAGCAATGTGGTATGATGATCCAAAGAGCCTGGAAATGAAATGAAATTGCAAATTAAATGTTCTATCTTGAGTATTAATATATACAGTATATGGTATCGAAGAGGAGTCAACGATAACACACGTTATAGAGAAGGGATGTTATCCTCATTAAGTGCTCCCATGACAGCATCATTGCTGAACAAGAACTGTTTCTCGCTCGCCTAATCATCTTTTACCAATAAAATAATGATGATGCACCATGCATGCATACATTCATTAATTCATTGATGGCCTTCCATATAGCACCGGATGGATCCTTCTCAATAGAACTGAACATCAAGGCAAGATATACACACTCCTCTCTCTTTATCCAACAGCAGCAGTCTTTGCAAGGCATGATTAAAAAAATGGAGAGGCTAAGAAATGAAAGCTGAACATCACTTGAGTTGCCAGGCTTCTGCCGCAGCCGCCTCAAAAACCTTTCGACGCTCCTTGAGATGCACGTCTCTCCCTCCCTAGCTATCTCCCAAACGCATACGGCGCCTATATAAGTAGTGCTAAGCCATCACACTAAGCAAAGCACTCGTCGTCTATTATTCCAGCATCCTGCTGCACCTCACCTCGCCATGGGGGGAGCTTCTAATTCTAACCTGCTTCCTCCTGGCTTCCACTTCTTCCCATCAGACGAAGAGCTCGTCGTCCATTTCCTCCGCCGCAAAGCCTCGCTCTTACCATGCCAGCCAGACATCGTCCCTACAGTGTGTATGAATCACTATGATCCATGGGAACTGAATGGTATGTATATATCTGACTGATTCCAAGCTGATGATATATTCATTCTTGTCAGGGTCCTGATTGCTAGCAACAAATCTTCTTTTTCTAGGCAAAGCACTTGGGGCAGGTAACCAGTGGTACTTCTTCAGCCATGCGAAGCACAGCAGGGTCACACCAAACGGGTACTGGAGCTCTGTTTGTGCAGACGAGACGGTGAGCAGTGGTGGCTGTAGTGTCGGTCTGAAGAAGACACTTGTCTTCTCCACTGGAGAGCCCTCTGAATCTGAGGGGACCGAGACCAACTGGATCATGCATGAGTATCACTTACTGGATGGGAGGAAGGGGATTAGCAGTAGCACTACCTCAACTAATAGTTCAAGCAAGAAATTGCATCACCCAAACACAGTAAGAGCTACTTGCATATATATGTTTTAATTTAATTGCTTCATCTAGCTAGCACTATTGTATTTGTACATATATACATATATGCATAGTTACTTATCTCAATAAGGGCAATAAAATACTTTCCTCATGATTGCAGGAGTCCAATAACTGGGTGATATGCCGAGTGTTTGATTCGACGACCGGTGGATCGCAAGCGAGCTGCCATGAGGAGGGTATGGAGCTTTCATGCTTAGATGAGGTGTTCCTATCCCTCGACGACTATGATGAAGTCAGTTTGTCAAATAATTAGAATCCTTATCACCAGAACAGGTAGTACTACTAGTAGGCCCCTAGCTACTACGATTTCAGAAGATCAAATGTTCATTCCATAGGTGTTTAGCCTTAAACACTGTGTCGAAACCACATATGTAATTATTCTCTCCTCATCAAAGGAGTCGAGGCACATGTATGTAACAAACTTGAGTTAGCTTTAGAAATATGGTTAGTGTGGATAATCCCCTATCCTAGAAGGTTTTTATTATGTTTGAGCATAAAAAGGCGCGATAACTATGTCTCCGAGTGTCTCTGTATGTATTAAAAAATATTACACAGGTGGGCTGCCTTGACTGTATGGGGAAGTGGTGCTGCATGAACTCATTGACTTGACAAACCAGTTACTGGATACACATGTACAGGTAGCCATTAACATTTGTAAATATTTGTTGGTGGATTGCAGTACATACGTAGTAGTGCACTGGCTTTAGATCACTAATATGGCTGTCATGCGTCGTTAGAAACTATGCTTAGTTAAAAACTAAAAAGGATGCTAGATTACTAGGAGAAACTAACTCGTTACTGCATATCCCTCCAGAACTTTAGCGCGCATGTCCTTGCTTTTCCTAGCTAGAAGACTTGGCTGGTCTAGCATATATGGAGTATATAATGAATGAGAGAATTCTACGTAGAAATTGATTTCTCAGGATGCCTGGCCTTTTTTTAAAAGACGGTTGGTGTTAGAGCCGCCTCTATAGTGATTCAACAAGCAAAGGAAATAATTAATGATATATAATTATGCCATGCCAGTGGTTAAATGTGTGCTATCATTTGAGTTGTACTCTTCTGATTATGTTTATGTTGATGGAGAACAACTTGGGATAAAGCAGAAGTATACATTATTCTGACTTTCAGAGACAAAAGGAACACATATATAACACAATGTAAGCTACAAGTTTCAAAAACATACTCTGTATTCCCCTTCGTTCCAAATTATAAGTCATTTTAGTTTTTTCTATATAGACACATTTTACTATATATCTAGACATAATATAAATCTAGGTGAGGAACGTGGGCTCGTAGGGCATGACGGAGAAGCACAACATGGTGTAGCCCCAAGTGGGCACTGTGGATGCGGCCTCGGAGATGATGTCATGGACTAGTGGCGGATCAAGGATGGGCGAGAGCAAACAGATCGAGTTCTCCAGGCGCGTCGTCCATGGTCACCGCCAGATCATGTGTAGGATTGTTTCGTATAGAGTGGCTCCTCACGCCGAGGTGGGCTAGTGGGTGCCGATGATGAGGGGGCTGCCTCTGCTGGCTTCTCAGTCAGGACCTCGATGGCCGGGCTAGGCCCTCGTGGATGGATGTGCATGGGCACACACGAGGAGTATTTTGGACGATACAAAAATACTACATCTTTAGGTGGGCCCCGGTTCATTTCAGGCATAGAAAATGGCATGGATAAGATGTAGGAACAATTGCAATGGCAAGTTTCTAAATAAGTAAATAGCAATGACATATCTCAGAAGCATGAAAATTATAATAGCATGGATCCAAATAACCCTTTTTATAATAGGGGGACAATTTTGGGTGGACTCACGAACACAAGAATCACGGAGAGGACGCTATGTTTTATCTTGGTCCGGGCTATCAGGGCCTACGTCCAACAGCTGATGATCCTTATACTTAAGCGCTTCCAAAATCTAGGGTTTACAACAGAGTGTGAGGGAGAGATATAGAGAGAGGGATTGATTTGGCAGGGGATCGCTCGGTGCTTATGCTAGATGGCCTTGCCATTGGTGGCGCCCCCCCCTTGCCAGAGAGGAGGAAGATGAGCAGAGGAAGGAGAGGGACTCTCATTGCCGCTCTCTAGGTGTCTCTGCTCTCAGTGCAGAGCACAAACTGAATGATGGCGGACTTGAAAGATCTGTCTAGGGTCATCTCGGAATCATCCACTCTCCTCTAGGATTTTGACCTCCCCTTATATATCGAGGTAGGTTGGGTACATGGCGGTTTGGAGAGCCTATGTTCTACATGTGTGAAAGCCCTAGTTTGGTTTTGGATAATTGATGAAACCCTAGTACTGACCTCTATACTAAGTGTGTGTAGATTTAATGAGGTTGGTACATGCCAAGTGATGGAGCAAGTGATGATGGTGATGACTACAAGATGATCAAGTGCTCAACTTGGAAAAGAAGAAAGAGAAAAACAAAACCATATGGAGATCAAGGCAAAGGTATTGCTTAGGGTTTTAGTTTTGGTGATCAAGACACCATAGAGGGTGTGATCACATTTAGGATAGATAGCCGGACTATAAAGAGGGAAATTCTTTGGCTAAGCGGTTATCAAGTGCCACTAGGTGTCGTTGTTCATGAGAATGCATTTAGAACCTAGTGAGCTAACTTAACTCCTTCGAAGAAAATGTTTGTGAAAATGCTAACACATTTGCATATGTTGGTACACACATAGTGGTGTTGGCACACTTTAGGAAGGAGGTGGAGTTTGAAGGGTAGAGAGGGGTTTGGGTTCCTCTCTCCATCCCGCCAAGCTTGCGAGGCAGGATTCGTTGCTTTTGAGAAAATGAAATGCATTTTTCTATTGCGCCGGTGGAAAGTTTGGAGAAGTTGCGGGAGTGTCCGGACGCTGGCCTCAGAGGCATCGGACGTCGATCCTGCGTGTCCGGTGCACTATCATTTCTAGCAGAGGTGAAGGGTGCATCGGACGCTGGCCGGATACTATTGGCGTGTTTGGTGACGCATGACGTCAGTAAGTGCGCTAGCAACCGTTTTCTGACTGCTGAGCATCTCAGAGCATCGGACTCCCTAGAGAGCGTCCGGCGCATTTGCAGTGCTCTCCGAGTAAGGATCCGGTACTGAGAGGCGCGTCCGGTGACCCTGCGCGTTTTACACTATCTCTGCGTACGGGTCCGATGTGTACCAGACGCGTCCGTTGATTTGAATATGACCGTTAGAGATCGATATGCGAGATTGAAAAGGTTGACACATGGCAATCTTCTGAGCACCGGACACATGGTTTGAGCGTCCGGTGACCCCGTGTTCTGCCCTGTGGAAGAGCCAACGACTCTATTTGTTTGAGGGGCTTATAAATAGTTGTTGGCCGGCTTGGGGCTCACCCTCTTGGCATTCTTAACTACTTGACATCCTTGTGAGCCTAAGCAAACTCCTTCCACTCATCTCCTTCATAGATTAACAATCTTTGTGAGATTGGGAGTGATTCCAAGTGTATTTGCTTGAGTGATTGCATCTAGTGGCACTTGGGGATCGATTTGGATGCGGTTTTCTTGTTACTCATGGTGGTTTCCTCCACCTAGACGGATTGGAGTAGCGGAGGAGCTTTAGCATGAGTTGGTGATTGTTTGTGGCCATCTTCCGGTGATTGTGAGGGGTTTTGTGCCTACCCCGGTGGAGAGCCAAAGACAACTTTAGTGGATTGCTCATATCATTGAGCTACCTCACTTGTGGGTCGGTTCTTGCGGTGTTCTAGTGAGGACGAGATTCGTGTTACACCTCTTAGCCGCCGAACCACCAAGTGTTGCTCGACACAACGGGGACGTAGCGTGACGGCAAGCACGTGAACCTCGGAAGAAAAATCAGTGTCTCAATTATGTTTGATTGGCATTCTCCCAATGCTTGATTGTTCATATATTGGTGATTGGTTCATCCCCTACATGGCGGTATAAATATCTCTTCATCTCTATTTACTTACCTCAAAGTAGTGTAACTAGTTTAGTTGCTAGTCTTGCCTTGTGTAGTTAACCTCACTAGTGCAACTTGTAGAGACTTAGTTCTTGTGTGCCTAGTGATTATAGCAACTAGAACTGTTGGATAGGTGGCTTGCAAACACTCCATTAGAGCTAGAGGAAAAAGGCTTCGCTTTGTTATTTACTAACTTCTTGCTCTAGTGAGTTTGTAGAATTTTTAAATAGGCTATTCACCCCCACTCTAGCCATACTAGGACCTTTCAATGTGCCAAAGTCTAGGAGGGTTTTGCAGTGGCGCCGTGTGGACTGTGGCGATGTCGTGGAGCTAAAGAAGCTCTGGGCGTTGTCAAGCTACTCTGTTTTGACGCACTAGGTGTCCAGCTTAGACCAGCCTCCACCAAGTGTGCCTTGTGGTGGCTTCTTACTTTCTTAGTGGCAAAGGCAAGGGGCTGAGGGGCTGATGCACAGGCCTAGAAGCTCCCGAGCCCCTAAAGCCAGCAGAGGAGTTTGTCTTCTTGCATCATGGCACGTGCGTGACTCTATTGGAGAAGTGGATGACAACGCCGTGTCTGCAGGGCAGCACAAGAGGCCTGAGTCTTGGCTAGCACTAGAGGAGGCCAGGAGGAGGCCACGAAAGTACCCAGGCTATAGCCCCCCGGACGATCCCGGAGGGGTCGATCAGGGTTCTCTCGGTCGAGAACCATTTATCACGAGGCTTAATATACCCTTATGTTAGGATCTCGTCAGCTAGCTGGTGGAGGTGTCCTAGATTTTAAAAAAATTGTTTTTTTGCCTAATTTGTGATTTTTGAAATTCAAATTCTAGTAGCAGTTGGATTCCGAAGCTCCTCTAAAAATTCAATTTATAGAGGCGAGTGAGTCAATTTGCTCTAGTTTTCTAGGTATTGTCTGAATACGCCATCTGTACCTACTAGATAAATAGATAGCTGAGAATTTCATAGACGAGTCAGGACATGTTACTTTCAACAAGTACCAGCTGTCTTTCTCAGGTGATGACAGCAAGTTACTCATCGAGTACGCAAAACCGAATGGGTCCGTGTCATACATGTTGTACTCTTATGCTTACAGGCAATGATGCCCATGGGTAGAGATGAACTGAAAGAGCACTTAGTGGCTAGGTCAATTTCAATCCTGCCAAACTCATTATGTCACATAGCATCAAGCATCACAGGACCACAGGAAGGCCATCCCTAGAAGGACAGGCCATTGATTCTGCATGGACCAATGAAAGGTAATGCATTGACGTGGCAAAGAGGTTGTTGATAATCATATAGTAACCATATTCCTTACTTGGTGTAGTATCATCGCAATCCCTGCCTTTTCGCCACACCTGTGATTGACTAAGAAAAGACCAAAATTTTTTTATTTTGGTAACGGTCGACAAGAGATTTATCGAAATCATAGAGAAAATTCATGGTCGGTCTTTCAACTTGGAAAAAGATGTCACATACTCTCTCCGTTCCAAAAAGAGTGTCGTTTTAGGTTTTCGTGCCACAACTTTGACTCGATTTGTAGAAAATATGTGCAATATTTGTGTCTCTAAATAAATTTGTTAAAAAACTAGACTTAAAGATCTTTCCAATGATATTAATTATGTACTATAAATATTAATATTTTTTACTATATATTTAGTTAAAGTTATTTCTTGAGAAGCGCAAACGACACTTATTTTGTGACGGAGGGAGTAGGTCCTAGGTCCATAAACCTGACTTTGTACAGTATCATTCAGGTCCAAATAGGTTCTTTGTATGTTGACGTGACATGATGACTGTGCACTGACGTGTCTCGTTCATGGAAGGCTGGTCCTTTAATTTGGCAAGGGGTGTCACTCGAGTCCTTAGAGCAACTCCAATAGCTTGGCTATTCTGGTTGTGAAGACTATTTTAGAATTTGCATAACAAAAGGTAGACTTCAATATATGTGCTATCTAGTTTTGTAAAACAGAAAGTTAGCTATTCCTTGATTTTTGCTGGCCATATATAGTCAACCACTGACACAAGCTATATGATTTTGTAAAATAGCAAGACTGTTGTGAATCTCTTCCTTTTTAAGAAGTTTTCTACTTTACAAAATGGCTAACCAGGCTCTTGGAGTTGCTCTTATACTCTCAAACACTATTTTTAGGTCCATTAACTTGGTTTTAGGTATTGTCCTAACCCGTTTCATACGCTGACACGGCACACTGCACATGCATTAACATACTTGAAATGCTTTGACTCTTAAAAAATTAGAATGACTTACAAAGAGCAACTCCAGCAAGGGCATGCAAATCAGAGCTATCTATTTTGGATTTGGGTGCTCAGCCCTACTTTTATTGGCCCAATAAATTTCTTTCACTCTAACAGCACCCCCTAAATATAGCTCCGGAAAGTCCGTATCAACAGATAACGATATAGAAACCCACACATTATTTACTCAACCCTTCTTCCCCTCATCCTATCTCCACACACAAGGCAGGGGACGAGCGGAGAGGCTAGAGAAGGCCGTGGCCGCTCCTTCGGTGACGAGCAGGCCAGGCCCGCTCCTCCTAGTGGCTAGAGGAGGCCTAAGCACATATATTTAGTTATTAGAGGCTTAAGTAAGGCCGTGCCCGTGCTGGAGTTGCTCTAACTAATTGTGAAACTTCAATTAAACCTTAAACATCTATGAAAATAAATAAAAAAGAATCCTATAAACATTTCCCACTGCACCAAAATTCAACATTCACATGAAAACTAGCGCGAGAGACCTTCAAAAATCCAAATTGGCATCCGCCTCGCACGCGGACACGCGGCAACCAAATTAGCGCGATTTGTTGTAAAAAAAAAAATAGCGCGATCATCATTGGCGTGCGCAACGAGCGACCGTGAATCCGTGATCGACAGGTGCCATGGCGATGGTATCCTCCGCGTCCAGATTGGCTGGCTACCAGCATATCTTGATGGCGATGATGACAAGGATAAGAATGAAGTCTTTTTTTTGACAACAAGGATAACAATGAAGTTGATGGACAAGCAGGAGCAGTGAGAAGATTTTGATGGACAAGCAGGAGTAGCGATACCAGTAATTCGCCCTAGAGGATTTTGAAGACAGTTTTTCTTTTTCTAGTTATTTCGGTTGAATCTTTGAAATATTACAGTAAATCATCAAAAAATTATAAAATAGTGAAAGAGCATCTAGGCCCCTAGTGATTTCGGTGATTAATGACATTATTGATTACTATGACTAACGTGTGTTTTGCAGAGGCAAAGTCATAGGTAAGGTCATGGTAAATAGGTTCTCGATGGACAGGGACGTACATGCCTACTTAATAGTGGAAATCGTTTCGGTTTTCAAAGGATGGATGGACATCGTCAAGGCTAGACTAGGTCTAAGTGCCATATGGTGAAGAAGGGCACTTGGAGTAGTTTAGGACTTTGTTTTCCTTTGACCGTACTATTAAGAGGGACTTTGATCTAGTAGCTTGACTTAGGCAAGTCTTTAGGTTTAGGTGTGGTGCACACTTAGTAAACCTAGCTTTAGTCAGCTCAGAGATAGTCCTTAGATCGAGAGGAACCAACTTCGTTTTGGAGCGTTCTCGTTTCAACGAAGGTTGGGTGCCCAAAGGGGCACCGGACGCTGCACCGGACGCTCTGTGAGTGCGTCCGGTGAGGTCCCTAGCCGTTAGAACAGTGTGGTGCTTAGGGTTAGGCACCGGACGCTAGCACCAGACGCACCGGGTAGCGTCCGGTCCCTTACCCAGAGAGCTTGTGAGCTTTCCCTGAGCACCGGACGCTAGCACCGGACGCGCCGGGTAGCGTCCGGTCCCCATGCGCAGGGAGCTTGTAAAGTTTTCCCGAGCACCGGACGGTGCACCGGACGCTGGGAGTTAGCGTCCGGTGACCTGTCAGAGAAAAGTGCAGGTAGCCGTTATGAAGCACCGGACGCTCGGTGCAGTGCGTCTGGTGCAACATAATGTGCGTCCGGTGACCCCGTTTTCAGTGGAAAACGGTTGGCCGACCTTTGGACTTCGTGGATAGTATTTATACTTCTCCACCTCGTCCATGAAAGGTCTCTTGCCCATTTGAACATCAGAGAAACTTGTTGTGGAGCAAGAGAGTTGCAAGAGCCTAGAGAGGATTGAGTTTTGAGTGAATTCTTGAGAGAATCCTCCTCTAGTGAGTTCCAAGAGTCAAGTGTGCATCCACCACTCTCTAGTGCCTTGTTTGCGTCAAGTGAGAGTTCTTTGCTTGTTACTCTTGGTGATCGCCATCACCTAGACGGTTCGGTGGTGATTGGAGGCACGAAGATCACCCGGAGTTCTTGTGGGTGGCTCGTGTCAAGCTTGTGAGCGGTTTTGGGCGATTCACCACGACGGAGTGTCGAAGAATCAGCCCGTAGAGAGCACTTGGTCCTTGCGCGGACCAAGGGGGAGCAAGACCCTTGCGCGGGTGCTCCAACGAGGACTAGTGGAGAGTGGCGACTCTCCGATACCTCGGCAAAACATCGCCGAGCACTTTCTTCCACTACTTCTTTACTTTCTAGCATTTACTTTGTGCTTTTACATTTTTAGAATTGCCTTGCTAGAATAGGATTGGAACTAGGTTGCAAAACTTTTATCCGGTAGCTCTCTAAGTCACACTAGGCACAAGGGGTTGAATTGGAGCTTATAGGTTGCTTAAATTTTTAGAGAAGCCCAATTCACGCTCCCCCTCTTGGGCATCTTGATCCTTTCAATTGGTATCAGAGTCTAGTGCTCATTATTTAGGCTTCACCGTCTAGATAAAGATGTCTAACGGGGATGGACCGCCACCCATGTTCGATGGGAATGACTTCCCGTATTGGAAAATACGGATGGAGTCATACCTTGAGGCATGCGATGTAAAGTGCCTAAAAGCCACGACCGAAGGGTTTGCCCCTCCGGAAAGAGCCACCGCTCTTACTCCACAAGAGCAAGAAAACGAGAAGTGGAATGCGAAGGCCAAAAACCACATCTTTAGAGGCCTTTGCAAAGAGGTGTTCAACCGAGTTCGGAGCCACAAAACCGCCAATGAACTTTGGAAGGAACTTTGTGCGCTCCATGAGGGAACAAAGAGTGAACGCGAGGAACGCTATCACCTAGTGATGAACAAGCTTAATACATTTGAGATGCTTCCTAAAGAAAATGCTAATGAAATGTATTCTCGCTTGAATGTCATTGTAGAGGAGCTAAATGGACTTGGGCTTACACAAATGAGTACGGCGGATGTAGCAAGGAAGATACTATGTGTGCTTCCCATTGAGAAATATGGGCACATAGTAACCGTGCTCCATCAAGGCGATCTTTCCACCGCTACACCAACCACCATATTGGGGAAGATCAATGCTCATGAGATGTACATGCACATGAACCCTCAAGATGGCTCCTCATCGGCCAAGAAAGAAAAGAAGGACTTGGCTCTCAAAGCTTCTCACAAGGGCAAAGCCAAGAAGATTGAAGTTGAGTCATCAACTTCAAGTGATGATGATGCATCCATTGCCCTCTTGGTGAGAAGAACCACAAAAATGTTGAAGAAGCTCAACAAGAATGGAGTCAACTTTGACTCCAAGAAGAAGAAATTCTTCACAAGTAGCAAGAGGAAGCCCATCTCCGAGATGGATTGCTACAATTGTGGTGAACTTGGGCATCTTGCTCATCAATGTCCAAAGTCCAAGAAGGACAAGTACAAGAAGAAGAACAAAGAGCAAGATGATTCAGGTGATGATGAGAAGAATGACAAGAAGCAATATAAGAAGAAAGGTGGCAAGAAGAAGGAGCACTACAAGAAGAAAAATGGCAAGGCTTACATTGTTGGTGATTGGCTCACCGACATTGAGAGCTCAAGTGGTGACTCCTCCGGGAATGAAAGTGATGATGAGAAGGTTGCCGCCATTGCCATCGATGCTCCATCACCATCATCTTCACCACCATCTACATCCTCTACACACCTATGCCTTATGGCTAAGGGTGACCGGAAGGTACAAAGTGAGGATGAAAGTAGTGAAAGTGATAGTGAATATGAATCACCTTCTTATGATGAACTTGTAAAATTGCTAAATAAGTACACTAAAGTCATAAGAAAATCTAGAAGTAAAAATGAAAAGCTTGAACTTGAAAATGAAACACTTCTAGCAAAGCTTAAGTCTAGTGATGAGCTTAGAGATCAAAATGAAATCATGACCACTAAGCTCAAGGAGCTCAAACTCTCTCTAAAAGAGCTCAAAGAAAAACATGATAAACTTGAGAGTGTTCATGATGAGCTTATCACTAGGTATAGAGCAATGAAAGAAGAGCTAACAACTCTAAAAGCAAACTATGACAACCTTGAGATTGCTTATGAACTTGCAATTGATGAAACACATGTTGCTACTAACAATGTTGCTAAGCTTGATGTAGCCACATCTTGTGATGACTTACTTGTGGAGAGCACAAGCAAATGTGTTGATTGCAAGGGCAAGAAAGTGGTAGTGGCCGAGAGTTATGAGGACACTATCAAGCTCAAGGATGAGATTGTCATGCTCAAGAAAGAGTTGCAAGAACAAGCCAAGCACAAGACAACTGTGATTGAGTCACTTGATCAAGACAAGAAGCTTGCATATGAGAACAAGTTACTCAAGGAAGAAAATCAATATCTCAAGCTTGGTTTGATGTTTGACAAGCAAGAAGAAGATGAGACTTTCATCTTGGATGAGTTAGCTAGCAACAATGACCCAATCATCAAGAAGCTAACTCAAGAGAACAACAAGCTCAAGAAAGAGAAGGAACACCTAACCATGGGGTTAGCAAAATTCACAAAAGGGAAGGACCTTCAAAGTGAGCTTTTCATGAACACCGTCATGAAGATGGACAAGAGTGGGATTGGCTATAAGGCTCATCAAACAAAGCTCATCAAGTCTCTAGCCACTCATGATCAAGCAAGCAAGCCAAAGCCAAAAAGATGTTTTGAGTGTGGTCAAGAAGGACATTTTGCTCATGAGTGTAAGGCACCACTACCACCACCCTTGCCCAAGCATGCAAGACCATTTGCCTTCAATGCTCATTACATTGTAAGGAAAGACAAGTGTGGCAAGGTCAAGGTTAGCTTCATGGGGCCACCAAACAAGCAAAGGCCAAAGAAGATTTGGGTGCCAAAGCAACTAGTAGAGAAGGTCAAGGGCCCTAAGCAAATGTGGGTCCCTAAATCTCAAGCTTGATCTCTTGTGTGTAGGTGAACTACAAGACCGGTGGATCACATTGGGTAATTGATAGTGGTTGCACTCAACATATGACCGGAGATCCCCGGATGTTCACCTCTCTTGATGAAGATGTTGACAACCAAGAGAAGATCACATTTGGTGACAATTCAAAAGGGAAAGTCAAGGGACTAGGAAAGGTTACTATTTCAAATGACAACTCCATCACCAATGTGCTCTATGTGCAATCTTTGAGTTTCAACTTGCTCTCGGTTGGACAACTTTGTGATCTTAGATTTGAATGCCTATTCAAGAAGAAGGAAGTAATTGTGACCAAGGAAGATGACAATGAAGTAATTTTCAAAGGGTTCCGGCACAACAACTTATATGTAGTTGATTTCTCATCAAATGAAGTTGATGTCAAGACTTGCTTATTCACCAAGACTTCACTTGGGTGGTTGTGGCATAGAAGGTTAGCACATGTTGGAATGGGCACACTCAAGAAGTTGATGAAGAAATAATTGATTAGAGGCTTGAAGGATGTGACATTTGAAAAGGACAAGCTTTGTAGTGCATGTCAAGCGGGCAAACAAGTTGCAAACACTCATCCAACCAAAGCTTATCTCTCTACTTCAAGAGTGCTTGAACTACTTCACATGGATTTGTTTGGACCAACCACTTATGCTAGTCTTGGAGGCAACAAATATTGCTTGGTCATAGTTGATGATTTCTTCCGGTACACTTGGATATTCTTCTTGCAAGACAAGGCCGAAGTTGCATCAATATTCAAGAAGTTTGCAAAGAATGCCCAAAATCAATTTGATGTGAAGATCAAGAAAATTAGAAGTGATAATGGCAAAGAATTTGACAACACCAACATTGAAGAGTATTGTGACGAAGTGGGAATCAAACATGAGTTCTCCTCAACATACACACCACAACAAAATGGGGTTGTAGAAAGAATGAACCGGACATTGATTACCTTGGCAAGAACAATGCTAGATGAGTACAACACTTCGGAGAAGATGTGGGCCGAGGCAATCAACACCGCATGCTATGCTTCAAACCGGCTCTTTCCTCACAAGTTCCTAGAAAAGACACCATATGAGTTGCTCAATGGGAAGAAGCCCGATGTCTCATTCTTTAGAGTGTTTGGATGCAAATGCTACATCTACAAGAAGTGCCAACACTTGGGAAAATTCCAAAGAAGATGTGACATTGGCTATTTGGTTGGCTATTCATCAAAGTCCAAGGCATATAGGGTCTTTAACCATGCCACAAACATGGTTGAAGAAACATTTGATGTTGAATTTGATGAAACTAATGGCTCCCAAGGAGCAAGTGATAACCTTGATGATGTAGGTGGTGAACCATTGAGGGATGCTATGAAGAACATGCCGGTGGGAGACATCAAGCCTAAAGAAGATGATGATGATGTGCAAGTCATTGAGCCACCATCCATCTCACAAGGTCAACAAGATGAAGACAAGGATGTGAGAGATGCTCATGAAGACACTCAAGTCACCCATGAGCAAGCGGTGGCACAAGCACAAGATGTTGATGCTCCCCAACCAACCCCTCAAGTGGCACCAAGAAGAACATCACATCTTCTCCAAGATCACTCTCAAGATCTCATCATCAGGAGTCCATCACGTGGTGTAACTACTCGTTCTAGACATGCGTTATTTATTGAACATCACGCTTTTGTGTCTCTTGAAGATGAACCAAAGACTATAGAGGAAGCTCTTCGTGATGCGGATTGGATCATGGCCATGCAAGAGGAGTTGAACAACTTCACTCGCAACCAAGTATGGACACTTGAAGAGCGACCAAAAGATGCAAGAGTGATTGGAACAAAGTGGGTCTTCCGGAACAAGAAGGATGATCAAGGCAAAGTGGTGCGCAACAAGGCAAGACTTGTGGCAAAAGGCTTTTCACAAGTGGAAGGTCTTGACTTCGGTGAAACCTTTGCACCCGTGGCAAGACTTGAAGCAATCCGTATCCTACTTGCATATGCATCTAGTCATGATATCATGTTATTTCAAATGGATGTGAAAAGTGCCTTTTTAAATGGTTATATTAATGAGCTTGTCTATGTTGAGTAACCCCCCGGTTTTGAAGACCCTAGGTACCCCAAGCATGTCTACCATTTGTCCAAGGCTCTCTATGGTCTCAAGCAAGCCCCTAGAGCTTGGTATGAGAGGCTTAGGGACTTCCTCATTGAGAAGGGCTTCAAGATTGGGAAAGTTGACACAACACTCTTCACCAAGAAAATGGATGGGGAAATCTTCATTTGCCAAGTTTATGTTGATGATATTATTTTTGGCTCTACTAATGAAGATTTTTGCAAGGAATTTGGTGATTTGATGTCCAAGGAGTTTGAGATGTCCATGATTGGCGAGCTATCCTTCTTCCTAGGATTTCAAGTCAAGCAAATGAAGGAAGGGGTCTTCATCTCTCAAGAGAAGTACACACAAGATCTTCTCAAGAGGTTCAAGATGATGGACTGCAAGCCAATCAAGACTCCCATGGCATCAAATGGGCATCTCGACTTGGATGAGGGAGGTAACCCTATTGACAAGACTCTCTATCGCTCCATGATAGGAAGTCTACTCTACCTCACCGCATCTAGGCCCGATATAATGTTTAGTGTGTGTATGTGTGCAAGATATCAAGCAATGCCTATGGAATCTCACTTGATTGCGGTCAAGAGAATTCTTAGGTATCTAAAATACACACCTTGCCTAGGGTTGTGGTATCCCAAAAGTGCAAGATTCCAACTTGTAGGCTATTCCGATTCGGATTATGCCGGGTGCCGAATTGATAGAAAAAGCACATCCGGAGGGTGCCACTTCCTAGGTAGATCACTTGTCTCTTGGATGTCAAAGAAACAAAATAGTGTTGCTTTGTCAACGGCCGAGGCGGAATACATTGCCGCCGGTGCTTGTTGTGCACAAATTCTCTACATGAAACAAACTTTGCTAGACTATGAAGTAGTACTAGACAAAGTACCTTTGTTGTGTGACAACGAAAGTGCCGTAAAACTTGCAAACAACCCGGTTCAACACACCCGCACAAAACATATTGACATCCGCCACCACTTCCTTAGGGATCATGTTGCTAAAGGTGATATATCCTTAGAGAATGTGGGAACGGAAAATCAATTGGCGGATATCTTCACAAAACCCCTAGATGAAGCTAGGTTTTGTATGTTGAGAAATGAACTTAATGTGCTTGACCTATCCAACTTCACTAAAAGATAAAAGTTGTGTGTTGAATCTTGTAAATAACTTTTTCTTTGCATATCATGCATACTAAAACTAAAAATATAACTTGCATGTAGGGCTTGTCTAACATGGTTAAGATAACCCCCTTGTGTGTGTGAAAAAGCTTAACCTTGGTTCAAACTTGACAAGCATTAGTTTACTTTCAAGTATTGCATTACAACTCATATCATATGCATGCTTGTTAGTTGACCGTTTCTTTTCGGTTATTCGTTGAGCATCCACTGTGTTCGTCCATAGATAGGGGGAGCATTCAAAGCTCATGGTGATTCAAACCCCTAGCTTTATGGCCATATGATGCTCCTTCGTGATTTTCTCGAACTATTTTCATAAAAATCTACTAAGCCTATGGCTAAATATTTGTGAAAATTTGAGGGTTTGAGAGAAGTCACTCATACCAGTTCCATTTGGTGTTTTATTGTGTGCTTTTGGAAATGGAACTTGGTTGGGTCAAAGTCGGACGTGATGCTTAGTTGGAAAAGTGCTCAGAGGAGCACCGGACGATGCACCGGACGCTGCCTCTGTGCGTCCGGTGCGGTGAGTGTGCCAGACTGCACTCACCGGACGCAGGAACAGTGTTCCTGCAGCGTCCGGTGCTGTGCGTCCGGTGCTCACCCTTTGTGACCTGAAGCACCGGATGCTAAAGCCAGCGTCCGGTGCCCATCGTCCGGTGCAATGCCGAATTGCAGACCTCTCTGCGCATGAGTCCGGTGGTCACCGGACGCGTCCGGTGCCACATTAAGAGCGTCCGGTGACCCCGCGGCGGGCGCATATAGCCCGCGCCCAGGGGCTCTCCGCGGCAGTTTTTCTTCTTCCTCCTTCAATCTCTGGCCGCGCCCGTGCCCTAGCGCCGCCGTCGTCGTTCGTGCGTCGTTTCCCGGCGAGTTTGGAGTCTTCCCCCGCGCCAGATCCGCTAAGGGACTTCTTCCCTTCCCTTTCCTCGCTCTGGTTTCCTTCTTTGCGAAGAGATTAGGGTTTGGGGTAAGTCCTTTACTCTGTCCCCCAAGGTGCTCGAGTCTTTGTGTCATTGGAAAAGAATGGTGTTTTGATCTCGATCTTATACCTCAATTCCTTGTAGCACCTTGAGGAAGAGGGTTCGTGGTCTCCGGCAGTCTTCGATCGAGAGTTTCTCATCCGGATTGCGTCTCGTCTGTCGATCGTAAGCCATTCACGCTCGTTTCCTATCTTTTCTTGTGATCCATAGGTTTATCTCCCCTCTAGTCGATATGATTGCTTATATAGATCCTATCTTGTCGATTCCCTGCAGCGCTTTAATCTCCATTGTCAGTCAGTTGTTTGTCGGACGGTTGTTTTGCAATGGCTCGTACCAAGAATGCTAGCGGTCCGACAGCCGGCACTGAAGATGCCTCAGGTGGTGATGGTGGAGGTGATCCTCCCCGTCGCTTCTCAGCGGTAGAGAAAGGCAAAGGAAAGAAGCTGGCCACCAAGAAGTGCAAGGCAAGTGACAGAGAGGCAGAGGTCGCAGAGGCAGTTGCAGCAGCGGCCGAGGCAGCCGAGAGAGGTGGTCGCTCTGGTTCTCTGAGGATCGGTGATGATCTTACGCCACGTTAGCGGCGTGCAGTTCTTGAGGCAGAGGCATTCCATGGATCCCCTCCAGGCACTGTGATAGTTGGAGGACAGAGGATTAGGCTTGTGGTTAGGGATCCGGCTCAGGAGGATCCGGACACTGAGACAGAGACCCAGGCAGAGGGTCCAGCAGAGGGACAGGAGCAGGAGCAGCCACTGCGGAGGTCGACTCGTGCTCGTACTCAGGCCACTCCCCGGACTGGTACGCAGGGTCAGTCCACCTCCACAGCTCGTGCCACTCCGGCTAGAGGCACTCCAGCTTCCCGCCAGAGGCCAGTCAGGATCCACCGGGATCTTACTCTTGTGTCAGCCAGAGAGATCCAGCAGCTGAGGTTTGTCCCGTTTCCCACTTGGTTTCCAGCTGCCAGGGATCCCAGAGCAGGTGCCCGCTTCTACACAGTCGTCCAGGAGGACATCCACGAGGCACTGGTTCGCTCTCAGTCTCAGTTCAGGGAGCATAGGGTGATTGACCTAGAGATTCTCGGGAACGTGGTCGGGGCAGACATTCGTCAGTATTTCACTTACCTCCATGGACTCCCAGAGCTGCTAGCGCTTCCCGGTACTTATTGTGAGCAGTGGGTTAGAGAGTTCTATGCGTCAGTGTGGATTTCTCCAGATCATAGTTATATCCACTACGCACTGGCAGGGACCGACTACCGAGTGACAGCACAGTTAGCCACACAGGTGCTTGGACTACGAGCCTCTCCCACCAGGATTCACCAGCTGTGCTACGGGAACGTGGATCCCCCTCGTCATCCTCACGATGGTGAGATACCACCGGTTGACTTCGTGGCTCCATGCTTACGTGCACCCTTTGGGGAGGGCTCTAGCAGGACAGTGGGAGATTTGACACGCCCAGCCAGGATCCTTGACTTCGTGTTGAGGAAGACCCTTCTCCCCAGGACAGGCTACAGAGACGGGTTCACTCGCATCTAGCAGTGGTTAGTTGCTCACCTCATCTCCCAGACAGAGTTCGATTTGTGGGATCTGATTGTCTCAGAGATAGAGGACACCATCTCAGAGAGCTTCAGAGGCCCGGCGTCAGTTGCCCTACGCACATTGGATCACCCTGATTATACTTCGTGCTAGGCCACTGCCCCTGCCAGCTCACTTGCAGAGGGAGTTGACAGAGTCCAACACAGTCTTCCCCCACTACGACCCCAGGCAGATGTTGAGAGCGCACCACGACCTCAGAGGTGCACCTCCTCCTCGTGCTCCACGTGGACCGGTGCCCCCACCTTCTCCTAGGGGCACCCGCAGTACAGCAGCAGTTGCAGAGACAGAGGAGCAGCAGGATATAGCTATTGGCGCGTTTGCTGATGCAGAGGCAGAGGGCGAGTTTGACTTCGCCTCAGACACTTCAGACGACGACTATCAGCCGCCAGCGACTGACCTTCCTCCCAGAGCTCACGACCACGAGGCAGGCGGTTCTTCGAGTGCTTCAGACCCTGCCCTGCTTGCTATCTTAGAGGGGATGAGGGCAGATCAGCGGCGTGCAGCTGAGGAGCAGGCGAGGCGAGACAGGGATCAGGCTGCCATCAATGCAGCCATGCAGGCCAGGCAGGATGAGCTCCAGCGTCAGCTTCTCACTTTTCAGGAGCAGCAGCTTGCTTTCCAGGCCCAGCAGACAGCGATGATGGCCGCTCTCATGGCCGCCTCAGGGATTCAGCTACCGCAGATCCAGCTCCCAGGCACGTCGTCTGTCAGGCCACCTACTCCAGTGCCTCAGACTCAGAGCCCGTCTCAGCAGCCGCTTCAGCTACCAGCTCAGAGTCAGCCGTTTTCAACTCCACAGCACCAGGTCTCTCAGGGTGCTATCTCTTCCGGCTTTGAGCAGGTACCTCAGTTCACTCCTCTCCGCTCAGGCTTCACTCCTCAGTCAGCGTCAGCGTCACAGCTTGTGTGGGATTCACAGACAGATCCGCACCTCAGCTTCACCTACAGTGCTCTGACTGGTGACCCTACGCCTCCTCCTCTGTAGGCTCCTGCAGTCTTTACGGCGTCAGTTACCACTACAGAGCTTCTGTCGTCGTCAGTAGCGTCGTCCGAGCAGCTTGCACCGTCTACTACACTACCAGAGACGACAGCTACAGCGACCGAGTCCGTGCCTGCTTCGTCAGCCGGACTCGAGCAGCCAGCACAGCCTGTGACAGCTCTAGAGCAGACCCGGACCGCTTCTCCAGCTCCTGCAGCTTCAGAGGGTCACTCCACTTCCTCTGCCTCGACGGCCGACAGTTCAGATGATGCAGCTCGCTTCGTGACCGTGCCGAGGGACTCCACTGCTCCGCCTCCTCCACCAACTTCTTAGGTTTTTGGCGCTTGATGCCAAAGGGGGAGAGAGTTCGTAGTATGGGAGTTAGGAGTTAGGGGGAGCTAGAGAGGGTTTAGGAGTCTTCTTTTGAGGAGTCTATTCTTTTGAGATACCCTTTTTTTTATGTGTGCTACTTTTTCATGCATCACGTTTACTTTAATGCATTGCACTTGTGTGAGATACTATGGTTGTGAGACATGACTTGTGGTTATTGTGATATCTTAATGTCATGTGTTTTGGCTCTTTTTACCCTTTGCTTCCGCGTTTTACTCTGATGTAACTATGAGCCTTATGTTTATATCCTGTCGTATACCACTCACATATTTGGATGCAGGGTATTGGATTTGGTTGATATAAGCAGGACTAATCCCCTTGTTCTTATTGTAATATGCTTATTGAAACCAAATCACTTTAAAAACCTCAACTCTCTTTATACACGAGGTTGTCATCAATCACCAAAAAGGGAGAGATTGAAAGAGCATCTAGGACCCTAGTGATTTCGGTGATTAATGACATTATTGATTACTATGACTAACGTGTGTTTTGCAGAGGCAAAGTCATAGGTAAGGTCGTGGTAAATAGGTTCTCGATGGACAGGGACATACATGCCTACTTAATAGTGGAAATCGTTTCGGTTTTCAAAGGATGGATGGACATTGTCAAGGCTAGACTAGGTCTAAGTGCCATATGGTGAAGAAGGGCACTTGGAGTAGTTTAGGACTTTGTTTTCCTTGGACCGTACTATTAAGAGGGGCTTTGATCTAGTAGCTTGACTTAGGCAAGGCTTTAGGTTTAGGTGTGGTGCACACTTAGTAAACCTAGCTCTAGGCAGCTCAGAGATAGTCCTTAGATCGAGAGGAACCAACTTCGTTTTGGAGCGTTCTCGTTTCAACGAAGGTTGGGTGCCCAAAGGGGCACCGGACGCTCTGTGAGTGCGTCCGGTGAGGTCCCTAGCCGTTAGAACAGTGTGGTGCTTAGGGTTAGGCACCGGACGCTAGCACCGGACGCACCGGGTAGCGTCCGGTCCCTTACCCAGAGAGCTTGCGAGCTTTCCCTGAGCACCGGACGCGCCGGGTAGCGTCCGGTCCCATGCGCAGGGAGCTTGTAAAGTTTTCTCGAGCACCGGACGGTGCACCGGACGCTGGGAGTTAGCGTCCGGTGACCTGTCAGAGAAAAGTGCAGGTAGCCGTTATGAAGCACCGGACGCTCGGTGCAGTGCGTCCGGTGCAACATAATGTGCGTCCGGTGACCCCGTTTTCAGTGGAAAACGGTTGGCCGACCTTTAGACTTCGTGGATAGTATTTATACTTTTCCACCTCGTCCATGAAAGGTCTCTTGCCCATTTGAACATCAGATAAACTTGTTGTGGAGCAAGAGAGTTGCAAGAGCCTAGAGAGGATTGAGTTTTGAGTGAATTCTTGAGAGAATCCTCCTCTAGTGAGTTCCAAGAGTCAAGTGTGCATCCACCACTCTCTAGTGCCTTGTTTGGGTCAAGTGAGAGTTCTTTGCTTGTTACTCTTGGTGATCGCCATCACCTAGACGGTTCGGTGGTGATTGGAGGCACGAAGATCACCCGGAGTTCTTGTGGGTGGCTCGTGTCAAGCTTGTGAGCGGTTTTGGGCGATTCACCGTGACGGAGTGTCGAAGAATCAGCCCGTAGAGAGCACTTGGTCCTTGCGCGGACCAAGGGGGAGCAAGACCCTTGCGCGGGTGCTCCAACGAGGACTAGTGGAGAGTGGCGACTCTCCGATACCTCGGCAAAACATCGCCGAGCACTTTCTTCCACTACTCCTTTACTTTCTAGCATTAACTTTGTGCTTTTACATTCTTAGAATTGCCTTGCTAGAATAGGATTGGAACTAAGTTGCAAAACTTTTATTCGGTAGCTCTCTAAGTCACACTAGGCACAAGGGGTTGAATTGGAGCTTATAGGTTGCTTAAATTTTTAGAGAAGCCCAATTCACCCCCCCCCCTCTTGGGCATCTTGATCCTTTCAAATAGAAAATCTAATTTTGTTGTACTATACATGAGTAGATCTACACAGTGAATATATAATATGATACACTTTAATACAAAATTTTTGCTATGAATGTTTTGCCATTTTATTTTTTTTATTTGGCTAAACCTTTGAAAAATCATAGTAAATCACAAAAAAAAATATAAAATGGAAAATCCATTTTTGTTGGACTCTACCTGATTAGATATACACAACAAACATATAATATGGTATGCTTCAATTCAACAAAATTATTATAGAAGCTGCAACTATGAATTATTTAAATTAATTACAAAAAAGCATAGATCTATAGCTACAATAAAAAAATTATACTAAATTACATGTTCACTATGTAGATATGTTCATGTGGAGTCTAACAAAATTGAATTTTCTATTCTATGATTTTTCTATAATTTACTATGATTTTTCAAATATTTTAGCCGAAATAAATAAAAAAGAAAAAGACAAACCTTCGTAGGAAAAACTTTGTACTAAAACATAACATATTATATGTTTACTATATAAAACTACTCATGTGAAATTTAAAAAATAGGTTTTCTATTTTTATGATTTTTTTTATAATTTACTATGATTTTTCAAAAATTTAGCCGAAATAAATAAAAAAAGACAAAACATCATTACTGTAGCAAACCATTATTCGCTATAGCAAAACCACCTTCAAAACCACTCTAAGGAGGTAAAATCTGCGGTTTGAAAAGTTGAGAAATGTGGTTTGTCTAGTTTAAATTTGAGAGAGGAAAAACGGACTTTGTGAAAGTGAACGAATAAAAAGTAGACTTTTTCCTCACATGATTGACATATCTGTTTCAAGAAAATAATAGAATATTTGATTACAACAGATGATCAAACATATGCTTGTATGTTAATATATTAAATATTTAAAGTATTTCACATGATATAGATGATATGGATATTTTTTGTAGTTAATATGGGATGACATAGACTTAGTGGAGAATAATGTAGACATCTTGCATGAAGAGATAGAACATTTAGTGGGTCACTTAGCGGGGAATAATGTGGACACCTTGCATGAAGAGAGAATTCATCTAGTGGGGTTTAGCTTTATAAGAGTACTAGGAGGATTCCTCGCGCGTTGCTGCGGGTATGAAGAAGAAATATAAGTAGGTTAGAATATGTATTGCTAATGGATAACTTGTATGTTTAGAGAAATAGGTAACTTGGTGACGTGGATATTACAATTGCATGAGTTAATGGATTTTAATTATGTGTGATAATAGATTGCTTAGTTTGATAGCTTATATGTTGAGAGAAATAGGTAGTGGGGTGTGATAGTGTCTACTTAGATAGCTTGCATGTTGAGAGAAGAAATAGGTAACTTACTGACATGGATACTACAATTGCCTTAGCTAATGGATTTTAATTGTGTGTGATAATAGATTGTCGAGTTGGATAGTTTGCATGTTAAAAGAAATATGTAGTGTGAGATGTGATAGTGCATTGTCTACTTAGATAGTTTGCATGTTGAGAGAAATAGGTAGTGGGGTTTTACTTTATAAGAGTATAAAATAAGATATGATTCATAGCCAGCAGTCCGCTATATAAATTAAAGGTATAAATTAAAGGAATAACATAGGTTCATGTGACCGGTGAAAGAGCTACTAGAGTTGTTTGTAAGAAGTTCAAATGCACGAATTGAGTTACTCGCATTACATGTAGCCTTTATGAAAACCAAAAAATGAGGGGAATTTTTTTTTTTTTTGAAGATGAAGAATCAGGAGGGGCTCGGAGCCCTTAAGAAATTACAAATTCACTTGGGCTTTCATATGATGTACTACGTCCATCCTGATAAGGATGTAATTTTACTTCTCTACTTGGTCAAACTAAAACTTTAACAAAATGTTAAATATTAACATTTATGATAACAATATATTTCATGATGAATACAATGACACTTATTTGGTAGAAAAAACATATAGCTTTTTGTATAAACTTTGCCAGATTCAAAATCATCTACCTCGATACTATGCTAAAATTATATTCTTTTCAAGAAGGGATGAAGCATTCATTGTGAGTTTCTATTTTTTGGAATCGAGTAAATCGGTTCCTAAACTCAATTATGTCTCAATCTCAAAATAAATCAAATCCTAGAATAGGACTAAATCAAACTATTTTGAGTTTAACCAGCTTGATAGTGAAGAAATACAATATCTATTACATCAAATAAGTAGACTATGAAAATAAAATTTTATGATGTATCTAGTGATGCTAGTTTAAATCATAAATATTTGTGATCTTTTCTACAAATTTGACTAAATTTAAAATAATTTAATTCATGACAACTTTAAAATGTAATTGAGGGAGTACTATGTTAATAAGCCCTCCAACTCAGGGGGTGTTTAATTCCCCTACAATATTCTAAAAGATTTTGGGTTTTGGTCCATTATTTTACATAATAGAACTAAATACCATGCAAATTTTTGGTAAAAAGATGGTTATTCTTTATTTTAGATTTTAGCCTCAAAAGGCCAGAAAAACTCAAAAAAGCCTAAATTTTGTATTTTAGATGGAACTAAACATAACCTGAAAATTTTAGCATTTTGTATTCCATCATTCTAAAATAGTTGACATTTTGTATTTTTTTAACTAAACACCCCCTCAATTAAATTAGCTTAGCAGCCGGCTTTCCACGACAACGCAAGAAGTGCGAGTTGGGACTTGGGAGGCACGGAGAGAACGGACACGTGGGCAACTGGCTAGGCGGGCCCACTCGACGATGAATTTCTTCTAAATACGATTCACGCAACAAAAGAGGCCCAGGGAGCGTGGCCACGTCGCCCGCAATTCTCGGCCGTCCGATCGGCCGGCCGAACGGCCCAGATCACCATTCTCATTTTACAAAAAAGCTCTCGCACTTTGTTGAAATATAACCCGCCGTCCAGCCTGTGGATCGGGCCATTCTCTGTAGTTTTTCGAAAAAACCCTCGCACTTTGTTGAAATATAACCCGCCGTCCAGCCCACTCTCTCATATTTTTTATTCAAAATAGTCCTCAAACTTTACTGAAATTAAAGATCAGTCCATATGCGCCTGCCTCCAACCTGGGCCGGCCTCAAGCTTGCTGGGCCTAAGTGGGCCAAATACGACCCTATACTATTTTTATTTTCCTATTAATTTTTAATCTTTTCTTTTCAAAATAGAGATCTCAAAAAAACGTTAAAAAAATATAGAAAAATCATAAAAATACCAAACTAATTTTGTTGAGTTTATTATGACTAGATCTATGCATTTAACTTAAAACATCATATGATTTAGTGTATTTTATTTGATAGATATATACATCTATAATTTTATGTCAGTGATTAATTTTTTGTTCGTATCGCATATGAACTAAAAATATCTCTAAAACTTAATTCTAAATAAATTCATACTCTTGTTCACAATCTTTGCTTTCTAATTATCCCCATCTTAACTCTAAATCAATTCATATATTTTATACTAACTCGTAATAAAAAAAAATCCAAAACAAATAATCGCTGACATAGATATACCAAGCCAAATATCTCACCATATATATGACATTCCGTACACTCGCATGATGAATACATCATATGACGCATGTAAACAAACAAAATGAATATATTTAAAATGTACACCGTATAAAGAAAAAAATAAAAACACATAAACATAAGTACGGCGCATAGCTAACCACCGGTCATAAGCGGACACGAGTTAGGATGGAATTCGAGTCGAAGACGACGCTTGCGCGCCACGCGAGCGCGGGCACTATTTACTGTACCTCCCGTCCCGCGTGGATCCAAACCATTACGTCAACAACCGATCCCATCCGCGCTCCATCCACCGCCGCCGCCGCCACCACCTCAACTCGCTCCTCGTCTTCCCGAGCGCTCCGCCGCGAGATGGCGATGGCGTTCGCCTCTTGCGCTTCCACCAGATCTGCCGCCGGCGACGCTTTCTCCTACGACGACGTGGGGTCGTCGCGCGGTTACCGCCTGGTGACGGTGCGCGGAAGAAGCTTCGTGGAGCTGGAGGGCATCGTCTTCGACTCGGAAAGGTTCTGCTACCGGCGGACATCGTCCCTGCTCGACTCGCCGCCGCGATCTGGATCTCCAGATTACACGCCTGGATCGCTGGATTGTTCGTCGCAGCGGTCTGGATCGCCGGATTATTCGCCGGCCACCCCGGACCCGGCCACACCGTCGTCGCAGCGATCTGGATCGCCAGTCTACTCGCCGGCCAGCCCGGAGTACACTCCATTATTGAAGCCGTCGTCGCGGCGTTTTGGATCGCCAGATTACTCACCGGCCACCCCGGAGTACACTCCCCTGACACCGTCGTCGCAGCGATCTGGATCGCCAGTCTACTCGCCGGCCAGCCCGGAGTACACTCCATTATTGACGCCGTCGTCGCGGCGTTTTGGATCGCCAGATTACTCACCGGCCAGCCCGGAGTACACTCCCCTGACACCGTCATCGCAGCGATCTGGATCACCAGTCTACTCGCCGGGCAGCCCGGAGTACACTCCCCTGACGCCGCCGAAGCGATCCGGGTCTCCAGCTTACACGCCGGCCGCCGCGAACTACACGCCCCGGAGTCCTTCAAGCTCGTCTTTATCCGACTTCTTCCACGACTTTGATCGCCACTGCACTTCGCCGTCTACGGGCTGCTCATCGCGCGCCGTCTCGCCGGAGTACACGCCCGCCAGTGCTTCCGGCTGCTGTTCACCACCGGACTACTTCTTCTGCTACACTTCGCCGCCGTCTGCTGGGTACTCGCCGCGCGACGCGTCGCCGGAGTACACGCCTTCGATTCCCCTCATCAGCCTTCCCCGGCGTGCTGCTTCTCCAGACTACACCCCGAGCTCCCCTTCGGTGGTGTCAGACGCCGTTTCACGCACGTCTCCACCGAGCCACCGCCGGTTCCACCCGTACCAGAGGAGCCGGACCAGCTGCTGCCAGAGTCGCCTTCCTCCTCCCAGCATGGATACTAAACGCATTCAGTAGTTTGTAAGAAGAGGACAATCTTGGTTGAGGCAGATCAATGCCTGAATTCTATGTATGCATAATTAATCGAATATTTTGCCTTTGGCGAATGTTTTGTTTAGAATAAGTAGAATGCTTGTAATAGGGGATATTCTGTATGAAAAGCATCAGTGGGGGAGATATTCTGTATGAAAATCATCAGTCAAATGTTTGTAATAGGGGATATTCTGTATGAAAATCATCAATAGTTTTTGCTGCAGATTTGATCTGACATTGTTTTCTTGCACGTTGCTTCTTCACCTCTGAATTGTGATTGTTCTCTATACTGAACTTTATTGAAACCACGCCATTTATTTTCTAGGAACTCCATATGCCTACATTCCTGGCGTTAAAAGATTTGACAGAATCGTCGTCTGAAACTGTAACTCTCAAAATGAACAAAAACCTGAACTGACAGAGTCCAATAAATCAGGCAGCAGAACAGCAGAAACCGGAGCTCCTTCAAGCTTCAGATCAGTCACACAAGCCAAAGGAAACTTTTTTTTTTACAACAAAAGGTAGGATAACGAAAGGCATGCCACCTTTCTACGTATGGCACAATTAATCAAGTATTGATTTGCCTTTGCCTTTCTGTATGAAAATCATCAGAACTTTTTTTTTTTTTTTGCTATTTGGTCTGAAGTTGTAGTGCACGTTGCTTCTCCACCTCTGAATTGTGATTGCGACGTTTTTCTTTTCTCAACTCTATGGATAGCGTGCACCGTTTAATTTGTACTAGCAAATCCAGATGCGTACGACGATGGCAGAAGAATCGTCGTCTTGAAATTGTAACGCTGAAGAGGAAGACAAGCCTGAAATTGACAGCCCGATAAATCAGGCCGAAACAGCATGCTGCAGCTGGCTCGAGCTTCAGATCAGTCACAAGCCAAACGACACTGCTTTGAGCTTTCGACAACAAAGGTAAAGGATCACGAAAGGAAAATGTCTGCTTCTTTATAATCACTATGAATGGCAATATGACTCTCTCTCTCTCTCTCGAAGAAACCGGTCAACAAAACTCGGCAGCAGAAAGGGACGCTTCGTCCGAATGGGCTGTTGGATCATCTAGAAGACATGTCGATGGATCGATCAAAGGCGGCGCTACAAAAGAAATCATTCAAAGCTGCACGTGCAACGTCTCATCCCTTTGCCCTTGCCTTGCTTCATGGCCTAACCTTATCGGTTAAAGAAACGCAGCTTGCATCACGGCATGAAGATGGAGTGGTTCAGACTTCAGAGATATTCCACACGTGTGTGGAGCTCGAGCTGTTCAAAGAACTGCTCATGATTCCTCGTAGGAAATTCTTGCCAGAACCGGAATGTTCTTGTGATGATGCAAGCATGTACATTGTACACTGAATCAAAACGCCTCCAACCGACAAGGCACTCAGTTGATCCACAACTTTTTGCCAGAGCATCCGTCTAGTCCAATGTTACAGCTTGCAAGTAATCACAGACTTTGAACAACAGTCCGTGTTTGTTTTCATGTCATCCATCCATGGAATCTGACTTGGAACATACGGGGAGGGGAGAGTGTTGCTTTGAACTACCACTTTGGCTAGCCGGCACTGAATTCATTCGTCATTGTTTTCTTTTATCCTTTTGGTCTGCTTCCAGTAACACGAGCGAAAGCGATATATAGCACTCCCTGCTTGTGCTTGATAAGTAGGTTTTACCTCACTAATGTCTCTATCATTGATGACTTTCTCTTTTTTTTTTTGCATGTTGCCAGATTTGTCCACGCGGTCGCAGAATAATAATAGATCAATAAACTGGATAAGATGGACTAGTGAAAAAACCAACAAAATGGGGCCAGGTTTTACCAGCACTAGGTTGAACACTTGGTATATATGATGGCACAAGCCAACCACGCAAATCATAACCCGCAAGAGAGAGAAAAACAAAATTGTCTTTATTATTACATGGGCATCATCTTCTGCACAAAAAGAAAATAGATTGTTCAGCAGATGCAACCAAACAAGACGATGCTAATAGGACGTAGAATTAGGTTGCGACCTTTTTGTGTTTTGATTGAGGGAAAGGTCGCAAAAGAGAGAGAGAGAATATGTCATAACCGATAGCTGAAGGCGTATTATGTAATTGGCGTATTCATCTCTGTAAAGCGTAAAGAGGTTTACTACTTTGTATCGGTCTATGACATGTAGGTCCCAGGGACCAGTAGGCTGCGGCCATATATGGTTTGGAACCTGTTGCGTGTAAAACAGTTAATCATTTGGTAATAGAACACGAGACAGAGAGGTTCCTCTGTTCTCCTCGTCGGCGATATCCGTTGTGTGCTCACGTCTCCGGCGATCACCGCCGGTGGCCAGGGGTATTACAGTGGTATCAGAGACAGTCCATCCTCGGCCCTTCCCTACCCACCCAGCTCGCTCTCGCTCGGCGTCGGCCGCACGGTCCATTGCCATCGAGCGAGATTCACACGAGTTCGGTCCACATACTCCTGCCGGATCGATCCGATCCTCCAGCCACGACAAGCGCACGGCGGCGGCGTGAAGGGGTTCACTCGCAGCGTCACTTGCGAGTTGGCGAGAGGCGGCGGCGGCAGATCGGGATTCGCATCGGCGACGGATCCAGGCGCGGCACGGCGCCACGTCCACTGGGTGTCTACATCTCCGGCTCGACAACTCGACTGGGGGACTACATCAACCTCTTCGGTTCGGCGGCGTGAACCTCAGTGAGCTCTTCTCATTCGCTCACATCTATTCCTTCTCGTGCTCGCATCGTTTTCTAGCCCAGGGTTGCGGAACAATTGTTTCCGTGTAAAATTCCGTAAGCTAACGGATGATTGCGGAGCGGTGGCGTTGGCGAGGAACCGTCCTTCGATTTGGGTTGCGGAGCACTGTTTCCGTTGTAAAATTCCTCGATCGAGCCTCGGTTCCGGGAGTTGGGGATTTGGTGTTGCAGGATTTTGGGGAGGTTGTTACTGAACCGGCTGCTACACCATATTTTGTTCTTCTGTTTTGATTCAGTTGGTCACCACGGCACCATCCAAGCCACCGAAACCTTCGGCTCAGACCTCCATCTTGCTGGATCAAATGGCTACCAATGCTGGGGTTGAGCAGGGCCACTGGCGCGAGGTGTTGGACCATCTCGACCTGCTCTCTCAGCGCATGAATGATTTGGGTGTCACTCAACAACAAGTCAAGCAACAGTTGCAGGAGACAAGCCGGAAAGTGGACAAGTGCACTGCTGATCAAGACATGATAGCTCAGCAAGTCAGGGCGAATGGACATGCTGTTGCCCAGATCACTCTTCGTCAGTTTGCCCATGAGGACCGTTCAGATACTACTGAATCAGTAGTGGCAAATGAGGTGGACACTTTTGAGAATGTGTTTGCTGCCAATGAGAGAGCCAACCCCAGACAGGACACAACTTTTCACCCTCGACACAATCGGCTTCCACATCGGCGGGACGTCTTACCTCATCATGCTTTGCCCAAGATGTTGTTCCCTTCCTTTGATGGCTCTCAACCCAAGATCTGGCTGGATAAGTGTAAGAACTATTTCAGGATCTATCAAATTCCTGATACTCTGTGGGTGGAAGCAGCTTCAATGCATCTGCAAGATAATGCAGCCAAGTGGTGGCAGACTTACAAGATGACTTATCCAGATGTCTCGTGGCAGCGGTTCTCTACTGATATCCAGAGTCAGTTTGGAGGTGATGATTACAGAGCGTCACTGAATGACTTACTTGATCTCAAACAGGACACCACAGTGGAAGAGTATACTACCAAGTTTCAGTCCTTGCAGTACGATGTCACTATGCATGGTGGCAATTATGATCCTATGTTTTTTGCCACTCACTTTGTCAGGGGTCTCAGGGAGGACATTCGAGCTGTGGTGGAACCTCAGGTCCCTTCATCTGTGGAGAAAGCTGTTATTATCGCCAAGATTCAGCAAAAGGTCATAGACCGCAGCAAACTGAAACTCAGCCAGAACAGACCCCCACCCAGGGGACAACAAGCCAAACCTGAAGCTAAACCATCCAACATCTATGGCACTCTGTGGAGGGATAAGCAACTCAGGGACTACAGGAAGGCTAATAACCTTTGTTATGGGTGTGGGGAGAAGTATGAGCCTGGTCATGCCGAGCACTGCCCCAAAAGAGCTAAACCTCAGTTGAATGCTATGATAGTCAATGACTTAGACAAAGAGATCAGTGAAGACTTGCTCAATGAGATGGCTATTGATGAGATGTTAACTGAAAATTTTTGCCAACTTTCACTCAATGCCATGTCTGGTACTGATTCTGGCAACTCTATCAAGCTGAAAGCTACTGTTAAGAACAAAACCATGTTGATTCTGGTGGATACTGGCAGCAGCCATACTTTTGTCAGCGCAGCTTTTGTCCAGTTAGCCCGCTTACCTACAGTGGACATTCAGCATCAGAAGATTCACCTGGCTAATGATACCTGGATGTCCACAACCAAGCAAGTGAAACAATTGGACTGGTATATCCAGGGCCATACCTTTACTACTGACATGATTGTACTGGACCAGTTGCCTTATGATGCAGTCTTGGGATATGATTGGCTCAGAACATTCAGTCCTATGCAGTGTGATTGGCAGGCCAAAACATTACAGTTCCAGCATCATCACCAGACTGTTACTCTTCAGGGTTTGGAACCTGCACCTGTGGCAGCAAGTCCTATTTCGGCTAAAGGTATGTTCAAAGCTATTCAGGGTAATGACATTTGGGCTTATGTCATGGTGGATAAGATGGTTCCCGCTTCCCATGCCACATCACAATCACAAAACCCGGAGAATGCTGATCTCCAGGATCTCTTGCTTCAGTATGCTAACATATTTCAGGACCCTAAGCAACTTCCACCACATAGGAGCTATGATCATGCAGTTCCATTGTTTCCTGATGCAGTTCCAGTGAATGCAAGACCATACCATTATTCTCCACAGCATAAGACTGAGATTGAGAATCAAGTGAAGAATCTGTTGGAAGCTGGGCTTATTACTCACAGTCACAGTCCATTTGCTTCTCCAGTGCTATTGGTGAAGAAAAAGGATGGGCAGTGGAGGTTTTGCGTGGATTATCGCAAATTGAATGCTCTCACCATCAAAAACAAATTTCCTATGCCCATTGTGGAGGAAATCTTGGATGAGTTGGCAGGTGCCAAGTTTTTCACTAAGCTGGATATGAGGTCAGGCTACCATCAGATTCGCATGCTACCTGAAGATGAGTATAAAACAGCATTCAAAACACATCAAGGCCACTATCAGTTTAGAGTTATGCCTTTTGGCTTAACCAATGCTCCTGCCACTTTCCAATGCATTATGAACCATCTGCTGCAACCATTCCTCAGAAAGTTTGTACTGGTGTTTCTGGATGACATTCTCATTTACAGTACCTCGTTGGAGGACCATTTGCAGCACATCCAACAAGTACTGGAAGTTTTAAGGAAGAATCAACTATATCTCAAACCTTCTAAGTGCACTTTTGCCCAGCCAAGTTTGGAATACTTGGGTCACATAATCTCTGCTCAAGGGGTAGCCACTGACCCAGCTAAGACTCAGGACATGGTCAACTGGCCTACACCATCCACAATGACTGAACTAAGGGCCTTCTTGGGGTTCACTGGCTATTACAGGAAGTTTGTCAAGAATTATGGGGTGATTGCCAAACCACTGACTGCAGTGCTTCGGCTGAAACAATTCCAGTGGTCAGCTCAAGCTCAGGAGGCTTTTGACAACCTCAAGGTGGCTATGACTACTACTCCTGTCTTGGCCCTCCCAGATTTCAACAAGCAGTTCCAGGTTGAAACTGATGCCTGTGGTGAAGGAGTAGGGGCTGTGTTGATGCAACAGGGCCAGCCAGTGGCTTATCTTAGCAAAGCTTTGGGCACAAAGCACAAGGATCTGTCCATTTATGAGAAGGAATTCCTGGCCCTCATTATGGCAGTGGAAAAGTGGAGACCCTATTTGGAGAGACAGGAATTTGTCATCCTTACTGATCATAGATCCTTATCCTACCTCAATGAACAGAATTTGCATTCCAACATGCAAAGGAAGGCTATGACCCGGCTAATGGGATTACAGTTCAAAATTGTCTACAAACAGGGCAAGGACAATGTGGCTGCTGATGCTCTTTCCAGGGTTGCCCATCTCATGTCTTTACAGGCAGTGTCTCAAGTGCAACCACAATGGGTCCAGGAGGTACTCAACTCTTATGCAACTGATGCCCAGGCTCAGAATCTCCTGACTCAACTGGCAATCTCTAGTCCCAATGACAATGGTTTCAGGTTGGACAAAGGACTGATCAAGAAGGACAATCTCATTTGGATAGGTAACAACTCCGCCCTACAAACAAGGTTGATTTCGGCATTCCATGCATCTGCCATTGGTGGACATTCTGGTTCAAGCGCCACATATCACAGACTCAAGAAACTCTTTCTCTGGAAGGGCATGAAAAATGATGTCAATAGCTTTGTTAAGCAGTGCACCATTTGTCAACATTCCAAACACTCCCTTGAGCACCCTGCTGGACTACTTCAACCACTTCCTATACCAGCTGGTGTGTGGCAAGAATTGTCCATGGACTTTGTGGAGGGCCTGCCTAAGTCAGAGGGCTTCACTGTGATTTTGGTGGTGGTGGACAGACTCACGAAGTATGCTCACTTCATTCCTATGAAGCATCCTTATACAGCAGCTACTGTTGCACAACTGTTTATGGACTGCATTGTCAAACTCCATGGTTTACCTCACAGTATTGTCAGTGACCGTGACCGGATCTTTATCAGTACCTTTTGGAAACAGCTGTTCAAGTTGTATAAAGTCAATCTGGCACTGTCTACTGCTTACCATCCGCAGACCGACGGTCAAACTGAGCGTATAAACCAATGCCTTGAGATGTATCTGCGCTGTTCTGTCCAGGATGATCCTAAAACTTGGAAGACGTGGCTGTCTTTTGCAGAGTTGTGGTACAATTCCTCTTATCATAGCGCCCTTGGTTGTTCTCCATTCAAGGCTCTCTATGGTTGTGAAGCTAATCTGGGTGCCCCACTTCAGTCCACTGAGGACACCATTCAGTCTGTGACAGAGGTCATCGAGAATCGGGAGGCCCATTTAACAATGCTCAAGCAGAGACTGGAACATGCTCAAAACCGAATGAAAATTCAGGCGGACAAGAAACGGACTGACAGGCAGTTTGCTGTTGGAGAAAAAGTTCTACTCAAGCTTCAACCCTACACTCAAACCTCAGTGGCCAACCGTCCGTTTCCAAAGCTGGCATACAAATATTTTGGTCCGTACACGGTTCTGGAACGAGTAGGAGCCGTTGCCTACAAACTGGAATTGCCTGACCACAGCGAGATTCACCCGGTGTTTCATGTTTCCCAGCTCAAACCTTTCACACCTGATTATACACCGGTGTTCACTACTCTTCCAGTACTAACTGATTTGCAGGCTTCTGAGGCTGTCCCAGAATACATTCTTCAGCGCCGTCTGGTCAAGAAAGGAAACCATGCCATTCCTCAGGTTCTGGTGAAGTGGTCAGGCTTACCTCTAACGTCGGCCACTTGGGAAGATCACCATGTCCTGAAGACGCGCTTTCCTGCAGCACCTGCTTGGGGCCAAGCAGGATCTTCGGGCGGGGGAGATGTCATAACCGATAGCTGAAGGCGTATTATGTAATTGGCGTATTCATCTCTGTAAAGCGTAAAGAGGTTTACTACTTTGTATCGGTCTATGACATGTAGGTCCCAGGGACCAGTAGGCTGCGGCCATATATGGTTTGGAACCTGTTGCGTGTAAGACAGTTAATCATTTGGTAATAGAACACGAGACAGAGAGGTTCCTCTGTTCTCCTCGTCGGCGATATCCGTTGTGTGCTCACGTCTCCGGCGATCACCGCCGGTGGCCAGGGGTATTACAGAATACTACAGTTTACTAATGATTTTCCAGTCTGGACATTGAACCAGATATACATATATTTGAAGTCAAAATTGTTAGGCAATTCTCTGCGCTGGGATTGGAGCCGAGTAGAGTAATGCCCATTTAACAGCACGCGAGGGTCCAATCTTTGAACAGAGATACGCATGCGGACAGAGCTACAGACAAGTCCAAGTCTACTCCGTTTAAAATTACACGTTAATACTGGCTGTTACTATTCGCCTGATCAATCAAACTACTTTTATTTCAGGAACGGCGCCATTCTGGACTGTAATTTCTGCGTCTGAACCATACAAAAACTCCCCGTATGTCCGAGAAAACAGCCAGTCGATCAGTCAACGTCGGCGCTGGCTTTGCCTAATTTTCCAATGCACGAAAAAGGAAAAAAGGTATGCGCGGTAAAAGATTGCGGTGGAGGAAAACCCAGTGGCCTGAAAAATTGGACGCGTATATATATATATAATATTGCTTTTTCTTGCTTTACAAACTGAACTACCCTCAAGTCAACCGTGTGTAACGACGCATTTATTACTGTAGTTTGAACAGACACAGACGGGTAAGCATCGAGGCATCCATCCATCATGTCAGCTCGATCGAGAGTGAGGAGGACAGTGTTCATGTCCACAAAAACTCTATTATTGCACGCCAATAATACACATGATGCCGTCTTTCGCAAAATGAAAAGGGTCGTAGTACGTGTAGTAATCGGCCGTTAAAATGTGTTCCACATATCCTTCAAAAAAAATGTGTTCCACAATGTCATGCTGAGTCGATCGTAACATCTCCAGAGCTTTTTTTTTTTCCTATTTGGCAAATGCTAATAAGCTCAAATTTTCCTGTTGTTTAGCTCATGATGTAGATGTGGGTCAAGTCGGAAAACATTGTATATATCATTAGGGTCGTGTAACCTCCCTCATTTTTTTTTACACAAAGCTAATACTACATAGCTTTAGCCATCATCTCCATGTAGTATGATCATACTATATATAACATGGTATGATCAGTGTGTGAATGCTGTTCTTCCTAGGCTAGCCCTAGAGTGGAGCTGAGTCCCTTGATTTGGGCAATGCTGCTGCCTGCACTGGCTACAGCGCCACAAAAGCGCAGTGTCAGCAAAAGACTTTCGCACTGCCCCTATATAGCCGCGTTAATTATCTGCACATTAGCGCCTACGTACAGGCTACAGAATCCTATTGTTTAATCTTCAGTGGGCTGCTCGAGAGACGGCGATTAACCGGCGCAGGCGCAGCTACCCATCCAGTTTTCTACTGTACAGATCATACTGATTTGTACCGTAGCGATGAGATTCTACGGCCCGTTTCTGTCGTGTAGCAGAACTGCAGAAGGCAGTACTGGCTGCTGACTGACAAGTGGGGCAAGCAAAGGCACACGTGGCAACTGAACTTCGTAAGAAATTTTTTTAGTCGGTTTTTTTTGGGGGGGGGGGGGTTGAGAAAGGTAAGGATGGGATGGGAAAGTGCTTGAAGAATTGCTCGCGCGCTCATCATAACGCTTCCAACGCACTCAAGGTTTTTTTCAGTCAGGTCATGGCTTTCTGCCCATGCATGCCCATGTTAACATCACATTCACAGTACCCTCTCTCTCTCCCTCTCTCCAGATCTTGTCCCAGCTAGCAAATGGAATAATCATGACACATGGAGTGGTGCCTAATAACAGTGCAGATCGGTCCACGGTCAGCTACGTTACTAGCGCCAGTACTGTGCAACACACTTGTCGTCCTGTCGACGTTGTCGTTCTCTCGCACTTCTAAATTGTTGACGCCTATAAACTCCCTCCATGCGATTCTAAATTATCGTCTACTCTTATTAGGTACTCCCTCCATGGCTCCATCCCAAAATAACTACGTCTACGCTTTACGAGAAATAACTTTGAGTAAATATATATTAAAAACTTTAATATTTCTAATACATAATTAATATCATTGGAAAGTTCTTTGAGTCTAGTTTTTTAATAAATTTATTTGAAGATACAAATATTGCACATATTTTCTATAAATCGAGTCAAAATTTTGGTATGAAAATAAAAAACGACAGGACAGAAGGAGTATACCTTAAATTCAGATATAGTAAAAACAATATATTTAGAAAAAAAACAAAAATATCTTATAATTTAACAATGGGAAGGGGGCAGCATATACATACCAAATATTATGTTTATAGGAAAAATAAAACGACTTATAATATGAAATAGATGGAGTGGTATTTATTGTGTAGAGACACTTGGCAATTCTTGGCATTAGAATTGAACAAACAAAAATTATAAAATCCACCTTTGAAGTAGAAGCTAAAACTCTGGCAGCTCCAATTATGCTAATAATTTTAGATTTATGTGAGATCAAACATTTTTTATACCAAATTTGTTTTATTTAATGTACTCTGACATTTATACAAAAATCTATGAACATTTTTCATACCAAATTTGTTTTATTAAGTGTACTCTGACAATGTATTTATTCAAACTTACAGAGGTTGATACAACATTTTCCTAAAACTTTATTTAAATTCAATGAATTTTTGGCTAAACATAAAACTAAAGTAAACTATAATTTTAAAACGGATGGAGCAAATTAAGTTGTCCACCTTGCATCTTTTGCATGGAAAACCTTGTAGAGAATTCAACAATCCGCACCGTACAAATACAAAGCTACCTGTCCACGTTTCCCAACTTTTTGGATGATCTTATATTGATGCATGCAATGCAACTCAAATACTACCTACAACCACATGATCACGCTCGCGGCATCAACAAACCTTCCCTTCTCATAATAAATTAGTAATAATCTACATAGAATTCGGATCATGATCAACACCTAGCCCAAAGCCATATCCTTTTCTTTGTCGATTCATTCATTGTCAGTTCTATACCATACCATCTGAGTATCTGACGCCGGCAAGTTGGCAGATCATATTTTGTAAACCTGCTCTGGGAAAAAAGGGAAGCCTCAATGAACACTGCAAATTGCGTTCCAATCTGTCAATTGCGTCTCAGCCGGTCCCCAACTCTGACTGTCCCCACGTTTTCAGGCCGCAAAACTTTTCCCCCGCCCGCTGGCTGGCTCCTGCTCCTGTTCCGGTCCAATCACTAGACCTTTCCCTTTCGATGACCGCCCGACCTCCTCCTGCCTTTATCTTCTTCCTGCAGCCATGATGCTCTCTCTCTCGATGCATGGAGCATGAAGCAAAGCACACGCCCCCCGGCCCCTCTCACTTGCATCCTCGTTCCTCCCATCCATTCCCGCCTCCCTCTCTTCTTCGATTGATTCAGGAGAGCCCATACATTTCCTGCACTGTAGCCTGCCTCCATCTTGTGCGCCGTGCAGTGCAGGCCAAGCTCCTGTTGTTTTGGCCGGCTTTATGGCCATCACCTCACCTGCAGCAACTTCAACAAGTACTCACAACCGCCACAGCGGCTAGCTAACCACAGTCACAGTGCAGTAACTCTGCTGCAGTCACACCTGCCCACTAGTTTCGTCACCTGTTACGTCGCCGTCGTCGCGTCGCCATGGATTCTTTCTTCTTGATGGGGGGATGCATCGCATGGGAGTGAGTGCTCCCGCCGGCAATATACCATCAAAGAGCTTTTCTGGTACCGCGCGCCGCTGCATTCTTCTCGCCTCGCCGGTCGCCGCCCTGCGTTGTGAGTTGTTGGCGTTTTTCGGCTGCCGGTGGCGTGTTTGGCTCTTGATCTGGATCTTGTTGCCTTCTTGGATCGCGGGCCTGTGCTGCTGCGGGAGCATCATCCCTGTGCGTTTCTTTATTACTGCGTCTTGTTGATCCGGTCCGTGGTGGTGGTGCGCGCACGCAAGACGGACGCAAGATGAGCATCCCGCACCTGTTCCGGTGCCCCATCAGCCTGGACATCTTCACGGACCCGGTGACGCTGTGCACGGGGCAGACGTACGACCGCCCCTGCATCGAGCGCTGGCTCGCCGCCGGCCACCGCACGTGCCCCGTCACAATGCAGCCGCTCGGCGACGCCGCGCTCGTGCCCAACCGCACCCTGCGCCACCTCATCGAGCGCTGGCTCTCCGCCGACCACCACCACCAGATCCCCGACGACGACGCGGAGGAGCCGTCGCTCGCGGCGCTCAAGCGCTGCCTCCAGTCCGGCGCCGGCGCCAGGGACAAGGTGGCCGCGCTCAGGAAGGCCGTGGCGCTGGCCTCCGAGTCGGACGTCGGCCGCGCGTGCATGCTCCAGCTGGGTTTCCTCCCCGTGCTGCTGCAGCTCGTCTTCCACGCGCCCACGCCGCGGGACGACCTGTCCGAGCAGGAGGACCTGGCGCTGCAGTGCGCGCTCACGCTGCTGCCGACGTCGAGCCCGGCGTCGCCGCAGCACGGCTGCCTCAACATGCTCAAGACGGAAGCCAGCCTCACGTCCTTCGTGGCGCTCCTGGCCGCGCACGGCCGCGCCGTGGCCAAGTGCGGGCTGTGCCGCCTCCTGGAGACGATCGCCACGGCCACGGCCACGCGGGACCTGGCGCTCGCCGCCGCCGCCTCGCCGCGCGTGTGGCAGGCGCTGCTGCCGCTGCTGCGGCACGGCGACGACCGCGTGTCCGGCGCCGCGGTGCGCGCCGTCGCCGCGATCTGCTGCGGCGCCGAGCCGGCGCGCGGCAGCGCCGTCCACCACGGCGCCGTCCCCGCGCTCCTCGGCTGCCTGTCGTGGGCGTCCGCGGGCAACGGCAAGGCGCGTGGTGGCGCCGCCGCCGCGGCGTGGAGCGCGCTGGCCGCGCTCGAGGCGCTCGCCGCGTCGGAGGCCGGGCGCCGGGCGGTGGCGCGCGAGCCCGGCGCGGTGCGGGCGCTGGTGAGGCACGTGTTCTTGATGTCGTCGAGCAACGAGGGAAGCGAGCACGCGGTGGCGGCGCTGCTGGCCGTGTGCAGGGAGTCCAGGGCGGCACGGAGCGAGGCTGCCGGCGCGGGGGTCGTCACGCAGGTGCTGCTGCTGCTGCAGAGCCAGTGCGGCACCAGGGCCAAGACCAGGGCGAGGTCGCTGCTCAAGCTCTTCAAGTCCATGTGAAACAAGGGGTTTAGTTTAGGTGTTAATGCTTAGATGTTCTTGGCTTCAAGCTGTAAGTTTTTGCTTCAAGAACGTCCTCTAATTGATTTCATGGCTACTTCTTGTAAGCTGCGTCAAGAATGTCTGCTAACAAAGCTGGACACCATAGCTATGGTTATTTCATGGCCCCAAGTTACATCAAGAATGTCTGCTAATATCACGGCTTGCAGTCAGGTCCTGTGCAAGTCTCGACACCATAGCCAGGGCTATTTCATGGCCCCAAGTTATGCAGATTTTGATAGTACTGATAAAGAATACATTGGAATAGCAGCATAAAGCGGGGATAGCTCAGTTGGGAGAGCGTCAGACTGAAGATCTGAAGGTCGCGTGTTCGATCCACGCTCACCGCATTTTTTTTGCCTTTTTTATTTTCATTCTGTTTTTATAAACCTTTTATTGTGTTTCTATTTTTATAAACCATTTTTAAATTACCAAATATGGTCCTGCTGATTAATTAAATTTTGTCCTGACTGCATTTTTTTTTATTCTGTTTTTAAACCTTTCTTTATTTTTGTTCTGTTTTTATAAACCCTTTTTTAATATACACATTTGGTCCTGCTGACTAATTTAATTTTTTCCCTGTTTTTAAACCTTTTGATTTGAATAGACAAATTTAGTCCTCCATTTGAACCTTTCGAATAGACAAATTTGGTCCGGCTGATTAATTTAATTTTGTCCGGTTCTTGAACCTTTTGCATAGAAAAACTTAGTCCTCGATTTGAACCTTTCGAATAGACAAAGTCGCAGACAAATTTGATCCGGCTAATTAATTTAGTTTTGTTTTGTTTTTAAACCTTTTTGCGTAGACAAACTTAGTCCTCCATTTGAACCTTTCGAATAGACAAAATCGCAAGCAATTTTTTAGTTATATATGTGTATACATACTTATATATTTCGGTCATTTGTTTCAGTCCTTTTTCTCAAGCTTATCAACCAGGCAAGGTCATAAATAGCTGCGAGTATTCTAGGCTTTGCAATTAAAAACGTGCAACCAGGTCGATGAAAAAAATATAATCTGCACCCCGCTCCCTTCAAGTTTTTTATTCAAATTACCTGCTTGAATCAAGAGCTGAAATGGAGATGAAACGGTACATGTATATTCCTCCGATTCATTCGGAAAGACATGGTTACATCTGCCATGGAAGTCCCTAACTACTGCTACTTCGCAGAAATATCAGCTTACACAAGCTTACGAATTTACATCCCGTAGTCATCTGTAAGATTTTGTAGGATTTACATCAGGACGTATATGTACGTATAACTATGTATACCAAGAACGACAACAAACCTTAAAGCCTACGAATATACAGAACTTCCTGTTACAATTTCTCAAGAGCCCCATTTCGCTGTACTACTGAACCTCCGGTAAGTGCCGTATTGTAGTAACTATACAAACAAGTTGCTTCCTGAACATCTCTGAATAACTACCTTGTCATGGAGATCCTGCGCTCTTGATTCTCTTTTTCATAAATCGTTCTCAGAACCTTTTGGGGGAAATATTGGGGGTTTGGAGTTTCATCTGGCCAACATCCAGCCAAGGATCTGAAATGGCAGGAGCTGGAATGCGTCTTGTCTGATTTTGCGTGTAACTTAATGTGTTGCCAAGACCAGGGGAGAGCATTGGATGAGGTGGAGAACGCATGCACCTCGCGTTGGTTTGCTTAAACTGCCGCAGCGGGCTTGAGCATGGTGAAACTGGCGTAGACATGTTTGCTCTTCCAGGAATAGGGCTGCTGTACAACAAACATTTTCAGTTAAAATTGTGGGAAACGGTACAAAGGTAAGGATGGTAGTAGAATACCTGTGTGGAGAAGTAACAGCAGTAGAAAATCCAGTAAAATCTCGCATGCTCAGTGCAATATCTTTCAGAGGAGTAATAATCTTCCGAGATGGCAACTCCCTGTTGGACTGCAACAAAATAAAGGATAAGGAGGGGTCAGCATTTAGGAGAACATATCCTGTGAGTGAAATATGATGGCATTTCTGCTCCCCTTCTAAAGCAACAATACCACACTGAACTTAACACTTACTGACATTGTCAAGCTAGTAAGATGGGTTAATTATCACCCCCCCCCAACCCACCACCCACCCACCCACACAAGGTCAAATAATGGGTTCAAACAAGATCAAATAGCTCGCCCAAAGGTGAAGTACTCGAATCAGCGATCCACTACAAGATGTTCTAGTTTTCTTAATTGCACTTGGAAAGTAGATAAGCAAATAGAACGATAAAGAATGAGAAAAAACTGAGATTGCTTAACTAGAAACAATACCATTGTGTGTCTGCCATCTGCTGGAGAAGACATTGCGTTTCTCAATACACTGGATTTTGCAGCTCTCACTGCAGGATGATCCTGAACAAAAGGATGATCCATCAGCTGGGCTGCAGAGGGACGAGATGCAGGGTTGCGTTTCAAGCAAAGCTGCAAGAAACTTTTCCCTTCCTCTGAGAAACTGTCTGGGATTTCAGGTATATCTTTACTGTTTGCAATCTTAAATATTGCTGCTACCTGCAAAATAAGATTTGATGACAATGGCTTAGCATTATTCATCACAGATAACTGGAAATGTGGAAATCCACAACTTCTAAGTGAAGGCCTACCCCCTCATATTGGTGCCAAGGAGGTCTTGCCGTTGCCATTTCAATAATGGTACAGCCCAGACTCCAAATGTCCACTGATAAACTGTAGCCTTTACTGTTCATTATAACCTGAAGATTTCCCAATGATGGGAGAACTTCATTCAGAGACGGATAGCAGATTACGACAAACAACCAATGAAGTTCAGTATTAAAATAGCTCACCTCAGGAGCCATCCAGTAAGGACTTCCTTTGAAAGAGCGTATTTCAGCAAAAGATGATATCTGTTCAACAAAGTAAAATAAATAAATGGGTTTACAGAGGAAAAACAAAAGCAAGCACAATCAGTGTGTATCCTTGTTTTGGTGACCATAAAAAATACAAAACTTGTTCATTGTTAACAATCCTTTAGCTGGGCATGCACAGAAGGGAAACAGACCCTTGGCACCCTTCCATAACTTTCCTTTTCCACATTTATGTGAGTAGGCACTAGGCAGATAACTGGAAACTTCAGTTTATAAGAAATCAGAATTTGCACCTACTTTAATTCCTTTTCTATTAAAAAACATGGATTCTAATGCAATTGAGTAATATTTACTTCAGCTGCAATTTCTCGAACTACTTCAACTGCAATTTCTCGAACTACTTCAACTGCAAACTCTTTAAGGATGCACATAAGCATTCCTCAGCGAATTTCCAGGGTGCACAGGCGAAAAGGACTACCGTGGGTCGTACAAAATGGAGGGCACTCGGGACAGAATCAGTAGTTGACTTTTTAAGTCCAGAGAAATACTAAATATTATGATAATTGAAAGTGCTAAACACAGACAGATAGATAAACGGTCAGAAAGTAAATGCTGCATACATGCTTAGCCATGCCAAAGTCAGCAAGCTTGACTTCACCATTAGGACCCACAAGTATGTTTGCTCCTTTGATATCTCTGCCAAGAAAATAAGTATGACATGATTATTGCACTTTGACCTATATGACTATACCTATGGGACAAGAACACAGTTTTAGACAACAAAACAACCTGTGGACAGTGTTTCGCCCATGCAAGTAGGCAAGACCTGCAAGAATTTGCCCAGTGTAATTACGAATCACAGGTTCCTTAAAAGGGCCATATTCTCTTAGTAACTTGTGGATTGAACCCCCTGAAACATACTCAAGATAAATGGAAAGTGCTTCATCACTCTGCATACAGAAACAGGTACGATTAGAAAGTGTAAGCATGGCCATGTTGTAATGCAACACCCATAAAAGCTGATGAACACTAAGCACTGTGATACTAGAACCACAAAACTAACCCTTGAGGTGGACAAACAATAGAACAGTAGCATTTTACCAATTTCTGCAGCTCCTAATACCAATACCACCCAAAACACTGAATGAATTCCATATTCTTTAGGTCACTATATACAGTCACATGCATTGGAGCACAGAATTAATGTTGCTATCGTATATGTATACAATAACATTCTTTGACATGTTAAGTTAATAAGTTCAAATAGTGATGAAGCCCTTGTAAACAAGTAAACTTTTTGTGCATGAATGCCCCAACCCTTTCTCTAAAATAGTCAATCAAGCACAAATGCACTATATATGTTATCTGTGGAATCTCACTAAGGAATTCATAACAACTTTCTACTAGCTCACAAAAATGAATCATATTCATATGACAACATATGCATGGAATAAAAAACGTGATAGGGCAAACAAGTACTGGAACTAAATTGCTGCAGAGATAACTGAAATGGATTATGAAATAAAACTTACCAGCTCACTTCCATGATACTGCACTATGTTCGGGTGGGAGAGTTGTCTAAGCATATCTATTTCCTGTCAATACCAAAATTAATCATGTGGATCAGTCAATCAAACAAGAGATAAAAAATACATTCATGAGACGGCAAACCTAGGTAGACAGCAGCAGTAAGTACCTGATTTAATTGTTTGAGTCGTTCCTTTGAATGTGGATCGTCCATAATAACTTCAACCTCCTTAATTGCACAAAACTGTCCATTTTCACTGCATTGTTGAACAATCATAAACTAAGGATATTTTTTTAATATGATTGAATATATCAGTTTGTTTGCACCGTCATATCTCTAATGAATAAGTGCAGCATGAGGTGCACTTCTAATGCATTAAATTTCACTAGATATCACAAAGTTTCCATGATGTAAAAAGGGGGCACAAATGTGATACCTGTTAAATCCAAGGTAAACCTGGCCAAATGTACCACTCCCTAGCAATTTTCCTTTCTTCCATTGCGACTGGGACTGTGAGGAGGTAGTAGGAGATGCAGGAAGAGGTGGGCAGGAACTGGGAGATGAAGGAAGAGGCGAGCATGGACTGTGGATTGGAGGAAGAGGTGAGCAAGCACCAGAAGCTGGATGGAGAGGTGAGCATGCACCAGAAGCTGGGTGAAGAGGTGAGCAAGCAGCAGAAGCTGGAAGAAGAGGAGAGCAAGTAGCAGAAGCTGGAGGAAGAGGTAAGGGATGTGGTGGGCTCCTCAACCCATCCATCTTTCTTACTGGTGACCTCGGGCTAAAACCAAATTCTCTAGAATTTCCATTGCTCACAGCGAAGACATGGCCTTTTGGGACAGGAGAGAGACTCCTTGTTCTTGGAGCAAAGAGATCATCAGATGTCATTCTTCCACGTGAATGATTGGCTTCACTAGTTGAAGGTTCATCACTTTGCAAATGAAGTTCTCTAACACTAGACACAGGAACCTCAAAGAACTTCTGATGCTCCCGTGGCATACTACAAGACATGAAACGCTTGTCTTCATTTACGGTCCTATCCGAATCAGAAGGCATATTTCTTTCCCTCGCAAAAGCAACTGGATCCATGGGCCTAGAAATTACAAAGGAAGCAGTAAGCATCAGATAACATATCAACATGACAATGCAAGGCTTGTAAATAATGTACTTATGTAAACAGATATAGTTGAGAAATCCCCAAAATGACATATCTGAGTGCAAAAGAAAAAGAGATAAACTAACCCATGTGCATTATAACTTGCAAGGATACACAAAGAATCGTCCAAAAAAAACCTTAAACTGTACTTAAAGGTTGATATCTCGAGTTTTCGAACAGATGAAGCAGCAAATACATGGCCGTTCACTCGTTATTACTGTAATTTTACGTTTATTATATTTGTCAACAATTAACACGCCTTGGTATCCTGAACTATGCAGTCCTCAATCTACGTTTACCAGAGAGAGGGAGAGGGAGAGGGAGAGATGGTCAGGATTGTCGAACTGGAACGACCTAGAAGAGGTCAACTGGTGCAGTTGGTGTGAATCCTCACAGCTCACTCTAACTCTTACCCTTGACTCAAACCCCTCAAATACGTTGCACGCCAAATTGAGGGGAAGACAATAAAGCAAGCCAGCAGATCGACCTATCTAGGCGCTCAACTCCCCCCAATTTGATCAGAGCACCAGGCAATTGAATTGCAATTACAGCATCCCAAATGGGGAAATTCTGGTGACAACCAGGCTGCAGCAAATTCGGAATCGATCGAGCCATATAAAGGCACAAGCCATTCCGCGATGAGGCACTACTCACCTAAACCCATGCTGGTAGTGCGGCTCGTCCAACGACCCGGCCGAGCACACGCTGGACTCCTCCGCGGACGAGCAGCCGTCACCGGCCGCCGCCGCCGCCGCCAGCACCTCCTCGTACAGAGTCCCGACAGGCTCCGTCGCCTCCACGGGCATCGGGAGCTTGTACCCTACCGACCCATGATGCCCCGCCGCGGCGCACCGGCCGCGCGCGGGGCCCGCCGCGCCCGCGCCCGCGCCGGGGAAGTCGAGGCTGTGCGCCTTCCTGTCCCGCTGCGTCGGCGACGGGGACGGGGAGGGCGACTCGAGGTCCACGGACTTGCGCGGGGACGACGCTGCGGAGACGGACCCGGCGGCCCCCGGCTTGGCCTTCGACCTCGACCTCAGCTTGCTGCGGGGCCACCACGCGGGCATCGCGCCGCCGTCGCCACCACCTCCGCGAGCTCGCCTGGTAGGTTTCTGCCGCCGAGCTCGACCTGCCGCGGCGAGATGGAGGAAGAGGAAGGGAGAGGAGAGGAGAAGGCAAGCGAGGCGAGGCGCGCCGCGCGAGGAAGGCGCGAGGTAGGAGCCGAACGAAGCCGACGGCGCCTTTGCTTTAGGTGAAGAAGGGGGAGAGAGAGAGAGAGAGACGAATGGGGGAGATATTTTCGGATTTCTTTTTATTTTTCGTCCTGATAAAAAATGGTGCGGCGGAAGTGGTGGAGAGGGCAGTGTCATGTAGGCGTAGGAGTGTACGCGTGTGTGCGCGCGCGCGACTACGCGAGTTACTGCGCGCAGGTGGGTGGCAGCTGCGGGCGACGGCGACGGCGACGGCGACTCGGCGCCTCGGCTCGGGCGGGGGGGGGACCCGGCGTCAGCGTGCCGTCCTGGCCGGGGCCGGCGGTGGCGGCCTGGCGGGGCTTGTGGCTTCGGCGGCTAGCGCCGTGGCGGCTTCGGCCCGCTCGGGCGGCTGCAGGCTGCAAAGCTGGGGCCGCGGCCGCGCCCGTGCGCGGGGGGTTTCTTTTTCGTTTTTTTCTTTTCTTTTTCCTCGCGTGCGGAAGCGGAAGAGGAAGGGAATCTTCGCGGATGGTGGTGTCGAGCCCGGGTTTGGCGCGCGCGGGAAAGCTGGGTGGCGTACGCCACGCAGGTGGGCCGCCACGGTCGGCCGGGCAGGCTGACGACCGTGGCAGGAGAGTAGTAAGTACTTGTTTTTCCCGGTTTTTTCTTTCCCGGAAAAAAACAAAGGGTCGGAACTGGAATTTGGAAGAAAACTGCTCGTCTTGTCATGTCGCTTCCTAAATTTAGGGCAAGGAGGGATTGATGCTTGGCAAGCACTTGCAAATCCGGCGGATGATACAGCTCATCCACCACCTACACATTAGAGATGCCTTTTGGGTTAGGCGAGGAGGGGATGCTTACACAGATGCTTATGGATAATGACTGCATTTAATTTATACCTCTGCTCTTTAATCATTTTCTGAGATGTCGTTAGCCATCACTGACGCCTCTCTAAATTTGGAGCAGCAAAGTTTTTACTAGTTTAACTACCGCAATTATGGCATCAGCGTACTTTTTCTGGCAGCCAGCAGTGTTTTTCTCTCACAATAAATCTATGAACCAAACAAAATATCTTTGTGATCATTTCAAAATGGTTTCGTGGGTGATTTTACTAACATGGTAGTAGAGTTGACCTGCTAGTTGGTCATTGCATTTCTACTTCAAAAGACAAATTTTTCATATGAAATCATATGCATACAGATTTTATATCGTACTTGGAGACCTCAGTACTTGATAAATTTTTTATTTAAGATATTTTTAGAGTCTCAAATATTTATTTTAAGTTACCAAATTTTAAAATTCAATTTTTTGATTTTTCTAGTCTGGTGTTGTCATAGTAAGGTCCACAACTTTGAAACTTTTTATTATTCGTTTTAAGTTCTACAATTTTGTTTTTTTATTTTTCAAACAATCTCGGATCTTGATGTGGTCTACACCAAAGTTGTAGCTCTCAATATGTTATACAACTTTATAGTTGACAATATTTATATATAAAGTAGTATAGAGGCCCAAATATTAGTTTTGAAGTTTCAAGTTTTGAAATTCAATTTCCTTGAACTTTTCAAATGCCCACTAATATTGACAAACAATCTCGGATCTTGATGTGGTCTACACCAAAGTTGTAGCTCCAATATGTTATACATCTTTATAGTTGACAATATTTATATCTAAAGTAGTATAGAGGCCCAAATAGTAGTTTTAAAGTTTCAAAATTTGAAATTCAATTTCCTTGAACTTTGCAAATGCCCACTAATATTGACATGGTCTATACTAGTTAGCAATATTTTTATCTAGAGTATTTTAGAGGCCCAAATATTTGTATGAAGTTATCGGAATTTTAATTTGTTTTTTGAAGTTTTTAAACAACTTCTAATGTTAGCATAATAATCTATACAAGAAGTTGTAGATCCCAATGTGATTTATAACTTCACAAATTTGTAGTGCCCAATGAGGTCTAAAACCTTTTAGTTGAAATTATTCCATATTTAAGCTCATTTAGAAGTCTAAATACTCAATAAAAAATGACATGGCAAAAACCTAAAGACATATGTGTGGACCACATGCCACTTATGTGCCAGCCAAAACAACCATCAAAATCACTATAAACTATTTTAGGGTGCTAATTTATCCAGTTTTAAAAGTTAAGGGATACATTGTCCGGTATTGAGTTCAATAATGTTTTGTAAATTCAATGGCGATTTTAATTAAGTGGGGCAAATCAAGCTTTACTCATCTCACGCAGCCGAACTAAAATAACGTACGCGAATATAGGCCTTGTTTGGTTCGCAAAAGATTTTGTTTTTGGCTACGGTAGCATTTCGTTTTTATTTGACAAATATTGTTCAATCACGGAGTAACTAGACTTAAAAGATTCATCTCACAAATTACAGATAAACTGTGCTGTTAATTTTTATTTTCGTATATATTTAATGCTCCATGCATGCGACTAAAAATTCGATGTGACGGAAAATCTTGAAAATTTTTACGAACTAAACAAGACCATAGTGGCGGCCATAGAGTATTGAGTCATCACTTGCACGCCGCCTGAGAATATATATTGCTTGCCAGCTCACAGTGTACCTGATCAAAATTGGTTGATTGGCTATTAAGCCTGTTATCCATGTGTGCGCTGATCTGGACTGTTCTTTTGACGTGTGTACTCGTTTGGCTCAAAATCTATAGCTGAAATTACTGTTTACTAATTTGTTGTGGGAGAAGATAATCTCAAACGTACAAGCTTCTTCAAGATATTTCACCAACACAGTAGTGGACAACTTAAAAAGAAAACAAGCAGTGAGCGTGTATGATAAATAATCAAACTTTCTTCACAAGAGTCGTCTAACATTTTACTTAATCCATAAATCAGGTCTCATTGGCAACATGGATGCTTGGGGTTGTCAGGGAGTTGGGGCGGTGCTATTAGGCACAGGAAAACGAAGAGACAAGGAAGAGGTAAAAGGGTTCCGGATAGTGCTAAAATAGGAGGGAGTTCAATTCATCCGAACACATAGATCCTGATCTAGCAGTAGAAAAAAATAGCTTAAACAAACATTAAATATAGGATGCATCTGATTTGAGAAATGAGTTAGTCAATCATCTTTAAATTCCTCACTTTTTTCGTTTTGTGGAATGGAATAGGTGGATGCATCATACCTCATTTCTCACAAACTAATAATAATTACTCCCTCCGTCCCCGAAAGAATCAATTCCTAGGATCCGTGCCAGTCAAACTTTTTAAAGTTTGACTAACTTTATAGAAAAGAGTAACAACATCTATAATATAAAATACACATTATATGAAAATATATTCTATGATGAATCTAATAATACTAATCTGATACTATAAATCTTAGCATTTTTTTCTAGAACTTTGGTCAAAGTTTAAAAAGTTTGACTTAGGACAACTCTAGAAATTGACTCTTTTGTGGACGGAGGGAGTAGTACTACTAGAATGAGGAAAAAAATTCACGATGGTGTCATCTCGAGAATTGGAGTGATTTCCCAAACCAAACATGCCAATATCCCTTGAGAAGGCGATCGAGGACGAACGCTTAAAAATTGGATTGTGCGATAATGGTTGCACATATACTATAATGTAGACAAAGTGCAAATTGGCACAAAATTACAAGCCGCACAGGAGCAGCAAAATTCATCTAATCATTTGCACTAGCCGCCGGAAAAGCATTTTTACATGTTCATATTAGCGTTGACTAATATATGTATATGGCTATCATCAAGATCCTACATGACCGATTGACGACACGACGAATCATGTATATGTATATCTATATATATGAATATAATTAATATAATGATTGTCAGATCGATAGATTAACCAAAGCAATCATTTAAGTCTCGAAGATAGGAATATATAACCGAACATATATACATGCATGCCCTGATAGGCTGATGATAGCGACACTAGGAATTAGGAATCACATTTCGGATACATATAATAATAATAAAGCTGGATTAGGTGCGCAGACACGGTCACGAGGATACTATCTTAAGCATCCGGCCTGTCACACTTCACGCCGATCGATCGATCGATTCTTTAGCTTTTTGCGTCCTTCTTTCACCCATACTGTATATATTGTACGCCATCTCTCCGGTAGTTGACGCCGATGGAAGAAGATCACGACACTTGCGATGGATGCAATAATCTCGCCTCTTTTCATGTTTGTCAAGTCAAGACTCGAGAGTTAGCTTCACTCTGAGGCTATACGAAAGTCATCGTTAACTTTCTCGATCGCCCGCTTTTCAGACGTATCCTGCTTCATGAACCCTTTGTCTCCCATTACATATTAGGGCCTGTTTAGATTGGTAACGAAAATTTTTTGGATGTCACATCGGATATGTCAGAAGGATGTCGGGAGGGGTTTTTAGAAACTAATAAAAAAACAAATTACATAGCTCGTCAGGAAACTGTAAGACAAATTTATTAAGCATAATTAATCTGTCATTAGCATATGTGGGTTACTGTAGCACTTAAGGCTAATCATGGAGTAACTAGGCTTAAAAGATTCATCTCGCGATTCTCAACTAAACTGTGTAATTAGTTTATTTTTTTATCTACATTTAATATTCCATACATATGTCCAAAGATTCGATGGGATGGATGAAAAATTTTTGGGTGGAGAACTAAACAGGGCCTTAGCTAATAAGTATCCTGCTTCTTGCGAGCCTGTTCGCTTCTTTTATCAGCCGTACTTTTTCTATCAGCCAGCAGTGTTTTTCTCTCACAATAAATCAGCCTACAGTAATTTTAGCCATAACTTTTCAGACCAACGAACATACTAACGCAAGCTGGTGGTACATCGTACAATACTTAAGTACTTCCTCCGTTCCAAAAAGAATGCAACTATGGTTTGCGTGTCAGTTAAAGTGATTCATGTTTAACTAAGTTTTCAATGAAAGATATTCACATTTATGGCCAAACCAATTTATCATGAAAATACATTTCATAATTATCTAGATGCATAGCAGCAAAATAGGTATATCAAAAAAGTCAAACCGGCTTATAATTTAGAGCAGAGAAAGTATTTAATATCAATATCATAGACATTAATATTTTTATTTATTTATAATTGATCAAACTTAAATATTAAAACATGACACTGTACTAAAGTTGTATATTCTTGAAAGGGGAGAGTACTAGTCAACGGGTAATTAAAGATATATACATTGTTTATCAGGAGATAGGAGTATGCATGTCATGGTAAGTAAGATCATTGCTGACCTCAGTTTGCACTGTCGGTTTCTGGAGTCCAAAATCGTACGCGTAGCTTCAAGCTGAATTACCTTCCACAAGAGGTCTTCAGCATAAAAGAACAAGAAAAGACTAGTACCACGATATTCGTGCTTGGATTATTTGCTCCCATGACAATATATTATACAATAGAGTTGCTCCCACGATTACACATGGCCCAATTTTGTTGATTGTCACTGTCAAAAAAAAAGTGGACAAATCTCGTATTGGCTGACAACATGAAATCCCTACTAGACCACTAGTACAACACAAATCCAATCCAACAGCCCCACCAGGCACCAAAATTTCAACGAGGCTAGAACAGTTCATCGATAAGATCAAGCCTGACCCTTTTTTTCGCCAGTCACAAAGAACACAACACTTCATCCCGAATTAAACAATGCTAAATTGCTAATCGGTTAAACCACTCACCCTGTCACGGGGGAGACAATGCTTTGATTCGCCATGAACCCGGCTCACTGTCACCCGACCCATGAGCCTTCAGCATCTTTACGTAATGCTCAAGGGTGTGTGTGCTCTCGTCTACCTTGTCGCTGCATACTGTGTCCTCGGCCAACTTCACCGCAGCAGTATGAGACACTTCAAAATTACCTGCAGCCTCCTGCACCTGACGGGCTCGCTCTTCTTTTCCCAGCTGTATTAGAACCACAAGCAGGCTCTTCAGCTCATTTTGGGCACCACCTGTGAGCGCCATCCCCTTGAGATGCTCCACAAGGGCCATTTCCTCCCCTGGACTGCATGCACAAAGAAAGACAAGGGTGAGTCCACACACAAACAAGCCCAAATAAACACCAGAAGCGCAAGTTGCCGACCTTCCAGCTCGTATTTTGCCACCTTTTTTTGCCCGCCTTGCCCCTCGTGATTTGCTGACATTGCTGGATATGACCGAAGCACTTGACTCCCTGGTTGACCTGTCCACACAGAATTCGGAGTTTCACACTGATAGGTAACATGACACAGATAGGATTCAATTTTAGAGTTCTTTCGGAAACAAGATATTCTGAAACTATGTAGCGAGGAAACGATAAACAGAGATAACACGAGTTGTGCAACTCAAAATGGTGCAAGGTCTTACCTTGTGGTATATGCACTCATTTCACTGAAGCTAGTGCTCACTTCTGAAACGTTGTCATCTTCAACATCCATAAACCGATCTTCTGACTGGAGTTTGGCAGCAAGTGACAATCTTCTCTGTCGGACAGCCAAATAACGTGCTACATATTTACCAATCTTCAACAGTCCTTCCTGGTACTCAGATATCAGTGATGTGGCACATTCTGAAGCTGCATCTCTGACAGTTTCAACCAGATCATGCCTGCTAAGCATATAGGCAACTCTAAGAGCCTCTTCCCATTCCCTTGCCATGATATAATAACTTACACCTCTTTCGGCATCTGAACAATACTCCAGTGCTACTCTAGCAGCATCTCCTGGCTTGCCAAGCGCCTGGAACTCATCACATAACTCGTGTGCAAGTTGAACAATTTCTTCCTTTTTTAACTCCAAAAGGCCTGCAACGGTAAAAACACCTCTCCAGTCCCCACAAGCACGGTAAGCTCTCAGTGATTTCTGATATGACGAACAGCACTGATAAGTCAATGCGGCATCCTCAAAGCATTTCTCTTCAGAAAGATGGTCACCCCATGCCTCAAGAATTTGATTCCTTTTATCTGGTTCGTTAAATAACTGGAGGCCCAGTGGGAACAGCTGAGGATTACCATTAAGGAGTTTCATGCAATCCTCATGGTACTCATTGCCAGCAGAAACAATGTTTCTGAGAGCACTCTCATATCTTCCAAGCCTTAGATCAATTGTGTACCTCATGATAGCAGGGGGGAGGCTTTCAAGACTCTTAAGGAAAGGAAGGAACTCTTTTGGATCTTTTTGGGAATTCAAAGCAACGATAGCAGCAAGATTCAGATCATACAACCCCAAAGCAGCACCGAAAACAGCTTCAGTATCTGTTAACCAAAGCAAGTGCTTCAGTGACTCTTCAGCAGAAGGGTAGAGCTTTCGCTTGGCATCATCAAGCCCAAGAAGTTCCGATTCTCGAATGAGTTTTATTCTATTCAGTGCCTGCTCCAACAATGGAGGTTCACTACGGGCCAAAGTGGTCAATATACAAAGCTCTCTTGATGAGCTCTCTTCTATTTGTTCCTCAAGGGCTTTTCGAACTGCCATAAGTACAGAAGTGACTTTGTTACCCACCAATAAACCAGGTGAACTTTCACTATCCGCCATTGGGACTGCACACTGATCAGGAAATGATATATAGGCTTCGTACAATTTGCTGCTGACATTGCTGTTCTTCATTGAGCAAACAAATTCAGTGATGTGGGTAAGGTTATTAACTTGTTTAACAAAGTCTGCTGCTGAATTCATAAAAGCATTCCAACCACAATAGTCAACAATGATATTGAAATCTATCCGATGCCGCCTCACCATGTCTATTGCATCTTTGAAACGCCTCTGAACCAGTGCTTGAACAATTGAAACAAGGACTAGCTTCCTGGGGTAGGTACACTCTAAGTTACCACGTGTTGTTTGCATTATGACAGCTGCTTCATCACCATGGAGAACACCAACCAACTTCGCTCCCTTTTCCCACACAGTGATGTGCTCTTTGCTTTGCTTTCCTCGAGCAGGAGTACTGACAAGGCCGTCAATTGTCACCTCAATGTCTTTAAGTAAGATCTCATTGACATCCACAATGAATAGAAGATCTTGCTTAGTAGTCACAAGCAAGTGGCTCATAACTGGCTCAGTAGCTCCATAAGCACTGGAGTAGAATGTGAAGCTGCTGCAGTTGTTGCTCAATAACCTTTTGCCCATATAAAGCTTGCCACTTTCATCGAGTCCAAAGAGAAAGGGTTCTGCCATACCATTTTCATAGCACAGAACTGCAGTCATCCAAGGACATGATGCTGGAAAACAATGGTCAGAACCAATGTCAATGAATTGTGCTGGTGGACACATTTTTGACAGAATTAAACTTGAGCAGTACTCAATAATCCTTCCTCCACTAATTTGAATGAAGGCTGAGCCTCTTTTTGCTGGGTTTGGAGAGACTCCAATGACTGAACTCTCCAATTGCACTTTCTTTGATACTCTAGCCTGCCATCCAGATGAACTCACTGAACCTGGCACAGAATCCTCTGAACATATAAGTTCAATCTCATTGATGAAAAACATCGAATCATGTTTACCTACAAGGTTTCTGGTTTCACTGGACCCGATTGTTGTTAAAGAGTAGTTTTCACTATAGCAACAGATACCAATCAAGGTGCGTGTATCTATCCAAGTGAGGTGCATACAGTTATTCAAAGTAAAGTCAGAACAGCAAAGGTCAACACTTATCCCATTGCCTTCAAATTCTTCCCATGTATCTGGTGCTGGAAGTTCCACAATAGACAAGCTGCCATTTGACAGATAAGCAGCCAAGTGGCTCTTTGAGCTATTGGTCACAAAAGAAACCTCATTCACTGCACAAGGAAATGCAAGGTGGAACAGAGACATGGGAGGTGGCATCAGGCCCAGGATAAGAGGAGTAACAAGAACATGGGAACCATCGATCACAAGTGCAACTGAACTCTCACTGACCGCTGTAGTCCAAGCAAACTTGTGAATTGTGACCTGGCCACTCATTGTCCAGCAAATCAGATGCATTGGTTTCGTTGGATCCCAAAAGAACTTTACCCCCTCTTCCTTTGTGTACCGCAATTCATGTTTCAAGTACCAGTGATTGTTCCTGCAGGTCCATATTTTAATAACATCATGCTGACTAGAAGAAACCAGAGCAGCAAGGATCTCAGAATTGCAGTTCCACTTTAAAGCTTGAATGACAACCTCTGCTGGCTCATCAATAGAAAAGTGGCTCCTCTCTAAGCCATTCTTCTCATAGAAAACAATGAGAGGGCACTTTCCCTCTGTCCTCCTATCAAGGGCTGTAGCAACCTTGGCTCCACTAGGCATCCAATCTAGCGATGCTCCCATAAAAGTTTTGGCATCTGAAGAAGAATGCACCTTTCCCGATTCACGTTCCCAGACATTAAGTTTTGTGGGGCTAGAAGGGCTATCGGGGGCTACAAGTGTAGCGAAATACTTTCCATCCCCTCGCCAAGAAATTGCACTTCGGATCTGACCACCGGTACTGTCTATGTTGTCAATGGTAGCATCCTGAGAAGAAGGATGTTTAGAATGGGGGAGAACACACACAAGAACTTGTATATTCAGTAATAAGACTTTAATACATAAAACATACTTGAGGGTCAAGAGAAGTCTCAAAAAGCACTTCCCAATCCTGTGTGATAACAAGCAGCTGGCCGAGTCCAGTGGTGACAGAGAGAAGGGCCCCATCGGGGCTAGAGGCAATGGTGTTGACACCACCTTCCAGTCTTCCGACAACTTCAGATGTTTTCTCGTCCACGTTATACAAGAGCAGGCAACCAGCTGACGAACCAAGGAGCAGAGACTCCCTCTCCATGAGATAATCCATGGCAACAATACAATCTCCAGGATCAAGAACAACCTCCTCCATGTCAGAGTGTTGAGTAGCAATTTTGCTCCATTGCAGTGGTTGCTGCAGAAGTGGGACGAAAGCAGGATAGTCAGCACAACATGGAAAGCTACAAAGATGAAGTTGTTTGGCGTAGCGGTGTTTTATACCTAGACTGAAAAATTAAAATAATTGGCTATACAGCAACATTTTAGTTAGCGTTGGTTTTTTTATTAAGTGTTCTTTGTGACTTTCTAGAAACGAAAACTAAACTCGTCTTGGTCTGCTAATCAAATAAGATGGGATGGGGTAGAATTGGAGACCTGTTCCTGGGTGAAGGACGAAGGGAGTGAGACGGTGTAGATGAAGTTGGTGGAGGAGGCGAAGAAGGCGCGGCGGCGCTCCGCGTCGATCGCGGAGGCGACGAGGGTCTCGCCGTCTATCTGGAGCTGGAGCTGCTGCGGGAGCCTCGTCACAAGGCGCAGGTTCTTCATCTCGCCGACGGCGACGCCGCGCTGCCGACGTCGAGTGTTTGCCTCTGTATCTCTCTCGCTCACTCGCTTTCTGGGGCCCGCTGGAGACGGCAGCCGGCAGCGGCTGTGGGTGGAAGAGAGGCGGCGGCGGCCGTGGGCGGGAGCCGGCAGGGGGACGGCGGCTGTGTTTTGTCCGGCCGAAGAAATTGGCTAGGTCACCACAAGGAGGAAAGGAAACCGCCGGAAGAGAGAAAGTAGCCGGCCCACCAGGCCCAGAAGAGAGAAAAGTAGACGGCTCACAAGTCACAAGGCCCAGAACAATGATTTGGGAGACTGTTGTTTGTTTTCATTCACTTTTGGAATTGCTTCGATTTTTAGAATAGCTAATAACTACCACGTCAGTAATTTCAGAAAACGCAGCCTTAGAGCATCTCCAACAACTTGGTAAAATTCACTTGTCAAATCTTGAGTTATAGCAAGTTGCTAATTTGTTTAGCAAAAGAAAAAAGGATGTGTCTCCAATAAGTTGCTATTCTCACTTGGTAAAAATAGAGGATGACAGATGAGACTCGCTCACTTGGTAAAAGAATATGTGTCTCCAACAAGTTGCGTTCGGGATAGCAACTTGGGATAGCAACTTGATAAATCTCGGCAGTAGAAACCTCTGGATAGCAACTTGGGAAATTTAGGAAGTTGAGATAAGGAGTTGTTGGAGGAGGATTTTTATGCTTTTAGCAAATTTGGTAGGATAGCATGTTAAAATACTAAATTGTTGGAGATGCTCTAACAAAATAGCTAACTACGACTTCACTTTTTTATTTGTTTAAGAAAACGCAGCCATAACCTGCAATGCGTCGCCTAGTTCACCAAGGTTTAGAGGGTGTTTAGATGCAGGGATTAAAGTTTAGTCTGTGGGTGTTTGTATACTAATAAAAAAAACAAACTACATATTCCATCAATAATCCGCAAGACGGATTTATTAAGCTTAAATAATCTATCGTTAGTATATGTTTACGGTAGCATTTAGGGACTAATCTATCATTAATTATGGACTAATTATGCTTAAAAAATCATATCGCAGATTAGTCTCACTCTATGTTTTTAGTTACATAAATAGTCTACATTTAATACTTTATGTATGTATCTAAATATCTAATGTGATAAGGACTCAAGTTTAGTTGAGGAAACCAAACAGGCCCTTATTCCACTGTGGTTTTTGACAATGGATCTAAAACATGTGTGCAGTTAGCAAAACTGGGTTTTTGTGCCCAGGCTGTATCATTTAGATCATCCTGCTACCTTATCTGTAAACCTCATGCCACACCAGTGAAAAAAAAAGTCTTATTTGACGCTCTTTAAATGTGTATTATAGTATACACTGACTAATTATTGCACAGAAGAATGGGCTTGGGCAAATTATAAGCAGGTCTGAGAAGAGTGAAGTTTCATCAAACATAAAAAATCAGACCTATATGTCTACATAGCCCATATAAGAGGCATATGAAAACACTAAATTTTGGTGACATGCTATCAGACTAGCAGTACATACATGGGCAAAAATTATGTGACTGATTCTGAAGCTGCATTGCCGCATACATACATCCTGATACATTTCATGAAGTACTAAGCTCTTCGTCAATTCATAAAGACAAAACCTTACAACAGCTATTCAAATTATTCATATGCTATTCCCTTTTACACGTGAATCTATACAGATCGAAAATTCATACAGAAGAAACCTTAGAACACCTACTCAAATTATTCATATGCTATTCCCTTTTACACGTGAATCTATACAGATCGAAAAAGCAAAAGTTTCATCAGCGAGAGTGATGAAGCCAATCCTGGATAGCAAACCGAAGGGCATGGTTAGGTGTGAGATTGAGATGCTCTGGTTTCAGGTTATTCAGAGGCGCTGTGCCCTGCCCCGTCTCCATTCGCTCACGGATTGCCCACCCTTCATAGGTCACCCCATCAGCACACACCTGAGGATCATGCATTACGTCCTGCAGGCCAAAACAGAAGAGGAAGAAAAACACCAAGTTCCTTGTCATTATCACATCCAACCCTACCCATTCCCTAGTTAACAATGGTGCAAGATGTACTTGCCTGCATAATTGGGCACAGGAAAGAGGAGGGTGCTCGTTCCTCCCTCATCAAGTGTAGCTGTTCCAGTTCTCGTACAGTCTCGGGAGTCAGGTCTGGGCGATCTCGGCTGCTGTCTTCACTGCACCTCAGGCCCAATTCTGCTAGCCTTCCAGCCACCTCCATAGGCCACAGCCCAGCAGTCGGATCGAGAATTCTTGATAGCTTGCCACAAGACATAGCACGCCTTACTTCACCAGCAAGCCCTGCAGCCTCTTGTTTTCCGGTCAGTAGCTGGAGTATAACAATGCCGAAGCAGTATACATCAGACTTTGTTGTTAATACTTTGCTTCTCTTGTACTCTGGGTCTGCATAGGGAAAAGACCCTTCCAGCTCAGAACCTTCCGATGGATAATCCTTCATGTCATCTGTGAATAGCCGAGAAATACCAAAATCGGCTATCTTGCAATAGCATTCAGTATCTAGAAGGATGTTCTCAAGCTTCAAGTTGCCATGTACGATCATCTGAGGTTTACAGGAATGCAAGAACACTAATGCATCCGAGATCTCAGCAACAATGCGCGCACGGATTTTCCATGGCAAGGGACAGCTATTGCTTCTGCTGAATAGGTCATGAAGGCTCCCATTTGGCAGATATTCATAAACGAGACACAGTGCTTCTGGGCATGCCCCAACCAGTGTCACTAGATGAGGATGCCTCACCTTGCTGAGGATATAAACCTGACATAGAAAACAGAAATAAGTATCTTCAGCTAACCGAGGATATGTTCTTAGACACATACATAACTGATAAAAGGTTCCAATGAATTCAATAGCAATTTTTAAATATATTTGCAGTGCCATCGGACCTAAGATATGCAACAAACAAGCAGAAAATTTGCCACCCTGGTGAAAAATGTGTAATGCACCAGTACAATGCGTTTGCATGTCCGCAAAATAACTTCCATAAGTTCTAGAGTGCATTGGCTAATCAATAAACATATCAAGTGCAAAAGGTGTGAAAATTAGAGAAACATGGAATACCTCTTGCTGGAACTGCCTCACACTCTCAATGCTATGGCCGTGCAGCTTATAAATCATCACAGTTCTGTTCATAATTTCTCCTCTGTAAACACACCCACGATCTTGTGACCATATCTTGAAGCTCTCTGAGAATTTACACGTAGCAGATTGCATATCGGACATTGTAAATTCTCTGAAGCTGTACAAATCATCTCCAAAAGCATTTGAGACGCAATTTGACAGTGTGGCATGGCTGTATGTGCACCCCTTATCCAGGTCAATATGTCTGTTTTCTAGCTTTTGCATTTTCAGTTTCTTCTGGCAAAGACTTTCTATGGAAGATTGGATCACTTCAAGCTCTTCTGAAAACTCATCTATCTGAAGGTTTATTTTTTTAGCATGGGCATCTAGGATAGTTAATCTGCTCACAGAAGAGTCCAGCCTTGATACTGCTCTCTCTTTATTCTTTATAAGATCTTCATGCTGCTTTCTTGTGGCTACCAATACAACTTCAAGTTCCTCCCTCATTTTCATTTCATGTTTTTTAGCAGAATCGGAATTTTTTATCTGCACAAAGGCCAGGAGATGGGTAAGAACAATGAACAAGTGCAGTAGTTTTCTGCACATTAATTCACATGGAGTGTTTACTGCTGAGTATTGGGATTTCACCTGGCTTCCTATTGATGTTGTGTAAAGTTACAAGAATACGGCAGTAAAGTAAGGCAGATCAGATGCCTTGGGCCTTATTTTGCAAAATAGACACCGTAACACTTTTATTTGTATTTAACAAATATTATTTAATATGAATAATTAGGTTTAAAAATTTTATCTCACAAATTACAAACAAACTGTATAATTAGTTATTTTTTATTTATATTTAATGCTTCATACACGTGTCGCAAAACGTGATGAGGAATCTTAAGTAAACAAATATGCATGTATACCTGCCCGTCGCCCCGATTTTTCGTTTGGCTTATAAGCCATGGTAGAAAGCACTGTTGGCTGATTTGTTGTAAGAAAAAAAACTGCTAAATAGCTAGTAGATTTGGCTGATAATCTCAAGCGAACAAGCCTACTCTTACTCTCGGTTCAATTCAACGACGCATGAGCATGTATAAATGGCTGGTTTTTCCGGTACTAGTTCGTCCTATGCTTTGTCTTAGGTATGGTCGTGTGGCCCCTTGAGATGGCTGGAGAGTTTATAGGCCTTCATGGTTTTTGTATAGGCTTTGTTTCGGTCGAATAAGGTGTTTGGGGGTTGTTTGGTGCTGTAAGGGTCATCCTTTCCTGAAGTCATTGTTTTTTCTTTGTGGTCTTGGTCATGTAAGTCATGTTCATGTTCAGTCGTGCTTTGGTTGGTCATTGTACCTGGCTATTTTTGACCTTTCTCCATACGCAGATGTCTTGCGCATTGGAGGACCTTTCTCCATACGCAGATGTCTTGCGCATTGGAGAAAGAAAGACTTCTCTAACTTTTGTCGAAGTTGTTCTAAAAAAACTTGACGAAGTTTATGGAAAAATACATTAACATCTACAATTAGTTTCATTAAATTCTCCACGCAATATGTCTTAATAATGCATTTTATTTGAACTTGTAGATGTTGATATACTTTTCAACTAACTTGGTGAAAATTAGAAAAGTTTGATTTAGGATAAAGCTAAGTGAACTATAATTTGGAATGAAGGGAGTACGCAATATCTTAAATGGTGAGGAATAGATGTCATATACCTTGGCAAAAGCACTCGCAGCTTTTGACTCCATTTCTTTGCGCTTCATCAGCTCAACAAAAGCTTCTTCCCTTGATCTTTCAGCTTCCATCATTACTTGTTTGACATTTCTGGCCAATACTTCCTGAAATACTATCCACATAATGTTTAACACAAGTCTCAAACATGAATTACCGATGCATATGTGTATAAATGAAACAGAGGGAGCACCTTAGAATATAACTGTAATGTATCAACATGTACAGAAGAATCAGACCAGAATGTTGAGTTGAGTGCAGCTTCTGTATCATCTTGCCAATCTGACATGCTCAAACTGTTGAAATGGTTAGCTTCATGTGCCCCAAAAGCTTCATAATCATTAGATCGATCATAATCTGAAACAATGCCTTGATCTAGACAAACTGTTGTTAATGCCTCGCGCGCAAGATATCCTTCATCAAGTATGGGTCCGGTGTTGTTAGTATATGAGCTGAACCTAATTCTTTTTGTAGAATTCACATCATGTTGGTACTGAACTGGGGCAGCGTTGTCGGTGGCCACACTAGCTTCTCTGGTCCAGATGTGCCTTCCTCTCCACACAAACCAGATTTGACAGAATGCAGGAGCATTGCTGGCCATCAAAGATTCTTTGCCATATTTTAACTTGAAGCAACTGCAAACATTTGGCGGCCCAGGAAAGATACAATTCACTGACAAGTAGTAGAGCATAATGTATGCAACTAGCTTCAGGAGATACGATGAGGAGCATACTTATCAGGTGACGAACCCATTATGAGCTTGCTGATCCTGTAATGGTCGACCAGGCTGAGGATGCCATCGTGGATTTGGTCGTTCTCCGTGACAAGAAGCCTGGTCTGGACCTGGGCCCTGTGGCAGAAGGCGAGGTAGGTGTGCAGGATCTTGTTCATCTCCTCCTCCTCGGACTTGCGATGGGAGAGCACCAGCTCCTCTGTAGCTTGGGCCGCGGGGATATTTCCCACTGAATTTTTTTTTTCAGTTCATTTATTACTTTGGTTGTTCAGTGAAGGAATGGTTGAGCTACAGAAATGATGAAAGGCAATAGATGATGGAGATCGAGTCGTCGAGAGTACTCACAGAGGGTTGGGATGACCGGCGACGGCTGGTGGACGTGGAGGAGGACGATGCGGCCGCACCCGAAGCGGCGCAGGGCCCATCGCAGCAGCCCAAGCGTCTTCTCCGGTGACCTCCCGACGGCCACGTGGACCCACGCCTCACTGCGGTGCTGCTCCCGGCGGCCGCCGCAGCGTAGGAGTGGGCAGGGGCTGGGCGGCGGCGATGGGCTCAGGGTCTCCATCACCGGCGATCCGAGTGTGATTTCGACGTTTCTGTGAAGAAGTCAACGGCGTTGTCTTGTCTACAGGACTGCTTATAGTACGTAGTAGTATTCTAGCCGACCAATATATAGGGTTAGAAAAAGAGAGAATCAAACGAATCTTGCAAGTAATATTCCCTAATCTTCTCTGACCCTATCTTTTCTTTATGTTTGTTGTCGTCGTTGTATACTAGGGCCTTGTTTAGTTCCGAAAAATTTTGGGAAATGGACACTGTAGCACTTTCGTTTGTATTTGACAAATATTGTCCAATCATGGACTAACCAGACTCAAAAGATTCGTCTCGTCAATTTCGACCAAACTGTGTAATTAGTTTTTATTTTCGTTTATATTTAATACTCCATGCATACGTCTAAAGATTCGATGTGACGGGGAATGTGAAAAATTTTGCAAAATTTTGTGGGAAGTAAACAAGGCCTGGCACTACTCGTCTAGTACCTGACAGTACTCTCGGTGGCGAGGAACAAAGAAGTCAAATGTTTCCTCCCTCTCAAATTATAAAACGTTTGATTTTTTTTAACTCCAAATTTAACCATTCATTTTATTCGAAAATTTTGTTAAAAAATAATCAAAATTAAGTTATTTTTTAAAAATTTTAATTAATAAACCAAGTTATAACAAAAGAATTGATATTTTACACAAATTTTGAATAAGGCGAGTAGTTAAATTTGGTGTTAAAAAAGTCAAACGACTTATAATTTAGGATGAATCGAGTACAATTTAAAACTATAAGGGTTTGTCTAACGCTCCTGGGGTTGGATGTTAGGCTTGTTTAGTTCCAAAAAAATTTTACAAAATTTTTCAGATTCCTCGTCACATCGAATCTTTAAACGCATACATGGAGTATTAAATATAGACGAAAATAAAAACTAATTGCACAGTTTGGTCGGAATTGACGAGATTAATCTTTTAAGCCTAGTTAGTCCACGATTGGACAATATTTGTCAAATACAAACGAAAGTGCTACAGTGTCGATTTTCTAAAAAAAAATTGGAACCAAAATTTTTTTCCTGCTTGTTTCATGCAAAGATTTCATTTTTTTACGATGTGTCATCTAATAAATGTGCATGACATTTCCATTGAGACTGGCCTTATAAAGCAAAACCCTACTAGTTATTTCTCTTGACATACAAGGTGTCAACCTTAGCAGTCCACTATCATTTGCCACTAGTAATTTCTCTTGACATGCAAGGCGTCCTCCTCAGTAGTCCACTATCATTTGCAATTAAAGCTCATTAGCACAAGAATTATGATATCCACGTCAGAAAGACATATCATCCACTATGAATACAATTTCTACGACTATATATATAGGTAATAAGAAGCACATTTTGGCCGGTGCCATATCAGAGTTATAGGTAATAAGAAGCACATTTTAGGCTTGGTCCAACTAGATGCATGCATACACACATGTGCAGTGCAAGAAACAACTAACTGCATCAACGTAGATGCTGCCCTGCTCCTTGATGATGAGTTGATGACAATTGGCAGGCACACATTTTATTATATTTTTGAAATAAGTTTGCACTTCATTATATCTAGGGAGAATCATTTACATAATGAGACACCAGTTCTCGTATAAACTCTGGGAGAGGATCAATCTAAACATGCGAACGATCCGGGTTCCAATTCAACCCAATTCAAACAAGCTCGTGTGCACACCTATTGCTAGAGCATGGCACATGAATAACATCAACTCGAATAAAATTCATTGACATCAGAAATTTTGCTTCTCTAAACAACGTGCCACAAGCTGAAAAATCATAAAGAGCAGGACTGCAGAGCATCAACTAAAATTATCGAATCAATCTCCAAAATGATCTGGGACAAACCATGATCCATTACTACATACAAGGCAACAAGACAAGACTAAGACTCAGCACTCAATGCATCATGTACCACATTGATTCTACTTGTTCCAGTCACCACTGTAGCACCTTTGTGATCCCTCACAATAAAACCCCAAGTACCTTTCTTTTCGGCTTATATAAAAGCTCCATCAATATTAATCTTTAGGACATCGGTTGTTGGGGAAACCCAACAAGAAATCCCACTTTCTCTCTTAATTGGCCTCTCCTGTGTATGAAGAGTATCAACATATTTCATAGAAAACACCTTGTGAACCATCTCCTCAGTATACATGATTTTATCCTCAACATTTGCCTTGTTACCAGCATCCCACCAAAGCCAAATAAAACCAATCACTAATAATATTTTATCCTCTTCGAGAGAAAGAATTTTGGTGGCAACCTGTTTTGCAGAGTTAAGATCAATCAAAGCTAGACGAAGCTCCTCTAAGTTCAAAGCTCTCCAACATTTCTTGACAAATTTGCATCTAAGAAAACTATGTCCACCATCCTCATTTAGCCTCCAACAGGACAACGTGTATCAATATCTATTCCCTGACGAAAAGTATTCATGTGTAGAGGCAAGCTATTATGTGTAAACCTCCATAAAATGTTTTGCCTTCAGTGGACATTGAAGCTTCCACATCTTGTTTAGAGTGTAGATGTATTAGCTAAAACTGTGGACTATACTAGACTAGTTACAGCTTGTGGCTTAACAATACTCCACTTGTTTTTCTTTTCTTTCTTTGGCAAGAGCCCGCTAGACCAATGGCGTTGAGCCTTACACCTGGCGACAGTTCGAATCCCCACTGAAGCGAATTTGGTGGCCGGAGGTGGCGCAGTTTATCTGCGCGTTGAAAAAAATCTCCTCGTCTGTCCCACGCCAAAACACAGGTCTAAGGCCAGCACAGTCTCACGTGAGCTGCAGAGCCGCTGTGTATAGGTGGGGCGGAGGTTTGGAGACCTACGTGAGTTCTTCTTCTTCTTAAGCACAATATCCAGAGTTGTCTCCCTCGCGGGTCGATTTTTTTTTTCTTTCTTTGTTTTGGCGAGGAACTTCACTTGCTACAAGCAAGGGCTAATTAACATCTGGTTCAGTGTTTATATGCGCAGGGATTTTTATTGACTACTAGGAGTAGAGTGTATTCGAGTGAGGTGTGGGACGACCGCCGGAACCGGAATTATGGAAGGACGTGGCCGTGGACCTCTCTAGCCAGGGCGCTGTGACCGGCAACTGCGCGCAGCACGCTAGAGAGGAAACTGGAAATAAGACCTGACCTATTGCTTCATCTCCCTAATACAACGATCTTCATCATATATGTATATATGGGGCGGTTACATTTGATCAACATTCAGCCAAAAGATCGACTAACTAATCTCCTAGTAAAATTATAGCTTACTGCCTACCCAACAAAATCTACTAAAAAACTAGAGTTGGCATGGTTTCAGCAGCCCATTCAGCTTACAGTGGAAGCAATGAGGTCATCTTAAATTCTTGGTAAGATTGGGGCCTGACCCTAAACCTCCAAAAAAAAGGACAATGCAAGCAATGAGGCAACAATCCATTCTCGTTAACAAGTCGCTAACAAATCAGACAAACATCAATGAGAAGACAAACAATAAATCAACTGCCTGTAGATTGTAAAGGGTGAGGCAAACAACACTGTTTTGTGGGCTAAACCTCTGTTCTTAACTTGTTATCTGTTAGCAGTAGAAAAAAAATTATCATTGATTGTGACAGAGATAGCACAACAACATTCTAACTAGTATAAACTGCGCATCCAGCGACCTACCGGAGTTCAGAAAAATGGATAAACTTCTGAATGGAGTGCAACAAAAGGAAACTCAAAATTTACTCAAAAAACCTGGCATCTCAACATTCAGAGTACAGCCTGACCAACTTCAGCGACTCAAACGGTGTCTGCAGCCTCCATTCCCTCTGCTTCTTGCTCAGGGGCCTGCCCTTGCCAGACTGCTGCCGGTTTATCTTCACGTCAGCTATGCCCCAGATGCACTCTCGCAGGTCCATGTCATAGGAGATTAGCCTCAGCACGCCATCGCCTTCCTGAGGCGTAGCTGCCTCATCGCTTGTTGTAGTGTATCTGACATACATTGCCCGTTCTTTGAAGCGCTCAAGCTCTTCAGGGATACGGATAACTCTCTCCACGCCAGGGGATGACACCTTCAAAATGATTAACCAAAAGTCTGTGCCTTAAACCAAGTAGAGCTACAGGCAGAATCTTTCTGATGCTCGTTTCTTTAAGATAGTAGAAGTCTTTAATTAGTTGTATTATGTACAGAGGGAGAATACCTCCAACGATATGTTCTTTGGTATCTTTCCTGTTGACTCTGCATCGTCCAACTTTGCACGGTATGCAATTGTGTAAGCTTCAATGTCATCTATAGTTGGAGAACCGTACCTATTTTATCAAGCCCTTGATGAGAGGTATAAATCATGTCCAAGGAAGAAAACTTTGACCTTAAGTTATCTGCAAAGCAATTTATGGCTGCCCAAACCCAAGCCTAATGAAAACCAGGTCGGGATATATCAACCTGCCCCACTCTTCCACCATTGACACTAAAAAAGAACTGAATCTAGTAGAGCCAATTAATATGTTCTATAGTGTTTGCGCCTGAGTACGATGCCTATGCTTTTACTTCCACAGTTAGTTCATTGCTTACTGGCCTCTACATTTGAGTACATCAAAATATGTCATTTTCCAGTATATGTACCGTATGCGTGTTCTGATGCATATAGCCCGCAGTCTGGATTTACTGAAACTCAACCTTCAAACAGATGACTGAAACAGTGAAGCCTCCTCTCAAAATCCTATGCACCAACATATTAACCCACTACATGCATCTATAAGATTTTCAGGCTCAAACAAGCTGACATATGCATGAACAGACTCTGGAAACAACTGCATATGTCTACAAATAGATACATACCTGGTGGACATCTTCTCAATGCGTACTCTAATGGTCAAATTTGCAGCTGTCTTGAAAGCATAGATTTTCAAGTCATCATCGAATGATGCTGAGACCTGTTCTGCCAAAGCTAATGCTTCCTTGTCCCACCATGTGCCAGCAAGGGATATTCCGCCACCAGCACCTCCATCTCCAGCCTCCAGAACATAATTAAATGTTTATATAATCAAACTGTATTTATCAACCAAGTAAAGTAAAACTTACATAAAGATCCTGTTCATCATCACTCTCAAAATCATCTTCAAAGTTATAGTCGTCTTCAAACTCTTCATCATCGTCCATTATATCTGCACGATTTGGGGAACAGAGTAACTTTATTTGGTATAACAAAGTACTGTTTGGCTTATATATATGAAACTACTAATACTAGCTGAGCAAGGGACATCAAAAGTCACGAGCAGACAAGTATGCTGGTTGCTGAAACACTGTATGTTTCAGAGCACACAAGTTCAGACAGATGTATTGTAAATGGGAAGCACTACATAACCCAAGCCCATAAGCCATTGTTGCACGTTTGCTATAGAAGGAAATACATCAGCCCTGTCCCAATTTACTAACAAGACTGTACTGTCGCACCTCCAACTGTTCGGAAATGGGCTACGCAAATGAGCAATGACATCTTCCCTCAATTTCATGGTGTGTGTGGGTGCCAACATTGTGCATACAACTGCATCTTCCTCTGAAACAAATGGAAGAGTCTGCATCATACTGCACGTCTTCCCAGCATGGATGCTTTATAATGACCGATAAGGCACAAGCACATGAAAAAGGATCAGATGTGCAGAAATGCTTCTCACTATTTTTTTTCAGAATTTTTTTTTGGTGGGGGGAGGGGGGGGGGGGGTGGTGGAGCATCACAGTGCGAACTGTCAGATAAGGGGAGCCAAGAAATGTAGCAAAATTCAGGGTCCACAATCCCCAGTCGTCCCACAGAAAGACAACCAGAAACTCGCAACCATCATAAGAGGAAAAACAAACATCACCAGAGCTCACAAAAACCATTACCGCCTTCTTCTTCTTCGTCGGCGTCGAAGTCATCCCCATCTTCCACCTCCTCGTTCTCCTCCAACTCGTCAGTGAAATCATCTCCCACCTCCTCATCTGGCGGATCGTCGCCATACCCTTTCCTCTTCTTGTTGGCAAACGGCACCACCGCTGGGACATTCCGACGAACGATTGGCGGGCATGGACATCCAGAAAAGGCAGCCCTCACCGCCACTGTAGTGGACGGCAACGAGCCGAGCGGAGGAGGAAACCTTGATGGCCGGACGGGGAGGCGCCCATGAACGACGCCTCCGACGACCAAATCCATCGGTTAACGGATCACCTCAGAGCCAAGATTCAAGAACCATCGAGCGTGGCCGCGCGCCAAGCGTCCGGACGAGATCAGCTTATCCTTCCTCTGTCAGTTGGTAACGGGGTACGCCAACAGGCTGTGCAAAACGTCTTTCCCAAAATCCGCCATCACTGTCGCGGCCTCGCTTCTTCCCAGTTCTCAATGCGGCTCCTCGAAGGCTCGAAGAACAAACAAACCCCAAGATAGCGTCGCCACGCCGCGTCCGCTCCGACGCGGCGGCCCACGTCCCACCAAATGCCGCGCGCCCACCACCACCCGCCACCACGCCGCGGTCGCCTCCTGCAGCTCGCCGCGGCGGCGTCGGGGCTCCTGCTCCTCGCGCTGCTCGTCCTCCTCCCGGCCGCGCCGCCCGGGGAGCACACCACCGCGCCCGCCTCGCTCCTCCGCGCGGCCGTCGCGGCGCACCCGTCGCCGGCCTCCTACGCGCGGCCCTGCGCCGACCACCTCGCCCTCTCGCTGCACCGCCTCCGCGCCGCGCTATCCTCCCTGGAGTCCGGCGACGTCCCCGCCGCGCTCCACCTCGCCTCCGGCTCGCTCCAGTGCCAGTACGACTGCTCCCACCTCCTCTCGCTCCCGGCCTTCCGCTCCCACCTCCTCACGTCCCGCTTCCTCGATTCCCTTGCCCCACAAACCCTAAATGCTGCCCTGAAACCTCCCTCTTCCGCCCCTGCCGCTGCATTCCCTGCGAGGATCCGCCCTGACGCCACAGTCTGCAAACCGAATTCCGGAGCGGAGCCGTGTGGCTACTCGACCGTGCAAGCCGCGGTGGATGCAGCGCCGAACTACACCGCCGGGCACTTTGTCATAGCAGTTGCTGCAGGTACATACAAGGAAAATATCGTGATTCCTTATGAGAAGACCAACATTTTGCTGATGGGGGAGGGTATGGGAGCTACTGTTATCACTGCGTCACGGAGCGTGGGGATTGATGGACTGGGAACTCATGAAACTGCCACGGTGGCTGTGATTGGCGATGGTTTCCGCGCGAGAGATATAACATTTGAGAACAGTGCTGGTGCTCGAGCTCATCAGGCTGTGGCATTCCGTTCAGATAGTGATCGGTCAGTGCTGGAGAATGTAGAGTTCCGCGGGCATCAGGATACACTGTATGCTCACACAATGCGTCAGTTCTACCGCAGGTGCCATATTACAGGGACAGTGGATTTTATATTTGGGAATGCCGCAGCTGTGTTTGAGGAATGTGTGATTAAGACTGTACCACGGGCCGAGGGAGCTCAGAAGCGTGCACGAAATGTGGTGGCTGCTAGTGGGAGGATCGATCCGGGGCAGACGACAGGGTTTGTGTTTGTGAATTGCACTGTGGATGGGAACAAAGAGTTTGTGGAATTGTTTCGGACAAAGCCACAGTCATACAGGCTGTATTTGGGGCGGCCATGGAAGGAGTATGCCAGGACGTTGTATGTCAGCTGTTATTTGGGGACAGTTGTCAGGCCGGAGGGATGGCTTCCATGGCGAGGTGATTTTGCTCTCAGGACACTCTATTATGGAGAATTTGACAGTCGAGGTCCTGGTGCAAACAACACAGCAAGGGTTGAGTGGAGCAGTCAGACACCAGAACAGCATGTTAAACACTTTTCAAAGGAGAACTTCATTCAGGGCCATCAATGGATTGCATACTGACTACAGTCTAAATTGTGTTCTTAGATCAGTGACTTATTGGCACCTTAACCACATGATGTGAAAAATTTCTGGAACGGTAAATGCCTTCATCCATTATTCCAAGTATCTCGAGAAACATGTGTTTCCTGTTAGAAAATCAAAACTGATGTGGTTTGTGTTTCTTTTCTTACTACATCTGTACCTTTTTTAACTTACATGTATTAGTTATAGTTTTGTTTTTGTAATTAAATTGTTCCTTTCATAGAGTAAAGACTGAAAATTATTTTCTCTATAGAATATGATAGAACAACTTTATTTACTATATATGGCCGTGCATTGTTTGTGGCTTATTGTTTTGGCTGGCCTATTGTTTTTTATTGTTATGATTTCTAGCTTCCAATGGAAACTTACTCATAAAATATTAATATTTCTGGCATGGCAAGAAATTTCTAAACTAGAACGAGCCACCTAGGATTAGATTGAGGAATCTGTATCTCTCTGGATTAGATTGCAGGGGTTTGACCTACAGCCGGAGACCGAGAACACCATTCTTTTGGGAGTCGACTGCTGATGGGAAATATTCTATGGGCTCAGCCTATCGGCCTTGGGGGTCAGGCGTTCCAACACCAAACTCATCTGGCAAGCTGGTGCAGAAAACAAATGCAAGCTGTTCATCTAGATCCTAGTCCAGAACAGGATCCTAACGGCTGACAATCTTGCGATTGGAGGATGGCCTCACCATACTTTATGCCCCCTATGCACCCTTTCACCCAAATGGTTTGGACTCAGGTCTCTACCTTTGGAACAGCTAGCGATTCCAAAGAACACCATCCCGACAAACTTTGATATCATATTGGATTGGTGGGAAGCTGCAGCAAAATCAGTTCACAAGGATGAAGGACCTTAGGTGGGGTTTCAACACCATAGTCATCTACATTATGTAGAAACTGTGGCAAGAGGACAGTCGACAAATTTTTTTAGAACAAGAGCCTTTCCACTTTATGGGTGACAGAGAAAACAAAAGTGTGTTTATTACAGTACAGACGGGCTTTCCAAACCCAGGTGTAGGGGTCACTTTTGGCTATGTGGAGGGACATCCTAGGTGGCTCGTTTTCAGAAAATGAGCTGTGTCCTGCCTTGTTTGGTGAAGTTTATTGCCTCATTCTTGTATTTAAACCCTTTTCTTATTCATTGAAAGACAGCTCCTGCCATTATGTTTAAAAAAAAACTAGCACAAAAAGAAAGTATTAGCTGAATGGATACTAGCAGTCACCGGTTTATTCAGACTTCTGTTGGCAACAGTATACTTGGTATTATGATTTATCTTCACATCTTTGCAGTCAATGCTATAAGCAACTTAAGTCATGTGAACGATTTTCCTATAACAGCACACTTGACAGTGATATGTTCTACCACTTTGAACGGTTTGGTCATATCACAAAACTATAGTTACTAACAAATTATGATGCAGTGGGATTTGCGTTTAGCTAACCATTTGATCTTGAACTTGAAGATTTGAGAAGGAAATGCTATGTTGCATGTTGTTCACAAATCATAGGCTATAAAACAATGTATTCTCACCTATGACAATACGACCTGTAACCTAAATTGACTACTAATGTTTTAGAGGGTTTAGAATTGACACTTTCTGCCTGGGCAGCGGTACCATATAACAGAGTGCATGTATAATACTAAAATGTGCCTTGTTTTTAGATGTTCTGTTTTTCTTTCTCTTGTTCTTCTGAGATCTTGGATGCTCATTACCCAGTGCCTATCAGAGAAGTTTGCTTTTTTTGCCTGGACAATTTCTCATTTTTGTAGACCTTTATGGCTTTCATTCAGAATGCAAAACTTCTGAAAAATATGGTGTCATCATGTCAGGCAATTTCCACCATCTTGCATGCACTTCAACAATTGCAAATTCTTGCAAGGTGCCTGGTTGGCTGGGTGCAGCACAAACCAGAGGTGGTATCCTGCTAGCTGTAAATGAGGACTTCTTCGATTTATCAGATATCCATCTGTCCACAAATTCTATCACCGCGACAATTACCATGAGGGCGGACATGATAAAATGGCAGATTACTATGGTCTATGGACCACAAGGAGATGCTGAAAAGATTCAGTTCCTCCAAGAACTAAAAAGCATCCCCATTCCCGACCATGACAGATGGCTCGTTTTGGGGGATTTCAACCTTATATACCAAGCGGAAGACAAAAATAATTCAAACCTCAATCGGCGACTGATGAATTCCTTCAAAGCAGCCTTAGATGTTATGCAGCTCAAAGAAATCAAATTAAATGGTCGTCGTTTCACCTGGAGCAATGAACAGACGAACCCAACGTTAACCAGAATCGATAGGCTCTTCTGCACTGCTGAATGGGATCTATTGTTTCCGGCTTGCTTCCTTCACTCCTTGCCGTCTCTTATGTCTGACCACACACCGCTTCTACTCCAAGGAGACCTTGACCATCGCCCCAACTCTTCCTTCCGATTTGAAATTTTCTGGACAGCTATGCCAGGGTTTCAAGACATGGTCCAAGACACTTGGGTCCGACCAGTTAACTCCCAGCTACCCCTTAAACGCCTCCACATCAAAATGGCAAGAGTAGCAAGAAGCATCAAAAAATGGCGTAGAGACAAGATAGGGGACACCAAGCTGCAGCTAGCTATAATCAAAGAAATCCTGTTGCAATTGTAATTAGCGCAGGAATCCAGGACGCTCACAGACCAAGAGTTGGACCTACGACGACGTCTCAAAATCCGCAGCACGGGTCTTGCGGCCATCGAGAAATCAAGGATAAGGCAAAGATCGAGGCTCACATATATCCGCTGTGGAGATGCTAACACAAAATTCTTCCACATAAGAGCAAGTGCCAGACGGAGAAAAAATTACATCCACTGCTTGCAAACAAATGAGGGGATGGCCTTCAGCCATGAGGAAAAGGAAACGTTAGCAGGAGAATATTTTAGGAACCACCTAGGCACTTCCACCCAAAGGACCAGGACCTTTGATTGGCAGGCACTGGGATACAACCCACGAGATCTCTCAGAGCTAGAAGTGCCTTTCTCACAAGAGGAGATCAAGGAAACAATAACTTCAATGCCGTCGGATAAGGCCCCGGGCCCCGACGGATTCACCGGTGCCTTCTTCAAATCCTGTTGGGAGATCATCAAAGATGATGTCACGGTGGCCATAAATAATTTGTTCCATCTGAACTCCCAGGGTTTTGAGCTCATGAACTCGGCGAACATAGTCCTACTCCCAAAAAAGGAGGACGCACTGCAGATCACAGACTACAGACCCATCAGTCTTATACACAGTTTTGCAAAGATCTTCTCAAAGCTCTTGGCCAACCGGCTCGCCCCCCTTCTCAACTCGCTGGTTTCCAATTGTCAAAGTGCCTTCATAAAGAAGAGAAGCATCCACGATAACTTCTTATATGTGCAGACCACAGTACAAAAGTTGCACAAACAAAAAACTCCGGCCCTCTTCATGAAACTAGACATCCAAAAAGCTTTCGACACGATTAACTAGAGTTACCTGCTTGAGGTGCTCCAGGCATTGGGCTTTGGACCACGTTGGCGTGAATGGATATCCATCCTCTTCCGCACAGCCACCTCGACGGTATTGTTGAACGGCCAGCGAGGGCCTAACTTCAGCCACAGTAGGGGGGTCCGACAAGGTGACCCTCTATCACCTATGCTCTTCATCCTGGCCATAGATCCCCTACAACGGCTGCTTGAGCTGGCCACACAACATGGAATCCTCTCTCCTCTACCACCGGCTGCAGCAAGATGGAGGATCTCCATGTATGCAGATGATGCAGCCATCTTCTTAAACCCCATAAAAGAAGATCTAGAAGCTACCAAAATGGTCCTACAAGCTTTTGGAAATTTCTCAAGCCTACACATAAATTTGCAGAAAAGCTCAATCCACCCAATCAGATGTGAAGAGGTGGACTTGGACCACATCCTATCCTCTTTTGCGGGAACCAGAGGTGCTTTCCCTTGCCGATACCTAGGACTGCAGCTGCATGTCCGTAAGCTTCAGAAAATACATGTGCAACCACTTATAGAGCGCATTGGCCAAAGACTGCCTGGGTGGAAAGGGAGATGGCTAAATAGAGCTGGTCGCCTCACTCTAGTCTCCTCGGTCCTCTCCTCCATGCCGACCTACCATCTCACTGTGTTCCCCCTCGCAGCTTGGGCCAGGAAGAAAATCGACAGAATCAGGAGATCATTCCTCTGGAAAGGAGAAGATAATGCAAACGGCGGTCACTGTCTAGTGAATTGGCCAACAGTAGCCAGACCCAAAGACCTTGGTGGTTTGGGGATACTGGATCTGGAAAAATTTGGTAGGGCGCTTCGCCTACGTTGGCTTTGGCAAGATTGGGTGGACGAATCCAAACCTTGGGCAGGCGCAGAGCTGCCTTGCAGCGAAGCCGACCGACTGCTATTCAACTCATCAACTAAGGTCACGATTGGCGATGGCGCAAAGGCTCGTTTCTGGCACAGCAGCTGGCTGGACGGTGAAGCACCCAAATATTTGGCACCACACTTGTTTGACTTGGTGAGATGTAAAAACAAATCGGTCCAGCAGGAGCTTCACAACTATAGTTGGATACGTTCGCTACGGGGCAGGATCACCTCCGCTGTCCAAGTCGAGGAGTTTGCCTCCCTTTGGATAAGGTTACAAAGCATCCAGTTGACACCGGGCGTTCGTGACTCCATAATCTGGAGGTGGACAGCCGATGCTTCTTACTCCACCCGTTCAGCATATAGGATCCAATTCCAAGGTTCCTACGACGGTTCCGTAGCGAACTCATTTGGAAAGCACATGCTGAGAATAAAGGAAAGGTGTTTGCTTGGATAATGGTGCGAGAAAAAGTCTTAACAGCGGATAATCTTCAGAAGAGAGGTTGGCCTCACCAGGACCAATGCGCCTTATGCAACGGACCTTTAGAATCATGCCTTCACCTATCACTCCTCTGCCCATTCGCCAAGGCAGTATGGAACCAAGTTCTTTCATGGGAGCATTTCGATGCACAGTTGATCTGTCCCACTCAAGACCCACCTAACCTGAAGTCTTGGTGGCAAGAGGCCGCAAGCAAAATAGCGAAAGAAGAAAAAAGGCGCTTCAACGGGTTGGTCATCTACACACTATGGAACATATGGAAGGAAAGGAATAGGAGAATTTTTAACAACATCCAGGAGTCAGCAATGCAAGTGGCACTAAGGGTAAAGGAGGAGATCGAGCAAAGAAAAAAAGCTTTAGTTTGGGGAGGGACCAATATCGCAGGGGGCATCGTGTAATCCTTTTGGGAGTTTTGGCCCTTTTGATCTGTACATAAACCTTTTTCCCCTCCTTAATTGAAAGACAGAGCTCCTGCCATTAAGTTCAAAAAAAACAAAAAATTGAGCTTGAATTGGGTGCTTAAAGTAATTAATGAAAACCATTAGCTAATGAAAACCATTAGCGTACTCCATATAGCCTTTCGTATTGACAGTTTGCTATATGCTTATGTGAGCAGAGTTGTTTTTGTGTGCACGCTCTGGCGCGCGGCCAATCGAGAGGCGAAGTACGGCAGGAGTAGAGTTGTTTTTGTGCAACTAACTACTGTTTCAGGCATATGGTTTCCTTGCTCGATTCCATGTACGGTGAATCTTTGAGCACGCAGTAAAATCACCAGAACAAATCCAACAATTCTTCCCTTTCCGATCCCTGCGTGTAAAGCGGCCAATTGCAGCAGCCTCCAGCGGATAATGATGCTCACATCTTTACCAGTTTTAAGTCATATGTCTTTATTTTTACCACATTTGTCTATGTGATACATCAGGTCGGGTTGACACGCTCAAACACAGTTAGTACGGGCACACAAAATGTTCTTGTTGTCCTTGACTCCTTGCTTGCTCCTCTCTCTCCCTCCCCAACAGCTGGGCTGTCACTGCCAGGTGAGCCTCACTTGCCACTCCTGTCACTTTTTTTTCGTAAACCATCAAGTTTTAGTTCTAGTCTAGCGCGCTTTGGTTTTTTTCTAAAGATGTTCCCGGAGAGCGGCAGCCCTTTCTCGTTACAAACAAGTTATTAGTTTTGGATCGCCTCCATGTCATGGGTGAGCTTGCTCGGCGACGACTGCCCGTGCCCGTCCGCGGTCAGCTTGCACGTCTGCATCATCGACAGCTCGAGCCTGCACGCGGCCGCGACTTAAAACCTCTCCCTCCAGCAACGTCGCGCCTTTCGCACCACGGCCTTGTCGAATGCAGCTAGCTGATCCCTGAACTTCCTCTCAACACCTGATGAAGGTCCGTCATCGAGTACTGTCGTCGTCAGCAGCTCGAGCTCCTCGACGAAGCGCACTAGGCTACCACGGAGACGGAGGCATGGACTTGTCTCTCCGTGTTGCACTATTGCTAGTTCGCTTCGTAGGTCAACCACGCCCACTTTTATTGAGAGCAAGCCGCACCAGAGCCCTGTTTAGTTCTAAAAAATTTTGCAAAAAATTATAGATTTCCCATCACATCAAATTCTGTCATACATGTATGTAGCATTAAATATATATATATATAAAAATAATAACTAATTGCACAGTTTACCTGTAATTTACGAGATGAATCTTTTGAGCCTAGTTAATTAGTCCATGGTTGCACAATATTTGTCAAATACAAACAAAAGTACTACTATTCCTATTTTACAAAAAAAAATTGAAGTAAACAAGGCCTTAATGAAGAAAAAAAGTTTAGTTTACCAACCTCTTCTGTTACATAGTCATCCGTGTTTCCTCCATAAATTATAAGACCAATTTTTTTTATCTTCTTTATTTAATTTTTAAAACCTTTATTTTAATAAGTGGTTTTGACTGTGGTTTTAATAATGTGGCGCCACATTAGAGTGCGATAATTTGGATTGAACTAAAAGTCTATGAAGGTAAATTAAACTAGAAATCCTTTTTACAAAAGATATCTAAAAACATACAAAATATTTTTAAAAAATCCAAATATTTTAGATTTATATCATGTGTGCATATATAAACATCAAACCGATGAGAAAGCTATAGTTTTTCTTTCCAAATGATCCTTTTACGCAGCAATCTCATGAGTTGGATAACCATACATAGATACGTGACATGAATCCACCATAAGTGCACACAGTTGCCTCATGGGGATAGTCCTCACCTAGTTTTTTCCCCGGGGTGGAAGCAGTAACACGTGTTGAAATGGTAATACACGAATTCACCATGAGACCTGCGGAGAACCGTGATTCCATACGCTATAAGGATCTCAATATTATGGATTGACCCATCACGTATTGATTTAAAGTCAAAACAATTTGTTCTTTAGAGATTTATTCAGCGATCATCATATTTTTAGTACATTTTGAAATTGAATCGCGGTTTGGAATTGGACCTCATAACGCCATTAGACTCATGTCATTCTAACGGGTACAACTATGAACCGTGAGTCCGAGTCACGAATGGTATAAGAAGGGGCTAAGGATATAGTGAGAAGTAAAAAATGGATCTTCTCATACTACTACAGTCAGGCATAGCAGGGGCGGCTAAATATGTTCTATAAAGACGGCTGACCTAGCCGCTCTTATGCAAACGCTCTTAAGGGAGGTTCAACACCAGCCACCATTATAGTGGTCCACTACCAGCCGCCCTTACAGTGAGCATTAGTAAGGGCGGCTGTTGTTCCAACTGCCTCTATTTTCTACATTTGTAAGGGCGGTTCAATCTAGAACCGCCCTACAGTTATTTTTTTAAAAAAATTACAATAATCAAATTGACAGCACAACATATATATATATATATATATATATATATATATAATCAGATTCACAGCATGTCTATTTCAAATCTGACCACATCACCACATTTACAAATCCATCCAAAAATCCGAAATATTTCTAAGTCCATTACAAATCCATCACAGTCCGCTACCACAAGTTCACATGTAATCAACGACCTAGACATAGCCTATCCCACTGACGAAGATGCTGGTAAAGAGGATTGCTACCTAAGTCAGAAAGTAGGTTATGGTAATCACCTTTGTAATAAACAACCTGATCCATTATAAAGTTGCACAGGTCACCGACAATCTCTAAGAGGTCATCATCCTTGTAGACATCCCTTTTCAGTTCTTTTTCTTCTTTCCACTACAAGATCATAAAAGACAAGTTTAGGTCTAGTGTAAAGAAGAGATTGCAAAGCTAAGTTTTTATACTATGTTTTCATACTACGACCCACTAAGAGATTCGAACTTACCAATTTAGAGTGTCTCCTGTAGCCTTGTGTGTTACTGATGAAAGCACATACGTAGTATCCACAATGCAGACTCCCTGGCCTTTGCTTGGGGAACTTTGTTTGTTTCAATTCACAAATGGAGATGTCAAGTATAAGTACTAAAAACCACGTAACTTAGTGCCAAACTAAGTCACACTTACCGAACACAGAGTTTTGAGACGCAAGTGGCTCCCCACAACTGGATCATGCCTTCCTTTGTGATTCTTGACATAGGCCCTGAATGCCCTGTTCGAATGAGAATCGATATGAAGTCTTTATATTTTGAGGTCACTAGGATTAAAGTGAACATTAAAGTGCAAATGCAACTTATAGTATGCAGAAGTCAATATTAAAGTGAATCATATAAGGTTACTAGGATTACTAATTTGCTTACGTAATGAGAATTGACATGAAGTTTTTATATGTGTGAGGGTCAAAATCTACAGAATCACAAATCCATGTCGTGTTCATCCTGACATCGACGTCTATGACTATCCAGTGATTGCTGCAAGAATTTTAAATAAATACATAAATATCTTTGCATCGAAATAAGATATACCGAACAATCTTTAAATATACATTCGAACTTACTTGAAGTGGTATGGTATCCATATTGTTTCAAAGTGTTGGAGATTCTTTAAACATACAACAATCTACGCCGCAACCTTAAGGGATTCTTCTCTTATTTTGGCCACATGGATCTTTTCTTTCTCCTCCAGCGTCCCTCCAGCAGCTAGTTGTGGTGCATCCAATTCCTATCTCGATGGGTAATTAAAATTTATTTGTGCTATAGGTATAGGGTCTATATACCCGGCTTTCGTTGAGCGTGTAGATTTTATAAAGTGTGCTTGCATTCTACAAATCACGACGTAAGTTAGTTACAGCAAAATCCAACTAAATTACATTCAGATCATATCAAGAGGAAGAGGACTTACAGGCACTAAGTGCGAATCAGATTTATCGACATTGAACTGAGGTGAAAGTATGATCAAATACCTATGCTTCAGCTTCCTCCAAGTCTAAAGCTCGATAGTGGCGCTCCAGGATGCCAAGGAGAAACAAAAACTGATAACAGATGAGTGGTGTAAGCTAATTGATTCATTAACTACAGCTTCTATATCACGCCGCAAAAATAGGACGGTGACAGTGTTGTATATGTATGAAAATTTAAAAAACCTCATACACACATAAAACAAAAAGAGACATCAAGATCCACATAATAAGCATACTTTTATTAATACTTTGTGTCACGATTGCGGTTTATTGGAATCTACATTCACAAGGTGGCAATCCTTGTTCTTTTATTTAATTTAGCGCAACAAAGCTCATCCCCGGTAAATGTCATAGCTACCCACCTCATGTATGTTGTCTTTGTCAGTTCACACAGCAGTACTACTTCCCTCTCTTTCTGCGCATGTCAACAAGAGGAGCTAGATGAATATATTTACACATGCTCAACAAGAATAATAAAGAGAATAACATGTGCGAGAAATAAATATAGGAAAAACAAAGCGTTAGTGGTAATAATCAGTGCAAAGGTTTATCGTCACTATCTCCCGCCAAAAATTATTTTATAGTGTTAACCTTCATTTGAGAACCATTTTAGCAAACACCCTACTTATGTGAATCCTTCACACGGACCATCACTATTTTAGGGCTGGTTGTCTCAGGCGGAGTGCACCTATTAACTATCCAGATGGCGACAATATCATTTTATGTGCCATATTAGTCAGTTGTGAACCGTTTTACACGTAACATAGAGTATAAAATCAGATCCGTTAGCTTAGTTTAAGAAGATTAGTTGACAAACACATATAGCCTTTACTCATTAATTTCTATCGCAACTTAGTTGTTCCTGCTATTATAAATAGTGATACATTACTGACTATGAGTTCATGAAAATACGTACCAGCTAGTTCTACTACAACCTAGCAGTCTATTTATGCCAAAGGACTAGCTTCTAGATGAGATGACCATTCTAGCGTGGTGCAGACATGCATCACCCTACCAGTGTATGGACGTGTATGTTCTAAATAAATTTAGTAAAGAAATCTTGATTAATTTATTTATGTGTATAACTAGCATGGATCAAAAGCACTAGTTCTTAACGACATCACTATTAGTAGTAAAAGATGGCATGTAAAAGGTAACTAAGTCATATTTAATGGAGTAGTATTAATCGTATTATGTATAGTATATATAACATTAGTGGTGTCTAATTAACTTAGCTCTATTATCTGGTGTTTGATGATTAGTAGTAAGCAAAACAAAGAGTAAAACATGTCATTGGTTTGCATGAACTGCAGCACAGCTAGCGCATGAACACAGCTACCACCTATCTGCATGAACAGCTAAATACCTCCTGCCTACAACTACAGTGACTAGATCAGATCTTGCGAGACTTACAGCTGCCTATTGTCTCGCTGCCTCCAGCCGCAACTTTCGGTCTCGGAGGTCCTTACAAATGGCTTGCATACTTGTCTTTCTTCAAGATTATCAGCCTCCGCGACAGCCCAGCTTCAAGATCTACAAGAACAGCTTCGACAAGTTCAGCTTTCCTCTGAGCTTGACAGTAGAACATCTAAATTCGCTGACTCTTTCAACAATCTCAAGTCTACGGCAAAGAAGCGGCTTCAACTGCCGCTTTTTATACTTGGTATATATATATATTCTCTCCAAGGGAAAGTGAACTTGGTTAGTCGATATATTATTACCCATATACTATCATTTCCATTTGGTGTTCTTGGTAACCCCTGTATAAAATTCATACTGATTTCATCCCATTTCCAGACAGGTATTGATAAAAGGGTGTAACAATCCCCTCGGTTTCTAGTGTGCTCTGGCTTTACTTGTTGACATACCTTGCTATCTCTATCTCTCTCTCTTTATATTGTTCCACTAAAATAATTTCTTAATAACTGGGTACATTTTGGTGCCCCAGGGTGCATGGTATAAAGAGACGAGTGGCCTTCTTCTAGAATTTTCTGCCTTAGACAAGCATCACGGGGTACACAAAACCTATTTTGAAACCAGACGGTACCCGAGGAGTCTATTCTAAACTCTAATAATCTCCCAGCTTCTACCCTTGCTTGTATCTTCTGCAATTTTGGGTCTGCTATATGTTTTTCCTTAACAACTTCTACTAGTTTTGGTTTAACTTGAATGGCCGATAAAGATACCTTTGGGGTTCGAATAACTACTTCCACGTCCATTCCTTCCAAATCTCTTAATATAAATTTATGTTGACTAACCAAAATATCCATGTTGCAAAGTGCCTTCCTACTCAAGGCATCCGCAACTACATTGGCCTTGCTAAGGTGATAGTTGATGTTTAGGTCATAATCCTTTAGCATTTGTAGCCATCTTCTTTGTCTCATGTTCAGTTCTTTTTGTGTAAAAGTATATTTTAGACTCTTGTGATTCGTAAATATCTCACATTGTTCACCATAGAGGTAATGGCTCCAAATTTTTAGAGCAAATATTGCTGCGGCAAATTCTAAATCATGGGTCATGTAATTCTACTCATGTTGCTTTAGTTAACGGGATGCATAAGAAATTATCTTTCCTCCTTACATAAGAACACACCCAAACCTAATTTTTGAGGCATCACAATAGATAGTGAATTCCTCACCTCTGGTAGGAAGAGCAAGAGTTGGTGTTGAGATTAATCGATCTTTCAATTCATGGAAACTCCTTGCACATTCATTAGTCCATTCAAATCCTATATCTTTTCTTGTTAATCTAGTTAAAGGGGATGCAATGATTAGAGAAGTTCATTATGAATCGACGATAATAATCTGTTGTACCAAGAAAGCTTCATATCCGTATTACTAATGATGGCGTTCTCCACTCAAATACTGCTTTAAGCTTTTTGGGATCCATTGAAATGCCATCCTTTCATACTATATGTCCTAAAAATGACACACACCATCCAAAAATCACATGTCCTTAACTTTGCAAATAGTTTGTGTTCCCGCAGCGTTTGTAACACTATTTGTAAATGTTTAGCATGATCTTCTCTTATTTCTGAATATATTAGGATATCATCAATAAACACAATAACAAATTTATCCACCTAGCATGATGCTGCCTAGCAGCAAGTTAGAGGACTAGCATGTATTTTCTTGTAACTCACTTCCACCGAATGACACTTCCTCATGTTTGTTGATTTTTTTAATTAGAACTTGCCATGTGTTATACCTATAGTCTTTCATTGGTTTAATTTATACCTCCAGCGGAGCTAATTTTAAACACTAGTTGATAGTTTGGTCTAAATAGCATTCTTCTAAAAACGTAATATTATTGTTGTTTTCTTAAAAAAAATATTGTGATGGTGAGACACATGTGAAAATAATCAAGAACAAGATATCCAAGCAACACAAACATATACTTTTCTTATTTCTTATACCAAAGATTCAAGAAAGTATGTTAGTTCCACAAACTACAATAAAGTAAGGTTCAATAAACACTAACCGAGGAGTGTCTTGCTACCTCAACTCCTGCTACTACTACAGGGTACAAGAACTTTCATGACTAGTCACCTCGCTCTGGCTACTCTATCCTACAACCTCCTTCTAGCCATATGTTTAGCTCACATATTCTCAAAATAGTTGAAACAACTCTACCCACACTGTGATGCTACAAGGCTTATTGATTTCTTCTCTTGGAAGGAAAGTACTAAAAAGAAACCCGACACAAGCTTATGCACTCCTTCCAGTACCCCAGGCTTTCACCACCTTCCTCCTACATGGCTACAATGGTCTCGTTGAGGCAGTGGATATGATGGTAGAACCTCTTGGTGAGGCATTCCAGGAACATCACCTCGTTCTCACTATTACAGATGGTATGTTGCAATTTAGTACATAGCTTCTTTGTTTCTTTCACCCTATTGTATAGGTTCACCATCTGATGGCGTAAGAGCTGCACCAATGGAAAACTAACATCTCTAATTTCCACCTAATGCACATTAGCTAGAGCATGGATAACCATCAGAGCAGTCGCTTGCTCAGCCTCAGCTAATAGTAACCCCAGTTGCTTCATGATACAAGGAACGAGCCTCATACGCTTGTCTAAGAGCAACTCTAATACCAACAATAGTTCTACCATCCCGCCCAATCCAACCAATGATGCTCACTGGACTGAGTCCCAACATTTTCATGGACTCCTCGAGAAAAATCTTGGCAGAGACCTCAATGTAACCAACCACCATCCCTAGAATATACAACAATTAATGGTAAAAAACATATCAATGAATATGCCACCACATCAACTCACATGCATCATGTAGTGCAGCTTACTTACGTATGAATACACCAACAACTAAGCTCAATGTTCCTACTATTCTGGCTTCCTAATATCAGTGTTAAATTTAGTGTGCTAAATCAAAGTTTTATTTTTGTGTGCAACCTAGGCTCTAATACCACTAACTGTCACGCTCCAAAAATAAGACGATGGTAGTGTCATATGTGTATGAAAATTTTAGAATCCTCATATATACACAAGGCAAAAAGAGGCATCAAGATCCATATAGTAAGCACACTTTATTAATACTTTATGTCATAGTTACAATTTATTAGAGTCTACATTCACAAGGCGGCTATCCTTGTTCTTTTATTTAATTTTGTGCAACAAAGTTACTATTCCCCTAGTAGTTGTCACAACTATGTCCACCTTATATGCATGTTGTCTTTGTTAGTCCGCCTAGCAGTACTACTCTCCCTTCTTTTTGCACATGTCAACAAGAAGAGCTAGATGAGTATGTTTACACATACTCAACAAGAATAATAAAGAGAATAACATATGTGGGAAATAAATATAGGAAGAACAAGCATTAATGGTAATAATTAGTGCAGAGATTTATCATCCCCATCTCCCTCAAATAATTATTTTATATGGTGTTGCCCTTTATTTGAGAACCATTTTACTGTGAATCCTTCATATGGACCACAACCTGTCTGTGCATCAGTATTTCAAGGCTGGTTATCTCAGGCTAGAGTGCATCTATTACCTACCCAGATGTTGATGACATCATTTTATGGGCCATATCAATTAGTTATGAACTGTTTTACAGATAATATAGAGCATAAAATACATATCAGTTAGCTCAGTTTAAGAAGGTTAGTTGACAAGCACAATCCTATCTTTACTCATTAATTTCTATGGCAACTCCTGATCAAAGATATTCATGCTATTATAAATAGTGATACTCAGTTGCCTATCTGTATGAACAACTAGATATCTGTTGCTTGTAGTTACTAGATTAGACCTAACAAGACTAGTTGTGGCAATAGACCAATAGTGGTACAAATGCAGTATCTGCTGTTGCATTGGTTCTATCGATCTCTCTTGTCACTTCCTAAAGAACAATGGTGAAGCATTTTAACTAGTCCATGGTGGTGTGTGTGTGGTACTGGTCTAAAGGGATGGGAACATGGCTTTTTATATTAGCACCAAACTACACAACACTCGTAGTAAAATGGGATCAGAATATCAGGAATATCACCTGAACGCTATCTTCTTTAACACTCTTTTCTATCCGGTAGAAATATCCATATGAGTTTATCTCTTCTCCTCTATTTTTTTTCTTATTTCCTTTTTATTGCTTGTTCCTATCTGGATCGCTCGCATAGCTTTGACATAAGCATGAGGGTGTTGTCCGCCTACTAGCTAGTTCATATTTATTTATTTAATGAGATTTTACATCTAATGTAACCTCTCCCTATTAATGTACATTCTCTCTAAAAACATCATTTGTATTAGGTGGGCCACTAAGGCCAAGTAAGGCCAAGTTTATGATAAATGAAAATCAAATGAGGTTCATACCACCCCCTCCACCCTTGCCCTATGTTGACACTTCAAAAGTTGATAAAAGAATTCCTTCTATCTTGGTATAGACGTAAACATGAATATAACCAGTTAAGTTTATGATGAAACCTAGAAATCGATCAACAATCCAATTTGACTACCTCTATGGGATAGACCTCAATAGAAAACTATTAGTAACGTCAGCAAGTGATTGAGTTCACTAATTTCTTATAGAAAATTATCGACTCTAGAGCTATGGTAGTATGGAGAAGACAAATTTGATATAGAGATATAAGATATGTTTAGAGAGTTTCACCATCGCTAGATCTATAAAAAATAAACTCACTCCACAAAAATAGTAAGCCAAATGCCTTAGCTCTACAAAATCTACAAAACATGGATGTAAGGGCTAAATCCATGGATTTTGTGGAACTCCTCAAGGGGTGCTCTAAGAAAACTGCTTTCAAACTTTTTCATGGAGTTGGATGATAGTTACACATCATACCAATGCTTAGACACCCAAATATCTTGTATTGGTTCCCCGACGCAATTCTTCATCTTCTGAATCTCCCGTGTCGCCCCAAATAGTAGCCTCCGCCTCCACCAAAATCTACTAGAGGGATAGCTCCGATGACCTAATGATTACTAGAATGGACTGATCTGCCCATCCTCCACCCTTTCCTCGTCGATTTCTATAGTGCTAAGCAAGGATTTTTTTTAGTCTTCCCAAATGCACACATCACATGCAATAGTCATGTTAGTGATACAGATTGTGAAACATGCTTCGTTGGCCAACAAGATGACAAAGTATGATGAGGTAACATTTTTCTTCCAATTTTACTAGTATAACTTTAACTAATTATGAAGCATAATGACAATAGTATGAATTAGAGGTCCACAGTACAATAGAATTGTCTCGTAGTACTATTATATGAAAATATATGTGAACTGGAACTTGAAAATGTTGTGAGGAAATCATGGTCTAGACAATTCAATGGATTGGAATGATGAGCATACCACACTTATTTGCAAGTTGTTCATCAGACAAGTTAGAAAAGGAAATTGGCTGAACGCTCATTTAATATACCATGGGCCTTATTGAGGTAACAAAAACATTTTAGCAAAGGGCAACTAAAGAACAGGTGGGACAAGTTGAGGGGTGATTTGACTGCATAGCAAAAATTTATGAAGCAAAGAGAACTGGTTGGAACCGTGAAAAAAGTTGATCATCATGGACCTCGAGTGGTGGAAGAACACAAAACTTGTGCGTGTTCCATCATTTTTTGATTATAATGTTATGTTTATTGATGCCTAATTTCTTACCTTGTCAAATATTTTAGAAAATTCCTGAATGCAACATGTTTAAGAAGAGGGATCTCTGAAACAAGGATGACTTAAATGTGATGTTTAATGACATCACTAATGATGAGCAAAGATCATTGGAATCCTATGAGTTCCAACCCCATTATACCCCTACGCCGAGATGCTCCCATTGAAGTTGATAATCCCAATGGTAATAATGTTTTTTTATGTTGAGGCTTGAGGGTGAGGTTGAGGAGGTTTCTTCTGCCATTGTCTCCACGTAGTCCTTGACAAACCTTCCAAGAAACCTAAACAAAGCACAACACTTGTTATTCAAGAACACATAACAAAGGGAAAGTTCAATCACATTCACTCATCAATACGCAAAGACAACAAGCTTTTATGTGAGAAAAATGTGGTGTAAATGATCAATGGTGTATAAGGAAAGGCAACAAGCTTTTATATATAATCTATGATAAAAAGAAGTATGTTTTAGATGATGACGATTTTATTTAGGTTAAAGGTCATCAAGGTTTACTCGATAAAGAGAAGGGAATATATTTGAATGGGCACTAAAAATGTGCATCGATGCAACTTTACAATGGTCATGGCAGTTCACCTCAACACTCACATACACCCGTAGGTTTAACAATATGGTTGCATTCCACGTGGAGCCTTGGTTCCATCATGGTACCAAAGCAGATATAGTCACATATTGTAGAGCATGCCATTAAGGAGCACCTTATTGAGAGAGAAGATGCAAAAGCGTATACATGAGATGCAATTATAGCAACATTCATAAATAACGTAATACAAGTCAATTTGAGATTATATAGAATATGTTTAATGTCCTGCTAAAAGTTTGTATCGGTGATTTAAATATCATAATGATTTAAATGAAAATTTTAATATTGTGGATCATGTTGTGAGCTATAGTGAATAAATTATATCTCTATTTGTCTCCATATGAAAAAGATACAACTTATAAGGGCCTTAAAGATATGAAATAAGAAAAATCTAGTATTTCTTCTTTGTGATAATAATGCCAAGAAATCTCAAGTTGGCTCAGTTGTCTTTCTTTCCCTTATATTGATCATTAGAGGCATATGTGATAAGTTTCGGTGCATAAGTCATAAATTTGCATCATTTTTAAACAATTTTAATGAACACAAATATTAAAAACTTAAGACCATAAAGTCATAGATTATATATAATAGTATAAAAGATTATCTTCATTTGGCTTTGTATAAAAAAGATATATTTGTTTAAAGTGCAAGGATAACCTTTGTACACTAATCTTAATACTTGGCAAAATAGAGCTGTCATGCCAACATGAGTGGCGTGATGAGCTTTATATATTAAAATTGCGCTAGTCATATATGCTCCAAATAAAGTTGTTATGTCAACATGAGCGAAACAAAAAGCTTTACACGTAAAAGTACATGCTCTAATATAGAGTTTTCATACCAATATAAGCGAATCAACATGCTTTACACGTGGAATATGTGCCATTAAATCCCTTCTACGGTAATACTCCATAATATGTGTCACAATATGGAGTATATGTGACACGACATAATAGTGATTTTGCCAAGCCAAACGGCTCTAGCGTGGCACACGCACACCTGGTCTTGCCAACACATATACTTATACTGTACCTTGGTAAGGTGTTTTTATCACGTCATAGGTTTTTTTTTATAAAAATAATCACGTATTAAAGCTATAATTTTATTAATTAATTTATTAAATAAATGAAATTCTCCACAACGATATCACCTCTTTCTTAACCTAGACTAGATCCCCATCTTCTCACGAGTACGCCTATATCCCTCCCCTCCAGACCAAACTACCCTCCCCCACGCCAGGATGGCCTCCGCCGAAATCCCCAACTCCAGCCCCGACGCCACCAACCGCGCCGCCGCCGCCGCCGCCGGCCCCGACCTCTCCTCTTCGCCGCCGCTCCCGCCGCGCAAGCGCCGCCTTTCGCCTTCCCCATCCCCCACGCGCTCCGCGTCACGCTCTCGGTCCCCCCGCTCTCGCTCCCCGCGCGGCCGCCGCTCCCGCTCCCGCTCCCGCAGCCGGAGCCGCAGCCGCAGCCGCAGCCCGCAGTACCCGCCCGATGGCAAGCGGCGGCGGCACAACGACCTTAACGTGGAGGCGTGCCGCGACTTCCTCCGCGACAGGTGCACCCGCTCCGACCTCGAGTGCAGATACGCACACCCTCACAACTCCGTTTCCGTCGACCGGTGCGTGCGCGCGAGATCCCGCCTCCTCTTGCGCTTGTAGCAGTAGGGTTTCCGTTCTAATTTTGGTTTTGCTTGTAGTCGTAGGGTTTCCGTTCTAATTTTGGTTTCGTTTGATTTGGTCAGGGACAATAAGGTGACGGCTTGCGCGGATTCTCTGAGGAATAATTGCTTCCGGGGGAGGACATGCCGTTACTACCATCCGCCTCCACATATCCAAGAGTATGAGCTGATTTCTCCATTTTTGGTTGTTCGATTCGTTTGGTTTTGTTGGCTGGTTAATGGTGTTATGCTTTGGTTTTGGAAATGCAGTACTGTGTCTTGTTTCATGTTTATTGAAGTTTAGAAGCACGACTGACAGATACTTTAACTGTGAGCTCGTGAAGACTGCAGAGTATAATATAACATATAAATTTGAATTAGCAGCTTCACAATGCGCCTTTTACCTTGTGGTAACAGCTGATGCAAATTGCAAATGGCTAACAGCATTTTTCCTTTACAACATTGCTTCATGAGAAAAGCTACTGATGACTGAAACACATGGCCTATAGATTGTTTTAAGTCTTTTTCTTTACAACATTGCTTAGAAAAGATGACTGGCCTATAGATTGTTTTAAGTCCTTTCACAGTGTAGGAATCTAACTCCTCTCCATTTCTGCATAGCACGTACCATTCAAGGCGCTCCCGATGCAGAAACTATTATAGTTTCTATGCATTTACTAGCATGCCACTTAAGCATTTTGCTGATATGGCAGGAGAGTTATTGAAGAGAGAGAGAGAGAGAGAGACCGTTTCTATATTATTTACGAAGTCTTCACGCCTGCTGATGTCGCCCGCATGCGCTTCCCTGATCTCATGCGCCTGCTTCTTCCCTTGCGTGCTGCCTTGAACCCCTGCACGAGCGTGCTCGACAATCTTTGTCCAGCTCATGTGCGTCCGCTTTCCCCGTGCCGCAGCCCTTCCTCACCTGCCTTGCAGCTCGTCGTCCAGCTCGTGCGCGGCTGCTTGTCCGACGCGGCAGCCTGCGAATCTCATGTGATGTGCCACCATGTTCCATAGAAAGGCCGCCATTGTCTCCCATCGGCAAATTGGAGGTGGAGGTGGAGATGGAGCTGTCTGTCCCGCCTGTGGTGCTGCTACTTGCATTTGCTTCCCGATTAATGAATTAATCCAATCCAAAATAATCCCTCCCTGTACGGTGCGCGCGGCCTCACCCGCTGCTGCCGCCTGGACCTCGCACGTGCTGTCGCCCTGCGCCACTGCCCGCATGGCTTCACCTAGCAGACCTCGCGTGGCCATCGCCCTGTGCCATCGGTTGCAGTGGCCTCACACATTCGCCAGCACTGTGTCTCCACGCTTGGCCACACGAAGTGCCCATCACACAGGATGAGGAGAAGAGAGAGAAGCAACCGAGAAAATGGAAGGGAGGAGAGGTGAATGATTGAGTCTGCATTGGGGAACATGGTTTTTATGGATAGTTTCTTGTGGCATAGAAACTACTAGATAGTTTCTGCACTGGGAGTGCCCTCAATCCCATGACCTCCCTGACTTGGAAAAATCGCTGTTAGCCCTCCCACTCTCCACTTTCTTAAAAAAAGTTACTACATAAGTACAGCAGCATATCCCATAACCACCTTTTCTGTTGTTTTGGGAAGCCTGCAGCCCTGCAGAGTTTGTTCTGCTTGACTCTGATCGAAGACAGTCTGTTAAAACTTGACTTGGATGAACTTGTAGAGTGACATGCAAATTTCAATTATCCTGTGAGGGCACAAGAAGATTTTTAGCTGCACTTCTGATTCCACTGCTTTTATTTGCTTCTTTGGTTTAGGCAATTGCTGAGATCAATTGGTGTGGAAGACCCAAAGGTGAAGACGGTAAGTTATATTTTTATTGTGTAATAACATGGATCTGACTTTCCTTTTCTAAGTGTTTAAAATTTCTTTCTATTTAGTGCCATCTGCTGACTAAGAGTAGAATTGATACCTATGTGCTTAAAATGATAACACAAATTATATATCAGGGTTTATACATTTTGTTTTGCCCTGTGTAACGTAGTAACATATATCCTTTTGTTGAAATTCGTGGAAGAGGTGATGTCAACAATGTTGAACCTATCTTGTAGAACAATGTCTAAAGTCCTGCTTAAATTAGATGCCATTGTAGCAGCTATGCTGATTTATCTATCTTATATTAGTAATCTGGTCTGCATATTACATTTTGGATTGCCAACTTAGCAATTTTTTTTTATGAAACTTCAGCAGATCTGCAGAGATTTCACACGTGGGAAGTGTTCAAGATCAGCAAATGAGTGCCGTTTCTTGCACCATTCATCTGTTGAAGATGTTGCAATTGTAAGTGTAGCTCATTGAAAATTATGTATTATTATTATTATTATTATTATTATTATTATTATTATTATTATTATTATCATTGCTATAAATTGCCTATCAAAATACAACTGAGAACAGTTTTCTCAGTACTTAGAGCAAGAACATCGTCTTTTTCTAACTGATTCCCCCATTTGGCACTTAGGCTGATTTAGTTTTTTTCTACTTTGTTTCTGTGACAGGTTTGCCAAGATTTCTTGCGTGGACAGTGCAATCGCATAGCATGTAGGTACTCTCACGTAGTAGCACATCCAGTGCCACCAATGAGCCATGTTCCTATGCCATACCCTGAGATGGTATGTACTTCTGATGGTTACATTCCCACATGTTAACACTATTACTTTTTATGGAAAGAGTTCTTGTTTTCTTATCTATTCTTCATATTTTAATAACAGTGCTCTTTGGAGAACTGAGAAGCTTACCCCTTTTTTGCCTCTATTTTTTAGTGGAGTGTTCATCTTTGAATTATGTATTATTAATATAAATGTAAGATGATTAATAATCATGAGTAACATACTGTGTATCCCTTTTTATGCATTATTCCGAAGCTTTACATGCCACCACCACCACCACCACCCCTTGGAGTACCAATGATGGGGCCTCTGCCTTCGCCTCCTAGACCATTTGCTGGTACATAACGCTCAATGATCAGTTTTTCCCCCTTGTATTATTATTGTTGCTTTTGACATTTAATGAACTACCCTGAATAACTTACTCATCTGAAAACACAGATAATAAGAACAGAGTTGAAGTATGCAGGGACTTCTTGAAGAACATGTGCAATAGGGAATCCTGCCGGTTTGCACACCCTGAGACACATACAACGGTTAGTATTTGTGCCTATTCTTTTGCCTTTTTCTGCAAGTATGCAAGCTACTAATTTGCAAGTTTCATTTTCTGTGTCTAATTGGCCAGGCGGCGAGCGCCAATGTTGAAGTATGCCGTGATTTTAAACGAGGAGAATGCACTCGACCTGCCTGTCGCTATTTTCATCCATATACAAGCTGAAGTTTTCTGTTAGCTAAAGTAAAGTAAATTATACCTTGTTTTCCCCCTTTTTAATACAAAATTTCAATTGGCTGCCAATACATATAGATGAATGAATGCTCCCCTAGGAATACCTAGTTAACTTTAACCTCAATTCCTTGTATATCAATTTTGTCCATTCAAACCAGCTAGAGCAATATAGAGTTTAGGATTGACAATTTTTGTCATTTGGGTAAATTAACATATTTTCAGTGAAATGCAACTTTTTATCTGACCTGAACAGGTACTGTTCAAGTGATCTGTTTGATCAGCTTCATTGTCTTTTATTCTGCATCAATTCTTTTCCTTCTGGGAAAACTCTTCTGCTAAGTTTTTTATTTAGATGAACCACAACAATGGCAGATGAACTCTTATATCAGTCCACTGTTTTAGAATTTAGTACTAGTTTATGTTGTTGGGCTGTTGATAAAGTTATATGGTCTGATCTTCTCCTGCATATTTCTCTCCCATGGTCCCACCAACTAATTTCATCAGTTTAGATAATAAACTAATGACTCATTAAATGTGGAGAGTATCTTTCAAGCGGCACTACTATTTATTTTGATAACCGGGTCATCTGACATGTCTCATGCATAATGCTGGGTCTTATAAGGTCTAAGAATAAAAATAGCTGTCGCTATATGATTTTCCATTGAGAACTCGTCAGTGTCAAAATCTATATTCTGTTTTTTTCCCCTTTACTGAACCAGAAATCTGCAGGCAAGCCCCCACATTTAGTTTTCAGTCTTATTTACAGTGCTTTTTAGCTGTCTTTAACAGATGGGTACTGCTTGTTTCCTCAGCTTGAGTGCTCTGCCCAGCGCCGCTGCTACCGCTGTGCTGCTGCTGCTGCCGCCGCCGCCAATTCTGCTTCTGCCACCAAAGAGCTGCTGCGCTGGCTGCTGCGTCGCTAAGGTGCCATAGAGCATGGAAGCCGTAGAAGGTGCTATGTATGCATGGAATAAAAGATACTATCATGCTGTGGTATTCTGATGGTTGCTTGAACTTGCTTGACTCAATGGTTAAGTAGTACCCTGTCACTATGAGGGCTGTGGGTGTGGTTATGTATTTGTTGTTTTAAAGATTATATTGTGACGTGAGCTCATTTGGTATCTGCACTTTTAATCGGTGGACAAAATATTCCCCGTGTTTCGTGATGGCCTGCTTCTGGTTCAAACAGGCACCACCAGAGGATATGCTGATGTGCTTGTGGTGTTAAACTAGAAATATATACTACTAGCTACCAAGCCGATTGAAACGGCAAGGTATGTGAAAGGAGCGTGCCATTCTGCTGCTGCTTGAACGCGGGCGGTCTATGGGTAAGCGATTTTAAGCATGAGCTCTGTGGGCACAAATTCAGACATGCAACGGTTTTATGGGTAGCCTGCTTGAAGCACGCCACATAATCTATGACTGGGCTTCGCTCGCAGCTGCTCATGGTTACTAGATTGTATTACTGCAGTAATATTGCTGCCCCAAATCTTTTGCTACGTCGTAACCACTAGCTGCAGTAGATTTGGTGTGCCGCTCGCCTTTTTTTTTTTTCTGACGACACTCGATAGCGTCACAGGAGAAAGCAAGCACGGTCAGGGCCGTTCTCGTTGTCGCCGCCGCTTTGTTTGGATAAAAAGGTGACGTGAGAGCGAGAGAAAAGTCTGCAGATTCATCTGCAGTGCAGTGTCACTCCGGCGTCGACGACGCCTCGCCGAGCACGAGCAGGGAAATGACATCGCCTACTATTTATACGTCATTGCTTAAGTAACGTGACGGCCGGATCGATGAACTCACTGTGCCACTCCCTTTTGTTTAGATCTATCACGCTTGCAAGTTTGATAGGTTTACATTATTTTGTTCATTAAGATATGTGATGTCGACATCATGAGTGTAAGCTGGTGAGGTCTGCGTTATCATCTATCGCGACTGAAGCTGTTTCTCTGCCTGCATTGGCAAGGCAAAGCCGCGGTTTGAGCTGATCTGCAAACGTAACGATGCCTACCCTATTTTGAAAAGCCAAGGACAGCGGTTTGAGCTCCTAGTACTAGTAATAGCACGCCTGTTTCTACAGGGCTTTCCGTAGCGACACTTCCTGCCTGGATATTAGTAGCATATATATATATATATATATATATATATATATATATATATATATATATAGTTATATGTGGTCTGAGGGCCTGCTACCGTTTGGAAGGTCAAGTCTTTGCAAGGCACGGGCATTTGACTTGATCTCTGTGTCTGTCAGCAAAGAGCCCGCAGGGAGGATAAGCTTGGAATGCTTCGGCAGTGAGAGCTGCAGCACAGCAACCGGCGCGCGTCCATGGTGGAGAGGGAAAGAGACGAGGGAGAAGCAGCCAGGGCCCTGACCACCGGGCCACCGCAGCAGCAGCAGCAGGAGGAGGAGGAGGAGGAGGAAGGAGCAGCGGAGGGCGAGAGCGACGAGGAAGCGGGAGACGAGCGGGAAGAGGAGGAGGATCATCGAGACGACGACGAAGCCGTGGAGTGGTCGGAGATACGGCTCGCCATCGAGGAGCTGTCCCCGCCGGCCCGTCTCAAGCACGGCGGCGGCGGCGACGATGGCAAGGCGGCCGCGTCGTCGGTGCCCACTCTGCGCTTCCTGGCGCTGTCGCACCTCCTCCTCCGCGTGCTCGGTGAGTTCCGTCGTCCGCTGCCATGCCATGCATGTATCTGTTCTTCATCTTGCCCTGAAAAGCTCATCGATCTCTACTTCTTGATCCTTCTGTTCTGTATATAGCCACTCACCTGCAGTATCATATCATGCTTGCTTGTGCCTCTTGTCGATCGGGTCGCTTGTGAATTCTCATCGTTGTGTTGAATGGCGATTTTTGGCCATGGCGTGGTGCGTGGTGTGTCGTTGGTGTGTGCAGATAAGATCGGGCCGACCATGGCCGTGCTGAGGCTCGACGTCCAACGGAACATCGAGGTGAGTAAACAAGACCTCCTCCTCTCTTTCTCGTCTCTCGGATTAAGAGTAACAGACAGCTCTTCATGGTTGCTGATACGGTAGATTTATATTTAACGCTGGTACGTAGTACCTGCAACTGCGAGGCTGCAATTAGGCAGAGCTAGCTTGCTTAGCTACCTCCGGCTCTGCCTAAACCTGATCATCATAGAAGAGGAGAGAGCAACTATTATTTGTTACCATAAAAGAAAGAAGAAAAGGTTGGATCCAATTGCAGCATGAAATCGCATCTCGAAGCTGTTTGGTGTGGTCCACGCAGCGTAGCCAGGGGGGGCTACGTCACTCATCCGATCCGCGTCTGCTTGCCCCTGTCCCGTGCCGACCACACGGCTACGCCACCAATAGGACCGGGTCCGTTTGGCCGCATATATCGGGTTGTGTCACGTCATGGTCTGGCTTATTTTAGCACCCCCGGCCCAGCCGTAATTAATTCAAATTTGAAAGGCGGTACGGGCACGATCGCACAGCAGCCCATGTATATTATCCAGGGGCAGGGAGAAGTGTGCGTGAAGGGGTCTCTTTCTTCTTTTTGTTTTTTGCAAGACCAGCTACAGACGTAGACGCTCATAACATAAGCGCACACTCACTCCACGCACGTACAAACTATTTCTACGAGGAGTCTATCACTAAAAATATAGCGCTATTAAATTTTGAAATTAATTTAGAAATATACGAACATCCGTGTTAAGTTGAAGATTTAACCTAGATAGGTAGGTTTCACCACAAGAAATCAAATCAGCTGATGTTGATGATCAGTTTGCGTGAAGGGGTCTCTTTCTGGCGCCTTAAAATTCTTGGACTGAAAGACAACGATGGGTTTCAGGGGAAGAAGAGGGCGTCAGACAAATCAAGGCTACCATAGGATAGGAGAGGAGAGCTTATTTGCTGGTCTGAAAAATCATGACTGAAAATACTATTCGCTGATTTATCGTGAAAAAAAACACTATTGACTGACAGAAAAAGTATGTCTCCGCTGGAGACGCGCAGAGGGAAATCTCTGCAGCACTGAGCTCATCGCGTTGCTTTGCTTTCGCGGGACGCCGCCGGAGGCGCGCGGAGGGCGACCGGCCGGCGATGCCGACGCCACGGCCTGGGCCCGTTACGTGTGCCACGCACAGGCCATCTCCAACTGCTCCGGTCACATCCGTGGCTGCTCTGGTGCAATTTTTTTGGCCGGCAGTTCGTGTCCCGTCCCTTTCGCGATTGGCATGTCTCTCTCTCTCCTCTCCTATCTTTGCGAGAAGCTGACGCATTTGTCATCTTTTTTTGTTTTGTTTTCCATCCCATCTCTCCAAAGATAAAGATAGGAGGGCGAGCAGGGTGTATGTAGAGTAGAGGTAAAATCTTCTATTACTCCTAGACTAGAGCTTGTAGGCAAAGGACGTAGTGATGGAGATTTGCCAATGCAAGTGGGCTAAGGATTGTCTTTTTGCATCAAAGACGTGAGAGCTATATGCTGGGGCAGGCCTGTCCATGGAACTTCTATTATTGGCTACTACAAAGTATCAACAGCCAACAAATGTAGATCGAGTGCCATAATCCGTCTTTGTTGCAGTTCAAAGGTGGTTATCCTGATCCACACACACACACACACACATGCATGGTGATGGCCGAGTTATTGTATTGTATTGCCCCATGTATAGCTTATCTTTAGAAATGTTCTGTTGCTTCGGAGTAGGGTTCAGATTTCATAGCTGAGACTCCATTATCACTATGCGCGCTTGCGCGCCTTGTTTAATTCCCAAAAAATTTCAAGATTTCCCGTCACATCGAATCTTACGACACATGCATAAAGTATTAAATTTAGACGAAAACAAAAACTAATTACACAGTTTGCCTGTAAATCGTGAGATGAATCTTTTGACCCTAATTAGTCTATGATTGGACAATATTTACCACAAACAAATGAAAGTGCTACAGTACCCAAAATCCAAAATTTTTGCTAACTAAACAAGGAGAAAGAAAAAAACTGAACAGTGGATGATGATGCCTGTTGCATGCAGAGGCTGCAGGAGCTGTACCTGTTGGACCCAGCCAAGTACTCTACCCTAACGGAGGTAGTGGAGAAGGAAGTCAAGGAGGGCACTGCAAGGAAGGTCGATAGCTGTGCAAGGGCTGTCCTGTGGCTTGCTAGGTACTGTATACAGCAACCGCTCTTCATTCTGCCGTCGAGCTAGTAGCTACTTGTAAATATGCCTCTTCGTTCTCACTACTGCATTTTTTCTTTCTTTCTTTCTAATAACGTGGCCAGATCCATGGACTTCACAATTGCGCTGTTAGTGAGCATAGAAGAGGACTCTGATGAGCAGCAGCAGCAGAGCCTCGCGCAGCTTGTCGAAGCCGCGTACGAGGCCTGCCTGAAGCCATGGCATGGCTGGATCTCTTCGGCGGCGTGCAAGGTCGGGGATCTAGATCTATCACTGAATCATTTGGATGGTGGTGCTGATGTACCTGTAGTTAGGGATTTACCACCTGTGCGAAAATATATATGCCGACGCTTTCCTCGTCTTCTGCCTGACTGAAGTTAACCGGATTAGTTTGGCGCAATTCTGAATAATCTCTCTGGTAAATTATTGATCGATTCGACTACATTTGCAGATAGCGCTGAAGCTCATCCCTGAGAGGAAGGTCTTCACCAGCCTGCTGCTGGGGATGGGCCAAGACTGCTCTGATCTCAAGGATGAGATCAGGAGGCTCGCGTTGCTGCTCCGCCCCCTCCTTGATGACATCCACTCCATGATGGTTAAACACTACGACTGCTGCTGCTTCTGATTTCGTTTCTCTATCTTAGCTAGCGCTGAATCTGATCCTCTGATCACTGCATAATACTGTACTAACATAACATCACCATGTATCTCTGACTGATGCCGCGCTTTCGCAGGCCAAGTTCAGACTGGACAGGCTCAAGTCGACGTGATCGATCCATGGCGAAGCCCTCAAAGCCATGGACCCCGTGCTTTGCTCTGTGAATATTTGCCCTTGTTTAATTTGTCGGTGCTGTATCCTGTAAGAGGTTCCAGCCCATCACCATCTTGGAGTTGTATTGCTAGCTGCTCTAGTTAGACGCTGCTCTGTAGTAGTCTGTACATAGGTGTTGCTGTAGTTGTAGGGTATTAGACTGTAAGATCTGCATGCGGTGCCTTTTTTTTTCTGTACAAATTTATGCCTCGTTCCTTGTTTGGATCTCCCGATGGACGTGGCTTGCAGTTTCAGGGAGACCCAGGAATCGGTTTCAGGACGATCAGGTCCCTCCCTGGGCAGAATCCGGGACGCGTCAGGTGTACGTGGCTGGCGCTGGCCTGTAGACGTGAGGAGAGACTGCAAATGAGTTCGGCCACGACTAGGTGAACAAATTCGATCCACAAAACCTTGCGCAAGGTTTCGTTTGCAAAGAAAGAAATCTTCGGCGCTGCTAGCGCCCGGACATTCGGATCCACAGGTCCGTCCGAACGCACTTAGGATCTGTGTGCCTCCCGTATGAAACTCCACACAGAACGTCCCCCTTCCCCAAGAGCGGGATGGGAAGGAGCACAGAGCAGATTAGAGGATAGTGGGTTGGGAGGGAAGTGCGAAGCACAACTGAGCGAGATAGGAGTCTACCTGCATCGCGAATAAGGCAAGCGCGTGTCCATCCCACCATTCCACCTCGCCGCCAATCACACTGCCATTCCGTTGCACCACCCCGTCTCTGGTTGTGCCCCGATAGGTGCGTCACATCTTCACCACGGAACAAATTCTACTACAACATCGCAAGAAAACAACTGCGACAACAAAACAACAATTACTGCAACATAAGATGTAAGAATAGAAAAATAGAAAACTAATACAACAAAGGAACATTGATTGTTGTAACACCATAACAAATACTACTACAACAAAAACATAACAAAAAAGCAAATGCAAAAGAGAGCGACACAAAAAAGACTAATGCAACCAAAAAAATTACTTGTTGCAACAGGAAAGAAACGCTACTACCGCAACAAAAACAAAAAAGCAAATGCGAGATGCAACGTCAGAAAAAAGTAATAAAACAAATGAAAAATTACTTGTTGCAACAGCAAAACAACACTATTGCAACAATAGAAACAAAAAACAGTGTGAGATGCAACTTTAAAAAAGACTAGTGCAACAAAAAATATTGCTTATTGAAACATCAAAACAAGCCTACTGCAACAGAGTTCGCTAGAACCCTAGCCACCGCGGCGTCTCCCAGATCCAAAGGAGCCGGAGAAGGATGAGAAAGAGAAGGAGAAAGAGGAGGAAAACTCAGATCTAGAGGAGGAGATGGAGGAGGAGATGGAAGAGGAGGAGGACTCACATCTAGACCTACCTCGCTGTAAGCCACCACCATCATCCTCCTTTTTGGTTGCATGGAGGTTGTGGGGCAATGGAGGAAGACACGTAGGGAGGGAGGGGTGGCTCACCGAAAACTACCACTGTCATCGTGGAGCCAAGGAGGAAGACAGGTAGGGAGGGAGGGAGGGACGGCTCTCTGGAAGCCACCGCTGTCACTCTCCTCTCCCGTGGCATGGAGGTCACGGAGAGAGGAAGGGAGTGTGAATAGGGAAGGCGGTAGCGAGCTGGATGCGAGCATGGTAGTCGTTTCGGAGAGCAGCAGCAATAGCAGCAACGAGAGTAGCGGTGAGAGCAGCGGCGAGCGTAGCAATAGGCGCAACAGTGCGGAGGAGCAGAGAGGAGAAAAAGGTGAGTAGAGAAAAGAGTAGACGCAGGGGTTCACGGGGATGAGATGGAACGCACCGCTTCACTTTGTGGCTCGATGGAGTTGAGGTCCGTCCGGATGGATGGACGCCAGCATTACCGATAAATCTTAGCAAGCAAGCGTTCTGTTTCTTCAGCGAGCTAGCTGGAGCGAGCTTCTTAGAGCCCTATGCCAAAAGGAGAGACACCTAAAATTTTGCACCCCTGATGAACTCGAGGATTCGAAATCTTCTAAACCCAGGCGCGTGCGGTGATGACCGACCATCGACCATCCTATGGATGTGATGTGACTCTGCTCCCATGAACTTTCTGGTGACCCCAATGGTCTTCCAGCAGCGTGGTTAGTTGGTTGCCGTGTAGGTTTAGATCACGATGAAATTGTAACATGTCATTTCAATCTTCATTTTCCCTTTAGTGTCAATGTCATTGGCTTAAAATTTTCTCCCTTTACCGGAAATTGATTTTAAGTGACAGCCCACAGGCCGTTTGACGGTTTGAGTATTCGGAGCGTCAGAATTCCGGATCAGACGAAGTTTTGCGTGTTGTTTCATTTTTTATGAGCAGGCCGCGGTGGTTCACTCGCCATTTGATTAGTCGACGCTGAACAATTGAAGCATTATCATCAGGACGCTTCCATTTAACAAAGCAAAGCAAGGCCAAAAAGAAGAGAGAGAGAGAGAGAGGGAGGGAGGGAGGGCACCGCACAAACAAAAGATAACAGATACGAAAAAACAGGGAAAATCACGTTGCCACTGCTCTGCCCCTAAATCAAATTTGTTATTAAGAAAATCCGAATTGCAAGTTTACCACTTAACCTTCCAAAAATCCACTGCAATGCATCTACCACTACTTTATGGCCTGTTTCGTAGAGCTCTGTTTTTTTTACAAACACTTGTTTCTAAAACAGCTTCATGGATGAAGCTATTTTTCTTCTCCTCTCATAAAGATATGAGTTGAGATAAAGCTGAAAAAGTAACTTACTGTAGCTCTCTTCCTCATTTCTCTCTCATCTATGTAAGAAGTAGTTGGTGAAGCTATTTTACCAAACACTTTTTCTAAAATAGCTCAGCTTCATCTAGAAAATTGCTCATGAAGCTAGCTATTTTCTAAAAAAACAACTTTACTAGTGAAGTTGAGCTGTGCCAAACAGGGCCTTAGTTTGTCGAGCACCAAGCTTCTGCTCCCTTCATTACAAATCATAAGATATTTTATTTTTTTAGAGTTAAAGCATCTCAACTTTTACATTATAAGACTGACATATATTGTATAATAAAATAAAACTTAGATAAAACATCCACCCTTATAGTGTATAGTTTCATTCTATAGTTTCATAGTATAGATATTTAATTTCATGACTCATGTATAGTTGGTAATCATAATAAGAGAGCTTCGTTTAGGTGAAATCCGCTTCTTCTTTTTCTTGTTAGAAATATTGCAATGCCATCGAAAACATCTATATAACATACTATTAAATATATAAATAAAAACTTATGTAAATCTTCCACTGGCCTTATCAAACAACATGTAAAAATCCAACGTCTCCGCTCGTTTTTTTTTATAAACTATGTTTTTTCTAACATTGTTTTCTCTTATAATAAATTAGCATGCAGCCTTCACAGAGAAAAAAAGAAAAAGTTGGTGCTAGTGGTATCTGATCGTTGTTGGTTTGCGACGTGGTGGCCTGGTGGGGTGCGGTGCGCGCGGCACCGCGGCGGACCGTAGTAACGGTATTTTTGCAGCAGTCGAAGAAGACTCCTCGTCGAAGGAAAGGCTAGCCAATGCAAACGGATTTTCATGGAAGCTCACAGTCGTCGTGCGCACCGTACGGGCAGCAGAGCTGCTCGTGTCGGAATCAATTCTGTTCGCTGGTCTAAAAAAAATCATAACTAAAAATTACGGTTGCCTAATTTATTATAAGAGAAAAATATTATTGATCAGTAAAAAAATATGACTAAAAAGAAAAAAAGAACAGACTGTGCCGGCCAGCACGCGCCAGCGGCGGCGGCGGCGGCTGCTAGCCGGCCGGCCGGTCGACGCGAGCAGCTGGCCGGCCGGAGCCAGCTGATGATGCCGTTGAGACGGTTAGTTAGCTAGCGCGTGTTGACGAGTCGCTCCATCTGATTATTTGGCCCATGCAGCTCCTTAATTACTTAGCGGTGGACGACGCATATCGATCGTGATATCGGCCGTGCCTGACTGTCACAATGCTGTACGACATGTGTGCCGCCCAAGATGTCATGTGGTGCGTGTTTGACTTGACTAATAATTTGCTGCTTCGGTGATAAATAAATTAAGGCATTGTTTAGTTCTCACCGAAAACCAAATTTTTTTTAAGATTTTCCATCACATTAAATCTTGCGGCACATGCATAAAGCATTATATATAGACGAAAACAAAAACTAATTACACAGTTTCCTTGTAAATCGTGAGATGAATTTTTGATCCTAATTAGTCTATGATTGAACAATATTTACTACAAACAAACGAAAGTGCTACAGTAATGAAATTCAAAAATATTTCACATCTAAATAAGGCCTAAGTAATTTGGTGTATGCATGGTTCTTGCAAGAGAGGAGTAACAATCAAGGTACGCACGATGCATGAAGCATGATGCCCTCTCCTCCCGAAAAGACGCGGAAATTACATCGCAACTCACCTCTTATTCTTTTGCTTTGTTTTTCTCTTTGTCGTCAAACAAACAACTTGCTGTACTCTTTTTTTTCTAAGGGAAAACAACTAGGGAAAACAACCTCTTCCAAGATAATATACACGCACATTCATATATATATATATATATATCTCCACATTCATATGTATCATCAAGATTCAAGCAGAGCTAGCAGGCGAGAAACCAGCCAACTAACGAAACTATGTACGGAGCCACAAACTAAACTACAACTACCTGGAGTAGTACGGACGTACCGTAGCCAACCAACCATTCAGCTGCATCCATCTTCCAGTCCTGCTGCTTACGTGCTCTGCCATACGTGATCGTGACCCAAAAAAAAATGGCTGTCACGGCGACGGCGGCGGCGGCGTCGTTGTTCGAGACCCTGGACAAGGACGGCGACGGCAAGGTGTCGGCGTCGGAGCTGCTTGGCTGCGCGGCGGCGGAGCTGGACGAGGAGGAGGCCGCGGCGGTCGTCGCGGTCGCGGACGCCGACGGCGACGGCCTGCTGTGCCGCGACGAGTTCCTCGGGCTGGCGCGCGAGGCTGCGGCGTCGGCGGACCAGCAGGCCGAAGACAGGCGGCGGTGCCTCAGGGTGGCGTTCGGGATGTTCGCGGCGGACGCGGACGGCGGCGCCACGGCGGCGGAGCAGTGCATCACGCCGGCGAGCCTGCAGCGGATGCTCGGCCGGCTGGCGGTGGGGGCGAAGCAGCAGCAGCAGCAGCTGGCCTTGGACTTGGACGAGTGCCGGGCCATGATCTGCAGGTTCGATCTCGACGGCGATGGCGTCATTTCTTTCGAAGAGTTTAGGGTCATGATGCATGATGGCCTCTTCTTATGATGTATACCATCCTGCGACCTCCGTTGTTCATACTACGGCTGTTACCACCACACCTTCGGTCACGTTTTTTTCAGTGAGATATATATTCAATTTTTTGGGATGAACTTTGGACTCTATACATTTGTACAGATTTTATGTCAAAATGTGGAATTACTACCACCTGTGCTATAAAGTACTTCTTCCATTCCAAATTACAAGACGTTTGACTTTTTTAACCTCAAATTTGACCACTCATCTTATTCAGAAAAATTATGCAAATATATATAGTCAAATTTAAGTTATTTTTGAAGAACTTTTATTAATAAACTAAACTACTACAAAAGAAATAATATTTTATCTAAATTTTTAAATAAGATGAGTGGTTAAATTTAGTATCAAAAAGTCAAACGTCTTATAGTTTAGAATAAATTAGGTAATTTAAATTTAATTGCCTTCTATCAGTAAGAGCTAGCTTGCAAGGCCGCGCACGGCGCGTGTAGCGGAGGGAGGGGTTCAAACAGCAAGGGCCGGCTAGTCGTGCTAGATGTTCGTTTTTTGGACCAAAAAGTCTGCAAACATCTTCCACGAAGACCTGTCACGACGGAGCACAATGAATCTACCAAATTTTAAAATAGTGGACTATTAAAAATAGCGGCAACTTTTTTTTTCAAGTAGCTATGCAGCTATAGCAGTGCTATAGCGGCGCTATAACATATAATGTTTTTATAAAAAATACATGAAAAACACGAGTAATAAATAAAAAAGACATGATAAATATGAATTTTGATGAATTAAAATATGTTTCCATAAGTCTAGGTAATATTACTAAATACCAATATGACATTTTAGCATGGTTCATGAAAGGTTAATTGTCCAAAACCAAATTAGTTGCAAATAATAAATGATAATCTAGTCTAAGATGGAGTTTAGAGAGTCAAACCGAGAAGATTTGTCATAGTGGCGCTATAGCGTGTAATAACGGTGAAAGTTGTCATAGCAAATACAATTTAGCGGTGCTATAGCGTATAATAACGGTGAAAATTATAATAGCGGAAAAAAAATACAAATAGCTTAGTAGCAAACTATCCAACAGCTGTAACGTCGCTATAGCCTGCTATTTTTTTCTTTAGAATCTACAATGTCAACAAATCTTGTTAATAGAGACTCTCGATATATAGCAGAAGTTGGAGAAGCTATAAATAGAAGCTTAAACTTATCGACATTACTTTTTAGCTATGAAAAATCAATAGCAACCGCTGAAAATATGCCAGCCGACGTGCCGAACAGGGTGTAATTAGTCTTATCTCAGAAGAAATCATTTTCAAAACATAATCTGTAATAAGTTTCCTATAAAATCAGAGGAATTTGCATCGAAATGCACAATCAGGTCGGCTAGGAAGATTAGGCAGCTATCCATCTACTAGCATGCGTGGAAAAGGAAAATGGGAGAGGAAAAAGAAAAGGAAAAAAGATTTACATATGGGCTCCATATGTCAGGCAATTGATCATACTATTTGTGTCAAAAAAAACAACACAAAAAAGAACAAGATACTTCCGTTCTCACTTAACCAAACATGTGACAGAATCATCCCCTCTCTAGAAACTATAACACAATTGTCCTGTCACATGATGTCTGTCAACCAAACACAATCCTACATTTCATATGTTAGTGCTCGTGCGGGTATAGGCCAGCCTACTAGATACTCCCACTAACTTGTAATATAGTGTATTTTGAAAAATTTAAAATAAATTAAATGAGAACATATAAGACGCATGTGTCCTTATTTTTTTTCTAATTATATACTATTATAAACATGTTTAATGGTGAATACTCCCTCCGTTCCAAATTATAAGTCATTCCAAGAATCTTGGAGAGTCAAAGCATTTTCAAGTTTGACCAAAAATATAGAGAGAAATATAAAGATTTATGTCATAAAATAAGTACACTATGAAAATATAACTAACAAAGAATCTAACGATACTTGGTTGGTACCAAAATTGTTATTATTTTGCTATATAAATCTGGTCAAACTTGAAAAACTTTGACTCTCCAAGATTCTTGGAATGACTTATAATTTGGGACGGAGGGAGTAGTTAATAAATATAAAGCATTTAATGAGAAACTAGTTTTTTATCTTCTAGAACCCCTGATATTTAAGTACAAGTATTTGAATGCTCCTCGAAAGCTACATCAATATTACTAGTAACACTAGCTACGTATTATTTGGATCTAAACTAGCAATCTAGCATGCTAATTTCTCGTCATCGCTAATATTATTAGCATAAATCTTTAATATAGTGTTGTTTGATTCATCTTGATTTATGAAATTTTTTGACCTTGATTTATGAGTTACTCCCTCCATCATAAATTATAAGTTATTCTAAGAATTTTGAAGAGTCAAAACTTAAGTTCGACCAAAATTATAGAAAAAAATTACAAAGATTTATGACAACATATATATGTGCTATGGAAATATAATTAACGAAGAACCTAATAACACTTAGTTGGTATCATAAATATTATTATTTTATCATATAAATTCGCTTAAATGTGAGATAATTTGACTCTACAAGATTCTTAAAATGACTTATAATTTGATATGGAGGGAGTACATGTTTGCTTGGCTGATAAATCATAGCTAAAAATATTATTTACTAGTTTATTATGAGGTAAAAGCACCACTAAATGTCTAATAGATTCATTAGATAAATTCAAGGAAACAAGGTGAAGGTGGATTGAAAAGGAGCAGGGGAAAAAAAACTCGGAAATGTCTTGCCCCGGACCAAAGGCAGTTATGAACGGTGAAGTCGATGATGGTGAACCAGTTTGTCTCCACTCCCCTGGCGTCGACCCCGACCGGAGCGGAGCGCGCGCGGGCGCACAGACACCGGACACGACCGAGCACGGAGCGACGCAGTAGCGCAGCGCCGCACGGCCACGCGCCCACGCCCCAATCCTGCCGGGCCGCGTCGCCGACTCGCGCCGCCTGTTGCCATTCGCCTCTGCAGATCCGGCACCGCGCGCGGCTCCTCGCCGAGTTGTTCCCGGCGGCGCATCAGAAGGTGGGATCTTTACTTCCGAGATCACTGGAGCACTCTATCTCGGTTTCATCCGTAGTCGCGCTGATTGGCGCCGATTTCTCATCTCCGCAGGCTGTCTCCTGGGATCAGTTACTCGCGTGGCTCGCACGACACTCGGGGAGGGACTCTGACCTGGTACCAAACAGCATCTGCATCTTCTCCGCCCCCAGGCTTTGGATCTGGCCTTCGTCTCAGTTCGGCGAGCTGCCAAGGACAGCTTTGATTTGGTGCCCAAAGTGATGTAGTGTGAGAGGCAGAGGCTGACTTCTTGAGAGCGCGATGAGCAGCCAGGGAGGATTCGGTACGGGGAGCCCCAAGTCCTTCCGCTACCCCAGAGGCGGCGGCGACTTCGATCTCGAGTCCGGGTCCCCCCGCAAGGGACGCAAGCCCAAGAACCCTCACCTGGAGACCTCGATCGTCATGAGGATCCGCTACTTCTACGAGGCGCACCCCGTGGCCGTGGCCCTCCTCCTCCTCTCCTTCGGCCTCAGCGTCCTCATCCTCCTCTCCGTGTATGAGACCCGGTTCAGGACGATGAGGAGCGGCGGCGCGTGGTCCAGTGACGGCGGGGAGTACCCATTTCCGAAGCTCCGGAACCTCGTCATGGTGGCTGGGCATTCCATCTACACGAGCTCGAGATGCGGGGAGACTGAGAGTGAGAATTCCTGGTTCTTGGAGCCGTACCAGAAGCACCCTGGACAGGCGGCCACCTTCCTGGCTCACATCAAGGAGGGGGTGGGGATCGTGGCCAGGGATGAGGGGGCGCTTCTGTTGTTCAGCGGCGGGGAGACGAGGAGAGATGCTGGCCCGAGGAGCGAGGCACAGAGCTATTGGGCTATTGCCGAGTCCAAAGGATGGTTTGGTGAGTTTTTGACAACTTCAACATTTCTTAGTTGATGTACTTTAGTTAGATTTGTGCCATTGTGAGTCTCTGATCCTCTAACCGAAGGCAGGATATATCGTGCAATTACTTATGACTGCTAACGCATCAGTTGCTCTAGTAAAATGTAAAAACAAACAAGCTTTATATATTATTCATATGATAGTGATGTCAGAACTGAGAGTGGATGGTTCAAATGGTCACATTATGGTGCTTCATTATTCTCAATTCAAAATCATATATTCATATTCTGTTTCTGTAAGGGACTAGCAATAGGCAAGGCCTAAAAGGCTGGGTTTCTGGCTATGTGAAAACATATAATCCAGTGCACGTTTCCACCTCTGAAACAAGGACAGTTAGGGCATCTGATTATGTGCTCAAACAAGTTAATGTTATGTTTCCTGGAGGTTTATGTTTTTAACTTCCTCACTGTCATCACCATTGTGGTTGTTACACCTTATTCGTGCTTGCAGCTTGATCTTGATGTTTCTTTCATTTTCTGTATCTCAGAATGACTTCCCAGTTGCCCTTCACTACTAACTTTATGTGTGGACATGCACAGGAAATGATGAGAGTGTAAGGAGCCGAGCACTCACTGAGGAGCATGCACGAGATAGTTTTGAAAACCTCCTATTTAGTGTGTGCCGTTTCAGAGAGCTCACTGGAAGATACCCACAAAACATAACTGTAAGCTTTGCTTCTTTTGAAAACCTTGAATAACTATTTACTTATTAATATCAGTATAGTAATTGTATTGATATTCTGAAGTTTGAATTCAAGCTCTTTGAGTTCTGATTATTGCCATTCTCTAATCGGCACATTTGAACATTTTTGGCTTAGGTTGTTAGTTATGATTTCAAGGAGGAACGGTTTGCACAATTGCACAGAACCGCACTCGGATTCCCAGAAGGAAGATTCTTCTTCACAGGTACACCAGCTACTCCTTCTGCAAGGGAGGCTGCTCTGAAAGGCGAAGCAGCTGTCCGTTCTCAGTTCCTGGAAGATCCATATGGATGTCTAGGATCTCTTCATGTAAAGAGGCTGAAGAGGGACCCGTTCCACCGTACCATTCCATACCCTGATGGCTGCCCAGAGCTGAAGGGTTTGTTTTCCTATTGTGGCCCGGTGCCTTACTCCGGGCACCTCCCCTGGACTGAGTAGCTAGTGTAATGTACATCAATCTTTGATCGAGCTCCCCACTGTCACTGCACGATTCCAGCACCCTTTGCACTGACCTTGTTCTGAATTGATGGAAACATATTCAACCTTGCCTTCTTCATTAGGGAGAGGATTGCTTTTGCAATACAAGTAAATGTTACACTATCAATATATATACTTTTAATCTTTTTGTTTCTCCTCGATAACTTGTCTATTGTCTTTACTCACAATTCAAACTTCTGAATCTGCTCTTACACGTACACCGTATTCTGTGGTGCAATGCAAGCAACGAAGAACTTCCCCTTGCAGCTGAAGTTCTGAACCTTCTCTGTCAAGAAAACCTGAACATCCCATGAACAAAATTTGTACTCTCTGATATCCTGCTGTTCTTCCAATACTGATCCCTCGCTGCTTTTCCAGTTTTTCAGACCAGTTACATTCACTTCCACCAATCTTATAATATTGCAAAAAGCTGTATACTTTCATTTAACTTATAAGCCGTACTTATCTTATAAGCCATACTTTTTCTACCAAGCTGTACTTATCTTCACCCATGACTTTTCATCACCCATGACTTTTCAGACCTGCAAACGTGCTCTTGCGTATCAGTTTTCTTTTACATAATATATTCTATACTTTGTGTGAGTTGTCTTCATTTCTGAAATGTGGCGCGCTCTATTTCCCCCCTCGGATTAAGGGCTTGTTTGGCTTTGAGCCAGGCAAGGGCGCAGGCTTCATCTTGGGCGTCCGATCATTAGACGCCTGGGGCTGAGATTGATGCGTGGGTCTGGGCCCTAAATATGTGAACAGAGTTAATTCTTTTCTCTTGGAAAGCGATGAAAAAAGGCAAACTAAAAAAACAAAAAAAAATGGCTCAGTGAAATTATTCAAGTTTGAGAGGAAACAGAGCTTTCTTCACGTAGAGGGATTAGCCAGGGCCTTGTTTAGATGCGAAATCTTTTTGGATTTCGCTACTGTAGCATTTTCGTTTGTTTGTGGCAAATATTGTTCAATCATAGACTAACTAGGGTCAAAAGATTCGTATCACGATTTTCAGGCAAACTGTGTAATTAGTTTTTGTTTTCGTCTATATTTAGTGCTTCATGCATGTGCCGCAAGATTTGATGTGACAGGAAATCTTGAAAACTTTTTGGATTTTGGTGGGAACTAAACAAGGCCCAGGTTTACAGACATGAAAACAAAAAACTGCATCCCTACGGCCTTACCCAAACAAATTCCAGAATTCGTCGGTGCAATGGAGTTGATATCCAGGAACTCAAGCCAGTGCAGCAAGACAAATCTTTCTGTGACTCAATTGGATCAGTAACTTTTTTTTTTTTTGCAATCCAATACGTTGACCTATTCGGCTATTCCCATGTGGAGACAGTCAGATGGATAAATTAGCACCTAGTAATTGTTACAGTAGCACGCGAAATTAAACAGGCCCTAAGCGGCTGAACTGCGACCAGCTCAAATTTGTCTTCATGCTTACTTGCTAGAGCCATTCCAGCTTGCTGCGAAAAAAAAAGACATGTAAATGATCAGGTAAATACTGAGCAACAACAGAATGCCACTTTCCATACTCAAGCATGTGTCGCGATTTGCAATATATTCCGAACAAGATGGCAAGGCAGGTACATTTAATTCGGCGAAGAAGAACGTTGCAAACATTATTCGGAAGCACCGCACAAAATCGCGATTAGAGAATGGCAATAATCAGAACAATTAGAAACAAGGAATGTTAGAAAAATAGAGATGAATTCTAGGAAATCTCAGAATAATTAGAAACATCGAGCCTTTAATTCGATAGTCTCTAATCATCATCACTGTCAGCTACTAGTAGCCATTTGGATCTATTATAATTTATAAAAAAATTACCACATCTGTCATTATGAAAAATACATAAAGTAACATCCTAAAATTTATATTTAAACTACCCACCTATGACATTATGAAATATAATTCAAAATAACTCCATAATTTGTATATAAATTACATACACATGAAATTAAGAAAAAGTAACTCCCCATACTTGCATATAAATTCCTCACATTTTCTATTATTAAAAGTAATTCAAAAATAACCTCATCTAAATTACTCACAGTTGTCATTATGACGATAATTCAAAATAACCTTCTTACTCTGTATCTAAACTATCCACATCTGCCATTATAGATGGTAATTTGAAATGCCCCTAATGATTTCATAAAGTACCCACCTGTCCCCCTTCCCCATGAAAAAGGATAGATATGAAATCAAGAAAAATAAAAAGTTTAAAAGGGAGAGAAAGAAAATTGGGGGAAAAAAACCCCGGCCCAGTCCGATTGGGCCGGCCGGCGTTCTCTTCGCCCCTTCTTCCCCTTCAGCTGCTTTCCCCCCTTTGGTCTGCTCTGCTGCAAGGCCTCAAATCACCGGCCGTTTCGTGCAGTTTTCCTTGCGCGGGCTTCCTTCCCGCTCGCCACAGAAAACCGCGCCGCCGCTTCCTCCGCCCGCACGCGCAGCCCGTCTCCCCGTCGACGCGCCGCCCGCATCCCCGGCAAGGAGGAGCCCCCCGCATCCCTGCTCGCGCGCCCATTCCCGTCCCCTCTCCGTTCGCTCGCTAGAAGGAAGAGACCGGCACCGCCTGGATCTTCCGGGGCGCCCCATCCCAGGTGCCGAGGCTTTCGTTGGTCTCTTCGCCGGCGACGGGCACCCACCAGGTACTCCCCCACCCCTTCTCTTCCCTTTCATGCTGTTGTGCGAAGCTGAGTACACCCATGTCCCTTTATTGGATCCGCCCCTCCGCAGGCAGCCATGGACGTGAACGAGGAGGCAATGGCGGCACACAAGCGCGCCTTCCTCGACTTCCTCGACCAAGACGTAAGCCCCCTCGCCGTCCCTACCGCCGCCGCTGCCGCCGCCGCTTCGCCGGGTTATCGGCTAATGCTCTCGCCTCCCACCGCAGGTCGGGAAGGGGGTTTACATGCAGGCCGTCCGCGACATGGTGCAGAACAAGCGCCACCGCCTCATCATCGGCATGGACGACCTCCGCAATCACAACCTCGATCTCGCCCGCAGGTGCCCCGCCCGCCTCTGCCTTTCCCTCGCTTTCTCGTTGCGTTTCTGTTGTTCCGTCGGGCAAGTTCCTGCCTTCCTGGCTGATATACGGTCTGCCCTTGCGTACGTCTGAATAGGGTGATTCGGAGCCCCGGGGAGTATATGCAGCCGGCGTCGGACGCGGTGTCGGAGGTGGCCAAGAACCTGGACCCCAAGTTCTTGAAGGAAGGGGAGCGCGTGATGGTGGGCTTCTCGGGGCCGTTCGGGTTCCACAGGGTCACGCCCAGGGATCTCATGTCCTCCTTCATCGGCACCATGGTCTGCGTTGAGGGCATCGTCACCAAATGTAATGTCTCACTTCTCCCTTTCATTAGAATTAGATGGACCACATTGTCGTTATGCTCTGGTTCCACTCATACTGCTTGTTGGGTGCACTTTGTTTACATGGTACCAGATTGTGTTGTCAGTATCTTTTGAACAAGCTCCAATTAAACCTTAGCATTCTTCTTGCTGGTGAATACAAGTTTTGTGTTAGTCCAACTGGTACCTTTGTGGTAAAGGGAAACTGCAAAATAGAATGGGTAAAATTGTCCTTGTTAGCTATGTCAGTTAAAACTGAACTTGAATGACGATGTCAGAATGTCTGAGCTATACGAATTTGTAATGAAACTTTAGATTGACTTCTGTTAATTCATCACTTATGCTGTGCATACAGCATACTAATCTGATGCTAACTACTTGGCCCATCAATCCATGCCAGCAATTTACTAATACAAAGCATAGATAGACACCTTTGACTCCACGTGCTAATATTATTTTTCCTCCTGAAAAAAACAGGCTCGTTGGTAAGGCCAAAAGTTGTTAAGAGTGTTCACTTCTGCCCTGTGACTGGGGCTTTTCTGTCACGTGAATACAGGGACATCACTTCTTTTGTAGGCTTGCCTACTGGCTCTGTTTATCCAACAAGGGTATGCTCCTACTATTTGCTCTTTGCACTTTCATTCAGTCAACCCCTTTGGTTCTGTAGTTGTAATGCCTCTCAATCTGGAATGCCTAGGATGACAATGGTAACTTGTTGGTCACTGAGTATGGAATGTGTGAATACAAGGATCACCAGACATTGTCCATGCAAGAAGTGCCTGAAAATTCTGCACCTGGACAGCTCCCAAGAACCGTCGATGTTATTGTTGAAGATGATCTTGTGGATTGTTGCAAACCCGGCGACCGTGTCTCAATTGTTGGTGTATACAAGGCTCTACCAGGGAAAAGCAAGGGAAGTGTTAGTGGGGTGTTCAGGTCAGTTCAGCTATGACCTTCACCAAAGCTGGCTTCAATTTAACTATTTCTGAAGTATAATGTGGTTTCGTATTACTATGCCTGTAGAACTGTCCTTATTGCAAATAATGTGTCACTTCTTAACAAAGAGGCAAATGCACCTGTCTATACTCGGGAAGATCTGAAGCGGATGAAAGAAATATCAAGGAGAAATGACACCTTTGACTTGCTGGGAAACTCACTTGCTCCATCCATATATGGTCATCTGTGGATAAAGAAGGCAGTAGTACTATTGATGCTTGGTGGCGTTGAGAAGAATCTAAAAAATGGAACTCACTTGAGAGGGTAAGTGGTGTTTCAGATCATTATTGACACATGATTTCATTGATTGTGCTTTATTTATTTATATTTATATTTGTATTTATATTTATATTTTTGGCATACAGAGATATAAACATGATGATGGTGGGAGATCCTTCAGTTGCCAAGTCCCAGCTCCTAAGAGCTGTCATGAACATTGCCCCTTTGGCTATCTCAACAACTGGCAGGGGTTCATCTGGTGTTGGTTTGACTGCTGCTGTGACTTCTGATCAAGAGACTGGTAAATGATGCAATTCTACTTAGCGCATTGCCGCATTGGTATTCATATTCCAGTAAAAGCCACATGACAAATTTCTGTTCAGGGGAAAGAAGGCTTGAAGCTGGTGCCATGGTTCTTGCAGATCGTGGTGTTGTCTGCATTGATGAGTTTGATAAAATGAATGATCAAGACCGAGTTGCTATTCATGAAGTTATGGAACAGCAAACTGTAACCATTGCAAAGGCAGGAATACATGCCTCGCTAAATGCGAGGTGTAGTGTAATTGCTGCAGCCAATCCAATATATGGAACCATATGATTAGCATTTCATTCCCTTGCTCCATAAGTGTTTTCCACTTGATTGTTTGCTGTTTCTGACAATAATTTCTGCCCTTATGACAGTATGATCGTTCATTGACGCCAACAAAGAACATCGGGCTTCCGGATTCACTGCTCTCTCGTTTTGATTTACTTTTTATTGTTCTTGATCAAATGGATCCTGAGATTGATCGGCAAATTTCAGAACACGTTGCACGAATGCATAGATATTGCACTGATGATGGAGGTAGCTTTGTTGTTTTACAGTCCAGTATATTTGTTTTCAATTCTCCCATTCTTTTCATTTGCTTAATAAAAGACATCCTTATAAACTGCAGGAGCAAGGTCTCTTGATAAAGAGGGATATGCTGAAGAAGATGGTGATGCTAATGCAGCCATTTTTGTTAAGTATGATAGAATGCTCCATGGTCAGGATAGAAGAAGAGGAAAGAAAGCCAAGCAAGACAGGCTAACTGTCAAATTTCTGAAGAAATATATTCATTATGCGAAGAACCTTATTCAACCGAAGCTTACTGATGAGGTAACCTTTTCCAATCCTGGATACAGAGCCATACAAAGTTGGCGGAGAAATTATTTTTCTATTGTGCATTAACATACGATGTTTTCCTCAACAAGTTGGGGGCTGCTTTGTTTTCTTCCTCTTCAATACACTTCTGTATTTCTATGTTTCTTTGATTTATTTTTCTCCATTGTTTAAGAGAATTTCTTTTCTTACATAGAATAGAATGCTCTCCCTTCAGATATAACACTGACGTTCTTCTGCTGCAGGCATCTGATCATATTGCAACTTCATATGCTGAGCTCAGGGATGGTAGTGCAAATGCAAAGGTTCGATTCAAGCATAGCTGCCTGCCATCTTGTTAATGTTATATGTTTGTAACTCTTATTTAGGCCTTGTTTAGTTCGCGAATTTTTTTGGATTTGGCTACTGTAGCACTTTTGTTTGTATTTGGTAATTATTGCCCAATCATGAACTAACTAGACTCAAAAGATTTGTCTCGCAAATTACAGGTAATTAGTTATTTTATATATATATATTTAATGCTTCATGCATGTGCTGCAAGATTCGATGTGATAGGGAATCTTGAAAAATTTTGGAAACTAAACCAGGCCTTATTCACCTGTGTGTTTCACAGTCTGGTGGAGGTACACTCCCAATTACAGCAAGGACATTGGAAACCATAATTCGTCTATCTACAGCTCATGCCAAGATGAAACTGAGGCATGAGGTATTTTGTTTATTCCACAAGCAATCTACCCACATCAAGAACTTTCTGGATGAGCCACAGTTCCTATTTGTTTGCTCATGATTTTCCTGAAACTTCACCAAGAAATGAAGCATTTTCTCCATTTTATAAACAGTTTGATATTTTAGAAGGATAACAGAGGCACTTGTCCTTGAGAAGACCTGATCATGTTGGTAATGTCTTGTGTTGCAGGTTCTGAAATCCGATGTTGAGGCTGCATTGCAAGTTCTAAATTTTGCAATATACCACAAGGAGTTGACTGATATGGAAGAGCGTGAACAGAGAGAAATGGAGATGAAACAGCAAGCTGATCATGATGCAGTTGCAACTGGTGGCACTGTGGATGGACATGGAAGGTGATTTTAATATTTTATAACTTTAGCCAAACACCCACTTGTCTCAGTTTTTTTAAGAACTAAGTAGTTCATTTACAGTATGTTTCCTGTCCCATATGTGCCTTTTGTTCTTAGTTTTTACCATCTCCCTATTCATGTATCTAAAAAGGCCTTACTCTTCACAGCTCTGGAAACGATCCAATGGATGTGGATGTAGGAAACACTTCAAGAAATCAGGATGTTCCAGCAGAGAGGTTACTACATAACCTGCAAATCTGAAGTTTGTTTTGTTTTGTTTATGCCTGATCCTAGCTGCCCTGTTTTTGGATAACCTGCAGAATTGAAGCATTTGAAGCAATTCTCGGTCAGCATGTGTTGGCAAACCATGTAGATCAAATGTCAATTGATGAAATCGAGCAGACGATTAATAGGGAGTCAACTGCACCTTACACCAGAAGCCAAGTAGAGTTTATTTTGGAGGTATGAAAAAACTAAGCTAGTTTTCTTTCAGGCTTGTAACAAATATAGCCAGGCATGTCGATTGCACTGAAATTTTGTTTCCTTGTGCTCTCAGAGGATGCAAGATGCAAACAGGGTAATGATACGAGATGGTATTGTTCGAATCATATAACTACCATTCTACCAGGACAGGACGTTTACCTGCGGATGTCATGGTGCCTCTCTGAGTCCAGCTGAAGCTCTGCATCTGCATCTAACTTAATTGTTTAAGTACTTGTTCCTTAAAGGTCTACGTACTTTCAAAACTAGATTTACTAAGAAAGCTGGCGCTAGAAATCTATCTTTGGTCCAGACGATAACATGGTCCTTTGATCTTACTTCGAGATTCGTACATCTAATCCATTAGATCTTCATGCACTTAAAAAATAGCATCTCACTTTTTATTTAGGTAGGATTTTCTATTTAGCTTAGTCAGGATTGGTATTTATAGTCCATTTGCATGCAAGAACCACTTCTGATTCTCTTCAGAGTTGCTAGAAACATTTTTAAACCGTCAAACACGATACTAATTCTAGGTAGAAACGTTTCCACTAATTCTCTTTTTGTACTAGAGATTAGAATCACCTCTAGAGTGGTTTTCTCCATATTCTGTTTCTTGCATTCCTACCTCCTATGTAATGTAGAAATATTTCTAGTGACCCTCCTCAATTGAAAATTGGTTTATTTTGATTTGATCATCACCCATTAAAAAATAACATTTATGATTTTTTTCATGTATCCTTCAAGAATCAGAATCCATCCAACCCGTCAAACAATTTAAGGAAACGATTCTGATTCACCAGAAGAACGTTCTTACAATGAAATTAAATCTGAAATATTTCTGAGATAATCTGGATCTCTCCAAACGCACCCTTAGATTAGGATCCCTAACTATCTAGGTCACATTAAAAATCTTTGTCAACAGGTTTCAAATTCACGTAGTTAGTTAAGGGGTGGACAAAAAATTGGGCTAAATTTTGGTTCTTTAATATTATATATGAGGTATAGATTGGAAGAAAATTTTGATTGCAACTATAGTTAAGAAATATAGTAAATACTCCCTCCATTTTAAATCATAAGTCATTCCAACTTTTTAGAGAGTCAAAGTATCTTATTTTTTTATCAAAATTACAGAGAATTACAAACATTTATAGCATAAATCAAATACTATAAAAATATATTTAATGAAGAATCTAATTATACTTATTTGGTATCATAAATATTATTTTTGTTATATAAGCTTGATCAAACCTGAGATGCTTTGATTCTAAAAAAATTAAAATGACTTATAATTCGAGATGAGGGGAGTAGGATTCTTTTTACTGTGCCAAAAATATATGGGGGCTACTAAGCTGAATTTGAAAGGGCAGGTGGGCTGTGGCTCGTTACCACTACTAGCCAGGCGGGTAGCCAAGGCCCATGAAGTTCTGGGGCGTGGATTCAGTTGATGGATGGATAATAATAATATATTAATATATGTATACTTTTCCGGTTTATTAATTAATTCTCTCTCCTTTTTTTTTTGGCTCAGAATCAGTGTGATTCGTTTCCGAGTGTTGGTAAAATTGGCATCAAATAGTTGGACCAGGTGATACATGGATTCGAGACCAGTCAGCACTCGAGGCTCTCTCACAACACGAGCCAAGGCAAGGGAAGTATCAGAATCAGCGAGGTACTAGTACCCTTTAGAATTTCCGGTGTCGCAAGCTATGCGTTACCTGCACACACGGTTTAGGAATTCCGGTTTAGCACCTGACTTGTGACAGCCACAAAGCGGCAGCTCGAGCAACACTCTCATTCCAGAACCTCCGAAAGTTCATTTGGGCTTATCAAAGAAAAAGAGAAGAATATTACTAATACTCCCTCTTGGCCTCTCCATTTCAAATTAGAGATGTTTTTAGCTCCTTTTAGATAAATTGCTTTTACCATACATCTAGACACATATATCCAAATATATAACAAAATTTATATATCAAAACACACGTATATCAAAATATATAACAAAAGTTATTTTTCTAAAAAAGCCACAACGTCTAACAATTTAAAAAGTGATGGAGTATTAGTCAATCCATACTAAATTATAAGTCATTTTATCTTAAATGCTTAAATTTATAGAAGGATGATGTTTTTTCCGTGTAACCCGACGAATTTAAGCATTTAAGATAAAAATGACTTATAATTTAAGCATATAAGATAAAATGACTTATAATTTAGTATGGATTGACTAATACTCCATCACTTTTTTCCGTGTCAATCCATACTCCCTCTTGGCCTCGTCTTAGGTAAGGATGATGTTTTTTCCGTGTAACCCGACGAGGCAACGTATATACAAAAAAAAATAATCTTAGGCACAATTGGTTTTTTTACCACACGTTGCCTCGTCGGGTTACACGGGAAAAACATCATCCTTACCTAAGACGGCGAGCCAATTTTGCTCTCTCTCTATCTCTCAACCCACACAAGCCAGAACTCGTTTGTGTGGACTCCAAGGTGATCAGGGCAAAGAACCAAACACCCGGACTCATTTGGCAGTTTGGCAACCTTGCTTGGCAAGGTTAAAGAGTTCACGTCGATATAACCAAATGCACTCTTATTTTTTTTTTAATAAGCTTTTTTTCTATAAGAATGTGCTCTTTATCTTAAGGGATCAATGCAACTTAATAGAAGAATGTATATATGACATCAAACTATATTTATTAGATACAATATACTTTTGTAAGCGTGATGAAGTTTGAGTTGGATCAAAAAATCAAAACAAACTAATTGAAACGGAGGTACAGTAGCACTTGTTGCTGTAGTATTTGCCATGGGCAGCGAATAGAGCCAACAGAGGAAGGAGGAGTTAGCCCGTCCGTCATATGGCTACAAAACGCCACGGGATAGAATAGACGACACGGATGCACGCGTCCACATTCCCCCGGCGGGGCTCCGTTCCCTTCCAAACGCCGAGTGAGAGTGACCGCGCGCGGCAGAAGCAGCCCCGGCCGGGGCCGGGCCGCCATCATCATGGTCCCTTCCCTTGTTGTCCCTCCCTGTGGCCACTGCAACGTGCCATGGACAACAGGGCAGGCCGTCCGCACCGCAGGCAGCGAGCTGCGCCTGCGCTGCGTGATGGAAAAGTGTTCCTCCTCCAGACCGCAAAGGTAAGCAAAGGTAATCTAATATACGATTATTAGCCTCCAAAGCATCGTCCCAGAATACTGTTGTTAGGGTCTAGCCTTTGCAACAGCTACTAGCTAGACAGGGCAGGCCCAGAAGTGGTGTCCATTTGCTCGCAAAAAAAAAAAAAAAAAAAGAAGAAGTGGTGTCCAGAGTGCTCCGGACATGCTTGCCCCGGAGAGAGAGGGTGAAAAAAGAAGAAGAAGAAGAAGAAAAAGATGGCTATCGGCTATGGATGGATGGAGCCGAGATGATGCGTAGGGGCTGATGCCGAAACTTCCGTGGAACAAATGGATTCCACGCCACACCCACACACCGGTCGATCGCCGCCGAGACGTACGGTTGGTTTTGACAGCCACCAGCGTGCGTGGATCTGGCCAGAGCTTTCGTGATCCCCTGGCCCCTGCCCCCGCTCGCTCGCCTGCCGTGGCTTAAACTGTCAAATCTACGAACTATTTAATATATTAGTATCTTTTTTAATAATGAATCAGCGAATAATACTTTATATTACAGTTTATAGAATGAGGCGTGTAAAATTATGAGGGAACGAGATACTCTCGGGGTCTCTCGGCTGCGTGTTAAATAAGAGTGAGGAACAGCCCCTCACGTGGCTTACAAGATCAGATTACAATGAGTCAAGGTTGTTGCAATTGCAACTAACTAACCGGCTATACATGTGCTCTATCATACAATACATGCTAACAACCTTGACCACACATCAGATATCTAGTTACATGATAACTACACTAGCCGAGTCAATCTATATCTCTAACACTCCCCCTCAATCTTAGCCACTAACAAGGCCAAGATTGTCTCTGAATTGTTTCATCTTGACAACTGGTACTGCCTTGGTAAAACCATCAGCAAGTTGATCAGCAGAATTTATAAACCGAATATCTAGCTGCTTATTTGCCACCCGCTCACGAACAAAGTGAAAATCAATCTCAATATGTTTCGTGCGAGCATGAAAAACAGGGTTAGCTGATAAATACTTGGCACCAAGGTTGTCACACCATAACCTGGCCGCCGTTGGATGCTGAATACATAACTCAGTCAATAATTTTTGCACCCACATCATCTCAGCTGTTGCATTGGCTAAAGCCTTGTACTCAGCCTCAGTACTAGATCGGGACACCGTCGCTTGTTTCCTTGCCATCCAGGAGATAAGATTATTACCCAAAAAGACAGCAAAACCGCCTGTGGAGCGACGGTCATCCACACACCCGGCCCAATCGGCGTCAGAGAAAGCACTGACAAGAGTGGAATGAGAGCGCTTAATCTTGAGCCCAAGCTTGATGGTACCGCTGACATACCGTAAAATTCTTTTGACAGCACTCCAATGGACAGTAGTTGGGGCATGAAGATACTGACAAACTTTGTTAACAGCAAAGGAGATGTCAGGCCGGGTAAGAGTGAGATACTGCAGGGCTCCAACTACACTTCTATACCGGGTAGAGTCATCAGCATGAAGGGGATCACCAGCAGTGAGACTAAGCTTCTCGGTGGGAGAAAGTGGTGTATCAACCGCCTTCGCTTTGTCCATACCAGAGCGAGACAAAATATCAGCTGCGTACCTCTCTTGTGATAGCACAAGACCATCAGGTACATGTTTGACTTCGATGCCCAAAAAATAATGCAGTTGCCCCAAGTCCTTGAGAGCAAAATCAGACTGCAGATCCTTGAGAAGAGCCTCAGTCGCCTGAGATGAGGAACTAGCAACAATGATATCATCAACATAAACAAAGACAAACATGCTATACCCACCACGATTATAGAAGAATAGTGACGTATCTGCCTTGGATGCCAGAAAAACCAAGTGATGCTAAACGCTGACACAGTCTAGCATACCAGGCTCGAGGAGCTTGTTTGAGGCCATAGAGTGCTTTATCAAGCTTGCACACATAAGTGGGATGAACTGAATCTGCATACCCTGGTGGTTGGTGCATGTAAACCTCCTCCTCTAGAAGACCATGGAGAAAGGCATTCTGTACATCAAGCTGACGTAGCGACCATCCCTTAGACACAGCCAAAGAAAGAACAAGCCTGATAGTTGCAGATTTGACAACAGGACTAAATGTCTCTTCGTAATCTATGCCATATTGTTGCTTGAACCCTTTGGCTACTAACCGTGCCTTGTAGCGATCAATAGTCCCATCGGCCTTGCGCTTAATCTTATAAACCCATTTGCAGCCCACAATATTTTTACCTTTAGGACGTGGAACAAGATGCCACGTTTTATTGTTCATCAGTGCTTGGTACTCTGTGTCCATAGCCGTGACCCAATCCTTATTACCCAGAGCATCATTTAGTGTTGTTGGTTCACCTGTTGGAACTCTAGCATGCATACACCATCTGACAGTCCCATCAGTACGGGTTTTAGGTTTCGAAATACCGTGAGAGAGGCGTGTGGACGGACGCTGAGGAACAGGAGCCGCAGAATCAGCCACAGGAGCAGCAGTCGTACCTGATCCTGAGGGAGGAATCACAACTGTTGCGGTCGGTGGAGCTGTCACTTCGGTGAGATCCGGGTGTGGCTCAGCATGTGGCGGCGTAGCGAGGTGCGGCGTTGGAGAGGCCACAGAGGATCCCATCCCGGAGATCATGTCACCACTGGAAGCAAGGGACAGTGGCGCCGATCCTGAGGATGATACGGTGGCGGTACCAGGAGGATCAGGTGCAGGTGAATGAGTACCGGGACTTGCGCTGCCCCCGACCGGGGAGCACATAAAATGACCCGGCAAATGAGCATTGTGACGCCGATTTTCTGCATCATTTAAGCTGGGACTCGTTCCTGTAGAATCTGCAACATCAATAGAACTTGAAGAACTATTAGTGGGGTTAGGAGAAAGCATATGTTGGTGCAGCGAAGTTATGTTCCCAGGGCTAGTAGCGGATGAAGGAAAAAGATCTGGTAGAAGTTCAACTTCCTTGCGAAGTAGTGCACCAGCATTGGGATGTAGGGAAGCAAAAGGGAAGATATGCTCATCAAACACAACGTCACGGGAAATATATACGCGACCATCTTTAGGATCTAGGCATTTATATCCTTTGTGAAGAGAGCTATAGCCAATAAACACACTGTTTAGAACGAAAAGCTAGTTTCCGAGAGTTGTAAGGCCTAAGGTTTGGCCATACAGCGCATCCAAAGGTGCGGAGAAAATTATAATCAGGCTGTTGTTTCAACAGTTTTTCAAAGGGGGATTCATTTGCGATGACTTCAGATGGAAGCCTATTAATGAGAAAAACTGTTGTAGAGACTGCCTCATCCCAAAACTTCAATGGCATGGATGCATGAGCAAGAAGGGTGAGGGCCATTTCAATGATGTGACGGTGTTTACGTTCGGCAGATCCGTTCTGCTGATGAGCATGGGGACAGGAAACTAGGTGAGTGATGCCTACACGCTTAAAGAAAGAATGCAAGGCTTGATATTCTCCCCCCCAATCAGTCTGGATGGACTGTATTTTACGGTCAAATTTTCTCTCAACAAGACTTTGAAACTCATGAAAAATGGAAAAAACTTGAGACTTATGCCGTAGTAAATAAATCCAAGTAAATTTGCTATGATCGTCAGTGAAGCTAACATAATATGAATATTGTCCAATTGAACTAGGAGCAGGGCCCCATACATCTGAAAAGACTAAGTCCATGGGACTAGCTGACACACTTGTGGACTTGGGGTATGGTAACTGATGATTTTGCCTTGTTGGCAAGCATCACAGACTCTATCATTATTTGAATCATGAAAAAAAGACAGCTTATGACGATCTAGGACTTGTTTGACAACTCGAGTGGAAGCATGACCCAAGCGGTGGTGCCACAGGGACATGGGAGACTTGGAAGCACCAAGAGCTTCCTTATTCGACGGAGACGACGATGGAGATTGCAACGGGTAGAGTCCTCCTCTACATCTGCCTCTGTGAAGAATTCTCCTCGTCCCCTGTTCCTTAATCAAGAAATGATCAGGATGAAATTCAAGGTAAACATTATTGTCTTTGGCAAGGCGATTGACAGAACACAGACTTTTGTGTGCTTGAGGAACGTGAAGGATGTTTTTAAGATAAAGAGATCTACTAGGGGAACATAAAGTGCTATGACCAACATTAGCAATCTCCATACCTGTCCCATCGGCAGCATGAATCTGGTCGCCTCCGTGGTACTTGTTGCGCATGGTCAGACGTTCCATCTCACCGGTGATGTGATCGGTGGCGCCAGAGTCCATATACCAGTTCGTATCAACACCATACGAACTGGAAGTAGCCGAGACGCACTCTTTTGGGGCGGCCCGTTGTAGTTGGGGTTGAACCGCTTGAAGCAGCGATGAGCAGGATGTCCTTCTTTGCCACAGATCTGGCAAATAACGCCTGGCTGAAAATTACGGCCATGGCCGCCGTTGGAGCCGTTGTTTCCGGTGTTGTTGCCTCCGGGACCACGGCCACCACCGCCGCGACTAAAACCCCCACGACCACTGTTGCGGCCGTTGGAGTTGTTGTTGGAGGAGGAACCAGATCGCCCTTTCTTGGTTGCAGAGTTGGCGAAGTGACCGGCAGTGTTCGTCGGGTTGAGGCCCTTGCGCTGCTCATGGGCGATGAGTTGCGCATACAACTCAGGGATGGTGATGGGTTCGACCCTGGTGGCGATGGATGTGACGACGTTCTCGAAATCTTCATCGAGACTAGTGAGAATGTAGGTGGCGAGGTCGTCGTCATCAAGTTTCTTCCCCGCCGCAGCCATGTCGTCCGCCAGCCCTATCATCTTGCCGAAATAATCGGCGATGGAGGATGTCCCCTTGGAGGCGGTGGCCAGAGCCATGCGGGTGGAAATAATCCTGGCCCGGGACTGGCTGGCATGATGTGCCTGGATCGCCGCCCAGAGCTCGGAGGCGGTGGTTGCCGAAGAGACTTGCGAGAAGACCTCCTTGGAGAGCGATGAAAAGAGGTAGCTGAGGACCTGGGAGTCCTGGGTTACCCACGTCTCGTACGCGGGATTTGGCTGAGGATCGCCCTTCTTGCCGGTGGTGGAGTCGACGACGCCGTCAAGGAACGCCGCCGGGGGAGCCGCATTAGGGCTGATGTACTTAGCAAACTGCGCGCCTTTGATGGTGGAGGACACCTGGGCGAACCACATATTGTAGTTGCCACGGGAGAGTTTTTCGGAGACCGGTGGAAGGAAGCCGAAGGTGAAAGCCGGCATGCCGGCGGCGGCAGCGCTGGAAGTGGCCATATGGATCTACTCCGTCAGGAGAAAAAAGCTCGATACCATGTAAAATTATGAGGGAACGAGATACCCTCGGGGTCTCTCGGCTGCGTGTTAAATAAGAGTGAGGAACAGCCCCTCACGTGGCTTACAAGATCAGATTACAATGAGTCAAGGTTGTTGCAATTGCAACTAACTAACCGGCTATACATGTGCTCTATCATACAATACATGCTAACAACCTTGACCACACATCAGATATCTAGTTACATGATAACTACACTAGCCGAGTCAATCTATATCTCTAACATGGCGTAAACGCGTGTGGCCTTAAGATCCTCCACATGAAATGGGGCCGTAGTGGTAGTGGCGGCGACGCGCTGCCTGTCAGTGTCAGCTCGCTCGCAGCCGTGGAAAGAGGGAGGCGCACGGCACGACAGGGGGCTCCGCTCATCATGCGGAGCTGCTGCTGCTCTCGGTGCAGTGTGGTGCTCCGCTTCGTCAGGCCGGTGGTCGTCCTTGGTCCTTGGCTGGCCTTTGCCTCCCACCTCCTCGCCACTACCGGCCCCAGAATCATTAGCCTAGCAGTACTCTCAAACGCCCTCTGCTTGCTGGCCGCGGAAAATTGCTTCCGTTCGGCAGGGCAGTTGCCGCCCACTGACGAAAAAAAGATGGATATCCTTTTTATCTGTTCATTCATGAATGGTGGTCCACATGGAATCTACTACGTAGAAATGAAAAATGGCAGGAAGCTTTTTAGGCCGCCTAGAAATCACAGGATAGGATATAGAATCGGGGCAGTATATATATAGGGTTGTGGATGATGAGAGTGAAATGCGGCAGCTGCCACACGCAACCGATGAACTCGGGGCATGGCGTGCAGTGCAACGATACAGGGTACCGGGTGGGCATGCTACTCTACGTTTAAGTCTCGTTTAGTTTGTGAAAAGGAAAAAAAGATCTTTAGATACCATAGTATATTTGTAGTTATAGCTATTAGTATTTAATTATAGATTAAATAGATTTAAAAAAATGTCTCATAAAATACATGCAAATGGTTTATTTTTTTATTTATATTTCATACGCCATACCCATGTCTAAATATTTACATGTCTAAATATTTGATAGGATATGGTTCATTCATGGCAGTTAGAAGAAAGAAGGCAAGTACTCCATCTCAAATTATAAGAAGACAATTACTCGTTTTATTTAAAAAATTTGTGTAAATATAGTTAAATTTAAATCATTCTTGTAGAACTTTTATTAATAAACCAAGCCACGACAAAATAAATGATATTTAGTATAAATTTTTGAATAAGACGAATGGTCAAAATTTAGTGTCAAAAAAAATCAAACGTCTTATAATTTGAAATGGATTGAGCACTTTACCGTGTGTTTGGTTAGGGGTTGGGTGGGTTGGGTTGGATCCAACCCAGTTTTTGGGGACAGAGCCAACCCGTCCAGTTTTTTTGTTGCACTTCTGATTTTGGGAATGGATCCAACCCGTCCAGTGTTTAGTTGAAAAGAATTGAAAACACGAGTTAGGAGGCATGATAACACCGTTAGTGAGGGTCCCACTTGCCACCAGTGGACCCCACCTGCCAAGCTCTCACCAGTGGACCCTACCACACGGGACCCACTCAACCCCGCTAGAGGGGCTCCGTACACCAGTTTTGACGAACGAGTCTAACCCGCATCTAAGAGAAATATTCCACCCTGAAGCCAACCTAACCCTCTCATCCTCCAACCAAACAGCCAGAAAAAAGGTTCGCTCCGACCCGGCTCACCCCACTCTCCAACCAAAAACACGGGCACAAGACCGGAAGAGTCGTGATCCTCAGAGCAGAACGCAGCGACCGGTATCGATCGTTCGTTTTCCTCGCGCGTCACGTACGGCCGCGACCCCGTTCCGTTTCGGTGTGCATCCGCGTGAGGCTGACCTCAAGGGTCTCAAAACGTTTGTCTGCGGATCAGGCTGCGGCTGCGGCGGGTGGCTGGTGACGACCGAGGAGAGGAAGCCGTGGACGCAAGAGCGAGGCCTCACGCCACGCCCGCACAGATGACGCGCGCAAAGGGTACAACAAGCAAGTTGGTTTTCTTTCTTTCTCCAAGCTGAAAGGAGCTGCCCTTGCTTGCTGGCTCGACCCATGGTCCACCTGACCCATTATTGTTTTGCTTTAATCAATCCATCATCATCATTATCATCATCGACCTCGGCTCCTCTCCTCCCTCGTTTCTTTTTTTCTTCTTCTTCTTCTTCTTCTTCTGCTAATCTTCGATTCGCGGACTGATGTCAATTATTAATCGGAAAAAGGAAGCGATGACACGGCAGCCGGGATGTGTATGTATATATCTCTCAAAGGGCCGGCCGGAGAATCTGGCGTGCGTCAGTCGGGCCAGGCAGCGACTGAACTGTGATGCACGACGCCGAAGGAATCCGTTGACACGGGAACTACTTCCTCCGGCCTCCTACCAGTATTATTGATGGCGGCGGTTTTTCTGGTTGCGAGGTCCACGGGGGTTAGTTAGCCGTCGCCGTCGCCGTCGGGTCCATGGAGAGCGCCGGAGAAAGAGAGCATCATCATCCGTGGCCGTGGGCACTGAGGGGAGGGGAGGGGAGGGGAGGGGAGGGTTGGGTGTTGTGCTTGTGCCCCCAACGCATGAGTGAATGCTACACAGGCAGCGACGTGGTCGGCCATGATGCGCGCGTGCGGGCTCCCGGCTCGGCTCATCAAGCGCCACTACCTGTCTTGTGTCCTCTGTCCTCTCTAGCTAGTCGGATCTGTGTCCTCGGAAAGGGATGGGCATGGAGTACTCTTACATATATTCATCGCGATCTTGTTTAGTTTCGAATTTTTTTTTTTCGGAACTGTACTAATTTCGTTTTTATTTGGCAAACATTGTTCAATCATAAAGTAACTAGATTTAAAAGATTCATCTTGCGATTTATAAGTAAACCGTGCAATTAATTTTTATTTTTGTCTATATTTAGTGCTCAATGCATGTGCCGTAAGATTCGATGTGACATGAAAAGTTTTTAGTTTTTAGGGTGAACTAAACAAGTTTTTGATCCCCTCCTCGGGCTCTACCGTGACGGTTTAAGATCGTCACAGATTCGGTTAATCCATGACGGTTTTGGACAAATCGTCACACAGGTTAATTCATGACGCTCAATCCGTAATGGTATCTAAAATCATCACAGATGCTATTTGGTGACGGGTTTTTGGTGATCCTTGACAGAAATTTCATCACAGATTAACAGAATTCTTGTAGTGGAGGGCACATGCGCCAATGCATGCGTCCTCTGCTTCCCCTTCCGTGATGGGCGAGGTGGATCGGTGCGGTGTTGGATGGTGTGCGCCCGCATGCCGCCACCATGTTTGCCGTTAGTCATGGGAGTCTCTGCCGAATCTAGGGAGGGCACTGCCAGTTCAGGCAGGGGAGGGTCAGTGATGTGCTCGAGCTTGCCAGCCAGATCTAATCTGATGTAGGAAAGGGTCACAGATGCCATGGATTGGGAGGAGGGGACGCCACGGAGACCGCCGGCTTGAGGAAAGACCCATGTGGAGGAGGAGTGCTGCTAGATCCATGGGGGGAGGAGAGGAGATGAGAGGACGACACCATAGCAGTTGCAGCAGTGATTTGTTTACGAAGAATGGAGAGAGAGCGGGTTGCGGTTAGGAATATGTAGACAAGAGCCTACGAGCCTTATCCGGTGGGGGCTCGGTGGGTCGCTACGAGTAGGTTCTAAACGGTGCGACCTAGTGGATCCGTCCACCGCGGATGGACGGCCGAACAGGAGTATTACCGCCTGTCGGACCCATGCTAGAGGCTCGAGCTGGACCCATACGAGATGATGCGACTGAGGGCTTGTTTAGATCCACTCAAAAACTCAAAAGTTTACATGATTTTCCATCACATCGAATCTTGCAGCACATGTGTGGAGCATTAAATATAGATAAAAATAATAACTAATTGTACAGTTGTAAATCGCGAGACGAATCTTTAGTTAGTTTATGATTGAATAATATTTATCAAATACAAATAAAAACACTATAATATCAAAATCCAAAAATACTTTGCATCTGAACAAGGCGTGAACCAGAGGCCGCTCGGTCGGTCGGTAAAAGCTCTCAACCTCTCGTCCTCCAGAGGCACGCGATGCTTTACCGGGGATCTCCCTCACGAACGTCCGGGTCCAAGTATATGATGCATCATCACTCACCAACAACCGTCGTTACAACCCTCTCCTCCCAGAGGGCAACAAGCCGTGCGTGGATCACTGGATTGGGTTGACCATATCTGCCCCCGACCTGCCCGAACGCTCGCGGAACGGCTGCTTAAGCGCGCGGCCGTTGAGTCGCTCGCGCCACGCCACGCCGCGCCGGGACCCCGGACGGTGCGTGCGTTCACCGTTCAGTTTACCAACGACAATAACGTGCGGCCTCCTGCTCACGAGCTGAGACGAATTTTTTAAACTCAGTTACTCCATAATTAAATAATTTTTATCAAATAAAAACGAAAAATGCTATAGCGTTAAAATCTAAAAATATTCCGCATCTAAACAAGGCCTGAATTGTGAAATGTGAACTCCCCCTCCCCCCGCATCAGATTGAATTCAACGCACGGTTGCTTCTCCGACTAATTAATGAACCCATCAATCACCGACGCCGCGTGTTCAATAATCAAGCATTAGTATTTACTCGCTCCGTTTTCAAATTATAAGTCATTCTAAAAATTTTGGAGAGTCAAAACATTTTTAAATTTGACCAAAAATATAGAGAGAAATATAAAGATTTACTTATATCATAAAATAGGTACACTATGAAAATATAACTAACAAAGAATCTAATGATACTTGGTTGGTACCAAAAATGTTATTATTTTGCTATATAAATTTGGTCAAATTTGAAAAAAATTGACCTCTACAAGATTCTTGGATGACTTATAATTTGAGACGGAGGGAGTACTGTTTATTACGGCAAAATGCTCTCCCTCAGTCCGGCTCCACCGAATCCTGTACGACAGGAGTATCAAGCAACCCGGACCTCGAAGAAACAGTCCCCTGCAGCACCGTACGTGTATGATTTTTGCACTGAAAATTGCTGTCTACTAGGAGATTTGTTTGATTTATTTATATAGTAGTATTAATTATTGGCTGCTTTTTGTGTGCCAATTTCTGCCCGGCGAGGCCAGGCCAGGTGCATGTCCATTTCACTCCCTGTCATCGGTCCACTTCCTCTAGCTTTTTTATCCGTTTCAGCGATCGATGGCTACACTTACCAAATCTACTGTGAGCAATATTGCAAATCAACCTTTCAGGCGCACTCGAAGAACGCCATACCCAAGTGGGATGAGAAGAGCCCTTTAACCTTTTGGATACAGTGAAACAAATAGAGCAGGCCACTCACATTATCTAGTTATTAGTAGTTACTACATGTTCCTCAATTTCAGATACATAAAACGATTTGTGCTTTTTTGCGAATATACAATTATTATTTGATGTTCAAACTTCAAACTACCACTTCACAAGTGGGAGTAGGGGGGGGGGGGAACACAGTCCCTTTGTAATTCACCTCAAAAAAAATTGTAACCATCGTTCTCGTTGAAAACCATGGCGAGGTCCCGTACCGATGGACTTACCGTTTGCAATTGCACGTTGAGGTCAACTCACGCTCTCGTTTCTCCACCGTAATTTGACTAAGGCCTAAGTTGGCGAAAAAATTTGGTTTTGTTTACCGTAGCACTCGTTTGTATAATTTATAGTTAAATAATAATTATCAAATATAAACGAAAGTGTTGTTGTATAAATATAAAAAAAAGTTTTCGATCTAATTAACGCCTAATTTATTGGAACAAGGCAGGTGATCCACGTATTAACCGTGGCCCCGGCGAGCAGACGCACAGACGCAGACGCATGCACGCACGCTGTCCACGAGAAGATGACGATACCCACACGTGCAGCGTGAGATGGGGTCAGGCCGTCAGACGCTCGCGAGGGCAACTCCGTAATTCCGTGAAGGCAAGTGGGCGTACGAGTAGAACCCCCACACCCCCCAAGCTCTCCTCCCGTGCGGTGCGGTGCGGTCCCTGCCACGTTTCCTTCCAGACAATCGGAGGCGTACTCCTGCCCTGCGCTACGTACACGCGTCATCGCGGTCTCGCGGCGGCGCAGCCCTGACGCCACTGCCCACTCGCGAGACGTGCACGGCTGCCATGTGGGGACGGCACCACGCCGGGCCCCGTCTGTCAGCGGCAGCGCGAGGCCAGAGGCCCGGGGATAGGGACCGACGATTGATTACCTGCTCCCGCCGCCACTCCGGGAGAAAAAAAGTGACGGGGAAGGGGAAGTGACGTGTCCGAGTTGGATAGCCGCAGCACATGGACATGGATGGGGGTCAGTGGCGTGCGGCTGCGCGAGACATGTAGCCCCGATCGGCCATCACGCCAAGATTCTGGGCGAGATTCATCGGTCACCGGGACACGGTCTGCGGTTGCATTGCAGCTCCACCTTTCGTTCGTTCGTGCTGGCTGGTTACTCACCGGGACGCCACTAGGCCTTGTTTACATCATCCTAAAAACAATTTTTTTTCAAGATTTTTCATCACATCAAATTTTACGAAACATATATAGAATATTAAATATAAATAGAAATAAAAACTAATTACACAATTTGCTTATAAATCGTGAGACGAATCTTTTAAGTCTAATTACTCCATAACTGAACAATGTTTGTCAAATAAAAACAAAAATGCTACAGTGTCGATTTCTCAGAATTTTTTGGAACTAAACAAGGCTCTAGTCTTTTGGTTAGGACGATTACTGTGTGCTTGACATGGATTACTTATGATAAAGAAAGGTATGAATAGTAGCAACATCACATGTTGCTTGGAGATATGAAAAAGGGTAGCAACTTTAAGCAAGTGCTAAGCTTGTTACGAGAGCATGTATACATCGTCAGAAGCACACAAGTCTCCCGGTAACCGAAAAATAGGTATACCAGCTATAGCTGGACGACCGAGAAGAATTAGCATGCATTATACTGTAGTACCAGAATATAGTTAGGCAATCTAGACATCTAGTAGGAGTACAGGCGTGTCATTTTCTCTGTACGTGGACCAAAATTGGAGCTCTTCTCCCTACCTCTCCCTGTCCTACATCTCCATGCACTCTTTGTTTTCGTCGTGTGCATGTGCGCACCGCGATAAGGCCTTTATTCGTACGATTTCTTCAGATATATAAGTGTTCCTTCGACGATCAAGTATTTGTATTGCCATCATCCTAGCTGGAGACAGCACTAAGAGATTATATTTTACTCCCTCAATTCCCTTTTATAAGACACAATTTGATACGATATATCTTCAAATTTACACTTTAACTATTTATTTATTTTATAATATATTGTTTATACTTATATACTTATGAATAGCCACTGTATTTACACTAAGGGATTATATTGCTTTATACTTATAATCTCTTAGTGTAAATATAGTATAAAAACAATGGCTATACTATTCTTCTATCTAAAAAAAATGTAATTCTCATCTTCTAAATAGACAAACAACTTTAAATTTAACTAAATCTATGCAAAATACTAACATTTAAGACAACGTATAGATATCATACATTATCCATGATGTATATTTAATAATAATTTTATTTGACATAAATATTATATTTCTATTTATTATAGTCAAGGACTTAAACTCAGGTGGTCAGGTTCTACCGCAAGGACCAACTAAGTGAGTGGTGTTCAATTCTATAAATATAATCAAACTTAACAATTAACTTCGTATAAATTAAAACTGCACTTTGTATGAGAAAGAAAATACTTGTCTACTGGTGCCTCAACTTTTTGTTTGCTTGGCAATGTGTTTTTTTAATGTTGATATACTATGTTAAAGTAGCATTGACCATATTTTTCTAGTCACTCGTCCGGTTCTTCGGCACTATATTTTTCAGCGAATAAGGCCTTGTTTAGTTCCGAAAAATTTTGGGAAATGAATACTGTAGCACTTTCGTTTGTATTTGACAAATATTGTCCAATCATGGATTAATTAGACTCAAAAGATTCGTCTCGTCAATTTCGACCAAACTGTGCAATTAGTTTTTATTTTTGTCTATATTTAATACTCCATGCATGCGTCTAAAGATTCGATGTGATGGGGAATGTGAAAAATTTTGCAAAATTTTCTGAAAAGTAAACAAGGCCTAAATAATATTTTTTTCTCACAACAAATCACATAAGCTAAATTTCAGCGCAACGAAAAGTATTTCCTCTTCTTCTAACTTTTGTTCACTCAAAGTCAGAGGCGCTAAAGTATACATACGGTCAATTAGAAAAGGAAACATACTCCTGGTCCTAAATGAATTCCTTGTGCAGCACTATGTTAACCTCTGTCCGGAAAGGGAATCAACCGCACGTTCCTCACAAGCAAGAAGGCAGAAAAAAAAAACCCGAAACAAACAACCCGGGACACACTGACTCGGACTTGGAAAGGCACGGGAGGGGCAGTTTGGTAAAACCCTCAGGCCGCGACGAAAGAAGTCCCCAGCCCTCTGGGCCCAACTGCCGAACCGTCTGGAAGGCACTAACGCCGTGACCCCGCTCAAATTACCAAAACACCCTCCGTCCATCTCCGACTCGGCTCGGCCGTCCGATCCCCTCTCAAGATTCCCGAACCGCTTCCCACACGAGCTCGCCCCCCTATATCAATGGAGCGGTGCCGGGGCGCGATCATCCATCCATTAACGGAACAAACTACTCGCGAGGCAACGCGAAGGAGAGAGGGAGAAGAGGAGGAAGAGTAAAGTAGCGCGCCGCAGCGGTCTGCGGTCCCAGCGGAGGAAAGACAAGGGCGGCGAGGGAAGGGAAGGGAAGCCGTGGTTGCTTGCTTGCGGCCGGAACCCGCTTGGTCTCTCTCTCCGCCGGCGAGTTGGGTTGATCGGCGGCGGGGTTTGATTGATTGATGATGGGGGCGCGGGAACCGGTGGCCATGGAGATACCAGCGGAGGAAGGACTGGCGGCGGCGGCGAGGGCGCCGCCGCGGCGGATTAGGAGGAGGCTGGTGGAGGGGGCGCGCGGCGCCGGGGCCCCGGCGAGCGTGGAGGAGATCGAGGCCAGGCTCAGGGAGGCCGAGCTCCGGAGGCAGGTACGTGTCCCTTTCGTGCTTCTTTGTTTCCCCCGCGTGCTAGTTTGGTTCGCGTTGCTTCTGGCTAAAAAAAAAAAAACAGTTGGGGTTGGGTTGCGTGGCTGTGGCGTGAACTGTGAAGGCGAAGCAATTCATCGCAGTCACGATAGTACTTGATCGATTTTTTACTGGTGCGGTGAGGCGAGGACAGGGTAGTTGTTGCCCGCCTCTTTCTGAAGCTGTCCTTTTTTTCTCGATTTTTTCCCCCTGCGATTTCAGAGGCCATCGATTCCAAATTGGAGTTTCTTATGGCAAGACAGAACCTGTTTTGCTCTTTTCTTGGTGCGATTTTGTTAGCAAGTAAGGATGTAGGAACGAGGGATTGAGAGGTGGAGAGAGTGTGCAAGGTTTTTGTGTGACCTTTGGAGCTTCTTTTCGGTGGTTGGGATTCGTCGGGGAAGTTGAAGTAACATTCTTTGGCGCGGTAGGTAGTCGTGAGCTCAAGTCAGATTCACGTGTGCCTCAATTTTTCCTTTGTGCTCGGCCTTGCGCCCCTGCCTCGGTTCTTCCTCACCTCGGGATTTAGCGTGCCCCAGCTTAATGCGTCTCTTTTGTCCCCATGTAAAGGTCTTGGTTCTGTCGATTTCTTTTTTGACTCCTTTTTTACAGTGTTATATATTGGCTTTTGGCTGTATCCGCAGTTCTTAGGAAACGTAATCAACGACTGTCAAGATTATATCTTTTAGTTGCTCATCGAGTTACGCCAGGTAGCATGTTTATAAAAAGGTTTTCTTTTTTAACAAATCAGAAGTAAATCCAGGTAGTAAATGTTATTTGGTGGTTATAAAAACATGGTAATTTGGTACGTTACAGTTTGGTTGCCACCGACCACTTGGATTGGCTTAGAAGTAACTTGCTAAACATGTACCTCTGCAAAATTTGGTGACCAGAAACATGGTAGGAACATTTGTTGTTTGATTGATGTGAATTGTGATTTGGTAGGTTCTACTCAGTTAAATTTACTCTAAACTGTTTAGCAACTGGGTGGTTAGGGGAATTCTGGCTTGCCACAATTCTGATAGGCTTGTCTGTAGTCCGATGGTCCCCGAGAGTTCTCAGTGTTTGAAGTGTCATAGGAAACAACTATATGGAGTTGAATCGGACTGATTGCTGTATAGCATAACTTATATTGGCTTACGTTCCAATGTTATTTTTCAGCAATTCCATGAATGGTTGGCCTGCAAAGCAAGGAAGAAGCCACGGAGTCCATCGTGGTCCTCTCAAGAGGAAGACCACGGGCAGCGCCTTGAAGCAAAACTTCTGGCTGCTGAGCAGAAAAGGTTAAGCCTCTTGGCGAAGGCACAGAACCGTCTGGCCAAGCTGGATGAACTCCGACAAGCTGCTAAGAATGATGTGGAAATGCGGTTTGAGAAGGAAAGGGAAGAACTTGAGACCAGAGTTGAGTCTCGTGTCCGACAGGCAGAGGAGAACCGCATGCGCCTTCTGCATGCCGATATGCAGAAGCGGGCTGCACTGAAGGAGAGGACAGCGAGGTCCCTGGTGCAGAAGGCAACATCAGAGAGCAAATACATGGAGCAGGTGCGGTCTGCAATTTCACAAAAGAGAGCTGCTGCTGAGAAGAAGCGACTGAGGTTGCTGGAAGCTGAAAAGACAAAGGCTCAGGCTAGGCTTTTGCGCATCCAAAAGGCTGCCATGACTGTATGCAGCCAGAGAGAATCGGAGAGGAGAAAACTGAAAGAACAGCTGGATAACAAACTTCAAAGGGTATGTACTCTCATAGATGTGTTGAGTTCATGTTAAACTTTTTTTATCCTTGTGTTCTGTTTCTAACATTCACAGATTATCTTACTGAAACAGGCGAAGAGGCAGAGGGCTGAGTATTTGAAGCAGAGAGGAAGTCCTCGTGGTTCAACCCACGCTGATTACATAAAGCATGCAGATGCCCTCTCAAGAAAACTAGCAAGGTACTAATATGGCTCTCAACAAGTGCATATTTTGTTTTTTTTTCTTGTTCTTGTCTGATGAGTGGAGTTAATCATATATATTTTTTTTATAATTTTGTTGGTACTTCAGAAACTGGAGAATATTTGTGAAGTCCAGGAAGACAACATTTGCTTTGGTTCAAGCTTATGATGCCTTGGGGATTAATGAGAAGTCTGTGAAAAGTATGCCTTTTGAAAAATTAGCCATGTCAATGGAATCTCCTATGGTTCTTCAGAGCACAAAGGCATTACTTGACCGATTGGAGAAACGCCTTGTCATTTCTCAGTCAGTAGCATCTTCATCAGTAGAAAATGTTGATCATCTACTGAAACGCCTTGGTTCTCCCCCAAGGAGGAAGGCTCCTCTTAGCAGAGAAGGAAAAACTCGGGCAGTGGTAAAAAGATCAGCTAAAAGTTCTGAAGCAAACAGCAGATTGCCCAGGTACTCACTGAGGGTCGTGCTCTGCGCTTACATGATACTGGCTCATCCCAGTGCTGTTTTAAGTGGGCAAGGCGAGCGGGAGAGACAACTTATCGAGTCAGCAGCAAACTTTATCAAGGAGTTCGAACTGTTGATTAAGACAATACTTGATGGACCAGGGCAGTCATCTGATGTTACTGGCCAGAGGAAGTTCAGAATTCAGTTGGCTAATTTTGACAAGGCGTGGTGCACGTATCTTTACCGCTTTGTGGTGTGGAAGGTAAAAGATGCAAGATTATTGGAGGAAGATCTTGTCAGGGCTGCATGCAAGCTTGAGCTGTCAATGATGCAAACATGCAAGCTAACTGCAGATGGGCACTCGCCAAACAATCTTACTCATGACATGAAGGCAATTCAGAAACAGGTTACTGATGATCAGAAGCTTTTACGTGAGAAGGTTCAGCACCTGAGTGGTGATGCTGGCCTTGAGAGGATGGACTCTGCTCTTTTGGATACGAGATCAAAGTTCTTTGAAGCAAAAGAGAATGGGAGTCCATTGGCAGCACCTGTTGCAAATGTATCTACCCCTTTGAGCATTAATTCATCTGTGAAGGTCCCACTTTCTGAGGTTAATGAAAGTTCCAGGACAAATGCTGTTGGAACAAGCTCTGTTGTACGTTCTCTATTTGGTGCTTCATCATCAGTCGGTTCATCACCAGCAAAGCAGCCGACAGAGAATGAACAAATGGTCAATGAGATGCTTCATGAGGATGCCAGTGCTTTTGCTGGCAGGTCTGATAGTGCTAGTACTGTGGAGGAGGAGTTCCAGAAGAAAGTGAGAGAAACCATGGAGAAAGCTTTCTGGGATATGGTCACCAACTCCATGAGAGGAGAAAGACCTGATTATAGTCAATTGATCAACCTAGTAAAGGAAGTGAGAGATTCGTTGCATGACCTGGCTCCAAAAGAATGGAAGGAGAAAATTCTTGAGAACATTGACCTTGAAATTCTGTCTCAGGTACTTGGGTCAGGTTCCCAGGATGCACAATACCTGGGGCAGATTTTGCAGTATTCTCTGGATATGGTTCGCCAGCTCTCTGCTGCTGCAAAGGAGGATGAGATGAAGAAAAATCATGATAAATTATTGAGTGAGTTGTCTACAAATTCTGAAGTTAATGACAATGGCATCAACTCATTTGCCATTGCTGTTATCAAGGGCCTGCGTTTCATCCTGGAAGAAATAAAGGTATGTTTCTTGTTATAAATATTAATATATTAATTATTCCTAGACTTCCTTATCGGAATGAATATTCCTAGAGTTGATTTCACTTTGTATATATACATATGAGTATTCTAACACAATCCTTTGCAAAACAGGAACTGCAAGCAGAAGTGAGTAAAGCACGTGTCCAGATGATGCAACAGATCATAAAAGAATCGGCTGGGGTGGAGTACCTGCAGAAGGCTTTCGCTGATCGCTATGGACCCCCTGAGAATGCATCAGCTTCTCTTCCCCTAACTCTGCAATGGATTATGACATCAAATAACATTGTGGAAGTAGAATGGAGTGAACATTCAGACTGTCTTTCAATAATGCAATCAGCAGGACAGGCTCCTGCTCTTGTTCCGGTACTTCGAGCTGGTCATGGAACTCTAGTAGGGCAACCATCTTCTTCTGCAGCAGACACCTCTGTTCAACCAGAGTGCAAGGGTGAGAAGCTTGACAAGCTGATAAGGATTGGCCTGCTGCAACTTATTAGTAGTATGGAGGGCTTGCAATTGCAGTCAATTCCTGAAAGTTTTCAGATTAATCTCCTGAGGCTGAGGGCTGTGCAGAGCCAATTCCAACAGGTGATCGTGATTGCCACAAGGTAAATTGTCTGATCCTTTGGCCTCGTCTGTTAGAAAGATTTTACTGTTTGATGCATAATATTCGTATTGATCCATCGAAATTGTATTATTTGTGCAGCATGCTCGTCCTGCGCCAAGTTCTGATGAGTGAGAACTCGAAGGCCACTCCTCTGGAACTGGAAAACGCTATCTCAGAACTCTTCAAGGCTCTCGTGAACATACTGGACAACTCACCTGATGCCGGCACGGAAGAGATTGTGCAGGCGATGGTCAATGCATCAGCCTCAGTTGGCTCACCATCAGAGGAGAAGGTTCAGGCCAGGATGCAGATGATCACCAGGGTGTTCCTCAAGAGTCTCCAGCCTGGTGACGTGGTCTTCAAGAAGGTCTCCCGCGCTGTCTACTGTGCCTTCCGTGGCATCATCTTAGGTGGCAGTGGTCCCAAGGGCCAGAAGCTGGCGGACGCGGCTTTGCGCCGCATTGGCGCGGCCAAGGTTATGGACAGGGTGTTGAAGGCTGCTGAGGTGCTGATCAAGATGGCAACGGTATCAGAGAAGGTCCACGGCCCGTGGTACAAAGCTCTGGTGTGAATGTGAATGGTTTGGCTTTTGTGAATATGAATATAACTACAGAAGGTCAAAGTGTAAATTCCTTGTTCCACTGGGTGGGGTGGGAGATATATGGCATTGTACAGCAATTTATAGTTGTTGAATTGATCCGTAGGCAGTTCAGGATGTGAAGAATTCTGGTGAGCTGGGCGAATATGGATGCTCTTTCACCAGAATTTAGTCAGGCAAGAAGGATGGATGCTAAAACGCATCTGGAAATGTAAATTGTGGCACCTTGTTTGATTTTAGAACTGAAATAATGTAAATAATTGCTTGTAAGTCATTTGTGCTCTGCACATATCGCTACATTTGGTTGAAGTAGAACTTTACCGTTCTCTTACAAGTATAACTATCGCCAGATATAAGAAACTCTTACAAGTATAACTATCGCCAGATAAGAAAGAAAAATGCACCGTAGAGCATAGACACTCGAACTTGGTACCTGCACAGGTAAGGGCAGAGCCCTGAGCTTGTGTGGCTGTCATACACAAGTGCACATGCTTAAGACTCCAGGGGTCTCAACTGTGCTGTGCATAATACCAGCGGTAATATGCCTGCATAATATCACGCAGAGTGCACACGAACAAAGAGACATAAAGCAGGATGTGAATGAAAGGGAACTTGCCCAACTATCAATTCATCAATTGTACTGTATCTATTAGCTAATTGGAGAATGGAGACAACACACATAGGACCGATTGTATGTTTAGCTCTCACTCTCAGCTAACATCTCAAAGGAGAGAGGAAAAAAAGATGTAACTTGCAGCTTGAATTTGAGCTGCAGACATGTTTCCAAAAACTAGATAACCTTCGGCTCATCTTCGTTGTATCAAGTTGTACCAAAAGAGTAGGCGACGAAGGAAAGACCGATGCTAGCGATGTCTGGCTCATTTTTGCTTCCATTTGTTGACATACTGGAGGAACGACATATCCTCTTTTTGTTGGGCATGTAGACGACTGGAACGCCGCACTTCCACGCCTTGAAGCAACATTTTCTGTTGGACGTCCTTCAATCTACTTTCCAGAGCATTACTGCATCAGCAAAAGGGGGGAAACGACAAGTTAATTTGCAGGATTAAGAGCAAAACTTTCACCAGACCGGCACCGTTGTGTATAACAGCTGAAAACCTAAGTGTACCCAAGTAGCAAAATGTTGGCCAGCAGTTTCAGGGAAACGTGGAGTTCAAACAAAGGTTTGCATCATACTCAATTTGTAACTAATAAAGAAGATAAACACGTTCAGAAAACTAATGGTAAATAGAAAACATGCACAGCACACTTCTTCAACTGAAGAGAGAACCAATGCTTATTAAGAACTATATCAAATATTTTTCAGGATCCAGAATGCATCAGAAAATCCATATCTTCCTTGTAGCTAAACTACTTTTAAAACAATGCTAGCAAACCACAGTGCCATGAATTCATCTGTGTCCAGCAAAAAAAAAGGTCTTGGAAAGGCCAATACTATACTAATAAATAATAAAATATTATGCAAAAAGACTTATGCTAGTCAATATCAGCCCTGACCATCCATTGACCCATGGTGTTCTTGAAACAATTAATACAGAATACACACAAAAAGAACTTACGTACCTTATCTTATCATAGAGCTTGTCAAGCTGACGCTTGAGTGCTCTCTCCCTTATGCCTTTGATGTTGAATGATCCAAGGAGTGCATCAAGCTGTTAGTAAAAATTGACAAAATTGTTACAACCAGAAAGCCAAACATAGGGATCTCCATGGTAGTAAAGCAATCACCTCTTGCTTAGTGCTGTAGTAACCCCACTCTCTGGAATTTTCACTTTCAACAAAAAGTCTTCCTTCGCACATAAAGAACCAATACTTGTTATAGAATCTGTCTTTTCCAAGAGGACTGGGTAGTACAGATTGCTGCTCCATTTCTGTTTCAGGGTGTCTTCTCTATAAAAATATAAAGCAAAAACACACAGACAAACAAGACCTTTGTCATGAAAAGATTTAGCAGATAAATGCATGTACAGATGTGAGAATCAACAAGAGAACATGAAAGCTTATAAAAAGGCTATGCATTCTCAGTTCTCACCAGAAACATTTTGCTGGAAGATAAAATGTTCAAGTCCTCTCGTTCTTCCCCACTACGCTGACCCTTAGGAGGCTTGTCACCGTCTAGTGTATTATCAGTGTGATTTCTTCCGTTTTCTGCTACCCCTTCCACGTTAAGTTTCTCTCCCCTATTCTTTCTAGCATCTTCTTTTCTTGCAGCTACAAGTGCTCCCTGCTGGTCAATCTGTTCAGCTATCTTCTCTCGCACAGAAGAAGTTGTAATGGCTTCCTCTACCAATTCCCTTAGAATTTTAAGCTTCAGACGAGTCTCAAGAAGACCATAACTACCCCTTCGTATAGTTGACACCTTACCAGAGAACTCTTCTTTGCTTATCATCTCCAGGAAATTGCATAGATACTCAGACCATTTAACAAATGTTACCTAAGGAAACATTCAAGCAATTTAGAGAGAAAAAGAAAGACAAGAGCGCTTGACACCACCTACATTGTGAGAAGAAATTACCTTTAGTATCTTTTTCTTGTTCTGGAGAATTGTAAAATATTCACTCTCATCTTTAATAAGCAAATGGAGAAGTGCAGAATGTATTTCTACCACAAGAACAAGGTTGCTTTCTTTGGTGCAAATTGCATTCTCCAGATCTGACAGGGAAAATGGTGACAAGCATAGAAGCCTCCCGAATGACAAACAGAAGTTCCATACCATAAGGAGATCTCCCACAGAATCTACAGGCACTCTGAAATCTTTAGATGGTGGAGGTCTATTTGACAAAATGGGGTCATCTGCTGCAGGCTTTACTAAAAGATCATCAATTGGATATTTAACCCGTGGTTCTACTAACTGACCTGTAATCAAATGAAAAGTGCAAAGTAAGAAACCTGCCAGAAAACAGTAGTACGAAAGCCATTTAAAATTGTAAACTGAAATAAATGGCATGGATACATGCTAAATCACCTTTCTTCAAGTTTTTGCTGGCATCTTCTTCATTTACAAATCTTTTCCTCCCTTTGTTCAAGCCTTCACCATTCTGCGAGCCATGCTTGATTTAGAGACATGATAATATGAAAACGAACAAAGGAATTTTAAAAATATGATTACCATAATATCTACTGGGACCTCAGTGGGTATCCCATATTTCTTTGCAAGATCTGCATGCAGTGTCCATGGAGAAGTTTCTGATGTCGATTCCCTAATAAAAAATTTCAGTGCCTTACGACTAGTAGGTGCCTTCTTGCGAATCAGATCATCAGCTTTGACCACTGAAGTGTCGATTACTTCATTGCCTTTACCAATCCAACCCACTTCATATGACTTGGTCCCATCAGAGCTTATAACCTTCAAGATCTTGCAAGCAGCCTCAGACCCATCTTTTTTAGCATGCAATTCTAGTCCTTCAAAAAGATCCAATACCAGACTACTGTATACTTTGTCGACAAGATCAGTCAAGCTAAGAGTGCCTGAAATTGTAGCAGAAAAATCCAGTCCATTAAAAGAACATTTAAGAAATGCAATATAACACAAGTAACAAAAGTTTTTTCCTCTTCACATAGTAGATCAATGATTTGTGACAGTACAATGGAAAACACCTTCAGTTCAGAGTTACTAAGTGGGCAATATATGTGACTAAGTTTGTTGCCCTATACGTAGGGATTTGCTTGACACATTACAATTCATTTAGAAATTTATTACAATGATCTGAGATTAGACCCCTCAAGGAAACATCTTGGAAAGCAATATGTCACGAAATTTAGCAAGCAAAGTTAACAGCGAACAATCAAAAGAAAAATAACGCCCCAGTAAGACCTGTCAGTGCAATGAATGAAAATGTGCAATATAAAGAATTCCACGGAATCTAAACTTGTCCAATATTCAAACCATGGATAATATATATTTCAAATAATATCAGCTCCATGTAGCTTTAGTTAGAAGAAAACACATAAATGCTCGGTCAACTTGGATAAAGACCAACAGTGTGCAGCATTAAGAAATAAAAATAATATGACAAGCATTGCAGTCTAGAATCACAATAACATCACTAAATGAGAAAAAGGTCAGAAAGAAGATTGGCCCAACTGTGCTGAATCATCCGGAGAACAGGAGCCATCAGCTCTTTTGGCAACTGTTGAGCCTTTGCTGCAGCTTGTTGCTCACAGATCAAAGCTTCCTTGTAGGTAAGCTTAGACTTTCCGGACACTTTACAAGTCCATACATTCTGATGGTAGAGATCCAACCTATTCAGGTATTCCCTATTCAATAGTCAAGGACACAAACATATTTCTGAAATATAATCAAAGGCAAGTGCGAGAGCTATTAGAAATCCAATTTGATTAAAAGCTTTTATTCATATCAGGTATAAATAAGTTAGATATCAATAATGGCATGCAAAAGGATACTGATAATCTCGGAATATCTCCTTCGTGAAATCAATTTGGAACACCTTCTCATTAGGATCCAAGTCCTTTGGTGGTTCCAGTAAGGAGAAAGGGGTTCTCTTTAGGAGGGGCATTGGATAATAGAACCTCTACAAAAGGCACAATTTATTTGACACCTGCAAAAGCCAACAGTTTACAGTTGTTATACAATGTTCTTCATTGAAATCTCTATGCCCCTGGCCGTCACAACTACACAGATAAAATCATGAATACCATAAAAGGGGCATGGTTAGCTTGTAAATCCAGATAAATGTCGAAGTATTTGTGCAGCAATGCACACGAAGTATTTTGGCATATTTTATGGTGTCATAAAGTAATCAAATGTATTAACTAACACACAAGGTTGCACATTGTTTCTGTGTCAAAGTCTGTTATTTAAGAGAAAGAAATCGAAAAGAACAATTATCAGCAAACTTATATCTGATAGACTGATACAGAAGCAGAAAACCATCAAGTAAAGAAGTTGCTTTGATTACATCAATAATAATACCTTTCATCCAGAAACATAAATGACAACAGCCATGTTTCACACGAGATGCAAAGCAGTATTTCAAGCCAAAGATCAAGAAACACATAAACGCACAACAATGTACTATGACAATCCAATGCAAATTCCAAAAAAAACAGCAAAAGCCCCCATTGACTCTTGTGATCACTGACCCCCAGACTCAAATCATCAATTGCCGCGCGGATAAGCGCCTCAAACCCCCACAAAAACTCGATTCAGAAAAAAAGAAAAACCTGCGGGCCATTACCCAGATCGTATCAGAAACCCCCAGAAGCCGCCTTAGGACCCTAGCCCACCTTAACCCACGCCTGCCATCGATTAAACCCTGAACCATTCCCACTCACTGTCTCAAACAGACCCACAGGGGCATCAGCCATCAGGAGACTCAAAACTGACGGAAAAGGTCATTTTGCACGCTCTAACACGCAAGAAAGGACGTCGCACAGAAACAAGGGCAAGGTTCACGGGTCTCACCGACAAGTTTCGCTGGTACGGCACGGCCGGCGGTGGTGCGGGGGGCCGCAGCGTCGAGGAGGAGCTGCAGCGACGACGGGGGAGGTACGGCGTGGCGCGAGCGCGGACACGCGCGTGCTCCGGTGCGGGGGTGGAGGCGTAGCTCGTGAAAGCCCCGAGCGCCGCCGGCCGAGCGCTTGGCGCTCGAACTTTCGACTTGGGCGACGGAGGGAGATCGGAGAACAGGGGCGAGGCAGAGAAACGGGAGAAGGAACGACGGACGACATTTATAGCGGTTGAACGGACCGTTGCTCGCTTAATCTCTGGTGAGCGTTTTTGCAGGAAGGTACCTCGGCTTTGCGGTTATTTAGTCACATAATCATGTTGGGGCTGGATGGAGTTTGAGAAATGTGTTACCCCTTCTTTAGAAAGTCTAGAACATACTATGTAGTGTAGCAAATGGAAGACTTGTTCTACATGTTTGCTAATTCTTTGCTAAGATGATCATATAAGTATTAATGTTCTTTTAGTAGAGAATGTTGGTCTAATAATATAATATGGAAGTCAGAAAATCAAATAGCTCATATTCTCTTAGGCGATTAGGCCTATGCCAAAACGGAGAATGCGCCCCCTATTATCATTTGAACCTACTCCATAGATGTTTTTGCAAATGTTGCCTTAGATTTGATAAATTAGTATATTTTTGTTCCACTCTATCTTTTGTGAGCATATTTTTTGCGTGAAATTATTGCTCTCTTTATTATTGTCGATTATAGTTGAATGATTATTATTTGTGTCAAAAGAAAAGACTCGGTAAACGGTGCTGACTAAAGCATGCCTTTTTTATTGAGCGACCGGTCAAAAGAAGAGTCAGTTTCATCAGGATGTATCGCCAATATTAAATGAGCTGGTGGTGGCTACAAAGACGTATATTATTTCACAAGTCGACATTAGTTTTCAATTGAAATGTACAGCTTGTAGGGAATCCAAAGTGGACTTTCTTCGGGATGTATTGCTAGTATTAAATGAGTTGGTGCTGGCTAAAAAGATGTATATTATTTCACAAGTCGACAGTAAAATGTACAGCTTGCAAAGAATCCAAAGTGGAGTATGAGATACTTGTCCACCAATGTGTGAATCCGGTGTGGAGCATGTGATCATTTATACATTGGACCATGAAACAATTGTAGAGTATACAATCATTATAGCATGGAGGATGACTCTGAGGTGGAGTATAAAAATGTGTACCTATTACCCCGGATACCCTTATTAGTGAGGTTTGATCCTTACAAGATGCTAAGCCCCTAGCCACTTAAGTTAGTCGGTCAAAGGCCATAGAGGCTACACCCACCGGGTGAGCTCATGTGCTCCTGGTGGATTCAACCACCATAGCATCAATGGACCCTTATCTAACCTCCTGGAGGGCCCTTCAATCCATGCAGAGTATGTGTCGAACCTTGACAACTCAGCTACCCGTTGCCCTATTGAAAGCCCTAGTTTGGTTTTGGATAATTGATGAAACCCTAGTACTAACCTCTATGCTAAGTATGTGTAGACTTAATGAGGTTGGTACATGCCAAGTGATGGAGCAAGTGATGATCATGGTGATGACCACAAGGTGATCAAGTGCTCAACTTGGAAAAGAAGAAAGAGAAAAACAAGACCCTATGGAGTTCAAGGCAAAGGTATTGCTTAGGGTTTTGGTTTTGGTGATCAAGACACCATAGAGGGTGTGATCACATTTAGGATAGATAGCCGTACTATAAAGAGGGGAATTCTTTGGCTAAGCGGTTATCAAGTGCCACTAGGTGTCATTGTTCATGTGCATGCATTTAGAACCTAGTGAGCTAACTTAACTCCTTCAAAGAAAATGATTGTGAAAATGCTAACACACGTGCACTTGTTGGTTTACACGTTGTGGTGTTGGCACACTTTGAGAAGGAGGTGGAGTTTGAAGGGTAGAGAGAGGATGGGTTCCTCTCTCCCTCCCGCCGAGCTTGCGAGGCGGGATTCGGCGCTTTTCGAGAAAATGAAGTGCATATTTTCTATTGCGCCGGTGGGAAAATTTAGAGAAGTCGCGGGAGTGTTTCTCGCTGAGGAACACTCACCGGACGCTGGCTCAGAGGCACCGGACGCTGCGTCTGAGCGTCCGGTGTGCAGGCTGCCTGGCTCAGCTAGGGTTAGGCACCGGACGCCAGGCACCGGACGCAAGCTGGAGCGTCCGGTGGTCTGAGTCCGGTGTCCGCGCGTTCTGCAACCCTCTCTGGGTGTGAGTCCGGTGAGCACCGGACGCTCAGGGTGCGTCCGGTGACCCTGCGAGTTTGCGGAGCTCTCTGCGCATGAGTCCGGTGTGCACCGGACGCGTCCGGTGCCAACCTGCTCAGCGTCCGGTGCTCTGCAGGTTACCGTTAGACTCTGACACGCAGCTGATGTTGGAGCACCGGACGCTGGTGTTGAGCGTCCGGTGCCCCTTTAAGAGCGTCCGGTGACCCCGTATTTCGCCCAGTGAAAGAGCCAACGGCTCTATTTGCTTGAGGGGCTATATATATACGTGTTTGGCCGGCTTGGGGCTTGCACTCTTGGCATTCTAGCATACTTGACATTCTTGTGAGCCTAAGCAAACACCTCCCACTCATCTCCTTCATAGATTATACATCTTTGTGAGATTGGGAGTGATTCCAAGTGCATTTGCTTCAGTGATTGCATCTAGTGGCACTTGGGGATCGTTCTAGCTGCGGTTTTCTTGTTACTCTTGGTGGTTGCCGCCACCTAGACGGTTTGGAGAAGCGGAGGAGGATTGGCACGAGTTGGTGTTTGTTCATGGCCATCTCCCAGTGATTGTGAGGGGTCTTGTACCTTCCCCGGCGGAGAGCCGAAAGGTAACTCTAGTGGATTGCTTGTGTCATTGAGTTACCTCACTTGTGGGTAGGTTCTTGTGGTGTCCTAGTGAGGACGAGGTTCGTGTTACACCTCTTAGCCACCGAACCACCAAGTGTTGGTTGACACAACGGGGACGTAGCATGCCGACAAGCACGTGAACCTCGGGAGAAAAATTGTGTGTCTCCATTGTGATTGTTCATTGGATTTCTCCCGGTGATTGGACTTCATATTATTGATTGGTTCTTCCCCTCTACGCGGCGGTATAAAGTTCAAACCATCTCTTTTACATTCCCGCAAACTAGAGTAGCTTACTCACTTGTATAGAAACTTTAGGTAGCTTTCTAGTGTAAGTAGTGACATAGCTCTTGTGTGCCTAGTGATTATATCAACTAGAATTGTTGGATAGGTGGCTTGCAAACACCCCTTTAGAGCTAGAGCAAAAAGCTTCGCTTTGTTATTTACTAACCTCTTGCTCTAGTGAGTGTGTAGATTTTTAAATAGGCTATTCACCCCCCCTCTAGCCATATTAGGACCTTTCACCTATGTATGGGTCTGACTTGTTAGTCGAGAGGGGAGTACCGACATAGTTTCCAGAGATAGGGCCCATAGGTTAACCATCATATAGGCTAGAACACACAAAGGACACGACATGACCTACACTATGGTTGCCTTTATGTAGAATGAGTGACAAATAATGGCTACTGTGCACTACTATAGTGCCACTACTCCACCTACCTAGCAGTGGGCTAGTTGTGGTAGCACGTCATTAAAAGGATCTAGATGGATAGGGGAGAGTCAATAGCCTATAAAAATTTGTTCTGCAAAGGCACAACACTAGAGCAAATGTGATTAGTACAACAAATGATCCTCATAGTCTCTACTTGCTCTAGCTCTAGAACACTCAAGCAAGCCCCTACATAATTCTAGTAGCAAGTGATTTCTAATCTAAATCACAACACCAGACAAACTACTAACTAAAGTAAGCAACTCTAGCTAGCTAAACTAGTGAGCAAGAAAAACAAGCTACTCTACTACTAAAATGACCACTAACTAGAGGTTGCTCTACCAAGAAACTATAAAACTACCACACAAGAAAGAGATATGAAATTAATGCAAGTGAGAGTAGTAGCAAACCAATGAGGACAAGTGATCAACACAATGACTTATCCCTGAGGTTCAGTTGCTTGCCGACAACCTACATCCATGTTGTGATGACTAGTGAGTTCCCAAGTGGTGACTCATGGGCTAACTAGCGTGACAAGATAGGCTTACAACATGGGTGCCACAAGAATCAATCAAATTATGCACTCCAACTAGCCATGAGCATTCCACTAGTGTACCCCTTTGCAACTCTGCAAGGTGGGATCAATACCTCTCATAAATCACTAGTTGGAGGTGGAGGACAATCACCAACACTCCCCTCAACAACCACAACTGCTCTAAGCCATCTAGGTAGTGGCAACCACCAAGAGTAACAATAAAAACTATAGCCAAATCAAAGAACTAGTGCCACTAGATGCAAATCAATAATGTAAAAGCACTGGATCTCTCCAAATCTCACTTTGGATCAAGCGCAAGTGAAGAGATGAGAGGTAGGTGTTGTTAGAGGTTTGCAAGTGAGTTGGATTTCTTAGAATGCCAAGAGCATTCTTAAAGAGCTAGCCAACACTTATTTATAACACCCCTCTAAAACTAGCTATTGAGGTATGTTGGTGGGCTATGTGTGCGGGCACCTGACTAGACGGGTGACCACTGGATAGACCCACCAGAATAAGTGTCATGTGCATCTACATACTAAGTGCTTTGTTTGGTGCTTGGTATTTCGCGCCACCAAACTATTCTAGCAACTTCACACACCATGACTTACAAAAACTAGCCATTGAATGCTCCAATGACTCTTTTGTAGCATATTGTCCATGTACAACCCTTTGATGAACCATCAGACAAATTAAGTGTCCACTAGAGAGATACCAGAGAGTATTTTTCTAAATGGACAAGTCTGATGCTTCACATCACCTCCTGTGAAAACTAGTGTTATGAACAATATGTAGTATTGTTGTTTGTCTAGTGTAGTGAGTAGGCTAACGCTAGATAGATCTGGTGGCAAACCCTAGCCTTAACTAATTGGTGGTATTTATTTACACATACAGATAAATACACAAACACATGGATATCATTGTAGCTTTCACCCAAAGGTATTCCAAGTATCATATCCATAGGGAAACATATAAGACTAACTATGATATAACTTAACTAGGAGTAGCATCTAGGTTAAGGTTAAATAGGAGTGTAGAGATGTTAACTAAGGTTCTCTAATTCTAACTTCAGTAAGTTGTGTCTTCTACTTATTCAAATAGGGACATTACATAGGAAAATACACCAACAGAGGATGCTTTCCTTTGTAACTAGGTCCTACTTGGTCTACAAACAGGAGGTGGACTACAAAGGATTCAATGAGGCTATAAGATTCACCCTCACGAGCTACCACCGATTCAGAATGCAGGGTGCATCCATGATAACCTAAATCTAAGCACCACACTTACACTCACGGTTAATAATTTACTCCCTCTAGAACAAGAATAAAGCACTCAAAAGAGTCATAAACCTGATGAACAATATGAAGTTATAAACACAATGCTTACTCACCAAATTAGAAGTTAATTACCAGAGAAACCTCAAAGTCGTGCTCAAGTAGAACTTGGATCTGCCAAGGTACAAGCCATAGAGAGAGCACTGACAGGCCATCACCTTCTCCAAACTCTTGCCTCCACTCTCCATCTCATTGTTTCCATTTATAAGTTTAGATCCTATGGAGGACTAATCTTCTTCTGATTGTTGGCTCTAATCCTGAAGATATGAATTAGGGTTTCTAGGATCTATCAAGAGGGGGTAGGGACTGGTCTATATAGGCCAAAGCATCAATCCTGGGCCCTCAGATCAAATCGACTTGAATAAACAACGTAGATGCGATCTAGGAAGTGGTTAGGAACCAACTTTCAAAGCAGAGACTAACTAGTGGGACCCATAGGCCAGCCAGTGGTAGCCCCTCGGGGATCTGCTTTGGTGGAGAGCCTCTTGGAGTCTTTTAGAACCTTCCCATATTAGTTATGCTATAGAATTACGTGATTTTCTTTGATGAATAGGTCTCCCTTGATAGTTTTTGGATAAACCCCCGCTAAAACACAAATTCACCAAAACTCATGAAATTTATTAATTCAAACCCCTATACCTATGTTTGGTGATGGAATTAAATATATATGCAGGTTATGTTGATGGTTTCTAATTGATGTTAACAACTATCAATAAGCTCTCCCAAGCTTAAACTTTGTCAGTCCCTGAGCAAAGTAAAACTTAGCAATGGATCAAGAGTTACTTTAATGTTTTTATACCTCAAAAGTACACATGCATTCAATAAAAAATCTCCTTCGGATAAATGGATCTGACTTTTAAACTTACCCATATCACCTTCAACATGAGGCTTTCTTAGCCTCACTTGGGTCTTGAGCAATTAAAAGACAGAATGATCAGGTCAAGCGCTATGGGGTGTTTAGGACTCCTCTGCTCTATGTTTTTTAGCTCTACTCCATGTTTTTAGTCAAATAGTTTTAGCTTTGTGCACTGCATTCAAGGGAAATGGATGGAGTTATGAGAACACCTAAAGAGGTGCTTCACAAAATCTAGTTTTTTGTGGAGCTACTCCATGGTGGAGTTTGTGGAGTAGTCCCAAACACCCCCTATGTCTTAGTTCTTTGTTTCACCATTGTTTCAAGTTTTTATAAGTTTAAACTCAGAGATTCCATTGTATGACATTCTTAACTCTCTCATTTGTAGATCCTCACCAAGGCAATAAAGATGTTATGCCTTTTTCTCTTCCTACTACTAAGGCTTATGTGGAGTTCATAGGTTGGGACAAAGCTAGAGCATACTTGCAAAAGCATATATTATAAAGTCAAGCAATGGACCCAAAGAGAGTTGAGTCATACAATCAAATCAAGATGTGCATGTGTGTGTATGTATGGTGGGTATTTATGGTGGTTAATCCTAATTCTACTTTGCTCCTTGAAAACTTATCCCTCTTTTGAAACTTGAAAACATTTGTTAGAGAACAGGTCCTATCTTATTCATTTCTTCTTCTTTTCACGTGGGCACCTAAGCACCCATTGTTTTAAGTATCTCAGACAACTCTTTTTTTTCTTTTTCTCAATGCCCACTTAATTTTTTCTCAACAACTCTTTTTTTCTTTTCTCCTTTTTATTAATAACTTTCATATAGCCCCATGCCTCTTTTCTGTAATAAAACTTTGAGAGATAGTTCAAAGAACTTGGAGCATTTATTTTGAGTGGAAACCTAACAAGCATGTTTTTGGTGTTCACTCCTAGTGTAGGAGTAGAATATTTTTGGATTGATCTAAATGGTAAGCACGTTTTTGCACCTACCCCTAGTGTAGGAGTAGTGGTATATGGGTGGTGTGTACGTGATCTTGATTTTAAGAGCATGACGAATCTCTCATAAGGGTCAATAAAGCTTGACAAAACCTATTACAAAAGCAAGCAACATATATGTGGAAGTTTTTCCTAGCCTAAATAACATGCATGGCTCTAGTAGGAATTCAAGATTTGTCATACAAGAACTTATTATGTAGCATTTTTGTGTTTTTCAAAAGATAAATCTCCAGAACTTTAGTGTCACTAGAAACAAGATAAACAACAGCTCAGACCTTCTTATATCATATCCACCAATAACTTAGACTTAGATCAAGTTTTTGCTATCCACAAGTTTCAAGTTCAGAGTAAATGTTTATATCAAAACAATCATATCCAAAATGAGAGAATTCAAAGCTGAAAACTAGGTACTTAAAAGGAATTATGACAGAGCAACTATTCATCATTTCTATTTAAGAGATTATTCTAAGTTCACTTTATTTTATTCAGCTCTTAAAAACAAATTAAAGCAAACTAGACACACCTTTATTGTGTTTCCATTTTAGATCACACATTATTACTATAAATAACTATATATTTATTAAAGATAATTTTTATTTTATTTTCATTCATCATTTTCTTAACTATTAAAAGAAACTAAAACTAGAATAAAGGGATAGAATACTTATCTAGATACACGGGGGTGCTTCTCCCCTAAGCTAGCTCTTTCCATGAAGAACCGAACTTCTTGTGAAATTTCATTGATCGAGTACCTCGATTTCCTTAGAAGATGAAGATTCTTGTAATGATGCCTCAATAGTGATGTCACCTTCTACCAAAATCGTCTTGGTGTTGAATTTGATTTTAGTTTGATAGGTTCAGAACCTTCACTTTTAGAAATTAGGGAATCAACCTTTTTCCCACACTTTGCTTGAAGTGTGTCCTGCTCATAAAGGTAGAGATCAAGTGTATGGGCTCTGTTGGTGGAAAAACACCAACATAACCAAAACTTTATGTTAACTCCCAAAAGTGCTTTTTTAGGACAGAGGCTCGTCCTTGGGAAACCTTTGAATTGTGTTTCAAGTTGGTGAAGTGGTTTCTCCTCCAACACTTACCTTTGTGTACCTATCTCAAGATTCATGAGGGGCTTTGTTAACATCTTTGGCACCTATACTAGTATCGCCTTTGTCAACATATTTGGCATGAGAGCCTTCACCAACATATTTGGTGTCCACAACAACTCGCCTCCACCAACACTTTAGCATGAGGGCTTCTCTATGATGACTATGATGAATCGCCTCCACCAACACTTTAGCAGGAGGGCTTCTCTACCATCTTTGGATACAATGATTCGAGAGCTAGGGGAGCATATTAGAGGACCTGACACTCTAGAGAGTGAAGTCTTTTGTCAAATTCCAATATAAATTTTTGTTCCAAAATAAGGGTAAAATTACAAATATTCCTAACAAACTAGGTGCAAAATCACATAGGTATAGTTTTCCTTTCATGCAAAGTTAACACCATTAAGAAGGGATGGTAGAATAGGGGCAAAGTGTTGCTTCATTTTGAAATCGTAGGGTAAAATTACAAAGTTAAAAAACAAGAGACAAAACCACAATTGCAATACAAAAGAAGGGTATGATTGCCAAAGCCCAAAAGTCAATTCTAGTGCATTCTCACATCAACTCCATTCTTCACGCTTTTCTTCATGCTTTCAGCTAGAGATGCATCTAATTTATCTTTGGGACGGATGACATTCAGGCCACTTTCTCACACAATTTTTTATAATAACAACATTAGGCTTGCAAGTTAATGACTCTTTGGGCTAGTTCATTGGTAGAGAAGAGAGAAAATATGGCCTAAACATAATTTAGCATCATAAAAAGTCAAGAATACATATGATCATTCAGAACAATTAATGTTGTATTGGGGTAACAATTTCCAAGTGAACAACACCAATGCAAAAGCACAATAAATCATTGCAATTGGGAACTCCATCAAATTGGTAGGTGTAGATCTTTAGAAGTTCTATTGCCTAATAATTGCTTGCACTAATGACATGAACGAGACCATAAGCACAAATTACAGTCACATTGTGTGACTAAGAGCAGCTCCAAGAATCTCTTTATAACCTTTTATATTAATAGAAATATAAATTTTGGTGAAAAAAAAACTCTCCAACGACTTCTTCGATTAGATCACCAAATATTGCCATCATATATTTTGGATTTGTCGCTAGCTAAAATAGAGAGCGAAAATGACTCTCCAGAGTGGATACAAGATATATAGAGAAATTAATGGAGTGAAAAAATATATAGAATAACTTTTACTGAAAATAATTCTTCAAAGAGGATTTAGAGAGTTAGTTTAAGAAAAAAAAAGTCTGAGAGGTAGTCTATTTTAACAAACGCAAACTAGGCCCATGAAGCCACTTAGATCTGGCCTTTTCCACGCCACGTTAGCAGCGCCACGTTGCCTGAGGGAAACGTGAGTGAAGCCGGTAGTTGGGCCAAATTAGAGAGAGGCTGAAGGCCTTACGTGCTATTGGCCCATTGGATCAAGGGTACTCATCACGTCATAGCATTTGGGGATACAAGGCCCATTTTCGCTTGCCTTTCCTTCTTCTCATATTTCTCCTATTTCCTGTTTGGTTTCCAGCACTCGAAATGCATGCAGATTGCTTGCCTACAAATATAGGTACAACGACAAAGCACGCACAGAACAGAACCATTAAACATTTAGACATTTTTTTTGCTGCATCCCTTTTAATCTTTTCACTGTTGCTATTTGTAGTTATCCTAAAAAACTGCTGCTGTCTCTGTAGAGAGAAGAATTCTTGGAGCCGGTACACTTTTCTGCCGGCTGATTCATACTTGGCACATGGAATCTAGAATTGTTCACTATTATTTTTTAAAACAACTTTTTTATACTCGCATCTGGCTGAAGCTAGAGACACAGCAAGTAGTCAATCTTTTTTTGTCAAAAGTCGCATCATTTCTATAAAGATAATAATATTGCACTTGCTCCCACACCCGGATATTTAAATATCCCTTATCTAAAAATAAATAAAAGAATACATATGCTGGCCTATGTGTTGAAATGCAAACGTCATAGCTAGAGACTGGAATAAAAATTTCTTTTTTCTAAAAAAAAAAACAGGTAGTTAACCAGTTCCCATGGACCATAGCCGCCTTTCTTCTCAGCAAATTTCCGCACAAGGCCACACCTGAAGCATATATAATCTTCAAAAAAAAAAACAGGAAAAAACATCAGTACAACAAACGGCACTATATGAAATAAATAAAAAGCTTGGAGTGCCGTTCCGACCATGTCAATCATCAAACAAGTTTTGACAAGCAATCCTGAGGAGGGGATGATTAGGAGGAATAAAAATGTTATATGTTAGGTAGGTGGATTCCAGGCCAGGCCAGGCCACTTTGTGGACAGGAGTTGAAAGAGATTGGGTCAACAAAGTTAAAGCGTGGACTGTGAGCATGACAGGCCCTGAAGGCAACGCCGATGCATGATTAGCTGTGTAGGATATGAGACAACGATGCATACATCACGCAGGCGTGATCATCGATCAGACCTTTTATTTTTGTCTGCACTAGTCTTTTGGAGATAAGCATGTTTGCAAGGTAGTGCCTATGGTTCGGAAGAAACCTGGATAAAAAATGGATGGAGGAATAATATCGTGTGTTAGAATAGGCCTTGAGGCTTGGACTGGATTCTCAGATCTGACTGAACTGTAATTCAACTGATTATTGTTATCGTCATCAAATTAACTGATTAGATTAATCCAAATATTTTTATGTAATAACTACTACCTCCAAGTCATTCTAACTTTCTTATAGATTGTCAAAGCATCTCAAGTATCTACAATGCCCATTCTTATAGATAATCTTATGGTCAAGGTTATTCTACATATTTCTTACAAGGAATCAGAAAGAGTTTATATCAAAGATTAGTTTAATGATCACCTAGAATGCACAAACTATTCTGTCCGTATCCAATATGGTAAGAAAACTTTTGTGGATCAAGATTGTAAATAAAGATAAGGAAACAAACTAACACTTTTCTAGATGGTAACCCCAACGAGCTGCGACCTGAAGCAGGTCGCTGGACAAAGACGAGGAACAGATACCGGTGACATTGGCTCAGGTGTAAATTGCATAGGAAAAACGAAGGTAACTTTTGAGCCCTGAAGTTTTTGGAATAAAAATGATGTTGACCTCAGGTGAAGAAGTTGTGTACAACCACAGCATATGAGTGAAACCCTGCGCAGTCTGTCATGGGCAACAAGAGACAGGGCTTTTTGCAGACGAAGTTTGGAAGCAGGTGCTTGTGTTGGTGCATCTCTCTCTTCCCTTGCATATCGAGGCGTTAAATCTGAACTCCATCGTAGATTGATGGAAAACGGCAATGAAAGTAGTGCCAAAGACAGAAGAAGCGTGACTTCTTCAATAACGTAGTTATTTATTTTTTTAGAAAGGACGGCAAAAACTTTGCCGCGGATTTTATTAGACGATAAAAAGAAAAACAAAAACCTGTACAGAGAAAAAACAGCCTGAAGAATTATCAGGCGAAAAAAACTCCCCCCCACAACTACAAAGTAACCAGCAGTACACACTCGCTGCTAGGACTCCTAATCCTATTTAAACCTCCGGTGAATCTGATTGAGTCCTCTGGTCATGTGCGCTAAGGAAGACATAGAGCCATGGAGGCGTTCTTTTGGAACTTGTAATAATGGGGGTGTGGTTTAGTCCTTTGGCTTGGTAGCCTGTGATAGTTCTGGTATGCGTGGTGTTTCTCTTTGCCCTACGGGGATTAGGTCTTTGTTCGTTCTCTCTACTATATAATACAACCTGCCATTTTCTTCCAAAAAAAAGAGCGAAACGTGTAGAACTATTTCAATTAAACAAGACTATTTGAAAAATATATTTAGAGTAAGAAACCACCAATGTTATACCTACCTAAGCTAGTTGCACGGGCGCCCTTGGCAGCTAGTAAGATAATGATGATCTGAACGGGGAGTTCCAGATGATGGCTTCAACTGCCGGCCGGGGAATTCCAGATGATGGCTTCACCTGCTCCTAGCTAGTAGAGTACTGAATCATCGAGAGTCCTGCCGCTCGGTACCCTTTCCTTTTCGTAGCATCCAAAGTGAAGTCAAAAACGGTTGCCTAATCACTGTGATTTGCAGGAACAGGTACCGTGCATGATGAGAAGACGACCCTAGCTAGCACATATGGTCACTCACATCACATGCATCCCCCTACGTGAACGTACGTGATCAAGCAATGCAAATGAAGCATGCATGGCCATTTGTTTATGGGGTTCAGTACACCAAACCACTATTTTACAGTATGTTAAGTTTCGAAGGTTCTTCCGTTAGATATAGATACTACACTAAGGCCATGCGAAAAGTTTTTGGATTTTGCTACTGTAGCACTTTCGTTTGTTTGTGGCAAATATTGTCCAATCATGAACTAACTAGAATTAAAAGATTCGTCTCGTGATTTACAGATAAACTGTGTAATTAGTTTTTATTTTATCTATATTTAATGCTTCGTCATGCATGTGTCGCAAGCAAGATTCGATGTGACGGGAAATTTTGAAAATTTTTTGGTTTTGGGGTGAACTAAACAAGGCCAAGTAAGTATATCAGCCGGGACGAACTGACACGGCATGGCTACCTACCTACGTACCTGCCTACCACTACTATACTTTTTTGGCGATCAACACCACAAAATGCATGCTCAGGAACAGTCGCAAAATTGGACACAACGGACAGCGATGCCAACCGCGTGTGGACTCCGGTTTAATTTCCCATTTTCCCTCCAAGATCGTGGCCGCCGGGCGCCGTATCAGTTTCAGAGACGGCAGGGACGTCCGTGGTTGGGTTGGGTCATCAGGTCAGCACATGTTAGGCAGCCATGAACCGAGCCGCTCTCGCTGACGGTGCCGCCGCCTGTCACCTCACGAGCAGCACTGGCCCCGTGACCGTGCGCGTGCGCTCTAGCTCAGCTAATTGCAGCAGCATGCTGCTATTGCATTCGGGCCGGGGCTGCCGCACTGGGTGCAGCCAGGTAGGTGGATGATCTGACAGGTCTCTACGTATCGGTATCGGGAGCTGATTTTGGTTTGGCCAGGTTCGTCTACCGTCTGTCTGTCCGAAATTCTCAGCAGGTATATGCTGTCAACCCGACAGTATATATGCGGTAAGTTGCGGGATACGGATACGCCGGCCGATACTTCTATTTTTCAAAAAATCAAGGTACGTGCGTCAAGTACATATACTATCTATAAATATTACGTACTAATATGTACTGTATATGTATAATGCATGTATATTTAAAAGTAATATAGTAGAAAATAACAAAAAGAATTATATTAGCGCAGCTGCTGGTCATACAAACTAATTAATACTCAAGTAGCTTCTAACAAATTCTATACTCATGTGCTGCTGGAGTTCTGGCTACCTCCGTCGCCATCTGCTCTACTCATCTTCCTAGCTAGCTTGCATTGCTATCGTCTTCGATTTTCCTCGATAGATTGGATGGTATGTGTAGGGCTCCGGAGTATCGATCGCTCTATCGCGCGGGATGTATCGATGGAGTATCGATCAGATTAATTTTATTTATTTATTATTTTTTCATCTCAATTTTTCGATACTTCTCCGACACGAGTATCGGTGGCAGCATATTGGGGGCATCGGAGTATCTATCAGATACGTATCCGATACTGGTGTACAGCACTTGGGTGAAGTATCGGTGCACCCAGGAGGTTGGCAACTGGCATGGCACATCTGAGCTGATCGAACACAGTGTCAGATTAATTTTATTTGTTATTTCATCTCAATTTTCCGATACTTCTTCTCCAATACAAATATCGATGGCAGGTAGCGGAGTGTATCGGATACGTATCCGATACCGGTATGGCACTTGGGTGAAGTATCGTTGCAAGGAGGTTGGCAATTGGCGTGTGGCACATATGAGCTGGCTGGTTGATCACAGTGTCAGTCATCAGATCGAGAATCAAGAGCGCAGGCCGGATATATCGTAATAAATAAATAAACAACATCGATGATGAGCCGCTGGCGCAGATGAGATGGCATGAGCATGAGGGAAGGGCAGTGGCGAAGCCAGAAGATTTTACGAGCCTGGGCAATTTTTATTAAACAAAAATATTTAACTATAAAATTATAGAATTCTATATAAATGTAAAGAAGATTTCTTTTGCATTTTGACGAGGAGCCCGGCCGGCCGCCCAGGGTGGCCGGGCGGTGGCTCCGCCAGTGGGGAAGGAAATAGGGCTAGCTCTGCTCTCTTGCTTTGACCTGATGCTTAGTAGTAAACAAAGCGGACGATTAGAGTTTGGAATTCCTGTTGATGTCAGAGATCAATGCATGAATCTGCTCGTCGCAAACATCCCATTTGTTCAGGTGAAGCAAGCAAGCAGCAAGCATCATCACTGCTCAACAAACAAAACCAAAGGTGACCATGAATAAAGAAAGAAGAAGATAATGTTAGAGAGTGAGTTCATGTAGCCTCTGTTCATGCATCTGCTCCTAGTGTAACTTACGTGCAATGTTTAAAGGTCCAAACTAAACAGCAAAGAAACATGAACAGAAATATATTTGAATTAAAAACAGATTATTAATATAATAATAAACGAAAGGGGGAGCACGTAGGCAAGTCGAATCCGCTCAACTACTAGAAACCAAACCAGAATACTTCTGTGTGTGCAAAACCCACAGAAAAATGTGAATACCGTTAGAAAAATATTTTTCTGACATTGTACCGTTAGAAAAATATACATAGAAATAAAATGACAAAAAATCGAATTTTTCTGTGGGTTCACCGTCAGAAATAATTTTTCTATCGGTGTTACACGCACAAAAAAAATATGTTTACGCAGATTATAAACAATTTTTCTGTGTGGATATCCACACCGAAATAAAGAAATAAACACAAAAAAATATGTATTTTTTCTGTCGGTTTAGCTAAACTCACAGAAAAAAAAGAAATAAATGCATAAAAAATAATTAGTTTTCAAACAGTAGCAACAGTATATTAATATAATTGTCCATACAGCAATTTTAAGACACATCACAACATATTGTGGTCGCATTAGAGCATATCGGATCTTATAACATTATAAGTAGCAAATACCAATGTTTGTCTAATTTAAAATATTCACATGATGACATGTCTTGTGGAACAACAACAAATATTCATCGGTCATTTCATTTCCCCATTTTGAATGGAAAAGTAGGAAAATCGCTCACTAGTAGCTGCTGACTCGAGTGTGTAACCAACCAACGAGCCTATGGCCATGTTTAGTTTCTGAAGCAATAAATTTTGCGACACTATAATACTTTCATAATATGGCCGTGTTTACTTTCACTCAAAAACCCAAAACTTTTCAAGATTCCCTATCATATCGAATCTTTAGACGCATGCATGAAGTATTAAATATAGACGAAAATAAAAACTAATTGCACAGTTTGGTCGGAATTGACGAGACGAATCTTTTGAGCCTAATGAGTCTATGGTTGGACAATAATTATCACAAACAAACGAAAGTACTACAGTGTCGCGAAATTTTTTCCTTCAGGAACTAAACAAGGCTTAGCCTCTGGCTAAGTCCAAAAATTTAAGGCAGTCATCCACTTGAGAATTGAGATGTTCGCGTCCAACACGCAAACTACCCGTCCAAACCCTTCCATTTCAAAGAAATCTTTATCAGCTAGTCATCTGCATTATAGTACTAAGCAAATAGCAATGCAAATTGGCAAGAACTAACTACTATATTGCATTGCTCATGTGCGTGACGGCACCACGCGCGTACGCGACGAGGCGAGTGAGATCGTCGATCGATCCGCGCTGGTTGGCATGCTGCTTCGCGGCCTAAAACGATTGGAATTTGATGGCCGGTTGGTACAACTCCACTCTCCGCGCTTGCCTTGCTTTTGCCTCTTGTCCAGGGAATGAATTGCGTGGAAGATGAAGGTCCGAGAGGCGCGCGGCAACCACTTCGCACCAACTGGTACTACATTACTACATGCTAGCTAGAAATCGCAGCAGCAGCAGCAGCAGCAGCAGCAGATTGGGATGGAGCAACGATCGATAGGCGTAGTACGTAATGGCACGGAGGTGCGCCAGGAATGCCGCGCGCTATGAATAAACTAACTAGTAATTATGAGCGACTGTTTGCTGCTGGTTAGGTTATGCTCCATCTGCTAGCTTAATTATAGTCGTCAGATGTACCATGCATGATATGCGACAGGCATGGCGGCCGGAACTGGTTGTTATCTGCGAGCTTAGTTGGTGGTGGTTCGGATAAAATATTTCCTACAATCGGTATAAAAATGCTAGGCTGGATGAATGTCTTCTTCCACAAAGAATTGAGTGCTGCTTGTAGTGCATAATATACAATGCCCTGTAATGCAAAAAGATACAAAGCCCTTTGATGTGTCAAAATGTTGGTACATTTTTCATTGAAATTGCCTTTGCTGGTTGTGCTATTACAATGTTTTATCCTTTTCTCAGACTCGGATTGTTTATTATAAGTGTGATCAAATGGCTTAGTAGACAATAGAGATTAAGGGATGTTTGGTTCTCGGCCATAATTTGCCACAACTAACCATAGCCAGGTGTGACAACAAACATAAAAAGTGTGCCAAGAAAATTTGAAACCACACTTTGCGGTGCCCAAGTAGGAAATAATCTTGCAAGACTTCTCTATTCTATGACATGTGGAGTTCAAAAATAATCTTACCTAAGTTTAGTTGCCAAATAAAGACCTGCTAAATTGGTGAAACTTGGCTAAGGTGAAGTATGGCAAAACTTGGCTAGCAACAAAACAGTCATGTTGTATATGGAGTACGCTTCATAAGGTTTCATGTATGAGTGGTGTAGTACATTTTTGTCATCTTATTATGTTTCTTCATGATACGTGCAAGTTACATGTAATTAACTGCTATGCCACTACAATTGTAAAAGGGATTATTAGTACATTACTTAAAGTAAACACACATGGAAATGGCATAGTTTCCAAACCACCAAAGAGGTCCATGCTAAAAGTGAGGGACTGTGTCTCAAAGGAATCCAACGCTAAAAGATTTCCGGTTAAACAAAGAATAATAAGAAGAAGAAGAAGAAAAATCCATTTTCACTATATTCAATTCTTTTAATTTAAAATAAAATGTTAATGAATGTGCCTATACTAGCTAGCAATTGCAAAAGAAAATAACTACAAAATTAGTGGGGAAAAATAAGGAAAAAAAAGTTCTCTCTTAAGGAAACTCCCCCGTCTTGTCCTTGCCACTAGAGACTCCTGCCGAGCAGAGCAATGCCTTGCACACATGCCACGTCACATGGTGGACCCATCGGTGCACGACCGCGACAGCACTGCCTCGCCGGCATCGTCCTGCTCCTCGCACGCCGCCACAGCGCGCTCAAGCACCCCAACCACCTCGCTCATGGTGGGCCGGTCGCGCCCGGATGGCCGCACGCAGTCCGAGGCCAGGTACCCGACGTAGGCGACGGCCTCCATCTCCCCCGGCGTCGGCAGCGGGAGCCGCACGTCGAGCACCCGATGCACACGGTCTGCCTCAATGTGCGGCACCGTGACGTCGACGACGTTCTTGGGCGTGCCGCTCCCCTCGAACCGCTGTATCACCTTGCACCCGGAGAGCAGCTCCAGCAGCACCACCCCGAAGCTGTACACGTCGCTCTTGTGCGTCAGGTGCTGCAGCCGGTAGTACTCCGGGTCCATGTACCCCACCGTGCCGGCCGTCATGCACAGCTCGTCGTCCTCATTGTCGCCGGCGACATTGCATCCGTCGCCGTCGCTGCCGCTGCTCAGGTCGTCAATGAGCAGCGAGAGGCCGAAGTCAGAGACCTTGGCGGTCCAGGCGTCGTCGAGGAGGATGTTGGGTGACTTGATGTCGCGGTGGATGATGGGCGGCACGGCGTAGGTGTGCATGTACTCGATGCCGCGCGCGGCGCCCAGCGCGAGGCGGAGGCGCGCCGGCCACGACGCGAGCGGCGGGGACAGCGGCGCAGGCCGCTTGTGGAGGTGGTCGTGGAGGGTGCCGTTGGGCATGTACTCGTACACCAGGATGCGCTCGCCGCCGTCGGCGCAGAAGCCGAGGAGGCGGACGAGGTTCTTGTGGTTGACGCGGGAGAGGAGCGACAGCTCCGAGACGAATGCCACCTCGTGGTTGTTGGCGCGGCGCGCCGCCACGGAGGAGGACGCCGCGCCGGGGTCGCGTCGCTCCGCGCGCTTGATGGCAACCTCGCGCCCGTCGGGGAGGGACGCACGGTACACGACGCCGAAGCTTCCGGAGCCGATGCGCTGGGACGGAGAGAAGCCGTCCGTGACGGCCCGGAGCGCCGCCAGCGGGAACTGCTCCACCGTCGTGTTCGGGCCCTTGGAGAGCAGCGCGCTGAGCCGCCGCTCCACACGCTGCACCGGCCCGGTTGGCTCAGCGTGGATGCGTCCGGGGTCGTGAGAGACGCCGCTCCGTCGCCGGCGAAGGCAGTAGACCGCCACCACCGCGGCGATGGCGGCAAGCACTCCCGAGCCGATTCCGGCGCTGATTAACGCGATCGCGAGGTCGCTCGGCCGCCGCTTCAACCTTGTGTGAGAGCTCGCCGACGAGTTCGAAGTAGGAGGCGTCGTCAACATCAGCTGCGGACTGTAGCCGCAGGGGTAGCAGACGGCGGCGTATCCTGCGCCACCGCCACAGAGAGGCGCGGAGCCTGACCAGACGCCGCACGTGCACGACGTCCACGGCGCGCAGGGCCCCGGCAGCACGCGGTCGAACACCCTGCTCACCCCGCCCGAGGCTTCGGCCGACACGCCGGGTCCCCAGCACACGAGCGAGTAGTCGGACATGAGCACCCCGCAGACGACCTTCCCCCTGGCCTCCAGTGCGACGAACTGCTGCTGCGCCACAGCCCGCGGCGGCGCCGCCTCCTCCGGTGGCCAGCAGGCGACGGTCCAGTTCCCCCACAGCACGCAGGTGATCGCGTCGCCCACCGCCAGCGACGACACCGAGCGCCCAACTACCGTCGGCGACGGCGACGCGGCCGCCACGGCCGCGGCCTCACCCCAGCACACCACCTCGCCGCTATCCGCCTTCACCGCGCACGCGTGCCGCTCTCCCGCGGCGAGCATGGCGTGGCTCCCCTTCGGCACTTGCCGCACGCCTTCCAGGCCACCGAGACACTTCACCACGCCGGAGCCCTTCGCCAGCCCGCACACGAACCCGCCGCCCACCGCCACGGCTGAGAACCGCAAGCTCTTCGGGAACGTACCGGACGACCACCTCCAGCACTGTATCCTCTCGTCCATGAGCCCGCACACGTACTCCCCGCCGCCGGACACCGCGGACAGCGCCTTGCCCCAGTACACCCGCTTGGACGGCTCCTCGCTGTCTTTCAAGTCCCACCACCGCAAGGCCATCGGCGGGGAAATGGTCGGTCCGGCAGAGCAGAGGTATCCATCTCCAGCGACGACGGCGGAGAACGACGTGCTGCCACCGCCGGCGCCGCCATAAGAGTAGTTGTGGGGCTCGGCAGAGCGGTTGGAGACGCTGGCGCAGGAGATATGGTAGTCTGTCTCGTTCCTGCCTGGAACAAGCGCGCATGCGAGGTTGTGCGGGGAGGCAGTGGCGTTGGCGTTAACGGCGGCGATGGCGATGGTGGGGAGCGGGAAGGAGGAGGAGGCTAGGAGGAAGGGTGGGAAGAAGGCGACGAGAGCGAGGAGGCTCAGGAGGTGGCCGCAGGGTGGAGGTGGAGACATTGGGTTGGGAGAGAGGCTAGGCGAGGAGAAGAGGGAGAGGGGGTTGTGTAGACCATGGTGGCACCAGGAAGGAGAATGGAATGGAGAACGGAGGAAGGAGGGAAGCAACGAGGTTTAAAGGTTGGTGACCGGGCGGGTGGGTGGTGCAAGTATATACTACATGCTGCTGGTCAGATCGATCCAAGCGTCGTTCTTGGTTTTACTGGTCGCTGGTGGTCACTCACACTCACCACCGGAGACGTACGCTTTCATGTCGAACCTAACCTGCAAATCGCCAATTGTCATGACAGAGGGGTTAGCATGTCAAATTGTCAATCGTATGCCATCTTCGTCTTCCCACTTGTACTAGTTTACAACAACCTTCTTCTTCTTTCTTTCTCACCCTCATTTGCCGTTGAGTTATCTACATCCTTCTTTCACCTGTTCCGCCTAACCGTATAGTGTCGTTAATGTTGACATGAAGAAGAGTCAGTGAAGGTAGGGAGAGAGAGACTCAAACATACATAATAATTAAGAAGAAAAAACTAAACCAATCTAGGAGGAACTAGCTAGACTGCTTTTACATCCGTATTAAGAATAAATGGATACCCAAATTAACTTCGACGATGAGAGGAGTTCAACTTGGATGGTCCAGACTTACGGCCATACCGACTGATGAGATTCAGACATTGTACTGCCACTTGTTTGTTCAGCATTTCAGTTATTTGCTGGTGTGAGTACGCATGCACAGTCACCGGTGTGTAATAATCCGAACACCAGGACCAGGTACTGCATTCATGGCCAACTTTTCCATGGTGTTTAATTTCCAGTTTACGCCATGGCTGTTTGTTTATATTTTTCAATCTATATATGTGAACGGGAGTCGCAAATGGAGCTGCACTTTTCGCCCGCGCGCAAACGCGGCAGTTTTACCTGGTCATTGTTTTTACGAGAAGATTCCTAAAGAACGGTAGCGAAAGTGGCACTTTCAGGAAAGTTTCTCCGGCTAAAAATGTGTTGATGTGGATCATGTTCAAACTTGACAGGTCTGAGTCACATTTGCACTATATTGTTCGAATATTTACAGAAAGTCTATGCCCTTTATCACCTTAATGATCGAACTTTACAAAGTTCCAGATTCTTTCTCTGATTTTTACATTTTTCGCCCTCCATCAGGGTCTCAAAATTCAGAATGAATCTTCCACTGGAAGTTGAATTACTGTTAAAACATCCATTATCTCACTGCTAGCGGAGTGTCCCCCAATGGACTTTCATATGTGCCATTCTCGTCGAAGGCCTTGTTTAGTTCCAAATTTTTTTGCAAAATCGATACTGTAGCGTTTTCGTTTGTATTTGACAAAAATTGTCCAATCATGGACTAACTAGGCTCAAAAGATTTGTCTCGTCAATTTCGACCAAACTGTGCAATTAGTTTTTATTTTCATCTGTATTTAATACTCCATACATGTGTTTAAAGATTCGATGTGACGGGGAATCTGAAAAATTTTACAAATTTTTTTGAACTAAACAAGGCCCAAGAACACACATCATTCGCCGTTCCAAACAAAGAATGACAGGGGACAATTTTGGTGTGTTGTCTGTGTTCACTACTCCAGCCGGAGACCGGAGAAGCCACACGCGTTTCCAAGACCCTGCTGCTGAGAGTCCCTGACTGACCCTGACCAAAGAACCGGGACATGATCACTGGTCAGTCCGGGGCTGTTTTCAGCTTCCATGAGGTCCGTCCAAATGGGGAAGATCTGAGATTGAAAACGTTGTGCCTGTGTCCTCTAGCTTCCACACGCCGCCGCAGACGCGCAGAACGGAGAATGCAGCCACTCATTCTGATTCTGGCCTTGGCCTTGTTTAGTTCCGAAAAATGAAAAGTTTTCGGTACTGTAGTACTTTCGTTTGTTTGTGACAAATATTATCTAATTATAGACTAACTAGCATCAAAAGATTCGTCTCGTGATTTACAGCTAAACTGTGTAATTACTTTTTGTTTTCGTCTATATTTAATGTTTCATGCATGTGCCACAAAATTCGATGTGACGGGGAATCTTGAAAACTTTTTGGTTTTCAGGGTGAACTAAACAAGACCTCTGATCAGATCAAAATCCGTCGAAAATTCTGAGTTGTCGGTGACCGGGTGGGTGGTGGAAGTATATACAACATGCTGCTGGTCAGATCGATCCAAGCGTTCTTGGTTTTACTGGACGCTGGTCGTCACCCACACTCACCACCGGAGACGTACGCTTTCATGTGGATGTGGTGCGTGGCATCGATATATCCAAGAAGCTGCTTGACCTAACCTGCAAATCGCTAATTGTCATGACACAGGGGTTAGCATGTCAAATTATCAATCGTATTCCATCTTCGTCTTCCCACTTGTACTAGTTTACAACAACCTTCTTTTTTCTTTTCTCACCCTCATTTGCCGTTCAGTTATCTACATCCTGCTTTCACCTGTTCAGAAGGAGGTTTCTGTGGGCTGGCGACATGGAACTCACGGGGGGAAGTGCAAGGTGGCATGGACGTTAGTAGCCAAACCAATTGAGTTTGGGGGGCTGGGTCTAATTGAACTAGAAAAGTTTAGCAGAGCTTTGCGGCTCAGATGATTGTGGTTTCAATGGGCTAACCCAGAACGACCTTGGAGTGGCTCAACATCAACATTGTCGGTCGATTCAGTGGATATGGCCCTCTTTGCAGCTGCCACTACGGTTACGGTCTGGAATGGGCTTAGAGCTTCCTTCTGGCACTCTAGTTGGCTGGATGGTCGGCCACCTGCAAAACTCTACCCGTTGCTGTACAGACATAGCAGGAGGAAGAACCGTTCGGTCAGAGATGCACTCACAAGGCAAAATTGGGTCCGAGATGTAGCCTACAATCTAAATCATGATCTCCTAAGTGAGTATTTTAAGCTATGGACAGCTATTGATGAGGTTGGTTTTGATCACGATGAGACCGGGGATGACTTTGGACACTTGACAGCTCGGGAGTATACTCTGCAAAGTCAGCTTATGTAGCACAGTTTGTAGGTCAAATTTCCTCAAACTATCCATCACTGATCTGGAAGGTCTGGGCTCCGCCGAAGTGCAAATTTTTTATCTGGTTGCTTCTCCAAAACAGACTTTGGACGGCGGCGCGGCTACAGTTGCGCGGGTGGGAGAATAATTATTTTTGTGCACTTTGTCAACGCAGTTTGGAGACAGCGCTGCACCTGTTCTTCGAATGCCCGTGCTCGCAGATGATCTGGCAATCAGTAGCCACATGGAGTGCTTGCAGCACACTCAACCCAAACAGCTGGGTAGGAGGCCAGGAACTAGAACTTGAGGACTGGTACAGTCAAGCCTTCAGAAGCAATGAAAAAAAATACCAAACCTTGGTAATCTTGACCCTCTGGAGTATCTGGAACTGGAGAAATGACAAAATTTTCAGAGGAGGCACGAAGACACCCCAGATGATTGTGTCTGAGATAAAGGAAACAACGCTGCAGTGGTCTCTAGCAGGCTGTAAGGCCTTGAGGCCTCCTATGGTCGAGGCAATCCTTAGCGAGTAGTAAGTTATGTAAAAAAGCCCTGCAAAGCCTAGGTAATGTGGGGTAGCGCAGCTCGCGCGTGTAAAACTTTGTTGTTCCCTTCTCTTTATTAATCAATGCTGGCATTGCCGGGTCTTTCAAAAAAAATAGGAAAGTTTCTCCGGCTAAAAATGTGTTGATGTGGATCATGTTCAAACTTGACAGGTCTGAGTCACATTTGCACTGTTCGAATATTTACAGAAAGTCTATGCCCTTTATTCACCTTAATGATCGAACTTTACAAAGTTCCAGATTCTTTCTCTGATTTTTACATTTTTCGCCCTCCATCAGGGTCTCAAAGTTTAGAATGAATCTTCAACTGGAAGTTGGATTACTGTTAAAGCATCCATCTCACTGCTGGACTACGGACCTTGTGTGGCTTAAGCTAACGCACATTTGTCAAATAAAATTGGCCGACAGGGTTCACCACAAGTAGCCGCTATTGAATTTGGAAGTTTTCGTACAAAAGCTTACACAATAACGTTGAAGTTGATATGCAGCACTAGCCACACCCAAATTTTATACGCCTTCGTGTTCAAATTTACTTTATTTATTTACAGGTTTTGGAGAGGTCACAAAGACAAAATGCGTCCGATTGGTAAGTCTTTGGTAGCGACTTGTCAATACGACAAAGCAGTCAGCAATCAATCTTCCAGTGCACCTTTTATTTATACGTCTTGCTGATAATCATTACTAGAATCCCGTCTCAAAGTAACTAAGAAATTGCTACTAGTAGTATAGTACTATCATAGTACGGCGGCAAGAGTTGGTAGTTCTTTTTTTTAAGGAAGAGGTGGTAGTTCTTGACGTACGGGTAACAAAAGCAAACGTGTATGCATTGTGTTTCTGTATACAATCTAATTTTGTGGAAAAAAAATAGTTTGAAGCTAAAAGTAAAAGGTTCTTGGAGAAATGACTCAGCGAGAGAAGACCTTGATTTGACATCTTCTATATTTAGCTGTTCTTAAATGGCACGTGTATCCGTGTGAGAAAAACCGATGCTTGTGACAAAACACAAAACAAGTAAGTTTTTGTTATTTTCATGTTTCTTAGAGCTCTTAGAGATGCTCTTATACGATTCCTTTGGATTTTGCGTTGGCTTCTATTACTACATCTGTTTTTTTTTTTCAAAACAAGAGTATGATCCCGTGTTAAAATGGATGGCCTTTTTACAGGTTAATTACCACTGCCCAGTCGTCTCCGTGTGTTTCCTCCCTAGCCTGTAAAACCTTGAATGGCCGAATTAATTACACCAAGTCTTCCATCACCTGCCGCACTGTTGAACAGGATGGATGGTAGGAGTAGTTGCAAGAAGAAGACAGCAGCTAGCGTTGCCAACGATTCTACCTTTTGACCACTGTCGTCAGAACTGTATTACAGCTGTATTTGCAGTTTTTCCAGATGGGTCGTCGTTCTTGCAGTAGAAACTTTTTTTCGTACCACCAATCCAAGCGTAACCGCATCTGTTTTTCCTGAGAGCAAACACGGTTACTTACGTACTAAAGACTGGACGGATCAGTGGCAGCAGAACCGATCGATCAGCAATGCCTGTCGTACGTATTGTTGAACGTTGATGCCTGATGACTCGGAGGGCACCAACACTAGACCGGACAAAGCCAGAAATCGGACAGGCCTATATATCTATCTATCTTGATGATGGACAGCCTCGCTTTAAGGTTAACCCCGCGAATCCTGTTCGTTTGAATTTATCTGTCAAATCTATCAATTATTTAACATTATTTTTATCTCACAAACCAGCTAATATTACTTTAGTCATGACTTCTCAACCAAACGAACACGCCGGTCGTCCTCATCCGCCCGTCCCGCCGTCCGTCGCTCTGCGCGTAGCCATCCTTGAACCGCCTCGATCCGCCATTACAGGCTCCGCGCGACTGGTGGTGCGCGTGTTAAGACTTGACCTCCTCCGATCCCATGGAACTGCTGGGGGTCGTTGTTGCTCGCGCGCCAGCAGCCGGTGGTGGTGCTGCGTGTGCGTGCCAACTGCCAAAGACGACGCGAGATTCCAACCTCTGGGCTAGGCCAGGTCAAAAAACCGCGGGCGGCCAGGTCAACCCAGCGCAGCGCTCATGTTGACGAATCACATTGCATTGCAACCGGGTCAAATATGGTCAGGAAGGGCGAGCTGGCCCCTGGCCTGAACTGAACGGATGACTAGGGCCTGGAGCGAGCCACGCCCAGGAGAAAAAAACATGGCCTGGCTTCAGGCTGCTTCACTGTTCATTCATGCAGCACAGGCTCCTAGACGGTTCAGGCAAACAAACACGATCCACCTGCACCATCCGGCCCTATCCCTAGCCCTTATCCAAGCAAACAAACAAAGCCGAAAATGTCGAAACAGATTACTTGAATCGCCATTGTGTCTCTAATATGTTACACATTGATAGCAATTATATATAGCAAAATTGATCTGATACGAACCACCTCTGCTGCGGCTTCCACATCCTACGAGATAAAACCATGCAACGTCAAAGCAGCGCACTGACTGCCTGCCGATACAAATGTAAATAAAAGCCTTTGACCCTGCTATGCTCGCTAGACTGACTTTATGAAAGTAGGGTCATACTCATAGCTAAACCAAGGCCGCTACATCATACGACGTACATAGGCAACTCAAAGGACCTTGACACAGTGAGGGATCTATCTGGAGCGTCATGACCCAACAGGTGTTCCCTTTCTTGACACGTGGAAACCGCAGCAGTCCTCCAGACAGGAGATGGATGATGGGCCGACAAAAAATCAGAACTGCAATCCCGCGATGAAGTTCGGCTAGCCGTTAATTTGTGGGAAGATTTGTGATATCTTCATGAAAACGTCCATGACCTAAAAGCAGAGAGAATCGTATTAGAAAGCTAAACAGGGTGGCACTCCTGTCTATGCTCATAAACTGACTGCGGCAGCGAGAGGGTCTAGAAATACCTCCTTGTCGTTTTGGTATTTTACAATGTTTAGAGGGTTCTGCGAACACTGCAACAAGACGGCACCATGTCAGAAGACTCGAATGACTAAAGCAGTATAATAGATGAGTTTCTACAGGGTCTTACGTCCATGATGGCTGTCTGTATTTTTGGATTCTGGAATGCAACAGCTACATCTGGGTTTGCCATTATTTTCGATACCACTTCCTCGGGAGTCATGCCAACTTGCGCTGTACAAGCAATCAAATAATTTTGGAGTTCATATCTCAGATAACCAATGGAACAAATTTGCACTAAAGAGTTCTTTGATAAACAATAAAAAAAATGATACCACAGAAGCACAGATTATTAACTAAATGAATTAACTGTTACCCTTGCCTTGCAAACACTAGAAGCATGTGCCGACTATGCTAGGTTTTAACATAAGCATGAGGCCGAGCCGCCGACTACTCTAAGAACACCAGATTCTCAAATCTCAATATGTCAGCTTGTGGCAGGCTGGCAGCCTCACATCAGAGGAACATGTTCGAAGCAAAGAATGACAACAATTACTGTACCAATGAATCGCAGGCAGGAACATAGTACGGGGAATTTTGCGGAATTCATGTGTTCCAAACAAAACCCAAGTTATGTAGAAGCATTTAATTCACTCACCAAACTGCTGCCGCACTTCTGGACTGCTGAGGTCAAAGTTCTTCAGGTGATCAACCATGCGGTTATCCCATTGATCAGGAGATGCACCCATGTTATTTCTGTCAATAGGTAGCAGCATCAGTTAAAAAAACAAAAAAACAAAAAAAAAACAAAAAACAGGGAACATTTTTGCCCTATAATGAAGACAAAGATTTCTGGTAAGAAGCTAGTGTTAAACATTCAGGTATCGATACTTGTTAGCTCAACTGCATACAGTGTCCAGTTGCCATGATAAGTTGATAATCAATTGGTCCATAAGACCATGAGTCTGGGTGTAAGTTCTGTGCTAAGACCACATCAGTTGGCATTGCCCAGAGCATACCTGGCATCATCCTAAATGGTTCTACCGTCCATGGCATTATTATTCAAGATTTATATGGTATGTATTAATGATAGGGTTGGTCAATAATCAAACTACTAATGCCATGGTTCATCTTAATTCTAAAATGATAAGTTAAATAAAACATTCAAATATCCAAGTTAAATCGTAAAGTTAAAATAAAAATGGTGAGAAATCGAAACAGAAAGCTGATCTACGAAAGCAGGGTGCAAATAGATGTATTACTTACAGCATATCCTGTAGTTGTTGACGGTACATTGGATTCTGCAGCATCCCTGGAAAATAATATTACATAAATCGCTATTTAAAATCAAAAATAAACTCTGGATATGCGGTATTAATTATCTAAGTGATCAGGATTCACGGCCATACACTTGAACGAATCTGGGTTCCTCATCTCTTCAGGCAAGTAGCTGCAACATGTGAAGAAATCAGCAACACTTTTTCAGTTTACTTGGAACAAAAGGAGATTTCCTGTTTCTTAATATTCCTTCACAAGAATTAGGAACTTCAGAATTACTAAAATTGACTTTGCAGGCCGTCCATTACATGGGAGGCCTTAGTTCAAGAGGCAACATCCAAAACACATAACAGGCGAAAATTAGAGAACTTATAAGATACAAATCCCTCAATTAAAAGTGACATTTTGGAAATCGAGATGGTCTCCAAAACACAACTTTAACTAGTACTTTTTTATTACAGGATATTTGTAATGTATTGAAACTAGATTTTGAGACAAATCTACTATATCACTTTCAAATACTAATTCAACACATAAAGAATTTATTACCGAAGTGGAAAATAGTTAGTGTTATCCTAAATGGTAAACGGTAAACAGTCAGGCTAAACTGCCACTTAAACGGGCAAAATGGCTGTTTAAATGGGCTAAACAACCGATTAAATGGAAACAGCGTTTAAAGTTTAAACGGTGCATAAACAGGCTAAACGGCTGTTTAGGTAAACAGTAAAAAAAAAGTTGACTTCAACAGTCCCACTATTTAGTTGTGACTTGAGGGAATATTACATAACCCCATTTTACTATTCATTACTTGGGAGACCTTGCTCTATGGTTCTTCCATCCCTAACACCTGACAGGCAAAGAATAGGTACACTGAAAAATTTCTAGGCCATTCCATATTTATGTTAAACCATGGAGTTCATCCAAAGCAGGACTAACTTCACACAAAATATAGCAAGAAACTAACTGTTAGTCTGCAGACATCATGTTTCTCAAACTAGCAAAATTCAGGATTAAGTTATTGGTCTAGTAAACCAAAGGTATTATTTTTCTACTATTGATCACTTAATTATCCTCATCATTCAGCAAAAGAATACAGGAACATAACCTACACACAGCACAAATGAGTATCACCAACGTGCAAAAGTGCTGACATCCTGACACTAAAAAACACAGGAATAGGAATACTCCCTCTGTCCCTTTTTAGTGTTGCTATGGTGTCCATGTTGGTTAAGATTTCTAAGTTTGACTAGGTTTGTAGAAAATATTAGCAACATTTGTATCAACAAATAAGTTTATTATGAAAATGGATTGAACGATCTATCTAATGATACTAATTATGTACCATAATCATTAATATTTTCTTGTATATATATTTCATCAAAGTTCAAAGTTGAGTATGTTTGACTTCTCGGGAAGTGAGAGCAATAGTTAAAAAGGGGCAGAGGGAGTATGGTTGAGCCAAGCTGGCGTCTTAGGTGCTTTGTGAGACAGCATTTCTCTTATTGCACAAACAATAAGCATACTGTGGAAAGAACATTTTGTGCGTATATCAAAAGTGGCAGGGCATGGATATTTGGCATTCAGAGCACTATCAACAATATTCACCAAGCTATTACAATTAACAATAAAATAAACCTAATTCTTGGGAAGCAGAGGCACTTCTGTTTTCAATGAAATAACTGCAAAGACAGCGAAGTTAGGTGGCACTTACGGATACACCATCTTCTGCACAGTTGGATCTTCCATCATTTTCTCAATTGTCTCAACTGATAGCATAGGTCCCGAGTTACCTATAACAGAATCAGTTAGGGAATCTATTCAGATCAACCAGGAAAACTAAATCATTTTATAAGAAAGATGATGAGATACAAATAGAGATCCACAATATGTATGTTCAATCACTTACTAGGTTCAGTTGGCCCACGAGCAGCATCTTCATTCGGCTTAAAAGTCGCTCCATTTGTGGGAAGAACCTTTGAGAATTACAGAAATTAAAGTATTAAATAGATACAGGGGATTTTGCAGGAAGCTTATTACCCAGCTTTGTAACATAACTTACTTTTTCCTCAATATCCTCCTTACTTTCACTGTCTGTACTATCATGTTTTACATCTACTGTCTCCAGTGAAGATTGGAGGTTCTTTTGCTGCAACTCTTCGGGAGAAACATCAACAAATGCTGCATACATTTAATTATGATCATCAGAATGAGCAGCAGATATATGAAGCAAATGAAGATCAACATTAAGAAGCCACATCACCAATGAGTATAAATGCAACAATGGCAACTTACAAATTGAGCATGCCACTGCACACTGAAAGTCCCAACCTTCCATTCAAGGATAGTTAAAGAAAGAAAATCTACAGGCCTAAATGCCATACCAAATTTCTTTGAAGGCTCTGGAGTTTCAGTCACATCCACCTCTTTCGATGTTCCAGCAGCTTCCACTTCGGTAGCTGAGACATCAACAGTTGACACCTGTGGGGAGGTATCTTTCTTTGGTTCCAAGTACGGAAAACTGCTTGGTGCAGTAGGAGATGCCTGTGGTGGCATGCCAAATGGGAAAGGCGAGTTGGAGCCAAATGAGTTTGGTGGTGCCTGGGTCATCATTGACTTAAATGCTTGTTCCATGGCATATCTCTAAAACAGATTTAGCAACAAGCAAAAAAAAGGGGGGGTAAGCAAATAGATCACACACAACCAAATTCAAATATGCAATACAAACTGAAAAGGCAACAACAAATGGGTACAAGGGCCAAACCTAGTGAGATATGAAGTGGGGCGTACAGCATACAATTTTGAAAGGAATTGCGGCAATAGTAATAGTATGGAAGTTAAAGACATACAGGATGCAGAAACTAAGCTTCTGATCAAACTACAACACCCACCCACCCAAAACACACACACACCGCCACCACCACCACCACCTTCATAGGACTACATGCTATGTTTCAAACTACTAAAACAATAGTCCCTCTGGTCATAAGTAACACTTTGAGCAAAATTGAGTGTAACTAAGGTAGAGTTTAGTGGTAGAGCTGCATGAAAATGTGACTGTCCTATATCTCTTTCAAGAGTGTAGACAAATGCCTTTTCCCTCTCTGAACCTGTCTGTAAGGTGGTAACCCACCACAATTCTGTTGCTTTCAATAAAGCAGGGCAAAAGTGTCATCAGCCCAAAATCCAGTCAAATTTTTAAAATTTTGACGTTCAATAGTTTTTAAAATATTTAGTTAAGAAAAATAAAAATCATGTGTAAATATGTCTTGAAATGTACTTTCATAATATCATACTTAACAGATATTATAACTATATTCTAATGACCGTCAACAGTTTTCAAAATGTTTAATTGAGAAACATAGAAGTCATGTATGTGTAAATTTGTCTTGAAACATACTTTCGTATCATACTTATTAGATATCATAACTATAGTCTATTATGAACAAACGCTGGTCAAAATTCAAATAGATCAGAGGCAAAAACCTCAGAAATGGACTGATAAAGTACAGATATAATGGAAGAGTAAGCAAGCATAGCACAGAGAGGCTAACACAAAGACCTCCTGCTGATTCATGTCCAACCATCAACAGACAGCCGTAGGGTAATTATTAGGAGTAACCATGTGCTTGACAGGGATACATACCGTTTGGCAACATAAAAAGCAGAGAATAGCTGTGAGCTTACCTTTACCATGGAAGAGACCTGATACATCAAACCACCAAGTATTTAAGTTACAAGTGAACGATATACATAAAAGCATGGTATAGCATTAAAGACAATGGGATTCGCACCGTGGTAAACGCCACAGACAATGCTACACCAACTCCAATCCAGAAAACAGGTGAACCACTGCAGAGATTATATGCTAAGTGAAGTAACTAAGCTATCATGCAAAGGTAAAGCTGATAACAGCATACACAGAGAAACGATGGGGGGACTCACAAGTATGATGATGGGGGAGGCACGGGAGGCAGGGTACCGGTTCCAGTAGACATATTCTCATTGCCAGTCGAAGATGACACGCTTGCAAAGCCTTTTGCTCTCAATCCCTCGAAAACTGATGTAATGAACGTTTTTATTTAATTATATCAGAAGCAAATAGGTACTACTACACACGAACAGAAATGGGAACAACCCACGCTGACAAGTGGCAAAACATTCTCAACTCTACTCATCAGCTGCTTTATTATTATAATACTAAAAAGCGAACGGATAATCTGACCATCCCTGCTCGGTTCTCAACTACAACTTTGTGATTTGTCAGCTACAAATTCAGATGTGAATTATGAAAAAATCAGACAGGGGATGCCGAGAGCAACCTCGAGCTACACACTCAGTTCCACAGACAGAGGCGGCAAGGATTGGGCCGAGATAGATTAAATGAACAAAACGAAACAATCATAGCAATTCAGAGGCAAGCTTGGCCAGCTCAACGCCTAGTCAATAGCGCACCTCGCTCGCAGGAAACTGAGCAGCGGGCAATCAGGAAGGGAAAAAAGCATCAGAAGAGGGAGGCCGGTCCCCTCACCGTTCCCGGATCCGCGAGGAGCCGCGGCGGCGACGACGAAGAGCCTGGGCCTCCTGGGCCCTTTCCGCGCGGCACCGCCGGTGGACGCCGCCGCCACCGTCGGCGGCGGCACGGAGCCGGGCAGCCTCCGGAAGCGGGCGGCGGAGGAGATTAGCGGGAGCCGTGGGGACGCGGAGCAGGAGGAGGCGAGGACGAGGCTCTCCATGCCGTCGGGCCGGGCCGGGTCCGCGCTGCGCGAGGAACTGAGGTCTCTGTCTCCCTATCGCTTGCTTGCTCGCGCTAGGGTTTTTGCTCGCGTGGCGCCGTGGCGGCGAGGTTTCTTCTTCGCGCGGTGAGATATCGACTCCGGGTCGGGAGGGAAGAGGAGAGTGTTTTTTTTGGGATGGGATGACGATTGACGACGGAACCAAAGCCATCTCGGGCTCTCGGCTCTCGCAGTGGTCAGTGGACTGTTGAGGTGGGGCCCACCTGATGTTAGTGTGGTGCTGAGCTCAGTAGCAACTATCACACCTCCAGATTCTAAAAAAGAAAAAACCTATCACACCTCCACTAAAATCGTTTAGCCCGTTTACACATTATTTAACTGCTATATAGTGAGACACCGTTTTCATTTAATCAACTCTTTATATTCTATTTAAATGGTCATTTTGTCTGTTTAAACACCTATTTGCTCAAAATAATATCTAAAAGATAAGTTAATGGCTGGTTACCGTTTAACATTTAGAATAACATCGCTATCCTTCGACAAACTCAACTTACGATGACAAGTAAATTCATTTGTCCCGCGTTTAGTGACAACCAGGGTGCCAGGCTAACCACTGCTCCCTTCATCCCAAATTAAAGTAACTTATATAGTTACTGTAAATCAAATTGTTTTAAGTTTTATTAATGACACAAACTTAATATTACCATATACGCACATCACGAGATATGAGATATATTTATAATGTACATACTTAGTGCTATAGATATTATAATTAAAATAACTCAATGGTTCTGAGGAAGTAGGAATTGATTTATTTTTGGGTAGATAAAGTACTACCCCTTTTGTGGCCGTGGCAAATGAGTAACACTCCATTTGTTCTTAGTTGGTTTTGGTTTTATTATATGTCATTATATCTAGACATTGATTATATTTAAGGTATAGCAAAATTATGTATCTAAAAGAACTATTTATAATTTGAGACGACATTTTTTTACCTTAGCATTGTCATAATATTAAATCATAATGTAGAAGTCGATAAAAGTCAAAACATGTTTACCTCTAAAACAAGAGTCCTCTATGACCACAAGGATTAGTTACCTAATGGCTTTTAACGTAGGATCCTCAAATTGCATCCTATTCCTACTAAGGTTGTCATCCTTGCGGCACGTAACCTAAAGGAAAGGAAAAAAAGATATCCATGTTTTTTCTGTGACAATTTATCTTAACAAGAACAAGAAGTATCGCTTCTCTTAATCATGGTGTTTGGGTTCAATCTACAAAGTTGTTTCTAGGGAAATTTCGTAAAGTTATCGATATGATAAACACTTTCTAGTATCAGTAGCTCCAAGCGAGAATTTGAACTACAAAAACAAGAGCATGTTTCATGAGCAACAAGACGCATTGTTGAGGCACACATAGTTGCATCATGGTCTTAAGCAGTTGATGTGCCGAGCCGAAGATAGGATGAGAGATTTAGCTTGACAACTTCAAAATCCACAAAAGGCTTGTTTGGCTACCCATCAATCTACTCCAATACCTCTCAGCCCATGTGGATCGGTGTGTCGTGTGTATCTAAACAAATCCTAAAGGGAAACAATTAGCAATCACTCTATGACCCGTGTTTTGCTAAGCATGGGATGGTATAATTGAATAAGGGCCGCTCTCAATGGGTTGGGCCACATAGAATTATCAAATCTGATGACAAGAAAGATGAAATGAGTTTCTATAACGTTATTTCCAAGTTTGTTTTAGAATTACATGCAATGAGTACTATTTTCATATTTATGTGTCAAAATTAAATACAGTGAATAGTACTCTCAAACATTTATATCTTTGACCATCAATTTTTTTTTAAAAAAAATATAGTTTCATGACATAAGACTCATGTTTTAAGATCCAATATGAAAAATAATTTCATAATACATAATTCTTATGTAGTAAAATATAAGTTTTTATTTTAAATAGATGTTAAAAACAGTAATATTTGACTTAGGACAAACCTAATGTAACGTGTAAAAAGAACAGAGGAAGTACACGTGAAACACAAAAAAAAAACAGAATATTAACTGTACAAGGTGTTTTCAGTTTCACCCATGCATCAAATACTATTTATTGATATGACATATTTGGAAACAATGAAACTATCTGTTAAGATTAGCTTGATTAAATAACAGATCATAAACTCTACCAGCCCGTCTCATGATTTTTCAAATCAAACTAGTTGACGTGTCAAAACACCAATTTTACTCGCAGAAGATAGCACGTGAAGGTGTCATTTTACAACAGAAATATCCACATATGCATCATCCACAAATAAAATGCTTTTCAAGGTGCAAGGAAGCTACCAGGTAACATCTTTACACAATCCTATTAAATAAAATATGAAATTATGCCTCAAGGATCGGTAAACTTTTCTGCCTTGTACTTCACAATTGCTGCTCCTTTGCTTTCTTTCGGGCCAGTGCTCGCGCTCTAGCAGCTGCAAGTGCATCATCACCTCTCTTGTAGTGATCATCAGTAACCTTTACTGGCTGAGTGTTTTGTGGGGTCTCTTTAGCATTTGATGGAACATCGGCAGCATTTTTCTCAGTAGATGCAACAGCTGTTGAATCCCTCGTTCGACTTGCCGAGGGTTCTTCCATACTCTTAGTCCCCTCCGATCCTACACTGGATTCTCTTCTACGCTTTGGAGAAGGTTCAGAAGCTTCAGCATCAAGACTACTAGGATTTGTATCCTCCGGTTGATTGTCCGACTTTTGAGGGTCAGCACATTTTGTGTTACCATGTGTCCGTGCACCAAAAGCAACATTTCTCTCAAGTCCGAAGTAAAAATCACTCAAGTCTTTCTTTTTAGTTACCTAGAAAAGACAGACGGAGAAAAACATTAGCCAACAGACTATGGCTGCAAAACGGTTATGCAGTTCCTTTTGGTAGGCAATCTGATTTGCAGATGAACGTGAGGAAAACCAACATTTCTGTCACTAATATTGTGAACAGAGAAGGCATGACAGACAAATGACAAATTGCTCAAGAGGCATTTACAGTTAGCAGATCATATTTTGCAGAAACAAATTAAATAATTTTCTGAAATAAATATAGTCCTGAAGTAAGGGATAAGCTAAAAGGCCAGTTTCATGTATGTATGCATCAGAATTCAAAGGCACCAAAATCCCTTCATTCATAGTCTGTTGCCACAAAGGTGGCACGTAGCCACATGTAAAAACAACCTAATTCAAACGAGACACTTGATGATATATCATAAAACACCAATCTCAACAAGATGCAGTAACCATCCAATTTACATGTAATTCAGCAAGGTGAACTAGACAGACTCATGGACAGGGTTCCATCGGAAATAAGTAGATTATATCCATAGCATATCATATTGAATAAAGTACAGAGGTAACCATGCAGCTTGAAAGAAACAGAAATAAGTAATTCAAATAGAAACTCATGAATACAAAAATGCAGGTACAGAGAATATCAGCAAACAAATGAATAGAACTTACATCTTCCTTTTCTTCTCGAAGCTGCCTCATTCTCTCTTCTTCAAGCCACTTTTGCTGCTCCTCAAGTTTCTTCCTGTAGGCAGATGTTACAAATTTATCCTTGTCCCCAAAGAGGTGGTCCTCCTTGCTTCTCTCTTTCTGAAGCTTCCTCTCGTATATTATATCCTGTTCTCGTTTGCGTAGCTCTGCTTTTTCCTTAAGTTGTGCAATATACTTTGACTGTTCAAAGGAGATGCATTGTATTAAAAAAAATGAAATATCAAACAAGAATAAAACTCAGAACTAGTGGCACAAGTCAGAAAGAACAAGGAAAATATCATGTTAGCATATGCAATGTTGAACCAAGCACCACTTTCGAAAAGCTTCCACTCAAATACAGGTCAGTAATCAGTTGCAACCAATATAGCATGCAGAAGAAGATAAAGCAAAGTGTAAGAAAACACTAGATGCAGCATCAAATAAGAGGAAAGAAAAGGCTATTCGTGAGCTCAATCTTTGAGAAGAAATAGGATAACTACAGCCCATCTAAACTCTCTTGTCTTCATACAATTCAATTCCAAACTCATGAGCAAGAGACAACAGATCAAGTCAAAGAAGATTAGTGATGTTCTCTTATCCAACGATGTCATGCAAGCTCAATGTTTCATGTTTGATGGTGGAGATGAGTGTGCAGCAGTTGTCTATCAGGATGATGAAGAAGAAGAAATGCCTGGTAATAGGATACCCTGGACTGTTATTGGAGAAGCAATGGGAGCAAGTGAAGAACTTGAGCTACTCAAAGTTCAAGAATAAGAGAGCTCTATGCAGAAGAGGAATTTGATTCTGAAGAAGAGGAATTTGATAATGAGGATGACATGGATGAAGATGAATGAGTCAGCTGGAATGATGGCATCTTTTGTTATGTTTATCTATGCAACAGGAAATCTGCATTGCCATCATTGATGTTTTATCAATTTATCATTTGTGTTGTACTGTCATGAGCTGATGAATGGGCTGTAATGATTATCTTTTAATTCGGAACTAAGTAGGACCTTAAACTATGGTTGATGAACTTCATATCAATGTTATGTTCTTATGAACTAAGTAGTAGTGTAGTACTGTTACTCCATTGTTCATTTGTTCTTGCCACTGCTATTCACCTTATCTGTTTATTAATCATGAGGTATGTTTTATGATCCTAATCAATGTTTGATGTTTCCCATATCTGTTAGGAACAACATTACCACATGAAACCAACAATTGCTCACCTGTATCTGTACAAGTCCAACAATTGCTCAGCTGTACAAGTCTAGGAATAAGATCAATGAGGTATGTTTCATTTATACTTCTAAAGTTGACAGCCTATTACATGAATCTGATTTGCTACAGAACAAAAATGCTCAAGCGACGCTAAGGTACGCTTAAGCACACATAAGCTCTAGGGGTGGGTCACCGCTTGCTTAGCGCCGCTGTTTATAACCTTGATAGCATGCACAATTGAGTAGCTATATGAGGTAATGTCTTTCTCAATACTAAAGCTTGTGCAAAATTCAAAAATCAGGTATCTACAGGACATGCTAACTTTCAAAAACCCGTATCAATAAACATTCAACTAAAGCAAACAGCCTTTTGCCAAAAAAAATTGGAATTAGATCATCACAATTCACAAATAAGAGATTTTCAGCTAGCTCTACAATCCCTATTTAGCCCTCAATCAAAAATTCATCTCACAAACAAGGAAACTCTCAAGCTAAGCACCAAGGCAAACCTCCTCCACATAACAGCAACGTCTATGCTCCTTTTCCTTCCCAAACACTAACGATGTGCTTGGTTTGCCGGACGACCTGCTGCAGAATGATCTGAAGCTACATCCGAGCCTGCCGCTGGCATTTGGTTCAAGTCACAGAATGGATCCGTCCGTCATCAACCTATTCATCTCCCTGTATAAATGTGTCGCTACCCTATCCCTCCCGAAACCATCGGACGACATGATCCATGACCAAACCAAACAACACAACTGTCATCAACCGATCCTACTAGAGTGAACCCATGACGGATGCACTCATTCTGGACGATGTGACTCACCGAACCAAACAGACTGTAAGAATCAGGATGCAAGACTAAGCTAGCAACTAGTCTTCTTCATTAAAAAGCACTCGTAACTAATAACTATACTCTGTCACATATCACTGTGAGCATAAACCAAGCAAATAAACAACTCTCAAAGGCAGGATGGAGGAATTACCTCACGGACGACCTTATCCTGCATCTTAGGGCGGGCTTCCTTCTCTTTCATTTCATCGTACAGCTCGTCGTAGGCGTACACCGAGGGATCCTCCTCCAAGGCCTTCTTCTGCTGCTCCTCTACCTGTGCGCGCGCAACACCCGCAACACCATCCGGACAAAGGGGGGAAGACAGGGGGGAAAAAATTATCTAATGTATTGGCATGAAATCGGTGGAGAGGCGTACGCGCGAGCCGGTGGGTGGAGCAGGTTATACCTTCTGGAGGGCGCGCTTCTTGGCCGCCTGGCGGAGGATTTCTTTCTCCACGTCGTCGTCGTCATCGTCGGCGAAGGCCGCCAGGGGCCGCGCCGGAGGCGGCGGCTTGCGTGACGACGAGGACGATGGCGGCTTCGTGCGGATCTGCAGCCCGTACCTCTGCATCGCGGCGGCGGCGACCTGCCGACCTGATCGGTTCCGAGACGGGACAAACCCTAGCCAAACCGGGGCGGGTTAGGCCCCGTTTGGTAGCGATTCTGGAACCCGCTTCACGCGCAGCTTCGCGCGTCTCCGCCTACCAAACGGGGGTCGGAGGTCTCCGCTCCTCGCAGCTCCGCCCCAAAATCGCGCTCTCTGCAGCCACGACCACGAGAGTCCGCGGGAGACGTCGGGGCTCGGGGGCGGGCGCTGGAGGTCGTGAGCAGCCGGTGGCGGCGTCGGGGCTCGGGGGCGGGCTGTCAGGCCTTGTTTAGTTCCCGAAATGAAAGTTTTCAATCAGTGTAGCACTTTCATTTATTTGTATTAAATATTGTTCAAATATAAACTAACTATACTCAAAATTTCATTTTGCAATTTATAGACAAACTGTGTAATTAATTTTTATTTTTTATTATATTTAATACTTTATGCATATGACATAAGATTCGAAGTGACAGTGAATTTTGAAAAGCTTTTGTTTTTTGGGTGAACTAAACAATGCAGTTCCAAAAATTTTTGCAAAATTTTTTAGATTTTCCACCACATCGAACATGGCACATATATAAAACATTAAATATAAATAAAAGAAATAATTAATTACACAGTTTACCTATAATTTACGAGATAAATCTTTTAAGCCTAGTTAGACAATATTTGTCAAATACAAACGAAAATGTTATCGTGCTCATTTTGCAAAATTATTTGGAACTAAACAAGGCCTTAGTTTAAAAAATTTTACAAAAACTTCCAGATTCTCCGTCACATTGAATCTTGCGGCAGATGTATAGAATATTAAATATACATAAAAATAATAACTAATTGTATAACTTATCTGTAATTTGTAAGACGAATCTTTTAAACCTAATTAGTCTATTATTAAATAATAGTTATCAAATACAAAAGAAAGTGCTACAATATATATTTTGCAAAAAAATTTGAAACTAAACAAGCCTTCGTCTGCTCTGCTGCGAAGGATAGTGCGTCCGATGAGCCAGACGGGCCAATAGCCGCATTACAGGCCGACATGAAAACAAAAACTAATTGCATAGTTTCATCTGTAAATCGCGAGATCCATATTTTAACTATCAATGACGGAGTGCACAAAGAACAGACACCATCAACCATTATAGCTAGACAACATCATCACTTTTTAAGATTTGAAACAGTAAGCACCTTTGATGCTGTACAGCATATGTTCCCTAACACGACATAAACCCTGGGTCATCTGGTGGAACATGACAGCAAAGCACACAGCAGGCGTCAAAACAACCTCACACGTCACATCCCATTTAGTCGGAACCATAACCCCAAAATGAGATGTCACTTTTACACTCTAGGTAACCTTTCTGCTGCCGCAAACCACGATTGCAGCAGTCAAAACACAGGGTCTCATAATCTAGTAACTAAAATTCACCTTTATTTAGCAAACCAGGTAGTCTGACAAGTGATAACTCTTATATCTCTTTGTAAATACGCTGCACCTCTAACCTGTAAACAGCAATCAGAACCAGACCTCTTCTTTCTCTAGAGATATTTACATCCATCTCTGACAAATTGCTGAGGGTGCATGTAGCCTCCAGGGGTCTTGGAAATATGTGACCACTGTCACGAGGTAGTGAGGTACTGATGCCAACCTAATCTCCATCCATTGCTCCAGAAATATCAACCTTGGGCCCAAATCAAATCTTGCCCAAAGTTATCGAGAGCTACCTACATGCCGGGTTATGTTACTTCACTATTTCTGTGAATCAAATCAGCAAGCTCTCTTTTCAGCTATAGCTGAGACTTCGATTGACAAATCTGAGATTGCACTTCATGGCAGCATTTAACCATTGGACATTTTGTTAACATACTTCACAGGATCAACAGCTAACAAAGAAGAATGCGCTGCAGAATCCAAGACTTCTCCACGACTTGCAATACCTGTTTTGATGGGAGTATCTGCAAAAGAGTTAGCGAGTTAGTGGGAAACTGGTGTACAGATTCCAGATATTTCAAGACCACTTGAGGGAAAAAAAGCGCATTCATTAACAATGTTGAAAGAAAGGGGAAATTCTTCCCTGAAGTTTCACCACAGGTTCACTTTCTTCCCTAAGGTTCTAAATGGTTTGGCCAAGTCCCACAAAGTTGTCTTTGGCTCAATCAGGTCACCTAGCTAATGTGGAGCACCAAGTGTGCACCTAGTCAGCAGTGAGTGGCCTAAGGTATCAATATGTGTCAAATCTCTAATTTGCCCCTAATTTATAAAGGCTACAAACATTGTGCCATCATGAACAGGTAAGTACGCATGTCACATAGTCTCCCCATATCAGGGAATAATGCAATGTCTAAAAGAAAAAGATTTAAACTAGTATTCTGGTATGCTGCTGGGAGCAAGAGCAATTTAGCGAGTTGTACCATCTAAGTGTCTAACAAGAACAAAATATGTGCAAATAAGTAGGTATATCACCTAGTTACCACATATCAGAGGATAAAGTGGAAAGTAAAGATTAGATTCAAACTGGTAGAATGTATGGAACAAGAGCAACTTAGTAAGTCGTATCATCTAACAGGAATCATTTTACTATGTGTTAGAATAAGACTCATTAGCATGTATGCAGAGACCATCCTAACATCGTGCTAATTGGTGCACACATGTGCCATTCCATGTCAGCCTGGGGACTATATTGAGCCAACAATGAAACTTGTAGCAAATGAACCTTCAAGAAGAGACTCCAGGGATGGATTTGGCTATTCCACCAGCAATGTTCCAAAAAAGGAAAAAAAAAGAAAGAAGCAGCAGAATGTATAACCGATGGCAAGGATCATTGTAGTGTTATAGCTATTTGCAGAAGGCCTTAAAGACAATGAATAAACTAGAGTAGCACAGCATACCATCAATGAACAAACTCACGAGCCTGAACTTGACTTCTGAACCCATACTTGTCTCTGCACATGGCATTCATGACATTAAATTTGGATGAAAAAATTTGAACATAAATCAATGATCCGTGCAATCAGCAATGGGACAAGAAATAAAATTATACTCAACCAACCCAGGATGAACTAAGTGGCTTTTTAATTAAGAAGAAATACAAACCCAAATTCTCCTCAATGAGGACTTGAACTTGGGTGGTCTGAGTGTGCACCCACGCCCTTAACCAACTGGGAAAATAAGAAATTTCACATAATCGCACCTCATGAGCACCATAACTAGCAGAGCCCCTCTTTGAATTCTTTCCATCAGGCACGCTAGCAGATATTTCAGTTTCCTTTGGACCACGTGGAGGACCACGACGGTTGGCATGCCTATGTCCTGGATTAAAAACTGTGTCATGAAACTGATCTAGAAAAAGTACGCATCTTATTTTTGCATACAAACCATTTTCAACAGGAACACCACGGCTACCACCATGACCCCTTGTGTCTGTCTTTCTGTCTCCATGACCTGCGTCAAGTTCAAGTTTAAAGACTCCAGGCATCACCAATGGTGAAACCATTTCAGTAAATTACATTACATACCATCTGCTATTTGCGAAACATTATCTCCAGAATGTGACTGTATTTGAGGGAAATCTGACGATGAGGCATGTGAACCACCCCCAGATGTAGATTTGTCATAGCGGCGAGGCGCCCATACACCACGATCAGGTCTATCTCTGTTTCTGGCATGCCTTTCAACCTTCTCACCAATTGGAGCAGAGCCATGAAGATGATTAGTCTTCTCATCAAAATGGCTTCTCTCAGAATTTTCAACTAACTGATCTTTCACAATGGTACGAGGGTTGACAGCCCGTGGTGGCCGCTTATCCTTCTCAGTATTAAACACATGACCTTCCTGCTCATGTTGAGATGGATTTGAACTGCGGATTTCCTTGTTTGAAAGTATAGTTTTAATAATTCTTCCACTGGCTTCAGGTCGCTGGTCTAGTCTAGAAGTCGCCGGCGGTACACTCTTCACAGGGGTTGATGACTGCTGAGTTGCTCCATCAGGTGTCTGTGGTAAAAATTGATCAAACATTGGTCCATAATAATAAAACTGCAAAAATATCAACTTACATTAGAATCAACCCTTCCTCTTCCTTTCAAAATGACAATTTTGTCCCTTTTAGCCTCACCAGCCTGACCAGATCCAGATGTTCCCCCACTTGTGGCATCTACAAAACAAAACAAGATTATTAACATAGAAAAACGCACCACTCAGCACGTGTAATAAGCTGGTAAATTGAACGAGCAGCCATAAACATGACAGAGACAAGCAAATTAGCTTCCCTTTCTCGAAAAGAAAGACCGTGTTCAGGAAAAAAAATATATGAAAGGACACATCCTCATCTAGTCTAGAATTACAAAAGTAGCATAACATTAGGAAACGTATATGACGTCACCTAATACAAAAGGCAGTTATCATTCCCATAATTGGACTGAATTGGCAGTACCAAAAGTGTAACCTCTTTGCCTAGTATACTGCAACACGCCAGCAACCCAATCAAAAAGCAAAAAGCCTCCATGTAGCATGTTAAAGGATGATTTTAGCGTTGCACTGGCTCTTAATAAACATTGCCTATTTCTGCTAATTTGGGAAATACGTTAACTTCTGAAGCATTTTTCTCTAAATGGTAAAGGCTCACATATATACACAATTTCACCATGCAGCAACACAAAGCAACATCAATAATGCCCTTGATCGGCGCTGCTAAATTCGGAATTTGAGGTACTATTCCCATATGGCGTGCCCTGGGTGAAACTACAATATGGGATCACAGACAGTTAGGCTGGACACTCATTGAGCTGGCCCGGTTGCTCATGTAAAAAATGCTCCGATTGAACTCATTTTCCTTTTAAAATAAAAATGAGTTGATTTTGAGTAACTTTTGACTTTGGCTCGGGTCATTAAGCTCGGTTTGAAGTTGGGTCTCCAACAATTCAGGAGAACATGGTAAATAAGATTATGACAATTTCAAAAGAACCTAAAAAACTGCGGTTGGCTCATTATGCACCCTCAACAGACAGCATACAATAGTCCATACATCACTAGATACAACATTTAGCAGCACTATAGGCAAAAGGGTAGGTACTAGCCAAAAAAAAAATCCTCAGCAATACATGGTAACATTAGACATACTGGGAGAGAGTTACTAAAAAATAAAAGTATTACTATTGGCAATTTCTTGATTTGGTACAAGCATACCACCTGAATTTCCAGCAATGGCTTTTTCCCTGTGTGTATGCTCCTCTCTCTTTGGCACCATGATATAGGTTGGCTTTTCCTTAGTACTGTCTCGTACAACATACTGCTTTGAGAAAATAGAAAAAAAGAACAGCAAAATTATGAACTCAGGCCACAATTTATTTCACGGGAAAAAAAGAAGGGTAGCATTTGTTGTTTTGTCTCAACAGGTAGTAATTATCAGAACAACAAACTATGGAACTTTAAGCTTCCAGTAGATCAGTAGGTCTTGTTACAAAATAAAAACACAAATAGTTCAAATTTCAAATTAACTACTGCTTGAGAAAATAGAAAAAAAAACAGCAAAAGTATGAACTCAAGCCACAATTTATTTCATAGAACAAAAGAAGGGTAGCATTTGTTGTTTTGTCTCAACAGGTGGTAATTATCAGAACAACAAACTATGTGTTATGGTCGTGGATATTTTTGGAGATAGATAACTAGGCCTTATGCTTTGCCAAGAGCTTTGGGATAACTAGGCCTTATGCTTTGCCAAGAGCTTGAGAGATTGAGGGAGACTAGAATTGTTTCTTCATAATTCATTGCTTGATTTCCATTGTGCCCCATGGGCTGAATATAAAAGGTACATAGGACTAACACCTCTTGTGCCTAGACAATATGGTACTATTCCTATAGACAAATAACTAAGAGAGACACTAATTAACACTAATGGGCTTAAGGCCCAACTAGGACACTTGCGCCCTACGGCGCCCCTCTTTATGCCCATGACACTATGGAACTTTAAGCTTCCAGTAGATCAGTAGGTCTTGTTACAAAATAACACCACAAATAGTTCAAATTTCAAATTAACTAAAGGTTCGGTGGTGCCTCAATTGAATATCATGGAAACATGCATGCATAGCACTATAGGAGTTGGAAGGAAAAATAACTATGCAACTATCACCTATAAGGAAACAATTTTAGTCAGTTCATTTAAAGTGTATAATAATAACTATACAATAAGGAGCACACTATCCACAGACACCAGAGATACAGAAATAAGAGCAATTGTGCTATTTTTCATAAAGTACAGTAAACCGTAAGCATAGTACATCAGGGACCATATGAGGAGGAAAAACATAATGATGAGTTACTACAATACACAACGAATCTTACTGAACAAAAGAATATTGCCAACATAGGCACCCATGTGAAGGTACACCCGTTATGTCAAAGAAATTATAAACTGAGAATAGAAAGTCTTATAAGAAAAAAATAAAAAAAAGTTCCAAATAAAGCATGCTACCGTGGAGGATCTGCGCTTCTCAGAAGACCTTTTAGGACTGGAACTGCTAGTTACGACACCTGCAACTTTTCTGCTAAGTCTACTTCCAGGTCTCTGCAATTTAAGAAAACAGTAGCAAGTTAACAGTTGGCCAAGAAGAGCCCTATGTTATTGGTTAAGGAATAAATGTACCTGAGCCATACTCTTAGCTGCCCTTTGCTGGCGGACATACATCATAAGAGGTGTCACAACAGGTGCCTCCTTTCCAGCAGCTGACAAAAATAATCAAATGTGACAACCCCATTTTATGCTTTTGGCATATTTGGAAAGATACATCGATATAGCAAATACTTCCTCCGTTCCAAATTATAAGACGCTTTGGCTTTTCTAGATACTCCCTCCATACTCAAAAATAAAGTCGTTTTGGACATTGACACGGTCTTCAAAGTACAACTTTGACTTCTTATTTTTATAAAAGTGATTATCAAAAAGTGACATATGTATATTTTTATGACAGTACTTTTCAAGGAAAATCTATTCATATGTTTTTTCACATTTCAAAAATCAACAACTTAAAAGTTATTCGTGATTTATATTCCCAATGTCTGACCTAAACCTTGTCCAAAACAACTTCATTTTTTTAGTATAGAGGGAGTACATTGTTTTTAGTATGTATCTAGACATAGTGTATATCTAAGTGCATAGCAAAAGCTATATATCTAGCAAAGCCAAAATGTCTTATAATTTGTACTGGAGGGAGTACTATATTGGATTGAAAGTAATGATGGCATACTCTACCTGCCCTTTCAGCTTCTTTCCTTTCGAGCTGAATTTCAGCACTAGGCAGATGCTCAGTAGGCTTTGAAATAAGCTCAAGAAACTCCAAGTACTCCGGATCTAGTAATTCCAAAACAAAAAATTCAAGTTTAGGAAAATGGTGACCAAGGCTCCTTAATGGTGATATGATAGAACGATACAATTGGGCAAAGAATTAGCTAAAGTGATTGCCTAAGACCTTTCATAATAGTTCCTTCACGGCCATCCTTCTTGATATTTGATTTGGGAACCTGTTGTGATGGTGAATATTCCACAAAAGCTTTAAATTGAGCACCTGACAGAACCATACGAACGTCCATGAGACCCAATTTACACAAAGCAGATCATAAATGACACTCCCCTCAAAAAATCTACAAACATGTGGTCTACAGTTGCAAAAAAAATGCACCAAACATTTTATACACTATAAATAGTTTATTTCTGTTTGAGCATAACAATATAAACACACTGTACAAGGAATATTATCAAGCCAACATATGTTGTTCTTGCTTCCAGCCACCACCTCTAGCACTGGCCTAAGTTGGATCAGCAAGCACAACAACGTCCAGGATAAGATTAATGTCACTATGTCATTGTTAACGTGCTAGCAATGCTACGACCTTATGTAAGTACATTGAATTCAATTTCAAAATTTCCTTCATATCAAATTTTTACTAGTGTGTTTCTCGTGGATCTCTTCTTCCACACTCACCAAGAGAAAACAGAATCCTATACACCATCAGGTGAAGTAGACAGCATTCTAGAAAGCTAACTATAACTAGACCCAATCATATACAACTTTCAATTTAATGGCTATGTAACTGATCAAGCATCAAGATTTAACATCTATTTGTGTTTGTGATGCCACATAGTGGATGATAATTGATAAGGCGTGCACCCATGATAAACTTAGATCACAGGAGTTGTGAACAATGAAATGGGTATGTCACTAAGAACAAATAGTTTTTTCTATTAAAAAAACTAAAATGGTCAGTGCTTGTAACAGTAACAAATGGTGTTGGCACAATACGATCAAATACCCTTTTCATCATGGACGAAATTCAACAAGATGAAGAAAATACCCTTTTCATTCACAAATACGTGCCCATTGAAGACCTCAGCAAACTCAACAACATCCTCTGGGCGCTTGAAATTGAGGTAAAGTCGAGAATACCTATGATTCTTTTGGCTGGATAAAAAAATGAGAAAGAAGAATGTCACTATCATTTAGCTTCAAAATTAAGCATATACTAACATGCTCAAGCAGAAAAGCAAATTGCTATATATGAAGTAGACAGTCCCCAAACAAGATCAAGAAGCAAAGATATAATAAATTAAGCATGTGGGACATGTCACTGACAGAAAACTTGATTGCAAATTATTGCTAATGAATTAAAAAAGAAAGAAAAACAGAGATAGACTGCATAACACACTATGAAAACAGAGATAGAAGTGCCAAAACAGATCAGCATACGCAATTCCCACCAAATTTTTCTAATGTAGATACAAGTCCCTGTAAAATTAAACTAATATATAAAACGGCCAGAGAAAATCACTAACCAGTAATACTGCAAAGCAAATAAAGTTGAATGTGTAAAGGTAGTTCAGCAATCAGCTATCAGCTGGATTTTAATTCTTCTCAGCAACATTCTCTACAACTAAAGAACTAAAGACGATGAAAACATAACGAGCCCAGAAACAACAAATGTAAAGTGAAAAAAATGAATCTGCCCTAACCAATGATTTTATCCCTTTTAAACTATATCAAAAGCACAGGTAGGTCAGACTGTCAATACAGATTGTGCGATGCAGTCAACAGAGATAAACAGATAATGAGACAACGCACTAGTTCTAAATTCTAACTAACACTTCAGTAACATAACAAACTAGCAATCAATGCTAAAGCACATAAAGTTACCAGACAGGCTATTGGAAGCCAAACAAAATAATTAGGTCACCACAATCAAAGGAGCAAGCTAATTGAGCAAGCTAATTGCTTGCGAGAATAGTACCAAACCGAACTTAATTAGCATCCTACCACGGTTCATAGGCTAAACAGGATAGTAACACAAGTCCTAATTACGGACTAGTCCCACCCACAGCAACGCCACAAGCACTGGAGACGCAGAGAGCGCGGACCTGGCATTGCCGGGGCGGAAGCACGCCCAGTCGTACCGCCCAGCGAAGCGCGCGTCGACCTGGTCCACGACGGCCTGCTGCGCGATCGCCGGCGGCAGCCGCCGGAGCACCACCTTCGTGCGGTGCGCCGGGTCCTTCATGTGCGCTCGCGCCGCCGACGCCACCTCGAATCCTACTCGCGTCGTGAGTCGCCGCGAACACCCCCACCGTGAAACCGTCTCAAACCCTAGGGTCCGGTCACATCGAGGCGAGGCGGGGCAGACGCCAGCGAGATCTGGGGGAGGACGGGGGGAGGTGGCTAGGGTTTGGAGCCGGGTGGGGATTTGTCTCGCTCCTGCTTCCCTTCCCTTCACCGTCGCGTCGTCGCGTGCAACTCTTTTTTTCTTCTTCCGCTTTGGTAGTTTGGTCGCTCGAATAGGTCGGGGTTTGGGTTTGGGGATGAGAAATTGGGAGCTGTCGCAGATTGGGGGAAGAGGAGGAGACGAGAAAGCCAAAAGGCAGGACAGGTAGTACTTTTTTAAAAAAATTATTAATCAGGTTTATAGAAAATACTAATACCATTTATATCTTTAAATTCAAATAAATTTATTATATATATATATAGATTTAATGATCTATCTAATAACAGGTGTACTATAAATATTAATAGATTGATAGGTTCTTGTATACATTTGGTCAAAATTAAATATGTTTGACTCCTCAAGAAGTGAGAAACTTATTTGGAACAAAGAGTATTGGAAAAGCAAAGGACCGGAAAAGCGGATTGACGGTAGAAAATATATTGAAAATAGTGGATTGACGGTAGAAAATATGGTTAGGCAATATGGCTTCCGTCTCTCCCGCTCCCCTTGACGTCTCGTCTCCCCACCCCAGCCCCCCGCCGGTACCCACTCCGGATCCGGCGGCCACCTCCCCATCCTCCCCTGTGAAGACGTCAGGTTCCACCCCTTCCTTGTCCTCCTCGGCGGCCTGTTCTGTGTCGCGTGGTCGCTCCAAGTGCGAGCGCTGGAACACAGATAGTCCGCCTTCCTCCTGCTCTGGTGGCTCGCTACCTTCATACCGCGACGTGGTTATCTCGACCTCAAGCTCTGCTCCAGCGGCACCTTCGGCGGCGTTCGTTGGCTGGCCGGAGGAGGAGGCGGCAGCGGTTGAGCTCCCGTCACCGGCGAACCCTTCTTCCCCGCCTCTGGCTCCAAAGATTACGCTCCGCCATCGGTCCCGTTCTGGGCAGGGGCGTGCGGGCGTGTCTGCTCCAGGCCCGGAAGGGTGGCAGAAGGCCGAGTCACGAGGTGCTCGGCGGCGGCGTCTACGTGCGGCTCGTCCTCCACGCCGCCCAGTGCCCAGTGACCTTGCTGGCCTGTGTTTCAATTGCCTCTCGCCTTCGCACACAGCCGCCTACTGTCGTTCAAAGACCTGCTGTTTCCGCTGTCGTTCCCTGGGCCATCGTTCCTACGAGTGTCCTAGGGGGAGAGGTGGCAACACCTCCTCCTGCGTTGTGGTTCGCGGTTCGGTGTGGCAGCGGATTGATCGTGATCGTGGCTGTGAAGCTGATCGTGCTGTCCTCCCGCAACGGCCTTCTCCGGCGGGGGCGGCTGATCGCGTTGCCCCTCCGCAACGGCCTTCTCCGGCAGAGGTGGCTCGTGGATCTTGCTCAGCACGTGTCCCCGTGTGGCAGAGGATCGGTCCGACTCGTGGAGTGGTTGACTCGAGGCCCCCGCAACGGCCATCTCCGGCGGCTGCGGCTTCGGGAAACAGAAAAGTGTGGCGACGAGTTGGCAACACTGTGCCCCTGCAACGGTCTTCTCCGGCGGGTGTGGCCGGTGGTGTTGATTCGGAGCAGCGCTCTTTAGAGTTGCAGATGAGTGACGAAGGGGCACAGTCCGGAAAGTCACGCCGGCGTCGACGACGACCTCATTTCCGTCACCGTCCTAAGGCCGGACCCCAGGGCCCTGCTCAGGAGCCCATCCCACCGCCTTGCGCAGCACCTTTCCCAACAACTTGTGATGTGGAAAAGCCACCTCCTTGCATCATCGACTGGAGCGACCAGATTGCTGAAGCTGTTGATGACTTTTCTACTGCAATTGTGGTGTCTGTTATTGAGGAGGAGCCCCTGGCTGCGGCGGAAGAAGTGGCAATGATGATTGCACCTAGAATTTCAGTCGATGCTAGCTCCTTAGTGCTGCGTCGTGCCTCGCCATCAAGCTATCTGCTGATCCTCCCCGACATGGCTCTAGCTGATCGTATAATGGGACTGTAGCAACCAATCCGGTCGTCAAGTTTCAGTTTCAGCTTGCTGTGTAAGCGTTGGAATCGTCTTATTGGTGCTCATACACGTGTTCTGCCATTCCTCCTTGACGTTGAGCTCCGAGGCATCCCTGCCCATGTCTGGGAGACTACAACGGTGGACCGTTTTCTGAGTCCATATGCCTGGGTTCAACAAGTTCACCCTGACACCTTAGCCCTTACTGATCTTTCAGTGTTTCGGTGCTTGGTCTGAAGTGTAAACCCTTCTTGTCTCCCCCTTGAAAAGGAGCTTTGGGTTGCTGAGCCACTAATGGTTAGCGCTGAAGAACCAAGTGTTAAAAGATTGCTGGCTTATCCTATCAAACTAAGGTTCAGTGAGGTCCGCCGCCCTGCTGGACCAGCTCCGGGCTCTCCTCCCTCCTCTGATGATGGTGATAATGAAGAGGATGAAGACGATGACCCAAGAAAATGCAAACGGCGCGCCCGTTTCACTTCGCCTCCGCCTGGCGCACGGTGTTTGAGCGCTGTTGGTCAGGCTTGCCTGCAGAGGGGTCAGTCATCTGATCAAGGTGGGCCTTCTGTCCGTGAAGCGTCCACCCGCTCTCTGATGGCGAACACGGGGACCAAGGAGGAGGATTCGCGGCGGGACGGCCCAAGCGGTGCTAACGTCGCGCATGCAATCGAGGAAGCGGCGGAGGGGGCCTCCCCAGGTACGGCTACGGCTAATGACGCGCTTGGAACCGAGGAAGCAGCAGAGGGGCTCTCCCCAGGCGTGGCCCCTTCTGCCCATATCAATGTGGTGGTTGCGGCATCTGCAGATATCGATGAGTCGGAGCCCCCTAATGAGTCATCTGTCGGAGTTGAACAGCCCCAATCTGCTGTGATCCCATCTGTGACCTCCCCAACTCTAATGCGCTTCCAGATTGATGAAGTTTCTGGGCCACTTCCACTCTCAGAGCCCATTTCAGCAACCCATGTTGGCCCTGGGCCTTCGGCTGCTGCAGTCTGTGATGAACAACTGAACATGCCTCCTGGACTTGTTTGTGGTGCTGTCCACGATCTTGGGCAGATGCCTGTGGTGGGCTTGGGCGACGCTACGGCTTGGACCTCCCCCGGCCGGTCGACAGTGAGGGTTTCCTCCCAGAACTCTCCTGTCGGCGCGGCAACGGTTGGAAGTCCTACTCCGGCCTCCCCAAACACCCCAGGGCCTCCAATGCGGAAGAGCGCAGCTGCAAGGCCCCTTCAGGTTTACTCACGGCGGCGGCTTCGCAGGCAGCGGCACGACTGCTCAAGTCCGGTTGGCGCTGTCTCTCCCTCGGTGGCTGACGTGTTAGTCCAGTCTGGGACTCCGTTGGCCGGTGCTGGACCATGCTTTTCTCCTCTGGCCTCGGAAGTGGTAGGCTCGCCATGGACGGGTGCAGCCATTCCGTCTTGCGCGACGGATTTCATCAACAAATTAGCCCGCCACGCAACTGGGCTGCTCCCTGTTCCTCGAACTAACAAGAAAAAGAGAAGCTCGCGCCCACCTGGTAAAGCGTCAAGACAAAGCCGACGAATCGCTGGGAAGAAGGCTGAATTTGGACCTGAAGATTTGGAGAGAAGAATGAAGAAGAAGGCGATGCAAGCACTGGACATCATTGATGAGCATGAAGGCATTGATCAGCAAGCACTTGATGAGTATGCAAAGCTGTTCGGTCAGCCCCTATGTGAGTCTCACATTCGTGCTTTAACTGCTCTTTTCAATTGGATTCTCCCTGCTGATCTTGACCTGGATTGTGGAGGTTTTGAGCTCTTAAACTAAGTGGATATATTGGGTGTCAACTTTTTAGTGGTCGTTCTTTATACTACTGTCAATGGATCCATCAAAAATATTGATCTGGAATGTGAGAGGCCTCAATTCTTCGGGCAGGCAGAACTCAGTTCGCACTGAAGTTGACTCAACTCATTCATATATTGTTTGTTTCCAAGAAACTAAAATGATGGCAATAACAAAAAGGGTAATTCTATCAGCTCTTGGCCCAGATTTTTCTGATTTCATCGAAGTCCCGTCGGCTGGTGCCAGTGGAGGAATACTGGTAGCTTGGCGGCGACATATTGCTGTAACTGGTGCTAAAAGAGTAGATAATCACAGTGTGACCTTGCAATTTTCTTCGGATGGTGGGCAGCCCTGGTGGCTTACATGTGTTTATGGGCCACAAGGAAATGAAGAAAAGATTCAATTCTTGCAGGAACTCCGTAATATCAGAGCTAATTGTCATGGACCATGGGTTTTAGTTGGTGATTTTAACCTGATATATAAAGATGAGGACAAGAATAACGCCAACTATAATAGAGCATTGATGGGTCGGTTTAGGCGTTTTATTAATAATCTTGCTCTTAAAGATATCCCTCTCCACGGGCGCAAATTCACTTGGTCGAATCAGCAGTCTTCCCCTACTTTAGTTAGGCTTGATAGGGTCCTCTGTTCGGTGGACTGGGAGGACTTATTTCCTAACAGTTTATTGCAGAGCATGGCTTCAATTGGTTCAGATCACTGTCCACTCCTGCTTGGACTACGAGATAACAAACTTGGTCGCCGGCGTTTTCATTTCGAAACCTTCTGGCCCAAACTTGATGGCTTCCAGGAGGTAGTTTCTGAGGCATGGAATTCTATTGCAGCTGGACCATGTCCTTTCATTACTCTGGACAGAAAACTAAAGGCAGTTTCAAGAAGGCTGCAAAGCTGGAGTGACAAAAAGGTTGGACATATAAATTCCCAACTTGTCCTCGCGAAGGAAATTCTCCATCAGCTTGAAATTGCACAAGATAGTCGTGCCCTTGCTGCAGGAGAAGTTTGGTTGAAGAATATGCTTAAAAAACACAGCCTCGCATTGGCTTCCCTGAAGCGCACTATTGCCAGATCGCGTTCTAGGATTAACTGGCTAAAGGATGGTGATGCTAACACAAAACTTTTTCAGCAACATGCCCGTCATAGAAAGAGAAAAAATTTATCTCAAAATTGATTGTTGATGATAAGATCTACACAAATCATGAGGACAAATCCTCCATCATTGAGAATTTCTATAGCAGTCTGCTGGGTACACATGTGGATAGGACCAACACGGTTGATCTCTCTGAATTGGGTCTGGCTTCTCACGACCTCTCAGACCTGGATCTCCCAATTACTTCAGATGAGGTATGGAGAACCATACAGCAGCTACCCCCAGACAAAGCGCCCGGGCCAGATGGCTTCACGGGAAGATTTTATAAGTCCTGCTGGTCAATCATAAAGGAGGACATCATGTCTGCAGTTTCAGCGGTTTGGTGCAGAAAGTTTGTCAATTTTGACACCCTCAACACTGCTCTGATCTCCTTGCTTCCTAAAGTGGATCCTGCTGAACGACCACAAGATTTCAGACCAATTAGTCTAGTACATAGCTTTGCCAAATTAGTCACAAAGCTGTTGGCTAATCGCCTGGCGAGCCGGTTGCATCAATTAGTGTCCCCCAACCAAAGTGCCTTTATCAAAGGGCGGTTCATTCAGGATAATTTCATGTTGGTCCAGCAAACGTCAAGATTTCTCCATCAACAGAAACAACCACGAATTCTTCTTAAATTAGACATATCAAAAGCTTTTGACTCGGTGTCATGGCCTTTTCTCCTTGAGGTTATGCAACATATGGGCTTTGGGCCAGTTTGGAGGGACCTAGTCAGTGGGCTTTTGGCATCCTCATCTACTCAGGTCTTGTTAAATGGGATCCCAGGAAACTCTATTGTTCACCAACGAGGTCTGCGCCAAGGTGATCCCCTATCACCCATGCTTTTTATCTTGGTTATGGACGTTCTGAGCCACATGGTTTCAAAGGCAGCCAATGAAGGGTTTCTACAGCCCCTGTCTAGGAGAGTACTGCCACATCGAATTTCTCTCTACGCTGACGATGTAGTGTTATTCCTTAAACCAGAGGCTGGGGACATTATTTTAGTGATGGAAATCCTTAATCTTTTTGGTGATGCTTCGGGGCTGAAAACAAACCTCCAAAAAAGCAATGTTTTGCCCATCAGGTGTGGCGACAGTGAAATTGCTACCATCCAGAACCTGTTGCCATGTGGAATTTCAGCTTTCCCTTGTAAATATTTGGGCCTCCCTCTTTCACTTAAGAAGCTAACTAGAGGACAGATTCAGCCTATTATTGATAAAATTGCTGACCAATTGCCAGGATGGAAAGCGGACCTCATGACAAAAGCAGGAAGGAAAGTGCAGGTTCAGTTTGTGCTCACCGCTATGTTAGTTTACCTCCTAATGTCCATTGACTTACCACCTTGGGCTGTCAAAGCTGTGGACAAAATCAGACGTGGATTCCTCTGGAGAGGAAGAAAGGAAGCAAAAGGAGGACATTGTCTTGTGGCTTGGGGCAAGGCATGCCGTCCACCTGAGCTGGGCGGATTGGGGATTTCTGATTTGAAAACTCTTAGTTGGGCGCTGCGAATGCGTTGGGTTTGGCTTCAGAGGACTGAACCTGGCAGGCCATGGGCTATTTTTCCAATTCATGTCCCTGGTCAGGTCCATGCCTTCTACAATGTTGCGGTGGTAACTGAAGTTGGCAGCGGAACTAATACTCTTTTTTGGGCTGATAGATGGCTGCATGGACACTCAATTGGGGACCTTGCCCCTCATCTTCTTGCTGTAATACCTAAGAGGACTGCTAAGAAACGCACAGTCCAAGAGGCCTTCATTGATCATGCTTGGGTTCAAGATATTCGAGGAGCCATGACAGTGGAAACAATGTTGGAGTTCCTCAATCTTTGGGATCTCGTTCATGACTTCCAGTTACACCCAGAACAAGAAGACTCCCACATATGGCGCCTATCCTCTAGTGGAGTGTACTCGACCAAATCAGCATATGGGGGTTTTTTCATAGGTTCCACTATATTTGGCCCATACAAGAGAATCTGGAAAACTTGGGCCCCACCCAAGTGTCGCTTCTTCATGTGGTTAGTCGCACATGACAGGTGTTGGACTGCTGATAGGCTGGCAAAACGAGGGATGCCACACCCGGCACAATGCCCTCTATGTGATCAAGAAGAGGAAAATATTAATCATTTGCTGGTATCCTGTGTCTTCGCCCGACAGTTTTGGTTCTTCTTGTTTCGACGTTTTGGGTTTCAGCACCTCTGTCCACAACTTTCTGATTGCTCATTTGATAAGTGGTGGGATGATTCCAGTAAGGCTGTTAGTGGATTTACTAAAAAGGGGTTCAACTCTCTTGTAATTCTTGGAGCATGGACCTTATGGAATCATCGTAATAGGTGTGTGTTTGATGGAGATAACCCTAACTTGAGTACCGCCCTTCACCTTGCTCTAGAGGAGAGTCAGTTGTGGGCTGGGGCTGGGGCCCGTGGGCTGTCTTTCTTGACTGCCCCACCTCCTCAACCCCCTGTTATGCTGTAGCAGTTTGGTGGCTGTTTAGTCGTGGTCGTACTTTCCCTTGACAGGCGATATATAGCTGTTTTATTTCTTGTGTGAGTGGTGTTGTGTTGGGTGGTGTGGTGCTGTAATTCGTGCAGTGGTGTTGTGTTGTGTGGGTTGTACTTGGGGTCTACCCCTTTTTTTCCTTCTTCTATATATAATGAAGCGCAACTCTCCTGCGTTTTCGAGAAAAAAAGGTAGAAAATATATTGAAAAGCGGAAGAACTGGAATGGAAGCAGAAAAATCGAAAATTCAGAAAAATCCACTATTTTTATCTCATATTACTTTATTAATAAAGAAGCCTTCGTATCAAGGCGCGTACCACACCAATTATGACGAGCTAGCTATATCTTTTCGTTAAATTAAATTGGATTTGGCCTAACCCTATTTCTATTAAATTAAATAGATGTTACAGGGACGTTTAACTTGTTGCATGATCATATGAAACTATCGAACATCCACTATAGTAAGCTATCCATATATTTTTGTTAGATTAAATTGGATTTGGCCTAACTTTAATTTAATTAAGTAAAAAAAATTCTTCAAAAAAAATAAGGTTTTGTTTAGTTAAGTTTTATTTGATAGTGTAGCACTTTTGTTTGTATTTAATAATTATTGTCCAATCATTGACTAATTAAGCTCAAAAAATTAAAGATAAATTGTGCAATTAGTTATTTTTTATCTATATTAAATACTTTATATATGTGCTACAAGATTCGATACGATGATGAATATAAATCTTGAAAAGTTTTTGAATTTTAGATGTAACTAAACAAGGCCTAAGTTAAATAAATTTCAACATGCCCGCTTTTCGAACTGGATCGCATGCACCACCCGTTGTGCTCGTCTTGTGCTATATATATGGATCCAGAGCCAAGCCAAGGCCTGCCTTAAGCCCACAACTTGAACAATGTCTTTAAATTGGGCCACAATTCAAAAGGGGGCAGATTCACAGCGTGGCCCAAATGTTTAGGAAGCAACTCTTCGAGTTAGCCCAACTAGCTCCTCCTGACATGATGGTCAGCCTCTAGCTCACCAACCCAACTCCTGCAGGATGCCCCTCCAACTCCTCAACTGCGGCGCTCGGGTGGGTCATGCTCATGGTCATGGCTCACACCCAACTGGACAGCAAGCATCGGGCGTTGTACGTGCTCTCAGAGACACACAGGCGACAGGCTCTTTTATTATTTATCGGAACATCGGATATCCTTCGGGCGCCCTGTAATTATTCGAGGAAAAAATGTATAACCACATGTACAACTAAGATAGTAAGCATAATTTTCACCATTATTATCATAGCATAAGATTAAATATATCGTATCATCATACACTTATCTCAATTCTTGACCATACAATTTCAAGCTTGTTTAATACCCATTACTTATCAACCACGGAGTTTGGTAAACACATCTAAAAAATTTCATTAAAGCCAACATTCATACTTAGTTGTACACTTGCGCGCATATCTCAATATTTTGATTATTGTTTTTACACAAGGAGAAAGGCAACCTAGCTAGATCAAATTATAGCTACATGTCATATGTTTGCTTGCACAGTGTAATTATGTTCACTATAAAATGCCTCATCTTATCAGAGCCAAACAAGTGGAATAAATGACGTTTCAAAGAAGACAATGGAGTAGCTCCATTGGACCAAATGTTTTAGCCAACTCATCGACCACAGAACAAATGCAAGCTTTCTGAAAGGCATGTGCCTTTACTATTTTCTTGTCCACCTGTTAAGAAAATAGAACTATTACAAGCTTCTTAAAAAAACATGTTCCATAGGAAAATGTTATATTACAAGAAAACAAACCTATTTAACAGTGAAAAAAATTATGAATTTGCTAACTCCTCCATCTGGACATCCTCTAAGTTCTTTCATTTCAAGTATATCAAGCAGCAGGGAGGACACATGAATGAAGGTACCGGTGGCTTCAGCAGTGCAATTAAACACCTTGACACACCTGGTACAAACAATGACGGAAGACACCACTCCTTCAGCCAAAATCCAGCGCCTGACAAACAACCTGCAAACACACAACCAACGGAAAGCAAATAGGGGCAACAACAACAATTGTTATTGCTCCATCTCCTCTATATAGGATCCCGGTGCCGGTGCTTCTTGCATCCACCACACTCTATTTTCTTTGCTGGAAACTATATGCAATGTCACATCAGTTCTCATGGCTGAGGCGGCAGCAATGGCGTTGGCTACAAAAATGGTTTCCCTGCTACAACTCCAGACAACAAACTATATCATAGATAATCAGCAACTGGTAACCTTCTTCAACTCCACAGATCACTCAACTCCACTAGATTGGACAATCAAGTTCTTCACTCAGCAGTTCATTAATAAGATTACAAGGAACTCAAACACCATGGCTCATATGTTAGCAAAACAGGCTAGGATAGCCTCAGCTCAAATTCTCAGCATCTAGCTGTTTCATGTACAAACCAAACTCATATATGAATGTGCCTCTTACAGCTAGCACTATCCTCGGTACAATAGGAGTGTTATCCTCTGTACAATGGGAGTGCTTCTCCCTACTTACTGCATGTTGTTTTAATAAAATTGGGTTGTTATAAAAAAAGGTTTACAAGGTAAGCACTTCATTGGTTATCAATTAAGAGGATGTTTTTTTAATCAGTTAAAAAGAGAGACGACACACCTAAATAATTAATAAGATTCCCTTACAATAGTGCAGTTGACTTCTCCTTGGTTAGTCCATAAAAACTTCATATGAGTTAGGCTGTCTCCAATAGGAGACATATTGCGGAACCCCAACCCAAAATTGGGTTTTCAACACAATACATATAGCCTCCAACAGAGTACCTATATGAAAGACTCATTTTTAAGTGTTAGAACTTAGAAGAGGCATAACCCAAATCTGGGTATCCTTTCTCATTGACACTTATCTGTAGAAAGTGTTGTCTTTTGGGTCTTATTGTTGGAGAAAACCAAAAATAAGTAGCGTTACCCAAAGGACGAATGAATTGGGTCATGATTTTTCTATACATATGATATGACTTATATGGTGTATGTAGATGTAATTGTATTGTAAAGCATATGGGATGAGACACAAACTTTGGAAATACTTCCTCCACAAAGAACGTAACTATAGTCTGTGTGACAGTTAAAGTGATTCAAGTTTGACAAGCTTTCTAGTTGATGGTATTATGTTTATAGCTCTAAATTAATTTATTATAAAAAATATATTTTATAATTAATTTAATGACATAATTGATATTTTGTATCTATAATTGGTAAAAAATCTAGTATATTAAAATATGATGCTAGAATTATATTATTTCTTGAACAAAGGAAGTATAATTTTAGATGATGACTAAACTTGATGGTACAATGTAGGTTCATATTGGACATGTGAGCATATTTTATTCGTGATTATGTCTAGCATTTTACATTTAACCTCTTTTTTTTCTTCCTCTTTTTTCTTCTCTGTGATAGCACTTAAAACATGCCGATGCAATTGGTTGTCACTATCCCAGCCTCTGGCTCCCACTATTGTTTTCGACCTATATGTGGCCATGCGGCCTATGGGCCGGCGGCATGGCCCACGGCACGGCCTTTTGGGATGGCCCACGGGCGACACGACACGACAGTTGGTGTGCCCGTGCCAGCACGGCACGGTGCCCCCGGTGCCCCGTGCAGTGCATGGGCCGCCGGCCTAGCCCATGACACGGCACAGTGGCTCCTGCGCGGTGACGAAGCCAGTGGACGCGGATGTTTCACCACACCGTGCCGACAGCGACAACCTGAAGCCTGAGGAGGAGCTGGAGATCGAGAACGACGACGACGTCCACGAGGACGCATCAGTGCTATTCGTCATCGATCTTGATGATGGCTCGCACCCGATCGATGCCGACGTCGGCGGCGGAGTGGTGGAGTTGGACCCGTCCTAATGGTACCTCATCTGGTAAGCGCTCTGCTTGTTGGGAGGATTTTGTCCCGATCCTTGACGAGAATGAGGTTCGAACTCACGCCATGTGTAAATGTTGTGGTAAAAAAAATTGTTGCTAGAGCTTCGATTGGCACTGGATCTTTGAATAGGCACATGCTTGCTTGTAGGAAAAGACATGATACTGATCGTAAGGTCTAGTCTAGGTTGTCTATGAATGATGATGGGGTGCATAACTGGATTTATGATGCTTCTCATGCTCGTGATGAACTGTGCCGGTTGATTGCTAGGCTTGATCTTCCATTAGGCATTGGTGCCTGAGCATGTGGAGATGCTCACCTGCCTGAAGGACTAGGACCAAGGAGCTAGAAAAGAACAGCATGCATGGACAAGGCCCTAGAGGAGTTGTTCGACAGCTTGTTCCTAGATGAAGGAGAAGGCAGGGATGATGCTGCTGCTGGAGCTAGCGGTTAGAAGAAGTGAATCTGTCACCTGTGGAGGTAGTCATCATCATCATCTATTTGCCTTGTTTACATTTACATCGATCAAGTTAACAAGTTTCATTTGCAGGTACTTTTGGATTGGCTGTTGATTGAGTCATAATGAACATGAAGCCAGAAGCATGAAGATATACTTTTGGATTGGCTATTGATGCAAGTTCCCAGTAGCCACTGTTGGCCTTTTGTAATAGGATAGAAGACCTGCTTTCTCTTTATGAATTCAATCTGCCAGTTGCCAATGATGTTGGCTACTGTAAATTTCTAATAGGATAGAACAACTAAGACTTGTGATTGTTGAACTTTGACTTTGAGCTGGATGTACTCTTTTCCTTTCTAGGGTTTCTAAAGGTTTTTAGTGAGGCAGCATTGCACATCAGCTCATTTTGTTATATATATATATATATCAAAAAATTTGTGCAAATATAGTCAAATTTAAGTCATTCTTGAAGAACGTTTATTAATAAACCAATACACAACAAAAAAGTGATATTTTGTACAAAACTTTGAACAAGACGAGTGGTCAAACTTGATACTAAAAAATCAAACGACTTACAATTTGGAATGGATTGAGTAATTCTCTGTTGTTCTTTGTTCTGTCATGTGAAATGAAAGTGATGTTTTTTATTTGAAGTTTGAACACTTGAATTTTCTCTTAAAAATAAGGCTTTAAAAATAAGGCTTTGTTTAGCTGACAGGCCGTGGGCCGACACGCCACGACAAAATTGGTCGTGGCCCTTGGGCGGCACGACACGTAAAACAGCCTATGTGTCGTGCCGCAAGCCGCAGGCCTAGCCCATGGCACGACCAGGCACGACACGGTCAACACAGCGCAGCACGACGGAGTCCCGTGCTGGCGCGTGCCGTGTCAGCACGGCACGGTGGCCAACTATATTTTGACCTGTCGTCACCTCCTTTGGCGGACCTCACGTTCCTCTTCACGACGCCTTAGCCCTTGTTTAGATCTTTTTTTGAATTTTAAACTGTAGCACTTTCATTTTTATTTGAAAAACATTGTTCCATCATAAAATAATTAGGTTTAAAAGATTCGTCTTGCGATTTATAGACAAATTGTGCTGCAAGATTCGATATACGGATGCAGGTGTTGTCGATCCGTGTAGAGTGTAGGTGGTCCCGTGGTGGGATGGCTGCCTATGCGGAACTAGATGCACGCTACATCCAGGCCCTTCTAATGAAGTTAGTTATTGGCCTCCTATTCTTAGAGTTGTCATAAGTTAATTTTTTAAAACTTAACTGAATTTCTACAAGAACCTATCAAGATTTTTGACATCAGTTTAGTATCATTAGAACAACCATAAAATATATTTTTTATAGATATTTTTTTATAAAGTTAGTCAAACTTAAAATAGTTCGATTTACACAGATTGTAGGAATTGATTTATTTGAGAGACGAGTGAGGGTGTCTATAACTCTTATAAAGCAAAACTCCACTATCTATTTTTTTGACATGCAAGGCGTCCGTCTCAGCAGTCCACTAACCCCACTATCTATTAATGCAAAGCATCCACCTCAGCAGTTCACTATCATTTGTCACTATCAATTTCTCTTGACACAATAATCTACTATTATTTATATTAAAGTTTACTAGCACAAGAATTATGATATTCACATCAGCGAGACACATCATCCACTATGGATATAATCTCCACGATTATGTTAATAAAAAATTATATATCTATATTTCTTCTTCTTAACTGCGGCAACGCGCGGAAAATCCTGCTAGCACCTTGTTTACTTCCAAATTTTTTTGCAAAATAGAAATAGTAGCACTTTCGTTTGTATTTGACAAATATTGTCCAATTATGGACTAACTAGGCTCAAAAGATTCGTCTCGTCAATTTCGACCAAACTGTGAAATTAGTTTTTATTTTCATCTATATTTAATACTCCATGCATATGTCTAAAGATTCGATGTGACAGAGAATCTGAAAAAATTTTGCAAAATTTTTGGGAACTAAACAAGACTTAGTATTCTATAGTGGCAAAAGCCTTGACACGAGTCATTCCTCACAACTAATAACTAAACAGAGTCGCTGAATAACTTATCTGCTGTCAGTCAAAATCATATCCAACACCACGTGCTCACGTGCTTCCTTGGAAACATTCCCAGCCCAGAGGCTCGCTTCCTTGGAAACATTCCCAACCCAGAGGCGCGCTAACGCTAAGCAACTGCATGTTCGAAGCTGATTGAGCTCGAGTTCCATGAACACCATGCTCTCCTCGAGTTGGCCTGCGCGCTGAGGGGCATCTCAAAGGAAGTGGTTCATCCACTGACCAAATCCAAGGATTCGTAGGGGACGTACGGGAAGCCCTAGCGGTTAGCAGTGAAGATCGCATGGACCTAATCCTGGCAATGAAGATCGCATGGACAAATGAAAACTGGAGGGGAATTTGCATGCCAAATGCAGAGCTAACACATGTTCATGTACATGGTCTATGGATAGATCAACCATGGTTCTTCAGGACCAAAATGTTAATGTATCTATACATTTCACAGTTCATCGAATCAGTGCGAAGTGAAAGTGTAACAGATTGGTATTTAGCGTCATAGATTAGTGAATGCATGCAGACAGAAAGCCGAAATGAACTCAAAGATTCATTTTCGAAAAGGCCTGCATCTGCCAAACTAGAATTCAGATGTACAAAACGAAGCAAACAAGCAACTTTCTTTTCACTTTGAAGCAAGCTTACACCATATAAATTGAGGTGCAGACAACACAAGATCAGTGCCATACCTCATAAAACTAAATTATCTAGAAATGAGTCCGAAAGAACATGCTCGCACTTTTAACTAAGGGCATCGAAACACAGCAGAGGCACAAAAGCAAAGTTCATAGAAGCCAGTGTGACAAGCGACATAGATAGCGGATAGGCTAAGGATGTCCTGGATTAACCTTGGTGAATTTTATGTTATTCTTGGGCAGATCACCGGAAATGCTAAACAAAAACTTCACCAGCTTTTTGGCATCATCATCTTTGTATATAATTTCAGTAAGCTTGAGGTTCTTGCACCGGACATCAAACTGGTTTAGATACCCCTTGTTCGACTTTACCTTTCCTTTCTTTTCCTTAGGATCATCTGAGACCTGTTGTCATCAGAAAACATGCAAGATTATGAACTAAAATTTTAGTCAGATCATAAGTTCAATGCCAAAGCACAGTATACCTTGCAATGGTCCAAAGTGAGCTTCTCCAAATTAGGCGAATGCTGAAGAAAGTGTCCCAACATCTGGAAGTTATCACTAAGATCAGAATGCTCCAATAACAAGCTAGGTCCTAAGGTTCTGGAATTCTGGGAATTCTTCATCGATCACCTCGAATGTATTGTACCTAAGGTTCTGGAATTCTGGGAATTCTTCATCGATCACCTGGAATGTATTGTATAATTCGTTTAGATTAACGAAAATGGCACCACTAAGAGCAGCAAGGAAATATCAATGAAGACAGAAGGCACACCATTGTTTGGAAACCTGACAACACCAAATTTGTCACACTACATAGAAGCTTGAATTGCTCCTTGCTGAGTTCACTTCCTACACTGTTCCTTAGAAAAATGGAAGCCTCCGTGAGAGATGACATCTCAACAAATGAAACACCACCTTCAAAGGAATAATCACTCACGTCCAGGAGCAGATAGGCAACAGCAGGGGCCATGATAACTAGCTGACAGTTAGATTCGTTCTCACAAGCATCAATAACCAACCTCTTCAACGTGGGCGATGTAACCGCAGAAAGTTTACTGCATCTGCAATTTTTCAGAATTAACTTCTTTAGTGTGTGGGATGTGATCTCATGAAATGTACACTCACAATCTGTCAGCTCCAATTCCTCCAAATACTGGCACCCTGAATTAACATGCTTCATGAAACTGTCATCCAAATATACATTGGAAAGGCGTAGCCTTTTGAGTCACCAGGGGGTAGAGTTCAATTCCTTATGCTGAATGCCAGGATCCTGGCGACTGTACTTTATGCCACGACGGATCCATCTGGCTGCCTGCTTCCGCTTACCGTAAAATGCTTGAGCGCGACTAACATGCAGCCGGAATGTATCCAAGTGTGCAATGGAAATATTATTGGGGATAAGCAGATGGTCGGTGAAGTCCTCAAAGTCGTGCCATTCCTTCTCTTCATTGCGGTTTGGGCCTGTGGTCTTGAACTCCTCCTGGTCAATGTCGAGGCATGGCACAGAGCGCCAGAGGTGCCTCCACCTGGTGGACAGCACGCAGGTCTGCACCACCTGCCGGGCCTTCAAGAAGGACATGATGTGGTGGATGAGGCAATCCGGTAGGGAGCTCAGCCTGTCGCCGGTCAAGCTGCCGCTGCCGCTGCCGCTGCTTGCACGGGGTCGCTTTCCAATGGCCTCGAGCTCCGTGGAGTGCCCTCCTCTCTGTAGGAGAGATCAGAAGGCACATATATGGTAAAGGTGAAAAATCGTCATTTGTGCAACTCCATTTACACAAAATCTACATCAATCTGAAGATGAGACGCTCTAGTACTGCTGGATTAGAAGATGACACATGAATACATGATTGATTTCGAAGACGTGATCTAGCATTTTCTGTACTAGTAGATATATAAAAATAGATCTACTAAATAAAGATTTAAAAGAAAAGATGAAGAAGGGGTGGTTTAGAGAGAAAAAATCGTGAGGGGTCGCGGAAGGGACTTACCGAGTGCCACAGCCTCAGGCTCGCCGGACAAGAGCCCGACCGTAGAAGATGCCGCCACCAGGAGCAAGCGGAAGCAGAAGTACTGGACGCCTGGAGGGAAAAGAGGAGGAACGGAGGATACAGGAAAACGAGACGCAGGTAAAAAGGCCACTGCCGTTCCGTTCCGTGTGGGCTTGCAATGCGGGGCCCACGTGGTACGAGCGAGGCGTACACCGTAGAATACATCAGATTGACGTACGATACGCGCATGACAGTGCATACGGTACGACGTGTATGGTCTACGTAGTTGCAATTGTATTGTAACCGTTCTATGGGGGAGGGGGAAAAAAAATGCTTAGCCAGGGCTTATTTAGATCCGTATATAAACCTGCTAGTGTAATAGCCAAGAGCCGAAAGCATAGGTCCAGAAACCATTTGATCAGGGTTCAAAATTTCAGCAGTAATTTTAGAGATGACGGAAGGAAATTTCCAAGATTTTATTTTATATGAATACATGTGCTATATAACTCTAGACTCATATTTTGTATTGCTCATGTTGCATAGTCTTCTACTCAAAAGATATGTAATCATAAATCATATTAGCATTTTGTTTAGATCTAAAAGTTCACTAAAAACGTTATGTGTTTTAGTCTCTAGAAAACTTTTGGCAAAATTTCAGCCAAACTTTATGAATTTCAGTAATTCTGAGGATGGCCAAAAAAAAACAATTAATACCGAAAATAAAAGAAAAATTATCAACAACACTAGCCAACCTTGGTATGTCTTAGGTTACTTGAGGTGCGTTGCTAGATCTCAACTAGTTAGACCAGTCTCGGTATAAAGTTTTATGATGTTATTTTCAAGACTGCCATATACCCATATCACATAGAAATAAAATAAAACCTGAATAAAACATATAATCTCAATAAACAGTTTCATTCTAAATTTCATAGAAATTAATTTTATGACTCATGGAGAGTTGGTAATCGTGTCAAGGGAGTTTTATCTCCATAAAACTCGCTTCTCTCTTATTAAAAACATTGGCACATCATCAAAAATGCTTTGTCGCAGCTCATTAAATGCAAATAAAACTTTGATGAAACTCCAAAGATGCTTTTGTGGCAGCTCATTAAATACAAATGAAACTCTCACTGGAACTAGTCTTAGCCGACATTGTCATCTACATATGTGATTTCCTTATGCAGGTCGTCAAGTCTTTTCATAGTAGGATGAATTCCCAAGAACACATCCTGATGCGAGTAACCAGTATATATCGTTGAGAAATTTGGGAATGGTTGGAAAAAAATATGGATCATCCATCTCAAGAAATCGAACAAAGAGGAGCACACTCATAAAAAACAGATTGGTATTTAGCCTCATAGATTAGTGAATGCATGCAAACAGAAGGACGAAATGAACTCAAAGATTCATATTCGAAAAGGCCTCCATCTGCCAAACTTGAATTCAGATATAACAACAAAACGAAGCAAACATGCAACTTTCTGTTCACTTTGAAGCATGTAAGCTTACATATAAAGACTTGAGGTGCAGACAACAAAAAAACAGTACCATAACTCATACAACTAAGTTATCTAGAAATGAGTTCAAAAGCACATGCTCAACACTTTAACTAAGGACATCCCAACACAGCGGAGGCACACAAGCAAAGTTCATAGAAGCCCCAGCGTGACAAGCGACAGATAACCTAGGCTAAGGATGACCTGGACCAACCTTGGTGAATTTTATGTTATTCTTGGGCAGATCACTAGAAATGCTAAACAAAAGGTTCAGCAGCTTTTGGGCATCGTCATCGTTGTAGATAATTTTAGTAAGCTTGAGGTTCTTGCACCGGACATCAAACTGGTTCAGATACGCCTTGTTCGACTTGACATTTCCTTTCTTTCTCTTAGGATCCTTTGAGAACTGTTGTCACCACAAAAGATGAACGATAATGAACTAAAATTTTAGTCAGATCATGAGTTCAATGCCAAAGCACAGTATACCTTGCAATGGTCCAAAGTGAGCTTCTCCAAATTAGGCGAATGCTGAAGAAAGTGTCCCAACATCTGGAAGTTATCACTAAGATCACATTTCTCCAATAACAATGTCCTAAGGTTCTGAAATTCTGGGAATTCTTCACCGATCACCTGGAATGTATTATATAATTCATTTAGATTAACAAAAATGGCACCACTATATAAGAGCAGTAAGGAAATATCAATGAAGACAGAAGGCACACCATTGTTTGGAAACCTGACAACACCAAATTTGTAACATTAGACAAACTACAAAGAAGCTTGAATTGGTCCTTGCTGAGTTCACTTCTTACACAGTTCCTTAGAAAAATGGAAGCCTCGGCAAGAGATGACATCTCATCAAATGAAACACAGCCTCGAAAGGAATAAGCACTCACGTCCAGGAGCAGATAAGCAACAGCAGGGGCAATAACCCGCAGAGAAATAAATGCGAACCAACCTCCATTAATAATTAAGCTATTCAGCATGGGTGATGTAATGACAGAAAGTGCATAGCACTGGCAGCCCTTCAGAATCAAGTTCTTCATTGTGTGGGATGTGATCTCATGAAATGAACAGTTGCAAGATTTCAGCTCCAAATCCTCCAGATATTGGCACCCTGAACTGATATGATTCATGAAACTGTCATCCAAATATAAATTGGAAAGGTGCAGCCTTTTGAGGCGCCAGGAGGCAGAGTTCAATTTCATACACTGAATGCCAGGATCCTGACCACTGTACTTTATGCCATGACGGATCCATCTGGCTGCCTGTTTATCCTTATCGTATGGATATTTGGAGACACTAAGCTGCAGCTGGAACGTATCCAAGTGCGCAATGGAAATATTATTAGGTATAAGCAGATGGTCGGTGAAGTCCGCGAAGTCATGCCATTCCTTCTCTTCATCGCGGTTCGGGCCTGCGGTCTTGAACTCCTCCTGGTCAATGTCGAGGCATGGCACAGAGCGCCAGAGGTGCCTCCATCTGGTGGACAGCACGCAGGTCTGCACCACCTGCCGGGCCTTCAAGAAGGACATGATGTGGTGGATGAGGCAATCCGGTAGGGAGCTCAGCCTGTCGCTAGCCAAGCTGCTGCTGCTGCCGCCGCTGCTTGCACGGGGTCGCTTTCCAATGGCCTCGAGCTCCATGGGTCGCTTTCCTCTGTGTAGGAGACCAAAAGGGGCATACAGTAAAAATGAAAATCCTAATTTGCGCAACTCTACTTGCACAAAATTTACTTCGATCTGAAGATGAGATGCGCTAGTAGTAGTGGATCAGAAGATGACACACGAGTACATGATGATTTAAGACGTGATCTAGCATTGCTGTACTATGTACTAGATAAGTAGATCTACTATGTAATAGTAAAGATTAAAAAGCACAAAAGTGAAGGTTTTTCTTTAAAGCAAAACAAATCGCGAGGGATCGTGAAAGGGACCTACCAAGTGCCACAGCCTCAGGGTCGCCGGACAAGAACCCGGTCGGAGAAGACGCAAGGAGCAACGGGAGAAGCTGAAGTGCCGGACGCCTGGACCCTTCGCCTTCCTGCACGGTGAGTGGGGAAAAGAGGAGGATACAGGAAAACGAGACGCGACCCTTCGCCTTCCGTGTCACGGGTTAGGCCATGGTTAATGGAAGTTTCATAACCTTTATATCAATATTTTGAAAATATTATACAAGAGTTTTATGAGATAAAACTCTCTTTATTTCTATAAAACTTTTATCATCTATTTTAGTATAGCTATAGTGCTATATCAATATATTTAATGTATATAAAACTTTAATAAAACCTCCATTAAGACTGACCTCAAGCCTTGTTTAGTTCATTAAAAAAATTCAAGATTATTCGTCACATTAAATCTTATGACACATGCATGAAGCATTAAATATAGATGAAAACAAAAAATAATTGCACAGTTTGTCTGTAAATCACAAGACAAATCTTTTAAGCCTAGTTACTACATAATTAGATAATATTTATCAAATAAAAATAAAAATACTACAATATCAAAAACTTTAAAAAATCAGATCGCCTTACTTCGTGTATGATGAATGGGTACCGGCCTGTAGCTTCAGGCTTTCGCTTGTACGAATGATAAGGACCAGTAAATATATATTATTTACAAAACTAAAACTAGAGGATAATTTGTGAGACATCTTTTGAGTATAATTAATTCATAATTAAATACTATTTATGGAATAAAATAAAAATGCTATAGTTTCTGGTAAATTTTATCATTCCCAACCAAACACCTCCTAAGGCCGATCTCAACGGGAGTTAATGTCCCAGTCTACAGAACACTTATACTTCCTCTATATCCATAAAAAAAGTCGTTTTGGACAAGATTTAGATCAAATATTACAAATATAAATCATGAATAACTTTTAAGTTGTTGAATTTGTAGATGTGAAAACCATATGACTAGATTTGTCTTGAAAAATACTTTCATAAAAATATACATATGTCACTTTTTGATAAATATTTTTATAAAATAAGGAGTCAAAGTTAGGCTTTGGAGACCGTGTCATTGGTATAAGTTCTCTCGTCGTGTGTACTGTTCGGGCCTCCCAAATCCCAATCGATGCCTTGGGATCAATAGCATATTTATAGAAGATTAGTGTTTGTATAGCAGATTATGGATATCAGATGCTATGCAAATAAATGCTAAATTTCAACAGAGAAATATTAAAAAAATAAAATAAAATTCAAAGTATAATATCATGTTTGCTTAAAAATAATTAGAAGTTTTAGTTGATTATTTCAATTTTAATGGTGTAGAATCACAAAGATGTAGATAAATAAATAACATACGAAGAAGACAAGTGGAATAAATTAACATTAAGTTCTCTTATTACTTGAAAGTTATATCATTAATCTTCCCATTATCTTTTATCATGATCGAAACCAGCCATTTTATTATCATCGAACCATCTACATTGTCACACTATCCACATAGCCAATAGTGATCTACAAATAGTAATAACTATTTGCAAAATAGCGGCCGGCCAACCAAGTTTTAATACAATATATCTTTGGTCCCGCTACCTTAGAGCGGCCACTAAGCCAACAAAAGATGAAACAAGCAACCTAGCTGTTGATCTGGTTTGCAAGAAAATAAACTAAAAGTTGAAAAGTACGTGTTTTCTAGGTTTTAGAGTGTTAACAAGCTAAAGGTTGTTGCAAAAGTCAATAACAAGAAGTCCAAAAAAACCAAAAGTCAAAAAACCTACTTTTTTTTTATCAAAAACTCAAGAGTTGCAGCTTAAACAAACAACCTAATATTATGCTTAGGATGCCATCTTATTCAAAGCTTCCGGTGGAACCTGCCCACACAGGTTTAAGTCTTCGACTTGACACGAGTGCTCGTATTTTCATAAATTTATTCTAGGGTTTAACGACGCTACGATTTTAGTGGTAGACGATATCCCCGTCAACACCGAAGTGTCTATGGTAACTTTGTAAATCTAAAGATCTGACACCTAAATCCTTCAGATGTGCTCATAGGGATAGGTTTTGCGTATATGTGCTTATAGGAATCAGTGTGCGACTGTGCGTGAGTGTTGTGGGCATCTACGTTGTACCGTGTGATTCTAAAAAAACACCACTAGGAAGTCTATAAGGGGGTGTTTGGTTGGGGGTGATAAAATTTAATAGTCACTTCAGTATTTTTGTTTTATTTGACAATTAGTGTACAATTATGGCCTAATTAGGCTCAAAATATTCGTCTCGCAAATTATCCTCTAGTTATTGTTTTAGTTTTGCAAATAGTATATATTTAGTACTTCATGCATGTGTGTAAAGATTCGATGTGATGGATGATTAAAAAATCCCCTGAAGCCAAACAGGGCCGACAAGAAGCGATATGAGCATAGCTAATGGTTAGGTTCTTTTTGTTGCAACCAGTCAGTCTAGGTTCAAATCTTTGATTTGACACATGTGCTCGTTTTCTAGATTTATTCTAGTATTTAAGAGCTATTCTTTTAGTGATTGACAACATATGGCAACTGTCAATCTCAAGATTTGTCAATCCTTATAGGGTTATGAGGTGTGCACGCGCGTTCATTGGTGTTAAGTGTACAGTTCATGTCTCCCTCATCTCTTCCTCCTCTAGTGCGCTCCAGCCCAAGCACAGTGTCACAAATCCTATGCTCTCTCCCCCCTTGTTCTCTCTGGAAATCAAAGCAATGGACACATAATCTGCAGCAATGTGTGTGTGGGCGGTGGCCGGCCGGGCACGCGAGCTACAGGCGACATCCGTTGCGCCTGGGCATCCTCCTCTGTGGTCGATCTGTGAAGTCTTCGACCTTCGTGCATGTGTGGGCGGTGGCCGGCCGGCGTCGCTAGCATCGCAGACAAAGGCGACAGCATAGGTGAGCCTAGCTGTCATAGGCGAGCGTGGCTGTCGCGTGTGACCGCGGCCGGTGCGAGTGAGTGTGTCCGGCAAGCGACCGCGGCTGTCACAGGCGAGTGTGGCCATCGCACGCGGCGCTGACAAATGCGGCAGCATAGGCGAGCATGGCCATCGCATACAGCTCGGGTGAGCTCATTCGGCAAACGAGCACGGATGAGCGCACATGGGCCCGACCTACATAGAAACAGTTGGTTTCCTATCAACGGGAAAATCCTCGTTTCTTGCCTCAATTCAATCGAAGACGTCATTTCCCAAGGACGAAACGATTTCCTCCATTGGGACTGTCCTATTGAAACCCATTGAGACCGACCTAACTATAATATGCACTAAACTATAATATGCACTAAAGTTCCTTCTCTACACACTGTACACTAGTCCCTAGATCTCTGACCCAGATACATGATATGGCCTCTATGAGAGGACATGTGTGTGCAGAATTCAAAACAACCTTTATGTGACAATAATACACATATAAATTCTTGGGATGACGATGATACCACTAACTAACTTTTTTTTTTAGAAATCTGGAGGGGCTTTGGCCCCTACAGTGAAAGTTTATTAATAGAGAAAAAAGGGGGTACACAGATACAGGTACACTAGGGAACAAACAAAGAAAGGAAGAAGAGTAAAAAGGTGGAGAAAGAAGAAGGAAACAAAAAGAAGAAAACTAAGAAAGAGACTGAATCCATGCTTCAAGAACTTGTAGATGCTGATCTTTGACTCTATGCGTGAGCAAGAGCAGTTCTTTCCTGAAAAGAAGTTTTGCTGATCCTATAGACGGTGGAATTCCTTCGAAGATCTGGTTGTTTCTTGTTTTCCAGATGGACCATGACATCAGGATAATTGTTTCCATGAAAAAACTGGATTGTATTTGATCCTTGATCTGGGAGACAGCCTCAGGAAAATTGGTGTTCATAGGTGCTTCAATCTGGATACTGTCCCAGCATTGACCGACAAAGGGGCATTGAAGGAACAGATGTTGTGCAGTTTCTTCCGTACTGTTAACACAGAAGACACAGTCAAAGGATGCAAGCTCCATATTCTTCCTCCTTAGTATGTTTCTTGTGTTCAGTCTGTCTTTCAACAGCAGCCAAAAGAACACCTTGTGTTTTGGTTGGCATTTTGATTTCCATAGCCACTTATAGGAATCATGGATCTGGGAATGACCCATTAGAAGTTTGTAGGCTCTGTTGGAGTGGAACCTCTCTCCCCAGGTATAGCTCCAGACATCCTTTTCTTGAGTATGAGGAAATCTTTGTAGAATGACTAAGAGTTGCTGAAGTTGCTGATATGCCTGAACAGATAAGGGCAGGTGGAACAGCTGTGATAAATTACTACATTCAAGTACTTTCTTGGCAGAAATATATTGTTTTTTGTAAAAGAGAAAAGTTCTGGCATTGTGGCTTTGAGCTCCCGATTATTCCACTTGTCTTCCCAGAATAGAGTGCTTTCACCATTTCTAAGGGCTATGGAAGCAAATTCCTTGTACTGATGCAGTAGTTTGAGATTGTCTCTCCACCAAAATGAGCCTTTTCTGGTCCTCTCTGGAAGTTTATCATTTCTGTAATATTTTTCCCAAATCATTTGTACCCAGGGTATATCCCTCTTATTTAAGAACTTATTCCAATTCTTCATCATGAGTGCCTTGTTTTGTTTCCCCAGATCAATTACTCCTAGGCCTCCCTGTTCTTTGGGTTGACAAACTAGGGTCCAAGCTGCTTGAGGTGGTTTTCTCCCATTCACATCGCTTCCTCTCCAAAGACAGTTCTTCCTAAAAGAATCAATTCGCTTAATCACTGTCCCAGGGATCTCAAGAGAACATAGGTAAAAAGTTGGGAGGGCCGTCATGACAGCATTTGTTATTTCCAGTCTGCCAGCTTGTGAAAGAAGGGCTGATACACCTCCAAGCCTACTTTCACACTTATTTATCAGAGGCAAGTAGTCCTGAATCACTGGCTTTGTGAGGCCAAGAGGGAGGCCCAAATAAGTAAAAGGGAAGGAGCCTTTGGAACAACCAAAGGTGTTGGCCAGATGATCCAACTTCTGATCGTTGATGTTGATAGGCAGCATCATTGATTTCTTCAGATTGACCTTGAGACCTGTTGCTTCTGAGAAGGTGTTGATTACTGACTTTAAAAACAGGAGTTGTCTTGTGTCACCTTCTAGAATTATAAGTGTATCATCAGCATACTGGACCACTGGGAAGTCAGGATTAGTTTGCAAAGGTATTGGTAATGACAGGAGCCCCAAGTCCTTTCCCTTGTTAATCAGAGACTGAAGAAGATCAGCTGCAAGCACAAAGAGTAGAGGGGAGAGAGGGTCACCCTGCCTGACCCCTCTTAGACAATGAATGGTCTTTCCAGGAGATCCGTTCAATAGAACTTGGGAGGTAGCAGAAGTGAACAGGGCTCTGACCCATCCAATCCACCTTTCTCCAAAACCTTTAGCTTGCAGGATTTTGATGATTGCTTGGTGTTCCATTTTGTCAAAAGCTTTTTCAAAGTCAAGCTTAATGACCACTATTTCTTTTTTTGAGTGATGGCACATGTGGAGATATTCAAAGGCCCAGGCCACACAGTCCTGAATTGTCCTATGCTTGATGAACCCATATTGATTTTTGTGCACAAGTTTGGTTATCACTGGCTGCAACCTGTTTGCCATTATCTTTGTCACTAGCTTGAGGGAGGAATTTAGCAGTGATATGGGCCTGAAGTCTGTGACAGTTCTGGGATCATGCACTTTTGGGACAAGGGTAATGAAAGAAGTATCGATGCTTCTCAGGCAGACTTCATTACTAAAGAAGGAGTCACAAAATTTAAGTAAATCTTATTTTAGAGTTCCCCATGAGGCTTTTAGGAACTCATTAGTGAATCCATCGGGTCCTGGGGATTTGTCATTAGGGAGGTACTTGATGACTGCCTCTATCTCATGATTACTGAAAGGCAGCTCCAGACAAGAAAGGTCATCCCTGGTTTGTAGCAGATATTCTAACTCAAATCCAAACCTGTCGAACTCTGATTTGCCTAGTCTTTCCTTGTACTCCTTCCATAACATCTCCTCCTTCTCTCTGTGTGTGCTTGCAAGGTAGCCATCCTCCCTTTCCAAATGTCTGATAAGATTTCCTCTCATTCTTATTGTGGCATTTGCATGAAAGAATTTTGTTGTTGCATCCCCTAGCTTCACCCATTTAATGTTGCCTCTTTGTTTCCAATAGGTTTTCTGCTGATCCAAAAGCATAAATAATTTCTCCTTCAGTGAAGATCTAAAGTTCCACTCTGGCAGACTAAGATCTCTGTATTCTTCAATGACATCCAAGAACTGTATGATATTTTTCACATTTTGGATAACAGTCTTTAGATTGGACAGGGAGGCTTGTTTCTCCTTCAGAGTTTTCCTCAATCGTTTATATTTAGCAGTAAGTGTCCTGGCAGGGTCCAACTGTGCTAGGGGACTGTTCCAGCTGCTGCTCAAGATTTCTTGAAAGTTCTGCATTTGAAGCCAATAGTTCTCGAATCTGAAGGCTTTGGGCTTCGGGATTTGAGTAGATATCTGGACCAAACATGGGCAATGATCAGAGGGGCTTCTGTTCAGAGCTTTTGCAGATGTATCAGGATACTTTAGAGTCCAGGCATTTGAAGTGAAGATCCAATCAAGCTTTTCTAAGAGAGGGTTCGGCTGCATGTTGGACCATGTGTATTTTCTTCCCTATAGTGTTATTTCATTGATTCCCAGGTGACTGATGGTATCATTAAACATGAACATTTCAGCCATGTTTCCTTCTCCCCTATTTCTGTCCTCCGGCTTCCTGATCAAATTGAAATCACCCAAGACTATCCATTCCCTGTCCTCAGGCATTTGAATCTGCCTGAGCCAGTCAGTGAAATTCTGCTTTCCTTCTGGTGTACACGGGCCATAGACATTAGTTAAGATCCAACTGTCATCACTCATTTTAGAGTTAATTTCCATAGAGATGGCAAACTCATTATTAAAAATCATTTCCCCACAGAATAATCTTCCTTTCCATATTGTAACTATCCCCCCTGAGGCGCCTACTGATGGGAGAAATTCAAAACTATCGAAACTGGGTGGGCAAATATTTCTGAGAAAGGACTGGTCAAACTCATCTTTCTTAGTCTCCTGAAGACAAAGAATGTCACACTCAGATTCCACAATCCTGTCCCTGATTATATTCCATTTATCTCTAGAATTTATGCCCCTAACATTCCAGCTCAAGATCTTCCAATTCCTATTGTGATTGTGATTCATTTGTCACATGAGAGGTTAGTTTTTAGGCTAGGCGTCAGAAAGATTGCCTCTTTTGTTCTACAGCCCGAACAAGTATCAACCTTTATCACTTGCTCACAGGTTTGTGATATATGAGATCCAACAGAATTATCATTCAGAAGCTCTACAAACTCAGCATCAAAGCACCCACACAGTAGGTAAGAGGAAAACACAAACCGCAAATTATCCAGCAACATCTGTGAGTCTGAGTTTGTCTTGTCCAGAGACAAGGAGATCAAAGAGACAACCAAACAACTAGAGTTGCACTTCAAAATACAAGTTCTTATGTTTTCCCCCTCCATAAACCGTCGAGGGAAGTAGAAGACTAGACAAAATAGGGGGTTCCCACTACTTCTAGGCACCCTCAAGTACTCAGTTACTCTTGTCACCATTCTTCTTCTTTGGGTTCTTTGGTCCTTCATCTCCATTGCCTTTCTTTCTTGGCTCCTCCTCCCCTTCTTCCATCTTCTTTTTCTGTCCTATCTTCTTTTGTTCCTTCTTTTTTAGCAGGGCTTCATCAGTCAATTGTTCATCTTCCAGTTCACCAAGCTCCTTTCCAAGTCTCTTGATTACCTGCTTGGACAAGGTAGGAGGATTAGGGAGGCAGAAGAAACACTTTTTATCAGAACAGATGCCTCTTCTGGTTCCATTGTTCACCTGCTTTCCTCTGCTGCTCCTTCTGAGCTCTGTTTCCACAACTGGGCAGGTCCTCTTGGGTCCCCTTTTCTTGGGAGTGGACTTGGGCTCCTGAAGCCGTTTTCCCACTTCCTCATCTTCTTCCAGTGAGCTTAACTTAGTCTTGGGTGCTGCAACACAAGCAGTGTATTGAGGACACTGTTGAGGCACATGAAAGTCCACAACCCCATCACCAACCCCATCACCAACCCTCAGACAATCTGCAGCTTTTGAGGATAGAAAATATTTTGCCCAATTGAACAGACTTGGAGATAGAAGCATGGCAGTGAAAAAATTAACCCATCCCGAAGGAACAGCTAAATGTAGGTGATTAGGATTACCTTGAGCAAAGAATCTAGCCCAAAGTCTGGTTGCCTCAGCAGTTCTGCTTCTTTGAGCCCAGACAGGATCAGCCTCTGGGCCAAACAGCAGGGCCCTTCCAACCTGGAGATTTTGATAAACCATCTGGTCCTCAGGTATTTCATTTTCTTCTGCAGGTGCATGTTCATGGGCCTCAAGGTTTGCAGGAAGGCCAAGGCCCAACTCATTTTGAGCTGGTTCATGGGCTTCTAAAATGACATGAGGCCCAGCAAGGTGCAGAGCAACTGGTTCAATTTGTAAGTTGTGTTGAGCTGGTCCCTCCATAACAAAAATATTTTCATTAGGGATATGGAGCTCAGGAGCCAGCTCGTTTACTTCCAAAAGTTCCTCATTTTGTTCCAGCTCTACAGGGTCAATCTGGAAGTCCTGCATTTCTAAGTCTGCAATATTCATGAGATGTTGTTCTTCAGCCATCAGGTTCAAGTTCAGCTGGTTATTCAACACTGGCTGGTGAAGATGAACTTGCGGAGGTGGCTGCTCAAGAGCCTGCAGAGGCATCTGCTGAATTTCTTCAATTTCTTGCCCAGGGTCTTGAGGTGGTATCTGTTGAATTTGAACCTCTTCATCACTATCATTGTTGATTAAATCATTTAGTTCCATGAATTCTGCAAGATTTAGCTGATTTGCTGGGTTTACAATAACCTCCATTGGGTCCTCCTCCCCCCAGGTAGATTCAGGTCAATATTTATCACATGTTCTGCTTCCAGATTCAGGTTGGGTACTTGGACAGGAACCTGCAATTGTTGCTGTTGAGGCTGAGGCCAGAGTTCCCAGGCAGCATTGTCAACATTATCCCCATCTTGAGCTTGTGGTTCAACTTGTTGCTGATTCTGAATCTGCTCTTGCTCATTTTCCTGGATCTGAAAGGGTCCATTACCAGGTTGGCCGAGACCAAAGAAGTCAAATGGTGCCCCTACTGGGAAAGGTTCGACTGGCAAAGGATCCTCATCCTGTGGTCCATCACCCAACAATCTGCTTTGAAGGACCTCACATTGCACTGTCCAAGAGTCACTCTCTAATCCCAGAGAATCTGATAGCACGATGAACTGAGGGACCGACTGTAGGTCAAGGACTCTGGCCTTGAGAATCAATCTTACCATCCTGCTCCTATCATTCCTCCAGTGCAGAAGTTTCCCAAACGATGAAATAGCATTCTGGATGTATCCATCTTCCCAATAATCAGCCGGGAACTCCATGAGCATCAACCATACCTCAGTGTTGAAGTAGGCCCTACGCCAGTTCCTACCTTTGTTGTGCTCCGTAAAGGTGAAGTGCACATCTAGGTAAGGAATAGGACCTAAGCTCACCAGATTGTCTCTATCAATCCTATGGTGAAATCTTACCAGAGCTTGACCCAGCGTAGAAGGCTGGATTTCCTTGACATGTATTCTCCGCTCAAGAAAGAACTCAGCTAGAACTTCTTCAACAGCATCAAAGTGAATGGCATTACCAGGCAGATGATCGATGGTGACGATCGCGAGGTCTTCATTCCTAAGCGGAGGCCTCGAGGAAACCACCGCCCTGACAACTGGCACCCTGTTCTCCACTTCCATCCATTGCAGATTCTAAGGGATGAAAGGACGAGGGTCAGAGCGTTGGAAGGCCATTGGTGAAGCAAGCGGCGCAGATTGAGCTGGTGTAGGTTTGTTTGCGCTGGGGTTTTCTTGATTTTCCTGGTGCTCCTATTGTTCTTGCACGGGAACAGAGGAGGAAGGAGGGTAGACGACCGACTGATTAATGCAAAGCGTCCACCGCTCAGGGTCGTGCGCCTCTTCAGCTTCTAGGGCCACCTCACTTTGCTTATCAGGGAGCACCCAAGGAACAGAGATGGGCGGATTCCCAGGAGCCCACCCGGGATTCCAGCTTCTGAGCACATCTTGTAGAGATCCTGGTTGAGATGTGCTGGAGCAATTCGGCCCAATAGCAGGTCGGAACCAGGCCGTTATGTCGACCTCTAAAGCTTTTCCTTTATTAAACTGGCCTTTTCCTGTGGCGGCCACCTTGAAACCTTGAGCCCAGTGATCCTTGTTCAGAACCAAATCTGGGGGAGAAGGATCCTGTCTCCTCGGGCGAGCAGGCACAGCCATGCAGAATGCTGCTACGTGACCAGTCTTCATGCAGGCACGACAACGGATAGGCTGATTGCAGCGGTGCCTCTGGTGGTCAGGAGACAAACATCTTGGGCAGAAGATTGTGTTTCTGGCTGAATTCAAATTCGAATTTGAGTTTGAACTCTGAGCGGTGGCCCTGACCTTGGCCTTGGAAGCTGGCAACGGCGGTGCTCTCGTCTTTTCCAACTCCGGCCACCGGAGTCTACTGAAAAGTGATCTTCGTCCCAATGGGATCGAGTTGGCGCCAGAAAGAGGAGGGCCTTTCACTATCTCAGCAAAGGTTGTTCTTGTTTTTGTGGTCGGGATAACGTGCTCCCAGGAACTTTCTTCTTCTCTTGAGAACAAACTGAACTCTCTCTTCCAGTTAGGGCCACCATTCCCCCAGAGATGAAAGGAAACTTTGTAAAGTTTGCACTCAAAGCTCTGAAGATCTCGGACATAGAAACCCACAGCTCTCGTGGAAACCACAAAGCGGAAAACTCTGTCTCCCAACTGAGAAACTCTGAAATCTGATGCAAGACCCCCAAGAGTTGCTTGCAGAATGACACCCACTGACTCACAGCAAAGTTTAAACTTGCATCTGCCAAAAGAAGCAACCAGGAAGAACGAGTCTCTGCCCAGAGCTGGATTGGAGATTGGCAGATTGAGAGTTGCCAGGACTGCAGCCTGAACCTTGAGTCCCCAGACGAAAGACAACCCCGGAAGATCCATCGAGAACGGGAGAAACCAAGCAGGCGAGGAAGAAGGTCTTACCCAAGAATCGACGAGGAAGGAGGAAGGAGGAGATTAGGAGGCGGCAATGGCAGAGGCCCGCCGGCGGGGGCACCAGCCGCGGGGGCTCCTCGGCTGTCCCATCGCTTCTCGCTTTGCGTAGGAAAGACTGTACTCTGTGTCTCTTGCACTCTTGTCTCTTCTCCTCCCTTCCTCCCTCTCTTCCCCCGTAAGAAGGATTTGCCCCTTTGTATTCTCTGTACTAACTAACTTTCAATGAGTTTTATGTAATTGTTCGGTAAATTCTCTGAAATGCAGAGCAAAAGCTCAATCAGTTGGTGGATGTCCTCGCCTCGATATATTATTTCAGTGAGCTTGAGTTTCTCGCACCGGGCATCGACGAGGTTGGGGTACGGCTTCGATTTGGACGATCTTCTCTTATTCTTCAAGTCATTTGAGTACTGTATATATTAGCAGCGTAAAACTATGTAAGTTCACGAAATTCACAAGAGAAAAAAAACTGAATATGAGTTAATTGAAAGCTTATATTAGGTACAGTATATATACTCCATACCTTGCACCACCGCAGAGTGAGCCTCTCCAGGTTGGGTGAGTTACGAAGCAAGAGCCCCAACATCTGGAAGCCATCACTAAGGTCGCATCGGTTTAGTTGTAAGGTCCTTAGGTTGTTCAATTGTGGGAATGTTGCGGAGCACTCACCAAGTACCTGGAGTATATATCAGATTAGATGACACACAAAGACCCAACATGAGCTAGTAAACGTAGACATGGCAAAGTGCATGCCAAAGTTAAAAGAAACATATATAGATGATCTGACAATCTTTAGGATAGGATCTGAGGAGAGTGCGTACCATCACCTGGGACAGCTCTAGGTTTGTCATCACGTCAGACACGCTGCCAAGGATCTTCAGAGCATCGACAATTTTCCTCGACCGTAAACGAACGGATGCCTTGGCAAGGGAAGTCGTCATCCCTCTCAACGAAAACCCACCAACAAATAAGCCGGAAACATCGACATTCAGGAACACAGAAGCAGCAGCAGGTGCCGTGGTAACAACCAGGCAATCTCCGGTGTAGCTGCCGCCGTCGATAACCAAGCTGCTCAGCATGGGCGACGTGATCTCACGGAATCCGTCTATCATGCAGCATTTTTTGAGGACTAGGCTCTTCAGCGAGCCGGAGGTGATCGCTTCGAACTCTAACTTGCACTCGGTCAGCTCCAGATCCTCCAAGTTCGGGCACCCGGATCCGACGTGCTCGGAGAAAAGGGCATCCAGGCACATCTTGTCAAGATGTAGCTTTCTGAGGCGCCAGGATCTCGTAGTAGAACTGAAGCCCTGACGCTGAATGCCAGGTCCCTGGGCGGCGTCGCCGTCGTACTTGATGCCACGGCGGATCCATCTGTATCCTCGTTTACTCTCAGAATCGCAGCCGGTGAAGCCCAGCCGGAACTTGTCCAAGTGGGCAATGGAAACGTTGCCGGGGGAGAGCAGAATGTCCATGAAGTCTTCGAACTTCTCCCACCGCATCTCCAAAAGGTCCGGGAAGGTCGGGGCCGCGCGCGCCTCTGCGACAGTGAACTCAAACTCACCCTCGTCGGCGTCGAAGCAGGGCACGGAGCGCCAGAGGTGCCTCCACCGGGCGGACAGCACGCACGTCTGCACCACCTGCCGGGCCTTCATGCGGGACATGATCTCGTGCAGGAGGCAGTCCGGCAGCGCGCTCAGCCGGTCGTCCCCGCCGCCGCCGGCCATGATGCCGGTGCCTGCGTCGTCGTTGGTGCGACTCCTCTTGCATGGGGCTTCTTCCATCGGGTTGGTTGGGTCGTCGTGTTGGTAGCCTCTGAGCTGAGGAATCAGGAGGTACTCGATTGTTATTATCTCTTGGATCTTGGATTGGATTAGATGGAAACCACCGCGAATTCGGGAGATCTCAATCAGACTTTGGAATCGTATACCTACCCTCCTCCGTATATCTCTAGAGATCGGTTGATTGATTGCCAACCAAGCGCGTTTCGGCCTGGGCCTTGAGTTCCCATCATCATCCGTAAAAAATACTTTCATTTGTATTTGACAAATATTATTCAATTATAAACTAATTAGGTTTAAAAGATTCGTCTCGCAAATTACATATAAACTACGTAATTAGTTATTTCTTTATCTATATTTAGTGCTCTATATATATAATTAGGCTCAAAAGATTCATCTCGCAAATTAGTTATTTTTTTATCTATATTTAGTGCTCCATACATATATTGTAAAATTCGACGAGTAAAACAATGTCATGATTTCAGCACTCCTACGTTTCAGCTTCGGAAACAGTAAGTGTAAGCGCTCCAGGTTTCTAAACCGAAACCTGTCTGTTCCATGGCGTTGCCGGGTAGCCTGGCAACGAGTAACGACCGACGAGAGTGTGTAGGCAGCGTTGCCACTGCTCGATCTCACATGCCGGCCGTCAACAACAGCAACTGGAAGCTTGGCACTCATAAATCTACCAGAGCCTTAATAATCACATAAATTTACTAACTTTCATCAAACACATCATTACTAAGGATGGAGATGCCCCTCCAAATATATAGATACCCGCGGTTTTTCTTTAATTTAACTAAATGAACTAAATGAAAAAAACAAGAGAAAGAATTATCTATTTAGTTCATTAAATTAGACTAGAGAAGAACCACAAGTACCTATTTAGAGCACCGTCCCCATCCTTATCATTACTCACTTCTCAGCACACACAGATACTCACATAGTCGCATTTCAGCACACCACTCCCTTCCAGAACCATTCAACAAGACACCAACAACACAGATGGACGCCCTTAAGCTATCTAGATTCTAGAGTCGGTCATTGATTGGTACACCAGCGGACAAAACGTCTGAACATAGTCTTAAGGCTAGAACATTTTAGTCACTAACCAGAAAGCACCACACAGTGTCAGTCTGATAGGTACATGTCCATCGCTTCTTCATACTTGGTAAGAGTTGTAGTATTCATTGGTGCGCACTCCGAGATGTCCAGCAAAAGACTGACCAATTCCTGGATTTTGACACCCTTTTTGTATATGATCTCAGTAGATTTAAGTTTGCAACATTGGATGCGCACCAAGTTCCGGAACCCAGAATGTGTTTTCTTTGATTTGGCACCTTTTCCTGTCGTCTTCAGCTTGACTCCTTTCCCTCCTGTGGAAGCCTCCGGGAGCTGTTTCCATCGCAGGGGATACATAAGTTAACCGTATCGAGCTAAATTGAGCAAGAGTAGGAGTGGACTGGAAGGAATATTATTGAGTACTCCTACCATACAAAGCCGTATAGTGAGCTTTTCCAAATTAGGACACCTCTGCAGAAAATGGCGTAATATCCGGAAATTGTCTTGCAAATCACATTCATCCAGAAATAAGGTCCTCAGGTTTCCAAGCATATGAAATTCATTTGGTCCTACAACTGGCTTCACCTGAAACAAAGACACAACTTATTAAATCATCCACAGGAATTACCGCTTTATGCAGTTCGTTTTGTCTAGCTGCAGTTGCACGATCTTTAGCACAGTTGAAGAAAACACTTGACTTTTGGTATTAGGATCACCTCATTACCTCTCAGAACTAATAAATATTATTTTAGAAAAAAAAGTGGGGGCAGGTGCAGTGCTTCTGCATATGAGAAGGAGATGGCCAGGGTTCAAAGAGATACACACAAACAGTGAGAAACATCATGAAATTGTCCTCTTGAAAAAGAAAGTTATATAGCACATTTTATTGCTGGCATAAAACAAACAGCACATGCAACATTTTCAGACATTAGGGCCGAATAGAGGTATGTTAAGACCAAGTGTTTGGAACTTCTTAATTGAAAGCACATAGTTACTAGTGTCACCAGCTTACAAGTTTACTACACAATAGAAACTAAAGTCAGTTGGTTAAACTCTCAAAATATTTTACTTAACGGGGCTTTAATGCAGGAGACATGTAGGTATATTGGTGAAATTTTTCAACTCATATGAACCTTGTGGTGAACCTCAGCAAATCTGGCCTGGAAACTAAAATGATACTCACTCTTTCAAATTGTAAATCATTCTAGTTTTTCAATACTTTTACTATGTATCTAGACATAATGCATATCTAGGTGCGTAGCAAAAGTTATGTAACTAAAAAGCCAAAACAACTTACAATTTGGAACAGAGGGAGTATCTCGCATGAAAACTTATGCACTCAATTTTACAAGCATGGCCTTTGTTTGCAGTTGGCACAGATGAAATGTAAGTAATTTATCTCATGTTTATTAGAGTTGTCTTTTCTCAATCCAGCAGTTACAGAACAGGTGAAAAGTAAATTAAACACCACCACTCGCATAGCAATGATCACAGCAGGGTTATGTTGCAGGTTCCTATATCTCCCATAGGTCATAGTGAGTAGCAAGCTAAATTTCTGAAATTATGGATTCTTGCAAATTCACTTAAATTTTGTTTTCAAATTTTTAAAATTCATTGTAAGTTCTTCCTGTAATCCTCAATACATGTAAAAACTTGACCAAAATAACCTAACTCAATTTCTTCAAAAAAAAAACTAACTCAGCTTCTATTGCGGCAATTCTGTATTCTGCAGTAGCATAACTGGCCAGTTGCACCACTTTTCTAACCCCTGGATCACAGGTGCTTGTGCTACATATAACTTGGAAGGCAAAACAAGAAACAAACAAAAATGTGGATAACTACAACATTCCTGACAAATAATCAAGAGCTCAAGACAGAAAGTGTTAATTGAGGACAAATATTTCAAAAACAAAGCATGAGCACGCTTTTTATTGCACATGGAGCTGGTGCCTAATGGTGAGAATTAAATAACACAAGCAATCTAAGGATAAAACCAACTAAGCACCAATGCACCATACTAGAGGTCAATTGTAATATAGCCAAATAATTAAAGAAATGGTGAAGTAAAAGCTCATCTTATGATCTTATCTCTCCATCGAAGAAAGGCATACCTTTCTAAGCATGGATTCGTCGCTCGTTTGCCTTTCCTCTTCAATGTACTTTGAATAATCCATAGTCCATAATCATGTGAGACATTTAAGCAGGTCAATAGTAGCACATACATACTCACATACATAAAGAAAAATGTTATGAACTCCTACCCAAAAATAATGCAAAGCAAGCTTCTCAAGATTAGGAGACTTTTGCAAAAATCTCCCGATAGCCTTGAATTGGTCTACATCTTGTTCGCTAACAAAACACGACTTGAGAGACAAGGTTCTCAAGTTGTCAAATGTTGGGAACTTATCTAATTCCTTATCCAGTATGGCCTGAAACAGAAATAAAAGGGTCTATCTAAATATCTGTCAACAGATTTCCACAACAAAAATCTGTCAACAGATTTCCACAACAAATATCTGGCAAATGAAAAGCTGACACATCAGCAAAAAGAAAAATTGACAGATTTCCTAACCTTTTGTCTGTCAGATTTCAATAGCACATACAAATCAACAAAATATCCAAAGCCCATTTGCGTTAACACAAAGATCCAAAAACCAAATAATCATCCAGCAAGTACAGGGTAGCAGAAAACAGGACTACTACACAGCTATCCAATCAAAATAGAGCCAACCACTACTATCCATACAAACACGGAGACAACCATAATCGCCTTGAAGGAATATGCACAAATTTATTATAAACAGTGAACATTGGCCAAAATGAACAAAAGGCAGAATCATGTGCTGATCTTTTCATGTTCAGATCACCCACCAGGCTTCACAACTTCACCAGGGATTGATTTGATCACCCACCAGGCTTCACAACTTCACCAGGGATTGATTTGATCAACAGCTGCCTGTTATCCAAGTGAGAACAAACTGGAAGCCACACAGTGATTCAGTCAAGGTCAGCGTGTGCTCGTAGAAGAGGCCATCACACTTTCCGCTTGAACCTGCAATGCTCTTGTTGCTGGAGAACAAAGATGCTATCTCCAGTGACAGTGTCAAGCTGCATATAAAGCACAAGATAGTTAGGACCAAAAGAATAATTTGGCCCGGAGGAATTAGATCCCAAACTGGCAGTTTGACAAAGGCATCGAGTCCACACCGCTTTCAACTGGACGTAAGATAATGTCTGGTTATAAACTGAGCTAGCTTCTTTGCAATCACCTAAAAAAACACAATTGTTATTCATTGAGCCAAAGACAGGAAACTACACTAAATCTCAAATGCAACATTATATATTCCAAATAACAACTACACTAAATCAAATGCAAAACAAATACAAACTGAATTAGCATCAAGCATACACACACAAAGGAAAAAACACAACCACACTCACACAAAGAAACCGAAATCAACAGGCCAACTGAGCAGAAAAAAAAGCAAACAAAACACACACACACAAACACACCACACACACAGGGAGAAAGAGATACACACACACAACAACAACACCAAAAAAATACACAAAAAAGGCAACAACAGATTAAAAAAAAAGAAAATCTACTCAACTGCAAATACAAAATCAACAAAAATCCTACAAAAACAAAATACACACACAAAACCCAAATTAAAGACACCCACACACACACACACAAAGAGAGAGAGAGAGGTCACACACAACAACACAAAAAAGGCAACAAAATATTAAAAAGGGAAATCTTCTCAACTACAAAAAACAAAATAAAAAATACCACACACACCGATAAGCAGAGACACACACCCACAAACAACTGAGAGGCCAAGAAAAAATTAAAAAGATAAAGACCCACAAAATCACAGACACAAACAAAAACACACACCAAAAAAATCCAAAATAAAGCCAAAACACACAAACACCTCAAACATAGACACAAAACAACAAAAAAGACACAAACAAAAACACACACAAAAATCCAAAATAAAGACAATAAAAAACACAAACACCTCAAACACAGACAATTAGGAAAATACTGCCTACCAGTACCAGGAGGTGCAGCCAAGCTGCTAGTAACATACTTACGCTTCATAGGTGGTGTGATAATGTCACAATCTACAGGGAAAAAAAGAAACCCATAAAGCTAGTGAACCATAAACAAAAAAGTGCTTTAAGTTTCAGTAGAAATTTTTCTCAACGCCATTACAATCTACATATCCACAAAAAAAAATCTAGAGTACAATTTTAAAAAAGGTAAGATTTTTTTGGAAACTAACCATCCAACTTGATGCAGGAGGAATCCACAAGAAGTTTCAACAAATCAACAACAAGCTTCTCGAATTCTTCATGCATTCTAGGCATTTTTGAACAATGCAAATGCAAATACACCAACAATACCCGAGATTACCTACAAAAATGATTACAACATGAATTGGGAAAAACTATAGTGGGGGACAACCCCTCACAAATCAAAACCATGAAAACTCTTGCCACCTTGCAATAAAATAATGTGGCAAAGAAACCAAACATTTGTTTGTCAACTACACTTATTGCGCAAGGCTACGCAAAAAGGAAAACAACATGTCCTTGTCACTCACAACTTTCAGTCACGGTGTCATCACTTATATGAACATAAATAATGTGGTAAGTGGTAACAACAAGTTTGCAAATAAAAAAAGGCCAAACTAAGCAGGCACCTTCATCACTGAATGAAGAGACAATTCATTCAGTGATGAAAAGATACAAATCATATGGACAAACACAAAAGGCATAACTAAATAAAAAGGATTCATGAAAAAAGGTACGCACCTCCTTACTCAGAACATATGCAAACATAGATTCGAGCCTTAATTTGAAACCACCAAGAAAAAACTCTGAATCTGCGGATGTATGAACATCCTGCAGAAAAAATATACACAAATCATGAGATAAAAAACTAAACATTTTTTTAAAAAAGAGACAAAAACACACCTCTCCAGCAACAAAAAAATGCTAAAAACGACTCGAGTCTCAACTTGCAATCACCAATATCAGAGGTACCGGGACCACCATCTTAGAAAAATAAAAACACAGTGCTAAGAAAAAATGAATGAAATAGAATCAAACTAAACAAAGTGGTTCAGAAATATATAGCTGCAGTTCATTTCACAGATACAAAGTGAACAATAATAATAGACTGGTGTAGCACTATAAAACAACTTTAATAAATTAGTAATACAATAGCAGTAGCATCCTCTTTTGAGAAGGATTCAAAATAGAGGCAAAATATGTACATGGCAAAAAAGCATGTAGATATACCATATAAAACATTCAGACGGGTAGATAGAAAAAATCCATCTACAAACAACATCCATTTTTCTAAAAACAATAAATTGCTCACTCACCTTAAGCCTGCTCACTCACCTTAAGCCTTTACAAGGTCCTCACCATTTCAGGGGTCCTCTTAGTTATCAGGTGCTTCAAAACCTGCATCAGCAATAGAAAAATGAGAGAAAAAAAGACATATATTGCAACAATAAAAAAATATACAAACCTCCTTATAAAACTTGAACATCAAATCATCAAGACCATCAAATGGGAGACTCGCCATTGCCACTAGACCTGTCGAGGAACACAGCTAACCAAAAAATTAGCAAGACTATTCTTTAATCAGAAGTAAGAAATAAGTTATGTTATTGAATTGCCAACTAAAAAGACTGATATCAGCACTAGCAAGTCAAGGAACACAAAATGTGCAAAAAAGAGAGGGTGCTCATATCACTTCCTATTTGTTGTTTGCTTGCTGATAATGAATAAACAATGTACTTATATAGTCTTAAATCATAGCCATGTTCAACATTAACATGAAGACATATGCTATAGATGAAAAGGACTAACACACACGCACACGCATGCGCGCGCACACACACACACACATACATCAGTCCTCACATGCATGCCACTCAGGGTGCAGGGACTAACTGACGAACTAATTTGATCATGCAACAGAAAACATACACACAACTCAATTAGCATGTCCCTACCTCTGGTATTCCAAAATATTGAAGCTTAACATCAACTGCTAATTGACTAATATCTTCACAAAAAAGGTTCATAGGGTAGGTGTGTGGAGATGTGGTATGCATACAAACTACAGTCACCATTTAGAAACAAATATGCAGATTAGTTAGCCTTGCATCACATAGAAGCCTTGATATCTATTTTCCAGCACACAAATTGAAACATGCATTTTCTAATAACCATAATTATGATATGACCTATTCATCACCTAGAAACCTTGCATAAATTCTACAAAACCAAAATCATACACACATCAAATTCAGAGCACAAAAAATAACCACTCTTATTCTAAGTGCCAACGCCCCTTCTAAATTATAGAAAAATATCCACTCCCATTCCAAATGCCAAAACACCAGATCTCAGTATGCCACCAAAAAATAAACTAAGAATAATACATATAAAAAATCTCCAAAAGACAGTTATCTAAGCATCTTCTCTGCCATACAGAAATGAGGAAGCTCACATGATGCATCAGCTTTGTCAATTCTCTCAACTCAAGTAAGTCTGTACAGAACTCTAGTGCAAAATGCATGGGAATGGAACACTTGCGAATTGTAGACAATATTAGATTGAAATAGGTTTTCCAATCTAAGCCAAGATTAACTATATAGACACATTATATTAACATTGCAGGCTTAGAATCACAGTATATCCATAAAATAAACTCATTCAAGAATAAATTATAGCTCAACATGGCCCAACTCATTCACGACTGAATTACTTCTTAGCATGATGCATCTCACTCAGGAATGATTTACAGCTCCAACTAGCAGAGTGAGCTATCAGATAATAACACATTAAACCAAGTAGTAGTCACTTCAAACCTAATCAAACTAAGAACAAAAGGCTAGAATTGAATCAAAATGCTCAATCACCCACATGCAAAAACCATGGATCGACCAATAAAGATCATCACTAGGCAATGCATGCAAATCCATAAATTAAAAATGAAACATGATTAAATAGACACAATTCCATGTCCACTATTTAGTGTAGCAAGAGATAAATTACATACAGACCTACAACTATTTTCCCCATCTACCAAAATATGAAGACAAACATGCAACCTGGCTTTACAGTTAGGAAAGAAAGAAGATGCAACGCAGCCCTCCCTAACTCTATTGGGAATCCTGAATTCCTGATAATGAGCAGCCCTCCAAACCTTATTAATCTGCACATCACGCTCCCACAACACCCCAGTCACAAATGATATAGCAGCATAGTAGAAGCAACACGAACACTAGATTTGGATCAGCCTCTGACCACTACATTTGGATCCAACGGTTTTGTGGCAGCAGCAACAGCAGCAGCAGTTACAAACAGCAGTCCTGCACGGAAACTAGACCCAACGAGAATCAATGGCGCCGCCAAAAGCCCGCCAACTGCCACGGCAAACCAAAGCCTCGAGGCCGTGACAACCACAACACGGCACCGCACAGGCACACAGCTTGCGCCACACGACAGCCGAGGCACACAGCTAGCACCACGCGACAGCCGAGGACTATCCCTGCTCCCGCCATTGTCTCTTACCCACCATGTATGTCCGAGGAGAAAAAAATCAGGAGATAAGCAACAAACCTCAACGAAAGGCACAACTCAGCGGCAGGCACCCGAGGATCCAGCTCCCCGCTCGATCCGCCGCTCGCCACGAGGACAGCGACGGCCGCGGCGCAGGGCGTCAAGCGCCCTGAGGACAGCACCCCACCCCTGCGGCTCTGCCCCTACACCCCGTCCCCCTGCCTGGCTCCTTCAGCAGCAGGCGTAGCGAGGCACGACGCAGCAGAAGCAGCAGCGCAGCGACCCCCTGCCCATCGCCTCCATTCCCCTCCACCACACGAAAAAAATAGAGGGGAAAAGTAACGGATAAGATTGGGGAAAAAATGTAGATGAAACTGGATGGTGCGGATTTCGAAATTAGTGGGGCTGCTGGGTTTGGAACCGTGTATTACGCGGACCCGACAACACGATGGACCCGTTAGCAGCCCAAAACATTGACACAGATCTCAAAACACAATCAACGGCTCAAAATTTGACAGATAAAAACCCAGAAAAACTGTTGACAGATAAATAGCAAAAATCGAAATAAAAACAGACACAAACCAATAATGCACTGATATAGTTCAGTGGTTTTTTCACAGAATGAAGATGTTATGGAAAAACCTACAAATTTCTTAGACAAGCATGGAAGAGAGACATCAGTAGCAACGAAGGCATACCATTGCGCTAAAACCACCCAACTCCAAACACGACACATTGAATAGGCTGCCCAGAAGAATTGTCTGGCCTCTTTGTGATGTTTCACCATTATGTACGGAAACGGAAACTGCTGCCCTCACAAGGGAATTTCCTGCCTCTAGTGAAAAACAATTTTTGTAGTTGTAGCTGCCCAAGCACAGGGAAGCAAGACAAGGTGCCCTGATGACCAACAGATCACCAACTTGACTAAAACAATCTACTGACAAGTTCTTCAGTGTGTCGGATTGAATAACATCAAATTCATGGCGGCAAAAGTACAGAACCAAATCTTCAAGAACTGGACACCCAGAATTGAGCGTGTCGCCAAAAGAATGGTCCAAAGACAGAAAAGAAAGGTCCATCCTTTTGAGGCGACAGAAGGCAGAGCTAAGACGAGAGATCCGGAGGTCCTTCCAATACATTTGAAGGATACAGATAATATGAAGCACCAGAGGTTGGCGATTGATGCCACAGCGAGCCCATCTCTGGAAATCTTCAGGCGTTCTGCAACTTCTAGCAACAACTAGCCGGAACACGTCCAAGCGCTCCGTACTGTGGAGCATCAGAAACTCGTTGGCGATATCCTTCATCTTTCTCCACCCGTTGATGCCCGCGTCAAAGCCTACGAAATCATTGATGTCGAGTTGGACGGCGGGCACCGAACGCCACAAATCTATCCATCGCTTGGACAGCACGCAGGTCTGCACGGCAAACCGGGACGGGAGGAAAGAGAGGACGCGTCGGAGGAGATCGTCCGACAGGGCGCTCAGCCGGTCGGGAGCCGAACCGCCGCCGCCCCTGCGGACCCGCTTGGGAGCGGCCTCCATCGCGGAGTTCAGCGCGGTGAACCGAAGGGGCCGGTTGCGGGATCAAACATGGCAGGCCTTCGCCTTCCCGCGCTAAGACGCGGCACCGGATCTCTCGTCGGCTACTGAAGACGCAGCACTTCGATCGGAAGGGGGAGAAGCTAAACCCTAGGGGCTGTTTGGATAGTGGGAAATAGAGGCCTGGGAATGGGATGGGGAAATTTGAGTGGGCAGGAGAGGAGAGGACAGCCCCTGAGCTGAGGAATTCAGGAGGTACCCGATTGTTATGATCACTTGGATTTTAGGCCTTGTTTACTTCCAAAATTTTTTACAAAATAGGAATAATAGCACTTTCGTTTGTATTTGACAAATATTGTCCAATTATGGACTAACTAGGCTTAAAAGATTTGTCTCGTCAATTCCGACCAAACTGTGCAATTAGTTTTTATTTTCATCTATATTTAATACTCCATGCATACATCTAAAGATTCGATGTGACGGGGAATCTAGAAAATTTTGCAAAATTTTTGGAACTAAACAAGGCCCTAGGATCGGTTGTTAGAGTTGTAGCACTCTATCAGACTTTGGAATCGTACGTACCTCAATCCTCCGTATATATCTCTAGAGATCGGATATTGTAGCACTTTTGTTTGTTTGTGATAATTATTATCCAATCATAGACTAATTAGGCTCAAAAGATTCGTCTTGTCAATTTTGACCAAACTGTGTAATTAGTTTTTATTTTTGTCTATATTTAATACTTCATGCATACGTCTAAAGATTCGATGTGACGGAGAATCTTGAAAATTTTTAGATTTTTGGATGAAAGTAAACAAGACCTAAACAAGTCCTTGAGCCGTGTGTAGCAACAATTTTCCCGCGCTGCAGGTTTGTGGGTCGCTCCTCTGCCGTGCCAGCCTTCATAGGCCGCCCCCCCTGACTGTGACCGCGCCTTCTCTTCCAGTCGCTGTCACCTGTGGCCGCGGTGAAACGTGTCCGTTCGCATTTTTTTTTACGGATGATGATGGGAACGCAAGGCCCAGGCCGAAACGCGACCGAGGATATATAAATCCGAAATCTTTTCAGAACTAAACAGGTCTAACTTTGCAAGAACAAGCAGAAAAATGGGCAACAGATGGCATCCGTATACCACGGGAGCTAATCAGACGTTTTCACAACCTAACAATGCATTTCAAATGGCACAGTATCTGGCATTCTGCATTCTAGGATATCAGGCAGCATTTCTGACAACAGATCAGCACTGTTTCAATTCAAGCACTCCCATATTGAGTTCGGGTACAAGTATATTTCTTGCCTATAGATAGTTTACAACTAGGAAGTTTAATTTGTCAGAAACAAGATAACAAGAAGGCCACCTAGTGTCGTCAGGCTGGTAAGCAATTCATAGACTTGAAACTTTTATAGTAATCGTTGGTGCAGCAAAGACCAACAAAAAGCTGACCAGTTCGGGAACACTGGCATCTTTTTCGCAGCCGGAGATTTCAGCATACTCTAGCTTCAGACACTGGAAGCATGCCAGGTTTCTAGAATATGTCTTCTTCGACTTGGCCTTTCCTTTCCCTCCCATGGAATCATCTGAGAGCTGTTTCCATAATAAAGGACTTGCTTACGTTACTGGTACCAAGATAAAATGTGCAGGAGCTACATTGTGCTAGGAGAAAATGACATACCTTGCAACCTGCTATCTTGAGCTTTTCCAAATTAGGAGAATTCCGCAGACAATGAAGCATATCTGGAAATTGTCGTTCAAAATGCAAAAATGCAGGCACAAGGTTCTCAGGTTTTTTAGTATAGGGAAATCAACATGTTCAACAACTGGCACCACCTGAAATCGAGATACAATTCGTTAAACAATCCAGACCAACTACCTGCATAGGGAATTCTATAGAAAAAAGGATCAACAAATAGGTTTGGTTTATTGCAATCCCCCATAGGTTTTACAATTGGGATTGCATTCATATTATTTGTCTTTTAAAAAAGGCCTGGTACAGTGCTCAGAGAAACACATTAACAATACCATGATGTGATAAGGCCTGGTACTGTGCATAAGTTTGCTGCCAACAAGAAAGCAAAACTTGCAACACATTCAGAGGTGAAGTAATTGACTATCTGGCAAAAGGTTCTAAAAAACTTCAGAGAATTAACTCTGTATACACAAGTTGCACAATGGCACCTGCAAATGTGAGGCACTGAGGCCAACAAGTAGGCATGCCAGTAGTATTTTCCCAACGTAGCTGATCATGAAGTGAAACTGAGCTATTTGGCCAGGAAAGTTAAATGTGTTATTCCAGGGAAAACAACGGAAATTATATGTTTAGTATTATCTGCATGATCCAATTCCTAGAGTAGGCACAAATAAAAAGTGTGGAGTAATTTATGATCAGGGTTTCTGTTTTTTGAGCCAGCAAGGAGCTAGTACGCCTAGCCTACAGAACTGGTGAAACATAACTATAACATCATCACTTGCACACTGCATTGGTCAGAGTAAGGCTATTGTCTAGTATTCCCATTTTTCTGATTAATTGTCAGTAACATGGCGAGTTTCCAAAATTTCTGGGTTTTCTTGTTAATGTTTTAGTTTTTTTAAAGAAAACTCTAACCTTATAACAACATATTTCTTTGATTACTTATCAAGTTATGCAAAAACTAGCAAAATAATATTAGTCAACTTTTGCTGTTACAAATCTAGAGTGACGGTAATTGTCAAGAATGTTCCCCTAACCCTGGGTCAAGTGTGACATCTACCTCTGCCAAGATAACAAGTTAATTTATGTAAGCCAGCTGGTGTTGGTCTTTTGCTTCATTATCTTGAAACCTTCTAATTACTCTTCACAGTAAAAACTAAATTATGCAAACCAACAGGAGCCACATAGCTATAGTGTAGATAAAAATTAAGTACTACCTTAAAACTCTTCAAAGTAAGCTCCTCCAGATTAGGAGACTTATGTAGAAATCTCCCTAGAGCCTTCAATTGACACACACCACTTTTGGTGGTGTTGATAAAACATGAGTTAAGAGACAAGTTTCTCAAGTTGTGAAATATAGGAACCTCATCAAATACTTCATCTAGAACTGCCTGAAATAGAGAAAATAGAAGCCAAATTAAACTAATGGTCAATTGCCTTTGTCCAGTAAGGAGAAAGCTTCAAATGGTACTAAACAGATATTAATGGAGCAAAACAAAGTTTCAAATAAAGAAGGTGTACCGTTGCTTGGAAACCTTTCCATTCGAAACTAGTCACATTAAAGAGGCTGCCAAGAAGCATCGCTCCACTTCGTGGAGAGAATTTTTCAGGTTTCCAATACCAAGAGAGTGATGCCCTCACAAGCGAATTCCCTGCATATAATGAAAAAGGAATGCTCAGGTTCACGGACAGCGATGCAAGACGACGAGCTCTGATAGCAAACACATCTACAGGTTGCTTTATACAATTGCAAACAACCAAATTCTCTAGTTTGTCGGATTCAATGCTGCTAAACTCAGTCCAACAACTTCTGAGGTTAAGATCTTTTAGGTCTGGCCACCAAGAATGGAGGTGTTCCACAAAGGAATGATCCAAAGACACGCCAAAAAGATGCAAACTTCTGAGGCGCGACGACAAGGGCTAGAGGACAGATACGGTAACTGATATGGAGAAAAGGAACCGGTAGAGATCTCGAGCATTAAGGGGTTGTCCTTAATGGCACGACAGACCCATCTATCGATGTGTCGACGAGGATCGTGACCATTCACGATCATGACCAACCGGAACGCATCCAGGCATGGAGCTCTGTGTAACATCAGCAGGTTGTTGACGAAATCCTCCATCCTTTCCCAAACCGCCGTCCAGTCCTCTCTGGAGTTTCTTCCGAAATCCGAGAGACTGAGGTTGATGTCAGGCACGGAACGCCATAGATCCCTCCACCTCTTGGACAACACGGTGGTACGCACGACCTGCTGCGCCGGGAGGAAGGAGAGGACGCGGAGGAGGAGCTCGTCCGGCAGGGCGCTAAGCCGGTCGCTGATCGAACCGCCGCCCGCACGGGCCCGCTTGACGGCGGCGCCGGCCATCGCGGTTTTCTTCAGTGCGGCGAAGCGACGGGGACGTAAGCGGGCTCGAACATCAGAGGCCTTCGTCCCCGAACTGAGCGGAAGCGGGAGCCCCGGGTCACTCCGACCGCCGCCGATTTCGCCTAAAATTGGCGAAATGTACCCTCGCGCTACCCGAAGAACCTAAAGCTAAACCCTAACCCGAAATTGCAGTTTGAGGAACGGGGAAGAGCGGCGTTGCAGCGGAAGGGAAGAAAGCTAAAACCCTAGCCTGTCCCAACGGAGTGGGCTTTTTTATTTTATTTTTTGAGCAACACATTTTTTTTAATGTGAAAGAGAGAGAGCGGAGTGGGCTTGTTGGGCAAAGGCCACATTCACAGACAAAGCCCAAGCCCAAACCGAAAGAGGAAAAAAAATCTACTTTTCCTCTCTTAACTTTCGCAATAGTCCGTTTTCCTCTCTCAATGCCAAAACCGAATAAATCATCTCTTTTAACTTTTTAAATCATATATTCTACCTCCTTAGAGCAGTTTTATTTGAAGACGGTTTTGTTATAGCGAATGGTGATTTGCTATAGTGACGGTGGTTTTAACTTTTTATTTCTTTTTATTTATTTTGCTAAAACTTTAAATAATAATAATAAATCATAAAAAACCATAAAAAATTTAAAATTTAATTTTGTTGGACTGCACATGAATATATCTACATAGTGAATATATAATATAGTATACTTTAGTACAAAGTTTTCGCTATGAAGATTTTGTTTTTTATTTATTATTTATTTTGGATAAATCTTTGAAAAATTATATTAAATTATAAAAAATCATAAAATGAGAAATACTATTTTGTTAGACTCCACATGAGCATGTCTTCGCAGGAAGCACGGGAGCTGGAGTCACCAAGTCAGCTTTTGGCCATAGAGCATTTCTATATCACTTTCTCAGCCATGGATCACTAGTGAAGACTCACCAAATAGGGGCGGATCCAGGTCCCGGGCTGCCCGGGCTGCGTGGCCCAAAAATCTCTTTAACAGTTGCTATGTTTAGCCTAAGATAACATATGAAAATATAGATTTAATTCTACCTAATGTGCTCTAAAATACCTTATACTATTTTTAGCCTCCCCTTTGAGGTGTTTCTAGATCCACCACTATCACCAAACAAACGATTATGGAGATCTAACGGCTGGAATTTGATCTAGATTTAAACCCCCTGGTGCTTTTCTCCAGTTGTGCCTTGAGTGCACTCACCGGACTAATGTGGTGCTTGCCCACGCGCTCGGTTTGAGACAACTAGTCACTATGCTCTAATCCGATGATCCCCACAACCTCTCGCATGAGCCAGCCAAAGAGCTCGCTCTGCTCGGTGCAGCCTATGCGTACCACATTCTCCAATAACCTTTTCTACGGGCACCTAATTTTCTGACGAAGGCAAAATGAAAAATCTCTAATGTATACCTTTGCCTTCGGACTTGTTTTTATCTCCTTCTTTTTTTCTCAAAGTGTAAGATGCTCCATATGGCTTCTCTCAACCATCTCATAGCCTTGCTCATCACCTTGTTGTGAAATCAAACTCGATGACAACTTAACCGAAAGCATTAGTTCACCAGTTGTCATTCAATTACCAAAATCAAAAGCTTTCTACATGACTAATGACATAAAGATTTTTTGTTACGCGGGCATCATAAATGTTGATCTATCTATGACATAATTTCTGAAATATTATGATATATTAAATGGTATAGAATGTTACATCTCTTGTAGTGAGGACAAACGTCATTGAGCGTGAGCACCAGGCGAGACAAAAAGGACAACCTGTGAAGGTAGAAAACAAGGACACCAATCAACCTCCAACGGCATGGGCAGCGTGCAACACCAGGCAGGCGAGGGCGGTGCGCAAGCATCAAGAACACGAGGGCGGGTGGCGAGCATGAGAAACGAGCGAGAAGAGAGATGTGCGTGTGTGCTAGGGCAGAAATGGCGAGCATGGTGGCGTGGTCATGCGTGGCTAGCGCGATGATGATACGAAGGCTACATGTGCCTCTACTACGACGAGAGAACATAAAGGGTAAGAAGGAAGAAGAGCCAAGGTAAAAAATAACTTATACATGTTTTTTTTCCTCTCCTACTCTGCCGAACAGTATTATTTTAATAGATACATTATCTTCAAGCATATGTCTTCTTATTGCATCAATCTATCTAGAGTTTGGGTGAACTACTTTCAAATAACGTTTCTTACATTATTATTAAGATTATTTCACGAGTCGTGGAGACTACCCTCTCAGCGTTTACCTGCGGCGATAGAAGTAGCGTTGAGAGGGTAATCACGTTCCCCCAGCCACAGCCATTGGCAATGGACAGCAGGCACGGGGCCGTGACCCTGACACGCCACTTGTCAGCGTTGCGACGCCGCTTCGCCGTGCAACCATAGAAGGTCAAGCTCTTGAGCGTGCCGGAGACAATCTCCTCGAAGTCGTCCAAGGCGCAACCTTTGAGCTCCAGATCACGCAGAACGGGGCACCCGGTCCGGAGGTAGCTCGCGAAGCCGCCGTCCAGGAGCACGCCGGAGAGGCGCAGTCTTGCCAGGCGGCTAGAGGTGGTGCCGGTGCCGGTGCCCAGAGGAGGCATCGTCACGTAACGGGCCGCGTGCTCGAGGCTGATCTCAAGCGCGGCGGGGCGGTACGAGGCTCCCCGGAGGATCCATCCGGCGACCTCTGCTTTGACGTCGCCGTCGTGCCGGTAAGTGCTGACGCGCAGCCGGAACCTGTCCAGGAACGGGGCGCTGTGGTGCTGGAGCAGCTTGGTGGCGAAGTCCCTGAGCTTCTCCCATGGCGTCTCGACGAAGACCACCACCGGCGGCGGCGCCGCATGATCTCTGGTCGCGTCGTCCATGTGAGAGTCCACGTCGAGGCTCGCCGCGGACCGCCACAGGTTGCGCCACCGCCGCGACAGCGCGCACGTCTGCACGGCCTGCCGCGCCGTGAGGTAGGACATGACGCAGTGGATGAGGGCGTCCGGCAGGGCGCTGAGCCGGTCCACAGTACCGTTATAGATTTCCAAACGGACGGCACGGCCCTAACCTGGCCCAGGCACTATTCGGCCGGCCCTATCGTGTCGTGCCTTGTTGGGCCGCCGTGCCAGCCGTGCCGTGCCGAATAGGGCCGTCGTGCCCAACCCTCGGCCCAGGCACGGCCCTATGGTGACTTGGTCGTGTCGTGCCGTGCCGAAGGCCCGTCGGGCCTCCCAGGTCCGTCGTGCCGCCACCGCTCGCAGACGCTGATGGAGGCGCGCCGTCGCTGCTCGCTGAGGACGCGCCACCGCCTTAGCCATGGACCCCCATCGCGCGCGCCTACACGAGGATGCGCAGCCGCCTCAGCCGCGTCTCGTCGTCTCCACGCCGCCGAGCCACTCCTCGCGTCGTCATTGTCGCTGCAGGTGAAAAGAATGAGAGAAAGTTGCTTTTATACCTAGGTTTGAGATGTTCTAAGTCAATCCAACGACCAGAAATAGTAGAAATCAATCTAACGAATAAAAGTAATCGGGCCACTATCGTGCCGGCCTATTAACTGTGTCGTGCCCGTGCCGTGCTGTCGGGCCAGACCTTCGGCCCAGGCACGGTACTACGTCGTGCCCGTGGCGGCACTAGCACTATGAGCTTCGTGCCCGTGCCGTGTTAGTGTCGTGCTTTTTCGGACCGTGCCCGTGCCGGCACATCGTGTCTGGTCCATTTGGAAATCTATAAGTACCGTGGCCGCTGTTGCTCCTGGCGGGGCGCTCGCTCATCTCGCAGCGCCGCCGTTCGAGGGTGACGGTGCGCGTTCCCCCTTGGTTGCGATGATGCCCGGCCGCCGGCCGGAGCAAGGATATCCAAGAAGGCGGGCGGAAGATCACGTGATCTGGACTCGGACAGAGTCTTGACCGGAGCCCGTGTGCGAACGAGATTTATTTAATTTGTAACGCGACACGCACTAGGATCTGTATAGATACTCATACTCCCTGTAGATATTGAAATGTTGTTGTAAAAGAACAGGACTCTCTCTCTCCGCGAGCCTCGTTTCATCAACTATATATATATATATATATATATATATATATATATATATATATATATATATGGAGCGTATGATATGAAAACCAACTAGCTATGCAAACTACGCAAACTCTAATCAAATTCACATAATTCTAATCCGATGGACTTAGATGAAGGTGGGACAATTAAGCACTTAAACCATCCCACCAATTCAATCTTATTCATTTTTTTCAACTCAGCCCGAGCATCCATCGCGCTGTTACTCCCGTACGTACCTTCTCCGTCACGCGATTCTCGACGCCTCCCTCGTCGCGATTTCTTTGACTCCTGCCGCCGCCCCTGTCCGCAGCCAAGCCCTAGAGCGAGAGCACTGCGATGGCCGCCCTCTAGTGCTGGCAAGCAAGAAGGAGAGGATGTGCCACAGTAGGTCGTCGGAGAGGTCGGACAGGCAGCGGCCGGCGTCTGTCATCGTAGCTACACCAGACGCTAATGTGACCTTGCTACACGATGACTGGAACTCAAAGATCTTCTACTCAGGCCAACGCTGGTGCGACCTTGCTAGCCTCATAGAAACAAAACAAAATGTGATCAAGAGCATTGCAAACATCAGCGAAGCAACAGACTATGGTGGCAAACCATGCCTTATACAACGTCAAATACATTTTATCTGTTCAATGAAATTGATGCTGCTCTGGATCCACAGTACCGAACAGCATTTGGAAGTATCCTTTTTCTTTCTTTCTTTGTACTGTAACATTTATTCATCCTCTTTATAGAATCATGATCTGCTGCTTATCGTAGATATTTCTGTGTTTCTGGCACATGCTCAAGTGTCTATCTATGCACATGAATACATGATCAATGCCTCTTCTTTGTGTGTCCTTGAAGCATAGATGCTTCTGCTGCTGCTGCTTTCCGTTAATTCCAGATATGATCCGTCATCTAGCTGACAGGGCTTGGCTGCGGACAGGGGCGGCGGCGGGAGTCGAAGAAACCGTGACGGGAGCGGCGTCGAGAGTCGCGTTACGGAGAACGTACATAGTAACGGAGCGATGGATGCTGGGGCTGAGTTGAAAAAATGAATAAGATTGGATTGGTGTGAGGATTTAAGTGCTTAATTGTCCCACCTTTATCTAAGACCATCAGATTAGAATTATGTGGGTTTGATTAGAGTTTGCATAGTTTGCATAGCTAGTTGGTTTTCATAGCATACGCTCTCATATATATATACCCAGGAGTTTTCTATACACCCAGGAGTAATTACTCCCAACTCTAGGATACGTCCAATTAGGAGAAGGTAAACGGGTTGAGTAGCTAATGGGTGAGAGAAAAAAATCGGGTGATGCATGCTGATTCCATAGAAAGCGGATCAGGTAAACTCTCTTCTTTTGACGTATGTCAGGTTGGTCGGTTGGGTATTTTTTTTAAAAAACGGCCGTACGCTTATGTAGTATGTATATATACATTATTACTTATTGAGTATATTGATTAAAGTATGCTCACATACGCACACTTTCAGAGTAGTATGTAGACGACATACCTTTTTTGTTCACGTACACATTAAAGGAGTATGTTCACATACGCACACTCACAATATGCTCACATACGCATATTTCAGGAGTATGCCCGCTAATTAGAGTATGTATTCATACTATTAGAAGCACGTATGTATTTATACTCAGAGTATATGCATATACTTTTTTCACAGGAGGAGTATGTGTACATACTATTTCATTATAGAAAGTATGTCCATATACCTAAATGTATAGTATGCATGTATACCTATACAATTATTTTATGTACGTCCATGTACTAATAGGAGTATGTGTATGGCCATCTTTCTTTATACGTACTAGTAGACAATGAGCGTGCTTGCATACACATCAACTCCCAATACGTGTATGGCTATGTACTAGTAGACAATCTTCTGAATGGAGTATATACAATCTTAAATTAAATATCTATACTTTAGAGAGTATGCGTACATACACGTTTATTGGAAAATTTGTATATACTAAATAAAAAAGTACGAGTACATACATGTTTTTAGAAGTACACACAAGTAGGAGTGTATTACATTACTATGTAGAAAAAGATGACTGTATTATTCTAAACCATAAGAGAGAAATTATAGATCCGGTATGGTAAAGGATTTGATGAGGCATGTTCAAATCATTCGAATGAAAAAGGCAAATCACCTTAAACATGCATGTACTAGCTAGATCGACTCAGATTGCGACTAAGAGCAACAAAGCAGAGCACAAATAAAGTATTGCGTAGATCGCTGATCAGACGATGGATAAATTAACACAGATCAGACTGGCCACATTCACCAGTGGATGAAAGAGGCAAGTCAAGGACCATGTCACCAGATGAGAGGAACGCCATCACTGGAGTAAAGGATTTGATGAAGCAAAAGTGAGATAATAAGATGATGGAATCAACCATCTCCTGATCTGCGTGCTACGAGGAGAATAAGATTAGGGATAATCAAATTGATCATATTATGAACAACGATATGAGTTTTAATCTACTATATCTAGACTGTATCAATGAACCGTGTTACCAAAATCTCAGATCGAAGCACACAGCATCGTAGCCAGTAGGCGGCGACAACGTCTTGGAACGAGAAAAGCGACGCCGCCGGCCGCACGGGCTGTGGCCCCTGCCCCTAGACGCCCGCAAATGACGATTGTATGTTGATCCTTATATTCATTATATATTAACGGGTCTGCTTAATTAATTCGCTAGTGGATTCTAGGCACCACGTTGGGAGACTCTTTCAAACTAGGTGGTGGGAGTAGTTACTCCCAGGGAGTAGAGAAAATTTATCATATATATATATATATATATATATAAAACTAGTATAGTGCCCGTGCTAACGCTACGGATTCATTTTAGGGTTGCACATCAAAACAACCAAACAATAGTATTTTTCCATGATTTAAGTCTCAGATAATTGTATATGACCATGTATGCTACACATAATATTAAAACTAAAATAAATCATAAAAGTAATAAATAAATCTACATGTGAAAGAATACAAGTTCACAAACATTCATGTCTAAGTCATCCATGTGTGTACATATGATTGTACATGCTCTTTCTCTGACTGCCTTGCCTCCCGTCCCTTGAACAGCTAATGATACCTTCCTCTCTAGATGTCCCTTTTGAACAGCTATTCTCCATTCAATTGTTCTCTTTTGATCCTCTCTTCAGGAGCAAGCAGACAGCCTACATGAGGATGCAGTTAGTGTACATTGATGAAAATGCTAGAGGAGAGTTCCTAATTTCTTCAACACAAAAGCAGGAGACAGCCTACATGAGGATGCAGGTAGTGTACATTAATGAAAATGCTAGAGAAGAGTTCCCAATTTCTTCAACACAAAAGCAGGAGCAATTAGTGTAAATCCAATTATATTTTGGTGGTTCAATAAAACCATAGAAACCTTATTGTAAAAAAAGCCATAGAAACCTTTTCTTTAAAAATAAATCATCTCTTTTAATAGAAAGATCAATAGCTTGAACATGGCCTTCGGGTTTGCAGGTCTCCATTTTCCACAAACTCCTAAACTTCCAAAGGCGCAGAAAAAAAGTATGCTGATGGTTGGAGGCCTTTACATATTCTACCAAAGATTCATGAGTCTTCACAATTTTGTTAATTATATTAGCTAAACTCATTCCCATGAGCCTATTCAAGAGTCTCCATTGTACTTGGGCAACAAACAAACGAAAATAAAGTAGCAGTCCAACTATTCAATACAGATAAATACATAATGTAACCCAGGTTACAACAATTTTTAGAAATACCACCATAATCCTTCTGTAGCCAAGATACGTTTAAACACACCTAATGAATTTTACCATGATGCTCCATGATCCAATGAATGTTGAAAAATCTTAATCTAAACATTTGTATTACTACACATTTGATGATGATTTGAAGTTTGAGCAAAGGAAATGAAAATGTGCAGTTGAGAGGTTTACCTTGCAATATCATAATTGACATGATGTGCCCCGGCCGACCGCGAGCCTTCCATGCACGACGCAGTGGAGCGAGTCTACTTTCACCATAACACTACACATGCAAACCATGGCCGCGGCATGCTTTTTAGCGACGGCCACCATTCGCATCCCTTTAAAGTTGTATATAAACTAGATTAACATATTCCTAGGAATAGGATTGCCAAAATACAAAGGTATCAACTTATTTAACCTCAATGTAAAGACCTTGGTGGCATGAAAAGGAACCTCCTACACTGATCAGATCTTGTTGTGGCTTTCTTCGACGCCTATTATATGGCCAACCAAACACACTTCCGAGAACTTCCTTTTTTTTCTCATCAAACTCGGACAACATGTGAAGCTTACAAATTAGTAACACAATGTAGATCTATCTTAGAAAAGCTTATGAAACAAACAAAATCTGAATTCTATCATCCCCTGGTTGGACGTCTCCATGATGTGCTGAATCAGGCTCCCCAATGAACTCCCACCAAGCTGCTTTTGTTGTATAGCATGAGAAGCCCAAGTCTCTCCTCACAAGCAGCTATGTAGTTGTTTGTCGAATGAACTACAATATAAATAAAAAACACAACATACCTTTTAAATTATATAAAAATCTAAGTAGAGGAGAGCACTAAAATAGCAACTATCTAAAAGGTATTATGTCTGAAATGGTAAAGTGAGGACCTATATATCCTGGATGGCTAGCTTGGGTTTTCAGGTATGTGGCCACATTAACACCAAATGAGCAGTGCCATCATCTACCAGCATGTTGCACATTTTACTTGCAAGTTTGTCTCCATTCAGAGAGAATGAAACCATATACATGGCAACAAACCCGTCAACAAAGTTCCATATACCTACAATTATTAAGGTATAAGAACAAACCTGTATCTGCATACCTGAATAACCATGATGAAGGCCAATGGTAGCGAATTGGAAAGAGCAGTACTTGTCCGCTCTATCAATCCTCTGCTCCTCTTCCAGAAGAGAGAACACGTAAATAAGCAGATGAACAGATTCAACACCATTGAGAGGTGATGAGGATCCCACATGGACGGCAAGAGACGCATGGAGATGACGGTGGCTTTTGATTTTGCCTGACGCGTTCGTCATGGCCACCACACGAAGCGCAAAAATAAGTCAATAACGGTGGGAGCGGTGCCTCCGGGCCGAGCGTGGTGGCTCGGGCAAGGGGTCACCCCGCGCATCAGCAGGTCCACGGCGACCATCGGTGCATAAAGGAGGGAAAGTAGGCGGCGTCCCGCGCGTCCTCGCACGGCGGCGGCCTCTCCTAGCGGCGGTGTGCCTCACCGATCTCGCCTCTACTTAGCCACAGTGCCGCCTCTGCTAGTTCGCAAGCACCACGCAGCCTCCCCTCGTGCCATCACGACCAACCACGTCATCACCCTTCTGCGGCCCGCGGTGCGCCTCCGCCGGTCGACCATAGGTTGAAGCCGCCCTCGCCTGGGATTGGGAATCTGAGGAGGCACCGGGAGGCAAAGGAGTCGGCCGGCTGGAGAACATGGAAGTAGTGGCGGCCGGCTGGGGATGCGCGTCGACGATGGTCGGCTAGAAATCTGTGCCTCAAAGAACCCTAGCCGCCGTGCGCCTCTCGCATTTCCTCGCGATTTGGGACGGGGAGATGAAGCGTCACAGATGGCAAAGAAAGAAAAATTGAATCATTTTTTCCATAGCATTGATCGCGTGAGGGAGGAGCGCGGGAGGGGGTCGGGAGTTTGATGCAGGCTTCAAACTTTTATCTACAACCATTGGATTTGATTCGGTTTCGTTTTGAGACATTGATTTTAATGAAGACAAAACTATGGTTGAGGTCCTAAGTAGGAGTGGGTTTTTTGGGTGGACCAAGCATAATTTTGTTAGATGAATTATAGTAGAGATCATATATGAAAATATGGAATGTGATCAAAACTCTTTCCCGTGGTGTATTTACAGTTTTTTTGAATCACATTACAAACATAGATATATATTTACATGTCGCAAAAATAAGATATATATTTACTTATACATGTACTTTCTCTGTCATGTAATACAACTAAAAAATTTAAGACAAAACACTCAACTAACACATGTACCCATAAATTATTTCAATTATAGAGTGTCTTCTTAAATTATGACTTCTTTTTAACAAAATCTTGTCAAATCAAAACACAATCATCATGTAGAATACATTGTACTTCAATGCAAATTTTAGAAGTCACAGTACACTCTATTTCATGATGGAGAGAGTATATATTCATAGCGGTTACGATGCGTGGCATATTCATAACTAGCAAACTTACCATCAATTCATTTGTGTGTGAACAAAAAAATATTGGTAACGATCCATCGTTCCACACTCCGATCGACCAAGCCATCCGGCGACCTATCTTTCTTCCATCTCTCAATCTATCAATGGCGGAACCTAGACCTATGAGTGTCGAGACACGGCTTTGCCCACACAATCGACAGCATGTGGGATTTCAGCTGAGTTAATCTATAGTCAAATTTCCATACTAGATTAATCATTTACTAATTACACCTAGAATTCATTATAAACCTTGAAGTTTATTTGATTTGACAAATAAATTCGTTCTCTTATCTTATAATAATCTGTATTTTTTTCTGTCAGACATACTTTTACGCTAAAGGTGAGCCCAGTTAAATCTCACACGCGTTCAATTTTTTACTTTCCTTTTCTATGGCCGCATGTTGCACTTCGACTGTCCATCGACCCTGGTCTCTGACGAGCCTGGGCATTCGGGTTACCCGATTTTTTTATCGGGTAATTCAAAATTCGGGTAATGAAAATTGTTACCCGATATTAGTCCGAAAAAACACTACCTGCAGTTTCTAATACAAAATACAAAATGTCAACTACTTTGAAATGATGAAATATAAAAAGTCAAAATTTTTTTTCAAGGTTATGTTTAGTTCCATCAGAATTTATTCCTTTTATTATGGTCTCTTTAGGCTTTCTGGGGCTTTTTTTTTCTCTTGAGACCAAAATTCAAAATAGAGAATAGCTATATTTTTGCCAAAAAAATTGCATAGTGTTTAAATTTATTATGCAAAATATTAGACTTAAACCTATAATTTCATTTCATCATGATCATCACACTATAAAAGAGCGAGTTTTTCTAAGAGGGCCACCCTCTATAATAGCCATTCGATCTCAACGTCATGCTATATGAGCCCTTCATTATTTAAGATCTTACATGTACTAAGATGTAAGACTCTTCATAAATCAAGATTCCTCGTTATCCGGAAAAAGGAAAATAAACTTTAAAATTTTTGAGCATGAATAAACTCTAAACCATTTACCTGAGAAAAGATGTAAGACTCCTCATAAGTCAAGATTCCTCGTTACCCAAAAAAAGAAAATAAACTTTAAATTTTTTGAGTATGAATAAACATTAAATCGTTTACCCGAAAAAGGAAAATAAACTTTGAATCATGTATTACGTGTGTTTATATCCTGTGTAAAAAACCCACAAACATATACATGTTCCGTGGCTTCCTCTCTCTTCCCCTTTCATGTTTCTCCCGGCCTCCTCTCTCTTCCTTTCGTGTTTCTCCTATCGACGTGTTGCCGAGATCTACATGGCCACAACACAATATAACCTGCAAGATTGCAATTCACACGCACACTAGCAGATTGATCTCGAGTTGTTCGTAGACTCATCACACACATAAAAAAGGATGTATATATATATATGCATATACGCCGCCGGCCGGAGGAGAGGAATACATGGACGAGACAGAGAGGACATACATATAACCTCATCAGCTTCTAAAAGACACACCAGAAGGAGAGAGGCGGCCGCAGGTAACATCAGGCTTCAGGCACCAAGCATCTATCTCTGTCTTGGGTGGACATGGCCTAGGAATCCTAATTTAATTCCTACCATCCTGATCAACGTGAATAGAAAATAATTCCTCCCATCCTGTTCCAATTCGTTAGCACCATAACACCACGACTTACACGAGAATAGTAAATAGATTAATTGAATATATATATATATATATATATATATATATATATATATATATATATATATATATATATATATATATATACATCGTCGCTGCCGTGGATTGTTCCAAAAAAAACACATCAAGATGTACGCATGCAACTAATAAATAGATTAATTGGAAAAAGGTAAATATGAACGCATACATGCAACTATAATAAATAAATTAATTGAGAAAAGTAGAATAATACAAAGGCATATCAATACGAATACATGCAAGCGTATATATTAGCAATTAAAAAGAAAATAATAAATTTTTAACACATATGATTTTATTTGTTATGACAAATAAGGAAGAAAAATTAGCAAACGTCTTGTATTACTTATAGTACTATATTGTGTATGAACAACAACCGTAACGTGGAGTGGAAAAAAATCAAGAAACATCTAAGAATACAAACATCATGTGCGTGTCGCACGTGCATATTTGCTAGTTTTAGATAAAAGAAAAACTAAACACTTCCTTATTCTAAATTTTTTAGAACATGCTTGCCTATAAATAAATGTACAAAACATGGGAGCCACGAACGAGTCCATATCACACAATCACAGTAACATTGTTTTGGTTCCACAACAGAGCTACTACAGAGTTATTAATCATGCTAGGAAAGTATAACGTGACGACACATGCTTCAACTTTTATCATGATAAAAAATAAAACCCCACCAAACATCAAAGCTCCGAACCATTTGTTGGAGACAAACCTGCACGAAGACACATGAATTCAACAGACAAAGTTTCAGCATGAACTCCATCGTAATACTATGATTAAAATCAGCAAAAACGCAAAAATTCTAAATGTCCTCAACCTATATGTAGGCCTTGTTTAGTTCCGAAAAGTGAAAAGTTTTCGGTACCGTAGCATTTTCGTTTGTTTGTGACAAATATTATCCAATCATAGACTAATTAACTAGGATCAAAAGATTCGTCTCGTGATTTACAGCTAAACTGTGTAATTAGTTTTTGTTTTCGTCTATATTTAATGTTTCATGCATGTGCCACAAGATTCGATGTGACAGGGAATCTTGAAAACTTTTCGGTTTTCAGGGTGAACTAAACAAGGCCGTATTCAGTTGAAGGAAACATACATCCTGCTGCAATCTGAGCGGCTTGATAAGTCCCCGTTTATATTTATATTGGAGATGAAAATTTTTTAGGTGTCACATCGGATGTGTTGGAAGGATGTCGGGAGGGGTTTTTAGAAACTAATAAAAAAACAAATTACATAGCTCGTCAGGAAACTGCAAGACAAATCTATTAAATATAATTAATCTATCGTTAGTACATGTGGGTTACTGTAGTACTTAAGGCTAATCATAGAGTAACTAGACTTAAAGATTCGTCTCGCGATTTTTAACCAAACTGTGTAATTAGTTTATTTTTTTATGTACATTTAATGTTCCATGTATGTGTGCAAAGATTCGATGGGATAGACACGGCCTAAGTCGACAGTCTGTCCAACATTGATTGAGGTATGTAGTCACTGCAACATAAAACACAAGTACTCTGATATACTGAATGGATGCACGCCAAATGCACAGGTGGGTTTGACGGCCATATACAGAGCTCTAGTACCGCACCGGCCCAAGTATATAAAAAGAAACCGTACCGGCCCAATTGTAGTGCAGAAAACACGAAACGGCACTTGGGCGCGGCGCCCCAACGTGTGCCTCCTCGTCTTCCTCCACCTCCTGTATTTATCTAGCCTCTTGGCTCCTGGGTTTCTCAACCAAATACTGCAGGCATTTCGTGTTTCTCCTCTAGTTTCCTCTTCCTGTAAGCAAAAATCTCTTCTTGTTGCCCCTCTCGTCCCAGCAGTTGTAATCGATGAATCCTTTTTAACATGCGCTGCTATATATATATGGTGTTGACGCGTTGTCTGTTTCAGTCTCCAGGTGCTGGGCTAACCGGCGAGGTGAACCTTCAGTTCAGCCTGACCATGGGCGGCGGCGGCTGCGCCGGCGGCGACTGTGTGCAGCGCTGCCCCTGCCCCACCGCCTCTGACGTTACCACCCTCGTTCTCGTGGGAAAAGTTGGGTCCGGGAAGAGCGCCACCGCTAACAGCATCCTGGGATTCAACGCGTTCGCATCCGAGTACTCCTACACCAGCGTCACTGCAACATGCCAGATGGGGAGCACGATGCTTAGCCTTGGCAACGCGGCGCCGCGCACTGTGCAAGTTATCGACACACCTGGTAATCATCACTAGCTAGAGCCTTACACTTCTGGTACTCCTAAAGCTGGAGTGCAACCATATAACAGAACAAAAATTGTGTTGTTTCATTTGAACAACTTTTGTGTAGGGCTGTGTAATATGAATCTTACAACGCAAGATACCCGTAAAGAGATTGCCAAGTGCGTGGATATGTCCAGGGATGGCATACACGCCATGCTCATGGTGTTCTCCGCGGCGTCTAGGTTTACACATGAAGATGCGGGCACAATCCAGTCAATCAAAATGTTTTTCGGTGAAAAGATTGTTGACCACATGATACTAGTTTTCACACATGGGGATCAAGTTGGAGAGAGGAACTGGCGGAGTAGGATGTTAACTGACATGAATGCAAAACATCTGCAGGTCCATCCTCTATCCAGATTTACTTTTAAGTGTTCTGTCAAATAAATATATGTCATTATGTTTAGATCAAGCTCTGATTTGTGTTTGAGTTTGAGTTTGAATTTGTATGCTTTTTTTCCCACAGGAGATCATACGGGTATGTGGAGGTAGAGTCCTTCTCTTTGACAACAAGTCCAGTGATGAGATGCAGCAACACACACAACTATCAGAACTGTTTGATGCAGTGGACTCTTTAACAGCTCGCAATGGAGGGAAACCATTCTCAAACCAGATGTTTGCTCAGATTCAGGTGGTTAAATCTTTGTGTACTAATTTTTAGTTTTCTCCCTGTTCTCGGTTTTTCTGTCTTCAACTAACTCATTAATTTTTCTATCTCAACTTGCAGGAAATGAATGTCAGAAAAGAAGAGCTCTGTGCTGAGGAACATTCAGCTGAGGACAAATTGAAATCACAGAAAGAGATATATGATGGATATATTATGCAGATTGCAAATATGGTAATATATACACTATGCACAGTTTCAATCCATAAACACAAATCAGATGATCTTATATAACTAAATTGTAGAACTCAGATTTAACTATAATTCCTTGCTTGAAAATTTTGTTAATCGTGTATGAATGTGTACAAAAGAAATGTCTAGCTCTCTCTGGTCTACATAGGTAAAATTTGTTCATTCATTTTTTGGGAAATACCATGGTGTCTTATATCAAATAACCATGTGACGAAATGTACTCATACACAGTACAATCCTCATGGTTTAAGGGACTAACAGATTGTCAAAGCCTAGGTTGTGGAAGTACAATTGTATCAGGAACTGCAAGACCTGTGATTAGCATTTCTTTCCATTTTTTCTCTGCATTGATGAGAATTGTTTCTTCTCTTTAATCACATTGGTTCCTAATTTGTATACAGTAGCATTTCTTTCCATTTTTTCTCTGCATTGAATAGTGAAGAAGAATAGAATGAGAGCCAACAGCAGTTTTCATTGATCATCTCAGTACATATACATGTTACAACACGTTGCTCTTTGGCAACCGCAAGTGTACATCGTGGAACAAGTCTCACGTCGTGGCCGCGTCCGTCGCCTGGACGTTGGCATGCAGCGTGTATCACGCTATACCATAACCCCCCCCCCCCCGCAGTCTGAAGAGTGGCGCCGATGAGGAGATTCACCCCCCCGTGGTGGAATGGGTCATGGGCGCGACACAAAGACTGGAGCGGAAGTGTTCGAACTGAGCTGTCGGAAGTCCCTTCGTCATGACGTCCGCGAACTGTTCGCCTGTCGGAACGTGCAGCACTCGGAGCTCACCGAGCTGAACACGTTCGCGAACAAAGTGGATGTCCAGCTCGATATGCTTGGTTCGCTTGTGTTGCACTGGGTTCGATGACATGTAGACGGCGGAGACATTGTCACAGAACACCACCGTCGCCTTCTGGACGTCGCAGCCGAGTTCGCCGAGGAGCTGTCGTAACCAGATGCATTCGGCTGCAGCATTTGCCACGGCGCGGTATTCGGCCTCAGTGCTGGAACGGGACACGGTTGCCTGCCTCTTGGAGGACCATGAGATGAGGGAGTCGCCCAAGTAGACGCAGAACCCGGACGTGGAGCGCCTGGTGTCTGGACAGCCACCCCAGTCCACGTCGGAGTACGCCGTGACGTTGAGGTCGGACGACGCTCGGAGAAGGAGACCATGCAACGTTGTCCCGCGAACATTTCGTAGAATGCGTTTTAGGAGCGCCATGTGAGGTGCGTGGGGGTCGTGCATATGTAGGCACACCTGTTGCACGACGAAGGCGATGTCGGGCCGCGTCACCGTCAAGTATTGAAGCGCACCAGCGAGGCTTCGGTAGTGGTGAGCATCATCTACGGCGGGTCCATCCGTGGACAGCTTCCCTTTGGCATCCACAGGCGTGCTTGCCGGCTTGCAGTTCGTCATGCCAGCACGTTCGAGGATGTCCTCGGCGTACCGATCTTGGGTGAGGTAGAAGCCTGCAGCCGTGCACTTGACGTCGACGCCGAGGAAGAAGTTGAGGGTGCCCATGTCGCGGACAGCGAATTCTGTTTGAAGAAGTTGGACGATGTGTTGGAGAAGAGCCTCACTGGAGCCAGTGAGAACTATGTCATCGACGTAGAGTAGTAGATATGCGGTGGAGCCACCATTCCGAAGCACGAAGAGGGATGTGTCGGACCTGGTAGCACGGAAGCCAAGTTTGACAGCATACTGGGCAAACCGTGTGTACCATGCGCGCGGCGCTTGACGCAAGCCATAGAGAGATTTGTCGAGAAGGCAGACAGCATCAGGACGATCAGCATCGATGAATCCAGGTGGCTGCTGACAGAGAACATGTTCGTGTAGATGTCCATGGAGGAAAGCATTGGAGACATCAAGTTGTTTGGTTGGCCATTGGCGAGAAGCAGCAATGGTCAGAACAGTCCTGATTGTCGCAGGTTTGACAACTGGTGAGAATGTCTCTCCAAAGTCAACTCCGGCGCGTTGAGTGAATCCGCGGACCACCCATCGAGCTTTGTAACGTTCCAGTGTGCCATCAGGTTTCAGTTTGTGTTTGAAAATCCATTTGCCCGTGACAATGTTTGCACCGGACGGGCGATCAACGAGACGCCAGGTGCGATTGCGCTGTAGTGCGTCGTGCTCGGCGGCCATGGCAGCGCGCCAATTGGGATCTTGGAGAGCAGCACGAACAGATTTGGGACTTGGTGAGATGGATGTTTGAGTGCTGGTTAAGGCATATCTGTGATTAGGTTTGACAACTCCAGCCTGAAGTCGGGTAACCATTGGGTGTCTGACGGGTGCTGGAGAAGAGATGGGTGGGGATGCAGGAGGTGTGTGTTGGACAGGTGGAGATGTGGTCTGTGTTGTGGATGGAGAGGTGGAGGTTTGGGTACTTGGTGATGAGTTTTCCAGTGGGATAATGTTGGTGGGTGATGGGGAGACCTGAGTTGGATGTGGTGCTGCTGTTTTCTGAAGAAGGATTGGAGCATCACACGGTGTAGTGTCAAGATGGTCTATTGTCGGATTTTCGTCAGTGGGGGAATTCTGAAATGGGAATCTGGTTTCGTCAAACACAACATGGCGTGATGTGATGACTCGACGTGTTTGAAGATCGAGACACCGATAACCACGATGATCAGATGGATACCCAAGAAGAACACATGGCGTGGTGCGAGCACTGAGTTTGTGTTCCATTGTGGATGCTTGGTTGGGAAAACATAGACAGCCAAAAACACGAAGATGAGCATAAGATGGGGCGACGCCGAACAAGAGTTCGAAGGGCGTTTTGGGTCCACTGGCTTGACAGGGGCGTAGATTGATCAGATTCGTGGCCGTGGATAGCGCCTCGACCCAGAATTCAGTTGGCATGCTGGCGTGGATAAGCAAGCTGTGAATGCAGTCATTTAGTGTGCGAAGAATTCGTTCGGCCTTCCCGTTTTGGGAGGAAGTGTAGGGACAGGAAAGGCGTAGAACGATGCCATGTTGCTCACAGTGGTGTCGAAGAGTTTGGTTATCAAATTCCTTGCCATTGTCTGTTTGAATGGCTAGGAGAGGGAGTTGAAACTGTGTCTGAACATAGGCATGAAATGCAAGTAGGCAGGGTAGTACATCAGATTTTGCACGAAGGGGAAATGTCCATGTGTAATGAGTAAAATCATCGATTATTACAAGATAGTACTTGAACCCTGAAAAACTAAGCACCGGAGATGTCCAGACATCTGCGTGGACAATTTGAAAGGGAAAATAGCTAGCTGAAGTGGAATGGGAAAAGGGAAGCCGAACATGTTTGCCTAACTGACAGCTATCACACACTGGAGGAACTTTGCTAGGAACAAAATCAACATGACGAAGGGTTTGATGAAGAGCATGGCGTCCTGGATGTCCAAGTCGTTGGTGCCACAGATGTGATGTTGGTGCGGTGGTGACGAGCGCCATGGCTGATGGTGGGTGTAGGGGGTAGAGCTCGCCACGACTGTTACATCGGAGGAGCACCGTTTGCGTTGGACGATCCTTGATAGAAAAACCGAAAGGGTCAAATTCGACACTAACATTGTTGTCTTGAGTAAGTTTGCGAACAGAGATGAGATTTTTGACTAGGGGAGGTGAAATAAGAATATTGTTTAGTTTGAGAGGAGAGGAGGTAGTAGGGATGATTGAAGATGCGTGGTGTGTGACTGGCATCGTGGTGCCATTGCCTACTAGAATAGGAGATGAGCTGAAGACAGGGTGGGAGGAGGAGAATGTACTAGAATTGGAAGCCAGATGGGAGGAAGCGCCCGTGTCCATGTACCATTCGGCGGTTTGAGGTCCCGTCGATGGTACGTTCGCCGTCATCAGAGCGGCGAGGAGTGCTTGATTGTTCCATACATCAGGTGTTGGAGCTGGTGGTGGAGGGTACGTGTTGGGGTCGCCGTTGCCGTGGAAGAATGCCTGATGTGGTGTCGTGCCGGGTCGAGGTCCGAGCACGCCGGCACCAGGCGGGCGGAACGGCATCTGCCAGGCCTGGACCATGCCCGTCCAGGGGTTTGCGCCAGGAGGTCCGTGAGGAGGCCGGTAGCCGAATGGCTGTCCACCGAATTGCTGATGAGTAAAGCCGCGACCACGACCGCGACCGCGGCCACGTCCACGCCCCCCTTTGTTGTCGTTGCGCGAGGTCGGTCCGCCAGTGTTGCCGGAGACAGGAGGGGGCGCAGGCGGGTTGTTGTTGGAGGAGGACCCGCCTTCGCCCGCAGTGGATGACGACGATCGGGATCCCCCGGATCCCCCGGCGGTGAGGAGAGCATGTTGGGCTGAGGTCTTGGCGTGCTCTTTGTCGTATTGTTCCTCCAGAAGAAGATAGGACCTGGCGGAGAGGAAGGTGTGTGGCGGTTGACGCGACGTGATGGCCGGGATGGCATGGCGGTACCTGGAGCTGAGTCCGCGGAGCATGGTGAGAACTTGACTGGTCTCCTTGACCGGTTGGCCGACGTCGCGGAGGGCATCGGCGAGCTGCTTCAGGCGACCGGTGTACTGGGTGATGTCCATGTCCCCTTGAACGAGGTTGCGGTACTCAGCTTCCAGATAGACGGCGCGATGGAGTTCGTTGTCGCGGAATTGATCGTGGATCTTCTTCTGCCAGATGCTGTATGCCGTGGCTTTGGGGGCGCGCACGATGTTGCGCACGTCCTTGGAGATGGAGATGTAGATCCAGCTGACGATGCACTGATCAATGACGACCCAGTCCGGATCGCGGCGTTGATCGATGGTTGGTGCCACGGACACATGGGGAACAAGATTGAATTTGCCGAGAAAGGCATCAAAGAAGCAACGCCATTCATCATAGTTGGGATTGGCAAGTTCAAGAACAACATGAACATGAGATTTGATGTTCACAGTTTGGAGAACTGTGACAGGAGGGGTGGGGGCATCAGAACCGGCGCCGGCGGCGAAGGACAGGCCGGCATCGGAAGAGGAGGAAGAGTTGTCGTCCTCGATGTCAGCATCGAAGAGGGGATTGAGATCCATGGAAGAGGATGAGGACGCGGCAAGGTGCAGCGGCGGCGCGGTTGGCGGTGAGGGCGCGGCGAGAGTGCGGCGAGGCGGAGGATTTAGGCCAGGAGAGAAACCTGGACAGCTGATACCATGAAGAAGAATAGAATGAGAGCCAACAGCAGTTTTCATTGATCATCTCAGTACATATACATGTTACAACACGTTGCTCTTTGGCAACCGCAAGTGTACATCGTGGAACAAGTCTCACGTCGTGGCCGCGTCCGTCGCCTGGACGTTGGCATGCAGCGTGTATCACGCTGTACCATAACATATAGAATTGTTTCTTCTCTTTAATCACATTGGCTCCTAATTTATACATAGTACTAAGTACTAACACGAATCATTCACAGGTGGAAGAAAAGATTAACAGTACAATACAGAGTCTGCAGGAACAACTAAGGGAAGAACAGAAAGCAAGACAGGAAGCTGAGGAAAAGGTGACAGCAGCAATGTTGAGATCAGAGGAGGAGACCCAAAAACTAAGAGAGAACCTAGAGAAGGCGCGTGAAGAAAGTGAAAAAGCTCGTGAAGAAAGTGAAAAGGCACGACAGTTCTATGAGAAATTTAAATGGATGGAGTGCACCATGATGTAATCAATCTTCAATTGGGAAATGTTCAGAATAGTTGCACGGAGGATTTCTATTTGCATTGTTGATTGGATATCGGTGCCAGTCATTAGTAGGATGAACTTTTGCCTCTGCAATATGTTTTCTAATGTTTTTGTACTGTGCAGTAGTTGAAGACTTGAACCATATTTTTTTGCAGATTCAACAGTTCTTGGTACTATGGTCCTATTCGTTTGAGCTTATTTGCTGAATGTGCCAGTCGTCAGCAGTGCTTATGTACATTTTCTTAGTCAACCCCCATGTTATGTTTTCCAAGGTGTGGATCGGAATTTTGGCATGTGGCTGATGGCAGCTTCTTTGATCTGGCCATAGTTAAAAAATAAAATCTTTCCAAAAGAAAAGGAAAATTAACCACGAGAAGGCGGCATGCAGGGCTTGGACAATGTGGCAGGCGGTCTTGGCAGATCGTCATACAGTTTTCTCATCAGGCCTCTGTCACCCCAGTAGATGATGATTAATTAACTTACCGCCGACAAACGTAGTTTATCACTCCGGCCAATCACAAAAGGGCTGAAATTCTGCATATAATGACGGTTTCAACAAAAAAAAAGCATACCTCGAACAACTGTAGATTCTCTTTTGTCGCATACAATCATGCTTATGGTTATAGTTTGGTATTAAAACCAAATTTGTAGTTGTGCACGAGTATTTTGTTTCAATGCTGCATAGAGTATATATTACTTCTTTTTTGCGAACAAAATATGTGTATTACTTCTTGACATTAAACTTCTGCACTCTCCTTTATTGGACATAGGGCTATTTGACATGAACACTGAAGTAGAAGATGCCTCAAAGGAGATTGCCAAGTGTATGGATTTGTCCAGGGACGGCATACACGCAATGCTCATGGTTTTCTCAGCTTCTACTCGGTTTTCGCGTGAAGATCAAGTAGATGAGAACACTTTGAAGAAGATGCTATCTGATAAGAGGGCAACATATCTGCAGGTCTTTATCATTTCTGTCCAATGTTGCTTTGCCATGTGTCCGTTTGTGTCCTTTCTGTTTCATGCTCTACTTTTTACAGAAGCTGGTGAAGCTATGTGCAGATAGGGTTGTTCTATTTGACAACAAGACCAAGGATGAAGTCCGTAGAAAAGAACAACTAAAGAAACTGCTTCGTGCAGTTAGCTCTGTTATATCAAATACTAATGGTTGGTTACTCTTTTAATCACATAAAAATTACAATCTCGCATAGTAAATTGGGACAGAGAGGGCAGAGATTAATGAGAAGAGAGGGCAGAGATTCAGTTTTAAGAAACCAAAGCCAACACTTTCTCTGATAAGTGTGATAACAAGAAATGGATTTCCCTTTTGCAAAAGCACATGTTTGCCCATTCAAGATGTAAATGATTTTCTCTCCAGTCCTATTCTCCACTACCATGGTTTATTAACTTTGGCATACTAAAAGAATGTGAAAAACTTGGGAGTTTGCTTATGTTTTCAGCCTGCTTTTCTTTGAAAATTGCAAATTTCTATCCACTAGTATGGATTCTATTATTAGCTGCTTGATCTGAGCATTTTGCTTTATTTCACTCAACAATAATTTCTATGGTTAGCAACTTAACTTTTCTTTCTCTTTTCTGCCATCAATCGGAAGGTCTCTCGGATTTTTCTTTGCTGCTTTTTTTTTCTTCCTGATTTAGTGAATTACTAGTTGATTGTAAGTATCATTAATAGGTGGAAGACAGGCTCAACAGTACAATTGAAAAGATGCAAAATCAGATGATGGAGAAACAGAAAGCAAGACAGAAGGTGGAGAAAGAAGTTGCAGAAGTGAAATTGAGAGCAGAGGAGGAGATCCGGGAACTCAGGGAGAGCCTAGAGAAGGCTCAACAGGACAGGCTAATGGAAGCACACAACGCAAGACAGAATCTGGAGAAAGGGATAGCAGAAGCAAATTCTAGAGCACAGGAGGAGATCCGGGAGCTGAGGGAGAGGTTAGAGAAGGTTCAACAGGACAGTAACAGTCAATGGTGCACCATTATGTGACCAATCTTCTGACGGGGAAGTTTTCAGCATGGCCGTACGGATCAGGATTGTTATCACTAGATGAACTTTTGCCTACAAGGCTACAACTATGTAGATGCTCTTAACTAGGTGTTGAAGACTTGCACCATATGTTCTTTTGATAAAGCTTATGGAGCCAAACTCGGGTGTGTCTTCATTTGGCAACGGTATTTGTTTCCTGTTAGTGGCTTAATTATTCTCATGTCATTGCCTTGTTGCTCACTTTAGATAAAGTTTGCTTGAGCTTACCTCACTGCAGAATTAGCATACACACTATATACTCTCTCTGATTACATTCGTAGCAAGTCTGATAGTGATGCAGCCGAATTTGGCTTGCAATTTTATAAACTAAGAGCAACTCCAACAGCTTTGCTATTCTTATTATGAAAGCTTTTTAGAACTTGTATAGCAGAAAAATAGACTCCAACAGATGTGCTATTTGGTTTTGTAAAATAGAAAGTTTGCTATTTCTTGATTTTCGTTGGCCATATATAGCCTACCACTGACACTAGCTATCTGATAGCAAGGCTGTTGTGGATCTCTTATTTTTTAAGAAGTTGTCTATTTTACAAAATGGCTAAACATTAGAATTTGGCTACTAATTTTAGCCAAGCTCTTGGAGATGCTCTCACTCGACAATAATGTTGGCATGTATTTCATTAGGATTGCATAGGGCGACTATATTATTTGAGCAAAAGTTACTCATTAGCACTAAAACCATTGTTAGCTAAAATACCAAGCTAGATACACCTAACTAATTTAGCCCATTAGCTAAATACTCATTAGTACTATTAGCCTAGCTAGATAAACCTAATTAATTTAGGCTAAAAAGGGGTCAATGACTAGCAAAATGTCGCTTTCATCCTCTCACCCACCCATCCCGCCTCCGTTTCTCTCCATTCTCTATGAACTACTTTTCCCAGAAATGAGCAAATCCGACTTTTGTCACAAAAAGGTACATACTAGTCTATATATCACTCGTCTAATTTAGCTAGTTAATAATTAGTTTTATCTCATCTAAACCGTCCTAATTCCCTCCCAACACCCCTGTCCCACAACTACGTCCTATTTAGTTTCTTAATAACTACAGAAATGTTGCCAGCGATACCTTTGCCTCCATCACACGTAGGCTATACTATATCTTAATTTGGATCCAGTACAAAATAATGCTTATTTATTGCCAGCCTTAGATATGATAAAAACTTTTGAGTCATGCATTCGGTACCATGCATCAGGGTGAAAAAAAATGATAGAATAGAAGTAAGCTGTTGATCAGTAGTTGTCATGCATGGTACTCTCCCCATTTGATAAGTGTAGATAATTTAGTTTTGTCTAAATTAAATTTTTTTACCAATTTATATAATATAATACAATGAATTCTATATATCAAATAAATGCATATAGTATGATAAATTTAAAATGATTTAATATTTTTTTTCGAAAGTCCCCTGGTAGGACTTCTATCAGGCGAATATATATACTAATAGAGGGGAAAAATATAAACCAACATTGATAATATTAACATAATTTAGTATTGTGAATGTCGGTTCATATTATCATAAATTTGATTGATTTTAAAAAATGTTTAGCTCGACAAAACTAAAATGATAAAAGGTAGTTCAAAGAAAAAGAAAATTGACAAAACGTGGGTCAATGCACTGGACGTCACAGTCAGCTGAGCGCATGTATGCAAGGTTTTGATTTCATTAAAAGGAGTGATCATTTTAGGCATACGTCCTGGCCCACCCACAGGCCATCAATCAATCCCTGTAAATATTTGAATCCACTTGATTATTCATCGGCTTAACCACAATCGAAAAAGGATCGCGTGCCATCAGCCCCAGCTCGAGTAGATTTGCTGCGATACTCTGAAAACTACATCTTTGCCTATATACTATATTTTAAGGGTCTCAATCACACCCAGTGATGAGCACGTAGGATATTAGGATTTCACGACATTTGAGCAACCAAGAGGGTCAGATACGATGGAACTCCCCGCGGCAATACAAACTACGTACTCTCCATTCATCCCAAAATAAATGCACGGTTTATTTAAACATGCGGATCGATATGTATGTACGCCGGCTAGAATCGGTGTTTGTCTAGTAGATGAGCACGACTGAGTACCTGACGAACACTTATTAAGGGCACTGATTGGCTACAAGATTTGTTCCCAGTGTAGTCGATTAATTAAAGTAAACGGACACGTGGCACTCGTGCACAGTCGAAAGTTGGACTGCGAAACTCTACGGCGGTTGTCGCTTGTCTTAAACAATAATACTATGTTTTTTAGTTTTTACTGAGTAGCAGTGGCGGAGCTTAGACACAAAGGTCTTGTTTAGTTCACCTCAAAATCTATTTTTTTTTAAAGATTTTCTGTCACATCGAATCATACGTCACATGCATAAAACATCAAATAAGATAAAAATAATTAATTGTATAGTTTATCTGTAATTTGTGAGACGAATCTTTTGAGCCTAGTTAGTCCTTTGTAAGACAATAATTGTTAAATATAAACGAAAGTGCTACAGTATGCAAATCCAAGATTTGGGACTAACACCATTATCATGTTAATGGCTCGTAATACCATTAAGTGGCTAATTCACTATAACATGATAACGGCTCGTAAATCCTAGGTTTAGGGCTAACACCATTATCATGTTATGTTTTAATTAATTTCCAAGATTGAAGTTTAAGTAACTATTACAACTTTACAAGTTTGATCTAGATGGATAAGCAGCGTGACTATATCAACAAAAACATAACTATTTTCTTTCGAGAACATGACTTCATGCGTATTCCATTAAAAAAAGTGCCGAAAGAGCGGCTTACACAACACAACCATGGGAAGAACTCATAGTGTCAGTTGCAAAACCACAAAGGAAGTGGTTAGGAACCAAAACGATAACAGAATAGAAAGAACGGCGGCAAGGAGAGGCCCTTCACCACTAACCTATTTAACAGGATCTGAGAATTGTGAGAGAAAAACATTGCTGAATGACTAACAGATTCGTCTATTAAGCTCAAACGAACAATAACTATGTACTGCAGGTCAGTCAATTGCTCAAAAACCTTGTTCCCAGCAAGTACAACCAACATGAGATCTTGACTTGAATAGGGGTAGGAGGTCGAATGAGAATTATTTGCCTCATGAATCACATTTGAGGTGTATACTAAATATCATTCTCACTAGATAAAAGCCACAAAAACCGGAATCTCAGAAAACGACTGCAACTTTTCCTCAATCAGCTAGCTTTTGGGTGCTATAAAAAAAGGGCCAACAGGTGAGTGGTGAAAGGCCTCATGGGAAAAAACATTATATATAGAGAGATTAGGGGAGCATTGTGAGTGGCGGCTCATCTAGTCTAGCTATAAAAGGTATTGTTTAGCACAGACAATTAGTAGTACCCTTAGCCCAGCATTGCAATTAAGCAAATCATTTGCAAGGATTTGAGGTAACCGAGTTTCTCACTAGCATTACTGCACTAATACATTTGTGGCAAGATGGTCACACACACACACAGCATTACCCCTTGACTAAAAGGTTTTGAGCTATTAATTCCTGTTATCCCTTGACTAAATGATCCTACAAATCTACAATACATAAATCCCAAGTTGCATTTTGTTCCGGAATAAAAAAATGTCTCTTGCCCTGCAAGTAGTAAAGAACATCCTCACTTTTGGCTGCAGCATGGAGGACTCCGGCCTGTTCATGCAGTGGGCGATGACTACACTGCAGCATGATGAGGACCTGACGGTGGCGGTGGGGGTGGCCCCTATCGACGACGGCCGAGGTGGCGCTACCTTTCCCTCGCTCCAAGCACTCCGCGAGGCCTCGCAAGCTGCAGAAATGATCCAGGAGCTGATCGGCGAACCCCAACCTCACGCGGCAAACGACTGCTGCTCCGGTGACGATGGTGGCACTGCAGGCAATACCTCATCAGGAACCGCGCCAAGAAGGAGCAGCAGCAGCAGTAGTGCCACCACCCAGCCTGTGAGCTGGAATTTTGGCGCCGCCCCTGTACCGCCTGATCAGGCCGCTGCCACGGTGAGCCTGCTGCCAGATATGGTGTGCAGGTCGCCGCCGACGAGGAGGGCCGTCTTAAAGACCGTGGGATCCATCTATGCACAGGACCACATCATCGCGGAGAGGAAGCGGCGAGAGAAGATCAACCAGCGCTTCATCGAGCTCTCCACCGTCATCCCCGGCCTCAAGAAGGTCCTGCTCCTGATCCAATTTACTAACTGAATCCCCTGCAATTTTAATTTCTTCTACTCCATCTGTTTTGTTCCTAACGACAAAAAGAAAATTGCACCTCTACTTGCAACGCGGCTAATAATCTCGGTCGGGTCAGATGGACAAGGCTACGATCCTTTCTGACGCGACGAGATACGTGAAGGAGCTCCAAGAGAAGCTCAAGACGCTTGAAGACGACGGCGGCAGTGGCAGTAACGACCGGGGCGTCATGGAATCCTGGGTGCTTGTCAAGAAGCCGTGCATCGCAGCAGTGCCCGAGGATGCTGCTGGCTCGTCCCCATCGTGGGACTCGTCGGGGACGTCGCCGGCGAGGAATCCACTGCCGGAGATAGAAGCTCGGTTCTTGAACAAGAACGTGATGGTGAGGATCCACTGCGTGGATGGCAAGGGAGTGGCCGTGAGGGTGCTCGCCGAGTTGGAGGAGCTCCACCTCAGCATCGTCCACGCCAATGTCATGCCATTCCAGGCTTGCACTTTGATCATAACCATCACGGCGAAGGCAAGTTTTTTTTTTTAATTTTCCATAATTATGCTAACTATGATACAATGCTGGCATTTCTTGACAATACTGTGATGTTCCTTAATTTGGTGAATAATGTTGTGATGGTCGTTAATTAATTCGGTGAAGAACACTGTGATGCATATATAGTGAGGAAGAATAGTATAGTCAAAATATACAAACTGCCAGTACCATTGAGCATGTTGATATTATATAATAATTGTGCTGCTGTGCACAATCATAAGTTGTTTCTGTTTAGCTGTTTGCTTAGCCCGAGCAATGGTTAAAAGTAAATGACCGATTTTGTTTAGCATTTAGGTAAGCATTGTTTATAGCTGATAGTATATTACATGCATGTTATGATATCTGAGCCACCTTTTGCACCACAAATAAAAGACAAACCACACTGTTCAACTTTTTTTATTTATGATGGGAAAAGGTATACTTGGTCCTCTCATCTATTGGCATTTGCCTACTACTTGACTGTATCACTCATTAGAAAACCAAGTATTTTACCCCTAAAGTATTGAAAACCATTAAATAAACCGTGGAGGTGGTTTTGAATGTTGTTTTGCTGACTTGATTTCCTAGGTGGGAGGGTGAAAGAGGGTGAAATAGACTAACACCAATAGTTAAGTGGACTTTTTACTTTCATGATGAGACAGAGCGAGAAGCCCTATTGGCCCAACACAAGACGTAGTAAACTCTAGAGGGTAGTTCAAGAATGTGTGCCGGGTCTGTTTGGATCCCCTCCTCTAAAATTTAGAGTTAAAGTCTCCAAACAGGTGGTCTAAAATTATCAAACTTTAGCCCACCTCATATTAGAGCTTTAGATCTCAAAACAAAGCTAAAGTGTTCTAAAGTTTTTAGAGAAGAGAATTATCTCTACTTTCAGTTTTTTTTTTTCAAAATGCACACAAAGTCAAGTCACTCTACACATTCCTACATATATATAAAATGTGTAGTACACTAAAAAATCGATGCTTTTGGTGAAGCATCCTCAAACTCAGGACCTCTTATATCATAGATAAACAATCACTAGATGTTACTCGATATCGAATTGAATGTCTGAATCTCGCATCATTCGTTCTAGATCATGTCATCTCAAACATCCAAAATGTTGTTCTCATAGTGAATGATAAGCAGATAATTTCTATAGAAGATAAGTTCAATTTCAATACATAAAAAAAACTCGCAAAGGTCCATGTTACACATTCCCTATTCAAAACATCTCAAAATGCATAGATATACATTTAATGGATCCTGCGATAATAAGTGACCATACAATGGACAATGGACAGTGGTAACTTTGGTTATCATTATGACTTACTCTCTCTGTCTTACTAAAAGTGTCGTTTTTTACTTTTAGACTTCTTATTTAACCGTTTGTCTTATTTAAAAATTTTATATAAATATTATTTATTTTGTTATGATTTGTTTTATTAATAAAATGCTTTAACAATGATTTATTTATTTTACTATTTATATAATTTTTTGAATAAGACGAACGATCAAATAAGAAATCTAAAAGTAAAAAACGACACTTTTAATGGGATAAGAGAGTAGTTGTTATTATTGGGTGAACGAATAATCGATGGTGTTTCCAAATTTCAAAAAAAAGAAAAAATAAATGAGCATCTCCAAGCCAAAAAAAACTAGTTAAATTTATTGATTTAGCTACTCTCTAAAATAGATTTGACAAAAAAATATCAAAGTACTCCAACAGACTCTGTAAAGAATGGTTAATGAGGTATGCTATCCAAGAAGAGCGATTAAGGTGAGATATAGAGTACTAAATTTGAAAAATCGTTTACAGAATCTGTTGGAAATATTTTTTCTTCAACAATAACTAAATTTATTTTTAGAAAATGATTTGGCTAATCTTTTAGAGATGCTCTTATCAATTGAAAGTTATACTATGTATTACTGCCCGTTTTAAAGCACCCGGTAGTAATTAATATAGGGGCCGCATTTACTATGGGTATTGTAGTAGAGGCAGTTTTGTCTTCGCAAAATGTAATATAGATGCTCACATGCACATGAACACCAATTCAAGCCAATATGATCGGCTAATCGTTGGATCATGGAATATGGATGCCTTCACGCACTAGTTTATCTACAAACTCCATTACGGAGTAGCTCTATAAAAAACTAGAGTTCATAGAGCACATCTTCAGGTACTCTTACAACTCTACTTTTTTATACGTAAAACTAAAACAGAGCTAAAAAACGTATAGCGGAGTAGCCGAAACACCCCTATAGTATTTTGTTAAGATTATATGTTTCAGGTTTTTGTTCTGATCTGAGGGTAGCGTGTTACTACTACCTAAGACTCTAGCTAATGACAAGATGAATGAATCAGATTAAGTAATTAATTAACTGCTCCTCTGTTTTATTAGGTGGACGAAGGCTTCACAGTCACGGCGGAGGAGATCGTTGGCAGACTCAAGTCTGCAGCAATAATGCACCAGCAAAGCCGCTGCAACAGCACTGAAGAAACTGCATGAAACTAGTTACTATATAAATTAAAGGCAGCAAAAGCCTGCACGTGATTAATTTATATATAGTATTGTATATATTTATGCGTATATATAAACAAACGCTATGTCGCCATGTCGGTATTTTTCTCCCTTTTTCTTTCATTAATGATATATAACATATGTTCGGACGGATAGACGCCGTTCTCCGCTCATTTCCGCATCCGCTCATTTCTCGCCCACTTTCCCCCATCATGGTATCTCCGCACCACGCTGCGACGCTCCTCTGTCAAGCCGTGCTCCCGCGCCCCACCCCCACGCACGTCCCACGAGCGTGTGCCCCCCCCCGCTGGTTCCTTCCTCCTCCAGTTCCAGTGCAGCGGCGCCCGTGGCCACAGCTCCAGCACGGGCGACCAGCACAACCTCCTCCTCCCCTATGTTCCTCAATCCTCGGCAGCTCCCTCCCCCACCCCGACGTCCTTCTTCCCCCACCTCGGCGGCGCCCCTCCCCTCACACCAACGTTCTCCCCCACCGGGATCCTCCAACGCTCACAGATCTGGCGGCCATGGCACTCCCTGCGCTAGGATCTCTCTCTTCCCACCCTATGTTGCAATTTGTTTCAGAAGGTTCAGAGGTATGTTGCAGTTGAATTACATGGATGTTGCAAAAGTAGATCGGAGGATATTGAATATGTTGCATATGATTCAATTGTTTTAAAGGCATGTTGCAATAGTATGTTTTCGAGTGTTTTAGATATTTCAGCGGTATGTTTCGTCTGTGTTTTCCAGACACGCGTTTCAATTGTGTCTTTTGGATGTTATATATGTTCTACACATATGTTGCATATGTGTTTATTTGGATGTTTGCTTATAGTTGCAATGATTTCCAGATTTCCAAGTGTGTTTCAGTTGTGTTCTCTCAAGTGTTTCATAAGTATGTTTCAAATGTTTCAACTGCCTTTAAACTTATGTTGCAACTATTGTTTTTGGATGTTTCAAAAGTACATCGGGTATTTTATCTTTCTTCTCGCTTTTTCTGCGCCGCCTCATGTAACATCCCGGATTTTTACGTAAACCAAAAATACGAGCTTTTTAAAATTTTTCCTGTAATCGTGTGAAGCATATAGTTTTTAGATCTAAATCGATCCTAACCCGCTAACAAATCGTGGCATACATATAGATTTGTTTCTAGGTGAGTGCTTTTGTTCGTGAGTCGGTTTGGAGTTTAGTCTTGTTTAGGGTTTTGAGTTTCTTTTGGAGTGCACAAATCCGTAGCAAAGTCTTCCTAAATCTTTGTGGAGCCTACCTCAAAGTCGAAGCGAATCCCTTCTCAACTTTTTGTTGGAGTATGTCTCAAACTCCATCGGATTTTATCCGATCTCCTTTTGTTTTCATTCCTTGTGTTTAATCAAAAATGGAAAACCCCTTTCTTTTCCCTTGGGCCGAATTTCTTTTCTTCTCCCATTTGGCCCAACTCGCGCAGGAGCCTTGCCAAGCCCAGCAGCCGGCCCACCCGAAACCCCCGCGCCCCCCCTCCTGAACCACCTAGCTCAGCCTGGGCTCCCTTTCCTCCCCTCTCGCGTGGCCGACCTTGCCCTAGGCCCATCCCGCGCACTAAGGCCTAGTCGGCTTCTCCTCCCCTCCCGCGTGGCCCACCTCGCCCCGGCCCAAGGCCCAGCCGCGAGCCTCCTCCTCCCCTGCGCCCAACCCTAGAGTGGGGAGCGCCTGCTCCCCAGGACAGCCGCCGCCGCCGCCTGATGCTGCGCCCGCGCCTGCCCTCTCTCCTCGGCGTTCGTGCCGATGCGCGCCGCGTGTCCTGCTCGCGGCACGGACGTCGGAGATGGCCGCTTCCGCCCCGAAGCCCTAGCGCCCGCGCTATAAGAACCGAGCCGCCAGCCGCCGCCCTTCTCCCCCGCGCAACCGCCGCTCTGCTTGCGCGCGCCCCTGCACCCTCAGCGCCGCGACACGCACACGCCCGAGCCCCGTGCGCGCCTGCCCTCTCTCCTCGGCGCGCGCCCGCATCCACTGGCCTCGCCCTGATGCTGCCCGCCGAGCCGCCGCCGCGACGCACCCGCGCGCCCGAGCACCCCGACGCGTCCACGCCCTCGCCGAGCAGCAGCAGAGCCGCGGCCACGGCCTCGCCCTCGGTGCCCTGCGACGCCGAGCACCGCCGCGCCGAGCTCCGTCCGGCGTCCACGGCCCCGACCTCGCCAGGAGCCGCTGACCCCCTCTTCGTCGAGCACCTGACCGCTGTGGCCGCGACACGCCTCGTCCTCGACCCCGCCGCGCCGAGCTTCGACTGCGACCTTGCCCAGGAGCCCGCGGCGTCCCCATCCTCGCCCGCGAGCTCTCCCCCGAGCCCCGTCTTCGGCCAGCACCGCGAGCACGGCGCCCCTCCGCGTCCGCGTCCTCGACCTCGCCACGACCTCGACGCCGAGCAGGAGCTCCGCACCCCCGCCGGAGCACGACGCCACGACCACGACCGTGCCGCGCCAAGCACTGCGACCCCGACCCCGACGCAGTTCTGCGCCACCCCGCGACGTCACCCACACCCTCACCACCAGCACCGGCCTCGCCCCCAAGCCTAGGGCCGCGCGCGACGCCGGCTCCGGTCACGGCCGACCTGAAGCCCGCGGCGTCCACGTCCGCGCTCAGGAGCCGCGACCACCGAGCGCGACGTCGGGCCCGACGCGTCCCCGTCCTCGCCACGGTCACCGCGTCAAGCTCTCGTCCCTGTCTTCGCCAAGCCAAACCCCCGGTGAGCTCGCCAAGACCAAAGTTTTCCCCTTCCTGCGTTCACCAAGCTGAGACCGGCCTTCGCGCCACATTTCATCCATTGTCGCAGGGAAGCTTTGGTCCTGTGGTGCTTTTGCCAAAGATGTGATGCCTTCTCGCTGCCAGCCGCGCCTCCAGCCGAGCCGCAGCGAGCAGAAGCCAGCCAAGAGCAACAGCAAGCCCGTAGTAGATCTTCGTCCAAACAGCAAGGTCGAACCTTGAACCTAGCCGACATCGTCTCCGACGTTGGCAAAACCCTTGCCGTTCATTTCGATATCATACATGCCATGTATCTTGCTCATGTATGCATTATGATCTATCTGCATGACCATTTGTTCATCTATCCATGTCATGCATTTGTTACATGATTATTCATCTCATATCTCGTTTAATGCGGGACCTATCTTCGTCTATATCTCTGCCTGTGCCGTGCCTTCGTGCCGGTCTATTTATCTATCTCTATCTCTTTTGGTCGCTATGGAAATGTGCTACTCCGAGTCGTCGTCTTGTTAGTATTGCAATTTGTGCTTTTGTTCTTGTCGTTGTGGACCGTGCCGTCGAGCCGGTTGAGAGAGTGACGTGTTTGGATGTTGCGATCGCGAGTTCGTCTCGCCACGGCCGTAATGCCGAGCATGTCCCTTCTCTCGTATTTCTGTTGTTCCTTCTTTTGTTATTTGCATGCCTGAGGACCGAGCCTTCGAGCCGGTTAGGGAAAATGGTGGAGCGTTCGATCATTTCGATCGTGGGTTCGTCCCGCCGTGATCGCGATGCCGAGCGTAACTCATTCCCTGTGATTAGTTGACTTCGCTGCGCTACGGTCGTTAGCTCCTATTCCCGTCCCTCGAACGTGGTCATCGTGGACTCGATGTCGTTAACGACGCGGTTCTTACCCGCACACTCGAGACCTAAATGACCTAGTCTAGTGGGATACGAATTAGGGGACAACCTTCGTAGAACTATCGGAGAAACTCGTTAGGTGAAGCTCATGGCCGCGAGTCCACCTTGCCATGGCCATTGGGCTTTACCCCATTTCTCCCGTGTTTATCCTAACCACCTCGTATGCTTGTACCACTTCGACTATAGCATTCCCTCGGACCTAGCGGTGACAACCACATCGCTATGGGCCTTAGGAATAGCCTTGTGCTGATTTAGATGCACAGTCATGGTGCCCTACGAGTGGGTTGGGATCGTGGGGTCGTATTCCTTTTATCCAACCGTCGTTGTTCCATGATGAGTTGGTCGAAAGAGTATGGACTCCATTCTTCTTCTCTCTTGTTCTCAATCCCGTCGATCCAGTAAGATGGGGATTAAGCCCCTTTTGCTTGTTTGATGTTTTGTTTCCAATCCCGCGATTCCCGCCGTTGCTATGGCGAGCGGATCAAAGGAAGGTGAATCCCGTGTCTTTTCCCGCCTTTTTGGTTCTTCGTGCTTAAACTCTTGTATGCTTGTACCTATATCGATCGTAGCATTTCTTTGGTTCTTGTGGTGACAACCGCACCGCAAAGAACCTTAGTGATGTCATAGTGCATTTAGTGCACCTAGGTTGTGGTACCCTACAAGTGGTTTGAGTACTCGTGTTCCTTATGTGTCACTCTTTCTAATCCCCCGTCTCTTACCATGGCGAGTGGATGGGAAGAAGTAGACCACTCCCCTTTTCTTCTCTCCTTGTTCCACCCTCTCTTGGCTCTCGCCAACTACAATGGCGTATGGATTGAGAGAGACCGGAACTTCGCGTGCTCATAGTCTTTTCGATTCCTGTCGATCTCCGTGACGCTTGGATCGAAGAGCCACTAGCTATGGTGTTTGCTTATGATAAGTTAGGGTCTAAGCCAATTATTAAAGTCGTACAGGTTGACTTAGTCGACCCAGGAAGTACCGGCTAGGCTAAGACTCCAGCTTGTACTTAGTGAACAACCATTCCCATTTCTTTTAGCCCAAAGATCGGACATCCGCCGAGAGGGCTAAGCCGTTTTCCTTTCGTTGCTCTTTTAGTGTAGTTGTTCCTCAGTGTTATGTCGTCTCTTTTTGTAGTCTTTCGAGGTCTAGTGGTTTGATTGTTTTGCCTTGTTTGTCGCTTTCGAGGTAGTCGCTTCGAGGTTAGCGTTGATCGGACCAGGACCAGTTGAAGGAAGAACATGCGGAAAGGAGGATCTTGGATGAGTACAACTACAAGTGAACTGAGGATCTTGGAAATGTCACTCGACAGGTGCCACGTCCCACCCAACCTCGTAGAATCCTATTAGACATGCAATATTACAGATGCTAGTGCTTTACTTTTATGCAAATGAACTGTGATAGGTTGCATGGTAGAAATGCTTGTGAGCCATTGCCTTGTTGCAACCTATAACCCTCGCACACCCGCTGTTAGGTTAGATGCTTGCATACTACTTGCTACTGCTTCTACTTCGCATTATATCTGTGATGTGATGCAATGTGGGAGATTGGATGTGAGTGGATAAGGCACGTGGTGCCAATAAATGGATAAAGAAATGGATAATGGATTTGGGGAGATCTTGGCGTGTGTCTTGGGTGTGTGGTGAGGGTCGAGTCGACCGAACAGGATCTACGACGAGTCTTGGGACAAGTCTTGCCGGAGGACGCTACCTGGGCGTTCTCCATGAGAGTTACCTGTGGCGGGTACATGTGACAGGGAGAGGTCCCGGAGTGGAGTGTCTTCGTGGGACGAAGCGCCGGGATGGGAGGTGCTGTTTAGCACGGGGTAGCCGGATGTCCTGTCGAGCGGGGCATCGGTTGGCCCCTCGTGAAGATGTCCTGTTTGGTCACCCTAAGGACTGAGATGTTCTGTGGACCGGGTCTTAGGAAGCCTTACACGCCACTCGCCTTATTATGGTGCGGGACGGATGTACGACCAGCTAGTGCGGTGCCACTACTACTAGGTTGTTAGCGGATAGTGTAGGGAGGTACGGGCATGAGGACCCACACCCTCCTAAGACAGCGTAGTGACCTTTGGGGCCCGGTACTACGCCTCACAGTCTCAGCATGCCGGTGGTACTCCGGTATGGTCCCAGTTCTGAGTGGTAGGGTGGCATCGTATTTAGTTGGGAGGCAGCTCGGAATCAGCCTAGACGGGGGCCACCGTCGATGATGGTGATCTTGTGGTTAGTGTAAACCTCTACAGAGTTTGGTTGATCGATCGATACATATGCCGATTCGTCGGCTATGGACCTTTCCTAAGTACAGCTTCACTTGACTAGAGAGAGAGGAGTCCTTTCTACCTTCCCCTGGGTTTGTGTTGGATCCGGCGTTGGCCGTTGAGGCAAGGCACGAGCGGGAGTCGTACTTGCCGCCTAGAGAGTGAGAGTGTGGTGAGATGTGTGTGATGGATGGATGGATGTGTGGTTGAGATGGATTAAAACCTGATGAATTATTATTATTAAATATTGATGAACTTGCATAGGGAAAACTACAGCCATATATATATAGGCCTCTTGATCTACCCTTTGCATTCCACTTACCACAAAGCTACGCAAAAGCATAGGGTGGGAGCCAGTGGCCAGTACAAATCGTACTGAAAATTGTTCGGCAGGTTTTGAACGTGGTCTATGGCGATAACTATGGAGAATAGAAGGATTAGGTGGTCTCGTTCCTGCGCTCAAGTTTGGTTCGGAGATGAAGGCTACGCCCGCTGATAAACTACGCCGACTCTGATGATTGCCCGTGAAGGAGGAGACTTCACCGATGACGCGCTATATCGACTCTGATAAAGACCCGTGTGTGTTTTCGCTAGAAAAACGATGTAATAGGCTTGTCGACCAAGTGTTGTAAAGCAAATGTGTTGTAATCTTGTTTCTCACGATGTATGACTACGATAACAGCTGATATATGATAATGCGATGGTTCAAATTTTTGAATTATCACATTATAATTCGAATCTGTGGATTTTTCGCTTTGTGGAAAAATCTAGGTCGTTTCAGTTGGTATCAGAGCCATACTTGACCCTAGGACGAGACCCTTAGTACCAAACACTAGTTTAGAAGCCAAACATTCTATCTTTTGTAGAGTTATAGATGCTAACACTTGTTTTCCCCCTCCGCCTTGAATTCTGCTGCTAACTGACCTCCCTGTTTCATAAAGTTGACCGTTGTAATCTTTTCCTATACCCGCCCACGCTAGATCGATAGTCGTGTGAGACTTTGAAGGTCTGTGAGTCGCCTCAAGTCAACACTATGCATTAGGAGTTGTAATGCTGTTTGAGTGCTTGGATCTTATGTTGTTGTGTTTCTTCGGCTTCTTGTTGTCTAAGTGTAGGTCATAGAACCTGTTTTATGCGAGAAAGACTCTGGATCCCGTCCAACCTAGTCGGCTAAACCTAAGACCGTCCGAGACTAGATAGGTGATCCTGGCTAACAGAGCTGAAAAAGGGTATAAAGCTGCTGCATTATGTCTTGCCCATCTATTTCAAAGCTGTTTTTGGCTTCCAACTAAACTTGTCTTCAAAATTGCCCCTTAGGTTGAAAAAAAAATTTCTCTCCTTTTTGGTTAAAATATTTCCCCTTTTTAACAAAAGCATCTCTACTTCAAATGGAAAAGTGTTTCAAAACTCTCTCGATATCTTCCCTTTTTACAAATAAAGCAATTTTAACTCCTTTCTCAACTTAATTTTATTCAAAAGCTATTTATGAAATGATTTAAAAAAAAGTCACCTTGAAAAAGGTATGACAAACCATCTTCTGAAAAACAAAAGTCTTGCTTTTTCATGTTTCCAAACCAAAGACTTTGGCTTACTTTTGTTTTAAAGGTCTTTGATTTTATCTCAAGAGCCAAATTCCTTTTTAAAAAAAAAATCAAACTTGTCTTAAAAGAAAAAGGAATTGCTAGTGATTTATTAAACAAAAACCATTGCGAAAAGATTTTTGTTTGCGGCCTTCCAAGAGTTTAGCAAAAACAAAATGAACTTACAAGTTTTAAAAGAAAACGCTCTTGTTGTCAAGACTTTATCTTTCAAAATGAGAAATGATTTCTAGTCATTTTCAAAACTAGTTTGTTTAATTCAAATAAATAAATTAAAAAAAGGGGCAACGCCTTGTATTTGAAAGCTAAAAGAGTTTCAAAATCTCTTGATTTGAAATCTTTTATAACAAAATCTTCAAACGATTTGGTTTTCAAAACTTGCATTGATTTCAACCCCCTTCAAAAGCTCTCTTCAATTTCAAGCCTCAAAAAAAACTGACTTTGTAAAAGCGCTCTCACTCTATTTTTGAAACCTGTTTTTCCGAAAAACATTCCTTTCAAAAGCTTTTTGCAAAAAGTGATGCATGAAAAACAGCTGTGAAAGCCAACAACCCTAGCAACCCTAAGCTCGCCATACCCCTCCTTTGACCGGATGCTAGTTCTTGGAAGAGTATCATGCCAGTAAACAAAGAGTTTTGAGCCAGAAGAGCTAGACAACTAACAATAGTCTCATCTTCAAGAGCCAGATGTACATAAACCAGATGAGGTTCTTGGATACCCATCGCCTCGGTGTAAGAATTTGGATACCCAACACCCACGACTGAGCCTTGGATACACCCAGAACATGACTCACTCCCATTTTGGAAAAGGTTTGTGGAGCGGTCATACTGAAAGTGAAACAACTCAGAAGTAAGAAGAACTTCGGGAATAGCACCCTTGCTTCTTCATCGACCGGGCAACGCCTAAAATCTCGGGGACGAGATTCCTGTAAGGAGGGTGGACTGTAACATCCCGGATTTTTACGTAAACCAAAAATACGAGCTTTTTAAAATTTTTCCTGTAATCGTGTGAAGCATATAGTTTTTAGATCTAAATCGATCCTAACCCGCTAACAAATCGTGGCATACATATAGATTTGTTTCTAGGTGAGTGCTTTTGTTCGTGAGTCGGTTTGGAGTTTAGTCTTGTTTAGGGTTTTGAGTTTCTTTTGGAGTGCACAAATCCATAGCAAAGTCTTCCTAAATCTTTGTGGAGCCTACCTCAAAGGCGAAGCGAATCCCTTCTCAACTTTTTGTTGGAGTACGTCTCAAACTCCATCGGATTTTATCCGATCTCCTTTTGTTTTCATTCCTTGTGTTTAATCAAAAATGGAAAACCCCTTTCTTTTCCCTTGGGCCGAATTTCTTTTCTTCTCCCATTTGGCCCAACTCGCGCAGGAGCCTTGCCAAGCCCAGCAGCCGGCCCACCCGAAACCCCCGCGCCCCCCCTCCTGAACCACCTAGCTCAGCCTGGGCTCCCTTTCCTCCCCTCTCGCGTGGCCCACCTTGCCCTAGGCCCATCCCGCGCACTAAGGCCTAGTCGGCTTCTCCTCCCCTCCCGCGTGGCCCACCTCGCCCCGGCCCAAGGCCCAGCCGCGAGCCTCCTCCTCCCCTGCGCCCAACCCTAGAGTGGGGAGCGCCTGCTCCCCAGGACAGCCGCCGCCGCCGCCTGATGCTGCGCCCGCGCCTGCCCTCTCTCCTCGGCGTTCGTGCCGATGCGCGCCGCGTGTCCTGCTCGCGGCACGGACGTCGGAGATGGCCGCTTCCGCCCCGAAGCCCTAGCGCCCGCGCTATAAGAACCGAGCCGCCAGCCGCCGCCCTTCTCCCCCGCGCAGCCGCCGCTCTGCTTGCGCGCGCCCCTGCACCCTCAGCGCCGCGACGCGCACACGCCCGAGCCCCGTGCGCGCCTGCCCTCTCTCCTCGGCGCGCGCCCGCATCCACGGGCCTCGCCCTGATGCTGCCCGCCGAGCCGCCGCCGCGACGCACCCGCGCGCCCGAGCACCCCGACGCGTCCACGCCCTCGCCGAGCAGCAGCAGAGCCGCGGCCACGGCCTCGCCCTCGGTGCCCTGCGACGCCGAGCACCGCCGCGCCGAGCTCCGTCCGGCGTCCATGGCCCCGACCTCGCCAGGAGCCGCTGACCCCCTCTTCGTCGAGCACCTGACCGCCGTGGCCGCGACACGCCTCGTCCTCGACCCCGCCGCGCCGAGCTTCGACTGCGACCTTGCCCAGGAGCCCGCGGCGTCCCCATCCTCGCCCGCGAGCTCTCCCTCGAGCCCCGTCTTCGGCCAGCACCGCGAGCACGGCGCCCCTCCGCGTCCGCGTCCTCGACCTCGCCACGACCTCGACGCCGAGCAGGAGCTCCGCACCCCCGCCGGAGCACGACGCCACGACCACGACCGTGCCGCGCCAAGCACTGCGACCCCGACCCCGACGCAGTTCTGCGCCACCCCGCGACGTCGCCCACGCCCTCACCACCAGCCCCGACCTCGCCCCCAAGCCCAGGGCCGCGCGCGACGCCGGCTCCGGTCACGGCCGACCTGAAGCCCGCGGCGTCCACGTCCGCGCTCAGGAGCCGCGACCACCGAGCGTGACGTCGGGCCCCGACGCGTCCCCGTCCTCGCCACGGTCACCGCGTCAAGCTCTCATCCCTGTCTTCGCCAAGCCAAACCCCCGGTGAGCTCGCCAAGACCAAAGTTTTCCCCTTCCTGCGTTCACCATGCTGAGACCGGCCTTCGCGCCACATTTCATCCACTGTCGCAGGGAAGCTTTGGTCCCGTGGTGCTTTTGCCAAAGATGTGATGCCTTCTCGCTGCCAGCCGCGCCACCAGCCGAGCCGCAGCGAGCAGAAGCCAGCCAAGAGCAGCAGCAAGCCCACAGTAGATCTTCGTCCAAACAGCAAGGTCGAACCTTGAACCTAGCCGACATCGTCTCCGACGTTGGCAAAACCCTTGCCGTTCATTTCGATATCATACATGCCATGTATCTTGCTCATGTATGCATTATGATCTATCTGCATGACCATTTGTTCATCTATCCATGTCATGCACTTGTTACATGATTATTCATCTCATATCTCGTTTAATGCGCGATCTATCTTCGTCTATATCTCTGCCTGTGCCGTGCCTTCGTGCCGGTCTATTTATCTATCTCTATCTCTTTTGGTCGCTATGGAAATGTGCTACTCCGAGTCGTCGTCTTGTTAGTGTTGCAATTTGTGCTTTTGTTCTTGTCGTTGTGGACCGTGCCGTCGAGCCGGTTGATAGAGTGACGTGTTTGGATGTTGCGATCGCGAGTTCGTCTCGCCATGGCCGTAATGCTGAGCATGTCCCTTCTCTCGTATTTCTGTTGTTCCTTCTTTTGTTATTTGCATGCCTGAGGACCGAGCCTTCGAGCCGGTTAGGGAAAATGGTGGAGCGTTCGATCATTTCGATCGTGGGTTCGTCCCGCCGTGATCGCGATGCCGAGCGTAACTCATTCCCTGTGATTAGTTGACTTCGTTGCGCTACGGTCGTTAGCTCCTATTCCCGTCCCTCGAACGTGGTCATCGTGGACTCGATGTCGTTAACGACGCGGTTCTTACCCGCACACTCGAGACCTAAATGACCTAGTCTAGTGGGATACGAATTAGGGGACAACCTTCGTAGAACTATCGGAGAAACTCGTTAGGTGAAGCTCATGGCCGCGAGTCCACCTTGCCATGGCCATTGGGCTTTACCCCATTTCTCCCGTGTTTATCCTAACCAACTCGTATGCTTGTACCACTTCGACTATAGCATTCCCTCGGACCTAGCGGTGACAACCACATCGCTATGGGCCTTAGGAATAGCCTTGTGCTGATTTAGATGCACAGTCATGGTGCCCTACAAGTGGGTTGGGATCGTGGGGTCGTATTCCTTTTATCCAACCGTCGTTGTTCCATGATGAGTTGGTCGAAAGAGTATGGACTCCATTCTTCTTCTCTCTTGTTCTCAATCCCGTCGATCCAGTAAGATGGGGATTAAGCCCCTTTTGCTTGTTTGATGTTTTGTTTCCAATCCCGCGATTCCCGCCGTTGCTATGGCGAGCGGATCAAAGGAAGGTGAATCCCGTGTCTTTTCCCGCCTTTTTGGTTCTTCGTGCTTAAACTCTTGTATGCTTGTACCTATATCGATCGTAGCATTTCTTTGGTTCTTGTGGTGACAACCGCACCGCAAAGAACCTTAGTGATGTCATAGTGCATTTAGTGCACCTAGGTTGTGGTACCCTACAAGTGGTTTGAGTACTCGTGTTCCTTATGTGTCACTCTTTCTAATCCCCCGTCTCTTACCATGGCGAGTGGATGGGAAGAAGTAGACCACTCCCCTTTTCTTCTCTCCTTGTTCCACCCTCTCTTGGCTCTCGCCAACTACAATGGCTTATGGATTGAGAGAGACCGGAACTTCGCGTGCTCATAGTCTTTTCGATTCCTGTCGATCTCCGTGATGCTTGGATCGAAGAGCCACTAGCTATGGTGTTTGCTTATGATAAGTTAGGGTCTAAGCCAATTATTAAAGTCGTACAGGTTGACTTAGTCGACCCAGGAAGTACCGGCTAGGCTAAGACTCCAGCTTGTACTTAGTGAACAACCATTCCCATTTCTTTTAGCCCAAAGATCGGACATCCGCCGAGAGGGCTAAGCCGTTTTCCTTTCGTTGCTCTTTTAGTGTAGTTGTTCCTCAGTGTTATGTCGTCTCTTTTCGTAGTCTTTCGAGGTCTAGTGGTTTGATTGTTTCGCCTTGTTTGTCGCTTTCGAGGTAGTCGCTTCGAGGTTAGCGTTGATCGGACCAGGACCAGTTGAAGGAAGAACATGCGGAAAGGAGGATCTTGGATGAGTACAACTACAAGTGAACTGAGGATCTTGGAAATGTCACTCGACAGGTGCCACGTCCCACCCAACCTCGTAGAATCCTATTAGACATGCAATATTACAGATGCTAGTGCTTTACTTTTATGCAAATGAACTGTGATAGGTTGCATGGTAGAAATGCTTGTGAGCCATTGCCTTGTTGCAACCTATAACCCTCGCACACCCGCTGTTAGGTTAGATGCTTGCATACTACTTGCTACTGCTTCTACTTCGCATTATATCTGTGATGTGATGCAATGTGGGAGATTGGATGTGAGTGGATAAGGCACGTGGTGCCAATAAATGGATAAAGAAATGGATAATGGATTTGGGGAGATCTTGGCGTGTGTCTTGGGTGTGTGGTGAGGGTCGAGTCGACCGAACAGGATCTACGACGAGTCTTGGGACAAGTCTTGCCGGAGGACGCTACCTGGGCGTTCTCCATGAGAGTTACCTGTGGCGGGTACATGTGACAGGGAGAGGTCCCGGAGTGGAGTGTCTTCGTGGGACGAAGCGCCGGGATGGGAGGTGCTGTTTAGCACGGGGTAGCCGGATGTCCCGTCGAGCGGGGCATCGGTTGGCCCCTCGTGAAGATGTCCTGTTTGGTCACCCTAAGGACTGAGATGTTCTGTGGACCGGGTCTTAGGAAGCCTTACACGCCACTCGCCTTATTATGGTGCGGGACGGATGTACGACCAGCTAGTGCGGTGCCACTACTACTAGGTTGTTAGCGGATAGTGTAGGGAGGTACGGGCATGAGGACCCACACCCTCCTAAGACAGCGTAGTGACCTTTGGGGCCCGGTACTACGCCTCACAGTCTCAGCATGCCGGTGGTACTCCGGTATGGTCCCAGTTCTGAGTGGTAGGGTGGCATCGTATTTAGTTGGGAGGCAGCTCGGAATCAGCCTAGACGGGGGCCACCGTCGATGATGGTGATCTTGTGGTTAGTGTAAACCTCTACAGAGTTTGGTTGATCGATCGATACATATGCCGATTCGTCGGCTATGGACCTTTCCTAAGTACAGCTTCACTTGACTAGAGAGAGAGGAGTCCTTTCTACCTTCCCCTGGGTTTGTGTTGGATCCGGCGTTGGCCGTTGAGGCAAGGCACGAGCGGGAGTCGTACTTGCCGCCTAGAGAGTGAGAGTGTGGTGAGATGTGTGTGATGGATGGATGGATGTGTGGTTGAGATGGATTAAAACCTGATGAATTATTATTATTAAATATTGATGAACTTGCATAGGGAAAACTACAGCCATATATATATAGGCCTCTTGATCTACCCTTTGCATTCCACTTACCACAAAGCTACGCAAAAGCATAGGGTGGGAGCCAGTGGCCAGTACAAATCGTACTGAAAATTGTTCGGCAGGTTTTGAACGTGGTCTATGGCGATAACTATGGAGAATAGAAGGATTAGGTGGTCTCGTTCCTGCGCTCAAGTTTGGTTCGGAGATGAAGGCTACGCCCGCTGATAAACTACGCCGACTCTGATGATTGCCCGTGAAGGAGGAGACTTCACCGATGACGCGCTATATCGACTCTGATAAAGACCCGTGTGTGTTTTCGCTAGAAAAACGATGTAATAGGCTTGTCGACCAAGTGTTGTAAAGCAAATGTGTTGTAATCTTGTTTCTCACGATGTATGACTACGATAACAGCTGATATATGATAATGCGATGGTTCAAATTTTTGAATTATCACATTATAATTCGAATCTGTGGATTTTTCGCTTTGTGGAAAAATCTAGGTCGTTTCAGTTGGTATCAGAGCCATACTTGACCCTAGGACGAGACCCTTAGTACCAAACACTAGTTTAGAAGCCAAACATTCTATCTTTTGTAGAGTTATAGATGCTAACACTTGTTTTCCCCCTCCGCCTTGAATTCTGCTGCTAACTGACCTCCCTGTTTCATAAAGTTGACCGTTGTAATCTTTTCCTATACCCGCCCACGCTAGATCGATAGTCGTGTGAGACTTTGAAGGTCTGTGAGTCGCCTCAAGTCAACACTATGCATTAGGAGTTGTAATGCTGTTTGAGTGCTTGGATCTTATGTTGTTGTGTTTCTTCGGCTTCTTGTTGTCTAAGTGTAGGTCATAGAACCTGTTTTATGCGAGAAAGACTCTGGATCCCGTCCAACCTAGTCGGCTAAACCTAAGACCGTCCGAGACTAGATAGGTGATCCTGGCTAACAGAGCTGAAAAAGGGTATAAAGCTGCTGCATTATGTCTTGCCCATCTATTTCAAAGCTGTTTTTGGCTTCCAACTAAACTTGTCTTCAAAATTGCCCCTTAGGTTGAAAAAAAAATTTCTCTCCTTTTTGGTTAAAATATTTCCCCTTTTTAACAAAAGCATCTCTACTTCAAATGGAAAAGTGTTTCAAAACTCTCTCGATATCTTCCCTTTTTACAAATAAAGCAATTTTAACTCCTTTCTCAACTTAATTTTATTCAAAAGCTATTTATGAAATGATTTAAAAAAAAGTCACCTTGAAAAAGGTATGACAAACCATCTTCTGAAAAACAAAAGTCTTGCTTTTTCATGTTTCCAAACCAAAGACTTTGGCTTACTTTTGTTTTAAAGGTCTTTGATTTTATCTCAAGAGCCAAATTCCTTTTTAAAAAAAAAATCAAACTTGTCTTAAAAGAAAAAGGAATTGCTAGTGATTTATTAAACAAAAACCATTGCGAAAAGATTTTTGTTTGCGGCCTTCCAAGAGTTTAGCAAAAACAAAATGAACTTACAAGTTTTAAAAGAAAACGCTCTTGTTGTCAAGACTTTATCTTTCAAAATGAGAAACGATGTAATAGGCTTGTTGACCAAGAGTTGTAAAGCAAATGTGTTGTAATCTTGTTTGTCACGATGTATGACTACGATAACAGCTGATATATGATAATGCGATGGTTCAAATTTTTGAATTATCACATTATAATTCGAATCTGTGGATTTTTCCCTTTGTGGAAAAATCTAGGTCGTTTCACCTCACCTCACTGCCTCCTCCTCTCCGGCGCCGGCTAGGCGTCTATTGCCCCTACTCTCTCTCTTTGATGCTGGTGATGTTTGGAGTGGTGCGGGGCCTTGTGGGTGCGCATACACAGGCAGGACAGGTGATTGGGATCGGCCCCCTATGTGCATGTGGGCACGTGAAAGGGAGCGGGCTTCCCGGGTGCACGACGGGAGTAGACACAGGTGTTGTGTCTAGATGGAGCAAGTCTAGGTAGTTCCTGTGTACGCCTGAGCATGGGCGAGCGAACCGCGCATACGTATGAAGGTGGTGCGGGAGCAACGTCCAGATACAACGTCTGTCCGGACGTCCGGGCGCTAGGATTCCCGTTTTTCTTTTGAATAAGGAATTTGTGGGTTGTGGAGACGACTTTCTCTGTTGTTGTGTGACGTGGAGCACTAGCAGTCAGGGGAAATAGATCATTCCAATGGTGGTTAACTAAGAACCACCTGTGGAAAATGAATTCCACTGGTGGTTCAGTTAAGACAATCGTCTATGAAAATCGATTTTCATAGACGATTCAGTTAAGCCAACCGCTAGTGAAAATGCTTGTCTAGAAAATATAAATTGGGTTTAAAAAATAGAAAAAAAGGTTTTACACTAACGGATTACTTAAGATAACCGCCAGTGAAAATTCACCATTTGTACTGACACTTTTCTTAAAAAAATCACTAGCAAAAATATGTTTCTACTGGCGGTTCTTGAGTCAGACCCGCTAATTTTTTTCCATAGAGGTTTTTAATTGAAACCGCTTATAAAAAAGAATCGTCACCATGTGCACTCTTCACCTACTCCGTACGTGTGCATGCGGCAATAATAGCATTTGCATGCGATCAACACATTCCACATCGTCTATTGTGTCAACCTAGGTGTTGATGACGATGCATCCATATGCATGCATGCATGGGAACAGAAGTTTGTGCTGCACCACACATGTTTGCAGTGCGACACACATCAACGCCACCTGCAGTGCACACGTACAGACAAGGATATAGGATCCATGTTGGGTATTGTTGTCGGGGGAAAGTACGTGCTCAACAAAGATCAAGTCGTCATCAGGTGGTTGCTCCTGACGGGAAATGATTTAATAAAACATGCAAGTAGACGATATATATTATCAATATATAGATGTACCCCCTGCTATGCAAGTTGGCCACCTGCGACAGCGGGAAGTGCGTCTCCCCGAACACGTAGGATTATTATTTAAGTTATCGTATTTGCATCAAGCCTTCTATGCTTATATATTGTAAAACAAAACTAATGCACATTTTAGTGTACTCTTGTACTACTGCATGCTACTACTGTTGACGATGCTAGCTGTCCACACTATGTAAAAACGACACATAATCATCCGTTCGAATACAGACGTCAAACCCAACACGCATCTCTAGCAAACTATCGACGCATGTTCACAAGCGACCGTCTGTAGCAATCCTATGGCTGAAGACAGCGCTCAGTGATGGGCAAAGACGCGTCTGTAATTTTAAGAATTACAAACACCCGTCAAGAACAAGCGTCTGAACTAGTGTCGACCGATCTATATAACCGTTTTTTTGAGAAACCCATCTATATATATTCGTGCATGTGTTTGGTTCTTTGGTGATCGATCTCCATATACTTGGTCCTTTGGTGATGAACTAGATTTATGGACAAATACGACACTGATGTTGTTACAATATACAAGAGTAGCACGTGCGAGAGGGCGACGAAGTTCGCCCCAAGACTTGGCAAATCCAGCATGCCTCAGCCACAACATTAGCAACACCTTTGTATTTGGCTTCAACACACAAACAAGTGATTACGAATCTGCGTGCCCCGGAGCCTAGATGGTGATGCAAGAAGAACACAAGAGTTTATATTGGTTCGGGCAAACGACGCCCTACGTCCAGTGTGAAGATCGAGTCTCGTATTATCTTGTGCCAGAAGTGCTTGTAGTAGGGGTTACAAGCGAGCCGCGAGAGAGGGTACGTGGCCCAGGTCTCGGCAGGCAGTGTGATGTGGGTATGAGTGCTTGTAGCGTGTCGAAGAGTGATTACGTGATGATGGTCCTGCTTTGTTGTGTGTGTCTGGCTTCCCTTTTATAGTCATAAGGGGAGTCTGGGTTTACATGTACTATGACATAATTTACTACTGGTATACATGCTAGGGGATGGCCTCGGCGCTGTAGCAGCAGGATGCCCCATCCTTGGAGCTATAGTCGCGGCGTGGTGGCCTCTGTTGATCATGTTGAGCCATCCCTGATGTTGTGGATTTGACGTTTGACCATGTTGATGCTTTGTCGAGCCCTGTTCAAGGCCGTGGCCTTCTCTTCGAGGCCTCTTCCCTTGACCGGGACTTGGCAGTGGTCGTAATGGCCACAGTGCCTAAGACTTGATGTATTCGATCCCTCTTGATTCGTCGTACACACAGTAACAGGCGCCAGTCGCTGCAGTGATAGGAGCAGGTAGCACAGCGAGCACCTCTCCCTGCCACGGCATGGGCAGGAGCGTGTCCTGTGTCCTTTCCAAGGCGCAGTTAGCGTGCGCGGGAAGTCTGGGAATAGGGAATCCTAGCCAAGGCCGGGGGTCGGGCGAGGCGGAGAACTTGTCCGAGGCCGGGGTCGGGCAAGGCGAAGAATTAGTCCGAGATCGGGATCGGGTGAGGCGGAAAATTTCTTTGACCCCAAGACTCGGGCTCGAGTGAATCAGGGAGAGTTCTTGTTACCTCAAGGTCTGTCCTGGGCCGTTGGGGAGTCATTGCGGCCCATCGTGGGAACGCTTCTTGAGGTCAGTGGGCCTTGTAGAGCTGTGTTGGGTCTTTATTCTTGTTTAATTGGGGTATCCTGACTTACGGTACCCGACACAACTCATGTGATTGGCTGCGAGAAAGAGCACAAGACCATACTCTATAGTGCCTTTGATATACCGCAAAATACGTTTCATAATAGCAAAGCGAGACTCTCGGGAGTCATGCATTTACAAGCAAACTTGTAGCAGTAGCGTAGCCATAGGGTATACCGGGTATACCCTGTGAGACCAGCGAGTATAGTACTAATATACTACTGTGTATATATACACGTAATATATACTAATATACATAAGTATTTGTAAAAAGAAAAGGAAAAAGTTTACCCATCATAGAACACGGGAGGCCCAAGAGACGTGGCCCAATGCGGCAAGCAGTTTGTACACGTAAATGAGGTTCCTTTCTGGTTTCCTTAACCTAGTCTCGATTGAAGGAGAATACGATAGAATGGAACACGCTGTCTGACGCACCGCACGGTGATGGCACGACAATATGTCGTGACACCCTGGTGCCCCGCCGCCCTCAGGATCGGAGGCTTGCCGCCGTCTTGATTCACAATTTCGCACGTCGCTAAACACAGATTGGTCACACATCAAGCAGTCAAAGTAGGGTCGCCATCTTAGATTCGCTATTGCTCTTCGGTCTTTTCTGCTTTTCGTATTTTTATAGAAAAATATTGTTGTCTACTTTCATACCTATTTGCTAACATCATAAAAATAGATTGTTTAATTATTTGACAATTGTATTTTTTTCAATTAAATCCATGAATTTAAACTTTATTGTGTTAATTAGTGCATCTGTACAGAACCACGTTGTAAAATTTTACAATTATTATCAAATTGCTAAAATTTAAGAGCTTGTTTGGCATAGCTCAACTTTACTAGTAAAGCTGTTTTTTTATAAAATAGCTTCATGAGCAACTTTCTAAATGAAGCTAAGCTTTTTTAGAAAAAGTGTTTGGTAAAATAGCTTCACCAACTACTTCATGCATAGATGAGAGAGAGAAATGAGGGAGAGAGCTGCAATAAGCTACTTTTTTACTTCATCCCAACTCATGTCTTTGTGAGAGGAGAAGAAAAATAGCTTCATCCATGAAACTGTTTTAGAAATAAGTGTTTGGCAAAAAAAAAACACAGACCCATAGTTTTACCAAATCGTATGCAAAATTTTTTAGACGACATACCCTGATATAAAAACCTAGATTCCCCACTGACTTGTAGAGTAAGGATAGATAGATAGTGTTGACACCGTTTTTGGGCACGTGTCTAGGATGGCAGGATGAGGTGGCAGTATGCTGTCTACAGGGTGGGTTGCCGATGAGGATAGTTGCCGATGAAGGAGAAGCTGAACGTGACTAAGTCTACAGACAGTGATGTGATTGTGCCGATGGCTAGATAAGAAAGTCTGCCGATGACTATGGCAAAGGGTCTGCCGATGATGCAAAAGAGGGAGTCCGGAAGCTGCCGGTCGTTGTGTGGAGGAGTTTCAGTTTGTCACGGGGGATAGTTTTGTTATTTTCTTAATTATTTACATCGTTTTGTATACGGATTCCGTGTAATTTGGAATTCGAATTCTAGTCGTGTCTGGTTGTAGCTCTTTGAGCAGGGTATAAATATAGACCCTAGGGCCTTGTAATGAGATATCTATCAATCAATCAAACACAAGTTTTTACTCATATTCCAGCATCTACTTTTTCGATGACTTCGTCATATTTTCTCCTTTTTTACGAGTTCTTAGGAATTCGTCGACTTAAGCTCGGCGTGTTCTCAAGTTCCGCGTGAATACCTCTTGGCCGTGGCATCCGGGCGCATCGCTGTTGTCGGGACCAAAGTATTCGAGTTATCACCTTTGCCGATAGTAAGGTCAAATCGGCTGGCACGCCTTAACGTCGAAATCGGGTATTAGCCCTTTGTGTTTGTAGATCAGCTTTTGCATCAACACATCTTTTGGCACGCCCGGTGGGACAAGATTCAAGATCAAGATCAACATGTCGATCTCTGACCTCGATCAAGAGAACGTCATCCCCGTGACGGAGGCCAATCTCAAGGATGAGCAGAAGCAAGCTATTGCCCAAGCCATGGAAGAGTTCAAGCAGCAATGCCTGAGGTCTTTCAGCATAAACAGGAGCGGCGAAGTGGTCCAGAAAGATGCACTGCCGGCACCACGGCAGGTTACCTTCGACGCCAATCCTGGCAAGCTTCAAGATATGGTTGACAATGCTATCAACCGAGCTTTGATCAACCAAGCTGGTGTACTGTCTAATACGGTTTTCAATGCCGTGGCAAGAACTTTCAAGGAAGGACAAATCCCACCAGAGTATGTGGGCCCCTCTCATCATCAGCCAACGGCACCAGAGGTCACGGCTCCATCGGCTGCCTTGACGAATGCAAGTGCACAACCTGCCGTCCCTCCAAGTACATCGGGGACTACTGGTGCACTATCTATGCCGATGGCAACCAACCCACAAATTTCAGTTGGGCAGCATAAGCTGACTACAGATATGTTGGCATCGGCAATGTCAGGATTGACTCTTCCTCCCAACTGGTGGGGTTATGGTATGCCTCCAGAATTGACGCCAGGAACATCACAAATTACTGACAAGAGGGGCAAAACTCTTATGACATCGGCACCTCCCAATGCGCCGGTGAACCAGAGTCCTCGGTATACCACAACTACCACTGCAAGGCCTCACACTGGAAATCCTCAAGATTCAATGTTCCAGATGCCCAACGCATCGGCAGAGTCAATGCTGATGCAACAGAGGTCTATGGCCCAGTCGGGGTATGTCAATTCAACGACGGTACCCAATTACCAATCATCGGCAGCATCTATGCCGATGAACGCTAATAGTGGATGGCTTGGACAGCAAGCTTTTCCACAATCGCCCCAGCAGAGTTACCAGACTACAGGGTTCCAGCAAGGGCAGGTCTATCCCGGGTTCCAAGGTCAGGGGATTCCCAACCAGCCAATGAATTTTGGACAACAACTCGGAGGACAGCCAATCGGTGGACAGCAGTTTGGTGGTCCGCAGATTGGAGGACAGGTGACCAATACAATGTTCCATGCAGGTCACGTCCCGAACAGACACGTGGAGGTTCGCCACCAAGTGCCAGATCCGCAGCCGCCTCATCGGCAAGATGCCGATGCATATTGGGCCGATAAGATTGCTGAAGTAATGAGGGAACAATTTGGGATAAAACCCAAAGTCAACACTTACTCTTATCGGACACCGTATCCTCCTGCATATGATTTGATCCCGCTCCCACATCGGTACAAGGTACCGGATTTTACAAAGTTCTCCGGGCAGGACGATACGTCAACCATGGAGCATGTCAACAGATTCATTATACAATGTGGAGAGGCTGGTAACAGAGACGAATTGAGGGTTCGTCTATTTTCATCATCATTGTCTGGATCGGCCTTTACTTGGTTCATATCATTACCTCCCAATTCAGTGATTACTTGGGCCGATCTGGAAAAACAATTCCACAAATACTTCTTCTCCGGGGTTCATGAGAAGAAGATCACCGACCTGGTCAAGTTGAGGCAACGTAATGATGAGTCGGTTGAGGGTTTTGTGCAAAGGATACGAGAAGTTAAGAATAAATGCTACAGTCTGGTTCTAGATGATCGGCAGCTAGCCGATTTGGCTTTCCAGGGTTTATTGCCACACATCAGGGATAAATATGCTTCTCAGGAGTTTGAAAGCCTAAGTCATTTGGTGCAGAGGATTTCTGATCAAGACATCAAGCCTTTCGAACCCAAAAGAGCATGGAACAAGAAAGTATCATTTGTTGATGAAGCGACGAGCTCCGATTCTGATGAGGAACCAGTCATCGGCTTGGCAGAGTGGGTCAAAAACAAGAAACCGATGTCTTGTCCTTTTGGGCAGAAGGAACCAGAAAAGTTTGCTTTTGACACCGCCAAAGCCGATAGGATATTTGACTTTCTACTTCAGGAAGGTCAGATCAAACTGTCACCTAATCATGTGATCCCATCGGCAGAGGAGTTAAAGAGGATGAGATATTGCAAGTGGCATAATGCAACCTCTCATGATACCAACGAATGCAAAGTATTCAGACAGCAGCTGCAATCGGCTATAGAGTCTGGGAGAATCAAGTTTGACAGTTCCAAGGCCCAGAAGCCGATGAAGATAGACCAACATCCTTTCCCGACAAACATGTTGGATGCTTAGGGAAAGGCTAAGGTTTTAACATCAGAAACAGCTGAGAAGAGTGCATCGGTAGATCCCCAACATCGAGTTACTACTGCCGATGCAAGAAGTAAGGGTTTGGTTCAGGAAGGAACTAGCTCAGGAAGGCCTCCTCGGTCCGGTATCGTTATCACTCATAGAAGGCCTCGAGAAAATTGGCAACAACGAGAGGATCGATATCGGCGTCAGCAAGAAGATTATCGACGGGAAGAAGAAAGACGCCGACAGGAGTGGAATCGGCACAGAGATCATTGGAATTGTCCGTTCTTCATCCATTGTTGGGAGGAAAATATTAAGCTACCTACTGTCAGAGACTGCCCTGAGTGCAATGGTTATGATCGGTACGATAGGGCCGATCGGCGTTATCATGGTGATGATCGACGATTTGATGGGCCAATCAGAGGAAGGGCGTCAGTTCATGATCGGCTGGGGGGCAGGCTAAGCGTGCACAATAGGCTTGGTGATCGTGTCCAGTATTTTCCCAGGAACCGGGAAGAGCTCAAAGAGATGGCTAATGCGCGGGTTCCCGATGAGTTCATATTTTGCAGGGATGCTAACATGCATCGGATAGAGTCAAGGGAGAACCGACGCCCAGCAGTAAGGCAGAAGCCACTTCCCCCATGGTGTCCGGAAGGGTTGACCAAGACACAGAAAAGGAGATTGCAGCGTGAAAGGCAAGAAGAGCTAAACAAGGGGGAGAACTCTGGAAGTCGGCAGCCGTCAGACACTACGAGGGAAGGTCCATCGGCAGACGTCAACATGGTCTTCATGTTGCCGATGGAGTTTCTTGCACCAGCCAGTGATGATGAGGTGGAATTTTCTGACCAGATAGCTCAGTTGGCTCTGGATCCGATGACGGCTATCTTTGAGAAACCTGCCGATGATGAAAGACAGCATCTCAAAGCTTTGTTCGTCAAAGGCAGAGTTGATGGGCAGCCAATGACCAAAATCCTAATTGATGGTGGGGCTGCTATTAATATTATGCCGTACGCAGTGTATCGGAAGCTTGGGAGAGGAGATCAGGATTTGACCAAGACCGATATGATGCTCAAAGATTTTGAAGGAAACGTGTCTCCAGTCAAGGGGGCAATATGTGTGGAGTTGACCATCGGCAGCAAAACCTTGCCGACAACCTTCTTCGTGATCGGTGGAAAGGGTGCTTACAACTTATTGTTGGGAAGAGATTGGATTCATGCTAATTGTTGCATCCCATCTACAATGCACCAATGCTTGGTTCAGTGGATAGGTGACAAGATTGAGATTGTCCCGGGGGATTCTTCTTATGTCATTGCATCGGCGGAGGCGGATACCTATGAAAGGACCAAGTGCATTTCAGGAGAAGTTTGGGAGAAAGATTTTCTCAAAGTTGCCGATTATGAGATTCCACCGATCCAAGCAGTCGGTTCCGACGACGGTTTTTGATGGATAGATTCGCCGATGATGGAAAATTAGGCTAGGGATTCACATCGGCCGATGATTTGGTAGAAGTAGATATAGGTAGTGGTGATAAGCCTAGGCCTACTTTTATTAGTGCTAAATTAGATCCTGAGAGTAAGCAACAATTGACTAGTTTGTTAAAGGAATATAAAGATTGCTTTTCTTGGGATTATACCGAGATGCCCGGTTTAGACCGATCAATTGTTGAACATCGGTTACCCATCAAGTCTGGGTTTCGGCCACATCAGCAACCAGCCTGCCGATGTAATCCTAACATTCTATCTGATATTAAGGCCGAAATCACCAAACTTATTGAAGCTAAGTTTATTCGGCAGTGTCGGTATGCCGAGTGGATTTCCAACGTTGTTCCGGTTTACAAGAAGAACGGGAAGCTTCGGGTGTGCATTGACTTCAGGAATCTCAATAAAGCTACGCCGATGGATGGATACCCAATGCCTGTCGCCGATCTACTGGTTGATGCTGCGGCTGGCCATCGGGTCATCAGCTTCATGGATGGTAATGCAGGTTACAATCAAATATTCATGGCAGAAGAAGATATTCCAAAAACCGCATTCAGGTGTCCTGGTCATGTTGGCCTATTTGAATGGATAGTCATGACTTTTGTGTTAAAGAATGCTGGTGCTACTTATCAAAGGGCTATGAATTTTATATTTCATGAGTTCATCGGCAAGCTCGTGGAGATTTATATTGATGATGTGGTGGTTAAGTCCGGAGATTTCTCAAAGCATCTTGCCGATTTACGAAAAGTGTTAGAGTGCACAAGGAAGCATGGATTGAAGATGAATCCCAACAAGTGTGCATTTGGTGTATCGGCAGGGCAGTTTCTTGGTTTCATGGTACATCAGAGGGGTATTGAAATTAGTCGAAGATCTATTGATGCCATCAATAAAATAGTGGCCCCTACCAACAAAACCGAGCTCCAATCCTTGATCGGCAAGGTAAATTTTATCAGGAGATTTATATCGAATTTGTCTGGTAGGATTCGTGCTTTCAGTCCTCTTCTTAAGTTGAAAGCCGATCAAGACTTTATTTGGGGAGAAGAACAGCAGTTGGCTCTGGATGAAATCAAGAAGTATCTAGTGAATCCTCCAGTTCTAGTTCCACCTCAACAAGGGAAGCCTTTCAGATTGTATTTATCTACCGATGGATCGGTTATCGGTTCAACTTTAGTTCAAGAATTTGAAGGGAAAGAAAGGGTAATTTATTATTTGAGTAGGAGGTTGATTGATGCTTAAACCAGGTATTCGGCCATTGAGAAACTATGCTTATGCTTATATTTTTCATGTATCAAGCTGAGACATTACCTGTTATCGGCCGAATGCACTGTTGTTTGTAAAGATGACGTAGTCCGATACATGCTATCTATGCCGATTATGAGTGGTAGGATCGGCAAGTGGATTTTAGCGCTGTCGGAGTTCGATTTGCGTTACGAATCGGCTAAGGCGGTCAAAGGGCAGATTATGGCCGATTTTGTGACTCAGCATTGCGGTCTAGTGGAAACCTTGGAAATTGTACCCTGGACGCTCTTCTTTGATGGATCTACCTGTGACCGGGGGGCAGGAATCGGCATTGTATTAATTTCCCCTAAGGGGAGGAAGTACGAGTTTTCCTTGCCGATTGTTGCTACATCAACGAATAATCAGGCTGAGTATCAGGCTCTGATCAAGGGATTGGAGTTGCTAAGAGAAGTTCGTGCTGATGCTGTTGAAATATTCGGAGATTCTATGTTGGTTATAAATAAATTGGCCGGAAGCTATGAATGCCGAAGTGAAGTCCTCATAACCTATTTCGAGAGAAGTATGCAACTGTTAAAGGAGTTCAAGGATTTCCGATTGGAGCATGTTCCCCGATTGCATAATGAAGACGCTAATCGGTTAGCTCAACGTGCCTCGGGATATCAGCCCATGATTAATGCGACATCGGTAGTCGGTGCCGATGATTGGAGGGAAGAAATTATTGATTATCTAAAAGATCCATCCAAAAAAGTTGAAAGACGGGTTCGATTTCAGGCAACCAAGTATGTGCTCATTGAAAATGAATTGTATTATCGAACTATCGACGGGATTCTTCTCCGATGCTTGGGTGATGATGAAGCTAGAAGTTTGATGGGGGAAATCCATGAGGGAGTGTGCGGAGCGCATCAATCAGCTTTTAAGATGAAGTGGATGATTCGAAGGAATGGATATTTTTGGCCAACCATACTTGAAGATTGTTTTAAATATTTCAAGGGATGTCAGGGTTGTCAAAAGTTTGGTAATATCCAGAGAGCACCCGCATCGGCTATGAATCCTATAATAAAGCCTTGGCCGTTCCGGGGATGGGCCATCGATCTGATCGGCCAGGTTTACCCACCATCTAGCAAAGGGCATAAGTTCATTCTAGTTGCCACTGATTATTTCACTAAGTGGGTTGAAGCTATTCCTTTGAAGAAAGTCACATCGGCCAATATGATTGATTTTGTGAAGGAGCATATTATTTACCGATTTGGGATTCCCCAAACGATTACCACCGATCAGGGCACCATGTTCACATCGGGGGAGTTCGATGAATTCGCGATCGGTATGGGAATTAAAGTGTTGAATTCTTCTCCTTATTATGCTCAAGCCAATGGGCAGGCCGAAGCGTCTAACAAAGGAATTATCAAGCTTATTAAGCGAAAAATTGAAGAAAATCCTAGACGGTGGCATACATTATTAAATGAAGCGTTGTGGTCTTATCGGATGGCTTGTCATGGATCGACCAAGGTATCACCCTATCAATTGGTGTATGGACATGATGCAGTGTTGCCTTGGGAAATTAAGGCTGGGTCTAGGCGATTATCTTTCCAAGATCAATTAACTTCCGACGATTATGCCACTTTGATGACCGATGAATTGGATGATCTAGCAGGGCATCGGTTGAAAGCTTTGATGAGTATAGAAGAAAATAAGAAGAGAGTTGCTAGATGGTATGATAAGAAAGTGAAAGCTAAAGAGTTTGCCGATGGGGATTTGGTATGGAAATTAATTTTACCAATTGGGACCAAAAGTTCGAAGTTTGGAAAGTGGTCTCCTAATTGGGAAGGTCCTTATCGGATAAGTCGATCGGCTCCTGGTAATGCCTACATTCTAGAAACCCTCGAAGGAGTTGAATTTCCCAGAACATTAAATGGCAAATATTTAAAGAAGTACTACCCCAGCATATGGGTCGACGCATAAAAGTTTAAGTGCCGATAACACTCCTATCGGCTGGATTTAAATGTTTGGGAGCGAACTTAATGTTTCAAAAGATGCCGACAACAGTCCTATCGGCTAGACTAAAAGTTGAAATGCAGAAGAGTAAAGGTGTGTTGCCGATGAAAGCTTCAGATGTTCAGTAGCGCTTGGATTGCCGATATGGCGCGCAGCCGGATCTGGTTAGCTGTTTCTATCTCTTTGATATCATCATCGGCAGAACCTTCTATCGGCTTCAGCTTCCTCTTCAACTGCAGCGCTTTGCGACCGTGGACATTTCGTTCTTGTTCAAGGTGCTTGATGGTCTCCGGCAGCTGACTCTCTTCTTGCTGGGCTTGGGACAGAGCATCCTCTACTTGCTTGAGTTCGGCCAGTAGAGCTTCTCTTTTTGCCGATAGATTGGATACTTTCCGCTTCAGTGCATCACCTGAGGACTTTAAGGTGCCGATGTTCTTATGTTTCTCATCGGCTAAGAGTTTTTCTTTCATCATCTCCTCAGAAAGCTGGATTTGAGCAGCTCTATCGGCAAGGCGTCGAGTGGCTCTCTGGTACTGTAGCTGGCGGCTTTCTAGGTGTGCAGCATGGAAGAGGGTTTCTTCAGCATCGGCAGGAATTTGGCCTCTAAGGGTCTTGAACAGGGCCTTGGCTGGGTCAGAATCGTTGACCAGTTGAGTTGTGTCTTGATGAAGTATGGCCGATAGCTCTTCCAGCTTAGCTCTGGTTTCTGCCGATACAGTTCCAACTGACCGAGAGGAGCTTGCTTCCTCACCTTCTTCTTCGAAGATATCAATGGCGAAGGAGAATAAGCTGTCGGGAGAATCTTGTTCCTGAAAATGAAGATGAAATAAGTCATTTTTATGTTCAAAACTTCGGCAGACGATACTGGTGGAAAATTGGATGACTTACTTGCTTCAAGGCGATTTCTTGCCTTTGACTCAAAGATACCGATGGAACTACAGGTTGATCGGCAAGTGTTGCCGATGGAACAATATCAACTGAAAGAAGACAAAAGGAGTTATGAGATTAAATAGAAATAAGTTCATCGGTAGCGATATTGTTAAAGTATGTTACCTGGAGGAGGGACAACGGTTGTCTGAATCGGGAGAACTGCCGATGGAATAACTGGACCCACCGGGCCAGTTGTTTGTTCACCCACGTCAGCTGATGTACCTTCTGTTTGAGGTTCTTCCTGCTGGAGTTCTTCCGTCTGTGATGCTTCCTGCATTGGGTGGGGAGATGGTGCTTGCTATGTCTGGGCTCCTGGAGAAGAGGGAGAGGATTCCACCGGAATTGGAGATACCGGAGGAGGAGGAGGACTTGCCACCCTCTGGCGCTTTGTTCCAGCCTTAGCACCTTTGGTGCTCTTTCTCTTTGGTTGGCTAGACTGGGGGGCATCGGTACTTTGGCGCTTGGCTTTTGCCGATGCACCAGTTTGCTGCGACAACGAAAAGGGGTTTATAAGCGCAGATGAAGCCGATATAAAGACGGTCAGTGTAAGAGAAAAAGATTTGACAAATTACCTTGAAAGCCAGCGCTAGAGTGGAAGCAGCTACCGTAGGTGACGTTTGAGCTCTCTTGGTGGTGGTTTTCCTGAGGCGCACACCCCGATGCACGACGAGAGCCAGAGTGGGAGCATTGTGGCCGATTGAGGAGATCGGGCCTGATGGAAACAAGTTGATCGGCTTGCCACTCCTGCTAACCGATGGGGGGATGTTGTCGACCTGCAAAAAGAATACAAGGGTGAGCCACCGGTGGAAATAGTATTGAAGAATGAAACATCGGTTTAAAATACTTACAGTGTCATCGGGGACTTCGTGTTCAGGGTCGATCATGCCGCGGTATGAGAGGGCCGATCTGCAGAATAGATGCTCTTTCCATTCTGCCCACCATAGCTTGTATGCCTGAGTAATAAAAGCAGCTGGAACCCATTCTGACAGATCGACGTCTGTATCGGCATTTGGTGGTAGTTGGGCTACTCGAATCCATTCAAGAAGGTTGGTGATGGGTTCTCTAGGTTTTATCACATCGGCATAAGGAAGTGCAATCGGCAACTGGCCGAAAGCTAACTGGCGAGCTAATGCCGATGGATTGTAAAATTCATAGGTTTGGGGAGAGGTTTTTGTGCTACCAAAGAAATTCACTGGTATGGCTCTGGGGGTCACAATTGCCATCATCACCTCGTTATCCCTGTCGAGAGCTTCATCAAATGGATTGAAGGTTAGAGGGAGCATGCTGTCCGGGTCATCATAAGCCAACCATGGTCGTTCATCTCTGGCTAAACCCTCATACAGAGTCTCAAAGAATCGGCCGATCTGATCCGGATTACTCCCTGAACCAGGTAGAACTATGACGGCCTCGCCAAAGTTCAAGGGGGCACGCGTTGCCGATTCCTCTTCACCCAACACATGATTCTCGGCTATGTCTCTTGGGAAGTGCTGTGAGAACAAGTTGAAATCAAGGCGCTTATGCAGGTGCAGATTGAGCCACATATTAATAAACCACCAGGGGCCTCCCAAGTTGCCGATGGATTGGCCAAGTAGGAGTTTCTGGGCTACCTGATGGAGAAGGTGGTAAACAGCGCCAAGAAGGTATCGGCCAAGAGGAAATTGGCCACCGTTAGCTAGTCTCTCTGCTGCCGATAGATAAACGGAAGTCGGTCCTGCCGATCGACCACAGAATACAAACTTGTCCAGCCACATGTTCAGAAAGGTGGTTTGCTCCTTTATGGTGACAGGCCCTCTCCCACGGTACTTCTGAATGTACCCTGACCAACCGCCGATAGCGCGAGTCTCCACTTTGGCACTGGGGGCAGTATCAAAAAAGTTGGTGCTATCGGCAGAAGAGATATCTAGCCCAGTGAGCATGGCCACATCGGCAAGGGTAGGAGAAGCAGGGCCGTGGCCAAAAACAAAAGCATTGAGGGTGTCTGACCAAAAGTAGGACGCAGCTATCAGCAGTGACTCGTTCCTGTGCATATCGGCAATGGATAACCTAATGCATTGGGCTAGCTTCCTTTCACCCCACTGGACTTCATGAGAATTGCTGACCCTCAAGAACCAGTCTTTCCACCCTACGGTAGGGCTAGGCCAAGAGCGAAAAGTGTCTTTCCACAAATCTGAAGAAAAGTTTTCGGCTCTAAAGGGAATCCTGTTGGTTTCTGCATTGATAAGGTCAGTTGGATCTGGATTTCCTAGAGGGCCGAGACATTGGAGGTGTGGTTGATCAGTGGGGATGACAATTTTATTGGACAATTCCTAATGATTTTGGGCGTAAAGGAAACACAAAAGAAAAAGGAAAGGGAAGAGATTCAGTAAGATGAGTTGCGAATGAACAGGGATATAAAGAAAATACAGGAAACGGGGTGGAGATTTGACCTCAGGAACGACGAAGCCGACGGCCATCTTGCTGCGAAGAAAGCGTTTGAAGGCGCCGGAGTTGGTGAAGAGGAGTACTTGTCGGAGGTTTTGGGAGTTTTAGATGGCGCCGCCGCTGGAAAAGTAGAGGTGGGTAGTAAAATGATGTGATGGGGAAGGAGTACCCGAGAAGGGACTATTTATAGGATAAAATGGGCAAGGGTAAATCTGACTTATCTCTTTGCCGCATCCGAGAAATCCGAGGGTACTCAGGTGGATATGGTAACTGTTCGCACGATAATCAAGGGATTGTGCAGGTGATTTGACGGGAAGCGGTCATTATCTGAAGATATTTTACTGTGCGAGATCTCCTGGTCGGTCCATCGGCAGCGTTCTATAACGGTCATATTGCCGATGGACGAATAAAGGGGGGGATGGCCGTTTGTACGAACGTCCTGGTCAGTATACCGGCAGATCTTTGTAACGGTAATATTGCCGATGTACGGTTGAGAAAGGAACGCCCGTTTAGGAAATTGAGGATTTCGAAAAATCTGCGGAAGAGTAGGATCAGAGTTGTTCAGATTGAGGTTGTCGGTTGCCAGATTAGGAGCATTAATTGCGGGAAAAGCATCATTACTGCAGAGAATTTCGGAGCATTAATAGCTTTATACTCCGAAATTGGGGGGCATGTGTTGACACCGTTTTTGGGCACGTGTCTAGGATGGCAGGATGAGGTGGCAGTATGCTGTCTACAGGGTGGGTTGCCGATGAGGATAGTTGCCGATGAAGGAGAAGCTGAACGTGACTAAGTCTACAGACAATGATGTGATTGTGCCGATGGCTAGATAAGAAAGTCTGCCGATGACTATGGCAAAGGGTCTGCCGATGATGCAAAAGAGGGAGTCCGGAAGTTGCCGGTCGTTGTGTGGAGGAGTTTCAGTTTGTCACGGGGGATAGTTTTGTTATTTTCTTAATTATTTACATCGTTTTGTATACGGATTCCGTGTAATTTGGAATTCGAATTCTAGTCGTGTCTGGTTGTAGCTCTTTGAGCAGGGTATAAATATAGACCCTAGGGCCTTGTAATGAGATATCTATCAATCAATCAAACACAAGTTTTTACTCATATTCCAGCATCTACTTTTTCGATGACTTCGTCATATTTTCTCCTTTTTTACGAGTTCTTAGGAATTCGTCGACTTAAGCTCGGCGTGTTCTCAAGTTCCGCGTGAATACCTCTTGGCCGTGGCATCCGGGCGCATCGCTGTTGTCGGGACCAAAGTATTCGAGTTATCACCTTTGCCGATAGTGAGGTCAAATCGGCTGGCACGCCTTAACGTCGAAATCGGGTATTAGCCCTTTGTGTTTGCAGATCAGCTTTTGCATCAACAGATAGATAAACCACTACTGGCGGCATACATCTATGTGTGTGGGGCAGCTGCAGCCTTGGCCATGGCCTTGGCGTACATGTCCCGCATCATGGCGGTGGCTTCGCTTCTGTGGCGCCGGCACCAGGCAACATCACGTTCCTCCTCGGCTTGCAAGGCGCGTATACGAGCCGAGCTCACACCCACGTTGTAGCTACGGTGGATCCCCTTGGGCATTTCCAAATTGGTGTAGTGTAGGCTCCATCCGCTCCCGCCATGAACGTTGCCTCCTTCTCCTCCCAGTACGCGTCCTCGTCGTCCTCCTCCTCCTCCTCCTGCAGGTGGTACAGCTCCAACGCCCTCTTCTTGTGGCGCCCTCCAGCCAGTGTCGTTGAGGCCTCCGTGTGCTCCACCCTGGAATTATGGCCGAGATACATGCTTTTGTGACCGTACCGTGGACAGCTCCGAACGGAATCGGACCGGACCTCACCTTGGCTGCTCTGTCTGCAGTTATGTGCCCAGTTCGGACTCTACGCGGACGTCCGCGTGCATCATGCCTGCCTGGTCTGGCTCCGACAGTCACATCTTTGAGGAGAGAACCCGTTTAGCCACGCTACCGTGAAGTCGTGAACTACTTTCTCCATCCTAAATTATAATGAACATGCACGTGTGTGTCGCACGTATTTGATAAATAGTTTTTTTTATTGGTGATGGTTGAATATTCAAAAGACACATTTTTTTCGAAGGGCGGCAAAAGGAATTTGTCGGATTTTTATTAGACGAGGAAAAAACAACAGAAAAACAACCCGGTCAAAACAGAACAAAAACAAAAAACCAAAAAGGAACTAGATTACAGCTGAAAACAACTATTGCGCTAAAACTTCTACTCTTGTGGCCATATTGAACTGATCAATTTCTTCTTTGCAAAGTAGTGCCATCGCGCTCGGTTGTAGACTTTTGTTTTGAAAAGTTCTTCTATTTCTCTCTTTCCAAATATTCCACCAGAAGTAGATCATGATGCCATCGAAACTTCTCCTGTGTGGCTTGTCAATTTTCATTCTGCACCTTCTCCAGTAGTTATGTAGTGATCCGCTTTCCCCTACTATGTCAATCTCGGACAGTCCAAACCATGTCTTTAAAAATGCCCAAACTTGCTTGGAGAAAATACAGTCCTTACACAAGTGTGTCGGTGTTTCCGGCTCGGCACTACATAATTTGCAAGTGGGATCATTCGGCCAATTCCTCTTAATCAAGTTATTTGCTGTGAGTATCTTCCTATGTAGCAAGGTCCATGCGAAAAAACGGCATTTAGGTTCTGCTTTGGCTCTCCAAATTAGCCTGAAACGTATCTTGCTGTATGTTCCTTCAAATTAAATGTGGTAAGCACTCTTTGATGTGTATTCTCCATCTTCCGTCCATCTCCATATTATGCTGTCCTCCCTACTGGTATCTAGCTGAGAGTGCTGCACCATCTCCCAAAGCCGGATATATTCATTAAGTTCAGTCGGCGATGATATTGGGGTGATGTGTGATATCCATTTATTGTTTTGCAAGGCTTTGTGTACCGTGATCCGCTTTCTTTTGGCTTTCTTGAAGAGGTTTGGGGCTACATTCTTGGCCGTCATACCACTCAACCATGAGGAGCTCCAAAAATTAGCTGTTTTGCCGTCTCCTAAAGTCACCACCGTCGAAGCCGCGAAAAGGTCTCTATCCCGTTCATCACATGGAACGTCCAGTTTGTTCCAGGCTCTTTCCTTTTGCGTCCATTGGAACCAAAGCCAACGTAGCCGTAGTGCACGTGCAAAGCGTTCTAAGTCTAAAATCCCTAAACCTCCTTTGATTTTTGGTCTACAGGACGTCTGCCAGTTCACAAGAGAGTGTCCGCCATACACCTTTTCCGGTGTCTCCCCTCTCCAAAGAAAACTTCTTCTCATCCGATCAATCTTTTTTATGAGCCATTTAAGTTCAGGGAACACTGTCATGTGGTATATGGGTTGAGAGGATAACACCGTTTTCACCAATGTTTCCCTACCGGCTGATGATAGTAACTTCCCCTTCCATCCTGGCAGACGTGCCCCAATCCTGTCCAAAAGAGGCTGGACATCTATTTTCCTAAGTTTTCTGATGTGCAAGGGGAGCCCAAGGTAGCGCCCGGGGAAGCTGCAAATTTTGCCAGGGAAATTTTGGAGAATTTGCATGACTGTATTGTTATCCATTCTGATTGGGTATATCTCTGTTTTGGAAATGTTAATTTTGAGACCTGAGCAATCTCCGAAGAACTGCAGCATTGTATTGAGGTGGCTAACTTCAGTGCTATTGGGTGCGGTGAAAATTGCCGCGTCATCGGCATATAGTGAGCATCTGAGGCTCGCTGCCCTAGGCAAGACAGGATTCAAAATCCCCCTGCTCACAGCTGTTTCGATGATACGTTGTAGGGGGTCAATGGCTAAGATGAACAACATCGGTGATAGAGGGTCACCTTGTCTGAGCCCCCTTTCATGTTTGATCTCTTTTGTTGGCTGCCCATTTATTAAAATTTTGGAGCTTGCTGAGCCCAGTAATGCTGCTATCCAGTCCCTCCATTTTAAGCTGAACCCCAGATTTTCTAGGACCTCTAGTAAGTAGCTCCAGCCAATTGAGTCAAAACCTTTGGAGATGTCTAGTTTGATGAAGAGGGCTGGTTGTCTTTTCTTATGTAGTAGTTGTATCACTCTTTGGGCATATATAAAATTATCATGGATGCACCTCTTCTTTATGAATGCGTTTTGTGCATTTGAGACAATATCATTTAGGTGAGGCGCCAACCTAGAAGACCTTTTTCTGATCAACAATATATGAAGCCACAATTGAGCCCATACAATTGTTCATCACTTCGATATACAGTTCTCAGTTACGACACAATGTAGTAATTAGTCAACAACTCAATGTAATCAGTGAATAATTAGTCAATAACTCAATGATAGAGTATAGAATGCTAAAACCAAATCAACGATTGCCCATAAACGCTGATGAATTCATAGTCAGCCACGAGAAACTCCCTTTGATATTGGATAGCATCCTATATGAAGAATTATAGAACCAAAGACCATTACTTTATAGAAGGAAAATATCATGTTGATATGATAGAATTAACCCAATAATATGATTTGAAACAAAAAGTTTATATCGTTATTCCTTAAGTAGAAGAGAATAGATAAAAAGAGCAATATTAGTATTGAATTACCTTCCAATCCTACAGCAACTATTATTGGATTTTTTTTCATTTGTCACAGATGAGTTGAGATACTATTATGCCTGACTGTGTATTATTGATGTTCCCAGATTAGTGAACCCACATAGCATAGAAAACTCATTGAAATGGATCAGACATATTTGCCAAATCTATAATTTTCATACCCATTGGCAATGCTAGAAGCTAGATAAGAAGAAAAAAGTGACGGTGAAGACATATACCAGCATGTTAATATTCCCATTGCAGGACACCTATCCTTTTGAGCAGCACCAAGTGAAGATATTTTAACAAAAATGAGCAAACTTGACAAAAGGCATATGACATATGTATCAATCATGATAAGACAAACTTAACAGCTTGCTTCATCTATCCATTACTGGGGAACTCCAACCAAAAATGCTTAGGACAACAAAGATTTAGATTGCTGACCTCATTAGGTGTCCGATGATGGATACTTCATTACCCTTGATAGTGGTTTACATGAGCTAAACATTGAAAAATACCGAATGAATCACTTATTTTTGTTAAAATATTAAGGACCAGTAGTAATTTTAGAATCTTCCGAAGGGAGGTCAACTTACATGAAACCAACACGTGTACACAGCTCTTCTTTAACTACATTAAAACTTACATAAAAAGTCTACATAAACATTCATTTAATTAATTAGAACCCCATATAATTCCCTTGCTTTCTTGGTTCTCCTTAACTTTAAATATGGAATACAAAAAAGTGTGCACAATAGTTGTCAAAGATGTGTATTTTACCCTAATTAGATCGAGGTACATTGAAAATGCAGAGTGCTACTTAGGCCTTGTTTAGTTCGCAAAAATTTTTGTTTTTTGCTACTGTAGCATTTCGTTTTTATTTGACAAACATTGTCCAATCACGGAGTAACTAGGCTAAAAAGATTCATCTCACAAATTACAGGTAAACTATGCAGTTAGTTTTTATTTTCGTCTATATTTAATGCTCTATGCATGCGACTAAATATTCGATGTGATGGAAAATCTTGAAAATTTTTACGAACTAAACAAGACCTTAGAGTTCAGACCTTTCCTTATATTATGTCTCCCGCTGTCCCGCATGCAACTGCATTGGTTACAAGTACTGCAAAGGTGCCAATTAAGAATAGTAAAGTTAATCTAAATTACTAGACGATGCTTACTAAATGGGTTTAAAATAAATATAATTTCTCCCGTACCTTTTACCTGAGGTGAAGAAGGACTGTACGCGTACTCCAACTCTCTGTTGTGTCATTGTGTGGCCAACGCGTCACCGTGTGGGGCCCTTCACGTCATGTGGGCTGTGGCAGCGGGCCGTGTCGCTGCACGAGGCCGTGGGCCTAAAAGTGAAAGTGGAATGGCCGTCGTGAGTGGTGAGCGGAGAACAGCCACAAGGTCTCTGGTGTTTTATAAAAAAGTTTTAAAAAGCCACAAGGTCGCTAGCCATTTTACAAGTGTGTTTCTTTGTTCGTTTCTCAAATCTGCATGTACTCCCTCCGTATCGTAAATTGATGACGTTCTGGAGATCAGGCTACGTGCGGCAAAACATGTCGTTCACGGAATCGAGGCTGACTTTGGACGCGAATACCCCTAGCCACGCACACACGCCGCACGTTCGCATGGCCGCCCGTTCGCATGGTCTCCTCGTAATTAATCGCGGACTCCTCGGCTGAAGAGATTGTCGCAGTCAGCACGCTCGCAGAGCACCCAGGCACGCGCACCGCCTGTTCGCATTGCTGTATTGGTTCGTTTCATCCTATGGAGACCGGCGGCGCGCGGGTGCTGGTTGTCGCGGACGGCGTGGCGCCGGAGTCGGAGGCGCTCGCCGCGGAGGACATCGGGCCGGAGTCAGAGGAGGTCGCCGCCTGCTGCTGTCCGTGAACTCCGACCCGCTGCTCTCTGCCGCGCAGGGTTCATAGGAGCCGGACGAGGTGGTGCTGAAGTCGCAAATGCCACCGGACTCCATCACGCCAAAGTTGCTCGAGCTCGCGCCATGGAGGTGGTGCCGGGGTACTTGCCGTCAGGCACTTTTGTTTGCGGAACCGTGTGCAAAGAAACAATGATATTGTGGCTCGTAAGTGATGAGAACTGAACAAAAAAACTGCAAAAAAAACAAACAAACAAATGCTAAGTAATGCATTACGATCGCGCGAAAAAACTCACCCAAACATGAGTGCGCACAGCGTCATGCAAAAATTATGGCGACAACAAAAAAAACACCGCAGCTACCAAGGATTGAACCATGGAGCTCAAGCCTTGAAGTGTTGGCCAATTGATCTACATTGGATTGCTGTATAGGTAGCACGTTCAGCTGTATTTAATAAGGACAAAACAGGAAATCTAACCCCTAATTAATCACCCCTTGGTAATCGTACTCATGTCCTAAACGTCATCTAATTACGATACAGAGGGAGTACATACGTATCGGACACTTGCTGGACCTACAGGGTATGCCCTGTATACCTAGCATACCCTATAGACGGACGAGGTCTCATGAATAAGTATGGCATACCTGATGGATGAGGACTCATGAACCAATCTGAATTTTTTCTTTACGTATCACACTAGGAGTCTTACATTTACATGTAAGATCACATATGACAAAGAGCTCATATAACACGATGTATAGATCGAGCGGTTATTATAGAGGGAGAGAGCCCCCTCAAAAAAACTCGTTATTTATATAAGTTGGTAAATTTAGAAACATATATAGTAATAATCTATTGTTATTTATATTTTTTTTCATAATAATATATGTTGATAATTTAGATGTAGATTTGAGAGGATATTTTTTTAATAGTGACATAAGTGGTAAATTATATGCTAATTAAATGGGTTATTACTTATATTAACGTATGTATCATATAACAGTAAGTAGGTAATTTAGATGCAAATTTAAAGCTCTTATTGTTTCTCATAATGGTACTATAACAGTGTTAGACAACTATTTGAAAAAAAAAGAGAATATATTCAATTGTTATTAATATCGATGATGATTAGAATCTACTAAATTGATGGCTGGATATAAGAATTTCTAGAATTTGCTTTTTTTCTAACACATCAGGAGGATCAGCTAAGATTAAGATATTGATTAAAGATTATGGTAATGATACTGTGCGGGCATCCGTCCTGTCCGGACACCGCGCACACGGACCTGCGGCCCAATTAAACCAGAACAGATGCCATCAACGTCTCGTCATTTCCGTCCGTCTCCGCATACACCGCCGCTCGCTGCTGCACTCGCCATTGCTCTCGCTGCTTACGCTTGCTGCTGCGCTCGCCACCCTCACATCGAGCTTGTTGCCACGCCCCCCTGTTTGCGCTCCCTCCCTCCCTCCTCCTCCTCCTCCTCCTCCTCCTCTCAGCAACCTCCTCCAGAACATTAGCAAGGATTTGAGGTAACCGAGTTTCTCACTAGCATTACTGCACTAATACATTTGTGGCAAGATGGACACATGCATAGAGCATCTCCAACAGTTTGCTAAAATTTATTTGCCATATTTTGAGTTTTGGCAACTTGGTAAAAGATTTGACAAGTGAAAAAAATGACCATCTCCAATAGTTTGCCATTTGAACTTGCCAAATTAAAAAAAGGCCCACACCCTATTAACAGCTGAGTAGAGCTACAGAGAATTAACGAAGACAAGTGCTTGTTGTCCAAACCAGAAACATAGTCATGTTGTCCGTCAAAAAGAATCCCAGACAAAAAGTCTTCTCCTTGATTCTCCATGACTGTAACAAAAACGAAAAAAAATACATCAACATACATACAATCTTTCAGCAATATCATGACAGAATCAAAATAAAGAGACGGCGCGTAACAAACATATTATAGTATGAACACAAAAACACTACACAAGTGCAAACATGTAACAAACATATTATAGTATGAACACAAAAATAAATAACAGTTTGTGAATCGTGAAGATATTGACTGTGAGTCAAGTGCAGCAGACAACAAAAATAGTAGAGAGCTCAGGCTTTCAAGCTTGAGAGGAGCCAATCGATGCCTGATATCCACTGCCTGCTACTGGCGGCAGAGGGCTGCTACATGCACAGTGCATGTCGAGGTTAGAGAGGCATATTCGGTGCTTTTCTGATTACTCCTGAGTCCCCAACCGCATCGGTCATCAGGCATTGTAATCCGGACTAGATTACAAGTAGCGATGGCATCCGGACGATGGCATCTCCATCTGTACAAGGGCTGATTTCTCCATCTGTACAAGTAGCGATGGCATCCAGACTAGATTACAAGCCGAGCTCTCCATCGGGACTGCAGATGCTCGTTTGATCGGATGAGCTCGCCCCGGGCTGTGCAGATCCGCACCTGCTCACGAACTGATCTAGCCATGGCAGTAGCGATCAAGGTCGAAAATACCTGATTTCTCGTCCCGTCGGAGTCGCGAGATCCAGCCGAGAACTCCGAGTCGCGGCTTCTACTCCTCTTGGCCCGCGCCGGATCTATTCCACGAACGGACGGCGGGGTCGATAGGCGGGATCGTGTCGGCCTGCTTCGTGTACTCGACGGCGAGGTGCTTGATCTGGTCGCGAGTTCCAGCACGGGAAATTTCACGGAACTCGCGGGAACAATGAGACTGCGCCGGGGGATGCGCGGCGAGTACGCGCGTGCAGAAGTCCGCGCGCGGATCAAGTCAATGGCAACTCCAGATTTTTGGCAAACATGTTTAGCAAACTGTTGGAGAGAGTTTTTTCATTGATTTGCCAAAATTTGTAGGATAGCAAGTGTTTTAGCAAACTATTGGAGATGCTCTTTCTCATTTATAAACATATTAATAAAAAGGTTTTGAACTATTAATTTCCTGTTATCTTAAACCATTACCCCTTTACTGAATGATCCTGCAATTCTACAAATCTACAATTGTTTGACAGAATTTTGTACAAAATTTCTCTAGTTTGTATTTGTCTTTATATATGCTATATCAAGAAGCTAGAGGAAATTAAAAGATAAAAGCTAGTAGCATACAGGTCGTAGTTGCTTCTTGGCATGGTCTCATGTGCATGCTTGTTCACGTACGTATGGCAAACGGAGCTACTACTAGCAGCTAAACTTGCATGAATGTGCTTATGACAAACTAATTAACACGAGTGTAGACACGTATGGCTGCATGTACGTGCGTGCGCCGACGCGATACGGCTGATAACGTGAGCCATGCAAAGAAGAAGCTAGCAAGTGTTTGAGCTTCTATACAGTCTCATGCATGAAATAAAATGAGCGTTCATGTTAATGTGTGTTAATAAGCTAGCAAGCTAAGCGCGTCGTCCATGCATGATACGTGACCAGAAATATATCCGGGTGTGGTAGTGTACATACGCATGTGTGTGTATATATATCTTTGCTGCACGTTCGGGCATTAACACCGGTCGGGAAGGGTCTGTTGCCCCGGTTCCCGAGCCGGTGCTGCCCTTCCGGGACTAAAGGCCCACCCTTTAGTCCCGGTTCGGGCAAGCTTTAACACCGGTTGGTAATACCAACCGGTGTTAAAAGGTCTTGAAAGGACTGCCACGTTGCAGAACTCTTTAACACCGGTTGGTGTATTACCAACCGGTGTTAAAGGGTTTTTTTTTTGGTTTACTTCTTCGGTTCTGTTTATTGTTTTTATATAATATATAATAATAGGTTTTTCAATACATGTTTTTCTGATACAATAATATATTTATATTACACGCATATTAAGCATATATAAATGAAAATTATAGGCCTAGCTTAATAATTAAGCTTTGCCTATAATAAAATGAATAGACCACATCAAAAATTAAATAGATATGTAAAAAGCTTTATATATATATAGTTTTATATGTACAAAATTCGTAACACATATATACATAGAGTTTTTTCTCCCAATGTCTACAAACGATACAAATGATCATCGTTGTTTGGAATAAGAGTTTCGTTGCCGTTGAAGTGAAACTCGCCGTTTGGATTGATCACTTGATCGCGGAGAAATCCTGCTATCGTCTCTTGGATAGCTTTGATTCGGTCTTGTTGTAGGACCTTTTCCCTCAGCCATTCCGTCTTTAATTTAAAATAAATAAAAAAAGGTATTAGTTATCTAAGTTATTCAATATAATTCAGGAGATAATGAAAAGAGACATGTAACGTACTCTGAGCGTCTCTGTGGGTGTTTGATTGACTTGTGCCATCATGAATTTGCACACGTAATATGCACATAGATTGTTCCCCCTTCTTGTCTTAAACACCACTGTACGATATATATATTAAAATATTCACGACCACGACAATAAGAAGGCTAAAAGTTAGCGAAAGTTTGTTAGCTAGTAGAACTTACTTGTGGATGTATTATGTTAAGCGGCGCTTTACATCCACTGAGATGTTCACGGTCAATGAATCTTTCCCAAACCCTATACACAGCCATTGTGGATCGTGAACTAATAATTACAGAGTCATATTATGATATTTTTGTAGTTGAGATCGACATTACGTACCTTTGAATAATGTTTACCATTTGTTGATAATTTTCTTGTGGTTTTCTCATTGAGTCAAAGATTATCAACCGGTTCTTAGGAATTTCAATGACCATGAGTATCCAGTGAAAGCTGTTTACACACACATATATATAGTCAGTCCTATAATGTAAAATAAAATATGCATGCACTTAATAACTATATAACTCACTCGAAGTTGAAGGGGAAGAGTATTTTTTGTTTTTCTTTTTGGTTCACAAAGAACCTCATAAGATTGGTGCAGACTTCTGTCTCATGATCTGCTGTCCACACTGCCTGCGGAGTCTTGAAAACAATATAAGGGTCAACGAACCCAATACTATTATCATTTCTCATTCTGAGCTCTCTCATTTGGTGCCTGCATATATACATACAAATCCTAAGTGTGTAAGGATTATCTACATGTAATTAAAGAAGTTAGAAGTATAATAAAAAGAAAAAAATACTTACAGACAAAAGCAGCTGACAAGAGATTTGTCAAGAGCGTCGAGGTGACATAATTGGTGCAATTCTTCGAACTGCACGTATATGAGGTCATCTCCACGGAAGTAGTGATGTTGTCTAATACGAACAGAAATCCAATTCTCTCCCCTTTTAGACGCCTCAATGCACCATTTGTTTATTGCAAACATTTGTGTGCCGAGCTCGTGTAAACGCTTAGGGTCGAATAGACTCCTACCCGGTTCATATCTTGCCCTCCATTGATCAACTACCTCGGCTTTTTCAAATGTTTGGCATCCAAGAATGGCGGCAATTTCTTCCATACTTAAACCGCTCTGTCCAAAGTAACGCTCAAGCGAGTTTAGCTCAGACAACGCTAAGGATTTCTTTGGCATCAAGTCTTCATTTGAGCCGTATTGATTTGGCACAATCAAAGGGGGCACCGGTTTTGATACTTCTCCGAGCTGTGGGACCCCCTTTCCTACTCTCTTCTTAGTAGGCTGTGAAGACTTGACCAGAGACCGCTCATAGTCCGAAAGTGCTGGCTTTTTCTGAGCTTCGCGTTGCATCTTTTGATGGTCCGCCACCTTCTACCTCAGTTCCGATGGCTTCACATAAAAGTACGGCTTTTCTGGGTTAAGCCGTTTTTTCCTATCCTCCTTTATTTTATCAAAAAATTGTTGGACCTCAGCTGTGGATGTAGCAATTACCTCCTCTTCACTCTTTTCATAAGGTAATTTTTCTGGCGTCTTAGCTCTCTTTGCTGAGGCAGCCTTCTTTGGAGGTGGGACCGATGACTTCGGTCCTTCTTGGGCGGACCGCTTCTTACTACCTCGCTTTGGAGGCGAGGGGACCGACCGTGCACTCTTTGGAGAGGGCGGTGCAGGCGGTGGAGGTGGTGGGGCCGATCTTTTTGGCGTTGGAGAACGCGGTGGAGGAGTTGGAGACCTCGGTGGAGGAGGTGGAGACCGTGGTGGAGGCGGTGGCGGGGTCGGTGTGGCCGCCGCAGGTGTTGGAGGAGATCCAGCATTGTTACCGCCCGCAGCACTATGATGCGCTGGGGAGAGAACTGGACTTAGGTTGGAGGAGTCTCTGCAAAGAAAACAATTACAAGTTTTGTGAGCAAACTTTTTTTTAATTTCAATACATAATAAATAATATAAGAAGTAAAATCACACACAAACCTATGTTGAGGAATAATTATGAAGCGCTTGCGCCAACAAATAAATGTCTTCTCAGCTTCACTTAAGGTCTTCTCTTCGTCTCCCCCTTCTATGTCTAGTGGCACATTGCCACAACCTCCCTATCAACCGAGACGCTAGCATATCCACCAGGTACTGGTCGATTATGGATGCTTGGAGTTCTCGTCCGGTCGATAGGGTTGACAACAGCGATAGCCACCTTTTTGCTTGCATTCCCATCTGGTACATGCAGCTCACAGGTAGTAAAAGCCTCTGTGACATCATCCACGGGGAAGTGTAGCTTCGTGTCATCCTGAATGGTTGGTACTTCCGTGGATGCGCAGCTGCTTTTCAACTGGCCTGGGGGGCTAACATTGATCTCAGGCTGTGATGTACCTTGCCCTTTCGTCATTTGACTAAGTGCTGCTTGGACTTGCCTTTGAATCTCTGCCTGCATCCATTCTTCACGAGCTTTCTCGCGCTCTTGTGACTGCAGAACAAAAGCTTCCAGGCGGCGGATCCGCTCTGCCTCCTCATCCCTCTTTCTCTGGCGGCTTCTGTAGGTATCTTGATCGGCTTGGAATGATTGCAGCCACGGAACTGCCCCATAGCCTCTCGTACGCCCACCGTGCTCAGGATTTTCAAGCGCATAGGTGAGTTCATCCTTCTCCCTGTTAGGCCTGAACTCACCAGACTGAACCGCCTCTCGTGCACGGACTAGTCTCTCTGCTGCTCTAGAGATTTCTTGGCCCCAAACTAGCGCCCCGGTGTCTGGGTCCACGCTTCCCTCATGACCGTAGAACCAATGCTTGGAGCGCTCGCTCCAATTCTTTGCTATTGTCTCGGGTGTGACCCCCCTAGCAAGCATCTCCTGTTCCATTCGGTCCCACTTGGGAACAGCACACTTATAACCACCTGATCCCATATGATGGTGGTATGTCTTTTTACTGGCATTCTCTTTGTTTCTATTGGCTCGTTCCTCGCCCTCTTCTGATGTTTTGTACTACACAAAGTCATCCCAGAAGGCCCTCAGCTTTACATATTGCTTGAGGTTGAAATTTGGAGTCTCGTTTTTCTTGACATATTTATTGTACAAAGACTTCTTCCAATTCTGGAAGAGTACTGCCATCTTCTTCATAGTCCAGTCATAAATTCGCACCTTCAACTCTTCATCGTTGGTGTCGAAGGTGAAAACGTCTGTGACGGCTTTCCAAACTAACTCCTTGTCACGATCAGAGACAAAACTGATCTTAGGAGCACCTCGCTTCTCTCTCCATTCACGAGCACTGATCGGTATTTGATCTCTCACAAGATATCCACAGTGACTAACATATTTATTTGCATGCTCACCAAGTGGTCTGCCTGTAGCTATCTCAAACTCAGAGATTACATAGCGGCCCTCCAACGGCTTCTTTGTCCCTCGTGGAGGTACGCTTCTTCCCGTAGAGGTCGATCCAGAAGGCTACACGTAGATATAGAAACAAAAATACTAAATTAATAACCAAGTAAGTCTAAAACCTAATGTAAGAGATGCATTAATTATATATGTTTACATTTACATATACCTCGCCAGTATTTTCTTTTTGTTGCACGACAAGTTGTTGCTCAGGCGCATTGCCCTCTTGTTGCTCAGGGGTATTGCCCTCTTGTTGCTCAGTAGGATTGCCTTGCATGATCTCGTGGTAATCAATAAAGTACTGACTTCCGTCGTCGATTATATTTTGAATGGCATCTTCCATATATTCAGGATCATCATGAGCGCGGTCAGCCATTTCTATGTCTGCAATCATGCATATATATATATATATATATATATATATATATATATATATATATATATATATTCTATATAAGATAAGACTAAAATATAATCGACGACGGTAGTCAGTACTTTATCATACTAGAATAATATACTAAAATATAATACTAAAAATAATACTATAATAATAGTATAAACTAATAGTATATGTTTTAAGCCAAGTAATACACTTGCACATAGAATAATGTACTAAAAAATTAATATTCTTAAATACATATCATACTAGAAGAATATACTAAAATACATATCATACTAGAATAATATACTAAAATACATATCATACTAGAATAATATACTAAAAATAATACTAGAATAATAGTATAAACTAATAGTATATGTTTTAAGCCAAGTAATACACTTGCACATAGAATAATGTACTAAAAAATTAATATTCTATATACATATCATACTAGAATAATATACTAAAATATAATACTAAAAAATAATACTATAATAATAGTATAAACTAATAGTATATGTTTTAAGCCAAGTAATACACTTGCATATAGAATAATGTACTAAAAAATTAATACTACTACAAAATGATACAAGAATAATATAAGTGCATATATATACATAATAAGAAATACACTAGAATAATATAAGTGCTAGAGTGCTCCAAACTAAAAAGTAATACTAAAAAAATAATACGGACAATAACACTAAAATAATATACTAGCACACAATATATTTCATAACAATTCAAAACACTACAATTCATAATATACTAGAATAACATACTAAAAAGTCTTTTAAGCCAAGTAATATACTAGAATAATATACTAAAATATAATACTAAAAAAATAATACTATAATAATAGTATAAACTAATTAATAGTATATGTTTTAAGCCAAGTAATACACTTGCACATAGAATAATGTACTAAAAAATTAATACTACTACAAAATGATACAAGAATAATATAAGTGCATATATATACATAATAATACAAAATAATAGTATATAAACTGTTGGTATGAAATATAAGTGCATATATAATGATACAAAATAATAGTACATAATTAAGTGCATATAAAATAATAATATATATACATAATGATACAAAATAATAATATAAAATAATGATACAAGAACAAAATGATACAAGAATAATAGTGTATATATATATATATATATATATATATACCAAAATTTCAGTTTGCCAAATATTTTCTTCTGCCTCCTGTCTGTGTTCTGTCCGTGTTCGGTTTACCGATCTCCTCCTCCGTCCAACGTTTCTAAATGGGCAAAAACAAAATAAAAAACATTCTAGAGTTACTAATGCAAAATCCCATACGCCTCTGCCGCGTCGGTAGGGCCAATCAGCCCAACCTGAATCCCAACCGGAATCGGTACTGATGGAAAAGAAAAAGAATAAAAATTTCTAGGGTTTCCAATGTAAAATCTCCAATTTATTTTTCTTTTAATTTTTAAATCGGCTAAAAATTAATAAATGCATAGTAATTCATAGAAAAATCTAAAAATTATAAAACAATTTTTGTTCAGCTCCACATATATAGATCCATGCAGCAAACAAAAAATATCACAAATTTTAGTACACTTTTTTTTAAATGATTGCCTATGCTTTTTACTGTAAAATTAAAATTGTAGTTATCTTGCTCCAATTATTATAAAAATTTAATGGTACCCTATTTAATGTGATGCTTGATTCATATTTCATAGCAATCCTAATCTAAAATTAAAAAAAATAATACTAGCATCAAACTTCTCATGTTTTAATATAATACTGAGGCATATTAAGAGGTAATATTAGAGTGAGATAAGATTTAACTATTTTCTATTTTTATTATTAAATAAATATGTCTTTAAGCTATATATTATTGTAAATATTAACTATCTAATACCATAGATGTTATGGTTATCAATAAAATAAATTATGGACTTTAAATTTTATAAAAAGGATAAATATAAATAGATATGTAACATTATGTCATCACTTTCTAGGGTTATTTGATGTTTTTCTTCCGTTGCAATATTACCAAATTGAGGAAAAGCAATTTTTTTTAAAAAAATTGTGGCCCCTGGCCCCCACTCCTCCCATGGCTCCGCTCCCCGTCCCCGTCCACCCGCCAATCGCTTCCATCCCCGTCCCGCCGCCGCCACTTCCTCCGCCGGGGCGGAGGCGAGGCCGATTACGAGGTCTCCGACGACCACCGCGCCGCGTGGGAGCGTCACGAGCAATCGGTGTAGGAGCTCCTCTAGCGGCGCCGCGCCTACGCCATGGTCGTGCGGGCCTACCTCCGCCGCCTTGGCGAGCGTGAAATGGAGCGCGACGACCGCCTCCGAGCCCTCATGGTCCGGCTCGAGGTCGATGGCCAGGTCGATCGTCTCCTCCGCGCACAGGAGGACGACCACGCTGCACGCACCGGCGAGGAGGAGCAGATCCAGTACCCCTTCTTCACCAAGGGCACGCAGGAGCTTCTCAAGGCGCGTGTCGACATTGCACAGTACTCGCTGCCCCGTGCCAAGCCCAGGATTGAGATGGCCAAGCGCTGCCACGAGGACTCCGATGAGGACCCAGAGGCGGAGGCCGAACTCGTCGTGAAGCAGGCTGGGGAGTTTGTCCTGGAGTGTAGCGAGATTGGAGATGATCGCCCTCTGATCGGCTGTTCCTTCTCTCGTGATGCATCAATGCTGGCCACAAGGTACTTCCTCTTAATCATACCGAATTACATGTGCTTTGTTCATGTATGTCTCAAACAAATGCTGTGATGAAAGGATGTTGAGAACTGTTACCTATTAATTGTATTATTATATGGCGGCTGTGGCTGTGGGCTTTTGTCACTAACTACATCGCTGGTTTTGCTTTGGATTGCACTAAGTGACAATAAAAGTAGACTGATCTGACGTGCTGTTTGATGAAATTGTTCCCTCATGTGATGCTTTTATGCTTTCTTTACGTAATATTCTTCCTCTTTTAATTTCTATACATATTTTTATATCATTTTTTACTTTTTTTCCTCCACTGTATATGAACATTTCTGTTTTTTTTATGGGACATGATTTTTTTCTATTTCTTCTCAAGGTGATTTCCAATATTAGTTTGGTAGTTTTGTTTGTTTTGGTGGGGTTATATTTATTTGATTCAAGGTTGGACTAAACTCATTTAAATTTTACAAAAAGTGTACAATTATCAAATAATAAATTCTATACCCTGTTGCATATATATATATATACTAGCAAAAGTGCCCGTGCGTTGCAACGGGATAAAACATACTACACAACTATATATCTTTTTCCTTTTTTTATAAAATTTGAGTGATTTAAATCTACGCCAGCGACTTCGCTACACCTCTGCTCTGCATGGTCTCTTACCAGCAACTTTATTCTGTTTATGCTCTTCAAATCGAGGACTGGGACTCATCATATGTTGTGCATTGTGGCATACACCACCATGGACTCTGCATGAAGTCCGCCAAACCACTCGCTGGCACGGAGCAGCTGCCCACCAGAATCTCATATTAGAACGCGCAGGCAACCTCTTTTCTTTGCTCCTCGTTGACCAGCTAAATATACAATAGTTTTTCTCTCGTGCAATGAACGAGCATATTTTGCTAGCCTATACTATAGAATTTGTGGGTGTGGCAGGCTTAGGAAGGCTTATGAGTCCCGATCACCTACGCGACCTAATATGTTTTGGAATTGGACTCTGTATCCCGCTAGACAAGAGCTATTCTAACTCGTATAAGCACAGACTATATATAAAGTCTAGGTGGAAGAAACTTTCCACTATCCGACCAAACAAATGGATGGACGAAAATTAGAACCTGAAATTTTGCCTAAAATTATAATTACAAATCTTTTAAAAAGCATACTAATATTTGTCTCTGTGAATCTTAAAATTATAATTACAAATCTTTTACAAACTATAGAACTTATTTTGATGGGTTTGACCATGTTTTACTGGGCCCCTCTAATCAATTTTTTGGTTCTGCCACTGATGGAGTCCCTGGCCCCTGGGTGTAGTAGTTGTTTAATAAATAAACACAAACGAAAATACGAAAAAAAAATTCTTTAGCCACGTCTTCTCCTCCCAAAATTTGAAGTTCCAAAATCAGGCATTATCCACGTGGACCCGGAGTCCAAGAGGCAGGAAATCCACATGCAAAATTCGCTACCAATTTTTTGTCTCCTCGACAAAAAAAAACAATGCTTCATTTTCCTTCGGAAAGAAAAACGCCTGGGCCTTGGCCTGACGCGGGAAGCTGGCCGGAACCATCCAACTCTGTCGCGTCGTCGCCTTCGTCTCGCGTGCCCACCAAGAACCAAAACGCGAGCCGGCCCGCCTAGAATTCCACGTCCACGGCCCACCCACCTTCTTTTTCTTTTGGATTCGGTTATCTTGTCCCGTACATATTCAAAGAGGGAGAGACGCTGAAATTTTGCCGGTCTTTTTTCACCGAGGAGATGTACACAGAAGCAGGCTGAGACAGAAGAAAAAAAAACGGCAGACTGAAATTTTGCCTCTTTATTAATATATATATATATATATATATATATATATATATATATATATATATATAGGGAGAGTCTATTCTACACGTACGAGTAACTACACGTATATGAGATATAGCTAACAACGCGCACGGGGAGCTTCGGAGGAAACGGAGACGTCAGGGCTGGGAAACGGAGCCGAAACGTCGAGGGGTGCGGCCCGTTTGCAGTACTAACGGGTCCGGTTTGCTGTACGAACAGGTCGGATAGGGGTGCGGCCCGTTTGCAGTACTAACGGGTCCGGTTTGCTGTACGAACGGGTCGGATAGCATCCATTGGTATGTACGTATTGGTTTGCTGTGTACGTGTTTTTTTTAAGTATATACGTGAATAATAATTAGTATTCTTCCAAGTTGCACCTGGCCGCATTCTACGAACGGAGAAAGCGGATCTGTAAACGCGTTGGCTATATATATAGGACAGGTCTTTTCTACACCTACGAGTAACTACACGCATCTGATATATAGGCACCGACGCACACACGGGAAACGTCGCGGGAGGTAACTGAACGGAGACGTCGACATTGAGGGTGGGGTACAGCCCGTTTACTCTCGTAACTGATTTGGATAGGATCCAATTGGTTTATGGTAGCTATAGGTACCGTTGATATGTACGTGATTTCTTTGAAGGCAAGTATATACACGTGTATATTATTTAATGATCACTGCACCAGATCACTGGGAGTGTAAATGTGTGCACACTATAGTTTTTCGAAGGAGGTATATATGCATTCATACTTGCAGTGTATGTGTATACTTTTCGCTACAAGTGAGTATATGTACATACTATTTTATTATTTTGACAAATACATGATTTTCCTGAATAAAGTATGAACATATACGTCCTATTATAAAGTATGTAAAAAGAAAGTATGTACATATATATTCGTACTTTATTTTTATATAATAATATAAGAGTACATATTCATACTTTTTTCATGAGAGGAGTACATATTCATACTTTGTAAATAGGGTATATAGGCGTACTGTTTTTCATGAAGGGAGTACATATTCATACGAGTATGTATGCATACTTCTTTTAAAAAGGATTAGGATTTTATACCTGAGTATGTTCATATACTGATATACGTACAAAGTATGTATAGGTACATGGAAATTATATGAGATCCTACGCATATTCTCAGATACTATACCGAAGGAGTATGAGTACATACACATTATCAGAAAGTATATTTGTAGGAGTATGAGTACGTACTCTAATATATAATAGTACAAACTGATACTTTATTTGGTGTAGAAGAAAGTATCAACTGGTATAATGATTTGTTTGACTCTAAAAAAAGTATTTAATCGTAATGTAATGTGCGGTAGTACACCCGATACGCCAGAACTGCTAACGAGGCGGACGCCGGCCGTCATCGGCCTGCTTGCGTGTATACACCCGATAGGCCAGAATCGCTAACGCGAGGTGAACGCCGGCCGTCATCGGCTCGTTTGCGTGTAACTACACGTAGGAGTATAAAGGAATTTCCATATATATATATATATATATATATATATATATATATATATATATACAACTAAAACATACGAAGAACAATCGTCCACAGACTCCTTCACTCCGCCCGTGACCAAGCATCGCCTCGACTCCTTCGCGCTGACAGGTGGGCCCCACAAGCGCAGACGCGACCCGTGCAAACCACCAGGCCTCACATCCAGCACGCCAGCCGGCAGCCGCTGCGTCCGCTTCCTCCCGCATGGTCACCACTGGCGGCGGTGGCGCCACCGTGGTCGATGGCAATGCCGCCGACGCCAGCAGCACCACCGCCGGCTGCTCCGCGGGGGGCATAACTGTTGGATCCTCAACGAAGGAAGCCGGCGGAGGAGGAGGGAGCGGGAGTGGCGGCGATGGGACCGTGTCGGCGTTAGGGTCAATGGGGAAGATGCGGCCGAGCAATAGGATGCGACGCGGGTCGAGGAGCCCGCCGAGCCCGGCCAACCGGGACAAGGTCAGCGAGCTGTAGAATGATGCTGTCGACGACGAGGGCGACTTGGGTGTCAGCTTCCTCCTCGCCACCCCCCTCCCTTGCCCCCGCCGCCATCGGGGACGCGGCTGAGGACAGGAGCGGGCGGAGTTTGGGGCTGTCCGGCGCACCGCCGCTGCGCCTCCGGTGGGCGCACAGGCCCTGCCACGCTGCATCCGCCGCCATGTGGTGTGGTGTGGCGCCCTGTCACGGCGTGGGATCTGGAGCCGAGCGAGCTGCTGCCTACTGGATGGGGATTGGGCGGAGGAGGAGGCGGCGGCCATTGGGAGGTGGGAGCCTCCACCATCGACCATCGTGAAGATCATGTCCAAGATGGACATCCGGGGCTGAACATCACCTTCGTCCCGTTCGGTAGTGCTGCGTCGCCCAGCCTGTTCGCTCGTTCGCTCGCTCGCCCGCGCCTGTGCCCCTCGCCGGCGATAGATCACCAGTCCTAGCCCCGACGACCGTTTGCCTGAGGCAGGATCTCGATGCTGGAAGCTTGATTCATGTCGGGCCCATGCGTGTGATGCTGAGATGGCGCGATGCCCACGATGTCGTCAACCACAACCATCGCTCTCACCGTTTCCAACTTCATGCCTTCAGCCATGCACGCGACGAGGATGGCATCTGGAAGGGGAAGAAAAATGACGAAAGCATGAAGATCTGAGCAGAGCTCCACCGTGGAAGGGGAACGCCCGTGGTCTGCTGGAGTACCAAAATATACGACTCGGAGGTGGGAAGACGAAGGAGTGGATAAAGAGCAAGGTCGGCGTCCGTCTGTGAGGTAATCTTGTGCTGAGTCTTCCTTTTTTTATTTTATTACACATGGTGACAACTTTTTCATGTGAGAAGTTTTGACGGCAGAGTCTTCCTGTTCATTTGTTACTTTACTTTTCAATTTTGTTTGATAATTGTAGTTCCTATGTTATCCAACTATGTGTTTCAGTTTGGTGATAAACTGAAATTAACTGAATGACAAGCCAATGCCAACATCTTTCGTTTTTTTTTATCTTGTGATGCTCAGGCGCTCACTGCTTGTAACTCTCCATTTGTTTAAAAAAATCATGTTTTGTGAATTGCAGATTGTGCCTATTCCTACATGGCGGAGCAAGTCTCCTTATCATTACTAAACTGCCGTGCTAACAAGTGTCAAAATATGGGACTTTATGTGTATATTGGATTCTGATACTGAATCACTTAAGGACCAAAATCATTAACTCTCCATTTGTATATCCCTCACCTTGATATGTAATGTGACCTATTCACTATTCTTGGCCTCCTGATGCATTGGTTATCCTGCACTTTCAGCATATAGTTAGAGAACTAACATGTTACTCATTTTGTTCTGCAGCTATTTGGAGGGCACAAAGACAGAGAACTTATTTGCGTAGATATTTGGATAGCAGACAATTGTCTACCAAACACAATCTGTGCATCCAAAAAATCAAAGTGGTATGGTGAATTTGGCAACCAATTATTTGTTTCTTATTCAATTTCTTGTATAAAGGTGTCAATGCTCTATCCTTACCTATAGGTTGATTCAGCTTCTTCTATAAAGGTGTCAATGCTCTGTCCTTACTTGTAGGCAAGTGACCTGTTTCTTTGTTGGGATACATCACAGTATTTTTGCTTAGTAATGAGGCACTTTAAACTTGGATCAACCAAAAAACAGTGGAAAGGAGGCAATACCTAAATGTGTTTCTTTGAAGCTTTAGTTTCCTTATTAGCCTCGAGCCCCAAAGATACCTCATTGCTGAGTCACACAGCCTATTCTTGACAAAATTCCCTAACCATTTTAGTTTAAGGTTGCCCATGCTGCTCCACTGCTGTGCTCAGTAATTTGAAGGACAAAAGGATATCAGGCAGGAAAAAAAGGTAATGACATTGAGTGGTAACAGTAGGTAGCCAAGTTTCAAAAATTTATATGTTATAGCTTGTTCTCAGAAGAAACTCTCCCCTTGATTGATGCAGTTTGGAAGAGATTCTTTGTTCTCTTATAGGAATGGATGCCCAAGTGTCTTATATGTGTTTCATTGCATCCAAAGCTTAAGTTGTCCAATCAGGTGAAATAAGCCATTGTGCTTTCTCTATTTGTTTGGATCAAAGGATCAATGTTAAGGTTGCAGAAAATCATTCCAACAGTATGTAATCAACGGACCCCTTTTTCAAAGTTGCATTCATCACTTCTGTGAAGGCAGCTTCTCAATAATTAAACTATCGGCCGGCCATGCTGTGCAGGCTCCATTGTTGGTTGCAAGGATATGCATTATATTGTTGTTTCTTTGACATTTGAAATGCTCAGGGAGGTGCGCAACTAGCAAAGGTGAGTGGATCCCGACATCAACAGATGGTACAGCGAAAATTCTGAATGGCCAGAAACTCAATCTGACATCCTATGGCAACTCAAGTATGGTATATGAAAAGCTTGATTTAAAAATATCAAATTTGATACTATTTCTTTTGGGACTATGAGGGTGATTCATGCTCTTTCATGAAAAAAAAATGTGATTCCTATAACCTGCTTCATGTTTTGTTTTGTTGCAGGTGCTTTCCTGATGGTGACCAAACTCTGAGCTGATGATAGCTTGACCTACTCCATATGCTTGAGATTTTTGGCATTGAGCCGCCTGTAACTATTGTATAATGAATCTGTTGTCCGTAATTAGAGAAGCCAATATAATGTTGGCATTCATATGGTTGGCAGTGTCTTTCACAAGCTAAGATTCATCTATTCATATGGTTCATATGGTTAGAAGTTCATTAATAACCTTTCTTTTTACGTGAATTTGAATACTTAAGAGAATTACCAGTGCTAAGATTCATCTATATTTTTCTTATTTTTGCTAATTTAATCTTGTTACTACCAATTTTTGTTGTTGGCAGCAACATACCAATTATACTCTCAAAACTGTTTCCTTTCAGCAGTGGCGGAGCCAGAAGCTTTCAAGAGCATAGATAATCTTTATTATGTAAAACGTATTTAGTAAATTACAGTACTCTTCTTTGACATAAAAGAAAATTTCTTTTAGGAGTCGCTAACGAGCCCGGCCGGCCGCCTGGGGTGGGCGGGCGGTGGCTCCACCACTGCTTTCAGTTCCCGTGGAAGCAAAGGGAGAGCACATGTGTGAGCTGTGGCAAGCCGGAGGTTAGAGGGAAGAAGAGCAAATGTAAAATGGAAGAAAAATACGCAATGTGGATACAAAACATTATACCATCATCAATGAACTTCCCAACCGCCTTATGATTTCACTCACACATAAGTTTAATAGGATAATATCGTTTAGATTTATATAATGGTGCTAAATCCTCTATTCTGTTCGGCCAGGTCTGCTAGGCTATAACTGAAAAAGTCACGTTTGCTAGCAGCATATTTATTTACTCAGTGAAATTATCAATTTAAAATTTTGTTGCATGTCATGATACTTTTTGTATGCTTTAACCATGTGAATATATATTATGAAATTCTATATAAACCCGTAGCAACGCATATATATATATATATATATATATATATATATATATATATATATATATATATATATATATATATATATATATATATATATATATATAAACTGTTGGTATTCATATATATCTTTGCAATTCATATATACAATTTTAGTCTATACATATAAAATGTTTTGACATTCATCCATATATATATATACACACGATATCGATGAAGAATATACGTAGGATCTGGTGGAGAGCCGCTGCAACGGCGCTGGAGATGAACGGCGGCGCTGGGAGATAAACGGGCGGCGCTGGAGACGAACGGCGGCGCTGGGGAGACGAACGGGCGACGCTGGACGATGGCGGCGGAGGTCTCTGCTCGACGAAGACGAAGACGAAGGGAACTGCCCAGATCCAGGGCGCCGGCGGCTTATATAGGGGCGGACCCTTTAGCACCGGTTCCCACTATGGCCCGGTGCTAAAGGCCCTGTTTTTTAGTTTAGGGTTTTTCAATTGTGTATATATACAGTTTATATTATAAATTGTATATTAAATTAAATATTATGCATAATATTTTTTAAACAGTGACATATATTGTAATTTTTTTTAATGTACACATGAAAAATTTTAACCTTAAATATCTTACTGTTTTGCAATGATTTTGTAATAAATGTTTACTATTTTGTTAATGCAAAAATATATTATTCCAATAAATTTACAAAAACTATATCCAATCAACTGGAAATCTATTTTCACATCATATTGACGTTAAACTTTTTATTTTTGTTATCTATTACTCGGAATGCTAGTAGGGTATTGTTTTCATCAAATAAAAAATCTATTTATCATATAAAAATATATATCTGGAGGAACATACCCTTTGACCGAACCCTAAATTGTCCCAAATGGAAAAGTCATGAGTACAAAGTTTGTTACACTCATCAAGTTGTACATTTTGTCTAATGGTCAACTTTTCTTTTGGAAAAGTTTGAACCACTAAATTTTGAATTTTCAGAGAATTCGTGGCCACGCAGCGGTTTTGGAACCCTAGATGGTCTCGAATGGAAAAGTCATGAATACCAATATTGTTCCACTCATCAAAATCTACATTTAATATATAGACCACTTTTGCATTTGACAAAGCTTTAGGAAGGTGTAGTTGAAAATCCACAATTGACACATATAGTTTCATATAGTTTGTGTGAGATTCAAGAATTGGTGGGTACTGTTAACTTAAACTTTCTTAAATGGAAAAGTTATGTATATAAAAAGTTTAGATCTTGATGATATCTAACAACTTGGTATTCAAAATTTTTTCATTTTAACTAATTTAGTTTGTCATTTGACCAAGTTTGACCAAAACCCGTCTTGGATTTTATAGAAATGTGATTAGGATTGGCTAAAAATTATCCAAATGGAAAAATGGACAATATGTAAAATGTAGATCTTGATGATCTATAATAACTTTGTATTCAAAATTTTTTCATTTGAAGTCATCAAATGGGCCATTTGATCAAGTTTGACCAAAGTCAAAGCATTGGTTTTTACAAAAACACTCTTTGACCGAACCCTAAATTGTCCCAAATGGAAAAGTCATGAATACAAAGTTTGTTACACTCATCAAAATTCACAATTCTCAAATATAGTTTCCTACAAAGTTTGTTACAAAACATACTATTAAACATTACTTTATGTTAAGCCGACACAACAGTGAACTTCTTCATGACGTATGACCCTTGGTTATGATCCTGCCGTAACCATGGAGTATCCTCATTGTTTAACAGAATGCTTGGGTCTTTGTTGACTATGAAGGGCGGACTTCGATCATCCCTTTCTTAATCGCCTGACATGTCTGACTTGTCCTCAATTCCGACAATGTTTCTTTTCCCAGAAAGGACAATGTGGCGCTTTGGCTCATTGATGATTGAGTGGTCATCATTTTTTCCTCTCTTTGGTTTCGTAGACATATCTTTGACATAGAACACCTGACTCACGTCTACAGCAAGGATGAATGGTTCGTCTTTGAACTCACTATTGTTAAGGTCCACGGTTGTCATCCCATACTCCTTGTCGAGTGTTACCCCACCTCCGTTCATCTTCACCCATTGACACCGGAACAAAGGAACTTTAAAATTAGCTGCATAGACTAGTTCCCATATCTCTTCTATGCGTCCATAATATGTTTGTCTGTTCCCATTTGGATCCGTGGCATCCACGCGTACACCACTATTTTGGTTGGTGCTCCTTTTATCTTGGCCAACTGTGTAAAATGTGTTACCATTTATCTCGTACCCTTTGTACGTGAGGACATGCCATGATGGTTGCCTGGCCAACAAATAAAGCTGCTCATCAATGTTTTCATCACCTTGACATTTTTTGCGCAACCAATCGCCAAAAGTTTCCATGTGCTGACGCATTATCCAAGCTTCATTCTTTCCGGGCCACTGGGACCGTAGGAAATCTTTGTGTACCTCAACATATGGTTCCACCAATGAGGAGTTCTGGAGAACTGTGTAGTGTGCTTTATTGAAGGAATCGTCTCCCGTACCAATGTATGTTTTCTTCCCAAGTGTTCCCTTTCCGCTGAGTCTGCCCTCGTGTCGAGATTCAGGAATGCCAATTGGGTCAAGGTCTAGAATAAAGTCAACACAGAACTCTATGACCTCCTCTGTTCCGTAGCCCTTGGCAATGCTTCCTTCTGGCCGGGAACGACTATGGACATATTTCTTTAGGACACCCATGAATATCTCGAAGGGGAACATGTTGTGTAGGAACACAGGACCGAGAATACGAATCTCTTTGACGAGATGAACTAGGAGGTGTGTCATGATATCGAAGAAGGATGGAGGGAACACCAACTCAAAGCTGACGAGACATTGTACGACATCATTCTGTAGAGTAGCTAGTTGCTCTGGATTGATTGCCTTCTGAGAAATTGCATTGAGGAATGCACATAGCTTTACGGTGGGTAGACGTACGTGTGGAGGTAAAATTCCTCTTAAAACGACCGGCAACAATTGCGTCATTAGAACGTGACAGTCATGGGACTTCAAGTTCAGGAATTTCTTCTCTGGCACATTAATTATTCCCTTGATATTGGAGGAGAATCCAGATGGGACCTTGATGCTGCTAAGACATTCAAACATGCTTTCCTTCTCTTCTTTGCTCAGAGTGTAGCTAGCAGGGCTTAAGTAATGACGTCCATCATCTGTCTTTTCTGGATGCAGGTTGTCTCGTTCTTTCATGCGCTGTAAGTCTTGTCGTGCTTCAAGTGAATCCTTAGACTTCCCGTAGACACCCATGAATCCGAGCAAGTTCACACAAAGATTCTTTGTCAGGTGCATCACGTCGATCGCGTTGCGGACCTCTAGGACATTCCAGTAAGGTAGCTCCCAAAATATGGATTTCTTCTTCCACATGGGTACATGTCCCTTAGCATCCTTGGGAATAGGTTCGCTGCCTCGTCCCTTTCCAAATACCACTTTTATATCCTTGACCATTTCGAGTACATCATCCCCGGTTCGATTGAGAGGTTTGGTCCGGTGGTCTGCCTTGCCTTTAAAATGCTTGCCTTTCTTTCGTACTGGGTGGTTCACAGGAAGAAACCGACGGTGGCCAAGGTACACGACCTTTCGACATTTTTTCAAAAATACACAGTCAAGGTCTTCATAACAATGTGTGCATGCATTATATCTCTTGTTTGACTGGCCTGAAAGATTACTCAGAGCTGGCCAATTATTGATTGTTACAAACAGCAATGCTCGCAGGTCAAAGTGCTCTTGTTTGTACTCATCCCACACGCGAACTCCTAGTTTGCTCCATAAAAGTTGAAGTTCCTGAACTAATGGCCTTAGGTACACATCTATGTCATTGCCAGGTTGCTTCGGTCCTTGGATAAGCACCGGCATCATAATAAACTTCCGCTTCATGCATAGCCATGGAGGAAGGTTGTAGATACATAGAGTAACTGGCCAAGTGCTGTGACTACTGCTCTGCTCACCGAAAGGATTCATACCATCTGTACTTAAGGCGAACCGCAAGTTTCTAGCATCATCTGTAAAATCTGGGAATTCTCTGTCTATCGCTCTCCACTGGGATCCATCGGCAGGGTGTCTCAGCATATTGTCTATCTTACGGTCTTCTTTATGCCACCGCAACAACTTTGCATTGTCCTTATTTCTGAACAGACGTTTTAATCGTGTTATTATAGGAGCATACCACATAACCTTGGCTGGAATTTTCTTCCTATGACATTCTTCACCCTCAACATCGCCAGGATCATCTCGTCTAATCTTATACCGTGATGCCTTACATACTGGACATGCATCCAAATTCTCGTATTCCTCCCCACGGTAGAGGATGCAGTCATTAGGACATGCGTGTATCTTCTGGATTTCTAATCCCAAAGGGTAGACAACCTGTTTTGCTTCATACGTAGTGGTGGGCAATTCGTTGCCTTTCGGAAGTATCTTTTTTATGATCTTCAATAACTGCCCAAATGCCTTGTCAGATGTACCATTCTTTGCCTTCCATTGCAGCAATTCTAGTGTAGTACCCAGCTTTTTTTTGCCCCTCTTCAGCGGTGGGATATAGCGATTTCCTGTGGTCCTCTAGCATGCGCTCGAACTTGGCTTTCTCTTTATCACTTTCACATTCTCTTTGTGCATCACGGATGGCATCACCAAAAGCATCATCGCCCCGATCATTTTCTGCCGCCACCTCTTCTTCATTATCTCCCCCCATTGCAACATCATTAAAGCCACCGTACTGAGCAATAATATTGGCATGGTCCAATTCTTCTTCTTCTTCTTCTTCTTCACCTTCATCCGTTATAATCCCGCTTTCTCTATGTTTGGTCCAACAAATATAGTTTGGTACTGTGGGGGTATAAACCCCTATACCCTCATGGGCCTATATGGGCCGCACCATCAGAGGTGGCTCGACCCACAGGATGAAGACATGCGGCGCACGACTGATCGGCGTGCACCGCAAGGCTACAAGATATTGTACCAAATAGGATACTTCGCTTGTAACTCTGTCCCTTCAGGATATATAAGGAGGGGCAGGGGTCCCCTAGAGGACAGAGCATACAGATCATACATCATATTCTCTCAACACAAATCAATACAACCAGACGCAGGACGTAGGTATTACGCCAACTCGGCGGCCGAACCTGGATAAAAAGCTTGTCCGTGTCTTGCGTCACCATCGAGTTCGTAGTTTGCGCACCGTCTACCGATAAACTACTACCGTGGGTATACCCCAAGATAGACTGCCGACTAGCTTTCGTCGACAGTGGCGCGCCAGGTAGGGGGTGTGCGTACAACTTCTTCGACGAACGAGATGGTCATCATCCCCGACTTCGCGGCCATGGCGGGCGGCTTCACGTTCACCGTCAGCTTCAACAGCTTCACCGCCACGACCACGGAGAAGGTGTAGATCCGATCTGCGCCAACCACTTCTTCATCGACGTCGGCGGCGGCTTCAACCACGCTGGCTACGGTTTCGACCACACCAGCAGCGTCTCCGACCACGCCGACAATGCGTCACCTGCTTCCCTACTACAAAGAGAGGCAGATCGACGACATCGATCTGCTCGGGCTAACGACCAAGTTGTTTGGCCTACTTGCTCTGACCACCAGTCGCAATAATAATCGCCGCGAAGAACGGCGCTACGACAACCGCGACCACCGTCACGATAACAAGTCCAAAAGCTCGAGGGCCAGACAATTTTGTCGTCACCGACCAGACTTTCATCCAAAGATAAGTACACTTCTAATATCTTATTTATTTTTGGCATAATATTTTTTATTATCCTTCAAAAACAACTTTTTGTTTAGCCACACTAGTTTTTTCTCCTACACGAGCTTTCCAGAGCCGGTACTGTCTCCGACTCCTCCCTACACGTGCACGAGATCCGCCCTCTGCGTTTCGGGTGGTCGGCAGTAGCTCTCTGGCGAGGCTGGCAATCCCACGCGTGTCTAGGTTCCGCACCTCATGCTGATTGTTGGCTAGACCAGAGCTGGTACAAGCTCTAGGATGAATTAACTACTTGTGCTAATTTTATAACAAAAAATCTAAAACTTATCTCAGTACTGATTTTTATCTAAAGTTTATTTATACATCATGTACTACCTATTCTTTATATTTATTTTTCAGGGGTTTGGCCCAGTCGACAAGCTACGCTCGGGGACTCGTCGACTATTCCCTACGCTGTGCCCGGGGACTGCTCCGACCACCGAGCACATTTACGTTCCCAACCACGCTTGGGGACTTGTCGACTACTCTCTATGCTGTGCTCGAAGACTGTGCCGACCACCGAGCACGTTTACGTTCCCAACCACGCTCGGGGACTTGTCCACCGGTCCCTACACCGTGCTCGGGGACTGTGCCGACCACCGAGCACTATACGCTCGGGGACTGGTCGACCAGCTCACCAATTTATGAACTTGGGGACTGCACCGACCACCGAGCACTATACGCTCGGGGACTGGTCGACCAGCCCACCAATTTGAGAATTCGGGGACTGTACCGACCACCGAGCGTTATATGCTCGGAGACTGGTCGATTAGTCTATTCAATTGCACACGAGCATGATATGCTCGGGGACTGGTAAATTCAATTTTTTAGACCTTGCTACAAGGCTCATACTTCGCCTTCCAGCAAGCTCGGGGACTACATCGGTACGATGCATCTGGCGATGCATCTCAGTTACAGAATTTCTTTGAGGACATTTATTTTGACCCTGGCACCACGTGCCTACGTCACCTACTACCAGGCTCGGGGACTAAGTGGGCACACTTCACCTTGCGGTGAATATGCTTGCTTTTTTGAGGTCTATACTTTTCAGAAAAGTAAAGTGGGCACACTTCACCAGGAAAGAAATCTTTTTTAATTAAGAGCACCATGCATTCTTCGAACAACCTGCTTCTTCGATGTCAATGTTGATCAACTGTCTTTTGAGTTGGTCAAAATACCGTTGCAACTGTTTGGGCGACTTTCCTACTTATTGAAGACGTCAAGCCTCACTGATCGAAGAAGCTCAAGACGGCGTGTTACATCACAATACATGGTGCTCGGGGACTAGCTGTGGGGGTATAAACCCCTATACCCTCATGGGCCTATATGGGCCGCACCATCAGAGGTTGCTCGACCCACAGGATGAAGACATGCGGCGCACGACTGATCGGCGTGCACCGCAAGGCTACAAGATATTGTACCAAATAGGATACTTCGCTTGTAACTCTGTCCCTTCAGGATATATAAGGAGGGGCAGGGGTCCCCTAGAGGACAGAGCATACAGATCATACATCATATTCTCTCAACACAAATCAATACAACCAGACGCAGGACGTAGGTATTACGCCAACTCGGCGGCCGAACCTGGATAAAAAGCTTGTCCGTGTCTTGCGTCACCATCGAGTTCGTAGTTTGCGCACCGTCTACCGATAAACTACTACCGTGGGTATACCCCAAGGTAGACTGCCGACTAGCTTTCGTCGACAGGTACGAAACCAGACTTTAATAAGTGTGAATGAAGAGTTCTTGAGTTAGAATATTCCGTCAAATTCTTGCACACGGCACATGGACAGCACATGAAACCGTCCCTCTTATTTGACTCGGCCACACTTAAGAAATAGTGCACGCCATTAATGAACTCTTCGGAGCGCTGATCGGCATTATACATCCAATTACGTGTTACCATCTGCATTAAATATAACATATATATTATGAAAACCATGCACACATATAGTTTCTCATCTTATTGCACAACATATCTAAGATACATAGTTGATTAATTTAGGAAAGTTTGGCTACAACAAATACAATCGCAACTAGCACTAAAAAAACCAAAACTAAAATGCACTTAAGCAACATAATTAGTTCGCGTCCGATCCCAACTATAATAGATAGATCATTCGCTTGATCAACATCATTGAACTCCTTTCGTCGGCTCACTGCCTCACCACCTTTAGCCTCAACCACCTGTGCAAAAGATTTCTTAATGTGTTCAATGTATTCTTCCTCCCAGTACCAACCTGTACATCCGCCGGTACCGTCCCACTGAAATTAAAAGAGAGAATCAAAAGTTTAATTAATAACATTTAAAAAAATATGCACATATATAAGCAAATGTCAGGAAATAACTCACATTACGATCTGGACACTTGTAGAATATACGACCCTTGTTTACTCCCTCTTTCGACACTTTGTACTCCATCAAAATCTTCTGCCCACACTTGCCACAAGTAATGAGAGGGAGTTCCGGACGGTATCGTTTTTGAACCCGTTGAGAGACCGAAGACCCGGTCACGGTTGCCATCTACTATCCATACTCAATTTTTAAACAATTATAAATTCCACATTTACTAGTAAACATGTATGATACAATGGACATTATATGTAGTAATAAAAATAAATCAAGTGATATTAACAAACCAATTAATTTGAACTATCCTACTTTCTAAGATCATAAAAATATACTATAATTCATTCTTGCAAACTACATTAATACTAGGTCAACCATAAAATATGATATATATATATATGGATACTAATTCATGTGAATGATTCAAAATAACAACGTGGATTTGAGCTAAAAATAATAGGAACATCACAAGCCAAAAACAACATGAAAAAGACAAGAAAGACAAAAGTTAGTCACCTCCAAACACGAAGAAACGATGACGGAGTCGAAGAAGATCAACAATGGGCGTCGGAGACGAAGAACAAATGAGGAAGAAGAAGATCCAAGAACAACAATGGTGAATGGTGCTCTCGGTTTCAAATGGGCAGAGAGGAGGAGTGATCCGGCCTATAAACCGGACCTTTAGAACCGGTTCATAAATAAAACCGGTTCTAAAGTGTAACCCTTTAGCACCGGTTTGTAACACAAACCGGTGCTAAAGGCTTTGCCTCGGCCCGTGGCGCTGGCCGGTGCTAAAGGGGACCCTTTAGCACCGGTTGGTAACACGAACCGGTGCTAAAGGGTCTCTACCCCGACAGCACCTGTCAGTAGCCGTTGGGCAGGACCCTTTAGCACCGGTTCGTGTTACGAACCGGTATTAAAGGGGTATTTAACCCCGGGCCGCAAAAAGGCCGAGATTTTTGGCCATTTTGGGCATCGACCAATGCCTCATTTTGTACCCCGGGCCACAAAACTTGGACTGCACATGGTGAGAGGCACTGCCAGCAGCCAGGAATTGAGGGTTTTGGTGATACAGATAGGATGGATGATATGTTGGTAGACTTAGCTGCAGCTGCACCATCGCTGGTTGATGAGGAGCCAACAGAATATGCTCAAACTTTGTATAGGATGATTGATAGTGCAGAGCAATTAGTTCATGACAAAACAGCCCACTCAACTTTATCAGGTATAGCTAGGTTGCTATCCATAAAGTCACAATACAACCTTTCAATTGCGTGTTATGATGACATCATGGCACTCATCCATGAACTCCTACCACCTGATAGTAATTTGCCTAAGGACTTCTACCATTCCAAAAAAATGTTGAAGGGTCTTGGCATGCCTTATGAAAAAATTCATGTATGTTACAACAATTGCATGCTTTATTATAAAGATAACAAGCACAAAGAAAAATGTGATTTTTGTGATACCCCTCGCTATGTTGATGGCTCAAATAAGGTCCCACGTAAAGTGTTGCGCTACATGCCAATAACAGATAGGTTACAAAGGCTCTATGCACATGAGCCAACAGCAAAAATGATGCGATGGCACAAAGAAGCTCCTCGCTCCATGTCGGGTAGAATGGACCACCCACGGGATGGTGAAGCTTGGCAACAATTTGATGTTGATTGGCCGGAGTTTGCACAAGAGGCAAGGAACGTGCGACTAGGCTTTGCAACTGATGGCTTCACACCATATGGTCCCATGGCTGCTTCGTATTCTTGCTGGCCGGTGTTTGTGTTTCCATACAATCTTCCACCTGGTGTCGCCATGAGGCCAGAATACATCTTTCTTGCTCTTGTTATCCCTGGTCCAGAACATCCTGGAAAAAATTTTAGTGTCCTAATGCAGCCTTTAGTAGATGAACTGCTAACACTGAAGGATGGAGTTCAAACATGGGATGCATCATTAAAGAAGAAGTTCACCATGAAAGCAGCATATATTTGGTCAATACATGACTTTCCTGCCCTCGGGATGTTTTCTGGATGGAGCACCCATGGGTTGTTGGCATGCCATCGTTGTTTAGGTGATACCAAAGCATTTCGACTCACTAAGGGTGGTAAGGCGTCCTGGTTTGATTGTCATAGACGCTTTCTTCCTATGGACCATGAATTTAGAACCCAAAGAAATGCATTTAGGAAGGATACAATAGTGTTGGATGAACCCCCAAGGAAATTGACAGGAGAAGAAATAGAAGCCCAAATGAACCTCCAAGTCAGTAATAGGCAGACCTATAATAAACAACACAACTGGACACACATTACTGGTTTGTGGCAGCTACCTTACTTCAAAAAGTTGCTACTTCCACACAACATTGATGTAATGCACAATGAGAAAAATATGGGTGAAGCTATATGGAACACATGCTTTGACATAGTTGATAAGACAAAAGATAATGTGAAGGCAAGGCAAGACCTAGAATTGATTTGCGATCGTCCAAACTTGCATCTTGTATTAAAACCAAATGGCCAGTGGCATAGACCAAGGGCACCATTCTGCATTGACAAGGATGACAAGCCCATCAATTTGGAGTGGTTCAAAGCTCTAAAGTTTCCTGATGGATATGCTGCAAATATTAAAAGAGGGGTTAATCTGCAGACGAAGAAGATATTGGGGCTGAAAAGTCATGATTATCATATCTTCATGGAACGCTTACTTCCTGTAGCTTTCCGTGGATTCCTTCCTGAAAATGTGTGGCTTTGTCTAGCTGAGCTCAGCTATTTCTATAGGCAATTGTGTGCTAGACAAATTACTAAGAATGTTGTATTAGCTTTGGAACAGAATATACCTGTTCTTATTTGCAAATTAGAGAAGATATTCCCCCCTGGCTTTTTCAATCCTATGCAACATCTTATGGTACATCTTGCTGAGGAAGTTCGACTAGGAGGCCCTGTACAATATCGATGGATGTATCCAATTGAGAGGTACATTTTCAAACTGTAGATTCATTTGGTTGTTGGTCTATTAGTGGTAGTGTTAATTTATTATTTTTTTCTTAGGGCTATACAAAAGCTTAAACAAAAAGTTCGTAACAAGGCAAGAGTTGAGGGTTGCATTGTTGAAGCTCAGCTTGTTGAGGAGGCCACAAATTCTATGTCTCTTTTCTTTAAATCGAAGGTGCATTCAGCTAGAAACAAGGCACCTAGATATGATGATGGGGCCTCAACATTTGTGCCTACTTGTGATATTGAAATCTTTCGACAACATGGTCGATGCTGGTGCCAAAGGGGTTGTCGTGATCTTTCTATAGAAGAATACAAGGCTGCCTTTTTATACATATTGACCAATATAACAGAGATGGAAGAATTCTTGAAGTATGTGTTGCTTTAACCTAAAATGAATTCTTAATCTTTATCAAGATAAATGTGCATGTGATATTTTCATTGTCTTATAGAAAATTTGACCAAGAACAATGGAAGGGGACAAGAAATCCAACTGAACAGCAAACTTCTGACTTAAGGCTAAATGGCTGGAAACTTGGGCGTGGTAGCCACACCCATAATGGTCCTAATTTCTTTGACTGGTAAATGCTTCTGTGTCACCAATTGAGCAGGTCCACACCTTATCATGCATTTGTTTGATATTAATTATTTTGTATACATGATGCAAATGTGACCTTACCAATCATAGTACTCAACTGTTTAAAGACCACAACCAGGAACACCTTGTTTGTTACTGAGTTTACAGCTAGCTGTTGTGCCTTCAAGTAGTGTGATCTGCTAGTTTGATATGTCTAGCTACACCTTTTAATTTGCAGCAAATGAGTTTCTAGCTAGCAAATAGAGCAAAAAATTTTTAACGCTATTTAAATCCATCTTCTTGCAGGGTACGGAGTCATCCCATGCTGGGAATGCCATGCCTGGTTGTCATGAGACCAATGACATCGAAGACAATGAAGGCAACACTAACATGGAATGAGATGAAGGGTTAATGAAGGACTCTTTTGTGCAGTGACACTTAACTGCAGCTTCTTTTGTGCAGTGACACTTAACTGCAGCTTCTTTTGTGCGGTGACAAGCTTTTGTGCAGCGACTGACTGCTGTTTCAAACTCTATTTATGTAGCTTTGAACTCCATGTATGTGGGAGCTGGACTTGTAGTGTAGTTGAACCAACTAGTATATGTATCTGAACTTGTGAACAAGTATTTGTTGAACTTGAGAACAAGCCTGCAGTGCACTGTACTTATTAAACTTGGTTCTATTAAATTTATCTTTGTAATGACTAATGTAGTAAGTCACCAATGCAGTGGGGCTATTATATTTTCTATGTAATGTCCAATGCGTATCTAATTTCTGTCAATTTTTCTGATGTTGGAATTGTTATGGTGGATGGTTCCTGACAGTTTTCTAACAGAAGTAAAATGTGAGTCCTATCGGTTTTGTGACAGGAAAGCAACTAAAATTCCTGTCGGTCTTGAATTCCTGACGGGGAGTTCCTGTCGGGCGAACTGACAGCAAATGTGTTTGACTGGCCAGCTGAGAACCGTCAGGAGTGTACCGACAGGAATAGTGCCCTGACGGCTAGCCGTCAGGAATGATGATTTTTTCCTGTCGCAACGTTCCTGACGGTCTGTCTCTGTCGGCCGACCGACGGGAACTATATTCCTGACGGTATTGGGCTTGTTCCTGACGGTTTCTGGCCGTCAGGAATTCTCCTCAGCCTGCTAGTGGTAGCCCTATAGCTTAGGTGGTGCGCCTCATATCTAGCCCGGCCCCCACCCCTGCAGATAATTTTCTTGGAAGCTATGTGACCAAGCTTCGGCATCTTCAAAAGCACCGAGCTAGACCTCATCCAACCTGTCCTCGCGCGGTGCAAGTGAGACGTAGTCCACAGATGGAATAATATGGTGGCTTCACGTCAACTTGATGCTAAGCCAAGAACAACAAGCTGGATTCCCGGATGCAGGCCGTGGGGGACACGAGTCATGACTTTCGTCAACCTTGATGTCGATCCAACGACACCAAACTAAGGCCTTGTTTAGCTCGCAAAATTTTTTGTTTTTGGGTACTGTAGCATTTCGTTTTTATTTGACAAACATTGTCCAATCACGAAGTAACTAGTCTCAAAAGATTCATCTCACAAATTACAGGTAAACTGTGCAGTTAGTTTTTATTTTAATCTATATTTAATGCTCCATGCATACGACCAAAAATTCGATGTGACGAGGAATCTTATAAATTTTTACAAACTAAACAAGGCCTAAAATATAGCTAGTATGAGAGAATGCTGACGGCATGAAGATGGACGTGCGTGCACTGGCGAGAGGTTTTGTCAGCAAGAGCTTTCCATCTTCGAGACCGTGCCGACTTCATCGTCAAGCCACAAAAGTCCCAGCATCAATCCGAGCCTTTTGTCAACTTTATTCGCGCTGTGTCGACGTGAGCTTCCGTCGGCTTTATTCGTGTTGTGTTAACGTGAGCTTTCCATCAACTTTGTTTGCGCTCATGCGGCTGCAACTCCACATTGCCCATATATACAGCTGGCCACACATCGATCTACAGCAGCCTGATGGGTGGCGCGTGGATCACACAGTCGGCAGCCAGGGCTAGAAAGCCTACCTACCTAGGAGGACGTACATTCTACTATGGGAAGCGAAAATACACCACCACAACCCAACGGCCCGCCACACCTTATCACCAGCCCTCCATCGCCTTCCCCATCTAAGGCCTTGTTTAGCTGTAGCACTTTCGTTTGTTTGTGGTAAATATTGTCTAATTATAGACTAACTAAGGTCAAAAGATTCGTCTCGTAATTTATAGTCAAACTGTGTGATTAGTTTTTATTTTCGTCTATATTTAATGCTTCATGCATATGCCGCAAGATTCGATGTGACAGAGAATCTTCAAAACTTTTTGGATTTCGGGGTGAACTAAACAAGGCCTAATGCTGTGTCTGACACGTGCCCCTGCTATGTTGACCGGTTTTTTTCTCTTGTCTTCCTGTTTCACGCTCGCAACGCTCGCGACTTCTCTTCAATATATCGCATTCAACGTTTGTTTATTCACACTCCCGTACACCACAATGGCACAATGTCAGCAGGCGGTACTAGCACATAGTACTTCGTTTCTTTTGAGGCCTTGTTTATAGTTCCACCTAAAATTTAAAAACTTTTTAAGATTTCTCGTCAAATCAAATTTTACGGTACATATATTAAGCATTAAATATAATTAAAAAATAATTAATTATACAGTTTGTCTGTAATTTACGAAACGAATCTTTTGAGCCTAGTTAGTCTATAATTAGACAATATTTACCATATAAATACGAAAATACTATATTAGTGAAATCCAAAAATATTTCGAAACTAAACAAGACCTCATATACTTTATTTCGGAACAAGTTATAGGAGTATTTTACAACATCACATCAGTCATGCGGACAAAAGTATGACCAGTGCCATTTCATGTCACACCTGTCGTGTTTGCTTTTCTTCCCTGCGTCCCGCTACCATTCAGTCAAATCAACCCCTTTTTCTTTAAAAATTCAACCCTTTCACACGCATAATAGGATGCCCATCATATCATTACAAACTTCCTATCTAAAAACTTTTTATCCATTATATAACTTTAAATATATATATGAATCATTAAATATAAATAAAAAAATTAATTATATTTAAAAATTAATATGATGGGTTTAGGGTTTAGGGTTTAGGGGCGGCACCATAGCCTCTTGGCCACCAACGATGCCAACAATACACCCGGGGCACCCGGTGTCCCACGGAGTCAACGTTCTTCCAATGTGTCATCTACATCAACAACACACTGGGAGCAGCACGACCACCCCCTAGTGTCCTATATATGGCACCGATCGTCCTCCAACGACGTCTCCTACATCAATGACACACTAGGGGCAGTATCAAAACTCCCTAGTGTCATACGGTGCCGATGTTCCTTCGGCACCGAGATCTACATACAGCACACTGGGGGCACCACCGCTTCTCGGCGTCCTACGACACCAATGGTCTTCTGGCCTTACTTTCGAGATTAACACGGGGGTGGTACCATCCCACTTTTTGTCCTCTACGACGCATATGCTCTTCCGGGGTTACCTTTATCATCGACAACATCGAGGGTGGCATCACACCTTCCCCCCGTTTCATATGATGTCGATGGTCTGCTGGCATCGCCTTCTACATCAACAACACCGGGGCAGCATCACCCCTCCTTCATCCACCACAATGCTGATGGTCTTCGGGTGTCACCTCTCCTACATCAACAACACAAGGGAGCCAGCACCACAACTCCTCGGTGTCCTAAGATGCCGATGTTATTCTCATCCGGTATCACTTTCTACATTATCAACACAATAAGGACAGCACCACAACCCCCTGGTGTCCTATGACGGCAATCGTCCTCTGGCATCATCCTCTACATCAACAACACACTGGGGGCAGTACCACAACCCCCTGGTGCATATGGTGCTAACATTCCTCCGGCACCACCTTCTACATCGATAACACTGGGGGTGACATCACACCTTCCCCCGTCCCATGTGATGCCAATTGTCAGCCGGCACCATCCTCTACATCAACAACACACTGGGGGCAGCACCACAACTCTCTGGTGCATATGGTGCCGACATTCCTCCGACATCGCCTTCTACATCGACAACACCCTGGGGGCAGCGCCACTCCTCCCGGTCCTCTACATCGCTCACTGCAAGGCCACCTTTAGTTACAACGACAAATCCTAAGAGTAGTGTCACACCTCCGGGCTCATCTCCCATGCCAATGGCTATTTGGCGTGGCCTCCAACAATGGCAACTCTAGGAGCAGTAGTGTGCCTCTACGAGCATCTACATTGCGGAAGGCATCTTAGCATCTATTCCAACATCATCAACTGATGCTTCACATCAACGGGAGGTCCATTTTTTTAATTTTATTTTGCATAATTTTTTTCTCTCCCTTAACTTGAGATGGTCAGTGTGCATTCATCATGGCATAACTCGCACCTTGCTAAAAAACAATCCAAGAGGCTCTCCCTAGCCGGATATAGCTGCAGTGGGGGATTTGACAACTTTGGGACTTTTTCAAAAGGTCTGGGGGCAACCACCTGGTGCATGGATCCCGTGACCAGCCACCATTTCACGGGACGCACGATAGACGCCGAACATGTTTCCGCTGGGGGCAGTGGGAAGATGACTTGGGTCACTCCTAAGCTACGAGGCGACCATGCTGCTTGCGTGTCCCAACATGAGGTGACACACACTCTGGGGAAGACTATAGGAGAAGAGCAAGAAAAGGGCTACCTGGTGCAACACAAGTTGCGTTAAGTGTGCAGCCACTTGCCACCCTGGAAGGTGATAACAAGGGACAAAAAAAACAACAACGCCAGCGAGGATTCATCTAGCGACACAAAGGTTAATGGCTACCCTCCAAATTCCTTGGATGCTGAAGCAAGCTCCAAGCAAAAAAAAGGAAACGACAAAAAAAACAAAAAAATGCAGGAAAGAAAAAGGGTCACCAAAGAAGTGGCCGAGTACCTGCCAAATGAGCACAATCAAGCTCACACCAACCTCAACATCCAATGGAAGGTGGAGGTAGTCATTCACCATCCTCGGCAAAAGTAATGGCGAGCTCATTAGCCATCACCCACAACACAACACCAACTCAGCCATCTCGACGCCTCAATGTTAGAGAGTGCGAGTGGATCGTGGTACAACTCAACGCAAGGGAGTCTCAAGCAAGAATTCCCTTCACCTCAGTGGAAACATCAAAGCAGAAGTCGACACATTCAAGCACACAATGGGGCGAAATCATGGGAGCCATGTTGCCATGGTCACGCAACGGCGCCTAATGGTAATGTCCCCTGGCTGTCCTATTTCAAGCTGCTTATATAGCTAATGCCAAAGGGAGAGCCAACATTTTTTTTCTAAAAAAATACAAACGCCATTCTCTTATTCCAATTCCAATGATTTTACATTATCATCACATTACCCTAGCTATGATGGTCATCTACAGACAAGCTAGCCCTTTTTCAAGTAGTGTTGCAGGTCCATCGCTTCGCTACTTCGGGAGCAGTGTTGGTGCGCCAGTGCGGATAGTGCCAATGTTGTGAAACCCTTTAGCCTGACTGGCTCGCACCACGACACATACAATACAGTGGTCGTTAGGTTGATAAACCACACCTTCGGGAGCAGTGTTGGTGCGCCTGTGCGGACAGTGCCAATGTTGTGAAACCTTTCAATCCGGCTGGCTCGCACCACGATACACTACAACACAGTGGTCGCCGGAATTGATAAAACTTCTTCGTCAAGTTACACGGACTTTACACCGCAAGGCGAAGATGACTTGAGGGCGTCCGATTGGCTACTGCTGCCATATGGACCTGATGGACACATCATTGGCTGATGCCGTGATACGGCCCCAATGAAGCCCCAATATACTCGTTGGCCAATGCCGCAATACGGCCCCAACGAATTTCAACGTATACTCGTTGGCCAATGCCGCAACATGGCCCCCAACGAAGTTCAACGTCTACTCGTTCGACAATGCCGCAACACGGCCCCGGCATAGACCATCCTTTCCGCTGGCCAATGCTGTAACACGGCCCCCGCGGAGCTTCATTTCTTCTATTGGCCAATGCCGTAACACGGCCCCAACAGAATCCATACGTCTTGTTGGCCGACGCCGCAATGTGGCTCCAACGGAGTTCTACGCCCCATTGGCCGATGCCGCCATGCGGCTCCGATGGAGTTCTTCGTCTTGTTGGCTAACGCCGCAATACGGCACCAACAGATTTCTACGTCCCGTTGGCTGACGCCACAACACGGCTCCAACGGAGTTACACATCTTTCCGCTGGTCGACACATAACATGACTCCAACGGAAGTCTCCACGCCATCCCTTGGAGTCGACACAATGTCACCAAGGTTCGGCTTCTTTTCTTTCTCTTTGTTTGTTTTTTTTTTGTTTGTTTTTATTTTCCTTTCTTCTTTTCCTTTTTGTTTTTTTCTCTTCTTGTTTTGCCCTACTTGGTTCAAGGAGCATCCACGACAAGGGTGGCCCTTTTGTTAAGAGAGTTGCCACCACAGCAACCTAGCAACTGGACGCAAGCAGGCTCATAAGGATGGTGACAACGTCAAGTGGCCAAGGTATGGGCGACGCCGCGTCAGTGGCCCGGCTACCGCCGCGTATATACGCGCCAATAGCAACCAATCGGCCGATGTTGATGACGCTCTGGTGCACTGTCGGCAGAAGCAAGATTTGCATACATAGTTGTGGTAAAAATCATGCTAGACACATGAGCAGGGAGCGCACGTGCCAACGCGCACCCCAGATGAAGCTACACCAAGTGTGCTGGTTGTGGCCGTATGAAATTAGCAAGCATGAAGAATGTATATGCATGAATGTACTTGATGAGACTTTGCCTAAAAAGCCTCAAGTAAGCACGTGTGTATATCTGGTATTAAGAAGAGAGAGAAAGAAGATTGCCAGACGTGTCACTTTCATATGTTTAAGTGTACGCATGTGTCCATGTATCTTTTGATCAAGAGAAATTGTTAGCTAGCTGTGCTTGCAGAGAGGTTAATGTGACGACCGTGTGTCTGAACTAAATAACCACAAAATACTTATACCACAGAAACCTTAGCTCTCGATGGTCCGATAAAGAGTACTGTCACGAAGCGGGGCAAGAAAGAGAAACAAGCTGGAAACCGCACGCAATGTTCCCTTATATACATGCAATAGGTGATTAGCTGGTGCAAAGATGATGCATGAGCATATACTCCCTGTCCCTGGATAGTAGTGCATAATACAGCCATATGCCTACTCTGTAATAAAAAATATACGGCCGGTCGATTGAACAGGCCAGATTGTGTACCATGAGCAAACACCAGAGTGTGTTCTGTGCTATGCCTCGACATGAAGAGTTGGTCATCATCGCTTTGGAACGATCCCTTTAGTGGCTGCTCATGTTCGATCACCTTGACAGGCACGAGCGTTGCAACAGCCTCTGGTGGTAGCCATCCTCCATCGACTTTGGCGCATACCGGATTATTCCGTCCACGCCAAGATGATATAGGGGGCACCAACATCCTCGCAACAACAGCCCTACAGTACATCAATGCCTTAACCATTTTAGCAGCTGGATCGGAGGTTCACTCGAGCGCATCAATTTGCCTCCACCAATAGCTCCAGCAATGAGTGCAATTCAATCAGCTGGTGTTGGTGATCATATGGCGGCTCGGCAAGCTGGTCGCCATAACTCACTATATCGTGTGTAGCTAGGCCTCAAAGTTCGGCGTGGCAACTCTTGGTATCCATATCCACACCCACCCCGCAGCAATAGTTCACATGGTGAAATCATGTATATGCACCAGTACCATGAGCTAAAGCTAATAAAGATACGTGCAATCAGAAATATGTGCATGATCAAATCAAGCATGATCTTTTTTGTAAGCAAATAGAATCTAGGGAGCACAAACAGCGCCCTATGTGTTCCGAATTAAATTCGAATTTGAGAAAAAAAAACATCAAGTTGCAAGGCTGCACCTCCATGCGCCATCTCGGTCAAAATTGTTTATCACCAAGTCAAGTCTGAATTTGCTCCGCAATTCAAACTTAACTTGGTGGGGGGCATTTGTTTGACAGAATTTTGTACAAAATTTCTCTAGTTTGCATTTGTCTTTATATATGCTATATCAAGAAGCTAGAGGAAATTAAAAGATAAAAGCTAGTAGCATGCAGGTCGTAGTTGCTTCTTGGCATGCATGGTCTCATGTGCATGCTTGTTCACGTACGTATGGCAAACGGAGCTACTACTAGCAGCTAGCAACTTGCATGAATGTGCTTATGACAAACTAATTAATTAACACGAGTGTAGACACGTATGGCTGCATGTATGTGCGTGCGCCGACGCGATACGGCTGATAACGTGAGCCATGCAAAGAAGAAGCTAGCAAGTGTTTGAGCTTCTATACAGTCTCATGCATGAAATAAAATGAGCGTTCATGTTAATGTGTGTTAATAAGCTAGCAAGCTAAGCGCGTCGTCCATGCATGATACGTGACCAGAAATATATCCGGGTGTGGTAGTGTACATACGCGTGTGTATATATATATATATATATATATATATATATATATGGGAAATATCCTGGTTGCATGGGGGATATCTATCACCCACGGTGGATAACGCACCCCCTCATTTTTGAACAGACTACAACTTACAAGCTGCTGCACATATGCTGCCTTACTTCTTTAGTAAAGTTCACGAGACAAATCTCCAACAGCCGCTGCCGGTCAGGATCACGTTTAGATGCGAAAAGATTTTGGATTTCGCTACTGTAGCACTTTTGTTTGTTTGTGGCAAATATTGTCCAATCATGAACTAATTAGGATTAAAAGATTCGTCTCGTGATTTACAGTTAAATGTGCAATTAATTTTTATTTTCGTCTATATTTAATGTTTCATGTATGTGTCGAAAGATTCGATGTGACAGAGAATTTTGAAAACTTTTTGGTTTTTGGGTGAACTAAACAGGGCCTAGTCCCGTGACCCACTATATGCTACCGCTTCTTATGGACATGCCACTGCCGAACACAGGTTCCTAGAGCATCAGCGTGTAAGGTATCGGTGGAAAATAGAGTACATCCAAGCGCTCCGTACATATATATTCACGTGCATCTGACCCTACCACAGTGCTCTCGTTTGGCTTTTCTTATGGAGACGCTGTAGATGTCGCGGCAAATATGAGATTATTTAGTTCTGGAAAGCTACCAGAGGATATGCGTGGAGCTGCTTAGAGGATGAGGACAGGAAAAATTGTTTTTTTCCTTAAAATTTGGCATTGCTATGATTTATTAGATTTAGCCAAATGATTAGAAAATGAACCCAAACGCCTCTACAAGATTAAAATGAGCAAGCGAATGGACCACTTACTCAAAATAAGCCAGCATCCTAAAATACATGTTGCTTCTTTTTATATTAAGTAACCCAATCAAAACCGTCCAACACAACACATGACGCAAATCTAGAATGTGGTGCGTTATCACCCTTAGGGGTGACGGCTATCTCCCATGACATAAAATCCAATATATATATATATATATATATATATATATATATATATATATATATATATTGTACACGTACGTGTAGTTACTCTCATCTTCAATAAACTACATTGTGTATGTATTCATACTTGTTTATCAGTTTGAGTATGTTTATATACTCATATTAAGATACTCTAGATCTTACCACACGAAATTTTTTTAAAAAAAACTTATATTTTAAATATATTACTAAAATACCACTACAATATTATATACAATAAGTATAACCATATACTCTATGTATGTATGCATACTTAATATACATATCACTCTAGATGGTCTAGTATGATCATATACTTTGTCTATATACATTTCGTCCGGTCATATACACCTTAAACCTAGAGATACCATAGATGAGAGTAACTACACGCGCGTGTAAAAGAAACGCGTCCTATATATATATATATATATATATATATATATATATATATATATATATATATATATATATGCAGATTTGTGTGCCAGCTAAGCCGGCAGGTGGCCTGGCCCGATACGGAACATCTGCGAGCCCTGTAGATATCCCGGCTGACAGGTGGAGTCGAGTCCAATCTCCGCAGATTAGCGGGAGATGGATGGATAACCTCGTGGGATCAGTGGCGGAGCCAGGATTTAAATCTTGGGTATTCCTAGTGTCTGGTGGGCCACCACTCAGTTGTTGCCTCTAACCTTATGACCAACGTATGTCTTCACCGGTCGCCATGTAGACATAGCATAGAGACAGAGGCCGCGTCCGTGCTACACGCTTCGCACCACTAGGAGCTCAGGACACTGGAAACTAGCAGTGCCGCCACTACATCATGCCTGGTCGGCTAGGGTTAGAGATTTAGGAATGAGGATTATGGAATTGTCTCCTACTCATGCCTCGTTCACTCACACGAAAAGGATACTTTGTTATACATGTTGCCATGTGCATATTCCGATTTGTCTTAGAAAAGAGTTTGGAAATAAAATATGATTTGTACTAATATTTGGTGGCATGAGTCAATATGTATGTGGTCTGGAGATAAATAATTAGGTTTTCATTTGTAGAAACAACATAATAGAATAATTTTGACAATCGAGCTAACATAGAACCTATATGGAAAAAAGAATACAAGAATAAACTAAAAAGAATGAGAGAAAAATTTTATTTGGTAAATATAAAAATGCTAATATATTATATATACATATATATAAATATACCTATATATATTTAGTGTATAAAAAGTATATATATTTAGTGTATAAACAAGTTGGGTATTCCTAGAAATACCAGGAATACCCACTGTATCCGCAACCCACTGTATCCGCAACCAGCGACGCGCAGATATCGCTCCAGCTTAAACGAACGCGGGCGCCGCGTGCGTGCAGCGTCCCCACACCTGATAGCCCTAGCCCTTGGCCTATAAAAGAAGGCCTCTACTTCACGGGCCCAGGGGAGGAAGGCCAGAAAGGCAGCCGCCACCAGGATGCTCACGACATTTTGTCGCCGTCACGATCAAGAGGAGATGGCTGCACACGGCTGCGCCGAGGAGCAAGGAGACGGCCTTGGCACGGTGCCGATCACCTCCATCAGGAGTGCTCATCGCTGGTGACTGTGCACTCATCGACGTCCACAACCATAATCAAGGTAGGCGCTCACTGCATCATGTTGCATCATGTCCACAACCATCATGTTGCAGCGTAGTCATCGCTCACTGCATGAATAGGCCGGTGTCCTCCATGCTGCAGCCAAAAGTGTGGATGTTCTTTACTACTTGCAGGGCAAGAAACTTTTTTTCTAGAACAAAATGCAACTTGGGATTTATGTATTGTAGATTTGTAGAGTTGTAGGATCATTTAGTCGACGGGTAATGGCGTAAGATAAGAGGAATAAAATGCAATCTTTTTATTAATACGTTTATAAATGAGAAATAAAGCCACATATATATGCATGTGACCATCTTGCCACAAAAAAGCCACATATATATATATATATATATATATATGCATGTGACCATCTTGCCACAAATGTATTAGTGCAATAATGCTAAGAGGACGGCGGCGGCTCCGACGAGGTAGGTCGGTTCTTCTCTAGATCTGAGCCTCCTCCTCATCATCATCATCATCATATGGATCTCAGCCCTCCCGTCCTTCTCATCCTCATCCTCCTCTAGATCTAAGGGACACTCCTCCTCCTCCTCCTCCTCCCTCCTCCTCCTCCTACTCCTACTATGGATCTGAGCTCCCGTCCTCATCAACTTCATCCTCCTCCTCTAGATCTGAGGGACACAGTGGTGGCTAGGGGTCTGGTGAATTCTTGTTTCCTCCAGTGAGCTCGAAGGTGGTGGGTCAGGGTTGGAGCAGAGCCCATCCCCTTGCTACTTTTGGACGTCATTTTTTTGTTTGTTTCTCCATGTTGCAATGGTTCTTTTTAGATGTTGCGGTAGATGATTTTTGAATGTTGCAATGAGATTCTTAGGTTGTTGCAACAGATGACTTTTCAAATATTTCCTCTCTATGTTTCATGATTAATTTTTGTGATGTTGCAATACTACCATTTGAGATGGTGCAACACATAATTTTTATGTTGCAGTACATGTTTATTCAAATGTTGTAGTACTTTGTTTTTGATATTGCAGTATATAATTTTTGATGTTGCAATACATATTTTTTGATGTTGTTGTACATGTTTTTTGATGTTGATGTTACACTACATATTTTTACGATGTTGTAGTTTTTATATTTTTATATTGCACTTGCGAACAGGTTGTGTTAGGGACGAGGGACTGGGGCGCGATGGGGAACGGGACCCATTGAGGGAACAGGGCACGGTGGAGGACGGGGTGCCGTGGAGGAACTGGGTGCAGTGGGGGAACAGGAAGGGAGAGCTCAGTGGGGAATGGCAATAAGAGCGCCTTGAGGAACAGAGTCAGAAGCGCAACTAGAAAACGAGATGCGGTGGAGGAATGGGACATGATGGGGAAGCGCTACCTGGGAGGCTGGGACGTGCGTATGGACGCTGCCTACTTCCTTTTTTTCGTGTGGTGCGGGTGAGAGCCTCAGCGTTTGGACGTGTTGCTGGCGTCGGACGTCCGGGCACTAGCAACCCTGTAAAGATTACCATAGCTAGATCTTTCTGATTTTGATGGGAATTTTAGGATTCTTTTTCTTCGAACTGGTCTCGTGACGTGAGAATTAACGTGGAGAGCCTTTGAACATCAATTAATTAGTAATAAAAAGAGGTTTTGTCCATTAGAAAAAGTTGCCTATGTATATCCTATTGATCTGTTCCTTGCCAAATCAGAGCTCTTAGCTTTATCCTAGTGCTCTCTTTTTTTACTGAACTAGTGCTCATTTCCTGGTCACTATTTCTCATGCATGTGTATATATATACATATACATCTATAGACGGAATTACAGATATACAGTTTCTGAATCTCTTGTTGAGTTGTTCAGATGATCTCCTTGCCATCATCAACCTCTGACGCCACCTGACCAGCAGAGGCAGGTGCATCGCAACCATCCGCGCCAGCATTGTACCACCTCGCACAGAGCAGGTAGACGAAGAAGTTGAGCACGCTGAGCGCGGCGAGCATCCAGTAGAAGAGGTCCAGCCTATCCTTGTTCAGGTCGTTGTCTCCGAGCCACCCGCCGCCGCCGTGCCTCGCCGTGACCCTGTTCACCAGCGAGACGAGCACCGAGCTGAGGTAGAACCCGAACGCGTAGGAGCAGTACGTGAGCGCCGTGAGGAAGGCCTGCATGCCGGCGGCGCACGCCTGCTTGTAGAAGAACTCGATGAGCCCCACGGCGGTGAACATCTCGGACACGCCGAAGACGAGGAACTGCGGCACGATCCACAGCACGGACATCTGGCGGCCCTCCGCGGCGGCGACCCGGCGCCTGCGCTCGACGTCGGCCGCCGCGACCATCGAGAACGCGACGGTGCCCAGGCCGACGCCGATCCGCTGGAGCGGGGTGATCCCGGACCGGGTGCCCGTGACGCGCTTCATGAGCGGGACGAGGAGGAGCTCGTAGGCCGGGACGAGCGCCAGCAGCATGGCGTACGGGATGGCCTGCAGCGACGCCGGCGGGATGCGGAAGGACCCGGAGCCCGGCGGGAGCGCCGTGTCCATGGCGCTGCCCTGCTGCACCGAGAAGGTCTGCAGCTGCGCGAGCACGGTGTTGAAGATGATGGTGCACGCGAAGATGGGCGTCACGGCGAGGAGCGTCTTCGCCTGCTGCACCTGCGCCGCCGTGCACAGCCGCCACGCGCTCTCCGGCTTCGTGTTCGGCCCCTGCGGCGCTACCGGGATGCATGCCTTGTCCAGGAACCTACGTACAAAATTCGTCATTTTTCGTTCTCCCCTGTCAGAGATCACAATCAAGTTGGAGCAGTGTGCATTGACAGCAACAGATTGCTGTTTGCTGCATCAACGCTGGATTGATCTGATGCTGACCTGAATTTGTTGCTGTGGCGGAAGTTGCCGGCGAGGCGTGCCGGCTCGCAAGCTCCGGCGTTGACAGAATTGGAGTTGGAAGGGCAGACTTGCTTCCTCTTGGTGAAGGCAGCGACGAATACCTGATGAATTTTACACGGTTATTAGAAGTAGTAGTTTTGCACTCTGAGCAGAGACAGTGCAAATATATTTTTACATTGTTTGCACAAAGAAAGCGCGTGACTGAACATTGAGGTGCAGATATTGCTCGTGTGACAGCTTAAACAAACATTCAGTCAGTTGTGTCGTTACCGTTCAGATCAAAATCACAGCTGGTCAGCTGCTAAGAACTGACAGCTTAACAGTACACAAATCATTAGATCCGTTTAAACAACTTCAATCTCCACCTTGCCGATGGGGTGTCAGTTGACGCTAGTATCTTATTAGATCTGAGGGACACAAATCATACAAGGTCCTTTGTACCTAGCATATCATTCCAATTCCCAAACGCCGATCCAGCTGCAGAATATATAACACGCAGGGGACCGTTCAGACTGAATGCCTGAATGGTGACAACGGACATGTAGCTACTATATCAAGGCTATCTAATCTGATCCTGAAGCACTTGGGTGATGGATATAAAAATGTGATAGTAGCAAGGATCATGAAAAAAGGATCCTGCAAACTTGTCCAAAGTGCACGACAAAAAAATCTTTTAGATTATTGAATCATGTTTTGTCAGGATTCATCATGCAGGGTTTCCTTCTCCTATCATTTGAACCCTCAATTAACGTGATTGCTTACCATACTGAAACTCTGAAAGTGAACTCAAGCGTAGTATAGTATCAGTTTCAGATTAAGTTCAGAGCAGGTAGCTGGTCTTAATTAGTGTCTTACGTACTACTGTACTACTCACCCTTGCAATGGGCGTGAAGATGCTGCCCTGCGGAGGCTTATTCCGGTAGAAGGCGGCGCCGGACACGAGGCAGACGAGCCCGGCCGCCATGGCGACCGCCGAGATACCAAACCCGACGTCCATGCCGGAGTGCGTCTGCACCCAGACCAGCGCCGTGAGCGCGACCAGCTCGCCCGCACAGAAGCTGAAGTAGGCCGCGTTGAAGTAGGTCGGCAGCCTCCGGGCGGCGCCGCCGTCGAACTGGTCCGCGCCGTGCGCGATCATGTTGGGCTTCAGGCACCCGCTGCCCAGCGCCACCAGGTACAGCGCCAGGAATAAGACGGTGGACTTGAAGCCACTGGCCTTCTCGCAGCCGCCGCCGCCGACGTCCGTGGACGACGCCATGTTGCACGGCGGCGGCTTCAGCTGCGGCAGGTGCGCTTGCAGTGACAGGAGTATGAAGCCCTGGTAAAATCATACGTATATAGCAACAAAAAAAAATGTTAGGCAAAAAAATTACTTTCGAGTTGGGTTTAAGGGACAATGGCTCCTTGGTCCTTGCTATATTAATTTTTTTTTTAGAAAAAAGAGTCAATTGCAAAAGTGGCTTGCGGCTATGGTGCTTTCAAGTACCCAACAACAAGTTGCCTTTCGCACGTGTAGTTGCTCGATCTACTTGCTTCTACTTGGAGAGTTTGAGTGGCTTTGCTAGTGGTGGCCGGCCGCGCGTGTGTACGAACGTACCCAGCGGCCATGCCATTTCGCAATTGTGCGTTGAATTCAACCTGGTCCCGAGAGAGCTTTTGGATACCAAACAGGCCGGCCGGGAACCAAATCTCTGGTCCATCCATGAATGGCGATTGGCGCCTTTTCCAGCTGCGCCCACCATATATAACCCAACCTCGCTGGCTTTTTTAGGTGAGATCGATCGAACAATGGTCAACAACGAAGGGGATAAAAGATAAGATAACCCTTTTGGATTGGCCTGGGGTATACATCCATTTTTGTTCTTGCAGGGCCTGCTTATTAGTAGGTTGTATTCTTCTCCTTTATGCAATGAAACTTGGCACATTCTCGTTCAAGTTTTATTAAAAAAAAAAATTGTAGCCTCAAAACCACTAAAAAAGGAAGTGATCACCGGGCCACGGGCACGTATCTATCATTCCGTGAGACGCATCCCCACTACCACCAGCTACTGGTGCTATGCGCGCCTTGTTCGTGTGAGATTATCTTCTAAATTTGTCATTTGTTCAGCAGTATTTTTTTTATAATAAATATAGCTTATCAACCAAACAAACGAGCTTGCTCACGCACCTAGCACAGCCAGCTAGAAGCCTAGAGCTAGGAAAAGAGCCATTATTAGCACAGCACGGACGTACATACCGAGAGCTCGACGAAGCCGAAGATGAGCATGGTCCAGAAGCAGCCGAGGTAGGAGTCGGAGAGGAAGCCGCCGAGGAGGGCGAGGAGGAAGATGGTGCCGACGAAGTTGGTCACCACGTTGGCCGCCTGCGACAGCGGGAAGTGCATCTCCCCGAACACGTACGTGATGAGGTTGTTCCCCACCGCCGCGATCGACATGATCTCCAACGCCTGGATGCCTGCAAAACATCAGTCAGCAGCTCATCAGCACCCGCGCCCGCGGCCACGCGACCAACCAATGCGCCATGAACGAACATTGCAAACATTGGCACACGCACGCACCTAGGACGAAGACGGCGGCGCGCATGCCGCCGTGCCGCCGCGGCCGGCACGGGCGGCCACGCCAGTCCACGGAGACCGCCGCCGCGCAGCTCATCTCCACGTCCATCTCCGATCCGTCCGACACAAGTCAACTAGTACTAGTAGTCAACAAGGCAGTCCGCCGGCCGTGTGGTCGTGCCTCGTGCGTGGTAGGTGGTGGTAGCGACTAGCGAGCTCGGAGTCGGAGGCAATGGCGCATGCAGGTTGTCAGGTTGCCTATGATGGGTGGGCTTTATTTATAGAAGAAGAGGAGGACGCCGGACGGACGACATGGAAAGGCAGTGGCATGCAGTGTGATGAGGTGAGGAGGCAGGGCAGGCGCGCATGTGATTTGGGCTGCAGAGGCCTGCGCCCTGCTGCTGCTCGGTAACCCGCTACACACGGCCGCGCACGCACGCAGCGCCAGCGCCAGCGCCACTTCTGAACGCCGAAAGGAAAGGGAGCCGCGCGCGGCAGGTGGGTAGCGTAGTGTAGTGCGGCCGGGCCTACCCTCCCTTTCACATCGGAATTTCCAGGTGCATACAGCATACCCCGGATCCTCCTCTGTATGCTCCGCTAGCTCTCTGACGCCCAACCTCGTCGTCTCGGTGTTGGACTCGGGAGCGTAGAAAGATACGTATATATATATATATATATATATATATATATATATATATATATATATATATATATATATATATGTGTGTGTGTGTGTGTGTGTGTGTATGGATGGACCATATGCGCGCGTTTATATATTTTGTTTAGTGTTCAGTGCGGTGTGGTGGACTGGGCAAATCGGTCGGTCAGCACATATTGGTTGCTGGACGTGGGTGCTGGTCACCGATCGCAGAGGCTGTTTCAGTTTTGCAGGTAACTGTTATTTGACTGGCATTATATTTGCACGCCGAAAGGGAAAGGAAAGGAGATCAAAGCAAAGGAAGGTGTGAATTATTGCGCTGTGTGTCTGTCTGGAGTTGTTTGAGTTTGAGCAGCTAGCTAGCTAATCCATGCATGCATATCCATCCGCAGACGACGACAAGTCAGCATCGTCTTCTACGTACGTGCCCGGTGCCCTCCCCTCAAAAGAAAGTCAATAATGTGCGATCCAGCGGAACGCGTTTACTTCACTCGTTTTCAGGAACAGGGTCAGGGTCAGACAGACAGTGACGCCAACCTAGAATTTTACTGTTTTAGATACAGTTGATGAAGAAGGTCGACACATACGTAGGCCTTGTTTAGTTCCCAAAACTTTTTGTTTTTGGAACTATAGCACTTTCGTTTGTTTGTGACAAACATTGTCCAATCATGGAGTAACTAGTCTTAAAAGATTCATCTCGCGATTTATAGGTAAACTGTGTAATTAGTTTTTATTTTCATCTATATTTAGTGTCCCATGCATGTGCTGCAAGATTCGATGTGACGGAAAATCTTAAAAAGTTTTTGGTTTTTGGATGAACTAAACAAGGCTGTATTGTCGTGCTGTTTCTTGCCTTCTTGGGAGATCGACCTGCGGTCTGCGGAATTCAGTAGCCAAAAATCTATATATCCTTGCACGACGACGAGGAATGTCAATGGCAAGAGGGGGTATGTGTGTGTACAGATTGACACGCCAATCATGAATCGTATGCTTGATTCGGCAAAAACTATATTAGGCCTTGTTTAGTTCCTTGAATGAAAATTTTTTTATACCGTAGCACGAGATATTTGATTATTATTGTTCAACCATAAACTAACTAAGTTTAAAAGATTCATCTTATAAATTATATGTAATCTGTGTAATTAGTTATTTTTTTATTTATATTTAATACTCTATTTATGTATCGCAAGATTGATATGGCGGAAAATCTTGAAAAAAAAATAGATTTTGTGTGGAACTAAAACAAGGCCTAAAGTATCCTCGCTAGATTTGGCGGACAGTTGCAGCCCGCAGCAGGTGCACGCTACTAGGCCACAGACGTTATGTGCCAGTGCCACGACGAGCGAGTCTGGATGGGGATGGCCTCCTGCCGGCCGGATTCGTTGCGTGCTTCTCCAAAAGACGGCGGTGATGGCAGCCTTGGCCTTGCTAGTACACATCTCTTTCATCTTTGCAGCAGCTGCATGGACAGGGTGGAGGAGAGTGAGCCATACAAAATCTGATGAGCTTCAGACTGACTCCTCAGCTGCTCAAGAGGCCCGTCTCTGCTTTGGCCTTCACCGGCAGATATCACAAGGCATAGATTCCACCGTCACGCGCCTGCAACAATGCGTGGCTGGCTATTAAAAAAAACTGCGGTATTTATACAGAGTACAAAAATGCAGACGCGCTTGGTAACGGCTCAGATGCATGGCAGGTAGTACTAGTACGTCTAGCTGATGTTGCATTTGCACCCCAAGTTTTCGTGCTGCCAATGCAAGGACCAGAGTTTGATTCTTCTCACCGAGACACCAATTACATGCTGACTGCTGGGTAAGCGTCAGTATGATGAGAAAATACTGCATCAGAGAATATATACCAAAGCTTAATCTCGCGAGACATGATGAGAAAATACTGCATCAGAGAAGAGAGATCGCCTCACACTTTAATCTGGCGACACATGATGAGAAAATAAATAAGTCATAAATTCTCATAATAATCAGAAACCACTTCGCCTTCAATTGGATGGACTAAAATTATCACTGCCAATAATTGCCATTACATCTACACTTTTCCTATATGGTGCCTGAATTTTAAGATTATTTCAGGCAACATTCTTGTACTATCAACTATTATAAGTAAATTGTTACTTTTGTGATTTGTTATTTGTCTTTGTGTTATAACATATCAAAATTTTGTCTTTATCTGAATATAGAAACAATTGTAAATTATTAAATTGTCTTTGTGCCAACACATATTACATTGTGGTTTTGTGTAACGAGTTTTTCTTTATTCTCAAAACTAAAAAAATGCTAATTATAACTACAGAAATTGCAACGAACAACAACTAAATTTAATATAAAATATATACAACAATCATTGCTCGAAAGGAAACTAAAATTCAGGCATCTGAATTTTAGCAAATCCCTTAGATCTATTGTGTTTTCTAAAAATTATCCACCTTTGTCCTTATACAAAAATATATAAAATATACAAAGTAACTCAAATGGATTTGCATCTAAATCATCAATAAGATTATGAAAGATTAATACAAAGTAACAACTAAATTTATCTGTTAGTTACTCACATATGTCGTTGTGAAAGAGAATAAAAAAGTAACCCTTTGGTTTATATCTAACTTTCACATATACCATCATAAAAAATAAACATAAAAATTAAACATCAGTACTTAGGGGGGGTATTTTAATAATGGTAGAAGTAGTAGTTAGATGTAAACTTCAGTAATTATGTAGATTGCCTATCATAATGGCATGTGAGTAATTATATGTAGATTTAAGGTTACCTTTAGGTTATGTTTCATAATGACATAGGTGGGTAGTTTGATTACATATTTATTTATGGCCTATTTTATGTTGATTTTCATAATGGTGAAAGTGGGTAATTATTTAGAAAACAGAATGCAACAAATGGCTATCATTATCAAATGCTAGAGTGTGTCGAATTGATAGTTAAATCTTTTTGGTTTTATGAGAGTTTTATGGATTTATTTTCCTAACGCTTCTTGTGAGGATTAATATGGCGGAGGCTCTGATGGGAAATCTGGTTAGAATTTCTAGGATTTATATTTTTTTGTAGCATAATATTGTGTTGAAACCAAAGCTTAAGTTATATAAGGTCTTCTTGCAATCCTTTCTCTCACGTCATAAATCTAAATTTTAAGCTTTCAATTTTTATCTCATTAATTGTTGCAATTTTTATCCTTGTGTTAAGTTGAAATCTACAATTTCTCTCATTGTATCTTCCATTCAAAATTTCCATTTAAATAAGATTAGGTCTAGGTCCTAGGCTACATTGTTAGTTACTACCACGGTACAATTAGTCATTGGAACCAGCAACGTGACACTCGAGATGTTAAACTCGTTATATCGAGGAGTTATATGTGTCGAAGTATTGTTCTATAAAAATATAATGCTTATAAATAAATTGTCAATATTGATATGGTATAATGTTTCCATGAAAATGTATCAAGTAATTTGAAATAATAATTATGAATTTATAGGGGTTATTTATATCATATTTCATAATTGTAGAGGTGGGTAGTTTTGATGCAAATTTAGGGGATGTTTTATATATTTTCACAAAATCACATAACCAGGTAATTTTCTTATAAAACTGAAAAGTTCAATGACTATTATTGACTATGATGAGATGAATCTACCAAATTTGAGACCAGATATTTCTTGTAATTCTTAAAATTTATCTTTTTTCTTCTAGTGCGTATGGTGAGGATTAATATGAAACATCTTTGGAGTATATAGAGTAATTAGTAATGGTATAAGATATTCCGAATTTATCCACTAATAAACTTTAATATTTATGTAAATTCTAGACCGTGACATGGCACGGAATGATGATGGGGTAGTATAGTTATCTTAAATTTGAAACTGAACAATCCATCTAATCATCCAGACCTACCTAAAGTGGGTACCTAACCGGTACTAAGAAATGCGTGTGCTGCACAAAATATTCAGACATATCCTCAACAAATAACAAAGAGAAACAAAGAAAAGAGCACGCGCTTCTTGGCGCGCAATCACTCGTGCATGATGAACTACCAGCACAGGGTGGTCAGGTGGTGGTCTCAAACAACTAGGGATGAAAACGGATCGGATACGAACGGATATCACTGATATCGTATTTGTTTTCATATTTTTGGTCGGATTCGAATTCGAATACGGATAATATCAACAATGTCGGATAAGATACGATTGGATGTCGACATCATAAATATACGATTTAAGTATTCGAATACGGTAACGGATATTAAACATTCGGACTCGGATACGGACAGATCTCAACCCTAATTCGGTCTCGAATACGGTCGGAAAATATCCGTACCATTTTCATCCCTACAAACAACGACTGAACCGGCCGTTCAATAGGCCAAAACAGCTCCCCGCGGCGGATCGCCGGCATTTGTACCGTTGTGACCGGAAAACCAGGGCCAAATCTTGAAAAGTGTCTGGCGCCGCTGCGGCCTGATCCGGTGGATGGATGAGCCAACGGACCGCCTTCGCCGCCGCCGCGCCGGCCGGTGGGCTCCTCCTCGATCGGATCCTCCCCGTCGGTGATCCTTGATCATGGCTCATGGCTGCATGCATGATGGGTGATCAATCAATCAAATTAAAGAAAAAAAAAGAGTGGAATTCCTCTGTCTCCTGCAATCATCGTGTGCGCGCGGCATAATATGATGGCCCTGGAAAAGCCTGTTGCCTTTGTGGAACGGGGCCCGGCGGAACTGCTTGGGTTTTGCCGCCTCTGGGTTTCGGCCGGGAGGGGGACGGCCATCCACCGGCGCGTGTCACTTCGGCCAGCCTGGTTCGTTTGCGCTTATCTGTCAAATCTATCAGCAATTTAGTAGTATTTTTTTCATACAATAAATCAGTCAATGATACTTTCTACCATAGTTTATGGCCAAACAAACAAATTTGCTTAAGGGTCGTTGAGGCTCTCAGCTCTCTCTCTCTCCCTCAGAACGCAGCAGCGCAGTGAGGTGCGCTTACGTACGCGTGGCAGGACAGGACACTGTCACTACTGTGTGTGTCGAGCTGTTGACCTCTAATTGGTGTGGGCGACAGTCAGTTCCTGGCCCAGCCACATATGCCTGGATGATGCGCTTATTAACCATGATCAATTGATTGATCATAGAGACCATGGGAAGATGTCCGGTAGTCCCCCTCAAATGTTTCGTCCAGTTGCAGACTTATGGCACGTACAACTGAATCCCCAGTTAAACACTGGGAGTCTAGACGATGTTGATGGATCAAAATCAACTAGTAAAAACAACTCTAGACCGACAGCCGACTAGAGTTAGAGTGGTGGCATGAAGAAATCAAATTCACGTTGACAACATGCATGTTTCACACAAAACCGAAGATAAGAAGAAAAAAAACATCGTGATCCACACCTGCCATATACTAGCTCCCTTGCGGATTAATTTCCGTTTGTTTTACAACGAGTCGTCGGCCACGACCCAAAAAAAAAAACGCAAACGCGGTGACAGGGCACGCGACGTCGCGTCGGGCAAAAGGCGGACGGACGGGTGTGGTTTCGGCCACGAAAACACGGGACTGCGCACCGTGGGATTACCAGCCAATCATGTACGGGATGATGAGACGAAAGAGATGCATGGCATCTCGATCTCTGGCTCATTTTGCGCGTTGGTATTGCTGGTTACTGTTGCGCGTGCGTGGCAATAATCATGTCGTCCTAATGGTGGCAATAAGTTATACGGTGCACGGGGACGATCGATGAGGAGCGAGGCAGTAGCTCGATATAGCCGTGACGAGGACAACAGTGGGGGTGCACCCAAGCCATATGCATGGATGTGGAATCGATAATATCGTGGGGTGCACACAAGTCAAAGGTGTGCCACATCATAATAATTAATATTCCATCGTCTCAAATAAACCTGAGCAAATTAAGCCTGGATTCATTGGGTTTTGTCTATCAGCTGCGAGACTTAGGGGCTGTTTGGTTCCTCTTGCTAAATTTTAGCTAGATAAAATTATTTTAGTTACTTTTGGGTAACTAATAGAACTAAACTATTTTAGCTTCTTTTAGTCAATGTGTTTAGAACTTTAGCTACTAAAGTGACTAAAGTTTAGCTAGCTAAAATTTAGTAGGTGGAACCAAACAGGGCCTTAGACTACTCATAATATTGCCGACGCCAGAAAAAAACAGATGTGTAGGTCGTCATTGATCTCAGTTCTTGGACCTCTTCATGCATGCCGCACTATGTTTAGCATCCAGGGCATTTGCATGTGGGTCAAGCTTGTCAAGTGAGGAAGAGGGCAGGTGCTAGTGGGGGAAGGAATTTAAGGTTGGAAGTTGACGCGTGGCAGGGTGTACCGGCACTTTCTTGTAGTTCTGAAAAGGAAATCGACATTGTAGCACTTTCGTTCGTATTTGACAAATATTGTCTTTTTTTTTAACGCAATGGCAGGAGCTCTGCCTTTCAATTAAGAGAGGAAAAAAGAAGTTTATGTACAGATGGTCTTGGAGGGAAAAAAAGAAACAGTTACATGTTTTGTTTACAGACTACCCCCTCCAAGTTAATGCTCTCTTCTTTTGCTCAATATCCTCTTTGATCCTTGTAGCCACTTGCATTGCCGATTCGTAGTCATTGTTGAAAATTCTTTTGTTCCTCTCCTTCAAAATACTCCAGAATGTAAAGATCATCATACCATTGAAATGATTTCTTTCCCCCTTTGTTATCTTGGTTTCGGCCTCTTCCCACCATGAGCTTAAAAGGGCTGGATCCTAAGATGGTAGGATCAATTAGGCATCGAAGTGCTCCCATTGTAGAATAAGGCTCCATACTACTTTAGCGAATGGGCAGAGTAGTGCCATGTGCAGTCCTGTCTCAAGCGGACCATTGCACAAAGCGCAGTGGTCTTGATGTGGCCATCCTCTCTTCTACACGTTATCCGCCGTGAGGATTTTTCCTCTCACCAGAATCCAAACGAACACTTTACACTTTTTTTTTCTGCATGAGCCTTCCAGATGAGGTTGCTCCGGAAGCCCCCATAGGAACTTTTGAATTGTATTTGTAAGCTGATGTGGTGGAGTAAGTGCTGTCAGCTGTCCATCTCCAAACAATGGAGTCCCGTACGCCCGGTGTGAGGTGGTTGTTTTGGATTCTGACCCACAGGGAGACAAATTCTTCAACTTGGACAACGGTGGTGATTCGGCCGCTTAGTGATCGAAGCCAACTATTGTTTTGAAGTTCAAGCTTGACGACCTGTTTTACCTTTTGACTAGCTCGAACAAGTGGGGCGCTAGATGTCTTAGGGCCTCGCCGTCCAACCAACTGGACTAACTAGACTCAAAAGATTCGTTTCGTCGATTTCGACCAAACTGTGCAATTAGTTTTTATTTTCGTCTATATTTAATACTCCATACATACGTCTAAAGATTTGATGTGACGGGGAATCTGAGAAATTTTGTAAAATTTGTTAGGAACTAAACAAGGCCTAAATCATCTTATACTAGTAACAGTAAGGTGGCACTTTGGCACTATGTGTTTCATGAGAATTAACGCGGAGGTTTTAAAACGAATATCTAATTATTATATTAGTAACAGTAAGATAAGACGCAGATGTATTCGAGAAAAAAGATAAGACGCAGATGGAGCTGCATATATTGTTCCACGTCCGAGATGTTAGTCGTCTAATAACTTTTATACATTTCGTACGGGAATTTAATTTGAATTAACGTAGCATTCCTAAAAAAGGAGCTTATTTACTTTGCTTAGTTTATAGTGCGGCGGTGGTTATTTTACTGTCACGCATTAACGTGCTTTCTTCGTTTGCTTGGGCACCGAGGGTCAATTACCCATGTCACGGGTTTCACAAGGTGGTAAAAAGTAGGTAACACTAAAACGTATCTTTACACAAAATATATGAAAAGGAACTAGCAAAGGTGGCCATCAACAAACCACAAGAAGATTGCAAGCTTTTGGGAACCGCACGAGCACTCCAATGGGATCAGAAAGTCAAGTAAGGCATTGTTTAGTTAACCCCGAAATCCAAAAAGTTTTCAAGATTTCCTGTCACATCGAATCTTGCGGCACATGCATGAAGCATTAAATATAGACGAAAATAAAAACTAATCACACAGTTTGACTGTAAATCGCGAGACAAATCTTTTGACCTTAGTTAGTCTATGATTGGATAATATTTACCACAAACAAACGAAAGTGCTACGGTTCCGAAAACTTTTCAGTTTTCGGAACTAAACAAGGCCTAAAGCAGTGACAAAAACAGCCACATTAGTAGCAGGGGACAGCCGGACAGGAGGCTGACTCCTTCAAGAAATGTGAAGAAAATTTCTCAAAGCTTCCGCTCCACACTGTCATTTCTGCACCTGCCGACAGTCCATTTGTCAAAGGAAACTGTTCGCTTCACAAGAAAAGCTCTGAAGAATTAATCAGAGAATGCATTCCAAAGGAGTCCACGTCGAAAGGAGCATTTGCAGTTGCATATTGGGGTCTGTCTCGCTTGCTATGCTCTGGTTAGCTAGCACAGGCAGGTAGCATTTTCTAGGCCTTGTTTAGTTTACCTCAAAAACCAAAAAAAAATTAAATTTTTGTCACATCAGATCTTATGGCACATGCATGAAGCATTAAATATATGTGAAAACAAAAACTAATTGCACAGTCAATAAAAAGAGAAGGGTTCCACTAACAGTCTGGAGAGACAGTTTCCTTTGAGTCTTAGACTTCTTTTCCCTTTTTTTTTGGGCCTATAGGCCTTGTAATTTTTTCTGTTTTGCTTTTTTCTTTTTATACAGTGCATTCCTTCATTCAATTGAAATACAAAAAATATAGATAGGGGATTCCCCTACTGTTCCTGTCAAAAAAAATCGCGAGATAAATCTTTTAAATCTAGTTAGTTTATAATTGGACAATAATTGTCAAATAAAAATAAAAATGCTACGGCACTCAAAACCAAAAATTAAACAAGACCTCACAAAAAGGAATGTTCATAAAGAGAGCAGCATTTTTGACCTCTTGATCACTGGAAGTGCTCTCGGTTTGCCACCGACGACTGTAATAGATAGATTAGGTAGCTACGGATTCTTGCACGCCCGGCCCCGAACCATTACTTTATTGGAGATGTTAAGGTTTGGAGTCATCGGTGGTTCCTTCATGTCCACATAAAACAAAACCAAAAGGCAAAAGACGTTGCATATCTTAAGAAAAAGGAAATTCCATTTCCTTGATGCTCAGTGGCCAGGGCACAACCAACATTCACACCCCATATCCACAGACATTGCAATGTACTCGTACTACTGAAAATCTCGTGATCTGATCTTTCAGTTTTGATCGCTTCTTTTGCATCTTCCGAATCTAGACAAAAACAGGGCGCAAAATGCAACACTCATGCACGCGCGCACTCGCCTACATTTCAAAAATATAGCTAAGGGATTATGAGGGTCGCTGCTACAGAATGCTAGTGCTGGAAGGGCAAAGTCTCTCCTCCTTTCCGCCATGGCACAGGAATTTTCCAAACCTGGCATGAGAATGTGGACTTGGAGAGCTGAATGGATCATGGACTGACTGCCATGAAAGGTTGAGGTTGTTGAGGGCTTTCGGAGCCCACTTGTGGTTTTCATCGGCGCCCTGATTTTGCCTTCTGCAGGCCTTGCCTGCCTGTCATCTTTTGCGAGCAACGAAGAAACCAGTGTGTGGTACTGTTGGTGGTGGCGAAGGAATCCGGCATTTGACGGGCGAACAGTGAGATCTCAGGATGGATTTCCGGATTTGACGCCTACGCGGTGGCAGCAGTGGGCTAGGGCCGGGTGCAGCATTGTTGAATCCGTTATCCGTTGACGCCTCAGGTCCATCCAGAGCTGCTGGAATCTGAACATTTCGTTTCAACTTGTAGAAGAAAGCATTTCGGGACTACGTAATACCGCTCAAATTATAGGCCACTTTTGGTTTTTCCAAGGGGGTATTTAGTTTCCCTTTTTTCTCAAAAAAAATTGGGTTTTGGTCTATCATTTTGCAAATGAAACTAAACAACATGCAAACTTTTTGATAAAAAAGATAGTTATTCTCTATTTTGGATTTTGGCCTTAAGAGACAAAAAAACCAAAAAAAGAGTCTATCATGAGGGCAATAAATTCTGTATTTCAGATGTAACTAAACATGATTCTAAAAATTTTGACATTTTGTATTTTATCACTCCAAAGTAATTAACATTTTGCATTTTGGATTCTATGGGGAACTAAACACCCTCTAAGACAAAAAGTTGGACTTTACTAGCACGCGCCAGGCGCGCTACTCTGTTTGCTCACCTTCCTCCTCCACTTCCATTCTCCTTGACGCAAACTTATCCTCGCCCTCTGCCTTTCCCGATCGTCGTCCAGCCAGTGACTCCCTCGCCACCGATCACGTCCACCTTTTTGGCCCTGTCCCTCGACCTCACCTTCCTCTTTGTCCTCACCTCCGTCACTGCCCACCACCCACAGGACCTCCTCCTTTGCCTCTCCCCCCTTCCGCCGCCGCCATGGTCATGGGCGTCCCTGTCCTAACCCTACCCGATTGCCTTCTACACCGCCAGAACCCTAATGTCGTCCTACTCCATCCATCGTCCTCACGGCCTAGCCAGTCTACCTCCCGCGGGTCCCTTCTAAGTCCGTCAGAATTGGAGAAGAAGAGAGAGAAGCCCGCCAGAGTTAGAGATGATGCTGCGGTCAAGCGAGGGAGCACCTGCACGCCCGTCGGAGATGGGTCGCATGGCCACAGGGGAGAGCGGGAACCTAAATCGTATGGCCACGACTACGGTGTGCATGTTGCACCACTAAATCGTACGAGTGTGGAAATGACCATTCTCGAGAAAAAAACAAAATGACCTATATATTTTAACTGAAGGAATAACATCGATTATTTTTTTTCTTTCGTATCATCATTTCGTGAAAGCTCGCAGTATCTTGGGTTTCACAGTTTGCGGCTTTTTTCTCAGTCTTCAGCGGCGAATCTATTCGATCTTTTAGATTTTTTTTTTTGAAAACATGCGCTGCACGTGTCTCATTAAGTAGCAGAGAGTTTTGAAAAGTTACAGCCCGGGCCAAAGGCACGACGGTCAACAAAAAGAGAAACACAGTGCGCCGGCTACAACGGCGGAGCTAACTGGTTGTACTTCCTGAGCGATAGTTAGTGCTACTAAGAGAGAAGGCTAGGGCTTCGATCTTTTAGATTGATCGCTCATGCCGATTTTATTTGCGTGCTATGGATCATGTTGGTGTGTCCTTTGGAAAAGAGGTTCCAAATGCTGGTGGGTCAGTGGGCATGTGGATCTGATCATCTGATAAGCAGCAGCATCAGTCCCACTCCCACCGACTGCAGAGGATCTCATTTCTCAATGCTGCTGCCTGGCGGGGTCGATACAGAAACGTCTAAAATACATCCAAAACATCAAATCACATGAACAATGCATGTATGTGACTGAATCCAGGAACGTACGAGGTGGGTGGGTGCCTCCGAAAGTTTCTCGTGGTGACAGCACATTTTCTGGTTACCATGCTCCATGCAATCAATCCGTCCCCCCATTGAGATTGAGCCCCCGCGTAGAAACGATAAGAGATCTCGCTGATGCTCACGATCGCGTAATATCTGCCGTTAGTACCCCCCCCCCCCCCCCCCAACGTCCCTCTGAATCTCTGGCACTGGCAGACATTGCGCATCGGGGGCAGTGGGTGCACTGCACCTTCGTCGAACAGGACCGGGCACTCCCGGCGAATTTCGTCGATGGGAGTTGGGAACCATGCGCGACCTGCCTGCGATGCGGAGGGGGAGGAGGCCGCGTCGGCATGTCCGAGGACGGAGCGGCAGCGGGGCATGGGCGGGCGCGACCCAGCGTCGTCGATCGAGGCCATCATGCTCATGCATGCATCACGGGTGGCATGGCATCACCCCGGCCCGTTCGTGCCGAATCTTTGATCCAAATCGTCCTGACCTTTTTTTTAAGCTGTCAGTGCAGAACATCATGCGAGGTTTGAAATCAATCATGCAGATGCAGGTGTCTAGAACAAGCTTCTCGGAAATCTTTTCTTCTGCAGCTGAAGTAACTCCGAGCCCAGTGAGTGAATCTCACTGTATCCAGGGCTGCTAAATTCGCTTTTGCACTCGCACCACCACGTTAACCAATGGGTCTCACTCGAGAAGTCAAGTGTCAAAGCAGATCGCACAAGCAAGGCATATGTGTCACTTCACCACAAATCCCCGTCGTCCACCATAGTGCATTGGTGCTATAATTCGTCGATTCGTTCTCAGTCCGGGTCCACATCGACGGTGCAGGTTCACTCTGGTGCAGTCATTACGAGAGAGAAACTGATTGTGACTCTTCTCAGGTAAATCAGGTTTGTCTGGGTTTTTTTGCCCACACAGGTGAATCCGAGGAACGACCCGTGCGTTTGGTAGAGATCCAAACAAATCCTCCATTCCCCGGCTGAATCATAAATCTCGCTTAGCACAAGTAAATAGGGTGATTCTCCTTCCTAGTTCGAAACAGAGAAATGTTTTTCTTTCTAGTTCAGGTTCAAAACAGAGAGAAATGTTTCCTCTAGTTCAAAACAGATAACTAGGTTTCTGATATTCCATGTACAGCGGCTTCACCTAAAATGATTCTCCTCAAGCTAACAATGAATCAAATTTTGGTTCGGCAGAGATCCAACTGTTTCTTGTGAGGTAACGGCACCAGTGCACTCACTAGTGGACTCGTTGCAACATTATTAGAGCAAAGCATGTCATTATGAAACTACGAACAACCAATTATGTATTTTTTTAATAAAATGCACAAAATTGTACAAAAACCAATCAACCAAGCATATCACCTAGTAATGGCTGCTAAAAGACAAACTGGAAACGTAATTGTGATAGTGTGTCTGTTCGCCCGCTGCCCTAGGCAAAGACTATTGTGTCCCCTGTTACACATCTTATCTTATGGTCAGCATCTCAGTAAGGCAAGACCGCAAGAGTCCAGCATTCAGTTCAGCAAAGAAATTTCATGCCAGCTGGGAGGGCAGGTGTTGCTGAGAGGTGTGCTATATTTGGATGATCCAAAGATTGGAGATCACTTGGTTTTCTTGTCCTCGGCCTCAGCCTCCGTTGGCTGGGCTGCACTTCCTTCCAGAGCCCCCTGGGCTGCCGGTTCGTCCTCGCCTCCGAAGCCAAACTCATTGACACGCTTCTTGTCAACCGGATATTTCCACCTCTGATAGAGGTATATCAAGAAGATAACATCTGCAGACATAAGTCAGAGAGCAGTCAATTACAAGTCTACAAAAAGATTAAAAATGAATGACATGTCCAAAGAATAGGATGGTTTCCCTGCTATAACCAGCAGTTATTTGACCCAAAAAAGTGAGAGTTCATCTTACCATCTCTGAAAACTGAGAGACGATGAAGCATTGGCATTTTAATGACAAATGCAAAAAGGTCATCAATTATAGTGTTGAGGAACTTGTAGGTCATTTGTCTCCATGGCATATGAGCAACAGACTTCAGCTTGTAGTTGATAAATAATTGGGGGCACATCATAATGAAACCTGAAAAATGGAAGGTTTAATTATATAAGCTCTACAACTAACACAGATTATCACATCAAATAAACTGGTAAGAGAGTGGAATAGTTGCTTACCAAACATGTACACACAACTTGTCATGGAAGAAAGTATCCATGAGTACCAGCTCTTGTGCTTTTCATACTTAAGTGAATAGATAGAGAAACCGATCACAAGTAGGAAAAGAACATAGGTAAGGTACTTCATTGCAATGGCATCGTACTCTTTGGTCTTATTCTGTGCATATGATTCGCGGTCTCGGAACCTCAACATGGGAATTTTTCCACTTCTATCGACCTGCACACCATGAAAGAAATCTTTCATTTAGTGTAATTAAACTATCAAGTATAATTCTATTCTAGATCAACAATCTCATCATATAGAAGAAATATATACTCAATCCATCCCAAATTATAAGGCGTTTGACTTTTTTGACAACAAGTTTGACCACTCATCTTATTCAAAAAATTGTGCAAAATATTACTTCTTTTGTCGTGGCTTGGTTTATTAATAAAGGTTCTTGAAGAATGACTTAAATTTGGCTATATTTGCACAAATTTTTTGAATAAGACGAGTGGTCAAACTTGGGGTCAAAAAAGTCAAACGTCTTAGAATTTGGGATGGAGTATATATCTGTACCAACAAAGAACAAGTTATCACAAAGTAGACACATGAAAAATTCAACAATCTGTATATCAAAACACATCAAGGGGTCAATGGTGACAGTAGTTAAGCATGAAGTAAAACTGCACACTTGGAAATGCAGCATGACACACTAACTGGTACTGTAATTGAACAATAATGGGGCAAATAAAAAATTCACAGTGATAACTAACACTAGAAATCGTTCATATGTTTATGACCTTGATTACGATTGGTAAAAATATTTAAATTTCAAGTGAAAAACACAAGGTCTACTTTGCACAATAAATACAAGGGGTAAGAGTGATGCAGTTTTTACCTCAATATGCATCGCCTTTCCGATTTTCCAAAATTCAATGCACACACCAATTCCAGAGCTAGCAAGGATCATCCATGAAGTGTCATTGTCAAGAAGGTACAGGAAAACAACTAGTTGACACACAAAATTCAGAACCACAGATTTTGCCGATAAACCTTCCATGGACTTGTTCTTGTTCCAGAACTGGATATCTGAAAACAAAGATATAAAAAGATGTTTGAAATAACTTGTTATTGATGCATAACACATCTTACTATTCTATTAGAAAAAACTATATGTTGTACATACCATTTTTGAAGGCCAGGAAATCAAACAGAGAATGTAATAGAGAAACAACCATAGTCAATCCAAGAAGATAAGGATTTCCTTCAAGGAAAACCCTCTGCAATACAAATATAAGAAAAGAGTCATCAGACAGAAACCACATCTCAAGAATACAAAATACAAGTACATAATTTACAGGATGAAAGACTGCAAAGGAGTTGGTCCCAACATATCCATAAATGTTGTGTTTAACTAAATGCACTTTTGAGTATACACGCTTGTATACCTTGAGTTCATCAGCCTCGCCTTCAAGCATACTTCCATAACTACGATGAACCTGGAAGGACTGCTCAATCTGTAAAAACAACTGCCACTTGGTCATGCTAATAGGACCAACTTCAAGGTTTAAAGGCAATTCCTCCACAGTCTCATTAAGCGCTATTAATTTATCCCTCAGTAGCCAAAACTCATTGAAGAATACTGTAGGATAATAATCGCCCGTAGCTGGATCCACATTCAGATCTGTCAATCTATTGTAAAGGAAAACCAAAACCATTCTCGCCAAAAGCATGTAACTTTTCTATATTCCAGGCTTTCAGCATAATTGGATTTGAACAGCGCAATTTTTGAAGAAAAAAAAACAGTAAGCCAGTAACCACAACTAAATGTGAAGTATATGTATGTTGTAAGTGTAAAAGTGGAACTGTCACAAAACAAAAAACAATATATGTTACTATCTGTTACAGTTGAAGGATACATGGAGCAACGTTGGGAGGTACATTATTGTTGGGATATCTGTAAAGTATGAATGGGGCAATGTCAATCATACGTAGAGAGGATGTACAGAGCAAAAAGGACACATAACGTAGAGAGGATGTACAGAAGAAAGAGGAAGCATAAACAGCAAAGCTGATGCTATACAACAACACCAACAACAAAGTGTTGTCGTATGATCAAGAAAAGGCATATACTAAAAGTGGATGTGTCGCAAAACCTAAAGCTCATAGGAGGAAAAACTCATGTCATTTCATCTACATGTTAATATAACCAGAGCAGATTAGCAGAACCTTGAATTTAAACATAATATCATTTAGGCTTAGCAGTATCAGCTTGTGATTGCCATATGATGCAAACAGTTTTCATATCAAATTGGGTGAGGGTTGTAAGTGGCCCTCATAAAAGTTCATAGGTTATACAAACTCTTGATTCAGCCATTCTGATTCATTATAATAATATCGATCTTGTTTAAAATAAATGTTACACTGGAAACTCATAAAGTGTTTTGTCACCAACTGGCAACTAACAGGAGTATCAATGAGGCATAGGTCCAATTTAGTATTTCATGGCAACTAACAAGGCAAGGTAAAATGATTAATAGCTATTATTTGAAGCTGTCAAAAAGGGCAGGGTTAGAAGTACAAATCATGTGCCAATGTCGCAACATATTGAAAGGAACATAATCAAACTTAGAAACAGAGCTTGATTTTGCGAATACCGTGTGAAGTCTTCAACAAGATTTATTGTTACATTTGGTTTCCAATAAGATATATATTCAGTAGGACCCTCATCTTTATCCTCAAATTCTTTATTCTCCTGCGGATCGAATAAGGATTTTGTTAGCTTGGAAGATACAAGCAATACCATAAGTTGGTAGTTCACATACTGAGCTACAAAGGATGAAAATAATAACCTTAGGTGGTGCTTGCTCTTCAAGCTCTTCTGAATCTCCAAGCAAGCTCTTCTTTTTACCAGCTTTTGATTTCGGCAAGAATGCCACAACAGCTAAATGACAGGTGCAATGTAATGTAATCAGTATTACATACGTACACAAGATCGTATAAAGGAAGATCATTCTGGAAAACAATAACACATACGATGTGTCCTCCCAAATGCAGATTTCTGCTCATATTCTGGATCTGTAGGGTCCACAGGGTAACCCGAGCGGGCAAAGTAAACATGAGCATACAAAGAGCCATTATGCTTGAGAGTCTGTAACAGCACATACACAGAATTCAAAACAAATAGACCATAGTTGCGGGAAATAATGTTTAATGTTACTGCAATTAGTAGCCTACCTCTGAAGGATAGTATGTTAATGATCGTGTTCTAGTACTGGTAGGTCCCCAGACTGCATATGGTATGTTGGACTCATGCCAAATAAGTGCATCCTCATTAGCAAAATCGTTGAACTTCTCGTTCTCTGACAAATACATCCACATATCCTGCAGCAGCATAGCCACCATGCAATTGGTCTTTAGCAATTCAAAAATGACTACTGACCTAGGGAAGGCTTAAAGAATGAACTCTGCAGAAAAGCCAAATAGTACAATTACAGAGTTTGATAGACTTCTACGTCATCTCTGCATTAGAAATATCCATAATGCCCCTCTTCATCTCATTTCATATGATTCATCACATACCATCAAGGGAAATACAAATGCATGGTGCACAGATTTTTACCAAAAAGATGAAGCCAGTGAAGCACATCGAAAGTAAGTGATCTCTTGATCTTTGAAACACATTCAGCATTTAATCGACATCTATTTTAGGATTTCATCAGAGAATACGATAAACAACAAGCATACAGAATAATCAACTTGATCATGTGTAGAACAAGGTAATCTCTTCAATTGCGGACATAAATTACGAGTATCATCTTCAACTTGTAGTTGATGCAAAATACCAGAAAATTACTTCCCAAGAACAGGATGAATGTTTGATAACATTCTCAATATTTTTCCACATTCAGCATTATAATGAACACAGAATCCAACAACCAACCTTGAACCCACCAAACTTAATTTAAACAACTAACTAGGAGATATTTCGACTCCAGAATAAGCATGTCGAACAACCACTTCCATCCTGAACAGATTATTCAAAGTCAAAACCCTAGCTTAAACACTACAACAATTCAAAACACAAAGTCGACAATAGAACCATACCTACATGTTCACACAACTTGCTGAATTCAGCAGCAGCATGACATGACCAAAGTTCACAAAATTCCTAGTGTTTATACTATTTCTGAAAAAAATCATTAACAACAATCAGCTTAGCCTCCTGAGATCCAATTAACACGCCCAAAGCACTATCCTTTTTCTCACAATAAAAAAAGATGTTGATGACGCAGAGCACCAATATGACGTGACCGAAAATATCTCCCAAACGCTTCTGCATCCGCTAAGTAGTCAATTCCTCTTGCGAATAGCAACCATGAGTGCCCCTAAGGCCCTAACAACTACAACTTCCGGATCAGAGCAACCAAAGGAAAGGCCAGACTAAATCCTAAAACTACCTTAGCATCATCAGAGCACACAACCGAATTACCTGCACTACAGAACCTAAACCCACTGACGAGAAAACCGCAACAGACCTAAGACGCATCTTCAAACCAAAATTTCCCGAGATGGCTGAGGGAGTTCTCACCATTGGCTCGCCCTTCTGGAAGAGGTTGGACATGAGCATCCCGGGGTCCGCGGGTGGGCGCTTGGGCCCGAAGAACTTGGCCGCGAAGTACCAGAACACCGCCATCCGCACGATGCCGGCGATGTTCTGCCCCAGGCCGCCGCCGCCGCCCTGGCGCCCCGCGGGGCCGCGACCCTGCGGCTGCGCCGCCGCGGCCACCGTCGCCGCCGGCTGCGACATGGCCGCCGGCGAGCTGGATCGGAGCGAGGAGGAGGGGCCGCCTAGATGTGAATGTAGACGAGGTTTTTCGGTTTGTGTTTTTCTCTCGATCGCGTGATGCTTTCGGTATTTTTAACCGGAGGCGGTTTTGCGTTACTTTATATTGCCTTTTTGCAGATAAGGGCGTGAGTTATTGTGTAATTAGTTGTGTGCAGAGTCCCTGTTGTGTTGCCGGCCTTTGCCGTTTGGCTTTGTGATTTGGATCTAGACGTAATTGTTGAGGACTTCTGGGTGTCTTAGCGATGAAAGGATACTGCAGCTGGGATTTGCGCAACGAGGCATGTTGCTGTCCTGTTTAGGAACCAAAATGTTAGACGTACCAATATGGCAGCTATTGATGACCAGTATTGCTGACTACCTGCCTAGGATTTTTAGGGTGGGTATTCAAAATGTAAAGGGGGTATATATATATTTTGAAAGTAATGGCAGGAGCTCTGCTTTTCAATTAAGTTAGAGAAAAAGAATTTATGTACAGGCAAGAGAACATTCTGAAAAGGGTATTAAGGAACCGGGGAACAAAGAAAACCCTTTCCGCAGGGGCAAAGACAAAAGATACTAAGCGAAAGCGAAGGCCCTCCTCCTCTGCTCTATGTCCTCTTTGATTCTTGTGGCCACCTGTGACACTGTTTCTAAGGTATTATTAAAAATTCACATATTTCTCTCTTTCCAAATATTCCAAAATGTGTAGATTACTGCCCCCATTGAGCCGTCTGCGTTCAGCGATTGGCACTTTTTTGCTGCCTCTTCCCACCACGCTTTGATCTGCACCGGGTCGCCCTGAGGCTGCGCCAGCAGCATTGAAGTTCTCCCAAGAGAGAATTTGGTCTCAAACCGCCTTTGCAAAAGGGCAGCACAAGCAAAGATGTAGGACGGTTTCTAGGGGCCATTGAAATGGACACAGTGCTCATCATGTGGTCATCCTCTCTTTTGTAGGTTTTAGGCTGTGAGATTTGTCTTGTATTAGAACCTAGGCAAAGAATTTGCGTTTGTTTTCTACCTGTGCTTTCCAAATCAGGACAGAACGGAAGAATCTGAATGACCCTTTGAATTGAATTTGGTAAGCTAAACGGGTGGAGTAAACCCCTTTTGGGGTCCAACGCTAGATGGCTAAGTCTCGGACATTATGCTGCAGATGCACGTCTTGAATCCATATCCAAAGGGACACAAATTCTTCAATGTGGACAGTGGAGGTAATCCTTCCCCTTAGCGAACGCACCCAATCGTTGTTGAATTCATGTTGTACCATTCGGTTCTTTCTTGAAACAAGCCGGAATAGGTTTGGGGTTAGGTACCTTGGAGCTTCACCATCGAGCCTATTATGGTAAGCGAGTCTTTGCACATCACCCAGAGTAATTCTAATTGAAGCGTTGAAAAGGAGGCGATCCACATCACTACAAGGGAGTTCAAAGCCTAGCCATGACTTGGAATCCTCCACCCATTCTTGCCAAAGCCAGCGTAACCAGAGAGCTCTTCCAAATTTATCAAGGTCAGGCACTCCCATGCCTCCTAAATCTTTGGGTATGGTGAATGTCGGCCACTTGACCAAGCAGTGTCCACCATTGGCATTATCTCCCCCTTTCAAAGGAACGATCTCTTGATTTTATCAATTTTTATTGTGACCCATGCTAGGGGAAACACTGTAAGGTGGTAGGTCAGCATGGAGGAGAGGACGAAAGTGACTAGGGTGAGGCATCCCACTTTGTTCAACAATCGCCCTTTCCGTCTGGGCAACCTTTGCACTATTCGCTCAATGAGAGGTTGGATGTGGACTTTTTGTAGTGATTTGGCGTGGAGTTGCAGCACCTAATATTTAGCATGTATCATCTATTGTATATGAACACATGTCATTCAACAATTGGATGCTTTTAGATTGCTCCTAGGCAATTCATATAGTGTCTTGTCTATTGTTGTATATATGACTAACATAGATTATCATAGATAGTTGTCTACATTATTGTACATGCTCTCAAGTGCATGACAACACGGAGTAAAATGTAGCATCTTATCTCTTGCTACAGAATCTCCTGTCTTGGCCTAGAATTAGACGTGCCTCAGCAAAAACATAAATAGAGAGTGTATTCACTCTAATCTTTATCACAAAAAAATCTTGCAGGACATATGACTCATCACACTCGAAAGATAGATATCATCTATTGTTTTCATACTCTCAAGTGCTACTCTATGGGAAATTATAGATTTATATTTGAGTTATGAAGACAATCCTTTTTTATTCCCTAGGGAGACAGTCCTATGACGCATCCTCTTGTTTGTTTGGGATTGAAAACAACTATATCCTTCCTAGTCAACGGTTATTCATCGACGAGTTATTTGTCGAGCATTTGTTCCCATATATTACCTTACCTTGTAACCTTGGTGGAAAAAAATGATGATCCACATCCACAAAATAGAGGTTATTTCTGAATGCATGCAATTCCCCCTCACACTCCTTTGATGACACACTTTGTGACACCTCCTTTCCAATGAAATCTAAGCGCAAAACCCCTTCCCTTACTCCACTAGAGAAAAACAATAAAGAATGATACCTAATCTTGCATAGTTTGAGGTGAGGCTAGACAAAAGAAAGGCAGCCTAGTGAGTGGGAGTTTCATGGTAGTGGTGGGAATCAAGATTGTTACTTTGTTCAGAGCGGAACCCATATGATTCTCTTCTAATATTTTTAATATCCTTAAAACAATTCAAATTTAAGACACTTTTTAGCATTTGTTTTTGAAAAAATGCATAATTCATATGTTGTCATGCTTAGTGATAACGTTTGGATTTTGGACTATGCATAACAATGTTTCATTGTATACTATGGACGCGAGCACTTAAGAAATCTTCACACTAATCTATCTACAAATGTATAAATACCTTACTAGAAGAACGCTTGGTAGAGGTGTAACTTGTAGACTCATCGACAATATTCAATTGTCAATATACTCTTCATGCAGATCTAAACTAATGGGATAAATAAAAGCAAGCATGGAGCGATGGATTGCGGGGTTGCCGTAGCAATTTCAGTATCAAAAAGCGGGACCACATTCGCGAATCTGAGCTCGGCAGCGAGATATTTTGTGCGGCTTGGAGCATCTGGCCCAGCAAGAGAACCCGCTGAGGCGGGAAATAGGCCGTGTTCTCTCTTCGTTCGGCATCTCTCGTCTTATCCCAACCTTCTTCAAATAGGCTTTACGTTCACGTATTTGCAAAAAAATCTTAAAAATATCTATCCAACGATTTAGCATTTAGACTTTACAATTTTATTAACTTGGCAAAAAGAGGGGAAGAATTGACATATATGTCAAGCCTGTTCACACTTGGCATTGGGAAACTAGCGCGAAGTCCGCGCGCGGCTACGGGTTTAGGTCGCGCGAGTTTGGCGACATCCCGCCGCCAGACTTTCCTGCGAACTGCTCATCGATCGTCCATCAACACCAGGTACTCCATCAATGTCCTCCCAATTGTTTGTGTTTTTGTCTATCAGTCTTCCATCAATGCCAGATACTCCATGGATGCCCTTTGGATCGTTTTTTGCCGGACAAAAACTCCAGCCGCCAAACTCCGAGCGGCCATGCACAAACGCCGCGACCTCAGCGCCTCGGCGGAAATAGATTTGCCGCGAACATTCACCCGACGCGCGGGGAGGAGAAAAGCTCGGGCCTTGTTTAGTTCCGAAAAGTGAAAAGTTTTCGGTACTGTAGCACTTTCGTTTGTTTGTGACAAATATTATCCAATTATGGACTAACTAGGATCAAAAGATTCGTCTCGTGATTTACAGCTAAACTGTGTAATTAGTTTTTGTTTTCGTCTATATTTAATGTTTCATGCATGTGTCACAAGATTCGATGTGACGGGGAATCTTGAAAACTTTTTGGTTTTCAGGGTGAACTAAACAAGGCCTCGGCAAAAAATTGTGTGGGTCCATGATTTTCTTTTTTGCCAAGTGATTAATGCCAAACCATTGGAGATTGCCTCTTTTTATATTTGCCATATTTTTTTGAGACTTGTCAAACTCCTTTATTTGCCAAACCAATTATGCAAAACGGTTGGGATGCTTTTATTCATCCATCATTTACGTACTCCTATACAATTATAGTGAGAAATATTTTAGATTCTCGAAACCTATTACCTATTTAATGGTCTAAAAAACTATAGTTGAAAGTACTATTCACTGATTTATTATAAAATATATATTATTAACTGACGAAAAAATATGACTTATAAAATAAGCGAATGGACTCTCAGTTACGGCGTTACAATCGTTGTTAGAGCGATTCCAACAATTTAGCTAAAATTACTAGCCCAAATTTCATAGTTTCATAGTTACCTATTTTGTAAAATGGAAAACTCCTAAAAAAAGGTCGACAATAACTTTGCTATTTTTCATTTTCAGAAGCTAGCATCTATGGTTTATTTTATATGGTGACCCAAAATCAAGGTATAGCTAGTTTCCTATTTTATAAAACTAGATAGCATATCTATTAGAGTCTACTCCCTCCATCCCAAATTATAAGTCATTCTAAGAATCTTGGAAAGTCAAAGCATTTCAAGTTTGACCAAAATTATAGAAAAAATACAAAAATTTATGATACCAAATAGATATACTATGAAAATATAATTAATAAAAAACCTAATGATACTTAGTTGGTATCATAAATATTATTATCTTATCATATAAGTTTGGTCAAACTTGAGATGTTTTGACCATCCAAGATTCTTTGAATGACTTATAATTTAGGATGGATAAAGTACATTTTACTATACAAATTCTAAAATAAACAAATAGTCCCAAAACAAGAGTAGCCAAACTGTTAGAGTTGTTCTTGCCATAAAGAGAGAAATGTTTATTAGATAATTATTTGGGAATGATTTTCATTTTTTAGGGATATAGAGAAACAACTAAAACATGATTTCTACTAACTCGAGTTCTAATTGAGAATCCAACGGGTTAGCCAAATAGTTTCATAAAGTAATTATAATTTTTTAGATTTTTTTATAATAAAGAGAATCAGTATTGGAAATGTTCTTACGCCTGAAACTCTATCAAATGTGCACTTAATCTCGCATCTCTCTCCGTGTTGCTCTGTCGCGTCATCAGCCACGATCGATAGGGAAAAAGTCGTCTCAACTTTCGCGAAAGTCTGATTTTCATCTCTAAACTCTAAAATCGGACAAAATACATCCCTCAACTTTTAAACCATGCACATTACATCCTTGACCTGGTTTTGAAAGCGGTTTTACCTTTTTCTTTTTATTTATTTTGGTTGATTTTTTATTGAAAAATCATAGACATAAAAATCATAAAATAGAAAACTCAATTTCGTTGGACTTCAGATCAGTAGATCTACACATTGAATATATAATATAGTATGTTCTAGTACAATTTTTTTATGCATCTTTAGATCTATGTTTTTCTATAATTCATTAGACTAATTATAGCTACATTTTCTATGGTCTAATTGTGATGAAATTTATATGGTGAGCTAATTATTCTATGTTTGAGTTATAGTAAAAAAATTTATACTCATTGAATCATGTATTACTTAGTTATAAATTTATTTAGGTTTATGCTTGT